>NC_134693.1:103007787-105957787 GCF_050947455.1 Rhinoderma darwinii
GCAATGATGACTAACTATCAGGTATTTTCCCTCCCCTTTAAGAGCAACTATATTTTGCTTCAAGCCAGACTGGTATGGACAAAAGTTCATACACACAATGGTAACCTTCCATTTCACGCCTGTGGGGAATATGGACCCACTGGGCCGCTCCGCCGTAGCGGAGAAGCAGCTGATCAATCAAAGTCTATGATAGTCTCTGGGGGTAGCGAAGTCAATGATAGTCTCTGGGGAAAGCAAAGTCAATGATTGTCTCTAGCAGAAGCGTTCTTACCAGAAGATGGCTAGCATCGGAAACAGAAGTTGTCTCTGCCACTGGGCCTGGCACTGACACCGGACACTGGACCTGGCACTGACCACGGACACTGGAGTAGTGTAGTCGTCTTAGAACCTCGAGCTGGCCCAGGCTCTGGACTCAGATGGTAAACTCATCACGGACACTCGGCTTGGCTCAGGCACGGGACACAGATGGTGAACTCGACTCGGACACTCGATTAGACACTGGAACTAAACACAGATACTGGATACAGGAAATGGGATACAGGACACAGCTATGGAACCATTTGCACGACAAACATAGGAAGACACAACATTGCTCAGGCAAGATGGAAGTGGGCAGAGTCCTTCTTAAGGTCCGGGGTGAGCTGGGATTGGATAGGGACAAATTTACTGGAGCGTGTGCTGGCCCTTTAAGATCGGGAGCGAGCATGCGCGCGGACCCTAGGGGAAACAGCGGGGAGTGCCAGCAGTGTGTGCCAGCATCTGTGGTCACGGCTGCCGGTAAATGTGGAATGCCGGCGGTCAGCGACCGCAGGCATTGCGATGCCTTTACTCCCCTTTGGAACAAAAATTAGCTTCCCGAGTTTCTAAATATCCCTGACCCTGCAGTGTGGATTACCCATGGTGTACAATATTTGGGGCAAATGTTGGCTCCCACAGGACTTAAAACCTTTCAGGTTCTGAAGGATGAGTTTGCGCTACCTAATGGTATGTTGTTTCACTATATCATACTGCACCATACTTACCAATCCCAATATGGTCATCAAGTGCTAGAATTTTCTTATCTCGACTCTGGTTATAAAAAGCTTGCTAAAAGGCAGTATTTCAGTTTTTTTTTTTATGGATTTCTCCCTATCCTTTATCAGGATACCATTGAACAGAGCAAAACTAAATGGGAATCATTGGTAGGGGCTGTGTCTACTGAAGGACGACTGGGAAGATATCTTAGCAGTCTTTAAAAAGTTTCCCCGAGATACCCTGAGAGAGCTACCCAGCTATATATTATACACCAGGCCTTCTTAACTACAGCTAGAGTAGCCAAGTATTGTCAGGATAGGAGAGATGTTAGCCCAAAATGTGAGCAGGAGCCAGGACCCTTTTATCACGTCCTCTGACTATGCCCATATTTACAAGGCTACTGGGCAATGTTAGTCAAGTTCTTGAATAATGTGATGGAGGTGCCGATCACTCTGGACCCCAAAGTATGTTTGTTGGGATTTTTAAGTCCTCCCCAAAAATTCTCTTGCACCTTGTTAACTCCTACATGAAATTATTTTACAAGTCAGGAAGTTAAATTCTTAAAAAAACCCTGTGTACCTACATCATGGAGTCCCAGATAAATTCTATTCTATCTGGTCCCTGTGAATTCAATCTACGCATACTGCTCAATTCGCTTTGCCGTAATGGTGTCTCCCCCTTTTATTTCCCTATAGTTTACTATGCATGATTCGTATGTTCTCCTGGTCACGTCTGGTCCTCCCCTGACGATGCCCACCATATAGATGTATAACCTAGTAACCAAATAATTCACAATAAGCCTATTGACCCATGCTGTTATATTTGTCTGGTCGATGCATGTGTGCATCGGCAGGTGTGATTAGTGCACTGATATTGCGGGATTATTTCTTGTCTTATGTTTTTTTTAATTGCATTTTCTTTCTTGTTTTGAAATGGTTGCAGATTATTTGTTTTATCTAATTGTCCATATTTACAGATCCAAGAGGATTATTATGTTATCGTGCCTTCCGAATTTCTGCTGAACTTTACTGTCTTGAATATGCAAACAAAGTATTTACAATGTGTATACTTTATTAAATTAAAAGTGTTAAATTTTATCCTATTACTGGCAGACAATTATAGATCCATCCTGACCAGCCATCTGTTACTAGGTATCCCTGATAATAATGCTTCTAAGTTTCAGAATGAGGCCCAGTCTTCTATGTATATGCTTTTTCTCTACGATTATAGAGATTAGATTATGTATTATAATAATATTATGTTTATATTTACAGCTATAACGTAAAATTATTGTGACCTAATAGTGATGTGTCCACTTCTTGGTGAGCCATTTGCACATTATCTGGTCACCTAATTCAATTGTGTACAATCCCAGGTGCAGTAATGATTCAGTATGCGCTAGTCAATGACCCAGTGGGTTATTACCGCACCGATTCGCGGTAAAATCATATGAGCACGCTGCGCTTTTTTTTGGCTGCACCACAGCTGCATCTTTGCGGCCATGCGGCCGATATGTATGGCCTTACTCTTAGGGTGGTTTTACCCGTGGCGGAATTGGTTGCATACATGTCTGTGACTGAAAATCAGACAAAAACGTCAAAATTAAGTCATCAATAGTCTGATTATCCACAAGTAGGTTCCAAAGAACCACGGCTATATACCTCCTCGATTAGTCTTGGTGGGGCTTCTCTTTCTCTCACAGGACAGTGTCTTGAGTAGCTGGGAACACTATTTTCCTGTTGAGAACCACCACATTCCGTAACAGCTCCATCATTCTGAGAGAATTCACCAGCATTTTCTGCTGGTAGTACTCTGAAATGTGTGGCGTTCCTGGTTATGGAGTGTCCATCACACTCAGCTGTAACCACATTTCCTTTCTTGGATGTCAGGTAGTATTCTGCTGGGTCATACACTAGAGAAGTCTTATTTTTTTGCCATTGACGTATAACAACTTTATCACCCCTTTGTATAGAGGATGGCTTGGCATGTCGTCTCTTATCTACCTACTGTTTCATTTTCTTCTTATTTGAGTCAGTTGATCTTACAGTGGACTCGGCTGGTAGCGCATGGGTAGTCACATTAGGAATACATATGCGAGGAATTTTATTGAACAGTAGCTGGACAGGAGCAGTATTAGTTGTTGAATGTCGCGTACTTCTGTAGTTGAGCAGGAAGGAGTCTGATAAGTTAAGAAAGGCATTTTTCTCTAATAAGATATATTAAGTTTCTTATATTCACTTGTACTATTGATTTATGCAGATTGCTGAAAAGTTAATGAACATTTAAGTATATTTAATAAAAATGGTAATTATATTATACTCTCACCATAAAACCGTCCTTATGATTATAGACATGGTAATACCTTTCTATACAATTCTATACACCTAGGTACCACAAAAAGTGCCACAGTATACAGTAGTAGCAGGCTGTGGAAACGAAAGCCCCAAGTTACCTTGGTACACACACGCTAAACAAAAAACGGCTGTAAAATACGGAGCTGTTTTCAGCCGTTTTTCCAAACATCAAGCGTTTTTATAGATCACTGATTAGAAGATAAATATGTACCCACTGTATATGAACAATTCACTGGAAGAAAGTGGAAAATTAATTTAAGATTTAACTTTTATTGTGTATATTAAAATATAGTGGCATTCAAGTATGATTGAATCGATGTTACTTGTTGCTCAGTGCAAAATCTGACACTGGATAACCTAATGTCCTGATATATTTGCACCTAGGAAATAGTAATAAATGCAGCACTATTGGTCAACCGGGACCCTTGATAAATTGATACTGCTGCATAGATAACCATATCAAGTAATAAAGTGCTGACTGCTTAATTATACATCACAGTGAGTGAGGGAGAATGAGGCTAAGTGAAGACCTGGCTCCCGTCCACGCTCCACAATCCAAGCAGGTAATAGCTTGATGCTAACACTCATCCACTTCACTGTTGATGTTGCGGCGCTATAATTTCTCAATTTTTTTATATATATATGTAAACTCCATAATTAGGGTGAACTCGCTATTAATCTTAATTCTAAAGTAACCTCCAATGATAAAGTCAACTCGACGCGTTTCTCCCATTCGCTACACAAGCGAGGGATCATCAGGTGTATCATGCACAATTGGAATTGTAGCAGTGAAAACTGATGTTACAAGGCTTTAGCAAATACGATGATACGTAATAGCAGTCAGAACTGCTTTTGCGACGTGGTAGCAAATAGGCAGCTAGGACTGCCGAGAAAATAATCGCAGTGAAAACGGCTGTTCATTGATGTTTAGGATAAATTGATAAATGAGCAGTTAAATTGCTGAGTGTTTGTCCTGATGGTAGCCCAACGCTCTCAGGCTCAAATTGATACGAGTTTGCGGCGACGAGAACGCCGACTATAAGGAGACTTGGTTCCACCCATCGTACCTCCCACACTATCACGTCATCCCGTATTTTGATTGGACAGGAGAGTGGTAGGTGTGTATATTACATCACGAGGATGAGGGGGGGTGTCTGTTGTCTAGACAACATGACGCTGCTGGGCTCGAGACAGCGATTCCAATAGATAACACTGGCTAGATATTGTACCTGATATGTTAGATTGTCCTATAATGTCTGAAAACAGTACAACTCAAAAGAAGCTGATATTTTTACTATTAAGGTAGAAGAGAGTGATTAACAGATACAGAACTATCCACTGTTGGTCATTGTATGGACCTCGCAGCGGGTAATATTAATTGATAGTTCAATAATATTAGTCTTATATTAATAACACAGAAGGGCAACCATGATAGTTTAAAAATCGGGACACTATAACTGTAGTCAAATACAGCACATTCAAATAGAGTAGAAGGGTAACCTTCCTACTCTATAAAAGGTGCATACGAAATTGCATCACTAAGACTGCATGGTTTAACGCTGTTAAGTCTGAACATCTATTGTGCCCCTTTGCGTAAGAGCCAATTATCAAGGTCACCACCCCGAGGAGATGGGCGAGTCCTTTCAATTCCCTGGAATCTGAGACATCCAGGGTCATGCCTGGATAAAGGGCGATCTTCTTCTCTTAGAATATTTCCCATATGATCTTGGATGCGACGTCTTAATTGACGAAGTCTTACCTATGTAGTTCATGGGACAACTGCATGTTACTAAATATACCACACCATTGGTTTTACAGTTAATAAATTCCCAGTTGGAGTATTCTTTACCTGTTGAGACACTGGTGAAGGTTTTACTTGTGTTGATATACTGGCACGCTTTGCAAGAGCCACACCGATATGTGCTCTTTAAATTAGCACGTCCTAACCAGTTTTTTTCCAACACTGGTCGAGGCTAAGTGGCTGTTAACAAGTCTGTCCCTCAGGTTTCGACCACTCCGAAATGTGACGGAAGGTTTACATGAACTTACCTCCTTAACTTCAAGGTCCATTGTCAGTATCCCCCAATATGATTGGAAGTCAGAGAAGGAGGAGCAATTCCTCCGGACTCTAAGATACTGTCCCTTTGGTATCCCCCTTTTCAGCGGGGTCAGATGGTAGCAATCCCAAGATAACAGGCTGTTTGTTGCCGTAGATTTTCTGAAAAGTCTAGAGGACAGCCTACCAGTTCTATCAATGGTGATAGATAAATCTAGAAAGGATATCCTGTATTCAATAATTTCTGAAGTAAATTTCAATCCGAGCTCATTATTGTTCAGAGTCCCAGCAAAGTCCATTAACTGTGTACTAGTGCCCGTCCATAGTATAAGGATGTCGTTGATGTATCTCAGCAAGAGTGCCACCGACGACGTCCAAATATCATTGTCCTCTATGAACACGTATCGCTCTTCCCACCAGGCCTGGAACAGGTTGGCGTATGTGGGGGCTGTGGGGCTCCCCATTGCCGTGCCCCTGAGCTGGTGGTAGTAGCGCCCCTTAAACAAAAAGAAGTTCCTAGTTAGGATAAATTCTAGTAGTTGCATGATAAACAAATTATGTCGCTGTAGATCTGTACCTCTGGTACCAAGAAAATACTGAACTATCTCATACCCTTTGTCATGAGGAATAGAGCTATACAATGCTTCCACGTCAAGGCTTGCAAGTAAAGTCCCTGGAGGGAGCTGTAGATCCTCAATCCTTTTGAGGACATCCATCTCTAACGTGTCTCTAACTTATGATGGCAGCGATGTGACAAACGATCTCAAAACTATGTCAACATAAGTGCTAATTGCATGGGTAACAATGCCAATACCGGAGACTATTGGTCGTCCTCGTAATGGATCGTATCCTTTATGCACCTTTGGAAGGCAATAAAAGGTGGCTTTTTGAAAAACTTGTGGTCGCATAAAGGCTAGTTCTTTTTCATTTATAAGGTTATCCCCCAAGGCTTGGTTTAAGATGACATAGAGCTCATTAGTAAATACTGCCGTGGGGTCAGTTCCTAGGACTTTGTAACAGTCATTATTGGATAATATTTTATAACACATATCTGTATATTGGAGTCTCTCTAGAATTACAATATTCCCCGCCTTGTCTGAGGGTTTAATAATTATTGTCTCATCCTTTTCCAGTTCCAATAGTGATCTTATTATACATTCTTGTCATCCTCGATAAACCTGTCACTACCATTTCCTCAAAGGTGTTCTTAAATTGGGTGTCAAAGACTGGTGGAATCTTTTTGTACTTTGTGCCTAGGATCTTGAGCAATCCTGTTCTACCATGAAAAAGAATGAGAACACCTGAAAAATGGGAGAAGGAAATAACAGAGTTTTCCTTACATCTCATTTCTCTTTTGTTGGAAGAAGAGAAATTAGCCCTTGAAATATGGTCTAAAAACCTTAAAGAAAGTATAGAATGTGCTAAATCCTTTAGCTCTGACCCGGAATATGGGAAGAAAGAAAAAACACTCCAGGGGAATATAGAGAATTATACAGCACTAATAAAGAATAGAAAGCACTTTCAATTCCTCAGTGGCGGACACAGACTGCAAAAGGCCCCTGTGCAGATAATGTGCCAGGGCCCCCCCGCCCCCCCCCCCAATACCGACAAAGTTACCTAAACATATATATGCATATAAAAATAAACCTTACTAATAAAAATTATGAAGGAAGATTTATATTGTACATTTTATTACCAGTTTAGAACACAAGTAACACATTTTTTTCCGGGTTAAATTCTTATCTAAACTAAGTCCCTAAATGTGGGCAAAGAAAATGAAAAACCTATACTCACCTCCTCCGGCGCCTCCGTTCCCCCTCCGCAGCCCCTATCCCTTTCTGTGTTTACAAAGCTGCTGTGGTGACGCGCGGTCGATGGCACATGACCGCTGCAGCCAATCAATGCCCTCAACAGCGATTTGCTGTGGAACTACTGTCCTCAGCAGCACACCAATGAGGAGTTATTGGCAGCAGCGGTCACGTGCCATCGGCAGCGCGTCACCAGTGCAGCCTTGTACACTTGTAACACAGACCGAGACAGGAGGATGGGGGCTGCGGCGGGTGAACGGAGGCGAGGGAGGAGGTGAGTATAGTTTTTTTATTTTCTTTGCCCACATTTAGAGACTTAGGTTAAATTGAATCATTGAATATAACACAAAGCACTCATGCAACTGAGATGCAATAATTTAGATGATCTTATCATGCTTAGCTTACTGCACTGTTACCTATCAAGCAGGACTGAATCTCAAGATATCTACAGAGGGGGCTGTATGGCGTTATCTACAGGGGGGACTGTATGGCGCTATCAACAGAGGGGGCTGTATGGCGTTATCTACAGGGGGGACTGTATGGCGCTATCTACAGAGGGGTCTGTATGGCGCTATCTACAGGGGGGTCTGTATGGCGCTATCTACAGGGGGGACTGTATGGCGCTATCTACAGGGGGGACTGTATGGCGCTATCTACAGGGGGGACTGTATGGCGCTATCTACAGGGGGGACTGTATGGCGCTATCTACAGGGGGGACTGTATGGCGCTATCTACAGAGGGGGCTGTATGGCGTTATCTACAGGGGGGCTGTATGGCGTTATCTACAGGGGGCTGTATGGTGTTATCTACAGGGGGGACTTTATGGCGTTATCTACAGTGGGGTCTGTATGGCGTTATCTACAGGGGTTCTGTATGGCGTTCCCTACAGGGGGGGTCTGTAGGGAAAGTCATACAGCCCCCCCCTGTAGGGAACGCCATACAGACCCCCCTTTAGGGAACGCCATACAGACCCCCCTGTAGGGAACGCTATACAGCCCCCCCTGTAGGGAACGCTATACAGCCCCCCCTGTAGGGAACGCCTTACAGCCCCCCCCTGTAGGGAACGCTATACAGCCCCCCCCCCTGTAGGGAACGCCATACACCCCCAATCACTCAAAAAAATGCGACCTACAGTGTGAAAAGACAAAAGACATGTATCCCCTATCCACAGGATAGGGGATACATGTGTGATCGCTGGCATTGATAGGGAGAGCGGGGGACCGAAAGTCCCCCGAAGTTCTCCATCACTCACCTCTGACTTCCGGTGTCTGCGCAGCTCAAGTGTGACCGGCGCTCCATTCATTTCTACGGAGCTGCCGACACAGACCCCGGAAGTCCGAGGTTTGTGATGGAGAACTTCAGGGGACTTTCGGTCCCCCGTTCTCCCTATCAATGCCAGCGATCACACACGTATCCCCTATCCTGTGGATAGGGGATACATGTCTTATGTTTAATGGCAGAGCGGGGAGATACTCCCTGCTCTGCCGTAGTGTTCCGTGGCATCGCGCTGTAGCAGCCATAGCGGCAGCTAGCGGAGATTCCGGCCAAGGTGGGGGCCCGTGCCGGCAGGTGACGCGGGCCCCCTCATGCCGCGGCCCCGTAGCAGCCGCTACGGCTGCTATAGCAGTAGTTACGCCCCTGTGTTAGGGGGAGTTCACACTGAGGTTTTTTTCGCGAAAAACGTCAGAAAGTGCCTCCCATTGAAATCCATGAAATTTTTCCTGCGAGCAGTAAAAACCGCATGCGGGAAAAAGAAGCGCAATGCCCTTTCTTCGGGCGTTTCTGTCTCTGACTTCCCATTGACAACAATGGCAGGCAGAAAATGCGTTTTTTGCTGCGTTTCCCTGCCCACGGCCCGATGGCCGAAAAACGCCACAAAAAAACGCAATGAAAAACGCGGGAAGTGTTCTACCGGCAGGTCAAAATATGCCTCAAAATTCCGGAAGGAATTATGAGGCAGATTTTTCTACATAAAAACTTCTCCCTTCTGACATGAACTTTTTAACTTCATCTACCTGTCCTCTGCAGTCTGCACGTCCTCCACTCGTCCTGTGTCTGTCCTCCGCTCATCCTATGAGTTCTCCGGCAGTCCTGACTGTACTGTCCAGCCGCCCGAAGTCTTACGTCGCACCGCCCCCTGTCCTCTCCCCTGCCTGAGCGCTCCTCCTACCACCAGCATCGCCGTCCTGTCCTATTCATCTGTGCCAGATTGGCAGTGCAGTGTAGCGGCTATCACCGGGCCCGGGCACCCGCCCCCTCCCTCCCGATTGGTAGTGCAGTGTGGCGGCTATCACCGGGCCCCCGCCCCCTCCCTCCCCTCATGCCTAGTGTTGTGATGCTACTAGGCATGAGGGGGCCCGTGCCGCCAGGCCTGGTACATAAAATGTAATGTGCCTGTCAGGGCGACACGGGCCCCCCCATGCCGCGGGCCCCGTAGCAGCTGCTACGGCTGCTACTGTGGTAGTTACGCCACTGAACGGGCCCCCTTCCCACGCGGGGCCCTTGTGCAGCTGCACCGGCTGCACATGCGGTATGTCCGCCCCTGCAATTCCTCAGGGACCTATCAGAGTTTAAAGAAAATAGGGCTTACGAAAACCTTGGTACTATTTTATGCCAGATACGGACATCTCCTCCTCCGACTATGACACGTCGGACACAGATAGAGCTAACAAGAGGGGAGGCCAAGGGGGCAAAAGTAGAGGCAGGGTTATAGGTAGAGGTTATAGACCACTGCATACAGTGAGAGGAAATAACGGCTCCTCAGGTGATTATTAACATTTTTTATTACAGGGTCCACCGATCACACAATACCTACTATGAAAGCGGAAGGATCCCCACAACAACTAGGTGGAGGAAGTAGTGGTTATATGTATGTAGGTAGGACCCCTTCCTTACTGACTGATAGGACCTCTTCTACTGATGATAATCTGCAAATTATTAACCTCCATAAGAAAATACTTTCACAAAGTGACATTGAACTTTTATCTAAAGGGTTGTCCTTTGTTCCCACTGCCCATTTTGACCTTTTCACATGGGTAAAGGATGTAGCATTGTTCACCAGGAAACTTAGGTGAGCAAAATTTATGTCAATCATAAATGCCGTGATCATGGCATAAATGAAGAAGAACTGCAATATCTAGAGACCCTGGAATAATTGTGGGAGCAGGGACAAAATGAAATAGGAGCCGGTCCCTTTACTCATTTGAGTACAAAGAGCAAAAAGATTCCACCAGTCTTTGACACCCAATTTATAGACACCTTTGAGGAAATGGTAGTGACAGGTATATCGAGTGTAACGTCTATGGCCACGGTCCGTCGTTCTGCCTTAATCCCCGACGGCCGTGGCCGTGGCCATGGACATCTTACCTGCTTGCAGCGTCGTCCTCCTGTGAGGCACCGGCACTCACTTCTGGACATCGACACTATCTCCGGCGCGCGCGGTCTTAAAGGGCCAGTGCGCGCATTTTGCAGGAAGTCTGCAATCTAGCCCAGGATGCCCTGGGCTATAAAAAGGGCTCTGCCCTCTTGCTCTTTACCAGAGCGTTGTTTGTTACCCATAGTTTGTCGTGCTAATGGTCTCCCAGTGTCTTCCAAGTTTCCCAGTGTACCTTGTTCCTGTATCCCATATCCTGTTTCCGTGCCGTGCTGTTGCCGTGCTGTGCTACAATTTCGCTTGATTTGCTACGCCTCTCCTGACGTCTTCCTCCGCCTGGTCCTGGACGTGACTGCCTCGCTACTGTCTACGGTTGCCTCAGGTATCCTCGCTGAACTATAGAACTCTGTACTTACCTGTTTGGCCAGCTTCCATCCCGCTACGCGGTACAGCCCAGTGGGTCCACACCCCGCATTGTGACAGTACGCTCTGGCCATGGACTCCGCTGGTCAATTCAAAGGCATGTCACCCTCTCAAGCCATGCAGGTTGACCTGCTTGATCTCCGAGCTAGGCAGGATCAACTCCTTGTGGCAGTGGACTCTATGGCACAGCAGCTAGGGACGCTAGTTGCTTCTCTTCCTGCCACTATGCAAGCTCCTCAAGTCGATCCTCATGTTACTCCTCCTGACAGTTCCTGTCCAGATCATCGGTTCTCGCTGCCATTGCCCTCTCGGTTCGATGGAGACGCCAGTGCTTGTCGGGGGTTTCTGAACCAATGCCACATTGTTTTTATCCTGCACTCTCGAGTATTTCCGTCGGACGGAGACAAGATCGCATTCATCATATCCCTCCTGACTGGCAAGGCCCTGGCATGGGCTAATTCTATCTTGGAAAGTCAGGGACCCGAGACCCAAGATTTCCAGGGGTTCGTACGAATATTCCGAACTGTTTTTGAGGAGCCTGGGCGAGTTTCAACGGCAGCCACTGCCATCTTCAACCTTCGCCAAGAGGACACCTCCGTGGGTAGAGTTCTCTTGTAACAACCACACCAGTGAGTCAACCACTTCCAGTCCATTCTTCATCGTCTACGGTCAGCATCCTCGTATACCTTTTCCTGTTTCTACTATGTCCCAGGTTCCAGCAGCTTACTCGACCTTCAGGGACTTTCTACAGATTTAGCAACAGACCCGATCTTCTATCCTGTTGGCGGTGGACCGCATGAAGAGAAAGGCAGATACAAGAAGACGGGCGCCTCCGCAGATCCTTCCGGGGACTAAAGTCTGGTTGTCTTCTAGGAATATCCGGCTGAAGGTGCCGTCGTTTAAATTTGCTCCTAGGTTCCTCGGACCCTTCGAAATCCTGCTACAGATCAACCCGGTATCCTACAAGCTGTGGCTCCCCCCTACCCTCAGGATTCTTAAGTCCTTCCACGTCTCCCTGCTGAAACCCGTGGTCCTGAACCGCTACTCCAGGACTCCTAGTTCTACAGTGGCCCGTGGCGACTCATCTGGGACTTTCGAAGTAAAGGAGATTCTGGCTACCAAGAAGGTGGGAGGAAGGACATTTTATTTAGTGGATTGGAAGGGGTTCGGCCCAGAAGAGAGGTCTTGGGAGCCAGAGGAGGACATCGATGCTCCTGTCCTCGTGAGGAAGTTTCTCTCCCGCTCTGGTCCCAAGAAGAGGGGGCGTAAGAGGGGGGATACTGTAACGTCTATGGCCACGGTCCGTCGTTCTGCCTTAATCCCCGACGGTCGTGGCCATGGACATCTTACCCGCTTGCAGCGTCGTCCTCCTGTGAGGCGCCGGCACTCACTTTCGGACATCGACACTATCTCTGTCTTAAAGGGACAGTGCGCGCATTTTGCAGGAAGTCTGCAATCTAGCCCAGGATGCCCTGGGCTATGAAAAGGGTTCTGCCCTCTTGCTCTTTACCAGAGCATTGTTTGTTACCCATAGTTTATCTTGCTAATGGTCTCCCAGTGTCTTCCAAGTTTCCCTGGGTACCTTGTTCCTGTATCCCGTATCCTATTTCCGTGCCGTGCTGTTTCCGTGCTGTGCTACAGTCTCGCTTAATTTGCTATGCCTCTCCTGACGTCTTCCGCTGCCTGGTCCTGGACGTGCCTGCCTCACTACTGTCTACGGTTGCCTCAGGTATCCTCGCTGAACTATATAACTCTGTACTTACCTGTTTGGCCAGCTGCCATCCTGCTATGCCGTACGGCCCAGTGAGTCCACACCCCGCATCGTGACATCGAGGATGACAGGAAAGTCTAATGGATACAATAATCTGAATAAGGCACATATAAGATCACTATTGGAACTGGAAAAGGATGGGACAATAATTATTAAACTCTCAGACAAGGGGGGAATATTGTAATTCAAGAGAGACTCCAATATAGAGATATGTGTTATGAAATATTATCCCATAATAACTGTTACAAAGTCCTAGGAACTGACCCCACGGCAGTATTTACTACTGAGTTGGATGTCATCTTAAACCAAGCCTTGGGGGATAACCTTATAAATGAAAAAGAACTAGCCTTTATGCGACCACAAGTTTTTTAAAAGACCACCTTTTATTGCCTTCCAAAGGTGCATAAAGCATACGATCCATTACGAGGGCGACCAATAGTCTCCGGTATTGGCAGTGTTACCCATGGACTTTACTTGCAAGCCTTGACGTGGAAGCATTGTATAGCTCTATTCCCCATGACAAAGTGTATGAGGCAGTTCAGTATTTCCTTGGTACCAGAGGTACACATCCATAGCAACATAATGTATTGATCATGCAACTACTAGAATTTATCCTAACTAGGAACTTCTCTTAGTTTGAGGGGCGCTACTACCACCAGCTCAGGGGCACGGCGATGGGGATCCCTGCAGGCCACACATACTCCAACCTGTTCCTGGGCTAGTGGGAAGAGCGATATGTGTTCATAGAGGACAATGATATTTGGACGTCGTTGGTGGCACTCTTGCTGAGATACATCAACGACGTCTTTATACTATGGATGGCGCTAGTACACAGTTCTTTGACTTTGTTGGGACTCTGAACAATAATGAGCTTTGACTGAAAATTACTTCAGAAATTAATGAATACAGGATATCCTTTCTCGATCTATCTATCACCATTGATAGAACTGGTAGGCTGTCCTCTAGACTTTTCAGAAATTCTACGGCAACAAACAGAGGGGGCTGTATGGCGTTATCTACAGAGGGGGCTGTATGGCGTTATCTACAGGGGGGCTGTATGGCGTTATCTACAGAGGGGGCTGTATGGCGTTATCTACAGAGGGGGCTGTATGGCATAATCTACAGGGGGGTTGTATGGCGTTATCTACAGGGGGGGACTGTATGGCGTTATCTACAGGGGGGGGCTGTATGGCGTTATCTACAGAGGGGGCTGTATGGCGTTATCTACAGAGGGGGCTGTATGGCGTTATCTACAGGGGGGGTTGTATGGCGTTATCTACAGGGGGGCTGTATGCCGTTATCTACAGGGGGGACTGTATGGCGTTATCTACAGAGGGGGCTGTATGGCGTTATCTACAGAGGGGGCTGTATGGCGTTATCTACAGGGGGGGGCTGTAAAAAAGGCACTATCTACAAGGGGGGGGGGTTGTGTGACACCCAGGGGAGGGGGGCCCCAGTCAAAAGTTTGCTATGGGGCCCAGTCTTTCCTAGTTACGCCCCTGGCAACTACCTGCAGCAGGAGCTCTCCCCCACTGCTCTGTCTGTAATGAAAGAGAATATAAGCAGAACTCCTATCAGCCATCTGCCTGCTAAAAATGGAAAGGATCAGGGGGAAATTTACACCTCTGCTCTGTGCAAGATCTCTACAAATTTGACCTTTTCTTGTAAGCAGGTAATCTAAAAGACTGAGAAACACTGGGGAAAAGTTTTATTCAGTTTGCTTTTATCATTCATTTCTAGTTTACTGTTCATTGAATTTGTGATGTAAATCTATCTTTTGATTCTTGATTCCTTGTCAGCAAACCATCTACCTAATTTCTTATTATTTAGCGTTTGTGGTTGACTTTAATTTCTAACATAATAGTTTTTCTTGTTATTTTAGGTGACGGGTTTACAGTTGGTGAAATGTCTCAAGGTACATGAATCTGTCCTTCCATTTACTCGCTGCAGCTGAGATTGACATTGTCAAACTAGTAATAGTAGATGTATATCAGCATAGTTTCTTGTAAAGAAGTGACAACCTCTGTGGTGGAGAGAGGCTAGGCTTACCTTTGTGTACTGTAAAGCTAAGCACTTGCTATTTCAGTTTCATTCTATTCTTAAGACCGGAATTTCCATACCGAAGGTGACAGGAGAATGAGAAAAACACAATCTACTAAGAAATATATAGGACGTAGTTCTTGTACAATGTCAAGGAAACCTTTAAGTGCTGCTATTTTTTTAATTTGAAATGATAAATAAATCTTCTATTTTCTGACCCAGGGCGTAGCTATAGATGTGCCGGGGTAAAAGTCGCATCCAAACCCTGGTGCTCAAAGGTCCCTCTAAGATGACGCCAGTATTGTAAATAGCATATGTAGGTGGGGGCCCTCTTATGGATTTTTCATTGGAGCCCAGGAGTTTCAAGTTACATCCCTGGCTGTAAGCATTTTGCGATTTTGTACTTTTGTTATACAGTCATTTCACAAAGTCACATACATGCACGTCAAAGTAAGGGCCTCCTTTCCACATACCGACATACATGTACGTAACAGTGATCACTTACGCCCAGCAGCTATGCCGGTGAGAATATTGATGGAAGGACAGCTGCGATTGGCAGCTGCCCTCCTGCACTTATGGCCATGATCAGCGTTTAGTCCTGTTCAGTACCGTGATCAATGCTGAATGCGCTGCTGTCGAAGGGTGTCAGCATCATTTGTCACTTACCCGCCGGTACCGGCATTGCAATTGCCGGGGCTGATGGTTATATATTGATAGCCTGGGGCCCATAGGTCTGCCCAGCAATAATGTCTGTTAAATGCCTGTTTATATGTGCAGGCATATAAACATACGTCATTACAGGGGCGTAGCTAAAGGCTCATGGGCCCCGATGCAAAAGTTCTTATTGGGCCCCCCCCCCCCCCTGCAAACTTCTCATGGCCGACGGTCCGCAGCTTTCAGTTGCATCGCTGGGTCTCCTAAGTGACCCAACAATGCAGCACTAGCAGCCGGGGCGTCACTAAGGACTTAAAATGTCAGGGGAAATAGCCCCAATACATATGTGTCCACCCAAAAAAAATGTGTGTATAGGAGACAGCATAGCATATCTATAGCACTACGACCCTATAAACTATGGATAGGATTAGATACAGTGGCTCAGCAGACAGTATCACACATGATAGGATTAGATACAGTGGCTGAGCAGACAGTATCACACATGATAGGATTAGATACAGTGGCTGAGCAGACAGTATCACACATGATAGGATTAGATATAGGGCCTAGCAGACAGTATCACACATGATAGGATTAGATACAGTGGCTCAGCAGACCGTATCACACATGATAGGATTAGATACAGTGGCTCAGCAGACAGTATCACACATGATAGGATTAGATATAGGGCCTAGCAGACAGTATCACACATGATAGGATTAGATACAGTGGCTCAGCAGACCGTATCACACATGATAGGATTAGATACAGTGGCTCAGCAGACAGTATCACACATGATAGGATTAGATACAGTGGCTCAGCAGACAGTATCACACATGATAGGATTAGATACAGTGGCTCAGCAGACAGTATCACACATGATAGGATTAGATACAGGCCCTAGCAGACAGTATCACACATGATTGGATTAGATACAGGACTCAGCTCGCTGACATTGTGGCTCCAGCGCTGGACCCAGGAAAGCTAAGAATAATAATTTTGCTTCTTTATGTGTTACTGATTATTTTTGTGTGTTTGTGTTTTTTTACAGGTTCGGTTGTTGGACTTCGCATTCGAGGACTTCAATGACGGCGGTTTTTTATTCTCAATAAAATGTTTAATGAGGGTTGTATTTTTTTATTTCAATAAAATATTTTTTTCTATGTGCTTGTATCTTTTTAAACTTTATTATCACCGCCTTAGTAATGGCCGCTGGCTAATTGACAACCACCATTACTAAGGCGGGGCTTAATGTTAGCCGGTGCAAAGGCCAACACTAACCCCCATTATTACCCCGGTACCCACCGCCACCAGGGGTACTGGGAAGAGCCAGGTACGAACCAGTACCCGACCATCTGTAGTGACGGGCAGGCACCGGGGTGGCCGCAGGCTGGTAGTATTAGGCTGGGGAAGGCCAAAAACAGTGGCGCCTACCACCCTGGTAATGCTGCCTGCTGCTGCTATGTTGTATCTGGCTGGTTATGAAAATTGGGGGGGGACCCTACATCGTTCTTTCCAATTTTTATTTTTTTTAAATGACATGGGGTCCCCCCCATTTTTCATAACCAGCCAGATACAATAAAGCATTACCAGGGTGGGAAGGGCCACTGTTTTTGGCCTTTCCCCTCCTGATAATACCAGTCTGAGGCCACCCCAGTGGCCGACCATCACTACAGATGGTCAAGTACTGATGGTACCCGGCTCTTCCCAGCACCCCTGGTGGTGGTGGGTACCGGGGTAATAATGGGGGTTAGTGTTAGCCTCTGCACCGGCTAACACTAAGCTCCGCCTTAGCAAAGGATGCTGTCAATCAGCCGGCGGCCATTACTAAGGCGGCAGTAATATAGTTTTAAAAAAAACCACAAAGACATAGAAAAAATATTTTATTGAAATAAAAAAAAAACCCACACAACCCTCATTAACCATTTTATTGATAATAAAAAAAAAAAGCCGTCATCGAAATAGTCCTGGAATCCGGCGTAGTCCAACGACCGAACCTGTAAGAAAACATACAAAAAAAACGATTAGCAACACGTGTTAGGCTTAGATAAAGGGCCCATGTGTGATACTGTCTGTGGGACCCTGTATCTAAGCCTACCACAAGGTAGGGTTAGATACAGGGTCCAGCAGACAGTAATCTTATACAGTATAAGATTACTGTGTGCTGGGGCCCTGTATCTAAACCTACAGTGTGGTAGGCTTATATACAGGGCCCAGCAGACAGTATCACGCATGGGCCATTTATCTAAGCCTACCATGTGATTGGCTTAGATACAGGGCCCAGCAGACAGTATCACACAATCTGTGATCCTGTCTAATGGGCCCGCTAAGCCTGCTACATCGTAGGCTTAAAGGGGTTGTGCAGTCCCTAAACATTGATGGCCTATCCTCAGGATAGGCCATCAATAGCTGATGTGTCGGGGTCCGTCTCCCGGGACCGGCCAATCAGCTGTTTTGAAGGGGCCGCAGCACTCGTACGAGAGCTGCTTCCCTTTCATTTCACTACTCGCTCACACTGTGAATCGCCGACACCGATTCACAGTGTGAACGGAATGAAGGGGAAGCAGCTCTCGTACGAGTGCTGCGGCCCCTTCAAAACAGCTGATTGGCGGTTCCCGGGAGTCGGACTCCGCCAGTCAGGGCTACTAATTTTACCTTCCTCTTCAGCCGCGGCGGAAGTTCTGTCCTCTCGATGTTGTGCGCGGCGGCATAGCGCTGTGACGTCATGCGCTGCGCACAGCGCTTGACGTCAGGACCTCCGCTGCGATCCGGAACCAGGAAGGTAAGTAAAGTCTGTTACTATAGTAACAGGGGCCCGCGGCCCGAGTTACTATAGTAACTTTTTATTGATGTGGTGCGGAGGGCTGTGGGCCCCCCTGGCTTCGGGGCCCGGTCGCAATTGCGACCGCTGCGACCCCTATAGCTAGGCCAGTGGCCATCATTATGACACTCCGTTTTTGGATGTTTGTAAACAGAAAAGCACGTGGTGCTTTTCTGTTTTCATTCATACTTTTCACTGCTGTTGCGCGAATCACGCGCGTCCCACGGAAGTGCTTCCGTGTGGTGCGCGTGATTTTCACGCACCCATTGACTTCAATGGGTGCGTGATGCGCGAAATACGCACAAAGAACGGACATGTTGTGAGTTTTTCGCAGCGGATTGACGCTGCGTAAAAATCACGCACCTGTCTGCACGGCCCCATAGACTAATATAGGTCCGTGCGACGCGCATGAAAATCACGCGCGTTGCACGGACTAATATATCCCGTTCGTCTGAATAAGCCCTAAGCCTAATGTTTTTATGCATCTTGTACTACTTTTAAGCAATCTTCGAATTTGTGATATGAATGGTGTGGTTTGCTGCAAGTTTCATAATCGCGGCAAAACCGCGCCATTTTTGCCGCAATTACGAAAATCGCGGCAAAACCGCGCCATTTTTGCCGCAATTACGAAAATCGCAGCAAAACGCATGGTGAATTAAAAAACTTAACAAACCCTACAGGAGTTGGGGTCAGGAGAGACAAGTAAAGAAGAGACAATGGGGGATGCAGGGAGAGAGGGGGTTAAGGAAGCGCTCACCAGGACCTGAGAGGTGGACGTGCTTTCTCTTCTGCCGACTCTGCTGCTGCTATACTGTGGTAGAAGGACCTGATCGGTGGGCGTGGCTTCTGTTCCTCAAAGGCGAATCAGGTCACATGGGCATGACGTCATTAAAGGTCCTTTAGAAAACGGCATCTGTCCAGCTTTAATGCTGCTTATGCAGCGTTTTTACATAAGTAACCTCCCGAAAATGTGGTGGGGGGGCCGTGGGCCCCCCAGGCTTCGGGGCCCGGTCGCAATTGCGACCGCTGCGACCCCTATAGCTACGCCACTGCGTCATTATATTACAGGTTTTTTTCTTTAAAAATAATAAAGTCAAAAATATTTTTAAATATAATTTAAGAAAATTACTTTGCAAAGGAAAGAAACTAAAATTTGATACACTAAAAAAAATGCAGATAATTGGTATCCCCACACTTGTAACAACATGTAAACTAAATCACAACAATTAAAGTGAACGGTAAAGAGTTAAAAAAAAATGGAAGACTTATACATTGCACAGACTGAGAGGAAGGGGGAGGCCAAGTACTAGCTGAGTGCCGCCGCAGTATCTACGTACAGTGTTACTCTGTTTTGTGGGCGGCTTAGGGAGGGAGAGGATTTTGAAACACTGGTAATTACAAAGTCCTCTTATTCTTAATTAATAAGAGGGCTTATTAAAAAAAATAAAAATATATATATATATATATATATATATATATATATATATATATATATATATATATATATATATATATATAAAAACTTGGAAAACCCCTTTAAGTTTTGCTATAATAGTTGATTAATTCATATTAAAGGGGGTTTCCACTTTTCAATACAACATATGAGGAAATTACCTTGGTGAGGGTCTGTGAGATAGTATGGATACTGATACCCTGAGATACCAAACTCTGCTCATAGATAAAGAGGTCCAACTAGGGGCCAGTGGGCTTCAGGTCCTGTACTAGGCAGTGTATCAGTTTTGTCTGGAATGTCACTTTATTGAAAGTCAATTAAATGTACAGCATTATTAGCGGATGTACTTATTGATTTATGTAGGCGTGCAGATGACATCTTATGACATTATTTGTGAACATATTCGAACCTACAAAATGCATTGTCTGCACACACTTTTCACAGTCATAGATGACTTTCACTGTGACGGTGTATTTAGTGGCTGCATCTTCCCCGGTACAGCCCTTCTCAGCCACTACATGAACAGTAACCCTGTTGCTTGGAGACCTGTGTCATGATGGGTGTGTGGACCCACTGGCCCGTACCACCATTGCAGGATAGCAGCTGGCCAACAGGATACCAAGTCAATGTCTATAGTTCGAATAAGGGTACCTGTGGTAATTCAGACAGTAGCGATTGTTAGGCTCGGATGGGACCTTGGCAGCAGGCAGACACCAGGCGCGGTGTAACACAGCAGGCATAGTATGCAGCACAACACGACTCCAACTCTCTATGGCACAGGAACAAGGTAGCACGGGATACAGAATACAGGTAGCAAGTACAGGGAACACTGGGAAATGGAACTAAAAGACCATTTGCAAAGACTAACACGGGTAAACGCAATAATGCTCAGGCAATGGAGGAAGGGGCAGGGCCCTTCTTATAGGGTGATCATGGGCTAATTTGACATACTTTTCAGGTGCGCACACTGGCCCTTTAACCCCTTCACGCAAAATCACGTAACTGTACATGATGAGGGTTAAGGGAAAATATAACCCCTTAAATGCCATCATCAATCGCGACCGCGGCATTTAGAGTGTTAGAATCAGGGGGGCACCCCCTTAAACACGCGATCGCTCCCCCCGCGGCACGATCGGCCGGTTACAACGGTTGCTATGGCAGCCTGGGGGCCGAACAAAAGCCCCCAGGTCTGCCATCTTTGTACTCCGGCAGGGCTTCAAAGGAGACTGTCAGAATCACGATATACTGCAATACATTAGTATTGCAGTATATCATGCAAGCGATCCAACGATCGCTGCTTCAAGTCTCCTAGGGGGACTAATAAAAACAGTAAAAAATACTTACATAAAGATTTTTGTTATGTTCCAAAAACAATAAGGCCTCATTCACACGGCAGGGTTTCCCGGCCGGGTGCCGGCCGTTCATAAATCGGCCGGCACCCGGCTGCATTAGGAATGATAGACCCCTAATGGGGCTATTCACACGACCGATTTTTTGACGGCCGGAAAATCCGGCCGTCAAAAAATAGGACATGCTCTATCTTTGCCCGGGCACCCGGCCGCCCGGCTCCCATAGAAGTCTATGGGGCCGGGTATTACACGGCCATCACCGGAATGTGTTCCGAGTGATGGCCGGGTTTCCCGGTGCTTGCGCTCTATCTCCTCCTCCTCACAGCGCAGAGTGCATGTGAGGAGGAGGAGTTGATGCCATTCTGATGAATGGCATCGCTGTACACTGTGTTGCAGGGCCGGGGTGTACAGCAGGTGGAAGGGAGCGCTGCGCTGGCTCCCTTCCCCTGCTTGTTAAAAGCACCCTGGCTCGGCGACACCTTCGATGGCGCCGCTAGTAGTAGTAGCAGCAGCTGCTGCGGCTGCTACTACTGCAGCGACGCCACTATAGCAGAGCAGGGAGGTATCTCCCCGCTCTGCTATGTGCTAGCCGCACTTTAGCTCCTTGAAGGAGCGGAATCCCCGTGTTTTCGGGGATTCCGCTCCTGGACAGAGCGCTTGATGTCTCTGTCCATATCTGGGCAGTGACATCAGGGGAAACTCCTGAAGCGGAATCCCCATGGGGATTCCCCTTCAGGAGCTGCCGCTGATGTCACTGTCCGGATCTGCCCGGCCCGGCACGGATGCATAACTTTATGCAAACCGGCCGGGCAAAATGCCCGATTTTACTGGCCGACACTCGGGCTCGGGAACGACCCGGTCGTGTGAATCCCGCCTAAAGTATTAAAAGTTAAAAAAAACTCCTTTTCACATTTTTCCCATTTTCCCCTAAATCAATGTTAAAAAAATAAAAGTTAACATAACCGGTATCGCCGTGTCCGTAAAAGTCCAAATGTCTAAACAATATAACATGGTTTAACTCGGTGAATGCTGTAAAAAATGTATATATAAAACATGCAAATTGCTGTTTTTTGGTCACCTTAGCACTCCAAAAAAATTAAATAGAAAATGATCAAAAAGTCGCATATAACCCAAAATGGTATCAGTGAAAACTGCAGCTCGCCCCGCAAAACTTAAGCCCTAACATCACTAAATTGATGGAAAATTAAAGTTATGGCTCTCAGAATACGCCGACACAAAAGTCTTTCTTAATTTAGCAACTGGTTTTATTTTTTTTAAAAGTGGTAAAATGTAAAACAAAACATATAAATTTGGTATCGCCGTAATCGTATCAACCTGTAGAATAAGGTGAATATGTAGTTTTTACCGCCTGATGGACGCCGTAAAAACGAAAACCCCCAAAATATGACGTAATCGCTGTTTTTTGCCCATTTCACCACACAAATAATTTTTTTCTGCTTCCCAGTACATTATGCAGTACAATAAATGGTGCCATGAAAAACTACAACTTGTCCGGGAAAAAACAAGCTCTCGTATAGCGATATAGGCGGAAAAATAAAAAAATTATAGCTTTTGAAAGGTGGGGAGAAAAAAACAAAAGTGAAAATTTGAAAAAGGGCTGCGTCCTAAAGGGGTTAAGGCTGGGTATGAGCGTGCGCGCGCACCCTACGAGACACAGCATAGTGAAGCGGAAGGGAGCGCTGGCGTCTCCTGAGGAGGAGATGCGGGCCAGCGCTCACTCATCCATGGCTGCGGCCGTAGGGGGGGGTGTAATCCCGACGGTCCACGCCCATGGGTGTCACAACCTGCAATACAAAAATAAGATTAGAAGTTCATTATTATTATACTGTTTTAGGAATAACATAAGAAAAAGTTCAGTTTCTCCCGTGGCCATCAAAACGATTAGGCCCATACTTGACAGTGGGTTATATCTGTTTCCTGTCAAACGGCTTAGAAAAGTTGTGAATGACAACTCTCAATGTTGTCCCACAGAATGGTTTGATGTTGATTAAAGGAAGAACAGAATCTGGATTTACTTATAACATGGGCAACGTGGATTTTATATAGTTTATTAGTTTTTTCAGAACTTACATGGTTTCAAAATTTCTAATCGACAGCCCCTCTGTAGGTCACAGGTACAACTAAATGATCATAAAATACTATTATTCATCACATAGACATTTTTTTCGAATTGGCCCCATATTTGTTGAATATCCTTTACAAGCAGCATAGTCTGATAATTCAACAACGGCAGGAACTTTGCGTGAGTAATATTAACAGGAAAACATACCTGTATTGTACGTGCCTTGAGTAAAGAATTCAGACCTTTAAACCTGAGAATTTTACCTTCTATTTTCCTCCGGCTGCATTTTTACTTCCTCCAAGTCTGTCTTTTTTTCCCCGGCTGCTTTGTCCGTTGTTGGTCTTCAATACTGCTACTGCAGCACCATCATCACGTGCATTACTTCCGCAGCTTCACCACTCTATTACGTATACAGCTCCATAACTCCATGATCACACCACTTCTGCAGCACCACTGTACCCCATACACAGCCACACTACCATGCCATTTCTGCCGTTTACCACCACTGAACCGCTACTGCATGTCCACAAACATACCGCTACTACACCTACACAAATGTACCACTAGTGCACTTAGACAAACGTACCGCTACTGCATCTACACAAACATACCACTACTGCACCTACACAAACGTACCACTACTGCATTTATGCAAAACTTACCGCTACTGCTTCTACACAAACATACCTACTGCTTCTACACAAACATACCACTACTGCATCTACACAAACATACCACTACTGCACCTACACAAACGTACCACTACTGCATTTACGCAAACTTACCGCTACTGCTTCTACACAAACATACCACTACTGCATCTACACAAACATACCACTACTGCACCTACACAAACGTACCACTACTGCATTTATGCAAAACTTACCGCTACTGCTTCTACACAAACATACCTACTGCTTCTACACAAACATACCACTACTGCATCTACACAAACATACCACTACTGCACCTACACAAACGTACCGCTACTGCATTTACACAAATGTACTGCTACTGCACCTACGCAAACGTACTGCTACTGTATCTACACAAACATACCACTACTGTAGTTAATTCACAGTTGCGCCCCATCTGCCACAACACATGCATGTCTACTACTGAGTTAATTCTGCACTTACACAACCAAAGCACTAATACAGATAAATCACTACTGCAAGCACTTTTAATCCCACTACAACCCTACCACAACTGCAGTTATACCAACAATTAACTATAGCTTCACCAGGGAAAATTGGCTCCGGTCTGCCCTCGTTGTCTTATAGCTAATGTATCTTTTTTTACATATGTTTTGAGATTGCTCCATTATTCATTGGTTTTGGACAGATGTTTTGGAATTTATTGAATGTTAAGTGGACCTGCCTCAGGTGTTAAACTTTTAAGGGATTGTCCGGGCACACGGACCCCGCACCGATCAGCTGTTCTAGCTGCCTCCGAACATCGAATGTTATTCAGTGGCCGGTGTCGGAAGCAGATGGCTCCGTACACTGCATAGCGGCTGTGCTGCAGAACTACAACATTGCTCCTATTCATTTGAATAGGAGCAGAGTTGCAGTACTGCAGCACAGCCGCTATACAGTTTACAGAGCCATCTGCTTCTGGCACAGACATCCGATGCCCGGAGGCGGCCGGGACAGCTGATCGGGTTTGGACCCCCACCGAACATATACTGATGACCTATCCTGTGGATCGGTCATCAGTATGAAACATCGCCCCATGCTCGGAAAATCCCTTTAAAGTCTCCTTACTTCTGTTGGTTGAGGAGCTGGTACAACTTGTGGAAACCAGGGCACTTATGAAACTTTTTTATTCTATGTAAAAAGAATGCCCCATGCACACGAACGTAAAAAACGCCCGTAATTACGGGCCGTAATTACGGGCCGTAATTACGGGCCCATAGACTTCTATTGGCCGAAGGTACCTTCCCGTTTGCTTACGGGAAGATGCCCGAGCCGTGGAAAAATATAGAACATGTCCTATTTTTTTATTTTACGGGCCGTGCTACTATACTTTATAATGGGAGCATGGCCCGTAAAAACGGCCGTCTGCCCGGGGCCGGCCGTGCCCGGCCCTGCCCGTAATCACGGGTATGGTCATGTGCATGGAAACATATTACAAACGTGGATTGCGGTTAATAATTTTAACCTCTCCCACTTTAAATTGATCTTTGACGCTTGTGGTTTCCCAGATAAATTCACTAAAGTATGGCATCCATCCATGGGTGGCCACCCCTCACACCTTCTCTGTCTACTTTGTCCCATAGAGCATGCCCTCTACTATGAGGTCCTCCTGTGCTACCTCACTCTAACTGATAATACTTTTTCTAAGCTGTTTCTTATTGGATTTTTTTATTTTTATTTTGTTTATATTACCTCAATACTACATACAGTATGTATCTTCTTCTCCTAAAGCTCTGATACTCACTTTTAATATTGCGTATGTACTGATTTTAATCTTTTTGTAATGATCTTGTACCATGGGGTTTTAATAAAAGTTACTTTAACAATAAATAAATAAATAAATAAAATATACCACCACACCACTTATGTGTTAAATCACAACTATACCAAATCTACAGGTCCCCCACTTTTACACCTTTTTTCTATTGCAGCCTGCTTCTGTGTTTTATTTTTCAGCTCGCTACAATGTACCACACTTTTATCTTTGCTTTCATTATTTTATTTTATGTATTATGAAACTATTCTCGATTATACTAGATTATATACTATTTTTATATTATTTTTGGTAAAGTGGGTTATTGCTTAAAATATTCATAGGCAGCTAGTACATGTGTAACGGCTGCCGCGCCGTTCCCCCGTCTTCCCCACGGCCTCTGCTCCGGTTCCTGCACCCTCCATTACCTCATGCTCATGCCGAGCTCCACTTACCAGATCCGGACGCTCTGCTGGCCCTGGGCGGCGTCAGGTAAGTGCATCCCTTACCTCCCTCCGCGGCCGTCATCCTCGTTGTGCGGCTGCAGTCACTCGAGGGCGCGTGCGCTGACTCGTTCTGTCTTAAAGGGCCAGCGCGCGCCTTAATTCTAAAGACGTCCTATTTCATGTTCCTCCTTCCTTTCATCCGTGCTTGTTCAACCATGTTCCCCGTGAGTTTCCCTGTGCCCTGGTTCTCTGTTTCCTTCCCTTCTGCCTTTGTCTGGATTTCCCGTCTGCTGCCTGTCCTGACTTCTGCCTTTCCATCAGACCGCCTCTACCCGCTGTGCCAAGCGTTGCCTGGGTTCCAAGCACCATCTCCCAGATGACACCCAGGATCCACAAACAAACCGGTGAGAATCGTTATAGGTCGAACAAGCCATGGATCCCATGACACAGCCCTGCCCGACACGGCAGATATGGCTCAGGAGCTTTCTAGACAACGAGTCTGCCAAGATCAGCTTTTTCAACTAAAGAAAATGTGTCCAATCGTTTGAACGAACTTGCGCCTCAGGCACCTCCGATACCACCACCACCACCACAGCAAGCCCCTGTCTACAGTCCTGGACTACATTTGCCTACGCCTGCCCGCTTTGAGGGTGACCCCAAGACCTGCAGGGGATTTGTCAACCAATGCACCATCCACTTCGAATTCATGGCGCATCATTTTTCTTCAGACCGGGCTAAGGTGGCCTACATCCTGTCCCTGCTGTCTGGTGAAGCGCTGGCTTGGGCATCGCCCTTGTGGGAGAGAAACAACCCCATCATGTACAACATTCAAAACTTTCTCTCCACTTTTAAAAGGGTGTTTGAAGAACCGGGTCCAGCCTCTTCTGCAGCTTCCTCTCTACTCAAGCTCCGGCAAGGAACCTCCACAGTAGCCAATACACAATTCAATTTCGCACTCTGTCGACAGAACTCCAGTGGAATAATGAGGCCTTGGTATCTACCTTCTGGGAGGGTCTGGCGTGCCGAATCAAGGATAAACTTGCTGGCCGAGACTTTCCACCGTCCTTGGATGACTTGATTACTCTTGCTAATCGAATAGATATACGCTTCCATGAGAGACAACAAGAATCTGCTCGAGGCAATTGGATATCACGGTTGGCACCAACCTTCCAAAGGCCTCTTCTGGCCTAACCTTCCTCTCGGTTGGATGAACCCATGCAGGTGGAGAGAACAAGACTCACGCCTGAAGAGCGCCAGAATAGACGCAAGTTGAATTTATGTTTGTATTGTGGTGGTAAAACGCACTTCCTCAAGGACTGTCCAGTGAGGCCGGAAAACTTCAACGCCTAAGGCATGTAGAAGAGGCTACCCTAGGTGGAATACCTTCCTCTCAGAAGATGACCATACCAGCAAAACTGTCCTTTGCAGGAACCACTTTCTGCATTCAAGCCTTCCTAGATTCCAGATCCGCTGCGGATTTTCTGTGCCAGTCCTTGGTAAATCGCTACCAAATCCCAGTGCAAAAACTAAACAAACCGTTGTCCATTGCTTCTGTAGATGGGAGGCTTCTACAGGAGACTATCGATCTCATCACCAAGCCCATTTTCTTGTTAACAGGGGCGCTGCACCAGGAACGTATCTCCTTCTTTGTTTTAAAGAACTCTCTGAACCCTTTGCTACTGGGTCTACCGTGGTTGCAGAAGCACTCTCCTGTTATTGACTGGACTGGAGTCAAATTACCCGCTGGAGTGACTTCTGTCACCAACATTGTCTACAATCTATTCGCCCACCCATGCCTCAGTCTACAGAACCTAACTCAGCAGGACTTCCTACTCCATACAAAAGCTTCTCGGATGTGTTCTGTAAACAACAAGCTGAATCGCTGCCTCCTCACAGGCCATACAACTGTGCCATACACCTGGTCCCCAACGCCATGCCTCCCAGAGGTAGAGTCTACCCTTTGTCTTTGCCCGAGACGGAGGCCATGTCTCGTTATATCCAAGAAAATCTGGAGAGAGGATTCATCCGTAAGTCCTCCTCTCCTGCTGGCGCAGGGTTCTTTCTATTGATTACCGAGGATTGAATAATATCACGCTAAAGAACAAGTACCCATTACCATTGATCTCGGAACTCTTTGACCGCCTACAGGGGGCGAGAATTTTCACCAAACTAGAGCTAAGTGGAGCTTATAACCTCATCCGTATCCGCGAGGGAGACGAATGGAAAACTGCATTCAACACTCGTGATGGGCATTTTGAATACCTCGTCATGCCCTCTGGACTTTGCAATGCTCCTGCCGTTTTCCAGGCTTTTGTTAATGACATTTTTCGGGATGTGCTGTACAGCTGTGTGGTGGTATACCTAGATTACATTTTAATCTTTTCTCCCAATATTCAAACTCATCGTGTGTGCATGTGCGCCAAGTGTTACAGCGTCGGCGAGAGAACACTCTGTTTGCCAAACTAGAGAGATGCCTCTTCGAGAAAACCAGCCTGCCTTTCTTGGGGTATGTCATTTACGACCAGGGACTTCAAATGGATCCAGCAAATGTATCTTTTATTCTCAACTGGCTTCGTCCGGAAGGATTCAAAGCTGTCCAACGCCTGCTGGGATTCGCAAATTATTACCGCCAGTTTATCCCTCATTTCTGCTCCTATTTCTGCACTGACCAAAAAGGGGGTTAATGCCAAAGACTGGACCACGGAGGCTGAAGCTGCATTCCAAGCCCTCAAAATTGCCTTCTCATCGGCTTCAGTCCTACACAGACCGGATTCCACCAAACCCTTTGTTCTGGAGGGCGACGCTTCAATCATCTATGGAAGGCGGAGCTATTCTTTCACAAAAAACTTGTAGAGGGAGACTGGTGGCCTGTGTTTTTTTCTCCAAATCATTCACATCCGCTGAAAAAAACTATGGTATTGGAGATAAAGAACTTTTAGTTATTAAATTGGCCCTGGAGGAATGGAGACATTTGCTTGAGGGTGCACGACATCCTATCATCATCTAAACAGATCATAAGAACCTCCTATACTTGCAGACTGCTCAACACCTAAATTCTAGTCAAGCTCGGTGGGCATTATTCTTCTCCAGATTAGATTTTCAGCTTCACTACAGACCCGCTGGAAAGAATACCAAGGCTGACGCTTTATCTCGCTGTTTTGATCCCACAGACTAAGAGCCCAGCCCGCAGTTTATTTAGATCCTAAACGTATTATGATCACTGCTCTAGCTGAAGTGGTACACATTCCCCGAGGAAAGACCTATGTACCCCCTAAACTTTTCTGGGCACCCTGGTATCAAAAAGACTCTCAATTTGATTGGCCATCAGTACTGGTGGCCTTCCATGTCCCAAGACACTAAAGACTTTGTTTCAGCCTGCTCCACCTGCTCTCAGAATAAAGTCTCCCATTTAAGACCTGCTGGCCTTTTGCATCCTCTACCCATGACTGACTCTCCCTGGTCGCACACCGCCATGGACTTCATCACCGATTTGTCTAGTTCTGCTGGGTGTACCGTGATCTGGGTTGTAGTGGATCGCTTTTCGAAGATTGTGCACTTCGTACCCCTCTCAGGCCTTCCGTCATCTACCCGACTGACAACGCTGTTTATCAAGCACATCTTTCGCCTTTATGGCCTTCCTAAGCATATTGTTTCTGACAGAGAAGTACAGTTCACATCCAAGTTCTGGAGAGCCTTGTGCAAGCTGCTGGAGGTCAAACTAGACTTCTCTTCCGCTTACCATCCTCAATCCAATGGTCAAGAAGAGCGGACAAACCAAATACTTGAAAGTTTCCTCAGGAATTTTGTGTTTCCACGACAAGACGTCTGGGCAAGTCTACTTCCATGGGCCGAATTTGCCTAATACATCCATACGGGGGAATCTACCCGCTCTTCTCCTTTCTTCTTGGTGTATGGCCAGCACCCAGGAATTCCCCTACCAATCTCTGCCCCTTCTGAGGTTCCAGCTGCTAACACGGTCCACCGCGACTTTGTACGGATATGGCATAAGGCCAAGGACTCCATCCACAAAGCCGTAGCCAGGTTTAAGAGAGACACAGATAAAAGACGCAGGATACCGCCGCAGCTCCTTCCTGGGCATAAAGTCTGGCTGTCCACCCGGTACATACGTCTGAAGACCCCTTGTTACAAGCTAGCTCCTCGGTTTCTGGGTGACATAAGAAAACAAATCAATCCAGTAACTTTCAGACTTCGCCTTCCTCAGTCTCTGAAAATCTCTAATTCCTTCTACATTTCTCTGCTGAAACCCATTATACTCAACCGATTTAAAAAAAAAAATCCTGTCCATCCTGCTCCTGAGGCTGATGCCGAATTTGAAATGAAAGAGATCCTGGATGTCAAACGAACACAGGGGAGATTATGTTACTTAGTGGACTGGAAAGATTATGGTCCTGAGGAGAGATGATGGGAGCCCGTGGAGAATGTCAACGCCCCAGCTCTCATCAAGGACTTTGAACTAAGGTTTCCAAGCAAGCCAAAAAAGAGGGGGCATAAAGGGGGGTACTGTAAAAGCTGCCGCGCCGTTCCCCGTCTTCCCCACGGCCTCTGCTCCGGTTCCTGCGCCCTCCATTACCTCATGCTCATCCCGAGTTCCACTTACCAGATCCGGACGCTCTGCTGGCCCTGGGCGGCGTCAGGTAAGTGCATGCCTTACCTCCCTCCGCGGCCGTCATCCTCGTTGTGCGGCTGCAGTCACTAGAGGGCGCGTGCGCTGACTCGATCTGTCTTAAAGGGCCAGCGCGCGCCTTAATTCTAAAGACTTCCTATTTAATGTTCCACCTTCTTTTCATCCATGCTTGTTCAACAAAGTTCCCCCGTGAGTTTCCCTGTGCCCTGGTTCTCTGTTTCCTTCCCTTCTGCCTTTGTCTGGATTTCCCATTGCTGACCTCTGCCTGAACTTGTATAATGTCTGGGTAGGGAGACGGACAGGTGAGCCCTAATCTACCCGCCACTTAGTCCCTGCCTACTTGCACAGTCCGTCCTAGGCGACGGCATACAACTGGGCGACGGTCTCTACGCTCACTATGTGCACGACAGACAAAACAAGACAAGGAAACACAGAAGCAAGGGAAGAGGGTCAGTTGCCCATGGAAACACCGTGAGCAACAGAGTAATGAACGAGCCGAGTCAAACCAGGAGAGTACGCGGTAGCAAAAGCAGAACAGGAGAATAGTCAGTCAAGCAGGGTCAATATGAAGCAGAGGTCAATGGTAATAGCAGGACCAGCAGAGCCAGGAAAACAGGAGAATCACAGGCAAAGGACAAGCATCAAATGAAGGTATAAATAGACCAAGGGCGGGAGCTAGAACCGTCTGGCCAGGCTGTGATAGGTTCTCCCACTCCTCAGCCTACCAGCCTGAGTGGTAGCAGATCGAGTCACTCTATCAGAACTAGGACAGATGCAGACTGATTAACCACGGGCTTTGACACAGAAGCTGTGTCTGGCAGATCCTCTACAGTACCCCCCTTTTATGAGGGGCCACTGGACCCTTCCTAGGTGGACCTGGCTTATTGGGGAACCGAAGATGGAACCTCCTGAGCAATAACCCAGCGTGAACATCCCGGGTGGGTACCCAAGTCCTCTCTTCAGGCCCGTATCCTCTCCAATGGACCAGGTACTGGAGGGAGCCTTGGACCATCCTGCTGTCCACAATCTTGGCCACCTCGAATTCTACCCCTTCAGGGGTGAGATTAGGGACCGTTGGTTTCCTCGAGGTAGCCAAGGACGGGGAGCAGCGTTTCAGGAGGGAGGCATGAAACACGTCGTGTATTTCAAAGGACGGGGATAACTCCAGCCGGAAGGAGACAGGGTTAAGGACCTCAATAACCTTATACGGCCCTATATTCAGGGGAGCAAATTTTTTGGACGGAACTTTAAGGCGCAAATTTTTTGAAGACAGCCACACCAGATACCTGACCACAAACCAAACAAGGGGTTAGTACAGGGGTCGGGAACCTATGGCTCGCGAGCCAGATATGGCTCTTTTGATGGCCGTATCTGGCTCGCAGACAGGGCTCCTACCTGTCTATGGGAAGGATGCATGCACCGCGCTCCATCAGGCCGCGGTGCACGCTGATATAGGGATGCACGGTGCATCGAAACTTCGATACTGTTTCGATACTGTGCATCCCTAAACGGTTCGATACCGCTATTTCCTGTATTTCGATACTTCGCTGCGCAGCCGCACAGCTCAGTATAGTAATACATGAATGTATGGGAGCGCGGCTGCGGCTGTGTAATTCAGCCACTGCCCCGCTCCTGAGTCATGACATGTGCGCGGGGTCAGGATGATGCGATGCGGCCAGCGCTGCACTAATGAGCGGCGGCACTGAAGACAGAACATGGCGGTCGCACTGCAAAACACCCCCATGTTCTGTCCTCAGTGCCTGAACTGCCGCTCATTAGTGCAGCGCCGGCCGCACCTCCTCATGCTGACCGCGCGCGCACTTCCTGTCAGGAGCGGGGCAATGGCTGTATTACACAGCCGCAGCCCCGCTCTATAACGGCGGAGATCAGAGAAACCTCTCATCTCCGCCGCTATTCCCCTGAATGCTGCCATCACAGCTGACTGCAGCATTCAGGGGAAAGTGAGCAGGGGGGATGCCCCTGGATCGCGTCACAGGGAATTCCTGTGACGCGATCGAGGGCCATACCATATATGGGCAGACAGCCCAGGGTCTATTGACGGACCCCAGGGCTGTCTTACCATATTTCATGTTGTTAGGACATACCCAAGTATGTCCTAACAACTGCCTGTGTATTATCTGTCCACAGGCTAATGTACTGGCATATATCTGATATATGTCAGTACATTAAAGTTTAAAAATAAAGTAAAAACAAAGTATTGTTAAAATTTAAAAAAAAATACACATTCACCTTTTTTACAATAAACATTAAAATAAGTCTCAATACATAAAATCGACACATTCAGTAATGGCGCGCACAACAATTTTTTTTGCATCATTTATGATGTGTACGCTGTAAAAAAATGAAATAAACACGGCTTTCATTCACTTATTAATGTGAGGCACGAGGTGCGATGAATTTACCCTCCATGTTCCTCACATTAATAGTAATTAACCCCATCATGTACCTCGCACATTAACCCATTATGACTGAGAAACATGATGGGATTAATTACTATTAATGTGAGGCGCGTTCAAAATTCATCACACGTCGCGCCTCACATCAGAAAACTGAAGATTTTTCTTTTTTATTACTGTTGGCAAAAGTATCGAAATTGGTATCGAAATCGCAATACTAAACGAAGTATCGGTATCGAAGTCCAAATTCTGGTATCGTGACATCCCTACGCTGATATTGGTAGTTCTTTGATGGCCTGATAAGCATTGGCGGCAGTGGTGAGCGGCAGGGAGCATGGACTACATTTCCCATAACTCCCTGCATTGCCGCGCCGTCTGCAAGCACGCACCTGCGTCCCCTAGTAATCATTCAAAGCGCGCTTTGGAGAATTTCGTGAGCACACTCGTCTTTTTAAGTTCATCACTCATCCACATGAGTGTGCACTGGACAGCACTGACCTGAGTTATATCCCTGGTGTCTCCATCAGAGATTTTGAGCTACAAGCTGCTGACCTGAAGGCTTCAGACATGTGGGTGAATAAGTTTAAATCACTTAATGAAGATTTGGAAAAACTTGTCCAACATTCCAGCTTCTTTCTTCTGCGAATGCCTCAAAGCTGGTATTCTCTCAACATCAGGTGGGAAGAATGCCAGCTTCCAGTCATGCGCAGGAAAAAGAAGAAGCCAGACTGCTGGACTGATGTCATGCATCGCAAGCTCACAATGTAAGTTATTTATTTAATTTTTTACTGCTAATTACCATTGTTTCAGTCCAGTTGTGGCTTTATACAGCAGGGAGGAGCATTCCTTGCTGTACTAAGTGAACATTGGAGCGATTGATCTGTCAATGGCCCTTTAAACATATTGTACGGCTCTCGCGGAATTATATTTCAAAATATGTGGCGTTTACGGCTCTCTTAGCCAAAAAGGTTCCTGACCCCTGGGTTAGTAGAACGTCTTTTATCTGCCTGAGTCTTTTGTATGCTCTGGGACGCCTCAAGGTTCTTCTGAACCTGGGCCCAGACTGTGCACAGTTCCCAATGAACGACATCTACCTCGGGATTGTTGGAACCACCAGGTGAAACGGAGGAGAACCGTGGATTAAACCCAAAATTACAGAAAAAGGGGGAGACCCCTGACGAGTTTCTGACCCGGTTATTGAGGGAAAATTTGGCGAGGGGAATGAAGGAGACCCAATCATCTTGGCAATCAGAGATAAAACACCTTAAATATTGTTATAAAGACTGATTAGTCGTCTCAGTTTGGCCATTAGTTTCAGGATGGAAGGCCGAGGAGAAGGACAAATCAATCTCCAACTTCTTACAGAAAGCTCTACAAAACAATGAAACAAATTGTACCCCTCTGTCAGAAACAATATTGACAGGAACCCCATGGAGACGCAGGATGTGTTTGACAAACAAGGTAGCTAACGTCTTGGTAGTTTCTTGAGGGGCACAAAGTGGCACATCTTACTCAAGCGGTCTACTACAACCCACACCACCGACTTGCCTTGGGATGGAGGCAGATCGGTGATAAAATCCATGGAGATATGGGTCAAAGGTCTCTGGGGAATGGGCAAAGAACATAGTAAGCCCACTGGTCGGGACCTGGGAGTCTTGGACCTAGCACAAATTTCACAAGCGGCGACGTAGGCCTTAACGTCTTTAGGCAGCCCAGGCCACCAATAGATTCTAGAAATTAGGTGCTTGGTACCCAGGATGCCTGGATGGCCAGATAGTGCAGAGTCATGATTTTCCCTGAGTACCCTTAGCCAGAATTGCAGGGGAGCAAACAGCTTGTTCTCAGGAAGGTTCACGGGAGCTGAACCTTGATTAGCCGCAATTTCGGAGACTAAGTCAGAATCAGCAGAGGATATGATTATACCTGGGGGCAAAACACAAGCAGGATCCTCCTCAGAAGGAGGGCTGTCCATGAAGCTACGCGACAGTGCATCAGCTTTAATATTTTTAGACCCAGCCCTATAAGTGACCACAAAGTTGAATCTAGTAAAAAACAATGCCCATCGAGCTTGTCTCGGGTTTAGCCTCCAGGCAGATTCTAGGAAAACCAGATTCTTGTGGTCGGTAAGGACCGTTACCTGGTGCCTAGCCCCCTCCAAGAAGTGGCGCCACACTTCAAACGCCCATTTAATGGCTAAGAGTTCGCAGTTGCCAACGTCATAGTTACTCTCAGTAGGCGAGAACTTCCTGGAGAAGTAGGCACAGGGACGGAGATGGGTGAGAGACCTGGTACCCTAGGACAAGACAGCACCCACTCCCACCTCGGAGGCGTCAACCTCCACGATGAATGGCTCCATTTGGTTTGGCTGAATCAGCACTGGGGCAGAGATAAAACACTTCTTAAGGATCTCAAAAGCCTGGACGCCTCCGGAGGCCAGTGGAGGAGATCAGCACCTTTGCGAGTAAGATCCGTAAGAGGCTTAACGATGACCGAGAAGTTAGTAATAAATCTCTTCTAGTAATTAGCAATCCCCAGGAAGCACTGTAACGCCTTCAGGGAGGCAGGTTGGACCCATTCAGCCACAGCCTGAACCTTGGCAGGGTCCATGCGGAATTCATTAGGTGTGAGGATTTGACCCAAAAATGGTATCTCCTGCACCCCAAACACACATTTTTCGGTTTTAGCAAAGAGTTTGTTTTCCCGAAGGGCCTGGAGCACTTTCCTGACATGCTCAGTGTGGGAGGACCAGTCCTTGGAAAACACAAGTATGTCATCAAGGTATACTACAAGAAATACCCCCAGGTAGTCTCTTAAAATCTAATTTATGAAATTCTGGAATACCGCGGGAGCATTACACAACCCAAAGGGCATGACGGGGTATTCAAAATGACCTTCGGGCATGTTAAACGCAGTCTTCCACTCATCCCCCTCTCTGATTCGGATAAGGTTATAAGCCCCCCGAAGATCAAACTTAGAGAACCATTGGGCCCCTTGAACCTGATTGAAGAGATCAGGAATCAAAGGAAGGGGATACTGGTTCCTTACAGTGACCTTATTCAAGTTTCGGTAATCGATGCACGGCCTAAGACCACCATCCTACTTCCCTACGAAAAAGAAGCCAGCACCTACCGGAGAAGTAGAGGGGCGAATGTAACCCTTGGCCAGGCTTTCCTGGATATATTCTCTCATGGCTTCACATTCGGGACAAGAGAGATTAAATATCCTACCCTTAGGGAGCTTAGCTCCTGGTACCAAAGCGATAGCGCAATCGTATTCTGTATGAGGAGGTAACTCTTCGGAGGCCTTTTTCGAAAAAACATCAGCGAAGTCCTGAATAAACTCAGGTAGAGTGTTCACCTCCTCAGGGAGAGAAATAAAATTAATAGAAAAACAGGACGTCATGCATTCATTACCCTATTTAGTAAGATCCCCAGTATTCCAGTCAAACGTGGGATTATGCCTCTGCAACCAGGGAAGGCCTAAAACCAAATCGGACGATAATCACTGCATCACCAGTACAGAACACTGCTCCAAATGAATGGAGTCAACAATGAGTTCGAAAACAGGGGTATGCTGCGTAAAATAACCATTAGCAAGTGGAGTGTAGTTGATACCCACTACTGGGGCAGGTTTAGGTAAATCAATCAATGGCATAGCTAGAGACATAGCAAATTACACAGACATAATATTAGCAGAAGACCCTAAATCCACGAAGGCAGTGCCGGTGGCAGACCTACCCTCATCAGATACCTGAAAGGGAAGCAAGATCTTATTAGGTTTCATATTTACGGGAAATACCTGTGCGCCCAAGCGACCTCCCCGATGGTCACTAAGTTTTCCGGCTGCTTATTCTTACGCCTAGGACAGTCGTTCACTTGATGCTTGTCATCCCCACAGTAGAAGCAGAGACCAGATGAGCCCGAGAGCAGAAAAGAAAAGGTCAACAGAGGAAAGTTCAGGGGCGTCAGGAGCCAAGGAGAAGGCCCATTCTTGGGGGCCGTCCTGGAGCCGGGACATAATTATACCCACTCGCTGGCTCTCAGGACCTGAGGAGTGGGGCCTTAGACGGAAATAGAGCCTACAACTCTCCCGAAAGGAGAAAAAAGTCCTCCGGTCCCCTGAGAACCGGTCAGGCAACTTGTGGTGGGGTTCAAGAGGTGAGGTGGAGGGCACTACTTGGGTAGCATCACGCTGGTTGCACCTCTGAGCCAGGACTTGGACCTGTAGGGAGAGACCCTGCATTTGCTGAGCCAGGGCCTCAAGGGGGTTCATAGTTGTGTAGGAACCAGGGTAGAAAAGGTATATGGGCCTGTGACTATGTAATGTCTGGGTAGGGAGACGGACAGGTGAGCCCTAATCTCCCCTCCACTTATTCCCTGCCTACTTGCACAGTCCATCCTAGGCGACGGCGTACAACTGGGCGACGGTCCCTACGCTCACTATGTGCACGACAGACAAAACAAGACAAGGAAACACAGAAGGAAGGGAAGAGGGGCAGTTGCCCACGGAAACACCGTGAGCAACAGAGTAGTGAAGGAGCCGAGTCAAACCAGGAGAGTACGCGGTAGCAAAAGCAGAACAGGAGAATAGTCAGTCAAGCAGGGTCAATATGAAGCAGAGGTCAATGGTAATAGCAGGAACAGCAGAGCCAGGAAAACAGGAGAATCACAGGCAAAGGACAAGCAGCAAATGAAGGTATAAATAGATCAAGGGTGGGAGCTAGAACCGTCTGGCCAGGCTGTGATAGGTTCTCCCACTCCTCAGCCTACCAGCCTGAGTGGTAGCAGATCGAGTCACTCTCTCAGACCTAGGAACAGATGCAGACTGATTAACCACGGGCGTCGACACAGAAGCTGTGTCTGGCAGATCCTTTACAACTTGACTATCCCTGCCTGCCGCCTGCCTTGACCTATTGCTTCATACCCGTTACGACATCTGCTGCCTGTCCTGACTTCTGCCTTTCCATCCGACCGCCTCTACCCGCTGCGCCAAGCATTGCATGGGTTACAAGCACCATCTCCCAGACCACACCGAGGATCCACAAACAAACCGGTGAGAACCGTTATAATATGTTGCTGTTTTATGTTCACCAAGAAAAATTGCTACCTATAGTCTATTATGGCAAAGTATGGACCTAAAGATCCGAACAGTAATAGTCTATATGCTTTTTATGCCAATGTTATTCCCGTGCTATTTGTAGAAGACTGTAAACAAGTGAATAGAACCACAAATTGTCATTTCATAGTAAAAGAAAAAACGCTGGAATGCTGGACAGACAGTATTTGCTCATAGTCTCATACAATGTATAATTTCCTGATATGTTGTTCAAGGTGAATGTTGATCAAGCAGGAACATGAGTTGGAATTTGCTGTGGGGTAGTGCAGTTCTGACACTGTTCATCCAAATCTCCCTGAGGCTACATCTGGACCAGATAACCCGCATTCCACTGGACCAAGTGGCTGTAACTGCTTCTAGGGTAAAATGGAAACCTCTATCCTATCACAGTAAGAGAATTAGTAATTACTAGTAGTAATATATTATATTTGGGACTTTCTTTAACCTCTTAGTGACCAGCCTATTTTAGGCCCTAATGACTGAGCAATTTTTTTCGTTTTTCTATAGTCGCATTTAAAGAGCTATAACTTATTTATTTTTCCGTCGACATAGCTGAATGAGGACTTGTTTTTTGCAGGATTAGTTGTACTTTTTAATAGCTCCATTTTGGGGGACATATCGTTTTTTGATTAACATTTTTTGGGGGGAAATATAAATAAACCCTGAAATTGCGACATTGTTCTATGCATTTTAAATTCACGCAGTTAACTTTGATCGCTACTGTTGGAGCAGGAGCCCGGCTGTCATTAGACAGCCAAGCCCCGGCCCCAGCCTGCATGGGACACCCGTGCAGGGCTTAGACTGGGCCACCATGAAAAGGCGACGGCCTAGCCTAAGGCCCCTTAGTGACCGACGTGAAGAGGCGTATTGGTGGTGACTAAGGGAGAGCACCTGTCTGCTCATGTCTGTTGTAACTATTCTGGAGCACCTTTTCTTAGAACTCTGCAATGATCCATTCCTCTGTTATTCCGACTAAATATAAATCAATGGGATTTTAAATTGCATCCGTTAGCGTCCATTCGCGTCTCTTATGTTAGTGATCAATTTCTTTGACGGAGATAAAAATGCAGAGCACAAAACTTTTTTCTCCATTCAAGAAAACGTATGTCTAATAGGTGGGTTATTTCTATCATTGGTTTCAATGTAAAATGGACACAAATGGATTGTAATCCGTTTACATCCGCTATTTGGATACTATCCGTTAAAAAATAATGGATGATATCAAAACAGATAGGGCAATGCAAGTGTGAACTTAGCCTGAGTGTTAACATTCCTCTTGTCAGTGGAAAGGGGCCCAACACCCTCTAACACTATCAGGGGCGTAACTAGGAAAGACCGGGTCCCATAGCAAACTTTTGACTGGGGCCTCCCTCCCATGGGTGCCACACACAGCCCCCCTGTAGATAGAGTCGCCCCTGTAGGTTCTGCCATATAGCCTCTTGATAAGAGCATCAAGATAGCAGACATGGGAGCTTTCATTAGGCCTCCAGGCTGCCATGACAACTATCGGCACCTCCCTATTGTGTATTATAGGGGCAATTGGGGGCAATTGGATGATGGAGGGCCCCCTCTTTTTAACGGCATAGATGCTGTAGTCGCTATTAAGTGGTTAAACGGCCGTGATTGGAGTTATCTCCGATTCCGGTCGTTACAGTGAGGTGTAGGCTGTAACATACAGCCAACATTCGCTAGGTATGGAGCGGCTCAGCCTGCCCGCTCCATACTCCTTTTGCCGTCCATGATGTACAGTTACGTCAGGGGTTTAAAGGGAATGTTTAATCAGAAAATTACATATTAATTAAATTAGGTTTTTATTCGAAACATATATATTTTTTTATTTCTGGTCGGGCTTAAAGAGGACTCCTGATCGGGGGACTCTCTTCTATGGCCCCAAAGGGCATTTGTGAAAGTATGTTTGGCTCAATAGCTTTGCTCTGCTCTGAGCTCCTCTTTACTATATTCTAGTTTATTGGCTTATTGCTAACCATGTTATTGTTCTCGAGTCAACGCATGAACTGTTTTACTGAACTGTCATGTGATGATTTTTTTCTTTGTTATTTAGGATCTTCTGTTAACCTTGTTATCCTGTCTGTAACTACGGCAGACAGGATTACTAAAACAAGAAAAGAGACAAAGCATTGGCAGCAACACATCATTTTATCCCTACCATAATGCATGTGGTGTAAAGTTACTACCTAGTGACTTGTCAATAGAATAATGCACTGCTAGGTTTGTTGTTCTAGGAAATTGTGACTCAGATGTCACAAGTTTTCAATAACCATATCCGCCCTTATATATATAAGGAAAATGGGGATATAGGGGCAGGTAGTCACAATTTCCATGAAGATAAAAATGTGTGGGACTTCACAGTAAATGCTGATCTGCTGTGTAAAACTTTGAAACCTCTGGAAGAGATACCGATAGCCTTTGGCTTCATGCGGAAAACTTCTTTGTAGTGTGAACTTTATTTACAAGAGCTGTCCAGGAAATTCAAGATTTTTTTCCACCAGACAATAGTATTGAGAATCTCAACTATGTATTTTGTATGATAAACAATCAAGACTTAAAGTTTATTCTAAAGGGAGTAAATACTAGTGAAACTCTGCTGTTGGAACACTTGGTATGCACTATAGAATCTTTATACAGATCTATTTAGAGGGAACTGTCACGTTGAACATGCAGTCTGATCTACGGCATTATGTTATAAAGCAGGAGGTGCTGAGCAGATTGATGTTTATTTTTGTGGGAAAAGATTCAGTAGAACTTTTAATTTATTTATTTAAACCTCTTCTAATTCAGGGCTTGGGAGTCTAGTGGGCGGTCCTACTCAGTGATTGGCAGCCCTCTCTGCATGCACATTTATACAAGAAAGGCTGTAATACCACCCACTGGACTCCTAAGCCCAGAATGAGCAGAGGTTTAAATAAATAAATTACAAGTTCTACTAAATATTTTCCCCCAAAATATATATCAACCTGCTCAGCTACTCCTGCTCCATAACATGCTGCCCAAAGATTGGACTGCATTTTCAACGGGTCAAATTCACTTTAAATGGGGACATCCCTCAGATAAGGGCCTCTCACAGAGTAACTGGAAGCAAATTCTCTGCTGATTGCCATGTTGCTGGTGAAGTGATCCCTTTCGCATGCAGAATGTGCTAACTTACTACAACCTGATCTGTTATTCAGGAGTTGTTCAATTGGTGCAAATGAAACCACTAGCTTAGCACTATTAGAGAATCTGACAAATTCTCTAGTTTAAAGTAAACTCTGGGAACATTTTCATAATCAGTAAAATTGATTCTTTGACTTCGCTATTGATTCCGTCAAAAACTCGCTCGTAGTCATAAGTTTTTGTCATGTCGGCAGCACATCTCCCCATTATCACAGGGAGATGTGCTGCTGACAACGATAATATTTCTTGCAGCATACACGATACAATATGCCGATGAATTAAATCACTGAGTAGTGGATAAGTACGCATACACTGTCAAAAATAATTCACTGAAAGAAAGTGGAGTGGATATAAGTAAATTAAGATATAACTTTTAATAAGGACATTTAAAATATAGTGGCTTTCGAGTTCGTTCCGATTGATGTTACTTATTTAGTAACTTAGTGCAATAATTTGACATTAGAACACCCAGTGTCTTTATATGTTTCCAACCAAGAGATAATAAGGCTGGGTTCACACGACCTATTTTCAGACGTAAACGAGGCGTATTATGCCTCGTTTTACATCTGAAAATACGGCTACAATACGTCGGCAAACATCTGCCCATTCATTTGAATGGGTTTGCCGACGTACTGTGCCGACGACCTGTCATTTACGCGTTGTCGTTTGACAGCTGTCAAACGACGATGCGTAAATTGACTGCCTCAGCAAAGAAGTGCAGGACACTTCTTTGCAAGGTAATTTGAGCCGTTCTTCATTGAAGTCAATGAAGAGCAGCTCAAGATTACGGGCGTCAAAGACGCCTCACATAATGCGAGGAGGAGCTTTTACGTCTGAAACGACGCAGCTGTTTTCTCCTGAAAACCGTCTGTCTTTTCAGACGTAAAAGACAGTTCTCGTGTGCACATACCCTAACGTTTGCTCGTTTATCGGCCGATCGTTGCCCTGTTTACACAGGGCAATGATTGGGAACATAAAATAGTCAGTGTAAAAGTGCCTCATGGGATTGTAGTTTATAAGTAGTGTTGACAAGTAGATGTCTTTTTGAATTTCAACTAGGAAAACGAGGTCTTATTGAATTTGTCATGAGACCCATGGATGGAGGATGTCGGGGATACAATATGCATCATATCATTGACTTTGTTCAGCCAGAGCGCCATAGAAGATGGTTCTTTCTTTTCTCATAATTGTAAGCTCTTGCAAGCAGGGTCTTTACTCCTCTTGTTCAAGTTGTTAATTCGTTTTGTCATGTGTAATGTCTGATATAGTCTGTACATGTTCCCTCTAAACTGTAAAGTGCTGCGGAATATTTTGGCGCTATATAAATGAAGATTATTATTATTTTATTATTCCACAGCATTATACTTAGCCTATACTTAGAACTAGTGGACATATCGCAACCATGGAGTAGGAGCTGGGCTGGGGTCAATATAATGGAAGAGACTGACACCGATTTAATAACCCCCTAACATTTTGCCAAAATGGGGTAAGGGCGAGGTTATGAGAGTAACCTCTTCCTCACCACATCTCCAACAGATTGGATATACCTGAGGAAACAGAATGGAGGCGAGTGAGGACTCGGTACCATTATGTCAAAAGCTTATAACCCACCTCCCGATGCTGTGTGCTAAGAGACAAACTATGTCACAAAATGAGGATGCAGTTTCTCTGATACTGGGAGAGAGTGAAATTTAAGTCTACTTCCCATTTCACAATGTAACCCAGAGGTGGAGCGTCGGAGACTGTTTGGATATAGGTGTAGGCCAAAAATAACGTGGGACGAAGGATTCCTGAGCCAAAACATGACTAAATCGTATTGAAGCTGTAATGACTGCCATGAACCCAAAGGGGTCGGTTTCTCAACTGTTAGGAGGGACTTGTATGTTGGCCAGTTTGCACCATCTCCGCAATGAAGGGTCCTGAATCGACCCGCTGAAACCCATGATCTAAACGTCGTATCCTCAATTCCAGGAGGGAAGTCAGGGTTACCCAGAATGGGTGTGAGGTAGGACAGGGAGGGTAAAAAATTAGATCTAATTGATGTATGACAACAATCCAAAATATGGCGAATAGTAAGATGGGATCTGAGGAGACTAGTTTAAGACAGGCATAGCCACGGCAAAGCCTCTAGTGGGATGGATGTAAAAGACTGCTCTAGGTGGCACCAGTCCACACTCTAGCCATTGGGCTGCTAGGTAGTACGTTTTAAAGTCAGGAAGACCGATTCCTCCCTCTGATTTGGGCTTACATAGCCCATATGACTGCATTCTGAGTAGAAATAGGAGATTTGATAAATGACTGAGGTATCTTAACTGGAAGAGTCTGGAAATATTATAGTGTTCTCGGTAAAATATTCATTTTAAAAATGTCACAACGACCAAACCATGAGAAGGTTCCCTTTGTCCACTGGGAGCAGTTCTCTTGGACTGATTTGAGCAAGTTGGGATAGTTCATTAAGACGTAAATGGGTCGGCAGGTAATGCTATACCCAAATATTTAATACAGTGCGTCACCCAATGGAAACTTAAGGAGGCAGCCAAGGAGGTCACTAAAGACTGAAAGCGAGACATTTAGGGATTGTGATTTACTGAAATTAATCTTGTTCGAAACCCGGGGGAAAAATGTGAAACTCCTGCATCAGATTGGGGAGAGAGACCCAAGCATTACATACACCAGTCTTAATAGGGTTTTCCAGGTTCTGACAACTGATGACCATCAGTATATGATCGGTATGGGTCTGACACCCGGACTCCGCACCGATCAGCTAATCCGGGCACCGGATGTTTTGAGCAGTATGCAGTAGTTGGAGCCGGAAGCAGATGGCTCCGACCACTGCATAGCGGCCGTTCGGCTGAACTGTGTCTCTGCTACTATTCACACGACTGCTTTTCTCAATTGTTTTCAAAAGTGGTGAGAGGAGAGAAAAGTGGCAAATTATAGTGCTAATATGGTGTGTGACAGAATTTGCTACTTTTCCAGATGAAAATACTGGCATACATCAATTAATAAATTCACCCCAATGTTTTCTCTGAAACACTGCAGCCTTTCAGAGTAAAACACAGTTCTTTGTAATAAAAGAGTCTGTCAGTATTTAATACCGCCCGCGGGCAGGTTCCCTTCAACATCACAGCAAATAACAAAATGGCTGCATGTTACAGGGAACTGTATTGCACAGATTACCTTGGAATCTTGTATTTTGAAGGCCTGAGTGAAAGAATGAATGGCAATGGAATGATAAATGTCCCAATTAGGTCCATTTAGCTTATATTAAATTTTGCTTGGAGTTCCACTTTAAAGAGACTGTTTCCATTACAGATTTTCTTGAAATGACATTTTATGCTGTCTTTCTAGGCATTCATAGGCATAATGATTATTATGGTATTACAGAGGACATGTCACCTCTCCTGACATGTCTGGTTTAGTAAAAAATTGTCTTCCCCATCAAATAACAACTCCCGAGCATGTTCTTTAGAATGCTATCTTGTGCCGTTCCTCTGTTATTCCTCCTTGAAATTTAAGACTAAATTGATAACTGGGTGTTGCAAGTTGGGGGGTGTCCCTACACAGTCTGACAATGTCTAATCAGTGATGACAAAGTAGGGACACCATTTTGACAAGGGGAATAATAACACCCAGTTGTCAATTTATTTATATTTTTTTAGGAGGAATGACATACCGCAAAGTTGTAAGAAAATATGTTCCAGAATCGTTATTTCAAATGGATTACAAGAATTTACTAAAACAGACGTGTCAGGAGAGGTGACAGGTCCTCTTTAAGTATGTAATTGCAGCATATTGCTCCAATTTTTTGCCCATGATTCTCAGTGCAGCATAGATTACTACACTTGACTTCATGGTTGTTTCCTATGTGAATGTGTCCTTTTTTTGTTGTCTTTTTTTTTTTGTAAAATTGTAAATGAAAAGAAAACTTGGAAAATATTTTTTTTAAATAAGTTTTGCTTGGAAATGGCAGGAATAGAGAGTCCCAGCTGCCAGGTCCACACTTATTTGACATTTAGGACACATCTGACTGACATCATTAAAGTGAAAAGTTAACAAAGGATGAGGATAAAAAACACAGGGACCACCACCCTATTATAAACCCCAACTGAGCACACTTAGAGCTAATTTAGATGAGCGTGATACTCAGGGGCGTAACTAGGAAAGACTGGGCCCCATAGCAAACTTTTGACTGGGGCCCCCCCTCCCGCGGGTGTCACACAACCCCCCCCCCCCCCTTGTAGATAGTGCCTTTTTTACAAACCCCCCTTTTGATAACGCCATACAGCCCCCCTGTAGATAACGCCATACAGCCCCCTTTGTAGATAGCGCCATACAGCCCCATCTGTAGATATCTACAAAGGGGGCTGTATGGCGTTATCTACAGGGGGGCTGTATGGCGTTATCTACGGGGGGGCTGTATGGCGTTATCTACGGGGGGCTGTATGGCGTTATCTACGGGGGGCTGTATGGCGTTATCTATGGGGGGCTGTATGGCGTTATCTACGGGGGGCTGTATGGCGTTATCTACGGGGGGGCTGTATGGCGTTATCTACGGGGGGCTGTATGGCGTTATCTACGGGGGGCTGTATGGCGTTATCTATGGGGGGACTGTATGGCGTTCCCTACAGGGGGGGACTGTATGCCGTTCCCTACAGGGGGGGACTGTATGGCGTTCCCTACAGGCAGGGACTGTATGGCGTTCTCTACAGGGGGGACTGTATGGCGTTCCTTACAGGGGGGGACTGTATGGCGTTCCCTACAGGGGGGGGGACAGGATGGCACTATCTACAGGGGGGCTGTATGGCGCTATCTACAGGGGGGGCTGTATGGCGCTTTCTACAGGGGGGCTGTATGGCGCTATCTACAGGGGGGCTGTATGGCGCTATCTACAGGGGGCTGTATGGCGCTATCTACAGGGGGGCTGTATGGCGCTATCTACAGGGGGACTGTATGGCGCTATCTACAGGGGGACTGTATGGCGCTATCTACAGGGGGGACTGTATGGCGTTACCTCCAGGGAGTCTGTATGGCGTTCCCTACAGGGGGGTCTGTAGGGAACGCCATACAGCCCCCCCCTGTAGGGAACGCCATACAGCCCCCCCTGTAGGGAACGCCATACAGCCCCCTGTAGGGAACGCCATACAGCCCCCCTGTAGGGAACGCCATACAGCCCCCCCTGTAGGGAGCGCCATACAGCCCCCCCTGTAGGGAACGCCATACAGCCCCCCCTGTAGGGAACGCCATACAGCCCCCCCCTGTAGGGAACGCCATACAGCCCCCCCCTGTAGGGAACGCCATACAGCGTCCCCCCCTGTAGGAAACGCCATACAGCGTCGTCCCCCTGTAGGGAACGCCATACAGCGTCCCCCCTGTAGGGAACGCCATACAGCTCCCCCCCTGTAGGGAACGCCATACAGCCCCCCCCTGTAGGGAACGCCATACAGCGTCCCCCCCTGTAGGGAACGCCATACAGCTCCCCCCCTGTAGGGAACGCCATACAGCGTCCCCCCCTGTAGGGAACGCCATACAGCTCCCCCCCTGTAGGGAACGCCATACAGCTCCCCCCCTGAAAGTCCCCCTGAAGTTCTCCATGACTAACCTCTGACTTCCGGCGTCTGCGCAGCTCACTAAAAATTAAAGGAAAGGAAAGCTGCCGACACAGACCCCGGAAGTCCGAGGTTTGTGATGGAGAACTTCAGGGGACTTTCAGTCCCCCGTCCTCCTTATCGCTGCCAGCGATCACACCTGTATCCCCTATCCTGTGGATAGGGGATACATGTCTTGTTTAATGGCAGAGCGGGGAGATACCTCCCTGCTCTGCCGTAGTGTTCAGTGGCGTCGCGCTGTAGCAGCCATAGCGGCTGCTAGCGGAGCCTCCGGCCATGGTGGGGGCCCGTGCCGGCGGGCGACACGGGCCCCCTCATGCCGCGGGCCCCGTAGCAGCCGCTACTGCTGCTACGGCGGTAGTTACGCCACTGGTGATACTCGTCTGTGTGCTGCGTGTTGAAACAAGGGAAAACAGCTCCAGATTTTCAGACGTTTTTTAAGCCACTCATGTTTTTCGCGGCGTTTTTTACCGCCGTTTTTTGGTGCTTTTTTCAATAGAGTCTATGAAAAACAGCTCCAAAAATGTCCCAAGAAGTGACCTGCACTTCCTTTTCGCGGCCGATTTTTTTACGCGGCCGTTTTTCAAAACGGCCCATCGGAACAGAACGCCGTTTTTCCCATTGAAGTCAATGGGCAGATGTTTGGAGGCGTTCTGCTTCCGATTTTTCGCCCATTTTTCGGCCGTTTACGGCCCGAAAAATGGCCGAAAATAGGCCATGTGAACATACCCTTACATTGAAAAAAAGAAGTGCTTGCAAGTGCGTGAAAAACACACGCAAAGCACACTGATGCTGTAAAGGATCTGCCAGGCACAACTTCTGTGTATACGCCCATAGGTAATCAGTCTGCACCTGAGTCTATGTCTCTGAGACTGACTCCATCTTCCACCACTCAGGATGGCAGGCTTAGGAGTGGGAGAGCCTATCGCAGCCTGGCCAGACGGAGCTAGCTCCCGTCCTCTGTCTATTTATACCTGCCTTTCCTGTTCCTCCTTTGCTTGTGATTCTTCTCGTGTGGTTTCCTGGCCCAGCTACAGCTTCTGACTATTTGATCCTGCTCCATACTGACCCTGGCTTTCTGACTACTCTCCTGCTCTGCGTTTGGTACCTCGTTCACTCCTGGTTTGACTCGGCTCGTTCACCACTCTTGTTGCTCACGGTGTTGCCGTGGGCAACTGCCCCATTTCCCTTAGCTTTGTGTACCGTTGTCTGTTTGTCTCGTGCACTTACTGAGCGTAGGGACCGCCGCCCAGTTGTACCCCGTCGCCTAGGGCGGGTCGTTGCAAGTAGGCAGGGACAGAGTGGCGGGTAGATTAGGGCTCACTTGTCCGTTTCCCTACCCCCATCATTACAGATGCAAAGCGCAATGCACACGGACCGATTTACGTGCGTAAATCTGTCACGCTCGTGTGAATGTAGCCTTAGGTAATATGAACCCTTTGAAATGCAGCCATTATTTGGAGGATCATGCATCTAAAACATAAACTTGCTTATGAAAGTAATGAGTTCATAATATTCACAACTTTACTACTTTGTAGTTCAATGCAATCTACTGTTGTCTGTAAGAAGCCATTTAGGACAGGACATTTATTAAAAATTTATTCCTTCATGATCACTACATTATCTCTTCTTTCAACTCTCATATACTAATGAAATATTAACAATTACAGCTGCAACGCTTTTATTAAACTTTCCAAGATAATACATACAAACTTAAGGAGAGCAATGGAGCGGGGCAAAGCCGTAGTGAAATGCGGCTTGACTGGGGTAGAATCAGGGAGGCTTATAAGTCATGGAAAGTGTTAATAGTTTTAAGGTAATTTATAGCAAGCCAGCAGGTGGCAAATAGGTGCTCTGCAGGGGCCAGGTTATATAAGGGGCTGAACACAGGAAGCTTGTTATTTTGGCGCACAGAGTAGAGAAGTTTAGGACAGTGCTTGTACATGCTTCAGATTCTAGGTGAGATGGCATCCACCATGGCATCCCCAGGGTCCTGCGCCGTTTAAGGAGCCCCCAGGGGGACCCTCCCGCTGCAGGCAGCCCGAGACGCTCTGCTCCGGTGGGTCTGCGGGTGGGGAGGAATCCATTACCAGGGCGGGAGGCTCCACCTACCCCCTCCCTTCAGATGACGTGCGGCGGGGAGCAGCGCAGCTGATTCCCCTGGCGAGATGTCCGCCAGGGAAGCAGTTAGACAGGGGATCGTCCTGTTGATGGGATCGTACGCTCCCTGCGGTGCGCAGGCTCTCATGCCTCTGACCCTACAGCGGCTTCAGCTGCTGGAGCGATCCCTCGTTTGAGCTGGAGAATCGGCGCTACACAGGAGTGTTCAAGGGGCAGAGCCTAGCTCACCTGACCCCGCTCTCAGGAGTGATGCTGCTGCCGGAGAGACCCAGAGAAGGGGAACTGCGTGATGAGGCCGCGGAGAGTGCTGAGGGGCTTCCTAATGTGCCCCTTTCCAGGGAGTTTCTGCAGCAGCGACCGGAGGAACCGTGTGTCGGACTCGCCGTGTCCGGGATTCTCTCACGGCGGCTGCTGGGGGTCCTGCCCAGAGACGGCCAGGTGAGGGCACTATGTCGCATGCGAGTTTTGTTTGGTCAGGGGGGACTGTATTACCATTTGGGGTGGGAGGGGTGCTAGGCCAGTTGGGGGAGGCACGGTGCCTGGTAAAGGTGAAAAAGCGGCGGGGACAGAAGCGCCGTCGGGTGACGGGGGTACGGCTAGTAAGGTTAAACCGGTAGAGGATGAGAGACTTGTGGATACAGCAAAAGGGGAGGTTTATGTGTGTTTCGAAGGGACTCTCGGAGCACACTTGAAGGCTGATGTCGAGGAGAAGATCTGGAAAGACGAGTATGTCGAGATCTTCTCCTTGTTACCTCTTGAGAAATGTAATTTAGATAGGGTGAAGCAGAGAGATTAAAAAAGATGAAGAGGAGAAGCGGCGGTATCGCTTGATTCCTCATACATTTCCTAATTGGCTGCAGGTTTGCGATATTGGCCAGTGTAGTGGGGGAAAAGGCACCGGAGAATTGATCCACATTTTTTTCTACATGGACGGGATCGGTGAGGCGTACCGAGGGCATGGGGGTGTAGCCTGGCTGCGTTACGACAAGCAGTTTAGGCATCGTATGGCCAAGTCTGCGTTGGGACCGTAAATACCTTAGTCCATGGATGCGGCTCGTAGCGGTGCCAAAAGGGGACAGACAGTCCTTTACTGGGGCAGCCAGGGGTGCCTCGACTTCGGGGTACTCGGCCGGCTGGGACATGTTGTTGGCAGTTCAACGAAGGACATTGTAAGTTCCTGTCCAACTGTCGTTACAAGCATGAGGGCTCCGGCTGCGGTGGCGCATATAGCTTGCCCAGATGTTTTAAGTGGGGAAAAGGGAAAGGACAGGATGCTAGGCAGATGAGGGGCGATGCCAGTGAGAGTAACCGAGATGCTGCCTTACCTAGGGAGGTATTTAGATTTCTTGCGGGCTGGGTTCACGGACGGTTTTCATATCCCGTGTCGACAGACGGGAAGTTATCTATTCATAGGAACTTGGTTTCAGCTCTGGTTAGGACAGGGGTGGTGACAGAAAAAAATGTTAAGGAAGTTGACCTCGGGAGAATAGCAGGCCCATTTCTTGACCCACCTTGGGTGGAAATGCGGGTTTCTCCTTTGGGCCTCGTCCCGAAGAAGGAACCTAATAAATTTTGCCTTATTCACCACTTGTCCCAGCAGACGAGTCGGTTAATGATGGCATTGACCCCGAGCTATGTTCAGTGTCTTATACGTCATTCGACGCCACGGTTTCTTGGGTTACAAAATTTGGTAAGGGGGCCCTGTATGCTAAGACCAACATTAAAGCGGCTTTTCGGTTGCTACCAGTTCATCCGGCTAGTTTTCAGTTGGTTCTTGGGTATCGTTCTTGATACAGACCGAATAGAGTGCAGGTTGCTGGTTAACAAGCTCATAGATCTGAGGGAGACAGAGGCTCGGATGCGGAGGGCTGGTAAGGCACAGCTTCTGCAGGTGCAGTCATTATTAGGGAGGTTGAATTTTGCGTGCCGGATAATGCACATGGGACGAGTGTTCTGCCGCGGGTGGCCTTAGCTACGGCGGGGGTGGCAGTTGCTCATCATTTTATTCGCTTGTCTGCCGATGTGCGGGCTGATTTGGCTTTTTGGGAAGAATTCTTGGGTTTGTTCAACGGTAAGTCGGTATGGATGGATTCAGTGGTGTCTAGTGTGGATATGGAATTGCATACGGACCCTTCGGAAGATCCTGGTTTTGGTGCATACTTTCAGGGGGACTGGTGCACGGGTGAATGGCCAAGTTCTTGGGAAGAGGAGGGTTTAGTGGCAAATATGGCATTACTGGAACTTTTTCCCATCGTGATGGCAACTGAGATATAGGGTGAGCGTTTTCGCAACAAGAAGGTCCGTTTTTGTTGTGATAACCTGGGCGTGGTACAAGTCATCAATAAACAGATGGCTACTTCTCCGGTGGTACGTTTGCTACGTCATTTGGTGTTACAGTTTGTTTGTTTGTTTGTGAATGCTTGCTTTTTGGCTGTTCATGTTCCGGTAATTATCAATGACAATGCTGATTCTCTTTCTCGATTTCAGTGGGACAGGTTTCGCAGGTTGTCGCCGGGCAGCATGGGAAGTCCTGTCCCCTGTGGCTGTAGGACGTGATCTCGGGGTGTCAGCGGCATTGATACGGCAGTCTGTGAGTACTACTACTTGGGCTGTGTGGGCTCGTTGGGAGGAGTTGATGCATATGTCGGATGAGGCGTTAGTGTTTTTGTTATTGTATTTTGTTGGTTTGTCGTTTAGTGAAGGGGCATCATTCTCCGTAGCCTCGCAGCGGGTGGCCGCAGTAGCTTTTTGGTTTAAATTACGGGAAATTGGAGATGTCTCCAAATCCTAATTGGTTAAACAGGCCCTGAAGGGTTATCGGAAACAAGGTGTTCGGCATGATTCTCGTATTACAGTTTCTTTTGAGCTTTTGTGGTCATTGAGTGTGTGCTTGGAGAGGGTGTGTTCGTCTCCTTACGAGGTGTGTTTGTTTTGGGCTTTTTTCTCTTTGACATTTTTTGGGACATTTAGGTTTTCTGAATTGGTGGCTCTGAGTGGGTCGGTAGTCGATGGTTTGTTGTTGTCTGATGTGAGGATTGAGGCTGGGAATATGTCTTGTGTGATTCGCGAAGGCCCGCGGCGGGTGTTGACGCGATGTGATTTCTGCCCAGTGCTCTGAATGTCAAAGTGAAGAAATTCAATGAAGCGCAGGTTAAACTGCGGGGGTAACTATGATTCTCTTAATGTAGCCAAATGTCTCATCATCTAATTAGTGACTTGCATGAATGGATGAACAAGATTCCCACTGTCCCTACCTACTATGTAGCGAAAACACAGCCAAGGGAACGGGCTTGGCGGAATCAGCGGTGAAAGAAAATCTATACATTGATTTGACTAATCACCGGTATGGCGCCGTGTCCCGGAAGCTGCAACCTTTTTCTTCAAATCTGCAGTTTTCGTTTACCCCGGGTATAGAGGCTTCTACCCGTGGGATAGCAGCGGGTGGCAACCGACTCCACAAAAAGAGATCTTCTATGCTATATATGCGAAGCCGAAGCGTTGTGCCTACATGTGCACAACGCAATTTGGTGAGTAAACCAACTTACTATAACGGTTCTCACCGGTTTGTTCGTGGATCCTCGGTGTCATCTGGGAGATGGTGCTTGGAACCCAGGCAGCGCTTGGCACAGCGGGTAGAGTTGGTTGGATGGATAGGCAGAAGTCAGTACAGGCAGCAGACATCGTAACGGGTATGGCAGCAATAGGTCAGGGCAGGCGGCAGGCGGCGTAACGGGTATGGAAGCAATAGGTCAAGGCAGGTGGCAGGCGTTGTAACGGGTATGGAAGCAATAGGTCAAGGCAGGCGGCAGGCAAGGATAGTCAAGTTCAGGCAGAGGTCAGCAACGGGAAATCCAGACAAAAGGCAGAAGGGACGGAAACAGGGAACCAGGGCACTGGGAAACTCACGGGGAACTTGGTTGAACAAGCAATGATGCAAGGAACGAGGAACCTTAAATAGGAATTAAGGCGCGCACTGGCCCTTTAAGACAGGACGAGTCAGTGCGCGCGCCCTCTAATCACTGCAGCCGCACATCGAGGACGACGGCCGCGAAGGGAGGTAAGGAAAGCACTTACCTGACGCCGTCCAGGGTCAGCAGAGCGTCCGGCGGATCAGGTAAGTGGAGCTCGGGATGAGCATGTGGTAATGGAGGACGCCGGAACCGGAGCAGAGGCCGTGGGGAAGGCGGGGAACAGCGCGGCAGCCGTTACAGTACCCCCCCTTTATGCCCCCTCTTTTTAGGCTTGCTTGGAAACCTTTGCTCAAAGTCCTTGATGAGAGCTGAGGCGTTGATATTCTCCACGGGCTCCCATCATCTCTCCTCAGGACCATAATCTTTCCAGTCCACTAGGTACCATAATCTCCCCCGTGATCGTTTGACATCCAGGATTTCTTGAATTTCAAATTCGGCATCAGCCGCTGGCGCAGGATGGACAGGAATTTTCTTTGAAACACGGTTGAGTATAGTGGGTTTCAGCAGAGAAATGTGGAAGGAATTAGAGATTTTCAGAGACTGAGGAAGGCGAAGTCTGAAAGTTACTGGATTGATTTGTTTTGTTATTTCATAGGGACCCAGAAACCGAGGAGCTAGCTTGTAACAAGGGGTCTTTAGACGTATGTACCGGGTGGACAGCCAGACTTTATCCCCAGCAAGGAGCTGTGGCGGTACCCTGCGTCTTTTATCCGCGTCTCTCTTAAACCTGGCTACGGCTTTGTGGATGGAGTCTTTGGTCTTTTGCCAAATCCGTACAAAGTCGCGGTGCACCGTGTTAGCAGCTGGAAACTCAGAAGGCACAGAGACTGGTAGGGCAATTCCTGGGTGCTGGCCATACACCAAGAAGAAGGGAGAAGAGCGGGTAGATTCCCCCGTATGGTTGTTGTAGGCAAATTCGGCCCATGGAAACAGACCTGCCCAGTCGTCTTGTCGCGGAGACACGAAATTCCTGAGGAAACTTTCAAGTATTTGGTTTATCCGCTCTACTTGACCATTGGATTGAGGATGGTACGCGGAAGAGAAGTCTAGTTTGACCTCCAGCAGTTTGCACATGGCTCTCCAGAACTTGGATGTGAACTATACTCCTCTGTCAGAAACAATATGCTTAGGAAGACCATGAAGGCGAAAGATGTGCTTGATAAACAGCGTTGCCAGTCGGGAAGATGACGGAAGGCCTGAGAGAGGTACGAAGGGCGCCATCTTGGAAAAGCGATCCACTACAACCCAGATCACGGTATACCCAGCAGAACTAGGCAGATCAGTGATGAAGTCCATGGCAATGTGCGACCAGGGAGAGTCAGGCACAGGCAGAGGGTGCAAAAGGCCAGCAGGTCTTGAATGGGAGACTTTATTCTGAGAGCAGGTGGAGCAGGCTGAAACAAAGTCTTTAGTGTCTTGGGACATGGAAGGCCACCAGTACTGACGGCCAATCAAATTGAGAGTCTTTTTGATGCCAGGGTGCCCAGAAACCCTGGAGGCATGTCCCCAACGAAGAACACAATCCCTTTGTTTAGGGGGTACGTAGGTCTTTCCTCAGGGAATATGTACCACTTCAGCTGGAGCAGCAATCACAATGCGTTTAGGATCTATAATAAACCGTGGGCTGGGCTCTTGGTCTGTGGGGTCAAAACAGTGAGATAAAGCGTCAGCCTTGGTATTCTTTCCAGCGGGTCTGTAGTGAAGCAGAAAATAGAATCTGGAGAAGAATAATGCCCACCGAGCTTGACGAGGGTTTAGGCATTGAGCAGTCTGTAAGTATAGGAGGTTCTTATGATTTGTGTAAATGACGATGGGATGCCGTGCACCCTCAAGCAAATGTCTCCATTCCTCCAGGGCCAATTTAAAAGTTCTTTATCTCCAATTCCATAATTTTTTTCAGCAGATGTGAATGATTCGGAGAAAAAAACGCAGGCCACCAGTCTCCCTCTACAAGTCTTTTGTGAAAAGATAGCTCAGACTCCCACAGATGAAGCATCGACCTCCAAAACAAAGGGTTTGGTGGAATCCGGTCTATGTAGGACTGAAGCAGAAGAGAAGGCAACTTTAAGAGCTTTTCAATGCAGATTCAGTCTCCGTGGTCCAGTCTTTAACATTTACCCCTTTTTTGGTCAGAGCAGAAATAGGAGCTGTCATAGAGGAGAAATGAGGAATAAACTGGCGGTAATAATTTGCAAATCCCAGCAGGCGTTGGACCGCTTTGAGTCCTTGTGGACAAGGCCAGTTGAGAATAGAAGATAGCTTGGCTGGATCCATTTGAAGTCCCTGGTCGGAAATTACACACCCCAGGAAAGGCAGGCTGGTTTTCTCGAAGAGGCATTTCTCTAGCTTGGCAAATAGAGTGTTCTCACGCAGACGCTGTAACACTTGGCGCACATGCATACGATGAGTTTGAATATTGGGAGAAAAGATTAAAATGTCATCTAGGTATATCACCACACAGCTGTACAACAGCTGTACAACAGATTTCGAAAAATGTCATTAACTAAAGCCTGGAAAACCGCAGGAGCATTACAAAGTCCAAAGGGCATGACAAGGTATTCAAAATGCCCATCACGAGTGTTGAAGGCGGTTTTCCATTTGTCTCCCTCGCGGATGCGCATGAGGTTATAAGCTCCACGAAGGTCTAGTTTGGTGAAGTTTTTCGCCCCCTGTAGGTGGTCAAAGAGTTCTGAGATCAATGGTAATGGGTACTTGTTCTTTAACGTGATATTATTCAATCCTCGGTAATTAATACAAGGACGCAGGGAGCCGTCTTTTTTTCCCACAACGAAAAACCCTGCGCCAGCAGAGAGGAGGATTTACGGATGAATCCTCTCTCCAGATTTTCTTGGATATACCGAGACATGGCCTCAGTCTCGGGCAAGGATAAAGGGTAGACTCTACCTCTGGAAGGCGTGGCATTGGGGACCAGGTCTATGGCACAGTCGTATGGCCTGTGAGGAGGCAGCGATTGTAAAGGATCTGCCAGACACAGCTTCTGTGTCGACGCCCGTGGTTAATCAGTCTGCACCTGCTCCTAAGTCTGCTAGAGTGACTCGATCTGCTACCACTCAGGCTGGTAGGCTCAGGAGTGGGAGAACCTATCACAGCCTGGCCAGACGAATCTAGCTCCCGCCCTCGGTCTATTTATACCTTCATTTCCTGCTTGTCTCTGCCTGTGATTCTTTCCTGTTTCCTGGCTCTGCTGCTCCTGCTATTATTTTGACCTTGCTTCATTTTGACCCTGGCTTTACTGACTACGCTCCTGCTCTGCGTTTGGTACCTCGTACACTCCTTGTTCGACTCAGCTCGTTCACTACTCCTGTTGCTCACGGTGTTGCCGTGGGAAACTGCCCCATTTCCCTTAGCTTCTGTGTACCCTTGTCTGTTTGTCTGTCGTGCACATATTGAGCGTAGGGACCGTCGCCCAGTTGTACGCCGTCGCCTAGGACGGGCCGTGCAAGTAGGCAGGGACTGAGTGGCGGGTAGATTAGGGCTCACCTGTCTGTCTCCCTACCCCGGCATTACAGCGATTCAGCTTGTTGTTTACAGAAGACATCCGAGAAGCTGAGTTAGGTTCTGTAGGCTGAGGCATGGGTGGGCGAATAGATTGTAGACAATCTTGGTGACAGAAGTCACTACAGCGGGTAATTTGACCTCCAGTCCAGTAACAGGAGAGTTCTTTTGCAACCACGGTAGACCTAGAAGCAAAGGGTTCTGAGAGTTCTTTAAAACATAGGAGATACGTTCCTGGTGCAGTGCCCCTGTTAACAGGAGAATGGGCTCGGTGACAAGATAGATAGTTTCCTGTAGAAGCCTCCCATCTACAGAAGCAATGGACAACGGTTTGGTTAGTTTTTGCACTGGGATTTGGTAGCGATTTACCAAGGACTGGCACAGAAAATTGCCAGCGGATCCGGAATCTAGGAAGGCTTGAACGCAGAAAGTGGTTCCTGCAAAGGACAGCTTTGCTGGTATGGTCATCTTCTGAGAGGAAGGTATTCCACCTAGGGTAGTCTCTCCTACTTGCCCTAGGTGTTGGAGTTTTCTGGCATCACTGGACAGTCTCTGAGGAAGTGCGTTTTAACACCACAATACAAACATAAATACAACTTGAGTCTATTCTGGCGCTCCTCAGGCGTGAGTCTTGTTCTCTCCACCTGCATGGGTTCGTCCGGCTGAGAGGAAGATGAGGCCAGAAGCGGTCTTTGGAAGGTTGGTGCCAACCGTGATGTCCTATTGCCCTGAGCAGATTCTTGTTGTCTATCACGGAAACGTATATCTATACGATTAGCAAGAGTAATCAAGTCATCCAAGGACGGTGGAAGGCCAGCAAGTTCATCCATGATTCGGCCCGCCAGACCCTCCCAGAAGGTAGATACCAAAGCCTCATTATTCCACTGGAGTTCAGTAGCCAGGGTGCGAAATTGAATGGCGTATTGGCCTACAGTGGAGGTTCCTTACCGGAGCTTGAGTAGAGAGGAAGCTGCAGAAGAGGCTCGACCGGGTTCTTCAAACACCCTTTTAAACATGGAGAGAAAGTTCTGAATGTTGTACATGATGGGGTCGTTCCTCTCCCACAAGGGCGATGCCCAAGCCAGCGCTTCACCAGATAAGCAGGGACAGGATGTAGGCCACCTTAGCCCCGTCTGAGGAAAAATGATGCGCCATGACTTCAAAGTGGATGGTGCATTGGTTAACAAATCCCCTGTAGGTCTTGGGATCTCCCTCATAGCGGGCAGGCGTAGGTAAATGTAGTCCTGGACTGTAGACAGGAGCTTGCTGTGGTGGTGGGTGGTATCGAAGGCGCCGGAGGTGCTAGTTCGTTCAAACGAGTGGACACATTCTGCAATAGCTGAAACAGCTGATCTTGGCGGACTCGTTGTCTGGAAAGCTCCTGAGCCATATCTGCTGTATCAGGCATGGCTGTGTCAAGGGGATCCATGGCTTATTCAACCTATAACGGTTCTCAACGGTTTGTTCGTGGATCCTCGGTGTCGTCTGGGAGATGGTGCTTGGAACCCAGACAGTGCTTGGCACAGCGGGTAGAGGTTGTCGGATGGATAGGCAGAAGTCAGGACAGGCAGCAGACGTTGTAATGGGTATGGCAGCAATAGGTCAGGGCAGGCGGCAGGCAGCGTAATGTGTATGGAAGCAATAGGTCAAGGCAGGCGGCAGGCGTTGTAACGGGTATGGAAGCAATAGGTCAAGGCAGGCGGCAGGCAAGGATAGTCAAGTTCAGGCAGAGGTCAGCAACAGGAAATCCAGACAAAAGGTAGAAGGGACGGAAACAGGGAACCAGGGCACAGGAAAACTCACGGGGAACTTGGTTGAACAAGCATGGATGCAAGGAAGGAGGAACCTTAAATAGGAATTAAGGCGCGCACTGGCCCTTTAAGACAGGACGAGTCAGCGCGTGCGCCCTCTAGTGACTGCAGCCGCACATCGAGGATGACGGCCACAGAGAGAGGTAAAGGAAGCACTTACCTGACGCCGTCCAGGGTCAGCAGAGCGTCCGGATCGGGTAAGTGGAGCTCGGGATGAGCATGTGGTAATGGAGGACGCCGGAACCGGAGCAGAGGCCATGGGGAAGGCTGGGAACGGCGCGGCAGCCGTTACACTTACCTTGCATTGTTTCAATTGTCTTCCATACAATATCACCTTAGAGGAGCACCGTTGTTTTCCTCCGCCCCCTCTTTTTTCTCCTTCACATATCTTGTGTGATTCGGCACTCTAAATCAGGTTGGTCGGGGTTTGAGAATTGTGCTGAAGCGGTTGGAAGGATATTTGTTGTGTCCTGTGATATGTGTGGAGTCAGTATTCTATCCTTTATCCCCTTCCAGACATTTGACGTATCCATACGCCAAAGTCGGGTAGGGGAAGTATGGAATGGGCTCACGGAGTGAACCCGCTCCATAGGATGCCGGTGTCAGCTGTTTGTTACAGCCGACACTTCAGAGTAACGAGCGGCATCGCGCTCGAGCGCGATCCCGCTCGTTTAACTCGTTAAATGTCGTGGTCAATAGCGACCGCATCATTTAAATCGTTAGAAAGAGGGAGGCAATCCCCTCTAACAGCTCATCACGTACCCGCAACGTAATCGCGCGGGGGGGGGGGGGGGCGATCATTGCTATGGCTGCCTGGGGGCCTAATGAAGGCCCCCAGGTCGGCCATCTTTGTATCTAACAATCGCTGGTTGAAGTCCCCTAGGGTGACTAATAAAAAAAGTAAAAATGAGTTAAATAAAGTTTTTTTTATGTAAAAGAAAAATTGAAAATCCCCCCTAGAGCATAGTAAATTTTTTTTATAAATAAACATAATTGGTATTGCCGCATCCGTAAAAGTCTGAACTATTACAATATATAATTATTTAACCCGCACAGTGAACGCCGTAAAAAAAAAAAAAATTGTAAACACCAGAATATTTTGGTCACCTCATCTCCTGCAAAAAATTAAATAAAAAGTTAGCAAAACGTCGCATATACCCCAAAATGGTATTATTAAAAACGAAAGCTTATCCCGCAAAAAATAAGCCCTCATACCACTTAATTGACGCAATAAAAAAAAGTTATGGCTCTCGGAATTTGGCGACACTAAATAAATTTTATTTTTTACACTTAGGTTTTTACTTGTAAAAGTAGTAAAATATAGAAAAACTATATATATTTGGTATCGCCGTAATCATATTGACCCACAGAATAAAGGTAACATGTTGTTTTAATTGCACAGTGAATTCTGTAAAAACGACACAAAAAACAATGGAGGAATCGCTGTTTTTTTCATTTTCTACCCCACAAATATTTTTTTCCAGTTTCCTAGTACATTATATGGCACAATAAATGGTGCTACGAACAACTACAACTCGCCCCGCAAAAACCAAGCCCTCATAGGACTATATCGGGGGAAAAATAAAGAAGTTATGGCTTTTGGAAGGTGAGGAGGAAAAAACGAAAATGAAAATCTGAAAAAGGGCTGCGGCGGGAAGAGGTTAAAGAGCCTCTGTCACCACATTATAAGTGGGCTATCTTGTACATAATATGATCAGCACTGTAATGTAGATTTTTGACGGAGTTATTACCTATTTTAGCTTTATACTAATGAGTTTCTTAATGCCCAACTGGACGCGTTTTACTTTTTGACCAAGTGGGCGTTGTGGAGAGAAGTGTATGACGCTGACCAGGCGTAGTTTCGCGAGACTACGCCTGCTGTGCTGTAAATCAACCACAAACGTTAACGAAGTGTCAGGTTTCTGAATACACATCCCGTCCTGGCTGGAGGATATGTCTATTCATTGTCAGGACACTTGAGTAACGTTAAAGTGTGTGTATGTGGCTGCACATAGTGATCTAGTAAGATTAATTTGTGCAGAATAAATAAATGGAGAGAAGTGTATGACACTGATTGGTTAGCGTCATACACTTCTCTCCACAACGCCCACTTGGTCAAAAAGTAAAACACGCTCAGTTGGGCATTAAGAAACTCATTAGCATAAAGCTAAAATAGGTAAAAAATGATCGTTTTTCTAAATAAAAAATACTGCTGTAATCTACATTACAGCGCCGATCACATTATGTAGAAGATATGGCACTTATAATGTGGTGACAGAGCCTCTTTAAAGTCAGTTTGAAGACACAGTAAGGCTTCATGCACACGACCGTAAAAACACCCGTTATTGCGGGTCGTAATTACGACCCGCAATAACGGGCCCATAGACTTCTGTTAGTCACGGGTACCTTCCCGTTTTCTCACGGGAAGGTGCCCGTGCCGTTAAAAAAATAGAACATGTTCTATTTTTTCATTTTACGGGCCGTGCTGCTATACTTTATAATGGCAGCACGGCTCGCAAAAGCGGCCGGCTGCCCGTGGCCGGCCGTGCTCGTAATTACGAGTCGTAATTACGAGCACGGTCGTGTGCATGAGGCCTTAGTCTGCAATATTATCAGTTAGTGTTCCGGCCTCGGTTTGTTCAATATGGTACGCTGATTTCCTGCATAAACCTGAGGAAGTACTCAAAGAAGGGGCGCAATCTGTAAACTCTGTTCACGTTAATGTATAAAGATTGAATATGGATATGCTCCCCTAACCACTTGTGGATAGAGAAGCAATGGAAATTTAAAAGTTACAGGCAGATGAACAGTATCATTAGTGCTCTGTATTGAACGATTTCAAGTACAGGGAAACTCTAAAATCTCTACCGCTTGTATAGCAAGTAATTTGGATAATTGGGATATATAAGGGAATTGCTTCAAATATAATTTTTTATTCTATAACATCTTCCTAGGAAAATTACTGGGAAGTTGTTACAGCTATAGAAAATAGGAACAACACAAATCAACATATGGTGTGGATTATTAATAATAATAATAATAATAACATACCTCCCAACCATCCCGGATACGGCGGGACAGTCCCGATTTCTTACCACTGTCCCGCCATCCCGGGCTGTCTGCAAAATGTCCTGCTGGGCGCTGCAGCTGTATCAAAACAGCTGATCGCTGCTGACAGGCGCCCTGCATGCCAGACGACTGCAGCAGCAATCAAAAGAAGGCAGGAGTCTTGCGGCGGTGTTCTCACTGGGATCGATGCCGGCACGGGAGTGGACCAGTCCAGTCACCTGACCTGTCATCTGACCTCACCGGCCAGGTGACAGGTCAGGTGACTGGACTGGTCCACTCCCGGGCCGGCATCGACACCAGTATGAACTCCGCCGCAAGACTTCTGCCTTCTTCTGAAGGTGAGTGAAAGCAGAGCGGAGAGTGGCAGCAATAGGGCCGGCTACCTCTTATAAGGGGGTTGTGTTGCGCTACCTACAGGGGGGCTGTGTGTGGAGCTATCTACAGAGGGGCTGTATCTGGCGCTATCTACAGGGGGGCTGTGTCTGGCGCTATGTACAGGGGGTGTGGTGTGGAGAGCTATCTACAGGGGGGCTATGTGTGGAGCTATCTACAGGTGGGCTGTATCTGGCGCTATGTACAGGGGGGCTGTGTGGAGCAATCTACAGGGGGGCTGTATCTGGAGCTATCTACAGGGGGGCTGTATCTGGAGCTATCTACAGGGGGGCTGTGTCTGGCGCTATATACAGAGGGGCTGTGTGTGGAGCAATCTACAGGGGGCTTTGGTGGATGATTTTTCCATTGACCGGTAGCAGAGTTACACAACTGGAAAAAAAAAATCCCCATCATGTAACTCTGCTACCTGTCAATTGAAAAATCATCAACCACAGGGTCTCCATCTTGACTTTGATTGTTCACAGCCTTTTGGTTTGTCCTGCAGCTGCTGCCGTGATGAGCAAATGTTGTATAATAATGATGATAATTTTCCTTGTCAGACAGAGGAACTTGTCAGTGCCACAAGCCTTTCAAGTAGAAGGTAAATAAGGGAAGTCTGCTGAGAGTAGTATCATTTCCATATTAGGCGGGCAATTCTCAACTGTGAAAATTATGATTTGTAAAGTTTAGATTTCACCTAGTATTTTATAGAAGAAGTTTTCCTTTTTAATGTTAGTTAACAATTTCCACTGTAATTACCAATAGGTAACTGTCGAAGTTTGTTAAAGGGTAACTAAACTTTTATAAAATTTTTGACATGTCATAGTGACATGTCAGAAATTTTGATCGGTGGGTGCCCGAGCACTGAGATCCCCACCAATCACTAAAACAAAATGTCAGAAGCAACGGTTAGGCTTTCCGAAGAAAGCCAAGCAGAGACTATCAGAAAAGAAGCGGCACAGCTTTTGCCGATTCATTTTAGTGCTCAGACCCCCATTGATCAAACCTTCTGACATGTCACTATGAAATATCAAAAGTTTTATGAAAGTATAGTTACACTTTAATGTGTTTTTTTTTTTTGTTTTTTTAAAGGATTTGTACACACCACTTTTCTGTTGTACACCCCAGCAATGCTCCGAATGATGTAAGCCAAAAGAGTGTCCTTTCAGTGTACACTCAGGTGGCATGCATCCACATACCTTTTTTTTAACTTTTAATAGTTGATCACTCTTTTTAATAAATATGGATTACACAAAAATAAAGTATACCACACGGCTGTACGGTGCCACAAAGGGTCCCATAGGCAGTCAAAGTAGTGCCGTATGTTACTCAGTGTGCCACCATATTACAGGGTTATCTCCCCTAGGAGCAATGTACCCAATTGAGCATGCCACAATATTTTTACTCAGATTTATTGAAAATGTGATGGTAAAAAACTCTATATCCCTCCATATGAAATCAGAGGCATACAGAGGTACGATAGCGCGCCTATGTATAGTGTATAGGGGATTCACAGTGCTAGTAAGTGCTGCCGCCATGGTTGGAAATCACACGCTTCAGCCACAACACAGAGCAGTAGAACAGGGTTTAGGGGGCCCCATTCTAGAGATAGGTGCAGGTCCTGTGGATATGTCATAAATGTCTCTGTTGGGAAAACGTCTTTAAATATTTCCTATTTTCCTGGGCTCAGTTATTAAATGATTGTGGGCACCTACCAAATGAAATGTCATAATAACCACAAGCTGCTACAATGTAGAGCCCATACTGTAACGCAGAATACACGTGAAGCTAGCCATATACTTAAGATAGCTGTTGACCAAATGGGGTGAGGAAAATAAGCCGCTGCCATACCCCTCTGACATCGGCTTACCACCCATAGGAACAAAAGATTGGGCTTGTTGAAATCCAACAAGCCCAATCTGCTGTCAGGGGAGAGACGGTAGACAACCATACACAATAGATAGCCAGTTGATCCCACCGAAGTTGACATATTTGGCCGACAATCAAGTTAGAGGAAACATGCAAGCTCTACATCACATCTGATATTTAATCTCTGACTAGTTTCCCTATAAGATGCAACATGGAAAGTCAGAAGTCTACTGCAGCTACTACATATATATATAACCTATTTGTACATCCAGGGGGGAATCATATGACTGCCAGTCAAAGAGGATTCGACGTGAAACCAAGTAGAGACTTGGTGCACTGACCTTTTATATGCAAGATATATCCTATAGATGAGGTCAATCAGCACAACATTATTATGAAAAGATACAAAATATATTTTATTGTTGAACATGTACAGGAAAAAACGAATTTAAAAATGAAGCATGCAATGCAACATCATGGTGTCTATCAGGGCAGGAAACATATTGGTATACAGAGAGTATATGAATGTGAACTACAACAAAATATCAGCAAATGCGTGCGGCAAGAATAGTGGGCAAATGTGCCCATGCATGGAAACAGAACTGACTCAAGAGGGATCATGCCTCAATCAAACGTATTATAAAACCTCAACAAGAGGGTCCATATTTATTCTCCCAATTATTATTTTTATATTCACTCACATTCATATTTATTTTTATTATTACGTTCATTCAATATTTCAATCATTAATTATTTACCACTTTCAAACTTCCCATAACAATATATTGGTGATTGAGTGTCCACTTTGTTCTGTATGATCATCTCCTACATACTCCTTCCATCCACATTCGATCCAGTCATGTTTCGGGTCTTTGCTTTCTCATATTGATCCAGGGAAAAGCCGATCGCGCGCGCTTTGGTGGGAACATCTGTGATGACCTGCGGTCTGGCGTCTTCATCCGGCTGGGCGGAGTTTGAGTGACGTTGCCCTCGCTCTCTCTGGCCCCTCCCGATGACGCCAAACCGGAAGTGCATCTCTAAACATCTCCGGACCTGGTGTGCGACGCTCTATAGAGGTTATCCCATTACTAGTCGGCATATATCTTTTCTCCCCTTACATGATTGGATGATGTCCCTGTAAATAGTAGCTTCCGCTGGAGAGACACCACCCCCGGACGAAGGCATTTCGCCGAAACGCGTGTCGGGTTGGTGTCTCCACGGTGCCGAAGCAATACTATGGGTAAGTTACCTTGTTAACACCAATTAAGCATATAGGTCTGGCTCTGTCTCTTCCTTTACATCATTACCCTCTTGTTGAGGTTTTATAACACGTTTGATTGAGGCATGATCCCTCTTGAGTCAGTTCTGTTTCCATGCATGGGCACATTTGCCCACTATTCTTGCCGCACGCATTTGCTGATATTTTGTTGTAGTTCACATTCATATACTCTCTGTATACCAATATGTTTCCTGCCCTGATAGACACCATGATGTTGCATTGCATGCTTCAGTTTTAAATTCGTTTTGTCCTGTACATGTTCAACAATAAAATATATTTTGTATCTGTTCATAATAATGTTGTGATAATTGACCTCATCTATAGGATATATCTTGCAGCTACTACATGTCACAAAGAGGACAATATCGACTGACATCTATGAGGTTGTGGCTTGTAAGTTTGTGGTTTACGGTACGTAAAACATTTTTGCACACTTAGCAGGAACAAAAAGCCAAATGCTGATTTATCATTTCTTCTTCCTGTTAGTGACCATATACTGTGCTTACACAATACACTATACTTATACATAGAGGACACTCTGGGTTTCATATTAAGATGCAGTGCAGACAAAAATTTAAAGAGGCTCTGTCACCAGATTATAAGTGCCCTATCTCCTACATAATCTGATCGGCGCTGTAATGTAGATAATAACAGTGGTTTTTATTTTGAAAAACGATCATTTTTGAGCAAGTTATGAGCAATTTTAGATTTATGATAATTAGTTTCTTATTGACCAAGTGGGCGTGTTTTTTACTTTTTACCAACTGGGCGTTGTACAGAGGAGTGTATGACGCTGACCAATCAGTGACCAATCAGCGTCATACTCCTCTCATTGTTTCAGTGCAGCTTCTTTCACTGCACAATCACACTGTGCACAATCACGCTGTGCAGTGAAAGAAGCTGGGCAACTTGGTCAAAAATGATATTTTTTAAAAATCAAAACCACTGTTGTTATCTACTTTACAGTGCCAATCACATTATGTAGGAGATAGGGCACTTATAATCTGGTGACAGAGCCTCTTTAAATTGCTCATGGAAACCAGACCACTTCTTCCACATAATGCACAAAAATAACACATATACAAATGAAAAGAATATATAAATAACTTGTGTAAATTTTACAATTGCAATTTCCCCTATTAGCCTGATACGCAGGGCTACTGAGAATTTTACATGGACTGCAGTCAACTTGTAGGATATTCTATGACAGCGGGCAAATCTGCAGAGCAAGCACAGGGAATCTCAATATATATTACATTATATTAGGGATTGCCATCTGTTCAGTTCCCCAATTTATTCCATAATATAATTTTTTGACGCGCTCCAAAGAAGAAGCTTTACTAAGGAGTTGTCCCTTTAGCGTAAACCTTGTCCATATAGCTATTTACAGCATATGGACATCACAGAACTGCTCCCCCTTTGGGCATCCCCTATTATCCAGAGCATTGCAAGGTCCTTCTCCAACTCTTGAAAATTTTCCATTATTATGTTATAAATGTGCAACCACCTGTAGCTTCCCCAGCTGATCGCCAGCAAGTCCTCATTTAGAAAAGGGACAAGCAGCTCCCGCTTTGCTGGACTCGAGCCCTCCACGTAACACATTTATTTGAATGCCTGCCATGAAATACTATATTTCTACAAATTTATGGCAGGCCACGGACCCCCACTGACACTGAGATTAAAGGGGCCGTAGCGCTGCTTTAGTGCTTTGACCTCTTAAAAAAATGTCCCTACACAGCAGCGCTCTCTGCCACTGGCTGTGCAGGGACTGCAGGTGTTCTGCCAAACTGCTGTGCAGTAAAATAATTTTTGGGATCGGTGATGATCCCCATAGTTCAAAACCCACCAATCAGATAGTGATGGCATATCCTAGAGCTTTGACATTACCTTCTGAGTTGGGAAAAAAGCAATTTAACTCATAACAATAATGGGATACCAAATTATTACCGGTACATGTCTTATTCCCATATCGTTAGAAAGAGCCAACAAGAAAGGATCACATTACTGCACATTAGATAATGGGATGGTTAAAGCTGAAAAACAAATACAATCCTTTTAAAAGCATTTCATACAAAGGGTCAGCCAAAGTTTCCATAGAACACAGCTGGGAACTTCAAACCTGATGCAACATATGGAAAAATCATCATCAATGTCTCCTTTAAGCAAAATATATTAATGGTGTATTGCAGTTTAAAAAAATGAAGCTCAATTGAAAATAATTAACTTTTTAATATGCCCCTTTTTGTTCTTCTATACTTGTTCTGACCTTCTAACGGCTCCTGTAATGTAAATGTTAGTATTACTGATTACTCCGGGGTAGCCATTGGAGCTTCAACAGACTAACTTTTTGCATCGACATCCTGTCATGCCACCATTACTCTAATGAATTAGTTCTTATGAATAGAGGCAAATTTGTCAACATTTAAAAAAAATTCTAGGGAAGCTTTGGCAAGGCGTGGTTTATCGGGTGTTGCTTGCCGAGGGGCGAGGTTTGCCCAAATATAATTTTTTTCTAAATATTTTTCGCATATTGTTCTTACTATGGGGACCTTACAGTGGGGACATGATAGATCGATAGGATTCTTAGACGCCATTTGCTATTAAAGCTAGTTTTTATAAAGTCTAGATAACCCCTTTAATAAAGACCAGAAAATTCAGACCCCAAACAAAAATGTCCAAGCAGAGTTAGTCCGTTGATAAAACCATGGCTACCGCAGAGCAGTAAAACAGAGAAAAAAAAACAAAAGAAGAGCGTTATATATTAAATTGTTATCACTTTAAATTAAACATCTATTTAGATTTAAAAAAATTAAAAGCTATTAAAACTGACAAGCCCGGTTTTAACTCTTCATGAATCTGCTGCATTGACCACGATGACAGTAATGTTTACTTAAAGGAAAACTCCTCAAGACTGAGCATGTTTTGGCCTTCATGACGAAGCAGATTTTTCAAATCTGACATGTGTCACTTTATGTGATAATAACTCCGGAGTAGTTTTACCTATCCAAACGATTCTGGGAATGTTTTCTTGTGACATATTGTACTTTATGTTAGTGACAAAAGTTGGTTGATAAATTTAATATTTATTTGTAAAAAACACCAAGATTTGGAGAAAATTTGCAAAAACTAGAATTTTTCTCAATTTAAATGTATCTGCTTGTAAGACAGATTGTAATACCACACAAAATAGTAACTAGTTTACATTTCACATATGTCTTCTTTATTTTTGCATTGTCTTTTATTTTTCTAGGACGTTACAAGGTTTAGAACTTTAGCAGCAATTTCTCATATTTTCAAGAAAATTTCAAAAGTCTATTTTTTCAGGGACCAGTTCAGTTCTGAAGTGGCTTTGAGGGCCCTATATATTAGAAAGTCCCTATAAATCACTTTATTTTGAAAACTGCACCCCTCAAAGTATTAAAAACAGCATTCAGAAAGTGTTTTAACCCTTTAGGCGTTTCACAGGAATTAAAGAAATATAGGGGTGAAATTTACAAATCTAATTTTTTTTTGCCAAAATTTATTTGTAATACATTTTTTTCTGTACCACAGAAGGTTTTACCCGAGAAATGCAACTCAATTTTAGAAATATCCCACATGTGGCCCTAGTATGCTACTGGACTGAAACACAGGCCTCAGAAGCAAAGGAGCATCTAGTGGATTTTGGGGCTTCCTTTTTTTAGAATATATTTTAGGCACTGTCAGGTTTGAAGAGGTCTTGTGGTGCCAAAAGAGTGGAAACCCCCCAAAAGTGACCCCATTTTTCAAACTACACCCCTCAAGGAATTGATCTAGGTGTGTAGTTAGCATTTTGACCCCACAGTTTTTTTGTTAAATTTATTTGAATTAGTATGTGAAGATGAAAATCTACTTTTTTTCCAGAAAAAAAAACGTTATTTTTTTTAATTTTTACAAAGAATAAAGGAGAAAAAATACCCCAACATATGTAAAGCAATTTCTCTAGATTATAGCAATACCCAATATGTAGTAATAAACTGCTGTTTGGACCCACAGTAGGGCTCTGAAGAGAAGGTGCACCATTTGGATTTTGGATTTCTGATTTTGCTGGAAGAGTTTTCAGTGCCGTGTCACGTTTGCAATGTACTGGAGAGACCAAAACAGTGGAACCCCCCCCAAAAGTGACCCCATTTGGAAAACTACACCCCTCAAGGAATTTTTCTAGGGGTAAAGTTAGCATTTTGACCCACAGATGTTTTGCTGAATTCATTGGAATAAGTCTGTAAAGGTAAAAATCTACTTTTTTTCTGAAAAAACTTAGAAATTTAAATTTTTTACAAGGAATAAAGGAGAAAAACCATCCAAACATTTGTAAAACAATTTCGCCCAATTACGTAAATATGCCATATGTGGTAATAAACTGCTGTTTGAACCCACAGCGGGGCTTAGAAGGGAAGGAGCGCTATTTGGCTTTTGGAGCTCAAATTTCGCTGAAATGTTTTTCTGGTGCCATGTAGAATTTGCAAAGCCCCTGAGAGGCCAAAACAGTGGAAACCACACAAAAGTGACCGTATTTGGGAAACTACACCGCTTAAGGAATCTATCTAGGGGTATAGTGAGCATTTTGACCCCACAGGTCTTTTGCATAATTTATTAGAATTAGGCCGTGAAAATGAATATCAACATTATTTCCACTAAAATGTTGAATTTTTTGAATTTCACAAAGGATAAAGGAGGAAAAAGCACCCCAACATTTGTAAAGCAATTTCTCCAGAGTACGGCTGTACCCCACATGTGGTCATAAATGTTTTTTCATTAGAAAGTAATTAACCCTTTCCAGACTGATCCATTTTTGCTTTTTCTTTTTCGTTTTTCCCTCCCCGCTTTCTAAGAGCCATAACTTCTTTATTTTTTCCGTCAATAGAGTGGTGTGAGGGCTTATTTTTTTGCAGAACGAGTAGTTTTTATTGGTACCATTTTTTGGCACTTTTTATTACATTTTTTGGTAGAGCCAAGGTGACCAAAAAACAGAGATTGTGCTGTTTTAAATTCTTTATTTTTCACGGCGTTCACCGTGCGAGTTAAATAATGCTATATTGTAATAGTTTGGACTTTTACAGACACAGCGATACTAATTTTGTGTATTATTTTTTTTCTACATTACTTTAGAGAAAAAAATGTGAAAAGGGTTTTTTGTTTGGACTTTAAATATTTATTTACATTTTTTCATTAATAATAATTTACTTTTGTTTTTACACATTTTATTAGTTCCCCTAGGGGACTTGAACCAGCAATCAGTAGATCGATTGTACAATACACTGCAATACTAATGTGTTGCAGTATATTGTAATTTTTACAGGCTCCTGTAAAAGCGCGATCACTGTTCCTGTCCGTTAGTCCCGGGTGTCAGCTGTAATACACAGCTGACACCCGCAGCGTATGGCGCGGGCTCAGCGCGTGAGCCTGCTCCATACATCAACCCCCGCACCATGACATGCTATTAAGTCGTGGTGCGCGAAGGGGTTAATGCGCAACGGATGGGGCGGAGTGAAAATTACAATTTTCCGCCGATATGCCATTTTAGTGCACAATATGTTATGCCCAGTTTGTGCCACTGAAGACAAATATCTCAGAAAATATTAATCGAGTTCTCCCGGGTATGGCGATGCCATATCTGTAGACGTAAACTGCTGTTTGGGCACGACGCAGGGCTCAGAAGGGAGGGAGTGGCATTTGGAGCGCAGATTTAGCTTGGTAGTAGTTCTGTTTGGGGTTTTACTGGTATTTCAGTTTATAATGTGGGGGCATATGTAATCTGTGTGAGGAGAACATCAGGGCATAATAAGAGGGTATAATAATGCAGTAAATAAATAATAATTCATAGATGTGATTGCAGTTTCGCACTGATAAATGGTGCAAGATGTTATCCGCTTTTTGAACACACTGCACACTTTGCATCGCCATATTCTGAGAGCCAGAACTTTTTTTTTCTCTTCACCAGAGCCGTGTGAGGGCTTATTTGTTGCGGAACAATCTGTAGTTTTCATTGGTACCACTTTGGGGTACATGCAATTTTTTTGATCACTTTTTATTCCATTTTTTGGCAAGCAAGGTGACCAAAAACCATCAATTCTGACAATGGTTTTTATTATAATTTTTTTTATGGCGTTCACAATGGGCTATAAATTACATTTTACTTTCTGTGGGTCGGTACGATTACGGTGATACCATATGTATATAGTTTTTTTATGTTTTGCAGCGTTTGCGCAATAAAATCAGTTATTTGTAAAATAATTTATTTTTTCACCACATTCTGAGAGCCATAACTTTTTTATTTTTCAGTCAAAAAAGCTGTGTAGGGGCTTGTTTTTTGCGGGACGGTTTGTAATTTTTATTGGTACTATTTTGGCATACATGCGACTTTTTGATCACTTTTTATTGTATATTTTGCGAGGGGTGGTGACCAAAAAAGAGTGATTCTAGCATTGTTTTTTTTTACTTTTTTTTGTGGTGTTCATCGTGCGGGAAAAATAATATTATAGTTTTATAGTTGGGGTCGTTACGAACGCGGTGATTCCAAATATGTGTACTTTTTTTTAACTTGTTAATTTTTTTCCTATAATATATTATAGGAAAAAAAATCATTTTTTGTTTATGTAACTTATAACTTTTATTTTTACACTTTTTTAAAACATTTTTATTATCTTTTTACTTTTTTCACTTCTCCCACTAGGGGATATTTAGTCTTGCAGCTCTGATCGCTGCTAGAACACATTACACTACCGACGTAGTGTAATGTGTTCTGCCATTGTGACGTGACAGTCAGTCACGCCAACTTGAAGATGCGGATCAGGTACGGGGGGGTTGATCGGGGTGTAATAGGGGGGTGCTGGCCCTTATTTAGACCATTTCTCTCTTTTCTCACAGAATATATTCTGTGAGAGAAGAGAGAGAACGAACTGCCGCTGTTTTCACCGTGATCGCCGTTATTCATTGAATAACGGCGATCACGTGACCAGGGACCGGACAAAACGGTCCTCGGTCTGTGCTCCGAGGCCTCATCTACCTCTGTAAATTGGAAACTGAGGGCATGCATGGAAGAAATGCACCAGACAAAGAGTTGTTGGTAAAGATCCTCCCTCAGTGAAGTTGAAAGTACCACTGAACTTTATTAAACAAAGAGTTACAAAAAATCTTCTCTGTAGGAAGGTGGGACGTGGCTCTATTCTGTTGTGAGTTTATCTGTACACTCCTCTTGCATTCCAGGGGTGGTGTCTTCCATATGCGTGTTCCTTATGCAGACTCCATCTTGTTGCATACATTCAAATTCTTTGTGAAATATACTGATATTTAGTTTATGTAAAGTAATAATGTTTTTGCAAGCAATATACAGGCTAATGATCCCTGACAGTCCCCCCTAAAAACATTATTACTCTATCCCTGAGTCTTGCCTAGCAACCTAATATTGACCACTCGAACCAGGCGGGTAGGGGTTTTGGATTTCGGCACCAGCTTGAGACGAGCTACTCCTTATAAGTAACTCCCCTTTGTACCTGGACTTCCAAGGATTCTGAACGGTCCTAACTTTCCCTATTCTCCTCAGGATACAGGATGTATATGGTGATAGTCATTCTTTGGAAGAGACCCTCTTGCAGTGCCAGGCGTGGATCCTTGTTGGCCTTCCTTCCAGCTTAACTGCAGTGGGCGAGATCAGGAGGACCTGGTATGGACCCTCGAATAAGCCCCTCGCATTCTTTACTGTTAAACCTACCAATATTGGCAATAGTCCAAACTTCTCCTCCACGGCACTTGTATTGGTCATAATTGTCGCACTATCCCTTACTTTCCGAATGGGACTTTCACCCCTGCAGATATAACAGGTTATGGGCAGCATCTTCCCCAAACCTAAAGATTGGTTTGGTCCTTCTCATCTGTCAGACACCGTCTCTTTTAGTATACGTCACCGGGCTGTACATAGCACCTCATGCTGTGAGCCTGGGGTGAGATCCCACGTAGACGGAGAGTTTTATTGTGACTACCACAAACCCTCCGTATCTGTCCTCTTCCTCCGGTAAGTTACTTGCACGGCTGCTTAGAATGGTGACACTGCTGTCATTCATTGTCATGACACATGAGTAGCGTTATAGTGTGTTTATGTGGCTGCACATAGCGATATAGCTATATCGCGATCTGCAGTGTAAATGAATGGAGAGAAGTGTATGACGATTGGTCAGCATCATACACAAATGATCGTTTTTCTAAATAAAAAAACACTGCTGTAATCTACATTACAGCAGCGATCACATCATGTACAATATAGGCCACTTATAATGTGGTGACAGAGCCTCTTTAAGCCTTATTGATCTAGACTACCAGAGACTCTGACTTTAACCCCTTACTGCTTTAGACCACCAGGGATGCTTATATTAAGGCCTTCACTACCCTAGACCCCAGGGATATTATATAATAAAAAGTCTGAGACAATCTGAACATCAGAGCACTGTCGTGGGCAGTAGAAGCAGAAGTTAAAGTATGGTTAACTATGGTTATGCAATGTTAAATACTTTTGTGTCAAAAAAGATAAAAGTATAGTAGGTATGATAATAAAGGTATCATACCTACTATAATTTTGTCTTTTTTGACACAAAAGTATTTCATATTGCATATTATTTCTGCCTAACACGATACTACACTATTTTTTACTTTAGTTCGTTAACTATGGTTAAAATTATTTTTTTTTAAAAATTTATAGAACGAATAATCATATTCAAAGCATCGTAGTATTTGTCAAGTGGGGTAGTGCTTAGATCCTCCACACAGGCCTGTTCACTGCACACCAGGAAATAGCACTATGTAAAGTAAACAATTTCTCACCTGAAATTTCCCAGTTAGGCGACATAAAGGTTACGCTGTATTTTAAGCAAACTGGTTTGAGATATTAAATCATAATATAAATGTCAGATCCAGAACCAATCAGTAATTCAGATTAATGACACGAGGGCCTTCTATGTATCCAATTATTAATGTATTTATCAGTGGGGACGCGTATAACACATGTTTATTGTGTATTCACCTCTTCTTTTTTTTTTTTTTTCATCTTTACATTTTTATTGAAATTTTTGTCAAAGAGATGAGATAATAGAAAAAACAAGATAGTATGAATGAAATAGCATACATCAATACAGAAGGGCAACCATAAGCCAAAACAGCTGACCTCCAAATATAGGAGATAAAACAAATAATCCGGGAAAGAAGGGATCAGGAACGGAAAGGATTAGGAGGGGAAGGAAAAGAGATCCAGAGAGACATCTCATACGCATTATTCATTAAAGTTCTGAGTCCAGGGTTCCCAAAAAGCGTTGACACCATGTTTATCACCTCAGTACGTAGGGGACGTAGAGGATTTCCAAGCTTTGGCTATGAGAAGTTTCGCGGAAAGCAGAATATGGCAAACTAATTGTCTAAATTCTAAGGGTATCTCCTCCGCACCCAACGACAGCAGTGCCAGTGCAGGTTTTTTAGGAATAGTGATCCCTATTATATTAGTAATTAGGCCGAATATTTAGTGCCAGAATGATTGTAGTAACGGGCAACCCCAAAAAATATGGTATATGGTACCTGCTTGACCACGTAAACGCCAGCACAGGTCAGAAGAATGGGGATATATTCTGGCCAATTTAGAAGGTGTATAATACCAGCGCATTAGCACTTTGTGGAATACTTCCAGGAGATTTGAACAGAGGGAGGACTTCATAGTCCATCTAAGTGCTCTGGCCCACTGGTCTGGGGTATAAGTTTCACTAAGATCCCTTTCTCAATTCAGAAAATGAGCTCGCTTTACAATCCCCACATCTCCATTCAGGATATCATACCTTTTTCTGGGGTGGTTCAGATCTCCTTTGTTAGGATCACTGAAATGTTTACAAATAAACTCCGGTAAATGAATTACTCTAGTAGGGAATGGTTTTATGGAGCATATAAATTAGCTATAGTAACAGGACAGTTCTTGAGGAGTCCCACCAAGACAAGGAATCTCCTCCTTACAACAGATACATAATCCCGTAGTTGAAAAGAAACTGAATCTTTGAGCACTATCAACACTCCGGCTCTCTTTTTAACAGCGTTAGCCATATGGATAGTAGAGAATTTACGGTGGGTGAATTTTGGGCAATTGGATTGAGAGAATTGGGTCTCCTGTAAGCAAAAAATGTCTGTATTAGAGGACAATGCATCTCTCCACACAGAAGCTCTTTTGAATAGGGAATTTAAGCCCTTTACATTCAAGGTGGTTATTTTGAGCGCCATAGCATAGAGAACATAAAAGCTTTGTCACACCTAAGGACCTCTGGAAAATACAAATGACATAAGTATATAGGAAGGGAAGGGGAAGAATTAGGGGGGGGGGGTTAATAGCACTAAACACATGGCAAGAAATACAATGCAGCAACAAGAGCAACAGAAGTGACTCCACCAAACAGTATGTTGAACAGTCACTCAAGAACTGGGGGGAAAAGTCTACCTGAAGACCATCCATTTATACCTCTATAAAATGAAGAAGTACACGTAAAATCAGCGATGACTAGATCTCTGAAGCCATTCCGATGAAATCCTTGGAGGCGATCCCTTTGAAGTAAGCGAGGGCGGGGGATCCATTGAGAGTCCCCATTGGGCAAGCAAAGCAGTTCCTTCCTCCAGGTTCCCGATTGCATGCGTAACTCCATTTTTATGATAAAGTAGCTTCGTAGGAAATCCCCATTTATAAGCTATGTTACTTTTCCTCAATAAGAGAGTGAGAGGTGTATATTTCTTCCTCGCCTGTATTGTTGCTTGAGATAGTTCAGCATATAAATGGATCTTCTCATATGGCGGAGGAATGGTTTGCAAACCCTGTGACCTAGACGAGAGTGTCCTTCGTTTGAAAAATATGGATTCTTGCAATCACATCTCTAGGGACCTCAGGAGACAGGAACTTCAGTTTTGGGAGCCTATGTGCTCTATCAATAACTAGATCAGTACGTAGAGACCATAGTATCAGTTCCTTAATTAGGCCTTGCAAGAAAGCAATAACTTCAGACGTTTGAAGATATTTGGGGATGCCTCGAAATTTGACGTTATTTCGCCTATTCTGATCTTCCAAATCAGCCAACTTAGATATGAGAAAATGCATCTCCTCCTCCAGGGATTGATGAGCATCCACCACATCATTGGGAGCTCGACTCAATTCGCCCATTTTGTTTTCAACATGATGAAACCTCTCACCTAGGTCTTCTATGGCAGCCGACATTTTACGCAGCGTGACAGGTCATGTTGGAAAGAGCTTCTAAGTGCTAGGACCATAGAGTTAATAAAGAGTTCCGAAGCATTCTGTTCTGTAGACGGAATGTCTGCAATAGGCTCTTTTTGAGAGGATAGCGGCAAGATTTCTTCTACCTGGCTATGAGACTCCTTATCAAGCCGGGGTTGTTGTTTTGCACAGCTCGCTGAATGGGAAGCCTCACATGGCAGGGCTTTGAGATGACTCCACCATGTTGGTGTCAGTAGGAAGCAGGTCTGTCGTGGATCCCCACCGCAGCCTCGATGGGCTATGTACAGTAGAGTCTGTATGAGGTAAGGACTCACCCATTCCAGATGAGCAAGGCATTGTAACACCGGCATCACTTTTGGAGGAGGTGGGAGAGGAGTCGTCGGAAGATTGCCGTGAGTCGCAGGGGGCCCGACTTCAAACACTTCTTGCGGGTCATCATGCTTATCTGCTCGGAAGAGAAAGTGAGTAGGTAAGATCGTGTAAATCGTTGCTAACGTAGTCGCTGAGAGGTCTCAAAGCGGAGCTCAAGCAAATGCGACCGCTCCACTCGGCATGCAGGCCACGTCCCCTGTATTCACCTCTCCTTGAGACATATTCCATGACATTACGAAGTCATCCTGGGGAATACAAGGTTGGAGCACTTACAGCTACAGAAGCTCTATTACAGAAATGAAACTAAAAGAGTAAAATAGGCTTGGTACACAATATTATTCATCAGATCATGGTGTCCTATTTAAAGGCAGCATATTATAGTGACAGGTCTGACTGCCCCCGCTTCCTCCCATCACCCTCATCATAGATTGTTTAGCTGCATGTACACATAGTTGCCATCACAATTGAGGTCCTGTCACTATAATATGTTGCCATTAAATAGGACAGCATAACCTGGTGACAAATCAGCTTTAAAGGGGCTTTCCCATGAAGGAGATTTATGACAAATCCACAGGATATGTCATTAATGTCAGATAGATGCGGGTCCCACCTCTGGGACCCGCACCTATTTTTAGAATGGGCCCCCCTAATCCCCATTCTAGCTTTTTGTGTTCACGATGACTCCCGGACACTTCCTAATTACATGGTCGAGACATGGTCTGGAATTGCGGAAACAGTGTAACTCGCTACGTTGTTTCCACAACTCCCATAGTAGTGAATGGCAGTTACGGAAGCAACGTAGCATGCGAGCTATGCTGTTTGAAATGATGTGATTTTTTTACATTGTCCAGCCTAATGCACACAACAGTAATCGATACGGAGCTGTAATAGGGCACTAGTAGAGGTGCATGGGGCCTGTTTGTACCTACATATGCCTCCGATTTCATACAACAAAATAAAATCGTACCATGCTTCATCGCATGACATATCAAAGAGGCATTCTCCCCTTCTAGGGGAGAATATCTCCAACATTCGGCACCTGATAGAACCTCATATGGCGGAACACATGAACTACGGAGCGTCATGGAACTACATGTGCCACCATGCAACCTTCTGCCTTGAGGTCTCCAAAAAACCATGGCTTTTATATCTTGCACAAATGATGGCTGACAAGTTTAAGACAGCTGTATTCAAGATGGAATAAATCCTGGCCTATCCTGAGGTAGGCTATCAATTTTTAGGGACTGGAAAACCCCTTTAATATATCTAGCAAAAATAAATTCCTTCCACCTGGAAATGTATTTTTGCTTTCTATTATTCACCTTATAGATATAAATTTATGATACAGGAGAAATACTCATTACGGGTCCTGTCACCTATTGTATTTAAGCAATGTTAACAATAAATCATCCAGATCATAAAGCCAAGTCATACTAATATTTATTACTCATTGCTTATAATGTAGGGACTCACCTTATTGACAGAGGAAATGGTAACTTCCAGTTGTTATTTATACATTTCCAGGAGGAATAACAGAGGAACGGCACAATGCAGTGTTCTATGAAAAGGTGCTCCAGAATTTTTATTTTTTTAAAGAATACAAGTATTTCATAAAACAGACATGTCAGGAGAGCGGACGAGTCCTCTTTAAATCTCATTTGCCACGTCTCAGCCTAAGACTGTAATTTATCCATATCCATCTGTCATATAGTAATGTCCTTAGTTACTTTACATCGTTTATCATCATCTACAAGATACTAAGCTCTATCTTTACACACTAATTCACTAACCAATGAAACATTGAGAAGTTATAGTGTGTAGCATCTACCCAAATAACTGTAGAATTTCCAGCACACTGTTACTGGACTGTTGCTGCTGTTGGACTGTAGCATGAGTCATTTCTTGCAGTACACTCATGTGAATGAAACCTATTGTGAGAGAATGACGTGGCAATATCTTTACACATATAGTAATTCTCTATTGAATTGGTACTGATTCAAAACAAGAAGTCAGTCTAGGTCATGAGTTCACTTTTCTAAAGTTATCAGATTTCCATTATCTTAGTTCGATGTGTTGTCTGATTCTTGATACTTGTCACAGGGGTTAAAAATCCTGGTCCCCTTTTCCAGCAGCTGGAGTCACATTCATCGCTGGGTCTCTTCGTAGCCAGGGACGTGGCTAGGGTCTTAAAAGATCAGGGGCCACAAGAGATATGCTTTGCCCCACCCCCAAATATATATAAATATATGTATATCAGAGACAGTATATCTACAAGACTGTGACCCCTATAGCTACGTCACTGGAAAGGGATTAGATACAACGGCTCAAAAGACAGTATCAAAGATGATAAGCTTTGCTGCACCAACTCAGCATACAGTATTGCACATGATAGACTTAGATACAGGGTTTCAGCAGACAGTATCACACATGATAGGCTTAGATACATAGACCCAGCAGACGGTATCAAACTTGATAAGATTAGATACAGCGGCTCAGCAGGCAGTATCACACATGATAGGCTTAGGTAAAGTGGCTCAGCATACAGTATCAGACATAATAGGCTTTGGTGCAGGAGCTCAGCAGATAGTATCACACATGATAGGCTTAGGTACAGGGGTTCAGCAGATAGTATCAGACATGGTAGGCTTAGGTACAGGGGCTCAGCAGACAGTATTGCACATGATAAACTTAGATACAGGGTTTCAGCAGACAGTATCACACATGATAGGCTTAGATACATAGACCCAGCAGACGGTATCAAACTTGATAAGATTAGATACAGCGGCTCAGCAGGCAGTATCACACATGATAGGCTTAGGTAAAGTGGCTCAGCATACAGTATCAGACATAATAGGCTTTGGTGCAGGAGCTCAGCAGATAGTATCACACATGATAGGCTTAGGTACAGGGGTTCAGCAGATAGTATCAGACATGGTAGGCTTAGGTACAGGGGCTCAGCAGACAGTATCACACATTATAGGCTTAGGTAAATTGGCTCAGCATACACTATCACGCATGGTAAGATTAGATAAATTGGTTTAGCAGACTGTGGCACACATGATAGGCTTAGATACATGATAGGCTTAGATACAGTAGCTCATATGATAGGATTAGATTCAGTGGCTCAGCAGATAATATCACACATCACTAAGACCTGATAAAGGCTCTGGTTCAGGAGCTGAAATCTGTTATCTGTTATTTCCCAATAAATACCACTATCTTTACCTGGAAGTCCTTTTTGTAAAGTCCAGCAGTGCTACAATAGCCCTGTTTTTTCTACCTATTATTAAACAACATATTCATACAATTTTTAATGTATTTTTATGTATTTTAACATTATTTTCTACTGTTTATGATTATTCCCTGCACTGATGTTTTTTATACTTTTAGAAATGTATACTGTTGTTTTGCTATGTACTTATATACATCTGACCTGTGATGACATCATAGGGGCTCTCTGACCCCGGTTTGGCGTTTTTTTCCGTGTCAAAACACTGCTGTCAATCACTATTTAAACCAGTTTTGTTTCCTCTGTCTACTTGGCCTGATGAAGACGCCCGTACGGCTGATGAAACGCGTAGCCTCGATTAATAAATGGTTCTTAATATAATTCTTCACCTTTTTTTCTTGATGGTAGCAGCGCTGCACCGTGGTTCTTCTTTTTTTCGCTTTCTTAACAGCCCCCCCCCACTTCCCCCTTGTAGACAGTGCCCCCAAACAAAAACAAAAATTTTACTCACCTAGGCCCCGCTCCCATGACGAACTGAGCTGCTCCACGGCGTGATCCTGTAGCCTGGTACAGAGTTTCCCAACCTTTTCGGACTCTAGGCTGCACTGGAAAAATAACATTTCCTCAGGGCCCCCCTACCAAAATTGTTTCGAGAAAGACAGAAAACAGCTAAGAACAAGCACTACACTCGTAGGGTATGTTCACACACGTTTTTTGTAAGGCAAAAAAAATCTGCCTCAAAATTCCTTCAGTAACTGATACCGTTGTTTGACCTTTTTTTTGTGTTTTATCTTAAGCTGTTGAAGCAAATGCAAAAGAAGCAGGAAAAAAAGCACCAAACGGGCGCCGCAGGTATTTTCTGCCTCCTATTAATTTCAATTGGAGGTCAGAGGCAGAAACCACTTGAAGACCATCAGCCCCCCACTCACAGTAAAATTACCATCAGCCCCCCACTCACAGTAAAATGACCATCAGCCCACCACTCACAGTAAAATGACCATCAGCCCACCACTCACAGATTCCCCCTGTAGATAGCGCCACACAGCCCCTTGTGGGTAGCGCCACACAGCCACCTTGTGGGGAAGCACCACACAGCCCCTTGTAGGTAGCACCACACAGCCCCCTTGTAGGTAGCACCAGACAGCCCCTTTGTAGGTAGCGCCAGACAGCCCCCTTGTAGATAGCGCCAGACAGCCCCCTTGTAGGTAGCGCCACACAGCCACATTGTAGATAGCACCACACAGCCCCCTTGTAGATAGCGGCACACAGCCCCCTGTAAAGAGCTCCACACAGCCCCCTGTAGGGCGTGCCACACAGTCCCCTGTAGGGAGTGCCACACAGCCCCCTGTAGGGAGTGCCACACAGCCCCCTGTTAGGAAGTGCCGCACAGCCCCCTGCTATGGAGTGCCGCACAGCACCATGGTAGGGAGTGCCGCACAGACCCCCTGGTAGAGAGTGCCACACAGCCCACAGCCCCCTGGTTGGGAGTGCTACACAGCCCACAGCCCCCTGGTTGGTAGTGCTACACAGCCCCCAGCCCCCTGGTTGGTAGTGCCCCACAGCCCCCTGGTTGGTAGTGCCACACAGCCCAGAGCCCCCTGGTAGGTAGTGCCACACTGCCCACAGCCTCCTTGTAGTTAGTGCAAGGACTACGAAATGACCCTGATAACTTTTATTTAGTCTAGAAAAAGGAATAATCCTTTTAGCTAGATTAAATAAAAGTTATATCTTAGTTTATTTCCACACATTTATTTGATAGCCGGGAAAGCTGGGTATTTTGTGTGCTCCTGCACAGTTGTCCTTTTTTAAGGTAGTGCCACACAGCCCACAGCCCCCTTGTAGATAGCAAACCCCCCCCCCCCTGCCAGTATAGATAGCGCCACTGTAGCTCACTGAAGGAGCGGAATCCCCGTGTGGCCAGGGATTCCGCTCCTGGAGCGCTGCTTGATGTCTCTTTCCATATATGGACAGTGAAATCAGGGGAAACTCCTGAAGCGGAATCCCCATCCACAGCGTTGCCGACGCTGTGACCGTCGATTCCACTCCAGGAGAAGCTCCTGTCGTCTGTGTCCATGACGTCATTGACTTCTCCTGGAGTGGAATCCCCGTTCATAGCGTCTGTAATGCTGTGACCGGGGATTCCGCTTCAGGAGTTTCCCCTGATGTCACTGTCCATATATGGACAGAGACATCAAGCAGCGCTCCAGGAGCGGAATCCCCGGCCACATGGGGATTTTACTCCTTCGGGCAGCTACAGTGGCGCTAGTAGATAGCAGAGCAGGGAGATACCTCCCTGCTCTGCTATAGTGCCGTCGCTGCCGCTATAGCAGCCACAGCGGCCCCTAGCGGCGCCGCCGCCCTCTTGCCCGGTGTCGCCAGTAGCAGCCGCTATGGCTGCTACAGCGGTAGCAACGGCTACTAAGTGAAGAAGCGCCCAGGCGTAAATGGCGACTGCCTAAGGCCGGCACTGGGTGCAGTTAACAAGTGGCACCTGACCCGCTGGTAGTTGCAACGGCGCGGTGATACACACACCCGCTGGCCCCCCTCTTGCAGTGTGATGGCTGGCGCAACGTATCTAAGGCCGGCCATGAGTGTGTCCCTACACAGTCTGACATTGTCCAATCAGTGCAGACAGGGTGCTGCTGTGTAGGTATACGCCCTTTCGAAAAGGCGAATGGTAACATCAAGTTGTCAATTTATTCCTACATTTCCTGTAGGAATAACAGAGGAATGCGACAACACAAAGAAAAGGTTCTTAGAAATAGTTATTTCATAGGGAATACAAGTATTTACTAGAACAGATATGTCAGGAGAACGGACAGTTCCTCTTTAAGGCTGGCACTATTCCTTTTCCAGCACTGCGAGATCCATCTCCCGGTCTACCATAGGTCTCTTCTGAGTAATCTGATTCCATCAAATCCAAGATGCATCCAAGAGGCGCAGGAACCTCCTTCTATTTCTTTTAGGTTCTCCAAGGGGAATGACATCATGCACATTAAATATTTGCCATCTTTTTTAAGAGACACCTACAAATTTTGTTTGAAAGTTGGGAGGTATGCATTTCTGCTTGACTACCCCCACTCTTCCCACATGTTTCTAGCACTCCAGCTCCACTCCCCAATACCTTCTTCCCACATTCCACCGCACATACCAACATAGGGATGGGGATTATCACAGAGCGGTTCTCGTTGATATACCTAATTATAGGCCCATTTCAGCCTTTTTCTTTCCTGTTTCTACCAACCTGTATAACGTAGCTTATGGACGTTACTCTTGTAATACCACATAGTGCCATTGTTTGCAGACGTGTGGCCACTCCTCTTTGTCATCCTCCCACATGCAAAGGACTTTAAAAACAAAATAAGAAATCCTTTCACTTTGGGTTTCCAAATGTGAGTTTCTAAAACACAACTGCTGCATGCTACTGGGCTGTACTAAAACAAAGCCCCCTCTTTGACATCACTCAGTGCTCTACAGCTATTAGCTGAAGCTGCAGTATGCAGACTTCCTGCTGTGCTTGCCCCTTCATTCATCACTAATACTTGTAATAGCAGTACTGGTAATACTGGTACTCATAATACTGAGAATGCAGGGGGCAGGCAGAACAGGCTGTCTGTGTGGTGCAGCTTCAGCCAAAAACTGCAGAGCTCCTAGTGATGTCTGTGAAGGGGTGTAATTTTGGCAACTTCTCCTGGAAAGCCGAGTAACATGCAACCATTTTTTTATGGAAACTTATGTTTGCAGGACCAGAGTGAAAAAAATAACCATCCTGGTAGGTCACATGACCCTAGTAAATCCATTTGACTAATTATGAAAATTTGCCTGGAGTTCTGCTGTACTTTAAGTGGCATTAGACTGGACTATGATGTGCTGGTTTTATTTTATACACCCTGCACATTTTACAGGGCATCCAACAATTAGAAAAGTAGGTGATAAATATTCAGGGACAGATGTGATATTCATGTTAGAGGCGTGTTTTAAATTATGCAAAAGAATTAAGAAATATGTGGAGTAGGATAGATAATTTTTTCCTAGGACGAAGACAATTACAAAGCAATAATACAAAACGAATACATTATAACTAGATGAAGAAAGGCACACGTAAAAGACCATTTCATGCATTCATACAAGCATTACTATATATACATTTTGACCCTTACTTTTCTGGCTTCCATAATCAGTTTGATATTTTGCTAGACTTATTTTGTCAGCTATCTAGGGTAGTTTAACAGGAAGGAAACAGGAAGATTACCTAGCTGAACTAACAAGCTTCTGATTTAGTCATAGTCATCTTTTTACTTTAATTTCTCCATGGAGACGCATAGGTCTGCCAAGACCAATTTAGATGCATTGAGACGAGAAAAAAAAAAAAATGTGGTTGTGAAGGTGGACATAGCCTTAAAGCTAATTTCCTCTTTTATCCAAATAGTGCTCACAAAGTTTGCTACCCACTCAACCTGCATCTGCATCCTGGTTTCCCTTTATAAGGGAAGCCAGGAAGCAGGGCTGGATCCGTCAAATGACAGATACCACTGGCGCCAACAAGCCATATTGACTGTGTATTGGGTTCCATCATGGTGTCCGTTGTTTTGACGAGAGCCATGCAGCAAACTGAGCCCCTAACGCAGATGTGAACATAACCTTAGGTTAGAAGTTGCCAGCTACTGATCAATATTTATTTTATACACAGCTAGAGGGGACATTGTTACCTAACGTTAAAAATAATAGTAATAAATCATCAATGGCTAATAAAATACATCAAATGCATGTTTAAACACGTAAAAAAAATTCAAGGAAAAAAAAATAGGTTTATGTTTGTTCAACCTGACCATCCCCTGTGTACATAGGCCGCTCTTTGATCAGTGAGCTTTGGTCATTGATGTGTACCATCATCATCATCATCATCAGGTCAGTGAGGTGGAGTGCACTCACACAAAAGAGCTCTGTGTTTGTACATGCATAGATTTCATATTTCCTGTAGCATTGTGTTTGAGAAAAAGGTACTGGGTCTTAGGGCTTCACCATTACTGCTTTTATTAATTGTATTATTATTTATAATTATTTTTCAGCTGACATTTACATATGGTTTTATCAGTGACATTGGTCAGTTACAAGTACATCTTCAAGTAGGGATTGTCAGTCATTGATCTTGGAATAACCAGGGTTAACTTTATATTGGATAGTGATGTGTGCGTTATCCTCTGTTGTCGCCCCCATGTAGCCAATAGGGTATACTGGCATGCAGCAAACAAATAACTATTCCATACAGTGCCTAATTATAAGGGCCATAATGTGTGGTGCCCAAATAATAGTACCATTTGTTGGATAAATAACATTTTCATTCAGTTGCCTAAATAACTATGCTAACACCCTGCACTGCAAAAATAAGCAACAGCAGTGGGTGCAGGCCTCCTAGGTTGACGCTAGGAACCCTTGTTAATGAAATCCCAAAAAAATGAAGAGGCAGCACTCCAAGGAAATTGATGAAAAAAAGTGGTATATTTATTCACCCCAGGCAGGCAACGTTTCGATCCGTCTCTATGGGATCTTTGTCAAGCCATAGGCGGATCGAAACGTTGCCTACCTGGGGTGAATAAACACACCACTTTTTTTCACCAATTTCTTAGGAGTGCTGCCTCTTCATTTTTTGGGGATTTTATATGTATATGTATATAGATAGATAGATAGATAGATAGATAGATAGATAGATAGATAGATAGATAGATAGATAGATAGAGCAGCAGCACTCACTAAAATTGTTGTACGGGTGCCCAGCAAGACGTCCTGATCCTCGGACGAAGTATCAAATATAGAAAGAGAAAACTTGCAGCACTCCAGTATGAAAAAATGGTGGTTTATTCAGTCAAACACACAGGAACGTTTCAATCCTACAATAGGACCTTTCTCAAGCATAGTGACACATCTAAGACTGCACACATATATAGGGCAGAGATACAGCTGCATAATTCATCTCTTTAAAACACAAATAAAGTGCTTAGTGCAAAAAACATTGACAACAAGTAATTTTAAGGTAGATACAGAAAGTGCAAGTGCTAATACAAAATGTCGTAAACAACAATATAACATACAAAATTAATAAAAAACAGTTAATTAAGGCACAATCAAATATGCCTCAGATGTGTTGAAGTGAAGTGTAGTAGATCCACTCACCAATCAAAACTTCAGGTTATTATTAGTGCAACAATCAGTCAGGTTTTGTAGTGATGCTCAGCTGTAAGACCCATTGTAATCTGAATGAGCCAATAAGTAGTGCGCATGCGTAAAGGTTTGAAGCGGAAGTATCAAGTTGGCAAGCAACAGGACGATCAGGAGACGCAATGACGACACCATGCGTGCCGACATATAAGCATCGTGAATAACAGCGTCCCCAGTAGCCAAGCAACCGATCAGGAACCACCACACATAAGGCGGTACAGTGTGAATATCGCTCCTGTACATTGAATATTATTGACAGCATTGCTATTTATGAGCCAGGTAATTAATAGTGGAAAAAAATCCATATATGATGGTGCTCCAAGAGGTAGGCAACGGGGATATATGAAGTAAAATGAAAAGACAGCCTATCAGTGTTTTAAACTTATCTCACCGTAATAAAGAAATTAGTATTATTCTATGCCCACACGTGATCTCATTTCACCATTTTTTGGGGATTTTATATATATATATATATATATATATATATATATATATATATATATATATATATATATAAATATATAAATTAATCTACACAACTTCTAACTAATACTGCTATAAAATTATTATTAAGATTCACGGTGGGTCACAAGCCTGGGTAGACAGGTTATCTGCGGTACATCATGGGTGGCTCATGCGCCCCGTGCGATTTCACAGGTCACACACTCTTAAAGCCGGCCCTGAGGAAAACCCACTGATAGCATTTACTAAATCTGGCAGCAAGGATAATACCCTTTAATAAAAATGTCTCCCTTTGCAGGCAAAGATTGGGCCTTTGCCTCGATAAACATAGCCGCTAAACATAGCCGTTAATTCCGTAAAAGTGGTCATATCTTTCAGCTGTCCTCCATAAACTTGGGATTAGGGATAACTTTAGGAAATGGGTTGCTTTGAAGTACCACTCTTCTAAAGCGAGGGCCTTTGACAGGGTTAATGGGAATCCTGTCTTCCTCTTTTACACCAGAAGACTGCATGGGACCCACAGAATAAAGTTAACATGTAATTTATAACGCATGGTGAACGCTGTATAAAAAAAACGAAAAAAGCTGTGCCAGAATTGCGTTTTTTTGTTTACCTGGCATCCCAAAAAATAGGATAAAAGGTGATCAAAAAGTCACATGTACCCCAAAATGGTACCAATAATAACTACAGCTCGTCCCGCAACAAACCAGCCCTCATACCGCTACGTCTATGAAAAATAAAATTAGTTATGGCTCCAATAAGTCAGGAAATAAAAAAATATGCAGTTGTGCCCGAGGGGAACATTTCTTCTGTTTCAAGAGGCGATTTATCAAGGACCTAAAATTAGGGAACCAGGAAGGGGAGAGCCCAAACATATCCGCTGGAAGCGACGGTGCCCGTATTATACCAGGACAACACTTTCCCAGCAAAATTCCCCAAACTACAAAAGGTGCGGAGTGTGGACCAAAAGGGGGATAAGAAATGACACCATTTATCAGTGCGACACTGGCCTGTGCGGAAAGGATTGCTTCACAGCGTAACACACATCTATGGATTTTTTTTTTTTTTTATACCACCTGACTATGCCCCTTATATACTCCGCCCCGCTTACATGTACCCCCACATTATAAAACACCAGCAATACTCAAACAAATATAGTACCAAGCAAAATCCGCTCTCCAAATGCCAAATGGTGCTCCCTCGGCTCTGAACCCTACAGCGTCCCCAAACAGCAGTTTCCTTCAACATATATGGCATCGTCATAACCGGGAGAACCCTTTTAACAATTTTTGGGGTATGTGTCTCCAGCGTCATAAGCTGGGCATTACATATTTGCCACTGAATGGCATATCTAGGGAAAAATATAAATTTTTAATTTGCACCATCCGCAGCGCATTCATTTATGGAAAAGACCTGTGGGGTGAAAATGCTCACTACACCCCTTAATAAATGCCTTGAGGGGTGCAGTTTCCATAGTGGGGGTCACTTATCAGGGGTTTCTTTTTATTATTTCACATCTGAGCCTCTGCAGTTGTGAACCAATACTTTGTAAATCGCCAAATTAGGCCTCCACTCCGCATGGTACTCTTCACTTCTGAGCCCTGTCATATGTCCAGACAAAAGATTAGGGCCACATGTAGGGTGTTTCTAAAACCGGGAAACACCTCATAATAATTAGAGAGCTGTCTAGATGAATTCCTCAAGAGGTGTAGTTTCCTAAATGGTGTCCCTTTTTGGGCGTTTTCATTGTTTTGTCCCCTCAGGGGCTTTGCAAATGTGACCTGGCCTCCGCAAATCATTCCTGCTAAATGTGATCTCAAAAAGGCAAATAGTGCTCTTTCCCTTCTAAGCCCTGCCGTGTGTTCAAACAGCCGTTTATTACCACATGTGGGGTATTGTTTTACTCGGGAGAAATTGCTTTACAAATTTTGTGGTGCTTTTTTTCCTTCAGTCCTTCTGGTAATGAAAAAAAATTAGCTAAACCTAGATTTTTTTTGAAAAAATGTAGATTATTATTTTCAGGGCCTACTTCCAATAATTTCTGCAAAAAAAGTGTGGGGTCAAATCGCTCACTATACCCCTAGATAATTTCCTCAATGGGTGTAGTCTCCAAAATGTTGTCACTTGTGGGGGGTTTCCACTGTTTTGTCCCCTCAGGGGCTTTGTAAATGTGACATGGCCTCCGCAAACCATTCCTGCTAAATGTGAACACCAAAAGCCAAATAGCGCTCTTTTCCTTCTCAGCCACGCCGTGTCTCCAAACAACCGTTTATTACCACATGTGGGATATTGTTTTACTCGGGAGAAATTGCTCTACAAATTTTGCGGTGCTTTTTCTCCTTCAGTCCTTGTGGAAATGAAAAAAAATTAGCTAAACCTACATTTTATTTGAAAAAATGTAGATTTTCATTTTCACAGCCTACTTGCAAAAATTTCTGCAAAAAACCTGTGGGGTCAAAATGCTCACTATACCCCTAGATAATTTCCTCAAGGGGTATAGTTTCCAAAATGGGGTCACTTGTTGGGGGTTTCCACTGTTTTGTCACCTCAGGGGCTTTGTAAATGTGACATGGCCTCCGCAAACCATTCCTGCTAAATGTGAACTCCAAAAGCCAAATAGCGCTCTTTCCCTTCTCAGCCACGCCGTGTCTCCAAACAACCGTTTATTACCACATGTGAGGTATTGTTTACTCGGGAGAAATTGCTTTACAAATTTTGCGGTGCTTTTTCTCCTTTAGTCCTTGTGGAAATGAGAAAAAAAATCGCTAAACCTACATTTTCTTTGAAGAAATGTTGATTTTAATTTTCACGGCCTACTTCCAATAATTTCTGTAAAAAACCTGTGCGGTCAAAATGCTCACTACACCCCTAGATAATTTCCTTGAGGTGTCTAGTTTCCCAGATGGGATCACTTTTTGCGGATTTTTACTGTTTTGTCACTGCAAGAGCCCTTCAAACCTGACATGGTGCCTAAAATATATTCGAACAAAAATAAGGCCCCAAAATCCACTAGGTGCTCCTTTGCTTCTGAGGCCGGTGCTTCATTCCAGTAGCACGCTACGGCCACATGTGGGATATTTCCTAAAACTGCAGAAACTGGGCAATAAATATTGAGTTGCATTTCTCTGGTAAAACCTTCTGTGTTATAAAAAAAATTGTATTAAAAATTTATTTCTGCAGAAAAATATGAAATTTGTAAATTTCACCTCTACTTTGCTTTAATTCCTGTGAAATGTGTAAAGGGTTAAGACATTTTCTAAATGCTGTTTTGAATACTTTGAGGGGTGAAGTTTTTCAAATGGGGTGACTTTTTGGGGGTTTCTAATATATAAGGCCCTTCACAATATATAAGGCCACTTCACAACTGAACTGGCCCCTGTAAAAATAGCCTTTTGAAATTTTCTTGAAAATGTGAGAAATTGCTGCTAAAGTTCTAAGCCTTGTGAGGTCATAGAAAAATAAAAGGATGTTCAAAAAACAATGCCAATCTAAAGTAGACATATGGGAAATGTTAATTAGCAACAATTTTGTGTGGTATAACTGCCTGTCTTACAAGCAGATACATTTAAATTGAGAAAAATGCTAATTTTTGCAATTTTTCGCTAATTTTTGGTGTTTTTCACAATTAAATACTGAACATATCGAGCAAATTTTGCTAGTAACTTAAAGTGCAATGTGTCACGAGAAAACAATTTCAGAATCGCTTGGATAGGTGAAAGCATTCCGGAGTTATTACCACATAAAGTGACACATGTCAGATTTGAAAAATGAGGCTCTGTCAGGAAGGTCAAAAGTGGCTAAAGAGGGAAGGGGTTAATATTTTTAGACCCAGCCCTATAGGTGACCAAAAAGTTGAATCTAGTAAAAAACAATGCCAATCGAGCTTGTCTCGGGTTTAGCCTCCGGGCAGATTCTAGGAAAACCAGATTTTTGTGGTCGGTAAGGACCGTTACCTGGTGCCTAGCCCCCTCCAGGAAGTGGCGCCACTCTTCAAATGCCCATTTAATGGCTAAGGGTTCGCGGTTGCCAATGTCATAGTTACTCTCAGTGGGCGAGAACTTCCTGGAGATGTAGGCACAGGGACGGAGATGGGTGAGGGACCTGGTACCCTGGGACAAGACAGCACCCATTCCCACCTCGGAGGCGTCAACCTCCACGATGAACGGCTCCATTTGGTTAGGCTGAATCAGCACTGGGGCCGAGATAAAGCACTTCTTAAAGGAAAGGTGTCACGAAAAAACATTTTTGGATATCAATTTGCATTTAGTGTTTTATTATAAAATCTTTTTTTTATGTGTCTGTTTGTTTTTTACTTTTTTCTTTTTTCTAACTTTTACTTCACTATGGGGGCTGCCATTTTGTTTTTCATTTCTGTATGTGTCGATTAACGACACATACAGAGATGGAATACGGCAGCTACAGTGCATAGGAGTCAATGAACGGGAGCCGTCCCATTGACTTTGCACTATGGCTCTGTCCTGCGCAGACGCAGGTCAGAGTTACACAGAGCAGAGCAGCTGTTTGCAGGGAGAGAGCAGGCGCCATCTTGAAGACCAGCTGCACTGCAGGTAAGATGTGTGTCTCTGCATGTCCCACTCTCTACCTCACAGACCCCCGCTCTCGTGACCCCCGACGGGTCCCCCCACCCGACGCCCCCCCCAGAAACGGACCCCCCCTCCCCCGACGCCCCCCCTCCCCCTACGGTCCCCCCTCCCTCCCTTGTGTGAAGGACACACGATGAAATTGTACTGGGAAAGCCCTGAACGATAAATCTCTCTAGTTGTGCTGAGACTGTTTGGGAATGTGACTAATGAACCTCTCAGTCTCAGCACAACTAGAGAGATTTATCGTTCAGGGGTCTGGGAAAGCTGGGTGACCACCATTACCCCTCCTACTGGAGTGTGAGATTCATTAGTCACATCCCCAAACACACTCCAGTAGGAGTAATGGTGGTCACCCAGCTTTCCCAGACCCCTGAATAATAAATCTCTCTAGTTGTGCTGAGACTGAGAGGTTCATTAGTCACATCCCCAAACAGTCTCAGGACAACTAGAGAAATTTACCGTTCAGGGGTCTGGGAAAGCTGGGTGACCACCATTACCCCTCCTACTGGAGTGTGAAGAGGTTCATTAGTCACATCCCTAAACACACTCCAGTATGAGGGGTAATGGTGGTCACCCAGCTTTCCCAGACGCCGATATAACCAGGAAAGGGCTGGATGAACGGGCTGAGGGTGCACAGGGTTTTTGGTGACCCCCTCTGTCATGTGATCGAACCTAGGTTACCGGTTCATCAGACGGGGTTCATGTGACTATAACTCTGTCCATAACAAGAGACAGTGCACTCAGGACAAGCCCTGCCCTCATGCCGTAGTTGTGTGGTTCTGTCTGCGGTGATGGCGGTGGGTGGCTCTGACACCCGCCTCCCCCGTCGGGTCATCTCAGGACAGAAGGGGTGTCCGGATTGGAGACACAGCGCCGCACCTGTCCTCAGGTTTTGTCTGGTATTGCAGTTCACCTCCATTGAAGTGAATAGGACAGAGCTGTAATACCACACACGACCTGAGGACAGGTGCGGCGCCATGTTTTCCTGGACAACCCCTTTAAGACTTTTCCCGTGTGTGTGTGTGGCAGAGCGGAGTGTGCACGGGCGCCACTGATACTTCATAGCCGCTTATCAGCTGTTTTGAAGAATCAGCGGCGAGAACACACACACACACACACACACATCCCCCAAACACGCAAAATCAAGTGTAATCAAGCGTTTTTTATGTGTTTTTTTTGCACGTAAAATGTGCAAAAAAAAAACATGTCAAATACACGGCGTGTGAACCGGTCAACTGAAAAGTCATTCACTTTCATCATTCTAAGGCTGGGTTCACACGACCTATTTTCAGGCGTAAACGAGGTGTTTTACGCCTCGATTTACGCCTGAAAAGACGGCTCCAATACGTCGGCAAACATCTGCCCATTCATTTGAATGGGTTTGCCGACGTACTGTGCCGACGACCTGTAATTTTACGCGTCGCTGTCAAAAGACGGCACGTAAAATAACAGCCTCGGCAAAGAAGTGCAGGACACTTCTTGGGATGTAATTTGAGCCGTTTTTCACTGAATTCAATGAACAGCTCCAAATTACGGCCGTAATTGACGCCTCGCAAAACGCGAGTACGAGCAATTACGTCTGAAATTACGGAGCTGTTTTCTCCTGAAAACAGCTCCGTCATTTCAGACGTAAATGCAGTTAGTGTGTGCACATACCCTAGGGGTATGTTCACACACAATGTTTTCAGCTGAAAAATTGGAAGCAGAACGCCTACAAGCATCTGCCCATTGGTTTCAATGGGAAAAACCGCGTTCTGTTCCGACAGCGCGTGGTAGTTTTCCAAAAACGGCACGTAAAAAGACGCCCGACCAAAATGAAGTGCACATCACTTCTTGGGACGTTTTTGGAGCCGTTTTTCATTGACTTTATAGAAAAACAGCTCCAAAAACGGCCGTTAAAAAGCGAGAGTTTGATTAAAAAATGGCTGAAAATCAGGATCGGTTTTCCCTTTGTTTAGTAAGCGTGTGAACATACACTTAGCCTTTTGGTGTGTCCTAGAACTTCTTCCAGCTGCAGAATCACACCCAATATGGCTGCCGGACACTGCTTAGCAATTTGAAGACACCTTTACCTGGCTTGTGAGAGGGGGGGGGGTGAGGTTCCCTCCCACATTTACAGCAGCTGTGAGTCAGGTTGCTTTGCCTTATTCACCTTGCTGTAATTCTGGGAAGTGCTCCCCCTGGTGGCCAACATTGGAAAACATGTCAAATTATTATTTAATTTGTAATACTTTCCACCATACGGAAAAAAAAAAAAAATACAGCAAAAAACGTCAAAAATATAATAGAAATAAGTAACGACACTTAAAAAAAAAGGTTTAATTTGTGACACATTCCCTTTAAGGACCTCAAAAGCCTGGACCGCCTCTGGAGGCCAGTGGAGGAGATCAGCACCCTTGCGAGTGAGATCAGTAAGAGGCTTAGCGATGACCGAGAAGTTAGCAATAAATCTCCTGTAATAATTAGCGAACCCCAAGAAGCACTGTAACGCCTTCAGGGAGGCAGGTTGGACCCATTCCGCCACAGCCTGGACCTTGCTCCATGCGGAATTCATGAGGAGTGAGGATTTGACCCAAAAATGGTATCTCCTGCATCCCAAACACACATTTTTCGGTTTTAGCAAAGAGTTTGTTTTCCCGAAGGGCCTGGAGCACCTTCCTGACATTCTCAATGTGGGAGGACCAGTCCTTGGAAAACATAAGTATGTCATCAAGGTACACTACAAGAAATACCCCCAGGTATTCTCTTAAAATCTCATTTATGAAATTCTGGAAGACCGCGGGCGGGAGCTAGAACCGTCTGGCCAGGCTGTGATAGGTTCTCCCACTCCTGAGCCTACCAGCCTGAGTGGTAGCAGATCAAGTCACTCTATCAGACTTAGGAGCCGGTGCAGACTGATTAACCACGGGCGTCGACACAGAAGCTGTGTCTGGCAGATCCTTTACACCTTTAACATAGCTTTTTTTAAGACAGATTATGGATTTGTATATGATTCCTCTTTCTGTTGACGGTGATATTAACCTGACAAAAATGACAACCTTACCAAAAATTTTACATTTTAGAGCATGCAGTTTGTGTATTCCCCAAAAATTCTTAAAATGGTAAATTCCCGCCGATCCTCCACTATAGCTTTAGCCTCCCTAAACGACAACACCATAAGGATAAGGCTGGAGATGCTCGGCTTACTTTTCATTGGTACTACCTTGTTGGTCAATTGCAATATCTTAGATATAGGGTAAGGATACGCCACTTCCAAATTCAGAACCCGCTCTAGCCCATTTTCTTCAAACAGACACTTTGTGGGCAGTATTGAAGTCACCAGAAAGATCCTCTTACTCCCCATTACCAATACACAGGTCAGCAGCACAGGTGTGGAGACTGTCAAGAATGTGTTTGTAGTTGAGGATCTTGTGGCACCATTGTGGCACAACCCTTATATCCCCCACCTACATGGGTTGAAAAATGCTAAATTTTGATCTAATTTTTATTCCCAAATATTAAGCTTGCCTCATTTAGTCAACTCCAGCAATCAATCTAGGTACTGAGAGAAACACTTTACATTTTTGTGTGTTGAGAAATTCACTACAGTATAAGGTCCCCGGTATACTTCGAAACCAGCACTCTATACCCACCTTTTTAGTCATTGGTTGTCCTTTACATTAGACATATATATGTAAATGTCACGATCAAGGGGTATGTGGATCCTTTAGGCCGCTCCACCGTAGCGGAGAGGCAGCTGACCAACTCACAGTCTATGCACATAGTCTAAGGTAGGAGTGTAGCACACAGGTACCTGGGATAGTCCGGATGGCGGCAAGGGCTCTGGCACAGATGGGCTGGAGGTAATGGGTTGCGCCAGACATGGCGGATGGTATCCAGAAGGACAGGCGACAGCCGACGTGGAGAATTCCAGCAGGCAAGGCAAGGTACGGATGAGGTACTACACAGGCTCGGAACAAGGCACAACACAGGATACAGGATATAGGAGGCAGGACAAGTGAATACTAGGAGCAGGAAAATACTAAGGGATCATTTGCAATACAGACATGGGAAAACTGCAACAACACTCAGGCAGGGAATGGAAGGGCAGAGCCATTCTTATAGTCCAGGATGGGCAGGGGTTGATTAGGGGACCAGTGTGAGCAGGACCAATCGGCCACGAGTGCTGGTATCTCCTAAGAGAGAGACGCCGGCAGGAAGACAACGGACTGTGGTCACGGGCGTCGCCAGGTAAGGAACGGCAGCGGTCCGTGACCACGGCCGTGACAGTAAATAAATATAAAATGTATGCGCGGCTCATAGCCCAAGGAATGATTATGTTTTAGGGTATACTTCTCGGTGTCCATGGGACGCATTCAAAAGTTTTTGGTGAGCTTTAAATTATAAAGTCTGACAGACAATCCCATGGTGCAATGCAGCTGTATATTTCTGCTGGAGGTAACATTTAGTCCTGTGTACTTGAGTTAGGCTGTCTCCTGGCCAGCCACATCACTATAAAGGGTGCAGCCAGGCCTAGAAAAGATCATGGCACCACTTTACTGAGGAACAGGGAAGTCCCTTGTAGTCGTGTCATAAAAGGTAAACTCCTCCCTGTGGCAGGGGAAGGAGGACAGGGCAGACTGCATTACTAAGGCACATGGTCAGCCATTCAGTTGTAGCCGGCACCCTTTACAATTGCGTAACTTTTTTATCATACAATTTTTTAAGCTTACCAATCATTCTAGGTGAACTTTCAGAATAAGCTGCTATGTGTGTGTACATGAGGAATAACAGTATTTCTGACCATTATATGACTTGTATCTGTATTTTTTTTTAGCAGTTTTCTCCTTCTCTAAGCTTCATGTTTAATTGTCAGTTTTCCCTGAACACAGCTACAGAATGGGCAGAGTCTAACTGCTCCCCTATTTCTTGAATACTGCAGCAGCAGGAGCAGCAGCAGCAGCATGGGGGGGGGGGCATTATACTGCTGTAATGAGCAGTATTACTGTGAATCCACCACTGGGGTGAAGCAGAAGAACACCTACTAGAAGCAGAAGCAGGTTCTCGCTCTCTCTGCAACTGCTCCAACCACCTCCTTCCCCTCCCCTCTCCATAGACTTCTATGGGCAGCAGCAGCAACCTGATCTCTCAGTTAAGCTGAAAATCAGTATCATCTCTTCCTCTCTCAAGATGGATTTTATCAGTGAATTCAGAGTGATAATCAGTGCAGGAGGGAGAAGGAGGGGTGTATGATAAGTGGAGAAAGAGGCATTTCTCTGTATGAAGATATAGTACGCTTGTACTGATTTATAAAAAAAAAAAAAGCTGTAAACAATATTTATTTACAAAAAACCCATATAAGACCAGTTTATGATATTTTGTACATTGGTTTTAGGGATGTTTTAAGATTTAGTCTGCCTGTACTTGTAGCAAGTATATGCAGCGCGGTTTTACAGAGACATATCAATGATTTGTGGTGGGGTTTTTGGCCATACAGTTTGTACAGGGGATAACACATTGAAACTTTATGCTTTACCTGTACAAGTTGCTTGTTAAAAAAACAAAACGTTTTTGTGGTTAAACCATGTGGCACACTGCGGCTAAGTGTAAGGGCACCCTAAGTAAGTTGAAAGAAATTTGGAATTAAATTTTTCTCTGCATCAGTGAGTCAATCAATAAAACATAAGTATGTCTTGCTTACAATCTGCATGAGAAAAGTAACAGCATTAGCAATTATTACTTCAATTTCAATACATGAAGCAAAGTTGTGTAAACAATTTCATCATGGTCTAGAAAATTATAAAATTCTTTACCACATCCCCTATTTGCATTTCCACATTGTATATTTACATTGCAAACACTATGTATAAAAAAAAATTCATCACCTTTCTGGACATCATAGCTCTGGTATTTATCTGTGATGTTACCACTCATTGGCATCCATGCCATCAATGCATCTTCACCGCCCTATGCGGTTCCAAGTCTGGAACTGCCATCCCATTGTGCACATGTTGAAGACTGTTAGAAAGCTATAATTATATTCCTTAGTTTCTTAAGCTGGCTATACACATTAGAGAAAAGGAATCTGAACCTACCGATTTCAAACCCCCTCTGAGCACTTCAGGAAAAACAAATTCAATTAGATGCTGAAATTCTGTCTGCCACCACTCGAGGAAGCTCATGCATGTATTTATTATTGACTTCAATGAGAGCTGTAAAAATCCCTATGCAGTGAGCTCCCTCGAGTGGCAACTGCTGGAAGAAAGAATGTTATCATGTTACACTATAGATGTGTAAAGGAAAATAGGGGATTTTGAGCTTGTACAGCTGCAGCCCGACATCCAGGTGCACTCTTTTATTCAGACTCCCCCCAAGTTACCTAAGTCAATTTCCTATGCTGTGGCGCAGTGATACTAAGGAGGTGCCGAGGACGGCATCTGTTAAAATGGGCGGGGGGTTGTAGGGTGTGCCCCAAACTCATTTATGTATATATGTTGTGCACCTAATGTTATTGTCACAAAGGGTACGTGGACCCACTGGGCCGTACCGCCTTGACGGTATAGCAGCTGGCCAACAGGACGCAGGTCACAGTCTATAGTTCGTATAGTTTACCTGTGGCAGCTCGGACCGCTGGAGGCAACCGCAGGGCTAGGAGTCTTGGTATAGCGGTTCAGAACTACCGGCTTCAGGAGGGAGACATGGAAGGAGTTGGGGATCTTGATTGTAGGTGGCAGCCGAAGCTTGTAGTCGACAGGGTTGATTTGCTGTAGGATCTCGAATGGTCCGAGGAACCTGGGAGCAAATTTGTATGATGGCACCTTCAATCTTCTATTCCTGGAGGACAGCCAGACCCTCGTGCCAGGGAGAAATTGAGAAGGTTCTCTTCTCCTCGTGTCTGCCTTCCGTTTCATGCGGCCGACTGCCAATTGGATGGAGGATCGAGTCTGCTGCCAGATCTGCAGGAAGTCTCTAAAAGCGGAATCAGCTGCTGGTACCTCAGACATAAGGGGCATCGGGAGAGGAATTCGTGGGTGTTAGCCGTAGATAATGAAGAAGCTGCACCCAGTCATCATGCTGCTTGGAGATGAAGTGGCGTAGGTAGTTCTCCAAGATCTTGTTGATCCTCTCGACTTGACCATTGGACTGAGGATGGTAGGCAGAGGAAAAGTCCAATCTCACATTGAGGAGACTACAGAGGGCTCTCTAGAACCTAGAGGTGAACTGGACCCCCCAATCAGACACAATATGCCGCGGCAAGCCGTGCAGGCGGAAGATGTGTTGGATGAAAAGGTTTGCCAGTTGAGGAGCAGAAGGAAGGCCGGTCAGTGGAACGAAGTGAGCCATTTTTGAAAATCAATCCACCACCACCCAGACAGTACTGCATCCCGCAGAGAGAGGCAGGTCAATAATAAAGTCCATAGCTATATGCTGCCAGGGAGCATCATGCACAGGCAGCCGCTGGAGCAGACCAGCAAGTCTGGAGTGCGACACCTTGTTAGCTGCACACACTGAGCAGGAAGAAACAAGGTCCATGATGTCTTTGGGCAGCGTGGGCCACCAGAATTGATGGGTAATCAGGTCTCGGGTCTTACGGGTACCCTCGTGACCTGCCAGTCTAGAGCAGTGTCCCCAGCGGAGGATTCTCCCTCTGTCAGTCAGGCGCACAAAGGTCCTCCCCAGAGGGATGTCCCTAACTTGCAAGGGGTTGACAGAGACAATGAAAGACGGATCAATAATGTTCTGTTGAATCTCCATGGTGTCCTCTGTCTCAAATGACCTGGACAAGGCATCGGCCCTCACACTCTTGTCGGCCAGGCGATAATGGAGCTCAAACTGGAACCTGGTAAAGAACAGCGACCACCTGGCATGACGAGGGTTCAGCTGTAGGGCCGTCTGGAGATAGGGGAGATTCTTGTGGTCTGTAAAAATCAGGATGGAATGAGCTGCGCCTTCTAGTAGATGTCTCCACTCTTCCAGGGCCAATTTGATGGCCACTAACTCCCTATCCCCAATCGAGTAGTTGCGTTCTGCGGAAGAGAAGAGCTTAGAGAAATATCCACATACCATTGACTTGCCTTTGGGACCTCTCTGGAACAGGAGTGCACCAGCACTGACAGAGGAGGCGTCCACCTCCAACGAGAACTGTCGAGAAACATTTGGATGATGGAGGATAGAGGCTGACGGGAAGGCACTCTTCAGGCTATTGAATGCGGACTCTGCCTCAGGAGTCCACACCTAGGCGTTCATGCCCTTCTTTGTGAGGTTAGAGATAGGAGATGTCAGTGAGAAGTTTGGAATGAACGGTCTGTAAAAATTGGCGAATCCCAGAAAGTACTGTATGGCTCTCAAGTCTTGAGGACGTAGCCATTCCAGAACAGACTTTACCTTCTCATGATCCATCTTGAGACCTCGATTCGAGACGATGTAGCCCAGGAAGGGTAGAGCATCTCTCTCAAACACGCAATTCTCCAACTTGGTGCACAGGCGATTCTCCCTTTACCACAGCAAAACTTGATGGACATGTCTCTGATGAGTCATAGGATCTGGAGAAAAAATCAAGATGTCATCAAGATAGACCACAACACAAACAGAGGAGGTCACGGAAGATGTCATTAACGAACTCCTGGAAGACAGCGGGAACACTACACAGGCCGAAGGGCATTACTAGATATTCATAATGTCTGTCACGGGTGTTAAATGCAGTCTTCCATTCGTCACCCCGGCGAATCCGGATTAGGTTGTAAGCCCCACGCAGGTCTGGTTTGTAAAAAATCTTGGCACCACGTATTCGATCAAACAGTTCTGAGATCAATGGCAACGGATACTTATTTTTCACCGTGATCTGGTTGAGACCCCGGTAGTCAATACAAGGGCGCAGGGAACCATCCTTTTTCTTGACGAAGAAGAACCCGGCTCCTGCCAGGGAGGAAGACTTCCGTATGAGGCCCCTCTCCAAGTTCTCCTTAACGTAGGCGGACATGGACAGAGTCTCTGGCAAGGATAGATTATATACCCTACCCCGGTGAAGGGATGCACCAGGAATCAGCTCGATAGGAAAGTCATACGCCCGGTGTGGGGGCAGCGTCTCCGCCTCTCTCTTGCTGATCATAGTTTTTGTAGTTAAACCATGTGGCACACTACGGCTAAGTGTAAGTGCACCCTAAGTAAGTTGAAGGAAATTTGGAATGGAATTTTTCTCTGCATCAGAGAGTCAATCAATAAAACATAAGTATGCCTTGCTTACAATCTGCATCAGAAAAGTAACAGCATTAGCAATTATTACTTCAATTTCAAAGTTGTGTAAACAATTTCATCTAGATAATTATAAAATTCTTTACCACATCCCCTATTTGCATTTCCACATTGTATATCTACATTGCAACCACTATGTATAAAAAAGTGCATCACCTTTCTGGACATCATAGCTCTGGTATTTATCTGTGATGTTACCACTCATTGCCATCTATGCCGTCAATGCATCTTCACCGCCCTATGCGGTTCCAAGTCTGGAACTGCCATCCCATTGTGCACATATTGAAGACTGTTAGAAAGCTATAATTATATTCCTTAGTTCCTTAAGCTGGCTATATACATTAGAGAAAAGGCATCTGAACCTACCGATTTCAGCGAGATCAGTTGACTGTCTTTTGTGTTTGGGGGCTTCCCGACTCTACCCTGACAGCAGATGCCTGAGAAATGAATTGGATTTCAACATGCCCTATCATTTATTCCTGCAGAAGATAGACCGCTGCACATAGAAATAGGAGGAATCAGGAGTAATAACTGTGAGGAGAGAAGAGAGAGAGAGAGAACAGTGGCCACTGCACAGGTTACAGAACATGCCTAGAACACTCTCCTATAGAAGTCAAGGAGTCATCTCCAGAATACAGATTCCAATGGCACATGTGGCTGCTGTAAAGCATAAAATATATGTGATACATTCTCATTAAATTCAGGGGCGCACATAGGGAGGTTTCTAATGTCTTGAAACCCCCTCTGAGCAGTTCAGGAAAAACAAATATCAATTAGATGCTGAAATTCTGTCTGCCACCACTCGAGGAAGCTCATGCATGTATTTATTATTGACTTCAATGAGAGCTGTAAAAATCCCTATGCAGTGAGCTCCCTCTAGTGGCAACTGCTGGAAGACAGAATGTTATCATATTACACTATAGATGTGTAAAGGAAAATAGGGGATTTTGAGCTTGTACAGCTGCAGCCCGACATCCAGGTGCACTCTTTTATTCAGACTCCCTCCAAGTTACCTAAGTCAATTTCCTATGCTATGGCACAATGATACTAAGGAGGTGCCGAGGATGGCATCTGTTAAAATGGGGGGTTGTAGGGTGTGCCCCAAACCCATTTATGTATACATGTAGAGCACCTAATAATATTGTCACAAAGGGTACGTGGGCCCACTGGGCCGTACTGCCTTGACGGTATGGTAGCTGGCCAACAGGACGCAGGTCACGGTCTATAGTTCGTATAGTGTACCTGTGGCAGCTCGGACAGTAGCAAGACAGGCTCGGCTGGGACTAGGCAGCAGGCAGACGTCAGGCGTGGTGTAGCAGTACAGGTGTGGTACACAGCACAGCGCGACTTCAGCTCAGTACGGCACTTAACCAGGATAGTATGGGATACAGGATACAGGTACAGGAATTAGGGAAACACTTGGAACTGGGAAACACTAGGAGACCATTTGCTTAGACAAACTTTGGGTATGACAACAATGCTTAGGCATGGGGGTGAAGGGGCTGAGCCCTTCTTATAGTCCAGGGTACTCATGGGCTAATTTTGACATTAACTTCAAGTGCGTGCGCTGGCCCTTTAAGAGCGGGCACGAGCGGCTTGGTCACGGCTACAACTGGGTCTGTCAGAGGTAGTCCATTTACAGATGCAACCGTCAACTGCCTCTCCAGTGGGTTAGTGGATAATTGGAGAAGATCCACCAGGTCTCTATGAATGAAATTATCCGCAGAATCAGAGTCCAGATACGCAGGGACCCGATGCGTTTTTTCGCTGGACATTATGGTCACGGGAATGGACAATTTAGGTGAAAGTCCTTCTTTATCCAAGGTTGTCTCTCCTACCAACCCTAGGCTTTGGGGCTTTTGGGGACACAGAAGCACAAGATGGCCGCAATATAGACAGAGTCCCAAGGTGCGTCTGCGTTGTCTCTCTTGGGTAGATAGCTTAAACTGTTCCATCCTCACAGACTCCTTAGGAGGGTCGGCATCTGAGGACAGCAGGGGTGCAAAGTAGGGACTGGACTAGGGAGGCCTCCCTCCCGACAAGTTTCTTGGAGCCGTTCTCGGATCCTTATATCAATCTGGGCGGCCAGAAGGATGAGGTCATCCAGGGTAGACGGTAGATCTCGAGCGGCAAGCTCGTCCTTAATCTTAGGAGACAGTCCCTGCCAGAATGTAGCCACCAGGGCCTCATTGTTCCACAACAGTTCTCCCGCAAAGGGTGCGGAAGTGGATGGCGTAGTCGCCCACGGAGGTGTCTCCTTGGCGTAGGTTCAGCAAGGAGGAAGCTGCAGACAAGACTCGTCCAGGCTCCTCAAACACCGTGTGAAATGTCCGGAGGAACCCCTGGAAGTCACGGGTCTCTGGTCCTTGTCTCTCCCAGATAGGATTCGCCCATGCAAGGGCCCTGCCAGTGAGGAGAGGGATGATGAAAGCGACCCTTGCGCCGTCAGATGAAAATGCCCTTGCATACAGGCTGAAGTGGATCTGCCACTGGTTCAAAAATCCACGACAGGTCCCTGCGTCTCCATCGTAGCGATCAGGAAGTGGCAAAGAAAATCGGGGATCAACACTGCCAGGAGGTGTAGTCAGAGGATCAACACTGCCAGGAGGTGTAGTAGGAGGAACAGCAGTTTGCACCTCCTGCCAACGTTCGATAATGTTCAAGGCTTGGAGGAGTGGGTCCTGTCGAGACCGGAGGTCCAGCATATCCGTCCGCATCTCTTGTGACGTCATCTTGGTCTTGGATCGACCAGCGGGGTCCATGGCCTGAGCATACTGTCACAAAGTGTACGTGGACCCACTGGGCCATACCGCCTTGACGGTATGGCAGCTGGCCAACAGGACGAAGGTCACTCTATAGTTCGTATAGTGTACCTGTGGCAGCTCGGACAGTAGCGAGACAGGCTTGGCTGGGACTAGGCAGCAGGCACACATCAGGCGTGGTGTAGCAGTACAGGCGTGGTACACAGCACAGTGCGACTTCAGCTCAGCACGGCACTTAACCAGGATAGCACGGGATACAGGATACAGGTACAGGAACGGGGAACACTGGGAACTGGGAAATACTAGGAGACCATTTGCTTAGACAAACTTTGGGTACGACAACAACACTCAGGCATAAGAGGAAGGGGTTGAGCCCTTCTTATAATCCAGGCTTCTCATGGTCTAATTTTGACATTAACTTCAGGTGCGCGCGCTGGCACCCTACAAGACCTGGCCGAGGTAAGCGGAAGTGAGCGCTGGCGGCTCCTGAGGAGGAGACTGGGGCGAGCACTCGCAGACTCATGGCTGCGGCCGTCAGGAGGTGAGTGAGCCTGACGGCCCGCGGCCATGGACATGACAGTTATGTTGTGTAGTGCAACTGTATTTGTATTAGGAGGAAAGGTTCTTTTCCATAGAGCACTATATATTTTGTACAGACGGGACTCTGTGAAGGCAGATTAGCGTCATAAGTCAGTTGTGGTGGGGGCATGGCCTGGCTGCTGACCGAGGTGGCTGCATGAAAGTTTAGCTCCGTGCCCAAGATCCTGTAAAAGCGACGATAGAGACCGCTAAATACCTCAAAAGACACGATTCGATCGTGGGAAACAGCTGCCGACATGCCCAAGAAGAAGAAGTTGACGTCTAAACCGGAGAAGCTGATGGACTTCTTCTTTTCTTCAGCCTCCGAGAGAAGCCAAGATGGCGCGGCCGCAGGCACATGTGCGGGCTCCGTGCTGTCTGAGCACCTGCCTGGACATCGGGACGCGCGTGCTACATCAGGTCTGCCGAGACGCAGCACATCAGCACCTCCTCGTTCTCCGGTACTATCTCCTTCAGCTGATTGGAGCCAAGAGAGAGAGGAGGTGAGGGATGCCGACATGGACCTACCAATGAGACGCCATTCCAGGGAGATCTCCTCATCTGCTCCGACGTCGCCATCCCCCACTAGCCCGAAGACCCACATACAGCAGCTACAACCTCCGTCTGTCCTCATAAATGAGGTAAGCCAAGATGATCTTCCAGGGCTGGGGGTCCTGGAGACTACAGATATGTTTGAGGGCATTCCTACATCTGACATGGCATTTACGGATTCCAGCATGAAACACATGCTACAAGTGTTGAGACGCTCCTTACAAACAGACATTGGCCATTTGATTAACCCTCTCCATGTGGCGGTACAGGAAGTGGATCAGAGGGTTCATGTTGTAGAGTCTAAGATGGGAGAATTTGCAAGCTCACACAATAATTTAATCGATGCCCATTAGCAAATGGAAACAGAGGTGCAGTTTCTCCGTACCAAGGTGGCAGACCTGGAGGATAGATCAAGGAGAAATAAAATCAAATTTAGGGGTATACCTGAAAGTGTAGCCCCCCAAGAGTTGGAGCAGTTTATTCAGAAGTTTATACAAATTATGCTTCCCACGTGTCTGCCATCTGATTTGCTGATAGATAGAGCCCATAAGGTTCCTCGCCCTAGACATCTGGAAGAATCAGTCCCTAGAGATGTATTGGCTCGGATCCATTTTTATCAGACCAAAGAGAATTTAATGGCGGCGACAAGAAAGCTAGGAAGCCTACCAGAGCCATACCGAAAGCTGCTGTTATTCACGAATCTATCAGCGGCAACGCTTCAGCTTCGTCTACAATTGAATCCGATTACTGCAGTCTTGAGAGAAAACAAGATTGTGTACAAATGGGGATTTCCAGTGCGGCTGATTATATCCAGAAACAACGAGTTCCACATTGCTAGGAATCTAGAAGAAGGAGTGGCCTTACTACGCAAATGGAACTTACAAGTTCCGAATGCAGATTCATCACAGCGACAAGTTCCGAGACCTATATCGGATGGATGGCAGTCCGTTAAACCGCGGAGAAGGGACAAGATTTGAGGTTCCTAAACGTGATCTCGGGTGAACCGAGCGGCTACTTCCTGCAGACTCGGTACTCAGGGACAATGTTCTCTAAACCCGAAGTTTTGAGGTTAGCTAATATGCTAGACCTTTTTGTTCGTCTGCCCACAAGGGCATCATTCACAAATTCATGTTTATCCATGGTTATGCTGTTTTATTGTTTGTCTGTTTTTTCACAAAGTATGATAATACGTCCAAGTATGCTGATGGCAAAATGCTATGTGGCAGCTCGTCTGTTGATAGGTGCAGCTTTAAAATACATCAATCTCACTGTATTTTATAATGGTACTTAAAATTCTCTCCTTAAATGTAAAAGGGCTGAACAGCCCACAAAAAAGGGCATCCTTATGGGCTGAAGCTAAAAGTTTATCGTGTGATGTTATATGTGCCAAAGAGACACATCTTGTCCAGAAGGATGCATTTAGGATGAAACATCCAAATTTCAGATTTGTGTTTCAAGCACACTATCATTCCAAATCTAGAGGGGTACTTATTGCCATGAGAGATTCCCTCGCTTTCCAACTTATGACTGAGGTCTCGGACCCCATGGGTAGATTTGTCATATTGGTCTGCTCCATCAATAGTGTGATATACACAATAGCGTCTATATATGCTCCGAATAAAGGCCAAATAAGATTTGTTCATAAACTATTGAGACGGGTGAATAAGGTCAAGCAGGGGAGACTTATCTGCGGAGATTTTAATACTGTATCGAACCCTGCGGTAGATGCAACTTCTTCTGCCAGAGGAAATGCGCGGTCCCTGGGCAGAGTACTGTGGCAGAGGGAGTTGTATGATGTTTGGAGAACACATCATACTACGGAGCGAGACTATTCATATTTCTCGGCAGCACACAAAACATATTCAAGAATAGACATGTTTGTGGTAGACAAAGAAAGTTTGGTAGTTTCTCAGGCGTCCACGATTGAAACCATTACGTGGTCGGACCATGCCGCCATTACATTGTCGATAGAGGAGACGTATAATTCCAAACAGACATATGTATGGAGAAGTAATTCATACATTTTGAATCACTCGAAATATAGACCTATTTTTGAGACAGATTTAAAGGAATATTTTGAAGCTAATGTTGACTCGGTAAATCATCTATACATCTTGTGGAATGCACATAAAGCTTTTATAAGGGGAACATTTATTAAGCTGGGATATAGGGACAAAAAAATTAAGGAACGAACAGATCTCTAAACTTCTTGAAGATATCAAACAACTGGAAGTACTTAATAAAGCTCAACAAACGTGAGCACAAATAGCTGACCTTGCGAATCTTAGGCAGAAACTCCGTACCTCTCTCCTATTTAGCTATCAACATAATTTAAAAAAGGTGAAAGCCAAATACTACTCCCAGAACGATAAAGCAACTAAACTCTTGGCTTCCCGAATTAAAGTGCAACACACTAAAAATAGAATTCCTTATCTGAAAAATAAAGCGGAGACTGGCAAGTTATATAGCCCTATTGAAATTGCCAATAGATTCAAGGACTATTATAGTATGCTTTATGATTTGCGCTCAGATCCTTTTTCCTTCCCAATACTAGAAGCAGATATCCAACAGTTCTTGTCCAAATTACACCTTAGCAAATTAACTGAAGAACAACTAGGGACGCTGAACTCTTCCGTAACAAAAGAAGAGATCTCTAGGATTATTGCTTCTCTTCCTGCATATAAATCTCCGGGACCAGATGGCCTGGCAAATGATTACTACAAAACATTCCAATCTATTCTTGTCCCACACATGCAAGGGGTATTTGATAAGGCTATGGAATCGGGTTCATTCCCGAAGGAAAATCAGGAAGCACTAATAGTAACCTTGCCTAAACCAGGGAAGCCTTCAGATGTTCCACAAAATTTTAGGCCTATATCATTACTTAATTCGGACCTGAAAATTTATGCTAAATTACTGGCTGTTCGTTTAGCTCCTCTGATACCTGATCTGGTAAATCCTGACCAGGTTGGATTTGTTAAAAATAGACAAGCCCCGGACAATACAAGGCGCATCCTAAACATTCTACATTATTTGGAGTCGGGGGGCATACCTTCGGTGCTGGTCTCATTAGATGCTGAAAAAGCATTCGACCGTATTAATTGGATGTACGCGTTCTCGGTCCTTAAACATATGGGATTCAGTGGTAACATATTGACAGCCATTATGGCATTGTACTCGGCCCCCTCAGCCAGGGTTTTTACAAATGGAGCTCTCTCGGACGCGTTCTCCATTTCCAATGGGACCAGGCAGGGATGTCCGTTATTTCCCCTGATATTTGTCCTTTCAATAGAGCCACTGGCACAGGCATTACGGGAAGCCCCTTTGGTTAAAGGGGTAAAGATAGGGGACCGGGAACATACCGTTTCTTTATATGCGGATGATGTGATCCTCACGCTATCAGATCCAGAGGAATCTCTTGAAGCAGCAGTAGAAATCATCACAAAATTTGGGTACATCTCACACTACAAATTGAACACCTCCAAGTCACAAGTTCTCCCCATGAATATTCCTGAAAAGTCGGTTCTCTTTTGATTGGCAATCAGATGGTATAGATTATCTAGGGGTAGTCCTGACGTCATCTCACAAAGATCTTTATAAACGCAATTATATACCAATGTTAAATATTATTCAACTTGAGACTCAGAGAATTACCAAATTTGAGATTTCATGGATAGGACGGATAGCAGCTTTTAAAATGATGTTACTTCCTAAGCTCCTATACCTATTCCGCACTCTCCCTATCTCAATCCCTAGGTCATTCTTTGCTTCTATACAGAAGATTATCTCAAAATTCATATGGGCGGGGGGTAAACCCAGGACTTCATATACATTGCTAACTAAAGACAGGAAAGCAGGGGGGGTTGGAGTACCGGACATATACCACTATTATATGGCTTCTCTAATATCTCCGTTGGTGTCATGGTGGCGACTGGACACCCATAAACATTGGGTACAAATTGAAAACTACGGGGCACAACCGTTTAACTTGAAACTGTTGCTGTTGGCTTCATACTGGAAGACACCTATTTCTTCATGTGATTCTCCATTGATTAAAGCCTCCATACATATTTGGTCAAAATTTCACGAGCTTTCAATCCCAAATACCGTTTTAGATATATACACTTACCCCACGGAACTATTGGAATTGGTGATCCCAAATTTGAATATGATGACATGGACCCAAAAGGGTATCTCTGACATCTCTAAACTCTGTGTAAATTCCAAAATTTTGCCTTTTGAGAGATTATCTGCTATATTTGCTCTCACAGAGGCGGATAGATATAAATATATACAAATTAAACATTTCTTGACAGCTCGACGTCAGGAGGAGATCAGGGGTAATACATCTATCTTTCAGATGTTCTCACAGCGAAACAAGGGTTTAAAGCATATATATTCTCTTATTGAGGGACAGAATCTCTTTGTCAAGACATACCCGTTCCGGGAATGGGAAAGAGATTTAGGTATTACCTTTGAAAACGGGGAGTGGTCCAAGGCTTTAAGATGGATTAACAAGTCTCTAAGTTGTCGTTCACATTACGAATCTGCAATGAAGACTATATTGAGATGGTACTATACTCCAGAACGATTAAGTAAAATGTACCCAACATCTTCGTACTTGTGCTGGAGGGGTTGTGGACAAAAGGGTACTTTAATGCATATTCTGTGGACATGCCCTTGTATTTTGGGGTACTGGCGATTAATTTTCAATCTAATTTCTGATACTATCAAGACAACTGTCGTAAGATCGCCTCAGTTAGCTTTGTTATTGATGGAGCTTCATGTTATTCCCCCGAGATTCAGAGTTCTGATATGTAAAATACTGGTTATAGCTAAAATTGTTCTGTCCAGGTATTGGAAATCTATCTTCACTCCCTCTATTGAAAAAGTGATTTCAGAAATAAACAATACATATTTATATGAGAAGATAGTGGCCTATGGATCGCCTTCTCCCCAATCCTTTTCGAACGTATGGGAAGCATGGAGAAATAACTCTAACTGTAATCCTTAATATCCTTAAATGTTTTGGGAGGTCTGGTTTCTGAGGGACAAATGGCACTGAGAAAGCGAGGATGATTTAAACTATTCTGAGACAGGAATGTTAAAAATGTATACACAATGAAGATAATTGTATGCTAAATGATACACCTTACTGTCAACTTTGTGGAATATTTGTTTGTACGTGTGTTATTTTATATGTTTCTCAATGCTTTTGTTTTGCTTCATATTTCACTTTACTTTATGTATGACGAATTGAGTATTCTGCTTGAGGAATCAATATGCTTAATGTCATGCTTGTTATATGTGAAAAACTTTAATAAAAAAGATTGAACCATAAGTCAGTTGTGGTGTGCAGCCCCTCCAAAAAAAAAAAAAATAATAAAGATTTTTCATATAGTGACAGTTACGGAGTGATGGAGGAGAGAAACAGAAAGAGTGATGTGTGTGGGATAAGCAGGAGAGGAAGAAATAAGTCCGTACAGAGTGGGTGGATTTGGCGTGCGGGCCGTGAGCCGCTGTTGTATAGCCGGGCAGGGCGAGAGCTGCCAGATTGAATAGCCAGGCAGGGCGAAAGCTGCCAGATTGGATATTGCCCGGCATGGAGAGAGCTGCCAGATTGGATATTGGCAGGCAGGGCGAGAGCTTCCAGATTGGATATTGCCAGGCAGGGCGAGAGCTGCCAGATTGGATATTGCCAGGCAGGGCGAGAACTGCCAGATTGGATATTGCCAGGCAGGGCACAAGCTACCAAGTGACTGATCCACCAAAAAGACTTTGTATTGCTAGGGTGAATGGCGTATCGCTAGCTCAGCACTGCATATGAGAACAAAGATCCCCTGCACCACAAGTTTAACTTGAGACTGAACCATAGCAAACACATTGTCCCGTTCTCACCCGTTATATCAGAAACCGATAAGTATAGAGCCTATTTATTAGCAAAACTGTCAAGCTTATGTACTAAATATTGTAACCATGAAGATTGTGCCTCTGTTGGAGTAAAGTTCTGTTCAGCATCTTATACCTGTGTCCTCTGAAGTTCTTGCTGTGCAATTTCCTCTGCGGGACAGTAACCATCCTAATCCCTCTCCCACCTGTTACAAGCTCTTTATAAAAAAAAATAAAAAACTGACCCCACCACCTTTATAAGAATTTTGGACCTACTTATTAAGGCCCCATGCACACGACAGCAAAAAACCTCAGTTTTTGCGGACCGCAACTGCGGTCCGCAAAAACGGAGCCATTCACTTTCATTGAACACTGACACCTTTCCGTAGCACTACGGAAGGGTGTCAGTGCCGTGGAAATGTTCCGGGAATTATGGAACATGTCCGTTCTTTCGCATTTTGCGGGCCGTGCTCCCATACTTTGTATGGGAGCACGGCCCGAAAATGCGGCTGTCAGTCAGCGGCCGGCCGTGCCCGCAATCGCGGGCCGCGATTGCGGGCACGGTCGTGTGCATGGGGCCTTAATCAAATTAGATTATAGGTACACTTTTCATGCCAGAGACCACCACTAACCCCTGCACCATCCTAAACAATCATATAATAACATAACTACAATAAATGGTTAAAGGGGTTATCTGGGGACTGAAAATTATTAGCAGTGTACTCACTGCTCACTGCAGTATTGGAGCACTCTGTTATCGGTGTAGCAGTAGTACAGCGATTACACAGTGTAAAGCGGTCACATGGTTAGAATTTGTCACTAGACTTCCGGTCTCCACCAGCGCTGTAAAAATCTATTAAAATCTCATAATCAGGGAACCAGAATATATATTAGCAGTGTACTCACATACTACAGTGAGTACACTACTAATAATTTTCGGTCCCCACATAATCCCTTTAAGTGTTAACCAGTAAAGCACCATAGACCTCCAAGGATATTAGATGTTAACTCATAACCATCATGTATAATGTATATTAACTCCTTCCTCACCTTAGTCCTTAGGATGCCGATACAGTTCAAAACTATGATGGAGCACACAGCTATTTTCTCCCTGTCCTGCCATTTTTTGCAAAAGGTCACAGGCTTCTGGGCCCAGGGCAGGCGGTACGATGCAGATATCTTGTATCTTATATTGTAAGATATCTTCACTTTCTTTGAAATTGTTTCACAGAATAGACTTCATTTTTCTGACAAGTTTAGGAAGAAATTTATTTATTTTTTTTTCACCATTTTTATAGCATAATGGGACCCACAAATGTTGTGGCCCAAAACAGCACAACGATTTTCAGCTAAAATCATAATTGCACCAAGATTTGGTTATGATTTTTCTTTACATTCCATTAAAAATCTGTAGTTTCCACCTATAATAGTCAGTTACAGCATTAACAATGTCTACACTGTTTATCTTATCAATTTTAGTATGTTCACACAGCAGCGTCGAATACGCCTGAAATTACGGAGCTGTTTTCAGCTCCTGAATTTCAGACGTAATTGCTCGTACTCGCATTTTTAGCGGCGTCAATTACGGACGTAATTGGAGCTGTTTTTCAATGGAGTCAATGAAAAACGGCTCCAATTATGTCTCAAGAAGTGACATGCACTTCTTTGAAGCGGGCGTCTTTTTACGGCAGCGCGTATAAAAAAGCCTGTGTGCACAGAACATCGTAACCCCATTGATTTCAATGGGCAGTTGTTTGCCAGCAGTTTGGAGCCGTATTTTCGGACGTAATTCGAGGCGTAAAACGCCCGAATTACGTCCGTAAATAGGGCGTGTGAACATACCCTAAGGGCTACTTCACATGGAGTATTTTGGCACTGTTTTTGATGCGGAAACAGCACCAAAAAAACACCCGTACGCCTCCCATTCATTTCAATGGAAGGCGGAGCCGTTTTTCCCGCCAGTGGTAAAAACCGCTCACATGAAAAAGAAGCGAGATGTCTATTTTTCGGGCGTTTCTGTCTCTGACCTCTGACATCAATGGGAGGCAGAGAAAGCGGTTTTCGCCGCAAATGTTCTGCAGGCAGGTCAAAATCTGCCTCAAAATTCCTAATGGAATTTTGAGGCAGATTTTTCCACCTGCAAAAAACTCCATGTGAATAGGGGCCTAGTTTAAAAAAATAGTGATTGTTTTTCAAAATCAAAGATATTTCACAGCCATTGTAAACTTTTGGATGTCTTCTCCTCTCTTTGTCTCTATGGCCTTATCGTTTTCCTCTGAAATGAGCCCGTTGTGATTTCTGTGTATTAAATAAACAGATCTGGTCCACTCATATTTTCCTGTCTATCTCTGCATGTTAAACAGCTGTGTTTATTGTCCAGCATGTCTATATCCTCCCTCTATCATGGAGGGAGAGGCACCGCTGCACTTATGGGTTGTGGGATTTTAGCTCCAGCCGGTAATAGGCAGGATTAAAATGAATAACAAGGATCTGGAATTATTTTTTATTGTAAATGTGGTATGAAATATGTTATTGCCCGTGGCTTATTGTCAATGATATTTGTATAATTACACAGAGAGAATAAAACTGCAGGATATTCAATGTAATGAGCCGAATAAACACACAGATTAAGAAAAAACAAATAAACAAATACATTATTTTAAGGGCTTTGACCCCCCCCCCCCCCCAATGTAAAGCGTACACAACGGATCTGTCATTATAATATGCTGCCCTGTTTAATCACTTAATACTCACGCTGTTTTGGGACTTAATGACCTGAACAATTTTTTGTGCTGGTTAAACCATAACTTTTTACAGCTCTAACTTTTTTATTTTTTAGATTATTAAAGTAAATTGTGTGTCTTTTTACAATTTTTTTAAACCAAATAGCATTTTTTTTTGTAGCAATACTAAAGTTTTATTATGTTGGGAATAAAAAGAAAAAAATACTAATAAAATAAATACCTTAATTTTTTTTTCTGCCGTTGTGGGACTGTTATTTTGATATATAACATGCCCTAGTTAGGGTCACTGCATTGAGGGCAAAGCTTTGTATATACTTGGTGGGTATTTGATTATGTTCTTATTATGGTTTTTTTTTGACAATTTTAATTTCACTTTTAATTTATTTTACTAAAGGGTCAGAAAAAAACTTTTGCGGAATTGATTGTTGTATTTATTTTTTAAACCTATTTTTTTTTTTAACGGTTAATCCCCCTATAACTGAAGCTGCCATAGCATCCCCAGTTACGGGGGAAAACGGCTCTGAAAAGTGACAACTGTCCTTGTCAGGGCTGTTTTGGGTCTAGTTAGAACCAGCAGAATGGTCATGTTGTCAGGTCCGTATTTCAGGGTGTCTTCCTTCCCCCTGTTATTTCACACCGAATAACCACCTCTGTAAATTGAAAGCTGAAGGAATGCCTGGAAAGAAGTAAACCAGCCAGAGATGTTGGTACACAGCTTTCCCTAGATCAGCCAGGAGGAAAACTGAAACTTTATTCAGAACAAAGAAACACAGAAAAAGACACATGCCTCCTCCCTAGAGATGTGGGAGTGCCCAAGCCCCCACCGGCTTCTCAGCTGCAAGTTCTCAGACTCACTTTTCTTGCATTCCAGGGGGCGGTGTCTTCCATAGGTGTGTCCGACATGAACAAAGAACTTATTATATATCAGTATATTACACAAAGAACTGAAATGTATATACATATGTGTGAGGATAATATTTTTGCAAACAATATACATGGTAATGATCCCTGACAATGTGACCCGGCAATTATGTGATGACTGGGACCATGGAGAAAGCGACAGCGCCACTGCCTCTATTGTAAACACAGCGGTATAGAACAATCAAGATGGCAGAAATGGTAAAATACCATTTCTGCTATCTCTTGTGCATGCCTGGCTGGCAGCCAGGCACCCAACCCACAGTTGCACGATCTCGCGTGCAGCTGATATTTTACAGCTCCGTTAAAATCATGCCGTTTTAGAATAAGGCCCCTTAATAACCGCCATAAAAAGGCGTATCGGTGGTCATTAAAAGGTTAAGAACAGCATATTATAATGACAGGTCCAAAGAGCTGCAGAAAACTGTTCCGTACTGAAAACATGATTACAGTACAGGACAGTTTTTTGCAGCGAGGCAGGGACTCCTAGCGTCATAAATAACTAGGACGATAGGAGCCCGGCTCCCTGCAGTGTGTTCGGTCCGGGAAACACTGCCAGCATACGGTCCGTGTATTACGGACCGAACACGCTCGTGTGAATCCGGCCTTAGGGTTTGAAGAGAAATAAACATATGTTACTTGGTTGAAAACAGATGCGTCCATCAATGTCAAGCTAGACATAGATGTTTGACCTAGAAAATACAAATCCCCCTTCGCCTCACAGCAGTTGGACAATTTTCCTTGATCAATTATATATCATTCATTGCTAAATGAATTATGACCCTCAGTGCCCCATTTGTCATTAGATAAGCATGGAGCCCTTTTTATTGCTGTTTAGGTCTGTAAGATTAATTACAATTCTAGCCAGAGATGCAAATCTGAAAAGAAAAAAAATCCTGTCAGTCATATAAGGCTATTGTGGCATGCTAGGAGTTGTAGTTACAGTTTCAGTTGTAGTTTCATGCTTTACATCAATGGTCTGCAATTGAAGACTACTCATGTTAATACATAGAGCCATAACCCTTAAAAAATTCCTGTATTACTCGGTCTTTGAGACACATTTTTTTTTTAGCAGAATAGAACCTTTTTAAAACAGTGTCTGCATCTTATAGTTCAAATGCCAGGTAGAAGTGGAGCCTTATGTCACGGCTGATCAGCATGAATACACATAAGCGTGCTTTTGCACATGGACTGCCTGTATTCGGTAGCGTGTGCGGTTATACAGTTTTACAGCGAATTGCAGCGGTTTTGCAATGCATTTTTTGGCTTTGCACCACAATATAGCTAAGTGTACAGAGAGCATTACCAATTTCTAATATAAACAAGAAAAACATATTGGTCCGCTCACCACACACGAAGATCTGGATAACACTTCAATTATTGTATCGGTGCTTCAGACAGGTCCTTTGTCGGAGGTAGATGAGGATCCAAAATAGCAAAGAGTAGTCCAGCACATGATGTAGGTAAAAGTAATACTGCTTTATGGTAACAAAACGGTTCTTACTCGTAGAGTACTCGAGTAAGAACCGAATGGTTCGAAACGCGTAACCGTTTTCCGCCTGGGATTTTTATTTATTTGTTTTTTATTTTGCTACTAATAAATTCATTTGAATTAATAAAGCAGTATTGATTTTACCTACATCATGTGCTGGACCACTCTCTGCTATTTTGAATACCAATTTCTGTCCAATCAATGACTATCCAATCAGACCAATATCAATAAAAATGTATGTGTGTTAATGACCAATTGTTGTAATTAAAATCTGTCTCATCTGTCAGAAAGTTGTTCTGATCTGCCTAAAAATCTGTCTGCCGATCATCATCATCAACATGATTGTAGCATTAAAAAAACAGCATCATAAAGATAATTCTATTATAGGAAGGTTTTATTTCGGGAAGATTATAAAAGATGAGGAAGACAAGAATTAATTCTATCTTAGACTCGATTCACGTCGCGTTCAAAATGCGTTTTGGCCACGATGTGTAAACCCAGCCTAAATAAAACATCTGTGTGTGTAGACAGAGAAATCAGACCAATTTCAATATCTGTAAGATCTTTCTGATCTTTCTAATTGGTCAGAAATCAGTGTCTGTATACTCAGCTTGAGAAAGAACAGAATGGAGCAGCTGTCCAACTTACCATTGTCCCTTTGGCACCTGCTGCTATTGGCTATCACAAGGAGTGTAAAAGTGAACAAAAGACTATTTATTACGTTGCTCCCATTAACCCTTTTTGGACAAGACCATTTTTCGTTTTTCCCTTCCTGCCTTTTAAGAGGCATAACTTTTTTTTTCCGTCAATGGAGCGGTGCCAAGGCTTATTGTGTGGGACAAGCTCTAGGTGTTATTGGCAATATTTAACATACTTGGAAACTGAAACATTTATATATATTTTTTTTTTATATGTTTCTACTTCTGCAAAGAGTAAACTATTTGGTAAAAAAAACGAAATAGTTTTGTATTGCCATATTCTGAGAGCCATACATTTTTATTTTTCCATCTATGGAGCTGTGTGAGGGCTTATTTTTATGCGGGAAAGCTGTAGTTTATGCTCGTACATTTTTGGGGTACATGTGACTTTTTGATCACTTTTTATTAAATTGTTTTGAGAGCTAAGGTGACCAAAAAACAGCAGTTCGGACTGTTTTTTGGTCTTCACCCTCCTACTAACGTATTGCGGTATATTGCGATTTTTACAGACTCCTATTAAGCCCTACCTCTGGCAGGGCTTAATATGATCAGACAGATGGCAGGCCTGGGGCCTTCATTAGGCCCCAGGTTGTCATGACAACCATCGACGCCCCCCTCTAACACTTAGATGCTGTGGTCGCTACTGACCTAGGCATCTAAGTAATTAAATGGCCAGGATCACAGTTATCACAGATCTTGGCCGTTACTACGAGGTGTCAGCTATAAAGGCCCTTTTACACCAGCCGATAATCGGTCGATGCAGCGAGCACCGATCAATGAGACATCGTTGATCGGCGCTCGTTTGCTCCTGTCACACGGAGCTATGGGTGGGGACGAGTGGTCGTTACTCCGATCGCTCATCCCCATACATTATTATCATGTCGGCAGCGCGTCTCCCTGTTTACACAGGGAGATGTGCTGCCGACAACGATAATATTTAACTTTTTTCAAGCAATACGACCAGATGATTGATTCATCTGCTGATCATTCCCCTGTTTACACAGGACAATTATTGGCAACGAGCATTATATAAACATTCATCTGCCCGATAATCGCCGAGAATAAAACCCCTTCCCGACATTTGACGTATCCATACGCCAAAGCCGGGTAGGGGAAGTATGGAACGGGCTCACGGAGTGAACCCTCTCCATACGATGCCGGTGTCAGCTGTTTGCTACAGCTGACACCTCAGAGTAACGAGCGGCATCACGCTCGACTGCGATCCCGCTCGTTTAACTCGTTAAATTCTGCGGTCAATAGCGACCGCATGTCACGAAGGGTCTGTGGACCCACTGGGCTGTACCGCCTTGGCGGTAAGGCAGCTGGCCAACAGGGCGCAGGTGAATGTCTATGGTTTGTATAAGTACCTGTGGCAGCTCAGACAGTAGGAAGGCAGGCTCGGCTAGGACTAGGCAGCAGGTAGACGTCAGGCGAGTTGAAACAGCTCAGAAGTGGATACAGCACGACACGACTTTGGCACAGCACAGTGCTCAACCAGGATAGTATGGAATGCTAGGGACAGGAACAGGTAACACACTAGGAGGCCATCACATAGACAAACTAGGGAACAACAACAACGCTCAGGCATCGAAGCAGGGTGCTGGACCCCGCATAGTCCAGGGTACTCACGGGTCAAAGTTCATCAAAAGGTCCGGTGCGCGCGCTGCCTCTTTAAGAGCGGGCACGAGCGTGCGCGCACCCTACGGGATCCGGCTGAGGTGAGTGGACACAAGCGCGGGCGTCTCCTGAGGAAGAGGCTGGGGCCAGCGCTTGCCGACTCGTGGCTGCGACTGTCAGGAGGGGACCGGAGCTGACAGCCCGCAGCCACGGACATTACAGTATCCCCACTCTTACGCCTCCTCTTCTTGAGACCAGAGCAAGAGAGAAACTTCTTCAGAAGAGCAGGAGCATTAAGATTCTCCTCTGGCTACCAGGACCTCTCTTCAGGACCAAACCCCCTCCAATCCACCAAATAAAAGCTCTTTCCTCTCACCTTTTTGGTGTCCAGGATCACTTGAACCTCAAAAGGTGTCTGAAGGGCCGCTGGAGGCAACTACAGGGCTAGGAGTCTTGGTGTAGCGGTTCAGGACCACCGGCTTCAGGAGGGAGTCATGGGAGGAGTTGGGGATCTTGAGGGTAGGAGGCAACAGAAGCTTAGAGGCGACAAGTTTGATCTGCTGCAGGATCTCGAAGGGTCAGAGGAATCTGGGAGTAAATTTGCATGATGGCACTCTTAGTTGGATATTCTTGGAAGACAGCCAGACCCTCGTACCAGGAAGAAACTGAGGAGGTTCTCTTCTCCTTGTGTCAGCCTTCCGTTTCATGCGGTTGACTGCCATCAGGATGGAGGATCGAGTTTGCTGCCAGATCTGTGGGAAGTCTCTAAAGGTGTAGTCAGCCGCTGGAACCTCGGAAAAATCGGGCACCGGGAGAGGAATTTGTGGGTGCTGACCGTAGACAATGAAGAACGGTGTATTCCTTGTAGACTCGCTGGTGTGATTATTGTAGGAGAATTCTGCCCATGAGAGCAACTGCACCCAGTCATCATGCTGCTTGGAAATGAAGTGGCGTAGGTAGTTCTCAAAGATCTGATTGATCCTCTCGACCTGACTATTGGACTGAGGATGGTAGGCTGATGAAAAGTCCAATTTCACACCGAGGAGTCCGCAGAGGGCTGTCCAGAATTTTGAGGTGAACTGAACCCCACGATCAGACACAATATGCTGTGGCAAGCCGTGCAGGCGGAAGATGTGCTGGATGAACAGCTTGGCCAGCTGAGGAGCAGAAGGAAGGCCGGTCAGAGGAACGAAGTGGGCCATCTTCGAAAATCGGTCCGCCACCACCCAGACAGCACTGCATCCAGCAGAGAGAGGCAGATCCGTAATAAAGTCCATAGCTATATGCTGCAGGGAGCATTGGGCACAGGCAATAGCTGGAGCAGACCAGCAGGTCTGGAGTAAGCGGTCTTGTTGGCTGCACATACAGAACAGGAACAAACGAAGTCCATAATGTCCTTGGGCAGCGTCGTAGGCCACCAGAAATGATGAGCAATCAGATCCTGGGAGGATTTTTCCATGATCAGCCAGGCGCATAAAAGTCCTCCCTGGAGGAATGTCCCCAACTTGCAGGGGATTTACAGAGACAATGCAAGATGGATCAATAATGTTCTGGGGACGCTCTATGGTGTCTTCCGTCTCGAAAGACCTGGACAAGGCATCGGCCCTCACATTCTTGTCGGCCGGGCGATAATGGAGCTCAAACTGGAATCTTGTAAAGAACAGTAACCACCTGGCCTGACGAGGGTTCAGCCGTTGGGCCGTGTGGAGGTAAGTCAGATTCTTGTGGTCTGTAAAAATCAGGATCGGATGAGCTGCGCCCTCTAGTAGATGCCTCTATTCTTCCAGAGCCAATTTGATGGCCAGTATCTCCCGATCCCCGATAGAGTAGTTGCGTTCTGCGGAAGAGAAGAGCTTAGAAAAATATCCACATACCCTTGACTTGCCCTTGGGACCTCTCTGGAACAGGAGTGCACCAGCACCGACAGAGGATGCGTCCACCTCCAACGAGAACTGCAGAAAGACATCCAGATGATGGAGGATAGTCTCTGACGTGAAGGCACTCTTCAGGCTATTGAATGCGGACTCTGCCTCGGGAGTCCACACCTTGATGTTCATACCCTTCTTAGTAAGGTTAGAGATGGGAGAAGTCAGTGAGAAGTGTGGATGGAATAAACTGCCTGTAAAAATTAGCGAATCCCAGAAAGCGCTGTATGGCCCTCAAACCTTGAGGACGTGGCCATTCCAGAACAGACTTTACCTTCACAGGATCCATCTCGAGACCTCGATTCGAGACGATGCAGCCCAGGAAGGGTAGAGCATCTTTGTCAAACACGCACTTCTCCAGCTTGGCGTACAGACGATTATCCCTTAACCATAGCAGAACTTTACGGACATGTCTCTGGTGCGTTATAGGATCTGGAGAAAAAAATCAAGATGTCATCAAGGTAGACTACTACACAAACATAGAGGAAGACCGCGGGAACATTACACAGGCCGAAGGGCATTACTAGATACTCATAGTGTCCATCACTGGTGTTAAATGCAGTCTTCTATTCATCACCCTGGCGGATCCGGACTAGGTTGTAAGCCCCACGCAGGTCTAGTTTAGAAAAAATCCTGGCACCACATATACGATCAAACAGTTCAGAGAGCAGTGGCAACGGATATTTATTCTTCACCATGATCTGGTTGAGACCTCGGTAGTCGATAGAGCCATCTTTCTTTTTGACAAAGAAGAACCCGGCTCCTGCCGGGGAGGAAGAATTTCGTATGAAGCCCTTCTCCAAGTTCTCTTTCACATAGGCGGACATGGACATAGTCTCTAGCAAGGAGAGAGAATATATCCTACCACGGGGGAAGGAATGCACCAGGAATCAGCTCGATAGGACAGTCATATGCCCGATGTGGAGGCAATGTCTCCGCCTCCCTCTTGCTGAAGACGTCCGAAAATGCTGCATAATGACTTGCCAATCCTGCCAATGACTGAGGCAGAGAAAGCTGAGCCAACCGAATCTGCACCAGACAACGACCTTGACACTCAGGGCCCCACTGGAGAACCTCTCCAGAATTTCAGTCCAGAACTGGGGCATGCAGTCGGAGCCAAGGCAGACCCAGCAACACAGGGTTAATAGCTTTGGATAGCACATAGAAAGGCAGAAGTTCGGAGTGAAGGGCTCCCAATTGGAGCCTCAGCAGCTTGGTCACAGCTATAACTGGGTCTGGCAGAGGTAGTCCATTCACTGAAGTAACTGTCAACGGGTTCTCCAGAGGGGTGGTGGATAATTGCAGAAGATCCACCAGGTCTCTACGGATGAAATTAGCAGTGGATCCAGAGTCTAGATACGCAGAAACCTGATATGTTTTCTCGCCGGACGAAATGGTCACAAGTATGGACAAACTAGATGGAAGTCCATTCTTACCCAAGGTTGTCACTCCTAGCAACCCTAGGTTTTGTGATCTTTGGGGACACAGGCGCACAAGATGGCCACCGAGGCCGCAATAAAGACAGAGTCCAGATGTGCGTCTGTGTTGCCTAATGAATCTTTGTGCACATATTAATAAGATACCTGTCAGAATCACGATATACTGCAATACATTAGTATCTAACGATCGCTGGTTGAAGTCCCCTAGGGGACTAATAAAAAAAGTTAAATAAAAACTAAATTTTCATGTAAAAAATAAAAATTAAAAGTAAAAAAAAAAAAACCCTTTTCCCATTTTCCCCCTAGAGCATAGTAAAAAAAATAAAATAAACATAATTGGTATTGCCGCGTCCGTAAAAGTCTGAACTATTACAATATATCATTATTTAATCTGCACGGTGAACGGCGTAAAAAAAAAAAAGTGAAACACCTGATCAAAACGTCGCATGTACACCAAAATAGTAGTAAAATATAGAAAAAACTATATATTTGGTATCGCCGTAATCGTATTGACCCATAGAATGAAGTTAACATGTTGTTTTATATGCACAGTGAATTCCGTAAAAACGGAAAGCAACATGTAAAATAAAACTAATAAAAAAAACTGTGTGCCAAGAAACTTTTTCTATGCTGATGGTGATACCTTCTTTCCTCTCAACGTAGTGGATGTCCCCTTGTTATATTTACAGACCTAGGTATCAATAGCCCCTTTCAGAAACGAAATAACCCCAAGTTTGATACGTTTTTTTGGTACTGCAATCCACCCGTTTCAGTTCTGCAGTCTTTTAAATAGGTGTCCAAAACTGATCACAATATTCCATGTGCGGCCTTTGTGCAATCCGTTTTTCCTCTCCTGCAGCCCAAAATAGCATCTCTTGCCTGTGTAAGGGTAATCTAACAATTCATGTACTGCATGTGCCCATACTTTGTAACAGTTCCTACGCTAATTCAGCAGATTTCAGGGACTACGTCCAAGATGAATTATACATAAAGCACAACAATGTCAAGCCAGCTGTGATCCCCCAGATCTGCTCTCAGGAACCAAGCTAAATATATACAAGGATCAGCCATAACATTAAAACCACGAGTTTTCTGTAACCGAGTCAGTGTGAACTCCGGTTATAAAAAGACACTCATTGTTTTCAATATGAAACCGCCAAAAACAGCATCGGGTAGTCAAGAAATGAAACAGGGCTAATGTGCATGCAGAAACCATGGCAGAAATAGGAGGGTAAGCCTTGAAATTCTGCGGCGGATTTTTTATTTTAAATTGCGTAATTTTATGAGGCCTTTTTTTAAGTCAGCAGCATAAAAATATGCCTCATATGAATTACTGTGTATTTAATATTGAAATCAATAGGAAACTGTTTACAGGCGTATTTTAATTGTATTTTGGAGCGTAATACAAGTGTTCTCCGTTCCAAAATATGCCTGAAAATAAGCTGTGTGAACATACTCTTAGGTTTCACTCTTAGGGGGGATTCACACGAGCGTGATTTGGCAGCGTGTAGGGCGCGTGGTTTTCGCGCGGCACGCAATGCCCTATAGAAGTCTATGGGGCAGTACACACAGTCCGTGTATTTTGCGCAGCGTTTGTTCGCTGCGCAAAATACGCGACAGGTTCAATAACTGCGTATTTCACGCATCACGCACCCATTGAAGTCAATGGGTGCGTGAAAACCAGGCAGGTCGCACGGAAGCACTTCCGTGCGAACAGACTGAAACAGCGCACAAGCTGTCAAAAGGATGACTGGAAACAGAAAAGCACCACGTGCTTTTCTGTTTCCAAGCATCCAAACGGAGTGTCTTTGCGAGGAGCGAACCCCGACAACCGAAGCTAACTTCACCGGGTTCGGCCAAACTCGTTTTGGCCGAACCCGGCCAAAAAATTTCCGGTCCGCGACGTCGTGAGACATTCACTGTGCATGGTGCTGAAAGAGTTAAACTGTTTCAGCACCATGGACAGTGACTTGCGATCCCAAAATACATGAACCTGTAAAAAAATCCGAAGTTCTAACTTACCGATTACTCCTGTCTCCTTCCTGCAGTCTGACCTCCCGGGATGACACTTCAGTTCAAGTGACAGCTCCAGCCAATCACAGGCCAAGCACAGGCTGCAGCCAATCACAGGCTGCAGCGGTCACTTGGACTGCCGTGTCAACCAGGGAGGTGGGGCCCGATGTCAAGAGAGGCGCGTCACCAAGGACGCGTCACCAAGGCAACGGCCAGGAAGTTCTCGGTAAGTAGGAACTTAATCTTTTTTTTTACAGGTTTTTCGCTGTTGTGTTCGGCATTCACTGTCGAGGGTGCTGAAAGATTTAGCTCTTTCAGCACCTTGGACAGTGACGGGCGTCGACAAGCCTCATCTCTATGATGCCGGCTGCGCGAAAATCACGCAGCCGCGCATCAGACACGGATGACACACGCAGCTGTCAAATGGTTTTTGCGCTCGCAAAACGCCGCGTTGTTTTCGCGCGCAAAAACGCAACGTTCGTGTGAATCTGCCCTTACACTGTACATTCTGAAGTGTGTGCTGCAGGGACATCTAGTGGCACAAAGAGGAACTACTTTATCCATTCTAAATACACTAGGCATTATTAACAATAAAGCAAATCTGTATCTAAGGGCTTATTCAGACGAACATATAATACGTCCGTGCTACCCGTGTGATTTTCACGCGCGTCGCACGGACCTATGTTAGTCAATGGGGCCGTTCGGACTCTGTGATTTTCACGCAGCGCGTGTCCACTGCGTAAAATTCACGACATGTCCTATATTTGACCGTGTTTCGCGCATCACGCACCCATTGAAGTCAATGGGTGCGTGAAAACCGCGCACGGCACACGGATGCACTTCCGTGTGCCGCGCGTGATGTGCGCTACATTAGTCAAAACTATGAATTAAAACAGAAAAGCACCACGTGCTTTTCTGTTTACAAACATAAAAACAGAGTGTCATAATGATGGTGGCTGCGCGGAAATCACGCAGCCACGCATCATATGCTGCTGACAGTTCATTTATGGACCTTTTACGCACGCAAAACGCAGCGTTTTTTGCTCGTGCGAATCCGGCCTTAGTTTGTCCTTATTTGTCCTCTGATCCAACAGACTAGAGATGTATAAAGGCCTTAGAAGTGATTTTAATACAGAAATGTGACAGGTTTATTGCACATTTTATTAGAGAATCTAATTTGTTCCTTTAAAGAAACATACTTGAGTGACTAAATGTAATTCCTAAATATTACTAAAGTTGTCAGTTTTATTTTTAGAATTATTAAACTTTTAATGTGTAAGAGTAGTAATAAGTTTTAACTCTTTCTTTTAATCACATAAAGCAACCTTTGAATAGCATTTATATTTATTCATCATCTTCTGCCTTTTTTTTTTTATATATAGAAAAAAAACCTTGGCTTAAGGAGGAGACCCCAAGTTATAGAGGTACACGCTGCATGATTAGCCACTTTAAGAGGCTCTGTCACCACATTATAAGTGGCCTATATTGTACACAATGTGATAGGCGCTGTAATGTAGGTGACAGCAGTGTTTTTTATTTAGAAAAATTATCTATTTTCACCAAGTTATGACCTATTTTTGCTTTATGCTAATGACTTTCTTAATGCCCAACTGGGCGTGTTTTTACTTTTGACCAAGTGGGCGTTGTGGAGAGAAGTGTATGACGCTGACCAATCAGCGTCATACACTTTTCTCCATTCATTTACTCTGCACATAGTGATCCTTCGTTGTTCACTATGTGCAGCCACAAACTCGCACACTAACGTACTGAAGTGTCTTGATAGTAAATAGACATCGCGTCCAACCAGGACGCGATGTCTATTCACAATCCCAACACTTTGGTAACGTTTGTATGGGACTTACAGCACAGCAAGCGTAATCTCGCGAGATCTCACTGTAAATGGCAGCACAGCGTGATCTCGATGTGCTGTGCTGTAAGTCCCACACAAACGTTACCGAAGTGTTGGGATTGTGAATAGACATCGCGTCCTGGTTGGACGCGATGTCTATTTACTGTCAAGACACTTCAGTAACGTTAATGTGTGTGTATGTGACTGCACATAGTGAACAACGCAGGATCACTATGTGCAGAGTAAATTAATGGAGAGAAGTGTATGACGCCGATTGGTCAGCGTCATACACTTCTCTCCACAACGCCCACTTGGTCAAAAGCAAAAACACGCCCAGTTGGGCATTAAGAAAGTCATTAGCATAAAGCTAAAATAGGTCATAACTTGGTGAAAATAGATCATTTTTCTAAATAGAAACCACTGCTGTAATCTACATTACAGCACCTATCACATTGTGTACAGTATAGGCCACTTATAATGTGATGACAGAGCCTCTTTAAGAACATGACCTATTTTGAACCAAAGGACACAGCTCCATTTTTAAAATCTGACGTGTCACTTTATGTGGTAATAAGTATGGAAGGCTTTTACTAATCCAATCTATTCTGAGATTGTTTTCTCCTGACACATTGTACTTAATGTTAGTGGTAGATTTTGGTCAATAAGCTTACACTTTATTTATAAAAAAAAACAAAAGAACTAAAGGCGTTGTCCAGTTTCAGCAAATTAACGTTCTGAAAAAATTTGGTCGATAAATTCAATATTTGGTTGTGAAAAACACCAAAATTTAGAGAAAATTTGGAAAAATTAAATTTTTTGAATTTTAAATGTATCTACTTGTAAAACAGATCGTAATACCACAAAATTTTTTTTACTAGTTAACATTTCCCATATGTCTACATGGCCGGCATTAGATACGTTCGACCAGTGCGGTCACACAGGGCGCAAGCCGCCACACTGAAAGAGGGGCACCAGCGGGTGTGTGTATCCCCGCGCCATTGCAACTACCAGCGGGTCAGGTGCCACTCGCTAACTGCACCCAGGGACGGACTTAGGCAGTCGCCTTTCCGCCCGGGCGCTTCTTCACTTAGTGGCCGTCGCTAATGCTGTAGCAGCCATAGCGGCTGCTAGCGGCGACACCGGGCATGAGGGCGGTGGCGCCGCTAGCAGCCGCTGCGCCTGCTACAGCGGTAGCGACGGCACTATAGCAGAGCAGTGAGGTATCTCCCTGCTCTGCCATCTACTAGCGCCACTGTAGCTCCCTGAAGGAGCGGAATCCCCATGTGGCCAGGGATTCCGCTCCTGGAGCACTGCTTGATGTCTCTGTCTATATATGGACAGTGACATCAGGGGAAACTCCTGAAGCGGAATCCCCGGTCACGCTATGACCGGGGATTCCACTCCAGGAGAAGCCAATTACGTCATGGACACAGACGACAGGAGCTTCTCTTGGAGTGGAATCGACTGTCACAGCGTCGGCAACGCTGTGAACGGGGATTCCACTTCAGGAGTGTGCATAGATGGACAGAGACATCAAGGAGCACTCGGCTTAAGAAAAAACACAAAAAAAGGTCACACAACGCTGTCAGTTGCTGAAGGAATTTTGAGGCAGATATTTTTGCCTTACAAAAAACGTGTGTGAACATACCCTACGAGTGTAGTGCTTGTTCTTAGCCGTTTTCGGTCTTTCTCAAAACAATTTTTGGTAGGGGTGCCCTAAGGAAATGTTATTTTTCCAGTGCTGCCTCGAGTCCGAAAAGGTTGGGAAACTCTGTACTAAGCTACAGGATCCCGTCATGGAGCAGCTCAGTTCATCATGGGAACGGGGCCTAGGTGAGTACAATTTTTGTTTGGGGGCACTGTCTACAAGGGGGAGGTGGGGGCTGTATGGCATGATCTACAAAAAGGAGGTGGGGGATTATGGCACTGTCTACAGGGAGGCTATATGGCAAAATCTACAGGGGGTCACTATACTGTGTGGGGGCCACTAAGCGGACATTATACTGTGTAGGGGTACTACAGGTGGCATAATACTGTGGGCACAATTAGAGGACAAAATACTGTGTCCTTGAAGGGGTTGTATTATATTATTAAATATTATTATTATACTGTATGGGGGCACTAAAGGGGCATTATAATTTTTTTATGGGCCATTTTTTTTTAATGATGGGGTGGGGCGCCGAAAGATCATTTCGCACAGGCTGCCATATATCCTAGGGCCGGCCCTGTATGTCTATTTTATGTTTGCATCGTTTTTTGAACGTCCTTTTATTTTTTTAGGACGTTACAAGGTTTAGAACTTTCCCAGAAATTTCTCACATTTTCAAGAAAATTTCAAAAGGCTATTTTTTCAGGGACCAGCTCAGTTCTGAAGTTACATATTAGAAAGTCCTTATAAATCACCCCATTTTAAAAACTGCACCCCTCAAAGTATTCAAAACAGCATTTAAAAAGTGTGTTAACCCTTTAGGCGTTTCACAGGAATTAAAGCAAAGTAGAGGTGAAATTTACAAATGTAATTTTTTTTGCCAAAATTTATAAGTAATACTTTTTTTCTGTAACACAGGCTTTACCAGAGAAACACAACTCAATATTTATTGGCCAGATTCTGCAGTTTTTAGAAATATCCCACATGTGGCCCTAGTGTGGTAATGGACTGAAACACAGGCCTCATAAGCAAAGTAGCACCTAGTGGATTTTGGTGCCGCCTCCTTTTTAGAATATAGTTTAGACACTGTGTCAGGTTTGAAGAGGTCTTGTGGTGCCGAAACCCCTCAAAACCCTATTTTGGAAACTACAGACCGCAAAGAATTTATCTGGGGGTATAGTTAGCATTTTGACCCCACAGTTTTTTTTGGTAAATTTATTTGAATTAGGCCTCATTTACACGAACGTGATATATACGTCCGTGCGACTCGCGTGCTTTTCACGCGGGTCGCACGGACCTATACAAGTCTATAGGGGCATGCAGACAGTCCGTGAGTTTTGCTCAGCGTGAGTGCGCTGAAAAAAACTTACGTCATGTTCTAAATTTCTGTGTTTTTCGCGCATCACGCACCCATTGAAGTCAATGGGTGCGTGAAAACCACGAAGGTCGCACGGAAGCACTTCCGTGCGAACGGCGTGATTCGCGCAAGAGCTGTCAAATTCTGAATGCAAACAGAAAAGCACCACGTGCTTTTCTGTTTACAAACATCCAAACGGAGTGTCTTAGAGATGAGCAAACCGAACTTCACCGGGTTCGGCCGAACTCGTTTTGACCGAACCCGGCAAAAATTTTTGCGGTACGCGACGTCAGGAGACAGTCACTGTCCAGGGTGCTGAAAGAGTTAAACTGGTTCAGCACCCTGGACAGTGACTTCCGATCACAATATACATGAACGTGTAAAAAAAAAAAAAAAAAGAAGTTCTGACTTACCGATAACTCCCGGCTTCTTCCTCCAGCCTGACCTCCCGGGATGACAATTCAGTCCAAGTGACAGCTGCAGCCAATCACAGGCCAAGCACAGGCTGCAGCCAATCACAGGCTGCAGCGGTCACATGGACTGCCGCGTCATCCAGGGAGGTGGGGCCGGATGTCGAGAGGCGCGTCACCAAGGCAACGGCCGGGAGACCGGACTGGAGGAAGCAGGACGTTCTTGGTAAGTATGAACGTCTTTTTTTGTATTCACAGGTTTCTGTATATTGTGATCGGAATTCACTGTCGAGGGTGCTGAAAGAGTTACTGCCGATCAGTTAACTCTTTCAGCACCCTGGACAGTGACTGACGTCGACTAGCCTCATCTCTATGATGGCGGCTGCGTGAAAATCACGCAGCCGCGAATCATACACTGATGACACACGGAGCGGTCAAGTGCCTTTTGCGCACGCAAAACGCTGCGTTTTTTTGCGTACGCAAAACACACACGCTCGTGTAAATGAGGCCTTAGTCTGTGAAAATGAAAATTTACTTTTTTTCTGAAAAATAAAGGTGTAAAGGTGAATAAAGGCGAAAAGCACCCTAACATTAATAAAGCAATTTCTCCCGATTACGGCAATACCCCATTTGTGGTAATAAATTGCTGTTTGAACCCAAGGTAGGCCGCTGAAGGGAAGGCGTGCCATTTGGATTTTGGAGCGCAAATTTTGATGGAATGGTTTTCGGTACCATGTCGCATTTGCAAGGCCCTGGAGGGACCAAAACAGTGGTATAGTTAGCATTTTGACTCCACAGGGTTTTTGATGAAATTATTGGATTGAGTCTGTGAAGATAAAAATCTACTTTTTTCGGAAAAAAAATAACGAATTTTTTAATTTTTACAAGGAATAAAAGGAAAAATAGCACCCCAATTTCTTCCGATTACAGCAATACCCCATATGTGGTAATAAACGGCTGTTTGGACCAATGGCAGGGCTCAGAATCGCTATTTTGAGCACAGATTTTGCTGGAATGGTTTTCGGGTGCCATGTCGCGTTTGCAGAGCTACTGAGGTACCAGTACAGTGGAAACCCCCAAGAAATGACCCCATTTTGGAAACTGCGCCCCTCAAACAATTTAGGGGTGAGATCACTTTTGTGACCCCTTTTTCACAAATGCGTCATTTATTGGACAGATTTTTCAGGCACAGAGCATGTAAGTGAAGGAAAGCACCGCAACATTTACTGGGCTATTTCTTCTGCGTTCAGAAATACCCCTAAAGTGGTCTAAATATGTTGTCTGGACACACAGCAGCGCCTGGAAGTAAAGGAGCACCAAAAGGATTTTGAACCCTTATTTCTACTTTGATGATTTTTGGCAACAAGCATAGGCCTAAAAAACTTTAAATTTTTTGCTGTGGCAGGCACTTCACTTGGAAAGTGCTGCCCAGGAACTATTTGGCAAACACTACTTGAAGCAGCAGAAGTTTCCCCCACCTCATCTCCAAGAAAAATAATTTTTATATTTTTTTCTTGTTAGGCCCCATGCACACGACTGTATTTTTGTCCACCCATTAATACTGGCGTAAATACGGGTCCTTGGTCACACGTATTCGACCCGTATTGCACCAGTATTTACGGACCCGTGCCCGTAAATACTGGTCCGGTGTCACCTGTATTTACGGGCATGTTTTCTCTGCAAAATTGCACTGCAGTAATCGGCAGCCCTTCTCTCTATCAGTGTAGGATAAAGAGAAGGGGCAGCCCTTTCCGTAGTAAAAGCAAAATAAATTCATACTTACCCGGCCGTTGTCTTGGTGACGCGTCCCTCTCTTGACATCCAGTCCGACCTCCCTGGATGACGCGCAGTCCATGTGAACGATGCAGCCAGTGATTGGCCAGTGATTGGCTGCAGCGGTCACATGGGCTGTAACATCATCCCAGGAGGCCGGACTGGAGGGAGAAGCAGGGAGTTCTGGGTAAGTATGAACGTCTTTTTTTTTTTTTACAGATTTATCTATATTGTGATCGGCAGTCACTGTCCCTGGTGCTGAAAGTGTTACTGCCGATCGTTTAACTCTTTCAGAACCCTGGACAGTGACTATACACTGACGTCCCCTAGCAACGCTCCCGTAATTACGGGTGCACACACGTAGTCACCCGTAATTACGGGAGCCCCATAGACTTCTATGGGCCTGCACGTGCCGTAATTATGGCCTGAAATAGAACATGTTCTATATTTTTCAACGGCACGGGCACCTTCCCGTAAGCATACGGGGAGGTACCCGTGGCCAATAGAAGTCTATGGGCCCGTAATTATGGGCGTTTTTATGGTCGTGTGCATGGGGCCTTACTCCAAATATGTACACGGGTGGCCAGCTTTCCTGCAAATTAAAAAGGAGCTATATAGTGCCATCTGTACAAGGTACACTGCCAATTTTTTCTAACCAAATTTAGCTCTTTCACGTGGCACTATTTGGTTTTAACACCTGATCATTCAGGACAAACCCCCCCCCCCATTAATTATATGTCTGAATGCACACAGGCTTCATTGGGGACGATGTGAATCCACGTGTGGGGACAGGGGTGCAGCTGGCGTCATGAATAGATGTCAGCATGCAGACATCTTTTTTTTGTTCCTGTATTTTAGACACAGAACCCCATCCTGCAGCAATGCCCTGCTTTCGCCAATTTGTAGAGATTGGCCGATGAGGGTCTTGGGAAGGTGCCTCTAATTTTTTTGCACCGTCCCACACGCCACTGTTTTTTTGTCATGAAGACATTTGAACATGGGTACACTTGTGTACCAGTTGTCCAAGTACAATTTGTACCCCTGATCAAACAGTGGGTGCAGGAGGTCCCACACTATCTTCCTGATTCTGGTCAGGATGGGGGGAAAGTTTGGGGGCTGTATTCTCCTGTCCTTCCCCTCATAAATTCAGAAATGTATCCGGTGTCAGCATCACACAGCTTGTACATTTTGATCCCGTATCTGGCGCGCTTATTTTTTCAAACATTGACAAAACTTCAGCCTGCCCTTGAAGTGCACCAGGGATTCGTCAATTTAAATTTATTTTTCTGGAGTGTAGATTTCAGAAAAATTTTGGGAAAAAATATTAACGAGGAGCCTGATTTTAAAAAGTCTATCGAAATTGGGGTCATCCTGGGGGGGGGGGCATTGGGAGTTGCCACTAAAGTGCAGAAATTTATGAAGGGCCTCAAAGCGGGGTCTGGTCATTGTATTTTGTTACAACGGACAATAATATAAAATATCCGTGGACCAGTAGGTTTTCACTTCAGGCTTTTTAGTGAGACCCATGTTGAGGACTAACCCCCAATACCTCTGCATTTCTGCACAATTGCATTTCTGCACCACCGATTGGGCGGGCATGAAAGAATTTAGGGTGATCAGAAATAAATTGGTAGGCATAAATGTTGGTTTGGTCCACCATAAGCTGTATCAAATTGTCTGTAACAAGCAATTTGTTTGAGCAGATTACAGGCAGCCCTGCACATTCCTGCCGCAGCAGTAAATTCTGGGATTTGGGGGTGTAATTGGTTGTGGGTGACCAATCAAATCACTGCTGGCAGTACCAGGGTCAGGCAGAACGGCAGTTTCAGGGTCAGGCAGAACCATTTGCCCTCTGCTTTGCTTTAATTCCTGTGAAACACCTAAAGGGTTAAGACATTTTCTAAATGCTGTATTGAATACTTTGAGGGGTGCAGTTTTCAAAATTGGGTGACTTATGGGGGTTTCTAATATATAAGGCCTCAAAGCCACTTCAGAACTGAACTGGTACCTATAAAAATAGGTTTTGGAAATTTTCTTGAAAATGTGAGAAATTGCGGCTAAAGTTCTAAACCTTATAACGTCCGTGAAAAATAAAAGGAGGTTCAAAAAACTATGCCAATCTAAAGTAGACATATCGGAAATGTTAATGAGTAAGTATTGTGTATGGTATTACGATCTGTCTTACAAGCAGATACATTTAAATTTAGGAAAATGCTAATTTTTGCAAATTTTCTCTAAAGTTTGGTGATTTTCAAACAAATATTGAATTTATTGATCAAATTTTTCCACTAACATACAGTTCAATAGGTCACGAGAAAATCTCAGAATCGCTTGGATAGGTAAAAGCATTCCCAAGTTATTACCACATAAAGTGACACGTCAGATTTGAAAAAATTGGCTGCATCCACAAGGCCAAAACAGGCTCAGTCCTGAAGGGGTTAAATGCCTTATTCGGTGATTTACACAGCATTAACAACAATTGCAAAGTCTCTGAGATAAAGCAATGAAAGAAACCCCTGAAAAGTGACCCCGTTTTAGAAACTACACTCCTCGAGGCGTTCATCTAGAGGTGTAGTGAGCATTTCGACCCCATAGGTGTTTTCCAGAAATGAGTGCTCTATGGATGTTGCAGTTATAATTGCAATTGTTCCACAGATATGCCATTTCATTGACGTGCCCAGCTTGTGCCACTGGAGACATACACTCCATAAAGTTAAGGGGGATCTTCAAAGTATGGAAATACCCCATTTGTGGCCATAGACTGCTGTTTGGGCACACTGCCAGGCTCAGAAGGCCCATCATTTGGCTTTTGGAGCGCATATTTTCCTAGGTAGTAGTTTTGTATTTTACCGGGATTTCAGTTTATAATGTGGAGCCATATGTAAGCTGCGCAAGATATATCGTTGTATGGTGGTATAATAATGGGGTAAGTAATGCTAAAATGATTAATCCATGGATGTGTGGAAGCAATTCTTTATGCACAGGCAGGTTTTTTGGGGCAGGAGTTGCACTGATACATGGTGTACTTTCTTATCCCCTTTTTGTTAAACACTGCACCTTTTTCGGGTCCTTATCTTGTTTGCAGTTTCAGGAACTTCGCTGGAAAAGTGTTGCCCTGATACAATATGGGTGGCCTCGCGAGCGGAGATGATGACTTTTTGGGGAAAATGTGCTTGAGCCCTCCCCTTCCTGCTTCACAAATATTAGGGCTGTGATAACCACCTCTTGAAACGGAAGGAATGTTCCCATCTGGCCTGCACATCAGGATATCATGTAAGCGTTACACAATATCATCTGTACGATGTGCACGGCCAGCTTTATGTACCATGGGACACATTGCTATGCAGTAAATCTGGGTATTGTACCGCACTTCATATACATATCCACACTTTAGCAAACCGAGCAATGCCCCAAATTGTGCCGATGGTCACAGTGACTAATATAATAAACCAGAAAAAGAAGAAAAGTCACGACCAAGTATTTGCAAAATTACAAACAATCTTTATTTCAGTCAAAAATACACAGAAAAAACACATTACAACTATTCACAGTAAAAAGAATGAACCCTCATAAAGAGATGGAATCCGAACATGAAAGCAGCCTGGTCCCCCAGATGTTAAAATGGTCAAAAGATCCCACAAAAAGCATAAATCAATATTTTTAGGCAGGTGCTAAGCATAGTACATTTGCACAGATAGATACCTAATAAAATACATGCAAAGTGAAGTCATAGGCAAACTAATGAGCAGTATACCTACACCTACGTAGTGGAAAATGAGCAGGACATCAGGATCGGGAGGGGAGACCGCTGCCAGACCGGACGCGGTATTTTCTTATTTTTCTGGTTTACATATCCACACTCCGGTATCGCCAAATCTTCGGCTTCTTTACTAGCCCCATTTGCCGAGCACATTGCCACACATGACAACACATTGCGCCCCGCACACGTCATCACATTACATCCTGCCCAAAAGTCATCACACTGGACGCTGCACGCATGTAATAATCAGACTGCGCACAACATGACATCACACTGCACACATGACATCAGACTAAACCCTGCACACATGATATCACATTACACCCTGCACACGTCATCATCAGACTGCCCACAACATGACATCATACTGCACATGTCATCAGACCGCACCCTGCACACATGATATCACATTACACCCTGCCCACAACATGACATCATACTGCACACATGACATCAGACCGCACCCTGCACACATCACATTACACACGTCATCACACTGCACCATCCACACATAACAACATCACACACATGACTTCACTCTGCACACAACATAACTGCACACTTTATCACACTGCACCATTAACGTCATCAACCTGCACACAACATGACATCACTTTCCTATGATCACAGCAGATTCCTACTCCTTCCATTCACACACGCTCATAATAAGCACAGCCCATCACCTGACTCCTCCCACACGTGACTGATCACGTGGTCATGACATCAGCAAAGGTCCTTTACACAGTAGGACAGTGTCAGTCTGGGAGAGTTGTATGGTGTACGATCAGCTGATCACTGCCCACCTTGTATTGATGACAGCTGGTTAGCAGGATGGCAACCCAGCACAATGTCCTCCAGGACACCACCAAGCTGGCATCTTCTACTATGGTCCTGCAGGTACAGTCAGATCATTATCCAGACAGTGTGCAGAGTTATGTGCTCATCCAGATGTCTGCTCCCCTGCAGGAAATATACTACACACACATAGATCATGCTGCTGTATAGGAACGAGCAGAGTCTTCCGCGTACTCACAGTATAATGAGAGGAGTAGGAAGAGACACAATGAAGAGAAAATCGGGAACCTAAAGATCAGAGAAAACTCCCTCTAATGTATAAAACTGAAGTAGCCGGAAGTGTCGTTCAGGGGCCAGTCAATACTGATGAGGGAGGAGCCAGCAGCAAATGCCATAAATTCTTATATAGCAGCCCCCTGATTGGCTCTTCACTGGTTCTCCAGCTGTTACAGATCTACAACTCTCAGCATCTCCTGACAGCGGAGGGAGTTGTACATTGACAACAGTGGGGATCACTGATCTAGAGGGACCTGAACATGTCACAGGGTACACTTTTCCTTTTATATATATATATATATATATATATATATATATATATATTAAGAACATCTGTTTAGCTGGTTTGAGGTGACAGTGCTTCTGGCCTTATTCACACGACAAGGGTCCGAGTGTCGGCCGATAAAAACGGCCGTTTTGGGCCATTTTTCCCGGCCGTTTTGCATCCGTTCTGATTCCGTTCCGGGCCGTGTTGCAGTTTTTAACGGCCGATTTTGACCCGTTTTGCATCCGTTTTTTTCCCTGTCCGTTTTAAAATCGGATGAATTTAATTTAATATTGTTGCCACACACTTCCCTCTGTAGATAATGCCACAGCCCCCCTGGTAGGTAATGCCACAGCCCCCCTGGTAGGTAATGCCACACAGCCCCCTGTAGGTAATGCCACCCAGCCCTCTGCAGGTAATGCCGCCCAGCCCCCTGCAGGTAATGCCACTCAGCCCCCTGCGGGTAATGCCACCCAGCCCCCTGCGGGTAATGCCACCCAGCCCCCTGTATGTAATGCCACCCAGCCCCCTGCAGGTAATGCCACCAAGCCCCCTGTATGTAATGCCACCCAGCCCTCTGCAGGTAATGCCACCCAGCCCCCGGCAGGTAATGCCACCCAGCCCCCTGTATGTAATGCCACCCAGCCCTCGGCAGGTAATGCCATCCAGCCCTCGGCAGGTAATGCCACCCAGCCCCCTGTATATAATGCCACCCAGCCCCCTGCATGTAATGCCACCCAGCCCCCTGTAGGTAATGCCACCCAGCTCCTTGTATGTAATGCCACCAAGTCCCCTGTAGGTAATGCCACACAGCCCCCTGTAGGTTGCGCCCATCCCCCCCTTCCAGGAGAAGTCACTGTCTTCAATGTCCATATATGGAGAGTGTAGTCACTGACTTCTCCTGGAGAGGAATACCCGGCCACAGGGTCGGGGATTCCGCTTCAGAAGTGAGTGACGTCACTGTATCCATATATGGACAGTGTAGTCACTCACTTCTCCTGTAGCGGAATCCCCGGCCATAGGGTCGGGGATTCCGCTTCAGAAGTGAGTGACGTCGCTGTGTCCGTATATGGACAGTGTAGTCACTCACCTCCTGTAGCGGAATCCCCAATCCCCGGGGAATGCCACCCAGCCCCCTGCAGGTAATGCCACCCAGCCCCCTGCAGGTAATGCCACCCAGCCCCCTGCAGGTAATGCCACCCAGCTTCCTGTATGTAATGCCACCCAGCTCCCTGTATGTAATGCCACCAAGTCCCCTGTAAGTAATGCCAAACACCCCCCTTAAGGTTGCACCCATCCCCCCCTTCCAGGAGAAGTCACTGACTTCAATGTCCATATATGGACAGTGTAGTCACTGACTTCTCCTGGTGAGGAATCCCCGGCCACAGGGTCGGGGATTCCGCTTCAGAAGTGAGCGACGTCACTGTGTCCAGTGGAGTAACTACCGCTGTAGCGGCTGCTACGGGACCCGCATCATGAGGGCCGGATGACCGTACCAGATGACACACACTTTCCACAGCCTAGACATTGTTGGACAGGAACATGTGATACTATGGACGTTCTGAAGGGAACTGCACAAGAAGAAAGTGTGCTTAAAACTAGGGCTGGGCAATTAATTGAAATTCCGCGCAATTTATTGACGTCATCTTGCGAATTTCGGTTTTATCAATTATTTTTTCCCGGTTCAAACTGTATCTGCATCTTCGGGACGTATGGTAGAGCAGGGGACCGGAACGTCCCTGCTCTACCATTCACTATGTATCGCCGGACACGAAGTAGTGACCTCATCTCAACTGTCTGCGCCGTGCTGCACAGACCAGTGGGGCCGAGGGATCTCCACTCCTCATTGGAACAAGATTAGTCGAGTATGTATATTATTATTCTTATCAGGCAGCTGTGGGGGAATTATACAGCGTGGGGGTAGCTATGGGGGAATTTATACTGTGTGGGGTGCAGTTGTGGGGGCATTCTACAGGGTGAGGGCAGCTATAGGGGCATTATACTAAGTGGAAGTCCGTTATGGGGGCATTATACTGTGGAGGGCAGTTAAGGGGCGCATACGAGGTGGAGGACAGTTATGAGGGCATTATACTGTGTGGTGGCAGCCATGGGGGGGGCATTATACTCTGTGGGGTAGCTATAAGGGCATTATACTGTGCGAGGCAGATATGGGGGCATTATATTGTGTGGAGGGCAACTATAGGGGCATTACACAGTATGGGGGCAGCTATGGGGCATTATACTGTGTCGGGAGTACAATGGGGGCAGTGTCGGGGTATATTATATACAGTAGTATACAGCAGGCTCAGGGAATAAATATGAATTCAATGGCGTAGCAGGCAATTAGGGGGCATGGCATACAAAAAGGGGTGTGGCCTAAATAATCATTCAATAAGCATAATCGAGGATACATGTTCAATTAATCGTGATTTTGATTTAGGTCATAATTGCCCAGCCCTACTCAAAACACAGGAACGAGAAATTATATCAGTCAGTGCACCGAGTTAGGAGAAGGAGGAGGAGAGATATTGTAACCTGGTGTCAACCACATTTGTCGGCAACACTTGAATGAACCTGGTTGACTGCTTAGGAGTAGTCTCCATCAGCAGAGGTGCGCATGCTCAATATCCCCGCTCTCTTAGAGACCAGCACAGTCCTCCCATAAATCCTAGGAGTGCATATTGACAATGTGCCATCAGTCCGACCGCCTCCTGCATTTCATAGTGCGGAAGCAGAAAGTAATAGGTGAGTACTTTAGGGAGGTCTTTCCATCTTAGGCTGACCATACATTTTCGATAGCTGTCGGCCGAATGTTCCATCAGTTGACCGCTATTCTTCCTGACACACGTGTTCTCAGGGAGAAATAACCAATGAAAAGATCTGGCATGTTGAAATTCAACATGTCCGACCCTTCTTTCCCACCGACGTCTGCCATCGGGGGAAGAGTCAGGACGCTGCCATACACATTAGATCGTTGGCCGGTCCTTCCGAAATCGGCAGGTTAGGCCAACATACATCTAATGTGTATGGCCAGCTTTAGACATTTATGACGCATACATTTATGGGCCCCACACCTGGGAATCATGGGAATGGGAGTCTCCTGAGAAGCTTGCTTGGCTATTTCCGTATCTTCGAATTCAATATACGTGAACGGGAAACTTGTAGATATCTGTAATGTGTCCTGACCGTGTGTGATCATTAAGCAGAATTCACAAGTCTATTGGTTGTTACTTTCTAGACACCCGATACCCCAAAGTTCATCCTCACTCAGTATATGTTCTTGTTTCTATAGGTTGTCTTCCGTGTCCTGACATTTGCCCTAAATGCCTTCACACTGCGCTATGTCTCCAAGGAGATAATAGGTATTGTAAATGTTCGGTGAGTATCTTTACAGTCGCCATTATGATCCATGTTGAGATTTCAGGACTGCTGGTGACAATCATCTCTTCTTTCTCTTCAGGTTGACCCTCCTTTACACCACTGTAGTGTTCCTCGCTCGTGAAGCTTTCCGTAAAGCATGTCTGAGCCATTCTGCACAGCAAAGCTGGAGACACACCATTCACCTCACCTGGTTGGCGTGGGTATCCCTCATATATAAGGTTACTGATGCCAGGGATCAGGACTCTTCTACAATCTTATAGAAACTAAGATTGGAAGTATGAACAAGACTGGATGTCTGGTTCCCATTTTAGGGAATTGCTTTAATAACTATTCACTAATACGTCATTATCAAACGTGCTTCTAGAGTCACAAGTGGCATCCAGAGCAAAATGCATCTATTAAACATAATTTATTGATTTCAATGATCATTGGCACTGTAGTTCCCTCACAAATAACATATATTTGGGGGAGGTCTTAGCAGCAGGACCCTAAAGCTGGCCATTCACCCAACCTTCCCACCAGTTATGAAAATGTTTTCTATTGATTGTAGTCTGCCATCTTCAGCAGTCGTAATTTTACAATCGATAATTGTCCGAAAAAGCCCAAATCGTTTGGGCCGACTTTTCTCTAATGTGTATGGCCAGCTTAACATTTTTAGCTCCCACAGGCCACCACTATAGAACATAATCCCTATACCATGAATAAGAGCCATGGCCAATAGTGTCGAGAACACACGCCAGTGTCAGTGGGGACAAATGGAAGAACAGCCAATAGTGGTCACCTGGTGAGAACAGATATTTAATGGCTATGCGGTCTTTTGCCTGTCGGTATTTCATAGACTATTCTATTATATCTTGTTCCATAAACTGATTTATAACTTGAATTTTACTGAAAATAAAAATGTAACGTTCTCATATGTTTGCAGAGTACCACTAGGCGTCTGCTGGTCTTTAGTATTAGGGTGGGTATGGCTGAGTATATTGGAGGTTCCAGACCCAGCAGTTATCCCACATTATGGCACTGGAGTTCTGGCCTTTGGATTTTCCGCAGTTGTTGAACTAATCGCAGAACCATTCTGGGTGCTTGCACAAGCTCATCTCTTTGTCAGGCTAAAGGTATGTACACAAAGTGTTTAATGCTCATCATTTCCACCTGATCAGAAATTCTTAACAACCATATGTGTGGCCCTGTAGGAGATACCTGATCGCTGCTACAGGCAAAGCAGTAGATGTAGCAGAGCTAGCCATGCACATAAGACAGATGAGAGCAGAATATGACCTCCCCATAAACGTGGGTTCAGCCAAACGTGCATGTTTATTTCAATGGGGATAGGGAGATAAGCTGATGCCGACTCTTCTGGGAGATACCCCATTACTCATTAGATTATCTGTGGATCCTGTTATAGGGCAGCTTTAGTTTGTAGTCACATTTGAGCCCTACATTTGGCGTATATGCTGGGAAAAACTTCTGGTGTATACGCTTAAAGTATCCATAGGGCTCCCTCCAACTGACATAGGTCTAAGGGGTGTTATTTTGGCCTCCGTCAGACTGGAATACGTCAGTTTACCAATTTATTTATTTTTTTGCTATATAGAAAAACGTAGTCAACTACACTTTTATATTTAGAGACATCCCACAAAAAAAGTATGCGATGCGGTGCCCGCTTTTTTCAACGTGGGAGCCTATGGGAGACGTATGCCTATACAGTAGCATAAGTCACAGTTTTTGATCAGTTATATGTCAGGAAATACTCCCGATATATGCGTCTGACAGAAGGCTAAGACGTGATGTGAACAGAACTAAGATAACACAGATCCTGTGTAAAACTAAAATCAGCATATTGTGATTACAATAAGGGAAGGCACAGTGTAGAACATACATGATATCACAAACTGATGAATGACAAACTCAGCTCTGCTATATATGTCAACATTATCTCTGCTACACACTGTACATTCGTCCTCCAAGGCAAAATATTTAGATTTCCAAAGCATAGACCTAAGAGATTATAGGAGAAGTTTAAGGCAACTGTTTATATAGACACTAAGGCCACATGCACACGTTGCGTATTACGAGCGGATTTGTATACCATCATAATACATTACCAGCAAAGTAAATGACATCACCAAGTAATCCCATCTACACGTTGCAGAATTCTTTTGCATCTTAATTGACCTGTATTGCGGATTTTGAAATCCACACCGTCTTAGAATTGTATGGGTAAATTCACATTTGGCAGATTATGTTGCAGAATTTCAGTTCCATTCATCTGAAGGGAATTTGCAGAAATCCACGCACCTGCAGTACAAACAACCCCATTCAGATGAATGGAACGGATTTTCAGCCGCACCTAAACCGCATTTTTCAAAATGTAAAATCCGCACCTAAACCGCATACAAAACCCCTTAGTATTAAAGAGGCTCTGTCACCAGATTATAAGTGCCCTATCTCCTACATAATCTGATCGGCGCTGTAATGTAGATAATAACAGTGGTTTTTATTTTGAAAAATGATCATTTTTGACCAAGTTACAAAAATTTTACATTTATGCTAATTAGTTTCTTAATAGATAACTGGGCGTGTTTTTACTTTTTACCAACTGGGCGTTGTACAGAGGAGGGTATGAGGCTGACCAATCAGTGACCAATCAGCGTCATACACTTCTCATTGTTCCAGCCCATTGTTACAGTGTGATTGTGCAGTGAAAGAAGCTGGGCTGGAACAATGAGAAGTGTATGAGGCTGATTGGTCGCTGATTGGTCAGCCTCATACACTCCTCTGGACAACGCCCAGTTGGTAAAAAGTAAAAACACGCCCAGTTGTCTATTAAGAAACTACTTTGCATAAATCTAATGATCGTTTTTCAAAATAAAAACCACTGACTGGGCCTGTTCACATCACCGTTCGCTTTCCATTCCGGGATTCCGTCAGAGGTTTCCGTCGGGTGAACCCCGAAACGGAAAGTGAAACTGAAACCACAGCTTCCGTTTCTGTCACCATTGATATCAGTGGTGACGGAAACATTGCTAATGGTTTCTGTTTGTCACCATTCCGGCAGGTTTCCGGTTTTCTGACGGAATCAATAGCGCAGTCGACTCCGCTATTGATTCCGTCGTTAAAATGGAAACCTGCCGGAATGATGACAAATGGAAACCATTAGCAATGTTTCAGTCACCACTGATATCAATGGTGACGGAAACTGAAGCTGTGGTTTCAGTTTCACTTTCCGTTGCGGGGTTCATCTGACGGAAACCTCTGACGGAATCCCGGAATGGAAAGCGAACGGTGATGTGAACAGGCCCTTATCTACATTACAGCACCGATCAGATTATGTAGGAGATAGGGCATTTATAATCTGGTGATAGAGCCTCTTTAAGTCTGGATTAACCTGTAGAATTATCTGTGCTTAGCTCCGATTTTCCACATAAAATTCTGCAACGTATGCATGTAGTCTTAGGGTGCGTTCACAACTAGCGTACTTTCATTGTATTTCCAGAGCGTAAAAATTCTCTGCCAAAAACTACAATGTACGCCTATGGGAAAAATATTCTGCGTTATTTCTCTGATTCTTGCATTGCGGAATATTTTTCCCATAGGCATACACTGTAACTTTTTTCGCAGCGCATGTTTACAACACCTTAAGGAGAAAAAAAATTTCATATGGTCTTTAGGTAATGTTGGATGATGCAACTATGTCTACTATTAAAGTACCAATTTAGCCATCACATTAGACCCCAAAGAGCTCAGTCACAGCTTGTTTCTGTAGTCAGAAGACCACTTACATAGCCCGCTCCTTTATTTAATCCACTTTCTTTAGTAGGTATATTCCCTAGTTGTAGTCTGTGTGTCCTGTCGTGTATATTGATCTTTATGGCATGTATTTTAGGTGATTGCTGAGAGTCTGGCAATAATTGTCCGTTGTTCTGTCACAGTAATTCTGGTGCTTATCTGGCCTCACTGGGGGCTCCTCATCTTTTCACTGGCCCAGGTAAGAGGTACATGTTCACATTTGGTTATGTATATTCGTTTATTTCCTGTTGCCTATATGGCGTCGACATATTCCGCAGCGCTGTCATAAGTCCGTGTTTCTAATGGGGCTCACAATCTAAATTCCCTTTCTCACACTATCCCTAACCTATCAGAATGTTTTTGGCGTGTGGGACGAGCACAGGGAACCTGGAGGAAACCTACTCAAAATCACAGGGAGAACGTACAAACTCCATGCAGATATTGTCCGTGGTCGGATGTCGGTGTTTTAGATGTATTTTTGCTTAGTGAATAAAGCATATGGACACCTATATATGATAAGTTGTTGATGTACAGGGTGTCAACATTAATTGGATTCTCTGGGGATATACATCTAGCTGAGCACTAGACATACTGTACTCTATTTTCTGTATATATTTTTGGTACAAGATCACTGATAATCGATCATTATAAAAGAAGGACCCCCCGGGGTGTTTAATTTTTGCATCTGTCAATCTCTGTGCATTGTGGTTGTAATGTTATCAGCATTTGGCAACCTTATTTGTAATTGTAATAGAAGATTTCTACGGATATTAGAGCTACATCTATGTACTCCTGGGAAAACCCCTTTACTTGACTGAACGCATTAAAGGATCACTTAGAAAACTTCTTGGAGCTTGAGAAAGGATACACAGATCTAAAGTTCAGATTGATTATCTTTATATTGTGCTGATTTCACACATAACATGTTCACATAGTAGATGCCTGAACTTTGCTTCCTGTGATTGTCTACCATCTCATTAAAATACTCCTTTTAGCCCCTTAAACCCCTGGGACTCGCGTCTATTTCTATAACGGGGCCCCCTCACTCGTCCAACCTTCTGTCGCTGGGCTCCTGCCACTATCTAAACTATATAAGCAATTGATAGGCCATAAATGTACGAAATTGTAATACCCTCGGGAATACCCCTTTTAAGGACGTGGCCGACTTGGGCCCTAAGGACAGCGTGATATTTTTTCTTGTTTTTTTCATCTCTGCATTTTGAAAGGAATAACTCTATTTTTCCATCCGAGTAACCGTATAAGATCTTGTTTTTTGCGGGATAAGTTGTATTTCTTACGGCACTATTTTGGTGTAAATATAATGTATTGTATAACTTTTAGGGCTTATTTACACGAACGTGTTAAACGTCCGTGGGACGGCCGTTATAACAGCGGCCGTCCCACGGACCTATGTAATTCAATGTGACCGTTCACACAGCCGTTGTTTCAACGGACCGTGTGAAGGGTCCGTGCGAAAATAGGACATGTCCGTTCTTTTCGCGCATCACGCATCCCTCCATAGACTCTCAACTATGGGGGATGCGTGACATCGCGTCCCGCACCGCTGAGCACGGATGCACCTCGGATGTGAAAAACTGCAGTTTTTCATGTCCGAGATGCGCAGCGCTCTTGTGAATCAGGCCCTATAAAAAAAATTGTGGGGGGGGACGACAGCAATTTCACCATTGTTTTTTGGGTTTTGTTTTTATGGTGTTCACTGTGCAGTATAAATAATGTAATTTCTTTATTCTGTGGGTCGATATGATGATGGTGATACCAAATTTATATGTATATTTTTTTATGTTTTACTACTTTTTCACATCAAAAACACTAGATTTTTTTTATTGATCCTTCTTTTTTTTTTTTTTTCTCTCCTTAGCTCCACTATGGGAATTGAACATTTGATTGTTTGATCACTGCAACGACACACTGCAAAACTTCTGTATTGCAGTGTGTTATGCCGGTCAGTATTATACTGACAGGCAGCCTAGGGGGTGCCAAAAGGAATACAGAGGGGCCCGTCCCGCTATAAAATCACTTAGGTGCCGTGGTTGCTAAAACCCACTGCTGATTGTGCTCCTAAGCCCACACCGTAGCTATGCTGTACTGTACATTTACTACCTCCCACACCGCGCCATACATTTACGGCGCAAGCGGAAATGGTTTAAAAAAAAAAAAGGAATATTCTTTTTAAAGGAGTTTTCCCAAGTTGTTTATAGCATATCAATTTGGTGTGCGATAAATGTCTGATTTTGGGGGGCCTGTCTGCTAGTCCTGGCTGCCAAAGACTATATTGCGCATCCACTTCCTTGCTTGGACTGCGGCAGTAGGCAACCTTGTTTTTTTGATCAAGAGTCAGACCTCCAGATATCAGACATTTGTGGAAACCCCTTTAACGAGTACTATATACTCACTATATTCCTCTCTGTTTTATGTGAACCTGTTCATTTAGCTTATGCTCTGTCTCTCTTAGGTCCTGTACACCAGCCTACTCTCTCTGTGTTACATACTTTACTTTTCAAAGTTCCTTGGCTCTCGGGAGGCAGAGAAGAAATCATTTCCTCTTCACAGTATGATGGAATTTTTACCCCGATACTCTTTATCTCAGGTAGCACGTTCCATATAGTGTATATATTACATTCTGTATCGTTGTCATTTTCATAACTGACCATTATTAATTTTTTCATTATCAGTTTAAGGCCCTTTTCACAGTCAATAAAATATCTGCCTCCGAATTCCTGTAGGAATTTTGAGGCAGATTTTGACCTGCCTGCGCTATTTTGCCGCATTTTTCACTGCATTTTTTTGCCCCCCACCATTAAAGCTGAATCAAGGACTGTGGGCAAAAAAACGCGTGAAAAACACACCCACTGAATTCAATGGGAGGTCTGAGGTGGAACCGTGGCAGGAAAGGGCATGCCGCTTTTTTTTCCCTGCGAGCTGCCAAAAGCCGCAGGGAAACCGGGAAAAAAAACACCTGCCTCCCATTGAAATCAATGGGGGGAGATTTCGGACATTTATGGGCGCCATAAAACTCTGCGTGAGCAGGGCCTAATATCTTTATTAGCAACTTGAAAGTACAACACTTAGGACAAAAAAAAATCTGAAGAATGTTGGGGAAATTTATTCAGAATGGCGTTTCATATTCCAGTCTTAATCTAAAGAAAGTTGGCGTAAGATGCACCTAATTTATTAAGAGGCGCATGCCTCTTAATAAATTAGGCGCATCTGTCATTGTCTGTGCGCCAGAAAATCAAATCTACTTTAGCTAAGAGCTGTAGTAGATTTGCGCTATAGTTTACACCAGTTTTCGAATGTAAATTATTTGGGCCGTGATGGCCTCTTCCCTTCCACTAAGCCTCATCTGCTTTTTTTTTTTTAAAGTGTGTGTGTGGGGGGGTGGGGGGGGAGGGGGGGTTGTAAGTATAGAAAAGTCACAAAAAGCAAGTTTTTGCGCAAAATGCAGCTTTTCTACACCTTAAAAAAAACTTCATAAACCCCCCCCATAAGGTTTGATTCTTTCCTGCATTATTGTTAATGAAGGTATTAAAGCGATTTGCACGCAAACATTATTTATCACCTATCCATAGGGCAGGTAATAAATATATGATCGCTGCTGGGATCCCCAGTGAGCACGAGAACGAGGGTCGCTTGTCCCCCGTTTTAAAGGGGTATTCCCAGATTCGACATTTATCACTTATCCACAGGATAGGTGATAATTGTCTGATCGCTGGGGGCCCCACGACTGGGACCCCCAGCGATCGTGAGAACGGGGTCCCGAATCCCCTGTTCCTCCTAATTGCTCAACCGAAGCGAGAAGGACATTGAATGGAGCAACAGTCAAGCATGCGGCCGCTGCTCAATTTAAAGTCTATATGAATGTCAGAAATAGCCAAGTACAGATCTCGGCCGTTGCCATCAGTCCCATATACATTGAATGGAGCGGCGGGCGCATGTTTGACTGCAGGCTCCATTCAAGCTCCTTCCCACTGCTGTTGGTGCAATAAGGAGAAACGAGGGATTCGGTACCCCCGTTCTCACGTTCGGTGTGTGTTCCAGCAATGGGGCCACCTGCGATCAGACAATTTACACCTATCCTAAGGATAAGTGATAATTGTCGATTCGGGGATAACCTCTTTAATAAAGTAGTGGACACACGTGCGCATTACTGCTCTATTTATTCTCTATGGGACTGATAAATATGGTGATAGGTGATAAATGATTTTCATCTGACAAGCCCTTTAATGGTAAAAAGAATGGCCAGCTTGAATTGAGGGTTGACCAATATAAGATTAAAATGTAGATCTGCTTTGGACACACATTTAGATTATATTAAGGAATTGAATAACTAGAGGTTTTGTAGTATAATCAAAATTTCTCCTTTCACAAGTGACCCGATTATAACGCTGCAGGTGTCATGAGTAGGATACAGGCGCAGTTTACAACAAAGGCTGTCATGAAGTCTGTAATTGACAGAAAAGAGGCTGCCATAAACTGCGCCTCTATTCTGCTCACAGGTCCGGTTGTACAGCAGTAGATGACAGAGACTGACAATGTTTTCCTGTAGAATAAAAGACAAAACTAAAAACAGGTCAAGGGAACAGTTACAAAAATATTCAAACCATATTAAGTATAAAAGGGGAAATCCTAAATGCCGTTCCTCTTTTCCACTGAAGTCTGCAGTTTGGGGAATGTAGGGAGATCCCTCATATAAATCTGATCGTCCGCGGATCAAAGATTTAGGAAAGGATGAAAGAGAAAAAGGAGGAAAATAAGAGAAACAGGAAAAAGAAAATGTATAAAAATAGAATCCACTTTAAAGGGTTGTCCTAATTAGACAACCGCTTCCCAAAAGCAAGTCACTTTGAAGATTAGCTGATGGGCGCGAAGGGATGAAACACCAGCATTTAGCTGATATAGCCAGGGGAAGCTTCAGGCTTTAGCCACACATATCCACTCTTATCTTGAAATAGTTTCGTTTTCACACTGGCCACTGGAGCAAACATAATAGGTTAACATTTTCTGTTTTGTGCTGCTCATCTTTAGCTTTGCTGTTTGTACTGGGACAGGGTCATCAGAGTCCTCTCATTATTACCGAGTGAGGGATTTAATGACTGTTCTGTTGTACTGCTAGAGGTCTAGATAAGGCAGGACTACAACACTATACGCACAGATAGGCTCTGTATTCTGCTTCTCTGTCATTCTCTGTTGGAGGGAGCTGTACTCCATCTGTTTCTGGAAAGTGTATTAGTCTATGGACACTTTTCTGTCCATTAACTCTCATACCCTGCTGTACTTTCTATACTGACGATAAAGGAAGGATGTGTGTGCCCACAATATGGCTGCGGCAAGAAGGTTTTTAAAAATAATAAATAGCTACAATATATATTTTTTAAAAATGAACAATTTATGTCTCTTACATATGATCTCTTTAAACCTGACTACCATTGCGATCCCAGAGTAGCAGGATATATAAATTCCCGATATCATGCAGTTCTATTATCGGATAGCCACTACTAGAAAATGAAGCAATTTCGCTAATAACGTTATATTAGGATATTAAAACCAGAGCTTGGCTTTACGATGGAGATTGAATGTCTCATTTGTCACTAGCTGTCTTTCTGACTATCTTTAACAGGACTTTTTGGATTGGAAGCAGGCCTGGCTGGCATGGAGTTTCTTCAAGCAGTCATTTCTGAAACAAATCCTGACAGAAGGTCAGTGTATACTCTCATCACATGAGAAGATTTTTAAGAGCTGAGGACTCTCTCACACATTTGGGGAGCCTGCTTGTCTTTTTTGAGGATAAAATATGATTTGTAATAATCCATGTACTATGATGTGATATCACTATGACGTGAAAGATAAAAAAAAGTGTATGTTTCTGAGAAGGAGACACTATTAGGCATTTTGTACCTATGTGTAGGGTTCCTGGGTTGTCAGTATATAGGAACATTTCAAATAAGGTTTAACCTTTGATTGTTACTTTTTAATACTTTTCTCAGGTGAGCGCTATGTGATGACCTTTCTGAACGTACTGTCTTTTGGAGATCAGGGTAAGTGTTAAACTATGTTTGACTTCCTGTATGTTTTGTCCGCTTTTAGAGCAGAGCAACACAAAGTTTAAGGGTTATCCTGGGCAAAATTGAAAATTTTTATATTGGCCAACCGATTACTCAACTCTACTTTTGTTTTCCCCATGCCTATGCTTCTGAGGCCCCTCTTTACACAACGTTTATTCCCACCGCCAACAGAGTGTCCTTTTGGCCTTCAGTGGGATGGTATACATTTTATTTCTTTGCAGAAGAATGGAATAGTGTAGTAAATAAACAACATACAAAAACCTCTAACCAAACAAGTAGACAACCTAAATGCGAACCATAAGGGAACATAGCCCCTGAAAAAATTATATGCAAAAGTAGAAAATCTTTATTAAATATAATGACAATAACATAATACGGAATAAAAAGGATGGACCATATACGGAGAAAAAGACCATGAGGTCAGACGTAAAAGACCAGTGACAAACCGAGACAACCAACCGTAGGTGGCCGGAATCCACTCACATTACCCACAGCAAAGTAAATCAATGAATGGTATGTACTAGGATACTATGCCCACATATGAATGGTAAGAGTGCTAACTGAATACACAATGAATAACGTGGGATGTCCTGACAAAAAATTCAGGCAAAAGAGCCAAAGATGTAGACTGAGGTAATAAAAATTATCCAGGTAGGGGTGGTAACCCTGGTCCAGCAGTGGGTGCACAAAATCCTGAACAATTTTTGTATTAACTCCCAGTAAGGGGGGCATTCTGGGGGCTGAATACTGCTGTCCTTCCCTTCATATATCCTAAACCTGTAGGTATACCCTGATGCACTCTCGCACAGCTTATACATCTTCACACCATACCTTGCCCTCTTACTCGGCAGGAACTGGCGGAATTGAAGCCTCCCTTTAAAATGTACCAAGGACACATCAATAGAAATACACGTCTCGGTGGTGTATGCTTGGGAAAACCGGGCACTGAAATGGTCTAATAGGGGTCTCCGTTTATGCAAACGGTCAAAACTGGGGTAATCTCAGGGTGGGCACGGCTCATTATCAGTATAATGTAAGAAGCAAAGTATTGCCTGATTTTTTTTTTTTAGGTTCCAGTTCAGTTCTGAAGTTGATTTGAGGGGCCTATATATTAGAAACCCCTATCAAACACCCCATTTTAGAAACTAGACCCCTCAAAGTATTCACAACAGCATTTAGAATGTTTATTAACCCTTTAGGTGTTTCACCGGAATTTAGAGCAAAGTAGAGGGGAAATTTACATATTTATTTATTTTTGTCAGAAAAGCCTATTTATTCAATTTTTTTCTGTAAAACAGAAGGTTTTACCAGAGAAATGCAACTTAATACGTATTGCCCAGATTCTGCAGTTTTGAGAAATATCCCACATGTGGCCCTCGGGCGGTAATGGACTGAAGCTGCGGCCTCCGAAGCAAAGGAGCACCTAGTGGATTTTGAGGCCTCCTTTTTATTAGGCACCATGTCCGGTTTGAAGGGGTCTTGTGGTGCCAAAACATTGGAAACCCCCCAAAAGTTACCCTATTTTGGAAACTACACCCCTCGTGGAATTCATTGTAGTTTTCTTGGGGTGCATGCAGCTTTTTGATCAGTTTTTATTCTATTTTTAATTGGCGTGGTGACTAAAAAACAGCAATTCTACTATTGTTTTTTTAATCTATTTTTTTTACAGCGTTCACCGTGCGCTATAAATGACATATTCACTTTATTCTGCGGGGCGATACGATTACGGCGATACCAGATGTTTATAGTTTTTTTTTATGTCTTATGGCGTTTGCACAATAAAATACGTTTTGTAAAAAATAATTTTCTTTTTGTGTTACCTTATTCTAAGAGCCAGAACTTTTTTATTTTTCCATCAATAAAGCCGTGCGAGGACTTATTTTTTGCGTAACGAACTGTAGTTTCCATCAGTACCATTTTTAGGTACATGCGACTTTTTGATCTCTTTTTATTCCATTTTTTGGAAGGTGAAGTGACCAAACAATTGTGATTGTGGTACGGTTTATTATTATTTTCTTTTACGGCGTTCACCGCGCGGGATAAATAACGAAATAATTTTGTAGTTCAGGCTGTTACGGACGCGGCGATACCAATTATGTATAGTTTATTTGTTTATTTATATATTTTTATTAATAATAAAGGACTGATAAGGCAAAAAGGGGGTTTTTACTTTTATTACTTTTAAAACTTTTATTTTCTTATTTTTACACAACTTTTTTTTACTTATTTTTTTACTTTATTACTTTGTCCCACTAGTGTACTTGCTGGCAGAAGGCCCTGATCGCTATTCTAATACACTGCAATACATGCGTAGTGCAGTGTATTAGAGCTGTCAGCTACTCACTGACAGCAAGCATAGTGGGTCCTGACTTTTTCAGGACCCACTAGGCTTCTGTAGATAGCATAGTCGGACGCCATTGTTAGGCATCCGGTTGCCTAACCCCTAAGAAGCCGCGATCGCTATTGAACGCGGCTTTTAAGGGGTTAATCAGCTGTGTCCCCGCTATAGGAGCTGTGGCAACCGCTGTACAAGACAGCAGCGTTCACAGCTCCTGTATGTGTCGGGAAGACGGACGAAATGGCCGTTCCTACTGTGACGTACTATTCTGTCATGGAGCACGAACGGCATGGTTTCCATGACGGAATAGTACGTCACTGAGCGTTAAGGGGTTAAGGTCTTTTCAGGCCCGGTCATTAAGGGGTGGAACACTCAGGGGAAAAATTCATACACTGTTATCCCTAGTGCAGGGACTGAGGAGCGGAGCATAACACAGGGACTACCTTCGGCCCTGCCCGAGGAATAACACAGTGTATCAGTTTTCCCCTGAGTATTCCTTGGTTTTCCAGGATTAAAAAGCTATTTGAAAAGGCCATTACATGCCGTTTCTTTACATTCATTATGTCTATGAATGAGGTATGAATACCTGTCCTGTAGATGAGGTCCCCATATATAGCCTATATAAACTTGCTGTGACTCTTTGGATTTGTTCTATGGATGAGGCCCCTACAGTCTTTCAGCTTGGTGACCAATGATCTAGATGTGCTTTCAATGGATTAAAGACTTGACTACAAGTAAATTGGTGTGTTTCTCATTTCAGTTCTTCGTAGCTGCTTTTAACTTTATATTCTTATTTGGGTATTCGGTGACCAATTATGATTTTGATTTTAATTGATGCTTTATGCTTTTTCTTTCCCCAGGCGTGTATGATATTGTAAATAACCTGGGATCTCTGGTGGCTCGCTTCGTATTCTTGCCTATAGAGGAAAGCTTTTATGTCTATTTTTCCAAGGTGTTGGAGAGAGGAAAAAATGTCAGGAGTCAAAGGAAGGTCAGTAAAAGCTACATTTATAATATAATACCGAAAAGACTGGATGCACTACTATGAACTGATAACTAGTTTTTACTTTTTTTTTTTTTTTTATAAAGGAGGAGATCGCTGCGGCATCTGAAGTATTGGAGTCACTCCTGAAACTGGTGACATTGATTGGTCTGGTTATCATTGCTTTTGGATTTGCATTCTCCCAGCTGGCATTGGATATTTATGGTGGATCCCTGCTTAGTGGCAACTCTGGTAAGGGAATATTTGACCTACTCTGCCGAATTGTCCTCCATCATTAAAATATAGTCCCAACAGTCATTTAATCGCAACTTATCTTATGGTTCAGAATCTTCAAAAGCAAATCTACATTCTTATGATAGAACTTGTAACAAATAAGCTAAGCAGCAGCCCTCAATGTCAGGCAGCAGCTGCAAAAGCAAATAGGATTTCAGGGTGTATAAAAAGAGAGGTAAAAACCCAGGATTCAAATGTAATATTACCACTCTCTAAATCCCTTGTAAGGCCACATCTAGAATATGGAATTCAGTTTTGGGCTCCACATTGTAATAAGGACATAGGAGAACTGGAGAGGGTTCAAAGGCGGGCAACGAGATTATTAAATGGAATGGGTGGTGTCGCTTACAATGAAAGGCTAGAAAAATTAGGCTTGTTCAGCTTGGAAAAAAGACAACTTATAGGGGATCTTATTAATATGTATAAGTATATGTGTAGTCAATACGGAGAACTAGCACATGATCTGTTCTCTACAAAGGACCATGAGACACCCATTGCGTGTGGAAGAAAGACGTTTTAGACATCAATATAGAAATGGGTTCTTTACAGTTAGAGTGGTCAAGCTAAGGAATGCCCTTCCCCAAGAGGTAGTGATGGCAGATACTATGTCAGCAGTTAAAAAAAGGCTAGATGCTTATTTATTTCCGAATGGCATTGAGGGTTATAGTTAATTAAGCAATGAATGACCGGTAATTTATTGAGAAAGGTTGAACCTGATGGACTTGTGTCTTTTTTCAACCTATGTAACTGGAGAATATATTCTATAGGAAGCGTACTTTAGATTAAAAACAATGCTTCATATTTTCTCTTTATTTAAAGCAGTTCTATAATTAAACACTTATAAACTAGATATTCTATAAAAAGTCTGATCAGAGGTCTATCCCATCCTAGCCCCCAGAGAAATATAACACCGGTACGTCCTTTATTGCAGTGTTTTAAGGCATCGGGACGTACTGGTGAGTCCTGGCTAATAACTGTCAAGGGACAGGATGACAGAACTGTGTCATCAACTGTTTATGACAGTTGATCGGCACAGTAACACGGCAGGGGCCCAATCACAGCGGTCCCCTGACGGCGATCGCTGTGATTGGTCAGTCTGCTGTGACTGACCAATCACAGCACATGACAGCAGAAACTGGGCTGTCAGCATCAGATCTCCTCAGTTCGAGAGTGAAAGTGAATTCACCTGTCAGTTTACACATTAACCCATCCACTGCTGCCCAGTAAAAAATGTCCCTGCTTCCAACAGAAGCTTGTGGGAGCTTCTCTATTTAAAAAAATAATAATAATAGAGAGAGAGAAACAGGGATAGAATAGAGAGAGGAGCGAGAGATAGAAATTTTACTGATAGTGAATTTAGGGATAATTTACAGGATTAGATTATTAGGGAGAGAGAGTGATAGATATCAATCAATTTACTATTAGAGTGAGGTTGTCCTAGGGATAGCGTCCTGGGAATTAGTTTGTTAGGGACGTTACATTGTTGCTAGAAAAAAAAATATTGTTTACTGTAAAATTACACTTTGCTGTATCAGTATACATATAAAATGGCAGTATGGCTAGGCGATCATATACAGCTGAAGAGGCGTACGAAATGCTTCTCTCTGATCCTGAATCAGCTAGTGAGGGATTACGAATTTGTTCTTTCCTCATCTTCCAGTGATGATGAGGAAATTCCTCAGAGTCACGAAGTGGGCCGCCATCAAGCCCTCCCTGATAATAGCGAACATTTCTGGGTTCCCCCTGTTAACTATACCCCCAAGTTCCAGAATTCAACGTTACTTCAAGCATTCACATTGACACAGTGGGTCTTGATGATTTAAGTTTTTTGAAACTTTTTTTTTTCAAATGAGTTTGTTAATTTTATTGTTATGCAGACCATATTATTGTATCTAATCTGCAGTCATTTTATGCCAAGCCAAACAGGAGGCATCCTGTTAATGCAGTGGAAATGCATAAATTCTGGGGGTTGCTCTTAAATATGGGTATCACAAAGCCCTCTGTGAGATCATATTGGTCAACAGACGTGTTGCACCATACACCCATGTACCGCAATACAATGTTCGGGGGAAGGTTTGACGCAATAATAAAATTTTTGCACTATAACGATAATCTGCAGTGTCCACCCCCAAGTGACCCCAATTCTGACCGCCTTTATAAAATCTGATATCAATACCTATACCAGACTGTGAAGATTACTAGTATATCCAGAAAATGAGCCACACATAGCACAGATTATGTACCATGACAGTATAAAACAAACTTTATTGAAATGCACATAACACATTGGCCATCAAAAGATAAAAACAGTATTACACACAATTTAAGATATACTATGCACCTAACCAAAGAGCACAAAATTGTGCATACATATGAAAATACACGGCTAGGACTACACAGTTGCACCCAAAAATGGCCCTTCTTCATAAATTAAGAAGACTGCACAAACCCGTGGATTGCATGATGGATCACACACAAGATAACTCCACACTGACTATCTTGTGTGTGATCCATCATGCAACTGTGTAGTTCTAGCCGTGTATTTTCATATGTATGCACAATTTTGTGCTCTTTGGTTAGGTGCATAGTATATCTATAGCCTCTGCTTCTGCTTAACAAACTGACTAATGAAACAACCTCTTTGGATGTAGACCTCTGCACTTTACCACATCACAGGATGTTTATATTGTGGTAGTATATAACTTGGATTATTTACGCAGTTCCTCCACACTCTCCTTTTTAAATTGTGTGTTAGGCTATGTTCACACGGAGTATTTTGCAGGAGGAATATCTGCCTCAAATTTCCGTTTGGAAGTTTGAGGCAGATTTTCCTCTCCCTGCACGCCGATTTTCGCGGCTATTTTCGCGCCGTTTTTCGCCCGCGGCCATTGAGCGCCGCGGGCATAAAACACCGCGAAATACGCTTTCTCTGCCTCCCATTGAAGTCAATGGGAGGTCAGAGGCGTAAACGCCCGAAGATAGGGCATATCGCTTCTTTTTCCCGCGAGGCAGTTTTACTGCTCGCGGGAAAAAGACGCCGACGCCTCCCATTGAAATCAATGGGAGGCATTTTAGGGCCGTTTTTGCCGAGTTTTGCGACGCGGTGTCCGCGTAAAACAACTCTGCAAAATACTCAGTGTGAACATAGCGTAATACTGTTTTTATCTTTTGATGGCCAATGTGTTATGTGCATTTCAATAAAGTTTGTTTTATATTGTCATGGTACATAATCTGTGCTATGTGTGGCTCATTTTCTGGATATACTAGTAATCTTCACAGTCTGGTATAGGTATTGATATTTGCTTTATGATTTGTGTGGACGTATTATTTTCTGGCGCAAGCCAATGGTCTATACTTGTATAGGTATTCTTTATAAAATCTGGCCTGTGATCACGCATTTTACAAAAAAATTTAGTGAAATATACACCCCTGGAAAAGAGATCGCAATTGATGAATCCCTTGTTCATTTTAAGGGCCGGCTAAAATGCAAGCAGTACCTCCCCAATAAAAGAGCCAGATACGGCATCAAAATTTATAAATTATGTGAGTCTGAAACTGGCTACACGTATACATTCAGAATTCATGAGGGCAAAGACACAAAGATTGAGCCCCCAAACTGCCCTCCTGTCCTAGGTACAAGTGGTAAAATTGTCTGGGATCTCTTGCACCCCCTGCTAGACCAAGGCTACCACTTGTACCTGAACAAATTTTACACGAGTGCTCCGCTTTTTAAATGCTTGACCGTAAAAAAAAACGTAGCCTGTGGAACATTACGGAAAAATCAGAGAGGCCTCCAAAAGACCCTCCTAGGCTAAAGGCTACAAATTGGTGAGAGCAGGGCAATGTGCAGTGACGGGGTGCTCTTCTTAAAGTATAGGGACAAGAAAGACGTCCATATGGTCAGCACAATACACAATGACACAAGCACTCTCATCCCCGTGCGAGGCAGATCTGCTGAGACCCCAAAGCTTGTTTGTATACTGACGTATAATAAATATATGGGGGGGGGGTCAATCTTGCCGACCAGATGATTAAGCCCTATAATGCAATGAGGAAATCCAGGACATGGTATAAAAAAATTGTCATGCATCTTGTCCAGGTAGCGATGTACAACTCGTACATTTTGTACAGATTTGCCGGCCATTGTGAAAAATACCTGGAATACCAGGAGAACATAATAAGAAAATTTATTTTTGAAGGTGCCCCCCACACAAAAAAAAGTTACGGGCGCAAAAAAAATGTTGCGTGCGCTACAAACTAGGAATCTGTAAACATTCTCGTTATCAATGCGACACATGTCCCTGCAAACCCGGCCTTTGTATTAAAGATTGCTTTAAAACCTTTCACTCCTCTTTAGGTTATTAATTTTGTTCATTTATTCAATATTTCACATTTATTCACTGCCACTTTTGCCCCTTTTAATTGTATTAATTTATCCTTATGCCTCTTGCTTTATTGCCCCATTACAATATTACAAATTGAACACAAAATAACTAAACAATAACTAAAAATACTCATTATACCCCTAGATGACTAAAACATACGGAATATTTCTGAAAATACAGAAAAAAAGCGTAACAGACGTGTTTCCCGATTGTTACCTACTGCAAAAAAATATAACTAAGGCCTCATGCACACGACCGTAAAAAGACCCGTTATTGCGGGTCGAAATTACGACCCGCAATAACGGGCCCATAGACTTCTGTTAGCCACGGGTACCTTCCCGTTTTCTCACGGGAAGGTGCCCGTGCCGTTAAAAAAATAGAACATGTTCTATTTTTTTATTTTACGGGCCGTGCTGCTATACCTTATAATGGGAGCATGGCTCGGAAAAGCGGCCGGCTGCCCGTGGCCGGCCGTGCTCGTAATTACAAGTCGTAATTACGAGCACGGTCGTGTGCATGAGGCCTTACTGACACATCTGTAAAAAAAACAAAAAAAAACAATTGTTACTCTCTACAACCTCATACGTTTCTGCCGACCCCGTGTGCTTTAAAAATTCTCATTACACCACTCGATGAATACTTTCAGAAGTGAATAATTATCATATCACTTGATAAACTGAGGTTTTTATATTTTTGCTTGTCTTTGCCTGTTATTATGACCATGTTCTGCCATATTTAGCAGTTATATTTATTCTCATAACTGGTGATATGGGCATCTGACTTTTTTTTTTTTTTTTGGAGGATATCAAGCTGTTCATGATCAATACAGTATGGACTCTAGATGGTTTTATTCTGTTTTTTCACTGACCTCTTAAAACCGACAAAACTTCTAGTAAAGCTGACAATGTTTTGGGGATTGGTGGTCCTTTACTATCCATATATACGGTGTTGGACACTGCCCCTTATATATTCTGCAGATGACAGGTTATTTTGCGCACATTTTAGTTCCTACCTTGCCAGGCAGGGACCTGTTATGGTTTGCCGACATCAGTTGGCACGTCCGTCTCTCATATAGTGATTGATGGTGCTAAAGAGGCGTTGTACAACCAGTCCCTTTGAAAAAAGATGTTGAATATATTTCCCTGTAACTGTTCTTTCATCCTGTGAACACGCTATTGTTTCAACACGGTTGTATAGATTTTTCCCTCCGTTTTTCAGATATGTTGGTTGCCCTTCACTACAGGACAATATTCCCTTGCTTGCTAACTTACTATATATCAAACCAGGACTATGTTTGATGGTCAACAGCTTTGTTGGCATGATATGGTCATGCGGTAACTACAGGCAAAAATTCACTGTTAGGGACAAGCCTTTTTACCAGTAAAAATTGTCGCTCCTCTATTGTTTGATCCCCCAGAAATGCAGCTTATTTCTAAACATAAGAGTAACAGAGTAGAGGAATAAATTCTGAGAATACATGCCATTGATATATGCTGTACCAGAATGGCACATTTCCATTTTTTTACACCTAACCCCCATTATTTTCCGCTTTAAAAACTTTTATCACTACGTCCCTAGATGACTAGTTTAGCGGGTATAGTTTTCAAAATGGAGTAACTTCTGGGCATGATGTATAGTTTTCTGGCCCTGTCGTGTGGCTAGGCAGCAGACTATGACCAAAGTAGAGATATTACTGAACGCAGAAGAAAATACCATCAAAATGACACTTTTGTGAAAAAAAACCCAAATTAAAATTTGTGGACCAAAATGTGGGCTGAAAATTCGCACTACACCCCCTAGATTAATACCTTTAGGGGGTTTAATTTTGAAAATGGGGTATATTCTGGAGGTGTTACATTGTTCTGCCAACTGAAATTCCCTAAAGGTGTGGAATATGGCCTATAATTAAGATAAAATTGTCTCCTGAAAGCTGCAGGGTGTTCCTTTTGGGGCCAAACATTTGATCGAGCAGCGGATGGGGGTATTTATAAACATAGTATAAAAGGCATAATCAATGTTGGGGTGCAATTATTCAGTTTAACCCCTTAATGACGCTGCCTAGTTTTGGCCTTAAGGCTCCTAGCCTATTTTTCAAATCTGACATATTTCACTTTATGTAGTTATAACTTCGGAATGCTTAAACCTGTCCAAGTGATTTGGAGATTGTTTTCTCGTGACATATTGGGCTTTATGTTAGTGGTAAAATTTGCTCGATATATTCAGTGTTTATTTGTGAAAAATAGCTGAATTTAAATGCATCTGCTTTGTAAGACAGATCGTAATACTACACAAAATAGCGACTAGTTCACATTTCCCATATGTCTACTTCATGTTGGCATCATTTTTTGAACATTCTTTTTTTTTTCTAGGACATTACACAGCAATTTCTCATGTTTTGTATAAAATTTCAAAAGCCTTTTTTTTTTTTTAGGTACCAGTTCAGTTCTAAAGTGGCTTTGAGTGGCTTTGAGTGGCTTATGTATTATAAACCCCCATAAAACACCCCATTTTAGAAACTAGACCTCTCAAAGTATTCAAAACAGCATTTAGAAAGTTTATTAACCCTTTAGGTGTTTCACAGGACTTTAACCCCTTAATGACCGCCGATAAGTCTTTTCACGGTGGTCATTAATGGGCTTTATTCTACAGCGCCGCCATTCCACGGCGCTGCATTAGAATAAAGAGAGCAGGGAGCCGTGAAATCTCCCTGCTCTCAGCTGCCAGAGGCAGCTGAGGGCTGGGGGCGTCCCTGCTCGAACAGGTGAGATCGATATAATTATCGATCTCACCCGTTTAACCCCTCAGATGCGGTGCTCAATAGCGTGCGCCGCATCTGAGTGGTTTTGGAGAGAGGGAGGGAGCTCCCTCTCATCCCACTGACACCCGGCAATAAGATCGCCGAGTGTCTGTGTCTGCGATGGCAGCCGGGGGCCTAATAAAGGCCCCCAGGTCTGCCTGTAATGAATGCCTGCTAGGCTATGCCGCAGGCATGACCTAGCAGATGCCTGTCCGTTTTAAACGGACAGGCAGTAATACACTGCAATACAAAAGTATTGCAGTGTATTACAATAGCGATCGGAGGATCGCATAGTGAAGTCCCCTAGTGGGACTAGTAAAAAAGTAAAAAAACGTTGAATAAAGTTAATTAAAAAAAATGTGAAAATAAAATGAAAAACCCACTTTTTCCCCTTACAAAATGCTTTACTATTAAAAAAAAAAACACAATAAAGCAAAAAAGTGACACATATTTGGTATCGCCGTGTCCGTAACGACCCCGACTATAAAGCTGTTACATTATTTAACCCGCACTGTGAACGCCGTAAAAACTAAAATAAAAAACAATGGAAAAATTGCTGTTTTCTGTTAATCCTGACTTAAAAAAAATTTGATGAAAAGTGATCAAAAAGTCGCATCTACTCTCAAATGGTACCAATAAAAATTACAAGTCGTCCCTCAAAAAACAAGACCTTATACAGCTATGTCGACGCAAAAATAAAAACGTTATAGGTCTTCGAATGTGACAATGGAAAAATGTAAAAAATGGCTTGGCCATTAGGGCCCAGAATGCAAGCAGGGGGAAGGGGTTAAAGCAGAGGTGAAATTTACAAATTTCATTTTTTTGTTTATTCCATTTTTTTTCTGGAAAACAGAAGGTTTTACCAGAGAAATGTAACTCAATACTTATTGCCCAGATTCTGCAGTTTTTAGAAATATCCCATATGTGGCCTTAGTGCGGTAATGGACTGAAACACCGGCCTCCGAAGCAAAGGAGCACCTAGTGGATTTTGAGGCCTCATTTTTATTAGGCACCATGTCCGGTTTGAAGAGGTCTTGTGGTGCCAAAACAGTGGAAACCCCCCAAAAGTGACCCTATTTTGAAGAGGCGTGGTGACTAAAAAAACAACAATTCTACTATTGGTTTTTATCCCTTTTTTTTTTTTCTTTTTTTACAGCGTTCACCGTGCACTATAAATGACATATTCACTTTATTATGCGGAGCCATACCATATGTTTGCACAATAAAATACTTTTTATAAAAAATCATTTACTTTTGGAATTGCGTTATTCTAAGAGCCAGAACTTTTTTATTTTTCCATCAAGAAAGCCGTGCGAGGACTTGTTTTTTGCGTAATGAACTGTAGTTTCAATCATTACCATTTTTAGGTACATGCGACTTTTTGATCTCTTTTTATTCCATTTTTTGGGAGGCGAAGTGACCAAAAAATTGTGATTCCGGTATGGTTTATTATTATTTTCTTTTACGGCGTTCATCGCGCGGGATAGATAACGACATACTTTTGTAGTTCAGGTTGTTACAGACGCGGCAATACCAATTATGTATAGTTTATTTGTTTATCTATTTTTTATTAATAATAAAGGACTGATCAGGGAAAACTTTATTACTTTTAAAACTTTTATTTTCTTATTTTTACACAACTTTTTTTTTACTTTTTAGGCCTCATCCACACTAATGTATTTTTGTCCTCCCGTAAATACTGGTGTAAATACGGGACCTTGGTCACACGTATTCGACCCGTATTGCACCAGTATTTACGGACCCGTGCCCGTAAATACGGGTACGGTGTCACCCGTACTCCACCCGTATTTACGGGCACGTTTTTGCTGCAAAATTACACTCAGTGCAGGATAGAGAGAAGGGACAGCCCTTTCCGCAGAACAAGTAAAATAAATTCATACTTACCCGGCCGTTGCCTTGGTGACGCGTCCCTCTCTTGACATCCAGTCCGACCTCCCTGGATGACGCGGCAGTCCATGTGACCGCTGCAGCCTGTGATTGGCCTGTGATTGGCTGAAACATCATCCCAGGAGGTCAGACTGGAGGAAGAAACAGGGAGTTCTGGGTAAGTATGATCGTCTTTTTTTTTTTTTTTACAGGTTGATCTATATTGTGATCGGAAGTCACTGTCCAGGGTGCTGAAAGAGTTACTGCCGATCACGTAACTCTTTCAGCACCCTGGACAGCGACTATTTACTGACGTCGCCTAGCAACGCTCCCGTAATTATGGGTACACACACGTAGTCACCCGTAATTACGGGAGCCCCATAGACTTCTATGGGCCTGCCCGAGCCGTAATTACGGCCTGAAATAGGACATGTTCTATATTTTTCAACTGCACGGGCACCTTCCCGTAAGCATACGGGGAGGTACCCATGGCCAATAGAAGTCTATGGGCCCATAATCACAGGCCGTAATTACGGCCCGTGATTACGGGCGTTTTTACATTCGTGTGCATGGGGCCTTAGCACTTTTTTTACTTTGTCCCACTAGGCAACTTGAGGGCAGGAGGCTCTGATCGCTATTCTAATACACTGCACTACATGCGTAGTGCAGTGTATTAGAGCTGTCAGCTACTCGCTGACAGCAAGCATAATGAGTACTGACTTTGTTAGGACCCACTAGGCTTCTGTCAATGGCATAGCTGGACGCCATTATTAGGCGTCCGGTTGCCATAGCCACCATCGCCGGCCGCTATCGTGTAGCGGGCCGACGGTAGTTTAACCCCTAAGAAGCCGCAATCGCTATTGAACGAGACATCTAAAGGGTTAATCAGCAAGGACACCACGATCAGTCCCCGCTGTAGGAGCTGCGGCAACTGCTGTACGAGACAGCAGCTGTCACAGCTCTTATATGTGTGGAGCGAACGGCCGAAATGGCCGTTCCTCCCGTGACGTACTATTCCGTCATGGAGCGCAAACGATACAGCTACCATGACGGAATAATACGTCACTGAGCGCGAAGGGGTACTTTGTAGGAAATTTGTGAGAAAAAATCAGATTTAAATTCTTCACATGGACTTTGGCTTCCCCTGTACTGGTACCTCAGGAGCTCTGCAAATGCGACATGGCGCTCAAAAACCATTCCAGCAAAATCTGCGCTCCAAAATCTAAATGCTGCTCATTCCCTTCTGAGTCCTGCTGTGGGTCCAAACAGCAGTTTATTACCATATATGGGGTATTTCCGTAATCAGGAGAAATTGCTTTACAAATGTTGGGGTGCTTTTTCTTGTTTATTCCTTCTATGTTTTTTCAGAAAAAAAAGATTTTCATTTTCACAGACTAGTTCCAATAATTTAGCAACAAACCTGTGAGCTCAAAATGCTAACTATACCCCTAGGAAAATTCCTTGAGGTATGTTGTTTCCAAAATGGGGTCACTTTTGGCGGGTTTCCACTGTTTTGGTCCCTCCATGGTGTTGGAAACGCGACATGGCACCAAAAACCATACCAGCAAAATCTGTGCTACAAAATCCAAATGGCGCTACTTCCCTTCTGAGTCCTGCTGTGGGTTCAAACAGCAGTTTATTACCACATATGGAATATTGCCGTAATCGGGAGAAATTGCTTTATAAATTTTGAGGTGCTTTTTCTCCTTTATTCCTTGTAAAAACTAAAACATTCTTTGTTTTTTTCTGAAAAAAAGTAGATTTTCATTTTCACAGACTAGTTCCAATAAATTTAGCAACCAACCTGTGGGCTCAAAAGGCTCACTATACCCCTATAACAATTCCTTGAGGGGTGCAGTTTCTAAAATTGGGTCACTTTTGGGGAGTTTCCACTGTTTTGGTACCACAAGACCTCTTTAAACCTGACATGGTGTCTAAAAATATATTCTAATAAAATAAAGGCCCCAAAATCCACTAGGTGCTTCTTTCCTTCTGAGTCCGGTGCTGCAGTCCATTACCACACTAGGGCCACATGTGGGATATTTCTAAAAACTGCAGAATCCGGACAATAAATATTGAGTTGCATTTCTCTGGTAAAACCTTCTGTCTTACATAAAAAACTGTATTACAAATTAATTTCGTAAATAAAAATTAAATTGGTAAATTTCACCTCTACTTTGCTTTAATTCCTGTGAAACGCCTAAAGGGTTAAGACACTTTCTGAATGCTGTTTTGAATAGTTTGAGGGGTGCAGTTTTTAGAATGGGGTGATTTATGGGGACTTTCTAATATATAAGGCCCTCAAAGCCACTTCAAAACTGAACTGGTCCCTGAAAAAACTAGCCTTTTGAAATTTTCTTGAAAATGTGAGAAATTGCTGCTAAAGTTCTAAGCCTTGTAACGTCCTAGAAAAATAAAAGGACGTTCAAAAAACGATGCCAACATAAAGTAGACATATGGGAAATGTTAACTAGTAACTATTTTGTGTGGTAGTACTATCTGTTTTACAAGCAGATACATTTAAATTTAGAAAAATGCAAATTTTTCAAATTTTGGTGTTTTTCACAAATAAATATTGAATTTAACGAACAAATTTTTTTCACTATCATAAAGTACAACGTGTCACGAGAAAACAATCTCAGAATCACTTGGATCTGTAAAAGCATTCCAAAGTTATCACAATATAAAATAACACATGTCATATTTGAAAAAATCATCTGTGTCCACGAGGCCAAAACAGGCTGTGTCCTGATGGGGTTAGAAAATGACATTACTTAAAAGGGTTGACTGGGATTTTTTTATTCAGCCCAGCTTATTTTAGGGGTATTCACAACTCACATAGTTATGGCATATTCACTAAATAAATTTGTGGAGAATGGGGATATCTTGCTCTGCTGTTTCCGCAACCTATAGAACTGAACGGAGAGCGCAGCGAACATGCGCAGAAACCTCTCCATTCATTCTCTGCCTGGATGCGGCGGCCTATGGCCATCTTACCATAAGTGAGATGGCCACCCACAGGATAACACATTTATCCTGTGAGTGTGCCATAAATGCATGAACTGGGAGTACCACTTGAAGAATAAAAGGGCTTTATAATTATATATTTTTAATAATTCTCCCCCTAACCCTCCCTAGTGCGCCCGCTGACCTGAGCACCGCTGCATGTAAACATTGCCGTGGCACTCAGGTCCATACATGTTCCCCCGCTCTCCCTCTCAGGATTTTTATTTAAACTCATAATTGCAAAGCAATTTGTAATAAATACGAGGGCTAAATAAAAAAAAATATAAAATTCCGGATTAAAGTGTAGGTTTACCTTTGAACACCATAATAAGTTAACTCCTACATTGTGGGGGCGTAGTTCGTTTTTCCTCTGTCAGATTACTGTACAGTGCCTGCTTTAAAGACCATGCTTAGACTATGCTTACCAGGATGCGAATCCCCAACACACGTTCTGTGCAGGCATTTAAATACTAGGAGATTTCAGCTCTGAAGTAAACCGACATGGAGTTTAATACAGGCTGTTGTTCAAGATCAGTATAAGATGAGTAACACAAATGTATTTATAAAGTTGTTCAATGTTTTATGTAAATTAATTCTGCATATAGTATTCAAAATGTTCATAGGTGGACATGTGATTTAGGTTTCTTTATCTGTGTCAGACTGGTTGCCGCTGTATAAATCGAAATGGCGGAAGTGCTGGTAGTCAGTGTTACCATCTGTGATTTCAATTCTTTTTCATGTCAAAAAATAAATAAAATATCTTTCATGACTCCCAGTATATCAGTATTAGGAACTTGTAGATTATATGTATGTATTTTATTGTTAACCTACCCACTGTAGAATAGAAAAAACATGGAATGTTAACGACAAATGTACTAGAATTTTATGCCAGACATTGGTGTAAATTATTGTGCATCTCCACTCATAGCTCATAACCGAAGTAGATTTGACTTTCTGGCTCACGGACGACCAGAGATGCGTCTAACTTAATAAGAGACGTGCACCTCTTTTAATAAATTAGGCACATCCTACTCCAGTGCGGTTTAGATTAAGACTGGGGTCTAAATCCCCCCCCTAAAAATAACACAACTAATATGCAAGTAATGCAATATTTTTCTAAAGTAAGGCTGGGTTCACACGACCTATTTTCAGACGTAAACGAGGCGTATTATGCCTCGTTTTGCACCTGAAAATAGGGCTGCAATACGTCGGCAAACATCTGCCCATTCATTTGAATGGGTTTGCCGACGTACTGTGCAGACAACCTGTAATTTACGCGTCGTCGTTTGACAACTCAATGAAGCACAGCTCAAGATTTACGAGCGTCTCAGACGGCTCGCAAAATGCGAGGAGGAGCATTTACGTGTGAAACGAGGCAGCTGTTTTCTCTTGAAAACAGTCTGCCTTTTCACACGTAAATGACAGCTAGCGTGTGAACATACCCTAAGTTACCGCCAGAGTTCTTGGAAAAACAGTTGCTCACTTTGGGGCAGATTTACTTTTGTTGCGGTCACAGAATTATGGTCTAAGTTGCGCCTTTTTTTGTGCAAATCAATTTAGACAAATTTATTATTTTTTGCCAAAAAGAATAGATGTTTGCACCTCACTAGACGCTTTTCAAAATGTCGAGAAGGGTGTGTGCCTTAGTGGAAAGTGGGCGTAGCTGTTTTTGCTGTTTGGAGAGTTGCCAATATGTACATCCGCTACGAATACAAAATGAACATAGGTGTGTATAAAACTCTAATTTTAATTTGAATAAATTCCTAAATAAATGACATGTTAGGCTCATCTATTTTGTCAGCTCCCATATTGTATTTTTCAGGCCCTGTCCTCTTGCGCTTCTACTGTCTCTATGTTCTCCTGTTGGCTATCAATGGTGTAACAGAGTGCTTCACCTTTGCTTCAATGAGTAAAGAGGAAGTAGATAGGTGAGTAAATTCAGATTTCTCTTTATAAATATTATTAATGGTAAAGTAGGGCAAGATTCAAGCACCGATGAGACGTCCTTAAAGAAGTATCAAACCAGGAACAAGAGAGAGCACTCCTGAAGGTAACTTATTACACCAATAGCCCTATTGCTTCTAGGGGAGGTTATAAAGCGCATACTGTTCAAAGGCAACATACAAAGGCACACAGAGTGCCTTTCGCTTCGTAGAATGGAACTCCACAATCCTTTGTTCAGACGATGCCTAAACCTGATTGCAGGGATTCTGCTGTTGGAACCCCCTGCATTCAGCAATTATCATCTGGGGACTGCAGTATAGGCTCATTGCATGGTGTCTTTTAATCCTTAGGTTAGACCATCAATATTAGATCGGTGAGGGTCCGATGCTCGGTACCCCTGCCGATCAGCTGATTGAAGGGACTGCGGCACTCGTACGAGTGCTACAGCCTGTTCATGTTTTACATGGTTCTCCTTCTCATTTGTACTTTGCACATGCCGTTACATTTGTAGCGGCTGTGCAAGGTATTGCACCACTGTCCTATTTAAGGATAAGCCATTTAAAAAAAAAACAACCTGTATAACCCCTTTAACTTTAGTGGGTGTCTGTGTGCCCCCCACCCAATAAAATATCTGTACATGATGCAGCTCTCTCTTGTAATATGATCAAGGGGACCCCTGTCTGTTACCTTTTACCCTGTTAAATGTACAGGAGGGGGTTGTCTCACCTTGACAATATCATTTACTTAATATAAATCTTATATTATGACCTCAATTATACATCAATCTAGAAATATCAATAATATAAAATAGTTTAGAATAAGCCCTAACACTTTGATGATACAACTATGATGAATAGGTCAAGGAAATAGATTTTCCGAACGCAAATATTCTTTCTTACAGAAAATTCATCTTTCATCTACAAGTAATAATAATATTCTTAGTCGTGCCATATCTATCATCAATATTCTCAATCAAAATTAGTTTTAGAAGAAAATGTAAAGTAATTGTCCACGATTAGATAAAAGGGTCTGCTTTTTTCTGGAAATGGCCCGACACTTGTCTATCGTATGTTTCTGTAATTGCAGCTCACCACAAATCAAGTGTATGGGGATAAGCTGCAATACCAGATGCAGCCTATGGACAGGTGTGGCGCTTTTTCTGGAAAAAAAAAGCAGACCCTTTTACCTAATCCTGGACAACCTCTTTAACCCATGGCACTTTACCAGGCATGTGAAATTAGTTTTTCCCCATGGCGGCCCTACCCAGATGACTCCCACTTATAAAGAAAATTATTTGGGTAATTGGAAAACATTGTTGAAAGATATGGATGAAATCACAAGAATAACCACAACTCCTTCATGCTAACAGGACATTTCCAGAGCAAATTCTACTGTAAAAATATAAATCAATGCTAAATTCTTGTTGTTGTCATCTCCTTAATATCCCCTTTTCAGGTTTAACTACATTATGTTGGGTCTCTCGCTGAGTTTCCTTTGCCTTTCCTACTACATGACAACTTGGCTCGGCAGTGTTGGGTTCATCTTAGCAAACTGCTTTAATATGGGCATGCGGATCGTTCATAGCCTACATTACATCAGGAAATATTACAGGGACAGCCCCTACAAGCCGCTTTCTGGGCTCATGCCATCCCCAGCAGTAATTTGTGCACTTGCACTCAGTGCTGCAGTGACTGGATATTCAGAGGTAAACACCAAGTTTTCATTGTTGTGTGTTTTAATGCTTTGTAATACAGAAGTTTTCTTCACTTCAAGTCAATATAATACAGATGGAAAAAAAGTCAAAACAGGAATATAGGTGCAGAAAAAAGCATCTAATAGCTATCTTAATATACGTCAATAAAAAACATACACTCAAACACAGCAGTTTTGCTACCTGGTAAGGACAATTATTTCTATATAGAGGCAATAAGGGAATCCAGAGGCAAAAATCTAAATGTAAAGCATAAGTCTAAACTCTGAACACTATTAATTCCTCTTAGACCAGGTTTAAATGTGACAGATTTGTTGCAGATTTTCGTGTGTGTTTTTGGGCAGGCTGCAGAATAGAAAATCTGCAGTATGCCCTATACGTTGTGGATTTGTTGCTCAATGTTGTAGATTTCACCCTTTGCATTACAAAATGTGAAATCTGCCGCAAAATCCGTCTGAATATAGCTGTACAGTCCAACTCTCCTCAAACCTGTGCTATGTCCCCATTTATGAGTCTGTATAAGGTTTCTACACTATATTTACTATCATTGAGAAAACCTGTAGCAGTGAATCTCCTTCATGGCAGCAATTTAAGGAGAAGGCTTGATAAGAATGCCCTTGCGCTGCCCTCTCCCCCTGTCTGACAGTCGTCTTATGCCAGTGCCAAAAACCTGCCCATCTAGTTAAACTTTTGATATGTCATAGAGATCCCCACCGTTGCTGAAACGAAGGTGCAGAAGCGCTCAGCTGAGCGCTTTGCACCTTTGGCTGTGATCTGCGCTCCTCGTCAGCCTGAAGATGGCTCTCATAGAACGTCTCTGTGAGCCATCTTCAGCCTGACACGGAGCACCGATTACAGCCGAAAATGCAGGGCCCTCAGCTGAGCGCTTCTGCACCTTCGTTTCAGCGACGGTGGGAGTCTCAGCACCCGGATTTCCCACCGATCCAAACTTTTGATATGTCTGTATGACATATCCAAAGTTTGATGAAAGTGCAGTCACTCTTTAACTTTTACATATTTCAATGTGCACATGGGAATAATAATTACCCACATCGCACCTTAGTGGATTCTTCCTTTAAAGCTTCCCAAATGGGTAAAGGATGCAGGTATTCTCCATGGACATTCCGAGCTTTAGTCACATTATTATTATTATGTTTTGGGGGAAGGGTCTTAAATTGACAGATTACATCTGAAGGTCTTTGATGGTATCCGTTCTCTAGTGCGCTCAGAGTTCAAACAGGTCTTCACAGTCTGTTAGGGTATGTTGTAGATCTTATGCCTGCATCGTGTCCACTAAACTTTTAGTCTTGATATGGTGACATCTGGTTTTCTTGTGTATACTGTTAGGAACATGATCCATATGGAAAAGTTGATAGGCCTCCTCCCCCTTTATTCAGTGGAAAGCAAAATGATAGAAGATCCTTTTTAAGCCATAAGCGGACGAACATATTATAGGGAACTTAATATAGTCATAAAATACGGAACGTTTGATCCATATTTAGTTCTGTTTGAATGTCGGCATTTGAACCACTTTTTGTCATGACATGTGATTTTGTTTTTTCCATCTGTATTTTTCTGTATACTGTCTGTATTTTATTGGAGGCTGATTGTTGGCTAATTTACCGCTCTCTGCCAGTATATGAATGTGAACTATGGTTCTCATACAGAACACATGTTAATATGAAGCATTTTTTTCTTTTAAAGGCTTCATTGAATTCTCTAGGAACAAACATCTGTAGTAACCATCCATGCAGCGTACAAAAATACACCTATGATCTAATATGCCATGGCCATATGCTTCACATCCTATACTTATTGTATTCTGCATACAATATGGAGATAAATTATATTTTATGTGAAAAAATAAATGTGACTTCAATAATTTGGAGTGTCCAAATGCAGGGGCTAGGGGAAAAGGGTACGTTACCACATAGTGCCTCAAGCCCTAGTCTTTTAATCTGGGATATATGTAGAGTCTACCTAGTTAAAGGATATATCCACTTTTGCAACCAAATTTTTATAGCTTTAATCCATCTTAAACAAAAAATGAAGCCACTTCATTTGATTAAAAACATCCCACTACTTGACGTCTAAAGCTCCTACGCAGGCCTATGGGTTTCCATGGTAACAAACTACAAACAAACCATGTGTATGATCCTGAAGTCAAGCTCCCTTCCATTCATTCCATAGTTTTTGCTAACCTATTCGTAAGGTTAGTAAGAAGTATGGGACAGAGAAGTTCTATGTTTCTGAATGTAGCTTGACCCTAACTTAAATACATGAAAATTCTTTTGACAGATAAGCTTGTGCTGTGACATGGGCTGGCCATCGCGCCTGGCACACATCCTGGTTGGAGCTCTCTGCCTGTCCGGGACACTGGCTGCTGTAGTTCTTTCTGAAGGAAAACTGACTCACTTTATACGTAGTCACGTCCTGTCCAAAAAACCAAAGAAGGTGTAACAGAGACGGGACTGAGCTTCTTCTAAGCAATCCATATACAGCTGAGGTATTAGGTGTCCTCTTCTGTATGTATGACAAGAGGACTGACTGGATCCCAAGATGATGGAATATACGGTTGTACGAGTCATTTAAAATAATTCAATGCTTCTGTATTTATTTCCTCCATGATCTAATACTGAATCCTCTTGCGTTTTCTGGCTGATTATCCTTGAATATTGATAGGGCACTTATGACATAAAATGGCTGCATCTTTTATGTGTAGGAGAATGCTATAATTTTAAACTGCTCTTCTTGTAGCCTGTCATTGAAGTCAGAAGACAGGTAATTTCCTTGTTCCGTTTCCACAATATCCAGTATTTGCCATAATAACCAAGATCAGACTATTCTAAAGGTGCCCATAGACTATTTTAGAGTGCTGACCGACCAAGCTAATGTGTATGGGGATGTCCCGACTCTGCCCCAATGGCAGATGTCAGGGGGAAAGAAGGATCAGGCATTTTAGATTTAAACATGCCCGATGCTTTTTGTTCATGGGAGATAAGTTGCCACCAGCGGTACTCTGTGAGCGGCTATTCCCTCTCCAATGAGAACACTTGCATCCCCGGCCGACGAGCATATGTATTGGGGGTTCAGAAGGAATTGCTGTCGATGGCTATCTAGGTGTATGGGGTTGATTTGGGCCTATTCGTGCTGCAGTGTTGGGACAGTTAGTTGTGTAGCATCAGCTGACTTATTACCATGGACATTTAAAGGGGTTATGTGACATCGAAAATCAGTTGTGCCCTGTCTACAAACTTGGCTCTAAGCAGCAAGATGAAAAGTTATACTAGGTGGAAGTTTGTATTATATTGTAATATTATTATATAATAGCAAATAGAATTAAAGCATAAGTTGATTTTTATACGTTTGACATGCGCATTGCAGTTCCATTGATTTCAACCCAGTCAACAGAATTTGGAGATCTGAACATCTCAGGGCTAAAAGCTGAAATGGCACAAAGCACAGGTGAGCCAAGTGCCCCTCATGCTACCGTGAGACCTCACCAATAACATCTTTTTGACATGTGACAATGAATCAAAATTAAATTTTTCCTTCCAAAAAGCGACATTAGGTTTGGGTTGACACACTATATATATTTATATTATTTATATATATAATGTGTATGTATTTTATTCATTTTTCTTGTTTTGTTTTTATTCACCATTCACTGATCATTAAGAATTTGTTGTTACATTTATTTCAAATCTGTGTATATTTGTTGTAATGTGACTGGCAGTAAATAAACTTTATTTTTGAAAAAATAAATTGTTTTTTTTTTAAACTACTTTTAGTGAGTGTTAAGTAACAAAGAAAAGATGAAAGAGAGATAATAAAACATCTGCATCCCCACCTGACATGTTCGTGCGACCCTGTGGTTGGCGGTTGTGATGCATGTGGAGGCTGTGCATAGTAGGCCACAGGTGGATCTTCATTTAGAAGGCCGAATGTATTGTTCCAGGTACTTTTCTAGTTCTTTCATGGGTTCACCAGAGTTTCTCCTGGATTTCTGCTTAATTTTTCTGTGATTTGCTCACCCTTCTGTTAAATAAAAAGGGCATGAAGTTGGGAAGGTTGCATCGGATTCAATGTAGCCAACTTTCTGGTCTCCTGGGAGTTTAACAAGGAGAGGGATGTAGTGGGATAATGGCGTTAAATGGGTTGTCTGTTTTCGACCCTCTACATATAACGTATTAGGCCATATTAGATAATAGAGGCAGATCCCTGATCCAGACACCCTCCATTAGCCAGTGCTGGGGGCCACTTTAAAGAGTGTCTCTTACTCTGGAGGACCATTTTCACTCCATGGATTTGCATTGGTTTTTGTGAACGCCATGTGCTGCTGTACTTTCCCTGTCACATTTACTTAGTGGGACCCCCAGAATAACTGTAAAACATTCATTGTGATGAGGGGTTGTACAAAATGTACCCACACCTGAATTTAAGTGGAGTTTTTTTTCTAATAATTAAACTATGCTGTCATCCATAAATCTCTAGTATGACATAGTATATAAACTTGGACTAAGTCTATGAGACTACTGTCAACTTTTAGGTTGGAGATCTCTGATTCCAACTACTGGAACTCCCATGCTCCCGAGAAAGGCTTACCTGACTGTCCGTGTGCGCCCCATATGAATGGAGCAGTACTGCGCATGCTCGGCCACCGCTCCATTCACTTTCTATGAGGCCGCCGGAGATAGCGCTTAGCAGCCACATGGAAAACAAATGGAGTGGTGGCCGAACATGCGCAGTAACATTCCATTTATATGGAGCCCACAGGAACATCCAGGTAAGCTCCTCCGGATCGTTGGGGCGACCAGCGGTCGGACCTCCACCAATCAGATATTTATCACCTATTCTTGTGGGTAGGTGATAAAGGGATTTTCCCATAATCAATATTTAAGTCCAGTCTAGTCCACAATTCTGAATATCTCCTTTTAAAGGGTTTATGTGGACTTCCGGGGCAGGACATAGAGTATGGCCGCTTTTACCTAAGGCTCCGTGAGGGCTCCATTGAATCAGCTGCCATCCGTGACCCACGAAGCGCCTCAAGTCAGAGGTAGCATCACCGTGGTAGGCAGGAGAACCTGTGAGTTCCTGGAGCTCTCATTTTCATCCCCCCCGGGGAAACTGTGCTTGGAGAGCACGAGGTGGCCGGATGAGAAACGGTGGCCATCTTGCCGCTGTCTGGGCCACGACTTCTCAGACGGAGGAGAAGTTGTCCTGGATCTCCTGTGCTGGGGAGACAGAGGGACTGATCGGAGGTACACAGCCCCTAAATACGAGTCCCGGGGGCCAACACTGGCGCTTTCTCGCGCTAGGAGGATGCATCGTCGGCTGGCCGTGGCGGCCATATTGCAGCTGGCAGAGACCGTAGGGCCTCTTGTGAAGGCGGCGGAATCCCCAGCCCATAGCACCGGCCTCCCGGCTATCCCTGGTGGACACCGTATCGTGACTGGACTGGTCACCGGCCGGAACTGGTGGGAGACGACCCCAGTCAGGAGGGGAATCACCAGTCGGCCATCTTGGGGCCTAATAATAGAACACTGAGGACGGGTGAGAGCACAGCAGAGGGAGCTGGAAGAAGTTGTCACCCTGTACTTCACCAGACTGCTCTGGCTGTTAATTAGTGTTACCCTCTCATCTGTTGGGGTACTCAGGCACAAATTGACACGGTCCAACTGACTACTGGTAGGTGCACTAGAGGACGGAACGACTCTGGACAGATAAGTTTACAATTTAAGTGCAAATTTATCTTGACAATTTGACCCTCGCATGCATATTGGTGCAGAAGATACACAACTTTAATTGAACAAATGTGAAAACATTTTATTGCACAACAACTGAAGGGAAGGTTGACGCTACATTACTTCCTATTGAATTCTATTTCTTACACATCAATTAAATCTGTTGGCCTTGCCACGACAGTATAGCCTGCTACATTTCAAGTTCTTTCTATTCTGCATGCGGCCGAGCCACGATAACGTATCTCCGTTACAACTCTACGAACGGAGGAGTATTGTGCTACATACTTGTGATCTCATGGCTGTAGGGAGCAGACATGCTCACCTTATGCAGTTAATCTAATACTACATGAGCGAACCTCTCTATTGATCAGCTTTGAATACGGGGTCGTCATTACTCCCCCTGCCAGGTCATGGACACTGTTCCCTATATGGTGCGTGGCCGTGCACCTCCTACGGTCCAACGCTTACTAAACTTTAAAGCCTGCGCACTGTTTTTTTCTGCCGTCCGGCAGAAAAAAGCACTGTCCGGGATTTCTTATGTTCCCGCATATGATTTGCATTGCGTATGCGCCAAAATTTAAGTGCGCAGACGCAGTGCAATCAAGAAGGGCGGTGGGCCACGAGGAGAACTTGGTGTGGCTTGAAGAGAGTGGACTTGGAGTGGCTGCGGACAGTGAGGAGGCAGAGCGTATGACGGTCTGTGACTGTCACTGACTGAGGTGACCTCAGTCAGAGACAGACCGTCATTGGGTCGGTACCTGGACCAGTGAGTTACCTGGTCCTGACTTCACAACCTCGGCTCAGAATGAGACCAGGCATGGCGGGAGTGTTGGTCTTAGTAATCACAGCCCTGCTTGTAGTTTTCCATGCTTAATTAGCGTGGGAAAGCTACAAGAGGGGCTGGGATTGGTCAGTCTCACAGTCACTCCCAGTACATACTGCATGCAGCGGCAGCCAGTCTGACTTGAGTCTCACTCAGATCAGTTACCACCCCCACGCAGCAGACAGACCTCAGGAGAGACAGACAGTGCTGGCCATAATAGAATTGATCCCAAACGACTACTTCTTGGCAAGTTTACTTTATGTAATTTGGTTGAGTGTTGACTGACTTATACTGGTTGAAAAGTTTATATAACACTCTGAAGGAGCTTTGAACATCACAGTTTCTGTTGTGTAGTGGTTAGCGTGTTAGCCTTAGGGCTTATTCAGACGAACGTGATATACATCCGTGCAACGCGCGTGATGTTCACGCGCCTCGCACGGACCTATGTTAGTCAATGGGGCCGTTCAGACAGTCCGTGAGTTTCACGCAGCGTGTGTCCGCTGCGTAAAACTCACGACATTTCCTATATTTGTGCGTTTTTCACGCATCACGCACCCATTGAAGTCAAAGCGTGCGTGAAAATCACGCGCAGCACACGGAAGCACTACCGTGTGACGCGCGTGATTCGCGCACAGCAGTAAAAACTATGAATGTAAACAGAAAAGCACCACGTGCTTTTCTGTTTACAAACATACAAACAGTGTCATAATGATGGCGGCTGCGCGAAAATCACGCAGCCACGCATCATACGCTGCTGACACACGGAGCTGTTATGTACCTTTTGCGCACGCAAAACGCCACGTTTTATGCGCGCGCAAAACGCACACGCTCGTGTGAATCCGGACTTACATGTAAAAGGTCCCTGGTTCAAACCCAGGCAGGTTTTTTTTTAGTAGTAATATCTCAATTGTATTACTTTAATTGTTTTTTTTAATTCAATCTGAGTTGTGCCCTTCTCATCGTTACTATCCCACTCGTCTGATCACTCATGTTACTTATGCTCTTTATCATCACTTAGGTCTCACGCACACGACCGTAATTTTTATCCACAATTACGGATCTGTAATTGCAGATAAAAATACTGATCCATTCATTTCTATGGGCTAGAGACTCCTTCCCGTACATTTACGGATGTGTGTCCGGGCTGTAGAAATGACCTGCAAAAAATAGGACATGTCCTATTTTATGCATTTACGGACCGTGCTCCCATATTTTATAATTTGAGCACGGTCCGCAAATGCCAGTGACAGTCGGCAGTCTGTCTGTGGAGTATTTATTAGCATTGATGCCGATAATTGGTGTTTATAACTGTCTATTTTACTGGTGTAATTGTAATATTATAGTATTTAAAAAAGTAATTAAAACTAATTTAAAATTCGTTTATTATTCCCTTATTTAGTATGCTATATTAACGTTTACTGGGGGTATTACTTTTGGTCATCAGATCGTCCACCATTGATGGAGACTTGCCCTGCTCCCTAACTGCCCCGCTCAGGAGCTGCCAAGGCTTAGAGGGAACATTGGTCATGACAGATACTTGAGTAAAGAACAATCTCAACGTCCTCCATGACTACATCATCACTCTCCTAATTCTACACACGGAGGACCCACACCAGCACCTACCATGACGAGATCGGCCGCCAAACAGAGTAAAAAGGACAAACAACTGTTGGCACCCTCGCCGGGCCCTTCGCGACCCGCAGAGGCAGCCCAATTCTCGCAAGAATTGCTTAGAGTTGGGGACGTTATTCCACCAAATATGTCACCAAGCTATGATCCACCAATGTCTCCTCACATAGAAGACCTGAGGGCTGCTTCAATGGAGGAGGAGGTGTCTCGCCTGTTGCTGCCGTTATTTGATAAGAGGTTTGATATATTGCATCCATTGATCAACTCGGCTCTGGCTCTCATAACTACGAATGCCCAAAAGATCACAGATCTGGAGAACAAAGTTGCCGCATCGAAGATATCAGTGACCAATTTGGAGCAATCGGCGGCTTTGCAAAGAGACACTATAACAACTTTGCAAAACAAAATAGAGGCTATCGAGAATCGAGACAGGAAAAGTAATCTAAGATTTATCGGTATTCCAGAGGCTATCGTGGGAGATGAGATTCTGGTGGTTCTTACCTCAGATTTACCAAAGGCCTTCGGACTCCCACTGCCACCTAAAAAATCCTCTCGATAGAACGAGCCCATAGAATCGGACCTCCCAGACGTCAACAGGAGGGTGATGGAAGACCGAGAGCTGTCACTGCCAAGTATCTAAATTGGGCAACGAAAGAGAAAATCTTGCAAGCATACAGAAATCAGAGATCGCTACGGGTACAAGACTTTTCAATACTGCTCTTTCAGGATTTCTCTGTGATGGTGGCGCAGAAATGCAGAGCCTTCACCCCGATTTGTCAATACCTTCATAAAAATGATATAAGGTTTCGGCTTTTGTACCCAGCCAAGATGCGGGTTCAGGATCAAGGCAGACGAATTCTGTTTGAGGATCCCTTGGCCACGAGATTACATTTCTGCATCTCGAATGACAACCCCCCAGGATGACCTACCCCAGGGAGGATGACTTAGTTCATAAATTATTCACTCTTGTTGGGAGAATAGGATGAACTTGTCCTCACACTCGTTTTCATAGGAAAGGTTATGCATCATTGAGGCTGATGTTGTTTAGGCCAGATTTGATGTCTAGAAGATTTTTGTTTGATAATTTACTATTACTGTTATTATCACTCTCACTTTCTTTGCAGTGTCCTAGTCATGCCTCGCAGGCCCCTCCGGATAATAGCATCAGCTGTGTCGTTTGCTCTCCGTCGCTCGCTGGGATGATTACAGGCAACATCACACCAATTATTGCCAGGATTTTGCACCAACTACACAAGGCTAGATGTTGACACCAATTCACAGCACAACAGAACACTACTCCACTTCCCCTGAGTTCAAGGTGATATCCTGGAAAGTGGCGGGTCTAAACACCCCTGTAAAGCGGAAAAAAATAGTCACGCACCTTAAACGTTTCAATCCTGACATAATATTTCTCCAGGAAACCCCCTGGAAGAAAAAGATAGGGCCACGCTTAAAGCTCCTTGGATAGATAGCTGTTACACCGTTAGTTACTCAAAGTCTAGAGGGGTGGCCATATTATTTAGATGGGGGCTCCAATATTCTGTTGTGGAAGAAGTGGCTGATGAGAAAGGGAGATACTTTTGAAAGTCAGCATAAGGGTTAGGTACCACCTATTCTCTCCTAAATCTATATGCTCCTAATGCTCAAAATACAAATTTCTTCTCTCATTTGGGGGCCTGGTTGTTGAAACAACAGGATTCATGTCTAATTATGGGGTGCGATTATAACACTACCTTATGCCCTATGGTGGATCGTTCATCACATAGTCAATCGATAACACCGCCTCGAGGGATCTTTTACACCAAATGGACACACTATCCCTTTATGATCCGTGGTGTACCATTCATTCTACATCTAGGGAATATACTTGTCATTCCTCTGCACTCGATAGTTTCTCGAGGATCAATAATTTTCTCCTCTCCCTAAATCTATTTCAATTTACTGTCGCTAGCGAGATTCATGCCATAACAGTGTCGGATCATGCCCCTGTGACGGTCACTATAACAGGTCACGGAGAGCTAGATTTTGGAAATTCCCAACATATTTACATCAGTCAGATGACTTCCTTCCCATTAATTGGACAAAGTAAATAGATGATAATATAGTTCACCTTGATGATGTTCCCTTGCTCTGGGCCACTGGCAAAGCGGTCCTTTGTGGACACATTATCAACTATGTTAGCTTGAAACGCAAACAAACTGCAGCCAAATTTGTCTCGTTGCAATCTTCATTGTTGCGGTGTCAAAGATAGTTTGCCAGATGTGGCGGTGCTCAGGCGAAGGAGCAGTACATCAAAGCCAAGGGTCTCATGCAGGCCTTTATAGATAGCCAAGCTGTTTGGTTGACGAGGCGGGACCAAAACAAATTTTACAGAGAGGCGAACAGACCGGGAAAATTATTATCTCGCTTAACGAATCCTCGCTCTAAGTACAGGCCGATTACCTCCCTCCGGGACACAGTGACGGGTGTTAGCTACACCAAGCCCGAGGAAATTGGTGGGCTGTTACATGCTTACTATGAGGATTTGTACACGGCAGTCTCAACAGATTTAAACTATATACATTCCTTCTTGCAATCATGAAATCTTCCTTGTCTGTCGGATGAACAGGTGCCTGTTCTGGACTCACATATCACGGAGGTGGAGGTCAGGAGGGTTGTCATGTCATCCACAAATGGCAAAATGCCAGGACCGGATGGTTTAGGTAATAAATACTACAAACTTTTATTGCCTGACATAATTCCTACTCTTACTTCCTTATATAATGAGGGGTTTCTGGATTCTAGGACAATTTTACTCCCGAAACCAGACAAGGATAACTCTTTGCCACATTCTTACCGACCCATAACGTTATTAAATAGCGATTATACATTTTTAACAAAAATATTCGCCAATCGTGGCCAAACATTTCTTCCAGACATTATGCACCCCTCACAGAGGAGTTTTGTGAAGCACCGTCAAGCCACCAAAAACATTAGGGATGCCATTGCTGCCACCATAACGGCACAGGAATTTGAACAACCCCCTATGATGCTCCTAAGTTTGGATGCGGAGAAGGCCTTCGATAAGGTTTCCTGAACGTTTGTGCATACTACCTTACAATGCTTTAGAACCTTTCTTCACTACATACAGTCAGACGCACAAACGCGACTCACAGTGAACGGCCAGAACACTGATCCTTTTGACATCTTCAGAGGCACTCGTCAGGGCTGCCCCCTCACACCCCTACTCTTTAACCTCTCCCTATACCCCCTATTATACCACTTGCAACCAGTAAGAGGAGGTTCATTGTCTGGGGGTAACCATCAGGGAATATCACTAGCGGCTTTCGCGGATGATGTTTTATTGATGATCCGGGATCCTAGGGAGACGCTCGATAGGGTGCTTCGAGATATACGGGATATGGGTAGTGTGGAATGGATCTGTGAGTGCTGGTCCCCATTTTCTTCCTAGGAGACGCCAGCGCTCACTTACGCTCCGGTCCGCTGTGTCTCGTAGGGTGCGCGCGCGCACGCTTGTGCCCGCTCTTAAAGGGCCAAAACCATCATCAATCCACATGATTTCCCAGCCTATAAGAAGGCCCCAGCCCTTCTGATCTTTGCCTGAGCGTTGTTAGTTATCCCAAGTCTGTCTTGCAAATGGTCCCTTAGTGTTTCCCGTTCTAGTTGTTACCCGTGCCCTGTTACCTGTTCCTGTATCCCGTGCTATGTTCTTGTTCCTGTGCCTACTAGTTGGAGTCGTGTCTACTGCACCTGCTGTTGTTTGCCACGTCCTGTGTCATCCGTCATGTCCTGTGTCATCTGCCACGTCCAGAGGGATTCGCCATGTCTGGCGCAACCTGCGGCACCTGCTGTCATCCGCCACGTCTGGCGTTACCTGCTGCACCCACCTCCATCCATGCCAGAGCTGCAGCCACTGTCTGGACTATCCGTGTACCCTTGTGCGGGACTTTGTATTGCTGGGGTTCCCAGTTGTTTGGCCAGCTGCCTCCCTGCTACGGCGGTGCGGCCTAGTGGGTCCACATACCCACAAACCGTGACAGGTAGTATGTCAGGGTATTACATAAACCCTGACAAGACAGAGGCTCTGATGTTGAGGGGTTCTAGTAAACCGTCTTGTGCCTCCCACCTTCCATTCCAATGGCGTGTCAACTCTCTCAAATATTTGGGAGTCTCCATCACAAAATCGCCACGGAACTTATACAATATCATTGTTAAATCTTACATACTTGGGTTAGAGAAAACGCTAGCGAATTGCAGACGTTTACCTTTGTCATATGTGGGGAGAGCTCATTTGATTAAAATGGTTGAGTTTCCAAGACTTCTATACCTTTTCCACTCTCTACCTATTTACCTACGGCCTAAGAACGAAAAACATATCAATTATTTATACTGCTCGTTTATATGGAAGGGGGGGGGGACGCCCAAACTTAATGCGGGTCTCAATTCCTCAACATTGGGGCTTATAATGTTGCGGTGCAAATGAGGATCGCGTTAGATTGGCTTCATACTACCTCACAATTCACTAATCCACACAGGGATGGGATATATAGCTCATTTGTTGCACTGCCAAATTTGTTACGCCTCCCATTTCACAAAATACAAGACGCATGTAAAAATAATCCATTATTAATGGCGACGTGGCTCGCATGGCAGAAGATGAGATCTCTCAGATCCCTTCATCCTCACTAGTCATTGTTCCTAACTTTCAATCCGGTATGGCACACGCACACTTCTTTCAATGGCAATAGGGGGGGATTGTGAACATTGGCCATCTCATTGACATGGACACTAAGAGTATTCTTTCTTTTAATGATCTCAAAAATAAATACCTGCAGATAACTTTCACATTGTAGGCCCGTAGTTACTTAAACCGTATATTTCCACACCTGTCTCCCTTGGAGTGGAATCCGGCTTTCCATTCCTTCCAGGGCTCTTCTAAAAGTGATAGGGGTCATACTTCTAGAAACTACAAATTCATACACTGCCCCCTGAATTACCAGGAATCCGAGGCGGCCATGACTAAATGGCTGTCAGACATCCCACAGCTAACAACACAAATGCTACTTTCTGCCCCGGAACGCAGCATTAAGTTTCTCCCCTCTAGTCGTTCTACTGAAATGACGTTACAGATCTACCATAGGGTGTAAATTTTGCCAGTTCAGGGGTTTAAAATGACGATACTTCCCAATGCTAACTACTTTAGATGTGGGGAGGATTCAGCAGACATATTTCACTACCTCTGGATTTGCCTGGTGATGCAATTGTTTTGGAAGAAAGTACACAATTTTATTGCCACTAATCTGGTTAATTATATCCCATTTAACCCTGTTTGGGCCATCTTTGGTCACATTGACGTAGATACTACACCGTGCACTCCAGGGGGGAAAAAATATTATATATGGCCTCAGCGGCGGGTTTGAAAACCATTTTACATACATGGAATCATCCCACCTCTCCTCCGTTTCAAATGTATCTAGAAAAGCTTTCCTTGATGAAGATGGATTGGGTGGAGGCATCAAATAAGAAAGAAACTCCTGTACAACGGTTTTTTGAGAGTTGGGAAAGTTTTATTGCCATACAGCCAGCTAAGACTCAACAGCTGATTAAGGTCTGTTTTGAACAAACTATATGCTATAAAGAGCGACTTGTGGCAGGAGATCCCCCAATTGCTTGTACCGCAATGCCCTGAGGAGTACAAACATACTGTAATGTCCGTGGCTGCGGGCTGTCAGCTCCAACCTTCCCCTGACAGCCGCAGCCACGAGTCGGCAAGCGCTGGCCCCATCCTCCTCCTCAGGAGACGCTCGCGTCCACTCACCTCAGCTGGATCCCGTAGGGTGCTCTTGCCCACTCTTAAAGGGGCAGCGCGCGCACCGAACCTCGTGGATGAACTTTGACCCGTGAGTACCCTGAACTATAAGAGGGGTCCAGCCCCCTAGTTCTATGCATGAGCGTTGTTGTGTTCCCTAGTTTGTTTATGTGATGGCCTCCTAGTGTGTTTCCTGTTCCACGTCTGACCTGCTTCACCTCGCCTGAAGTCCGCCTGCTACCTAGTCCCAGCCGAGCCTGCCCTGCTGCTGTCTGAGCTGCCACAGGTACCTATAGAGCTATAGACTCTCACCTGCTCCCTATTGGCCAGCTGCCTTACCACCAAGGCGGTACGGCCCAGTGGGTCCACAGACCCTTCGTGACACATAAATAATTTGAACACAAGTTATTTGGAACGGCTAGTATAGTTGTAGGGGAAGAGTTCTGCTGGGGAGCTTAACAGTGTCTGTGGAGTGGTGGTGGAGGTTTGACATGTCGAGCTTATGTCGAGGGGTCCTGGGAGTCACGACAACTAGAGGGTCCTGAATGTTCCAGGTGGGATCTCCTGATACAATGAGAGAGAGATTGTTTGACATTTTTGTGTGGTTTGATATTCTTTCTTGCTGTTATTTATGTATGCATAGAGAATGATTATGATCAAGTATTTGAGAAATATTGCCTATAACCCATGTGGGTAACTTTCAGTAAAATGCGTATAATAGGAGCAGCGATTTGTTTGCTTTGCAAATATCCTTATGGCAAATCTCCAATCTGCTGACAATATTGTAACTAATCTATGCTTGTTTCTCACATCTGAAACTTTGTTTATTTTGTTGTTCGTATTTCATGTGAAAATTCAATAAAAACAATGAAATACAATGGGGTTATGTGTAGACCGAAAAGTATTAGCAGTGTACTCCTTGCTGTATGTGAGTACACTCGCTAATATACTTTCCGGTCCCCCATCGCGCTGATTATGACCGAAAGTCTAGTGGCACAGTCTTCCTTCATGATGACACGACACTTCGTCATGTAAAAAACTTGAGGACAGCATCCGTATGGCAAAGTAGTAAAAGGTGTTTATTAACACATCCCAATAGTAAAGTGCTACGTTTCGACTCCGCAAAAACTCCCAAATTAGATCTCGTGATTAATATTTCTTCCATTCCTCTATCCTCGCTACAATTGAATATTTTCTCTAAAGGGTTGTCTTTCTGTCCGATCTCTAACACTGATTGGTTCCAGATGGAACTTGATCTCTTTGCTTTTTTTCGCAGATTAAGATTGAAATCATTCTTCTCCAGTGACATTGGCTCTCCTGATGCGGCACAGGGAGATACTACACAACATAATGGTAATGTACAAAATACAGTTACATCTAACATAAATACAGACTGTTCTCCCATTAGTTTGAGAGAAACAGGTCTATATGTTAAAAGTACGTTTCAACCGCCACAAGATAACCAGTGTTTCGAGACGTACATAAAGTTCACACAACAGGAATTTAAAAAACTGAGAGACTCTGAAATGTCGTATTCAGTGAGACCTAATGTGACTGGAGAAGATCGCCAAATATTATCTGCACTGTCAACTAATAGTTCCATCACCATTAAAAGGACAGATAAGGGGGCGCCTTAGTGGTGATGGACACATAAATATGTTAAAGAGGTACATCGGCAGGTAACGGATAGCAATGTGTATGAAAAATTATCAACATATCCTACTTCTAAATTGAATAGTACACTTAGGCTGTGTAGATGAAGCTAGGTTAGAGGGCATTATAGATAAAACTTTGGCAGAATATTTAGTTTAGCCATTACCCATTACACCAATTTTGTACACTTTGCCTAAGGTACATAAAAGCTTAGCAGACCCACCAGGCCGTCCAATTGTATCTGGCCGGGGATCCCTCTTTAACCACGTAGCTATCTAGATTGCGTTTTGAGGAAATTTGCCATAAACACCAGATCTTTTGTCCAGGACACCACCGATTTTCTAAACAAGTTGGAAACTATAGAAAGTAATGGGCAAATCATATTGGCTTCTCTTGACATTGTCTCCTTATAAACATCGATAGAACACAAAAAGGGCTTAACAGCAATCACCCAGGTCCTGGCCAGCTTGGACATGTCTCCGGGGCATACACGCCTGATCCTGGAGTTGTTGGGGTCCAATGTGGCCCCCACTTATGCCAACGTCTACATGACTGCCTTTGAGGACAGGTTCGTGAACGCCTCTAAATACTGGAGACATGTTCGTTGCTGGCTAAGATATATTGACAATGTTTTCCTAGTGTGGCAAGGTACATTGGATGAGTTGACTCTGTTTCATCAAGAACTAAAAAGCAAATATGTCGAACTTCAGTTCACACTGTGCTGGTCAGAGAGTAAGATCCAATTCTTGGACACAACAATATATAGAGAAAATAATAGATTGAGATCAGATCTGTATGTGAAGGCGACAGACAAGAACAGCATGCTGCATTATCAAAGCAGTCACCCAAGACATATGGTGGATTCTCTGCCACGCAGTCAATTACTCCGAGTAAAGCGGATAGTGGATAGTGAGGAGATTTTGGACACGAGATTGGATGCAATGTGTAGGAAGTTTCTAGTTAGGGTGTACCCTGAGAGATTGATCTTGAAACATAGGCACATGATTAGCAACATGAGTCGGGACACACTTCTTACCAGGAAAGATAGAGGGACTGACTTGGACAGAATACCATTTGTATCTACTTATAGCCCCATGAGTGGACTTTTTGCACATGCAATTAGAAAGAATTGGTCGTTGACCAAAAGGGGCTGTCTGAATATATCGTCCTTTGATCGACCACCAATTATGTCCTATCGTCGAAGTAAAAACTTGAGTGACTTCTTGGTAAGCTCCGATATAGGAGTGACAAAGGGTCCTGTACAAACTTACCTAAGTACTCCCAAAAAAGGCAACTTCCCTTGCCTAGGGTGCTCCTGCTGTTGCAACCTCTTAAAGGGTCCCTCTTTTTCTCACCCATATACAGGCAGGAAATTCAACATACCAGCAAGGTTTACTTGTGCCACTAACTATGCGGTATATATGATTACCTGCCCATGTGGCATTGCCTATGTTGGAGAAACCACTAATGAGGTTAGGGACCGTATCAACAAACATAAAAGTACAATACGGAGGAAACAAATTGATCTACCAGTGGCTAAGCACTTGGTCAACGAGTTGAGATTTAGAGTAATTGACCATGTACCAGTTCTGCGAAGAGGAGGGGACAGACAAGGGCTTTTAAAGAAAAAAAATAACTAAAATGGATATTCCAATTAGACAGTCTACAGACTAGGGGTCTTAATTTGGAGTATGCAATAGGCACTTACATCTAGATCCTATTCTTATGTTTTGTTTTCTGTTTTTAATGGGTATATGATCATATTCACTAATTATTGTATATTTTTTCTCATTGTATGTACTTAACAAATGCTTGGGGATGTTGGATGCCGCAATTGACCCAACTAATCAAGATGCGTACAATGAACTACACCCATCAGTATAGCATTACTTATATAGTTCTATATAGCGACACTGTATTAATAAGAATTAAATAAATAACATATTGGACATCATATTGTGTTACTGATATTTTTTGAAATAGTAAGCAGCATAATTGGATGTTCTTTCATGAACTTAAAAAGTTTCTCATGTTATCCTCTAATGACTATCCTCCACGAATAATATGGGATGAATATTATTATGGTGGTAAATCTAATAACATGTTGGATATTTGACACATTTACATCAGGGCAGGTTTTATGCTTTGCCCTTTTGTTGATGATGTATGGTTGCCACCTAGTGGTTAAGAATACACCATGGGAGGTTGTATATATTGTAACCGAGAATGGGCTAAAGTTTCCATATAAAACGTGCATCCACTATATAGGTGTAGTTAAGAGTGATTGAATTACAAATCCAGCTTTATTCTGTGAGCTAATAAGAAGCTATTGCAAGTATGCTTGGATTAAGTTTTCACCTAGAATCAGCTGTCTGCTATGGCAAACGCTTAGGAGCTCAGCGTTAAACAGACAGGGTTGCTGGGTTACCGTCTCTTGATTCCCTTCCACTGCGCAGCTGCAGTATTGTAGTTAGGTCTCTAGCGAGTAAGAATGTATATACTGACGCATGCGCAGTTATGTATCAGTATATTCACTTGTGCTATATGGGAGTGTTTCCACCTCCACTGGATTGGATGAAATTTTATATAGGGGCATGTATTTAGAACCCACATTTGGTCACAAGAATTTTATGCTTGATAAAGACTCCTGCGGAGTCGAAACATAGCACTTTACTATTGGGATGTGTTAATAAACACCTTTTACTACTTTGCCATACAGATGCTGTCCTCAAGTTTTTTGCATCAATCGATTGTCCAAAAGTGATCCCTGGTCTTGGAATTTGCATCCTGCTGAAAGTGAATGAATATATTCCAACCAAGTGAGTGCTGTAGATAATCAGTTTACGACTCTTCGTCATGTGACCAGCCCTGCTGTAATTTATTTACATGCAGTAACTACAGCTACAGCGAGTATATGGAGCACAGCGGGCCGGTCACATGATGAAGAGTCGTATCGTCATGAAGATAGATTCTGCCACTAGACTTCCGGTCCCCCGTGGGGCGTGGCCTAGCGGTGAATGTGAGCGGACATGTGTGACCGGAGCGCCTGCTGTACCCATCCTGTAAGCCCTATTTATCCCGCTGAATTCGTGGAGAACTTTCTCCCCTGTGACTTATCTCGATCTGGAGGTGGTGGTGTTGGAGTGCCCGGCCGTGATGACCCGCTGAAAAAACAGAAATCGCCGCCGGCGAGTCACGGGTCCTGCTCCCAAGATGGCGCCGGCGAGAAGGATTGCCGGACTAGAGGCCTCAGGCAGGAAGCAACAGACAAGCTGGAGCGGTTCGCCCGCATGCCGAGAGCAAGGGGCGCGGCTGCACTATAGGGAAAATCGGCAGGAGATCAGGCTGCTGGAGGCTCCTCATATGGATCCAGGTATTCCCCTTTGGCAGGGGACACAAGGAGTGAGGATGAGAAGGAGGAGGAAGTGTGCGGTGCCATGCGGGGTCAGCCAGGTGCTGGAGGGCAGAGTGGAGCAAGAAAGGGGGAATCCTCATTACAGGACATTTTTGCTGCAGTAAAGCAGAACTCCATGGTCCTCACTACATTAACCTGTCAGATGGGTGGATTGAAGGAGGACATGCTAAGAAATGATCTGCAAAAAGTAGCGGAACGCACCACTTCTATGGAGGGGAGAGTATCAGATATGGAGGATGCTATTCCTAATATACGGCTGGATATACAAGCACATTCTCAGGCTGTGGCTGCATTACAAGCAAAGACAGATGATATGGAGAATCGGCTGAGATGGAACAATGTTCGCCTAGTGGGGGTTCCGGAACGAGTGGAGGGCACGAATCCGGATGATTTATTCGAAAAATGGCTGATTGTGACATTTGGCAGAGAGGAACTTACTCCTCTGTTTGCAGTGGAGAGAGCACAAAGGGTACCGACCAGACCCAGTCCTCCGGGGAGACCGCCGAGACCCGTTCTCATAAAGATCCTACACTACAAGGATAGAGACAAGATCCTGAGGAAAGCGAGAGAACGTCAAGATTTCTCCTTCAATGGGGTGAGAGTATCCTTCTTCCCTGATTTCTTTATGGAAGTGCAACGGAAAAGATCGCAATTTATGGATGTAAAGAGGCGCCTTAGGGCGTTGCAAGTTCAATACTCCATGATGTATCCTGCCAGGCTTAGAGTGGTGGCCCTGGGAACGACTTCCTTCTTTGAGACACCATGAGAAGCGGTTAGATGGTTGGACAGCCGTGAAAGCCAATTGAGACCGGAAGATGCGGAGAGGCGGCACTGATCTTTGAGTGGACGGGCTGGGACGATGAGGCCGGTGATAAGGGACTGTGGCAGGTGCCGTAGACTATTGCAAGAACTGGCACTGACGGCTCATTGCTGTGTATGGTTTCGGACATTGGGGGGAAATACTATGTTGAAGGGATGGCTGATTATTTGCAAAGAGCAGTGGGAGTAATGGTCAGTTGAGTATGGTGAGTGGTATGCAGGATATGGTATCACTGATTGTGTGGTGGGCGGTGATTGCCTGCCGATGCTCGTCGTTATGGGCTATGACAGACACTGTCGCCCCGACCCTTTGAGGGGGTAGGTTTATTGGGGTTGCTACAGGGGTTGGGTAGGGAAGGGGTGCGGGGGGAGTTTGACTCAGCCGGTCAGATATACACAACTAAAGCTACAGGGTAAGAAGTATTGGGTTATGTTGAGGGTTGATGGGATCACTTAATTGTCCGTCCTGGAAAGTTCGGGCCCTGCGTGACTCCAGGAAACGTCATGCAGTGTTTGGATTTCTCAAGCAACAGGAGGCACGGGTGATTGGATTGCAGGAGACGCATATGACTAGGGACTCTGCATACATTATACATAGGGCCTGGATAGGACATAGCTTTAATTCCTACCACACCACTTATTCCAGGGGGGTGAGTCTTCTCATACATAGGGCAGTACCATTTATTTGTCATTCTTCCTTCCATGATGGGGAGGGGCGGTATACATTGTTTTCTCTATCATTGGGAATGTGTGTTGGTGGTGCTGTATGTTCCTCCTCCCTTTTCAAGTGGGTGTATTAGAAAAGTAGTGGAAGAACTGTCTAGATTCCCGGAGTTGCCTTTACTTTTGATGGGGGATTTTAACGCTGTGATGAATACGGGTATGGATAAATTTGGTGCGGTGGGGGGAGGGATAACAGTGTTTGGTTGTCTTATTGCCGAGATGGGTTGGCGGAATATATGGAGAGATAAGCATCCAAGACGGTATCCGTATTCATGTGCTTCCTCAACGTATCAGTGTCTCTCTAGGATTGACTTAGTATTGTGCTCGCCTACAGCGGTGCCCTTTGTTGCTCAGATAGAGTACCTACAGAGAGCTTTATCGGACCATTCTCCTTTGTTAATAAAGGTGGAGGCGGAGGGGAGGACAGGGCGGGGTCAGGGGTGCTGGAAGCTCAATGCATTTTGGCTGAAGTTGATAGATAATAAAAAGATTCTAGAACTAATAAAGGAATATTGTCAGTTCAATTCTGGTACAGTGCCACAGGAGATACTGTGGGACGCGACGAAGGCATGGTTGAGAGGGGTGTTTATCCAGCACATTAATGCGGTAAAAAGGTCTAGACAGTTAGAGGACACATTGTTGGAAAGGATGGCGGAGACAGAACGGTTACATATCGCGGAAAATACGCCGGATACTTTGAGGAATTGGGTGGAGGCACAGCGGTTGTTAAAACAGCACCAGTTGGAGAGGGCAGATAACAAGAGGATGTTTCTGAAGCGCCAATATTATGAGGAAGGGGAAACAACAGGAAGGTTGTTAGCCAAAATGGCACAGGCCCAGAGGGAGAATAATTATATACATGCCATAAGGGGGGAGGGGGGGGAAGGCCAGAGACTGATACAGGAAGGATATTGAAAGTATTTCAGAAGTTTTATTCAGATTTATATGCCTTTAGAGCAGAGCACACACCTCAACAGTTGGAGGAGTATCTAGGGGAGGTTTGTCTTCCCAGATTGGGAGGGGAGGAGAGAACGACATTGGAGGAGCCTATTTCTCTGGAGGAACTCCAGGCAGCCAGGGATACTAGTAAATGAAAAGGCGCCGGGACAGGATGATCTTCCTGTAGAGGTTTTTAAGGAATATGGGGAGGAGCTAACACCTCAGTTACTAGCTACTCTGCTGGAAAGTTTTGATAGGGAGAGGCTCCCGGATTCAATGTATGGGGCTACTATAGTGGTTCTGCCTAAGGAGGGTAAGGATATTCAGCTGCCGGAATCCTAAAGACCAGTGTCCCTATTGACGGCGGATATTAAAATTATGGCGAAGGTTTTGGCGCTTAGGCTTTCCAGAGTAGTGGCTGGCGTGGTACATGGGGACCAGGCCGGCTTTATGCCGTCTAAGTCAACAGCAGTGAATCGGAGACGTGAATTTGCAGGTGCTTCCAGATAATCCTATGGGACGAGCCATTCTTTCATTAGATGCTGCTAAAGCGTTCGATTGTTTGGAGTGGGGATATTTATGGTCAGTCCTGGATAAAATGGTGTTCAGTCCTAATTTTATAAAATGGGTAAAGCTGTTATATGTGGCCCCAACTGCAAGGATAAGGGTGAATGGTGCCTTCTCTGATCGGTTTGCGCTGGCTAGGGGAACACGCCAGGGCTGTCCCTTGTCACCGTTGTTATTTGCTCTAGTGGTGGAACCATTGGCATGTGTGGTCCACCAACATAAAGACATACAGGGGTTGAGATATGGGGGGGTGGAGGAGCGAATTGCATTATATGCGGATGATATGCTGTTGTTCATGGCGGATACCGAGCACACTCTACCGTTAGTTATGGTGCTGATTAAACGCTTTGGGAACTACTCTGGATTACTAATAAATTGGTCGAAATCTGCTATTATGTTCATGGATCCGGGGGTTATCCAGACTGGGGATGAGGACGTTGCGATACCGGTTGTCACGGAGTTTAAATATCTGGGGGTTCGGGTGACGGCGAAAGTGCAGGATTATATGTCCCTTAATGTTGTGCCAATGTTACCAAAGATAAAGGCCAAAGTGGAGGCTTGGAACAAGCTCCCACTATCTGCTCTGGGTAGGACTAATTTGATCAAAATTATCCTTATGCCTCAAGTGTTGTACGTCATCCATAACTCCCCGGTGTGGATCCCCAAATATTGGTTTAGGAGGCTGCATAACCTTTTTAGAGACCTAGTGTGGAAGTGGGGGGGGGGGGTGTCCAGGATCAAACTGGAGAAGCTGCAATTGTCTAAGGAAGAGGGGGGCTTGGCTCTGCCCAATGCATGGGGGGTGTATTACTTGGCTGCTCAGTCCCAGCACTTTTGGGGGTGGGAGCGGGAGGAAACATGGGGGTCCAGTGCACATATTCTTTCATTTCTGGGGGGAGTGGACAATCCGCTGGCAGGACTGGAAGCACACAGTTATAAGAGGCTAGCGAGTAATCGACCCACTTTGCTTCTCATATATAAGGTGTGGTGGCAATGTAAGCAATTGTTGGGGATAGGGGAATGCAATAAATATACTCCACTTTGGCGGAATCCATATCTGTGGGAATTGTACAAATTGGAAGGGATGCAGGGGTGGGAACAGCGATGCATTATCAGACTGAGTCAGTTGCACGAGGGGGACACCCTCAAATCCTTTCAGCAACTAAGGGATGGGTTTTCAGCTGTATTCCCACATGTTTTATCAGTATCTACAGATTCGTCATGCTGTACAGACACAAGCTGCCAGGGTGGACCTGACCATCCATGCAACGGGAGTGTTGGAACATATTACGAAAGCAGTTACATCGAGAGGGTTGATCTCGTTGGTCTATCGCAGGTTACTGTCGGAACATCTGAGTGATCTTATGGCACCTGTTAAAGCTAAATGGGAAAGAGATGTGGGTCCTATTCCCAAGGACCACTGGGAGGCTGTCTTGGCGTCACCATGTACTCTGTCTGTTAATGTAGCGCAAAGGAGGTCCCAACTATTTCTGATACATAGGGTATATAGGACCCCCTGGGTTCTGAAATGTATGGGATTACGGGCGGATGCCAGGTGCCCTCGGTGTCCGGAGGAAAAGGCGGACATTTTTCACATGTTTTGGTCCTGCAGGATTTTGGGGACCCTATGGAAAGAGATGTCAGTGTTACTGGGACGAGTGTTTGAGGTGCAGATTCCGTTGGATCCCTTGGTAATGTTGCTGGGATATGTTGGTGATTTGGAGGGGGATCGGATGACATGTTTGGCAATTGCGAAAATATTGTACCAAGTTAAGAAGGGTATAGCAAAACACTGGCTGGACTCGGAACCACCCTCGAAGCGAGAAATTATAGCTACACTTAACTTTCAGATTTTGATGGAATATAGGATATAATCCAAGAGGGGGTCTAGTAACAAATTTGAGAAACAATGGGCTAGGTGTATTGATCACTCTGGTTGTGCTTCTTCGGAACTCCTGACGCTCCGCTTGGGTGTTCCAGTTTAAAATGGCAGAAGGGAGGGTGGAATGTCCTGAGGTTCCAGGGGATAATACTGTGACATTGGGCACTGTAGCTTTTCCGCAGGGGTGGAGGGGTTCTACACTTTGGATTTGTTGGAATGACTGGGGTATGCACATGAGGAGCTGGAGGGAGGCGGGGAGCTGGAATATGGAGGAGAAGGAGATAGTGTATGGAAGCCTGTGGCAAGAAGGACGGCTGATGGGTTGCGGGGGGAGGGTGATCAATAGAACAAATGTAATAAATCAAAATCACAACTGATACACAAAAAAGGAAAGGTTATCTTGCCAATTTTGAAGCCAGCAATTGAAATATCTGCCATTGCAACTGAACTTTCTTTAGGAGTAATCATTGAGCCCCATATCACAAAATGTAATGGTTATAGTGATGGTCACACCCAGGGCCGATTCTAGCTTTTCTGCTGCTTGAGGCAAAAATTAATATGGCGCCCCGCAAATCTTGATTGACATCCCCCTACATCACTAAATCATACCACCCATTGTCTCGCTGCAGATCATACAGTAACTACAGTGCTGATTAGACGCAGAATAAAATTTACATTAAGTGATTCACAGGTGACGTCTTCTCAGATTCTAGATGTTGTTTTTCTCTTTTCTCCTCCATGCGGTCCAGACCTCTATTATGACTTCTCCTGGCCACAGCCGATTTCTGCAGTTTTCCGCTCAGATGTCTTCAGCTTCTCACTTTTCCAACATTTCTGCACCTATAAACGAAGATAAAATTCTCATGGTGCCACACGCTACGCCCCTAAATATAAGAGCGCCATACACTGCACCTCTAATTATAATAGAACCATACAGTGTCCCCACACACACAGTGCCCCATGTAGATAGTGCTTTCCATAGAGCCCCCTGTAAATAGTGCCCCCATAGAGCCACCTGTAGACTGCCCCACATAGAGCCCCCTGTGGAAATTGTCCCACATAGAGCCCCCTGTAGACAGTGCCCCACATAGAGCTCCATGTAGACCGTGCCCCACATACATAGTGCCCCATATAGAGCCTCCTGTAGATACTGCCCCATAGAGCCCCTGTAGATAGTGCCCCCATAGATAATGCCCCCCCCCCGTAAGTGTAGCCCTACATAGATCGCCTGTAGATAGTAGCCCCCGTAGATAGTGCCCCACATAGAGCCCCCTGTAGACAGTTTCCTACATAGATCCCCCTATAGATAGTGGCCTTTATAGATCCCCATGTAGATAGTAGCCCCTGTAGATACTGCCCCCTGTAAATAGTGCCCCACATACAGCCCCCTGTAGATGGTGCCCTACATAGATCCCCCTGTGCATCGTGGCCCCCATCGATAGGAGCCCCTGTATATAGTGCCCCAAATACAGCCCCTGTAGATAATGCCTCACATATAGCCCCTGTAGATTGTGCCCCACTTATAGCCCCTGTAGATAGTGCCCCACATATAGCCCCCCTGTAGACAGTGCCCCACATATAGCCTCCCCCTGTAGATAGTGCCCGACATCTAGCCCCCACATATAGCCCCCCTGTAAATAGTGCTCCACATATAGCCCCCACATATAGCCCTCCTGTAGATAGTTCTCCACATATAGCCTCCACATATAGCCCCCTGTAGATAGTGCACCACATATAGCCCCTCACACTTTAACAGGAAAAATAAACTTTACATACTCACCTGAACTCGTTCCTGTGTCGTCCTCTTCTGAGCAGGTCTGCTGTGGCTGAATGACGCAAGTGGCGCGATGAAGTCATTGCGCCGCTTGCATCATTGAAAGGCGCAGGAGGGGGTGGTGGCGGCTAGTTTCAGTGGCACCGCCGCCCCCTCAGAGAGGCAGCAGGCCTTATGCTCATCTCGCCTCATGGACGGTGCAGGCCTGGTCACCCCCAACGACTAGGGGCTTCTGGAAATATAAGAATATAATACTGAATTTTCTTCTATTGTACCTTCTTTCGTTCCTCTGTTTACCTGTAACTTTAAGTACTTACCAATAGCCTCTCAGTGTACTACATAAACTGTCCTTTTGTCTCACAACACAGGATTTGTTTTCCTTTTTAATTTTTAAAACCAAGCCTCTCTTTAAAGTGAATGTCAACTCTTGTATACCATTTTATTTTGAGTTTTTTTAGCTTATGATTTATACATTAAACTATAATAAGAGTATGCAGGCAGTCAGAATTAGTGCCCCAAATACAGCCCCTGTAGATAATTCCCCACATATAGCCCCTGTAGATTGTGCCCCACTTATAGCCCCTATAGATAGTGCCCCCCTGTAGACAGTGCCCCACATATAGCCTCCCCCTGTAGATAGTGCCCCACATATAGCCTCCCACTGTAGATAGTGCCCCACATATAGCCCCCTGTAGATAGTGCCCCACATACAGCCTCCCCTGTAGATAGTGCCCCCTGTTTATAGTGCTCCACATATAGCCCCCACATATAGCCCCCCTGTAGATAGTGCTCCACAAATAGCCTCTCACACTTTAACAGGAAAAATAAACTTTACATACTCACCTGAACTCGTTCCTGCGTCGTCCTCTTGCAATGCAGGACTGCTCTCTTCTGAGCAGGTCTGCTGGGGCTGAATGACGCAAGTGGCGCAATGAAGTCATTGCGCCACTTGCATCATTGAAAGGTGCAGGAGGGGGTGGTGGCGGCCAGTTTCAGTGGCACCGCCGCCCCCTCAGAGAGGCAGCAGGCCTTATGCTCATCTCGCCTCATGGACGGTGCAGGCCTGGTCACCCCCAACGACTAGGGGCTTCTGGAAATATAAGAATATAATACTGAATTTTCTTCTATTGTACCTTCTTTCGTTCCTCTGTTTACCTGTAACTTTAAGTACTTACCAATAGCCTCTCAGTGTACTACATAAACTGTCCTTTTGTCTCACAACACAGGATTTGTTTTCCTTTTTAATTTTTAAAACCAAGCCTCTCTTTAAAGTGAATGTCCACCCTTGTATACCATTTTATTTTGGTTTTTTTAGCTTATGATTTATACATTAAACTATAATAAGAGTATGCAGGCAGTCAGAATTTTTGTCAGTTCTGTCAATGCGAGGGATTTGGAGCTCTGTATCAGAAAAATAAAACTTGGGCTGCTAGAAAGATTCTGTATATTATGAAAGTAATCCGCACAGAATGTTAAACCTAAAAAAATGACACCACGTTGTCTTATGCTGGCTAGACATAACACATACAGACACATGGGTGAATGTAAAGCTATATTTAGGGACAATAGCAAGTTTCTGTCAGCATTTAACATTTCACATGGAGAATTTCCAACATGTTATAAAATCTCAATGCAAACAATATGATTTTTCCCTTTTCGTACTGTAAAGAATAGTGTTCAGTGCTATGGGCCATTGAGCCCCATAGACCATTTGATCTCACCAGTGGTTTATTGTTCGTCCAACCATTAGAATCTTCCTGTCTAGTTTTGCTGTGTTGAGTTTTTCTATGATGTTCTCATTTATGCACAGCTGAAACAACGTACAATACCTATATCTATGGGCAGGAGACCCAAGCTGTACATCTCTGCAAACACATATAAACAAATTTACGTTTTTATACTAAAACAAACTGTGTGACCACATGACAGTTCTGAATCTAGGGCTATGGATACACAGTTTAGTGTCATCTCTGCACCTGCAGATTTCTAAAACTTGATCAGATATCGTCAGGTTTAAAAAGACTCTGTCACCACATTATAAGTGACCTGTCACCTACATAATCTAATCGGCGCTGTAATGTAGATCACAGCAGTGGGTTTTATTTTGAAAAACGATCATTTTTTAGCAAGTTATGCACAATTTTAGATTTATGCTAATTAGTTTCTTAATAGACCACTGGGCGTGTTTTTACTTTTTACCAACTGGGCGTCGTGAAGAGAAGTGTATGACGCTGACCAATCAGTGACCAATCAGCCTCATACACTTCTCATTGTTCCAGCCCAGCTTCTTACACTGCACAATCACACTGTAACAATGGGCTGGAACAATGAGTAGTGTATGATGCTGATTGGTCACTGATTTGTCACTGATTGGTCAGCGTCATACACTCCTCTGTACAACGCCCAGTTGGTAAAAAGTAAAAACACACCCAGTTGTCTATTAAGAAACTAATTAGCATAAATGTAAAATTGCTCATAACTTGCTCAAAAATGATCGTTTTTCAAAATAAAACCCACTGCTGTGATCTACATTACAGCGACGATCAGATTATGTAGGAGATAGAGCATTTATAATCTGGTGACAGAGCCTCTTTAAGTTCCTGGCTGGAAATGAACATCAACTTCTACATTTAATTTCTAGCAAAGGTATTGATGTATGAAATCCATGAATAGAATTTAAGACCGAAACATGATCACTGCAAGTAAGTCTTCTTTTCTAAATAAGTAAACCCATTCCAGTTTTAGTTTCAAAAGTTATTTATTGTAAGGTAGGTCAACAAAATTTCCTACAAACAGTTATAGAAAACAAGAATTATTGACCATCGTGTGTATGATAGAAAAATCAGCATACTTAAGACAAGTGTCACATACATTCAGAACAAGATCCAATCATCGTCTCAGAAAGAACATAGAAACATATATAAATAAAAAGGAAAAAGTACCTAGATGGCTATGTCAATACATATGCATTAGAGAAAGAGAGAAGGAAAAAAAGACCCGTCCCTTAAAGAGATTTCCTCAACTGTCCCTATTAGTCGGCCACTTCCCTTTCCACGACTTTTCTGTCTGGTCCCTCCCCTTTAGAGAAGAAAAAAAAAAAGAAGGGGGTATCGAGCCCATTAAAGTTGTAAGTAATGGCTACGTTTAGGGGTCCAAGCACTAGCTACCCATGGTGCCCATAATTTGTCGTAGTGATCTCTAGTGTTAGCAAAAGTTGCGTTCATTTTTTCAAAGAGCATAATCTTATTTACTCGTTGATCACCTCTCAGATTCTAGCGGCTAGGAAGATATATTGTAAAAGTTTCTAGAAGGTATATGAGGAAACAGGTGGTTTCTCTCAGAGCAGGAGCTGTTGCAGTCATAGGAAGATCCACCAAAAATATCTGATTAAGAGATGTCTTATGGATTCCCTAAAGTATTTCATATGTGGCAAGTATTTACTGGCACTTATCCTCTAAAACAGAAAGGGGAAACTTCAGAGTAGAATTGGTGACTTCTAGACAGAACCATAAAAGTTATAATTTATGAAGGACTTTAACATAAGATTCCATTAGCGTCGCCTGCCAACTACCTTTGCTAATCATAGTGCAGCATTCGTGCAATTGTGAAGCAGTGTAACGCCCAAATCAATTTCCAAGCCATACATGAAGTTCAGCTTAGCTGGATGGGAGGAATGTAAGTCGCTATAAATATAGGCCAAAGAAACCCTGTCCCCAACCCTACGAATGCATAATATTTCAAATGCAGTGGAACCTACAGAGGCGTTTTAACCTACAGTGGAACCTACAGAGGCTTTAGGGCGTGTAGAAACTGGAAAATGTGATGGACTCAGAGATTCAGAGGGAGGAGGAAGACAATGAGTGTTGAGGTATGCTTTGGAAGTAACCATGACAAAGTCACTCAGGATCCTAAGCCTAGTATGTTTCTACCATATGAAATCTGTCGGTGAACGGCCAGGGGTGAAGAGTGGATTATGGAAAATCGGCATCAGTGGAGAAAACGGACTTTGCAGCTTATACGAAAACTGAACACGTCGCCAAAGCTGATCATATAAGTGACCGTAGCAGCGGGATAAAATTGGGGATTGGCAAATTAGGGGACCACATTAGGGCCTGAAGTAAAACGGGAGCTGTAAGCAAGGACTCCAGGGCCACACACTGTGCCGGTTTTGCCACATTGTGTATAGGGGTTACCTGGGAAAGCCGGACAGCAAGATAGTACTAGTAAAGATTCAGGACTGATAACCCCCTCCTACCCACTTATGTAAGTACATGGTTGTCCTAGCTATATTTGGCCTTCTTTCCTGCCCAAATGAGATTAAATATTTTCAATTGCAATTTTTTAATATCTTAATAGCATTTTGCTCACTCCCAGACAGAGACACGTAGATGTAATAAATGCTTGACCATCTTGAAGAAACAGAGTAAGGCCAGGGCTACACAGAGACTTTATGTAGTGCAACTGATTGATTTTAACTATAAAGCTACAGATGCAGTTCAAAGGAATACATTGAATTGTATGTAATCTTGTGGACTGCAGATGTGCAGCTGTTACCATTGATGCGAATGTAGGTGCATGAAATCACAAATATCACTAATGCGAATAACATACATTTTTGCATTCTCTTTAGTCTTATTAGCATACAGTCCTCTATCTCTCATAGAATATTTCTTACTACCCTTAGGCCTCATGCACACGACCGTGTTTTTGCGGCCGCAATTCCCCCGAAAATCCACGGGAGAATTGCGGCCCCATTCTTTTCTATGGGGCCGTGCACACGACCGTAGTTTTTGCGGTCCGTGCACGGCCCGGGAGCCCGGACCGCAGAAAGAACGGGCATGTCTTATTACGGCCCGGTTCTGCGGTCCGGGCTCATTGAAAACAATGGCCACGGCCATGTGCATGTCGTACGATTTGCGGGCGGCCTGCGGCTGACAGTCCGCTGACAGTCCGCAGCCGGCCAACCCGAAAATCACGGCCGTGCACACGGCTACGGTCGTGTGCATGAGGCCTTAACCTGAAACCACTCTCCTCTGTAATTCAGCTATTATGGAACAAAGTTCAGTAATACACTGTGCAAACCTACAGTTAATGAGGTATTCCACAGTTATAGACGCAGATATCTGGTGTCCTTTACAATGCCAAGATCTCTGTTAAACCAACTCTGATTTGTCTCATTACAGCCCCCTCTATCTTTTGCTAATATTGCAGTACCTCATCCTCAAGAGAGGAGGAGCCCCACATAGGTTAACACCATCAAAGGGGAAGCTGGATGGGGCCACTTGAGCTTTGGCACCTATTTGCTGCAGGTGTGGCCCTAAGGCTAATGGTATATATGCTGTTGCCTGAACTCACTTTCTTGTTAGTTACACAAACTCTGGATGGTGGCTAAGGCCTCATGCACACAACCGTAGTGGTGTGCACAGCCCATGATTTGCGGCTCGGACGGCCGCGGGGTGTCATCTGCGGGCCACCTGCAAATCATGGCCATGTAAATTTTTTTAACACGTCCTATCTTTTTGTGGTCCAAGCTCCCGGGCAATGTCAGTGGAAACCACGGTCGTGTGCATGGGCCCATAGAAATTAATGGGACCGCAATTCACCCACAGATTTGCAGGTGAATTGCGGCCGCAAAAACATATTTGTGTGCATGAGGCCTAATGAGTTGAACTAGACAATAGGGTTGCCAATAGTCCGATAAATCAACAACCCAGCCGGTATTTACACTAAAATGCTGTCAAAAGTAACATTTTTTTACTGGCAATAGCGAGTGTCTGTATTTTGCCATGATAAGTCAGTACGTGTGCAGTCACGTTACTTACTATTTGAATTTGGATACTACTTATTTGCTATGCTGCCAAGCCTTAGGAACGACAGCAGCATCAGGACTAGGTCAAGTGTGAGATTAGCGCAGACAGGAGATTGCATCTTGCAAGGCCGAAGAGAGCCAGAGACACTCACATTCAGCAGGAGGACTGCCTGCCTGTGCAACCCCAACAGTCAAGAGCGGAGAACGGCGGAGGATAATGACTTAAGGCCCTATTACACTGGCCAATTTTGGATGGTGCAACAAGCGCCGATCAACGAGAGAGCTCTTTGATCGGCGATCGTTTGCTCCTGTCACAAGATCGTTACTCTGATCGCTCGTGCCCGTACAGTATCATCATGTCGGTAGCGCATCTCCCTGTTTACACAGGGAGATGTGCTGCAGACAACGATAATATTTCAGTTTTTTAAAATGATACGATCAGCAGTTGAACGAGCATTTGCTAGAACATTCTGTGAATACTTGTCTGTCCGATAATTGCCCAGTGTAAAACCTCCTTTAGTTACAGTGACTCATTGTCTGTCTCCCAGACCTCTACATAAGTGGCAAATTACAGTCAAAGGAAATCGCGCCCATAAATCTAATCCCACTTTTTACCCATGTTGGGGTGTACAGTATATACAGAGGCCAGTTTTGTGGTGTTTTTATTGTGATTTGCTCAAAATTACTGCAAAAAAAACAAAACGGCAAGTGTAAGTACACCCGGAACCTAGAGGGTATTTTTGAATGAAAAAGGTTGCAACCCTAACAAAAAGGGCTGCCAGTAGTATTGGCAATAGGTTTTTTACCTGACACTGCTGAAGTATGACAAAATAAAACTAAATTGTGAGGTCAAGGCAGTAGACTGTAAAAAATAAAAATGACTTTACAACTGTGACTACTGGCACTAAAGAAACATTATAGGAGGATTTCGGACAAGACACATACTGGTTTGCTCCACAGGTAGTCTGTTATTGCCAATGTAACTATACTGCAGGAGACTTAGGAACATTTGTAATTTCCGTTTCTAAGCAGCACCAATATCTTAGCAATGGAAAAGTACTTAAACGGTTATTCCTAACTCAGACATTTATTACATATCCACAGGAAATGTCATAAATGTCTTATAGATGCGGGTGGCAGTTCTGGGACCCGCAACTATATTGAAAACAGGCATCACTTGACCCCCTGTCCCGCCAGGTGACATGGCTGCTGGCTACCGATTCTAGGCGGGAACTATGTAGAGAGGGCTGCGCACGCGTGTATCTCTCTCCATTATGTTCCATGGGAGTTACAGCCGAGCAGCACTTTTCCACATTCTTACCAGATGAGACGGGGTTCGGATGAACCCCATTCTCAATATAGATGCCAAGTCCCAGTGCTGGGACCCGCTTCTATCATACATTTGTCTGAGATGGGAATAACTCTTTAAGGATGCTGCATAATAACAAAAATGATTCCACACAATGATATCTTCAACCTTCTTTATGAACTCGCGTCTTAGTCATTACAGTCAGTGGAGAAATCCAACTCAATGGGAAATTTACAAGCTTTAGAGGCTATGTATGGTGTTTTAAACAACTTTTAAATTGTTTTTTATTTAAAAAAATGTTTTACTTTTTGAAATACAGCTTCTATGTTTTCTGGATACATAGAAGCTGTATCTTGCGCTCAGAGCCAAATCAGTCTGGCCAGCCGGACTGACGGCTTCTGTGACAGCAGGTTCTGAACTTAGATGTGATCGATACACACAGGACCCGCTGCCACCGAAGCCATGACCTTATGGATTTGACTAAGTAGAAGATACCCACAAAGGTAAAGGGTAGTGTGGTAAATTGAATGGGGACGCATTCCAAGTTTTGCTATGAATGGTTAAACTTTTGTGTGCATTATCCCTGTACTGTGACATCAGTGAATGCATTATTCCTGTGTTGAGATGTCACTGTTTTTCTTTTGCTGTAACTTCACTAAGTAGCTAATCCTTGCATTGTGACATCACTGTTTGCATGATCCCCGTGCTGTAACTTCATTGAGTTTATTATTTTTTTCCTGTCACATTACTCTGTGTAATATTTCTATGCTTTGGTATAACTGTGTACAGTATCCCTGTACTGTGATATCACTGTGAGCATGATTTATGTGCTTCAACTTCATTTTGTTTATTATCCCTTTATATAACATTACTGCACCATGGGCACATGCCCAGCCAATTTCCCCAACCCCCCTTTTCTCCACCCCCCCCCCCAGTGACCCCTTAGTAGGCATGTTAACATAAATGTTGATTTTCAATAGAAATTTGTTACTAATATAAAAGTACAATGACCGTTTTATTTACAACTATACCCATTCCATTATTGTATATAGTGTATTATAAGTTATACTATATACTTAATATATAGTAATACATAATAGTTGGCAACATGTGTAGGACTTCCTTTTTTACGCTCACCATTGCTCCTTTCTTTAAATTTTTACATTATCACATATAATGCAAAATCGGAGGAGAAAGACTATGTAAAAGCTTTACAACTGGCCACACACAATTGTGTGCTAAAAAAGTATTAAACGTATGTGTATATCATCTCGAAGTTCCCTTAGGTGTCTATGGGTTAATGTATGGCAAAAAGTTGTGATACATGGCATACTTTGATGGCTCACTAATGGATAAAACACTTGCTGAACAACATGCCCAAGACTATGCTTCTTTCATTACTCCCCAGGATGTTGCTTGTCGGGTACAATTTTTCCAGCAAAAGGAAAACATTCTAAAAACAACCTCAGCCCTCGATGTTATTCCTCATGGCATGCCATAACCATGCATCATGCAGTCAAACCATTGCTGCTTTGTGTTGCTTGTGTTCCTGAATCAGAATTTACTTTAGTAACTGTGGCCTTATTCTTACAACCCTGAATGATATAGTCTTTTATGTTCCATCCTGCATCTGGTATAGTTTAAACGATTGACTTTCTACTTGATCTGACTGAATCATACAGATATGGCATACCTGCCGTTTACCGGCCTGATTTCCTGAAAAAACTACTTATATATGACTATGGTAATTAAAGACTATATGTTGGTGGATTATTATTATTATTTTTTATCAATTAAATGTGTTTTGTGTTATTAATGACTTTTCTAATTGACTTTTGTTCATTTATTTTTTATAATTCAGCTTCTATGTATTCTATATACATAGTTCTGTATTGATCTGTATTCTCTCTCAGCTGATTCCGTCAGTTCGGCAGAACTGACGGCTCGGCTGAGAGCGGGTCCTATGTGTCTCTGACACACAAGATCCAGCTAATATCAATCACATCAAAACACATTGATCTAATTAAAAAAAAAAAATAATCGAAAAGGTGTACAGTGAGGGAAATAAGTATTTGATCCCTTGCTGATTTTGTAAGTTTGCCCACTGTCAAAGACATGAACAGTCTAGAATTTTTAGGCTAGGTTAATTTTACCAGTGAGAGATAGATTATATATAAAAAAAAAAAAGAAAATCACAATCTCAAAATTATATATATTTATTTGCATTGTGCACAGAGAAATAAGTATTTGATGCCTTTGGCAAACAAGACTTAATACTTAGTGGCAAAACCCTTGTTGGCAAGCACAGCAGTCAGACGTTTTTTGTCGTTGATGATGAGGTTTGCACACATGTTAGATGGAATTTTGGCCCACTCCTCTTTGCAGATCATCTGTAAATCATTAAGATTTCGAGGCTGTCGCCTTGCAACTCGGATCTTCAGCTCCCTCCATAAGTTTTTGATGGGATTAAGGTCTGGAGACTGGCTAGGCCACTCCATGACCTTAATGTGCTTCTTTTTGAGCCACTCCTTTGTTGCCTTGGCTGTATATTTCGGGTCATTGTCGTGCTGGAAGACCCAGCCACGAGCCATTTTTAATGTCCTGGTGGAGGGAAGGAGGTTGTCACTCAGGATTTGACGGTACATGGCTCCATCCATTCTCCCATTGATGCGGTGAAGTAGTCCAGTGCCCTTATCAGAGAAACACCCCCAAAACATAATGTTTCCACCTCCATGCTTGACAGTGGGGACGGTGTTCTTTGGGTCATAGGCAGCATTTCTCTTCCTCCAAACACGGCGAGTTGAGTTAATGCCAAAGAGCTCAATTTTAGTCTCATCTGACCACAGCACCTTCTCCCAATCACTCTCAGAATCATCCAGATGTTCATTTGCAAACTTCAGACGGGCCTGTACATGTGCCTTCTTGAGCAGGGGGACCTTGCGGGCACTGCAGGATTTTAATCCATTATGGCGTAATGTGTTACCAATGGTTTTCTTGGTGATAGTGGTCCCAGCTGCCTTGAGATCATTAACAAGTTCCCCCCGTGTAGTTTTCGGCTGAGCTCTCACCTTCCTCAGGATCAAGGATACCCCACGAGGTGAGATTTTGCATGGAGCCCCAGATCGATGTCGATTGATAGTCATTTTGTATGTCTTCCATTTTCTTACTATTTCACCAACAGTTGTCTCCTTCTCACCCAGCGTCTTACTTATGGTTTTGTAGCCCATTCCAGCCTTGTGCAGGTCTATGATCTTGTCCCTGACATCATTAGAAAGCTCTTTGGTCTTGCCCATGTTGTAGAGGTTAGAGTCAGACTGATTAATTGAGTCTGTGGACAGGAGTCTTTTATACAGGTGACCATTTAAGACAGCTGTCTTTAATGCAGGCACCAAGTTGATTTGGAGCGTGTAACTGGTCTGGAGGAGGCTGAACTCTTAATGGTTGGTAGGGGATCAAATACTTATTTCTTATAGCCTTTAGGTTTTGTCATTTCTTTTATACTGCTTTTTGCCTATGCATTTCCTGTTTCCACCACTAGGGACAGAATCAATGTTTGCAGCACTGTCATTTTGGAGCTCTTCCTCCATTTAATTATAATCTTCGCCTCTATCTCCACCCTCTTTGCCTGTTCTTTTTTTACCTCCTTCGCTCCCCCTATCCTCTTCCCTGTACTTGCTTTCCTTGTTCTCATTTCCCTATTCCCCATACACATACTAATAAATACATATTGGTAGTATATTGCTTGTTTGTTTCTGCCCAACTTTGTATCTTTCTGCCTTATACTTATTGCGTATCTGGGATATTTAACTATATTGTGTATGGGGGAAAAAAAGGAATAAGACACATGAATAACGATTGTGCCTTTTATTACATTCCTTTTAGAAAATGCTCTCTATACAGTGTCAGATTACAACAGGAAGTAGCTCTAACTTACACAATGCTGCTGAACTAAAACCAAGATATGAAATCCATGAAAATGTTATACTAAGTGACAGAATAAAGAATGTTTCCAAGTCTTCCCTCACACTCATTGTAGTTAAATATTTCTGATGATAGTCACATTCCATTAAAGACTATGCACACTTTTGAAAACTTTATTTATTTATTTTTCAATAAAAATGTCAGTGTGTTTGGTGCCACTTTTTAAATTACTTTTTATTAAAAATTATTTTTACTTTTTGAGAAACAGCTGCTTTGTATCCTGTATATAGAGCAGCTGTATCTTGAGCTGAGACCTGAATCCGTCAGGTCAGGGGCACTGATGGGTTCGGTGACAGTAGGTCCTGCATGTCTCTGACACGCAGGATCGAGCTGTTACCGATCACATCTAAGTTTATAACTTAGATGTGATCGATAATAGGTGGATCCTGCTTGTCAGAGACATGCAGAACCCACTGACACTGAACCTGTCAGTGCCGCTGACCTGACGGATTCAGGTCTCAGCGAAAGATGCCGCTTCAAGTTTTCAAAGTTGTACATAGCATTTAAAAATAAAAATATTTTTTAATAAAAAGTAATTAGAAATTTGCACCAAACACACTGATACACATTTTTATAAAAAAAACAATAACAACTTTTTCAAAGGTGTAAATTGCTTTTAATAAATAAAAATACATCATCTCACCATTTATATTCACCTTTCCCCTGTCTTCTAAAAATTCTATGAGTGCCTCCCCCGGTAACTTGTTAGGCTGGGTCCATCATCTATATCCAGGGCTGACATCAGGGCAGTACAGCTGGTACTGCAGAAAAGGGCCCAGCCACAATGCTGGAAAAAAGGGGCCCGCCCGCTTCTTAGTAACTGTAAACATTTCTATCAGGGCCCCAGCGTTTGTTACTTGGATCAAGGAACAGACCCTTCCTCCGAAGTAACTTTAACGCTGGGACCCTGAGAGGACAGTAGGGGAAGTTGCTGCATGAGAAGCATGAAAGCAGCTCCATGTGGAGAGAGCCGCCCACCAGACACAACCGACAGGACCCTGCAAGACTGGTGAGTGCCCCATCCTCCTTCACATCCCCCCTGACTCTACTTGTAGAAAATAAAGTGGTTTTTTTTTCATCGTTTACTTTGCGTATTTTGCTGCAATTTTCGTAATCGTGGGAAAAATGGCTCAGTTTTGCCACGATTTTAAAAATCACGGCAAAATGGCCTTATTTGTGCCGCGATTACAAAAATTACATTAAAAAAAGTAATGGCACAAAACATGAAAAAAAACAGTGCTTTTAGGCTATATTCTCACAGTGCAGTCAAACCACATTTTTTCTGCGATTTTGCAAAAATTTTGGCAAAAAATGGGATGTGACTGCACTGTGTGAATAGACCCTAAAGGCCCTTTTACACGGCTGATAATCAGCCGGTGCAGCGTGCGCCATTCAACGAGACATTGTTGATTGGTGCTCGTTTGTTCTTGTCACACGGAGCTATGGATGGGGACGAGAGGTCGTTACTGTGAATGCTCGTCCCTATCATGTCGACAGCGTGTCTCCCTGTTTACACACCAAGATGTGCTGACGACAACGATAATATTTTACTTTTTTAAAACGATACGACCAGGAGATGATCGAGCTCGTTCATCTGCAGATCGTTCCCCTGTTTACACAGGGCAATTATCAGGAATGAGCATTCTATAAACGCTTGTCTGCCGAATAATCGCCCAGTGTAAAACCCCCTTAAGGCCACTTCAGACATGGTGGATTTGTCTCCTATTTTTGGTGCTGATTGCGCACTGAAAATCCACTACAAATTCCAATACAATTTATGTGAATGGGGTTTTCAAAACCCCATTCACATGCAGCAGAAAAAAATATGCATGGGCTTTAGGGCAACCTGCTGATTTGTTAAATCAGCAGTATGCCTATTATGTTGCAAAATTGCCACGCATTTCACCCTTTACAATGCAAATGTTTAATTTGCTGCAAATCCTTAGCAAAATCTGTAAAGGTAAATTCACACATAGCATAAACAATGGATTTCATTGCGGAAAATCTGCAGCATAATACAGTAGCAGCAGAGTGGATGAGATTGAACAAATCTCATCCACACGCTGCGTAAAAAATCCACTAGAAAACCGTTGATAAATTGACCCGCGGTGCGGCTTTTTAATCTGCAGCATGTCCATTTATGTTGCAGAATCGCTGCTTTCTGTTGTGGGTTTTCTCCATTGAATTCAATGGAGAGGTAAAACCCGCAACAAATAGCAGATGTTGTTATTTTTTCGCCGGAAAAGCTGCGATTCTGCCACCAAAAAATTGCAACTCAGAAAAAATAAGCTTATACTTACCCAGAACTCTGCTTCTGTGTCCAGCCCAACCTCCAAGGATGACCTTTCATCCCATGTGATTGTTGCAGGACGTCAGAGAGGCTTGTGGCATGGAAAGTATACAGATGTAGACATCTGATCTTGTAACTGTGTATTTAATGTTGTCGCGATGCGGGGTGTGGACCCACTTGGCCGTACCGCGTAGCGGGATGGCATCTGGCCAAACAGGTAAAGTACAGAGTCAATAGTTCAGAGTGGATACCTGAGGTAAAGTAGACAGTAGAAAGGCAGACACGTTTGGGACCAGACAGCGGGTAGGCATCAGGTGTGGCGCAGCAGGACAGGCATGGAACACAGCACAATACGGCAACAGCTCAGCACGGCACTAGAACAAGATAGCACGGAAACAGGAACAGGGTACACTGGGAAACTAGAAGACACTAGGAGACCCTTAGCACGACAAACTTCGTGAAACAAACAACACTCTGGCAAGGAACAAGAGGGTATAGCCCCTTTTATAGCCCAGAGCATCCTGGGCTAGATTGCAGACTTCCAGCAAGATGCGCGCACTGGCCCTTTAAGACCGCGCACGCACGCGCGCCCTCCGGAGAGAGTCTCGGTATCCGGAAGTGAGTGCCGGCGCCTCACAGGAGGACGACGCTGCACACAAGTCAGATCTCCATGGCCACGGCTGTCGAGGGGTAAGTCTGAAAGACGGGCCATGGCCATAGACATAACAAATGTGTTAAAAGTCAAGATAAAGACAGCTACATCTGTAGGCTTTTTTTTTTCTTTAACCTGCCTTAGTGCTCCTTACATCCTCACAAGTGCTTCATCTTCTCTTAAGTTGGCCTCCACGTCATGTTATCGCTCTATGTTTTGTTTTTTTAAGGATGGAATAGCGTAGTAGACTTTGCTATTCCATCCTGAGATAACCCACAAAAAACGTATACCGCTCCTGACAACAATACATGGACAGTGATGTCAGGAGCTTCCCAATGCCGGAGTCCCCAGGAAGAGCATCACAAGCACTCTGCCCGTGGACTTTGGCCCTGGGAAAGTTCCTGACATCTCTGTTCATTTATGGACAGTGACTTCAGGAGTTTCCCCAGGGCCATTCCCCAGGCAACGTATCCCATTGTGTGCCATATGTTTTGGCTGAATTCAATAAAATCCATGGTATCAACTGGTTACTGACTGCTGCATGGTTTTGTTCACTGTAACTTGACATACATAACAAAATTAGCTACTGCATATAGCGTACAAACGTGAGCGCCACACTTTCCATTGCCCACCCACAGTAATGGAGGGGGGGCCCAATCTCTTTGGCTGTATGGGGCCCAGAAATTCCTGATGGCGGCCCTGCCTATATCAGTTGTGTTTGGCCTGTTGTTTTATGTCTGAGCCAGACACAACTTTTTTCTGTCCAGTGCAGTGAGCCGCCGGCATCATATGTGATGCCACTGGACTAAAAACTGTTCCTATAGGAAACTATGGAATCAATTTTGTCTTTTTTGTACTCTTTATACATTGAACTCAATAATACAACAGTATACAGTAAGCTACTAAACTCCCTAGAGTGGTGGCTGCAGGCAGTCAACATTTTATCAGGAGATTAGGATATCTGTATCAGAAAAACTTCAGGAAAGGTTCAGCCTGCTATAAAGATATATTAAGAAATTAATCAGCACAGAATGGTGGGCATAATAATGACATCGTGTTAAAAAGTTGGACAATCATACCTCCCAACTTTCAAGAGGGACAACCAATGCGGCGCGCTTAGCGTGACACAGCAATTTTTTTCCCTGTTAAGCCACGCTTCTAACCCCACCCAATGCCCACCCATCCATACTCAGTTCAGCCCACACAGTATCATGCTCCCATAGTGCCTCCCCACAATATAATTTACCCATAGAACCCGCTACACAGTATAATGCCCTATAGCTACCCCCACACAGTATAATGCCCCATAGTGCCTCCCACACAGTATAATGCCAAATAGCCACATTGCAGGGAAACTCACGGCGACAGTAAAATGGCAGAAAACTTCACTTTGTGCCCCCATATAGACGTTAGGCCCAGTTTATGCCCCATATAGAAATTAGGCCCCCAGTTTGTACCCCCCATAAGTTTAGTGCCCTCTGTAGGTAGTACCACACAGCCCCCCTCCCAGGTAGTGCCACACAGCCCCCTCCCAGATAGGGGGGCACAGCCCACCCTCCCATGTAGTGCCACTCAGCCCCTTTCCCAGGTAGTGCCACACAGCCCCCTCCCAGGTAGTGCCACACAGCCCCCTCCCAGATAGGGGTGCACAGCCCACCCTCCCATGTAGTGCCACACAGTCCCCTCCCAGGTGGTGCCACACAGCCCCCCTTCTGGGTAGTGCCACACAGCCCCCTTCCTGGTAGTGCCACACAGCCCCCTTCCTGGTAGTGCCACACAGTCCCCCTTCCTGGTAGTGCCACACAGCCCCCCCTTCCTGGTAGTGCCACTCAGCCACTCTTCCTGGTAGTGCCACACAACCCCCCTTCCCGGTAGTGCCACACAACCCTCTTCCTGGTAGTGCCACACAGCCCTCTCCCCCCATGTAGTGCCACACAGCCACCCTTCCTGGTGGTGCCACACAGCCCCCCTTCCTGGTAGTGCCACACAGCCCCCCTTCCCGGTACTGCCACATAGCCCCCCTACCTGGTAGCGCCACACAGCCCCCTTTCTGGTAGTGCCACACAGCTCCCCTCCATTTTAGTGCCATACATTCCTCCTCCCTGTAGGTAGTGCTTCAGGAGAAGCCCCTGACGTCACTGTCCATATATGGACAGTGTTGTCAGGGGCAACCCCAGAGCCATAATCCTGGACAGAGCACTACTAGCACTCTGCCTGGGACACTGCTCTGCTCCTGACATCATTGTCCATATATGGAAAGTGATGTCAGGGGCTTCCCCAAAGACGGAGTCCTGGAGCAGAGCGCTCTGCCTAGTGCTCGGCCTGGGACTCCTTCTCTCCCCCTGACATCACTGTCCATATATGGACAGTGATGTCAGGGGCAACCCCAGAGCCGGAGTCCTGTGCAGAGCACTGCATCAGCACCCGGCGGCCAAGTGGGCCCCCCCAAGGGTAGTTGGCCCCGGCGCTTGCCCGGGTTCGCTGTGTCCTGAAGCCGGCCCTGATACTGTATAAAGCCAATACAGATGCCCCCATAAAGTATAATGTCCATATAAATTTCCCCATAAAGTATAATGTCCCATAACTGCAACCATACAAAATAATGCCCCCGTAGCTGCCCCATACAGTATAATGGCCCATACAGTATAATGTCCACACAGATGCCCCCATACAGTATAATGCCCACACAAATTCCCCTATACAGTATAATGCCCCCATAGCTGCCCCATACAGCACAAGGCCCCCATAGCTGCCCGCATACAGTATAATGCACCATAGCTGCACCATACAGTATAATGCCCCCACAGCTGCCTCATACAGTATAATGCCTCCACAGCTGCCCAATACTAATGCCCCTATAGCTGCCTCCATACAGTACAATGCCCCCTTAGCTGCCACCATAAAGTATAATGACCCATAGCTGCCCCCATACAGTATATTAGTTACATAGTTACATAGTTAGTACGGCTGTAAAAAGACACATGTCCATCAAGTTCAACCAAGGGACGGGAAAAGGGAAGGAAAAATTTCTACACATAGGAGCTAATATTTTTTTGTTCTAGGAAATTATCTAACCCTTTTTTAAAGCCATCTACTGTCCCTGCTGTGACCAGCTCCTGCGGTAGGCTATTCCATAGATTCACAGTTCTCACGGTAAAGAAGCCTTGTCGCCTGTGCAGCTTGAACCTTTTTTTCTCCAGATGGAGGGAGTGCCCCCTTGTTTTTTGAGGGGGTTTTACAAGGAACAGGATTTCACCATATTTTTTGTATGTGCCATTAATATATTTATATAAGTTAATCATGTCCCCCCTTAGTCGTCTTTTTTCAAGGCTAAATAGGTTTAATTCTTTCAATCTTTCCTCATAACTTAAATTCTCCATGCCCCTAATTAGCTTTGTTGCTCTTCTTTGTATTTTTTCCAACTCCAGGGCATCCTTTCTATGAACTGGAGCCCAGAACTGAACTGCATATTCTAGATGAGGCCTCACTAATGCTTTGTAAAGTGGTAATATTACATCCCTGTCCCGTGAGTCCATGCCTCTTTTAATACACGACAATATCCTGCTGGCCTTTGAAGCAGCTGATTGACACTGCATGCTGTTATTGAGTTTATGATTTACAAGTACACCCAGATCCTTCTCAACAAGTGAATCCGCCAGTGTAGCTCCCCCTAGGACATATGATGCATGCAGGTTGTTGGTACCCAGATGCATAACTTTACATTTATCTACATTAAACTTCATCTGCCAAGTGGACGCCCAAACACTTAGTTTGTTTAAATCTGCCTGCAATTCATGAACATCTTCCATAGACTGAACTATATTACATAGCTTGGTGTCATCTGCAAAAATAGAAGTAGTGCTATTAATCCCATCTTCTATATCATTAATAAATAAGTTGAATAATAGTGGTCCCAGCACTGAACCCTGGGGTACACCACTTATAACTGGGGACCATTCAGAGTAGGAATCATTGACCACAACCCTCTGGATACGGTCCTTGAGCCAATTCTCAATCCAATTACAAACTATATTTTCTAAACCTATAGTCCTTAATTTACCCATTAGGCGTCTATGGGGGACAGTGTCAAATGCCTTTGCAAAGTCCAAAAACACTAAATCCACAGCGGCCCCTCTGTCTAGACTTCTGCTCACCTCTTCATAAAAACAGATTAGGTTGCGTTGACAACTTCTGTCCTTAGTAAAACCGTGCTGGCTGTCACTTATAATGCTATTTATTGTCACATAATCCTGTATATAGTCCCTCAATAGCCCCTCAAACATTTTCCCCACGATGGATGTTAAGCTTACTGGTCTATAATTACCCAGGGAAGACCTAGAGCCCTTTTTGAAAATAGGCACCACATTTGCGCTGCGCCAGTCCCTTGGCACTATACCAGTCACTAGAGATTCTCTGAATATTATGAAAAGGGGGACAGAAATAACTGAACTAAGCTCTTTAAGAATTCTAGGGTGTAACCCATCTGGTCCAGGGGCCTTGTGCACATTTATTTTATTTAATTTAGCTTGGACCATATCTACATTCATCCAATTCAGTATATCAACTGATATATTAACAGCACTGGCACCGGCTATATCAGCTGCTCTTTCTTCTGTTGTATATACAGAGCTAAAGAACCCATTTAGTAACTCTGGCTTCTTTTGATCCCCTGTGATCAACTCCCCATTACCATTATCTAGGGGTCCTACATGTTCAGACCTTGGCTTTTTAGCATTTATATACTTGAAGAATTTTTTGGGATTTGTTTTACTATCCTTGGCCACCTGCCTTTCATTTTGTATTTTTGCTAATTTTATTACATTTTTACAGATTTTATTAAGCTCTTTATATTTTACAAAGGCTACAGCTGTACCCTCAGATTTGTATTTTTGAAATGCCCTATTTTTGTTGTGTATTGCCCCTTTCACAGAAGGTGTAAGCCATGTGGGTTTTAATTTGAGTCGTTTATACTTGTTACCTATAGGAATAAATTTTGCACTATAATAACTCAAAGTATCATCAAGTTTATCATTTGTTCCATTATTTGACATTAGTTCTTCCCAGTCCATATCCTGAATTGCAGTCCTCATCCTGGGGAAATTGGCTTTTTTAAAATTAAATGTTTTTGCCCTCCCAGCCTGCGTTTGTTTTTTACAGTATAGGTAAAATGTAACTATATTATGATCACTGTTACCGAAGTTTTCACGAACATTGACATTCCCAACAAGATCTGCATTATTAGAAATGACCAGATCCAACAGAGCTTCACCTCTAGTCGGGTCTTCCACAAACTGGCCCATAAAATTTTCCTGCAACAAGTTGAGGAAATGTCTCCCCTTTGCAGTTGAAGCCGAACCATGACACCAATTAATATCCCGGAAATTAAAATCTCCCATTATCACTACAGTACCCGCCTGTGCAGCCCGCTCCATCTGTTTATATAGCTGAACTTCCATCTCCTCAGTTATATTGGGGGATCTATAGATTACACCAAAAGTAATTTTTTCAGTGTTTACCTCCCTTTCTAGTTCCACCCACAAGGTTTCAACCTCCTCACAGTATTCACTGCCCCCTTAGCTGACACCATACAGTATAATGCCCCATAGTGCCTAATGAAAAAATAAAATAAACCAAGCCCTGATCCCATGATGAGTGGAGGAGATCTCTCTGCTCCTCCACTCTGTACTATGAGTAACTCGGCGCAGACAGGTGCGATGACATCGTCTGTCTGTGCCGAGCGGCTCACAACTGCTTCATACAGTGAATGCTGAAGCAGGGAGCTGACCTTTCCTTGCTTCAGCATTGGATTCAACTGCATCTGCGTCCTGAGGATGCAGATAAAGTTGATACTGGGGCATACCACTGGCCGCCCGGGACAGCGGGACACCGCCCGGAATCCGGGACTGTCCCGCTGAATCCAGGATGTTTGGGAGGTATGGGACAATCACTTTCAGGTACACTCACAAGCAACAGATTTCCAGTGTAGGAAATGTTGCAGATTTTCATTTATAAAAATCTCATTCACATACTGCAGAAAACAACCCCATTCAGATGTATAGAATACATTTCTGCCACAGAAGATTTTCAGTAAGGGTATGTCCACACGGCTTATTTTCGGCCGTTTTTCGAGCCGTAAATGCCCGAAAAACGGCTAAAAAATCAGAAGCAGAACGCGTCCAAACATCTGCCCATTGATTTCAATGGACAAAACAGCTTTCTGTTCCGACAGAGCATTTATTTACGCGGCCGTTTTGAAAAATGGCCGCGTAAAAAAATGCCCGCAAATAAGAAGTACATGTCATTTCTTGAGCTGTTTTTGGAGCCGCAGAAAACGCTGTGAAAAACACGACTTTGAATAAAAAACAGCTGAAAATCGTTTTTGATTTTGTGTGTGCATATACCCTGAAGGACAATTTAAAAACCTTACTACTTTCACGGTATAAGACTAGATTCAAAAATTGCGTATTTGTTGCAGATATTGTTGCAGATTTGTTGCGTATTTGTTGCAGATTTTTGAGGCAGAAGTGGTTTTAAAAGGAATGGGAAATATAAAGGAAAAACTTATACTTCTCCTTCTTCCTGGATCCACTTTTGGCTATGGTTAAAATATCTGCATCACAATCTACAACAAATACGCCATGTGTGAATCCAGCCTGAGACCCCATGCACACATATCAAATTTTTTGTGAATATTCCATCTGGATTTGCGGGTGGAAAATCATCAGCAGAAGACTGTTGCAGGCAAGTCGATGAGATTTAAATAAACTCATCCACATGCTAATAAAAAAAAATTCCCCATGGAAATCAGAGCATGCTGCAGATTTTCAAATACACAAGATGCGTATTTTGTTCTGGATGTTCACTGCGGATTTCACACTTTTCTGCAATAAAATAACTGAACCCTATGGTCTCATTCAGACGGCCATGTTCAGACCATGATATATGGACCGTATGTCGGCAGTATTTCCCGGACCGAGCACAGTTCAGGGAGCCGGGCTACTAGCATCATAGTTACCTATGAATCTAGGAGCCCCTGCCTCCCTGCGGGAATACTGTCCCGTAATGAAAACACGATTACGGTTTGGGACAGTATTTTCACAGGAAGGCAGGTACTCCTAGCATCATATATAACTATAACTCCCTGAACTGTGGTCGGTCTGGGAAATACTGACAACATATGGTCCGTATATCACAGACCGAACACGGCCGTCTGAATGAGGCCTAACTGAACCAAGAAATAATCTTTTGAATTCACCCTCCCATGAGAATTCTTGTCTTCTATAACAACTGCCTTAAGTTATTTACATCATCAAATTGTTACATTTCAGACACATTCCTAGTGTCCTGCGGTAACAGGAGGCCAGCAGCATGTCCTGGTTTCAACTGCATCTTCGTCCTCCGGATGCAAATACAGTTGATTCCAATAACAGAGCAGGGAGCTGTCAGCACCCTGCTCCACCATTCACTATGTAATGCCAGCCGTGAGCGGCTTTGCACAGACAAGCACAATGCAGTGACGACATCACGCCTGTTTGTGCTGAGCTACGCACCGACCAGAGGATCTCGTCCACTCGTTGTGCGAACGGGGCTAGGTGAGTATTTACGTCATTATTTTTGTTAGACACTATGGGGGCATAATACTTTGTGCTGGGCAACAATGGGGCATTATACTGTTTGGGGGCCACTATCAGGGCATTATACTGTGTTGGGGCACTATGGGGCATCATTCTATGTGGGGGCACTATAGAGGCATTATACTATGCTGGGGCACTATTGGGGCATGATACTGTGTGGGGGGCTACTATGGGGGCATTATACTGTGTGTGGAGGCACTGGGGGCATTATACTGTGTGGGTAGGCAGTAAGGGTATTATACTGTGTGAGGAGACACTATGAGAGAATGATACTGTGTGAGGGGGCACTATGTGGCCATTATATTGTGGGGAGGCACTGGGGGCATTATTCTGTGTAAGGGAGGTACTATGGGGGCATTATACTGTGTGTATGGGGGCATGATATTGTGGGGGGCACTATAGGGCCAATATACTGTGTGGAGAGGCACTATAGGGGCATGCTACTATGTGGGGGCACTATGCAGGCATTATATTGTGGTACGGCATGTGTGGTATTATACTGTGTAGGGAGTAACTATAAGGGGGTGATACTGTGTGGGGGGCACTATGGGAGCATTATACTGTGGGAGGAACTATGGGGTATTATACTGTGTGGGCTGAACTGGGTTTGTATGGGAGAGGATTGGGCAGGGTTAGTGGCGCGGTTTAACGTAACAAAAATTGCTGTGACGCATAAAGTTGTCTCTCTTTGCAATACTTAAAAGTTGGGAGGTACGGTAAGCTAAGGGGCCTCTCACTACAGGTTGCCATATAACTGTCTTTGTCTGTAGGAAAAGGGGATAAGCATTGTAATGATTTCAGGCAGGTCTGTTCCAGACAAAGAACATAGTATATTGCTCCCTGTATGCTGCCTTTTTGGGCTTGGTAGAGGTTGTCTGTGGTGTTCTTCAACTTGATTATTGATAGGACATCCGTAAAAATATGTGCCTCCATTATCATTACTTTATCTCACACTAGCTTTCATACCCGGCGTTGCTCGGGAGGTTGACTTATGGTATAGATAGAGTAAAAGCTCACTATTTAAATACCTCTCAGTATGAATTTAAATGCTACCTCTCGATATGAATTTAATTGCTAGAGAGTGTAAATAATGTTATTGGAAGCATAAAAGAAATGAAATGAAGCAATATATTTATTAGAAATTTATATAGTGTTGATTTAGGACTGCATGTTTCTATTTCAACGCTTTCTTGTAAACAATGTTTTTTGTCTTTTGATCCGGTGCCAAGATGTAGAGATTCTTTCCAGTGCCGACTCTGGAGCAAGCAACATATACAGTGAAGGAAATAAGTATTTGATCCCTTGATGATTTTGTAAGTTTGCCCACTGTCAAAGACATGAACAGTCTAGAATTTTTAGGCTAGGTTAATTTTACCAGTGAGAGATAGATTATATATATATATATTAAAAAAAAAGAAAGAAAATCACATAGTCAAAATTATATATATTTATTTGAATGTGCACAGAGAAATATGTATTTCATCCCCTACCACCCATTAAGATTTCAGCCTCCTCCAGACCAGTTACACGCTCCAAATCAACTTGGTGCCTGCATTAAAGACAGCTGTCTTAAATGGTCACCTGTATAAAAGACTCCTGTCCACAGACTCAATTAATCAGTCTGACTCTAACCTCTACAACATGGGCAAGACCAAAGAGCTTTCTAAGGATGTCAGGGACAAGATCATAGACCTGCACAAGGCTGGAATGAGCTACAAAACCATAAGTAAGACGCTGGGTGAGAAGGAGACAACTGTTGGTGCAATAGTAAGAAAATGGAAGACATACAAAATGAGAACTCAGCCGAAAACTACACGGGGGGAACTTGTCAATGATCTCAAGGCGGCTGGGACCACAGTCACCAAGAAAACCATTTGTAACACATTACACCATAATGGATTAAAATCCTGCAGTGCCCGCAAGGTCCCCCTGCTCAAGAAGGCATATGTACAGGCCCGTCTGAAGTTTGCAAATGAAAATCTGGATGATTCTGAGAGTGATTGGGAGAAGGTGCTGTGGTCAGATGAGACTAAAATTGAGCTCTTTGGCATTAACTCAACTCGCCGTGTTTGGAGGAAGAGAAATGCTGCCTATGACCCAAAGAACACCGTCCCCACTGTCAAGCATGGAGGTGGAAACATTATGTTTTGGGGGTGTTTCTCTGCTAAGGGCACAGGACTACTTCACCGCATCAATGGGAGAATGGATGGAGCCATGTACCGTCAAATCCTGAGTGACAACCTCCTTCCCTCCACCAGGACATTAAAAATGGCTCGTGGCTGGGTCTTCCAGCACGACAATGACCCGAAACATACAGCCAAGGCAACAAAGGAGTGGCTCAAAAAGAAGCACATTAAGGTCATGGAGTGGCCTAGCCAGTCTAGAGACCTTAATCCTATCGAAAACTTATGGAGGGAGCTGAAGATCCGAGTTGCCAAGCGACAGCCTCGAAATCTTAATGATTTACAGATGATCTGCAAAGAGGAGTGGGCCAAAATTCCATCTAACATGTGTGCAAACCTCATCATCAACTACAAAAAACGTCTGACTGCTGTGCTTGCCAACAAGGGTTTTGCCACCAAGTATTAAGTCTTGTTTGCCAAAGGGATCAAATACTTATTTCTCTGTGCACAATGCAAATAAATATATATAATTTTGACAATGTGATTTTCTGTTTTTTTTTTTGTATAATCGATCTCTCACTGGTAAAATTAACCTAGCCTAAAAATTCTAGACTGTTCATGTCTTTGACAGTGGGCAAACTTACAAAATCAGCAAAGGATCAAATACTTATTTCCTTCACTGTAGTTGCCCATGGGAAAAACAGGGACTTTGAAGGTGTATTCCTGCCACTTTCAGGGATTGACCTTGAGCCTTGTTAATTGCCATTGCGAAGGCTAGGTGTACTGGGAACTGTTGCCACTTGAACTCGAAAGGAACATCATTTGGAGCGAGTGGAATGCGAGGTATAAAGACAACTTCCCCCTTGGTACATTCTGTTAGTATGGTGGCCTCGATGACGTGATCCATCAACTTCTTGACACACAGCCTCGTCCCGTTGCAAAGTTTCGGAGCGTCAATGTTTCTCAACAGCATGATAGGTGAGCCAACCTTCAACATCAATCGAGAGAGTTGAGAAATTCTGTCAGATAGTACACCGCCTGATTGGGGTCAATAACTGTGTCGGTGGACTTGTACAGCTTTTCTTGACCTGGCAGAGTCATTTGAATTTGCTGATTGATGTCGTTCACAGAATCATTCTTTGGAGCCAGTATTGCCCGTTGACATAACCATTCATGATCTCTGTAGTTGAAGGCGATGTTGGGAAAGACACTGTTTGTAAGCTCCTCAACCGACTTGGGAAAATTTGCGAAATTATCATGGAAGCTGATCAGATCCATCCCATTGCCAACTTGAACATCTCCATTCCCCAGATTGAGTAATCTGCTGGCAAACTCACCAGCTGTGGCATCTCCATTCAGATGAACTCGCATATTGGTAGTCAGACTCATCTTCTTCACATGCCTCCACAACACCGACTGCTTCAAGCAAGCTTTCAATTAGTTTGCTGGTGTTCCCTTTGGAACAATAGGCAACGTCTGAGGGAAATCACCGGCCAACACCAAGATGACACCTCCCATGACTGTATTGTTTCCACGCAAGTCCTGCAGAGTTCGATCCAGATATTCAAGCACCAACTTGTTTGCCATCGTGCATTCATCCCAGACAATCGTCAAACATTCTTGCAGGACATTTGCCACGCCAGTACCTTTGCTGATGTTATAAACAGGAGACGCATCTCGAGTCAAGTTGAGCGGTAATTTGAACGCTGAATGCGCAGTTCTGCCACCATCAAGCAATGTTGCCGCAATGCCTGAGGAAGCAACAGCCAGAGCAATCCTGGATTGTCGTCGGATCTTTGCCAACAACAGGTTTATGACAAACGTCTTTCCTGTTCCGCCAGGAGCATCCAAGAAGACAATACCACTGGTGTTTTTCACAACCATGTCCAAGATCTGATTGTACGCTGTCGTTTGGTCAGTAACCAAAAGAGGTTCATTCGTTGTAAGATAAGTCTCCAGAACGCTCATGTCATATCTTGTTTCTCAAAGCAATTCCCATCCAAGTCTTTCATCGTTGTTCCTTTCCGTCGGGGGAAGTCCCAGTTGCTCAAGTCCCTTTCCAACCATCATGAGGGTCTTTTCTTTAAGTAGGATCAATGACATGTTGAACATTTGCGGAGTACAGCTGTCCAATTGGAGTCCCGGGTTTTGCCATCGTGCTTGCAGAAGAACATCCTCCGAGAGGTGCTCTTTGTACTTTTCCCAACGTTCAAGTGGCTTGGATGTTCCACACGTCATGAGTATGACAGCAAATAGGTTTCGTAAGCTTGCTGGTAATTGGCAGGTTGCTGCTTCCTCTAAAGTCTTGTCCCAATGAGAATCACTCTCAAGTAGTCCCCTTTCTTGACATGCTTGCCGATAGGTTGTACAAACATGGTCACCAACAGTCTTGAGGCTAACAAATGATGTCGGGCCTGCTACTCTGTGAAGAAGCAACCGGAGGGGAAGAAGCACTCGTGGTTGTTTGGGTGCACTGTGTAGACTCTGCCAAGAGAATCATTTGACTTGATTCCAAAATGACCTTCAACTGGTGTTCCTTGGACTCTTCGCTTGAAAACTCTTGTAGTTTTATTCCACGTATAATACTTTGGAACATCGCAGTATAGGAGTGTTGTTGCAAAGTCATCTTGTTGGCAAAGCTTGAGGAATGCTCTCAGCGTGGTGTCGGATAGCGGTCGTGAATTGGAAAGTCCAAAATTCGCCATACAGCCTCATTGCTACTGATGTAACGTCCAGTTTGGAAGCGATCGATTTCATCAATTGTTCTTTCTTGTCCTTCTTGGCGATTGATTTCATCAGTTGTTCTTCCTTGACTTTCCATGCCAAATGCTGCTTGATCCGATCCTTTGTTAACATATTTGCAGATGTACTTGATCGCCTTAACTGAGTTGCAATATTCAACATTGAAGTGAGATTGAAAGGTCTTGGAAAGAAATGGCTAGTAGGGTACAATCCATCTGTTGTCGACCTTGATGTCCTGGTAACTATTGGCAATCTTCATCTTCATCAATGCAATGAACCCGCCTTCTCCCACTTTTCTTCTGCGATAAAGTGGATAACCATCATTTCCAGACTGAGTTTCATGGATCAGCATTCTTGGGAATCTTTTTGTACAAAAGCCATCTTTCATGCATGAGGAGCCTGGATTCAGTCTTCCACATGGTCCATGGACCATGTTCTTCATGATGATGTCGAAGAGCTTTTGATCTTCTTGTGCATTTGGGATCTCTGAACTAATGACAGAATCGATCTGATTTGGTCGGATCTTCTCCTTCAGCCAGATCAGTATATGTGCGTGAGGCAAACCTCGTTTTTGCCATTCGATTGTGCACGTGAAGCATTGAGTTTCTCCAAATACCTTGCCCTTCGTGAGGACATTCATGAACTTGATAATCTTTTTTTGAAAGACTTAGGCTACCAGATCGTGTCTATCAGTTGCCGATAGTTCTGGCAAGAGCTCTTGGTGAATTTCTTTCCATGTTGGGTTGCACGTAAAAGTAATAAACAGGTCAGGCCTTTCGTATTTTCGCACATATGTCATGGAGTCTTGAGTGTATTCGTGCATATGTCGAGGGCTCCCTGTGAAGCTGGAAGACAAGATAACCATCTGACCAACATTGCTCGTGTTTCCATCGTTGATGACAGCATCTCGAAGGTGGATATAGCTTTCAGCGCAAAATGCCTTCTGATTGAAACGGATGAAGCGAAGTCGCTCCGTTTCGATTTTGGCATACATATCAACCAATAACTGATGGAAAAGATTTTGGCACATCAAGAAGTGATTTGAATGGCTCGCCCGCATCATAATTCGATAGGCGTAGAAGGCCATGCACAAAACATTTTTCCCGGCGGTAACATTTCCGGTACTTGGATTTGTTTGGAAGATTTGAATATCGTATCCCTCTTCGCCTTGCCAAAAGATCAGTGGGTACTGAAGTGCGTCATATGATCGATGGGCTTCAGAACCTCTCTACAGTTGATTATCACGCTTCTGCAGTACAATATCCCGATTTTCAAATTCCCCAACGATGATGACAGCAACTTTATTGACAGTTGGTGCGTTGTATCGCCGCTCATGCTCTCCTGTTGGCCTTCGGTCAGCCTTGATGACCACTTTGTAGTTATCCGAAGTCATCATTTCCAAAGAGCTCTTGAATATCTCAACAAAAAAGTAATGTTCGTGAAGCATATGCTGCAGTTCCAGCAAAATGTCGGCCCGAGTTCCAGGGACGTTGCTCTGTCATTGCTGAACTTGAAGCTTTTCATCGCCCATTAAATAAATCTGCAAGAAACTTTGGTTCATTGGGCAATGGCAGGAGCAATCCAAGTCGATGGCAAACGTGTCCCTGAATTTTGAAGGTGGGCATGAAGCCTCTCTCTCGAATTTCGTTCACACCAAACAAAGTCATCTGAAAGCAAGAGTTGTAGCGCCTCAAATTTCACAGAAATTACTTGGTTTAGGGAGTGTTCGCAGTCATCAGTGACTCGAGTGGTTCTGGTGTTGCAGTAAGTGGGGGGTACTTGAACAATGCCAGGAGAGCAGCACATGCCAGGTGGCTCTGACTTCCACTTCTGGGCTTCACAATGTTCACAGGTCGTATCCATGTTTCCAATATTGACCAAGACGTGCAGATCATATTCAATTGTTTGATCGTATTGCATAGCAGCTTTGTTCATGCAATCCAAAGATGTTCGTTGAGAAACAATATTTCTTGCGCCTTGTGCTCGAACGTGACGATCAGTTGCTTGAGGTCTTTCTTCAGCTCTTGTGGTCGCTTGTCGCAATCTTTGATCTTCAAGCCGAGCATTGGTGATTTCTGGCGTTTCTGCTGCTCGATGTATTCTTTGAGCCAAGCGTCGACCTTCTCTTTGTTCAGGAGTTTTTTTTTTGGGAGCCATGGTCAGTGAAAAGTAAATTTCAGTAAAAGTGACTTTTAAACTTGGCAAAAGGACGCAAACTTTGTTCGATGTCCAATGCAATCACAAATCGCTATTGGTTTGTTTTTCAACCAATCAAAGTGACTTTTGAACCAATCAAAATCTGCAAAAGGAGGCAAACTTTGTGAAATGTCCAATCCAATCAAAAATCGCTACTGATTTGTTTTACAACCAACCAAAAATCGTGTTGGTTTGTTTTTCAACCAATCAAAAATCGCTATTGGTTAGCTTTTCAATCAATCAAAAATCCCGATCAGGCAAGTGTGTACTTCGATGCAAATTGAAAAGTGAATGGCAGTGAAAAGTAAATTTCAGTATAAATTCAAAGCGATTTTTAATCCAATCAAAAATCGCAAAAGGAGGCAAACTTTGTTCAATGCCCAATTAAAAATAGCTATTCCCTGATCGGGCTTCAAACAAACACACCTTATATAGTTCTATCCAATATCGGGCTGCTTGCACCAACTGCCTTTGACTGTAAGGCTGGGTTCACACGAGCATGTTACATCCGTGATGGACGGAATATATTTTGGCTGCAAGTCTCAGACCGAATACACTGCAGGGATCCGGGCTCCTAGCATCATAGTTATGTACGATGCTAGGAGTCCCTGCCTAGCTGCAGGACAACTGTCCCGTACTGTAATCTTGTTTTCAGTACGGGACAGTAGTTCCACGGAGAGGCAGGGACTCCTAGCATCGTACATAACTATGATGCTAGGAGCCCGGCTCCCTCCAGTGTGTTCGGTCCGGGACTTGCGGCCGAAATACGTTCCGTCCATTACGGACGTAACATGCTCGTGTGAACCCAGCCTAGCAAGATGGCTGCCGTCACCATAGTAACCAGCACAGCACAGCACATTGAGCCGCATTTATCAAAACTGTTTAACTGGTTCCCGACCGCTGGCTGTATTTTTTTACGGCCAGCGGTCAGGGTCCTTAAAACCCGAGCCATAGACTTTTTACGGCTTGGGTTTTAACTTGCTGCCCGCGCGATCGGGCAGCTGAATGTCGGGTCTCCGGCTGTTAGTGACTGCCGGGGACACTGTCTTCTCCGATGTCTTTTTACACAGCGCTCAACGAACTCTGTGTATAGGAATAGAGACAGCAGCAGCGGCGCTGTCTCTATTCCTCCCGGTGATCATGTGACTGGTCACATGATCGGCGGGTGCCGTTAGTGGCAGACTGCTGCTGGGTCTAACTAGACCCAGCACAGCCCTATTAGTGACAATCGCAGCCCCAGTTACAGTGGAAAAACATGGTGTAAAAGAAAGAGAAAAAAAATATATAAAGTTCCCCAAAGGTCGTTTTTGACCTTTGGGGGACAGACCATAGTAATAAAAAAATAATAAAGTAAAGTGCAAAAAAAAATGAAATAATAAATGCACATAAAACACCCACCCCAAAAAAAACTTTCCCCCCCCCCTGCCAATCAGCTAGCGCTGACCCAATTACCCTAATATAGACATGTAATATATTAAGATTTACGGTAGACAATGACGATCACAAATAAAAGGTCTATTTTAGGGTAAAACTATGTTATTACTAAAAAAAATAGCTGAAACGTTAAAAAGCTTCTTTTTTTACTATTATTTTCAAACTTTATGAATAAAAATTCTAAAATAGCAAAAAAGGTGCGTATAAAAACAATCAAAAATGAAACCTGCATTGTCTACGGAAAAAACTTCGCAAAAATCACGTCGTTAGCCCAACAAATAAAAAAGTTATAGCCATTTAACTAACACGTGCTAGAAATGGCTAAACGGTGTCTGGTCCTGAAGGCACAAAATAGCCCGGTCCTGAACTGGTTAATAGAAAAACATATCCTGTGGCCCATAGCAACCAATCGAAGCTCAGCTTTCATTTTTTTCCCCACTGCACTGGAAATATGAAAGCTGCACTGTGATTGGTTGCTATGGTCAATAAATCCAGTTTTTCTATTAGACAGTTGTGTTAAATGAGGTTCAATCTTCTCCCATAAGTTCCAAGATGTCTGCCATTGCAACCAGCACAACATATTGTTCTCATATAAGGCACAAGACGGCTGGTATCACCATAGCAACCAGCACAATGCATTCTTCTCATATAAACTACAGTGGCTCTCATTATGAGACATATATAACATTGTAATTTTCAGTAAACACTAACATTGAAAGTCTAATTTATATCAATAACCAAAAGAATTGTCTGTAACATGGATATAAAGTTATAATGGATTGTGTCCAACAGAGGCGTAGCTAGGTTCTCCAGCACCCGGGGCAAAGATTCAGTTTGGCGCCCCCCCCCCAACCTCTTTCCCGACATCTCATTCCCCCTCTCCGTGTTTGTTTTCTCTACCAATCGACGTGTCATTTCTTTTTATGTAACGCGAGCATAAAATTATTTGTACATTTCACAAGCAATATGGTTCTATACACAACACCAGAACCAAGCTCGGTACATATATACAGCCCCAGAACAAATACAGCTCAATTTAGTGCAACCCCTGCCGTATAGGTTTGTACGGCGTAAAACTACAGCTCCCAGCATAGCCCGAACAATGGTAAGTATATGCTGGGAGATGCCGTTTCACAAAAATAAATCCTATCATAATCATACCACCCATCTTCTCGTTGCAGATCATACAGTGACTACAGTGCTGATTAGAGGCAGAATAAACATTTACATTAGGTGACTCACCGGTGACGTCTCAGATTCTAGTTCTTTTTCTCCATCCGGTCCAGACCTCTATGATGACTTCTCCCGGTCACAGCCCATTTCTGCAGTTTGCTGCTCAGATGTCTTCAGCTTCTCACTTTACCAACATTTCTACACCTATAAATGAAGATAAAGTTATCATTATACCACACACTACGCCCCTAAATATAATAGCGCCAAACACTGCACCTCTAATTATAATAGCACCATACACCGTGTCCCACACACACACACACTGTGCCCCCTGTAGATAGTGCCTGCCATAGAGCCCCCTGTAGATAGTGCCTGCCATAGAGCCCCTGTAGATAGTGCCCCCATATAGACCACCCCTGTATATAGTGTCCCACAAATAACTCCTCCTATATATTGCTCTACAGATAGCCCACCCCTGTATATAGCCCCCTGTAGATATAGCCCACCCCTGTATATAGAGCTCTACAGATAGCCCAACCATGTATGTAGCCCCCCTGTAGATATAGCCCACCCCTGTATATAGTGCTCCACATATAGTCCACCCCTGTATATAGTGTTTCACAGATAGCCCACCCCTGTATATAGCCCCCCCTTGTACATATAGTCCACCCCTGTATATAGTGCTCCACTAGATAGTCCACCTCTGTATATAGTGCTCCACAGATAGCCCACCCCTGTATATACTATATACAAGGGTGGGCTATCTGTGGAGCACTATATACAGGGGTGGACTATATGTACAAGGGGGCTATATACAGGGGTGGGCTTTCTGTGGAGCACTATAGGGGGGGAGCTATTTGTGGGATACTATATACAGGGGTGGGCTATATCTACAGGGGGACTATATACAGGGGTGGGCTATATCTACAGGGGGACTATATCTACAGGTGACTATATATAGGGGTGGGCTATCTACAGGGGGACCATATCTACAGGGGGACCATATCTACAGGGGGACCATATCTACAGGGCTGGGCTATATCTACAGGGCTGGGATATACACAGGGGGGCTATATATACAGGGGTGGGCTATACACAGGGGGCTATATCTACAGAGGGGGGCTATACACAGGGGGGCTATATCTACAGGGGTGGGCTATATACAGGGGTGGGCTATATACAGGGGAATATATCTACAGGGGGCTATATCTACAGGGCTGGGCTGTATACAGGGCGACTATATCTACAGAGGGGTCTATATACTGGGGTGGGCTATCTATGGAGCACCATATACAGGGGTGGGCTATATCTACAGGGGGCTATATACTATATAACCCACCCCTGTATATGGTGCTCTATAGACAGCCCACTCCAGTATATAGCCCCCCTGTATATAGCCCAGCCCTGTAGATATAGTCCCCCTGTAGATATAGTCCCCCTGTATATAGCCCAGCAGATATAGTCCCCCTGTATATAGCCCAGCCCTGTAGATATAGTCCCCCTGTATATAGCCCCCCTGTAGATATAGTCCCCCTGTATATAGCCCAGCAGATATAGTCCCCCTGTATATAGCCCAGCCCTGTAGATATAGTCCCCCTGTATATAGCCCAGCCCTGTAGATATAGTCCCCCTGTATATAGCCCAGCAGATATAGTCCCCCTGTATATAGCCCAGCCCTGTAGATATAGTCCCCCTGTATATAGCCCAGCCCTGTAGATATAGTCCCCCTGTAGATAGACACCCCCCGTAGATAAAGTCCCCCGTGTAGACAAAGTCCCCCCCCCCCCCCCCCGCAGATACAGCCACACTTCTATTACAATTTAAAAAAATAAATAAAAATAAATAAATTTCAAACTCACCTTATTCCCTCTCCCACGCCGTCCGGCAGCCATGGAGACCTGCTCTCTTCTGCGCAGGTCTCCAGGGGGTTGAACACAGCGTCTATGAAAGGCGCTGATTGGCTGGGCAGGATGACTTTCCCTGCCAGTCAGTCAGCGCCTTTCATCGACGGAAGCGTCACTGGTACAAAAGGTACCAGTCGCTTCATTCGTGGGAAGGCGCTGAATGGCCGGGCACGGAACGTGCCCGGTCATTCATTGCTTCTAATTGTACCGGTGTCCTTGCGACACAGGTACAATTATAGTGCAGGAGGAGGGGGCGCTGGCGCCCCCCTCTGAACTGCGCCCGGGGCACATGCCCCGCTTGCCCCCCCCTAGCTACGCTCCTGGTGTCCATAATAAATCTGGAGACATTTCCATTACAGAGACGTCCCGTTACAGCACAGAGCGTTAGAGTGTGGATGAACAAATAGGTTATAATCTCACTCATACCCCTCCCCCGTACTATTTATCATTACCAATCAACCCAAATCCATAGTAGCAAAGCATTGATGACTCGCCCTCTTTCTGCCTAAAAACACAAATTTGCATAAACACCACCATTCCTAACCCGGCTTGCTGGACTGTCTCCTACAAAACGGGGTTGTTGGCAAATATACCAAAATATACAACCTGCCTATATATACTAACCTTTATCCAGTATAGTAGAAGGACTGTGATGTCTTCCATGTTACATGTAGGAAGTTGCTCTGATCATGTCCCAGGAAAACACAGCAGAGATGGCTTCTCTTTGTAGCAGGAGATGGAGTACGGCAGGGGCATAGCTAAAGGCTCATGGGCCCCGATGCAAACGTTCTTCTTGGGCACCCCCCCCCGCCCCCCCCAAAAAAAACTTCTCAGGGCCGATGGCCCGCAGCTTTCAGCTGCATCGTTGGGTCTCCTAAGTGATCCAACAATGCAGCACGAGCGGCCAGGAGCGTCACTAAGGACATGAAACAGCAGGGGGAATAGCCCCAATACATACTGTGCCTCCCCCAAATGTGCCTCCCCCAAAAAAATGTGTGCGTGTATGAATTTGTGCATATATATATATGAGACAGCATATCTATAGCACTACTTACCCTAAAGCAATGGATAAGAATAGATACAGCGGCTCAGTAGACAGTATCAGACATTATAGGATTAGATACAGTGTCTCAACAAACAGTATCACACATGATAGGATTAGACACAGTGGCTCAGTAGACAGTATCACACATGATAGGATTAGATACAGTGGCTCAACAAACAGTATCACACATGATAAGATTAGATACACAGCTCAACAGACATGATAGGATTAGACACAGTGGTTTAGCAGACAGTATAACACATGATAGGATTAGACACAGTGGCTCAGCAGACAGTATCACGCATGATAGGATTAGATACACAGCTCAACAGACAGTATCACATATTATAGGATTAGATATAGGGCCCAGCAGACAGTATCACATATGATTGGATTAGATATGGGGCCCAGCAGACAGTATCACACATGATAGGATTAGATACAGTGGCTCAGCAGACAGTATCACACATGATTGGATTAGATATAGAGCCCAGCTCGCTGACATTGCAGCTCCAGCGCTGGACCCAGGAAAGGTAAGAATAATAATTATTTTCCTTTTTGACGTGATACTAGTTATTTTTTTGTGTTTTTTTTTACAAGTTCGGTTGTTGGACCACTTCAGATTCAAGGACTACTTCGATAACTGCGTTTTTTTTTATTCTCAATAAAATGGATAACAGTGACAGAGGGGCACTGGGGCGGCCGCAGTCTGGTATTATTAGGCTGGGAAAGGCCAAAAACTGTGACCCTTCCCACCCTGGTAATGCTAGGCTGCTGCTGCTATGTTTTATCTGGCTGGTTATAAAAATGGTGGAACCCAACATCGTGCTGTCCAATTATTTATATTAAAAAAAAAAAATTATGTGGGGTCCCCCCCATTTTTCATAACCAGCCAGATACAACACAGCAGCAGCAGGCTAGCATTACCAGAGTGGGAAGGGCCACTGTTTTTGGCCTTTCCCAGCCTAATAATACCAGCCTGCGGTCACCCCAGTATCCGACCATCACTACAGATGGTCGGGTACTGAATCGTACCCGGCTCTTCCTTGCACCCCTGATGGCGGTGTGTACCAGGGTAATAATGGGGTTTAGTGTTAGCCTTTTCACTGGCTAACACTAATCCCCGCCTTAGTAATGGCCGCTGTCAATCTGTCAGTGGCCATTAGTAAGTTGGCAGCGATAAAGTAAAAAAAAAAATACAAAGACATAGAAAAAATAGATTTATTGAAATAAAACACCCCCACACAACCCTCAACCATTTTATTGAAAATAAAAAAGCCGTCATCGAAGTAGTCCTCGAATCCGACGTAGTCCAACAACCGAACCTGTAAAAAAAAAAACATTAGTAAGGGCCTGTTCACATCACCGCTGCCCTTCCGTTGATGGGTTCCGTCAGGTTAACCCCTCAACAGAAAGGCAAACTGAAGCCTCCTTTACGTTGCTAAAGATTTCTGTTGTGGCAGGGTTCCGTTGTTTTGCATTGTCGACTGCGCTATTGATTCTGCCAAAACAATGGAACCCGTTCACAACGGTGACAAACCAAAACCATTAGCAAAGTTTCCATCACCATTGAGATAATTGGTGATGCAAACGGAAGCTAAGGTTTCCGTTTGCTTTTACGTTGAGGGGTTAACCAGACGGAACCTCTCAACGGAAGGGCAGCGGTGATGTGAACAGGGTCTTAGATACAGGGCCCATGTGCATGTGTGATACTGTTTGTTGGGCCCTGTATCTAAGCCTTGGTCCAGCAGACAGTATTCTTATGCAGTATAAGCTGGGGCCCTGTATCTAAGCCTAGCACACTGTAGGCTTTAAAGGTTGTCCAGTCCCTAAACCAGTGGTTCTTAACCTTGTTGGAGGTACTGACCCCCACCAGTTTCATATGCGCATTCACCGAACCCTTCTTAATTGGAAAAATAAAATTCAAAACATAGGTATATATTTTACTGGTGCACAAAATGAACCGTGCATCAACATCAGTGATCAAAGAACAAAACCATTAAAACATGATTTTCACACAAAAACAAAAACATAATAATGAATATTTACTGGAAATCAGTGTGACTTCTGCTGTTGCCTTTCAGAGACCAGTTCAGAAATGCGTGGCTTCACCTTGGCAAGTGCCACTCTCATGTCATTTTCGCAACAAAGTCTGTTCCTTTTCTTTGTTTTTATGTCCAGCATCCTCGAAAAGGATTGCTCGCAAAGATATGTTGTAACAAACGGTATGAAAATCTCCAGAGCTTTCTTAGCAATAACAGGGTACGTTACCATTTGTTGACACCAAAACGTTGAGAGCGTTGTTGTTCTGAAGAGTTGCTGTTGAACGTGGCTCTGCTGAATTTCAATGATTTCATCGAGGTATTTATCATTGACATCTGTTGTCTCAACACTAAACGTGAACGGCTGTCTCACCCATGCTGGATATGACTCTCTTGTAGGGAAGTATCCGTCGAGAGACTTTGCAAGCTCATCTAAGTGCGTGGCAATTGCTTGCTTCAGTTCCGCGGGTACAGAAATGTCTCCGATTCCAGATACATCTTCGATCTTACTTACACAGTCGTCCAGCAGGGGAAAGTTTGCGAAGTTATCGTTCTCTGTTCGTCGTTTCCATAACGATAGCTTTTTTTGAAAAGCCTTCAGGTTTTCTTCTGCTTCGATGATGTTGACTCCACCGCCCTGCATCTGTTGATTGAGATGATTGAGAGCTGCGAAGATATCAGCCATGTACGCTAAAATGAGAATGAACTCAGAATTTTTTAAGCAATCTGCATGACGATGTTGGTGCTCTTGCAAAAACAGGGCTAATTCCACACGCACGGCAAAAACACGATTCAGCACCTGTCCCCGGGATAACCACCGAACGTTAGAATGGTACAGAAGTACCTCGAATTCAGAGCCCATTTCTTTACACAGCTCACTGAAGATGCGGTGCCTCAGAGCACTATTTCGCACATAGTTCACGCATTCCACTACAATTTTTAATACTTCTGCCAGTTTTGGAGGAAAGGTTTTTGTTGCCAACGCATGCCTGTGCAGAATACAATGCGTAACAATGATGTGTGGTGCATTGGCTTTCACTAGCGCACCAAAACCAGACTTTCTTCCCAGCATGACTGGAGCTCCGTCCGAACAAACTGCAGAAACCATATCCCACGAAAGATTGTTGTCTTTGAAGAAGTCATCCACAAGTTTCTTCACATCGGCTGCCTTAGTTGTTGTCGTAAGAGGTTTACAAAATAAAAAATCTTCCTTTATCACGTCGTCTTTCACATAGCGCACAAATACAGCAAGCTGGCTTAGATTGGAAACGTCTGTGGTCTCGTCGAGTTGAAGGCTGAATTTTGCCGGGCTTGAAATCAGATCTGCAACTACTTGAGCCAAGATGTCTTTGCTCATGTCCTCTATTCTGTCGCTAACGGTGTCATTTGAAAGAGGAATTTGGGATAGCTTAACTTCAGCCGCTTTTCCCAGCATGATATTCGCCATCTTCAACACAGCTGGTTTTATGAGTGTTTCACTAATGGTGTGTGGTTTGCCCTGCTTTGCGATCAGGTAAGCAACTTCGTACGATGCTGTGAGGATCGGTTTGTTGATGGGTACAAAGCCGAGAACAGGCAGAGTAGCCTTTTCATCGAATCTGGCTCTCTTCACCTTGAATTCAGCGAGCGTTGTGTTCTTGTATTGTCCATCTCCATGCAGCTTAAGGAAGTGTTCTCTTAGTTTTGCCGGTGCTAGACTAGAATTGCTCAACCTAGCATTGCAAATCATGCAGTTAGGACGCTGACTCCCATCACGTTCCGTTATACATGTGAATCCATATTGTACATATTCGTCCGACCACTTTCTTTTTTTGCTCGACATAGTTAGTATGAAGGGATTAAAATATTAAGAAAGAAATCACACGACGTACCATCACGACAGTCACAATTCGACTACTAGGCCAAGCGATGTTGCGTGATCACCTGCAGCCAATGATGGCTAAGCGGGGCGTGTCATCACGAATCATATGAGTCGGGTGTCTGTCTTGACCTCCGCCGAACCCCTCAGACTGACTCACCGAACCCCTGGGGTTCGATCGAACCCAGGTTAAGAACCACTGCCCTAAACATTGATGGCCTATATTCAGTATAGGCCATCAATAGCTGATGGGTCGGGGTCCCACTCCTGGGAGCCCCACCAGTCAGCGGTCTTGTAGGGGGTGCAGAGCTCGCACGAGTGCTGCTTCCCCTTCATTTCCCTCACTTGCTCACACAGTGAATCGCTGACACGTCCGTGTCGGCAATTCGGTGTGAGAAAGTGACCGGAATGAAGGGGAAGTAACACTCGTACGAGCGTCTGCAACCCCTTAAAAACAGCTGATTAGCGGGGGTCCCGGGTGTCTGACCCCAACCCATCAGCAAGACACTAAAATTAAACTTACCTCCTCTTCGGCCGCAGGTCCTCATTTCATCAAGTGTCGGGATGCTGTGCGCAGCGCATAGAATCGTGACGTTATACGCTGCGCACAGCACTGTGACGTCAGAACCTCCGATGCGCTCCAGGAAGAGGAGGGGTAAGTACTTTCAGTTACTATAGTAACAGGGCCCGTGTAGTTTATTACATAGGCCCCAGTTACTATAGTAACTTTTCATTGATGTGGTGCGGGGGGCTGCGGCCCCCCCTGGCTTCTGGGTCCGTTCGCAATTGCGACCGCTGCGACCCCTATAGCTACGCCACTGGAGTACGGTCTTGTGAGGAATATTGTGCGTCCTCTCCCGGATGTGGAGTCTGGTGGCAGCAGGCGGTGTATTAGATGTGTGTCTGGTCTCTGAATAATGTACCGGGAGGCAGATTATGATGTCAGCAGCAGCAGTGTGACATCACTCTGGTTGTTACATCCCTACCAGCAGCCAATCAGGTAAGCTTTTATAATTTCCAAAGCAGGTATTAAAAATCCAAGCAGCAATCTGATTGGTTGTTATGGCTTACAGATGACGTGATCCATTTTAAACCAATAAAAAATCGGGCTTCAAACAAACTTTCAAAGATATATAATAGATATATTCTTCTCCATTCTGCTGCACCTTATGGCAAGACTTACAATAAAAGACAACTGACTTCCTTTTGATTCTCTATGCCTCTTGCTTCACTTTTGAGGTAATCATTCCAGTTTAACCAGCTTTTCCAATGATATATAACGTTTGTAGGCAACACTAGCTAAATAAATGCTGTTTTGCATAAGATAACAACACAGGTGTAAGCAGTTTTTTGTAAAGGAACAAGTATTTTTTTATGAAAATTCAGAATATAACACAGGTTTATTTACAATCCACTGTTGGAAGGTTTTAGACGAAATTTTCATAAAACTTGTTGATAGCACTGTTATATAGCAAATGATAATTTTGCCTTGTTTCCACCATATTATACACACATACAATCTTGAGGTAATCCTTTAGGTAATCCAGTATGCGGACACCTGACCATCACACCTACGCTTGTTGGACCATTCCAAAACCATGGGAGTTACTATAGAGTTGGGGCCCCCTTTGCACTTACAACAGCCTCCACTCTTCTGGGAAGGATTTCCACAATATTTAGGAGTGTGTCTGTGGGAATTTGTGCCCATTCAGCCAAAAGAGCATTTGTAAGGTCTAGGCACTGATTTTGGGGGAGAAAGTCTGGCTCGCAATCAGTGTTTCAATTCACCCCAAATGTGTCAGATGGGGCTCAGGACAGGGCTCTGTGCAGGCCACTCAAGTTCCTCCACGGCAAAGTCATGTCCTTATAGACTTTAATTTGTGCACAGGGACGATGTCCCGTACATAGAGCTTCCAGTGTCTTGACCCTACTGGACTGCTGTATGACTTGGGCGAGAGCTTTGTGACTAAAAGAGGTCCTGTGAGAGTGGATCCTGCGAGTTGTTTCTGATCACTTTTAGCATAATACTGTACATTGGGCGAGTGAAGGCCTAATTACCCTGCATTAGAAAGGGACAAAAGAACAGTGACTGTGCTGCCAAGTCATGTGCCTACCAGAGTTGTAACCGTCAAGCTAGAGCCTCTTAGAGATTGTAAATGCCAAGCTAAGTGCCTTTCAGTGACTTCAACCGCCAAGTTATGTGCCTAACCTGTAACCGTTACGCTAAGTACTACTGCCTGTAACATTACGCTTTTTGCCCCCGCCGGAGTAAAGTCTTGTATCTTTCAACTATACAGTGTCTGCCTCCATCACTGTGCCATCCTCGTGCGGCCTCCCGTGTCAGGGTCAAGGTCCATACACATAAAAAACTCACACTCTTACACACACAAATGCCTAACATGTCTTTTCATTTTGCGAAGCCCAAACCCTGAAAAACAACTGCAGACTATCATCCCTCTTGCAACAAATTTTACACTAGGCACTATGCATTCCAGTAGGTAACATTCTCCTGGCATCCGCCAAACCCAGATTCGTCCATTAAACTGCCAGATAGTGAACCGTGAATTATCAATATAGAGGACATGCTTCAACTGCTCCAGAGTCCAGTGGCAGCAGGCTTCACAGTGGCAACAGGCTTCACAGTGGCAGCAGGCTTCACAGTGGCAGCAGGCTCGGCAGGCAATGCACATGGTGATCTTAAGCTTGTGTGCAGCTGCTCGACCATGGAAAACCCATTTCATGAACTTCCTGATACAGAGTTCTTCTGCTGATATCACAGTTTGGAAAATTGTAGTAAGTAATGTAACAGAGAATAGGCTACAAGCTTGAACACCTCTCGGCCTCGATCTTTGACTTTTGGTGGTCTATCGCTTCGTCGCTGTTGTTACACCTAAATGCTTCCACTTTCCAAAAATAGCACTTACAGTTGACCGGGGAGGACCTAGCAGATCAGAAATTTCACACTGTTGCAATGCTATGGCAGTGCCATGTTTAAAAATACAAATACTAGTAAAAAAAAAACAGGTCTGTAAAATACTGTAAAAATTTCTTGCCACTTATCTTGTGACTTGGTTGCAGTGATGTTACGTCCAAATGACATCATGTCACATGGCTGCCTCAGCTAATGGCTGTATAGTAAACTAACTTATGTATGTACCCCAAAATGGTTAAAAAACAAAATACAGTTAAAACAATAAATATTTTTACAAAAATGTATGACTGTCGAACTGCAGGGAGGCAAGATTTTTTTTTACCTTAACCCCTTCAGGACTGAGCCTATTTTGGTCTTGTGGACGCAGCCAATTTTTTCAAATCTGACATGTGTCACTTTATGTGGTAATAACTTGGAAATGCTTTTACCTATCCAAGCGATTCTGAGATTGTTTTCTCATGAGATATTGTACTGTATTTTAGTGGAAAAATGTGATCAAAAAATTCAGTATTTGTTTGTGAAAATCACCAAACTTTAGAGAAAATGTGCAAAAATTAGCATTTTTCTAAATTTAAATGTCTGCTTGTAAGACAGATAGTAATACCACACACAATAGTTACTAATTAACATCCCCCATATGTCTACTTTATGTTGGCATCGTTTTTTGAACATCCTTTTATTTTTCTAGGACGTTACAAGGCTTAGAACTTTAGCAGCAATTTCTCACATTTTCAAGAAAATTTCCAAAACCTATTTTTATAGGTACCAGTTCAGCTCTGAAGTGGCTTTGAGGGCCTTATATATTAGAAACACCCATAAGTCACCTAATTTTAAAAACTGCACCCCTCAAAGTATTCAATACAGCATTTAGAAAGTTTCTTAAACCCTTTAGGTGTTTCACAGGAATTAAAGCAAAGTAGAGGGGAAATTTACAAATTTCTTTTTTTTGTTGGAAAATCAATTTTTTTATGTAACACAAAAGGTTTTACCAGAGAAACGCAACTCATTATTTATTGCCCAGATTCTGCAGTTTTTTTTAAATATCCCACATGTGGCCCTAGTGTGGTAATGGACTGAAGCACCGGCCTCTGAAGCAAGAGAGCACCTAGAGGATTTTGGGGCCTCCATTTTATTAGAATAAATTTTAGGCACCATGTCAGGTTTGAAGAGGTCTTGTGGTGCCAAAACAGTGGAAGCACCCCCAAAAAGACACCATTTGGCAAACTACACCCTTCAAGGAATTTATCAAGGGGTATAGGGAACATTTTAACCCCACAGGGGTTTAGTGGAATTAGTCTATAAAAATGAAAATCTAAACTTTTCTAATAAAACTTAGAAATTATAAATTTTTACAAGGAATAAAGAAGAAAAAGCGCCCCTAGATTTGTAAAGCAATTTCTCCTGATTACGGCAATACCCTATATGTGGTAATACACAGCTGTTTGGACACACAGCGGGGCTCAGAAGGGAAGGAGCGCTATTTGGCTTTTGGAGCTCAAGTTTACTCAATTGGTTTTCGGGTGTCATGTCGCATTTGCAAAGCCCCTGAGGGACCAAAACAGTTGACATCCCCCAGAAGTGACCCCATTTGGGAAACTACAGCCCTAAAAAGAATTTATCTAGGGGTATAGTGAGCATTTTGTTCCCATAGGTTTTTTGCTGAATTTAGTGTAATTAGGTCGTCAAAATTTCTATTGTTTTTTATTCTTTTTTTTTTACGGCGTTCACTGTGCGTTATAAATAACATATTTAATTTATTCTGTGGGTCGATGCGATTACGGCGATACTATATGTATATAGGTTTTTTATGTTTTACGGTGTTTGCACGATAAAATCACGGTTTTAAAAAAATTATTTTATTTTTGTGTCGCCATATTCTAAGAACCACAACTTTTTTATTTTTCTATCAGGAAAGCTGTGTGAGGGCTTGTTTTTTGTGGAACAAACTGTAGTTTTTATTGTACAATTTTTGGGTACATACGACTTTTTGATCCCTATTTATGCAATTATTTGGGAGCTGAAGTGACTAAAAATAGCGATTCCGATACAGTTTTTTTTTATTATTATTTTTATGGCGGTCACCGTGCGGGATAAATTACATTATATTTTTATAGTTCAGGCCGTTATGGACGCGACGATACCAATTATGCATAGTTTTTTTTATTTTATTTTTTTCATTTTTTTCTAATAATAAAGAACTTTATAAGGGAAAAACGGTGATTTTTAAATGTAATTATTTTGACATTTTACTTTTGTACATTTTATTAAAACCTTTTTTTACTTTTTTTTTTTAATCCCACTAGCGACTTAAAGATCCGATTTTTGGATCATTATTATAATACCCTACAATACTTATGTATTGCAGGGTATTATACCTGTCAGTTTCACACTGACAGGAGGCATATTAGGTCCTGCCTCTGGCAGGACGTAATCGCCTTCAACAGATGGTAGACCGGATGCCTTTGTTAGGCTTCCGGTTGCCATAGCAATCGCCCCCCACAACAATCGGCCACCGCAATCGCGTAGCGGGGTGCCGATGTTGCTATAACAACTTAAATGCGGCGGTCGCTATTGACTGCCGCATTTAAGGGGTTAATTGGTTCGGATCACCGCTGTGATCCGACCCGATGTTTTCCTCCAGTACTAAGGCTGCTAGTAGCAGCCTCTACTGGGAGATGCCGGGCTGCGAGGAGCGCCTGTGTGCTCTGTTAGGAGCACACGTAGAGTAACGGGCTGAAGGCACAAGGACCAGCTCTGCAACCCGTTAATCTACGTGGGGTGGCCGGGAAGGGGTTAAAGCGGTTTTCCTATTTTCAACTGCCGGGACCCCCACTAATCGTGAAAATGAAGAAGCCATAGCACTGGTTTAGCACTGTGGCCCTTAACCTCTTCGGGACTGAGCCATTTTTTGCTTTTTCATTTTCGTTTTTCACTCTTCGGCTTCCAAGAGCCATAACTTTTTTCTTTTTCAATAGAGTGGTGTGTGGGCTTATTTTTTGAGGGAGGAGTTGTAGTTTTTATTGGCACCATTTAAAGTACCAAATAATGTACTGGGAAACTGAAAGAAATTTTTTTGCAGGGCTGAAATTGGAAAAAACTGTGATTCCACCATTGTTTTTTTCAGTTTTTACGGCTTTCATTGTGCGGTAAAAACGTCAACTTAACTTTATTCTGTAGCTCAATACGATTATGGTGATATTTAGCTTTATATAGTTTATATATATATATATATATATATATATATATATATATATATATATATATATATATATATATATATATGTTATTACTTTTTTTTTAAAACTACTTGTTAAAAAAAAATTGTTTTGTTTCACCACATTCTGAGAGCCACAACTTTTTTTATTTTTCGTCGATTGAGCGGTGTGAGGGCGTATTTTTTGCAGGACGAGCTGTAGTTTTTATTGGTAGCATTTTTTGGTACATACAACTTTTTGATCACTTTTTATTACATTTTATTGGACAGCTTAGTTAACTAAAAAACGTCTTACATTTTTTTACTTCATTCACCGTTCATTCAATTAATGCTATATTGCAATTGTTCAGACTTTTTTTGGATGCAGCAATACCAATTTTGTTTATTTTTTACATTACATTAGAGGAAACATGGGAAAAGGGCATTGTTTGTCACTTTAAAAAAATAATAAATAAATATATATATATATATATATATATATATATATATATATATATGTATATATATATACAGCAAGAGCAAGTAAACACAGCACTACACGACTCCAAAAAATCAGGCCATGTGCTCGTCACCAGGGGATGAATCAATTCCCCTTCTTTTTAGACAGAAACCAGCATAGAATATAGTAACGGCACCAGGACTTCAAGGCAGATGAAAAACAGGGTGGATTTATTCACCTCAAACACAGCCATGGCTTGAGAAAGGTTCTTGTTGAACCGAAACGTTGCTGTGTTTGAGGTGAATAAATCCAGCCTGCTTTTCATCTGCCTTGAAGTCCTGGTGCCGTTACTATATTCTATGCTGGTTTCTATGTATATATATATATATATATATATATATATATATATATATATATATATATATATATATACTACCGTTCAAAAGTTTGGGGTCACCCAGACAATTTTGTGTTTTCCATGAAAGCTCACACTTATATTTATCAAATGAGTTGCAAAATGACTAGAAAATATAGTCAAGACATTGACAAGGTTAGAAATAATGATTTTATTTGAAATAATAATTTTCTCCTTCAAACATTGCTTTCGTCAAAGAATGCTCCATTTGCAGCAATTACAGCATTGCAGACCTTTGGCATTCTAGCTGTTAATTTGCTGAGGTAATCGGGAGAAATTTCACCCCATGCTTCCAGAAGCCCCTCCCACAAGTTGGATTGGCTTGATGGGCACTTCTTGCGTACCATACGGTCAAGCTGCTCCCACAACAGCTTTGTGGGGTTGAGATCTGGTGACTGCGCTGGCCACTCCATTACAGATAGAATACCAGCTGCCTGCTTCTTCCCTAAATAGTTCTTGCATAATTTGGGTCATTGTCCTTGGCAAGCAGTTTGCAAACTGTAGCATGGGAGATGGGTGGTCTCGTAGGGTGTCTTGCATTGAAATCTGCTGCAATGACCCGGGTACTGCGTTCACCAGACATCAACGCAATTTCTATCCGCTCCTCACGTGTTAACCTCTGCGACATTTCAATGGCTGTAAACAAAGAGAAACTTGTAAATAACTCATGAAAGAATAAAGTAACGTTAAAACCAAGCACACCATTGTTTTTCTTGTGAAATTCTGGATAAGTTTGATGTGTCACATGACCCTCTTCCCATTGAAAAACTAAAGTTGGATACAAAATGGCCGACTTCAAAATGGCCGCCATGGTCAACACCCAGCTTGAAAAGTTTCCCCCCTCCCATATACTAATGTGCCACAAACAGGAAGTTAATATCACCAACAATTCCCATTTTATTTAGGTGTATCCATATAAATGGCCCACCCTGTATAGAGTGTATTTCTGATTAATTTAATGTTATCTTCATTGAAAAAAACTGTGCTTTTCTTGCAAAAATAAGGAAATTTCTAAGTGACCCCAAACTTTTGAACGGTGGTGTATATATATATATATATATACATATATTTTTTTCACTACTAATAACTTTATTTGACTATTTTTACACATTTTATTAGTTCCCCTAGAGGACTTGAACCAGAGATCGTTAGATCACTGGTACAATACACCGCAATACTAATGTATTGCAGTACATTGTCATTTTTACAGGCTTCTGTTAAGCCCTGCAACGGGCAGGGCTTAACAGTGGCGGTATGAAGGCAGACCTGGGGGCCTTCATTAGGCCCCTGGGCTGTCATGACAACCATCAGCACCCCACAATCACAATGTGGGGGCACCGATGAGCTGTCAGAGGTGGCCGCCCCCCTCTTTTTAATGCCTCAGATGCTGCGGTCTACATTGACCGCAATGTTTGTGGGTTTAAATGACCAGGAGGAGCACGATCGCTGTTCCTGGCCGTTAGTCCCAGGTGTCAGCTGTAAAACACAGCTGACATCCGCAGCATATTGAGCAAGCTCAGCGTGTGAGCCCGCTCCATACATCACCCCCTGTACCACGACGTGCTATTAGGTCGTGGCGCGCAAAGCGGTTAAGGCTATGTTCACACAGGGCAGATATATACGCGGCGTAAAAGCACACAGCGTATCCGCCCTGTGCGCCTCAGTAAATTCTGGCCGAAAAAACGCAACAAATTGTGGTGAAGTTTTTCGACCAGAATGTCCGCTGCGGAAAACTGCACCTAAAAAAAAAGAAAAGATTCATACTTACGTAGCCCTGGCGATGCGTCCCTCCGCCGTCCTGCTGTCCGGCCTCCTGGGATGACGTTTCATCCCATGTGACCGCTGCAGCCTTTGATTGGCTGCAGCGGTCATCACATGGGATAAAACGTCATCCCAGGAGGCCGGCCTGAACGAAGAAACAGAATTCTGGGTAAGTATAAGATTTTTTTTATTTCTATATTGAGTTTTTTTGCGGCAAAATTGCTGCTATTCCACGGCAAAAAACGCAGCATCTGCTACTATGTTGCAGGTTTTACCTCCCCATTGAATTAAATGGGGAACACCCGCAACAAGTAAGCAGCTATTACGCAAATACAATTGACATGCTACGGATTAAACACTGCTGCAGGTAAATTTCTGATCATTTTTTTTTGTTCAAATCACATCCATTTTGCTGCTACTGTATTATGCTGCGGATTTTCTGCAACAAAATCTGTTGCAGAAAACGTACAGTATTTACGCTATGTATGAACTGACCCAAAAGAGGCCCCAGAGCTAAATCAGCGCTGTGGCCCCATAATTCTCAAAATCGGTGGGAATCTCGGTATTTCGATCGCCAGTGGTCAGAAAATTATGGCATATTCTAGCTATATGCTCTGACTGTTTGTAATGAAAAACCCCCTTTATGGCCAAAATTGGCTTCAACCTAAAGAGGTTTAAAACCTAGGTGCTGAAGAAAATGGAAGATCTTACTCACTTTTCCTATCTACAGAGCTCTAAAATTTGGGGGTTTTCCAAATAAATATGTCAATCATGTCAATGTGATCAGTGAGGCTCCTGAAATTTTGGTCTCAACAATCTGAACAATCTGAAAAATATGAGATTTTTCAATTCTCGGTGTGATTGCATTGTCACTTCCCAATTGGAATAAATAGGAGAACAGGATAGACAAGGATGCTGATGTCTAAGGAATACACTGGGCTTCATTCACACGAGTGTGTCCGATTTGCATGCGTGTATTTCCTACATTTCATTTCTGTGTGCCATCAGTGTGCTTCGCGTGTGGCATCCGTTTTTTCACATCCGTGATTCTCCTCTGCAAGCACTTCCTTTTTTTAATTTTTTTTATTTCTCTGCATTTCTTTAGCGACTGATGCGTGAAACATGGACAGTACATGGATGTCGTCCGTGTGCTGTCCGTGTTTTTCACGCACCCTTAGACTTCAATGGGTGACAAGGTCTGCAAAAACTTACCAATATAGGACATGCAGTGAGTTTCACGCAACGGACACTCGCTGCGTGAAAAATCACGTATGTCTGAATAGCCCTATTGACTTTCATGGCTCCGTGAGCTGTCAGTTATTTCAACAGACAGCACATGGATGCAGAACACACTCGTCAGAATAAGCCCTTGGGGGATGGTCACACTTAGCGTAAATACTGTGGATTTTCCACAACGGATTTTGTCGCGGAAAATCCACAGCATAATACAGTAGCAGCAGAGTGGATGAGATTTTAACAAATCTCATCCACACACTGTGTAAATGATAAGCGGAAAAAACGCTCAGAATTTTTTAATCCTCAGCATGTCAACTGTATTTGCGTAATCGCTGCTTTTTTGCTGGGGAGGTAAAACCCGCAACAAATAATGGGTCTTACAATTTTTGTGGCAGATAAGCTGTGATTCCGCCGCAAAATATCCCAACTCTGAAAAAGAAATCTTATAGTTACCTAGAGTTCAGGCCAACCTCCTGGTTTGATGTTTTATTCCATGTGACTGCTGCAGCCAATCACAGGCCACGGTCATGTGCATTAAGCCATATTATGGCATTAAGGAGCACAAAATGTTTGCCATTCAACAAAAATGTATCTTAAGCATGCATTATACCATCAGGTATAACTATCAATTAATCAGAATACCAAAAATATACCTGATATACAAATAACATCGATAGACAACGAAATGACAAATATAAATATCTTTATTACCCCCAAAATACATACATTTAAAACACAGAAAATTAAAAACACCCCGGATTGGAATGTCCGACATATCCCATAATAATAGCCATGAAATGTTACAATGTGTGAAGCTATAAGGTATTGCCTGAAGATCGGAAGTCTAGAATGATCAACTACCTATGGCATGAATATTTCACATTTGTGGATATATAGAGTCACGTCAATATCTGAATTGGCTATTTATTTACCTGGGGTGGACATGATGAAAGCTACCCAATCCGAGGACCACCTCGACGCGCGTTTTGCTTCCTTCGTCAGGAGTTGAATATGCTAGTTGTTTCCCCTTCCGCACAAAATGTTTGGACCTAAAACAGAATTGTGGACATTAATAAAGTCATAGTACATTTGGCAGAGCACTCAGAAGGGGAGTAAAATCTATTCTGTGTTTTATATGGAGCTCTATGATATCTGTATATGCTTCTGACCATTAGACTGAGAATCTAAGCTTCATACTTCTAATTGGAATGAGGATTCTTGTATATCAAATCTGTATTTCATGCTGCTGTCTTTTGCTTTCACCTTAATTTATTCTAATAAAACAGGTATATATTATTAAATTGCTTATAATGTAATTCCATAAAACTAGTTAAATAGGCTCTGTCACCACATTATAAGTGGCCCATCTTGTAGATGATGTGATTGGCTCTGTTATGTCATGTAGATTACAGCAGTGTTTTTTATTTAGAAAAACGATCATTTTTTACAGCGTTATGACCTATATTAGCTTTATGCTAATGAGTTTCTTAACAGGTTCCCGACCGCTGGCTGTGTTTTTACGGCCAGCGGTCAGGGTCTCTGAAGTCTGCCGTATAGACTAATTACGGCGGCACTTCAGAGACTGTGCACGCGCGATCGCGTGCACACAGCCCTGTGGCCCTGCTAACAGCCATGGGCATTGGGCAGAGTGTTAGGGGCCAATCTTTTGGTCCCTGAACATGTGATCGCTGTGACAACCAATCACAGCGATCACATGCACTTCTATGTAAAGTACAGTGTGCACGCAATCGCAATATATAATCAGAAATACACTCTATACATTGTTAATGTGTTAAATGACTATTCTAGCTGCAAACGTCTGGTTTTCAATGTAATATAGGTGTTTAGAGGCCCATTTCTAGCAACCATCACTCCAGTTTTCTAATGGTACATTGTGTTTGCTAACTGTGTTAGAAGGCTAATGGATGATTAGAAAACACTTGAAAACCCTTGTGTAATTATGTTTGCACCGCTGTAAACAGTTTTGCTGTTTAGAGTAGCTATAAAACTGACCTTCCTTTGAGCTAGTTGAGAATCTGGAGCATTACATTTGTGGGTTCGATTAAACTCTCAAAATGGCTACAAAAAGAGAGCTTTCATGTGAAACTCGACAGTCTATTCTTGTTCTTAGAGATTAAGGCTATTCCATGCGAGAAATTGCCAAGAAACTGAAGATTTCCTACAACGGTGTGCACTACTCCCTTCAGAGGAAAGCACACACAGGCTCTAACCAGAGTAGAAAGAGAAGTGGGAGGCCCCGCTGCACAACTGAGCAACAAGACAAGTACATTAGAGTCTCTAGTTTGAGAAATAGATGCCTCACAGGTCCTCAACTGGCAGCTTCATTAAATAGTACCCGCAAAACCCCGGTGTCAACGTCTACAGTGAAGAGGTGACTCCGGATGCTGGCCTTCAGGGCAGAGTGGCAAAGAAAAAGCCATATCTGAGACTGGCTAATAAAAGGAAAAGATTAATTTGGGCAAAAGCACACAGACATTGGACAGAGGAAGATTGGAAAAAAGTGTTATGGACAGACGAATCGAAGTTTGAGGTGTTTGGATCACACAGAAGAACATTTGTGAGACGCAGAACAACTGAAAAGATGCTGGAAGAGTGCCTGACGCCATCTGTCAAGCATGGTGGAGGTAATGTGATGGTCTGGGGTTGCTTTGGTGCTGGTAAAGTGGGAGATTTGTACAAGGTAAAAGGGATTTTGAATAAGGAAGGCTATCACTCCATTTTGCAACGCCATGCCATACCCTGTGGACAGCGCTTGATTGGAGCCAATTTCATCCTAGAACAGGACAATGACCCAAAGCACACCTCCAAATTATGGAAGAACTATTTAGGGAAGAAGCAGGCAGCTGGTATTCTATCTGTAATGGAGTGGCCAGCGCAGTCACCAGATCTCAACCCCATAAAGCTGTTGTGGGAGCAGCTTGACCGTATGGTACGCAAGAAGTGCCCATCAAGCTAATCCAACTTGTGGGAGGGGCTTCTGGAAGCATGGGGTGAAATTTCTCCCGATTACCTCAGCAAATTAACAGCTAGAATGCCAAAGGTCTGCAATGCTGTAATTGCTGCAAATGGAGCATTCTTTGACGAAAGCAAAGTTTGAAGGAGAAAATTATTATTTCAAATAAAAATAATTATTTCTAACCTTGTCAATGTCTTGACTATATGTTCTAGTCATTTTGCAACTCATTTGATAAATATAAGTGTGAGTTTTCATGGAAAACACAAAATTGACTGGGTGACCCCAAACTTTGGAATGGTAGTGTATATATATACATATACACACACACATTTAGAGCGCATGGGGACATCGAAATCAAAAGAATAGTTGCAAAACGGCTGTTTTTTCCAGCAACCCCCTAAAAAAAAACAAGAGAAATAATACAATATATATGTACCCAGAATGGTGACCTTACAAATACAACTCATCCTGCAAAAAACAAGCCCTCATATGGCTATGTCAACATAAACAAACAAAAAAAAAGATATAGCTCTCTTGTGTGTGGTGACAAAAAAAACATGAATTTTAAAAAAAATGATTGTGCAAAGAAGTCAAACTAAAAAACTGTGTAAATAAGTATCACAGTAATTATACTGACTTGCGGACTCAAGTTAACATGTTTTTTATTCCACACGGTGAACGGCGTATAAAGCAAAACCCCAAAAATATTATTATTGCAGGGTTTGTTTTTTTACCCCTCCCCAAAAAAATGAATACAAGTTATATAATACATTATATCTACACTGATTATGGTAAAGCACAGCATTCATTTAAGACAATACATCTGTATGTGCCGCCGAGCATTAAAACTATTCAAGGGGTGAGACAAGAGAAGAATAAACAATAAATGTATGATTTTACATTCATTGTACTGAAGAAAAAAAAATTAGTTATGTTGCAATTCCCTTCCCAAACATAGACTACTTTTCTATGTCATTGTGGCATACTATTGCGCGGAGATGTAAAAAGCAGTTGGCGGTAATGGCTGCAGTATGTTTTCAATGGGTTGCCATTAACCCCTTAACGACCGGCGTATAGTGTTTTTACGTCGGTCGTTTAGGGTAGTTCTTCTGAAGTCTCGGCTTTTCACGTCGGCACTTCAGAAGAACTTTTCTGTCATCGTGCGTGGTGCTGGTGAAGCCCGTGCTGTTAGTAACAGCCTCGGGCTTCAGGGCAACGATCGGAGACCACTAGCAGTGGTCTCCGATCAGTTTTAACCGCTCAGATGCGGCACTCAATAGCAAGTGCTGCATCTGAGTGATTTGGGAGGGAGCCGCATCGGAGCGGTTTTCCCGGTCATCGGGTAATCTGCTTCTGAAGCCAAGGCTGCTAGCAACAGCCTTGGCTTCAGAGTGACGATCAGAGACCAATAACAGTGGTCTCCGTTCATGTGATCACTGTGAGAATCATTCACAGTGATCACAAAATGAAAAACGACGTGTTTCTCCTACCTGTCTCTCTGTCTCTCCTCACACTCTCTGTATGAGAAGAGACAGAGACAGAATTTTACTGTGACACCAAAGACACAAAATTACAATAAATCTAATATATAAACTTTATATAAACTTCAATTGTATACCTGGCTAGGGTTATCCTTGGGGCACGTTCACACGTGGCGGAGTTTTTCCACAGCAAATGTTGGTGCAGATTTGGGGCAATTACACAACGAATCTGCACCAACATTTGCATATTTGACAGGTAATTCAGACGTTGCAGAAAATACAGCGGACTTGCCACAGATTTCAGTTTTTGCATTGCAAAGGCTGAAATCCGCAGTGAAATTCCGCTTCTTCTCCGCCACAGACAGTGCATGCTGCGGACACAATATTCTGCACCGCAGCCTATGGTTCGCAACGTCTGAACTAACTTTCCTAAAAATTTATTGAAACAAATGTAAAAAACTGAGAATTCCACTGCGGACTGTCCACAGCGGAATTCCACAGCAATTCTGCCACGTGTGAACGTGCCCTTAGGGTTAGTCTAGGGTTATTCTAGGTTTAGTCTAGGGCTAGCCTAGGTTTAGTCTAGGTTTAGCCTAGGGTTTTTGTGTAGCGTACGTGTGGGACATCTGTGTATTTTATTTGTGCATAAAAAAAAAGTTAAACAAAAATATATGTAAAAAAAAAGTTTTATAGTCTACGTGTTTGTTCGAGATCAGTTTTTTGTGGAGCGTGCTTTTATGACGTCCGTGTATTTTTGTCTGTGAAAAAAAAAAAGTAAAGAAAAAATAATAAAATTTGTCTGTGTGTGCGTCTGGTTACAGTCTTTGTTGTACGTGTGTGTAATTACAATGGCCCGCGTCCGAGGTAGAAATGTTGTCTACCAGTGACAGCGACGACAGTGATACGCTTTCTGCAATTCAAGTGTCGCTGCAGAGTCCACAAGCACAGGGCATGTCGCAGAAGTACCACAAAACAGGGCCCACTCTATTCCCCCATAATATATTGAGTGGGTACCCACAGAGTCATTTTCCCCTAATATCCCAGAATTTATTGCCACACCAGGGATAAATATTAATGTGGAAAATTTTACAGCCCTCGATTTAAAAAAAATATTCATTACAGATGAGCTATTGGAGGTGGTTGTTAACCTAAACCAATCTGTACCAATTCCTTGCTGAAAAGCCAACGTCCTGCTATGCAAAGGAGTGGCACCCCACAAATACTGGCGAACTTAAATACTGGGGCTCATCCTCAACATGGGGTTAGTGAAAAAGCCCTCAATCCGGTCATATTGGGCAAGATCCCTGCACATGCCACACCTGTTTTTCCAGCCGTTATGACCACAAGCAGATATGAGGTGCTAATGCGCTTCCTTCATTTTAACGACAATCACCAGGTCCCCCCGTAGTGATCCAGGCCGTGACCGTCTGTATAAAATAAGGCCCCTGATAAAAATTTTGGAGGAGTTATTTATACCGATGTACAACCCCGAAAAAAACCTAGCGGTGGATGAATCACTGATGAGTTACACAGGCAGGCACTCATTCCGTCAGTACATCCCCTCAAAGAGAGGAAAATATAGGGTTAAAATCTACACGCTCTGTGAGAGCGGTACAGGCCACACATCTGCCTTTAGAATCTATGAAGGCAAAGACCGTGATATTACCCACATTATTAACTCATTTACTTTCACACTGTTTTTGGGAGAACCAAAAGGAAGGTTTGCTTATTGGAAAATGTTTCACTGTAAAAATGCAGCAATACTGTATTTTCTGGAAAAACCTATTTTTTATTTCTTTCCACCTATTAAAAATACTCACTATACCCCTAGATGAATATTAGCAGGACATTTATACCTGTCAAAATGACCTGCAGTACCACGGCAAATATAGCGTGGTTCCCTAAAATCATCTCTGGCGTAAAAAGGCCTCCAAAAGCCAAAATGGACTCCTTCTATGATATGCCCTATAACGGGTCCGTATAATAGATTACACACACATATTTGGTATCGCCGTACACGGGAGAAGTAGCAGAATGTGGAAAGGTGTCACTTTTACCAGTATGTCATATGGTGTTTTGAAATGGTCTAAGAAAAGTGACACTTTTGTAAAAAAAAATGCAATTTACATTTTCTTGGCCCAAGTTTGGACAAATTCTGTAAAAAGTGTGAAGCGTTAGAACAGAAATTGAACCGCTAGAAATAGAATTTGGGGTGTGTATTTTTTTTTTATCATGGTAATTTTTGGTAGATTCTGACAGTCTGCCACTCCAGTACTATGGCAAATGCAGCATGGTGCACTAAAATTAATTCTGGTGTGACAGGCCTCCAAAAGCCAAAATGGACTCCTTCTATGATATGCCCTATAACGGGTCCATATAATAGATTAGACACACATATTTGGTATCGCCGTACACGGGAGAAGTAGCAGAATGTGGAAAGGTGTCACTTTTACCAATATGTCATACGGTGTTTCGAAATGGCTTAAGAAAATTGACACTTTTGTAAAAAAAATACAATTTAAATTTTTTGGGCCCAAGTTTGGACAAATTCTGTAAAAAGTGTGAAGGGTTAAAACTGAAATTGAACCGCTAGAAATAGACTTTAGAGTGTCTAGTTTGTAGAACATAATGTTTTTTTACCATTATTTATTGGACTTCAAGTCTATTACCCATACATTAATACCATGGTGTAAAAAATGAAATTAAGACATTTTAGTGCGCAATTGAAAAAAGGGGCACTTGTGTTTTATAATATATTTCTGGTCAAAAAAAATAAACTACACCTCCAAGTCAGGTGTCCTTATGATCAGGATGAATTAAAAAATATATTTCAATACATTTGTATGATACAATTACTTTTAGTTTCAAACTGTTACATTTTAAATGATGAAAAATCAAAATTTTTCTTTTTTTTCTGTCTTTCCACGGCTATAAAAAAAGTAACAAAAATGTTACCTATACATATATACAACAAAAAGGAAGCACTGCATGTCCCAAGAAAACAGTGCAAAATTCACATCGATACATAAAACACATACAGAGTTAGGGTATGTGCACACACACTAATTACGTCCGTAATTGACAGACGTATTTCGGCCGCAAGTACCGGACCGAACACAGTGCAGGGAGCCGGGCTCCTAGCATCATACTTATGTACGATGCTAGGAGTCCCTGCCTCGCTGCAGGACAACTCTCCCGTACTGAAAACATGATTACAGTACGGGACAGTTGTCCTGCAGCGAGGCAGGGACTCCTAGCATCGTACATAAGTATGATGCTAGGAGCCTGGCTCCCTGCACTGTGTTCGGTCCGGTACTTGCGGCCGAAATACGTCCGTCAATTACGGACGTAATTAGTGTGTGTGCACATACCCTAATACTGCGTTGCATCTGTGAATAGCAAAACTGTGAAAATTGCTCTGGTCACTAAGGTTTAAAACACCTTCGGTATTAAGGGGTTAATGGACCAAGGCTGTCAGTGACAGCAGAAGGTTCCCATGTGTAGGCTATTAAAAGTACAGAAATGCACTTCTGCCGTCTACGATGTCAAGTCAGGTGGTTGCTAGGCAACCCAATGAGAATTCCCATAGAATTTATCCAGACATACGTTTTCTTTGACACAATTTTAACTGCTACTTTGCAACTTTAAAAATGCAGCTGCCACGGGGGTCATTGAGCTGTTTAACAAATGCGCTTGCATGTAGTTATGAGAATAGGAAGGAGCAGTTGATAAAATAATCAATCAACGCTGTGACAACCGCAAGTTCAATCACATCTTATCCACAGAAAATGCGTCCTGGATAATTGTGCGTCTGGACCGTTCCTTCTGTGTGATCAGATCCTAATGCAAATAGCGTTATATCAAGTAGCTGTAAATGTTGGAATAGTAGTTAATACAACCACTTACGTGAAAGTGACTGGGAGTAAAATCAGGCACATGGAATTTATACATATCTTCCCTACATAGTAGCGTAAAACGAAGAGATATTTATTCAGCATTGAGACCAGAAGGAGGAGACTCTGTCAGTAAAACTCTGCAATTTTGTACCTTGTTATGAATTTTATGAAAGTTGCAAAAAATTTGTGACATTTATTCGGGAGTTTGAGGAAAATACTAAAATACCAAAGAAAAAGAAAAAAAAAATTCAGACGGATGCTTTCTGTGCCTGACTGCCTTACATTTGATAGCTCCTGCCAGCGACGGTCGTCATGGCAACCCATCACTATAACACACAGTGGCCCTAAGTGTTAGGATGCAGCATGCGAGACAGAACACCTTGACCCTGCAGAAGAGAAAAAGCAGCAGCGTGTTCTGCATGCATTCAGTATGGAAATAGTTATACTTGGAGGGGACATAAATATTTAGTAGATATTTCTATAGATAGGGCAGAGCAGACATTTTATATATATATATATATATATATATATATATATACATACACACACACACCCATATATATATATATATATATATATATATATACACACACACACACACACACACACCCATATATATATATATATATATATACACACACACACACACACCCATATATATATATATATATATATATATATACACACACACACACACACACACACACACATATATATATATATACACACACACACACACACACCCATATATATATATATATATACACACACACACCCACACACCCACACACATATATATATATATACACACATATATATATATATATATATATACACATTGAATGAATGCATAATATTTTTTTTTTAAATAATTTGATAATTAGATCAGTCTCAGAGACCAAGAAAATAAAATGTCAAATAAATTAGGTATGTATTACCATCTAACTATGTACGCCAAAAATAGATATTAAAGGACTGTCTTAAGGAAATATATTATTTATGCAAAGCGAAGAAAAAAATTGGTTTTAAAGTGTAACATAGAAATTAGGTTTGGAGATACATAGGTGTACACAAATGGAAGATTAGTGGGTTAAAGCTCCCATACCCCTTGTAAAAATGACAATATACTGTAATACATGTGTATTGCAGTGTATTGTATCAGCGATCTAATGAGCACTGGTTCAACTTCCCTAGGGGAACTAATAAAATGTGTAAACAAAAGTTAAATAAATTTTTCAGAAGTGACAAAAATATTAAAAGTTAAAAAAAAACAACTTTTCCCATTTGTCCCAAAGCACAAATAAAAAAAACGAACACAATTTGTATCGCCGCTTCCGTTAAAATCCGAACTACTGCAATATACCATTATTTAACGCGCACGGTGAACGGCGTAAAGAAATTAATTAATTAAACATCCGAATCGTTGTTTTTTTAGTCACCTTAGCGCTACAAAAATGACGTAAAACGTGATAAAAAAAATCGTATGTACCAAAAAATGGTACCAATAAAAACTACAGCTCATTCCGCAAAAAATAAGTCCCACACAGCTCGACGGAAAAATAAAAAAGTTATGACTCCCAGAATGTGGTGAAACAGAACAATTTTTTTTTAACACATTGCTTTTTCTTTGAAAAAGTAGTAAAATATATAAAAAAAAACTATATAAATTTGATATCACTGTAATCATATTGAGATACAGAAGAAAGTTAAAGGGAATGTGTCGCTAGAAAAGACATACAGGTGAGCCCTAATCTACCCGCCACTCAGTCCCTGGCTACTTGCAACGGCCCGTCCTAGGCGACGGCGTACAACTGGGCGACGGTCCCTATGCTCAATAAGTACACGACAGACAAACAGACAAGGGTACACAGAAGCTAAGGGAAATGGGGCAGTTGCCCACGGCAAGACCGTGAGCAACAAGAATAGTGAACGAGCCGAGTCAAAACAGGAGTGTACGAGGTACCAAACGCAGAGCAGGAGAGTAATGAACGAGCCGAGTCAAACGCAGGGTACCAAACGCAGGGTACCAAACGCAGAGCAGGAGAGTAGTGAACGAGCCGAGTCAAACCAGGAGTGTACGAGGTACCAAACGCAGAGCAGGAGAGTAGTGAACGAGCCGAGTCAAACCAGGAGTGTACAAGGTACCAAACGCAGAGCAGGGTACCAAACGCAGGGTACCAAACGCAGAGCAGGAGAGTAGTGAACGAGCCGAGTCAAACCAGGAGTGTACGAGGTACCAAACGCAGAGCAGGAGAGTAGTCAGTAAGCCAGGGTCAATATGAAGCAGGGACAAATAGTTCAAGCAGAAGCAGCAGAGCCAGGAAACAGGAGAATCACAGGCAAAGGAGGAGCAGGAAGTGAAGATATAAATAGACAGAGGGCGGGAGCTAGCTCCATCAGGCCAGGCTGTGATAGGCTCTCCCACTCCTCAGCCTCCCAGCCCGATTGGTAGAAGGAGGGGTCACTCGATCAGACCTAGGAGCAGGTGCAGACTGACTAACCACGGGCGTCGACACAGAAGCTGTGTCTGGCAGATCCTTTACAGTTATAATTTTTTATTTTTTTTTCACAAGTCAGGAAATATTATAAATTAGATTCTAATTTATAACATTTCCCTGTGCTGGTCACTAGAGGGAGCAATTCCCAAAATTGCAGCATTGGCATGTGGTAAAGCAACCAAATTTGGTGTAAACACACACGCTCTAGTGAGCTCACAGAATCCCCCCTCCCTTATCCTGGCTAGTGCCAGGAGAAAGGAGGGGATTGAATGTTCAAGCCTCCTACACTGTGTGCCGGCATTTTTTGAAGAAAAAGTTTGGAAAAAAAAAAAGTAAAACACAAACAGACAAATAAATAAAAAAAAATGTAATAAAACACTAAAAGCAAATTGATCTAAAATTTTTTTTTTACGCAACACCCGTCCTTTAACCCCTTAGTGTCTAAGCCTGTTTTGGCCTTGTGGACAATGTCTACTTTATGTTTACATCGTTTTTTGAACGTGCTTTTATTTTTCTAGGACGTTACAAGGCTTAGAAATTTCTCGCATTTTCAAGAAAATTTCAAAAGGCTATTTTTTCAGGGACCAGTTCAGTTCTGAAGTGGCTTTGAGGGCCCTATATATTAGAAAGTCCCCAGAAGTCACCTCATTTTGAAAACTGCACCCATCAAAGTATTCAAAACAGCATTCAGAAAGTGTTTTAACCCTTTAGGCGTTTCACAGGAATTAAAGCAAAGTAGAAGTGAAATTTACAAATTTCATTTTTTTTCTTCGAAAATTCATTTGTAATACTTTTTTTCTGTACCACTGAAGGTTTTACCCAAGAAATGCAACTCAATATTTATTGCTCAGATTCTGCAGTTTTTAGAAATATCCTACATGTGGTCCTAGTGCGGTAATGGACTGAAACACAGGCCTCCGAAGCAAAGGAGCCCCTAGTGGATTTTGGGGCCTCCTTCTTTTAGAATATATTTTAGGCACCATGTCAGGTTTGAATAGGTCTTGTGGTACCAAAACAGTAAAGACCCCCAAAAAGTGTCCCCATTTTGGAAACTATACCCCTCAAGTTTTTTTGCTAAATTTATTTGAATTAGTATATGAAGATGAAAATCTACTTTTTTTGTGAAAAAACTTTTTACATTTTTACAAGGAATAAAGTAGAAAACACCCCAACATATGTAAAGCAATTTCTTCTGATTATAGCAATACCCCATATGTGGTAATAAACTGCTGTTTGGATCCACAGCAGGCCTCAGAAGAGAAGGAGCACCATTTGGATTTTGGATTTCTGATTTTGCTGGAATAGTTTTCAGTGCCGTGTCGCGTTTGCAATGCACTGGAGGGATGAAAACCGTGGAAACCACCCAATAGTGACCCCATTTTGGAAACTACACCCCTCAAGGAATTTTTCTAGGGGTAAAGTTAGCATTTTGACCCCACAGTTGTTTTGCTGAATTCATTGGAATTAGTCTGTAAAGGTAAAAATCTACTTTTTTTCTGTAAGAACTTAGACATTTTTAATTTTTACAAGGAATAAAGGAGAAAAAGCACCCCAACATTTTTAAAACAAGCTCTCCTGATTACGTAAATACCCCACATGTGGTAATAAACTGCTGTTTGGACCCACACCGGGGCTTAGAAGGGAAGGAGCGCTATTTGGCTTTTGAAGCACAAATTTAGCTGGAATAGTTTTTGGGTGTCATGTCAAATTTGCAAAACCACTGAGAGACCGAAACAGCGGAAGCCCCCCAAAAGTAACCCCATTTGGGAAACTACACCACTTAAGGAATCTATCTAGGGGTATAGTGAGCATTTAGGCCCCACACGTCTTTTGCAGAATTTATTAGAATTAGGCTGTGGAAATTAATATCAACATTATTTCCACTAAAATGTTGCATTTTTTCAATTTCACAAAGGATAAAGGAGAAAATGCCGCCAAACATTTGTAAAGCAATTTCTCCCGAGTACGGCAATACCCCACATGTCGTCATAAATGTTTTTTCATTAGAAAGTAATTAACCCTTTCCGAATTGATCCATGTTTTTCTTTTTTCTTTTTTGTTTTTCCTCCCCGCCTTCCGAGAGCCACAACTTTTTTATTTTTCCGTCAATAGAGTGGTGTGAGGGCTTATTTTTTGCGGGACGAGCTGTAGTTTTTATTGGTACCATTTTTTGGTACATAAGACTTTTTGAGCACTTTTTATTACATTTTTTGGTAGAGCCAAGGTGACCCAAAAACTGAGATTTTGCCGTTTAAAATTCTTTGTTTTTCACGGCCTTCACCGTGTGAGTTTTTATTTTTTTACATTACTTTAGAGAAAAAATGTGAAAAGGGTTTCTTTTTGGACTTTAAATATTTATTAAATTTTTTCCACTAATAATAACTATTTACTTTTGTTTCTACATATTTTATTAGTCCCCATAGGAGACTTGAACCAGCAATCGTTAGATCACTGGTAGAATACACTGCAATACTAATGTATTGCAGTATATTGTGATTTTTACAGGCTCCTGTAACAGCGTGATCGCTGTTTCTGTCCGTTAGTCCCGGGTATCAGCTGTAATACACAGCTGACACCCGCAGCGTATGGCGCGCGCTCAGCGCGTGAGACGCTCCATATATACCACACCACGACATGCTATTAAGTCATGGTGCGCGAAGGGTTTAATGCGCAGCGGATGGTGCAGAGTAAAAATTACAATTTTCCACTGATGTGCGATTTTAGTGCACTATATGTTGTGCCCAGTTTGTGCCACAAATACCACATAAAATATTAACCGGGTTCTCCCGGGTATGGCGATGCCATATCGGTGGACGTAAACGGCTGTTTGGGCACGCTGTAGGGCTCAGAAGGGAGGGACGCCATTTGGCTTTTGGAGCGCATATTTTGCTTGGTAGTAGCTCTGGCGTTTTGCTGGTATTTCAGTTTATAATGTGGGGGTTACATGTAGGCTGGGCAGAGTACATCAGGGCATAATAAGAGGGTATAATAATGGGGTAAATAAATAATAATCCACAGATATGTGGCCAGTGTCGCACTTATAAATTGCACCCGATCCTATCCGCTTTTGGAACGCTCTGCACAGTTTGCATCGCCATAATCTGGGAGCCGGAACTTTTTTATTTTTTCACCAACGGAACTGCGTGAGGGCTTATTTGTTGCGGGACAATCTGTAATTTTCATTGGTACCATTTTGGGGTACATGCGATTTTGTTGATCACTTTTTATGCCATTTTTCGGCAAGCCACGTGACCAAAAACCATCAATTCTGACAATGATTTTTATTTACTTTTGACGGCGTTTACCCTGGGCTATAAATGACCATTATACCTTATTCTGCAGGTCGGTACGATACCATATGTATATAGGTTTTTCAGGGGCGAAGCTAGGGGGGGGCAGGCGGGGCATGTGCCCCGGGCGCAAGGGAAGGGGGGGCGCCGAAGAGCAGCTGATCGCTGCTGACAGGCGCCCCGTATGTCGGACGCCTGCAGCAGCTTAGGAAGAGCCAGGAAATTATGGCGTTCTGACTGGGGTCTGTGACGACCAGGGAGTGGACCAGTCCAGTCACCTGACTTGTCACCTGACCTCACATCAGTGACAAGAGGTCAGATGACTCAGGTCAGGGGACAGGTTCACTCCCGTGCTGCAGCCTTCCAGCTCTGAAGTTACACATGCCGAGAAGCAGAGAGGAAGCTCCACCCACAGCCCATCCTGACCTGTCAGCAAGGAGACATGGTGATTGTCGGTGTGAATATGTGTGTGTAGTGTGAATACAGTGTGTGTCTCTGTGTTTGTGTGTGTGTGTGTGTGTGTGTGTGTGTGTCTGTCTGTGTCTCTGCATGTGTTTGTCTCTTATATCTATTACATTATCAGTACTCAGAGAGTTATCAGTGTGCTATCTGTGGTGTTACATAGGACCGCAGGTAACATCTACTACATTATCTGTGCTGTGTAGCAGAGCTGAGATTGTAATTTAGCACAATGTGTTATCTGTGGTGTTACATAGGACTGCAGGGGACACAACTACATTATCAGTACTCAGAGAGTTATCACTATGTGTTATCTGTGGTGTTACATAGGACTGCAGGCAACAGCTACTACATTATCTGTAATCAGAGAGTTATCACTATGTGTTATCTGTGGTGTTACATAGGACTGCAGGTAACATCTACTACATTATCTGTACCCAGAGAGTTATCATTGTGTTATCTGTGGTGTTACATAGGACTGCAGGCAGCAGTTACTACATTATCTGTACCCAGAGAGTTATCACTGTGTTATCTGTGGTGTTACATAGGACTGCAGGTAACACTACTACATTATCTGTGCTGTGCCTGTGTGCGTATATATGGGTCTGTTTGTGAATGTGTCTTTGTGCTTGTATATATGTGCCTTTTATGTATTTGTATATGTTCCTGTCTGTGTATTTATCTGCCGGTATGTGTGTGTGTGTGTGTGTGTGTGTGTGTGTGTGTGTGCGCGTGTGTGTGTGTGTGTGTGTGTGTGTGTGTGTGTGTATATATGTGTCTGTACGCCTATATATTTACCTGTATGTATGTATTCCAGAATGTGTGTATGTATATTTGCCTGTATGTCTAAATATCTGTCTTTATGTATGTACAGTATATATGTTCTAGTGTGTCCATATATGTGGTTACGTTTTGGTTTGTGTAGGGGGCGGCAATAGAGAGTCCCGCACAGGGCGCCATCCAAGCTAAGGCCGGCCCTGGCTGTCATCGACCCTAGTCGGAAGAAACTCCGCCGCTGCCTGCGCCGCATGACCTCCTCGGCTTCTCCGGTAAGTCATACCAGGCAGAGCGGAGAGTGGTAGGCTACCGCTCACCGATCTGTTCACAGTGTGGCGCTAAGTACAAGGGGTGGGAGTGTGGCGCTATTTAAAACGGGGGAATGTGGCGCTATTTACAAGGGGGGAGTGTGGCGCTATTTACAAAGGGGCAGCGGGCTGTGTGTGGCACTATCTACAAGGGGGGGAGTGTGCTGCTATCTACTAGGGGGGAAGCGGGCTGTGTGTGGCACTATCTACAAGGGGGGGAGTGTGCCGCTATCTACTAGGGGGGAAGCGGGCTGTGTGTGGCGCTATCTACAGGGGGCTGTGTGTGGCCTCTTTAATTAATTTTCTGTTAATTTATTTTTATGTTAATTACATTATAGAACTATATTGCTTGTAAAATGTAGAAATGCTTTTATACTCGAGTAACATTAAAAAAATTGTGAAAAAAAATTACACCTCATTGATTGGTAGGGAAAGAACACATGGCGAGGGGGAAGGAGATGTCGGGAAAAAAGTTGGGGGGGGGCGCCAATCTGAATCTTTGCCCCGGGTGCAGGAGAACCTAGCTACGCCTCTGGGTTTTTTTATGTTTTGCAGCAATAAAATAACTTATTTAGAAAAGAAATTATTTTTTGTGTCACTATATTCTGAGAGCCGTAACTTTTTTATTTTTCAGTCAAAAAAGCTGTGTAAGGGCTTGTTTTTTGCGGGACGGGTTGTAGTTTGTATCGGTACTATTTTGGCGTACATGCGACTTTTTGATCACTTTTTATTCTCTATTTTGAGAGGGGTGGTGACCAAAAAATTCTGATTCTGTCATTGTTTTTCGTTAATTTTTTTTGCGGTGTTCACCGTGCGGGAAAAACAATATTATAGTTTTATAGTTGGGGTCGTTACGAACGCGGTGATACCAAATATATGTACTTTTTTTTAAATGTTCATTTTTTTCCTATAATAAAACACTTATTATAGGAAAAAAAAGCAGTTCTTGTTTATATCACTTATAACTTTGATTTTTACACTTTTTTTTAAAACATTTTTATTCTTTTTTTTACTTTTTTCACTTGTCCCACTAGGGGACACTTAGACTTGCAGCTTTGATCGCTGCGTAGTGTAATGCATTCCAACTGTCAGTGTGACGTCACAGTCACACTGACAGGAAGCCTATGACAACCACCCTGCGGCTGGTCCTCATAGGCTTCTGTACATGGCAGCCCGGAAGCCATTGTCCGGCGTCCCGTTGCCAGGAGTACCACGGGAAATCATGGGGGCTGCCGATCGGCGCTAAACACCTTAATTGTGGCGTTCAAAATCGAACGCCGCAATTAAGGGGTTAACTGCCGAAATCAGCGGCGATTGGCCGCTGATCGGCAACGGGAATGCAGGGCAGACACCCTGCACAGTTAACCGCCGCTGCGGTGTAGCGCCGCGCGGCGGTTAACTGTCAAAGCACAGACGTAACTGCACGTCAAGGTGCGCGAACTTACTGCTCACCTTGACGTACAGTTACGTCAAGGTGCGTTAAGGGGTTAAGTTGTCGTTTTTACCGCACGGTGAGAGCCATAAAAACAAAACCCAAAAAACAATGGATGAATTTATTTTTTTTCTAATTCCACAACACAAATATTTTTTTTCCGTTTCCTCCCGCAAAAAATAATCCCTCACACCACTATTGACGGAAAAATAAAAGCGTTATGGCTCTTGGAAGGCGGAGAGTGAACAGCTAAAACGTAAAAACAAAAAATGGCTGGGTCGTTAAAGGGTTAAGCAACTCTTTATAGAGTAGCAGTAAATGTTTGGGAATCACCATGTCAGACATACATCAAGAAGGGGCTGGACGGAGCCTGCAGGGCTGAAGGGGAAGCCTCCATGACCTCCCTGGTAGGGAAAGGGTTAACAGGTGAGGGAGAGTTGGAGGGAGTTGGAGGGGGTCAGGGAGGAGTCAGGGGGCCGTTGCTGCTCTTCCCGCTGTTTTCGGCATTGAGCCGGAAGCAGCGGAAGGAGTAACACAGTAAGGACAAGCTCCCCGTTGCCCGCGCTCGTACAGCATGTCAGAGGCATTTTTGTTAGAGCAGCTGCGTGCTGCTGCTGTGCACCACGGTCCCGGGTGGCTGGAGGAGACCGTGGCTGCATTAGCGAGGATCCCGGACGCCGTGTTGCCACGTCAGGCCCGGCGTTCGGGGTCTGTTGCAGGGGACAGGCTCCCCTCCCCCGGCCCCCTTCCTAGCATGGCGGCGGGGGGGGGAGTCGGTAACAACTGCTCCTGTCCGGAGCAGGCAGAGAGCGTTGCCGGGGGTGACGGCGACGCAGGCCGGGTCGACCCGTCCCTCCCGGCGGTCTCGACCTCCAGAGCGCCTCAGTCCTGAGACAGTCCCGCGGACACGGCGTCGCAGAGGGAGCCCGATCTCGGACGCTGCAGGCCAGGCAGCTGGGGGGACCGCCCCTTCCCAGGCCCTGCGTCCTGGCAGGAATCCCAAGCCGCGACGGGGTCCGGCGGTGCGCAGGGAGTCGCAGGCCGGGCTCCCTGTCACCCCTCCACCATCGGATGGAAGATCTGGAGGACGAGGTACGGCCGCCCCGCCTGGTGATGTTCTGGCCAGGGGGCAGGCCTCTTCAGGATCATCGAGACGGACGCCTAGATCTGCAGCGACGTTGAGGCAACAGGTCCAGTCGGAAGTCTGGGTTCCATCGGTCGGGCGGCAGGTTGCCGGCCCATCAGTCAGCGCTTCATCATCTCCGATCCGAAGATGTCGGTGGGATGGCCAGTCGTCTGCGAGAGAGGAGCTGGAGGAAGGTGAACTGGACGTGTATCGTCGAGGTCAGGATGGTCCGGCTGACGGGAACACAGCGCCTGTGCGGCCCGGTGAGTGTGTAACTCCATCATTGTCGTATCCAGCGATTTTTATGTCGGGTGTCAGCGGGGGGGCTGCTAGCGTCGCATCGGTGGCCGGTAGTGGCGCTGGCGACCGCGATTGCGCGGGTCTGGCAGATGTAGTGGGTTGCTTGAGGGAGCTGGTCGGGCGCCTAGATAGGGCGGCGGCGCCGGTAGTTTCGGAAGTGTCCCCGGCGGTAGTGTGGGAGGGCCCCAGGGACGTGGGATTGGTACAGGCGCGGCCCGTGCTGGCGGTTAGGGAGGCGGTCGCGGTGTCGGTACAGACCGAGGCACAAAAGGATGGCGATCGGGTGCATATTGATGACCGTGCTCGGGGGGAGGTGTACGTTTGTTTCGAAGGTCCGTTGGGGGCGCATTTAAAGCAGGAGGTGCGCGAGCGGATCTGGAAGGACGAATATGTGGAGATTTTTTCTCTCTTGCCGCTCGCTAAATTTAATTTGGATAAGAGCAAGCGGGACGAGAGTAAAAAGGATGAGGAAGAACGGCGGCGGTATAGGCTTATCCCGCAAACGTTCGTTAATTGGTCGCAGGCGTTCGCCATATTGGCTAGTGTGATAGGGGAAAAGGCGCCGGAAAATTGTTCGGCGTTGTTTTGTTATTTTGATGCCATTGGGGAGGCTCATAGGGCGTATGGGGGTCAGGCGTGGCTGCGGTACGATGAGCAATTCCGTCAGCGAAAAGCGGTTCGGCCGGCGATTCGGTGGGACCAGAAGGATATTGCTCTCTGGTTACGGGTTACGGCTCCGGTTAGGCAGTCCTTTCCCGGGAGCGCCGGCCAGGGAGGCCAGTCTAGTCTGGTTGGACAAAGCGGCGGGGGAAAGGCGGGTTTTTGCTGGCAATTTAATGAAGGCCAGTGTAAGTTCGGGGCCACGTGCAAGTTCAAGCACGTGTGTTCCGAGTGTAATGGGGCTTCACACGGGGCGGCAAAATGTCTGCGGAAAAAGAGGTCAGGAAACCAGCCCTCCGCGGCTGGTCAAGGGGTGTCGCCGGTGAGGGTGGAAAAGATGGCCCCTTATCTAAATGAGTATCCGGATAGGGCGGCGGCTAAGTTGCTTTACGAAGGGTTTCGTGTTGGTTTTGTTATTCCTCCGCCTCCTTATGAGGTTCCGGTTACGCGGAGGAATTTAAAATCGGCTTACTTGCATGCAAAAGTCGTGTCGGAAAAGTTGTTAAAAGAAGTTTCGTTGGGCCGCATGTCGGGGCCGTTTGTTGAGTCGCCTGTAAAAGATTTAGTTGTGTCCCCGTTGGGTATTGTCCCTAAACGCGAGCCCGGAAAATTTCGTTTGATTCAACATTTATCGTATCCCAAGGGTTCGTCGGTAAATGACGGGATTGATCACGAGTTGTGCTCCGTAGTTTATACCTCATTCGATAAGGCGGTGGGGTTAGTGCGGGCTGCGGGTCCAGGTGCGCTGCTAGCAAAAACCGACATCGAGGCGGCGTTCAGGTTGTTGCCGGTTCATCCAGAAAGCCAACGGCTGTTGGGTTGTTTTTGGAATGGGGCTTTTTACGTGGATCGGTGCCTTCCGATGGGGTGTTCCCTTTCTTGTGCATACTTCGAGGCGTTTAGTAGCTTCGTGGAGTGGGTAACGAGGGGAGTATCCGGGGTCGACTCGTTGATCCATTACTTAGATGATTTTTTGTGCGTTGGCCCGGGGGGTTTGCCGGTTTGCGGTAATTTGCTTCATGCACTACAGAAGGTGGCGAGGGATTTTGGGATTCCTTTGGCGCCAGAAAAAACGGAGGGCCCGGTAGCGACGATTTGTTTTTTGGGAATCGAAATAGACTCGGTGGCAATGGAGTGTCGTCTCCCTGCGGATAAGTTGGGTGCTTTGAGGCTGGAGGTACGGCGGGCTTGTAGAATGAAGAAAATGACGCTGCGGGAGCTTCAGTCGCTGCTGGGGAAGTTGAATTTCGCCTGCCGGATTATGCCGATGGGGAGGGTGTTTGGTAGGAGGTTGGCGGCGGCAACGGCGGGAGTGCGTGCGCCGCATCATTTTGTGCGGCTCAAGGAGGAGCACCGAGCTGATCTTCAGGTTTGGGATGACTTCTTGGGCCAGTACAATGGTCGCTCGCTATGGATGGCCCCAGCGCAGGATACGAGTGATTTGAATATTTTTACGGATGCGGCTGGGGCAGGCGGTTTTGGAGCTTACGGGGGAGGTCCGTGGTGCGGTGGGTCAATGGCCGGCTAGCTGGGTGTCCAGTGGACTCACGCGGAATCTGGCCCTGCTCGAGCTGTTTCCCATCGTGGTGGCGGCTACCATTTGGGGGGACAGGCTCAGGGATAAGAAGGTCAGTTTTTACTGCGACAACATGGGGGTGGTGCTTGCCATTAATAACATCACGGCGTCCTCTCCTCCGGTAGTTCAATTGTTGCGACATTTAGTGTTGGTGTGTTTGTCGTTGAACGCGTGGGTGGTGGCGGTGCATGTCCCGGGTGTACGGAATTGTATCGCTGATGCTCTTTCTCGCTCGCAGTGGGACCGGTTTCGGCAATTGGCACCGGGAGCGGAACGTCTCGGTTTGGCTTGTCCGGAACATCTTTGGGATCTGGTATCGGTCCCGTAGAACAACTGTTACAAAGGTCTTTGGCGCGCACGACGTAGAGTGCTTATGCTGCTTGTTGGAGGCAGTGGGAGGAGTGGGTAAGAGAGTTGGGTGACGTCAATACGGATAGAGACAGGTTGGTGGCACTTTTGTACTGGTTAGGGGACGCCTGGGAGGCGGGGTTTTCAGTGGCGAAGGTGAACCGGTTCATATCTGCGGTGGCGTTTGGGTTTAAGTTGCGGGGCTTTCAGGATGTATCGAAGGAATTTCTGGTATCGCAGGCTTTGAAGGGGTTGCGCCGAGGTAGGGTGGAGGCGGATAGTAGAAGGCCTGTGTCGTTTGCTTTGCTTAGCTCGTTGGGCGGTTCATTAGCATCGGTCTGTCGTTCTTCAGACGAAATGGATTTGTTTCGGTTAGCTTTTTCGTTAGCGTTCTTTGGGGCATTTAGAATAGGTGAGTTGGTGTCGCCAAGTACCAAACAGGCAGGGGGGCTGAGATCTGGGGAGGTGAGCCTATTCGCAGATCGGCTGGAGGTATGGTTGCGTCGGTCAAAAACTGACCAAGTAGGGAAGGGTAAACTGATAGTTTTGTTCGCCCTCCCGGGGTCGGTTATGTGCCCAGTAGAGTGCATGCGGGGTTTTACGCCAAAAAGGGGGTCTCCAGATTTGCCTTTGTTACGTCATGTGGACGGGTCGTTTTTGTCCAGGTTTCAGTTTGGAGCTGTATTTAAAAAATGTTTGACGGCGGTTGGTGTTGCGGCAGGCTCATATTCATCTCATTCCTTCAGGATTGGCGCAGCAACAGAAGCGGGGCGCTGGGGGTTGGATGATGAGGGGGTGCGGCGTATTGGTCGTTGGGAGTCCAACAGGTTTAAGTCCTATGTCCGCCCCCATATGTTATGATTTTTGTTGTTAACGCTTTAAAAATGTTATATGGTGGTGCCTAATTGTTTTTTCCGTTTCAGATTCGCCTCCGTGTTTGGTGTGGTTGATGGGTCATTCTTACGTGCACTGGGGGGCTTTGAGGGCGGACGTCCGCCCGGATGGTCGCCAGTTGCGCATTCCGCGACAGGATGCGGTTGTGCATTGGCTGGGATTTAGAGGTATGTCGTGGAGCAGGGTGTTGGCGGAATTCCAGACATATGCTCAGCTTGATAGGGTTCCGGAGGTCTTAGTGTTGCACGTGGGTGGGAATGACTTAGGAGTCCGCCCCTTTCGTGAGTTGGTGCGGGATATCAAACATGATATGTTGTGTTTGTGGGTATCTTATCCCAAGTTGGTGATAGTGTGGTCGGACATAGTCCCAAGAAAGCATTGGCGGTTAGCTAGATCTGTGGAGAGAGTCAATAAGGCTTGCATTAAAGTTAATCGGGCGGTGTCCCGTTTTGTGGCAAAAAACGGGGGCATTTGCGTGAGGCATAGGGATTTGGAGTCAGGAGTGGGGAATTTCTGGAGGAGTGACGGGGTTCATCTGACCGAGGTTGGCATTGATCTTTGGAGCTTGGCGATAGCAGAAGGCATAGAAAGGGCGGTGGTGGTGTGGAGGAACTCACAGGCTTAAGGTGGTCAAGGCATGTTTCGCTGTGGCGGGGGGAGTCCTTGAGGCCAGTCAGTACAAAATGGTGGGGGGGTCGCATCGGGGGTATGCGTCCCCCAAAAAAGGTACATGGTTGAAGACTTCATCGGGTGTTATCCCTTTGAAGTGGTCTTCTGGTAGAAGGTATATCACTTGAAGGCTTCATCGGGTGTTATCCCTTTGAAGTGGACTTCTAGTGGTCGGTATATCACTTGAGGGCTTCATCGGGTGTTATCCCCTTGAAGTGGACTTCTAGTGGTTGGAGTCATCTGCAGAGGTGAACGGTGCTTCCGAGCTGGTTTACGGCTGGAGGTAATTAGTGGTTTGCAGATGGCTAACTCGGTGTGTTCTTAAAAAAGGAATATCTGAAAGGGCTTCAAGGACTTCCTCTGCTCGGGTTAATGTTAACGTTAAATTGTTATTTACGTTTCTGACCCATGTTGGGTCATGTGAATTATTAGAAGGAATTCTCTGGTGGATTCCTAACTAGTTATCCGAAGGTTTCGGATTTAAATTGTTTTTATAAAACTGTAAAATTAATAAACGGCTGCTGTGGCCATTTCACATCCAACCTCGGTGTCACGTGTCTTTCCTAAAGGTGGGGGTGGGGGGATAGGATGGGGTAAAGGAAGGTTCGTTAACACACGACTCTACTTAGGCAGGTCAAGAAGGGGCTGGACGGAGCCTGCAGGGCTGAAGGGGAAGTCTCCATGACCTCCCTGGTAGGGAAAGGGTTAACAGGTGAGGGAGATTTGGAGGGAGTTGGATGGGGTCAGGGAGGAGTCAGGGGGCCGTTGCTGCTCTTCCCGCTGTTTTCGGCATTGAGCCGGAAGCAGCGGAAGGAGTAACACAGTAAGGACAAGCTCCCACCCTCCCGCCCTTGGTTTGTTACGTGGTGGGTATTTGCGTTCGTCCGTATAGGAGTGTTGTGTTTTATTTGTGTGCTTATCTAACATGTTTTTCCTTTTTTCCTGAGTAGGTTCTGGTGTCATGGCAGCTGGCGGGGGGAGTCCTTGAGGCCAGTCAGTACAAAATGGTGGGGGGGTCGCATCGGGGGTATGCGTCCCCCAAAAAAGGTACATGGTTGAAGACTTCATCGGGTGTTATCCCTTTGAAGTGGTCTTCTGGTAGAAGGTATATCACTTGAAGGCTTCATCGGGTGTTATCCCTTTGAAGTGGACTTCTAGTGGTCGGTATATCACTTGAGGGCTTCATCGGGTGTTATCCCCTTGAAGTGGACTTCTAGTGGTTGGAGTCATCTGCAGAGGTGAACGGTGCTTCCGAGCTGGTTTACGGCTGGAGGTAATTAGTGGTTTGCAGATGGCTAACTCGGTGTGTTCTTAAAAAAGGAATATCTGAAAGGGCTTCAAGGACTTCCTCTGCTCGGGTTAATGTTAACGTTAAATTGTTATTTACGTTTCTGACCCATGTTGGGTCATGTGAATTATTAGAAGGAATTCTCTGGTGGATTCCTAACTAGTTATCCGAAGGTTTCGGATTTAAATTGTTTTTATAAAACTGTAAAATTAATAAACGGCTGCTGTGGCCATTTCACATCCAACCTCGGTGTCACGTGTCTTTCCTAAAGGTGGGGGTGGGGGGATAGGATGGGGTAAAGGAAGGTTCGTTAACACACGACTCTACTTAGGCAGGTCATGCAAAATATATGCAGATGCTGCACTTTCCATGTAGCAATATTTTTGTGTAAGACCGGTTTTTTATAAAGGCAAACTCCACATGAAATATAATCAGCAATTCTAGAAATGTTGGGTTGAGTTATTTTTCTCCATTGTGGAAGTACTATCTGTTAAAAAAAACCCAAAAAACTCTTAAACTTGCTTTTACTTTGTAATATCTCTTGCTCCAGTTAGAGAATCAGTCCTGACTCAGGGCGAACAAGCACTTTGAGCAGTGCCTTTAGTTATGCTGCTTTCTGCCTTCTTATGCTATTTATTTTACTCTTTAGCCATTCTACTTTGGTCTTTCAGATTCAACCTCATTTCCCTTGAAAACGGCAATAACTTACTATCTAACTATAATTTTCATTGTCAGAAAAAAGGTAGAAATATATATTAACCAGGAAACTAGTTCAACACAAAGACCTCATGCACACGACCGTAGCCATGTGCACGGCCGTGATTTTCGGGTCGGCCGGCAGCGGAGTGTCACCCGCGAGCGTGTGCTTATGGCCACGTCCATTATTTTCTATGAGCCTGGACCGCAGAACACGGCCGTAATAAGACATGCCTGTTCTTTCTGCAGTAGAGGCTCCTGGGCCATACACGGCGAGATCACGCTATGAATGACAGCACAGCGAGATCATGCTGTGCAGCGATTAAAGAGGCTCTGTCACCAGATTTTCAAACCCCTATCTCGTATTGATACATCGGCACCAGGCGACAAAGGCTACAGTTGATTCTGCAGCAGCATCGGCGTTTGCAGGTAAGTCGATGTAGCCTCTGTCGCCTGGTGCCGATGTGTCCTCGCTCGTCCGACACGATGCAGGACCTGGGGCAGGAAGTGACGTCACAGCGTGATCTCTCGAGAACACGCTGTGTGTCTGTGCACTGCCAGAAGCTGGGTGTTAACGAAGAGAAGTGGATGATGCTGATTCGTCAGCATCATACACTTCCATTCACAACGCCCAGCTAGTAAAACAAGTAAAAACACCCAGATGTAACGAACACAAGACACGCCCACTTGTACTTAACTTTAAACACGCCCAGTTGTACTTAAGAAAGGCTAATTTGCATAAATATAAAAATGGTCATAACTTGGCCAAAAATGCTCGTTTTTGAAAAAAACAAACGTTACTGTAATCTACATTGCAGCGCCGATCTGCTGGTGACAGAGCCTCTTTAAGTCCCACACAAACTTTACGTCACTTTATGTGGTAATAACTTAGGAATGCTTTTATGTATCCAAGTGATTCTGAGATTGTTTTCTAGTGATACATTGTACTTTATCTTAGTGGAAAAATTTGGCCGATAAATTTATTGTAAAGCAGATGGTAATACCACACAAAAAAGTTACTATTTCACATATTCCATATGTCTACTTTAGATCGGCATCATTTTTTGAACGCCCTTTTATTTTTCTAGGAAGTTAGAAGTTAGAAGGCTTAGAACTTTAGCAGCAATTTCTCACATTTTCAAGAAAATTTCGTAAAGGCTAGATTTTCAGGGACGAGTTCAGTACTGAAGTGGCTTTGAGGAGCCTATGTATTAGAAACCCCCATAAATAAAAAACTGCACCCCTCAAAGTACTCAAAACAGCATTCAGAAAGTGTTTTAACCCTTTAGGCGTTTCACAGGAATCTAAGCAAATTAGAGGTGAAATTTATAAATGTAATTTTTTTTGCCAAAATTAATTTGTAAAACATTTTTTTCTGTAACACAGAAGGTTTTACCCAAGAAATGCAACTCAATATTTATTGCCCAGATTCTGCAGTTTTTATAAATATCCCACATGTGGCCCTAGTAAGATAATGGACTGAAACACCGGCCTCAGAAGCAAAGGAGCGCCTAGTGGATTTTGGGCCCTCCTTTTTATTAGAATATATTTTAGGCACCATGTCAGGTTTGAAGAGGTCTTGTGGTACCAAAACAGTAGAAACCCCCTATAATTGACCCCATTTTGGAAACTACACCCCTTAGGGAATTTATCTAGGGGTATAGTTAGCATTTTGACCCTACAAATTTTTTGCTACATTTATTTGAATTAGTCTGTGAAAATTAAAATCTACTTTTTTTTCTGGAAAAAATATATATAATTTTCAAATTTTTGCAAGGAATAAAAGAGAAAAAGCACCCCAAAATTTGTAAACCAATTTCTCCCGATTACGGAAATACCCCATATGTGGTAATAAACTGCTGTTTGGACCCACGGCAGTGCTCAGAATGGAGGTAGCGCCATTTGGATTTTGGAGCACAGATTTTACATGAATGGTTTTCTGTGCCATGTCGTGTTTGCAATGCACTGGAGGGACCTAAACAGTGGAAACCCCCCAAAAGTGACCCCATTTTTAAACTACACCCCTCAAGGAATTTTTCTAGTGGTATAGTTAGCATTTTGACCCAACAAGTTTTTTGATTAATTTATTGGAATTAGTCTGTGAAGATGAAAATCTACTTATTTTGTGAAGAAACATAGAATTTTCTAATTATTGCAAGGAATAAAGGAGAAAAAGCACCACAACATTTGTAAAGCAATTTCTCCTGACTACAGGAATGCCCCATATGTGGTAATAAACTGCTGTTTGGACAAACGGCATGGCTCCGGAGTGAAGGAGCGCCATCTGGATTTTGCAGCGCAGATTTTGCTGAATTGGTTTCTGGGGGCCATGTCCCATTTGCAGAGCCCCTGAAGTACCAGTACAGTAGAAAATCCCCAGGTGTGATCACATTTTGGAGACTATACTCCTGAAAGAATTAAATTAGAGGTGTAGTGAGCATTTTGATCCCTCAGGTGTTTTATAGATTTTATTAGAATCGGGACGTGAAAATGAAACAACATTTTTTTCCCAATAGTATGCAGTTTTAGCTCATAATTTGTCATTGCCACAAGGAATACAGGAGAAAAGACACTTCAAAATTTGTTACACAATTCCTCCTGAGTAAGGAAATACCCCATATGTGGTTGTAAACTTCTATTTGGACACATGGCAAGGGTCTAAAGGGAAAAAGCGCAATTTTGTTTTTGGAATGAGGATTTTACAAAATTGCTTTTTGACGCCATGTTGCATAGCGCTGAGGTACCAGTATAGTGAAACCCCCCCGAGAAGTTACCCCATTTGGGAAACTACACCCCTTTAAGGAAATTTATCATGAGGTGTAGTGAGCATTTTGACTCCACAGGTTTTGCAGAAATTAGTACACAATAGATGTTGCAGATTGAAAATTGCCATTTCCCACATATATGCTATTTCAGTGCCTAATGTGTTGTGCCCAGCTTGTGCCACTGGAGACACACACCCCATAAATTGTTAACATTTAGATTTTTTTCCCCAGATCTTGTGACTCATCCGGCTCATGTCCGCCAGGTGTTGCTTCGATTAAGGGAGAATCATCTTTACGCCATGTTGGAGAAGTGCGTGTTCCAAGAGAAGTCTCTACCCTTCCTGGGCTATATAATCTCTGATCAGGGTCACAAAATGGACCCTGAGAAGGTCAAGGCTGTCCTTGAGTGGCCATGCCCCCAAGGCTTAAGGGCCATACAACTCTTCCTGGGATTCGCCAACTTCTACCGACTGTTCATTCCCAACGTCTCTTCTTTGACAGCCCCCATCTCTACCCTCACTAAAAAGGGTATGAATGCAAAGGTATGGACTCCAGAAGCGGAAGTCGCATTTAAAACCTTAAAAAAGGCCTTCACATCAGCCTCTATTCTTCATCATCCTGATGTATCTCTACAGTTTTCGTTAGAGGTGGACGCCTCCTCTGTTGGTGCTGGTGCACTTTGTTCCAGAGAGGTTCGAAAGGCAAGACGGTGGTATGTGGTTACTACTCCAAGCTGTTTTCTCCCGCAGAGCGCAGCTACTCTATTGGGGATCGGGAGGGAGTTACTGGCCATCAAACTGGCCCTGCAGGAGTGGAGACACCTACTAGAAGGCGCAGCTCATGCTATCCTGGTCTTCACGGACCAAAAGAACCTGACCTATCTACAGACAGTTCAACGGCTGAATCCTCGTCAAGCCAGGTGGTCATTGTTTTTTGCATGGTTCCAGTTCGAACTCCACTACCGACCTGCCGACAAGAATGTGAGGGCCGATGCCTTGTCTAGGTCATTTGAAACAGAGGACACTGTGGAGTCCCCACAGAATATTACCGATCCTTCCTGCATCTGTTCTGTTAAACCTCTGCAAGTTAGAGACATTCCCCTGGGAAGGACTTTTGTACGTCTGGCAGACAGAGGAAGAATCCTTCGCTGGGGTCACAGTTCCAAGCTGGCAGGTCACGCGGGTCCGTCAGTTCTGGTGGCCCACACTGCCCAAAGACGTCATGCACTTTGTCTCCTCCTGTACGGTGTGTGCAGCAAACAAAGTTGCCCACTCCAGACCAGCCAGTCTGCTCCAACCACTGCCTGTGCCCGATGCCCCCTGGCGGCATGTTGCTATGGACTTTGTCACAGATCTGCCTCTCTCTGCGGGATGCAGTGTGATCTGGGGGGTGGTGGATCGTTTTTCTAAAGTGGCTCATTTTATTCCTCTAACTGGCTTGCCTTCTGCTGCTCGACTGGCTGACCTCTTCGTTCAACACATCTTCCGTTTGCACGGCTTGCCTCTGCATATTGTCTCGGATTGAGAGATCCAGTTCACCTCGAAGTTCCGGAGAGCACTCTGCGGCCTCCTCAGTGTAAAGTTGGACTTCTCCTCGGCTTATCATCCTCAGTCCAATGGACAAGTCGAAAGGGTTAACCAAATTATGGAGAACTATCTGCGGCACTTTGTCTCCAGACGGCATGATGACTGGGTGCAGCTGCTCCTGTGGGCTGAGTTCTCCTATAATAACCATACCAGTGAGTCCACCACCTCCAGTCCGTTCTTCATAGTCTATGGCCAACATCCTCGAATGCCTCTGCCTCTCTCTACTATGTCCCAGGTGCCTGCGGCTGACTCCACCTTCAGGGACTTTCTGCAGATATGGCAACAGACACGATCTTCTATTCTGCTGGCGTTGGACCGCATGAAGAGAAAGGCAGGCACTAGAAGACGAGAACCTCGCCAGTTTCTTCCAGGTACAAAGATCTGGCTGTCTTCCAGGAATATCCGGCTGAGGGTGCCGTCTTGCAAATTTGCTCCCAGGTTCCTCGGACCCTTCGAGATTCTGTTGCAGATCAATACTGTGTCATACAAGCTTCGACTGCCTCCTACCCTCAAGATGCCTAACTCCTTTCATGTCTCCTTGCTGAAACCAGTGGTCCTGAATCGCTACTCCAGGACTCCTAGTTCCGCAGTGGCACCTGGCGGCTCGTCTGGAACTTTTGAAGTAAGGGAGAACCTGGCCACCAAGAAAGTGGGAGGAAGGACGTTTTATTTGGAGGATTGGAGGGGATTTGGTCCAGAGGACAAGTCTTGGGATCCAGAGGAGAACATCGATGCCCCTGTCCTCGTGAAGAGATTTCTCTCCCGCTCTGGCCCCAAGAAGAGGGGGCGTAAGAGGGGGGGATACTGTAACGTCTATGGCCGAGGGCCGTCGTTCAGACTTACCCTCTGACGGCCCCGGCCATCGACATCTGTCTTCCCGTCGACATCTCCCTCCAGGGAGATGCCGGCACTCATTTCTGGGTCCTCTGACTGGTTGCCTCAGGAAAAGTACGCGTCCAGCTGTCATCGCTCAATAATTAGCCCAAATGGCTGCTGGACTATAAAAAGGGGCTCTACCCACTTGATCCTTGCCTGAGCGTTGTTGTATGCCTAAGTTTGTCTTGCAAATGGTCTCCCAGTGTTTTCCAGCTCCCAATGTTACCCGTTCCTGCTGCCTGTACCATGTATCCCGTGCTATCGAATCTACTGTGAAAGTCGTGTCTTCCGCTGCATCCACGGTGCCACCTGCTGTGAAAGTCAAGTCGTGCCTTCCGCTACTGTCTACATTGCCTCAAGTACCCGTTTTGGACTACAGATGCAATGATGGGGGTAAGGAAACAGACAAGTGAGCCCTAATCTACCCGCCACTCAGTCCCTGCCTACTTGCAACGACCCGCCCTAGGCGACGGGGTACAACTGGGCGACAGTCCCTACGCTCAATAAGTGCACGACAGACAAACAGACAAGGGTACACAGAAGCAAGGGAAAAGGGGCAGTTGCCCATGGCAACACCGTGAGCAACAAGAGTGGTGAACGAGCCGAGTCAAACCAGGAGTGTACGAGGTACCAAACGCAGAGCAGGAGAGTAGTGAACAAGCAGAGTCAAACCAGGAGTGTACGAGGCACCAAACGCAGAGCAGTAGAGTAGTCAGTAAGCCAGGGTCAATATGAAGCCAGGTCAAATAGTTCAAGAAGCTGCAGCAGGGCCAGGAAACCAAACGAGAAGAATCACAAGCAAGGAGGAACAGGAAAGGCAGGTATAAATAGACAGAGGGCGGGAGCTAGCTCCGTCTGGCCAGGCTGTGATAGGCTCTCCCACTCCTAAGCCTGCCATCCTGAGTGGTGGAAGATGGAGTCAGTCTCACAGACATAGAAGCAGGTGCAGACTGATTACCTATGGGCGTAGATACAGAAGCTGTGCCTGGCAGATCCTTAACAATAGACATTGTTTTGTACCTAGTTGGCCAGCTGCTACCCCGCTACGCGTTATGGCCCAGTGGGTCCACACCCCGCGCTTAATTTTCATGGGATGAGCTGTAGTTTTTATGAGTATCATTTTGGTGTACATGCGATTTTTTGATTAGTTTCTATTACATTTTTTGGGAGGTGAGGAGACAAAAAAACTGAAATTCTCTCACTGTTTTTTATAAATTTTTAACGACGTTCTCTGTGTACTATGAACAACATGTTTACTTTATTCTGCGGTCCGATATGATTATGGCAATACCAAATATATATTGTTTTTAATTGTTTTACTACTTTTACACAATAAAAACACTTTACTAAATGAAATAATGTTTTAGTGTCACCATATCCTGAGAGCCATAACTTTTGAATTTTTTTGTCAACGGAGCGAAGTAAGAGCTTGTTTTTTGCGTGACAAACTGTAGTTTTTATTGGTACCATTTTGGGGTACTTGCGACTTTTTGATCACTTTTTATTCCATTTTTTTGGAAACAACGTGACCAAAGAAGGAATTTCTATTTTTTTTATTAAATTTTTTTACACTGTTCACCGTGCGGGATTAATAATGTGATATTTTTATTGTTTAGGCAGATACGAACGTGGCGATAACTATTATGTATATATATTTTATTTTTTTTTCAGGGCGGGTTTTTATTAGACGAATAATAATTATTAGTTTTTATTAGATAAAACTTTTATTTATCTTTCTAAAACGTTTTTTATTTTTTTTACACTTACTTGGGGACTTGAAGATCTAATCTTCTGATCCCCTGTGCACTACTTATGTATTGCATTTTACAACTGACAGTCAGTCCATTAGGTCCTGGCAGGACCTAATAGTCTTCCGTCCCTGGCCATAGCAACCATCGGCACCCCGCAATTTTTTGCGGAGGGCCTGCAGGTTGCAGAGGGAGCCCCCTCCCTCTGTATCAATCACTTAAATGCCGCTATCGCTATTGACAGCTGCATTTAAGGGGTTAAACAACGGCATTCGGAGAGAACAGTGATCGCCGCCGTTGTAGTGGGATGTCCGCTGTATATCATAGGCGACACCCGCTGAAGATGAAGCGCGCACAGCTCCTGTGCCAGCTTCATCCTCAGGGCGTTATTATACGCCCATTTGCGGGAAGGGTTTAATAAAAAGTTTTCTTGGTTTTTTTTCATCTGATCAACTCACAGATCTCACAGAAATGAGGAGATCAGAGAAAGTGACAGGAGCTTTCTCCTGTAGACGACGTCACAGATGGCTGTGATTGGTCAATCTCTGAAGACTGACTAATCACAGCAATTGCCGGCATGGGGGCCTGCTGATTGGTGACAGCTGCCATCGCTGTGTTATGACTATGTGATTTCACATAGTAATCGGTTATTCCTGCTCCGAAATACTACGATGCAGGTCTGCTTCAATAAGCGGCTTGTGCCGTACTATTGTGGCGAAGGTTAAGAAGGTATTTGGCATAAATCTAAAATTGCTCATAACTTCAAAAACGTCAAAAATTATTGTTTTTCAAAATAAAAAACACTGTTGTTATCTATATTACAGCGCCGATCACATTATGTAGGAGATATACACTTATAATGTGGGAACAAAGCCTCTTTAACCCCTTCCCGACATCCGCCGTATGTATACAGCGCACGCCAGGTGGGGGAATATGGAGCGGGCTCACGGGCTGAGACCGCTCCATAGAGCGAGTGTGTCGGCTGTGTGTTACAGCCGACACTTCCGGGTAACGAGCGGGATCCCGTTCGAGCGCGATCCCGCCTGTTTAACCCGTTAAATATCGCGTTCAATTGCGATCGCAGCATTTAAATGACTAAAAACAGAGGGGTGACCCCCTGTAACGTCCCAATGCCCCCCCCCCCAGTGGTGAGATCGGGGGGAGCCGTTGGTTGGCACGGCTGCCTGGGGCCTGACGAAGTCAGACAGGTCCGCCATCTTTGTACTCCTATGACGCCCTGCCTCCAGGAGGGCTTCATAGGAGACTGTCAGAATTGCGATATACTGCAATACATTAGTATTGCAGTATACCGTGCAAGTGATCTAATGATCGCTGGTTAAAGTCCCCTAGGGGAACAAGTAAAAAACAGTAAAATAACGTTTTTATAACAAATAAAAATAAAAAAAAATGAAAAGCTCAAAAAAAAAAACCTTTTCCCATTTTCCCTCAAGCACAATGTAAAAAAAATAAAAAGCTAACATAACTGGTATCAACGCGTCCGTAAAAGTCTGAACTATTACAATATGTCATTATTTAGTCCGCACGGTGAACGCCGTAAAAAATTAAAAATGTAAAACATCAGAATTGCTGTTTTTTGGTCCCTTCTTCTCCCACAAAAAATGAAATAAAAAGTCTCACCTACCCCAAAATGGTACCAATATAAACTGCAGCTCGCTCCGCAAAAAAATAACACGGCTCAGTCACACGGCTAAATCGACAGAAAAATAAAAACGTTATGGCTCTCAGAATGTGGCGACAAAACTCAAATTTTATTTTTAACAATCAGTAGTAAAACATAAAGAAAACGATATAAATTTGGTATCGCTGTAATCGTATTGACCCGCAGAATAAAGTTAACATGTTGTTTTTACCGTACGGTGAACGCCGTAAAAACAAAACCACCCAAAATGTTGCTGTGAATATGGTACAAAAAAATCGGGCTGTGAAAATCTACAACTACAAAATAAAAGAGTTATGGCTTTTGGAAGGTGGAGAGGAAAAAACAAAACTGAAAATCCAAAAAATAGCTGCGAAGGGAAGGGGTTAAGAAAGTACTTAATGTCTGTTTTCATTTTGGACGAAAGTTTGATCTCTGACAACTTTGCCCACAAAAAACATTAATTACAGTTTTGTGTATACAGTCTATGCGCAAGCCTATTGTTTTCCATGGTTGCAGACTACAAACAAACCTTGAATGTGGCTAGATAATACAGTCATGTATTACTTTCTTTTGGCTACCCCCTCTTCTTGCTAACTTTGAAACAGTAGAAAAAAAGGCAGATGAAAAAAAGTAACACAAGACTGCAGGATCCGACCACTCAGTTTGTTTGAGACACATAGCTCTGCATAGGCGCTGTGTACACAAAATGTTACAGCCGACACTTCCGGGTAACGAGCGGGATCCCGTTCGAGCGCGATCCCGCCTGTTTAACCCGTTAGATATCGCGTTCAATTGCGATCGCAGCATTTAAATGACTAAAAACAGAGGGGTGACCCCCTGTAACGTCCCAATGCCCCCCCCCCCCCAGTGGTGAGATCGGGGGGAGCCGTTGGTTGGCACGGCTGCCTGGGGCCTGACGAAGTCAGACAGGTCCGCCATCTTTGTACTCCTATGACGCCCTGCCTCCAGGAGGGCTTCATAGGAGACTGTCAGAATTGCGATATACTGCAATACATTAGTATTGCAGTATACCGTGCAAGTGATCTAATGATCGCTGGTTAAAGTCCCCTAGGGGAACAAGTAAAAAACAGTAAAATAAAGTTTTTATAACAAATAAAAATAAAAAAAAATGAAAAGCTCAAAAAAAAAAACCTTTTCCCATTTTCCCTCAAGCACAATGTAAAAAAAATAAAAAGCTAACATAACTGGTATCAACGCGTCCGTAAAAGTCTGAACTATTACAATATGTCATTATTTAGTCCGCACGGTGAACGCCGTAAAAAATTAAAAATGTAAAACATCAGAATTGCTGTTTTTTGGTCCCTTCTTCTCCCACAAAAAATGAAATAAAAAGTCTCACCTACCCCAAAATGGTACCAATATAAACTGCAGCTCGCTCCGCAAAAAATAACACGGCTCAGTCACACGGCTAAATCGACAGAAAAATAAAAACGTTATGGCTCTCAGAATGTGGCGACAAAACTCAAATTTTATTTTTAACAATCAGTAGTAAAACATAAAGAAAACAATATAAATTTGGTATCGCTGTAATTGTATTGACCCGCAGAATAAAGTTAACATGTTGTTTTTACCGTACGGTGAACGCCGTAAAAACAAAACCACCCAAAATGTTGCTGTGAATATGGTACAAAAAATCGGGCTGTGAAAATCTACAACTACAAAATAAAAGAGTTATGGCTTTTGGAAGGTGGAGAGGAAAAAACAAAACTGAAAATCCAAAAAATAGCTGCGAAGGGAAGGGGTTAAGAAAGTACTTAATGTCTGTTTTCATTTTGGACGAAAGTTTGATCTCTGACAACTTTGCCCACAAAAAACATTAATTACAGTTTTGTGTATACAGTCTATGCGCAAGCCTATTGTTTTCCATGGTTGCAGACTACAAACAAACCTTGAATGTGGCTAGATAATACAGTCATGTATTACTTTCTTTTGGCTACCCCCTCTTCTTGCTAACTTTGAAACAGTAGAAAAAAAGGCAGATGAAAAAAAGTAACACAAGACTGCAGGATCCGACCACTCAGTTTGTTTGAGACACATAGCTCTGCATAGGCGCTGCGTACACAAAATGGTAGGACATTTGCAAAATGGCTTAATTTTTTGTTTTACATGCATGTGAGCAATAAAGACATAGCCTTTAATGACTCAAGACCAGCCATTTGCTGACTTTTAAATAGCAATAAAACAGAGGTAGGGTATGTAACCTGTAGGCCAAGTCCTTAGTGGGTTCCTATAATATATTATGGTTCCCATAAAAGTCAAATGCGCAATTTATTATTTATTGTCTGTAAATTTGTTACCGGCTTGCAGTCTTCCTTTCTTCGGGGTGAGTGACCATCTTGTCATGGGAGTATTCAAGCATAAAATGTATTTCAGCAGATATGATTATTTAATCTTCAACACTGTTTATAACTGTTGTCATTGTCATGAGGAGCTCACATAAAAGAAACAATTACTGTATGTCATCTTTATCAATGTAACTAGAGAAAGTGATTATTCCATTTAATGGTTTTATAAAAAGTACGTTTCATGGGTACTGTGAAAAGACTTACAATTTATCCCTTCCTTCTTATTGATATATTTTTACCACATAAATCATCGGTAAAACATGAAACTCCACTGCAGTACACATAGTTATTTTTTATTAGATACTTTAGCACAATATATGTTCACTACCTTTGCAGCTGCCTTTGAGGTTATTTTAAAGGTGTATGAGTACTTCCTTTTATTGCCTGAGTATGTTCCTAATATATGAATAGGGGTTGTCTAAAACTGCTAAAAACTAAGCATACAGAATTGTGTGGCACTGTCAGGAGTGGACTGAACATTTAGACATGAGGGCAGTGTCCACAGACCCATAGCAAGAGGAAGCCTATAGTCCCTTGGTCAGCTAAAGTACTACTTAACCCTTAAAGGAGCACTCCATCAAAAATACAAAATTCTGCCCCCCCCCCATTTGAAATGTAATGAAGTGAAAGGTAGTGAGGTACATTGGCTTAACGGATACTCTGACAGTTAGCCGCTCCAATCCATGCCGCCGTTGGGTCACGTGATCCCCACTCTGGCCAACCAAAACTTACGGCGTCTGCTATATGGACCAAAAGTCAGTCTTTCAATGTAACTCGATAAGAGACTAAGGGTATGTTCACATGGCCTATTTTCGGCCGTTTTTCTGGCCATAAACGCCCTGAAAAATCAGAAGCAGAACGCCTCCAAACATCTGCCTATTGATTTCAATGGGTAAAACGGTGTTCTGTTTCGATGGGCCGTTTTTTTACGAGGCTGTTTTGAAAAATGGCCACGTAAAAAAACGGTCGTGAAAGGGAAGTGCAGGTCACTTTTTTGGGACGTTTTTGGAGCAGTTTTTCATTGACTATGGAAAACAGGTCCAAAAACGGCTGTAAAAAAAACACCGCGAAAATCACGAGTGGCTTAAAAATCTTCTGAAAATCAGGAGCTGTTTTCCCTTGAAAACAGGTCCGTATTTTCAGATGTTTTTGAGTTTTCGTGTGAACATACCCTTATTGTGAGTCTCATAGACTTGCATTGAGAGACTGACCTCCGGTTCCTAAAGCAGGTGCTATAGGATACAAGGAGTCAGACTGAAGATCATGTGACCCAACGGCGGCTTGGTACAGAGTGGCTAACTATCAAACTAAGTGCCCGGTAGGCCAATACACCTCACTACATTTGACTTTATTACTTTTTTAAATCAGGGGATAGAAAAGAAATTCGCAGCATTTTTAATTTTTTTCATCTCCGCATTCTGAAAGCCATAACTCTTTTATTTTTCTGTCATTGTAGCTGTATGGGGGTTTAATTTTTTTGCAGGATACGTTGCATCTTTTAATGGTACAAATAAATATGGTATTGAAATAAAAATCCCACACACAACCCTCGTTATCCATTTTATTGAGAATTAAAAAAACGCCGTTATTGAAGTAGTCCTTGAATCCGAAGTAGTCCAACAACCGAACTTGTAAAAAAACAACAAATGCACAAAAATAATTAGTAACACACAAAAAAGCAAAACAGTTCTTATACTTACCTTTCCTGGGTCCAGCTCTGGAGCCGCAATGTCATTGAGCTGGTCTCTATATCTAATCCTATCATGTGTGATACTCTCTGGTGAGCCACCGTATCTAATCCAATCATATGTGATAAAGTCTGCTAAACCACTGTATCTAATCCTGTCCATAGCTATAGAGTCGTAGTGCTATAGATATGCTGTCTCCTATATACACGCACACGAACACACATTTATTTGGGGGGTATATGTGTTGGGGCTATTTCCCCATTCGTTTTTAAGGCTTTAGTGACGCCCCTGGCTGCTAGTGCTGCATCGTTTGGTCACTTAGGAGACACAGCAATGCAGCTGAAAGCCGTCAGCAATGAGACGTTTGGGGGCCCATGAGCCTTTAGCTACGCCCCTGGCTGAAAACTAATCTATCAGGTCCACGGCACTGACAGGCAGGGCCGCCATCAGGGGGGTATTAGGGGTACTACTGTAGGAGGCCCGGCCAAACTTAATTGAAAGGGGGGCCCGGCAACTGCCGCGACTTGCCTTTGGTAGAAAAAAACAGGCCCCTGCAATGTCGTGAGCTGCGGGCCCCCGTCTCGTGAAACACCGGCGTCAGCTGCGGGCCCCCCTCTCATCACCGCCGCGAAACACCGCCCGCTTGCGCACGTACGAGCGAGCGCGCGACCGCGCGCGAACGACCGCAAGCGCGCGCCCACGCGCGAACGACCAGGCGCGCCGCCGAGAGTGAGGCGGTGCGCCCGCAACACGAGATCTAGGGGGAAGGACAGCCACACTGGACAGCAGCGCAGTCTACTTACCTGCTGGCCAGCCTCCGACTCGTCTCCTCGTCCTCCTCGTCCGCCTCCGACTCCGCCTCCTCGTCCTCCTCGTCCGACTCCGCCTCCTCGTCCGACTCCGCCTCCTTCTTCTCCAGAGCGTGGCTGCGTAAGGAGAGGGGGAGGAGTCTAGTTGTTGCGCGGTGGCAGTTCTACGATCCCCGCCATTTTCTGGAGCCTGGAGCCTGGAGGTGAAGGACGACATCTGGACCGAAGACATCGCCTGAAGAGGACTGGAGTGGGAGCAGCTCTTCTGACACGGTGAGTAAAGTGTCTCAAAGTGCTGTTTATGTATGGCCCTGTTCACACAGAGTATTTTGCAGGCCGAAAAAATCTGCCTCAAAATTCCTTAAAGAATTTTGAGGCAGATTTTGACCTGCCCACACTATCTTGCCGCGTTTTTTGCTGCGTTTTTTGCCCGCTGCGATTGAGGACAGCAGACAAAAAACGCAGCGAAAAATGCATTTTCTGCCTCCCATTGATTTCGATGGGAGGTCAGAGGCGGAACCGCGGCAAGAAAGAACGTGCTGCTTTTTCTTTTTTCCGCGACTGGCTCCCATTGATTTCAGATTAAATCAATGGGAGGCGGTTTTGGAAGTTGTTTGGTGCTGATTCTGACGCAGTGTCCGAGTCAATATCAAGGCCCAAAATCTCTGTGAACTGGGCCTTATTGTTAGGGCTTATTCAGACGAACGTGTAATACATCCGTGCAACGCGCGTGATTTTCACGCGCCTCGCACGGACTTATGTTACTCTATGGGGTTGTGCAGACTGTCAGTGATTTTCACGCAGCGTGTGTCCGTGTGTCCGCTGCGTAAAACTCACGACATGTCCTATATTTGTGCATTGTTGGCGCATCACGCACCCATTGAAGTCAATGGGTGCGTGAAAATCACGCCCAGCACTTCCGCAGCAGTATAAACTATGAATGAAAACAGAAAAGCACCACGTGCTACAAACAGAGTGTCATAATGATAGCGGCTGCGCGAAAATCACGCAGCCGCGCATCACGCTGCTGACACACGGAGCTGTTATGGACCTTTTGCATGCGCTAAACGCCACGTTTTTGCGCACACAAAAAGCACACGCTTGTGTGAATCCGGCCTTAGGGTAGGAACACACTAGGCATGAACACTGTGGATTTTATGCAACACATTTTATTGTGGAAAATCCGCAGCGTATTACAGTCGCAGCAGAGTGGATGAGATTTGAACAAATCTCATTCACACGCTGCAAAAAAAATGGACCTGCGGTGTGGCTTTTTAAGCCGCAGCATGTCAATTTATGCTGCAGAATCGCTGCTCCTCTGTTGCGGAAATGCTGCGGTTCTGCCGCAAAAATCACACATGAGAAAAAAAAAAGGTACTTTTTTACATTTATAAAAAAGTTTAGACTTGCCCCGGCCGTAGTCCTGGTGACGCGATCCTCTATTCTTAGCGCAGCCCGGCCTCCTGTCATGACGTTTCATCCCATGTGACTGCTGCAGCGGTCACATGGTCTACAGTGTCATCCCAGGAGGCGGGGCTACGTTCAGATGAGAGAGATGCGTCATCTAAACTACGGCCGGGGCAAGTCTAAACTTTTTTTTCCCTGCAGGATTCCCGCAGCGGACATGCCTCACGAAACCTGCGCCACTATTTGGTGCGGTTTTGCTGGCAGAATTCCCTGCGGCTACCGGGGCGGATAAGCTGTGGAGTTTTACTCAGCATATCCGCCTAGTGTGTCCCTTATGATGTCGCTCCTGGAGCTGCTGCCGGTCTCTAAATAGGTCCAGTAGAATTTGGAATTATTTTTTTTTGTGAACCAGCTTAAAAAAACACAAAACTTTTGTGTTAGGGCCTGTTCACATCACCGTTCGCTTCCGCTCCGGGGTTCCGTCTGAGGTTTCTGTCGGGTGAACCCCGCAACGGAAAGTGAAAGTGACAGCACAGCTTCCGTTTCAGTCACCATTGATCTCAATGGTGACGGAAACATCGCTAATGGTTTCCGTTCGTCACCATTCCGGCAGGTTTTCGGACGGAATCAATAGCGTAGTCGACTGCGCTAATGGTGACGGAAACGGAAGCTGTCACTTTCACTTTCCGTTGCGGGGTTCACCCGACGGAAACCTCAGACGGAACCCCGGAATTGAAGCGAACGGTGATGTGAACAGGCCCTAACACAAAAGTTTTGTCTTTTTTTAAGCTGGTTCACAAAAAAAAATAATTCCAAATTCTACTGGACCAACTGCCTATTTAGAGACCGGCAGCAGCTCCAGGAGCGACATCATAAGGGACACACTAGGCGGATATGCTGAGTAAAACTACACAGCTTATCCGCCCCGGTAGCTGCAGGGAATTCCGCCAGCAAAACCGCACCAAATAGTGGCGCAGGTTTGGTGAGGCATGTCCGCTGCGGGAATCCTGTAGGGAAAAAAAAGTTTAGACTTGCCCCGGCCGTAGTTTAGGTGACTCATCTCTCTCTTCTGAACGTAGCCCCGCCTCCTGGGATGACGCTGTAGACCATGTGACCGCTGCAGCAGTCACATGGGATGAAACGTCATGACAGGAGGCCGGGCTGCGCTAAGAATAGAGGATTGCGTCACCAGGACTACGGCCGGGGCAAGTCTAAACTTTTTTATAAATTTAAAAAAGTGCCTTTTTTTTTTCTCGTGTGCTTTTTGCGGCAGAACCGCAGCATTTCCGCAACAGAGGAGCGGCGATTCCACAGAATACATTGACATGCTGCGGCTTAAAAAGCAACACTGCAGGTCCATTTTTTCTGCAGCGTGTGGATGAGATTTGTTCATATCTCATCCACTCTGCTGCGACTGTAATACGCTGCGGATTATCCACAATAAAATGTGTTGCATAAAATCTGCAGTGTTCATGCCTAGTGTGTTCCTACCCTAAGGCCGGATTCACACAAGCGTGTGCTTTTTGTGTGCGCAAAAACGTGGCGTTTAGCGCATGCAAAAGGTCCATAACAGCTCCGTGTGTCAGCAGCGTATGATGCGCGGCTGCGTGATTTTCGCGCAGCCGCCATCATTATGACACTCTGTTTGTAGCACGTGGTGCTTTTCTGTTTTCATTCATAGTTTATACGGCTGCGGAAGTGCTGGGCGTGATTTTCACGCACCCATTGACTTCAATGGGTGCGTGATGCGCGAACAATGCACAAATATCGGACATGTCGTGAGTTTTACGCAGCGGACACACGGACACACGCTGCATGAAAATCACTGACAGTCTGAACGGCCCCATAGAGCAACATAAGTCCGTGCGAGGCGCGTGAAAATCACGCGCGTTGCACGGATGTATTACACGTTCGTCTGAATAAGCCCTAACAATAAGGCCCAGTTCACAGAGATTTTGGGCCCTGATATTGACTTGGACACTGCGTCAGAATCAGCACCAAAAAACTTCCAAAACCGCCTCCCATTGATTTAATCTGAAATCAATGGGAGCCAGTCACGGAAAAAAGAAAAAGCAGCACGTCCTTTCTTGCCGCGGTTCTGCCATTTTTCCCTGCGTTTTTTGTCTGCTGTCCTCAATCGCCACGGGCAAAAAACGCGGCAAGATAGTGTGGGCAGGTCAAAATCTGCCTCAAAATTCGGTGCGCGGTTCCAGGCGGTCGCGGGTGCGCATGCGCGGGAGTTTGCGGGTGCGCGCGATCGGTCGCACGGGCGGCAGTGTTTGACGGCCCCCATGACGACCCCCATGCTACCCAGGGCCGCCATCAGGGGGGGTATTATGGGTACTTATGTGAGAGGCCCGGCCAAACCTAATTTAAAGGGGGGCCCGCAACTCACAACATTCTTTTGGTGAAAAAAAGCAGTTGCCGGGCCCCCCTTTCAATTAGGTTTGGCCGAGCCTCTCACATCAGTACCCATAATACCCCCCCTGATGGTGGCCCTGGGTAGAATGATATAGTGCTGGATGGAGTACCGTTAACAGGCGGTGCCACGGTAGGGGGGCCCAGAAAATTTAGCTGTAGGGGGCCCTGAAATTCCTGATGGCGGCCCTGCTGACAGGTTCAGTGACAGCGGGTCCTGCGTGTCTCTGATACACAGGATCGAGCTGCTATCGATCACATCTAAGTTCATAACTTAGATGTGATCGATAACAGGTGGATTCTGCCTGTCAGAGACACGCAGGACCCGCTATCACTGATCCCGCCAGTCCCGCGTACCTGACCGATTCAGGTCTACAGAATACAAAGCAGCTTTATCTCAAAAAGTAAAAATGATTTTTAATAAAAGTTGCACCAATCACCAATCAAAAAAAGATTTTAAAGATGTACATAGCTTTTAACCCCTTGACGCATTATCACGTACATGTACGTGATGAGCATCATAGGGAAGTATGGAGTGCGCTCCATACTAAGTGGGTGTCAGCTGTGTATTACAGCTGACACCCGGGACTAATGGCCAGGCACAGCTGTCGCGCTGTTCCTGGCCGTTTAACCCCTGAAATGCTGTAATCAATCACGACCTCAGTATCTGAGGCATGGAAAAAAAGGGGGGCGGCCCCCACAACGTGATCGGGGGGTGCCAATGGTTGTCATGGCAGACCAGGGCCTAATGAAGGCCCCCAGGATTGCCTTTTGTCTGCTTCAGTTAATGTTGCATTAGTGTTGCAGTGTATTGTACCAACGATCTAATGATTGTTGGTTCAAGTCCCCTAGAGGGGCTAATAAGATGTGTAAAAAAAGTTTAACAAAGTTATTAGTAGTGAAAAAAAAAATAATAATAAAAGTTTTAAAAAAAATACACCTTTTCCCATTTTCCCTCCAAAGTAATGTGAAAAATAAAAAAAGAAACAAAATTGGTATCGCTGTGTCCGTAAAAGTAAAAATCTGAACTATTACAATATACCAATATAATGCAATATAATTTTTTAAGGTGTTCACCGTGCGAGTTAAATAGTGGTTACATTTAAATCGCCAAAATCGCTGTTTTTTGGTCACCTTACCTCTAAAAATTTTTTATAAAAAGTGATCAAAAAGTCATTTGTACTAACAAAAACTACAGCTCGGCCTGCAAAACATAAGGCCGCCGTCCACTCAATCCACAAAAAATAAAAAAGTTATGGCTCTCAGAATGTGCTGAAACAAATCAATATTTTTTTTTTAACAAAAAGTTTGAAAAAAAAAAAGTAGTAAAATAGAAAAAAAAACTATATATACATTTTGGATCACCATAATTGTATTTAGCTGAAGAATAAAGTTAAGTTGTCGTTTTTAGACAAAGGTAAAAGCTGTAAAAACGAAAATCAAAAAACAATGTAGGAATCACAGTTATTTCCAATTTCAGCCTGCAAAGAATCTTTTTTCACTTTCCAAGGAAAATATATATATATATATGGTACTTTAAATGGTGCCTTTAGAAACTACAACTCCTCCCGCAAAAAATAAGCCCTCACACCACTCTTTTGCCGGAAAAATAAAAAAGTTATGGCTCTCGGAAAGGCGGGGAGTGAAGAATGAAAATTAAAATAAAAAAAATTGCTCAGTCCTTAAGGGGTTAAGGTAATTTTTTTTTAACCCAAATCAACTGTATAATGCCCACAGTGGCTGTAATGGGCCTATGACCTTTCTTTCCTGGAGGCCCAGATCATTGTCAGTTCACTCTGAGGCACTATGTATCTATACAGCTTTTTCTCTCAAAATTATAAATTATAATTTTTGTTATTTTATTTGCATCTACTATTGTCTTCAAAATATGCTCACCTTTTCCTTAAAGGGAATGTTTTTTTTTTGTTAAACAGTTAGTGTATACATGATGAGACATTGTTATAATTTTTTTCATTTTTTCACAAGTCAGAAAATATTATAAATTAGATTCTAATTTATAACATTTCCCTGTGCTGGTCACTAGAGGGAGCAATTCCCAAAATTGCAGCATTGGCATGTGGTAAAGCAACCACATTGCTTTATGCTGTAAATTTGGTGTAAACACACATGCTCTAGTGAGCTCACAGAATCCCCCCTCCCTTATCCTGGCTAGTGCCAGGGGAAAGGAGGGGATTGAATGTTCAAACCTCCTACACTGTGTGCCGCCATTTTTTGAGCGAATACACAGTGTAGTAGGCTTACATACAGTGGTAATCACACACTAAAACACGAACATACACAAACATAACTTACCTGCTCCTGCCGCCGCCGCTCCCTCCGGTCCGTCCGCTCCGTCTGCTCCCTCCGCTCCTAGTGCTTGCTTCAGAATACATGTACGGAAGCCGCGACCGGAAGTAGTCCTCTTACTGTCCGCCGCGGCTTCCAGTCCACAAGAAAATGCTGTCGGATGTCGCTCGGCCGAAGACCTTCCATTTGGACTGTGTGGGAGCGGCGCATGCGCCGTTCCCACACAGACGAAGTACACCATAGTGAATGCGAACGGCTCCCGTTCGCATTCTCTATGGGGATGTATGTGCCGTATTCCATCTCTGTATGTGTCGTTAATCGACACATACAGAGATGAAAAAAAAATGGCAGCCCCTATAGTGAAGAAAAAAGAAAAAATTAGAAAAAAAAAAAGTAAAACACAAACACACAAATAAATAACAATTTTTTTAATAAAGCACTAAAAGCGAATTAATCTAAAAAAAAATTTTTCGCGACACCCTTCCTTTAAATGCTTCTATGCTTGTGATAACCAGGATACGCCTATGTGAAGACATGTATAAAAACACAGACTGAGTGACAGAAATCATAGGGTATGATGGTTTGTATTGCTGTCTTCCAGCACTAAATTCATTAAACCCTTCCCAACATCTGCTGTATATATACATCGGGTGGGAGAGCCCGCTCCATAGAACGAGTGTGTTGGCTGTGTTTTATAGCTGACACTTCTGGGTAACGAGCGGGATCCCGCTCGAGTGCGATCCCGCTAGTTTAACCCGTTAAATGCCGCAGTCAACAACGACCGCAGCATTTAAATGAGTAAAAACAAGGGAGCAACCCCCTGTAATGTTCCAACGCCCCCCCAGCGCGATCGGGGGGTACCATTGGTTGGCATGGCAGCCTGAGGCCTGATGAAGGTCAGCCTTTGTACTCCTATGAAGTCCTGCCTTCACGATATACTGCAATACATTAGTATTTCAGTACATAGTGCAAGCAATCCAGCAATCGCTTGTTCATGTTCCCTAGGGGGACATGTAAAAAACAGTAAAATAAAGTTTTTTTTTAATTAAATAAAAAAAATGTAAAAAATTAAAAGTTAAAAAAAAAAACCTTTTCCCATTTTCCCTCAAGCACAAAAAATAAAAAATTAACATAACTAGTATCGATGCGTCCGTTAAAGTCTGAACTATTACAATATATCATTATTTAGACCGAACGGTGAACGCTGTAAAAAATAAAAACCGTCAGAATTGCTCTTTTTTGGTCACTTCATCTCCCACAAAAAATGTGATCAAAAAGTTTAATGTACCCCAAAATTGTACCAATAGAAGCTACATCTCGCCCTGCAAAAAAATAAGCTCTATACCACTAAATCGACGGAAAAATAAAACCGTTACGGCTCTCAGAATATGGCGACAAAACCCAAATTATATTTTTAAAAATATTTTTTTTCCTTGTAAAAATAGTTAAACATAAATAAACTATATAAATTTGGCATCGCTGTAATCATATTGACCCACAGAATGAAGTTAACATGCTGTTTTTGCCACATAGTGAACGCCGTAAAAACAAAATCACCTAAAAGATTGAGGAATCACAGTTTTTTTTCTATTTTTTTTCCAGTTTCCCACTACATTATATGGTACAATAAATGGTGCGGTGAAAAACTCGTCCCGCAAACAACAAGACCTTATACAGTAATATTGATGTAAATATAAAAAAGTTACGGCTTTTGGAAGGTGGAGAGGAAAAAACTAAAATGAAAATCCGAAAAATGGCTGCGGCGGGCAGGAGTTAAAGGGGTTGTCCACTACCACTGGATAGATCATCAGTATATCATCGGTACGGGTCTGACACCCGGACCCTGCTCCGTTAAGCCACTCCAGCTGCCTAGACGTATATGCCGGAAGCAGTTGGCTCTGGCCATGGAATAGCAACCAAGCTGCAGTACTGCAGCTCTGCTCCTATTTAAGTGAATGTGCAATAACATCCGGTGCCCGCAGGCATCCGGAGCAGCTGAACCGTGCGAGGTCCAGGTGTCAGATCCACACCGATGATATATTGATCAGTTTTCCGGTGGATAGGTCATCAGTTGTCCGGTAGTGGACAACCCCTTTAATTTGATTCTGGCCAAGACACATTTTGCATGGCTATTGCATATAATTGTAATATTATTCCTATAACATTTCCAGGAAATAAAACTGTAAAATCTAAAAAATTATGGGGGTATTGAACCAGCAATGAATGAACTGTAGTTCATGTATTCAGTTGTTGAATAAGTATGAAAGGACAGAAAGTACTGATGGCTACCTGCCAAGCACCCTTGCAGGGAAAAGGTAGGGAAAGGATGTGAAAGGTAAAGACAAGGGAAATGCATAAGCCCAGACTACTATTTCAGTCTTCTGTGATACAAGCTTCTCACCAGCAATTAAAAGACTATTTTCATTTTAATATCTAAATGAAGAAAAAGGAAAGAGGTGGACAACGGCGCTCCTCTAAGGTAATATTGTAAGGAACGGGGGGACTGTGAGAGCAGAGAGGTGAGCTGGTACACTCACCTGGCAGTGTTGTGCAAGGATAGGCACAATACTACTGCTTAGCGGGGAAACAAATGTTGCTGAAGATCGTTGTAGGTGTCGGTCGCCACCCGCTGCTATCCCATGGGAGAAAAATTTGTTCTCGAGGAGATCGAACACAGGATGTGGAGAAGAAAAGTTGCAGCATTCGGGACACGGCGCCTGACAGGTAAGTGTTCAAAACGAAGTGATTTTAAGTTGATCTTATTTTTAATAGATACTACGCGTTTCAGGACCAGACAGGTCACTTCCTCAGGTTCATACAGCGATACACAAAAAGGAAGCATAATTTTATGCACAGAAAAACCGGGGAAAAAAGGACAAGCGTTTTTTCCAGGACGGCAATTACACCTCATTTTTCAAACAGGAAGGGAGGAGTGAACTGACCCCAAAGGTCAGTATAGATCAAACAGTGATGTCAGATAATAGCTCCCCCTAATCGTATGCAGGTGAAATATATATTAATTTCCAATAACGGGTATTTGACCTTACCATCACAACAGTCATACTCATAGTAAACATTTACCATATTGGAAAACTACATTAACATGTACATATATATAAATATATGTCACGAAGGGTCTGTGGACCCACTGGGACGTACAATGCTGTGCTAATATCCAACACAGACAGTTGACGTCCAAGTGCAACATAACGGGAGAAATATTTACAATAAAACAATTCCTAATTTGTGCGTCTAATTTCGTGGTATACCTTCTGGAATGCACGTGCGGACTGCAATACATAGGAAGGACCAAACAAATGTTGAGAACCAGAATAAACAAGCACAGGTCCAACACAAATATAAATTTTTTAAAACCTAGTATCTCTAGACATCTGCATCAACATCATGGGGGACGCTTTGAGGTAAAGATCACACCGTTAGAACAAATCCCCATAGAGACTACTAACAGATTCTCACTTCTGAAAAATAGGGAATCCTTTTGGATTTATAAATGTCATAGTCTCTCTCCAGATGGGCTGAATGAGACCCTTGAGAACACTTGTTAAATAAAATATATATTAAATGGGGTCCTCAGTATCAAATAGCACATAAAAAAATCCATTACTATTGGTTGACCTAGCGATACAGTGTAACCAGGGGCAACCAAAAACAAAACATCTACAGTAGACCTCTTCTAATTTTCTAAAGCACCCTTCATTCAAAATTTAAAAAATCATGGCATGCATGAATAAGGACACGAGACGTGTCAGAAACGCGTAGGCATATTCCAACAAGGAAAACTTTGATCCTCTACCCATCAGTCATCCCTGTACTCTGTCACATTACAGAACCATCCTATTTAGTTCTTTTTAATCGTTATACCAATAAAATTGGAACAGGAGTTCCATTTTACTTTCACCCAGCGCTGGATTCTGGTTCACTTTTTTTCCTGTTGTTTGCCGCTGGCCGTGCGGGAATCCGGTCGCTGTCTGTCCCCAGACACAACTAATGATGAGCTGGAGGTTCTCCCCCCCCTCTTCCCCACTTACAATTTTTTGCATTGTTGGGACATATTATTTTCTCTGCATTATACGTCAAGAACTTAATTTTAGACAGACTTGTTATACATTTATGGTACCTTAGAAAAAACAGCACAAATTCGAGTGCTGAACCAGGTTATATTTATATCTTTCTATTAAAATTAGCTATTTTTTATCCTGCCCACTGATGCTGAATAACGATGGGCTTTTAAGCACCTGCTTTATTCTGATCGAAAATTGTTCAGATTTTTACTACAAACACGCAGTAATGTGTTTTGTTTTTTTATAGATATATACATTCTATAATTAGATTTATATATATATATATATATATATATATATATATATATATATATATATATATATATATGTACATGTTAATGTAGTTTTCCAATATGGTAAATGTTTATTATGAGTATGACTGTTGTGATGGTAAGGTCAAATACTCGTTATTCCAAATGCGTATATATAGTTCACCTGCATACGATTAGGGGGAGCTATTATCTGACATCACTGTTTGATCTATACTGTCCTTTGGGGTTAGTTCACTCCTCCCTTCCTGTTTGAAAAATGAGGTGTAATTGCCATCCTGGAAAAAACGCCTGTCCTTTTTTTCCTGGTTTTTCTGTGCATAAAATGATGCTTCCTTTTTGTGTATCGCTGTATGAACCTGAGGAAGGGACCTGTCTGGTCCTGAAATGCGTAGTATCTATTACAATAAAATCTACTGAAAAATACTTCATTTTGAACACTTACCTGTCAGGCACCGATTACTGCAATTTTTCTTCTCCACATCCTGTATTTCCATTTTAAGGTTTGTATAATCAGACTTTAACTTTCATTAAAATATATAGACGACTTCTGAAACATCTGACACGTTAAGACATAGGCACACAATTCGTAATAAATGCGGATTTGTGCAAATCCGCAGCATAATACAGTACTAGAAAAGTAAACGAGATTGCAAGTAATCTCATCTACACATTGCAGAATTTTTCTGCACGTAAATTGACCTCCGGTGCGTATTTTAAAATCCGCAGCATTTAAATTTATCTTGCGTTTCCGTCTCAGAATTGTATCTGACAAGCGTATAAAAATTGCACCAAAATTCGCAGCATAAAATCCGGACCTGTTTCCACATCAAAATGTGAAAAACGCACGATTAAGTATAGGCTTTACCTGCAGAATTACCTGAGTTTGTCTGCGGTTTTGATGCAGATGTTTTGCACCAAATTACACAACGTGTGCATGTAGCCTTGGAATCCACTCTAGTTACCACGGATACAGCACAAAGGTTTATTGGTTACATCAACAAATTATATTACCCTAAATTTGACAATTTACTTTATCATTAAAGAATACAAAGTGCAATAATTAGGTAATAGTCTAATGTATGAAATTTTATTAAACTGTATAACATTGTATTTAGATTCGATTTATTTTTTTTGCTTTTTTTTTTTTAGCCCACATTGTGTGGATAGAACCCTTGCGGCCTATTGACAGATCTAGACCTTATGAATTACAATCAAGGGAAAATCCACGGTGTTTCCAATCATGCCAAGGCCTATTATCATATCTAAGAGCTTCATCTGCATAGAGTTTGTATGTTCTCCCCTGTTTACGTGGGTTTCCCCAGGGTTGTCCATTTTACGCACACAATTCAAAAACATTCAGATAGGGAATTTAGATTGTGAACCACACTGGGACAGTGAGTAATGACAACTTCTATACAGCGCTGCGGAATGTGTTGGCGCTATGTAAGGAACATAAATAAATATATACACGCTGACAATTTTCTAAATGCACTATATCAGACATATTTGCATAGGGTCGTTTACGGGTTACTTGTAATATTCCTGGTATTTTCCCATATGGTCTATAGAGGTTTAGAGATGAATACCTAATATATATTGTAGTCTATGGTTGGGAAAGTGTTAATCTGTGATGGTGTTGTTATGGGTTAACATTTAATATTTTTGCTGCTTTAGGGCATGGCCCCACGTGGCGGTTTTCCTCCGCAGCTGTCCGCATCAATGCCGCACAGAATCTGCGTTGCAGATTCTGCGGCGGATCTGCCCAAAATGTGCAGTAAATTGATGCGGACTAGCTGCTGCGTACTGCGGTAAAAGTGCTTCCCTTCTCTCTATCAGTGCAGGATAGAGAGAAGGGACAGCACTTTCCCTAGTGAAAGTAAACGAATTTCATACTTACTGGCCGTTGTCTTGGTGACGCGTCCCTCTTTCGGCATCCAGCCCGACCTCCCTGGATGACGCGGCAGTCCATGTGACCGCTGCAGCCTGTGATTGGCTGCAGCCGTCACTTAGACTGAAACGTCATCCTGGGAAGCCGGACTGGAGACAGAAGCAGGGTGTTCTCGGTAAGTATGAACTTCTATTTTTTTTACAGGTTGCTGTATATTGGGATCGGTAGTCACTGTCCAGGGTGCAGAAACAGTGACTGCCGATCGCTTAACTCTTTCAGCACCCTGGACAGTGACTATTTACTGACGTCTCCTAGCAACGCTCCCGTAATTACGGGAGCCCCATTGACTTCCTCAGTCTGGCTGTAGACCTAGAAATACATAGGTCCAGCCAGAATGAAGAAATGTCATGTCAAAAAAGCAAGACGCATCCGCAGCACACATAACATGTGCATGACATCTGCTGACTTCATTGAGGAATTTAGAATCTCCATTGAAGTCAATGGAGAACTTCCGCAATGAGTCCGCAACCAGTCCGCCACTGGTCCGCAACATCCATTGTATGCTGCGGACACCAAATTCCGCACCGCAGTCTATGCTCCGCAGCGGAATTTTCAGCCTCGTCTAAACGAAGCCTACTAAAAAGAAGTGGAAGGCAATGGAGAAACGGGTCCGCTGCGGATTAACGCTGCGGAGTGTACGCAGCGGAATTCAAGAGCAATTCCGCCACGTGGGGCTTTGCCCTTAAGGTGGTGAAAGGGGTTAAAGGCTATGCACACCTGTGTAACAATTTGTTTTATTGCTTCATTGTATGAATGAAAAATAAAGGAAAATTGCCAATAGTCAATAAAATATGTCCTATTATTTTGTGCCTACAGCTCCGAGGCTGAACTATGCATAGAATATTAACGAGAAGCAATATTGTCGCCCAAACAAAGCAAAAAAAAAAAAAGGCAATATCTCTTTAAGAAAATAAATCATAATGATCAATCTTTGGCTTCTGCTCTAACTTTCAATTTTCTAATATATGGGCAAATTTACAGGTGGAAATTTTCTTTAAGAAATGTGTCTTAAACTGGCCCTTGGCACAGCAAGAAGGAAAAATCAAAAAAGATCTTCAAATGTAATGATATGTCTATAAAACAAAAATTTAAATTGACCATTTTCTGTGGCTCCTTGTGGATGTAAAATCTATATAATAATGATGATGGATCGAAAAAGTATTGATTTGGCGTTTGGTATTAATAAACTATTGATAGTATACTGAATATCCAAGAAAAGAAGCAAGTGGATCATTGGTCCAATGAAGCCTGATCTTTGACTTAAAGAGGATCTATCACCAGTTTAGTAACACCCAATCTCCTATCTAATCTAATAGGCCCTGTCACACTGATAATGGTAGTGAAAATTGTGTCACAAAAACGTTATTATTTTAAACGTTATCAGCTTTTTTTCTAAATATGCAAATGAGGCTATACAAGTTTAAAAAAAAAAAAAAATACACTGTAGTTATCAAAATCATAGCGCCTATTAGATTAGTTAGGAAATAGGGCATTAATAAACTAGTGACAGATCCCCTTTAAAGGGGTATTCCCATCTCATCCACTGGATATGCCATAAATGTCCGATACATGTGGGTCCCGCAAGTATCTCTAGAACACAGTCCCCTGACCTCCGTCCCACGTTGTTGTCACTGCTCCACTGCCACGAGGTGACCGGGAGTACGGAAACCGTTGAGCTCGCTAAGGTACACACATAGAGAGGAATGGGAGTAATGCTGTGCTACTCTGTTTCCACAACTCCCATTAACTTCTATGAGAGTTCCTAGAAACAGCGTAGCAAAATGCGCTCAGCTGTTTCTGGAAAACCCTGCCACATTGCAACTCAGTGGCCAGAGCCCAGCGACCGCAAGAGAAGGTAGGACAGGGGTCTGAGGGCTTTGTGCTAAAGATAGGTGGATCTATCGGACAGTAATGCCATATCCTGTGGTTATGCCATAAATGTCTGCGATGGGAAAACTCATTTAACCCCTTCCCGACATTTGCCGTAAATGTACGTCATGGAAAGCATTGACTTCCCGCAAAATGCCGTACATTTACGGCAAATGTTTGGCACCGGCTCAGAAGCTGAGTCGGTGCCATCATCGTCGGATCTCAGCTGTATCTTACAGCTGACATCCGACTGTAACGGCGGGGACCGAAATTAGCTTCGATCCCCGCCATTAACCCGTTAAGTGCAGCGCTCAAACGCGATCGCTGCACTTAAGGTGTTTGCAGCTCATCGGAGCCCCAGCAATGAAATTGCCGGGGTTCCGGTGGCTGCAATGGCAACTGGAGGCCTAATACTGGCCTCCTGGTCTGCCTAGCACCGAAGCCGGTCAAGATCCGCCCGGCGGCGGAACCTGATCGGCTTCCGTAGCTGCCGGCAAGATGGCGCCGGGTCAGGAGCTGATCCGGCGTCATCAGCAGTGGAAGTCAGCTGTAATGTACAACTGACATCCACCTGTAACGGCAGGAACCGGAGCTAGCTCCGATCCCTGCCATTAACCCCTTCGATGCAGCAATCGAAAGCGATTGCTGCATCGTAGCGGTTACTAGCAGATCGCCAGCCCTGACAGGCAATTGGGACTGGCGACTGCTGTTATGGCAACAGGAGACACAATGGTCTCCTGCTCTGCCATTACGGAAGCCGATTAGGCCCCGCCGGGAGGCGAAGCCTAATCGGCTTGCTGTCAGTGAATGACTGACAGATCTAATACATTGCACTACCTAGGTAGTGCAATGTATTAGAAAAAAAAAAATCTGACCGTTGGACCTTCAAGTCCCCTAGTGGGACTTGAAGAAAAGTGTAAAAAAAGTATAAAAAAGTGTAAAAAAAAAGTGCAAAAAATAAAAGTTTGAAAACAATAAAAGTTTCAAGTAATCAAATAAAACACAATTACCCTTTTACTCTTATCAAGTCCTTTATTATTGAAAAATAATAATAAACCATATGTATTTGGTATCGCCACGACCGTAACGACCTGAGGTATCAAAATATTATATTATTTATTGCACGCGGTGAACAGCGTAAAAAAAAAGTGATCAAAAAGTCGCACATATCCAAAAATGGTACCTATAAAAACTATAGCTCGTCCCGCAAAAAACAAGCTCTCATACACCTCCGTCGACAAAAAAATTAAAAAGTTATGGTTCTCACAACTTGGCGACAGAAAAAATACATTCTTTTTACAAAAGTAATTTTATTGTGCAAAAAGTTGTAAAACATAAAAAAGTGCTATAAATTAGGTATCGCCGGAATCGTACTGACCCGCAGAATAAAGTTAACATGTAATTTATAACGCATGGTAAACGCTGTATAAAAAAAACCGAAAAAAGCTGTGCCAGAATTGCGTTGTTTTGTTTACCTGTCATCCCAAAAAATAGGATAAAAGGTGATCAAAAAGTCACATGTACCCCAAAATGGTACCAATAATAACTACGTCCCGCAACAAACCAGCCTTCATACCGCTACGTCTATGAAAAATAAAATTAGTTATGGCTCCAATAAGTCAGGAAATCAAAAAATATGCAGTTGTGCCCGAGGGGAACATTTCTTCTGTTTCAAGAGGCGATTTATCAAGGACCTAAAATTAGGGAACCAGGAAGGGGAGAGCCCAAACATATCCGCTGGAAGCGACGGTGCCTGTATTATACCAGGACAACACTTTCCCAGCAAAATTCCCCAAACTGCAAAGGTGCGGAGTGTGGACCAAAAGGGGGATAAGAAAGGACGCCATTTATCAGTGCGACACCGGCCTGTGCAGAAAGGATTGCTTCACAGCATAACACACATCTATGGATTTATTTATTTTTATACCACCTGACTATGCCCCTTATATACTCCGCCCCGCTTACATGTACCCCCACATTATAAATGGAAACACCAGCAATACTCAAACAAATATAGTACCAAGCAAAATCCGCTCTCCAAAAGCCAAATGGTGCTCCCTCGACTCTGAACCCTACAGCGTGCCCAAACAGCAGTTTCCTTCAACATATATGGCATCGTCATACCCGGGAGAACCCTTTTAACAATTTTTGGGGTGTGTGTCTCCAGCGTCATAAGCTTGGCATGACATATTTGCCACTGAATGGCATATCTAGGGAAAAATATTAATTTTTAATTTGCACCATCCGCAGCGCATTCATTTATGGAAAAGACCTGTGGGGTGAAAATGCTCACTACACCCCTTAATAAATGCCTTGAGGGGTGCAGTTTCCATAATGGGCTCACTTCTCAGGGGTTTCTTTTTATTATTTCACATCTGAGCCTCTGCAGTTGTGAACCAATACTTTGTAAATCGCCAAATTAGGCCTCCACTCCGCATGGTACTCTTCACTCCTGAGCCCTGTCATATGTCCAGGCAAAAGATTAGGGCCACATGTAGGGTGTTTCTAAAACCGGGAAACACCGCATAATAATTAGAGAGCTGTCTTGTTATGGTGGCACAAGCCGGGCACCACATATTGGAATATCTAATCCCATTTTCACTCTGCAACATCGAGTGAACACTAATTTCTACAAAACACCTGCAGGGTTCAAATGCTTACTACACCCCTTGGTAAATGCATTGAGGGGTGTAGTTTCCAAAATGGGTTCACTTTTTGGGGGTTTCCACTGTTTTGGGCCCACAGGCGCCCAGAAACCAATCCAGCAACATCTGCACTCCAAATGGCGGTCCTTCCCTTCTGAGCCCTGCCGTTTGCCCAAACAGCAGTTTATGACCACATATGGGGTATTGCCGTACTCGGGAGAAATAGCTTTACAAATGTTGGGTTCTTTTTTTCCTTTATTTGTTGAGAAAATGAAAAAATTTGCGCTAAAGCTACGTCTTATTGAAGAAAAAGGACTGTTTTTATTTTCACTGCCTAATTCTAATAAATTCTATGAAACATCTGTGGGGTCAAAATGCTCAATACACCCCTAGATGAATTCCTCAAGAGGTGTAGTTTCCTAAATGGAGTCCCTTTTTGGGCGTTTTCATTGTTTTGTCCCCTCAGGGGCTTTGCAAATGTGACCTGGCCTCCGCAAAGTATTCCTGCTAAATGTGATCTCAAAAAGCCAAATAGTGCTCTTTCCTTTCTAAGCCTTGCCGTGTGTCCAAACAGCCGTTTATTACCACATGTGGGGTATTGTTTTACTCGGGAGAAATTGCTTTACAAATTTTGTGGTGCTTTTTCTCCTTCAGTCCTTCTGGAAATGAGAAAAAATTAGCTAAACCTAGATTTTTTTTTAAAAAATGTAGATTATTATTTTCAGGGCCTACTTCCAATAATTTCTGCAAAAAAACTGTGGAGTCAAATCGCTCACTATACCCCTAGATAATTTCCTCAATGGGTGTAGTCTCCAAAATGAGTTCACTTGTGGGGTGTTTACACTGTTTTGTCCCCTCAGGGGCTTCGTAAATGTGACATGGCCTCCGCAAACCATTCCTGCTAAATGTGGACTCCAAAAGCCAAATGGCACTCCATCCCTTCTAAGCCCTGCTGTGTGTCCAAATATCTGTTTATGAGGGGCGTGGCCAGCAGTCGATGGCGCCGGTCGCATAAGCTGAGAGCTCCGCGCCCTGCCACGCAGATCCAGCAGCCTACAGCGGGGAAAGGTGCCTCATATGGGGAAAAAAAGACCCCAAGGGTCTAGACTCACCCCTGCAGCACAGCACCAGGTCGCCGCCGCTCCACCAACGATCGACGGCTACTTTCTTCGGCGGCAAGCCACGCCGCTCCCTCAGCCGCAGCCATCTTGGACAGCCTCGTGTCAGAAGGAAGGGGAGATGTCCGAGCAGGGAGAGGAGACAGTGCCCCACGTACAGGGTAAGCTGAATAGCCGGATTGCTAAAGTTCACCCTCCCAGCTCCCCTAAGCTGTCCTCCACCTCGTCCTGTGAACAGCAGGGAAGGGGGTCCCCTATCCCAGGAGCAATGGAGGCCAGGCCACGAGGAGCATCAGCTCAGTCAGAGGCCCCAGTACACCTGCTTGAACCACCAATGTCACAGCCCTCAGCACAAATGGCCCTACAGATTTGGCCTGCACCTAAACCTCAACGGCCCACGATCCAGCAGCCGGGGAGGAGAGACGATCTGGGGGATACACCATCTTTGACCCCCTATGCCCAGGCCCCTGTATATGCCTCAGATTCTGACCTGGAGGATTCAGCCTCACTTCCTTCAGATGTGCCCCCTATGTGGAGGGAATGTTTCTCACAGTTGCCCACTAAAGAGGACTTTAAGAGTATGATACAAGAAGTGAAGGCAGCTTTTCGTTCAGAATTGGCGGGGGTGTCGCAGCATATACAGCAGATTGCTACGAGGGTGGAGGCTCTAGAAGATGACCACGATGCCACTAGGCGCCATGTCTCTGTGATACAGTCTTCAGTGTCCTCCCAGCTGGCGTCCATTAGAGATATGCAACTGCATCTAGAGGATTTGGATAACAGAGGTCGCCGTCATAATATAAGGATAAGGGGCATACCGGAGCCCTCGGGGTCTGAAGATCTTCCCATCGTGTTAGAGACTATCTTTAACGACCTTTTGGGTGCACCCCCGTCTAATCGGATACCGCTTGACAGAGCGCATAGAGCACTGAAACCAAAATTCATTACATCTCAGCCCAGAGATATCATCTGCTGTGTCCAGGATTTCCGCACTAAGGAGGACATTATGCTTAAAGCCCGTCAGCGTAAAGACCTGGAGTATGCCGGTGTGCCGATTCAGTTATTCCCGGATCTCTCCTGGATTACGTTACAGAAAAGACGTCTGCTTCGTCCGCTTCTCGCAGCCCTACGGGACCACAATATTATTTATCGATGGGGGTTTCCGTTCTCCCTTACAGCCCGAAGAGATGGTGTTTCTGCATCCCTGAGGTACCCAGGGGATTTGCCTCATTTCTGTGACTCCCTTGGTATACCAACGCCCAAGATGCAGAATTGGGAGACTCCTTTGCCGCCTTCGTCTCCACCTCCAGTCTGGCAGTCGGTCCGAAATAAGCGGAGGACCTCTCCAAGACGACAGTCTAACCGAAGTTCACCAAGACCTGATTTGAATTGATGGACGCTGCGCTGATACACGGCACCTCCGTAATATATGTGAAGGAGCCTGGTCACCCATACCAGCTGCTCCCTTCGCCAGTTGCACTATCCTAGGCTAAAAATGCATTTAGGATTATATTTCTGATTTTATGTTGCTTCTCTTTAATTCGTTAACGTAAATTGTGGCAGGGCGCGATTGCCTGGGATACACTTGGCTCTTTCACCCCCTTTTTGTTTTTGTTTTTTCTCGGCCTGTACGTATTTATACGTACTTTTGTACTAGGTTCCTCGACTGTTGAGACCCGACCTCCTTTTTTGATAGGGGTAATTTGTTTTGCAGTTCTCCCTCTGTTTTTAGAGAGAGTTGCAAAGGGTAATATTGTATTACCAGTTTTCTTTTGCTTTAATATCACCCGCCCCAGGGTATAGTATTCTCCCTGGTAGTATTTTTTGAGTGTGTTTGAAATTCATTGATCTCATGCATTTCTCTTTGTTCTCACTGCAGATATGTGTATTGTCTCCCTGGTACGTCTTTACCCCAGTGTCTTGCCCTCCCCTCCTACTTTCATCCGAAATAACACCTGAGACGACAGTGAATCCTCCAAGAACCTCCAAGGTAGAAGGACGCCGTAGAACACTGCTTGCTTTGAAACCAACATGGGACTGGCCCCGACATAACTGTGAGCTGTATACATCCGCACTTTCCACATCCTTCTTTACTCTTTCATACATCTTTGACCATGGTTAAATTTGTCACACTTAATGTCAAGGGTCTCAACTCCAATGTGAAGAGACGCTTGCTTCTCAGGGAGTTGAAATCGCTTGGAGCGGAAGTTGCTTTTCTGCAGGAAACACACTTAGATTCATCCGGAACTTTCCAATTTGCCCGAGGGGCGTATCCTGCTGTGTACTCTGCCTCGTCAGGTCGCAAAAGGGAGGGGGTGGCCATTTTGATAGCAGCTTCCTGCCCCATACAAGTTCACACCTCACATCTAGATCCGAAAGGCAGATATGTTATAATAGAGGGGACTTTGTTTGGACAGCCCATTGTTTTATGTAACGTTTACTCTCCTAATACTGCACAGATTCCATTCCTACGTAGACTCCTTTCTAAACTCCAGAAGCTTCCTAGGGGGGCATGGCTGGTGGGAGGAGATTTTAATGTCCCGTTCTCCACGTCCATGGATAGGGTCTCTCTTACACACGCTACTCCGACGCCCACCCTTACAGGACTTTCTACACGTTTTAGGCAACTAATTAGAGAGCACCAGCTCTATGATTTGTGGCGAGTGGATCACCCAGGTGATAGGTCCTATACCTTCTTCTCCCATACGCACAGCACTCATACACGCTTAGATTACTTTTTTGGTAATGTCCCTGCCCTCCGTGCGCTCCAGGGGGCGAATATAGACCCCATCTCTTGGTCAGATCACGCACCAGTTTCTGTGTCCCTGCAGATAGGGAAACCAAATACGAGAGTATGTCATTGGCGCTTAAACGAAACTTTGATTAAGTCCCCTGCTCTTAGGGACAGCCTGGCCGGACATATGCGGGAATTTTATGCACTTAATGAGGGATCGGTTCCTTCAGTATCCACTCTTTGGGAGGCGCATAAGGCGGTGATGAGAGGGCAATGCATAGTAATGGGATCTAGATTGAAAAGAGACTCTCGGGCCAAGCGGGTGGCTCTCCATCGGACAATTACTAAGTTGGAGAGAGAAATGGGGATTAAACCGGCGGTCCCGACACTACGGAAATTCATAGAGGCTAGAGCACAACTCAAGGACTTAGCTATGAAGGGGGTAGAAAAGTCATTACTATACACAAAAAGGAAATATTACGACAAAGGTAATAAGGCGCACTCGCTCCTGGCCAGACTATTGCGGGATCAGGCGACGGTTCGTACTCCACAGGCGGTTCGGGATAAGGCGGGCATACTCCAGCATCACCCAGACACGATAGCCACACTTTTTCATGACTATTATAAATCCTTATACCACCTGCCAAATACCTTACCACCTGATCCGGCTCGTCGGAGGGAAACGCTGCAAGCCTATCTCTCTTCCTGTGCTCTCCCTAAACTGAAAGATGAGGAGCTTTCATCCCTGAATGCCCCGATCTCTGCGGAGGAATTGTTTGATATATTGAAGGACCTCCCTAGTGGTAAGGCCCCTGGACCAGATGGCTTTACATATGGGTATTATAAGACCTTTGCAGAGATCTTGGTTCCACGGATGGCTTCCTTATTTAATGAATTCCTACAGGGTTCTCCCATCCCTCAAACATTCCTGCATTCTCATATCACGCTGATCCCTAAACCGGGTAGAGACCACGCAGAGTGCTCCAATTACAGACCCATAGCCCTTCTGAATTCGGATCTAAAAATTTTCACCCGTCTTCTAGCTAATAGACTCAATGTTTGGCTCCCTTCTTTGATTCACAAAGACCAAGTGGGCTTTGTGCCTCTTAGGCAAGGAGGAGACAACACACGAAGGGCCCTTGACCTCATTGATGCCCTCCAAAAGCAAAAGGAATCGGCGATCCTTCTTAGTCTAGATGCAGAGAAGGCGTTTGACCGCTTGGGATGGCCATTTATGTTCGAAACTCTAAATTCATTTGGGATTTCGGGCCCTTATTTGACAGCACTGCGTGGTCTATACTCCAAACCGACAGCGGCAATTAAACTCCCACACTCCACCTCCCCTCCGTTTCAAATCTGGAATGGTACACGTCAGGGGTGTCCCCTATCCCCACTTTTATTTGTTCTATGCATAGAACCTTTAGCAGCTCAAATACGGAAATCCAGGGATATAGCGGGGGTCCAGATACAAGATAAAGAGTTTAGGGTTTCCCTGTTTGCAGATGACGTCCTCTTGACTATCACTAAACCTCATACCTCCCTCCCTAACCTTACTACAGTTCTCCGTAGGTATGGGAGGCTGTCAGGATATAAAACTAATACATCTAAAACGGAAGCGCTCCCTCTTAATGTCCCACACCAGGAGCTCCAGCTACTCAAACACAACTACACCTACAACTGGAAGGAAACCTCCCTGACTTACTTAGGAGTTCAACTCACTCCCTCCTATACGTCGGTTTACAAGGCTAATTTCCCCTCTCTGTTTGTAGAGCTACGTCAGCTAATGGCCAGGTGGGATCCTCTTCCCATGTCATTTTTTGGGCGCATAGCAGCGGTCAAAATGACCTTGCTCCCTAAATTACTGTACTACTTTGAGACTTTGCCGGTAGCAGTACCTATGAAGGAATTGCGGGCCATGCAGTCTTCTATCCTCAGGTTCATATGGCATTCCGGCAGACATCGAATTCCGAAATCAGTTTCATTATCGGGTCGATCTGCGGGTGGGCTATCGGTCCCTGATGTGGTGAAGTACTACTGGGCGGCACACCTCCGTCGCATACCCAGCTGGGTGTCTTTAAGGGCGTACAATAAATGGACCGAAATAGAGAAGCTATGGATGGCCCCGGTCCACCCAAACTCCCTGTTATGGGGTGACCCACTGGTAATGCCGACTGCATCTTTATTGGGTCCCATGAGATTTCAAAGGGAGGTGTGGGAAACCTGTAAAAACCGCTTCCATTTGGCATCGGGTTGCCCGCCCTTGACTTCGGTACTCTACACTCCCACTATTCCGGGGGGCACTACCTCCCGAATAGTCCGATTGTGGACGGGAATTGAGGTATTTCACCTGGCTGATATGGTTGATCCCCACACGCAAGAGCTTCACCCGTTTTCATACTTTCAAAAACATCATAATATTCCCTCCGCTGCGTTCTTTCACTATCTTCAGGTTAGGCATTACATGCAGCAAACTTTTAGATCCACGCGGGTTACTGCACCTACAAGCTTCGAAAGGTTATGTCGGTATGCTACCACCACTAGGGGGCTTATCTCAGCCATTTATGCATTATTGCTATCCCCGGAGGGTTCCCCTCCGCCTGGGCATAGATACATGTTGAAGTGGGAGGCCTTACTGAATAAATCCATCCCGCTCTCATTGTGGCAGATTATTTGGTCGCAAGCAGCTAAAACCTCCATCTGCACTGCATATAAGGAAAACCAATATAAAATCCTTATGTTTTGGTACCACACCCCTGCCTTTCTGCATAGCTTCAATCCGGGTATTCCGTCGGAATGCTGGCGTTGTAGAGGTCAGAGAGGTGATCTGTTCCATATTTTCTGGAGCTGTTCACTGGTACAACAGTATTGGTTGGAAGTTAAGAACTTGGCATTGGCGGTGTTGCAGCAGGATATTCCCTTAGATCCTCTTCATTACCTCCTAAATGTTCCCCCTAGGTCTTTGGGGAAATCACCAGCTCGACTCTTTCGACACTTTCTCACAGCCGCTAAGACGTTGATAGCATGGAAATGGAGACAGACAACCCCTCCCTCCCACATCGACTTAGTAACTAGAATTAGGGAAATACGTACAATGGAGCATATGACGGCCTCTATTGACAATGAACTGGACAGGTTCAAAGTGGTGTGGGATCCGTGGGACAAGTATTGGATACAGGGAACTCAAGATTAGGTGGTAGGTGGAGCTCCGACTATCCCCCCCCCCCCCTCACCCCCTTAAACCCCTGTGTTTTTTCCCAGATGTTTTGTCTGTCTATTGAAAGTTACTGTCTTACTATGTGAATTGCATGGCCCTTCATGCTGCTCTAAGTTATATGTATATTTTTGAAAAATTTTCAATAAAAACACAGTTGAAACCAAATATCTGTTTATTACCACATGTGGGGTATTGTTTTACTCGGGAGAAATTGCTTTACAAATTTTACGGTGCTTTTTCTCCTTCAGTCCTTGTGGAAATGAGAAAAAATTAGCTAAACCTACATTTTCTTTGAAAAAATTTAGATTATCATTTTCACAGCCTACTTCCAATAATTTATGCAAAAAACCTGTGGGGTCAAAACGCTCACTATACCCCTAGATAATTTCCTCAATGGGTGTAGTTTCTGAAATGGGGTCACTTGTGGGGGGTTTCCACTGTTTTGTCCCCTCAGGGGCTTTGTAAATGTGACATGGCCTCTCAAACCATTCCTGCTAAATTTGAGCTCCAAAAGCCAAATGGCGCTCTTTCCCTTCTAAGCCCTGCCGTGTGTCCAAATATCCATTTATTACCACATGTTGGGTATTTTTTTACTTGGGAGAAATTGCTTTACAAATTTTGCAGTGCTTTTTCTCCTTTAGTCCTTGTGGAAATGAGAAAAAAATCGCTAAACCTACATTTTCTTTGAAGAAATGTTGATTTTAATTTTCACGGCCTAATTCCAATAATTTCTGTAAAAAACCTGTGCGGTCAAAATGCTCACTACACCCCTAGATAATTTCCTTGAGGTGTCTAGCTTCCCAGATGGGGTCACCTTTGGGGGATTTTTACTGTTTTGTCACTGCAAGAGCCCTTCAAACCTGACATGGTGCCTAAAATATATTCTAACAAAAATAAGGCCCCAAAATCCACTAGGTGTTCCTTTGCTTCTGAGGCGGGTGCTTCATTCCAGTAGCACGCTACGGCCACATGTGGGATATTTCCTAAAACTGCAGAAACTGGGCAACAAATATTGAGTTGCATTTCTCTGGTAAAACCTTCTGTGTTATAAAAAAAATTGTATTAAAAATTTATTTCTGCAAAAAAATATGAAATTTGTACATTTGCTTTAATTCCTGTGAAATGTGTAAAGGGTTAAGACATTTTCTAAATGCTGTTTTGAATACTTTGAGGGGTGAAGTTTTTAAAATGGTGTGACTTTTTGGGGGTTTCTAATATATAAGGCCCTCAAAACCACTTCACAACTGAACTGGCCCCTGTAAAAATAGCCTTTTGAAATTTTCTTGAAAATGTGAGAAATTGCTGCTAAAGTTCTAAGCCTTGTGATGTCATAGAAAAATAAAAGGATGTTCAAAAAACGATGCCAATCTAAAGTAGACATATGGGGGATGTTCATTAGCAACAATTTTGTGTGGTATAACTGCCTGTCTTACAAGCAGATACATTTAAATTGAGAAAAATGCTAATTTTTGCAATTTTTCGCTAATTTTTGGTGTTTTTCACAATTAAATACTGAACATATCGAGCAAATTTTGCTAGTATCTTAAAGTGCAATGTGTCACGAGAAAACAATCTCAGAATCGCTTGGATAGGTGAAAGCATTCCGGAGTTATTACCACATAAAGTGACACATGTCAGATTTGAAAAATGAGGCTCTGTCAGGAAGGTCAAAAGTGGCTAAAGAGGGAAGGGGTTAAAGGAAAAAAAAAGACCAGACTGAAACTATGTTTATTGGACATAATATGAGAAGGTCCACTTCAAGACAATTATGACTGGGTGAGTTTAAGGCAAATGAAAAAGAAGACGAGCAATATGATGTATGTAAATACAAAAATTGACCCCTCCACTGAGCAGTCTGAAGACCTAAAGTCAAAGCAGGAAAAGTTCTATCCATATGGTTACTAGGAGTCATAATCAACTTTACTGCACATAATAATAATAATAATAATAATAATAATAATAATAATAATAATAATAATAATAATAATAATAATAATAATAATAGTAATGATGATTACAACAAAAAGTCCTAAGTATTAATGTTGTCTCCAATTCCTTGAAGCAAATATACAAAATGAAAATACAAGACTAGAATTGGTTGATGATGTGTAACATTATTTCTATCAAGTATTTCTATCAAGAATGTGACTGTAGGGGATTTATTATTTTGGACAATAACTTTTCAACCCCAATTCATTGTTGTTGGTGGAAATGCTCATTTTAGAAATCCCTTCTATTAATTGAATGTGTTTGCAAACACAATACATTGCAAGTCCTTCCACACATATGCAATAGGGCTCTATTGTTTAACAGGTTCAGTCATTGTCATACAAAAAAACTCAATGCTTCAGCAACTAAAGGGTTCCCACACCCACTATTCAAAAACATAAGAATAGGTTGCTTCAAAGAGTGCCTCGGAAAAAAAGTCTTAACCCCTTGGTGTTTTTCCTGCTTTATTTCATTACAACTTTGAAATAAAATGGATTTTGGGGGATTTGTACCATGTGATTTACACAACATGCCTACCACATTGAAGGTGCAACATATTTTTTACTGTGACACAAACAATATTTATGACATAAAACAAAGAACTTTAATGTGTGATCAATACAAAGAACTTGTACATAATCTGTTCTTTCCAAGGACTCTACAAAGGACCAGGGAGAATTCATTGCGTGTGGAAGAAAGACAATTCAGACATCAATATAGGAAAGGGTTCTTTACAGTTAGAGTAGTCAAACTGTGGAATGCCCTACCCAAAGAGGTAGTAATGGCAGATACTATGTCAGCATTTAAAACAGGGCTAGAAGTTTATTTACTGATGAATGGCATTGAGGGTTAATTCTAATTCAGAAATACAAGACGTGTAATTGATTGAGAAGGATTGAACTTGATGGACCCGAGTCAAAGTCCTGACTTGAATTCCATTGCGATGTTGCGGCAAGACCTTAAACGGGCAGTTCATGCTAGTAAACCTTACAATGTAGCCGAAATTAAAACAATTCTGCAAAGAAGAACAGGCCAAATTTCATCCACAACGATGTCACAAGTTATCGTAAATATTTTATTGCAGTTCTTACTGCCAAGGGTGGCACAACCAGAAATTAGGTTCAGGGGCAATTACTTTTTCACATAGGTCATATAGGTTTTGAATAAATCTTTATCCGAAATAATATGCAATGATCATTTAAAAGCTGCATTTTGTGTTTACTCATGTTGTCTTTATCTTATATTAAAATGAGTTGGATGAGCTGAAACAATTGAATTTGTAAAAATAGAAGAAATGGACAAATGCTTTTTTTTACAGCACAGTTTTCCTTTGCATCAGCTGCAGTCACAGTGAAAGAAATATGGTACAGTATGTTGATGTTGCTACAACTGTCGGAGTGAGAGCTAATCTTACTTGACCCTGCAGTTACATTATACCTACTTAAAGGAGATGTACCCCTCTTAAGTGTCCTTAGCAGTCAGTGGCAGCTGAATTACACTCGAAAGGCAGCGTAATCCTTCTATAAAGACAGAGCATAAGACTGGAACCACTCTTCACCCACTGTAAAATTAGTTACATGACTAAAATGAATTTCTAGAATTTGCAGTTAATATGCTGTGCCATATACATCCTTCCTAAGCCCTCTGCATTTATTTTTAATTATTCAGAAAATGATTGAGATACCTTGCTTCCATATTGTTTTAAAGTAAAAATGTGGGAAAGAATGGGACCAAGTGAAATGTATAATAAGAAACAGCTGTCACATACACACAACTGCGCTGCGAGGAACATATCTGAATGTGCAATTAAAATGTGTTACGTGTGCTGTGAGGTGGAGATGTACAGTCCTTTTGTATTCTATTCTGAGCTTGAATCCATATTCATCTAGTATAGTGCCTAGCATTTTATCACATGAGCAATTGAAAATATTAGACAGTGAACCAGAAGAGCTTCAGAAATGCGATCATCCAAATTTGTTCATCTTTACATTTTAAAACTTGAAACAATGTTGCTGAGATGCAGACAGAACGATTACAATTATGCCTCATGACAGTACAAACTGGTTCATTCAGATATTATTCTTTGTATACATAGTCAGGGGCAGCACATGCTTATATGGTGCCCAAGGCAGATATTTTAGACTGCGCTTACAACCCCCTTTCCCTTCTGTCACCCTTTTCCCTACCAATACATACCATCATTTAGAATACATTTTCTCCATTCCGCCTAAACCCCATTCCTTTCCCATATGTGCAATTTTAAATGTGGGCCATCATGCCATGTATCTGTAGTAGGGTTCACTGGCTCCTGAGGTTCTTCTCCAGTTGGTTGAAAAAATTAATTTATAGGCATATATATCCATACATCCATAAATTGTGCAACAAACTCCCCCCTCCTAAATGGCACTGTTACATCTGCGGTCGCGAACCGCTGCCGCTCACCTTCGGCGAACGGCCGCGACCACAGCTTCCTGGCTGTAGTGTTCCCATGTTTATATTGTAAATGGTCCCTTAGTGTTTTCCTGCTCCCAGTGTTCCCGTGCCCTGCTACCTGTCTCCTGTATCCCATGCTGTGTTTAGTTCCTGAGCCTGTCTAGTGTCGAAGTAATGTTGTGCCGCCTGCTGGTATACAGTAGGAGACTATGCTATCTTCTTTCGTACCCTGGCAGCAGAGTTGGCATGGAACAATGAGGCGTTGGTGACCTTTTGGCAGGGACTGGCCTCTCACATCAAAGCGAGCAGCCTGTGACCTTCCCTCTACCCTGGATGCTCTGATTCTGTTGGCTGCCAGGGTCGACATGGGGATCCAAAAAACCACAAAAACAGGTCATACTTACTAAATGGGTACCCAACAGGATGCAGACAAGTCAAAAATGCTACATATAACAGTGTGCAGTGATAACACGGAGCAGCCACTCCCCTCAAGACTAATGGGAGTGGATATTACTATTTAATGCACCTGAGCCCTCTCCCTCTGTAGCATTTTTTACTTGTCTGCGTCCTGTTGAGAACTGGTGTCTACCATCCCATTTAGTAAGTATGGCCTGTTTTTGTGTTCTTTTAGTATATCTATGTCCCTTTTTTCTGTGACATGAGGATCCAGGAATGTGCTCTAGAGGTTTGGCGGGAGAGACGTTTCCACAGATTGGCACCCTCGTTCCAGAGACCACTATTGCCTCCTCCTGTTGCTCTACCTGAGGAACGCTCTTCAGGTTGTAGCGTCCATGGCCGTGGGCCGTCGGATTTACTCACCTCTCGGCGCACGCAGCCATGGATCCATGAGCGCTGGTCCCCATCTCCTTCCTAGGAGACGCCAGCGCTCACTTACGCTCCGGTCTGCTGTGTCCCGTAGGATACGCGCGCACGCTCGTGCCCGGCCTTAAAGGGCCAGCGCACGCACAAATGAAATCATCATCATCAACTGCCATGATTTCCTGGTCTATATGAAGGCTACAGGCCTTATGATCCTTGCCTGAGCGTTGTTTGTTTTCCAAGTCTGTCTTGCAAATGGTCCCTTAGTGTTTCCCATTCCAGTTGTTACCTGTGCCTTGTTACCTGTTCCTGTATCCCGTGCTGTTCTTGTTCCTATGCCAACTAGTGTCAGAGTCGTGTCACGTCCTGTGTAATCTGCCACGTCCGGAGGAATCCGCCACGTCCTGTGTCATCTGCCACGTCCGGAGGAATCCGCCACGCCCTGTGTCATCTGCCACGTCCATGGGAACTCGCCACGTCTGGCGCAACCTGCGGCACCTGTGTCATCCGCCATGTCTGGCGTTACCTGCTGCGCCCTTCTTCATCTGTGCCAGAGCTGCGGCCACTGTCTGGACTACCCAGGTACCCTTGTGCGGGACATTGTATTGCTGGGGTTTCCTGTTGTTTGGCCAGCTGCCTCCTCGCTACGGCGGTACAGCCTAGTGGGTCCACTGACCTTCCTCATGACACAGGTCTGTGTCTGTTATGCGGCCTTAGGGGCTATTTCGTGCGCCAATGTCCACAAAAGCCGGGAAGCTCCAGCACCTAAGGTTAGTTGGAGACATAATCCTAGGTGGGACGAAGCTAAACGTCAAAGCCTCTCACAAATTATCTATCCCTGTGACCATCGTCTCTGGAGAGACGCACTCCTCCTCTGCCTATATGGATTCTGGAGAGATCCCTGGCTGTTGCCTCTGTGAATGGACTACCATTGCCCGACACTATTGTGTCCATCACTAAACCGCTAATGTTACAAATATGTGCTCTTAACTCGGAATAGATCACCTTCTTCGTCCTGCCTAAAGCTATCAACCCTGTCCTGCTGGGCCTGCTTTGGCTTAGTCTACACGCCCCGATTCTCGATTGGAATTCTGGAGAGGTCCTCCAATGGGGGTCCAGATGCCTTAGCCGCCTACGTTAAGGAGAACCGAGAGAGAGAAAGAGAGAGAGAGAGGGTTCATCCGGAAATCTTCCTCCCCGGCCGGAGGATGTGAAGAAGAAGGATGTATCTCTTCATCCATGTATCTACTATCGGGGTCTGAACCAAATTACGGTAAAAAATAAGTATCCCCTGCCGCTCATCTCTGAACTTTTTGATAGAATTCATGGGGCCAAGGTATACACAAAGCTGGATCTACACGGAGCATATAACTTGATCCGTATCCGCAAAGAAGATGAATGGAAAACCGCATTTAACATCCGAGACAGCCATTACGAATACGTTGTGATGCCCTTTGGACTGTGTAATGCTCCAGCTGTGTTCCAGGAATTTGTAAATTACATTTTCCGGGGTCTGCTGTATGTCTCTGTGGTTGTCAATCTGGACGACATCCTGATTTGATGACATATCGGAGGCACTTTCGCCAAGTACTGTCGCGGTTAAGGGAGAACCGCCTATATGCTAAAATTTAGAAATGTGTGTTTGAGAGGAACTCTCTGCCCTTCCTAGGCTACATTGTATCTGACTGTGGCCTCAAGATGGACATAGACAGGGTGACACCTGTCTTACAGTGGCCACGTCCACAGGGTCTTCGGTCCATACAAAGAATTTTAGGATTCGCAAACTTCTATCGGCAATTTATCCCAAACTTCTCATCTCTGACCGCTCCAATCTCGGCCCTCACCAAGAATGGGGTGAACGCCAAGGTTTGGTCTCCAGAGGCAGAATCGGCATTCACTAAGCTCAAGAGCCTCAGCATCTGTTCTCCATCACCCTGATGCTTCTTGGCAACTCTTTCTGGAAGTGGACGCATCTTCCGATGGTGCCGGAGCACTACTATGTCTAAAGAACTCTAAGGGCAAGATGGTGGCATGTGGCTTCTTCCCAAAATTGTTCTCTCAGGCAGAGCGCAACTATTCCATCGGGGATTGGGAGTTACTGGCCGTCAAGTTGGCATTAGAGGAATAGAGACACTTGCTGGAGGGTGCGGTTCATCCTATTATCATTTATATGGACCACGAGAACCTTTTGTACTTACAGTCAGCACGGTGGGTCAAATGTCGCATTCAATTATTTCATTTTAATGCTCCTAATAGTGTTTCAATATTGCACTATACATACATGATTTTCTATGAAAATTTATAATAATGCTGTAATCAAAATTATTTTTAAACTCAAAATGGTCAATAATTTAATTATAATAAAAATAATAACAATAAATATATATAAAAATCATAAACAATACAAAACAAAAAATGAAGATAAATGTAAAAACACAAAATTAATAAAACAACATAACAATTAAAAATAACAGAAATAACAAATATAATAAAAATAATAATAAACATTTTTGACGATATTTTAATATAATATATTTAAAAATTAATAAATATAGAAGTGAAAAATAGATATCAACTTAATGGAATAACTCTCTGTCTACTAAAATTAAAAACAAACTATATAAGTGCAAATTTGAAAACACACTATAAACGCTTATAAATCTAACTAATCTATTTAAAAACTGCTGAAAATGCTCTTGTATGAAATCTTCTGATGATAAAAGTCATGTTACAAATGTAACAAACATTCACATCACCGTATCCCCAATAAAGGATACAATGAAACAAGTTACCCTTTGAGTTGATTGGCTAGAACCAATGTCAGTCAAATCTGGCCTATAAAAAGCACCAGAAACATAATGCTCCCGCCCCCGGAAGAAGCTGACTTAGTTCAGTGAAACGTACGTCGGGACTATACCGACCCTCATAGTATGGAAAGATAACTGAGGGAGAGATTAGTTCAATGATAAATAAAAAACTAATCCTACCGCATCTAGAGGTTCGCTCCTTACATAGTGGGAACGAACGAGAGTAGTGGCGATATCACTACACGCCACTTAGCCGTCGAGTGCTGATGACGTCGCGGCACTCACGGCTGAAACTCCGAATAATCCAGGCGTAATACAGCCAGCAATCTTTAAACCCCACCAGTCAGAAGTGTTGACTACCAACGGGCAGTCTGTCTGTCTGAACGCAGCGAAAGCTGGTATCCTAGCGCTGCTGCTCAACTAGAGATCGGAGCGGCAACGCTGGGAACATACATAACAAAGACGCACTCGGTGACCAGTCAGCTGACACTGAGACAGGCTATAACCATTTGCGGTGTGCACACGCAGGGGATATCACAGTCAAAATACAAACCCTCGGAGCACTCCCTCTCTTATTTCCATTGAAGGAGAAAAGCCACAAATAGGCCTCCTAACCAATGGAATTTGAAAATAATACAAATAAGGAATCTATAATAAAGTTGTGAAAGTATTATGGTACTAATACACTTTGTATATATAATAAACAATTAAAAAATGTGGCAATAAAAGGGGACATTGCACAGCAAAATCTTTCTCCTATTACACTAGTCGGTATCAATATAAATAATTGAAGGCGACATTTGACCCACCGTGCTCTACTTTTCCTTCTTTCCCCATACCTACAATTTCTATGAATCAATAGGTGGTGTACACCAGAGCATGGAAGGACAATAAATTTAATTTATCCATAGCTACTTACAATATAGTGGATAAAATTACAGAGCGACAAAACAAACAATTGTCATCAGTACAGAATCTATTTTCAGCAGAGGATGTGCTAATAGATGAGGTGGATAACCCCAATATAGATGTTTCATCATTATTGAAACAATTTAAGGATTTGACGTTACAACAAACTCAAGCTTGGTGGACAAAGTCCACACTAGAGCAATATCTGTCTTTGAGTCTTATTACCAGAGGTTTGAGAATTCCTTTATTTCCAAGCTACGAATTGAGCAAACCAGAATTAAAAACTAGGTGGGAGGAAGCTCTGACAAAGTGTTCTAGAACACTGACAATATTAGTGGAAGATGAAACTATCCTGCTAGAAAAAATAGAACCCCAGCTAAAGAAAACAATAGAAGCCCTCGAAACACATAAGCAAAACAAAGATTTTGAGGATAAATTTGATAAAGTTCTGGTCCAGATCGATAAGATTGAAGCCAGAATAAAAGAAAAAAAGAGGAGGAAATTTTTGCGAGACCAGCGAGACTACAAGTCTAATTCAGTATACATCTGGGGGAACAGATCCCAGAGGGCTGCAGATAAAAATTATAACAAAAAGAGTACTAAACCAGGATTTTCTCGATATAACCAAGAAAATAGTGAATCTGAGGTTTCAGATTCCTCAGAAATAGAGGGGGAATCCGATAGAACAAAAAGCAGCACCTCAAGAGGTCAATTTAACCAAGATACACAACAAGAACAATCGACTTTTTTACGGGACAGATTACGCTGGGGTTACAGGGGACAACAGAGAGAAAGAGGGGGGTCCCCCCAGAGGCAGGAGGAGAAGATAAATATATTGGCTTGTGAAAATAATACAATGCAAATAATTAATCTTTCACAACATGTGCTTAAAAACGCACAAACAAACATCTTAAAAAGAGGCTATAATTTTTGCATAACACCTAGGCTGAACAAGTTTGAGGTCATCAAAGACCTACACTTGTTCGGCCGTAAATTGATATACAAAAAAATTTTTAGTCAAAGGGATAGGGAAATGGATCCCCTTCAAATGAGCCTTAATGTACAAGAAAGCGTAACATCGAGAAATTTAGAAGAACTAGCTAAAGAAGGGGAAATCTCGGATGAGGAAAGTGAGCTGGAAATTGCAGCAACTGAATTAGAAGAAATAAGTACCCTAAACCCGAGATTAAAATTCAAATCTAAAAAGATGCCCTCCCTAGACATATGCCCACAAGTAAAGATTTTCGTGGAATTGGTTACAAAAGATCTTCACCAATTGAGTGAAATGCCACGAAAAAATAATATCACAACTGAGGAATACAAAGCCCTTGAAGATTTTAAAACCTGGACCGATGTGGTATTTAAACAATCGGACAATCGTGGGAACGTAGTCATCTGGCCCAAGGATCTTTATATTAGGGAAGCTAAAAAACAGCTTAATAATAAGGATTGTTACAAATCCCTATGGGGGGATCCCACCCTACAATTTCAACAAGAATATGAGAGACTCATCAACTCAGGTGTAGAAGAAAGGGCTATTTCTGAAAGTGAGGCCAAGTATCTCTCCGTCAGGCATCCTAAGGTGGCGACCTTCTATATGCTACCAAAAATACATAAAAATATGGAACAGCCACCTGGCAGACCGATAGTGTCTGGCCAAGGATGTCTGACTGAGAGATGCAGTCAATGGCTAGACTTGGAATTACGTAATTTTGTATATAAATTACCCTCTTACACCAGGGATACAATGCAAATACTCCAGGAGCTTAACAATGCTAACTTGGATGAGGGAGAAATCCTAGTAACCCTGGATGTGGAGAGCCTCTATACGAACATCAGACACGACTTGGGTTGTAAAGCTGTGGATTTCTTTCTAGGTCGTGAATATAATTACAATCCCAATAGGAGGACTTTTGCTAATAAAATATTGAAGTTCATTCTAAGTAGGAATTACTTCGTGTTTGATTCTCGCTTCTTCCTACAAACCCAGGGAACGGCGATGGGAACAGCATGTGCACCCACTTTTGCCAATCTGTTCCTTGGGTGGTGGGAGGAAGAAATTGTTTTTGGCGAGCCCTTCCAGATGTATGTAGATAAAATCTCGATATGGCGTAGATATATTGATGATATCGTGTTCATCTGGAGGGGCTCGGAGTGCGAATTACACACTTTCATTGATGAACTTAACTTCAATGAACTGAACTTAAAGTTGACCCTAAATTATAGCAAACATGAAGTAACGTTCCTAGATATTAAAATTGGAATTGATCATAATCATGGTATTATCACGAACCTGTATAGAAAAGAGACAGCCACCAACAGTCTGCTAGATGCGAACAGTGCTCATCTCAAGAGAACCATTAGAGGAATCCCTAAAGGTGAATTCCTAAGATTAAGGAGAAATTGCTCCACTTTTGAAAATTTTAAGAAGGGAGCAATAGATTTGAAAAAACGACTCAAGGACAGACATTATTCTGGACATCAGATAAAACAAGCGTATAATATTGCTCTTCGGATAGATAGAGACACATTGCTGGTTGTGAAGGAAAAAGTGAAAAGTGAAAACACTGCATAAGAAGTGGCAAGAAATGAATAACATCATGGAAAAACATTGGCAGATTTTATTACTGGATGAAGATCTCAAACAACATCTGGGCACAACAATCTCCTCAGGATATAGGAAAATCAACACTATAGAACAACATATTGTTAAAAGTCATTTTTCTAGGGATTGTATAAAAAAGAAACAACACAAATACCCAGGTTTTTATCTATGTGGCTTATGTACAGCCTGTAAAATTCTCGAAAAAAAACAGGGTTTCAAGAATGGAACTGGAGGATACTATAAAATTCAGGAACATATCACCTGTGCGACTAAAGGGGTGATATACACTTTAAGATGTACGTGTAATTTATACTACGTGGGAAAGACTAAAAGAGAACTGAAAACCAGAATAAGGGAACACATTGGAAGCATAAAAAATTATGACAAATTGGAAATGGAGACTAAAAAACAGAATAAACAGTTTCAACCAACACCAGTCGCTAGACATTTCAAACATTGTCATAATCTCAATCTGAAAGAACTATCCGGTTGGGCCATATGCCACCTCACCACAGGAATTAGAGGTGGTGATGTGGATTCCATACTGCTAAAAGAGGAGAGTAAGTGGATTTTTAAAATGAACTCTGTGAGCCCAAGTGGACTCAATGAGTCCTTCAACTTCGGTTGCTTCCTTTAAAATATGAGACACTCCAATACTTACTCTATCAAATATACATTGAACTTGCCTATATTATATATAAAAAATCACGTTATAAAATTATGTCAAAATATGATGTCCAAAATCATAATATAACAAATGACTAAAAAACTAAAAGAATAAGAAGACTAATAATTATAGTCATGTTATAAAATTATGCCATAATATGATGTCAAAGATCATGTCAATGGTATAATAAATGATTAGAATTAAAAAACAAAAAGACAAAGAATAAAAAGATAAATAAATACAATCATGGGATTGACACATAACCAGCAGTGATATCTATAATCACAAAACATCCCATATTAAATTAATATGGAACTATAAAAAGAAGAATTTTCATTTTAATGCTCCTAATAGTGTTTCAATATTGCACTATACATACATGATTTTCTATGAAAATTTATAATAATGCTGTAATCAAAATTATTTTTAAACTCAAAATGGTCAATAATTTAATTATAATAAAAATAATAACAATAAATATATATAAAAATCAAAAACAATACAAAACAAAAAATGAAGATAAATGTAAAAACACAAAATTAATAAAACAACATAACAATTAAAAATAACAGAAATAACAAATATAATAAAAATAAAAATAATAATAAACATTTTTGACGATATTTTAATATAATATATTTAAAAATTAATAAATATAGAAGTGAAAAATAGATATCAACTTAATGGAATAACTCTCTGTCTACTAAAATTAAAAACAAACTATATAAGTGCAAATTTGAAAACACACTATAAACGCTTATAAATCTAACTAATCTATTTAAAAACTGCTGAAAATGCTCTTGTATGAAATCTTCTGATGATAAAAGTCATGTTACAAATGTAACAAACATTCACATCACCGTATCCCCAATAAAGGATACAATGAAACAAGTTACCCTTTGAGTTGATTGGCTAGAACCAATGTCAGTCAAATCTGGCCTATAAAAAGCACCAGAAACAAAATGCTCCCGCCCCCGGAAGAAGCTGACTTAGTTCAGTGAAACGTACGTCGGGACTATACCGACCCTGATAGTAGGGAAAGATAACTGAGGGAGAGATTAGTTCAATGATAAATAAAAAACTAATCCTACCGCATCTAGAGGTTCGCTCCTGACATAGTGGGAACGAACGAGAGTAGTGGCGATATCACTACACGCCACTTAGCCGTCGAGTGCTGATGACGTCACGGCACTCACGGCTGATACTCCGAATAATGCAGGCGTAATACAGCCAGCAATCTTTAAACCCCACCAGTCAGTAGTGTTGACTACCAACGGGCAGTCTGTCTGAACGCAGCGAAAGCTGTTATCCTAGCGCTGCTGCTCAACTAGAGATCGGAGCGGCAACGCTGGGAACATACATAACAAAGACGCACTCGGTGACCAGTCAGCTGTTTACTGAGACAGGCTATAACCATTTGCAGTGTGCACACGCAGGGGATATCACAGTCAAAATACAAACCCTCGGAGCACTCCCTCTCTTATTTCCATTGAAGGAGAAAAGCCACAAATAGGCCTCCTAACCAATGGAATTTGAAAATAATACAAATAAGGAATCTATAATAAAGTTGTGAAAGTATTATGGTACTAATACACTTTGTATATATAATAAACAATTAAAAAATGTGGCAATAAAAGGGGACATTGCACAGCAAAATCTTTCTCCTATTACACTAGTCGGTATCAATATAAATAATTGAAGGCGACATTTGACCCACCGTGCTCTACTTTTCCTTCTTTCCCCATACCTACAATTTCTATGAATCAATAGGTTGTGTACACCAGAGAATGGAAGGACAACAAATTTAATTAATTAATAATATGAAATAAAATTGGAGGCTCTACTCTAATAATTACTTACAGTCAGCACAACGACTAAATCCTCGGCAAGCCAGGTGATCATTATTCTTCGCTAGATTTCAATTCTTGTTTCACTTCCATCCTGCTGATAAGAATTTGAAGGCTGACGCCCTGTCTCGATCATTTGAGACTAATGACTCTAAAGAGATTCCTCAATATATTATAGACCCGTCTAGGATTATTATCGCTAGCCCGTTACAAATTAGAGACATTCCTCCTGGAAAGATTTTTGTCCGCCTTACAGACAGGAAGAGAATTCTCCGCTGGGGTCACAGATCTAAATTGGCGGGGCACTCAGGTGTTCGAAAGACTCAGGACTTCATAGCCTGTCAGTACTGGTGGCCTACGCTGCCTAAAGATGTTGCAGACTATGTCTCTTTATGTACGAACTGTGCCTCGAACAAGTCTTCCCGCTCCAAAACTTACTGGTCTGCTCCTACCTCTACCCGTTCCTAATGCTCCTTGACAGCATATCGCTATTGACTTTATCACTGACCTTCCTCCTTCAGCTGGGTGTACTACGATCTGGGTAGTAGTGGATCGTTTCTCTAAAATGGTACATTTTATTCCACTGACTGGCCTCTTGTCTGCTCCTCGCCTGGCAAGTCTGTTCATTTTGCACATCTTCCGGCTACACGGACTTCTTCTACATATTGTCTCGGACCGGGGTGTACAGTTTACATCCAAGTTCTAGAGAGCCCTGTGCAACCTGCTAGACGTTAAACTGGACTTCTCTTCTGCCTATCACCCTCAGTCCAATGGTCAACTGGAGAGCACCAACCAAATTTTAGAGAGTTATCATTTTGTTTCCACCCAAACGACAATTGCGAAGAACTTCTGCCTTAGGCGGAATTCTCGTACAACAATCATACAAGTGAGTCTACTTTCTACGTTGTGTACAGCCAGCATCCCCGAGTTCCTCTTCCGTTGCCAATCATGACTCAAGTACCTGCAGCTAACTCTTCTTTTGGCTCTTTTATTCACATCTGGCAGTAAACTAAGGCTGCGATTCTCCAAGCAGTAGGCCGCATGAAAATGCATGCTGATAAAAGAAGAAGAGTTCCTCCTCAATTCTCTCCTGGAGTCAAAGTCTGGGTGTTTTCGAGAAACATTAGACTCAAGATGCCTACCGACAAATTCGCTCCCAGGTCCCTCGGCCCTTTCGAGGTTCTACAACGGATTAACCCTGTATCCTATAAACTTCAGTTAACTCCTATTCTCAACATTCCCAACTCGTTCCACGTATCCCTCCTTAAACCTGTGGTCCTGAACTGCTGCAGTAAAGCTCTTGGTTCTGCAGTTGCTCCCAGTGTTTCTTCTGATGTATTCGAGGTGAAGGAGATTCTGGACCTCAAGAGAGTAGGAGGGAGGACTTTCTATCTGGTTGACTGGAGAGGGTTTGGTCCCCAAGAGAGGTCTTGGGAGCCAGAAGAGAATCTTAATGCACCTACCCTCATTAAAAAATTCCTAGGGGGGTAAGGGGGCTACTGCTACGTCTGCAGACACGAAGCGCTGCTCAACTTCGGCGAAGGGCCGCGACCACAGCTTCCTGGTTATCTGCCAGTGTCTCCCGCCCCAGAGACGCCAGCTGGCGCGGCTTTCCCGTCTTGCACTGTGTGATAGGGTGCGCTCGTCCCCAGCCTTAAAGGGCCAGCGCGCGCACTCTCAAAAGTTCCCTAACATATCCCCAGAGCACTCTGGACTATAAAACTTCCACCCCTTGCCTGAGCGTTGTTGTAGTTTTCCTATGTTTATATTGCAAATGGTCCCGTTAGTGTTTTCCTTCTCCCAGTGTTCCCGTGCCTGTTTCTGAGCCTACCTCGTGTCGGAGTCGTGTTGTACCGCTTGCTGGTATACACCACATCTGGTGTCATCTGCCATCCCTAGTATCATCTGCAAACGTCTGGCACAACCTGCCACGCCTGCCCGGAATACACCACGTCTGGTGCCATCTGCAACTCCAGGTGCCATGCGCCACGTCTGGCGCAACCTGTCACATCTAGCCCCATCCGTGCCAGAGCCTCTGCTGCCATCTGAACTATCTCAGGTACCCTTGCGCTACGAACCTCTTCGATAGACTTTGCATAGACTGTAATTTGGCCAGGCAGCACATAGCCCTAGATCATGACAGGCACCCTCAGGGGCTGCCTATTCCACATATCTCTGTTCCCCTCCCCTGTACAGAGTTGAGAGCCATAGCCAAGACCGGACTGGCCATCTGCTGTTCTGGCAAATACCAGATGGGCTAGTGCCAAGTGGGCTGGTTGGCTTGCCCCTACACAGTTCTTATTAAAGAAGTTATCCGGGATAAAGAAAAAATAGGCCACGTCAGTGTCGAATTGCATACAAACATATGAGAAGCATTACTTACATTTTAAATCTAGTGTCTCCGCTCCAGTAATCCCTACCAATCTTTACTGAGCAGTCTCGACACACGTGACCACCGCGGCCATCATTTGCCTCAACAGTGGCTGCAACAGTCACGTCTTTCATCGTGACGTCATCGTTGCTGCTCAGTAAGCAAAGAACGTCTGGGATCAATGAAGCAGCGGCGCTGGAGCAGCGGTGGATAGGTCATCAGTTTTCAGACAGCGGAAAACCCCTTTAACATTTCTGTAATATTTTGTTACCAGAAATGTAATTATTACTGGGGAGAGTCCATTTCCCGGTATCGTCACCATTGACTCATCTCCATCAGGTCCCCATTCCTGCTGCCTTCCTTCTGTGGCGCTCAAAAATGTTATAATGGGTACGCAGACACTGCTCTTGTAAGAGAGTTGTGGCCAGTGTATACATTCAGCTCATTACATCCGGCACACATTTAGCTTTTTTTGGAGGAGATTTATTGATTTATGAATTATTTGAGTAGCACAACAGGAAGGCAACATTTAAAAAACAATGTTCAATATTTTTGTATAGATGAAGGGTGGGCCCTCAAGCTGAAGGGTGGGCCTGTATGCTTTAAAATGCCAGGGCTGATTTTGTGTCCCAGTCCGGCCCAGGGCATAGCTATAAGTTGCTGGGCCCTCGTGCAAAAACGATATTACCTACCATCCAAAGCAGTCACCTGCCACCATATATGAAAACATCACTGGTGGCCTATTTTGTATCGATAGCTCTGTCTAGTGTGATGTCATTATTGTGCAATTGTACATATTAGATAAAAGTCTTTCCTACCAGATTATTTTGGCAGGATCGACCAACGATCTGTGTATGGGGGCCTATGAGGGTGTGCGACCTGTGTACCACTGGCCCTAATGGCCCTTGGAACTTGCACCCTTACACTTCATGCCAGAAGGTGTTGCACAGTTTGCGCTACATTTTGTAACTTATAAACTGGACAGAGTTATTTAGGTAACTGTCTGAAAGTGTTATTTAGGCACTTCATGATTATATTATTTTGGCAGTGGCGTACCTTCTATGGAGGCAGACTCTGTCACTGCTATTGGGCCCATGGTGGAAGGAAGCCTGAAGCACTGAACTGTTTCTTGTTTCCCAACACAGTTTCAGTATTTGCCTTCAGCCACCACTATGGGGAGCTGCCTGCATAGAGATTTTTACTGCTCCCATTGAGTTCAATAGCAACTGTATAAATTCTGTATGCGTTCAACTCCACCTAGTGGTAGAGGCAGGCAGCCAGAGTTTTTACAGTGTAATGGGAAGGAGAGGCTTTGGAGCTCACTGGGGAAGATTTATCAATGTATTTATGCCAGTTTTCTCGCATAAATGCTTTGAAAAACATGGCTTCTGAGCTGAATTTTTGAAGACCGTTTCACTTTATCCAACCTGTCCAATAGTGACGGAAAAAGTGTATCGGGCTCTAGAGTTGCACATAGTGTCATTCACTTGTGGCACACTCACAATCTCTACCACTTTTCTTGTTAGAAAAGTGAGAGAAAACAACGCCACATTAACCCTGTGCCACGTTAAACTACATTTGCCAGAGCTCTCAGTGGGAGTGGGGCCCAGTCTAAATTTTGCTAAGGGGCCCTATGATTTCTGCGTACGCCTCTGTATTTAGGCTCTATTTGGTAAACAAAGCAGCAGGGTTTGACGTTAAGCATCAACGTTGTCAGATGTACAGTTTTTTATTTAATTGCACCCTGCCCCATTCCGACGATTTAGAAGCCTTCTTACTATTAATACATATTCCCAATTTTTCTCCACCTCCATCCCCTCCAGAAAAGTGTAATTCTCAATGCAGGACTGACTTGCAACCCTATAATATATCTGTAGCAGGGTTCACAACCTCCCGACTCCTCCCATTGGCAAATGTCAGGGGAAAAAGTTTTGAGCATGTTGTGCATGCCCAAACTTTTGTTCCCAAAGAAGAATTGCCACTCTCAGGTGTCTAGCAGTGTCTTTTTCCCCTCCACCCATTGAAATAAACAGGCACACTCTGAATTAGGGGAAATAGTTATGTGCATTCGGCCAACAGCTATCTCATGTGCATGATTTTACAAGCAGCAGGTTCATTCCTGCACGCTCGCTATATCCTAGCTATTACAGATCTCCAGATATTTGAACCCCCATTCACGGGACGCATTTAAACCCTAACCCTGATCCATATTCATGCATATTGTGCTCCTTTAAAGCTTTTGTCGTATCATAACATTGTAATAGTCTGCCTAGTTCAAGCACATTATACCTATTTTTTTTTTTTTTTTCAAGGATTTCAAGATATTAGTGTGACAAGCTCACATTAATAGCTTATATAAAGATTGCCTTGGGGGGGGGGAGAAACTGACAGTCAACCACAAACACACATTTGTTGATGATTTTTTTTAAAGAAATCTGCAAATCCATTGATATATCTCACTGGTAATACAGTTTCAGATCCGCCTTGATGACCTTACTAAAACAATGAGATGGATTGTCAACAAACTGGTGTTTTATTTGGCTTGAACAAAATGAAAAGGAATTTATGTACCATCTTTATATTTTTGAAGTGTTGGGAAGTGAAACGGGGTCCCCTGTGATGAAGGTAAGGCTGGGTTCACACGACCTATTTTCAGACGTAAACGAGGCGTATTATGCCTCGTTTTACGTCTGAAAATAGGGCTACAATACGTCGGCAAACATCTGCCCATTCATTTCAATGGGTTTGCCGACGTACTGTGCAGACGACGCGTAAATTGACTGCCTCGGCAAAGAAGTGCAGGACACTTCTTTGCAACGTAATTTGAGCCGTTCTTCATTGAACTCAATGAAGAGCAGCTCAAGATTTACGAGCGTCAAAGACGCCTCGCATGATGCGAGGAGGAGCTTTTACGTGTGAAACGAGGCAGCTGTTTTCTCTTGAAAACAGTCTGTCTTTTCACACGTAAATGCCTGCTATCGTGTGCACATACCCTAACTGCATAAACAGCAGTCACACTATACAGTCGTATTATTAGAAAGCATAAGAAAACTGACAATCATTTTCTTTTAATTAAATAATATTTATAATAAAGTTCGATTTTAAATTGACTTTATAAGTGAATCGATAGTAAAGAAGGCGGTGAAATTAAAAATCTTTATGGCTTCCCTGTAAACCAGTTTGCTATTTTACAACAGCATGTCTCGTGTCTGCTGCTTCATATGGAGATATACAATGCATTCTGCTAAGGAGTTTGCAGGACAAAGGTGGAATATTTTAATTCCTTACAGCCCTGCGACCTTATTATCAGATCTCTCAGGCGTGTAAATAGAGCAAGCGATGAGTGTGTATGAGGGAATTCCTGTTTATGCAACTACCAAGAATTTTCTTGTAGAGTCACCTAGGGGCATTACTAGGGGTGAAGGGGCTAGTGGGGCAAGTATCCTAGATGCTGGATACCAGGAGTACGCCAACAAGACACTCTGCCTTGACTAAGTTATTTAGAAATGGGGCTAGAACTGCAAACTGAATTCTTTGCCCTGAGTGAGGGAAAGCTTAGCTATGACTCTGAAGTCAAATAAGCTGAAGCACCACTTTTCGTTTACCAGCCTATTAGGGTATGTTCACACTTTTTTTGGGCTGTAAACACCCCGAAAAATGGCTGAAAATACGGAGGCTGGATGCCTCCAAACATCTGCCCATTGATTTCAATGGGAAAACGTCATCCCGTTCCCACAGGGCGTTTAAAAAAAAAAAAAAGAAGTGCATGTCACTTTTTGAGCCGTTTTTCATTGTCCCAATAGAAAAACAGCTTCAAAAACAGCCGTAAAAAACGCATAAAAAACGGTTGATGCATAAAAAACGGCTGAAAATCAGGGGCTGTTTTCCCTTGAAAACAGCTCCATATTTTACAGCCGTTTTTTGTTAAGCATGTGAACATCCCCTTAGACTGGGTTCACACGACCATGTTACGTCCGTAATGGACGGAACGTATTTCGGCCGGAAGTCCCGGACCGAACACAGTGCAGGGAGCCGGGCTCCTAGCATCATAGTTATGTACGATGCTAGGAGTCCCTGCCTCGCTGCAGGACAACTGTCCCGTACTGAAAACATGATTACAGTACGGGACAGTTGTCCTGCAGCGAGGCAGGGACTCCTAGCATCGTATATAACTATGATGCTAGGAGCCCAGCTCCCTGCAGTGTGTTCGGTCCGGGATTAGCAGCCGAAATACGTTCCGTCCATTACGGACGTAACATGCTCGTGTGAACCCAGCCTAAGACTGAACAGAAATGCAGTTTACAATAAAGGTACTCTCTATTTTATTCTAATACTCTATTCTACATATATTGATTAATAAGGACAGAGTCGTGTGCACAGAGGCTGTACAGGGGCACACAGAATCCCTGTGTCTTCGTACTATAGAGCCTGCAGAATCTGACAGGAAAATACCTCTCTAAACATCTGTATTAAATAAAAGGTATACCGAGGTGCAGTAGTGCCGCATAGAAGTCTATAGAAGGCTACATTACGGATTTGTACAACACTCATGTGAACGAGGTCTGAGGCCAGTTTCACACGTGCAAATCCCGACCTAACCACAGCTCTATAATGTTGTTATTCTGGTGTCTATAATGTTTGGGTCATTAAACTGGCAGTTGGGCTGGGATTTGTGTCTGTAAGACAGGTGCAGAAATATATTTGAGATGTCTGTAGGGTGTCATATGGTAGTTAATAAGAGCTTTGAATTTAAGATATATTGGAATTTGATAAGAACTGTAGGTAAATTGAAAGTGTCACTTAAACTTTGATTACATTTGTATACAGATAAATTAAGCATTTTTGTCTCTTTACTTCCTTACTTGTATAGCCGTCTCTGCAAGAGTTAACATTCAACACCACAGCGCACCCAACTGGCACCAGCTTTAATTGCAGCGCCAGTTCTAATGTTATTTTATATTGCTTGCTAAGGACGACACTGAACATGTGACAAGTAAGCATGTCTTATCAGGAGTTAAGCAATTCTAAACACACATTTAAAACATTTTCACTTACTATTGAAACTGTTTCACAAGTTAGGGTGCACATTAATTGTGAGTAAAGCTGCACGAAAAATTAGAAGTTACTTTACTGGGTATTTCCAGAGCACCACTTCCTTTGATTTATATGTAAATGCACTAAATTAAAACATTCCTACAAGTGTCATTCTGCATGCATATATATATATATATATATATATATATATATATATATATATATATATATACATATATATATATATATATATATATATATATATATATATATATATATATATATATATAAATAAATACTATTCTATTTTCAGTAGGATCTGTTTCTGCAAAGCTTGGTGCCCAGAGGATAAAAAGGCCCACTCATGTGCAAGAACACTACTATGTAGTGTCACGATCTAGGGGTATGTGGACCCACTAGGCCGCTCCGCCATAGCGGAGTGGCAGCTGGCCAAATCACAGTCTATATAAAGTCTATGCAAAGTCTTTAGCTTTGGCTCGGATCGAGCTTGATGTGGCAGATGACGCCAGACGTGGCAAATACCAGATGTGGCAGATGATAGCAGATGCGGCAGATGATACACACGACTCTAACTAACGACTTAGCTACAGGAAAAAACACAGCAACAGGATACAGGAAGCAGGATACGGGAACACTGGGAGCAGGATACAACTAAGGGACCGTTTGCAATACCAACATGGGTAGACAACAACAACTCTCAGGCAAGGAGTGGAAGGGCGGAGCTCTTTTTATAGTCCAGGGTGATCTGGGGATTAGTTAGGGAACTTTTAGTATTCGCACATGCTGGCCCTCTAAGGCCGGTGACGAGCACGTGCGTGCAGGCACCTAAGTACACAGTCTAGGGGAGGATGGCCATGCGAGCTGGCGTCTCCGAGGAGGCCAGGAGTCTGCGGTCGTGGTCGTCCGACAATGGGGGCGGCGGTGTTCCGCGACCAAAGCCGTTACATGTAGGTCTCCTTTGCGCAGAAGTTCTGATATGTGTCTATCCATATTTGATTTCTGCTGAGGTTAAAATTACTTATGCTAGCTACTGTTTGCATTATTGAAGTTAGGTAAATGCCAGCGTCACACACACAGTTTTGATGCTGTTTTTGGCTACATTTTTAGAGCCAAAGCCAGAAGTGGATCCAAACTGAAGGAAAGGTATAAAGAAAAGACTGATACATCAAAAACAGCATACAAAAGTGTGTGTGATCCTGGCCTAAGGGTCCTTTTACACCGGCCAATTCTGGGCGTAAAACAAGCAACGTTCAGCAAGACGGCTCGTTAATCGGCACTTGTTTGCTTCTTTCATAAGGAGCTATGTATGGGGACGAGCGATTGTTACTACGATGGCTTGTCCTCATACATTTCCAATACGTAATGCTGCATAAATGATACGATCAGCCGATGATCGACTGATCTGTGCCCTGTTTACACATGGCAATGATCGGGAAAGAAACAATCATGTGAACGCTTGTTTGTCCGATTATTGGCCCATCTAAAAGGACCTTTACTGTTAACCAGGTGGTGAGGGTCCATTCCTAATTTTGCTATAGGGCACTATGAATTACAGTTATGCTCTGCATATCTGCCTAGTTATGTGGCAGCACTGGAGTGGATGGAGAGTAGTTGTCATCCAACTTTCCTAGAAAGAGGTGTAACTAAGAAATTTATTTTATGAGAACTCAAAAATGATTGTTATTATTTATTACTTTATATCATACTATATATACTGTATATGAATACTATATCTAAAAGGCTTATATATACCTACAGCAAACCACAGATATGGACTTTTACCTTATCAGACAAGCATTTAATTTTTTTTATGGGTAAATGTTCTCAGTGGTGCAAAAATCATCACATTACGTTGCCTCTCAAGAGTGATAACAACTATTGGCCGTGAATAACTTTGAAGCAGGTCCAATCTATACTATCGCTAGTGGAACAGATTTCTATTGCTTAAATCAATTGTTTAGTGCCTTAGATATAGAAATGATCACTAATAACCGTTGTCATTGTTTGGAAAATTATTATGTCTATGGCTAGCTTAGGTGGAGTAAATCTGAAAGTGAATCTGTGAAGATACCTAGTGAGTTGAAAGTCCAGAAGTAGCTAGTTACAACCCCGGTAAGGTATGTGTCATACCTAAGTACTAGTTACTTCCTACTATGATGATGATAAAAAGCAAAATGGTCATAACCCACTAAATGAGAGGTATATATTTTTTTTCTGTTTATATAAATCTTTATTAAAATAAAAAAAAAACACTCTAACAAATAAACGGAAAAAGGGTTCCGATAATCTTATCGAATCCACAATAATACAGTGTTAGCCATATTTACATAAAGCTCCAAAAGCTGAAAATCAGTCCCATTCATCTGAATGTGGTTGTTTCTGCAGCAAGTGTATGGATTTCTGCACGCTCCTGTCAGATGAATGGAACTGATTTTCAGTCGCAGAAGTTTCTGCATCAAAATCTAATGCGTGTGAATCCACCCTTAGGTCCGGATCACACACACAGTTTTGATGCAGTTTTTTTATTTCGTTTTTGGCTCAGTTTTTTGAACCAAAGCAAGAAGTGGATCCAAATGCAAGGAAAGGTATAAAGAAAAGACTGATGCATCTCCTGTCTTTTGTGTCCACTTCTGAGTTTGGGTATGTTCACACGGCAGCGTCCGTTACGGCTGAAATTACGGGGCTGTTTTCAGGAAAAAACAGCTCCGTAATTTCAGCCGTCATGGCATGTTGAGGCGCTTTTTCGCTGCGTCAATTACGGACGTAAATGGAGCTGTTTTTCGATGGAGTCAATGGAAAACGGCTCCATTTAACGTCTGAAGAAGTGACAGGCACTTCTTTGACGCGGGCGTCTATTTACGCGCCGTCTTTTGACAGCGACACGTAAATTTAAGCCTCGTGGGAACAGACCAACGTAAAACCCATTGCTTTCAATGGGCAGATGTTTGCCGACGCTATCGAGCCGCATTTTCGGACGTAAATCGAGGCGGAAAACGCCCGAATTACGTCCGTAAATAAGCCGTGTGAACATACCCTTTGACTAAAAAAACTGAGCCAAAAACGTTCACAAAAACTGCATCAAAACTGTGTGTGTGATCCTGGCCTAACAATCATTTAAAAACCACGCCAATTTGCGGCAAAATTGCATGTCAGCTTGGTATTCAGCAACATCGCAACTGCGGCAGGGGGCGCTACATTACTGTTTTGAATGACTGTGAGTCTGATTCGTTAATAATATCTTGAAGATTTCTGCAGCCTGGTCTAAAGCCATTTAAATAAAAATAATAATGATAAAAGAGTAATACGATCAGCCTGCTTGCTAATGGTCTTCTAACAGCCAGAGAATTTATTTTACACTTTTTAGAATAAAAATAAACTCAAAAACAATGGAAACAGCAAAAGAAGATATATTACAATGATGTTAGATTCTAGCTCTTCTGTGCTCATTAATCAAGTTTATTTGATGAATTCATTCCAAAATTGCAGAATAAACTGCTGATGGATTTTCAGGGAACAACTAATTGTGTCTTGCTTATATTAGTTATGAAAGTATTGCACAAATAGAAAAGACAAATCAGACTGTTTTTTGTATTTAGAGAAAAAACCTGTCAGCAGTTTTGAGACCTTAAGGGGGAGTTTACACAGAGTTTTTTTGCCGATTTTTTTACCGCGGAATCCACATCATAAAACGCACCAAAAAACGGCCGAAAATGCCTCTCATTGATTTCAATGGGATGCAAACTTGGAAGAAAAAATTGCTTCTCTGAACGGGCGCTCAGGTGTGAATTTGAACTAGTATTTTCACAAAATCGTCTGAGTTTAATACAACGATTTTATTCAATATGCTATTAAAACAAATAAAAATTCAGTTGCTGCAACGCGTTTCAACCACGCACTGTGGTCTTCATCAGGCATTTCAATGGGAGGCGGAGGAGTTTTTTCCCCGCGAGTGGACATGCCCTATCTTTGGGCGTTTACGCCTCTGACCTCCCATTGACATCAATGGGAGGCAGAAAAAGCGTAGTTCGCTGTTTTTTGCCCGTGGCACTAAATGGCTGACATTGACAAACATTGACATCTAGACAAACATGATATACGTTCGTGCAACGCGCGTGATTTTCACGCGCCTCGCACGGACCTATGTTGTTCTATGGGGCCGTGCAGACTGTCCGTGAGTTTCACGCAGCGTGTGTCCGCTGTGTAAAACTCACGACATGTCCATTATGTGTGTGTTGTTCGCGCATCACGCACCCATTGAAGTCAATGGGTGCGTGAAAATCACGCGCAGCACACGAAAGCACTTCTGTGTGACGTGCGTGATTCGCGAAACAGCAGTGAAAAGTATGAATGAAAACAGAAAAGCACCACGTGCATTTCTGTTTACAAACATACAAACAGTGTCATAATGATGGCGGCTGCGCGAAAATCACGCAGCCACGCATCATACAAGGGTGACACACGGAGCTGTTAAGTACCGTTTGCGCGCGCAAAACGCACACGCTCGTGTAAATCCGGCCTAATACTGATGACAGTGCAATATAGGGGAGGAGGAGGGCACTGTAACTATATCTTTTGTCTGTAATTGATGTTTAATATCACCAGCGCCACGGTCGCAAATGGCACTAAGGCGAGGCGGATACTTAAGCCCCATGAACACAACCGTGCCCGTAATCGCGGCCCACGATTGCGGGCACGCAAGATATGGGAGTACGGCCCATAAAACACGAAAAAACGGACATGCTCCATAATTCTTGGCACAGTTCTATGGCACGGACACCCATCCGTAGCAATACGGAAACGTGTCTGTGGCCAATAGAACTGAATGGGTCCGTAAAACTGCGGACCGTGTTACAGTCCGCGGTTTTACGGTCGTGTGCACGGGGTTTTAATGTGCAAGTGCTTCTTGACTTTCCTTACACCATGCTGCCCGTCTGCTCTGAGTGACTGCTCTAGAGGTCTCCTGATTCATCGCTAAAACTGTCACTCAGAGCAGATAGTGATACTTGATCGAGACAAAAGGTAACGTTACATTGCACTCCCCCTTTCCCTATATCGCGCTGTCAGCAGTTTTGAGGCCTCAAAATGGCTGACACATTCTCTTCAACAAAATGTCTATGTCCCTTAGAAACTGACAATAAGGCCACTATCACACGGCCAAATTTTGGTTAGTATTTTGCATCAGTATTTGTAAACCAAAATCAGGAGTGTGCCCAAAACACAAAAGAGGTACAAATCTTTCCATTAGGCCTCATGCACACGACCGTTCTTGTTTTGCGGACCACAAAAAATGGATCCTAGTGGCTTCCGTGTGCTGTCCGCTTTTTTGCAGACCCATGCACTAGAATGGGTGAGACGAACCGCAAAAACGAGCAAGAATAGGACATGTTCTATAATTTTGCGGAACAGATACACAGATCTGCAATAAAAACAGATGTGTGCATGGCCCCATAGAAATTAATGGTTCAGTGCGCTATCCACAAAAAAAACGGATAGGACACTTTGGAAAACAATAGTCATGGGCATGAGGCCTTATACTTTTTCACTGTGTAGGCGCCACTCCTAGTTTTGGCTTATAAATACCGAAGAAAAATACTGACCTAAATACGCAAGTGTGAATGAAGTGTAAGGGTATGTGCACACACACTAATTACGTCCGTAAGTGACGGACGTATTTCGGCCGCAAGTACCGGACCGAACACAGTGCAGGGAGCCGGGCTCCTAGCATCATACTTATGTACGATGCTAGGAGTCCCTGCTACTCCATGGAACTGCTGTCCCGTACTGAAAACATGATTACAGTACGGGACAGTTGTCCTGCAGAAAGGCAGGGACTCCTAGCATTGTACATAAGTATGATGCTAGGAGCCCGGCTAACTGCACTGTGTTCGGTCCGGGACTTGCGGCCGAAATACGTCCGTCAATTACGGACGTAATTAGTGTGTGTGCACATACCCTAAGGATCGGACTACATTGTGGTTGCAATTTCAATTGTTCCCTATAGGGAAAAAGTTGCAAACGACTTTGTGACCATTGCAAAATTTCTCAAAGACTTTGTGACTGTTACAATGATGCTTGCGACTTATTCCCGATAGGAAATGATTGAAGTTACATTGACCCTCTTTTCCAACCTATCCATACAATAAAGTTTCAATGTTATGAACACACACACACACACACACACACACACACACTTATGTTCTGTTCTCTCTACAGGCATGGATACCGTTGTTAACGTCAGATTCGTTTTTAAAAGGATCATGAAGAATCCTGACAGATCCCATTGACTTATAATGGGGTCCATCCAGTTCCAGTGTTTTCAAAGCTGGAACTCCACTGTAAAAATAACAACTTAAGGCCTAATTCACATGGGCGTTGCACATCTCGGACGTGAAAAACTGCCGTTTTTAACTTCCGAGGTGCACCCGTGCTCTGCGCCGCGGGACACGATATCACGCATCCCCCATAGACTAGAGTCTATGGAGGGATGCGTGAAGCGTGAAAAAATAGGACACGTCCTATTTTCTCACGGACCCTTCACACGGTCCGTTCAATCAACACGTTCGTGTGAATAAGGCCTAAGTGTGAACAGAGCCTTACATATTCAGGCCCACATATACTAGATAAAGCGATGACCAATAAGCTATTGTTGATTAGAGATGTTCTTTTATTTGTTATGGTATTATGAGCTATCATGGATTTTAAGGTATGAATAAATCAATTTCACAAATGAGAATTCTAGTTCACATTATATTACATATATATTATAGATTACATTTATGTAAAGAAAGTATTGTCATTTTAGATTATTTCAAATGTTCCGTTACTAATAATTACTATGTGTAAATGCATTTTTACATTTAACTACTCTACGGGGAACCGCACTTGCCAAATGCAGTCATTTTGAAAATGTAAATATAGAAAGGAATAGTTAGACTGAGGGGAGATTATTTGTTCATAGACGCAAATATACGTCTATAGACGACAATGTATTTTGAAGACAAGAATAGTGTAGTCTGCAGCGCTATTTTTGCTGTCAAAAATACCAGAACCCCTGATGAAAGCCGTCAGTCAATCGGTCTGTCTGGATTTGTTGGGTTACATTCGAAAATGGATCTTACATAACTGTCGTGGCCCTGGAATATGAATGGAAGCCATAGTGCTAATGTGAACAGAGTCTTACACCTACAATAGGCTTGACATGTTGATATTTCCTAACAAAGACGAACACTTTTGCTACATAAGGGTATGTTCACACGCACTGTTTTCAGACGTAATTCGGGCGTTTTAACAACTGCCCATTGCTTTCAATGGGTTTTACGATGTTCTGTTCCCACGAGGTGTTATTTTACGCGTCGCTGTCAAAAGACGGCGCGTAAAAAGACGCCCGAGTCAAAGAAGTGCATGTCACTTCTTGGGACGTTTTTAGTGCCGTTTTTCATTGACTCCATTGAAAAACAGCTCCAATAACGTCCGTAAAATATGCTGCGAAATACGTGAGTTGTGAAAAAACGTCTGGAAATCAGGAGCTGTTTTCAGGCGAAAACAGCTGCGTATTTTCAGACTTATTTTGCTAGTGTGTGTGAACATAGCCTAACTGGGCAGATTACCCTTTCAGGGCTCTGAGGGTATGTTCACACGGCGGGGGTCCGTAACGGCTGAAATTACGGGGATGTTTCAGCCTGAAAACATCCCCGTAATTTCAGCCGTACCGGCATGTGCAGGCGCTTGAACGCCGCGTCAATTACGGCCGTAATTAGCGCTGCTATTCATTGGAGTCAATGAATAGCGGCTCCAATTACGGCCAAAGAAGTGACAGGTCACTTCTTTGACGCGGGCGTCTAGTTACGCGCCGTCATTTGACAGCGGCGCGTAAATATACGCCTCGTGTGAACAGACAAACGTCTGCCCATTGCTTTCAATGGGCAGATGTTTGTCAGCGCTATTGAGGCGCTATTTTCAGACGTATTTCGGAGCCAAAACGCCCGAATTACGTCCGTAAATAGGCCGTGTGAACATACCCTGAGAAAGCTGGGTGTTACCATGTTGGGAGCTGTAATGGCGGCCATATTTGTTGTCACCCAGTTTCCTAAGAAATATACATAACAAATAAATATCTGAATATGCTTTTTTACAACTTTACAGAAAAGGACAAATCAATGACCTATTTTTCCTTGTGATTTCTTCATTTTTGGTTGAAATGTTTTATTTGTTGCTGAATGCAATAAAGTCAACAATTTTGTATGGATAAGTAACATCCTGAGCAATAACGTAACAACAAATGAAGGGTGTTTATACAAATTTATAGAACCCCTTTAGTTTATTTTTTCATTGTTTCCTTCCCCCATTAACTGGGTGCACATTACTGTTTGCTTTTTTCACGTAGTTTACTATTTATGGATCTTTTGATCACAGGTAGAGCTTCAAATTCTTATTTTGTACACAAAGTCCTAAAGAAAGCTGCTCTTAAAGCCAATATGGGAAACGTAAGCTTTCTTCATATGGAAAAAAACAAAAACAATGGGGTATATTTATTGAAATGTTAAGCAGTTGGCATAGCAACCAATCAGGTCGCTGCTTTCATTCTCCAAAAGACCTCTGAGAAATAAGAGCTGGAATTTGATTGGTTGCTATGAGCAACTACTCTTCACCAAGAAATTTACTGTAGCTGCACGGGGAGGGGGTAATATTACACACACTCGTCCATACAAGTATTACTATATATATATATATATATATATACTTGCTGTGCTCCCCGAAATCAGCAAATCAGAGCAATATATGTACTCGGTTCCTTCATCTTTATTTATTAAAGACACACGGAGCTCCTTATCAATGTTCCGTCAGTTTTTATGCAGACAGCACCATGACTTCTAACACTGACTACATGAACATATCGAGAGGAGAAGTAACACTATGACACTTATGGATTACAGTAATTTTACTTTAAGTAACAGAATTGTGAATCAGCCCATAACATAATCTCTTCAGGAGCAGCTTTCTTTAGGATTTTCTGCAGAAAATAGAAATTGACAGCACTTCCTGTGATTAAAAGACACTTCCAAGGCACCTTACTAGTAAATGACATGCAATAAGGAACAAAAGTGCACCCCTAAACCCTAATCACTGTGACTGGTGAGGGGGGAGAGAGTTAAAGCCGGGGGACAGTGTCAAAATAAAGCTAAAGAAAAAAAAAAGTGGGTGGAGGAAGAGCGAAAAATGCCCTAAAAAAATTAAAGAAGGCAGAGAGTGAAGGAGGAGAGCGACGCGCATGCGCAGTGGCGGCCTCTGGGCCATATTGGAATGAGGCAGTGAGCAGCGGTGGGGGGTGAATAGCTGAGAAGCTGAGGGGAGAGAGAGCAGCGCACCGGGCCCTGCAAATCAGCCTGGAAAAAGTCCGTACGGGTAAGAAAAAGCTCTGCAACGGGTCTCCTCAGACAGGGGGGAGTCTGAGCTGTCTGCTGAGGGGCTTTTCTCCCCTCTCTGGGGCTTCTGGGCATTTTTAAAAGCTTCCCAAGTTTGCAACAATGTATTCCTGTAGGAGGATGTTGTGTATATGTGTGAGCATGGGAGGGGGCAGCTGCACTTTAGCAGTGCATGGATATCTCTATAGACATGTCTATCTGTGCCCGTGTGTTGGCATTGCCCCTTCACTCTCTCTCTTCTCCAGGACTTTCTGATCTGACATCAATTACAACACATAATGCAATAAAAAAATTAAATGTGAAAAACACACATTGAGATCAACAACTTCATGCAAAGTCAGCAGCTATAATGCATGGTGTGTGCGAGTCCTGAGAACAGGGAGATATTGGGGGGATTGTATGGAGGAAATGGGGGAGACGTTCATTTACGGATTGGAGTTACATTTTGAAGTCTTTCCCCACAATCACCACATTTTCCAATTCCACTTTCCTTTTCTACAAGCTTAGTTCATTTAAACGTGACTTAAATTTAGAGATTAATATTTCCTTCGATAGATTTTTTTTTTTTTTTTTAGTTTTAGTCTGAAGTCTAGGATGTTGAGGTTCAAAATTTTGATACAAAAATAATATATTGTTTATGTAATTTTTTTTTTTTACATTTTTTTTTAAGGTCTTTCATCTTTTCATAGTAATGAATCAGGCATTGGGGATCGTTCACACTGCGTCTTTAAGGTGGAATAGTGCCACACCTAGAGGATGCTACGTTTTTGTTTTTTTTTAAAAATGCTCCATGCCATAAAACTCATCAAACAAAAACACGGTCGATTTATAAAAGAAATAGTTCCAGGCAAAAGTGGAAAAGTTTCATATCTAATTTCTTAAGGTTGGATTAACGAGGCAGAAAAAGCTGCGGATTTTCCACGCGGAAAAACCGCAGCAGATTCTAGTCCGAGCCATGTGGATAAGATGTGAAGAAATGTCATCCCCATGCGGCTGAACATATTCAGATAATGCTGTGGATTTTCAAAACTCCATCTGTCTTGGATGTTCCCTGCGAATTTCAACTTTTCCAATATAGAAGGTGTGAAATCTGCGCCTTTCTAAAGAAATGCTGTGGAAATTGCGGCAAATTCGAAGCATTTCCACCCCGTGTGACTTCCACCTAAAGACTCCTTCACACGTCGTTTTTTCTTTCTGCCGTTTTAGGCCTTGTTCACACGAGCGTATTTCACGTCCGTGTTAGGTGCGTTAAAACAACGGACGTCTCACGGACCTATGCAATTTAATGGGGCCGATTTAGAGATTGTGTTTTTCATGCAGCGCGTGTCCGCTGCGTAAAACTCACTGCGTTTTTTTGCGCATCACGCACCCATTGAAGTCTATGGGGCGTAAAAAAAAACGGACAGCACACGGACATCAAAAATGCGGCATTTTTTACGTGCGCAAAACGGACACGCTCGTGTGAATTAGGCCTTAGCCTGCATTAAAAAATGCATTTTAAAGCGCCCTCTTTTTTAAAAAAAAAAAGAATAAAAAAATATTAAAGCCTATTTTATGGTGTTTTTGGGGATGTTTTTCTTTCAGTGTCATTTTGCACATGCGTTTTTTTTAAATTTTATTTTTTTCATGGCATTTTTAAAATCCTGTAGGGAAGCCTGTGGGAAAAAAAAGCCCCTAAAATACGCCACACTCCGTGCATGCTGCGTTTGGTAAAAAAAAACCGCTACTGACCACAAAAATGCAACAAAACTAACACAAATGCAGTGTATGTAGTACTTTATATATTTAAGGCCAGGATCACACACAAAGTTTTGATGCAGTTTTTGGGTAAGTTTTTCGAGCCAGTCAGAAGTAGATCCAAAAGGAAGGAAAGGTATATAGAAAATACTGACGCCTCTCCTTTCTTTTGTGTCCACTTCTGAGTTCGGCTCAAAAAACGGAGCCAAAAACTGCATCAAAACTGTTTGATCCTGGCCTTAGGGTATGTTCACACGGCTTATTTTCGGCCTGTTTCGGGCTCTGCGAAAAATTGGAAGCAGAGCGCCTCCGAACATCTGACCGTTTATTTCAATGGGAAAAACGGCGTTCTGTTCCGATGGGGCGTTTCTTTTAAAAGTGTCACTTCTCTAGCGGTTTTTGTAGCCGTTTTTCATTCTCTGGAATAAAACGCTGCGAAAAACGTGAGTTTGTTTAAAAAACGGCTAAAAATCGGGAGCTGTTTTCCCTTGAAAACAGCTCCGTGTTTTCAGACATTTTTGATTTTGTGTGTGCACGTAAGGGTATGTGCGCACACAATCAAAAACGTCTGAAAATACGGAGCGGTTTTCAAGGGAAAACAGCTCCTGATTTTCAGAAGGTTTTTTAAGCCACTCGCGATTTTCGCTGCGTTTTTTACGGCTGTTTTTGGAGCTGTTTTTGAGTCAATGAAAAACTGCTCCAAAAACGTCCCAAGAAGTGACATGCACTTTTTCGCAGGTGTCTTTATGTGCCGTTTTTGGAAAACAAGGCGTAAAAAAAAAAACCCAGTCGGAACAGAATGCCGTTGTTCCCATTGAAATCAATGGGCAAGATGTTTGGAGACGTTCTTCTGTTTTTTTTTTTGGGCATTTAAGGCTGGGTTCACACGGAGTATTTTGCAGGCAGAATTTCTGCCTCAAAATTCCATTTGGAAGTTTGAGGCAGATTTTCCTCTCCCTGCACGCCAATTTTCACAGCATTTTTCGCCCGCTGCCATTGGGCGCTGCAGGCATAAAACGCCGCGAAATACGCTTTCTCTGCCTCCCATTGAAGTCAATGGGAGGTCAGAGGCGGAAACGCCGGAAGATGGGGCATGTCACTTCTTTCTCCCGCGAGCCGGTTTTACTGCTCGCGGGAGAAAACCGCCTCCCATTGAAATCAACGGGAGGCATTTTCGGGCCATTTTTCACAAGCTTTTTGGCACGGTTTCCGCGTCAAAAAACTTGTCAAAAAACTCTGTGTGAACTTAGCCTAAAGGTGTAAAATACGCCTGAAAACACTCCGTGTGAACATACCCTAAGGCTGGGTTCACACACCCTATTTACGGACGTAATTCGGGCGTTTTAACCTCGAATTACATCCGAAAATACGGCTCCAATGCGCCGGCAAACATCTGCCCATTAATTTGAATGGGCTTTACGATGTTCTGTGCCGATGGCCCGCGTCAAAGAAAAGCCTGTCACTTCTTGGGATGTAATTGGAGCTGTTTTCCATTGACTCCATAGAAAAACAGCTCCAATTACGTCCGTAATGGACGCTGCGAAAAACGCCTGCACATGCCTTCATGTCTGAAATTCCGGTGCGGTTTTCTCCTGAAAAGACCTCCGTAATTTCAGGCGTATCGGACGTGTACGTGTGAACATACCCTTACTGTAGACTTTAAGCTGGATTCACACACAGCATTTTGCTGCTTTTTTTAAAAAAATTTTGTGGTGTTTTTAATACGTTAGTTAGTGCGACCAGATGTTACATTACAGTCTATAGTATAATATCAAATGCACCACACACAACTGCGTCTTGGTTTGTGGTCCGTGATGTTTTTTATTTTTTTTTTCAAATGCAGAATGCTCTGGGCATGGGTCTTTTCCAGGCGTTTTTCCCATAGGCTTCTCTATAGGACCTGAAAAACGCAGGAAAAAAAGCATGTACAAAATAACACCAAATGAAAAATGCTGCTAAAAACACTTTAAGAAACCCATCTTTCATTTTAAGACCCTGTTCACACTGAGTTTTTTGCAGGCAGAAAATTCTGCCTCAAAATTTTGTCTAATTTTGAGGCAGATTTTGATCTGCCTGCACGCTGTTTGCCGCGTTTTTCGCCCGCAGCCATTGAGCGCTGCAGGCAACAACGCAGCGAAATACGCTTTCTCTGCCTCCCATTGATGTCAATGGGAGGCATTTTCGGCTATTTTTTGGCGCGTTTTCCAATGAGGTTTCTGCGTAAAAAAAAAGTGTAAAAAAACTCAGTGTGAACAGGGCCTTATAATTTATAGAATGTTTGTGTTTTTGACGCAATTTAAAACGCCTGAAAATTTGTGTGTGTGATGGAGGTCTAAATGTAACATCTGACTGCTCAAAAAAAGCACTGCAAAAACATGAAAGACGCAGAACAACACCGTGTGGCCTCTTGCGTATTATTTGCGCATTTTCAGTGTGGTAATTCTGCAGCGTATTACAGTTGCAGCAAAGTGGAGTTGCCGCCTCTTTCTCTTGTCTTTGCCAACAAAGTGGATATGATTTGAATAAATCACATTCACATGCTGCAGAAATTTTTTTAGCAGAAACGAAGTGCGGAAGTTAGCCTGTGGTGCGGATTGTGAATTTGTATTCTTTTTGCGAAAACACATGGAAAATCCACATGGGCAATTCTCACGGAAATTATTTTTCATTTCCTTTGTAAAACCATCCTCAAGGCCTTATTCACACGAACGTGTAATACATCCGTGCTATGCGCGGGATTTTCACGTGCGACGCACGGACCTATGTAAGTGAATGGGGCTGTTCAGACTGTCAGTGATTTTCACGCAGCGTATGTGCGCTGCGTAAAACTCACGACATGTCCTATATTTGCCCGTGTTTCGTGCTGCACGCACCCAGTGAAGTGAGTGGGTGCGTACAAATCGCGCACGGCACACGGAAGCACTTCCGGGTGCTGCGCGTGATTCGCGCAACAGTAGTAAAAAGAATGAATGAAAATAGAAAAGCACCACGTGCTTTTCTGTTTAACATAAAACCAGAGTGTCATCATGATGCCGTCTGCGAGAAAATCACGCAGCCACGCATCATATGCTGATGCCACACTGACATTTTGCGCGCACAAAACGCAGCGTTTTTTGCACGTGCCAAAACGGACTCGTCCGTGTGAATAAGGCCTAAGCCAAATACACATGATGCGTATTATGTTACCGATTTGCCATGCATAATATAGCACCAGCAGAACAAATGAGATTTCACGTTGCAGAATTTTTCGGCACGTAAAGTGACCTGTATTTTAAAATCCCCCCAGCGTGTCAATTTACCTGACATTTCCGGCTGCGAATTGTGTCTGACTAGTTTTAAAAAAAAAACGCACCAAAATCCGTAGCATAAAACCGCACCTATTTCCACGTCAGGCTGGGTTCACACGACCTATTTTCAGACGTAAATGAGGCGTATTATGCCTCGTTTTACGTCTGAAAATACGGCTCCAATACGTCGGCAAACATCTGCCCATTCATTTGAATGGGTTTGCCGACGTACTGTGCAGACGACCTGTCATTTACGCGTCGTCGTTTGACAGCTGTCAAACGACGACGCGTAAAAATACAGCCTCATCAAAAGAAGTGCAGGACACTTCTTTGGACGTTTTTGGAGCTGTTTTCTCATAGACTCCAATGAAAACAGCTCCAAAAACGGACGTAAAAGACGCCGCGAAAACGGCGCAAAAAACGCCGTGAAAAATGCGAGTTGGTCAAAAAACTTCTGAAAAGCAGGGTCTGTTTTCCCTTGAAAACAGCTCTGGATTTTCAGACGTTTTTGGTCACTATGTGTGCACATACCCTTAGGCCCACGAGTCAGATAAGCTGCGTAAAAACTGCGCAGTGTATCTGACCTGGAACCCGCAGCACCTTCCGTCCGAAAAAATCACACCACATTGTGGTGCGGTTTTCCGGATGGAATTTCTGCAGTGTAAAAAAAAAGCGCTCATACCCTCCCTCCCTTGACATCCGCTCCAGGCTCCTACAATGACGTTGCAGAGCATGTACTGCTGCCGTCTGTGATTGGCTGCAGCGGTCACGTGGGATGAAACATTATCCCAGGAGGCCGGACTGCAGGCAGGAGGAGGACTTTCTGGGTCCGTATCACTGCGATTACACCGCAAAAGCTGCGACACTTGGCTTTCTGTTGCGGGTTTTGCATCCCCATTGAATTCAATGGGGAAAACCCGTAGCAAAAAAAGCAGCATAAATTGACACGCTGCGGAATCAAATTTTGCACCGCTGGTCAATTATGTTAACGCTTCGTTTTTTTTCCTCGCAGTGTGGCCATTTGATTTACTAAATCTCATCCACATTGTAAATGCTGCGGAATTTCCATACACATTTCCGTTGCGGAAATTCCGCAGCGTTTACGTTTTAGGCCGGGTTCCCACGGGTTGGAAATGCTGCGTAAAACTACGCAGCGTATCAACCTAGGACCTGCAGTGTATTCCGTCCGAAAAATCGCACCACATTGTGGTATCGTTTTTTCTTTTGTGGCGGAGTTTCCGCTGCAGAAAACCGCGATAGAAAAAAAACAAACGTTCATATTTACCTCAGCCGTAACCAGGGCATCACGTCCCTCTAACGCCGGCCTCCTGGGATAACGTTTCATCCCATGTGACCGCTATCACAGCGTCATCCCTGGGCGCATCACATCTTGCTACTGACTAAATTCATGTGTTACAATACTAAGCTGGTATTGCTCCGGTTGAGGGTGCACGGCATTGAAATAGTATCGATATTTCCATGCATCATGCAGCCTGGCTACACGATTTAGAATTTTTCTGCACGTAAATTGACCTTCGGTTCGGATTTTAAAATTCGCAGCATGCCGATTTATCTTGCGTTTCCGCCTGTAAATTGTATTTGACAAGTTTATATTTAAGAAAACGCAGCAAAATCCGCAGCATAAAACCACATCTATTTCAGCATCAACATGTAAAAAACGCATTAAAAAAACTGATTTTACATGTGGAATTACCTGCATTTACCTACTGTTTTGATGCAGATTTTCTGCACCAAATTACGCAACGTGTGCATGTAGCCTAAAGGAAAAAAATTATACACCCTTCCACTTTTGGCTATGGTTAAGAAAAAAAAAACCAATGGATACACGGTGTGAATTCAGCCTTAAAAGTGACCTATCAATAGTTTTAAGGAATTATTTACACAAGCGTAGATCACGTCCGTGATACGCGCGTGAAAATCACTTGCGTCGCACGGACCTACACTACCGTTCAAAAGTTTGGGGTCACCCAGACAATTTTGTGTTTTCCATGAAAACTCACACTTATATTTATCAAATGAGTTGCAAAATGACTAGAAAATATAGTCAAGACATTGACAAGGTTAGAAATAATGATTTTTATTTCAAATAATAATTTTCTCCTTCAAACTTTGCTTTCGTCAAAGAATGCTCCATTTGCAGCAATTACAGCATTGCAGAACTTTGGCATTCTAGCTGTTAATTTGCTGAGGTAATCGGGAGAAATTTCACCCCGTGCTTCCAGAAGCCCCTTCCACAAGTTGGATTGGCTTGATGGGCACTTCTTGCGTACCATACGGTCAAGCTGCTCCCCCAACAGCTCAATGGGGTTGAGATCTGGTGACTGCGCTGGCCACTCCATTACAGATAGAATACCAGCTGCCTGCTTCTTCCCTAAATAGTTCTTGCATAATTTGGAGGTGTGCTTTGGGTCATTGTCCTGTTGTAGGATGAAATTGGTTCCAATCAAGCGCTGTCCACAGGGTATGGCATGGCATTGCAAAATGGAGTGATAGCCTTCCTTATTCAAAATCCCTTTTACCTTGTACAAATCTCCCACTTTACCAGCACCAAAGCAACCCCAGACCATCATATTACCTCCACCATGCTTGACAGATGGCGTCAGGCACTCTTCCAGCATCTTTTCAGTTGTTCGACGTCTCACAAATGTTCTTCTGTGTGATCCAAACACTGCAAGCTTCGATTCGTCTGTCCATAACACTTTTTTCCAATCTTCCTCTGTCCAATGTCTGTGTGCTTTTGCCCATATTAATCTTTTCCTTTTTATTAGCCAGTCTCAGATATGGCTTTTTCTTTGCCACTCTGCCCTGAAGGCCAGCATCCCGGAGTCGCCTCTTCACTGTAGACGTTGACACTGGCGTTTTGCGGGTACTATTTAATGAAGCTGCCAGTTGAGGACCTGTGAGGCGTCTATTTCTCAAACTAGAGACTCTAATGTACTTGTCTTGTTGCTCAGTTGTGCAGCGGGGCCTCCCACTTCTCTTTCTACTCTGGTTAGACCCTGTTTGTGCTGTCCTCTGAAGGGAGTAGTACACACCGTTGTAGGAAATCTTCAGTTTCTTGGCAATTTCTCGCATGGAATAGCCTTCATTTCTAAGAACAAGAATAGACTGTCGAGTTTCACATGAAATCTCTCTTTTTCTAGCCATTTTGAGAGTTTAATCGAACCCACAAATGTAATGCTCCAAATTCTCAATTAGCTCAAAGGAAGGTCCGTCTTATAGCTCCTCTAAACAGCAAAACTGTTTACAGCGGTGCTAACATAATTGCACAAGGGTTTTCAAGAGTTTTCTAATCATCCATTAGCCTTCTAACACAGTTAGCAAACACAATGTACCATTAGAACACTGGAGTGATGGTTGCTGGAAATGGGCCTCTATACACCTATGTAGATATTGCATTAAAAACCAGACGTTTGCAGCTAGAATAGTCATTTAGCACATTAACAATGTATAGAGTGTATTTCTGATTAATTTAATGTTATCTTCATTGAAAAAAAACTGTGCTTTTCTTTCAAAAATAAGGAAATTTCTAAGTGACCCCAAACTTTTGAACGGTAGTGTATGTAACTCAATGTGGCCGTTCAGACCGTAATTTTCACGCAGCGTGTGTCCGCTGTGTAAAACTCACGACGTGTCCTATACTTGAGCGGTTTTCGCGTATCACGCACCCATTGAAGTCAATGGGTGCGTGAAAATCACGTGCGGCACACGGACGCACTTCCGGGTGCCGCGCGTGATTCGCGCAACAGTAGTAAAAAGAATGAATGAATGAAAACAGAAAAGCACCTCGTGCTTTTCTGTTTGTAAACATAAAAACAGAGTGTCATAATGATGCCGGCTGCACGAAAATCACGCAGCCACGCACCATTTGCTGATGCCACACGGACCTTTTGCGCGCACAAAACGCAACTGTTGTTCAAGAAATAAAGGCAAAAATAAAAGCACCTTCATTTCTAAACATAAAAACAGTGTGATAACGATGCCATATGCGCGAAAATCACGCAACAACGCACCAAACACTTATGACACACGTTCGTGTGAATTTCGCCTCAAACTGCTGACCGAGCGATTTAAGAAGGTATGTATACAATGCCTTCCCTCTCCCCTATAGCGCTCTGTCAGCAGTTTTGAGGTCCCTTTAAAAAAAAATCACCAAGCACATACATTAAGAAGGGATTGTCCGGGAACGGGGCGTGGTGTTTTTTTTAAATGTATTTTATTTTTAATACTGATAACCTATCCACAGGATAGGTCATCAGTATATGATCAATGGGGGTCCGACACCTGGACCCTGCACTGATGAGCTGTTCCGGGCTCCTCCTGGCATCGGATGTCCGTGCCGGAAGCTGATGGCTCCGGTCACAGCTAAGCGGCCGTACTGCAGTTCTGCTTTTATTCATGTCAATAGGAGAAGAGTTTCAATACTGCAGCATCGGCCGCTATAAAGTGTAGGATCATATACTGATAACCTATTGGCTGGATTCACACGACCATGTTACGTCCGTAATGGACGGAACGTATTTTGGCCGGAAGTCCCGGACCGAACACAATGCAGGGAGCCTGGCTCCTAGCATCATAGTTATGCCTCGCTGCAGGACAACTGTCCCGTACTGAAAACATGATTACAGTATGGGACAATTGTCCCGCAGCGAGGCAGGGTCTCCTAGCATCGTACATAACTATGATTCTAGGAGCCCGGCTCCCTGCACTGTGTTCGGTCCGGGACTTCCGGCCGAAATACGTTCCGTCCATTACGGACGTAACATGGTCGTGTGAATCCAGCCATTCTGTGGATAGGTCATCAGTATGAAAAACTGCCCTGTGCCCGGACGACCCCTTTGGAAACAAAAAGCTTTTAAGGGTTTTCCACGACGGGACAAATGATGACCTATCCACCGCATAGGTCATCAGTATATGATCGGTGGGGGTCCGACGGCTGGACTCCAATCGATTGACGATTCATGCCGGAAGCAGATGGCTTCGGTCACGTAATAGGAGCAGAGCTGCAGTTGTGCGTATCAGCTGCTATTCAGTGGTCAGAGCCACCTGCTTCAGGCTCCAACTACTGCATACCGTTCAAAACACCCAGCAGCTGATCAGTGCAGTGTCCGGGTGTCTGACCCGCACCGATCATATACTGATGACCTATCCCGTGGATATTAGTTGTCCGGTCGTGTAAGGCCATTTGGAAAGTAAAAGCAACGACTTGATTGGCTGCTACGGGCAACGACTCCACTTTCCCATCGCATTATTTGTTTTATTTTCCCCATTGCATGAATGGGATTATTTTTATTTTGTCATCTACTCAAAATTAATATCTGGACGCTTTGTCATAGAAATAAATGTGTGCATCTGACCTTCGAGTTAAAGAGACTCTGTCACCACATTATAAGTGCCCTATCTACTACATAAGGAGATCAGCGCTATAATGTAGGTGACAGCAGTGCTTTTTATTTTGAAAAATGATCTATTTTTACCACGTTAGGAGCGATTTTAGCTTTATGCTAATTCATTTCTTAATGCCCAAGTGGGCGTGTTTTTACTTTAGACCAAGTGGGCGTTGTACAGAGGAGTGTATGACGCTGACCAATCAGCGTCATACACTTCTCTCCATTCATTTAGTCAGCGCATAGTGACACTGGGTTGTTCGCTATGTGCGGTCTTATACGGACATATTAACGTTACTGAAGTGTTTAGACAGTGAATAGACATTCCAGTCAGGACGGGATGCCTATTCACGATCCCGGCACTTCGTTAACGTTTTTGTGGTACTTACAGCAGAGCAAGCGTAATCTCGCTGTAACCTGTCATTTATAGCGTGATCTCGCGAGATTACACTTGCTCTGCTGTAAGTACCACAGTAACGTTAACGAAGTGCCGGGATTGTGAATAGACATCCCGTCCTGGCTGGAATGTCTATTCACTGTCTAAACACTTCAGTAACGTTAATATGTCCGTATAAGACCGCACATAGCGAACAACCCAGTGTCACTATGCGCTGACTAAATGAATGGAGAGAAGTGTATGATGCTGATTGGTCAGCGTCATACACTCCTCTGTACAACGCCCACTTGGTCTAAAGTAAAACGCCCACTTGGGCATTAAGAAAGTAATTAGCATAAAACGAAAATCACTCCTAACGTGGTAAAAATAATCGTTTTTCTAAATAAAAAGCATTACTGTCACCTACATTACAGCGCCGATCAGATTATGTAGGAGACAGGGCACTTATAATCTGGTGACAGAGCCTCTTTAAGCAAGAATAATAATGATTTTGATGGTGATGCTTATTATTCCTACTACTACTATTATTTTTTCAAAATTGATTTGATTAACCTTTTTCAATAAGGGATACAAAAAGTAAAGAGGGGATGGGGAATGAGAAGCATAAAAGATGATAAAGATAAAATGGATAAAATAATGAAATTAAAAAAAAAAAGAACAAAAACGTAACCGTCATAACCATTACTATTAAACTCGCTATATCAATAGATTCAATAGGTCAGGTGAGGGGTTATACATATTAAACAAGTGACAGGCTCTCCCTCACTACTATTATTATTATATAATACAAACACTTTATCATTCTAATCTCTCTGCCCTTTTAGGCAGACAAAATATAAAGAATTCAAGATTATAAATATTTTATTCTGTATTCTTTCCTTTTTGGATATAATTTTTCCCTTGATATGTTTTTTTTGTACTACAAAGTTCTCATCGTGTATTTTCAGATGCAGTGTTTTACCTTTGCACCATATGTGTACTTCATACGTAATTTCATACAGTCTCGCTGCCATTACAGTTTTTTTTTTTTTTTTATACTGCTGTCGTTTTAGAGCCTGCTGCAATGTTTTTGAAGCAGTGGTATGCTCTAGGTGTGGCATTCCCCCCCCCCCCCCATCATTGGGGTAAAAATACCACAATATGAAAAACTGCGCTGTGTAATTTTTTTACATGCAGTAATGTAAATGTTAAGTCTATAGGTAAATCTAAAATGCACTAAAAACAAAGCTTTTTGTCTCTGGCATTTTTTAGTCTTTTTAACGCAGCAGGCTTTAGGTATTGTTTTCTTTCTGCGGTTTCTCCCATAGGCTTCTCTATAGTACTCTAGAAAACGACAGGAAAAAAAAAGAATGTGAGGGTATGTTCACACGCTTAACAAAAAAACGTCTGAAAATACAGAGGTGTTTTCAAGCGAAAACAGCTGCTGGTTTTCAGACGTTTTTTTAAGCAACTAGCGTTTTTTTACTGCTGTAATTCATATTTATATAACGGTTTTATGCAAATTGTACATTAACTAGGTTTTTGCTAATTGGTGTATGTACTTCCTACTTATGGCTTATTTAGACGAACGTGATATACGTCGGTGCAATGCGCGTGATTTTCATGCGCCTCGCATGGACCTATATTAGTCTATGGGTCCGTGCAGACAGTCCGTGATTTTTACGCAGCGTGAGTCCACTGCGAAAAACTCACTACATGTCCGTTCTTTGTGCGTTTTTCGCGCACCACACGGAAGCACTTCCGTGGGATGCGCGTGATTTGCGCAACAGCAGTGAAAAGTATGAATGAAAACAGAAAAGCGCCACGTGCTTTTCTGTTTACAAACATCCAGAGTGTCATCATGATGGCGGCTCCGCGAAAAGCACGCAGCCGCACATCACACGGAGCTGTTAAGTGCCTTTTGCGCACATGCTCGTGTGAATCCGGCCTTATACTTGACACTGTGTAGTAGCCTGAGAGGTTCTGTGACGAACCGAAACGTCGCTCACTTGAGGTGAATAAATCCACCCTTCATCTACTCTGAAGTCCTGGTGCCGCTATTGGAGTGCTGTGTTCATCTGCTTTTAGACTCTGTGTGTGTTAATATACTTTTACGGAGGTGGCGATACCAGTTATGTTAAGGGCTTGTTTAGACGAATGTGTAATACGTCCGTGCAACACGCGTGATTTTCACGCGTGTCGTACGGACCTATGTTAGTCTATGGGGCAGTACAGACAGTCCGTGATTTTTGCGCAACGTGAGTCTGTTGCGTAAAACTCACGACATGTCCTATATTTGTGCGTTGTTCGCGCATCACGCACCCATTGAAGTCAATGGGTGCGTGAAAATCACGCATGCCACACGGAAGCACTTCCGTGGGACGAGCGTGATTCGCGCAACAGCTGTCAAACTAATGTAAACAAAAAAGCACCACGTGCTTTTCTGTTTACAAACATCCAAACGGAGTGTCATAATGATTGCGGCTGCGTGAAAAACACGTAGCCGCGCATCATACGGGGCTGACACACGGAGCTGTTAAGTGCCTTCTGTGCGCGTAAAACGCACACGCTCGTGTAAACCCAGCCTAACTTACATTTTTTTTTTAACATTGCTTTAGGGAAAAAACAGGAGAAGGTTTTGTTTTTTTATATATCTATATATATATATATATATATATATAATATTTTTGGTTTTTTTTGAACATTAAAAAAACAAAACACTTAAGTACCCATAGAGTGACCGTTGGATCGCTTGCATGATATACTGCAATACTACTGTATTGCAGATTATCCTGATACTGACAGTTGTCTTTGAAGCTCTACCAGAGCCAGGAGTACAAATATGGCAGACCTGGGGGCCTTCATTAGGCCCCTCCATGCTGCCGTGACAACCATAGCCTCCCCCAGTTGTGTCCTGGGGGGCGCCCGCTGATTCTAACAATTGAAATGCAGCGGTTGCGATTGACCGCTGCATTTAAGGCGTTAAACGGGCGGAATCAAAGTGATCTTTGATTCTGCCCGTTGCAGTGAGGTGTCGGCTGTATTACAGTGAGGTGTCGGCTGCGTATAAACCGCGCTCATCCCGTGAGCCCGCTCCATACTTCCCCTTAACGGCTGTCTCATACTAGTACGATTATGACGTTTTTTCTTTTGGCGTTTTTTTACCACAGTGGTGTTTCTTTTTCTAAAATGCAGCATTCTCAAAGATGTGGTATTTTTTTTCATGCCATTTTCCACCCATAGACCTCCATTTTAACATCTGCCCGTGTTGCATTTTTGAGCAGTTTTTTATGCACCAAAAAAACGGAAAAAATTGTGGGAGGCCTTAGATTCATGCATCACATCAAAAAAAGCTTTCTACAATGTTCTTTTTCAGTTTGTTAAGCTTCACGCACACACTTTGTCGCTCTTTTTTTGGGGGAAAAAAACAAAACAGATCTCTTCCCAAAATGGTACATGCCTTTTTATGGTGTTTTTTTTTTCTTGTTTTTTTTTTTTTTCTGTTCGTGTGTTTTACTACCTGAGTTTTCCATGTGGTGTTTTTCACATTGCAAATTATGTGACACTGAGATTTCTCTTTGGAAAATACGCTGTGCTGTACACATGAGGCATATTTTTATGCTGCTGAATTCATAAAAGGCCTCAGGAAAAAAGTAGTCGCATATCCCTTCTTGAGGCGTTTTTGGAGCTGATTTTTCCATTGACACTACAAAAAAACTCTTTAAAAAAAATCTTTAAAAAAAAAAAGCTTCGTTTTCGGCTTCAAAAACTGCTTGAAATCAGAGGCTGCTGTTTTCCCTAGAAAGCAGCCTTGTAGTTTTCAGCGACTTCTTTTTGTACTTGTGAACATGCCCTTACGAGCGTATCAGATTCACGCGTCTGAAATACGTTCGTAAATCTGGTCCGTGTGCCTTGCGTAATTGCATCTGTGCATTGCGAGTGGCATGTGTTTTTCATGACTGCACGAAGAAGGAGGGCGTTCTGGGTAAGTATGATTTATTTTATTTTTTTGGGATTATTTTTTCGGCGTTGCAATTTTTGCGACGTAAAGGCTGCGTATACGCCACAAAAGTTGGAACACATGGCTTTCTGGTGCGGGTTTTGCATCCCCATTGAATTCAACAGGGAAAACCTGCAGCAGAAATTCAATGAAAACGCAGCAGAAATTGACATGCTGCGGAATTAAATTCCTCACGGCAGGTCAATTTATTAACATTTACGCTGCATTTTTTTTACCTGTAGCGTGGGCATGAGATTTACTAAATCTCACCCACTTTGCTGCCACTGTAAATGCTGCGGATTTCCCCACAGAATTCCGTTGCGGAAATTCCACAGAGTTTAAGCTACGTGGTAACCCGGCCTTAGGACTTGTCCTGGAAAATTTATGCAGGAATTCCGTTGAAAGTAGCAGACTTTCCGCTGCTGCAAAAAAGGTGCCATTTCCTGCGTTTTTGACTGCAGAAAATGGTGTGTATTTTGCTGCATTTTTCACAATTCTGGGAGATGGTGACGTCTCCTCTGATAAACGCAGCAATTCAGTCCTCTTTCGCAGCAGGAATTGACATGCTGCGGACCGAAAAATACGCACCGCAGGTCAATTTCTGCTCTGAATTTATACGCAGCGTTTGGCCGAGATTTGTTAAATTTCACCCACTTTGCTGCTACTGTATTTTCCGCCCGCAATTCCGTCACAAAAGAAGGTGGCATTTTTTTTTTTTAGAAATGCTGCGTATGAAATAGGGCTGGGCAATTTTTACCTAACGATTAATTAAACATTTAACCTTGATTTACGATTATTGAACTATTTAGACCACACCACTTTTTGCATACCACGCCCCCGATTTGCATGCTACGCCGTTGAATTAATATTTATCCCCTGAACCTGCTGTATACTACATAATATACCCCCTGACACTACCCCCACACAGTATATTGCCCCATTGTGCTCCCCACACATTATAATGCCCCATAGCTGCCCCTACACATTATAATGCCCCCCATAACGGCCCTCCACACAGTATAATGCCTCTATAGCTTCTTCCACACAGTATAATGTCCCCATAACTACCCTCATATATGCACCCCACAGCTGCCCCCAATATTGCCTGATGAAAATAATATACATACTCGTCTAACCCCGTTTCAATGACCAGTGGCGGCACAGCGCAGACCAGCGCGATGACGTCACTGCCTCGCGTCCAGAGATACATAGTGAATGGTAGAGCAGGGACCTTACGATCCACTGGTCTACTATTGGGTTCAACTGTATCTGCTTCCTGAAGATGCAGATACAATTTTTAAAACCAAACCAGCCCTAGTGTGAAGCCACTCTTTTTTTTTTTTGTTTTATATTTTTCTAATACTGTTGTTCTATCCTCCTAGCTCCACTTTATACTTGTAGGATAGAAACTGTTTAAATATTCTGTTTGGTAACATATTGAAGTTTGTGAAGCAAATAGATTAGACCTTGTTCATATTTTGTTACGGTACGGTTTTATGCATATAGGAGCCGTCTATGTGATCTGCTGGTTCTGTCTTCCCTTAGGCTGGGTTCACACGACCATGTTACGTCCGTAACGTACGGAACGTATTTCGGCCGGAAGACCCAGACCGAACACAGTGCAGGGAGCCGGGCTCCTAGCATCATAGTGATGTACGACGCTAGGAGTCCCTGCCTCGCTGCAGGACAACTGTCCCGTACTGTAATCATGATTACAGTACGGGACAGTAGTTCCACGCAGAGGCAGGGACTCCTAGCGTCGTACATCACTATGATGCTAGGAGCCCGGCTCCCTGCACTGTGTTCGGTCTGGGTCTTCCGGCCGAAATACGTTCCGTACATTACGGACGTAACATGGTCGTGTGAACCCAGCCTAACCGCTGATGATCCGCTATTATGGCTTGGGAAACTTGCTTCTGGCCATTAATTTCCCCTGCGGTGCCATTAAGGCCTGATTCACACGAGCGTATTTTACGTCCGTGTGAAGGCCGTTAAAAAAAAAACTTCCTAAATACATTTTATTAAAAATTATTTTTACTTTTTTGAGATACAGCTTCTTTATATTGTGTATACAGAATCGTTCGCTATCACCTTAATCTGTCAGATCTGTGGAACTGACTGGTTCAGTGTCGGTGGGACCTGCGTCAATCACATCTAGGTTCATAACTTAGATGTGATCGATTACAGGTGGATCACGCAGTACCCACGGTCACTGAACAATCAGTCCCACGGATCTGACGGATTCAGGTCTTGGCGAACGATACAGCTGCTCTGTATACAGAAAACAAAGCGGCTGTATCTCAAAAAGTAAAAATTATTTTTTCACATCTTTTTTTCAAATATGTATTTTTTTAATTTTTCAAACGTTACAAACCAGCAAAGGAAGAACAAGATGTCCCATGGCAAAAGCATCCCTGAACACTATACCGATGTTATATACATTGCACGGTATACATCAAATGATCATTGATAAAGTGATAATTGAATTAGAGATTTTGCCCAAAAAAAAGATGAAACGTCTAGTCATTGAATCATAGGACATAAAATCTATTAAGTAAAACCTAAGAGGGGAAGGGGGGAGGAGAGGATAAGGGAAGAGGATGGACACGTGTATCTCCCATTGTCATCATGATGTATTATGGAGGGTAAGGAATCATATTGTGATAAGTGGATATGCAATCTGCTGGCCTTCGTAGTAGACGCTGGAAGCTGGTTTCACCAGCAGCTTCCGATTGGTATATGTTTAAGTACAAGGGAGAAATAAATACTCCTTGATGAAGGCGTTCCTGCACGGTGTCGAGTAACCAGATGGTTGGTGATGGGTTCACACAGAGTTTTTTGCAGTCAGAAAATCTGCCACAAAATTCCGTTTGGAATTTTGAGGCAGATTCAGCTCTGCCTGTACGCCGATTTTCGCAGAGTTATTCGACCCGCGGCCGTTGAGCGCCGCGCCAAAAAATGCAGCAAATACGCTTTCTCTGCCTCCCATTGATGTCAATGGGAGGTAAGAGGTGTAAACGCCCGAAGATTGGGCATGTCCCTTCCTTCTTTTTCACGTGAGATGGTTTTGCTGCTTGCGGGAAAAAAACTCCCCTGCTTCCCATTGAAATCAATGGGAGCCATTTTCGGCCATGCTTTGGCGCGTTTTCCGAATCGGTTTCCGCGTCAAACTCGTCAAAAAACTCAGTGTGAACTCCCCCCTAAAAGCATGCTACGTGTTTAAACCCAGTGCCTGGGTCTTCATCAGGAATATGTGTTTTATACAATAAATAAGAAGCTTTTTCATCACCAACCATCTGGTAACTCAGCTCCGTGCAGGAGCGCCTTCATCAAGGAGTATTTCTTTCTCTCTTGTGCTTTAAACATGTGGAGAAAGAGGCACTTTGTTCTAATAAGATATATTTTATAAGTTTCATGCACATGTTAATGTTAACCCTTTCAGGACCAAGGGTCATCGATGCCTCAATGACCAGCCCCATTTTTTTCAAATCTGACGTGTCATTTTATGTGGTAATAACTCTGGAATGCTTTTGCCTATCCAAGCGATTCTGAGATTGTTTTCTCGTGACCTATTGTGCTTTATGTTAGTGGAAAAATGTGGTCAATAAATTCATAGCTTATTTGTGAAAAACACCAAAATGTTATGAAAATTTGCAAAAATTATAATATTTCTAATTTTAAATGTAATCTACTTATAAAACCGATAGTAATACAACACAAAATTGTTGCTAATTAACATCCCCTATATGTCTACTTTATATTTGCATTGTTTTTTGAACATTATTTTATTTTTCTAGGACTTTACAAGGCTTAGAACTTTAGCAGCAATTTCCCACATTTTCAAGAAAATTTCGAAAGGCTATTTTGTCAAGGACCAGTTCAGTTCTGAAGTGGCTTTGAGGGCCTTATGTACTAGATAGAGCCCATAAATTACCCCATTTTAAAAACTGCACCCCTCAAAGTATTCAAAACAACATTCAGAAAGTTTATTAACCCTTTAGGCGTTTCGCAGGAATTAAATCAGTGTAGAGGAGAAATTTACAAATGTCATTTTTTTTTGCCGAAATTCATTTTTTTTTTTCAATTTTTTTTTCTCTAACGCAGAAGGTTTTACCAGAGAAATGCAACTAAATATTTATTTCCCAGATTCTGCAGTTTTTAGAAATATCCCACATGTGGCTCTAGTGTGATAATGGACTGAAGCACCGGCCTCAGAAGCAAAGGAGCGCCTAGTGGATTTTGGGGCCTCCTCTTTTTAGAATATATTTTAGGCACCATGTCAGGTTTGAAGAGGTCTTGTGGTGCCAAAACAGTGGAATCTCCCCAAAAGTGGTTTTGGAAACTACACCTCAAGGAATTTATCTAGGGGTGTAGTTAGCATCTTGACCCAACAGGTCTTTTGCTCGATTTATTGGAATAGGTCTGTGAAAATAAAAATCTACTTTTATTTCTGAAAAAATATATATTTTTTTTAATTTTTACAAGGAATAAAGAATAAAAAGCACACCAAAACTTGTAAAGCTATTTCTCACGATTACGGCAATACCCCATATGTGGTAATAAACTGCTGTTTGGACCCACGGCAGAGCTCAGAATGGAAGGAGCGCCATTTGCCTTTTGGAGCGCAGATTTTGCTTGGTAATAGTTCTGTTTGGGGTTTTGCTTTTTATTTCAGTTTATAATGTGGTGGCATATGTAAGCTGGGCAGAGTACATCAGGGCATAATAAGAGGGTATAATAATGGGGTAAATAAATAATTAATCGATGTGTGGTCGGTGTCGCGCTGATAAATTGTGCCCAATCTCATCCGCTTTTATACACTCTACACAGTTTCTGTCTGAGCGCCAGAACTTTTTTCTCATTTTTTCTCCACCGTAGCCATGCGAGGGCTTATTTGTTACATAACAATCTGTAGTTTTCATTGGTACTCATTCGTGATTTTTTTTTGGGCAAACAAAGTGTCAAAAAACCATACATTTTGACAGTTTTTTTTTTTTTTTTTCAGTAATCACTGTGCGCTATAAATTACGTTTTACTTTATTCTGCAGGTCGGTACGATTACGGCGATACCATATGTATATAGATTTTTTTGTGGCGTTTGCGCTATAAAATACTTTTTCTATAAAATTATTTATTTTTTGTGTCCCCATATTCGGAGAGCCATAATTTTTTTATTTTTCAGTCAAAGCGTTGTAAGGGCTTGTTTTTTTGCGGGTCGGGTTGTAGTTTTTATTGGTATTATTTTGGGGTACATGCAAATTTTTGATCACTTTTTATTCTATATTTTGGGAGGGTTGATGACCAAAAAAATAGTGATGCTAGCATTGTTTTTTTTAGTTTTTTTTTGCGGTGTTCACCGTGCGGGAAAAATAATATTATAGTTTTATAGTTGGGGTCGTTACAAACGCGGTGATATGAAATATGTGTACTTTATTAACGTGTTTAATTTGTTTTCCTATAATAAAAGACTTATAGGGAAAAAAGCATTTTTTGTCTTTGTAACTTATAACTTTGTTTTTACAGTTTTATAAAACATTTTTATTTTTATTTTATTTTTTATTACACTGATGTTTGCTATAACACATTACACTAGGTAGGTAGTGTAACGTGTTCTAAACTGTCAGGGTATGTTCACACGCTAGCTGTCATTTACGGCTGAAATTACAGCCTGTTTTCAGAAGAAAACAGCTGCGTCGTTTCAGCTGTAAATGCTCCTCCTCGTAATATACGAGGCGTCTGTGACGCTCGTATATCTTGAGCTGCTCTTCATTGAGTTCAATGAAGAACAGCTCAAATTACGTGGCAAAGAAGTGCCCTGCACTTCTTTGCCGAGGCAGTCAATTTACGCGTCGTCGTTTGACAGCTGTCAAACGACGACGCGTAAATTACTGGTCGTCTCCACAATACGTCGGCAAACACATTCAAATGAATGGGCAGATGTTTGCCGACGTATTGTAGCCCTATTTTCAGGCGTAAAACGAGGCATAATACGCCTCGTTTACGCCTGAAAATAGATCGTGTGAACCCAGCCTCAGTGTGTCGTTGACAGTCACACTGACAGGAAGCCTGTGAGGACCAGCTGGTCCTCATAGGCTTCCGTGAATGGCAGACCCGGAGGCCGTTGTATGGCCTCCGGTTTTGCCATGCAACCGACGGCAGCACCCGCAATCGGTCCTCGGGAAAGTTTGTTGTAGCAACAAACTTTCCAGTTTGTTGCTACAACAAACTTTCCCTGCGATCACATCATCAGGACCTGAACCAATCAGGTCCCGATCATGTCTCCGGGACAAGAGGCAGGGGTTAACAGTGCGATCTGGGTGTCAGCACTACTCCTGAGACACGGATCGCGCTTTTAGCACCCACTGTGAATTCACGTCGGTGCTGCACAGAGCCCAGCAAGCGCCGACGTCAATTTACTGTGGGCGGTCAGGAAGCAGTTAATAACAGTGATCATATTCTCTGTAGCCAAACCAATCGGTTCGGCTGTCAGAGAACAGGTTTCTGGGGACCGCGGACACTGACACCGCCGGCGTCCGAGTGATCTCCCCAGCGCTATGCCGGCAGAAGCAGAGGTCTGCAGATTCACGTCCTATCAGAACGGGGTATATGCGAATAGGACGTGAATCTACAGATTGTCGGCATGAAAGGGTTAAAGGAGTTTTCCAGCTTCTGATGACCTTGCCACCGGATAGGTCACCCGTACATGATCTGCGGGGATCCGACACCTCGGAATAGCGGCCGTACTGCAGCTCTACACCTATTCAAGTGAATAGGAGCAGATCTGCAGCACGGCCAATATGCTATGTACGGAGCCAACTGCTTCCGGGCTCCGTCCATAGCATTATGTGCCACAACATCCGGTGCCCGCAGGCCACCGGAGTGGCTTAACGGTGCAGGGTCCGGGTGTCGGACCTGCACCAATAACATACTGATGACCTATCCGGTGGATAGATCATCAGTTGGCAGAAGTTGGACAACCCCTTTAAATCAAAAAACCCTTTTCCTATTTTTCCCCAAAAGTAATATAAAAAAAATTATTTGTATCGCTGCATCCATAAAAGTTTGAACTACTACCCTAGAACATTATTTACTGTCAGTGAACTCTGCAACAAGAAAAGAAAAACGCCAAATTTTGGTAATTTCATCTCTCACAAAAAATGGAATTAAGTGATCAAAAAGACGCATGTTCCTATAAAAGTTGTGGCTTGTTCCGCAGAAATCATTCCCTCACATTGCTCAATCGATGGTAGAATAAAAGATTATGGGTCTAAGAATATCGCAACACCAAAGCGTTTTGTTTTTTTGTATGAGTTTTTTTTCTTTAACCCCTTAGTGACCACCAGTACGCCTTTTCACGTTGGTCACTAAGGGGCCTTAGGCTAGGCCGTCGCCTTTTCACGTTGGCCCAGTCTAATTCCTGCACGGGTGTCCTGTGCAGGCTGGAGCCGGGGCTCTGCTGTCTGATGACAGCTGGGCTCCTGCTCCAACACCCGCGATCGAAGTTTACTTGCGTATTTTTCTCATTTCTGGCTAAGGCTAAGTTTACAATACCGTTGTCTCTTCCGTCAGAGGCAAAGGTGACCGGAAATCCAAACGGAAAGCATCGCTTAGGTTTCTTTTTTTTTTTCACGGAAACAAAAGTTCTGCAGACTGCCCCCATGGCTGCCCCCACGCGGTATGATGCCCCCGTGGCTGCCCCCACACGGTATGATGCCCCCTTGGCTGCCCCCACAATGGGCCCTCCACAATTGGCCCCCACGCGGCATAATGCCCCCAATAGTGCCTGATAAAAATAATATACATGCTCACCTAACCCTGTTCCAATGACTAGTGGAGGAGATCCCCCTGCTCCTCCGGTCTGTGCAGCTCGGCGCAGACAGGTGTGATGATGTCACTGCCTCGCGTCCAGCGATACGCGATACATAGAGAATGGTAAAGCAGGGACATTACGGCCTCCTGCTCTACCATTGGATTCAACTGTATCTACGTTCTGAAAACGCAGATACAGTTTAAATGAGGAAAAAAATAATTGCTAAAACTGAAATTCGCAAGATGACATCGATTTAATTGCACTGAGTTTCGATTTTGTTTATTTTCTATTAATTGCCCAGCCCTAGTCATGGGTAATAAATGTTTTTCATGGGAAAGCCTTTCTAATTAAGAGCCTGTTCACGTCTTTGTTGGAGGCGCTCTCAGGGGCCTCCGTCGCACATTTTGGCAAAAATTTATCTCCGTTGTTTAAAGGATCCGGCGCTTCAGCTATTCCCTTATTCTGCTCCTCTGACGGAGGGATATTGAGTATTGTTCACTCATGGTAGTCATGTCAATTCTTTGTGCTTCCTGACTTGGACATAGCTGAGAACATCATCTGTATTCTGTTTAATTCTCTGGTTTGTAAGCATTTTTGATATCCAAGAACTTCCATTTGCAAACGTAAAAATGTATTTAAAGAAATATTCATGAATAATAACGGTTTTATTTTGGCCACAGGCTGCAATTTCACAGCTTGTATTGGACAGCTGACCCTTATCGATAAAAAGTAGTGGAGATATTGAAAGTCCCCTTTAGCAACCAATCAGATTTCACCTTTCATTTTACTAGTGCCGGTTGGAAACAGAAGTAAATTGATTGGTTGCTATGGGCAACTGGTGCATAATTTTTTTTTTTTTTTCACCTGGGGCCCAATGCGTTGCCTGCAGGTAGGAGATGTGGCCGTTAAATTATATGTTGTAAAATGCACATAGACCCTTGGTGAACAAACATTTTTATGGAAGTTTTTTTTATTTTATTTTGTGAGCGAACTTTATCATAGTTTGCTGCTACTATTTCTTAGTTCCTCAAACATGGCTAGAAAAGTTGAACGTCATAGACGCTGGTCTGCAATGTCAACAAATTTGCTCCGGTGTCAAAGCTTTCAGATTCATAAATGAAATTGTATTGACCAGTTTAATCTGGTTTAGATGGAACAGGCCACCAGAAAATAGATGGGAATACTATTCTAAGTAAATAATACTGGCTTATTCTTTCCCTATCCTCTGTTCTGATGGTAGATGGGCAGATGTCAGTGTGCCCTGAGATTGTCATATGTCCTGAAGGTGAGGACACATGTAGCGGCGTCCACAGACCATGCCCACGAGCAGTTGGTACGAATAAAAAAATTGATCATTCATGGCCGCACAATTTTGATAGCCACACGGTTTTACGTGTAAAACTACGCTATTACCTGCAAAATTATGCAGCCATTCTCAAACCATTTGTAGTCCACGCCCAGCGCACATGGGTGTTTTTTTTTTAGCCGCATGCAGCCACCTCTACTTCACCCTTCTAGGTTTTTCATTAGAGCAGCAAGAGGTCATGTTCGTTTTTGTGTAGTAATGTACACCGTATATTAGGTAGCAAGTGAACAGTCTTTATTATTGAAAAATCAACCAGTAAAAAGACTAGCCTGCAACTAATAATGGTGTATTGTTGACCAAGTCAAAGTGGAGAAGGTAGTTGGCAAAATTTGCACCAAATTTATTAAAAGGCGCACACCTCTTAAAGGGGTTTTTCACGATCGGACACCTGATGACCTATTCACCTGATAGGTCATCAGTTTATGATCAGTGGGGGGCCATTACCCTGTCCCCGCACCGATCCGCTGCTCCGGTTGCCTGCGGGCACCGGATGTTATTGCACATCCATGTCATTGCACATTCACTTGAATAGGAGCAGAGCTGCAGTACTGCAGCTCGGTTGCTATTCTGTGGCCGGAGCCAACTGCTTCTGTCATGTACGTCCAATGCCCGGAGGCAGCCGGAGCGGCTTAATAGAGCTGGGTCCGTGTGTCGGACCCGTACTGATATACTGATGACCTATCCACTGGACAACCCCTTTAATGAATTTAGTGCTGGAAGACAGCAATACAAACCATCATACCACTTCCCCCTATGATTTCTGTCACTCGGTCTGTGTCTTTATACATGTCTTCACATAGGCGGTATGCAGAAGTTTGAGCTGGAGCAGATGGCTCCGACCACTACATAGCGGACGTTTTGCAGAACGGTAGCTCTGCTCCTATTCACTTAAATAGGAGCAGAGTTGCAGCTCGGCCGCTATTCCGTGACCGGAGCCATCTGCTCCCGGCAATATCGTCCGGAGGCAGCCAGGGCAGCTGATCTGTGTGGGCTCCGGGTGTCTGTGGATAGGTTGTCAGTTGTCCGATCGTGGAAAACCCCTTTAATGCATTTGGTGCATTTTGAATTCTTAGACAAGCAAAAATAATTTTTTCTACTCCTTGCTATGAGCAGGTATCTATTGGCTCGTTAATTTTGCACCGTTTCTCCTCACCACATTTAATAAATATGTCTTACGTCTTTGGGGAGACCACACCCACTTTTATTGCCTATGTTCTATTTGGCAAGTGAGTAGAAAAGGCACAAAAAATTCAGCAAATTTGGCGCACGCACTGATACACCGTTTTAATAAAGTGGATTTTACTCCGAAAATAGTATTCGCCCAATGATAAATGTATACCATTGTCCCTCCTACCTTTTTCCATGCTCACCTTTACTGCCTGCTCCAGCATTGGGGCCCTGCGGCTGTCTCCTATAAAAGGCTGGTGGCATATCGGCATTACTCACACTAGCACTTATAAAGAACATAAAAAGGAGAAGGTGGCCATGCAGGTCTCCTCGAACCCTTGACGATCGTATTTCAAAATACAGGTCATATATTGCGGTGGAAAACTGCACTGGTTCTATAGCATGCTGTGTTTTTTTTTCTTAAATCGTATTTCTTTTTAGCAAAAACTTCTTTTAATCTACACGTATATATTCACACAGGACATTTGCCCACTTTCAGATGTCCCTAGTTATCGCCCATCATCAAGATGAATGCTTACTCGCTGTATTATAATCACCCAGCCTTTCTGCTTTGCCTATAGAATTACATTGCATCTACTACATGTTCAAACTTTTTGGGTTCTGTCAGAATTTAGGCGTGTATTCCACACCTAAATCCTGAGGGAATCTGCTATCATTCCACTGGTAATGCATGTGAATTGGGTGTTTTATACCCCATTCACACACTCTGGAAAATAGCCTCGTGCAATAATGAACACGCTGCAGATTTTGGAATCCATAGAATGCTCAGTATTGTTCCGGATTAGCTACGCTAAAACGACAATGGGGCTAATCCACATGGGGATCCGAGGCCTACCCACGGCAGAAATCACCCTTTCAGCCTATGGCAAATCAATGCCGTGTGAACATGGTCTAAAGTTTCACTCACCCCCCTGCACATCAAGTCATTCTTCAGTACTCTATTTTTTTTAGATATGGGGAGCAAACCGCCTCTAGGGGGTTTCAGCTTTTTATGAGCGAACTTCCTTCCGTTATCTATTTATTACATTGTTCTCTAGTTGAAGATCTCTTGAATAGTTTCTTATCTATAGAGAATATGATATTGGATGGAGAGAACCTGTTACGTGGAACAGTTTTTTGAAGTAATGAATTTATTTAAAGAACAAAGTGATATAACACTCATTTCACCTATGTGAAAAAGTAACTGCTACTCGTAGCTACTCAATCAACCGATTGGACAAATGTACTATTGAACAATAAAACCGAAGACTCAGAAAGCACATTATGCCACAAAGGAAATTCCAGTGGAGCAGAGACAAAAAAAGTTTATATATCTTATACTGTATATAATATTTTAGTTTGCAAAGGGTTACAAAGCCAATTCAAAGGCTCCGGGGCACAATCTTACTACACGTCTATTTAGTTATTTTCTCTAAATGTAAAACACTTGGAGCTGTGGTGAATCTTCCTAGGGGCGGCCGGCCTGCCAAAATTACTCCTAGTTCGCAGTGACAACAAATCAAGGGAGACCCAAAGCACCCAGGAAGAATATCTAAAGAACTGCAGGCCTGTCTAGCCTCAGCTATAGTCTGTGTTCAATGAGACAGGGGCATGTCTGCTGAGAATATTGTAATGGGCGCCCCTATTCTCTGGATCAGTGGGGGTCCCACAGTCAGACCCTCACTGTTCAGACATTTATGGCTTATCAAATTGACCTGAAAACTGTTTGAGAGCCATGTGTGAACCTGGCCTAATAATTCAAAAACTTGGTTTTCCTTTATCTGATATTATATTTTTATTAGATATTAGAAACCATTGACTAATATACAATAACATGGCAAATACAGCAGTCTGCGTACATTGAACTCGTCTTTACGGAAGTAGCCATAACAAGACTAAAGATGACAGTAGATGGACAAATGTCTCACTGTCAGCACAGTGAAATACTAGTAGGGCGCACGTCCATTCCTTCTCTTTTTTTCTTATGTGAGAAAAAGGGAAGGATCACTTAATCACTCAGATTTTACAACCTGTTGTAAATTCTATTTTGATTGGTAACAAGCTTCTCATCTAAGAAGTGTTCCTTATATCCTACTACATTCTGTGCTTATTGCGTTACTTGATCGGGCAGAAAAATCGTCTAGGTCTAGGAGCTGATCTGAGATTTGCTCTATTGGGGTAGAAACACAATAAGCGTAAGCACTGCAAATTTTTCCCAACGGATTTCAGTGTGGAAAATCTGCAGTGTGCTACAGTAGCAGTGGAGTCCATGAGATTTGAATAAATCTTATCCACACATACCAGGAAAAAAATACAGAAATTGACCTGCGGTGCATTTGTTTTTTTTTAAGCCACAGCATGTAAATGTATGCTGCGAAATCGCTGCTCCTCTGTTGCGGTTTTTCCCCAGTGAATTCAATGGGGAGGTAAAACCCGCAAAAAAAAGAGCTGTGTGTTGCGACTTTTGCTGCGGAAACGCTGATTAATTCAAGTTAATAACGTTTATAATTATCCGCGGCTGCAGTTCATCCCATGTGACTGCTGAAGCCAATCAGAGGCTGCCTGCGGTCACATAGACTACAGCGTCATCCCAGAAGGCTCGCCTATGCTCAGAAGAGAGGGACGTGTTACGATGACTACGGCCAGGGTAAGTATAAACTATTTCTTTTTTTCCCTGCATGATTTCTGCAGCGGACATACCGCTTGAAAAACTGCATCACAATTTGGTGCGGTTTTTCAGATAGAATTCCCTGCTGGTTACAGGGCAGATAAGCTGTGCAGTTTTACGCAGCGTATCCGCCTAGTGTGCTCCTACCCTTACTGATCAGATCAGCAAAATTTTTCCCACATATTAGTATTGCTACAGCTTAAAAAACAATAGTCGCTCTTTGTTTAACCATTATATGATGGAGATAAAATACTGCCTATGTATGCAATATGAGGGTTATTGCATGGTGCTGAACGAATTACGGTAGACCTTATAAGCTACTTGTACAGTACCGCTACAGGTACTGGTTTTGATATATTTTAGTAGCCAGGTAATAAAAACTTCCATAGATATCAGTAGGACACAACCCAAATAGTTAGCTCCTAGTAGCACCGTTTTAATCAAAATGGCTACTTGGCTCATGGGACTCTTTGATCTTAGTATATACACAGTCGAGTCACATTATTATGACCACCAGCTAATATCCAAAGTAACCGCCGTGTGCAGCACGGACAGCATCTAGATGTGCTGGGAGCGACTCAATAAGGTGCTGGTAGGTTGTCTCGGGTATCTGGAGCCATGCTGACTGCAGTGCATCCCACATTTGCTGGAGGGTGTGTGGGGGAGGATTAATAGAGCAAACAAGAAGATCGAGGTGGTCCCACATATGTTCAATTGCGTTCAAGTCTGGCAAATTAGGGGGCCAGGGAAGTACTTGGAAGACTTGGTCGTGCTCTTCCAACCAGACATATCTAGCCATGTGACCTGTCGCATTGTCTTGCTGGAAGATTCCATCTGACCCAGGGAACACCAACAGCGTGTATGGGTGGATGTGATCTGCAATGATGGATTCATACCCAAGCCTGTTCAGAGTGCCTTCCACATGGATGAGTGGGCACAGAGAATGCCATGAAAAATCTCCCCAGACCCTAACGCTGCCGCTACCAGCTTGTGTTCTTCCAGCAATGGTTGCAGAGTGTGTGTTCTCTAGTGTCTTGCCTGACACGCCATCGTCCATCTGTTCTATGAAGCATAAAACGTGACTCATCGGAGAAGGCAACCCTTTCCAATCATCCGTGGTCCAATGCCGTGTAAATTGGAGCCTTTTTTTCCGTTGCGGTTTTGTTAGCATGGGAGCAGTGACCATCTGTCTGCTTTGGAGCTCCTTTTGCAGTAGGGTTCACTGAACTGTTAGACACACGTCTGGTAGCCTCCTGGTTGTTTACAAGGTGAGCTGCTCCACTGTAGCGTGCCGTTCGGCCCTCAAGCCCCTTCGTAGCCGACGTTGGCTTCTCGCAACAATGGCACGTGGTGTTCCGCAGTTTCCACGTCTGTTATTCCCAATAGTGCCATTTTGTCCACTCACCATATACTTTCAACATAGCAGCGCAAACCGTTTATAAACTGCACTGACATACTGCCATCCTTGGCCTGAAAGCCAATATTCATCCCTTTTTGCAACTATGATAAATCCCCTTTTACCCTTGGCAACAACGAGTGATATGTGTTCAGACAGCCTATTGCACACCCTATATACCTACCTACCTAGCCAGCCCACGACAAATCACTTCATTCATGGGCCGACATCAAAAATAGGAGGTGGTCATAATAATGTGACTTGACTGTAAAACAACGTACAGTTTATTTACTGAAATATATAAAAGTTTACTTCCTCTTATGCTTCGTTTACATCTGCATCGGGATTCTGTTCATGGGTTACGTCGGGGGGCGTTCCATCAGGGGAACCCATGAACGGAATCCAAACTGAAACAACGGTATTGATCCCATCAAAACTACTGAACCCGTAAACAAACGGAAATCATTCAGAAGAAGCTCTGTACAGAGTGAAAGGGGCTGTAACCTCAGAGCTCTCTGCACTGTCCTCCCTTTAGCTTCCTTGTGCCAAAATAAAGAAGACTTTTATGCAGTTCTGGGTGAGTGATGCGTTTTTTTAATCTCTCCTGCTGATGTTTCTCTTTGCTGAGCACCACCAAATGAATGAATATGGAATCCCTATTACATCTGTTGGTGTAAATGGACAATTCTCTTTGTAGTAGTGCCAACTCCGTCCTCCCATTGACAAAAGGAAACCATTTGCACTGGATCCATCACCATTGAAATCATTGGTGATGCAAATGGAAACCTATGGTTTCTTTTTGTTGTTTTGGATTCCGTTCATGGGTTCCGCTGACGGAAAGCTCAGACAGAACCCATGAACGGAGTTCCGACGCAGTTGTGAACGAAGCCTTCGCTTTTACCGAAAATAGAACAACAAAGAGTCATAAGCCAAAATACACCAATGACTGCCTGAGAGTGGGACAAAATAAGGTTCAGTCAGACTAGAAGTGGTACAGAGGTGTTCTATATGACGCTGAGGCAGCAGTTGTGTACCTTACGATGCCCTTAGTCATGAGTAATGGCCAAAGTTTGAGGCCTGTTAACAGACCAATACTTTTGAGAATATGGTAATGTTAGTCCATGGTAGACATATCCCAAAAGCCTTGTAGCCAATGTACACAATTTTGGAGTTTCTTTCTATTGATGTCTATGCACATTTCATTGCCTGGTGACTACAAGTCAAATTGCCTATAGGGGGCCTAATTGCTCCTAAAGTCTACAGCACTTCATCAATTTCATCGTACACAATATATTTCTGTGTATCATTTGATGTATCCTTTAGCGTCAAGGGTTCTGTTCATAATGGAGCAATGAAAACTCTGCTGGGTCCAGTTTCGAATGCATCCTGATGAATCCTGATGCTTTCTGTCAGGTTTTCTGTTTCTTTTTATACGAAGAACTTGCCATAAAAAAACCCTGGAACCCCTGACTGAGAGATCATAGCACGAATGTGAACAGAGCATAAATCTTGTGTGACTGACTATTGCAATTTGTATTGACTTCTCGTGGCAATGTTCTTGAAATAAAAAGTGAATGCAACCATCTTGTGGCAGACGGCCATCGCACTCCACACACTTGTATAAATCTCAGAATAACGATACTAAGGTCTCGTTCACACATTCATGATTTGAAACATGTTTCGGTGGGGATTCCACACGAAATCCGCTAATTATCCACCCCCCTCATTCAAATCCATGGGAAATCTGTGTCACTGTTCAAACGTTCCTGAATTTTTCTATATGGATTTTAATCTGCAACGTGGAAAAACATGTAACTAGTAAACAGCCATGTCGCTATTTATCCATCTGGCTACCATAGAAAGCGAAAATAACTTCATACAACATTGAAATGTGCCTTTTTAAATGTAACCGTCGTGTACCTCCTAGCTTTATCCATTGACTAAAATGTTTATTGTGCTTTTATTTCCTTGTGATTTTTTTTATGCAAAGAAGAAACCTTCTGTAGGTGCAAGAGTTATACTATGCAAATCAGGTCCTGGTGGAATTGTCCTTCAAGCCTGCAAAACTTTCATCACTATTAGCGGCAGATTACACTATAGCAGCGACCCACTTTTCAGTTTACGAACTGTAGCATGGCTTTCCCCACGGGTACACTAACTATACATTCAATTTTACTCATAGATGTTGTCCATAACACAGATGTCTATGATATGGCATAGATCCTAGCTGGATGTAAAGTACAGGGATTGTTTCAATTTGACTTCATTGCAGAAATATAAGGCAAAAAAGGTATTTATCTGGAAACCATTATAGTTATTGCTTTTTTTTTTTTAACATGGGAGCATATGTATGGCATACAGTGTCATACGTCGAGCCGTCACATTCTGCATTTACATTGGAGATTTATCCGATATACACACACCAAACGTACAAGGAAATCTTGGTGTGTACGGAGCCTTCGTCCTCCTGTTTTTGGAAATTTTGTTTCAATTCACTAAAGAGTGTTTTGGTCATGTACATAAAAAAATATATGCAATTTTCATAGGCAAACCTTTGACTGAACCCTTTGCAGTAAGTCAGTTCATTTAATTCCTGCTCTGGTCAAACTTAAAGTGTCACTAAACCTTCAAAAAACTTCTGACCACTCATAGTGACATGTCAGTAGTTTTGATAAGTGGGGGTTTGAGCACTGAGACCCCCACCGATAGCTAAAACGAAGCGCTCGGGTGAGCACCAAGCTGCTTATTTTCCGATCGGCTTTTCTCAGAAAGCCGAGCAATTGGTGTACGGGCTCAATAGAAAGTCTGAGACCGTACACCAATTGCTCCGCTTTTCTGAGAAAAGCCAATCAGAAACTAAGTGACACAGTGCTCACCCGAACACTTCTGCCGCTTCGTTTTAGCGATCAGTGGGGGTCTCAGTGCTCTGACCCCCACCGATCAAAACTACTGACATGTCACTGACATGTCAGAAGGTTTTTGAAAGTTTTAGTTACCCTTTAATATTGCACCTCCTGTATATCTTAGTCCCCCTAAGGCTACATGCACACGTTGCAGAATTTAGTGCATCAAAACCGCAGGTAATGCCGCAGATAAAATCCATACTTGGGCCTTATTCACACGAAGGTGTCCGTTTTGCGCACGTAAAAAACGCAGCATTTTTCCTGCGTTGCAGTTCTGTGTGACATCAGTATATGGTGCGTGTCTGCGGTTTTTACTCGTGTATGTCACGCGTTTCACGTCAGCAAAATAAACGGGAGGTGTTTTTTTTTTCAAATTCATTTCTTTAGCAACAGTTGCGTGAATCAAGCACAGCACACGGATGTGCGTCTGTCTGCTGTCCGTGATTTTGACGCATGGGTGCGTGATGCGTAAAAAACGCACCAGTATAGGGCGTGCAGTGAGTTTCACGCAGCGGACACACGCTGCGTGAAAAACACTGTCTGAATGTCCCCATTGACTTGCATAGGTCCGTGTGACGTGCGTTATTTTCACGCGCTTATCACGGACGTGAAATACGCTCGTGTGAATAAGGCCTTAATAGTGCGTTTTTAGTTTGGTTTTCACACTTGATGTGGAAATTGCAGTACGTTTTATGCTGCCAATTTTGTTGCGTTTTTTTTTAGTTTTTTTTTTTAAAAGTAGTCTGATACAATTTGCAAGCGGAAATGTTTGAAAAATTGAGATGCTGCAGATTTTAAAATCCACACCGCATGTCCGTTTTATGTGCAGTAAAAATCTAAAACTTGTAGATGAGATTTCTTGAAACTCTGCTGGTACGCTATTACGCTGCGATTTTGCCGCACGAAAGTGTGTTGCAAATCCACACGTAATACACATTGTGTGCATTTGGCCTACGGGTGCAGTCACATGCAGCAGATTTTGTTTCAGGAATTTCTGCGACTGAAAATCCGTTCCAATAATCTGAATGGGGTTGTTTCTGCAGAATGTGCATGGATTTCTGCAAGTTCAGATGAATGGAACTGGTTTTCAGTTGCAGAAAATTTCTGCAAATTCTACCCTAGGCTACATTCACACAACACTGGGAAAAAAAATGGAGATCAAAAATGTATGAAGTGTCAGGTTTTCGTGGCCGTTTTGCATCAGTGGGTCTCCAAATTTTCATCAATTTCCAGTCCGTTTTTCATGGCCGTTAAAGAAAACAAAGCAAAAAACTGATGGGTTTAACCCCCTCCCGCTATTGGGCGTAACTGTACGTCCGAAAACCAAGTGACTTGCTGCAGACGGGCGTACAGTTACGCCCGGCAGATAAAGCGAGCACAGGAGCTGTGCGCGCTTTATCTTCAGCGGCTGTCAGCTGTTATACACAGCTGACATGCCGCTGCAATGGCTGTGATGGCTGTTACCGCCGATCGCAGCCATTTAACCCCTTCAATGCGGCTGTCAATGATGTCCGCCGCATTGAAGTGGTTGACAGAGGGAGGGAGCTCCCTCTGTAACCCCCGGGCCCCCCCCGCGATGGATCGCGGGTGGCGATTGTTGCTATGGCAACCAGGAAGCCGTTACTAGGCTTCCTGGTTGCCAAGGTACGGTGGTAGCCTATTAGGTCCGGCCCGAGGCAGGACCTAATACGCTAACGGTCAAATGAAGAATTACCGTTACGATCCACTGCACTACATAAGTAGTGCAGTGCATCGTAGCGGGGATCAGAAGACCAGATCTTCAAGTCCCCAAGTCAGTGTAAAAGAAAAAGTAAAAAATGTGAAAGAAAAAGAAATAAATAAAAGTTAATAAATAATATATAATAAAAACAACACTTGCCCTGTTTCCCTGATCAACTCCTTTATTATTAGAAAAAAAAAAAAATATGAAAAAAAAAACTATACATAATAGGTATCGCCGCGTTCGGAACGGCCTGATCTATAAAAATATCACATTATTTTTACCGCACGGTGAACACCGTAAAAAATTTTAATAAACAATTACAGCATTTTATTTTTGGGTCATCTTGTCTCAAATTTTTTTTTATAAAAAGTGATCAAAAAGTTGTAAGTAATGCAAAATGGTACCAATAGAAACTACAGTTCGTCACGCATAAAACAAGCTGTCCCACAGCGATATCAACTACAAAATAAAAAAGTTATGGCCGTCAGAAAATGGCGACACTAAAACATGATTTTTTTTAGAAAAGAGTATTTTTATTGTGGGAACGTAGTGAAACGTAAAAAAACAATATAAATTTGGTGTCGCTGTAATCGTATCGCCCCGCAGAATAAAGTTAACATGTTGCTTATACTGCACGGTGAACTCTGTAAAAAAAAAAAAAGAAAAACGTGCTGGAATGGCTGTTTTTTGGTTTCCTCATCTCCCAAAAAATGGAATAAATAGTGATAAAAAAATCGCATGTACCCCAAAATGGAACAAATAAAAATGACAGCTCGTTCCACAAAAAGTGCACCCTCACACCGCTCCGTCAACGGAAAAATAACACGTTATGACTCTCAAAACGCAATGATGCAAAATTATTCTAAATGACGGCCCAGACTCATTTTTAGGTCCAGTAGAATTTCACTAAATACCCCACATCGTCATCTGCTGGACCCCACAGGTGGACCCCGTAGACGCAGCGGAGATGAGGAAACTTTAGAGCCTTGTGCGGCTTATAGGGCTAGTGAAGAAGTCAAATATAAGGCAACACTGGAGTGCAGATATTCTGTATAATACCCAATAAACCCGGCCTGTGTATAAAGGATTGGTTCCAAGCGTACCACACCAATCCATGGATTATTCATTCTCCCCATTATTACATCATCCTATTATGACCTGATGCACTCCGCCTAGCTTACATATACCCTGATGTACTCCGCCCAGCATACATATACCCTGATGTACTCCGCACAGCATACATATACCCTGATGTACTCCTCACAGTTTACATATACCCTGATGTACTCCGCCTAGCTTACATATACCTTGATGCACTCCGCCAAGCTTACATATACCCTGATGTACTGCGCCCAGTTTACATATACCCTGATGTACTCCGCACAGATTACATATACCCTGTTGCACTCCGCCCAGTTTACATATAGCCTGATGTACCCACACATATTACATATACCCTGATGTACTCCGCACAGATTACATATACCCTGTTGCACTCCGCCCAGCTTACATATAGCCTGATGTACACGCACATATTACATATACCCTGATGTACTCCTCACATATTACATATACCCTGATGTACTCCTCACATATTACATATATCCTGATGTACTCCGCACAGCTCACATATACCCTGATGTACTCCGCACAGTTTATATATACCCTGATGTACTCCGCCCAGCTTACATATACCCTGATGTACTCCGCCCAGCTTACATATACCCTGATGTACTCTGCCCAGCTTACATATACCCTGATGTACTCTGCCCAGCTTACATATACCCTGATGTACTCCGCCCAGCTCACATATACCCTGATGTACTCCGCCCAGCTCACATATGCCCCCACATTATAAGCTGAAATACCACTAATACACCAAGCAAAATCTGCGCTTCAAAAGCCAAATGGTGGTCCAAGTGAGCCTGGCAGTGTACCCAAACAGCAATTTATGACCACATATGGGGTATTCTGGAGAACCAGCTTAACAATTTATGGGATGTGTGTCTACGGTGGTACAAGTTGGGCACAACACATTGGGCACTGAAATGGCATATTTGTTGAAAACAGCCATTTTCAATCTGCAACATCTATTGTTTACTCATTTTTGCAAAACACTTGTGCGGTCAAAATTCTCACTACACCCCTAGATCAATTCTTTGAGGGATCTAGTTTCCAAAATGGGGTAATTTTTCGGGGGTACCACTGTACTGGTACTATAGCTCAATGCAACATGGTGTCAAAAAACAAATCTTATAAAATCTCCACTCCAAATACTAAATGGCGCTCCTTCCCTTTAGAGCCTTGCTGTGTGTCCAAATAGCAGTTTATGACCACATGTGGGGTATTTCCGTACTCTGAAGATGTTGCTTTACAAATGTTATGGTGCTTTTTCTCCTTTATTTGTTGAGAAAATGAATTTTTTTTAACTAATGCTACGTCTTATTGGAAAATAATGTAATTTTTCATTTTCACTGCCCATTTCTAATAAAATCTATGAGACACCTGTGGGGTCAAAATGCTCACTACACCCCTAGATGAATTCCTCAATGGGTGTAGTTTGCCAAATGGAGTCACTTTTGGGTAGTTTCCACTGTACTGCTACCTAAGGGGCTTTGCAAAAGCGACATGGCGCAGAAAAACCAATCCAGCAAAATCTGCTCTCCAAAAGCCAAATGGCGCTCTTTCCCTTCTGAGCCCGGATGTGTATTCATACAGTACTTTATTACCACATATGGGGTATTTCCGTACTCTGGAGAAGTTGCTTTACAAATGTTATGGTGATTTTTCTCCTTTATTTGATGAGAAAATGAAAATTTTTTACCTAAAACTACGTCTTAGTGGAAAAAAATGAAATTTTTCATGTTTACTGCCCAATTCTAATGAAATCTATGAAACACCTGGGGGGTCAAAATGCTCACTACACCCCTAGTTGAATTCCTCAAGGGGTGTAGTTTCTTAAATGGAGTCACTTTTGGGGGGTTTCCACTGTATTGGTACCTTAGGAACTTTCCAAATGCGACATGGTGCAGAGAAATGAATCCAGCAAAATCAGCGCTCCAAAAGCTAAATGGCGTGCCTTCCCTTCCGAGTCCTGCCGCTTCCCCAAACAGCCGTTTATGACCACATGTTGGGTATTTCCGTACTCTGGAGAAGTTGCTTTACAAACGTTGGGGTGCTTTTCATCATTTATTTGTTGAAAAAATTAAACATTTTGAGGTAAAGCTACATGGTATTGGAAAATAATGTAATTTTTCATTTTCACTGCCCAATTCTAATCAAATCTATGAAACACCTGTGAGGTCAAAATGCTCACTACACCCCTAGATGAATTCCTCAAGGCGTGTAGTTTCCAAAATGGGGTATTTTTTGGGGTGTTTCCTTTGTTTCGGCACCACAAGACCTCTTCTAACATGACATGGTGCCTGAAATATAATCTAAGAAAAGGAAGGCCCTAAAATCCTCTATGTGGGCCTTTGCTTCTGAGGCTGGTATTTCAGTCCAGTAGCGCACTAGGGCCACATGTGGAATATTTCTAAAAACTTAAGAATCAGGGCAATAAATATTCAATTGTGCTTCTCCGGTAAAAACCTTCAGTATTACAGGAAAAATGGATTAAAATGGAATTTCTGCAAAAAAAATGAAATTTGTAAATTTCCCCGCTACTTTGCTTTAATTCCTGTGAAACGCCTAAAGGGTTAAAAAAAAACTTTCTGAATGCGGTTTTGAATACTTTGAGGGGTGCAGTTTTTAAAGTGGGGTGATTTGTGGGGGTTTCTAATATATAAGGCCCTCAAAGCCACTTGACAACTGAACTGTTCCCTAAAAAAATGGGTTTTTGAAATTTTATAAGCCTTGTAACGTCCTAGAAAAATAAAAGCTTGTTCAAAATATGATGCCAATCTAAAGTGGACATATTGGAAAAGTTAGCTAGTAACTATTTTGTGTGGTATAACTATCTGTCTTACAAACAGATACATTTGAATTTAGAAAATGCTAATTTTTTGCACATTTTCTCTAAATTTTGGTGTTTTTCACCCAAAAATATTTAATATATCGACCAAATTTTTTCACTAACATAAAGTACAATATGTCACGAGAAAACAATCTCAGAATCGCTTGGATTCCCGAGTTATTACCACATAAAGAAACACACGTCAGATTTAAAAAATGAGGCTCTGTCATTTGGTCCAAAAGTGGCTCAGTCATAAAGGGGTTAATAGCCGTAAAAAAAAACAAATGGCTGTGTGAGTACAGCCATGGCACTACACTGTTTTGAAAACCTCCATTAAAAAAGCGTCCATCACACGCTACAGCCGTGTGAATGTAGCCTTATGAGAGGCTACGGAACATGGCCTTGTGCAGCTTGGAAAGAAGACCTCTTAAAGGGGTATTCCAAACTTAGAAATGTATGGCATATCCATGGGATCTGCCAAAAATGTCTGATTGATAGATGTGGGCCCCAGCTCTGGTACCTGAACCTTTATCGAGAATAGGGGTCACACATAATCTGCCAATTCCAGGCGGGGACTAGTGGAGAGGGGGCCGCATGTGCGCACGGCTCTCTCCTTTCTGTTTAATAGGAGTTGCAGAAACAGCTGCTGCTCGGCTTACTCCGTTACTCCCATACAACAAAATGGATTGTGTGCCCCCCCCCCCCCTCCACTAGACCCTGCATGGAGCTGGCAGCTTGCGGCTGCCACACCAGGCCAAATGGGGGTTGGGTGACCCCCATTATCGATTTAAAGGTGAACTGGGATCCGCATCAATCAGACGTTTATGGCATATCCTCTGGATATGCCATAAATGTCTGTTGGGAATAGCGCTTTGTTAACATGCATAAATATGCACATGGTCAGTACAAAGGATTTGATTTATTAATTCTAAGAACTGTACAAAGGACCTCAAAGGGGACATCGTTTACATGTGCAGGAAAGGCAATTTTAACAACGATGTAGGAAAGGGTTTTTTACAGTTAGAGCAGTAAAGCCCTACCATAAGAGGTAGCAATAGTAGATACAATGACCGCATTTAAAAAGGGTTAGACATTTATGACACGTCTAGCAGCATTAAGATATAGAATTATTATGGCGATCAATGATGTTTAATTGGTCAAGGGAAATTGTCTGACTTCTGTGTTGGATCAGGATATGAATTTTATTTCCCTGTTAGACAAAATTGACTTCAGTTTGCCAGAGGGTTTGCTTTACCTTCTTTTGGATCAAACCGCCAGGTTTGCCTGTTTTTTTTTCAGCCTTTGTTATGATGTGACTGTAAGTGCCAATATTGTGGTGCGGAAACATCTAGGGATAAAAACTGATTTCTCTCAAAGGGGTAGTCCACACAAGTTCATAGAGCAGGACCACCAAGTGTAGGAGTGTGCAGTGCGTGTAATTGATCTATTCTGGATTGCTTCACACTCTAGGATCCAAAATGCTTCTGGGAGCAACATCTGCTTAATAAAAATTTGTCTGGAGTATCATGAAAAATATTTCCATGGCCAAGCTGCTGCACATAAGAAAACTATGTGCAATGCCAAGTGCTGGCTGTAGTGGTGTAAAGCACACCGCCACTGGAACAGTGGAATTCCACCATTTAGATGCCAGGAGCCTTCCCTGGTCTAATGTGTTGTGCCAACTGTGTTTGGTGAAGGAGGAGTTATGATCGGGCTGTTCTTAATGGTTTGGGCTTTGTAATATACAGTGAAAACTTTGAGACAACCACCCAAAATTGCATTAAGAAATGGTCTTCTGGGATGGTCCTCTCAATGAAGATGACCAGTATGGAACTGGAAATTTTTCAGCAATAGATAATAGGCTGGTGATCTCAAAGAGGTTTTTTTTCGGAGAGGTTTCACTGTAATAAATTTTTAGAGTATTGTGTGCTTCTAATTCTGTGGCAACAACTTGGAGACCTTTGCGGAAGAATTAGAACCAACCGTTGGCCCGGTCTGATCACCCAACATCACTAGTGCTCCTGTCTTGTGGCTTGAAGGGAGTCAAATCTCTTCAGTCATATTCCAAAATCTGAAGAAAAAAAAAAGGCCTTCTAGAAAGTGGTTATCGGAACAAAGGGGGAAGGAGACTCCTAATGCCTCTGGTTTAAGATGTTCTGAACCAAATAAGTAGCTGCAAATTTTGTATAGATTATACTTTACGTTCTGCCACCTACCAGAACAGCCTTGCCCCTTTGTTTGGGCAGTGTTAGTGCCACTGCAAACAACCAATGTTTTCATTATATCTCCTGACATTTCATAAATTCATATTTTTAGAAACAAATGCATAACTAAAGCAACGGTTTGCCCCTCGTGTGCATCTGTCTACAATCTATTACTGAAAGTGGCATAGCCTTCCAGAAAAGAACCCAGGCTGGGTGGTGATAGGGCCATCTGCGTATGGTGTTTCCATTTCTCTGCTCTGTTAGGAGCAGAACAAAAAAAAATACAGGACGCTTCGGATCCGTTGCATGACAGACACCATCCGTGCCCGGCAGAACCCATTGACTTTAATGAGTTTTGTCAGGTTTCCGTCATGGTGTCCTCGTTTAACCAGAAAAAAATTACGCAATTTGTTTCTGCCATTTTGGACCAGTTCTGTGACGGGCCTCAAACACAGATGTGAACAGGCACTTATTCATGGATCTCTGTTATGCCATTTTTTAAGATTATTTTGAATACTAGTTGGCACTTGCCTCGCCTAAGGGCTCATTCACATGAACGGGAATCTTGTCCGTGTGACGGCCGTTAAAACAATGGCCATCACACGGACCCGTGTAGTTCAATGGAGCCATTCACATGACCGTTGTTTCAATGGAGTGTGTGAACGCTCCATTGAAAGATAGGACATATCCTATTTTATTGAGTGTCATCTATCCCTCCATAGACTGTAGTCTGTGGGGGATCCGTGACATCGCGGCCCTCACGGGTCCACCTCGGACGCGAAAACTTGCAGTTTTTCACATCCGAGGTGGGCTATGTTAGTGTGAATGTAGCCTTAGTCTGTCCCTACAACATCCGACTTCTCCCCTCAAAAAGAACAAACCTTTGGATGCTTGAGAAAACCTGCAGTTTTTGTGGTTTCGTCGTACTTCCAATATATTTTGTTCTGTCAAAACTAGGCATCGTGCATGAACCCAGTTATCTAGCACCTTAGAAATGCCCGTCATTGCTTATATGAACTAAAAGAATCACAAAATTGTGAGGGTATGTTCTCACAGCTTGTGTGGATCCAGGCATTTTTTGGAGCTGATTTTCAGTGTTTTTTATTTTTGCAAGAGCTTTTGATGCGTTTTGTGGAGTGTTTTTGAAACCTTTTTTTAAAGTGAATAGGAAATGGGGGGGGGGGCAGCTTGTAAAACACCTTAGGCCTCTTGCACACGACCGTAGTTTTCATCTGTAATTACGGTTGAAATTGCGGACCCATTCGTCTATAGGACATAGACACCTTTCCGTATATTTACGGATGTATGTCCGGGCCGTAGAAATGATCCGCAAAATATAGAACGTGTCCTATAATTGCAGCACCATAGAAGTCTATGGACGCTCCCGCAATTGCAGACGCCTACGTATGTGCGGATCCTCATTTGCGGACAGTAAAAACCCTTACAGCCGTGTGCATGAGGCCTTGGATCCAGTTCAGTTTTTGTTTGTTTTTTCTACGGCCCAAAAAATTTCCTGAGCTGGAGGAGCCTTTTTTTTTTTTCTGAAACGCTCGCGGTCAAAAAAAGTGTCATGTACTTTCTTGCCACAGTTCTGCTTCTGAACTCCCATTGAAATCAATGGAAGGCAGAAAAAGCATTTTTCGCAGCGTTTTTTGACCGCGGCGCTTAATGGTTGTGGGCGAAAAACAACGCGAACGTTGTGGCAAGAAATTGCAGGCAGGTCAAAATCTGCCTCAAAATTCCTTCTGCCTGCAAAATACTCAGTGTGAACAAGGCCTTATGAAGTAACATGTCACTACTATTTTATGAAGCGTATTTTTACAAGGCTTTTTCTAATTCTGCAGCTTAAAATTACGCCTCGTATGCAGCGTACATCCTATTGATATTAGTGGAAAGCTGTTTGCAGGTGTATTTTTGAGCATAATATAAGCATTTTATGATCGAACATGTGCCTGAAAATAAGCAGTGTGAACGTGGCCTAACACATCCTATATACTATATTGTTAGATAACTAGAATACATTTGCTGTTCTCGACTGCAGAACAGGAGGACAAAAATCACCTGAGGTGAAGAGACCATATTGGCTATCACCCAGCTTTCCCAGAAATATTTTTTTTTACTGGTAAAACTCATAGGGCAGTGTGGGTGTCCTTCTTTCTTCTTCTTTCTTCTTCTTCTTTCTTCTTCTTCTTTCTTCTTCTTCTTCTTCTTCTTCTTCTTCCTTTTTTTTTTTTTTTTTTTTTTTTTTTACTGTTCCGTGCTTTTGGTTTTTTCCCTTACTGGTAGCAAGGCTTTGTGTTGGAGCTTAACTAGGCTGTGCATTTCATATTTAAGAGACAAAATTATGTGAAAGTGAAACTTCTTTTGTGAATTTGTTGGAAAATGTACACCCCGTCACACACAATGTAGCACACAGTTTACCTTTCTGAGCTCTAACCTCCTTGTATTACCTCTATCAAAAAGTTGTTTAGTGTTGTAGCACTAAAATATTTGAGTGTCTTACAATAGGAGAGTACAAAGTACATATTGGTTCACAGCTGTACATTTTTGCAAACCTTTTTAAAAATACTGAGAAACAAGGAGAGAAGTCCCCACTACGCCTCATTCACTCGACAGGGTCCGAGTGTCGGCCGATGAAATCGGCCGTTTTTCCCGGCCGGTTTGCATCCATTCCGTTCCGGAACGTGTTGCCGTTTTTAACGGCCGATTTTGACCCGTTTTGCATCCGTTTTAAAATCGGATGAATTTCATTTAAATTTGTTGCCACACACAGCCCTCTGTAGGTAATGCCACCCAGTGTAGCCACTCACTTCTCCTGTAGCGGAATCCCCGGCCAAGGTGTCGGGGATTCCGCTTCAGAAGTGAGTGACGTCGCTGTGTCCATATATGGACAGCGTAGTCACTCACTTCTCCAGTAGCGGAATCCCCGGCCACGGGTCGGGGATTCCGCTTCAGAAGTGAGTGACGTTGCTGTGTCCATATATGGACAGTGTAGTCACTCACTTCTCCTGTAGCGGAATCCCCAATCCCCGGCCTGGGATTGGAGATTCCGACTTCTACAGGGAGCGTAAAAAGACCCTCCTCCTCACATGCACACTGCACTATGAGGAGGAGGAGGAGAGAGAGCGCGAGCGACGGAATACATGGCCATCACTCGGGACACATTCCGGTGATGGCCGTGTATTACCCGGCCCCATAGACTTCTATGGGGGCCGGGTAAACGTCTGAAAATAGGGCATGTCCCATTTTTTGACGGCCAGGTTTCCCGGGCCGTCAAAAAAAATCGGTCGTGTGAATAGCCCCATTAGGGGTCTATTGTTCCTAATGCAGCCGGGTGACGGCCGATTTATGAACGGCTGTCACCCGGCCGGGAAACCCTGTCGTGTGAATAAGGGCTTAAGGCCTGATTCACACGAGCATTGCGGATCTCGGACGTAAAAACCTCAGTTTTTCACGTCCGAGGTGCATCCGTGCTCAGCGCTGTGGGACGCGATGTCATGCATCCCCCATAGATGAGTCTATGGAGGGATGCGTGAAAAGATAGGACATGTCCTATTTGCTCACGGACCCTTCACACGGTCCGTTGAAACAACGGCTGTGTGAACGGCCACATATAATTACATAGGTCCGTGGGACGGCCGTTTAACACGTTCGTGTGAATCAGGCCTAAAGCTGACTTTCTAAGATAAATGAGGGCCACTAAGCAGAAGCGCTTATTTGGACAGTGGACCATGGAAATACCGATGTGGCTTACAAATAATGCTGAATGAGCTAGTCACCCAGCTGTCATCTGTGGAAGGCGAAGCATCGCTATAATGTGCACTGAATAGAGATTTCAGCTGTGCAGTTGTAAGAGAAGCTATGAGTATATTTGAATCCAACAAAAATTATTAAAACATAAATGGATGCATATAAAGCAAAATTCATCCTGCAAAAAATATTTACATACATACATACATACATACATACATACATACATACATACATACATACATACATACATACATGCATACATACTTTAAAAATAAGTGTTATAACCAGGGGGGGGGGGGATTGGCTTCTGGTTTAAAAATGGGAAAAACATAATTTCATTGAATTCGTAACACCGCACAAGAGAATGGAGGTTTACAGACCTAGGTTCATGGCCAAACAGTAGATTGCCGAGGGGTAACCAGTAGATAACCGTGACCGGTCAATTTGCAGTTCCCTAATTTCCTTGGTATAAACCGTGGTCACCAAAAGGGATATTAAAACTAAGGACATGCTACTTTTTTTTTCCGCTGCATGTTTTTTTAATTTCGCCCGTGGAAAGTTCTGCCCCATGTAAACAATTGGTCGGTTTCCCATTGAAATCAATGGGACGCTGTTTGTGAGCCAATTTTGGCTATTTTATTACGCAAAATCGACATGAAAATTGATTTGGTGAATGTGGCTATATGGTACCCACACACATGCCGGATTTGTTGCAGATTATTTTTGCAGCAAAATCCACATGTAACATGTGAATTTTGCTGTGGATTTCACCGCTTCTTCTGGTCAAGCCCTGCGTGGACCTGTGATGACGCCAGAATCCTACTCCTGCAACCTGGCCGCCTGTGACACTGACAGGGCTTGGCAGTGGTCCAGAGATTTTAAAAGACCAAGTCACAAACATGCGTACAATAAATGTAGGAGCAGTAGTGGTGACCTATCAAACGGGCAACAATAAATTTAAAGGGGAACACACAAATACCGTAAGGGGGAAGGAACATGAGGGCTACCCCCTTAAAAGCATGTCAGGACAAAAGCTTTGATATAGTATGTGTTCCGGATACACCTGTTATCAATCACATCTAAAGTTATGAGCTTAAATGTGATTGGTAACCGCTGGATCCTGCGTGTCAGAGACACGAAGGACCCACGGACACTGAACCTGACGGATACAGGTTTCAGCGCACTATACTGCTGCTCTGTATACAGGATACAAAGCAACTGTATTTAAAAAAGTGAAAATAATTTTTAATAAAGTAATTAGAAAGTTGCGCCATACATATTGATAGACATTTTTATTAAAAAAAAAACGAAACAATGATTTTAAAGGTGTACGTAGCCTTGAAACGTACAGGATCTTCCTCTACTGATCATGTCATATAAATGGTTAAATCGCTATAGTAAAAAAATGGTGACTTAATTATATTCAAAAGGGATGCGGAATATACACAGTTTCTGACACATGCAATAGAGTTGGCTGTGGTGTGCTGTATTTCTTATTCAATCATGTATTTTTTGTCAGGCTTGTCTCTAAGGAATACAGTATTTAATATTGTTTCTGTTTGTTTTAGTGTTGGGTGAATGGGAACTCTTAGTACTGGACTGATGTCACAGTCACCGCTTGCAAATCCAACATTAACCACTGGTGGTCCCCCTACTGACATGAGCGCCCAGGAACAAAACAATAAAGGTACAAGTATATAACAAATCAGACTATAATTTACCTTAAAGAGGCTCTGTCACCAGATTTTGCAGCCCCTATCTGCTATTGCAGCAGATAGGCGCTGCAATGTAGATTACAGTAACGTTTTTATTTTTAAAAAACGAGCATTTTTGGCCAAGTTATGACCATTTTTGTAGTTATGCAAATGAGGCTTGCAAAAGTCCAAGTGGGTGTGTTTAAAAGTAAAAGTACAACTGGGCGTGTATTATGTGCGTACATCGGGGCGTGTTTACTACTTTTACTAGCTGGGCGCTCTGATGAGAAGGATCATCCACTTCTCTTCAGAACGCCCAGCTTCTGCCAGATCACGCTGTGACGTCACTCACAGGTCCTGCATCGTGTCAGACGAGCGAGGACACATCGGCACCAGAGGCTTCAGTTGATTCTGCAGCAGCATCAGTGTTTGCAGGTAAGTAGCTACATCGACTGACACGATGCAGGACCTGTGAGTGACGTCACAGCGTGATCTGGCAGAAGCTGGGCGTTCTGAAGAGAAGTGGATGATCCTTCTCATCAGAGCGCCCAGCTAGTAAAAGTATTAAAAACGCCCCGATGTACGCACATAATACACGCCCACTTGGACTTTTACTTTTAAACACAACCACTTGGACTTTTACTTTTAAACACGCCCAGTTGTACTTTTGCAAGCCTCATTTGCATAACTACAAAAATGGTCATAACTTGGCCAAAAATGCTCGTTTTTTAAAAATAAAAACGTTACTGTAATCTACATTGCAGCGCCTATCTGCTGCAATAGCAGATAGGGGTTGCAAAATCTGGTGACAGAGCCTCTTTAAGTACGTGTCAATTTTCATTGCCTGCTTATGTGTATCTGTGCAGCTGATACTTTGTTAGAAGACACAGCAAAATTCATTAGTCTAGCATATACTCAGGGCTCAGTAGGAACTAGGAGTTTTGGGGCTAGTTCACACAGTGCTTTTTGGCGCTCCTTTTTTTTGCGGAAACTGGGCAAAAAAACCCAGCTGAAAACACCGCCTATTGATTTCAATGGGAGGCGGAGGCGTATTTTTTTCAGCGAGCTGAAAAAAACGCTCGTGGGGGGAAAAAGCGTCATGCCCTTTCTTCAGGCATTTCCGTCTCTGACCTCCCATTGACATCAATGTGAGGCAGAGAAAGTGGTTTTCACAGCGTTTTTTGCCTGCCACACTCAATGGCCTCGGCCGAAAAAAGCAGCAAGAAACGCAGCAAACAGAGTGCAGGCAGGCCAAAATCTGCCTCAAAATTCCTAAATTAATTTTGAGCCACATTTCTCCACCTGCAAAAAACTCAGTGTGAACTAGGCCTTAAAATGTGCGTTCAGTGAAATTTGCACCATGCCATTTTGTCTGTCCGTTGCTTCTTACTGAGTCCTTAGCAACAGACTACATACGATCTGTCTCCATTCAGGGTTATTTAAAGGGAAAATCATAATCTCCTGATATGCGATACATACATGTAAGAAGATCACTTATTTCTAGAAAGAAAGGGCTGTATAAAACGCGCAAACCCTTAGGTCCTGTTTACACCGATCTTTTTGCAGGTAGAAAAATTTGCCTCAATATTCATTCAGGAATTTTGAGGCAAGTTTTGACCTGCCGGCAGAAATTTGCTGCGTTTTTCGGTGCGTTTTTTTTGCCCACGGGCAAAATCCACCACAAAAAACACAATCTCTGCCTCAAAATGTAGGTCAACTCGTTTTTATACACTACTTACAGTTCTGTCCTTCCCACCCTCTTTCTCTCTCTCTCTAGTAGTAAAAATTGTTTCCCCTATTGCCCAGTAGTGGCAGCAGAGGCCCCCCTCCCAACTTCGTCACAGCAGGCCACTCTTCCTACTTTGCCAATTGTCATAGCAAGTCCACTATGCTCCTACAGAAGCCACAACAGCCCCTCCTTAATTCTTCACGTTTTCCCAACCCATCCTTCTAGAGGTTACTGCAGGACTACCCCCACATATTGTATGCACTGGAACATGTTCCTCACATGCTTATCATCCATCCATTGGAATAATTCAATACAGTGACTATAGACTCATATTCAAAGGAACTGTAGTGCATTGTAAGTTTTCCGATAGTTACTAATGCATGTTTTCTTAACTCCTATAGATTTAAAAAGAGGAAAGTGAAAAGTGTGGACAGGGTTCACAGGATCCCTATTCTCCCTAAAGATAAGGGTCCCAGGGACCTGCATCTATTAGGCATTTATGTGGATATGCTGTAAATGTTGATGGGAATACCCATTTAATAGTTAACACCACACTTGTACTGCTGCCTAAACCAGCAGAGGCAGCCCATCATTGGAGTCGGTACACAATCTATACAGGTGGTGATCACGCACTGTGGCATTCATTGGCTGAGCACAACACTGACTTCAAATTTACAACTGTGGCTTCACCAAACTCAAAGCTGTAGCAAGGAGCTCTCTCAAGATGTCCAAAAAGTTCTGGTAATGGGTAATGTAATTGACATGGCGTACGCATGAAAACTGTTTTTCACATTTTTATATTGTTCGGGCAAAAATGTCATCCTTTTTGTCATATGCATAAAACATTCTTGCGTCTTTTTTTAAGGTTTATAAATGTTCTGGAAATGAACAACCCCAAATAGCTGCCATAAGTGGTCTGATGTGTGACATATTCCTCATACATTGTGAAACTTTTTATATGCATTTGTCACATGTTTTTCACATCATGTATCATACACTTGAATTCACTTATTTATTTCCATGCTGCATTTGTCTGTTGATGGTTAAAGGGTTTTTCCACCATTAAAAAGACTAAAAAGTAATCCTGTCAACTGAACAAATCTTCCCATACTCTCCTTTTAAATCTTGTGCTGGTTTCTGTTTACATCACTGTAGAAATGACGTGCTGTACTAACGCGTGGGCACTGCAGCTAAACAAGTCCATGTGCTAAACCTGACTCTCTTGGGGAGAGCTGAGCTGAAGGGCCACTGTACAAAGACCCCCACCGATTTTAAGATTCTGAAATGTGACTATGACAAGTAAAAATAGTTTTGACGGTATTGACACTTTAACAATTAAATTATTATTTTTATTTTGGGGTGGGGGGGGGGGGTGACCTATTACTTGTTGATTCTTGATTGAATATTATACTATTATAAGGGAAACCAACTCAAATGTATATAAGAGGATGAAGTAGATGCTAGATTTATGCTTATTTCTTGTTCGTTAAATTGGGGGAGACAGACCATGCGTATATGATGTTGCCACTAGGAGGCTTGACACTGAAATAAAAAAGTGACTTCTCCTACAGGATATACCCTGCCCACAGACACTGAGCTATTCAGTCTTCGCTTAGTGTCGTAGGAGGCGGACACTTCTGCTGATAGCAGCAGAGTCTCCCAAGAATTTTCTATTTATTTTTATTCTTTTCATCATGGAGAACTAGGGTCTCCCTGTGTTCGGCAGACGCACAGTGGCATATATAAATGCACTGTTGTCCAACCTGCCTAGTAAACGCAGCAGCACTGAGAGGGTGTAATTGCTGGTCAGCACATCTGGGAGATGGAGAGCAGGCTGAGTGTTACTTACCTGTCACCTGCCCAAAAAACTGTAGCTGACATCTGTTAGATGGCAGGCGCCTCACAGATTCTGCTGCTTTTTTTTAAAAATTTCCTTCTAGCCCCCACCGTTGCTGAGATATCGGTTCTGTTAGTTCTGGTGTCCGCAATACACTTCAGGTCACTGCGCTTCAGATTCTGCGCCTTCCACGAACTCCATTTTTATACTTCAGCTCCAACGTTCTTAGGCTGTCTTTCCAGCCCACTCAAAAACAGAGGGTATTGTCTCTAAGGAATGGAGGCACCCGGACAAGAAGGTTTCCCACTCTAGCCATTTGGATGTTTTCTATTCTTTTCAAGCAGGCAATTCTTCCACTTGGGTGATGACTCCGGCGGTATATGATCCGGTTTCTTGCTTAGCCAAGGCCACTATCTTGCCAATAGCGAATTCCACTTCCTTCAAGGATCCTCTTGATTGCCGTTTGGCCTCCTTCGCTGAAACTACTTTTGAGGCCTCTGGCTATGCCCTTTGCTAATCTGGACAAATGCAAAAATTAGGCGAATACCTCACTAAATGGACACACAAACTCCATCATGGCCTGCTCTCAGGTCCTCCTTCGGAGGAACTAGTTCATCTGTCTCCCCTTATCTCCAATGATTCCAAGTATATCTGTGAAGCTGCCCGTCTGGTGGCGCAGGCCTCTGCTTTTCTCTGTCACTATTCGGAAGACTACCTGGCTCAAGGCTTGGTTTCAGCCTCCAAGCGCTCTGACTGCTTTTTTCCTTTATAGGGTCTCGTCTCTTTGGGCCAAGGTTGGAAGAGATCATCTCGGAATCCACGGGTGGCAAAAGCACCCATCTTCCTCAAAATAGGCCTACGCACACTACTCCGGCCAAAAAGGCGGGTCTGCGGTTTGGTTCCTCTTGTGGTTTCTCTAACTCCACATCCTCCAGGCCGCAGTCTCACCAGGATAAGAAGGCCAAACCTTCCCTCAAGACTCTGCCCTCTTGGCATCCTTTACTTCCACCTGCAAAAGTTGGAATCAGCAAGGCCTCTTCCGCCTGAATGTGCACCCCCACTCGATTTACAATGGGTGGCGAACAGGCTTCTGCACTTTCAGGACATCTGGCTCTCACACTTCGGATGCTGTGGTTCAGGAGGTAATATCTTTGGGATCCAAAATCGAATTTGCCAGCCTCCAGAGCGTTTCTTTCAGTCTGCTGTTCCACAGTCGTCCTCTAGGACGGCACCCTTTTTTTCTGGCAATCGACACTCTGCTTCTTCAGGGGGTCATCATTCTGGTACCCTTGAACCAAAGGTTCTGGGGCTTTTATTCCAACTTTTGTCCAAGAAGGAATGTCTGGTTCATCCCAACAGTCTGTCATTTTTGGATGGAATCTCTCTGATCTGTCATCGATTCCATGGAACAGGGGGAGTTTCTTCTGTGGACATCAAGGACGTATATTTACACGTCCCTATCTGCATTACCCACCAGTGCTTCCTGCGCTTAGCGATAGTGTCTCATCATTACCAATTTGTGACCCTTCCTTTCGGCCTGGCCACAGCCCCGAGGGTATTTACGATGGTTCTCTCTGCCGTTATGGCACTCCTTTGCACCAGGGGAGTCTCGATCAACCTTTACCTGGGTGACATTCTAATTATGTCTCCCAACAGTGAGGACAGCGAGATGGCTCTCCAGATCACTCTGGACACTGAGTCGGCTTGGTTGGATTATCAACCGGTCCAAGTATTTCCTATCTCCATCACAGCAGATAGTTTTTAGGGGTCGCGTTCAACTCTCGCTCGGCGAACATTTTCCCTTCCCCCGGAGCATCTCTTCATTCTTCAGGGCGGGATCTGTTGTTTAGACGGCAGCTCGCACAGGGGTTCACATTCACGGGGTCGACAATTAGGTCACGAAACAGTGGATACCGTGGAGTGGTCTCTTCACCAAGATATCTTCGACCAAATTTGTCTCGGACATTGTCCAGATGTGGACTTGATGGCCTCCAGGTTCAATCGATAGGTCCCCTGCTTCATCTCCCGAGCTCAGGATCCGGAGGCCTGCGCCGCGGATATTCTTGTGGTGCCATGGTCCGGCTTCAGTCTCCTGTAGGTCTTCCTGCCTCTGCTGCCGCTCCTTTTGGCAGTTAAAAGCAGAACGGATTCCTTCAATTCTGTTAGCCCCGGATTGGCAGCGCTACTCTTAGTACCCGGACCTAGTGTACCCTGTTGACTGACGTGCCGTGGCCCCTACCTCTCCTTCAAAACCACAAAAAAGGCCATACTTACTAGGTGGGTGGGTGAAAAATATTTAAAATTTAAAAAAAAAACGGTGTTTTTAAATTCGGAACGAAAAGTTCTAGTTTGGGACTCGCAAGGCACTGGGGATCCTTGACGTTGGGTTGCGAGCTTTGCGTATTTTGGCCAAAATAACTAATACCCCATGTTTCATGGATATTTTTACTATGTATACTTTTTTTTTTTTCAGGATGCAGCCAGGTCTTATATGCTGGGAGGGCATGATGTGCTGGCGTTTGGTTTGGCATGCAGAGCAGCCCGCTTTAGCTAACAGTAGCGGTGTTACAAATAGGCTGTGATTCGGCAAGATATGCTATGCCTGACGACGAGCACATTATCCCTCCACGTATTACACATAGTACTGCCTCCCCATGTACTATTCACAGCGCTAACCCCTATTCATCACACTTATTTATTATTTATTTTTTATTCCATTATCACACAGTTCTGACACTTCCATACATACACATTTCTTTTTTTTACCATACATTCACACCCTAGCACTACACTAACACTGTCACTCATTTATCGCACACTTGTGAGCACTTAGTTCACCACTCCCCTCAAGACTAGTGGGAGTGGCTATCACTATTTAATGCACACTCCTTCTGCAGCATTTTTTGACCAGTCTGCGTCCTGCTGGGAACGGGTTTTCACCCACCCACCTAGTAAGTATGGCCTTTTTTGTGGTTTTGATGTCATCTATGTCTCATTTTTTTTTCTACCTCTCCTTCTTGACACTCTCTCTCGGGGACCTCTCTTCCGCCAGAATTTAACTTTAACAACGTGGCTGTTGAAGCTGCTGTTCTGCAGGCTCGTGTTTTTTCAGTACTTGTTCTCCTCACTATACTTAAGGTTAGAAAGTCTTATTCAGCCAGCATTTGCCATCATACATGGAAGGCTTACCTTGGTTGATGTGACGATCGCAGGCTTTCACCCTTGTGTTTTTACCTTGTCCAGGATTCTATCCTTTTTACAGAGGGGTTTAGCACTCCAGTCCCTGATGGGGCGAGAGTCTGCTCTTTCCATCTTGTTCGGTCGCCCGTTGGCATCTAAAGCTGACATTAAGAATTTTTTTGCGCGGAGTGGCTTATGCGGTCCCCCACTTATCATCCCTCATGGGATCTGAATTTGGTCTTTGATGTATTACAATCGACTCCATTTGAACCGTTAAGAAAGAACTCTCCGTTTTCTATCCTCAAAAGTGTTTTTTTTTTCTGGTTGTGGTGACCTTCATCCGGAGGGTCTCTGAGTTGGCGGTTCTCTGTCAGTCTCCGTTTCTGGCTCTTCACCAAGACAAGTCGATGTTCCTCACAGTGCCCTCCTTTTTTGCCTAAAGTTGTTTTGGCTTACTATATGAATGAAGGTATTATCTTTCCGTCTTATTGTCCTTCACCCTGTCACCTGAGGGAGAGTTTCATCCACAACCTGGTTGTCGTCCATGCTCTGCGGACGTACCTTTCTATCATTGCATTTTTCTGGTGGTCAGATTCCCTCTTCATCCTCCCAGAGGTTCCGAGGAAGGTCTTGGCAGCCTCTAATGCTACCATTGCTTGGTGGATTAGAATGATTGTTCGCGAGGCTTATTGCATCCGGGGAAAGGCTCTCCCTTTCTGGGTCATGGCCCACTCTATCAGATCGGTTGGGGTTTCCTGGGCTGTATGCCATAAGGCTTCTGCCCTTCAATTTTGCAAGTCAGGCACAGGGTCTTCTCTGCACACATTCGTCAATTTCTGCCAGGTGCATACCTCCGCTTCTGCAGACTCTTCTCTGGGTCGCAAGGTATTGCAGGGATCTGTGAAATAGCTGACCATGTCCGTTCTTTTTCCACCCCTGGGGACTTCTCTAGGATGTCTCACGGTCTGTGTGTTAAGAAAACAGGATTTTTTTATTTACTCACCGTTAAGTCATTTTCTTGTCCAGTTTATTGGTGGACACTGCTCCCATCCATTTGTTTCAAGGTTTTGTTTTTTTTTTACATGTCAGTTTAAGGGATTGCCCTCTCGGGTTTAACATGTCTATTTTTACTTTTGTATCTGCTTGTCCTCCTACTGCTTGCGGACAGCCTGAATAGCTCTGTCTGTGGGAAGGCATATTCTGTAGGAATCACTTTTTTATTTCATAATATCAAGCCTCCTAGTGGCAACACCATCTACACACGGTCTGTGTCCCCCAATGAACTGGACAAGAAAAGGATTTTACGGTGAGTAATCAAAATAACTCAGGTTTTGTTTTTTGTTTTTTTTGTTTTTTTTTTTTTAATAAAGTATGTTTCTAGTGTTTTAAAGGAGAAATTTATTTTTTGTTTGGCAAAGATGCAGAATCCAGTCTTGAGGAGGTGGAATTTAACTGGGAGGAGTATCTAGAAGAGACTGGGAGTACAACCGCTCCTCACAACTTTTTCAAACATGTGAGTTATTAAAGATAAACCTTACATTTTCATGGACTTATTTAGCACTCGCCATCTTCACGCATCAGGCAGAAAATGTAATGATTAGATCAGAACAGTAAGTGTCTAGAAAGCGTAAAATTTGCAGTTTGTCAGGATGTTTTACATTTTATTTAACCACTATGTAATACTCCTATCACAAAATACAAGCAGGATAACCAGTATAATTCAAAATAAAACCTCTTTACTAGATACAAAATAAAATACGGAATATAACATGGAACGACAAATCCATGATGCAAGGATCCCTACACGTAAATACTAAAAACCTCCTATAGAAAAAAATGCATGGATAAATACAGCAAAGTGCAAGTGCCTGAACAATAAATGCAGCAGCCCTATAGTGACGAGTTGGGGAAGACCATTAAACTAGACAGGCCAAAAGAGGGGGAGCCTGATCCCCCCCCCCCCCCCCCCCCCCCAACACATTTCCATCTGCTTTGTCCGGAGGTCTTACTACTATGTAGTTTTGTATTCACAAGTCATTATATATATATATATATATATATATATATATATATATATATATATATATATATATATATATATAGTATAATTTATTTTTTATTTTTTTTCGGCTTATTTAGTACAGACCTGTTCTGCAGCACTGTTCACGTCAGTCCTTGTCGCCAATAGGGCTCACAATCTAGTTTTCATATCTCAGACACACTGGGGCTTTTTTCATAGGAAGCTGATTAACTGATCAGTATGTTTTTAAAGTGTAGGAGAAAATAGGGGAACCCAGAGGAGACCCACGCCAACACAGGGAGAACATACAAACTTCGTACAGATGTTTACTTCAGCAGACATTTTGCGGAATTCCCCATGATGATGATAAGTTTAGGAATGACTAGCTAAGCAAAATATTTCTTACTTGGCTATTGGTCCCTGAACTTCTTGCCTTGGGTGATGCCCCTAAAATGTTTTGTCACTCTTAAGGTACCTGTACTTTTATTAATATCTCAGAGGCTTTGTGTAGGAAAAAGTAAATTGTTCTAGAGGGAACCAATCACTAACTTAATGCTGCCCTCTCTAATGGCAGTTTAAAGTAGTGAGACACTCCGATTTCAGCAGTCTGTCACTCATGTCTGAGTTTAGTAATTTGGGATAACTTACATTTTGAATATTGTAGTGCAAGCTTTGGGAGGAATGGAGTCTGGCGTATTCATGAGCTCCTGCTCCCTCGCTTAGCCACCGATGATTGATTGACCACTTTCTCCCTATTACTTTGCATAGGGAGAAAGCTGTCAATCAAAGGAGGCTAGGTAGGGGGAGCAGCAGCTCATGAATATGCTGGACTTCTTGCTCCCAGCGCGCGTGTCTTGCTTGAACATTTCAAATGTAAGTTATCCTAAATCTCTAAAATATCGGACATGAGTGAAAGACCGCTAAAATCGGAGGGGGCTGCATAAAGTCTGACAGGTCTCCTTTTAAATGGCGCTTTGCATTAAAGGCAATGTGTTGCCAGAAAAACATGTTTTTTTTTTAAAAATTAAACATTTAGTGTGTGGGTGATTAAACATGGTTCAAATTTTTTTTATTTTTTTCACGAGTCAGGAAATAGTCAGGAAATATTATAAATTAATTCTAATTTATAATACTACCCATTTTTGGTCACTAGATGGAGCTATTCCCAAAATTGCAGCATTGCAACAATGGGTTAAAAGCCCTCGCTCTAGTGAGCTCTCAGCATCCCCCCCTCCTTTATCCTGGCTAGTGCCGGGATAAACGAGGGGTTTGAACGGTGTAACCTCCTACGCTGTGTGTCGCCATTGTTTGAGCTAACACACAGCGTAGTAGGTTTACATACAGTAGTAAACACACACAAACACGAACATACATTGAAATCTCTTACCTGCTCCTGCCGCCGCGGCTCCCTCCGGCCCGTCCGCTCCGTTTGCTGCCGCTGGTCCAAGTGCACAAATCCGGAAGCCGCGACCGGAAGTAGTAATATTACTGTCCGGCCGCGACTTCCGGTCCACAGGAAAATGGCGCCGGACGGCGCCAATTTCGAATTGGACTGTGTGGGAGCGGCGCATGCGCAGTTCCCACACAGACGCCGTACACTGAAGTCAATGGGACGGGAGCCGTTCGCAGTCCCTATGGGACTGTGGCTGCCGTATTCCATGTCTGTATGTGTCGTTAATCGACACAGACAGAAATGGAACAAAAAATGGCAGCCCCCATAGGGAAGAAAAAGTGTAAAAATAAGAAAAAGTAAAACACAAACACACAAATGAATATAAACGTTTTTAATAAAGCACTAACATCTTTAACATATAAAAAAATAATTTGTGATGACACTGTTCCTTTAAGTCCTAGTACAGTTGGATTCTCCTTTCCTTTTGCTTTTTGAGGACAATCCCTTATGGCTAAATTGGCTAAAATTATTTAGATACCATTCATATATGTTCTGTATCTGAACAGGTTGACACCTCCATGCAGACTGGTTTGTCTCCAGGAATGAAGTTGGAGGTCCCACTTGGGACAGACCCACAGTCTTACTGGATTGCAAGTATCATCACCACTTGTGGCAAATTGCTGCTTCTGCGATATGATGGATGTGGTAAAGATCGGTCTGCAGACTTCTGGTGTGATATTGTGACTTCTGACCTTCACTCCATTGGCTGGGCCAAGCAGAACAAGCAGACCCTTCAACCACCAGAAAGTAAGATACAGCATTGCTTTTCATGATCGGCTGCTGATCTTTTATGTCCTACAGATATAAGTTAAGGATACGATGGTTTCAATTCTAAACTGGATATTTGCCACCATACTTGATCTGCCATATTTCTTGTTTTTCCTATAGTTTTCTCAAAGCCTAGATGCTTAGAACTGGTGAGTTCGAATTATTTGCCTAGACGCTGCTACATGTAATGGAGTAGACAAATGCTTCTTCAGTAGACTTTACAAGGAGTAGGAAACTCCGAGATATGCTTACTATCCAAAACAATTGCTGTCATGTTTTACATCATTATTGGATGTATGGGTTTCTGATTTTGACCTACATGTATGTCAGTGCGATCGCATGGGCACCGGATCTCTGCCCGTGTGATCATCCGCTGCAGAGACAGTTGTGATTGATGGCTGCGCTCCTGTACTATTGGCTAGCACGGAGAAAACTCAGTTTAGGCCCTAACACATCGTGATCCACGAGGATTGAGGTTCTAACACATGGAGGGGCTCCCTTTGTTATGTCTTTGTCAGCCCCTGCATCATGACTAATTAAGGCCCCCATGCTGTCTAGTATTAATGCCTGTTAAGGCATACCTTAGGTTTGCCGTAACAAATGTTTGTGTATTTTAACTGCACAGGCAATGATGTACTTACAGCACATTATAATTAGAAAATAAAATTGTTTTAAAAAACAAAAGTCCCATTTTATAGGGCAATTTTTTTCTTCTGTTAAACACATTAAATAACGTACAGAATCAATAACACAAATGGAAAAAAAACATCAAAGATGACTTATTGTCAATTTTTATTAAATAAACATTTAAATAGGAAAAAAACATACATATTGGGGTTCTCCACACTTAAAACCCCATACAGTAAAGTTTTATAATGTCTATTGCATAAAAAAAAATCATGTTTGTGGATTAAAGTCTGAGACATGCTACAGATCCTAAAAAATAGAAAAGCTCAAGATGTGCAGAGTTTATACATGCGATCTATACCAATATCTATATGTAAATTTCTTGACAAAATTACCAAAACTAAAGAGGCAAAAATTTCCATTATCCAGATGTTATACCTAGTGCGGGGTCTGAGGGGGCAGGGAAAATTCCTGTGTCATGCGACGCCCCCGTGCACTAGGCATAAGACCGTGTATCCGTTTTGTTTTCCAACCTAAAGGGGTCGTCCCACCATTAAATATAATAATATTTTTATACATCGTAAAGAAATGAACAATGTTTTCCATATGCATATGATAAAAAAAACAACGATTCGGTGAATATTTATATTTACTTAGTATTGTACCATCTGATGTTCAAAGTGTGTAGCAATGTTCACGTCTACCTAATGAGCGGACTACTAGTGGACACGCGTGCTCAGTAATTCTTCCATTGCCAGTTCTTCACCTAGTGATCCTGTTTACTGCAGAGCAGTCAATTGAAATGGCTTTCTGCTTGTCAGGGCAGGAGCAGAGCCTCTGCAGTATCATGGCAGTATAGCTGAGGAGACTCCTTCTTCTCAGCTTGTTAGGTCTGTAAAGCCCTGCATCCTGCCAGCAGTTGTGAACCCCGCACATGGCCACTCAGCCTTTGTTTTATTATATTTTTATTGGTTTCTAAGGGAGTTCATACTGTGGCAGTCACAGTATTTTTCTTCACTACCCTGGATCCAATGAAAAGTAAGAAGGTACCATACAGCTGTCAGAGGGGATGGGAGGCTCATTCTGCTCACTTTTCACCCCACACCAACCGCAATGATTAACAGCAACACCAAGTAGGACAATAACGATGATTCAATTTGATAACCCCATTTAATCAGTGGCGTAACTATAGGGGTCGCAATTGTGAGCGGGCCAGGGGGCCCGCGGCCGCCTGCATGACAATGAAAAGTTAATATAGTAACTGGGGCCTATGTAATAAACTACACGGGCCACCGTAACTATAGTAACTGACAGAACTTACATTCCTCCTTCTGGAGCGCAGCGGCGGTCCTGACGTCACAGCACTGTGCGCAGTGCATGATGTCACAACGCTAAGCGCTTCGCACAACATACCGACCCTGGATGGAGTCGGGACCTCGGCTGCGGCCAAAGAGGAGGGTACGTTTAATACCACGGTCTGCTGGAGCTGATGGGTCAAGGTCCGACTCCTGGTACCCCCGCCAATCGGCTGTTTTGAAGGTGGTGCAGCGCTAGTACGAACTCCCCCTTCATTCCGGTCACTTTCTCACACTGAATCGCCGACACGAACCCTTAGGCTTAGATAAGATACAGGGTCCAACAAACTGTATCACACATGCACATGGGCCCTGTATCTAAGCCTACCATATGTGTTGGGCTGTGTTCACATCACCGTTGCCCTTCCGTTGAGGGGTTCTGTCAAAATGCACTATTGATTCCGTCAAAACAATGGAACCCTGTCAACTGTGACAAACGGAAACTTTTAGCAACATTTCTGTCACCATGGAGATCAATGGTGAGTGAAACGGAAGCTGAGGTTTCAGTTTGCATTTCCGTTGAGGGGTTAACCTGATGGAAACCTCCGACAGAAGGGCAGAGGTGATGTGAACAGGCCCTTACTAATGATTTTTTTTTTTTTTAGTGCTTGTGTTTTTTCTAAAGGTTCGGTCATTGGACTACGTTGGATTCGAGGACTACTTCGATGATGGCTTTTTTTTTTATTAATAAAATGGTTAATGAGGGTTCTGTGGTAGTTTTTTTATTTCCATAAACCGCTTTATTTTTTATTTATGTCTTTTGTATTTTTTTTAAGCTTCATTACTACCGCCTTATTAATAGCTGCTGGCTGATTACTAAGGCGGGACTTAGTGTTAGCCGGTAAAGAGGCTAACTCTTAGGCCTCATGCACACGACCGTATTTTTTCCCACCCGTAAATACTGGCGTAAATACGGGTCCGGTGTTACACGTATTCGACCCGTTTTGCACCAGTATTTACGGACCCGTGCCCGTAAATATGGGTCCGGTGTCACCCGTATTCCACCCGTATTTACGGGCACGTTTTTGCCGGCAAAATAGCACTGCACTAATCGGCAGCCCCTTCTCTCTATCAGTGCAGAATAGAGAGAAGGGACAGCCCTTTCTGTAATAAAAGTTAAAGAAATTCATACTTACCCGGCCGTTGTCTTGGTGACTCGTCCCTCTGTTCACATCCAGCCCGACATCCCTGGATGACGCGGCAGTCCATGTGACCGCTGCAGCCTGTGATTGGCTGCAGCGGTCACATGGGCTGAAACGTCATCCAGGGACGGCCAGGACGTCGGGCCGGATGTCGAGAGGGACGCGTCACCTAAGGCAACGGCCGGGAGACCGGACTGGAGGAAGCAGGAAGTTCTCGGTAAGTATGAACGTCTTTTATTTTTATTTTTTACAGGTTGCTCTTTATTCTGATCGGTAGTCACTGTCCAGGGTGCTGAAAGAGTTACTGCCGATAAGTTAACTCTTTCAGCTCCCTGGACAGTGACTATTTACTGACGTCTCTTAGCAACGCTGCCATAATGACGGGTGCACACATGTAGCCACCCGTCATTACGGGAGTTCCATAGACTTCTATGGACTGTCCGTGCCGTTATTACGGCCTGAAATAGGACATGTTCTATCTTTTTTAACGGCACGGGCACCTTCCCGTAAGAAAACGGGAAGGTACCCGTGGCCAATAGAAGTCGATGAGCCCGTTATTACGGGTCGTAATTACGACCCGTAATAACGGGAGTTTTTACGGTCGTGTGCATGAGGCCATACCCCCATTATTACCCCGGTACCCACTGCCACCAGGGGTGCTGGGAAGAGCCAGGTACGATCTAGTACCCGACCATCTGTAGTGATAGCCGGGAACTGGGGCGGCCGCAGGCTGGTATTATTAGGCTGGGAAAGGCCAAAAACAGTGGCCGTTCCCACCCTGGTAACTCTAGGCTGCTGCTGTGTTGTATCTGGCTGGTTATGAAAAATAGAGGGAGCCCACGTCATTTAAAAAATAAAAAAAATAATTGGAAAGAACGATGTGGGGTTCCCCCATTTTTATAACCAGCCAGATACAACATAGCAGCAGCAGGCTAGCATTACCAGGGTGGGAAGGGCCACTGGTTTTGGGCTTTCCCAGCCTAATAATACCAGCCTGTGGCCGCGCCAGTGCCCAACCATCACTACAGACCCTGGTGGCGGTGGTTACTGGGGTAATAATGGGGGTTAGTGATAGCCTCTTCATGTCTAACATTAAACCCCGTCTTCGTAATGGACGTTGTCAATCCGCCAGCGGCCATTACTAATGTGGTAGTAATAAAGTTTAGAGAAAGACAGAAAAAAATCTTATTGAAATAACAAATCCCACACACAACCCTCGTTATCCATTTTATTGAGAATAAAAAAAAAACGCTGTTATCTAAGTAGTCCTCGAATCCGAAGTAGTCCAACAACCGAACTTGTAAAAAAACACAAATAATTAACACGCAAAAAAGCAAAACTATTATTATTCTTACCTTTCCTGGGTCCAGTGCTGGAGCCGCAGTGTCAGCGAGCTGGGCCCTATATCTAATCCGATCATGTGTGATCCGGTCTGATGAGTCACTGTATGTAATCCTATCCATAGCTATAGGGTCGTAGTGCTATAGATATGCTGTCTTATATATACACACACACTTTTTTTTTTATTTTTTTTTAGGGGGGGGGGCATATGTATTGGGGCGATTTCCCCTGATGTTTCCAGACCTTAGCGAAGCCCCTGACTGCTAGTGCTGCATCGTTGGGTCACTTAGGAGACCCAGCCATGCAGCTGAAAGCTGCGGGCCGTCAGCCATGAGAAGTTAGTGGGGCACAAGAAGAACCTTTGCATCTTGGCCCATAAGCCTTTAGCTTTGCCCCTGCTTTTAATATTTAAGAAGGTGGTAGAGCAGAACATTGGTGCGTTGTATTAAACAGAGCACAGACAAATTATATTTAGAAGCTTCTTCTTAAACTTCTGTTTATTTAGACCATATTCTGTATAAGTGGTGGGACACTGTTTATATATGATTTAAAAGTTATATACACCAGATTTTCTAGTATTAGATTGATCATAGCTGAAACTAATGTAATAATAGTAAGGAAGCCAAACTGCATAGTACCAATCGCATGTTAACTTCTGTGTGCATAATTGGGCAGATTTACGAAGACTGGTGTATGAAGCCCGCAGGACTTTGATGCGGCTAAGTTTATTAAGAGGCTACGAGCTGGCGTAGATTTTCCCTATAGTTTACACCAGAACATTTTGATACATTTTCCACAATGTATTCAGACTACGGAGAGCTCTTATTGCTCTGTTATACAGACTGCAGACATTAGGAGAAAGCATTGATTTACACTATGGTAATATATAAAATTAAAGCTTTTGTATAGTGGTATTCATGAAGGTAAATGCTGTTCACAAATATAATTCATAGTTTTTATCATAGAGCAAAGGACAGCTCATTTTTGCCGGAATACATGTAACGTACTGTGCATCTTGCAGTTACTGATGGGCACAAGGTTTGCTGTCTGTGAATGTGCGTTCCCTAGAGTAAGCCTGGTTGTAGCAAAACAATGCCCTTGGCAAAGAGAAAATATTATGTTCCAGACTGAAGCAACTTCTGTATAACCGGTAAGGCTTCGTTCACATCTGCGTCAGGGCTCCGTTCCGTCTGACCTTTTCGTCGGAATGGAGCCCTGACTGACACAAATGGAAACCATAGGTTTGATTTCAATGGTGACGGATCCAGTACCAATGGTTTCCGTTTGTCTCCATTCTGCAACTATGCTATTCGTTAGTCGACTACGCTATTGATTCCGTCAAAACGACGTAACCCTTGCACAACGGAGACAAACTGAAACCATTCGCACCCGCTCCGTCATCATTGAAATCAAACCTATGGTTTCCGTTTGTTTCAGTCAGGGCCCCATTCTGACGGAAAGCTCAGACGGAACGTCAGAATAGAGCCCTAACGGATATGTGAACAAAGCCTTAGCTGGTTTTTAACACCTCCTGACATTAGATTTTTAGATATTTAGATTATAGACCAAAATGGCTCACAGCGACACTATCTCCTCCACTGTCTGGCTAAGATTGCTGTTGTGGTTCGGGGCTGGTTCCGGTGCTCACGTTGGGAAGTTTCCCTGCTCGTCTACTCACCGTTCTGGGATCTAAATCTTGGATCCTCTTCCAGCGATGCCATCTTCAAGGAGGTCTGCCACGTGGTGAGAGGAAATACTCACCAGGTCCTGCTTGGTCGGCTACGGTGTGCTCGCCTGTCTGCCGCTCAGGGATCGGAATCTCTGAACTCCTCTTTGTGCTGACATCTTCAGAAGGTTTGCCACGTGCTGCAGCGAGGTTCCAGAGGATTGCTTGTCACGGCCTACTGTGCAAAGACGCGGTCTCTCATTCATCAAGCTCTCTCTAGTTCAAAGACCTCGGCTCATTGTACTCGTGCTTTTCTGGCTCGCACCTGCCCGCCAGTCGAAGGATATATCTGGGGACACCAAGACAGCTGAAACTGTCTGGTTCCACTCAAACTACCTCCTGCTAGGATATCCACTGCCTAGAACGGGGTGAGAGACACAATCTTACCTACTGAGGGGGAAGTTGCCTGGTTTTCTCCTGCTCCAGGAGCTGACAACGCTCAGAACAAGAGGTGTCGAGTTGGGAATATAATCTAAGTTCGCAGTCTCTACTAACACAACCCCATCTTCTGGTGAAGAGCTTCCTAGTTCCTTCATACTCATTTACCATGGCAAAAAAAAGGGGAAAATCGACTGCTCCCAGGAAAATGAGAGTTCTTTGGAAGAATTTTCTTCAACTTTACATGCTGTGGATATGCCTTCTCCACTGAGTTTACAAGCCCAATCCTCAGTCTCTCAGGTCCCCCCGTGGGTGACTGATCTTAGTCCAGAAGGACATAAATGAAGATCTAATACCTCTCCCCCGGCTTCTCCTAAAACCATGGAGCCTGCACAAAAAAGAAGCAGTATCGATGGTGATACATAATTAAATTTTCCATTTAAACCCGCAGTATATTTCCCAATTTCCATCATCTGGAGAACCCATTACTGTGGATACTCTCAAAGATATGCTAGTTATCCTGCAAAATGGAATTAATACTAATATGTCCTCCCATGATCCGCAAGTTGCAGTCTAACGTAAATATCCTAGGTGAAATAACGGATCATTTGGAAAGAAAGATGGAAGAATATTCTGTTGCCCATAACGAATTGGTGGATGCGCATATTGCTTTAGCTTATCATGTAAAGTGGCTTAAGACCAAAACAACGGACGCAGAGTACAGATCAATGGGGTACATTCTAAAAATACGGGGCATCTCAGAGGAGGTTCCTCTATTGAATCTCACGAAATATATCAAACTATTGGTCCTCTCAATAGTGCCAACGCTCTCAGACCTGGACTTGACAATCGATCGTGCTCACAGACTGCCTAAGTCCAAACAAACTCCGACTCTGACCCTAGAGACTCCCTGGTTAGGGTACACTTTTATCATATCAAGGAACTTATTATGTTCACATCCAGGAAACTCCGCCGTCTATCTCCTCCCTATTCCTCAGTATTAATTTTTCCAGATTTGTCTGCAGCTACTTTGCAAACTCGCTAAAATCTTCTGCCAGTTACCAAGCCTCTGCGTGACAACAATATCAAGTACCGCTGGGGATTCCCCACCAAACAAATAATTTCTTATAAAGGATCATCCCATGTCGTCTCCTTGGTGGAGGAGGGCATTTCTCTGCTGAAAAAATGGCACATCGCTCATCCTGGATACGATCCTCCACCTGATGGTTGTTCTCCTCCTAGAATTTCTCCTGACTGGCTTCCCGCTAAACCCAGAAGATCTCCCACTTGAGATGCGGTAAGATGCCTGCACTGATCCTATACCCATCATCATTATATCCTGACACGAGATAATGTTCATTATTTTAATTTTATTTTTTTTGTATTACTCATTTTGGACAAATTGTTTTTCGTACCAAAAATTTGGTATCCCCCCCAGAGACCACAGTGCGTATATGCGCTGTACCTACTGTTGCATGTATTAATGCTTGTATGTTAATGTTACGTTGCTTATGTTCCTGGTTCTCTACTGTGACTGCTGCATCTCTCTCATACATTGTAATATGTCTACAATATTACTATTGCAAATTTGATCTTTATATCTCTGTATGCTCCACCGTGCTGACACTAAGCCGTCTTCCATGCCGTAGCTTTATTTAGAACGCTAATGGTTCTGAAGATATCATCTATTAACGTTAAGGGGCTAAACAGTCCCTTTAAACGTAGTATGTTATGGAGGGAGGCTAAGTTGACTCAGAGACTCAATGACGTTTACTCTTAAGTCTACTCTTCTGGACCTACAGGGTCGTTTTTCTTGGCATAAATTGTGACATCAACAATATTTTGTATACAATTTTCAATGTTTACCTCCCCAATAAGCGACAGGGACCTTACTTTAGATCCTTGCTCCCTAAAATTCAGATCTTTGCTCAGGGCCTTCTAATTATAGGAGGAGATTTCAATTTAGTTCTTGACTCAAATTTGGACACTACCTCATGTTTGGGAAATACCCCACTACTACACGACAAAAGCTTTTTTTCAGCCCCTCATAAGTCCTACTCCATGACCTTTTCCTGGTTTCTAATAGGACCCTTATCCAGTCCCGTTCTTCCTCCATTGGCACCATAACATGGTGAGACCACGCACCTATATCCTTCACATCCTCCCCCTTCTCGATGGAGATTAAACGATTACATCCTACTACACCCTGATCACCAACAATCCTTGAAAAACAGCTGATCCAACTTTTTTTTAGATCATGTTGGTTCAGTACAGAATCCTCATACCTTATGGAATGCTCATAAGGCATTCATGCACGGTATGCTTATTAAAGCAGGATCTGCTGCAAAATGGAAAAGGGAAAAAGAGATTTGTGACTTGCGCTCCTCAATAGCGGACATGGAATCCAAGAATAAATCAACTCGTTTCGGAACTCCGTAGACTTAGGGTACAGCTCCAATCATTACTGACTTCCCAGTATGACAGAGCCTTTAAAAAGCTAAAACTCCAATCCTATGTTCATAATAATAGAGTGGGAGCACTACTTGCCAAAAAAATTAGACCGGTATCATCTAGATCCCATATAGCATTTTTGAAGGATGCCCAAAATAATAAGATTCTTGACCCTAGATTAATTGCTAAACAGTTTCATTCATACTATTCCTCTCTATATAACCTTCGCCTCGACAACAACCTGATACAACCGAGTACTAAAGATATACAATCATTTCTAAATTCCATTTCCCTCCCAACTCTCTCTTCGCAACAGGTGGAGAAATTATCTTCCCCCTTTACTAGCCAGGAAGCCTCTAAATGTATTTCCTCCCTTAAACCACATAAGGCCCTGGGACCTGATGGGTACTCTAACTCTTATTATAAATGTTATTCATCTATATTAACCCCACATTTAGTTCAGGTGTTTAATAAGGCCATGGTAGATGGAAACTTCCCAAAAGAAATGCTTGCTGCCACCATAGTGACTTTACCAAAACCAGGAAAGGATCCGGTAACCTCTGCTAATTTCCATCCTATTTCCCTTCTAAACTCGGATCTCAGAATTTACGGTAAATTACTGGCCGACAGACTTCTACATGTAATCCCGCGGCTAATTAATCCTGACCAAGTTGGTTTTGTGTCTAGCAGACAGGCCCCCTGATGGGACCCAAAGATTTTTGAACTTGATTCAAAAGGTGGAGGCCTCTCGGACGCCTTCTCTGCTTCTTGCTTTGGATGCGGAAGTGTTCGACAGGGTCCACTGGGGTTACTTGTCGCTTATATTAGATAAGTTCGGATTTTGTGGCGGTATTAAATCTGCTATATTGGCTCTTTACTCCACACCTTCGGCTAAGGTTCTGTCCAGGTTTTCTTTCCGATTCTTTCAACATCACCAACGGGACTCGTCAGGGGTGTCCTTTTATCCCCGAAAATTTTTGCTATGGTCATGGAGCCTCTGGCTGCAAAAATTAGATCTGCAGGTATCCATGGCATTCAGGTGAACCAATATACCCACAAAATAGGATTATATGCGGCCGATGTCCTTATATCCTGCACGCAGCCCCTTTCCTCCTTGCTGTCATTACAAATAGTTCTCTCAGAATTCGGCAAAATCTCCTATTATAAAGTTAAGGACACCAAATTTCAAATCCTGAACGTTCGTATAGATAAAGCGACCTGTACATTACTTCTCAATTAGCATATTTATGGCAGGATGGCTCCCTGACTTATTTGGGTATATCCCTGACGAGTCCCAGTTCACAAATGTATACTAAAAATTATCTTCCCCTCATTCCCAAGATCTCACACCATCTAGGCACCTTTTTTAAACCTATGATCTCCTGGGCAGGACGTACGGCTATTGTTAAGATGATGATACTTCCTATTATTTTGTATGTTTTCCGGGCGGTTGTTATTCCTGTTCCTGTCACCTTTTTACAAAAATTGCAACGCTTACTCACCAATTTTATTTGGGCTGGAAGAAAGCCTAGGATACGCATCTCCACCATGGTTCGGCCTTGTTCTGGAGTGGGGATGGGGGTCCCAGATGTGAGAAAATACTATGTCGCTACAATTCTCTCCCATCTTCGACATTGGTGGAATAATAACTCAGACCTAAGGTGGGTCGCCATTGAAAGAGACTTAGCCAGGGTACCTCTAATATCATTGTTACGTTCCAACGACCAGACTCCAATGAGTTTCCCGACCAGCTCTTCCACATTAGCTGCTTCTGTGGCAGCTTGGAAATATCTGAACAAGAATACACCTACTGGGGAATACAAATCGTTGAAATATTTATCGATCCCTGACATCTCCTTCCAGGGATGGGAAGAAGCAGACTTTTCCCAGATAAGTCTTCTCCTGGAGTCCACAGGTCTCGTCTCATTCCAACATCTCAGAAATATGTACGGAATCACAAATCGGGACTTTTTATAAATATCTCAGTTTCCGACATCTTTTACAGTCCTGGTCACCTGACTCTCCGACTGTCCCCAAGCTAGCCTTCGATTACTTTAACAGATCATCTCAACAGATAAAAGGTATTTCCTTTTTTTTTTTTTTTTTATTCTGCTCTCCAACAACCTCAACTATCCTTGAAGCCAGGACATTTCTTGGTGTGGGAAGAGGAGCTAAACGACGCCACCATCTGGATGGATGACTGGAAGCAGTTCATCGCATTGGGAAACTGCTTTAAAAATGTTGGTGGTATAAAACCCCTGCACAAATTACAGGGTTTTAACCGTCCTACTCCCCACTATGTTGGCATGCTTGTGGTGAAAGGAGCGATTTCCTTCATGCTTGGTGGAAGTGCCCGCTGGTATATAATTTTGGAAGGTGACCTTTTCCTTAATATCTAAAGTTACTCGTTGCACAATCTTCCCGTCCCCAGAACTGGCTCTGTTTTATTGGCATTCTGGATATCCCGAAATTCATAAGGACGATTGTGGGACTTATAATAATGGCTGCTAGGATTGTGATAGCTAGATCCTGGAAATCCCTGTCACCCCTGGTAATTCAGGAACTTACTAACCAGGTTCGTCTGGATTGGCTAATGGAAAAAATGTTAGCATCACGAATTGACTGATATTCTGCCTTTGCCTCGCGATGGTCTATCTGGTCTGACTTTGTAGATCAACTTCCTACCCCTTGCCCACAAATTCCTGATGTATCTGTTTGATGTGATGTATCCAGTATTTTTGTAATACGAACTGGCATGTATGATTTCTTATACTCTGTTAAATGGATTTAGTTCAGACAATGTATAATCATATTGTCAGTCATGTTATATGTTTTGATATTCAATAGACATGTATGACTTCTATGCTACTCCTTATTTCTTCAGCAGTCACGGTTTCTTTTACTGTCTGTTTTCTGTTTTTGTTTTCTCTCATTAGGTTTGTACTAATGTTATACTTCTTATTCCTTTGGACTAAGGATGTTTGATGTAATTACTTAATTAAAAATAAAACCTTTTAAATTGGAAAAGCAAAATATAGGTTAATTGGTTACCTATTGAATTGTCTTGTGTCTGTTAGTGTTGTCCATACACGAAACGGCTGTGCTGCTGTAATAGCCGTGTGGTAAAACCGTACACTGTTTTTCCACAAATTACCACAGTTTTGCGAAGCACTTTTGGACCGTTCAGCTCAATCCCATTCCCTTGTATACCAGACCCAGCCCATGGGCAACAATGGAACTATTTCTGAAGTAAGGATCTGTTCACATCTGTGACAGAGGCTCCTGACGGACATATGGCAGAAAAATACAAGTATTTGCAAAGCCACATGACCATAGAATCCAAACAGCTGACTGTATAAGACACACTTATTTCACTATTTATTTTAGCACATTTTGTAAAAAGCTCGATTTCCTTTTTTTTTTGTCCTTCAGTTTTAAAGGAGAAATTGCAGAACTGGGAAGAATTTCTTGCAGAGGCATTGAAAGAGGCTTGCAGTGCACCTATTCACCTGCTAGAGGGCGTGAGTATACCCTTCACATGAATTGGTATAGACTGAAACTATGGTGACTTGCATATCTGTGTGGTTATACAAGAAGTGTAGGGAGTAATCCTTAAATGGGTTTTCACACAAAACATGTATCCCCTATCCTGTGAATATGGGGGATAGATGTATGATCGCTGGGGGTCCAACTGCTGAGACCCTCAGCGATGAAAACGGGGGACCGAAAGTCCTCCATGAGAATGGAGCCCTAGTGCGCATGCTCGACCAGCGCTCCATTTATTTCTATGCAAATGCCAGAGATAGCGATCCCATAGAAATGAATGGAGTGCTGGTCTATTGATTCCGTCAAGTAAATGGAAACCTTACGTATCAGAGATAAACGGAAACCATTAGCAACGGAAGAATTACCAATAAAATCAATGGCAATGCAAACGGAATCTATGGTTTCAGTTTGCCTTTCCGTTGGACGGAACCCATCAACAGAAAGCGAACTCTGATGTGAACACACCCTAAGTATGCCTGAGTAGGTTTGGTTTATTCCAGCGATATAATTTTTTTTAATTTCAAAGTTGCATCTAGTCCCAAGCTATAATCGGGAAAGAGCATCACTCTATTACTTACTACAAAATGTCTGTCAGAGAGGCAAACGGGTAGCTTACAATCCTTATGTACCTCATATAGTATATGTTCCTTGAAAATAAGTTCATACATTGTCTATTTCAATGCAGCCGCACAGAGGAAAAGACCCACTAGATCTGTTTGGGCCTGGTGCCAGACTGGAGCTACAGCACTCGCAAGACTCCTTGGCTGCATGGCCAGTTCAAGTACTAGACAACATTGGTGGAAGACTTCAGCTGCAATATGAAGGAGCCCCTGAATGGGCAAGCCTGTACTGCTTCTACCTAAACCCATCCTTGCATGAAATAGGGTGGGCTAGTCAGAATGACTATGAAATAAAGCCCCCCCAAGGTAAGTACATTAACATTTACTATGTAGGACACTGGGTGAGAAGTGTTTTTATTCTTATGGCTGCCAGTAGGGTCAGATCCTAGGAAATTCTCAGCAATTTGGTTTTCTCTTTCTAATGAAGAAATCGTTCATCTGAACACCGAGGAGAAATGGAAAGAAATACTGACCAAGTGCTTACAGGACGCTGAAAACTTCGTACCAGCCGACTTCTTCCAGGTTAGTAGCAACACTTTGTGTGGGGGTTCTATAATGTGGGAAGAAGTTCTTATCTGGAAATAATCTAGAAAGAAGTTGATACTTGTTGGGCAGTCCATAATAGCCTTGAAGAAAAAAAGTTTTGTTTTTTTTTAAGAAGTATAGTCTGGTTCCACCACAAGGTGTTTTTTGGTATGCTATATTAAACCAGCATTATGGTTGATCACCCCACTTCCCCCTCTAGTCCTGGCCAAAAGTTGAGACTGACACAAATTTTGGTTTTCCAGAAGTTTGCTGCTTCAGTTTTTATAGTGGAAATTTAAATTAACTATAGATTGTTATGAAGAGTGGTCCGATTAATTGCAATTAGTTGCAAAGTCATTCCTTGTCATGAAACTTAACTTAGAGGATCTGTCACTAGTTTAGTAATGCCCTATTTCCTATCTAATCTAGTAGGGGCTGTCACGCTGATAATGCTAGTGAAAATTGTGTCCCAAAAAGTTTTATTTTAGAAGTTCTGAGCTTTTTTCTAAGTATGCAAATGAACCTATACTTGACAAATGGTCATCAATATCAGCGATTCTCTTGAGGGTGATCTACTTCACCGCCTCTGATTCTGTCTTATCAGTGTGAAGCTGCTTCACACACAGTATGAGGGACTCTAGCTGGAGGGAAGGGGGATCACTTAAAACAGCCATATCTCGGGCTGTAGACCACCTAGAACAGCGGTTCTCGTGGCATATGAAAGATAAGATTCTAGTCCTTCATGTGACACCAGTTTGTGTGAAACAACTGGAGATACCAACATTTTTTTTTAAAAAGTCGGGAATGGCAGCTGTATACTATATGATCACGCTGTGTTGCTGGGCAGGGAAGGGGGAGAAGCTGTATGCTAATTGGACAGATCATACAGAAAACATTACACCGCACAGAGTGAAGTGTCCCCTCCTATTTGGCTATTCGAGCCAAATTGGCGTATTTAGAAAAATGTTCATAATCCGCATCATAGCACCTACTAGATTAGTTAGGAGATAGGGAATCAATAAAAAAAGTGACAGATCCTCTTTAACCACATAAAATTCATATCCACTGCATTTCAGTCATGCCACAAAATTATTTGCTAACTTAATTTCAGTGATCTTCATTAGCTCAGGAGAAAGTGTTAACGAGGGCAAGGCAGCTGATTTCCCGGTCGTGAAGATTGAAATAGAAGAGCAGACTGGTTGCTTTAAAAGGGGGATTATGCTTGAAATCATGGTCTTCTTCTGTTAGCCATGTTTACTGCCAGGGAAATGCGTGCAGTCATTGCTTTGCATCTAAAGGGCTTCACAGGCAAGGACGTTGCTGCTTGTAAGATTTCCCCTAAATCAACCATTTATCGGATCATTAGGTACTTAAGGAGAGAGGTTCAATTGCTGTGAAGAAGGCTTCAAGGCACCCTAGAAAGTCTATCACGTGCCAGGACCATCTCCTAAAGAGGATTCAGCTCTGGGATTGGCTCAATACTAGTACTGAGCTTGCTCAGGAATGGCAGCAGGCAGGTATCCGTGCATCTACACGCAGTGAGGCGAAGGCTTATGGAGGCTGGCCTGGTGTCAAGAAGGGCAGCAAAGAAGCCACTTCACTCCAAGAGAAACATCAAGGACAGACTGACGTTCTGCAGGAAGCACAGGGATTGAACTGGAGTAAAGCTGTTTTTGCTGATGAAGCCCCCTTCAGACTGTTTGGGACATCTGGAAGAATGATTGTCTGGAGAAGAAAAGGCTAACGCTCCCATGAGCCCTGTGTAATGCCAACAGTAAAGCATCCTGAGACCATTCATGTGCGGGGTTGCTTTTCATCCAAGGGCTCACAATTTTGCCTAAGAATACTTCAATGAATAAACAACAATCCCGAAACAATTAGGTGATGAACAATGCTTTTTCCAGCATGATCGAGCACCATGTCACAAGGCAAAAGTGATAACGAAGTGGCTCTGTGAACAAAACATCGAAATTTTGGGTCCATGGCCAGGAAACTCCTCAGATGTCAATCCCATTGAGAATTTGTCATCAATCTTCAAACTCTAAGCACTGATTAGGCAAGAATGGGTTGTCCTCAGTCAGGATTTGGCCCAGAAGCTGATATCCAGCATTTCAGGGCGAATTGCAGAAGTCTTGAAAAAGAAGGGTCAACGCTGTAAATATTGAGTCTTTGCATAAACTTGCTGTATTTGTCAGCGTTTAAAAACGTAGTAAATTCTAATAATTGTACTTCAGTATGCCATAAAAACATCTGACTAAGGATTCGTTCACATCTGCATCAGGGTTCCGTCAGACCGTTCCGTCAGGGGAACCCATGAATGAATACCAAATGGAAACCATAGCTTTCCGTTACCATTAAAATCAATGGGAATGCTAACGCTTCCGTTGCTAATGGTTTCCGTTTGTCTCCATTCTGTAAGGTTTCCGGATTTTTTACGGAATCCATAGCGTAGTAGACTACGCTATTAATTCTGTTAAAAAAAACGGAAACCTTACGGAACAGAGCTATATGGAAACCATTCGCAATGGAAGCGTTACCATTAAAATCAAAGGGAATGCTAATGGAAAGTTATGGTTTCTGTTTGTGGGTTCCCCTGACGCAGATGTGAACGAAGCCTAAAAGATCTAAAAACACTGAAGCAGCAGACTTTGTGAAAACCAAAATTTGTGTCAGTCTCCACTTTTGGCCGGGACTGTACACTGATTAAAAAAATAAAAATAAATCTATAACAAAAAATATATTTACGCAGCTGTCTTCCTTCCAGCACAGAGTAACTATTATCTTGTTCACTCTCCTGTGCTGTCCATATATAGTGACCGATAACACACAATCCATATGTATCCCTGAGGCTGGGTTCACACACACTATTTACGGACGTAATTCGGGCGTTTTAGCCCCGAATTACGTCCGAAAATGCTGCTCAAAAGCGTCGGCAAATATCTGCCCATTCATTTGAATGGGTCTTACGATGTACTGTGCCGACGGTCATTTTTTTTACGCGCCGCTGTCAAAAGGCGGCGCGTAAAAAAGACGCCCGCGTCAAAGAAGTGCCTGTCTCTTCTTGAGACGTAATTGGAGCTGTTTTCCCTTGACTCCATGGAAAGCCAGCTCCAATTACGTCCGTAATGGACGCAGCAAAACACGCCTGCACTTGCCTTTTACGGCTGAAATTACGGTGCGGTTTTCTCCTGAAAACAGCACCGTAATTTCAGCCGTAACGGACACTGCCGTGTGAACGTACCCTTATGCATCTCAGCCTGTATTGCTATGCAACAGCCTGAACATTAACATTTAAAGGGAAACTCTAATGCAAACTTGCTCAGAAATAAAATCGATATTTTTTGGGGGTTTCAGAAAGTTTTTAGATTTCTATCATTAATGTGTTTTCTAGGAACAGCCAAAGATTCCCAGCCATACATTCCTACTTGGCATGAAAATAGAGGCAATAAGTTCCAAAGATCCATCATGCATTGTACCTGCAACAGTGACAAAGGTAACGCAGTGTTATTGACTTGTCTGGGTTTCGTTTTCTTATTTTTTGCTGATGTGGTCTAATGAGCAGAGCAAATACAGTTTTCTACTTCTATAGTTTGATTATTTACACACCCTGTAGTGTCCTCCCAAAATGGATTGGGTGAGTACTATCCTCCAGAAGTAGGCCGAAGTCCAGACCATTTTTTTTATTCTATGGAAATCCTTCATACATGTGTTACCGAAAGAATCTAACTAAAATAGTGGGAATGTTTTCAATATGCCACATGATATTTGGAACCATCTTTATCTCCATATTCGCCTTTATAAAGTTTGCTTTTGTGTCCTCCTTTGTAGTATATACTTAAGGGTTGACTGGCATGTGTTTTTTCCTTTTCACTTCCTGCCTGTTAACACTATCTGAGAATAACCAATTCTTCTAATACAGGACTACGTCCTAAATTTTATAATGAAATATAATATAAAGTTATGATTTTGTCACAAATAACATTCTTTTACTCTTCTGTATGAGGTGTATTGAAATTACCATTATCTCTGCTGGACATTTTTTTTTCAATCTAAGATGGCTCTTTTACACCGGCCAATGCGAGCGGTCGTTACTCCGATCACTCTTCCCCATACATTATTATCATGTTGGCAGCGCGTCTTCCTGTTTACACAGGGAGATGCGCTGCCGACAACGATAATATTTAACTTTTTTAAAACGACACGATCAGCAGATGATCGAGCGTTTTCTCGTTCATCTGCTGGTCGCTGCCCTGTTTACACAAGACAATTATCGGCAACGAGCGTTCTATGAACGATCGTTTGCCCGATAATTGCCCAGTGTAAAACCCCCTGGATGCTCAGATGATCACATCTTGTATGTAATGGACCTATGTACGATTCATACTACCTCGTTTGTGTTAGGCCTCATTCACACGACCGTAGCCATGTGCACGGCCGTGATTTTCGGGTCAGCCGGGGGTGGAGTGTCACCCGCGAGCCACCCGCAAATTGCGGGCCGTGCACATGGCCGTGGCCATTGTTTGCTATGATCCTGGACCGCAGAACACGGCCAGGCTCCTGGGCCATGCACGGACCGTGGAAACCACGGTCATGTGCATGGCCCCATAGGAATGAATGGGGCCGCAATTCTCCCGTGGATTTTCGGGGGAATTGTGGCCGCAAAAGCATGTTTGTGCGCATGGGGCCTTAGAATGTTTCCTCATCTATTTCTCCTACACAACCTCCCTCACACCTTTTACTTATGTTTAACCCCTTAATGACCAGCCTATTTTAGACCTTAATGACCAGGCTATTTTTTACATTTTTCCATCGTCGCATTCCAAGAGCTATAGCGTTTTTATTTTTGCGTCGACATAGCTGTATAAGGTCTTGTTTTTTGCGGGACAAGTTGTATTTTTTAATAGCACCATTTTGAGGTACATATTATTTATTGATTAACTTTAACTTTTTGGGGGGGATAGAAAAAAATCTGAAATTTTGACACACTTTTTTACGTCCTAAATCTACACCGTTTACCGTGTGGTATAAATAACACAATAACTTTATTCAGCGGGTTGTTACGATTGCATCGATACCAAATTTGTATAGTTTTTGTATGTTTTACTACTTTTACACAGTAAAAACGCTTTTTTTTCAAAATTATTTGTTTTTGTGTCTCCATGTTTGAAGAGCCGTAACGTTTTTATTTTTTCGCCGATGCAGTTGTATGAGGGCTTTTTTTGCGGCAAGACTTGTAGTTTTTATTGGTACCATTTTGGAGTAGATGCGACTTTTTGATCACTTTTTAATCACATTTTTTTAAAGTCAGGATTCACAGAAAACAGCAATTTTTCCGTTGTTTTTTATTTTTTTACAGCGTTCATCGTGCGGGTTAAGTAATGTAATAGCTCTATAGTCGGGGTCGTTAGGGACGCGGCGATACCAAATATGTGTAACTTTTTAACTTTATTTTGGTTTTTTAATAGTAAAGCAGTTTGTAAGGGGAAAAAGTGGGTTTTTCATTTTTTTTCACTTTTTTTTTAATTAACTTTATTAAACTTTTTTTTTAACTTTTTTACTAGTCCCACTAGGGGACTTTAATATGCGATTCTCTGATCGCTATTCTAATACACTGCAATACTTTTGTATTGCAGTGTATTACTGCCTGCGGCATGATCTAGCAGGCATTTACTACAGGCAGACCTGGGGGCCTTTATTAGACCCCCGGCTGCCATTAGAGACACAGACACTCGGCGATCGTATCGCCGGGTGTCGGTGGGAGAGAGAGGGAGCTCCCTCCCCCTCTCCAAAACCACTCAGATGCGGTGCTCGCTATTGAGCACCGCATCTGAGAGGTTAAACGGGTGAGATCAATACGAATATCGATCTCACCCGGCAGAGCGGGGACACCCCCAGCCCTCAGCTACCTCTGGCAGCTGAGAGCAGGGAGATTTGACAGCTCCCTGCTCTGTTTACTTATTCCGATGCCGCAACGTAAAAAGTATATGACATCGGAATAAGGCCCGTTAGTGACCGACGTAAAAAGACTATGGGCCGGTCACTAACTGGTTAAGAGTTGGAAAATCGTAAAAAAAAAAATTTTATTTTTTTTTCAAAATAAACAAAAAATTCTGTGCTTGTATCTTACCATGGTAGTTCTTTTCTGCCTGGGGGAACACCCTTGACGTATGTGAAAACAGACACCCATCAGAAGTAGCTAACTCTGAGATCTCCTGATGGGAACCTATCTATAGCAGATAACAAACACCTGTATGTTCCCTTTAACATGTTAAACTTCGACTATACATATTACTTGTTTCATGTTATTTTTGACAGAGGTCCTTCTGTCCCACAGGTCTTCAATGACAAGTATTTCCTAGTTGAGCTAGATGATCTTAGACCTGAGAATTTAAGGAATCGCCAGTCCATAATCTGCCACAGAAATAGCCCACAAATTCTTCCTGCACGTTGGAGCCTGAAGATGGGTCTAACTGTCCGGACCCCTCCTGGTAAGTCCATATATAGTGCAAAACAGATATTCTTTTTCCATAGGTTTGGCCTATAGAGGACTATAGGTATGCCACGGTATATGTCTGAAAACTTTATTTTGCTATCCAAATGTATCATTCTGGCATAGTTAAAAAGTGTCTAACACTCAACCCCTTAATGACCAGGCCTGAAAAGGCCTTAATGACAAGCTACATTTTTCTGTTTTTGCCTCTCTGTGTTTCAGCACCCATAACTTTTTTCTTTTTTTCATTGACGTGGCTGTATGAGGCCTTGTTTTATGCGGGAGAAATAGTATTTTTTTTTCTTCGCAGTTTAAGGGGGTAGAAAAAAACGTATTTTTTACGGCGTGAATATAGGAAAAAGCGATTCTCTGCATAGTTTTTCTTTTTTTTTTTTTATCCCGTTCACGTTTCACACTAACCTGTCATTAATTCTTCAGGTTATTACGGTCATGTAGATACCTGATATGTGTAGGCTTTATGTAATGTGGGGCAATAAAATATATTTTATGCAAAATAATGACTTTTTTTGTAACATTTTTTTTTTTAATCCCATTAAGGGATAACTTTACTTTCAACTTTATTTTTTTACTTCTAATATATTAGCATATTCCTGTATGCTAATACATTATACTATGTCACTTTGACACTGGCTTCTGCTGGGGCAGCACATAGTGTGCCCTAACAGCAGGCAAGCGGAACAGACAGCCCTGGGGTCCTTTCTATGTCCCCAGGGCTAACTGCAGAGGGATTTCCTGGTCTTTGATCACGTCACCGGGTTTCCGATGTCTAGATCAAAGAGGGGAGTTCCCTTTGATCATGCGGTGATCCAACAGTTAAACAGCTAGGGTTGGAATTTTTTCCGATCCCAGCTGTGTTCAGGAGGCTGCTCTAAGATCAGGAGCTGTAAATTACAGCTCCTGCTTAGCGCATAAGCGCTCACACGAGTGCTCATCAGCCTCTTCTACAGCGATGCCAAACGATGTCGCTGTACACTAAGCACCTTAAGGCGTTAACAGGTCTTCCCTGGATTTCTGGTCGGAAAATCAAAAACTGTTGCATGTGGATGAGATTTTTTTTATCCACTTTCCTGCATCACAGAAATCAAAGCATGCTGCATATTTTCTAAGTTGCAGCATGCTCATTCTGCTCACTGCGGATTTAACTTTATCTCTTCTCTATGTAGGAGTCATCAAATCTGCAAAATCCACATGTTACTTGAATGTTTTGCTGCAGAAGCATTGCATACAGGCTGTGGAAAATACATACACACCAAATTCACTATGCGTATGACCCCCCCCCCCCCCCCCCACATCTGATAAGTCTAGGTAACACGTCTCACTTTGTCATTCTGCTCCTGCAGGTTATTCGGAAGAGGCCTTTGTCTGGGATAAATATCTGACTCATTGCAATGCCCAAGCTGCTCCTGACAGTTGTTTCCCCGAGGTGAGCTTTTCACTGTTGAAACCTAGCAGGTTTCCTAGACTTTCTTGCATGTACACCGCGGGTTTTTTTTGTTAGCAGGACAAAGGAAACAAAAGCAATTGCTTGCAGCCAAGACATGGCGGTAAAAATAGTTCCTCATCTCTCCTCTCCAGTAAATAAATAGAATCTATATACCTTATTTATGCACATAGATAGATGATCACTATCTATCTATCTATCTATCTATCTATCTATCTATCTATCTATCTATCTATCTACGTATTCAGACGAACATATATATCGTCCATGTGACAGTCGTGGGTTTAACGGTCGCCACACAGGTGCATGTACTTCAATGGGGCTGTTCACACGGCCGTTGTTTTAATGGACCGTGTGAAGGGCTCGTGAAAAAATAGGACATGTCCTATTTTTGTCAGTTTTCACGTATCCCTCAATAGACTCGAGTCTATGAGAGATCTGTGAAAACGGGTGCGACTCAAACATGAAAAACTGCCGTTTATCACGACCGAGTTTTTACTCGTTCGTCTGAATAATCCCTAAATTGCACGTTTGAGGTGGCTGCTAGTATTAGACGGAGTACAACTGATCTATACAAATTGATAAATCAAAATGTTATTTTTCTCACGTCATGTTAATGTATCTCTGTTAAAAAGCGCAACCTAAATTATGCAAATGTTACAGAACTGGAGATCTTTCAAAAGTCAATAGTAATGAGGGCGGATACTTTTATTGACAGCCAACCCATTGAAGAACATTACAGTTCATATCTTCCCAGCCTTAAGTGGCTGCTGACAGAGAACAATAGAATTCATTAATATGCACCGCATTTGAAGATCTGTATATGTTTAGGTTCATTGTATCTTTTAAGATGTTTTCTGACATAATGCATGAAGTTCCATGGTCTGCAAAAGTCTGCCCTGTAGTGTCACCTAGTGGCTAAATGTAGATATGTAGAATTTAGGAAACATACTTTTTTTTTTATTTTTTATTATTCTGATTGTCCAATAATTGGGAAATAATGAGTAGTCAAGCTTCACATTTGAGCTCAATATACTCTTACCGGTGTCCTTATGATGAAATGACAACAAGGGAAGATTTAGACATATTACCTGAAGTTACCAACAATTCTGAGATGTTGTCCAATGAAGTAGTAACTTGCTTGAGAACGTAACATCTCACAATTAATTAGGAATGTGTTTATTTTTGCCATTAAACAGCCTTCTGTTGTTTTGTCATTGAATCCAGATACTCTAGGGACATTAGGTTGCGAAGGGGTCTTCCTGTCCTATTGGTTGTCTTTGTTGACAAAATGATAATTTTGACTAGTGGGAAGCTATTCTATTGTCTTGAATATGTATTAGACACGGTTGCCAGTTGTTGCTACCCGCATGAGTTTGCTCAGGAACATTACATTGTTTTTATAGCCTAGGTTATCGGAGTCTATATCAAAACTACATAGCCGCTGAAAATCTTGTATTGCACTACTTGCTGGAAACCATTACGCCGTGTTCAGACATGGTGGACTTTCAGAGCAGATTCACGTTGAACACTGTTCCTAAATGCAGAAGCCGCCACTTTTGGATTTGGGCAGTTGCTGGAGTACCCTGTGAAATAGTAAAAATAAATATACTAGGTATATAAAAATATAACTAAAGTTGGAAAAAATACTAAAACAATAAAAAAGGGAGAAATAAAATAGTCCCCCCTCAACTTAAGAGTGCTAACCTCTCCGAACCCACATCTATAGCTAAGAGAGGGAGAAATACGTTTAACGCTAAAATAGGGTCTCTGTTTTCGGCGCTATAGCGACATCATACGTTGCACAATGTACACGTTAGGCATCGCTCTGCACATGAGAATTAGAGGATTAATTTTTGGGGTGTATGTTATTCATTGAACAAACCACCTTGAAGCAAAACATGGAATTAAGTGGAAAAAAATATATATATATATATATATATATATATATATTTATTTAGTCCTGTCTGACCGTTTTTACCTAAATAAGTCCTACACCGTTGACTGATATCTGCTATCATTTAAAATAATAATAAAAAAAAAAAAAACAGTGCGTCCCACAAAGAAATAAAGATACCAATTTTTTTGCTGGTAGACTTACAAATAAAATTAAATATTCACCTTTAGAATACAGCATTCCAAATGATGACATTTTGCTCCGGACATCAAGGCCCAAAACACCCCCGGTCATGAAAGGGTTAAGCAGTTTGTTAATAGGAAACATTGATTGTGATAGACTCCATAACTCCTTCCAGCGCATTATGACCATCATGGTTTTTCTCTCTGTGCAGGCCAGGAATGAACATGTTCTTCAGGAACGCATGAAGCTTGAGGCCGTCAATCCCTTCCAGCTACAGGACATCTGCATCGCCACAGTAAAGAGAGTCACCGGCCTCTACGTCTGGCTCCAGCTTGAAGGTCTTCGTCCTCAAATTATTTATTTCCCCTTGCTAAGTGTTCAAAATAAGTGACCATGATAGACATTGTAAAACACCAGTGCAAAAAATTGTGCTAAAGGGCCTGTTCACATAAACGTTGGACTTCCGATCAACCTTTCCGTCAGAGGTACCGATGAATAGAAAGCCAATTGGAAACCACAGCTTCCATTTGCATTCCTATTGATTTCAATGGTAATGCTTCCGAAATCCGCTTTCTCTGCCTCCCGTTGATGTCAATGGGAGGTCAGAGACTAAAACGCCCGAAAAACGGCCTTGTCGCTTTTTTTTTTTCCTGCAAGCACTTTTTACCGCTCAGAGGGGAATTCTGGCGTTTTTTGGCACAGTTTCCGAACTGTTTCCGCATCAAAAACGGCGCCAAAATACTTTTTGTGAACTAGCCCTTACTAGAAATTCTCTGAGTTGCAGATGCAGAACAACAAAGGGAATATAGGGACAGTGGCGGGGAGAGGAAAAATAACGAGGAGACTGAAACACTGAATTTTTATTTGCTATGGATAGGGTTGTTGTCTTCCTGCCATGTGACCGCTGGAGCCAATCACTGGTCGTAGCAGTGACCTCAGTGAATTTGATATGCCACTGATGCAACCATCGATTGGCTGCCGTTGTCACGTCGACACTTCATCCCTACAGTGGCAAAAACGAGGAGCGGCGGGAGACCAGGGAACATTTGAGTGGTGTGAGGTTTAAGGGTATGTTTACACAGCCTTTTTCGGGGCATAAACACTTAGAAAATGCCTGAAAAAACAAAAGCTGAACACCTCCAAACATCTGCCTGTTAATTTCAATGGGAAACACATTTCGTTCAGACAAGGCGTTTTTTTTTATGCGGCCGTTTGAAAAAACGGCGCACAAAAAAACTAACCCATAAAAAGATGTGCGTGTCAATTCTTGAGCCGTTTTTCATTGTCAATAGCAAAAACGCTCCCAAAACGGCTACAAAAAAAAAAACCAGGAAAAAAAACGTTTGATGCTCTGAAAATCAGAGGCTGTCTTCTCTGAAAACAGCTCCGTCATTTTCAGCCGTTTTTGATACTGCGTGTGAACATAGCCTAAAAGGTAAGTACATAGTTTGTAAACAGGTAGGGTTTTATAAAAAAAAAAAAACAATTACAGGGCTTGAAAATCCATTAAAGTTTAGTTTAGAAGAAAAAGACGGCTTTGGGGTGGCTGCATTAGATCTCAATATTAATCTTTTATATATTAATTATCTATTAATAACCAGGCCTGTAAATATTATAAGGGGGGCATCCACTGTGTCCAGAAGAAAGCATCCTCATAGGAGGGGATTTTTCTGAGACTATAGAAATCAGCCACAGGATCATGTGATGGTCAATTTATGAAATTCATTTAAAAGGGCTGGACAGTGGCATAGCTATAGAGGTCCCAGTTGTGACCAGGCTTTGAAGCTAGTGGGTCTATGGGCCCCCACACCACATCTGTCAACCATATGTAATCCTATCATGTGTGATGCTGCCTGCTGAGCTGTTGTATCTAAGCCTATGCTGTGTGATGCTGTCTGCTGAGCTGTTGTATCTAAGCCTATGCTGTGTGATGCTGTCTGCTGAGCTGTTGTATCTAAGCCTATGCTGTGTGATGCTGTCTGTTGAGTTGCTGTTTCTAATTCTATTCTGTGGCTTTGCTATAGGGGTAGCAGTCTTATAGGTATGCTATCTCAAATAGCTAGATAAATATAAACATATGTTTTTGGGCTTGTGCCCCTGATCTTTTAAAACTTTCGAAATGCCACTGGCTGCTTGTGCTGTATTGACGTGTCCCAGCGATGCAGCTGAAAGTTACATGTGGGCCGCCGGCTGTGAAGAGAAGTTCCGTAGGCTGGTGCGAAGGAGAACCAAACTGAAGTTTTGCACCTTGAGCCTTTACCTACCCCCATGTGTCTGAATATTTATATGGAAAGTTGTTATATGTTGTCTTTATTAGATTGCTGGAGATGGAAAGTTGCTAATGGGGTTTGCTACATTGGGAGTCAGAAATTCTTTTTTTCCTCCTAAAAGGGGCTAATTGGTGACTGCCTCATAGAGGTTTTTGCTTTACACTGGCTCAACCCAGCAAAATAATAGACGGCACTAGAAGGACTTTTTTAACCTTACTAGCTATGTTACCTGACTATAATAAACTCTGAACATTTATTATATCCTATTTCTATGTCCATTTTTGACATTTAGGGCCTGTTCACATCAGCGTTGGCTTTCCGTTGAGGGTTTCCGTCGGGAGAGCCCCTCAACGGAATGTCAAACGGAAACCTTAGCTTCCGTTTGCATCACCTTTGATCTCAATGGTGAAGGAAACCTTGCTAATGGTTTCCGTTTGTCACCATTCCGTCAGGTTTCTGTTTTTTTGACTGAATCAATAGCGCAGTCGACTGCCTCCGACGGAACCTCTCAACGGAAAGCCAACTCTTATGTGAACAGGCCCTTACTTTCAAATTAGTTTGAAGAAAGGAAGGTCATATTAAAAAAAAACAAATCTCAGGCCACCTTGTGTTCCACTAGTTCTAAAGCCTGACCACATTGTGATTTGTATAACTATGTATTTTGTCTCTATAAAAACTATTAAAAATGAAAAACAAACGTTAGACTGATAAATGTTTTTACATAACTTAACCCTAATATCTCATTGTTCACTAGGATTGAAGACCCCTGTTCCAGAATGCATTGTGCATTTGGAGTCCATGGACATCTTTCCAATGGGATGGTGTGAAACTAACGGGTACCCATTATGTACCCCACCACCTGTGAACAGTAAGTCTTCACTGTATTCTAATTTACTGCAGGTTTGTATTGCCAGGTTCCTTAAAGAGACTCTGTCACCACATTATAAGTGCCCTATCTCCTACATAAGGAGATGGGCGCTGTAATGTAGGTGACAGTAATGCTTTTTATTTAAAAAAACGATCTATTTTCACAACGTTAGGAGCGATTTTGGTTTATGCTAATGAGCTTTCTTAATGCCCAAGTGGGCGTATTTTTACTTTCGACCAATTGGGCGTTGTACAGAGGAGTGCATGACGCTGACCAATCGGCATCATGCACTCCTCTCCATTCATTTACACTGCACTAGCGATATAGTTATATCACTATGTGCAGCCACATACACAAACACTAACATTACTACAGTGTCCTGATAATGAATACACATGACCATGCAGCCTGGACGTCATGTGTACTCAGAATCCTGACACTTCTGACTCTTTTTTGTGAGATTTCGGCAAGTGAAACGAAAGCTCGTTTAGCTCCGTAATCTCGCGAGATTTCGTTTCACTTGCCGGAATCTCACAAAAAAGATTCAGAAGTGTCAGGATTCTGAGTACACATGACGTCCAGGCTGGATGGTCATGTGTATTCATTATCAGGACACTGTAGTAATGTTAGGGCTTGTGTATGTAGCTGCACATAGTGATATAACTATATGGCTAATGCAGTGTAAATGAATGGAGAGAAGTGCATGATGCTGATTGGTCAGCGTCATGCACTCCTCTGTACAACGCCCACTTGGTCGAAAGTAAAAATACGCCCACTTGGGCATTAAGAAAGCTCATTAGCATAAACCAAAATCGCTCCTAATGTTGTGAAAATAGATCGTTTTTTTAAATAAAAAGCATTACTGTCACCTACATTACAGCGCCCATCTCCTTATATAGGAGACAGGGCACTTATAATGTGGTGACAGAGCCTCTTTAAAGGGTTAGTCCACTTTCAGCAAATTAATGTTTTTTTTGTATAATTAAGTTTATACAATTTTACTATATACTTTCCGCATTAATTCCTCACGGTTTTTAAGATCTCTGCTTGTTGTTATTCGGTAGGGTCATTCATTGTTTACTTCCAGTGGAAAAAATTCTGTCCATGGTCATGTGATGGACACACAGGTGCTGGGATAGTTACAAGACACAGCTCTGATACACATAGGACACGTTCAGACGTGACAGAATTTTTCCGCAGCAAATGTTGGTGCAGATTTGCGGCAACTACGCAACGAATCTGCAGCAACATTTGCATATTTGACAGGTAATTCAGACGTTGCAGAAAACACAGCGGACTTGCCACAGATTTCAGTATTTGCATTGCAAAGGCTGAAATACGCAGTGAAATTCTGCTTCTTCTCCGCAACAGACAGTGCATGCTGCGGACTGAAAATTCCGCACCTCAGCCTATTGTCCGAAGTGGAGTTTTCCGCAACGTCTGAACTAACTTTCCTAATAATGTATAGAAACAGATGTAAAAAACGGCCGCTGGAGAATTCCACTGTGGACTGTCCTCAGCGGAATTCCACAGCAATTCCGCCACGTGTGAATGTGCCCATACTGTTACTATAACGAGCCGTTCACCTGTGTGTCCATCACATGACCATGGACAGAATTTTATTCACTGGAAGTAAACCATGAATGTTCCTACTGAATAACAAGAAGCAAATATCTTGAAAAGCGTGAGTACTTATTACAGAAAGCATATCGGAAAATTTTATAACTTGTAGTCCTACAAAAAACGAAATGAATTTGCTTAAACCAGACACCTCCTTTAAGGCTAGGGCAATATGGCAGCTCTTGCTGTTACACAGGTCGCTTTGTCCACCTGCATGAATTGTACATACGGTAATTAAAGTGAATGTCACTGTGTTGCGACCCGCAGGTTGCTGTGACCGCAACCAGACAGTCGCAAAAAATAAAAAACTGATCTGTCATGGCAACCAGCCGTATTCACTTTAATTCCATGTGATGCACAAAGGGGCACACTGCGATCTTTTTTTTTTTTTTTAAATCAAACAACTGTTTATTGAAAATACACAATATACATCTGTCATCTGCTATAAATCCACATTTAGCAGCAAAATAAAATTTACATTACATATATCTTTTCGTATAAATTCTGTGTATACATTACATATTTCCCATATGGTTCTTTAATAACATCCCCACCCCCCAACCTTAACTCCCTTCCACACCCCTTCCCCCCCCTGCGCGTCCATGTCTCTATCCCTTGGTATATCTCACTCCACTTTTATTAACCTCCCAATCCATAGTATTGTGCCCATTTACCCCATTGCTTATCATATTTATGAATCACTCCACGTTTCACATAAATTCTTCGCTCCAAAGCCACCGTACAAGTAACATAACTCACTAGTTCAGAAACCTCCGGGGGATCCCCCTGTAGCCAGTATTTAGCAATCAATTATCTTGCGTGATATAGTACCTTTTTAATGGATAACAGTTCAGCCCTATCTTCTTCCACCCCTCCCATGCAGCCCAGCAGGTATATCTTAGGATCCAGTGGGAATTCCCTGCCATATATCCGAGACACCATTTCTCACACTGCGATCTTTGGCTGCGCGTCCTCTGTTGCAGCCAAAGTCGCTTTGTAGCCCTAGCCTTCGAGACTGTCACCAGTTTATCGATTCCCTATATCCTAACTAATCTAATAGCCGCTGTGCTGCTGATAACTACAGTGCGATTTGTTTTAAAAAAACGTTTATTTGCAAAGTTATGGGAATTTTTCAAAATATGTCAATTGATTAGACAAGTGGGAGGTAACGGCAGCGATTCTCCTGAGGTGGAGCCTCCTCACAGCCTATGACACTGTCCTATCAGTATGAAGCTGCTTCACACAGTGTGAGAGACTGAGGCTGGAGGGAAGGGGAATCACTTAAAACAGCCATATCTCGGGCTGTGGACCACCTAGAACCGCGGTGTTCTTTCATATGACACAAGGATGGCAGTTCTAGCTGTGAAACAATCGGTATCACCAGTTGAAAACACTTGCGAGAATTGATGCTGTATACTATACGATCACGCTGTGTTGCTGGCAGGGCTGCCATCAGGAATTTCTGGGCCCCAAACAGCCATGTCTTCTGGGGCCCTCCATTACTGGGGATGTGCAACAGAAAGTGTGGCACTCACGTTTATACGTTATACGCATTAACTGATTTTGGTGCTGATGTCAATCACCGTGAATGAAACCATGGAGCAGGCAGTAACCGGTTAATGCTCTGGATTTTGATCTGTTTAGCCAAATTATATCCCACTGTATGGCATACAGTGGGATACGTCGCCCGGGCGATGGCCCAGGGGAAACTCTTGAAGTAGTTGTCCATGAATGGCAGGGACGTCTAGAGCTTTCCCAGGGCTGGATCCTTCTACTACCTCTCTGCCCAGGGACTTTGGTGCTTTTCCTGATGTCCATAGATGTAAAGTGATGTCAGAAGCTTTGCAAAGCCTGAGTCCACAGCCGGTGCGTCTGCAACGCTCTGGCCAGGGATTCTGACCCTGGAGAATCACCTGACATCACTTTACCTATATGGACCGTGATGTCAGGAGCTTTCCCAGGGACAAAGTCCACGGGCAGAGCACTTGTGATGCGCTGTCTGGGGAGCTCCTGACATCACTGTCCACATACTAATGTCAGGAGCGGTATACTTTTTTTGTGAAATCTCTCAGGATGGAATAGCAAAGTCTACTACGCTATTCCATCCTTCAAAAATAAGGTATACCGACATCTACCAGCCCGACGTAGGCTAAAAGGACATAATGGCGCCCTGTGAATTATCATCTACGTTGTTTATAGTGTACGTTAGGAGATTTCCTGACTTACACGATAAACTTAGGTCAACAACATTATGTGAAGGGAGCCTTAAGGGAGGGGGCAGTGCTTGTGAGGATGTAAGGAGAACTAATGCTCGGTTCTTAGGCTATGTTCACACGGGGTCTTTTGCCGAGTTTTTTGACGCGGAAACCGCGTCGCAAAACTCTGCAAAAACGGCCCGAGAACGCCTCCCATTGATTTCAATGGGAGGCGTCGGCGTCTTTTTCCCGCGAGCAGTAAAACTGCCTCGCGGGAAAAAGAAGCGACATGCCCTATCTTCGGGCGCTTCCGCCTCCGACCTCCCATTGACTTCAATGGGAGGCAGGAGAAAGCGTGTTTTCTGCCCGCGGCGCTCAATGGCCGCGGACGAAAAACGGCGCGATAATTGCTATTCACACGGAGTATTTTGGGGGAGGAATATCTGCCTCAAAATTCCGTTTGGAGCTTTGAGGCAGATATTCCTCCCCCAAAATACTCCGTGTGAACATAGCCTTACGTTGCCATTAAAGTTCAATGTGTTTTTCAACAGCAAAAATCTGAGGCTTTCCCTTTGATTTCTGACGCAGATGTGACTCAAGCGTGTAACAGATCCACACAAAATCACACAGTTTGTTTTTTTCCGCGGAAATCGCGTTGGAAACTGCTGCAAGAAACGGCCGAAATCTCCTTATTGATTTCAATAAGAGGTGAAAGTGTTTTTTTCTCGCGACCGGAAAAAAACGCTCGTGGGAAAGAGAAAGCGACATGCCATTTCTTCGAGCATTTCCGTCTCTGACCTCCCATTGACATCAATGGGAGGCAGAGAAAGCCTGAAGGAATTTGAGGCAGATTTTTCTGCCTGCAAAAAACTGTGTGAACAGGGCCTAAGTCCCATTGTCATTCAAAGCTGCTTATCCTCTGCTTTTCCATTCAACATAAGTAGCATGCTACTTATTGCTGTGGCGGATTTCTTTTGATGGTGCGGACAAAAATACACGTGGAAAATTTTTAGTAGCATGTGGACTGGGTTGCGGAAACCTAATATGCATGGGTTCCAGAATCATCGGCATGTCATCGGAATCCGTATCAAATCCAACATGTGTGAACGGGGCCTTAGGGTGAGTTAAAAAAAACTGTTAGGCCAAATCACACGATACTAATTACGTGCAAATTTGTCGCGGGTATTTTCGTGCGGGAAATCGGCAGTATAGTACAGTACCAGCAAAGTAAATGAGGTCAAGAAATCTCATCTACGTGTCGCAGATTATTTTTTCTGCACAAAAATTTATCTGCGGTGCCGATTTGAAAATATGTAACTTGTCAATTTATCTTGCGTTTCTGCTTGCGAATTGTTTCTGACCAGTCTAAAAATTTTAAAAATCTGCAGCATAAAACCTGCACTTATTTCCGCATCAAAATGTAAAAACTGCAGCTAAAAACACGCACTCTTCGGTGCAGATTTTTCCTGCGGAATTACCTGCGGTTTTGATGCGGATTTTGTGCACCAAACTCCTCAATGTGTGCGTGTAGCCTTACAGAATTTTGCTAGGGCTTTACAGCAAATTAACCCTTTACATTGTAAAGGATATTCAATGTTAAATACTTTTGTGTCAAAAAAGACAAATGTATAGTTGGTATGATACCTTTATTGGCTAACTATAAAAGTTCTATATGCGGCTTTCAAAGCACACAGGTCCCTTCGTCAGGCAAGTGAATGACTGTTTAACATCTTAACCCCTTAGTGACCAGCCCATTTTAGGCCCTAATTACCAAAGCTATTTTATTCGTTTTTCTATAGTCTCATTCAAAGAGCTATAACGTTTTTATTTTTTCGTCTACATAGCCGTATGAGGACTTGTTTTTTGCGGGATTAGTTGTGCTTTTTAATAGCACCATTTTTGGGTACATATAATTTTTATATTAACTTTTATTAACCTTTTTGGGGGGGATTATAAAAAAAACCTGAAATTCCGCCATTGTGCTATGCGTTTTTAAATTGACGCCGTTCACTATGCGACGTAAATAACATGTTACCTTTATTCTATGGGTCGGTACGATCACGGCGATACCACATATGTGGAGGTTTTTTTATGTTTTACGACTTTTGCACAATAAAAACACTTTTGAACTAAAATTATTTGTTTTTGCATCGTCGCTTTCCAAGAGCCATCATTTTTTTATTTTTCCATCAATGTAGTGATTTTTTGGGCTTGTTTTCTGCGGGACAAGACGTAGTCTTGAATGGTACTGTTTTGGGGTACATGGGACTTATTGATTCATTTTTATTATGACTTTTTTGGGGGCAATGGAAAAAAATTGCAATTTCGCCATCTTTTTTTAAGTTTTTTTTTACGGTGTTCACTTTGCGGTTTAAATTACATATTAACTTTATTAATGGAGTAATTACGGTCGCGGCGATACCATATATGTGTACTTTTTTTTTTTTTTTACACTTTTACTAAATAAAACCACTTTTTATGAAAAAAAATGGTTTCATTTATTTTTTTACTGTACTTTTTATTAATAATCTTTATTTCACTTTGATGACTGATTTCATTAGTCCCACTTGGGGACTTTACTGTGCGATATTCCGATCGCTGCTATAATGCTCTGGTATACTTCGTATACCAGAGCATTATTGCCTGTCAGTGTAAATCTGACAGGCAATATGTTAGGACGTGCCTCCGGCGCGTCCTAACAGGAATATGTCCAGGGCAGACCTGGGGGCTTTTATCAGGCCCCCGGCTGCCATGACACCCCATCGGAGACCCGCGATTGCATTCGCGGGCCGCCGATGGGTGACAGAGGGAGCTTCACTCCCTTTGTAAACAAAGTTAAATGCCGCGGTCGCTATTGACGGCCGCATTTAACGGGTTAAACGGCCTCGATCGAAGTTTACTTCGATCGCGGGCGTTGGAGCAGGAGCTCATCTGTCATCAGACAGCAGAGCCCCGGCTCCTGCCTGCACGGGAGACCCGTGCAGGACTTAGACTAAGCTGACGTGAAAAGGCGTCAGCCTAGCCTAAAGCCCATTAGTGACCGACGTAAAAAGGCGTATTAGTGGTCACTAAGGGGTTAAGTGTTGTGTTTTTTTTCTCAAAGACAATTAGTACATGAGGTGATACATCAAGCCGGGGCAATAAAACGTGGTTCGAGGGGTGATGACTTAGAAGTTAAAGAGGCTCTGTCACCAGATTTTGCAACCCCTATCTCCTATTGCAGCAGATCGGCGCTGCAATGTAGATAAGAGGAACGTTTTTTTTTTTTTTTTTTTTTTTTTAAAACGAGCATTTTTGGCCAAGTTATGACCATTTTTATATTTATGTAAATGAGGCTTTCTAAAGTACAACTGGGCGTGTTTAAAGTAAAAGTACAACTGGGCGTGTATTGTGTGTGTACATCTGGGCGTTTTTACTTCTTTTACTAGCTGGGCGTTAGGAATGGGAGTGTATGATGCTGACGAATCAGCATCATCCACTTCTGTTCGTTAACACCCAGCTTCTGGCAGTGCACAGACACAGCGTGTTCTCGAGAGATCACGCTGTGACGTCACTCACTTCCTGCCCCAAGTCCTGCATCGTATCGCACGAGCGAGGACACATCGGCACCAGAGGCTACAGTTGATTCTGCAGCAGCATCGGCGTTTGCAGGTAAGTAGCTACATCGACTTACCTGCAAACGCCGATGCTGCTGCAGAATCAACTGGTGCCGATGTGTCCTCGCTCGTCCGACACGATGCAGGACCTGGGGCAGGAAGTGAGTGACGTCACAGCGTGATCTCTCGAGAACACGCTGTGTGTCTGTGCACTGCCAGAAGCTGGGTGTTAACGAAGAGAAGTGGATAATGCTGATTCGTCAGCATCATACACTTCTAGTGCACACGCTATATGCACTATACACACACGCTATATGCACTATACACAGACATATATATATATATCTCTCAAAGTAGAAATCTTGCAGCACTCCAAATGTGAAAAAAAAGTGGTTTATTCAGCCAACAAACAGCGACATTTCTGTCCAACAATAGGACCTTTGTCAAGCGTGTGTATATATATGTGTGTGTGTGTGTGTGTGTGTGTGTATATATATATATATATACATACACACAAACATACACTACACAGACTATAACCTATAACACACACACTATATGCACTATATATACACACACTATGTACATGCACTACACACTATATTAGATTAGTTAGGAGATCGGGAATTGATAAACTGGTGACAGTCTCTTTAAGAAAATAGTTCCTTAGAACTGACAACACACAGACTTTTTTCTCGTTCAACAGCTGTAGGCTGTAGTCCATTTGTTAGGTGCTCTACATAGAGGGTACTGTCCCAGTGACAGATTGGTTAGTATACAGCGCCTAAGTTATCTTTTTTTGGGGGGTTCAATAGATCAGGACATCATTTTACTCCATTGAAAGCAATAAACGTTTTTAAAATGTTTTTCATTAATTATCTGCCTAGTACTGTACTCATTGTTTTTTGATTTTTTTTTTTAATAGCAAAACCTTGTAAGAAGACAACCAATCACTCTCAGAAACAGTAAGTAAATGAAACACACAAAGGGGTACACTAAAAAAAAAACTGACAGTGTTTTTTTTTTTTGTTTGTTTTTTAACCCGTTAGTGACCGGCCCATCGTGTTTCTACGTCGGTCACTAACGGGCCTTATTCCGATGCCATAGACTTTTTACGTCGCGGCATCGGAATAAGTAAACAGAGCAGGGAGCTGTCAAATCTCCCTGCTCTCAGCTGCTAGAGGCAGCTGAGGGCTTGGAGCGTCCCTGCTCTGCCAGGTGAGATCGATATTAGTATCGATCTCGCACGTTTAACCCCTCAGATGCGGTGCTCAATATCGAGCACCGCATTTGAGTGGTTTTGGAGAGAGGGAGGGAGCTCCCTCTCTCCCCCACCGACACCCGGCGATACGATCGCCGAGTGTCTGTGTCTCCAATGGCAGCCGGGGGTCTAATAAAGGCCCCCAGGTCTGCCTGTAGTGAATGCCTGCTAGATCATGCCGCAGGCATGACCTAGCAGATGCCTGTCCGTGTTAAACGGCCAGGCAGTAATACACTGCAATACAAAAGTATTGCAGTGTATTATAAATGCGATCGGAGAATCGCATATTATAGTCCCCTAGTGGGACTAGTAAAAAAGTGAAAAAAAAAGTTTAATAAAGTTAATTTAAAAAAAAATGTGAAAAAAAAATGAAAAACCCAGCTTTTCTCCTTACAAACTGCTTTACTATTAAAAAAACAAAATAAAGTTTAAAAAGTTACACATATTTGGTATCGCCGCGTCCGTAACGACCCCGACTATAAATCTATTACATTATTTAAAGGAACAGTGTCATCACAATTTTTTTTTTAATGTTAAAGATGTTAGTGCTTTATTAAAAACGTTTATATTTATTTTTTACGTTGAACGCCGTAAAAAAATTAATAAAAAACTATGGAAAAATTGCTGTTTTCTGTGAATATGTGATAAAAAGTGATCAAAAAGTCGCATCTACTCCAAAATGGTACCAATAAAAACTACAAGTCGTCCCGCAAAAAAAAAGCCCTCGTACAACCGCATCGGCGAAAAAATAAAAACGTTACGTCTCTTCAAATATGGAGACACAAAAACAAATAATTTAGAAAAAAAAGCGTTTTTACTGTGTAAAAGTAGTAAAACATACAAAAACGATACAAATTTGGTATCGTTGCAATCGTAACAACCCGCTGAATAAAGTTATTGTGTTATTTATACCACACGGTAAACGGTGTCGATTTAGGACGCAAAAAAGTGTGGCGAAATTTCAGATTTTTTTCTATTTCCCCCCCCCCCCTCCCAAATAAAAGTTAATCAATAAATATGTACCTCAAAATGGTGCTATTAAAAAGTACAACTTGTCCCGCAAAAAACAAGACCTTATACAGCTATGTTGACGCAAAAATAAAAAGGTTATATCTCTTGGAATGCGACGATGGAAAAACGTAAAAAATGGCTTGGTCATTAAGGTCCAAAATAGGCCGGTCATTAAGGGGTTAAGTAGGTCTGGCGTAGGAAATTGGTCACTTTTGGCAGACCGTTTTCAGTTTGAGGGTATGTTCCCACACAGAGGATACGCTTCAGATTTTCTGCAACAGAAAATCTGCAGCAGAATCTCGAGAAACGCTGGTAAATCGGTCACAAAAGTCTGCACCAAACAGTGTGTTTTTCCTGCTCCTATTGCTGCGCAAACGCTGTAAAAACTGCAACAAAACAAATCTTGCTGAATTTCTGCTCCGCTTTGAAGTCTATGGGCCAAACACGCAGCATCTTGACATGCTGCAGATTTGAAAGTCGCAATGCAGAAAAGTTGTGTGTAAAGTGTTCTGCATTGCGACTTTCAACTCCGCAGCATGTCAATGAGATTTTCTAAATCTAATTCACTTTGCTGCTACTGAAAATGCTGCGGAATTTAAGCACAAATTTCCGTTGCGGAAATTCAGCAGCGTTAACGCTACGTGGGAACCCGGCCTAATGGTGTGACTTAAGTTTATGACAAACAATGTCTGGTTAGTCCTGTTGTGCATTGTAAGGCCCTGTTCACACAGAGTTTTTTGACGTGGAAACCGTGCCGCAAAACTCGTCAAAAACTGCCCGAAAATGCATCCCTTTGATTTCAATGGGAGTTGGACGAGTTTTTTTACCGCGAGTAAAAAAAAACGCGTCGCGTTAAAAAGAAGCGACATGACCCGCCTCCAAAACCCCATTTCAATCAGTCAGAAAGAAGAAAAAAACGCCTCGACGAGTGTTTTGACGAGTTTTTGTCAAACCGCTGTGCAAAAACCGTCTGGAGCAGTTTTTGCAGGAGGAATTTTCCTCCTGCAAAAAACTCAGTGTGGACATAAAGGCTATGTTCACACGGAGTATTTTGCCGAGTTTTTTGACGCGGAAACCGCGTCGCAAAACTCGGCAAAAACGGTCCTAAAATGCCTCCCATTGATTTCAATGGGAGGCGTCGGCGTCTTTTTCCCGCGAGCAGTAAAACTGCCTCGCAGGAAAAAGAAGCGACATGCCCTATCTTCGGGCGTTTACGCCTCTGACCTCCCATTGACTTCAATGGGAGGCAGAGAAAGCGTATTTCGCGGTGTTTTATGCCCGCGGCGCTCAATAGCCGCGGGCGAAAAACGAAGCGAAAATCGGAGTGCAGGGAGAGGAATATCTGCCTCAAACTTCCAAACGGAATTTTGAGGCAGATATTCCTCCTGCAAAATACTCCGTGTGAACATAGCCAAAGGGTTTTTTAAACTGTCACTTTTTTTATTTATTTTGCAACAATGTTGCTGATATTTCTGTTAAAGAGGCTCTGTCACCAGATTTTGCAACCCCTATCTGCTATTGCAGCAGATCGGCGCTGCAATGTAGATAAGAGTAACGTTTTTATTTTTAAAAAACGAGCATTTTTGGCCAAGTTATGACCATTTTCGTATTTATGCAAATGAGGCTTGCAAAAGTACAACTGGGCGTGTTGAAAAGTAAAAGTACAACTGGGCGTGTATTATGTGCGTACATCGGGGCGTGTTTACTACTTTTACTAGCTGGGCGTTGTGTATAGAAGTATCATCCACTTCTCTTCACAACGCCCAGCTTCTGGCAGTGCAGACACAGCCGTGTTCTCCAGAGATCACGCTGTGACGTCACTCACAGGTCCTGCATCGTGTCGGCACCAGAGGCTACAGATGATTCTGCAGCAGCATAGGCGTTTGCAGGTAAGTCGATGTAGCTACTTGTGACGTCACACATCTGCACTGCCAGAAGCTGGGCGTTCTGAAGAGAAGTGGATGATACTTCTCGTCAGAACGCCCAGCTAGAGAGATGTCCTTGTATTGACAACAATACATGGCCACACCAGTACCCAGGTACCGGTACGAGTACAGAGACCCCCAAACCAGACTACAATAGGTACATGGGAGGGGTGGACTTGTCAGATCAAGTCCTGAAGCCCTACAGCGCCATGCGCAAATCGCGGGTGTGGTATAAGAAGCTGGCCGTGCACATCATACAGATGGCATTGTACAATGCGTACGTGCTACATCGATGTGCAGGCCAGAGGGGAACTTTCCTGGAATTTCAAGAGGTGGTTATCAAGAAACTAATCTTTAGGGACCAGGAAGAGGGGGCACCCAGTACTTCTGGAAGCGAGGTCACACGCATCGTACCAGGGCAACACTTTCCAGGAGAAGTTCCCCAAACTGGTGGGAAGGGAAAGACTCAAAAGAGGTGCAGAGTCTGCTATAAGAGGGGGATAAGGAAAGTCACAATATATCAATGTGACACGTGTCCTGAAAAACCAGGGCTCTGTATGAAAGATTGTTTTAAAATTTACCATACATCCCTTGATTTTTTATTTACCCTGATGCACTCCGCACAGCTTATCCCCCTCATCTTTCCCTTCTGAGCCATGCCGTTTGCCCAGGCAGCAGATAACAGCCACATGTAGGGTATTGCCGTACCCAGGAGAACCCACATTACAATCGATGGGGTGTTTGTCTCCGGTGGCACATGCTGGGCACCATATATCGGACACTGAAATGGCATATATATATATAAAATTGCAAATCTCACACTGCACCATCTGCTGCACATTATCTTTTACACAGTACCTGTGGGGTCAAAATGCTCACTACACCTCTAGATGAATGTCTTAAGGGGTGTAGTTTTTAAAATGGGGTCACTTCTCGGGGGTTTCAACTGTACTGGTACCTCAGGGGCTTCTGCATACATGACTTAGCACCAGAAAAGCTCCAGTAGGCCAAATGGTGGTCCTTCCCTTCTAAGTCCTGCCGTGTACCCAGGCAGCTGATAACAGCCACATGTAGGGTATTGCCGTACCCAGGAGAACCCACATTACAATTTAAGGGGTGTATATCTCCGGTGGCGCATGCTGGGCACAATATATTGGACACTGAAATGGCATATGTATATATAAAATTGCAAATCTCACACTACACCATCTGCTACGCATTATCTTTTACACAGTACCTGTGGGGTCAAAATGCTCACTACACCTCTAGATGAATGTTTTAAGGGGTGTAGTTTTTAAAATGGGGTCACTTCTCGGGGGTTTCAACTGTACTGGTACCTCAGGGGCTTCTGCATACATGACTTAGCACTAGAAAAGCTCCAGTAGGCCAAATGGTGGTCCTTTCCTTCTGAGCCCTCCCATGGGCCCAAACGGCAGTTTATCACCACAAATGGGGTATTGCCGCACTCAGGACAAATTGGGCAACAAAATGGGGTATGTTGTTTCCTGTGAAAATAAGAAATTTTGATCAAAAATGACATTTTTTTGAAAAAATATCATTTTTTTCATTTCACAGCCCAATTCAAATAGGTGCTGTGAAAAAACTGTGCGGTCAAAATGATAACAAAAACCATAAATGAATTCCTTGAAGGGTGTAGTTTCCAAAATGGGGTCACTTCTGGTGGGTTTCCATTGCTTTGATACCGCAACACCTCTTCAAACCTGGCATGCTGCCTAAAATATATTCTAATGAAAAAGAGGCCTCAAAATGCACTAGGTGCTTCTTTGCTTCTGGGGCTTGTGTTTTAGTCTACGAGAACACTAGAGCCACATGTGGGACATTTCTAAAAACTGCAGAATCTGGACAATACAGATTTAGTAGTATTTCTCTGGTAAAAGCTTCTCTGTTACAGAAAAAAAATGAATAAAATTGAAATTCAGCAGAAAAAATGAAATTTGCAAATTTCACCTCCACTTTGCTTTAATTCCTGTGAAATGCCTGAAGGGTTAAAAAACGTTCTATATGCTGTTTTGAATACTTTGAGGGGTCTAGTTTTTAAAATGGGGTGTTTTATGGGGGTTTCTAATACATAGGCCCCTCAAATCCACTTCAGAACTGAACTGGTACCTTAAAAATTAGGCTTTTGAAATTTTCTTAAAAATATGAGAAATTGCTGTTTATGTTCTAAGCCTTGTAGCGTCCAAGAAAAATAAAATAATGTTCAAAAAACGATGCCAATCTAAAGTAGACATATGGGAAATGTGAACTAGTAACTATTTTGGGTGGTATAACCGTCTGTTTTTCAAGCGGATGCATTTAAATTCTGAAAAATGCTATTTTTTGTAAATTTTCTCTAAATTTTGCAATTTTTCACAAATAAAGACTGAATATATCGACCAAATTTTACCGCGAACATGAAGCCCAAAGTGTCACGAGAAAACAATCTCAGAATCGCTTGGATAGGTTTAAGCATTCCGACGTTATTACCACATAAAGTGAAATATGTCAGATTTGAAAAATGGGCTCTGAGCCTTAAGGCCCAAACTAGGCTGCGTCCTTAAGGGGTTAATGCACACAGTGAACACCGTAAAAAGAAAATATAAAGCACCAAAATCGCAGTTTTTTTTGGTAACCTTAGCCCTCAAACAAAATGTAATAAAAAGTGATCAAAAATGTCCATGTACCAAAAAATGGTACCTAGTCAATACTACAGCTAGTCCTGTAAAAAATAAGCCCTCACACCCTCAACCGATGAGAAAATAAAAAAGTTATGGCTCTCGGAATGTGGCGACACAAAATTTTATTTTTTTTACAAAAAGTCCATTCTCCATAAAAGTAGTAAAATATAAAAAAATATATATAAATTTGTTATCACCGTAATTGTATTGAGCCACAGAACAACGATAAGTTGTCGTTTTTACCGCACAGTGAAAACTGTAAAAATGAAACCAAAAAAACAATTGAGGAATAGCCGTTTTTTCCAACTTCAGCCCGCAAAGATTTTTTTTCAGTTTTCCAGTACATTGTATGGAACTATAAATGGTACCAATAAAAAAGACAACTCCTCCTGCAAAAAATAAGCCCTCACACCACTGTATTGACTGGAAAAATTTAAAAGTTATGGCTCTTGGAATGCGTGGAGTGAAAATGAAAAATCAAAAAATGGCTTTGTCCCGAAGGGGTTAAAGGGGTTTTCCCACGAGGAACATTTATGACCTATCCACCCCGTTCTAACGCTGTGTGTGTCGGCTGATTTCCGACCATGAAGTTAAAAACAGCGTAGCTCGCTGAGCTACGCTGTTTTTTGTAAGCCCCATAGACCATGGCGGATTAAGTGAACCATGGGCCCTGGGCTTTTGACACAACTTGGGGGCCCCCTCCTTCCCCCTCACACGCAATTAACCCCCCCCCCTAACCCGCTGACACTGTACCAGTCAGTGCCACTAACCTGACTGATACAGGTTTTAGCACTAGATACATTTGCTCTGTATTCAGGATATGAAGCAGCTGTATTTCAAAAAGTAAAAATAATTTTTAATGAAAAGTATTTAGAAAGTTGTACCAAACACACTGTTATTTTTTCTTTAAAAAGAGAGGGGTTATAATTTTTTTTTACTGTTTTATTAAAGTGTAACTAAACTTTTAACATGTCATAGTGAGACATGCACTGAGACTCCCACCAATTGCTGAAGTGAAGCGGCAGAAGCGCACAATTGAATGCTGCGCCGCTTCGCTTCTGATCGCCATTCCTCGGAGTGGTGTACGTCTGTACACCGCTTGCTCGGCTTTCCGGGAAAAGCAGATCAGAAATGAAGCAGCACAGCAGTCACCTGAGCACTTCTGCCACTTTGATTTATCGATCCATGGGGGTCTCAGTGCTCGGACCCCCACCGATCTAAACTTCTGACATTTCACTATGACATGTCAGAAGTTTTTTAGAAGTTTAGTTACACTTTAAAGGGGTTTTCCCGTGAGGGAAATTTATGACATATCCTATGGATCCTGTCAGATAGGTGCAGTTCCCAGAGATGGGACTCGCATCTATCTCTAGAACCGGGCCCCTTAAACCCTGTTCTACCTCTTTCTGCTATCGCTGCCTCTCGGCCACTTCCTGACCATGGACTTTCCGTAACTCATAGTAGTGAATGGCAGTTACGGAAGTCGCATAGCATGCGAGCTACGCTGTTTACGTAACTACCATTCAGTTCTATGGGACTTACGGATACAGTGTACCAGAACCAAGTTCAGCACATATATACATCACCAGAACCAACCTCCGTACATATATACAGTACTAGAACAAAGCTCACTACATATATACAACATCAGAACCGAGCTCAGTACATATATACAGCACCAGCTCAATTTAGTGCAACATCTGCTGTATAGGTTTGTATGGATAAAACTACAGCTCCCAGCATGGCCTGAACAATGGTAAGGATATGCTGGGAGTTGCAATTTCCCCCAAAAAAATATCATGCCACCCATCATCTCGCTGCAGATCATACAGTGCCTACAGTACTGATTAGAGGCAGAATAAATATTTACATTAAGTGACTTACCGGTGACTTAATTTTAGATTCTAGTTCTTCTTTTTCTCTTTTCTTCTCCATCCGGTCCAGACCTCTGACTTCTCCCGGCCACGACCCATTTCTGCAGTTTTCCGCTCAATGTCTTCAGCTTCTCACTTTTCAAACATTTTTGCATCTATAAACAAAGATAAAATAGTCATGTTGGGTCACAATACGTCCCTATATATAATAGTACCATACACTGCACCTCTAATAACGCCATACACTGTGTCCGTGATTATAATAGCACCATACACTGTGTCCCACACACACATAGTGTCCCCTGTAGATAGTGTCCCCTGTAGATAGTGTCCCCTGTAGATAGTGTCCCCTGTAGATAGTGTCCCCTGTAGATAGTGTCCCCTGTAGATAGTGTCCCCTGTAGATAGTGTCCCCTGTAGATAGGGCGCCCCCTGTAGATAGGGCGCCCCCTGTAGATAGGGCGCCCCCTGTAGATAGGGCGCCCCCTGTAGATAGGGCGCCCCCTGTAGATAGGGCGCCCCCTGTAGATAGGGCGCCCCCTGTAGATAGGGCGCCCCCTGTAGATAGGGCGCCCCCTGTAGATAGGGCGCCCCCTGTAGATAGGGCGCCCCCTGTAGATGGTGCCCCACATATAGCCCCCTTGTTGATAGCGCTCTACATATAGCGCACCCTGTATATAGTGCCCTACATATAGTCCCCCTGTAGATTGTGTCCCACATAAAGCCTCCCCTGTAGATTGTGCCCCACATGTGGCCCCTTGTAGATGGCGCTCTACATATAGCGCCCTACATAGTCCCCCTGTAGATAATGCCGCCCACACTTTTTAGTTGAAAACAACAAAATTTACATACCGTGATCCCGTTCCCGCGCGTCCTGTGTCAATGCAAGCCTGCTCTCTTCTGAGCAGGTCTGCTGGGGCTGAGCGATGCCATCGCGCCGCTTGCGTCGTTTAAAGGCGCGGACTGGCAGGGCAGAATGACATGCCCCGTCAATCAGCGCCCTTCAACAATGGAAGCGGTGCGATGACGTCATCGCGCCACTACCATCGTTTGACAGGGCTTAAAGACTTCCCCCACCAATGAGCGCCTTTCAACAAGTTGAAAGGCGCTGATTGGCGGAACAACTCATTCTGCCCTGCCAATCAGCCTCATTGTGAGGCGCTGAATGGTCGGGCATAGAACGTACCCGGCCATTCAGCGCTTATCCAGATACACGCAGATACAATTAGTGCAGGAGGGGGTGGCGGCGGCTGGTTTCAGTTGCACCGCCGCCCCCTCAGAGGCAGCAGGGCGGACAGTGCGGCCCTATTCCCTCTCGGCCCGCCCCTCCTCCCCTTTAGCGGCGCCAGCGCGCTGCAATGTGTTTTTTTTTAAAATGATGTGGGCCCGGGCGGCCGCACTAACCGCCCATATGATAATCCGCCACTGCCCATAGAACTGAATTGTAGTTACGGAAACCGCGTAGGTCGCATGCTACGCTTCTTACGTAACTTCTATTGACTACTAAGGGAGTTACAAAAACAGAGTAGCTCAGCGAGGGAAATCTACGTCCGCTAAGAGCTTAAATTTATGCTGTAAATTACAGTAAATTTGTAAGGCCATGGGCGGCCTGCCCCCTTATGGCAAGCCCAAACTAGATTTGTAAAAGTGGCGGAGGCGGCGTGAAACGGCAAAGTCACAAATTATTGTGCAAATATGGTGTGCGCCATCATTTGCAACTTTTTATCCATAATATTAGCGTATAGCCATTGAAAAATTCCCCCTTCGTGTCTCTTTGCGGACAGTTTCTTTTTGGTTTTTTTATTAATGTGCCCAAAATCTTATCCTGTTCTTCAAAGCAGTAATCTAGGTAGACAGTAACCCTCCATCTATGCCTGAAGTTATGTATGATGACATCTGAAATAGGTGCATATTAATGCAGAAAGAGAGATACTGCCATATTAATTAATGCCAATCTCCAGGGTCTCTGCAGAACTAGGGTAAATGAGCAGTCATTCAGCTCGTTGGAAAAACCTTCAAGTGTTAGAGGCCAGTAGCCATTTTAAGGTAAATTGAAGTGATTTTTGGCATGGACTAAAACCAGTGGTGAGGCCCAGGAATTACCTTATTCTGGCTGGTGAAGCCTTAGTCGAGAGACTAAGAAGCTCCGTTACAGAGCATTACTCCCTAAAATTCAAAAATCACCAATAAATTTAAGTAATCTAATCCACCTCTTCTCTCAAAATTATCTTCAGCGATTTCCTTGTTTCCTCTGTTTCTAGCAAACCTGAGTGACAGAAACTTGAGAGAAGAGAAGAAAATTAGTTTGTGCACGTCTTTTGGCATGTTTATTGAGACATGTCAGAAATTCTCTTATTTGGAGTCCAGAAGCAAGGACCTCCACCGATCCTTATTACAAAGGAGCTTCGGCACTCCAATGAGCACTACATTTTATCTCCACTCTTGAGCTTACACTGTAAGGACAATAGGTTTTGGGGTAGGGTTAAGGCTTTGTTCACATCTGCGTTGGAACTCCGTTCATGGGTTCCGTCTGACCTTTTCGTCATGGGAACCAATGAACGGAATCCAAACTGAAACAAACGGAAACCATACGTTTCAGTTTGCATCACCATTGATTTCGATGGTGAGGGATCCGGTGCAAATGGTTTCAGTTTGTCACTCCATCATTTTGAGGGAATGAATAGCGCAGTTTACTACGGTATTGATTCCTTTGAAACGACGGAACCCTTAAACAACGGTGACAAACGGAAACCATTTTTAGCAGATCTGTCACTATTGAAACCAATGGTGAGGCAAACGGAAACCTATGGTTTCCTTTTGTTTTGTTTTGGATTCCGTTTATGGATCTCCTGATGGAAAGGTCCGATGGAACGCATGAATGGAGTCGTAACGCAGATGTGAACGAAGCCTTAAATGTTTTTTCTCGGTCTGATGGTAGTAGAAACTTCCCCTTCTACTGCTCTAACCCTTGCCCTGTGAATCCCACACACCCAATTTACATTGTACTCCATTTTTTTTTTAATACAAACTGACAATTTCTGTTCCTTTTTAGAGATTTGCCTGCTAAGAATGGACATGGACTAAATGGACCAGATACCGCAACCAGCAATTCCAGTAAGTTATATCTGTACAACTTTAAGAGATTAGAAAGGCAATTAATCATTTGTTAATCTGTACAAAATGTTTTACAGTGATGATATAAATCTCTCAAACCTGCGCTAGTTTAATATGTTACAAAATTGAAAACTATTCTAATCACTAAATATTCCCTTTACAAAAAAATGGAAGGTGGGAACCTTGGTGGTGTACGTCCCTCTGCAGGTATGTCGCGGCAAAGATGGTATGAAGCAGATTTGTTGCAAACTCAAACTTTACGGTGCTGGAGTTCTCTGCACAACTGGCCATGGCAGGATAAATCTGAGGTTTGCTTCGTCTGTGTATGAAAGGCACAGTTCTCAGATACGATCCAGGCAGGCAGATTATTGCTGGCTGGATTGACCTGCTGTCATAAACAGGGCAATGGGCACCCCTCCCTGATACGAGGCCTAGTAGGCAGCAACCAGTTACTGCTTGTTTGTTGTACTCGTTGGAAGGCTTGAACCCACCTCTGTTCACATGACTTTCGCACACAATCAGGAAAGTGACTCCTGCCCGTCACTCGCAACTCACTTTAAGACCGCAGATTCAGGCCCAACAATAGTGCCGTTGCTTCTTCAGCAATTCCACTGTCATTGCAGCTACTCTTTGTCACGCAGCACAGGTTTTCTCCAATCCTCCACTTTAACCCTCAAAGCCCATGTTGCCCAAACCTATCCCGACATTTACATTACAAAAACATTAGGCTTTTGGGTAGTTTTTTTTTTTACATTCAGTTTTGAATCTCAGATCTGAAAAAAGTTTATATATGTATGTATGTATGTATATATATATATATATATATATATATATGTGTGTGTGTGTGTGTGTGTGTGTGTGTGTGTGTGTGTGTGTGTGTGTCTGTATCATATTGCTTGTGTAATAAATGGAAAGTCCAATTTCAGAAATCAAAGTTTGTGATGAGATTGATATAGATGTACACTAAACAGCCATGAACTTAAAACCACTGACAGGTTAGGTGAATAGCATTGATTATCTCATTACAATGGCACCTGTCAAGTGGTGGGAAATATTGGGCAGAAAATCAACAGTCCATTCTTGAAGTTAATGTGTTTTGAGCAGAAAAATTTGCGTAAGGATTCTGGCGACTTTGAAAAGGTGATTGCTAGACAAATCGGGTCAGAGCATCTCTAAAATGGCAGGTCTATCAACGTTTTCCCGGTATGCAGTGATTAGTACCTACCAAAAGTAGTCCAAGGAAGGAGAACTTGTGATCCAACGACGGGGTCATGGGTGCCCAAGGCTTATTAATGTTTTTGGGGAGCAAAGGCTAGACATAAATGTCTCTGGGAAAACCCCTTTAGGCAAAGAGTGCCTCTGCCAACAATCCAAGTCTTTTTGCATGTAGGTTAACCCCTTAAAGGCTATGTATAAATCCGTGTATTTGGAGCAAGTTTGTAATGTATTTTTAGTAAAAATTATTTTTCAGGTACATCTGCTGCGTATCCTGGATACACAGCAGCTGTATCTAGCGCTGAAACCCGAAACAGTCAGGTCAGCGGCACTTGCTGGTCCTGCGTGTCAGATGCAGTTATGAACTTAGAGGTAATCGATAACCGCTCGATTCTGCGTGTCTCTGACCCGTCAGTGCCGCTGTACTGACAGATACAGGTTTCAAAGCAGCTGTATCTCAAAAAGTAAAAAAACACTCCTACACTGATTTATTTAAAAAAAAAATAAAAGTAATTATTTTCAAAGGTGTACATAGCCTTTACGTAACCATATAAAAGCACGAGGCTACAGCTTGTCTTCAAGAATGGATTCCTCTTTACAATGGGGATCTGCAGCAGCTGAAATGTGTATTATAATGTGCCCCCCCCCCCCATACAGTGCGAGTCAATGCACCACAGCAATGACCATTCACTTGTAACTTTGTCTTCCTCTGCCATCAGCACAGGGAGTGGGACTTCCAACTAGGTAATAGTGATCTTCTACTTGCAGTGAGGTAAGCCGATACTGTGTAACGCCGCTTATCTCTATTATTGTCACATTGTGACGTCAGAGCTATAGTTTTATAGTTTTTATAGTTTTATACAAATCAAAATAACGTATAATCACAGACCAGATGTTCTGCTTCTTAGGCCATATGCACGCATGGAGAATTTGATGCGGATTCCACATCCCCACAAAACTACAGTGCAATGAATATGAGTTTACAAAACTTTTTGTCATTCAATAGGAGCCTTTCCCGCAAATGGACATAGTTACATCCAGTGGATGGCCATCTGCAGTGGGTCCCAACTGCAAGATATGACCGCATCATTTAGGTGGTTAGACAGTGGGAGCTCCCTCTGTCACCCATTAGCGCCCTGCGATGTGATCGGTTGCTATGGCAGCCGGGATCATAACAAAGACCCCCAGTTCTGCTATAGCTGTATTCCTATCCGGGTATGTTCACAATCCTTATGTTCAGACTGAAAAATACTTGGCTGATTCAGAGAGAATATAGTCTGAATCCAGGCATTTTTGGATCTGATTTCCAAAGCTTTTGATTTTCGCAAGCATTGTTAAAGCATATTTTGAGGCGTATTTTTTTGTAGTGTCAATGGAAAATGCTCGTAAAACATTTCAAGAAGTGATGTCACGAGGCGTTTTTTAATTCAGCAGCTTAAAAATACGCTTCATATGAACCATAGTGTATTTCCCATTGAAATATTGGGAAGCTGTTTGCAGGCATATTTCAAGTGCATTTCAGACAGTAATACAAGCATTTTACACTCCGAAATATGCTTTAACATAAGCTGTGTGAACATGCCATTAGGCCGTGTTTTCAGTATAGATTACCTGTCAGTCTGACCGTTTGAAACAATCAAATAGTTCAAGAAATAATATATATATTAAAGGGGTTTTCCAGCTTTTGAGAACTGATGACCTATCCACTGGATAGGTCATCAGTACATGATCTGTGGTCGTCAGACACCCGGGCCCTGCACAGATCAGCTGGTCCGGCGCCTCCGTGCACTGGACATACATGCCAGAAGTGAATAGGAGCAGTTCTGCAGCACGGCCGCTATGCTATGTATGGATCCAACTGCTTCCATTATGTGCCACATCATCCGGTGCCCGCAGACCACCGGAGCGACTTATTGGTGCGGTGTCCGGGTGTCGGACCCGCATCGATGACATATTGATGACCTTTAGAACAAAAAAGCAATTCCACTACCGTTTCTTGCATTCGTTTTTCAGACTTTAAACACCCCCCCCCCCCCAGAAACAAATCCAATAAACGTTCATGAATGGATCTATTAAAGTATTCGGCCCGCAAAAAACAAGTCCTCGGACAGCTAAATCTATGGAAATATATGGCTCTTGGAAAGTGGTGACATAACATATTTTTTATTTTTTTTTAACTTCATGTGGATAAAAAGTTGTCCTGGTCGTGTAAAGGACACACAGGTGCTGGTATAGTTATCAGAGCTGTGACTTGTAAGGAGCTGTGCACACCTGTGTGGCCATCGAAATTTGTAAACCATAAAGGCACTATTGAATGAACAGGGATATAGAAAATGTTTAGAAATTGATGCAAAAAGTATAACTTTTATTATACAATAATTAACTTAACGGATTTCTGTGCGGAAAGTCCCATTTTTACAATACAAAAGTTGTGCAGAAAGTGTTCTGTGGTGCGTTTTTTCAATTCCGCAGCATGTCAATTTATGCTGCATGTTCTGCGTGGAGATGCTGCATGTTTGTCCCATAGACTTCAATGGGGCGCAGAAATTCCGCAACAGATTTATGTTGCAGTTTTTACAGCGGAAATGCAGCAAAACACGCTGGAAATCCACAGGTGCACATATACTTTTCTTATAACCAATATTTAACACGCAGGTACAACCGCTGTGGGAAAAAATGCAGCGTTTCCGCAACAATATGAGCAGAAAAAACACTATTTGGTGCAGATTTTCTGTTGCAGAAAATCTGCAGCGTATCCTGTGTGTGGGAACATACCCTTAGGTTAGATTCCAACGGTGCAGATTTGCTGCAGATTTTGCAAGCATTTTTCAAGCCAAAACCAGGAACGAAACCTAAATAGAAGTATATAATGAAAGTCCAGGTCTACCCTCCTGGATCCAATTCTGGTTTTGGCTTACAAATTGCAGGCAAAATATGCTGCAAATCTGCACTGTGCGAACCCAGCCTTATTATTTTAAGCTTCTCAGATCAACATCTTACCTGCTGTGCTGAAGCTCTGTTAACTGTGATTGACAGCAATTTACTATTTTAAAATCACTAGTAGTGGATAACGTCAACATTAACAATTACATAGTTGATAAGGTTAAAAAGAGGCACCGATCCATCAAGTGCAACCTATAATTTTAGTGTTGATCCAGAGGAATGCAAAAACCCCTATGTGTATGCCAATTGCTCCTTGTAAGGGGGAAAAATTACTTCTCAACTCCAATATGGCAATCCGAATGAATCACTGGATCAACATCCCGTCTCCAGATTCTAGTTCTTGAAAAATGTGATGTTCTATCCTTCAAGAAAAGCATCCAGGCCCCTTTTGAACCTGTTCAATGAATTAACCATCACAACATCCTGTGCCAGATGCAGAGGATCCCCCCTTGTCATGGGTTTAGGCATAGGTATAAAATCATTATAAGGATCTCTTTACTATCCATTCATATATTTGTACATTCTAATTTGAGGGCCCTGAAGCTGTCTTTTCTCCAATATGAACAACCCCAAGGTTGATAACAACATATTTTTTGGTACTGCAATCACCCATTCCCTTAATTATCTTGGTTCAATTCCTCTGCACCCACTCAAGTTCAAATACGTCTTTATACACAGGTGCCCAAAATTGTACACAGTATTTCACATGTGGTCTGACTATGGTTTTGTCCCTAAACAAATTATTATACTGGTCATGCACATCTATGCCTCTTGATGCATCACATTATTTTATTTGCCTTGGCAGCAGCTGCCTGGCACTGTTTGCTAAAGTTACATTTACTGTCCACTTCTATCCAAAATCTTTTTCAGTGGGAGTTTTACCCAGTGTTTTACTATTTAATACATAATTGTGGAATTTGTTTTCCCGGCCCAAGTGCATAACCTTACATTTCTCCGCCCATGCCTCAAGCGTCTCCAAATCCTTCTGTAATATTATATCATGCTCCTCTGTGGTCTTTGCTTTACAGAGTTTATTATCTGCAAATACTGGAATTATACTCTCTAAACCCTCCGCAAGGTCATTAATAAAAATATCGAAAGAGGGGGCGTTGCCTGGACGAGCATCGAGGGAGCCGCACAGTAACTGAGCTCCCGGCGTGACAGCCAAAAACGGCACAACTAAACCGGTTACCTGCTCCCTTCACGGTGATCCGGTCTTCCAATCGGCTACAGACCTTCTGGGTCCCAGTTGGGGCCTGCTCCGACGCATCTAGGGTACGCAGCACTTAACTCGTGGCAGACGGGGAGGAGGTCGGCCATCTTCCGTCGTATCGGTGCCTCTGCTACACGGGGACGTCTTTGGCTGCGATGAACGGCTCGCTGGCTGAGGGAGAGATGAAGGGGTCTTCAGTGGGTGCCGGCCGGCAGCTTCGTGTGGTGCGGTGCTCCTGTTGAGAGAAGCTACCTGTCTCTTCTGCAGCTCTTCCTCCTTCTCCGGCGGCCATCTTGGAATCAGGACTCCCTGCACACGTGGAGCAGAGATCTTTGCAATAGCATAAAAGGAGCACATACAAAGAGAATCCCTGCTTCTGACCTTAGCCTTCCAGGTGGGATTAGGAGCAGCACTATCCCAGGTACTTCACTTTAATTAGTCTTTTTGGGAGATGCCATTTCTGATCTTTTGTCTTACTGTCAAGCAGTGAATTTCCCCCTGGCCACAATGGGGGGCACTTCTAAAAGAAATGCGAAGTCTAAGCCGACTAAACTTAGAGTTCTTTCCTACTCCTGCATCTCAGCAAGTGGTGGTGAACCGCCGTATCTCCCTGCCTCCATCCTCGCCCTCTCCATCTTTTAGCGCTGCGTCGGTGGACAATGACATGCAGGATGACATGGACTCTCAACCTGTTTCTGAACATATGATTAAGAGGCTTTTAAACTCGTTGAGGGATTCGATTCAATTGGATTTATGTCAAGTTATTGGAGATCTGCGAATGGATATACAGGCTATTGCCCCAAGGACCGACCACGTGGAACACAAGTTGGAAGAATTTGTGAAGTCACATAACTCGCTTATAGATGCGAACTCCACGTTGGAGGAAGAGGTAATGAGACTTTCTACTAAAGTTTTGAATCTGGAGGATAGATCCAGAAGAAATAATGTCCGAATAGAGGTATACCTGAGTCGGTCACGCCAGATCTCCTATCACAATTACGGATCTCATGAGTCTTGTTATGCCAAATAAATCAGCTCTTGACCTCACCATTGATAGGATCCACCGAATTCCTAAGCCTAAGCATATTGCTGCACACCTACCGAGAGACACGATCGCTCGTATTCATTTCTTAAATGTGACGGATGAATTTCTTCGAGGATTGAAAACTGCCCCTGATTTAACAGACTGCTTCAAGGACGTTGCTTTATATCCAGATTTGTCTGCGGCGACCATGCTGAGACATAAATAATTTGCAGTGATGACAAGAAGTCTACGGGATAATGCCATTCTGTACAAATGGGGCTTTCCAGTAAAGCTCATAATCACAAAGAATGGAAGTCAGCATGTCTGCCTATCGCTGGAATCCGTGAAAGAGCTTCTACACTCCTGGGGTCTCCTAGCATCTCCTCCATCGAGTCCTCATCCTAGGAATCCTGCTAGACCGGCATTGGTTTCGCCGTTGTGGTCAGACACGAGGGGTAGACCCAAACTGAGACTCCCTGATTAAAGAAGTGGCTTATACGGTATGATCTGTTCGTCAAGGCTTTCTGAGCTACAGCCTGGACGCTATTCCTCCGTTCTACAGTTCGTAGGCTGAACTTTTGCCTTTACTGTCCTTTCCCTGAAAGAGGGAAGTTCCTGACTGGTAAATATGCCATACTGCATATCGGTATTGAATTTTATATTTTGCTTTTTGTATTTGTATTATGTTGGTTCTATTTTGCTGTGCCATGATCATGCCTGTCTTTTCCAAATGTCATAATGGGGCTCACAATACTCTGTCAATGCTCATGGCTTGAACTCTCCTTTCAGGAGATCTTTGCTTTGAAAAGAAGCTTTCAAGTCTAATTGTGATATATTATGTGTTCAGGAGTTGCATTTATCTTCGAGGGATTTCATCTATTTAAACATAAGAAGTTTCCCCATATCTACTATGCCTCTAAAAGTGAAAAAAAGGCGGGGGTAATTATTGCTGTGAAGGAGTCACTGGCGTTTAAATATATCTCCGAAGTCAGAATCTCAACTTAGTCAATTAAATGCCCCTTTTACGCTCGAGGAACTTAAATCGTTAATTATTAGATCTAAACAAAATATATCTCCTGGGCCTGACGGTCTACCGAATGAGTATTACAAAACTTTTGTAGACTCGCTGGCTCCATATATGCAATGTACGTAACTATGGTGGCCTGCAACACTTCCGGTGGGAGAGCACGTGTGGATGGGTATTGCATCCACGCGTGCTCTCCCACCGGAAGTGTTGCAGGCCACCATAGTTACGCTTCCTAAACTGGGTAAATCCCCAGATTCCCCAGCCAATTTTCGCCCGATCTCCCTACTAAATTGTGATATATTAAACCGAAAAGAAAAATCTCGACATAATAATATTATATCAAAATATTTTTATTTTTACTTTATTAAACATCAATAAATACAAAACATACAAAATTAACCCCCTCCCAAGTATATACTATAGACATATAAAAAATAATTAAAAGAAAGTATACCAGGTTCACAAAATACAATATCAAAAATAGTTATATATAGAGAATAATTCCTCCCAATAGAGAATCACATCCCAGGTAAGTAATAGCTTATATCATGTATATGAGTATCAGACTGACAGGTCCCTCCAAACAGTAAAGTATAGAAACCATGCTTAAGATAATGGAGACCTAATCAGAAACAAGCTATAGGCAGTTAGAAATAGAACAAAATACCTGTTGAGGACATGATACTGGTGGGATAGGACACCTGGACACCAAGCACCTAAGGTTGCGAAACGCTCGTCGAGGTGCTTGGTGTCCAGGTGTCCTATCCCACCAGTATCATGTCCTCAACAGGTATTTTGTTCTATTTCTAACTGCCTATAGCTTGTTTCTGATTAGGTCTCCATTATCTTAAGCATGGTTTCTATACTTTACTGTTTGGAGGGACCTGTCAGTCTGATACTCATATACATGATATAAGCTATTACTTACCTGGGATGTGATTCTCTATTGGGAGGAATTATTCTCTATATATAACTATTTTTGATATTGTATTTTGTGAACCTGGTACACTTTATTTTAATTATTTTTTATATGTCTATAGTATATACTTGGGAGGGGGTTAATTTTGTATGTTTTGTATTTATTGATGTTTAATAAAGTAAAAATAAAAATATTTTGATATAATATTATTATGTCGATTTTTCTTTTCGGTTTAATATATATGGATTATGTGAAATCTTGAATTTAATGAATTGGCTATGAGTATATATATATATATATATATAGGTTATAATAAATTGTGATATATAAAGTTTTATGCAAAAATAATCGCAAATAGATTAAATGAAGGCCGTCAAGCGAGTGACGGTACGCGTAGAATTTTGGATCTCATTCAGATAGCAGGAGATTCTGAGAAGGCCTCCCTTTTCCTCTCATTAGATGCCGAAAAGGCATTTGACAGAGTAAACTGGCAATATCTGGAGGGTACTTTGGATAAATTTGGGTTTCATTCCTTTATAAAGACGGCCATACTTTCACTGTATTCTTCCCCGTCGGCTAGAGTTCTGTCCTCCGGTCTTTTATCTAGATCTATTACAATTTCGAATGGGACTAGACAGGGGTGTCCTTTATCCCCATTGATATTCACCTTATGTATGGAACCGTTTGCGGAAATGATTCGCAGCTCCGATAACATTTCAGGTATCCGGGTGGGTAAGACGGAACACAAAATTGGATTATATGCCGATGTTATTGTGACATGCACATCCCCCCCCTTTCCTCTTTGACAGAGTTAATGCATATCATTTCTAGGTTTTCGGAAGTCTCATATTATAAGCTAAATATTTCCAAATCCATGATGTTACCGATATATATAGATCTGCAATTGAAACGTAATTTGTCCACTTTTCATGTATCCTGGGCAGAGTCAGGGTTGGTTTACTTGGGGATATAACTGTACCCCTCGTTGCCTCTCATTTTACAGGAAAATTACTTGGAGCTGCTTGCAGATAAGAGATCAGAATGTGAGAGATTGAGTGCTTTCCAACTGTCCTGGATTGCTCGAATCAATTTAGTTAAAATGTTATTGCTTCCCAAACTTATACTTTTGTAGGACTATTCCGCTGTTGATTCCTACTTTTATCTCGTCGCAAATTCAGAACTTATTTCTCAAGTTTATCTGGAACAACAAAAGAGCGAGAGTAGCTAAACATTTATTATTTCGCACGGTTAGTCAGGGGGGTATGGGAGTTCCAGATGTGCAAGCCTACAACATAGCTGCCATCATGGATCAATTGGGTTCGTTATGGAGTTCCCCTGCTTTGTCAATTTGGTCACAGTTAGAAAAAGAAATGTTTCCTCGCTCTTCTTTAGGCGCTCTGATGGCTGCATCTTCTGTAGGGGCGGGTTTGCCTATAGTGACCTTATGTACCACCGCTGATTCATTGCGATGTTGGAACGTACAAGTCTGTGCAAATCGCTGGGCGTATCGATCACATGAACATATACCGATGTTGGCTTTTCAGTCCTTAATACCACATGTAGACCTGTTGACCTGGGAGATGCTGGGTATAAAGGCCCTTTCAGATCTGTATGAAGGGAAACACCTGCGATCTTTTGAACAATTAATGTCGAAATATAACTTGTCTAAACAGATGTTTTACCAGTATCTCCAGATAAGACACATGCTTCAATCAATATCTGTCCCCACTAAACCTAGCACTCTTTCCTCCTTTCATAAATTTTTGTTTCAATGGCAAGGACACAGTAAGGGTCTGTCTTGAAGTTATGACCTTCTCCTGAATAGACAGAACGTAGGAAAGTGCGCACATGCTGAGATGGGAACGAGAGTTGGGAGCTACATTTTCTAATGAGCAGTGGTTGAAGGCCTCTTGTTGGATTATTAAGCATTCTAATTGTGTTAATCATATATAACTCACTTGTAAAATTCATCTTAGATGGTACCTGACTCCGTCAAGATTTGCTCACATTTATACAGGCAATACTAGTTGCTGCTGGAGGGGCTGTGGTTCCCGTGGCTCCACTCTGCATATGTGGTGGTCCTGTCCCACGGTTGGAGTTTTATGGAAGGAGATTTTTCGCCTAATCTTAGACCTTACAGGATTATCCTTTCCATATAGCCCGGATTGGCCATACTCGATATTGGATTGGAGGAAATTCCTAACAATTTTAGAGTACTCGTGCAACAGATCTTCATTGACTCTAGAATGGCTATCGCCAAAGCATGGAAGTCTCACGTATCTCCTTGCTTGTCAGAAGTGATAGGCAGGGTAAATATCACTTGTCACCGTGAAACCCTTCTATTACAAAATCCTTCTGTCCACATAAGGAATTTACTTTCTTGGGAACTGTGGGTAAATTCAAAATATTATGTCTAAATCCCAGTCTTTCTTTATAAGTGTAATGGCATATTTGATTGTATTTAGTATCTACATGGCGCAGCACGGTTGTTTATGTGGTTGTATGTTGCTGTATAGTTTTTTGTTTTTTTTTCCATCACATGTGTGTACTGCTTTCCCTATGGGTCCGTGTTCTAGAATCAAAATATGGTTTATTTTGTTGAAAAATGTTGTCAAATTTCAATAAATATCTATTGATTGACAAAGTCAGGACCCACTATGCTTGCTGTCAGTGAGTAGCTGACAGCTCTAATACACTGCACTACGCATGTAGTGAAGTGTATAAGAATTGCGATCAGGGCCTCCTGCCCTCAAGTCCCCTAGTGGGACAAAGTAATAAAGTAAAAAAAAAGATGTGTAAAAATAAGAAAATAAAAGTTTAAAAAGTAATAAGGGAAAAAGGGGGATTTCTACTTTTATCAGTCCTTTATTATTAATAAAAATATATAAACAAACATATAAACTATACATAATTGGTATCGCCGCGTCCAAAACTGCCTGAACTACAAAATTATTTCGTTCTTTATCCCACGCGGTGAACGCCGTAAGAGAAAATAATAAACCGTATTAGAATCACAATTGTTTGGTCACTTCACCTCCCCAAAAATGGAATAAAAAGAGATCAAAAAGTCGCATGTACCTAAAAATGGTACTGATCGAAACTGCAGTTCGTTACTCAAAAAATAAGTCCTCGCATGGCTTTATTGATGGAAAAATAAAAAAGTTCTGGCTCTTAGGCCTTATTCACACGAACGTATAATACGTCCGTGCTATTCGCGTGGAAATCACGCGCGTCACACGGACCTATGTTACTGAATGGGGCCGTTCAGACTGTCAGTGAATTTCACGCAGCGTATGTCCGCTACGTCAAACGCATGACATGTCCTATATTTCGCCTTGTTTCGCGCTGCACGCACGCATTGAAGTCAATGGGTGCGTGCAAATCACGCTCGGCACACAGAAGCACTATCGGGTGCCGCGCGTGATTCGCGCAACAGCAGTAAAAACAATGAATGAAAACAGAAAAGCACCACGTGCTTTTCTGTTTGTAAACATAAAACCAGAGTGTCGTCATGATGCCGGCTGCGCGAAAATCACGCAGCCGCGCACCATATGCTGATTACACACGGACCTTTTGCACGTGCAAAACGCAGCGTTTTTTGTGCGCGCAAAACTCACATGTCCGTGTGTGTATAAGGCCTTAGAATATGGTAACAAAAAGTAAATTTATTTTTTACAAAACGTATTTTATTGTGCAAACGCCATAAGACATAAAAAAAAAAACTATAAACATATGGTATCGCTGTAATCTTATCGCCCCGCAGAATAAAGTGAATGTCATTTATAGCGCACGGTGAACGCTGTAAAAAAAAAATTTGAATAAAAAAACAATAGTAGAATTGCTGTTTTTTAGTCACCACGCCACTTAAAAATAGAATAAAAACTGATCAAAAAGCCGCATGCACCCCATGAGAACTACAATGAATTCCTCAAGGGGTCTAGTTTCCAAAATAGGGTCACTTTTGGGGAGTTTCCACTGTTTTGGCACCACAAGACCTCTTCAAACCGGACATGGTGCCTAATAAAATGGAGGCCTCAAAATCCACTAGGTGCTCCTTTGCTTCGGAGGCCGCTGCTTCAGTCCATTAGCGCACTAGGGCCACATGTGGGATATTTCTCAAAACTGCAGAATCTAGGCAATAAGTATTAAGTTGTGTTTCTCTGGTAAAACCTTTTGTTTTGTAGAAAAATATGGAATAAAAGATTTTCTGACAAAAATAAATATGTAAATTTCACCTCTACTTTGCTCTAAATTCCTGTGAAACACCTAAAGGGTTCATAAACTTTCTAAATGCTGTGGTAAATACTTTGAGGGGTCTAGTTTCTAAAATGGGGTGTTTCATAGGGGTGTCTAATATATGGGCTCCTCAAAGCAACTTCAGAACTGAACTGGAACCTAAAAAAAAATAATTAGGCAATACTTTGCTTCTTACATTATGCTGATAATGAGCAGTGTCCACCTTGAGATGGCCCCAGTTTTGACCGTTCTAAACGGAGACCCCTATTAGACCGTTTCAGTGCCCAGTTTTCCCAAGCATACACCCCCGAGAAGTGTATTTCTATTGATGTGTCCTTGGTAGATTTTAAAGGGAGGCTTCAATTCCGCCAGTACCTGCCGAGTAAGAGGGCAAGGTATGGCGTGAATCTGTATAAGCTGTGCGAGTGCATCAGTGTATACTTACAAATTTAGGATATATAAAGGGAAGGACAGCAGTATTCAGCCCCCAGAATGCCCCCCTTACTGGGAGTTAATGCAAAAATTGTGTGGGATTTGGTGCACCCACTGCTGAACCAAGGTTACCAACTCTACCTGGATAATTTTTATACCAGCGTCCCGCTCTTCAAGTGCCTCGCTTCCAGAAGTACTGCGGCATGCGGCACTGCTAGAAGAAATCTGAGAGTTCTCCCGAAGACTCTGCTTGGGCAAACACTCAGAAGGGGTGAGAGCAGGGAACAATCTAGCAGCAACATATTGTGTGCCAAGGACAAGAGAGATGTCCTTGTATTGACAACAATACATGGCCACACCAGTACCCATGTACCTGTACGAGGTACCAGTACAGAGACCCCCAAACCAGACTGCATCCTGGACTACAATAGGTACATGGATGGGGTGGACTTGTCAGATCAAGTCCTGAAGCCCTTCAGCGTCATGCGGCGTGGTATAAGAAGCTGGCCGTGCACATCATTATCAAGAACCTAATCTTTAGGGACCAAGAAGGGGGGCACTCAGTACTTCTGGACGCTAGGCCACACGCATCGTACCAGGGCAACACTTTCCAGAAGAAGTTCCCCAAACTGGCAAGAAAGGAAAAAGTCATATGGTGCAAAGTCTGCTATAAGAGGGGGATAAGGGAGGACACAATAGATCAATGTGACACGTGTCCCAAAAAACCAGGGCTCTGTATGAAAGTGTTTTAAAATTTACCATACATCCCTTAGATTTTTAATCTACCCAGACGCACTCCGCACAGCTTATCCCCCTCATCTTTCCCTTCTGAGCCCTTCTGTGTGCCCAGGCAGCTGATAACAGCCACAAGTAGGGTATTGCCGTACCCAGAAGAACCCACATTACAGTTTATGGGGTGTATATCTCCGGTGGCTGAAATGGCATAGATATATAGAAAATTGCAAATCTCACTGTGCACCATCTGCTGCGCATTATCTTTTACACAGTACCTGTGGGGTCAAAATGCTCACTACACCTCTAGATGAATGTCTTAAGGGGTGTTGTTTTTAAAATGGGGTCACTTCTTGGGGGTTTCAACTGTACTGGTACCTCAGGGGCTTCTGCATACATGACTTAGCACCAGAAAAGCAGTAGGCCAAATGGTGGTCCTTTCCTTCTGAGCCCTCCCATGGGCCCAAATGGCAGTTTATTACCACAAATGTGGTATTGCCGCACTCAGGACAAATTGGGCAACAAAATGGGGTATTTTGTTCCCTTCTAAAATAAGAAATTTTGATTAAAAAATGACATCTTATTGCAAAAAATGTAATTTTTTTCATTTCACAGCCCAATTCAAATACGTGCTGTGAAAAAACTGTGTGGTCAAAATGGTAACAACAACCATACATTAATTCCTTGAGGGGTGTAGTTTCCAAAATGGGGTCACTTTTGGGGGATTCCTACTGTTTTGGCACCTCAACAACTCTTCAAACCTGGCATGCTGCCTAGAATATATTCTAATAAAAAAGAGTCCACAAAATGCACTAGGTGCTTGTTTGCTTCTGGGCTTGTGTTTTAGTCCACGAGCGCACTAGAGACACGTGGGACATTTCTAAAAACTGCAGAATCTGGACAATACATATTTAGTAGTGTTTCTCTGGTAAAACCTTCTGTGTTACAGAAAAAAAAATGGAATAAAATTGAAATTCAGCAAGAAAAATGAAATTTGCAAATTTCACCGCCACTTTGCTTTAATTCCTGTGAAATTCCTAAAGGGTTAAAAAAAACTTTCTAAATGCTGTTTTGAATACTTTGAGGGGTCTAGTTTTTAAAATTGGGTGTTTTATGGGGGTTTCTAATACATAGGCCCCTCAAAGCCACTTCAGAACTGAACAGGTACCTTAAAAAAACGGCTTTTGAAATGTTCTTAAAAATATGAGAGATTGCCGTTTATGTTCTAAGTCTTGTAACGTCCAAGAAAAAAAAAAAAAAATTCAAAAAACTATGCCAATCTAAAGTAGACATATGGGAAATGTGAACTAGTAACTATTTTTGGTGTTTTAACCATCTGTTTTACAAGCAGATGCATTTAAATTCAGAAAAATTCTATTTTTTCAAAATTTTCTCTAAATTTTGCAATTTTTCACAAATATACACTGAATTTATCGAACATATTTTACCACTAACATAAAGCCCAATGTGTCACGAGAAAACATCTCAGAATCGCTTGGATAGGTTTAAGCATTCCGACGTTATTACCACATAAATTGAAATATGTCAGATTTCAAAAATGGGCTCTGAGCCTTAAGGCCCAAACAAGGCTGCGTCCTTAAGGGGTTAAAGCTCATCTACTGTAGCTACTGTGACCAGCTCCTGCGGTAGACTATTCCATAGATGCACAGTAAAGAAGGCTTGTCGCCTCTCAGGTTGAACCTTTTTTTTTTCTTCAGACGGAGGGAGTGCCCCATTGTTTTTGGAGGGGGTTTTACATGGAACATGATTTCACCGTATTTTTTGTATGTGCCATTAATATATTTGTATAAATTAATAATGTCCCCCCTTAGTCGTGTTTTTTTCAAGGCTAAATAGGTTTAATTCTTTTAATCTTTCCTCATAACGAAGATTCCCCGGGCCCCTAATAAATAATAATCTTTATATAGCGCTAACATATTACGCAGCTGTTAAGGATCTGCCAGGCACAGCTTCTGTATCCACGCCCATAGGTAATCAGTCTGCACCTGCTTCTATGTCTGTGAGACTGACTCCATCTTCCACCACTCAGGATGGCAGGCTTAGGAGTGGGAGAGCCTATCACAGCCTGGCCAGACGGAGCTAATCCCGCCCTCTGTCTATTTATACTTGCCTTTCCTGTTCCTCCTTGCTTGTGATTCTTCTCTGTTGGTTTCCTGGCCCTGCTGCAGCTTCTTGAACTACTTGTCCCTGCTTCGTATTCACCCTGGCTTACTGACTACTCTTCCGCTCTGCGTTTGGTACCTCGTACACTCCTGGTTTGACTCTGCTTGTTCACTACTCTCCTGCTCTGCGTTTGGCACCTCGTACTCTCCTGGTTTGACTCAGCTCGTTTACTACTCTTGTTGCTCACGGTGTTGCTGTGGGCAACTGCCCCGTTTCCCTTTGTTCTGTGTTTCCTTGGCGGGTCGTTGCAAGTAGGCAGGGACTGAGTGGCGGGTAGATTAGGGCTCACTTGTCTGTTTCCCTATCCCTGTCATTACATAATCACAAGCCCATATAGTGATAATAGCAGGGAAAAAGGGGAATGGGAGGAAACCTCCAGCTCACCAGCTTCACACTCCTGTGTTCAATATCGCCCGGATCAGCCGCGACGGCTCACGGCAGGTAACAGTAGCAAAAAGGAGGAATGATCCAGCGATGTGTAGTATAGGTGGGGGATACTCCGTTCCCACTTTATTGGAAAAATAATCACACGGATAATACAACAAAGTGACAGAAAACACCAGGAGGGTAACAAGGTGGTTGAAATGGCACGAAATGAAGCCTACGCGTTTCAAGCACTGGCTGTGCTCTTAATCATGGTCTGAGGCCCTGGCTCAGAGGGTCAACCAGCCTGATGCTACCATGGTAGTGCCCCTCACCTCACCTCTTGAACCCCACCTAAAGTTGCCTGACCAGTTCTCAGGGGACCCGAAGACTTTTCTCTCCTTTCGGGAGAGTTGTAGGCTCTATTTTCGTTTAAAGCCCCACTCCTCAGGTTCTGAGAGCCAGCGGGTGGGTATAATTATGTCCCGGCTCCAGGAAGGGCCCCAAGAATGGGCCTTCTCCTTGGCTCCTGACGCCCCTGAACTTTCCTCCGTTGATCTTTTCTTTTCTGCTCTCGGACTCATTTATGACGAGACTGACAGGACTGCCTTTGCCGAGAGTCAGCTGGTGACCTTACGTCAGGGTAAGAGACCTGTTGAGGAGTATTGCTTTGACTTTAGGAAGTGGTGCGTAGCTTCTCGGTGGAATGACCCTGCCTTAAGGTGCCAGTTTAGGTTGGGTCTGTCGAACGCCCTGAAAGACCTGTTAGTTAGCTATCCCTCTTCTGACTCCCTAGACCAGGTTATGGCTTTAGCGGTACGACTTGACAGACGTCTCAGGGAACGACAACGTGAACGTTTATGTGTTTTCTCCTCCGACTCCCCCATGATGCCTCCCGAGGTTCCGTTGCTTCGTTCTTCCACGGAAGACTCGGAGGTACCTATGCAACTCGGGGCCTCCGTGTCCCCCCAACAACGTAGATTGTTCTGCTTCTATTGTGGGGATGACAAGCATCAAGTGAACACCTGTCCTAGGCGTAAGAATAAGCAGCCGGAAAACTTCCGCGCCTAAGTGATCATCGGGGAGGTCACTTGGGCGCACAGGTATTTCCCGTAAATATGAAACGTAATAAAATCTTGCTTCCCTTTCATGTCTCTCTTGGTGGTAGGTCTGCTACCGGCAGTGCCTTCGTGGATTCAGGGTCTTCTGCTAATATCATGTCTGTGGAATTTGCTATGTCTCTAGCTATGCCTTTGATTGATTTGCCTAAACCTGTCCCGGTAGTGGGTATCGACTCCACTCCTCTTGCTAATGGTTATTTTTCACAGCATACCCCTGTTTTTGAACTCCTTGTTGGCTCCATGCATTTGGAGCAGTGCTCTGTACTGTTGATGCAGGGATTATCGTCCGATTTGGTTTTAGGCCTTCCCTGGGTGCAGTTGCATAATCCCACGTTTGACTGGAATACTGGGGATCTTACCAAATGGGGTAATGAAGGCTTGACGTCATGTTTTTCTGTTAATTCTATTTCTCCCCCTGAGGAGGTGAACACGCTACCTGAGTTTGTTCAGGACTTCGCTGATGTTTTCTCTAAGGAGGCCTCCGAAGTGTTACCTCCTCATAGAGAATACGATTGTGCTATCGATTTGGTACCAGGAGCTAAGCTCCCTAAGGGTAGGATATTTAATCTTTCTTGTCCCGAACGTGAAGCCATGAGAGAGTATATCCAGGAATGCCTGGCCAAGGGTTACATTCGCCCCTCTACTTCTCCGGTAGGTGCTGGCTTCTTCTTCGTAGGGAAGAAGGATGGTGGTCTTAGGCCATGCATTGACTACCGTAACTTGAATAAGGTCACTGTAAGGAACCAGTATCCCCTTCCTTTGATTCCTGATCTCTTTAATCAGGTTCAAGTGGCCCAATGGTTCTCTAAGTTTGAACTACGGGGGGCGTATAACCTTATCCGCATCAAAGAGGGGGATGAGTGGAAGACTGCGTTTAACACGCCCGAAGGTCATTTCGAATACCTCGTCATGCCCTTTGGGTTGTGTAATGCTCCCGCGGTCTTCCAGAATTTCATAAATGAGATTTTAAGCGATTACCTGGGGGTATTTCTTGTAGTGTACCTTGATGATATACTTGTGTTTTCCAAGGACTGGTCCTCCCACATTGAGCATGTCAGGAAGGTGCTCCAGGTCCTTCGGGAAAACAAACTGTTTGCGAAGACCGAAAAATATGTGTTTGGGGTGCAGGAGATACAATTTTTGGGTCAAATCCTCACTCCTCATGAATTCCGCATGGACCCCGCCAAGGTCCAGGCTGTGGCGGAATGGGTCCAACCTGCCTCCCTGAAGGCGTTACAGTGCTTCTTGGGGTTCGCTAATTATTACAGGAGATTTATTGCTAACTTCTCGGTCATCGCTAAGCCTCTTACGGACCTCACTCGCAAGGGTGCTGATCTCCTCCACTGGCCTCCTGAGGCTGTCAAGGCTTTTGAGGCCCTTAAGAAGTGCTTTATCTCGGCCCCGGTGTTGGTTCAGCCCAACCAAATGGAGCCATTTATCGTGGAGGTTGACGCGTCCGAGGTGGGAGTGGGGGCTGTCTTGTCCCAGGGTACCAGGTCCCTCACCCATCTCCGTCCCTGTGCCTACTTCTCCAGGAAGTTTTCGCCCACTGAGAGTAACTATGATATTGGCAACCGCGAACTCTTAGCCATTAAATGGGCATTTTGAAGAGTGGCGCCACTTCCTGGAGGGGGCTAGGCACCAGGTAACGGTCCTTACCGACCACAAGAATCTGGTTTTCTTAGAATCGGCCCGGAGGCTTAACCCGAGACAAGCTCGATGGGCGTTATTTTTACCAGATTAAATTTTTTGGTTACCTATAGGGCTGGGTCTAAAAATATTAAGGCTGATGCACTGTCGCGTAGCTTCATGGCCAGCCCTCCTTCGGAGGAAGATCCTACTTGTATTTTGCCTCCAGGTATAATCATTTCCTCTATTGATTCTGATTTAGTCTCTGAAATTGCTGCTGATCAAGGTTCAGCTCCCGGGAACCTTCCTGAGAACAAGCTGTTTGTTCCCCTGCAATTCCGGCTAAGGATACTTAGGGAAAATCATGACTCCGCACGATCTGGTCATCCAGGCATCCTGGGTACCAAGCACCTCATTGCCAGAAACTATTGGTGGCCTGGGTTGCCTAAAGACGTTAAGGCCTACGTCGCCGCTTGTGAGGTTTGTGCTAGGTCCAGGACTCCCAGGTCCCGACCAGCGGGCTTACTACGTTCTTTGCCCATTCCCCAGAGACTTTGGACCCATATCTCCATGGATTTTATCACCGATTTGCCTCCATCTCAAGGCAAGTCGGTGGTGTGGGTTGTAGTAGACCGCTTCAATAAGATGTGCCACTTTGTGCCCCTCAAAAAACTACCCAATGCTAAGACGTTAGCTACCTTGTTTGTCAAACACATCCTGCGTCTCCATGGGGTCCCTGTCAATATTGTTTCTGACAGAGGGGTACAATTTTTGTTTCTTTGTTTTGGAGAGCCTTCTGTAAAAAGTTGGAGATTGATCTGTCCTTCTCCTCTGCCTTCCATCCTGAAACTAATGGCCAAATCGAGAGGACTAATCAGTCTCTAGAACAATATTTAAGGTATTTTATCTCTGACTGTCAATATCATTGGGTCTCATTCATTCCCCTCGCCGAATTTTCCCTTAATAACCGGGTCAGTAACTCGTCAGGGGTCTCCCCCTTTTTCTGTAATTTTGGGTTTAATCCACGGTTCTCCTCCGTTTCACCTGGTAGTTCCAACAATCCCGAGGTAGAGGTCGTTCATCGGGAACTGTGCACAGTCTGGGCCCAGGTTCAGAAGAACCTAGAGGCGTCCCAGAGCATACAGAAAACTCGGGCAGATGGGAGACGTTCTGCTAACCCCTTGTTTATGGTCGGGGATCTGGTGTGGCTATCGTCAAAGAACTTTCGCCTTAAAGTCCCGTCCAAGAAATTTGCTCCCCGGTTTATAGGGCCGTACAAGGTAATTGAAGTCCTCAATCCTGTCTCCTTCCGACTGGAGTTTCCCCCATCTTTTCGAGTACACGACGTGTTTCATGCCTCCCTCCTTAAACGCTGCTCCCCGTCCTTGGCTCCCTCGAGGACACCTCCTGTCCCCGTTCTCTCCCCTGAGGGGGTAGAATTCGAGGTGGCAAAGATTGTGGACAGCAAGATGGTCCAAGGCTCCCTCCAGTACCTGGTCCATTGGAGAGGATACGGGCCTGAGGAGAGGAGTTGGGTACCCGCCCGGGATGTTCACGCTGGGGTATTGGTCAGGAGGTTCCACCTTAGTTTCCCCAATAAACCAGGTCCATCTAGAAAGGGTCCGGTGGCCCCTCATAAAAGGGGGGGTACTGTTAAGGATCTGCCAGGCACAGCTTCTGTATCCACGCCCATAGGTAATCAGTCTGCACCTGCTTCTATGTCTGTGAGACTGACTCCATCTTCCACTACTCAGGATGGCAGGCTTAGGAGTGGGAGAGCCTATCACAGCCAGGCCAGACGGAGCTAATCCCGCCCTCTGTCTATTTATACCTGCCTTTCCTGTTCCTCCTTGCTTGTGATTCTTTTCTGTTGGTTTCCTGGCCCTGCTGCAGCTTCTTGAACTACTTGTCCCTGCTTCGCATTCACCCTGGCTTACTGACTACTCTCCTGCTCTGCGTTTGGCACCTCGTACTCTCCTGGTTTGACGCGGCTCGTTTACTACTCTTGTTGCTCACGGTGTTGCCGTGGGCAACTGCCCCGTTTCCCTTTGTTCTGTGTTTCCTTGTCTCGTTGTCTGTCGTGCACTTACTGAGTGTAGGGACCGTCGCCCAGTTGTACCCCGTCGCCTAGGGCGGGTCGTTGCAAGTAGGCAGGGACTGAGTGGCGGGTAGATTAGGGCTCACTTGTCTGTTTCCCTATCGCTGTCATTACAGCAGCACTTTACAATTTAGAGGAAACATGAAACAAACCATATCAGACATTACATAGTGACAAAGTTAATATACAATTCAAACCAGAGGAGTGAGGACCCTGCTTGCAAGAGCTTACAATCTATGAGGAAATAAGGGAGACACAAATTGTAAGTGTTTGTTCTGTACAATAGTCCAGCTATTTTTTATACACATGGAGTGGTAGAAATAAAGCTGCATGAGCCGGTCACCAGCCAGTATCCGTGTATGACGGACATAAAGAGAGGGAGTGCAAGGGAATCTTATTCTGATGACTAATCTAAAAGGGGGGCCATGGAAAGGAGTCAGATTAGGGAATGTTATAGGCCTGTCTAAAATGATGTGTTTTCAGGGCACGTTTAAAACTGTGGATATTGGGAATTAATCTGATTGTCTGGGGTAGCACATTCCAGAGAACTGGTGCAGCATGAGAAAAATCTTGGACGGGAGTGGGAGGTTCGCATTATGGAGGATTTTAATCTGAGGTCGTTGGCAGAACGTAGAGCCCGAGTAGGGTGGTAGACAGATGAGTGAGGAGATGTAAGGAGGGGCAGCACTGTGGAGAGCTTTGTGGGTAAGAGTAATAAGTTTGAATTTTATTCTGAAGGGGATGGCCAACCAGTGCAGTGACTTGCATAGAGTAGAAGCGTTGGTGTAGCGGTTGGTCAGAAAGATAAGCCTGGCTGCTGCATTGAGGATAGATTGGAGAGGGGAGAGTTTAGTGAGTGGAAGACCGACTAGTAATGAGTTACAGTAGTCAAGACGAGAGTGAATCAGAGCAACAATGAGAGTTTTGGCTGTTTCCTCAGTAAGAAAAGGGCGGATTCTGGAGATGTTTTTGAGGTGAAAATGACAGGAGTGTGAAAGTGATTGAATGTGAGGAGTAAATGAAAGATCTGAGTCAAAAATAACCCCAAGACAACGGGCGTGCTGCTTAGGAGTTAAGATAGTGCCACACACAGAGATGGAGACATCCGGTTTAGGGAGGTTAGTAGATGGTGGGAACACAAGGAGCTTAGTTTTAGAAATATTCAGTTTCAGATAGAGAAGAGGACATGATGTTAGAGTCAGTGGACAGACAATCACTGGTGTTTTGTATTCGAGCAGAGGTGATGTCATGGGAAGAGGCATATAATTGGGTGTCATCAGCGTAGAGATGGTACTGGAAGCCAAATCTGCTGATGGTTTGTCCAATAGGGGCTGTGTAGAGAGAAAAGAGGAGCGGACCTAGGACTGATCCCTGAGGAATCCCGATAGCAAGTGAATAAGGAGAAGTAGAACCAGCAAATGACACACTGAACGAGCGGTCCGAGAGATGGGAGGAAAACCAAGAGAGAGCAGCGTTCTTGAGGCCAATAGAGTGGAGCATGTTAAGTAGGAGTTGGTGGTCTACAGTGTCAAAGGCTGCAGAGAGATCCAGAAGAATCAGGAGAGAGTATTTACCGTCCGATTTAACCGCCAATAGATCATTTGAGACTTTAGTATGGGCAGTCTCTGTAGAGTGTAGAGTGCGGAAACCAGATTGTAAGGGGTCTAGAATGGAGTTGGCAGAGAGATAGTGGATAAGGAGAGGAGACCAAGCGTTCCAGGAGTTTGGAGTTGAAGGGGAGATTAGACTGGTCGGTAGTTAGCCCCTCATTAGTTTAGTTGCTCTTCTTTGTATTTATTCCAACTCCAGGGCATCCTTTCTATGAACTGGAGCCCAGAACTGAACTGCATATTCTAGAGGAGGCCTCACTAATGCTTTGTAAAGTGGTAATATTCTATTCGTGTCCCGCGAGTCCATGCCTCTTTTAATACACGACAATATCTTGCTGGCCTTTGAAGCAGCTGATTGACATTGCATGCTGTTTAGTTTATGATCTACAAGTACACTCAAATCCTTATCAACAAGTGACTCCCCCGGTGTAGCTCCCCCTAAAACATATGATGCATGCAGGTTGTTGGTACCCAGATGCATAACTTTACATTTATCTACATTAAACTTCATTTGCCAAGTGGAAGCCCAAACACAATCGGAAGCATAACTCCTCCAAACATCTGGCTATTGATTTCAATGTTCTGTTCCGACGGGCCGTCTTTTTACGTGGCCGTTTTGTAAAACGGCCGCAAAAAAGAAGTGTATGTCACTTCTTGAGACCTTTTTGGACCAGTTTTTCATTGACTCCATAGAAATACAGCTCCAAAAAGCGTTCGTTAAAAACGCTGCGAAAATCGTGAGCGTTTTACAAAACCTCTGAAAATCAGGAGCTGTTTTCCCTTGAAAACAGCTCTGTATTTTCAGACATTTTAGAGTTTGTGTGTGCGCATACCCTTACTCTGCCTTCTCTTGATCCCCTGTGACCAACTCCCCATTACCACTATCTAGGGGTCCTACATGTTCAGACCTTGGCTTTTTTGCATTTATATACTTGAAGAATTTTTGGGGATTTGTTTTACTATCCGTGGCCACCTACCTTTCATTTTGTATTTTTGCTGATTTTATTACCTTTTTATAGATTTTATTTAAGCTCTTTTTATAATTTAAAAAGGCTACAGCTGTACCCTCAGATTTGTATTTTTCAAATTCCATTTTTTTGTCATGTAGTGCCCTTTTTACAGAAGGTGTAAGCCATGTGGGGTTTAATTTTAGTCGTTTATACTTGGTACCTATAGGAATACATTTTGCACTATAATTACTCAAAGTAGATTTGACAATCTCCCATTTATCATTTGCACCATTATTTGACATTAGTTCTTCCCAGGCTATATCCTGAATTGCAGCCCTCATCCTGGGGAAACTTGCCTTCTTAAAATTAAGTGTTTTTGCCCTCCCAGCCGGTGTTTGTTTTTTACAGTATAGGTAAAATGTAACTATATTGTGATCACTGTTACCAATGTTTTCACGAACATTGACATTCCCAACAAGCTCTGCATTATTATAAATGACCAGATCCAACCGAGCTTCACCTCTAGTCGGGTCTAACTCAAACTGGCCCATAAAATTTTCCTGCAACAGGTTCAGGAAACTTCTCACCTTTGCAATTGAAGCTGAACCATGACCCCAATTAATATCCTGGTAATTAAACTCTCCCATTATTACTACAGTATCAGCCTGTGCAGCCACCTCCATTTGTTTATATAGCTGATCTTCCATCTCCTCCGTTATATGGGGGGGGGGGCTTTATAGATTACATCAAAAGTAATGTTTTCAGTGTTTACCTCCCTTTTGTAATTCCACCCACAAGGTTTCAATCTCCTCACAATCTTCTCCCTCTGTCTCTTTCACACTCGCCTTCATATCACTTCTCACATACAGACATACACCACCACCTTTCCTATTTGTCCTGTCATTTCGAAACCATGTAAAACCCTGTAGATTTACACTCCAGTCGTGTGAAGAGTCCGGCCATGTTTATCAACACCAACTATATCCATATGTTCCTCCAGTACCAAGGCGTCCAGCTCCCCCATTTTGCTTGCTAGTCTTCTGGCATTTGTGAACATACACTTTTTAACTTGCCTTTCAATTTTTCACTTTCCGCATCAGAAATGATTTGACATTATTTGGGCATTTTTTATTTTTGTTGCGCTTTTGTAACAAAAGGATCTCCTTATCCTGTTGTCTAGTTTTCTCCCCCACCAATATAGTCTGACCCCTCTATAACCTAACTACCCCTTTATTTTCTACATTGACCTCCCTCCTCAGTTCTAGTTTAAATACTCCGCCAGCTCAGCTAGAATTCTCTCCACCAGCACAGCAGACCCCCTTCCATTTAGGTGCAAATCATCTGCAGAATACAGTCTGTACCTATAAAAGGATCTGCCAGACACCGCTTCTGTGTCGATGCCCGTGGTTAATCAGTCTGCATCTGTCCCTAGGTCTGATAGAGTGACTCGATCTGCTACCACTCAGGCTGGTAGGCTGAGGAGTGGGAGAACCTATCACAGCCTGGCCAGACGGTTCTAGCTCCCGCCCTTAGTCTATTTATACCTTCATTTGCTGTCTGTCCTTTGCCTGTGATTCTTGTGTTTCCGGGCTCTGCTGTTCCTGCTAATACCATTGACCTCTGCTTCATATTGACCCTGCTTGACTGACTATTCTCCTGTTCTGCTTTAGTTACCGCGTACTCTCCAGGTTTGACTCGGCTCGTTCACTACTCTGTTGCTCACGGTGTTTCCGTGGGAAACTTCCACTCTTCCCTTGCTTCTGTGTTCCCTTGTCTGTTTTGTTTGTCGTTCACATAGTGAGCGTAGGGACCGTCGCCCAGTTGTACGCCGTCGCCTAGGACGGACTGTGCAAGTAGGCAGGGACTGAGTGGCGGGTAAATTAGGGCTCACCTGTCCGTCTCCCTACCCTGACATTACAGTACCCCAATGAAAAGACAGTCCAGTGCTCTAGGAACCCAAAGCCTTCTCCTCTACACCAAGACTTAAGCCATGCATTTAACTCCCTGAGCTCCCGCTGTCTTTCCTGTGATGCGCATGGCACAAGCAGTATTCCAGAGAATACTACCTTGGAGGTCCTTCAGCTTGTAGCCTAGTTCTTGAAAATTATTCTTAAGGCTCCTCCACCTACCATGTATTCTATCATTGGTGCCCACATGGACCACGACAGCTGCATCATCACGGCCCCTCCCAGTAATTTATCCACCCGTTTCACCACATGCCGAACCCTGGCACCAGGGAGACCGCAAGCCATTCAGTTGAGGCGGTCTTGGCGACAAATTATTCTATCCGTCTTCCTGATTTATAGAATCCCCTACAACTACCAATTGTCTTGCTTTACCTGCATTACCATCCTGCCGACTACTAGCTGGGCTGTTCTCCCGGGTTTTGGGAGATCAGTATCCACTAGGGCTGCCATTTCTGAGGCCGACACCCTCGCATCATCACCCAACTTTGCTTGGAATATCAGAGACCGGATTGGCCTTCCTTTTCTTAGACCCCTTTCTACTCCACCCTAACTATATTAACCAAGCTACTTGCCTGATCCTGCTGACCCATGTCTTCACTCTCCAGTTCTACCCCACTAACTGCTTGCTCAGTGAGCAGCATGCTCCGCTCAAGATTGTCTATCGCCCTCAGTGTTGCATTTTGCTCCTCCAGATCTCTAAGTAGAGCTTCAAGGTGAACAACATGCTCACATCTGCCACAGAAATATTCACCCTGGAACTCAGGCTCCAGTCGTGCATACATATGGCAATCTGTACACTTAAGCAAATCTCCACTCTTCCTGTCCATTATACCAGTTACAAAAAAACAGTGAGCAATTAAAAAAGTAAAAGAAAAGAAGAGTACTTACAGGGACTTTAACTCCGGTATAATAACTACACTTATATCACAAGCCACTTAATCCAGCTAACCCACAAACAGCCCGCAGGCCTCAGTTGAGCTTGCTCTAATTTATATCACCTGAGAGCAGTTAACCCCTCCCCCTAGTCAGCTACTCAGCTGGAAAGAAGCTGCAAAGAAAAAAGAGTTTTTTAAATTCAGTTTTTGCTATCTTCTATTTGTAAGCACTCAATTCCGTTATCTCGCACAGTATCAAACACAGGACACAGTATTAGGCTATGTTCACACGGAGTATTATCTGGAGGAATATCAGCCTCAAAATTCCGTTTGGAAGTTTGAGGCAGATTTTCCTCTCCCTGCACGCCGATTTTCGCGCCGTTTTTCGCCCGCAGCCATTGAGCGCCGCGGGCATAAAACACCGCGAAATACGCTTTCTCTGGATTCCATTGAAGTCAATGGGAGGTCAGAGGCGTAAACGCCCGAAGATAGGGCATGTCGCTTCTTTTTCCTGCGAGGCAGTTTTACTGCTCGCGGGAAAAAGACGCCGACACCTCCCATTGAAATCAATGGGAGGGATTTTAGGGCCGTTTTTGCAGAGTTTTGCGACGCAGTATCCGCGTAAAAAAACTCGGCAAAATACTCTGTGTGAACATAGCCTTAAACCGCTATGAAAAGTCCAGAAACACCACATTCACAGCCTTATCCAGGTCCAGACTAGAACTTTACCTCCTCGTAGAAGCTGATCAGATTAGTTTGACAGGACCGATCACTCATAAACCCATGCTGATACTGTGTTATAAGGTTATTTTCAGTGAGATACTCCAAGATAACATCTCAGAAAACCTTCAAATATTTTACCCACAATAGAGATTAAACTTACATGCCTATAAGAAATGGATATGTGTAGGATAATCTTTATGTGACATAATCGGGATTTCAGAACTGTGACCAATGAGAGAAATTTTCTTGTGCATCTATAAAACCACTACTACTATGGATATCTCACTAGCAATTTTAAAACTGCGAATGACTTGTTCAGCTCATCAGGCAAGCTGCTTATTAAAGAAGACCAACTATCTGCAATTAAACTTGCATCTGGGGCCCAATAAACAAAATAGGTGACTGTTAAGCCACCATAGCCTGTTCCCACAAATTGACATACCTGTATAAGCGAGAGCTTCTGTTCCTGTGCAAATGTCAACTGAAGGGAATCTGTGTTTGACAGCTGCCCTTTTCTAATTGTGGCTGGGATTGGAGAAAAAAAAAATCCTCATTGTTCAATCCATGTGGATTGCGGTGCTAACAAAGGGCGGGGTCTCCCTGTCAGCCCCGACCATCGCGGTAGATTTTGAATAGAGCGGCAACATGCATGCAGTCATTCGGTCTAGCCATTGGTGTTCGTCCCAGCAGTCGAATCCCCACCGATCTAACCATTAGATAAGTAATAAAAGTTTTTGCCTGAAGTTAAGAATTTATTCGGCACAGAATTTAGAGACAAAAACCAAAATGGTGAACATTCACTTTTAGCTGAATGTAATGGTTTGCACTAGTCTACCACTTTCCTATAATTCTGCTTTCTCAGGCCAGTTTCACATGTTTCGGTGGCGTTTTATGCAAAAAAATTTGGCCGTAAAATTATCCAAACAGATGTTCGTTTTAAATTCTGCCATTTTTCCCCATAGGCTTCTGAATAGAACTTCAAAAACGCCTGTAAAAAAAAACGCATGTTCAAAATTACACAAAATAAAAAAAAAAACACCAAAAATGCATATAAAAAAACACCTGAGATGCATGAAAAAAGTGTGTGAGACTGGGTTAACAAACAGTGTTGAGGCCCAGCTGCAATTGCTATGTCTGCAACCCTTATAGCTATAGAAATTATAAAATTCCCTGATTTGTTCCTTCAAGCAGTGGAGACTTGCATTAATATAAAATATGATCTTATTTGAAAGAAGGACCTGCACAAAAGTAATTGATAATCTATGGAACAATGCCACCTAATAAAGTAAGCAAAGAGAGTCCATTGGTGTTGGTTTTAAATGAATAAATATGACAAGAAAATCCAGAAAAGTTTATGGCGTTTTTTTAGACCACAGTCCTTGGGAGTAACATGAAATGTCCTGTGTAATCGTTGGATTAGGTCACCTTAATCTATTGATTGCATTAAACTGAAAATCAAATGTGAAAATATCTTAATAAATCTTGTCACTGTTAATGGAATAATGTAATATGCAGATCAGCACACATTTACATGATGATTGTCTGTGATAAATCATCTCTTAAATACCTCTACTGTAGAAATGATTGCATATTTTTGTATAGTTTTTTTTGGTTGCGTATTATACACACCGTTCGAATTAATGGTGTTATGATCTGGTGTCATTATTGATTTACTCCCGTTTTTCTCCACAGCATCTAATGGGAAATATCTCTGTCCCAAGATCTATTTCAACCACCGCTGCTTCTCCGGTCCTTATCTAAACAAGGGAAGGATAGCGGAGTTACCCAAATTAGTGGGTCCAGGAAATTGTGTTTTGGTCCTCAAAGAGGTAATGCTGTCTTTCCCCTCCCAATAGTGCGTAACGTAAAAAAAAAATACATTAAGAAATTTATTTATATACTTGCCTAAAACTCCCTGCTACAGCATTAGAGACCAGCAACTACTTTCCCCTGGACAGTGCACTGGGTGAATGTACTGGTGGCATGTTGGGAATTGGTGCGCCACTAGTATAGAAGGTCATCACCAGTCACCCTACTTCACTAACATAGAAGGTCATCAACCAGTCATGGTTAAACCGATGCTAGGTAGCCCCTCAAATTTTGGCAATGAATCATTACGGTCTGTTAGTTTCCGAACGATTATCGCTTTCTTTAGTGGTATTCGTCTTACCGTTACAATACATTTGCCACTATGATCGCAGCATATGTACTATTATTGTTCTGTTGGAAATGTCCATAAGATACATTAGATAATCGTAGCAATTTTATAAACCTCTGATCGTTCATCGGTGGTTTTGAAAATTTCTACACGTAAACGTAGCTTTACCATAATTGTAATTGTTCCTGAAATCAAACTAATGTTTACAGCTACAAAGTAGTAGTATTTGTAGAGAATTCATCTTAACACTTTGTCTTTACCACAGGTCTTATCGTTAATCATCAATGCCGCTTACAAGCCCAGCAGGGTTTTACGTGAACTGGAATTACAGGATGAACCATTGTGGCCTCAGCATGCAGAAATTCTGAAAGCCAAGTAAGTTCATCTCATTCATCCGGCTAACGCATAGACCACCAATGTTTGAAATTTCAGTAGGATCATGGTGTAAGGTCTATTTATTTATTTCTTTTTTTCTACATACACATGTCCTTTATTCTGTGTTCGATACATGGATAGACTTGGGATTTAAGGATTTGTCTCCATTGATAAATGTCTGTCCTCAAATATCATTTACGTACTCCTTGTCTTTTTTATCTTCAACGTAGATTCACTTTGGACGACAACTCCTTGTTTGTAAATTTTCCTGAAGTTTGTATGTAGTAGTTTAAAACCCTACACATATATAATAAGAACTAAAAGGGGAAATCCTGTCAAAATAATCTTCTGTCAGAATAAAAGGAGCTTTCCTTAGGGTGCAGTCACACGCAGCAGATGTTGTTGCAGAATTTTCTGCAACTGGAAATCGGTTTCCGTACTTCTGAATGGGGTTGTTTCTGCAATATTTCATTCAGATAAATGGAGCTGATTTTGAGTCGCAAAAAAATTCTGCAACAAAATCTGCTGTGTGACTGCACCCTTTTGGCACTGCTCAGCGATTTTTTTTTTTTACTGGATTTCTTAAAACAATGCCATTGATTGAAAAGCTAAGACGGTTGTGTCATGGTGCTCTATAAAGTGCCTTCACAATGAAGATTAGTGGCAGCACGTGAAACTTCACCAATGTGACTCTTTCTTCTTTCATGATCATTTGGCTTGCATTCATCCTTTAAAAGGAGTTGTCCAGGATTAGAAAAAGTGTCTAGTTTCCCCCCCCACCCAAAACAGCCCGATTTCTTTCCATAGGCCGTCTCTGATAGTGCAGCTCAGCTCTATTCACTTGAATGGACATGCATTGCAATACTAGACACAGTCCATGGACAAGTGATGCTGTTTCTGGATAAAAAGTAGACCCCCTTTCAATATAAATTTGCCGGAAGCTATTTTTTCTCTATTTAGAAAATTTGTGGTAGAGTTTTGCAGCAGACAGTCGGATCTCCAGTGAAGTGGCCAGCAGATCTGCTCGTTGTTAAGCTCCATTATAATTCAATGGAACTAATCCACATCTTTTCAGTGCGTAAATTTAAAATCTGCTGCGCGTTCAATATTTCGTGCAAATATTATCCTAAACGTATGAATGGGGTATAGAATACCCGATGCATCTGCGGTGGAATGTTAGCGGATCCTTTCAGGATTTAGACACAAAATCTGCCCCTAGGTCCTGATAGAATTCCAAACGTGTGAACAGGGCCTTGGGGTTCTACAAGACTCTAATAATCTTAAATGGTAACTTATGTTTTTGTTTTTTTAAAAGAACTAGTTTTAGATTTACCTTTTCTTCATGTCTTGACTATGTAATTGTACTAAATTTTCAGATATAAAGGAAAAACATACCGTGCCACAGTGAAGTTGGTGAGAACATCAGATCAGGTTTCAGAGTTCTGTCGTAATACTTGTATTAAACTGGAATGCTGCCCAAATCTCTTTGGACCTCTTATGGTTCTTGACCAGTGCTCTGAAAACTGTTCAGTCCTAACAAAGACTAAATACAGTAAGTATTAGTAATACATTTTCCTACCATCCTCCAACCAACGTAAAAATCTGAACTAAAGTGGATTCTAACAGAGGGATTCCAAACTAAGCCAGAACTTTTTATTTTTCTGTCGATGTAGCTGTATAACGGCTTGTTTATTTTCTAGATGAGTTTGGGGTACATAGAAGTCGTATATCTGGCATTTAGTTATGACAGACATGGCAACTTTTGTTAGGCCCCCGGCTGGCATAGTAATGCATCGGCCCCCTCCCTCTGTCATGCACTTTAGATGCCGCTGTTTCTGCTGACCGCAGCATGTAAGGGGTTAAACGACAGGGATCATAGGTTCTTCTGTTCTCTGCCGATAGAGTGGGGCTGCAGTTGTATGTTTCAGCCGTTGCTTTGCTCCTGAATCAATGGGCACGATCAGAAGGGCGATTATGCGCGTCCTGATGTGGCAACTGCCTGCCGCTCAGGACTAGCATATTTGTCAAGTGATTTCAATTTAAAATAGATTTTGTGATATTGTGACTGTTTGTTAAGCCCCCCTTACCCCAGGAATGCATGCTATGCTTAATGCATAATCTTCTCCAAAAGTCAAGCTTGTGTACTTAGTAATTTGTTTTAAAGGCAACCTGTCATAAAGATTATGTTGCCCCTAGCATGGCTTTAACACTGGGTTGCCGGCAGTGGCCGTGCTTTGGAAGAAGTGTCCGCTACTTGGCTCTTCCCAGCAACCCCTGCCCGGCTAACTATTATTGACCGGTTTCTTTCAATCAATAATATTTGTTAATATTGGATAGGTCTGCATATTGATGGCCTCAGAGAGTCCATTTACTTCTTCCGTGTGGACTCTCTTGGTATAACCAATGATGAGACTTCTTAATGTGTGTTAATGTTCACACTGTGTTCTTGTAATATTTGTATTGAATAGCTCATTATTATGGAAAGCGTCGTGGACGGAACCTGAACAATCCTACGGGCATATTGCGCAGCATCGAGGCTGCTCTGAAGAAGCCTGCTAAGAGGAGGAAGAGAAGGAAACATTTCTTTGTCCATAAGAAGAAGCGCTCTTCTAACTCTGTAGAGAACACACCTGTCGGAAGTCCTCAGGTATGTGTGTGTATATGTATGTATGTATGTATGTGTATACATGTATATTTATTTTTGTACTTTTTCAACAAAGATTGCTTGAATTCTTGGGTTCTTCGCAACAGTGTGTGTGTGTGTGTGTGTGTGTTTGTTAAGGAATTGAAGAGCATGTTATATGGCAGTAGCAACAATAGGGAGCTTTGGCTATTACACCTAACATTATGAGCGGTCTATAAAAAGTCTTTTAAATTGCCCTCTTATATTTTGACCATGTTTATATTTGGAGGTAATACTAAAAATGTGGAATTTTCATAGATTGTTTAGATATGTCATCCGTTATATTTTCATTACTTCTCACTTCTCCAGGGAAGTGGTGATGAGGAGGAAGAGGAGGATTACTCCCCAAGTGAAGAGAGTGTCCAAGAACATCAAGAAGGGTCAGAAATATCAGGAAAAGGGTCATCATCAACCTCACCTACTCGTAGTGAGCAGTCACTGAACTGTGAGAAGAAAAGAAAAGCTTGGTTTCTCGAAAGTGAAAAGCTTCTGTCCGCTAAGGTATGAGGAACAGAGCAACTGCAATTACTTCAAGCTTACAACAAAAATATTAGCTTTGACTACTTGCAGTTTAGTCACATTAGTTTTCAGGAACGTTAATTTTATTAGGCCGTGATACAACCCAGGCATAATCCATCAGTTCTGTAAAAATGCAAGATTTGATTTTCAGGAAATGAGAACATAGCATACAAGTGTGTGTGTGTGTGTGTGTATGTATATATATATATATATATATATCTCCTCTTATAATTCTATATCTTAGATCTATAGAGACTAAGGGCTTAGTCAGACTAACGGGATATACCTCCGTGCAACGCGCGTGATTGTCATGCGTGTCGCACGGACCTATATTAGTCTATGGGGCAGTACAGACAATTGCGTGATTTTTACGCAGCGTGAGTCCGCTGCGAAAAAGTCACGACCTGTCCGTTCTTTGGGCGTATTTCGCGCATCACGACACCCATTGTTCAATGGGTGCGTGAAAATCACGCATGCCACACGGAAGCACTTCCGTGGGACACGGAGTGTCGTAATGATGGCGGCTGCGCGAAAAGCATGCAGCCGCGCATCATACGGGGCTGACACACGGAGCTGTCAAGTGCCTTTGCGCGTGCATCACGCTCGTGTGAATCCAGCCTTCATCTGTGAGCAAAGATTTTCTTGGGATTTTTTGCATTGGGAAATGTATTTACCTATTTTAGCTGATGCATTTAGAGGTTAACAAAGTGTCACCTTGCAGGATATTCGTATCGAGTTGAGGGAACCCTTGACACTAAATGGAAGCCCACTGGACTGGACTGTTAATGATGTAGTTGAATACATCAAATCCACAGATTGTGCTCATCTTGCGCGACTCTTTCTGGAACAGGTGAGTTTTTATGTAGAATTTTACTTAAAAAATATGCATGGCCAGTATTACATACAGAATTTTAAGTGTTCATCACTATGGCCCCTTCAGTCAGCTGCTCGGACGTGTTTGCCGGGAGTCGGACCCCCCACCGATCTGATATTGATGACTTATCCTAAGGAGAGGCCATCAATATAAAATACCCAGAGAACCACTTAAAACACTGTACTATTAAATACCCTTGAGATTAGGTCCATGACATTTGATCTTAATGACTGTGGCTGAGAGAGGAACAGAGCTTGTTGACATTCCTGTATCCGTGGTACTGTATGCAGTTCTAAGGTAGAACTACGGGCATAGCGGTTTAACAAGAAATCGCGTGGCTTGCCGATGGTTGGCATGGCATGGCAGACGGAGGCCAAATGGTGATGGCCTCTGTGTCTGCCATGGACTGAAGCCTATCAGGACGAGCCTCTGGGTGGTCCTGAAAGGCTTCCTGCCAGAGAGACAGGAAGTCACTGTGTCGTTTCCGATGCACATTGTCGGTGACTGTGTGCATCGGGAACCGGGAGGTCCGCTGTCCCTTACAGCTGACACTCCAGTGTTGCTGATCTTTGCCATCGCAGCATTTATGGGGTTTGTAGCACATCGGCAGCCCCCATGCAATCGTGGGCCTTGCCATGTCAACCGGAGGCCAAACAACACCCTCTGGCTGGTCTTCATAGGCTTACTGTCAGAGTGACTGACGTCACACTGACAGTTGGAATACATTACACTACCTAGGTAGTGTAATGTATTATAGCAGCGATCATTGCTGCAGGTAAAAAAAAAGTGTAAAAAGTAAAAAAAAAAAAAAAGTTTAATGTTTTATACAAGTGTAAAAATAAACGTGTTTGTTTTTTTTTTTTTTTTGTTTTTTTTTTTTCCCTTAAGTCTTTTATTATAGGAAAAAAATAAACTTTAAAATGAGGTACACATATTTGGTATCACCGCGTTCGTAACCAAATTTCTTTATTACAGTAGTAATATATATATTTTTTCCCTTTGTTCTCAACCAGGAAATAGATGGAAAGGCGCTTCTGTTGCTCAATCTGCCAGCTGTTCAAGACTGCATGGATATCAAGCCTGCCATGGCCATTAAACTATGCTACCACATTGAACGCGTGAAGCTGGCTTTCTACCAAAGCTTTTCTAGATAAAGTATCCCGCTGTAGGATGGTGGACATATATCTGGTCTGGCAGAGCCTGTGTGCTCTGTACAAACCTTAAGTGATTTGCACTTTTTATAGAATTGTCACTTGTTTACAAGTCCTCATGCGATTTCCGTCCTAGCCTTGGGAACGTGAGGAAATATGTATGTAGTCATTGCTAACTAACTATTTTTATATGTAAAGTTGTGGTTACAACACCTGCCACTAACTTACATATGAGTTATTGTGGTTGTGATATGCAATGCAGTACCGCAAGCTGGATGAAAATTTGCATTCGTAAGAAGTGATGAAGGTACATGATAACCAGCCATTTTTTATTATTTATCAATTTAGACTTCTAGATAGAGCTAGTGAAACAAAATATTTGTTAATCAAAAGGGACGCTGTTGTGTGTGTTGTATCTGAAAATTTAGTTTAGCTGTTTTGTTCGTGTTTTTTGGGGGGTTTTGTGTGTGTTAACCTGGCACAAAGTCTAAATTTGTTGCATTTTTGTAAATACACTTCTGACTCTCAACTAGCTAGATATAAATATGCACAGTATACAAAGATATCAGAGTTTTATATTAAAGCGGTTCTGTCATCAGATTATGCTGCCCCATATAGCATGAAAAAATATATATTGTGGGCGTTTAGCTGATAAGAGCGATCAAAGAATACACCGGACATATATTCATGAGTCGCGAGCTCCCCACCCCTATTGACAGTGAATGATGGCTTGTCTGCTGTGTATGTGTATACACAGCAGCCTGTCAATCACTATGAGGAGGGCAGGGAGAGGAGAGGCGCTTCCCTTATAAATACACTGAAATCATACATATATGTCCTGTGTATTATTTGATTGCTCCTATAAGCCAAATAGCACCAAAAAATTATTTTTTGTGTTTTGGCTAATAGGAGAACAGAACTGTCCCCATACTATGTCTTTATATAGGGCAGCATGGTCGGATGACAGATCTGCTTTAAAGGGAACCGGTCAGCAGGTTTAATAATTAAAAATTGCTGCGATGAGGGGAGCATACCTTTTGTGTTGGTCATGCAACGTGCATGGCCGGGAAAAAAGGTTTGTATAAAATATCCTCCCCCTCCCCTATATCGCTCTGTCAGCAGTTTTGAGACTTCAAAACTGCTGACCGGTTCCCTTTAACGCTAAACAGCAGTTCGTTAATACAGCTTGGAATTGAACGCGGTATGTTTCAGCTTTCCATATCACCCTCCTGAAAGAGGGTTGTCTGAGAATCCATTTTCAAATACCCTATTAGAGAATTCTGAGTTTAGAGGGGGGAAGGGGTGCCATAATAAGGCAAAGGGAAGAAAAGCTACAAATAGTGTCCGACAGGTCTGTTCATTATTCGGACAACCCATTAATTTTAATGTGAACCGTGTAATGTCTCATTTCCCCTGCAGTCGCACTGTAGGGAAATTGAAAGCTTGCTGTCAGAGCCACACAGTGCTGAGGTCCCAGCAGCGGGACAACCTGTAATCCGCTTTCATCAACAAAAAGGGCTTTTCCAAAGCGGACGACCACTTTGACTATGATATTAGTAAGCACATTAAGTGCTATTATAGAATTGTAAGTAATTCCCTAACACACACTGTGGACAAAAGTATTGGGACATTAACCATACAGGAGCTTTTAGGACCTCCCATTCTGAACATTAATGTGGAGTTCATTTCCCCCCCTCCTTTGCGGCTAAAACCACTTCCACTCTTCTGGGAAGGCTTTCTATCAGATTTTGGAATGCGTCTGTGGGAATTTTTGCCCATTCATCCAGAAGAGCATTTGTGGGGTAAAATATTGATGATGCTCACAATTTCCGTTCTAGTTCATCCCAAAGGTTTTCGATGGGGTCAGAGCTTGGTGCGGGCCAGTCAAGTTCTTCCACACCAACCATGCCTTTATGGACCTTGCTTTGTGCACTGGGGCTCAGTCATGCTGGAACAAAAGGGCCGAACTCCAAACTGTTCCCACAAAGTTCGAAGCATACAATTGTCCCAAATTTCTTGATATGCTCCAGAGTTCAGTAGCGTTCTTTAGACCACTCTATCCGACGCATGGCAATGTGCTTGGTGATGTAAGGCATGCATGCAGCTGCTTGGCAATAGAAACCCATGCCATGAAGCTCCTGGCGCACAGATTTATTTTTATTTTTTTAAATATTCATGCCAAAGGGGGTTTGGTACTCTGCGGCTATTGATTCAGCAGAGTGTTGGCGACTTTTATGCATGATCAGCACTAGGCGATCCCACTCTGTAACTTTACGTGGTCTGCCACTTTGTATCGAAGTTGCTGTGGTTCCTAAACTCTTCCACTTTACATTAATACCACTCACAGTTGATCGTGGAATATCTAGGACGGATGAAATTTCACAAGCTGACTTATTACAACGGTGGCATCCTATTACAATACAACGCGGGAATTCAGTGAGCTCTTGAGAAGTACCCACTCTTTCACAAATGTTTGTAAAGGCAACTGCATGGCTAGGTGAATGAAACACCTGAATTCAATGATTAAGAGGTGTGTCTCAATACTTTTGTCCAAATAGTGTATACGTATTTATTTTAATCACAAATCTTGAACATGTCACGTAATACAGCAGAGCAGCTAAAGATAAATTAGACTAGTGTTGCTGCCCACGGTGTGCTGTCAGGAGAATACTGAAACTATTTTCTGTGAGTGGTGGGAGGATCCAGGGGTTTGAAATATTCTGATGGCCATTGTGACAGCCGCTCTACTCTAGCTGTACAAAGAATACAGACTGCTGTAATAGGCATACTGTACAATTCACTTCTGAAGAGGGACTCTGCACAAATTGCTTTTAGTCTTGTCCATGTACAAGTCTAGGACACCTTGAGGGTTTAAAAATAGTCTAGATGAGTAACAATGTTTGCTATCATTCAACGTCTTGCGGAGATACCCTCTAGGCAAACTGGAATGCCATCTAGGAAATGGGGAACCCCATTGTCTGCAGGATCTCTTATAAAGACCCTGTGACGTGCGTGTGTGTGTGTGTGTGTGTGTGTGTGTGTGTATAACTGCGAGTAACTTCTAAAGACCAAAGTTGGTACAGTTCTGTTCACCAGCAAAGGTCCCAGGCTACCTATGTGAAGAGGTTTATTTATATAACCCAGTGATTTTTATTTCTTGCTACTGAGCCATTACTTGAGAAGTATTTTACCTATTGTAAATCCTTTTCTGTTTTTTTCATCATTTTGTGTAGCAGCATAGCTATAATCTATAACCTTTAATGTAGTAACACAGCAAGTGTTAGACACACAAACCATTTTGTAGGTCAGCAGAGCATTAAGTCACGTCCTTGCTTTTGTCTTTTTTATTAGGTTTTGTGGTATCAGCATTTATTGCATCTTCTTCTTCATTTTGTTATACCATTTTAGCTGTGTATTGTTAGAAACATTCATTTCAACTTCCCCAATTTGGATTTCTAAACAACAAAATGAGAACCAAGGTGGCATTTCTGCATTATTTATTTTTATGTATGCACTGTAATAGAGAGAAGCCAACTTTCCTACAGTTACATGGTGTTGTAGCATAGTGTCCTTGTTTCAAATGATCCTTCTACTCTGAGCAATGAAAGCAATTTTTTTTTCTGTTTGGAATGTTTAACCTATGTTTATATGATGTACAGAATAGAACAAAATGAATTACTCAATTTCTTGAAACACTGTTTTAATAAATTTGTAATATTTTAACATCAAATGTTCTCTCTTTTTCAATAATGAGAGCTTCACTAGAAAACCAACGCTCCCCTGAAGTTTGGGTGTTTAGCGTCTTTGCAGGCTCACATGGCTGCTTTGAAGATCTGATGTGAGGTCAGGGGACAGCAGCTGCCTTCTGGGCTCTCCCTCTTGGCGTCGGCCTTGGCGCTGCACTGAATATGACACTAGTGACATTACAATGTGTGTGTCAGACTTCAGTGTAGCGCTGAGGCCGGGGCAGGGAAGGACAGCCCTGACATGGTACACCATGTATCTAATCTATCATGTATCTAATCTATCACAAACTATGCACCACTCAGACTCTAGACTACCTTTTTGGTGGACCACTGTTGTAAAAACTGATGACGACAACTAACAACCACCGATGTCAACTGATGGTTTTGTAGTAAAAATTGTGAAAAAACCTGATGGCAACTGATACATTTTTGCAACAGTTTTTGCAATCGCTTGAGAGCCCCAAAAAAATTATGCAGATGCAACTGATCTATGTGAACGCAGAGGTGAAAACCCCCGAAACAGCCAACTACAAATGAGTTTCTCATTCTTTTAAAATCCCTAGTCATATTTCAAGGCTCTTCTGTGGGCCGGTCATTGACTTACAGGGAAGCTACCTCCAATAGGTGGCACTAGATAGATTTGTTTTCCTTCTACTGGAGGAGATCTAACCTGCATTTAGTGAAATTTAAATGTCTAGAAGCAAAAGCAAGCCAGCGACAAACTATCAGGCCACCCAAGCTCACAGTACAAGACCACTGAGTGTTGACTGCATCTGTCCTTGGTCACAATTCTCATACCAAGCCGCAGCTGCCTCTAAAGTCAATACTAGATCTACGGAGCTTCATGAATTTGGTTCCCATGAATGAACAGTCACACACAAACCTAAGGTTACCATGAACAGGACCAGTCATCCGCTGAAGTGCTGTAAAGTATACCACCATTGGACTCTGGAACCGTGAAAACAAAGTCACTAGAGTGATCATGAATAACACTCTACCATCTGGCAGTGTGACTGACAACTAAGTGTCAAGGATCCCAGGAGAAATCTTCCTGTCTGGGGTTATTATTAATAGTTTGGGTCGGAATCCCATCAAAAGGAAATCTTAAAGCAGGGGTGGACAACCATTTCTCATCTCATGGTCACATTTCAGATTATATGTTATGATGGGGGTAGGGAAACAGACAAGTGAGCCCTAATCTACCCGCCACTCAGTCCCTGCCTACTTGCAACGACCCGCCCTAGGCGACGGGGTACAACTGGGCGACTGTCCCTATGCTCAGTAAGTGCACAACAGACAAGGGTACACAGAAGCTAAGGGAAATGGGGCAGTTGCCCACGGCAACACCGTGAGCAACAAGAGTGGTGAACGAGCCGAGTCAAACCAGGAGTGTACGAGGTACCCAACGCAGAGCAGAAGAGTAGTCAGTAAGCCAGGGTCCGTATGAAGCAGGGTCAAATAGTTCGGAAGCTGCAGCAGGGCCAGGAAACCAAACGAGAAGAATCACAAGCAAGGAGGAACAGGAAAGGCAGGTATAAATAGACAGAGGGCGGGAGCTAGCTCCGTCTGGCCAGGCTGTGATAGGCTCTCCCACTCCTAAGCCTGCCATCCTGAGTGGAGTCAGTCTCACAGACATAGAAGCAGATGCAGACTGATTACCTATGGGCGTTGACACAGAAGTTGTGCCTGGCAGATCCTTTACATTATACTTCCAAGGGCCACAATAAAACTTTGAACGGTGAAAGCTACAGTGACACCTATAGCAATGACAACCACTGGGCTCTTCATGTCCCCTCCCATGCTGCTCTTTTGTTTGGAATGGCAGGACCTAGAAAATGTGAGTGCCCTCTGGTGGTTCACATGCTTCTTCCAGATCCTGCATTTTAGGAAACAGAGAACTTCATTCTCTAAATGAAAAAAATTGTGGCTGTTTTTTACAGCTACATCTTTCTGCACCAATGCGACACAGACGAGCATATTTGTGTCCCAATGGTTATGGGCTGCATGTGGGTTGTACGCCCATGTCTTAAGTGTATCTACTCTATCTATGATGTGCCGTTAAATGCTGTTGCTCACTGTAAGTAAGAATTTCAGGTTAGGAAGTAGCTGACAAATGGCCTAATGGTCTTCATGATCGCTACTTTATATCACATATGTCTAGAAGCTTAGGCACCACAGTTGACTAAAATTGTATTTAAAAGTATCTCAATATAAAGTGATTCTCTTCGATTAACACAAAAAAAATGGCAGATGACTAGGTGGAAGTTAAAGGGTGTATTCCCACAGCGCAGCCAAAAACCACTGCGGTTTCCATGCTAACGGTAAAAGCACATGCATTTTTGCAATGCGGTTTTCAGCCGTTCGGCAAAATCGCACCGTGTGAATACACCCAAATAGTTAATTTCAAAAGTTTGCCACATACTTAAGGCAATGTGCAATATTTGCCAGTGGGAGTTGTGTGAAAACACACATGCTTGGAGTTTTTCAATGTTGTTTGCTGTGTCATTAAGGCTTTGTTTACACTTCTGTTATTTCTTTTATCTCTGGTTTCCGTTGCTCTTTGACAATAATGGAGCACACTGCACTATTCTACCCAATTTAAAAAAAAGTTAAACTGATGGACCCATTATATGTGAATAGGAATGATCTGTATATGTTACAAACTGGATCATGACGAATCCTGCATATATGCAATGGCTCTTGGAAGCTATGACCATGAATACAGCCTAAAATAAGTGAAAGTGATTAATAAAGAGCTGGGAGCAAGATGACACGAGTGCAATATTCACATCAATAGGTTTATTTTTTTTATGAATAATTCAAGTTGAACATTTAACACCTCCCTGCTGCAGCCACTTTTGACCTTCCTGACAGAGCCTTATTTTTAAAATCTGACATGTCACTTTATGTGGTAATAACTTTGGAATGCTTTTACCTATCCAAGCGATTCTGAGTTGGTTTTCTCGTGTCATATTGAACTTTAAGTTAGTGGCAAAATTTGGTCGATACATTTAGTATTTAATTGTGAAAAACACAATTTTAAGACCAATAGTAATACTACACATTATAGTTGCTAATTAACATTTCCAATATGTCTACCTTAGATTGGCATTGGTTTTTGAGCATCCTTTTATTTTTCTAGGACGTCACAAGGCTAAAGGTCTCTTGCGCCACTCGGGCTGTTTTTGACGGCATCCGATAGTCTTCACTGACCAATTCACTTTAGCGGGTGTATCGGGTCCGAGAAAAATGGTTCGAGTCTCCGATCCGAAAAACTATAGAACATGTCCTATCTTTCCTCGGATCACTGACGGGACTCAGACGGCACACACGGTCGTGTGTATGAGGCATTAGAACTTTAGCAACAATTTCTCGAATTTTAAAGAACATTTCAAAAGGCTATGTTTACAGGGACTAGTTCAGTTCTTAAGTGGCTTATATAATACAAACACCCATAAGTCACCCCATTTTAAAAACTGCACCCGTCAAAGTATTCAAAACAGCATTTAGAACGTTTCTGAACCCCCTAGATGTTTCATAAGAATTAAAGCAATTGTAGAGGTGAAATTCAAATTATTTTTTTTGCAGAAATTCATATTTGATCGTTTTTTTTCTGTAACACAGAAGGTTTTACCAGAGAAACAAAATTCAATATTTATTGCCTAGATTCTGCAGTTTTTAGAAATATCCCACATGTGGCCCCAGTGTGCTAATGGACTGAAACACAGGCCTCAGAAGCAAAGAAGCACCTAGTGGATTTTGTGGTCTTTTTATTAGAATATATTTTAGGCACCATGTCCGGTTTGAATAGGTCTTGTGATGCCAAAACAAAGGAAACACCCCAAAAGAGACCCCATTTTGGAGACTGCACCCCATAAGGAATTCATCAGGCGTTGTAGTGAGCATTTAAACCCCACTGCTGTTTCATAGGTTTTATTTGAATTGGGCAGTGAAAATAAAAATCCTTTTTCTTCGATAAGACGTAGCTTTAGCTCAAAGTTTTTCATTTTCTCAACAAATAAAGGAAAAAAAAAACAACGTTTGTTAAGCAACTTTTCTGGAGTATGGAAATACCCCATATGTGGTGTTGATGCAATTTGGAAATATAAAAATTTATTAAATAAAAAAAAATATATTGGACTGAAGATTTAGGTAGGTTTGTCAACCGACACCTGTATCAGTACACCTGTTCAGGCCCAAATAATCTCAGTGGTTATTGTTTACAGATATATCGAGAGAGGAATAACACACAGACGCTGCTGGTGTACTCGAAATAATCCTCTAAAGTTTATTGATCAAAACAAGTACAATAATATGATTTCAGAAAAGGTGTAGGCTTGATTTCAGCCAATCATTTACAATATGATAATAATTCTGATTTAGCCAATAAGAATATTTCAATGCATTATTATAATTCTTCATACATCAGAAGATTGCAGGTGGCTTATCTCTCTTGACAAGAATATAATAGATCGTTCTTGTAAGATGGGGAGACATACTCACATACATATGTGAATGTGTCTCCCTCTCCCATCTCGCTCCCTCCCTTTCCTTTCCTTTATTCCAATCTTCGTATGGTAACCAAGGTCAAAGATAACTTAACTTAGAAACTTGTCTTAAATCAGCAATGACTTTCTTATTCACTACAAAAGAAACCAGATGAAGACTCTAGACAAGATGGGTGCTGTACAAAATTAAATATTTCAAACATTATTTTAATCACTTTCACATTTTCCACCTTTTGTTTATTTGAGGACATGTATCCAAACCAGGTACATAAAGGAGGGCTTATCCCCCCTTGAGGACTTACCTAACCTTTTCACCTCATCCCCTGGGCATGTCAACATAATTCCTCCCCATACCCATTTCACTCAAGGGGTACGCTCGATCAAGGGATCTAGGATAGTGTATAATCATTTTAGTCCCCGCTGCAAAGCATTGTAAAAGTTTTGGCAGGCCCCAGAATATGAGGTGCAGAAGCAAATATAGAACGCAATAAATAATAAAACAGCCTGGAGAACACTTTGGAGCAACCCCATTATCCAACACCCTTAGACCAGTTAGAGGGGTTTAGCCATGACAACCAATCTGGCCACTCCAGGTTGCAATCATCTTTAGAATTGGCTTTCCTGAACTCTGCCTTTATTTTCTTAGCTTGTTCTATATCATGCTTGACCTGCATAATGCCAGTAGGGTCTATATAATGGCAACATGCTGGTCCAACTACTTGGCACATGCCCCCTTGAGAGGCTGTCAAATAATATAGTACTATTGTATGTTGGTTAGTTACTAATATTAATTGGCTAGTAAATGCAGAGGTTATTTTCAAAGCATCAAACACAATCGGTTACATTGTCAAATATTTCAGCAAATTTTTCTGTATTATGCGCATTCTTTACTGATAAGCCTTCTAATGTTAGCGATAAACCAAACTTTTCCTGCCACGGCACATGTATAAGGGGCTTTGCTTTTTCTCCTCTAACTTCCCGTTTAGTTAACATGTGCATGGGGAGGCTTCCATATGGGAAGTCTTCATCTTCCCATACCCACTGTAATGGATTTGCCTGACACAGCTTCTTTGTCGACGCCCGTGGTTAATCAGCCTGCTTCTGTGCCTAGGTCTGTTGGAGTGACTCGATCTGCTACCAATCAGGCTCGGAGGCTGAGGAGTGAGAGAACCTATCACAGCCTGGCCAGACGGAGCTAGCTCCCGCCCTCTGTCTATTTATACCTTCATTTCCTGCTCCTCCTTTGCCTGTGATTCTTTCCTGTTTCCTGGCTCTGATGCTCCTGCTATTATCATTGACCTTGCTTAATTTTGACCCTGCTTCATACTGACCCTGGCTTACTGACTACTCTTCTGCTCTGCGTTTGGTACCTCGTGCACTCCTGGTTTGACTCGACTCGTTCACTACTCCTGTTGCTCACGGTGTTGCCGTGGGCAACTGCCCCATTTCCCTTAGCTTCTGTGTACCCTTGTCTGTTTGTCTGTCGTACACCTATTAAGCGTAGGGACCGTCGCCCAGTTGTACGCCGTCGCCTAGGACGGGCCATGCAAGTAGGCAGGGACTGAGTGGCGGGTAGAAAAGGGCTCACCTGTCTGTCTCCCTACCCCGTCATTACACCCACGTAACAGGCTCAAGTCTGGCTGAAGTAAATGTTCCCTCAGCTCCCTGAGGGATCCGTCTATATGCACTATCCCCACACACTACAAATATGTTGTTAGACAACTGATACTGTATATGTTGGTTAGTACATGTACCATATGCATCAAAAGAGTAGAATTATTAAAGAAACACCAGGAGTCATTTGTATTAGGAGCCATGGGACTATAACAATGGAATGGTCCAGAATTTTCCTCCTTCTCTAAACCTGCCACACTCCACACATAAGCCTCAATAGATTCACAATAGGTTTCATTACCTGGAAAAAAAGTTAGATATCTTGGACCACATGGGATCTTGGATATGTCACAGAGAACAATACCCATGCTCACATTCCCTCATTCCCAGTGCATTCCTACCTTGAGCAGAAAAAACTAACTTTTAATCCATCTGTTGTTATTTTTGCAACTTGCATTGAACTTATGGGTACAACACGCCATATCCCATCTACTTTCTTTAAATCAAACCAATTCCCAACCCGTTTTGTAATTTAACCTGCCACCATGGGTCTTGCACCCACCCTGCTACTGGAAGTACCACTGAAGTTTTACCATAGGTTCCTCCCAGGTACAATTGGTTCATGTCCCAACACCAAGATGCTAACAGCTCTTCTTCTGGAACAGGAACTGCGAGGTAAGGCTTAATGAACTTATTATCCCAATGTTCCTTTAAAACGCCAAGGGCAACATCACCAGAAAGCAGTTCAGCAGAAAATACAACACCTTGGCTTCAGGATTTAGAACTTTCTTGCAGTGGCTGGCGTGTATCCAGGTGGGTTTCCCCTCTACTTTGACAGAAGTCGAGTTTACTAACTGGATTTGGTAGGGACCATAAAACCTGGGTTGCAGGCTTTTCCTTAAATGCCTCTTTAGGACCACCCAGTCCCCTGGGAGCAGAGGGTGAGTCCCATCACTGGAATTAGGATCTGGAATTGAGGAGAACACATGTTTAGGAGTCTCAGTCAAACACTTATGCAGGTAAGTGAGATAGGTAGTCATACTTCAATTGTTATGGAAAATAACATCCTGTCTTGGGGGGGCCACCAAACAGGATTTCATAAGGAGATAGACCTGTCTTTCTGTTAGGAGTAACTCTCACAGAGTAGAGTTCTATGGGAAGGCATTCTGTCCAGGGCTTGCCAGTCTCTTCCATAGCTTTTTGCATTTTCAACTTTAGTGTGCCATTCAGACTTTCCACCCTCCCACTGCTCTGTGGATGATACAGTGTGTGGAATGCCTGTTCAACTCCTAGGCTAGCCATTACCTCCCTCATCAGTTCCCCTGTGAAGTGTGTACTCCTGTCTGACTATCACTTCAGGTACCCCATACCTGCAGACTACCTCACTCATCAGTTTCTTGGCAGTGTTTTTAGCATTTGCTGTCTTACCCGGACAGGCTTCCGGACAGCCAGAGAACAGGTCAACACACACAAGTACGTATTCATATACGCCTACCATTGGTAGCTGAATGTACTCAATCTGCAGTCGCTGAAATGGTAGTCTGGCTTTGGGGAGCATTTAGGGGTAGGCCCGTAGGCCAATTGGACCATCATGGGATATAGACTTTTGGGCAAGCACCATTTGTTCCCCACTGACCAACTACCTCCTGCCCCTTGTGTGGCTCACTTCTCCATCCATACCTTTTGTTCTGTGAGAGGGGCCTGGGTCTGAAGGGTTCTCAGCATTTCAGGGCGGACCGTGCTTACTGCTGGTTGGCATACCATAGTCACCCCAAGCTATTGTAGAGCTGCAGCCTTAGCTGCTTGGTCCGCAAGTTTGTTACCTAATGCCTCTGGAGTCGTGTCCTTGGTATGAGCCTGTACTTTTAGCACCGCTACTTGTTGAGGCAATTGTAAAGCTGACATTAAAGCTGCTACTGATTCTGCATGTGCTATGGTTTTACTCTGCGAATTCAAGAAGTGGCAACTTCTCCATATGGGGCCATAATCGTGGGCAATCCCAAAGGCATACCTGGAATCAGTGTAAATATTAACAGTCTTACCTTCTACTAGTCTACATGCTTCTGCGAGTGCCATCAACACAGCCTCCTGTGCAGATTTGCTGGAGGAGAGTGGTCTGCTACACAATACCTCATGTTGAGTGACTACAGAATACCCGGTGCGATATTTGCCGTTCTGGAGGGATTTGGAGCCATCTACAAACTAGTCAAAATCAGGGTTAGTGAGACGTGTTTTCTAGGCCTTGGGTTTCACTTTCCATTAGGGCAAGACAGTCATGGTGATGAGTCATGTCAAATTTTTCCTCCTCAGTTGCTAACTCCTATGCTAACTCCCCCCTCACTAAACCCATAGGCATGAGAGTGGCGGGGTTTCGTTTATTGCACTGCTGGATTGTCACTTGTGGGTGGCTAAGCAAAGCAGCTTTATCTTTTGTAAGTCTGGAGATGGACAAGTGCTTGCTCTGCTGCAGTATCGCTGTGACTGAATGTGGTACCATAATGGTGAATGTATGATCAAGGACTATATCTGCACTCTTTCTGAGGAGCGTAGCTGCTGCTGCTACCGCTCGGATACAGGAGGGTGATCCTAGAATGACCGGGTCTAGGTAGGTTAAGTAATAAGCTATCGATCTGTTTCTGTCACCATGTTTCTGAACAAGGACCCCTGATGCATGCCCCCCTAAATCATGGTAGAAAAGGATGAAAGGCAGCCCATAATCAGGCAGTCCCAGTGCTGCGGCATTTTGCACTGCAAATTTCAAGGAGTGGAAGGCGTCCAAGACTGGTTGGGTAAGAGTTAATGGCTCAGTGGACAGGGAATCATACAATGGTTAGAGTAGCACTGAGGCATTATGTATCCACGGCCTGCAATATCCAACCAAACTCAAAAATGCTCGCAACATTCTGTGGTTTCTTGGCAGAGGAATCTCCTGGATTGCTCTGACCCTGTCTGTAGACAAGTGTTTGGCACCTGGAGAAATACAATGGCCCAGAAATGTGACTGCCTGCAAACAATACTGCAATTTTGGACGCCTTGCACCCATTGTCTGATGCGAATATGAGGAGAGATACAGTTTCTATCTGACAAGTTTGTATTCACTGCAGCACAGTAAGGGTATGTTCACACGCAGTGACCAAAAATGTCTGAAAATACGGAGCTCTTTTCAGGCGAAAACAACTCCTGATTTTCAGACGTTTTTGTAACAAATCGCGTTTTTCGCTGCGTATTTTACCGACATTATTGGAGCTGTTTTTCAATGGAGTCAATGAAAAACAGCTCCAAAAACGTCCCAAGAAGTGACATGCACTTCTTTTTAGCAGGCGTCTATTTACGCGCCGTTTGACAGCGACGCGTAAAATTACACCTCGTGGGAACAGAACACTGTAAAACCCATTGAAAGCAATGGGCAGATATTTGTAGGCGTAATGGAGTCGTTTTTTTCAGGAGTAATTCGAGGTGTAAAACGCCCGAATTACATCTGAAAACACTGCGTGTGAACATACCCTAAGAGGAAATCCACATATTGTAGGAGACAGTGGCGTAGCTATAGGGGTCGCAGCAGTCGCACTTGCGACCGGGCCCCGCGGCCTCCCGCACCACATCAATAAAAAGTTACTATAGTAACTCTGGCCGCGGGCCCCTATTACTATAGTAACTTACAGTACTTACTCTCCGGGTTCCGGAGCGCTTCGGAGGTCCTGACGACACAGCGCTGTGCGCAGCGCATGACATCACAACGCTATGCGCCGCGAACAACATCGTGATCCTGGATAGAGTCCGGACAGAACCTCCACCGCGGCTGAAGAGGAGGGTAAGATTAATATCCCTGTCTGCTGAAGCTGATTGGCGGGGTCCGACTCCCGGGAGCCGGCCAATCAGCTGTTTTGAAGGGGCCGCAGCACTCGTACGACAGCTGCTTCCCCTTCATTCCGGTCACTTGCTCACACTGAATCCGTGTCGGAGATTCACAGTGTGAGCGAGTAAGGGAAATGAAGGGGAAGCAGCTCTCGTACGAGTGCTATATTTTCTATGTCTTTGTATTTTTTTTTTAAACTATATTACTACCGCCTTAGTAATGGCTGCCGGCTGATTGACAACGTCCATTGCTAAGGCGGGGCTTAGTGTTAGCGGGTTTATAGGCTAACCCTAACCCACATTATTACCCTGGTACACACCGGCACCAGGGGTGCTGGGAAGAGCCGGTTACGATCCAGTAGTTGACCATCTGTAGTGATGGTCAGGCAATGGGGCGGCCGCAGGCTGGTATTATCAGGATGAGAAAGATCAGAAACAGTGGCCCTTCCCACCCTGGTAATGCTAGGCTGCTGCTGATTTATTGTATCTTCTGGCTGGTTATGAAAAATGGGGGGGACCCCACGTCATTTAAAAAAATTTAAAAAAAAATAATTGGAAAGAATGACGTGGGGTCTCCCCCCAATTTTCATAACCAGCCAGACACAACACAGCAGCAGGTTAGCATTACCAGCCTAATGCTACCAGCCTGCGGCCGCCCCGGTGCCTGACCGTCACTACAGATGGTCGGGTACTGGTTCATACCTGGCTCTTCCTAGCACCCCTGGTGGCGGTGGGTACTGGGGTAACAATGGGGGTTAGTTAGAGGGAAGCCCCCAGCTCACCTTGGTTGAAGACTTGCATGAATGAACTCGCATGGATCCTAGTGTTGGCACATGATATGTGGATAGCAAACAAAGAGAGGGTTGGATCCAGCGTGGTTTGAAGATAAAATGGAACCTGGTGCCAAGTTTAATTGGGTCGAGTTAAAACAGGATCAAAAATAGGAGAGTGAAATCCTGGCGTATAAGGAGAGGTATCGTAGGTATGGGGAGCCTACGCGTTTCAGACGCTTCCTGCGTCCTTAATCATGGTCGGATCTGGAGAGAAAATCAGAAAATTATCGAGATAAACCACAACACAGACATAGAGAAGATCTCGGAAGATATCATTGACGAATACATGGAAGACCCCGGGAGCGTTACACAGACCGAAGGGCATCACAAGGTATTCATAGTGCCCCTCTCGAGTGTTAAACTCAGTCTTCCACTCGTCATCTTGACGGATTCGGATCAAAATGTAAGCCCCACGCAAGTCTAATTAAGAAAAAATCTTGGCTCCTCGTATGCAGTCCAATAGTTCGGAATTTAGTGGCAATGGATATTTGTTCTTGACCGTGATTTGATTGAGACCACGGTAGTCAATGCAAGAACGAAGAGATCCGTCTTTTTTCTTGACAAAGAAGAACCCGGCCCCCGGCCGGGAAGGAGGATCTTTGTATGAAACCCCTCTCCAGATTCTTCTTGATATAGGCCGACATAGACTGAGTCTCTGGCAAGGAGAGAGGGTATACCCATCCACGTGGAGGGCACGCATTTGGAACCAGTTTAATGGGGCAGTCATAAGCCCAATGTGGAGAAAACTTCTCAGCCTCCTTCTTGCTGAAGACATCCACAAACTGAGAGAAATGAGAGGGTAATCCTGCCAATGACTGAGGCAGAGGAGGCTGGATAGGATGGATCTGTAACAGACAGCGGCTGCGACATTTTGAGCCCCATTAGAGAGCCTCTCTGGAATTCCAGTCCAGGACTGGGGCATGTAGTCGGAGCCAAGGCAGGCCCAGTAGGACAGGATTGACGGCTTTAGGCAAAACAAGAAATAAAATTAGTTCAGAATGAAGGGCTCCAACTTGAAGCTTCAGCGGCTTGGTTTCGGATACGATCGGGTCGGGCAGGGGCAGTCCATTCACCGAGGCAACAGCCAAAGACGTCTCCAGAGGGACTATGGGCAACTGAAGAAGATTCACTAGGTCGTTTTGGATGAAGTTTGCTGCGGACCCTGAGTTCAGATAGGCAGGCACCCGGTGTGTCTTTTCACCAGACACTATGGTCACGGGATTGGACAGTTTCGAGGAGAACTTCCTATTTAGCACCGTTCCACCTAGGGTTGTCTCTCCAACCAATCCTAGGCATTGGAGTTTTTTAGGCCACGCACAACATGGCCTCTGAGGCCGCAATACAGACAAAGTACTGAAGTGCGTATGCAGTGTTTCTCCTGGGCAGACATTTGAGCCGGACAACCTGCATAGGCTCCTCTGGTGGAACAACTGCTGAGGGCAACAGAGATTGCTGGAAGGTAGGAGCCAGCTAAGGGAATCTTCTCTCCCGACGAACCTCTTGGGATCGCTCCCGGTTCCTCATGTCAATCTGGGTGGCTAGAAGCAGTGGCGGATTATCACATGGGCCCGAACCGCACATAATTATTTTTTTTAAATGTTGCAGAGCGCTAGCGCCGCTAATGGGGAGGAGGGGCGGGCTGAGAGGGAATAGGGCTGCATCGTCCGCCCTGCTGCCTCTCTGAGGGGGCGACGGTGCAACTGAAACCAGCCGCTGCCACCCCCTCCTGCACTAATTGTACCTGCGTCTATAGAACACAGGTACAATTACATGCATAAGCGCTGAATGGCCGGGTACATTCCGTGCCCGACTATTCAGCGCCTTACAATGACGCTGATTGGCAGGGCAGAATGAGTTGTCCCGCCAATCTGCGCCTTTCAACTCGCAACGATGGTAGCGGCGCGGTGACATCATCGCACAGCTTCCATTGTTGAAGGGCACTGCTGATTGACGGGGCATGTCATTCTGCCCTGCCAGTCAGTTCCTTTCAACGGCGCGATGGCGTCGCTCAGCCCCAGCAGACCTGCTCAGAAGAGAGCAGGCCTGCATTGACACAGCACAGCGTGGGAACGGGATCACGGAGAGTATATAAATTTTGTTTTCAACTAAAAAGCGTGGGTGGAATTGTCTACAGGAGGGTGGCTATATGTGGGACACAATCTACAGGGGAGGCTTTATGTGGGACACAATCTACAGTAGGACTATATTTAGGGCGCCATCTACAGGGGGCTATATGTGGGGCACAATCTACAGGGGGACTATATGTAGGGTACTATATACAGGGTGTGCTATATGTAGAGTGCAATCTACAGGGGGCTATATGTGGGGCACAATCTACAGGGGAGGCTTTATGTGGGACACAATCTACAGAGGGACTATATGTAGGGCACTATATACAGGGGGAGCTATATGTAGAGCGCTATCTTCAGGGGGCTATCTGTAGAGCGCTATCAACAGGGGGGCTCTATGGGAGCACTATCTACAGGGGGCACTATGTGTTTGTGTGTGACACAGTGTATGGTGCTATTATAATCAGGGACAGTGTATGGCGTTATTATAATTAGAGGTGCAGTGTATGGTACTATTATATATAGGGAAGTATTGCGGGGCACCATGTTAACTTTATCCTTGTTTATAGATGCAGAAATGTTTGAAAAGTGAGAAGCCCAAGAGCGGAAAACTGCAGAAAAGGGTCGTAGCCGGGAGAAGTCATAGAGGTCTGGACCGGATGGAGAAGAAAAAAGAAAAAGAAGAACTAGAATCTGAGACGTCACTGGTGAGTCACTTAATGTAAATGTTTATTCTGCCTCTAATCAGTACTGTAGTCACTGTATTATCTGCAGCGAGATCATGGGTGGTATGATATTTTTTTGGGGAAACAGCAGCTCCCAGCATATCCTTACCATTGTTCGGGCCATGCTAGGAGCTGTAGCTTTACTCCGTACAAACCTATACAGCAGGGGTTGCACTAAATTGAGCTGTATTTTTGCTGGTGCTGTATATATGTACTGAGCTTGGTTCTGATGCTGTATTTATGTACTGAGCTTGGTTCTGTGGCTGTATATATGTACGAGCTTGGTTCTGGGGCTGTATTTATGTACTGTGCTTTGTTCTGGTATTGTATATATGTAGTGAGCTTTGTTCTAGTGCTGTATTTATGTACTGAGGTTGGTTCTGGTGTTGTATTTATGTGCTGAGCTTGGTTCTGGTATACTGTTTCCGTAAGTCCCATAGAACTGAATGGTAGTTAATGAAACAGCGTAGCTCGCATGCTACGCTGCTTCCGTAACTGCCATTCACTACTATGAGTTGCGGAAAGTCCATGGTCAGGAAGTGGCCGAGAGGCAGCGATAGCCAAAAGAGGTAGAACAGGGTTTAGGGGGCCCGGTTCTAGAGATAGGTGTAGTTACCAGAGGTGGGACTCGCGTCTATCTGACAGGATCCAAAGTATATGTCAGAAAATTCCCTCAAGGAAAAAACCCCTTTAAAGTGTAACCGAACTTCTAAAAAACTTCTGACATGTCATAGTGAAATGTCAGAAGTTTTGATCGGTGGGGGTCCGAGCACTGGGACTACTAAAACAAAGTGGCAGAAATGCTCAGGTGACCGCTGTGCCACTTCATTTCTGATCTGCTTTTCTCGGAAAGCCGAGCAAGCGGTGTACGGACGTACACCACTCCGCGGAATGCCGATCAGAAACGAAGCGGCGCAGCATTCAATTGTGCGCTTCTGCCTCTTCACTTTACCGATCGGTGGGGGTCTCAGTGCTCGAACCCCCCACCGATTTAAAGTTCTGACATTTCACTATGACATGTTAAAAGTTTAGTAACACTTTAAAGATAGGTGTTATAATTTTCTTTATTATTATTTATTATTATTTTTTATTTTTTTTCTCTTCATAAAACAGTCTATCAGTGTTTTTGGTGCAACTTTCTAAATACTTTTTATTAAAAATAATTTTTACTTTTTGAGATACAGCTGCTTTATATCCTGAATACAGAGCAGCTGTATCTAGTGCTAAAACCTGTATCCGTCAGGTCAGTGGCACTGACTGGTATAATGTCAGCGGGTTGAGGATGTTGAATTGAGTGTGAGGGGAGGAAGGAGGGGGCCCAAGTTGTGTCAACAGCCCAGGGCCCATGGTACACTTAATCCGCCACTGGCTAGAAGAATTAGGTCATCCAGGGTAGGTGGCAGATTACGAGCGGCAAGCTCGTAATTAGTTTTAGACGACAGTCCCTGCCAGAATGTAGACACCGAGGCCTCGTTGTTCCAGGACAGCTCTGCCACCAGGGTGCGGAACTGAATGGCGTACTCGCCCACGGAGGTGTCCCCCTGGCAAACGATCAGAAGAGATGCAGCTGCTGAGCAGACTCGTCCAGGTTCCTCAAATACCGTGCTAAAAGTCTGTAGGAAACACTGGAAGTCACGGGTCTCCGGTCCCTGACGTTCCCAGATAGGATTCGTCCATGCTAGGGCCCTGCCAGTAAGGAGTGATACTATAAATGCGATCCTTGCGCCATCAGAAGAAAATGCTCTGGCATGTAGACTGAAGTGGATATGGCACTGATTCAGAAATCCCCTGCAGGCACTCGCGTCTCCGTCGTAGCGAGGAGGTAGTGGCATCGAGAATTGGGAGTCAGCACTGTTACTGACAGGAGGTGTAGCAGGAGGACCAGCCGGAGCAAGAAGATCGGGTGCTGTGATTACTGCAGCTTGCGCATCCAGCCAATGTGTAATGGCGTTCACCGCCTGGAGGAGTTGGCCCTGTTGTAATTTGCAGACTTGCATATCCGCCTACATGCCTTGTGATGTCGTCAAGGTATTGGGTTGACCAGCGGGGTCCATGGCCTGAGCGTACTGTCACGATCTGTGGATATGTGGACCCACTGGGCCGTACCGCCGTAGCGGGATAGCAACTGACCAAACAGTGTACCAAGTCAATGTATATATAGTCCAAGCACAAGGGTACCTGTAGTAGTTCAAACAGTAGCAACGGCTAGGCTCAGATGGGACCTTGGCAGCAGACACCAGGCATGGTTTAATACAGCAGGTGTGACCGGTGGCACAACACGACTCTAACTTTCTAAGGCACAGGATACAGGTAGCAGGTACGGGAGACAGGAAACAGGATAACACTAAGGGAACATTTGCAAGACTAACACGGGTAAACACAACAACGCTAAGGTAGGGCATAAAGGGGCAGGGCCCTTCTTATAGTCCAGGCTAATTGATTAATTTCATGTGCGCTTGCTGGCCCTTTAAGGCCGGGCACGAGCGTGCGCGCGCTCCCTACGGGACACAGCAGAACGGAGCGGAAGTGAGCGCTGGCGTCTCCTAGGGAGGAGATGCAGGCCAGTGCTCACAGATCCTTGGCTGCGGCCATTGGAGGGTGAGTAATCCCGACGGTCCGCGGCTGTGGATGCTACATCCCTTATGTGTAGATGTAAACAATAACTGAGAGTCCTCAGCTAGTGGAAAAGAAAAGAATGCATTTGCCAGATCGATCATAGTAAAACATTGTTCTGTGGGCAGTATCTGTGCCAGCAGTGTGTGTGGGTTTGGCACTATGGGGGTGTCTTTCACAGTTACAGCATTGAAAGCCCGCAAGTCATGTACAATATGGTATGTCACTAGTTCCCCCTTCTCAGGTTTTTTTTTTTTTACCAGGTACAGGCGTGTATTGGCGCTTGAGGTACATCTATTTATGGTCCCCACCTTGAGGAACACCTGAATGTCTTTAGCAATTGCATTTTCCTGGGCCTGGCTAAGGGAATACTGTTTTACACATGGGGGCACACATTCTGGTTTGAATTTAATCTGCACAGGTGAGACCTGTAGCCTGCCCACATCCTGTTTCCCCCTCCTTTCCTCTGGAAATGCATCTGCTAAGGAGTCACGGAGGTGTACCATACAAGCTGCTATCATAGACAGTTGCTTGTCCCTTAGGGGGCTCACTACTTGTATCCCCTCAGATGTAAATTCGACACTAGCACCTATTGCTTCAAATATGTCAGTGCCCAGGAGACTGTAAGGTACAGTGTCAGATACCAAGGACCGAGGGACCAGTTCTCGTGTATCACGTAGTCTTACTCTAAAGGGCTTAGTCAGAGGATTACTGATAGATGTCCCTTCAACCCCAACACATGTAAGATAATCAGCAGAAATTAAGTCCGATGATATCAGCGTGGTCTGCAGAACAGATTTGGCTGCTCCGGTGACTACTAAGAAATGAAGGGTAGTACCCTTTTCTGCCTCTGACATTGGTGTGGACCCACTCACTGTCTGATATCACCTGCATTGAGCAGAGGCTGATATCCGGATTGCCAGCTTCCTATTCAGTGGAAGCCGGCAAGTCAGATGCATTTGTAGCCTTTGTCTGACACTGGGAGGAAAAATGTCCCATCTCTCCACACTTCCAGCACTCTTGACACTGGGAGAAAATGCGTCCCTTTTCTCCACAGGACCAGCACTCTACATTACTGTGAACTGTTTTCCGACCTCCCACTCTTCCTCCTCTGAAACCACCTCTGCTTCTACCCCTGCCCCTGTAAGGCTGATTCACCTTGATTTTAGTCATCATTTTCCTCATCTCCTGCTCCACCGCCACAGCTACCACCCTCAATGTCCATACTCCTCCATTCTGGTCTAGCAATAATGATCTTTTCCCTGATTTCCTTCTTAACCCCTTAAGGACGCAGCCTAGTTTTGGCCTTAAGGCTCAGAGCCCATTTTTCAAATCTGACATATTTCACTTTATGTGGTAATAACGTCGGAATGCTTAAACCTATGTAAGCGATTCTGAGATTGTTTTCTCGTGACACATTGGGCTTCCTTTTCGTGGTAAAATTTGGTAGATATATTCAGTGTTTATTGGTGAAAAATTGCAAAATAAATAATTTTTTTTGACAAAATAGAGTTTTTCCGAATTTAAATGCATCTGCTTGTAAAACAGACGGTTATACCACCCAAAATAGTTACTAGTTCACATTTCCCATATGTCTATTTTAGATTAGTATTGTTTTTTGAACATTCTTTTATTTTTCTTGGACGTTACAAGGCTTAGAAAATAAACAGCAATTTCTCATATTTTTAAGAAAATTTCAAAAACCTTTTTTTAAGGTACCTCTTCAGTTCTGAAGTGGCTTTGAGGGGCCTATGTATTAGACACCCCCATAAAACACCCCATTTTAAAAACTAGACCCCTCAAAGTATTCAAAACAGAATTTAGAACGTTTTTTAACCCTTCAGGCATTTCACAGGAATTAAAGCAAAGTGGAGGTGAAATTTGCAAAATTCATTTTTCTTGCTGAATTCCAATTTTATTCAATTTTTTTTCTGTAACACAAGGTTTTACCAGAGAAATACTACTAAAAATGTATTGTCCATATTCTGCAGTTTTTAGAAATGTCCCACATGTGGCTCTAGTGCACTCGTGGACTAAAACACAAGCCCTAGAATCAAAAAAGCACCAAGTGAATTTTGTGGCCTCTTTTTTATTAGAATATATTTTAGGCAGCATGCCAGGTTTGAAGAGGTGTTGAGGTGCCAAAACAGTAGGAATCCCCCAATAGTGACTCCATTTTGGAAACTGCACCCCTCAAGGAATTCATTTATGTTTGTTGTTACCATTTTGACTGCACAGTTTTTTCACAGCACCTATTTGAATTGGGCTGTGAAATTAAAAAAATGTAATTTTTTCCAATAAGATGTTATTTGTGATCAAAATTTCTTATTTTCACAGGGAACAAAATACCCAATTTTGTTGCCCAATTTGTCCTTAGTGCGGCAATACCCCATTTGTGGTGATAAACTGCCGTTTGGGCCCATGGGTGGGTTCAGAAGGAAAGGAGCGCTATGTGTTTGTTGGAGTCCAGATTTTGCTGGATTGGTTTTCGGGTGCCATGTCGCATTTGCAGAGCCCCAGAGGTATCAAAGCAATAGAAACCCACCAGAAGTGACCCCATTTTCGAAACTACACCCCTCAAGGAATTCATTTATGGGTGTTGTGACCATTTTGACCCCATAGTTTTTTCACAGAACTTATTTGAATTAGGCTGGGAATTAAAACAAAATTAATTTTTTCCAATAATATGTAGTTTTGGCTGAAAATTTCTTATTTTTACAAGAAATCAAATACCCCATTCTGTTGCGCAATTTGTCCTGAGTGCAGCAATACCCCACTTGTGGTGATAAACTGCCGTTTGGGCCCATGGGAGGGCTCAGAAGGAAAGGACCACCATTTGGCTTACTGGGGATTTTCTAGTGCGAAGTCATGTATGCAGAAGCACCTGAGGTACCAGTACAGTTGAAACCCGCAAGAAGTGACCCTATTTTAAAAACTACAACCTTAAGGCATTCATCTAGTGGTGTAGTGAGCATTTTGACCGGAGACATACACCCCATAAACTGTAATGTGGGTTCTCCTGGGTACGGCAATACCCTACATGTGGCTGTTATCAGCTGCCTGGGCACACAGCAGGGCCCAGAGGGGAAAGACGAGGGGGGATAAGCTGTGCGGAGTACATCAGGATAAGTAAAATTGGGGTAAATTTAAGGCGGACATACTGCATATGTTTTGGTCATGTGAGGCCCTGAGGACCCTATGGGGGGAAATATTGGATCTGATAAAGCAGGTGTATGGTCGGGAATTGGCGGCATACCCTAAAGTTATGTTGTTGGGAGCGGTGGGAGAATTGGAGAGTGACAGAATGGCAAGCCTGGCAATTGCCAAGATATTATATCAAACGAGGAAATGCATTGCTAAACACTGGCTGGATGAGGAGCCACCAGGAATGAGGGAAATTGTAGGAATGTTGAACTATAATATCCTGATCGAGCATAAGATATTTTCTAAAAGGGGCACGGAAAAAAAAATTGAGAAACAATGGAGCAGATGGTTGGCCTGTCCTGAGGTGCTGACACCTGAACTGAGCAGAATAAGGGCGAGAGTCGTCTGAGGAACTGGAGGTGATAGAGTCTGGAGCAAAAAAGGGGTGGTGGGGAAATTGTATAAGAGAAATGTGCTCTGACCAGGAATGGTACTAGAAACAAAGGGAGGAGATATAGTGGGGGGCTGTGCGGGGAAAGGGGGGAAGTTGGGGATTTCCTGATATGATGTTACTATTGTATACGATGTTGGAAAATTGTAATGTGAATGTTACTGTGTTATTTTATTTCTGTGTTCGTATCAATAAAATTGGTTTGATTTAAAAAAAAATTGGGGTAAATTATAAACCAAGGGATGTATGATAAATTTTAAAACACTCCTTCATACAGAGCTCTGGTTTTTCGGGACACGTGTCACATTGATATATTGGGTCCTCCCTTATCCCCCTCTTATAGCAGACTTTGCACCTCTTTTGACTTTTTCCCTTCTTGCCAGTTTGGGGAACTTCTCCTGGAAAGTGTTGCCCTTCTAGGATGCTTGTGGCCTCGCTTCCAGAAGTACTGGGTGCCCCCCCCTTCTTGGTCCCTAAAGATTAGGTTCTTGATAATCACCTCTTGAAATTCCAGGAAAGTTCCCCTCTGGCCTGTACATCGACATAGCATGTACGCATTGTACAATGCCATCTGTATGATGTGCACGGCCAGCTTCTTATACCACACCGCATGGCACTGTAGGGCTTCAGGACTTGATCTGACAAGTCCACCTCTCCCATGTACCTATTGTAGTCCAGAATGCAGTCTGGTTTGTGGGTCTCTGTACTGGTACCTCGTACAGGTACATGGGTACTGGTGGGACATCTCTCTTGTCTTGTACATGACACACAATATGTTGCTGCTGGATTGTGCTCTGCTCTCACGCCTTCTAAGTGTTTGCCCAAGCAGAGTCTTCGGGAGGCCTGTCAGATTTCTTCTAGCAGTGCCGCATGCCGCAGTACTTCTGGAATACTGCTGTCCTTCCCTTCATATATCCTAAATCTGTAGGTATACCCTGATGCACTCTCACACAGGTCATACATCTTCACGCCATACCTTGCCCTCTTACTCGGCAGGTACTGGCGGAATTGAAGCCTCCCTTTAAAATCTACCAAGGACTCATCAATAGAAATACACTTCTCGGGGGTGTATGCTTGGGAAAACCGGGCACTGAAACGGTCTAATAGGGGTCTCCGTTTATACAAACGGACAAAACTGGGGTGAGCAATGCTCATTATCAGTATAATGTAAGAAGCGAAGTATTGCCTAATTTATTTATTTTTTTAGGTTACAGTTCAGTTCTAAAGTTGCTTTGAGGGACCTATATATTAGAAACCCCTATCAAACACCCCATTTTAGAAACTAGACCCCTCAAAGTATTCACAACAGCATTTAGAAAGTTTATGAACTCTTTAGGTGTTTCACGGGAATTTAGAGCAAAGTGGAGGTGAAATTGACATATTTTTTTTTGTCAAAAAATCCTCTTTATACCATTTTTTTTATAACACAAAAGGTTTTATCAGAGAAACGCTACTTAATACTTATTGCCCAGATTCTGCAGTTTTCAGAAATATCCCATATGTGGCCCTAGTGCGGTAATGGACTGAAGCACCGGCCTCCGAAGCAAAGGAGCACCTAGTGGATTTTGAGCCCTCCTTTTTTATTACGCAGCATGTCCGGTTTGAAGAGGTCTTGTGGTGCCAAAACAGTGGAAAACGCCCAAAAGTTACCCCATTTTGGAAACTAGACCCCTTGAGGAATTCATTGCAGTTTTCATGGGGTGCATGTGACTTTTTGATCCGTTTTTAAGTGGCGTGGTGACTAAAAAACAGCAATCCTACTATTGTTTTTTTATTCTATTTTTTTTACAGCGTTCACCGTGCACTATAAATAACATATTCACTTTATTCTGCGGGGCGATACGATTACAGCGATACCATATGTTTATAGTTTTTTTTATGTCTTATGGCGTTTGCACAATAAAATACTTTTTGTAAACAATCATTCACTTTTTGTGTTACCTTATTCTAAGAGCCAGCACTTTTTTTATTTTTCCATCAAGAAAGCCGTGCGAGGACTTATTTTTTGGGTAACGAAGTGTAGTTTCAATCAGTACCATTTTTAGGTACATGCAACTTTTTGATCTCTTTTTATTCCATTTTTTGGAGGTGAAGTGACCAAACAATTGTGATTCTGGTACGGTTTATTATTATTTTCTTTTACAGCGTTCACCACGCGGAGTAAATAATGAAATAATTTTGTAGTTCAGGCCGTTACGGACGCGGCGATACCAATTATGTATAGTTTATTTGTTTGTTTATATATTTTTATTAATAATAAAGATCTTATAAGGGAAAAGGGGGGATTTTTACTTTTATTAGTTTTAAAACTTGAGGGCAGGAGGCTCTGATCGCAATTCTAATACACTGCACTACATGCGTAGTGCAGTGTATTAGAGCTGTCAGCTACTCACTGACAGCAAGCATAGTGGGTCTTGACTTTGTCAGGACCCACTAGGCTTTCGTCGATGGCATAGCCGGACGCCATTGTTTGGTGTCCGGTTGCCATAGTTACAATCGCCGGCCGCTATCGTGTAGCAGGCCGGCGATTGTAGCTTAACCCCTAAAAAGCCGTGATCGCTATTGAACATGGCTTTTAAGGGGTTAATCAGCGGGGACACAGCGATCGGTCCCCGCTGTAGGAGCTGCGGCAGCTGCTGTACGAGACAGAAGCTGTCACAGCTCCTGCATGTGTCGGGAGGACGGTCAAAATGGCCGTTACTCCCGGAACGTAATATTCAGTCGCTGAGCGCGAACGTATTGGTTAGCGCGACTGAATATTACGTCGCTGAGCGCGATGGGGTTTAGTCCCCCCATTATAGCTTCTCCGAGAATTTTGACGTCCTTTCTGTCGCCCTGTTCATACCCCTGGTCCAGCCACTTGATCTCCGTCTCACAACAAAACTCCTCCACCCCCTGATCTGGCTGTTGTTGTATAGCCATGCATGAATCAACTATCTTGTCTCGTTCTAGTCCTGCCCAGACTTGTGAAAGTGCAAAGTATTCACGCCCACTGGCCTTAGTCTGTCATGAAGGGCACCATTCTGTCCTCTAATCTGCATTTTTAGTGAATCCCCCCCCCTAACAATAATCAATCCCTCTAAGTCATCCCATGTGCAACAGTATCTACGTTGGATACCTGCAAGTCGTCTGGAAAACATCACTGGCTGTTTTCTTGGGTCGGGGAGACTGTAAGGGTATGTTCACACGATTAACAAAATACGTCTGAAAATACGGAGCTGTTTTCAAGGGGAAATAGCTCCTGATTTTCAGAAGTTTTTTGAGCAACTCACGTTTTTCGTGGCGTTTTTTACGGCCGTTTTTGGAGCTGTTTTCAATAGAGTCTATGAGAAAACGGCTCCAAAAACGTCCCAAGAAGTGTCCTGCACTTCTTTTGATGAGCCGTCATTTTACGCGCCGTATTTCGACAGCGACGCGTAAAATGACTGCTCGTCTGCACAGAACTTCGTAAGACCCATTGCAAGCAATGGGCAGATGTTTGCTGACGTATTGGAGCCGTCTTTACAGGTGTAATTCGAGGCGTAAAACACCTCCATTACGTCTGAAAAGAGGTCGTGTGCACATACCCTTACTCATTGACAACTGGTCACTACGTGACCACGGCATGTACTGGTCATAATTGTGTCACTTGCTGTCCGGCATTATTGGGGACAGGCCTCTGGAAAGTGTGGGTCCTGGTCTGCATGGGAAATACCCCTACACGTTTTGAAACCTTGTTCAGTCTCTGGCTCCCACAGCTGCTGCAATATTCAGCTGCGGGTGGGTTTTGCTGTCCACAACGAGGACAGGTCCAGCTCACAGGCCCCCCACCTCCCTGGGGAGCGCTTGGTGCTGGGTAAGGAGGGGGCGTGAGAGCAGTTGCCCCAGGCAAATTACAGTCTCCCTCGGTTCTGTCATTAAAACATTGATACATATAATGTCCATTCTGTTCAACTTCTTTACATCCTCCATAAATCACCTCCTCTGCCACCTTAAGCCATGTGTTTGCTTTGTCACTTAACCCATGGTCGCTCAACCAAACTTTATTCATTTTTATGAAATCTTTCCACTTTTGCACATCCAAACAACCATCCTCCAATATGCCTGCCTTTTTTTAAAAAAAATCACAGTTTGTTATAGCGTCCTTGCCCGCTCTGTTTCTCACAATTTTTTTGGCTGTATGCCACTGGGTTGCCCCTATTGCTCTGGTCCCTGAGTTTCCCATGATCAGGATTTAACCACACAAGTCCTTGTGTTACTACAGGATATTACCTACGAATATCCAACCTCTCTGCCACTGACGGACAGTCTGTCGCCACAAGACAGTTGAGTTACCGACGAACACCTGTGCCACCAACGGACACTTCGTACCACTGAGTCAGAAGTCTGTGACTTTCGCCGAGTCGGGCGTCCCCAACACAGCTCTTTCAGAATAAACGGGTAACAGGGTGACCTTCTATTTGATCCTTAACAATTTTCCACATCAGCCAAATGACAAATAAAATCACCAACACCACTCCTATAACAATACAACACAAATCCAGCAACCACCAATCCATTGCAGAGTTATTCTACAAAGCTTTCATCTTCTTCACCTTCCCACCAAGTATAAGGGACCACACTTAATGGACACACAAGCGGACCTCTGAAATGAGGTTTTTTTTATGTGTACAATTTTTTCCAACTGTCTCAGCTCTAATCCTTTAACAACATCAAAAACATTTATATGCAAGTTAAAACTTCTATCAACTGTACGCTCAGTATGATGGAAATGCAGTACAGGCATCTGACAACCCTCATACACTGTCACAATTTTATATTTCTGTGCACCCTCACTTCTGGATCGCACAGAACACAGGCATTGCTGTCTGTAGCGTCCATGGTCGCGGAACCGTCAGAATTACTTACCCCCCGCCAGCCGCAGCCATGAATCTGTAATCGCTGGCTCAAATCTCCTTCCCCGGAGACGCCAGCACTCACTTCTGCAACCGGTCCGCTGTGTCCCGTAGGGTGTGCGCGACACGCTCGTGCCCGGCCTTAAAAGGTGAGGCGCGTGCACATGGGAATCATCATGATCAATTAGCCCATGATTCCCCTGGACTATAAGAAGGGCCTGGCTCTTTTGCACATTACCTGAGTGTTATCCTGTTCCCGTTGTTTCTTGTGCCCTGATACCTGTATCCTGTATCCCGTGCTGTGTCCTTGTTGCTGAGCCTGTTAGTGTTGGAGTTGTGTCCTACTGCACCTGCTGCCTTCTTCCCAGTCCAGTGTCATCTGCCACGTCCAGTGTCATCCACCACAACCAGTGTCATTCACCACATCTGGCGCAACCTGCTGCACCCACCTCCATCTGTGATAAAGCCTCGGCCACTGTCTGGACTATTCAGGTACCCTAGTAAAGGACTTTATATTTGATTAGGTGCTCTGTTGCTTGGCTAGCTGCCTCCCCGCTGCGCCGGCGCGGCCTAGTGGGTCCACATACCCACAGACCGTGACAGTACGCTCAGGTCATGGACCTCGCTGGTCAACCCGAGACCTTGACGACAAGGCATGCAGGTGGATATGCTAGTCTGCCAAGATGCAAGACCTTCAGTCACAGCAATACCAACTCCTCCTGTCGGTGAACGCCATTGCACATCGTCTGGTTGCTCAGGCCACAGTCGTCACCGCACCTATTCCTGCTGTTCCTCCTGCTACACCTGTCTGTACCAGTGCCGATACCCTATGCTTCCTACTGCTACCTCCTCGCTATGACGGAGACACGAGGGCCTGCAGAGGATTTCTGAATCAGTGGCAGATTCACTTCGGACTACATGCCAGGACCTTCTCTTCTGATAACACCAGGATCGCCTTCATAATCTCAATCTCCTTACTGGCAAAGCCCTGGCATTGGCAAATCTTCTGTGGGAAGATCAGGGACCAGAGACCCCGTGACTTGCAGTGCTTTTTACAGACTTTCCGTTCGATACTTGAGGAACCGGGGAGAGTTTCTTCTCCTGCTGCATCTCTGCTGACCCTACACCAGGGAGACCTCTCCATGGGCTAGTATGCCATTCAGTTTCGTACCCTGGCTGCTGAACTAACCTGGAACGAGGCCTTGATGGCCACATTCTGGCAGGGACTGTCTTCTGGGATTAAGGACGAACTGGCCGCTCGCGATCCGCCACCTACCCTGGACGATCTCATCCTACTAGCCACCCGGGTTGACATGAGGATCCGTGAGCGTTCCCAAGAGGATCTCTGGGACAGAGGATTTCCTAGGCTGGCTTCTACTTTCCAGCAATCCCTACTGTCCTCTTCAGTAGTCCCACTAGAGGAACCTATGCAAATGGACCGGGCCAAATTGTCTACCCAGGAGAGACAACGCAGATCCACTTCAAGTCTTTATTGCAGCCCCGGAGGCCATGTTGTGCGTTTGTGTCCCCAGAGGCCAGAGAGACCCCAGTGACTAGGATTGGTTGGAGAGGCAAATAAAAATTTTAATTCCAAGCTTACCATTCCTGTTACCATAGTGTCCGGCGAGAAGACGCACTGGGTTTCTGCCTATCTGGACTCCGGGTCCGCTGCAAAATTCATCCAAAAGGATCTAGTGGATCATCTCCATTTGACCACAGTTCCCTTGGAGACATCTTTGGCTCTTGCCTCGGTGAATGGACTGCCTCTGCCCGATCCGATTGTATCTAAGACCAATTAGCTGAGGCTCCAAGTTGGAGCTCTTTATTCGGAACAAATTTTGTTTCTTGTTTTTCCCAGAGCCATCAATCCTTTTCTGCTGGGCCTGCCTTGGCTTCGACTACATGCCCCAGTCCTGGACTGGAATTCCGGAGAGTTTCTCCAATGGGGCTCCAAATGTCTCAGTCACTGCCTGTTGCAGATCCATCCTGTCCAGCCTCCTATGCCTCAGTCACTGGCAGGATTACCCCCTCATTTCGCTCAGTTTGCGGATGTCTTCAGCAAGAGGGAGGCTGAAACGCTGCCCCCACATCGGACTTATGACTGCCCCATTGAACTGGTTCCAAATGCTTCTCTTCGCCATGGATGGATATATCTTCTCTCCTTGCCAGAGTCTCTATCCATGTTGGCCTATATCAAGGAGAATTTGGAGAGGGGTTTCATAAGAAAGTCTTCCTCACTGGCCGGGTTCTTCTTTGTTAAAAAGAAAGACTGATCTCTTCGACCCTGCATTCACTACCGTGGTCTCAACCAGATCATGGTCAAGAACAAATACCCTGTCATGTCCATTTCTGCGGGCGCTCACCTCCGCTTACCTCGGCCGGGTCCCGTAGGGTGTGAGCGCACGCTCGTGCCCACTCTTAAAGGGGCAGAGTGCACACCGGAGTTTAATGTAAAATTAGCCCATGAGTACCCTGAACTATAAGAAGGGCCCAGCCCCTTCTTCCCATACCTGAGTGTTGTTGTCGTACCCAAAGTTTGTCTATGCAAATGGTCTCCTAGTGTTTTCCAGTTCCCAGTGTTCCCCGTACCTGCATCCTGTATCCTGTGCTATCCTGGTCAAGTGCCATGCTGAGCTGTAGTTATGCTGTGCTGTATCCCACACCTGTCCTGCTACACTACGCCTGACGTCTGCCTAATGCCTAGTCTCAGCCGAGCCTACCTTGCTACGGTCCGAGCTGCCACAGGTACACTATACGAACTATAGACTGTGACCTGCGCCCTGTTGGCCAGCTGCCATACCGTCAAGGCGGTATGGCCCAGTGGGTCCACGAACTCAAACGTGACATACCTGTTGCCACTTATATCCAAACTGTTTGACCGCATAAGAGGTGCCAGGATTTTTCCAAAATTAGACTTGCGTGGGGCTTATAATTTGTTCCGAATCCGTCAAGGTGACGAGTGGAAGAAGGCATTCAACACCCGAGACGGGCACTACGAATACCTGGTGCTGCCCTTCAGACTGTGTAACGCTCCCGCGGTCTTCCAGGAATTCATCAAAGATATCTTCCGAGATCTCCTCTGTCTGTGTTGTAGTCTATCTCGATGATATTTTGATTTTCTCTCCAGATCCGACGACTCATCGGAGGCATGTCCGTCAAGTCCTACTGAAATTAAGGGAGAATCGTCTATATGCCAAGCTGGAGAAGTGCGTCTTTGAAAATAATTCTCTGCCCTTCCTGGGCTACATCATCTCGGATCCAGGTCTCAAGATGGATCCTGAGAAAGTAAAGTCTGTTCTGTAATGGCCACATCCTCAAGGTCTGAGGTCTATACAGCGTTTTCTGGGATTCGCCAATTTCTACTGGCAGTTTATCCCAAACTTCTCATCACTGACTGCTCCCATCTCTTCCCTTACCAAGAAGGGTGTGAACGCCAAGGTGTGGACTCCAGAGGCAGAATCTGCATTTTTTTGCCTCAAGAAAGTCTTCAATTCAGCCTCGATCCTCCATCATCCAGACGTGTCTCGGCAGTTCTCATTGGAGGTGGACGCTTCTTCTGTTGGTGCAGGTGCACTTCTGTTCCAGAAGAGTTCCAAAGGAAAGGCAGTAGTATGTGGCTATTACCCAAAACTTTTTTCCTCTGCAGAACGCAACTACTTTATTGGGGATTGGGAGCTACTGGCCATCAAATGGGCTCTGGAGGAGAGGAGACATCTGCTACAGGGCGCAGCTCACCCCATCCTGATCTACACCGACCACAAGAACCTAACTTATCTCTAGTCAGCTCAACGACTAAACCCCCGTCAAGCCAGGTGCTCGCTGTTCTTCACCCATTTCCAATTTGTGCTCCACTACCGTCCCGCTGACAAGAATGTGAGGGCCGATGCCCTGTCCAGGTCATTTGAGACGGATGACATGGTGGAGTCCCTTCAAAGTATCATAGACCCATCCTGCATTGTCACTGCCAGTCCTTTGCAGGCTAGAGACATCCCTCCGGGGAGGACTTTTGTTCGGTTGGCAGACAGGAGAAGAATTCTCCGCTGGGGAAACAGCTCTAAACTGGCTGGGCACGCTGGTGTTCGTAAGACCCGACACCTGATTACTCGTCATTTCTGGTGACCCATGCTACCCAAAGATGATGTGGACTTTGTCTCTTCCTGCACGGTGTGTGCTTCTAACAAGGTTGCTCACTCCATGCCTGCCGGCCTGCTCCAACTTCTGCCTGTACCCAATGTCCCCTGGCAGCACATTGCGATGGACTTTGTCACAGACCTTCCTCCCTCAGCAGGATGCAACACTGTCTGGGTGGTGGTGGACAGTTTCTCGAAGATGGCACATTTTATCCCACTGACCGGCCTACCATCTGTTCCCCGACTGGCGAGTCTCTTCATTCAGCACATCTTCCACTTGCATGGCTTGCCCCTTCACATCGTGTCCGATCGGGGGGTTCAATTTACCTCAAAATTCTTGAGAACCCTCTGTAAACTCCTGGATGTGAGATTGGAGTATTCCTCAGCCTATCACTTCCAGTCCAATGGGCAAGTCGAGAGGATTAACCAGATCATGGAAAATTATTGTCGCCACTTCATCTCCTTGCAGCATGATAACTGGGTAAAGCTTCTTCCATGGGCCGAGTTCTCGTATAACAACCACATAAGTGAGTCCACCACTTCCACACCATTCTACATTGCTTACAGTCAACATCCTAGAGTCCCTCTTCCTGTGTCGGCTACATCTCAGGTACCCACTACTGACTCTGCATTTGGGGACTTTCTACAAATCTGGCAACAGACCAGGTCCTCTATTTTGCTAGCAGTTGATAGCATGAAGCCAAAAGCGGATATAAAAAGAAGAGAGCCACATCAGTATCTTCCAGGTACCAAAGACTGGCTGTCCTCACAGAACATTCGTTTAAAGGTGCCTTCATACAAGTTTGCTCCCAGGTTCCTCGGACCTTTTGAGATATTACAACAGATAAACCCTGTCTCCTATAAGCTTTGACTGCCTCCTACCCTCAGAATCCCCAACTCGTTTCATGTGTCCCTCCTGAAAGCAGTGGTTCTGAACCGCTACAGTAAGACTCCAAGTCCCGCAGTTGCTCCCAGCGGTTCATCTGATGTGTTTGAGGTGAGGGAGATCCTGGACTGCAAAAGGGTAGGAGGAAGGACTTTCTATTTGGTGGACTGGAGAGAGTTTGGTTCTGAGGAGAGGTCCTGGGAGCCGGAAGAGAACCTCAGTGCCGTTGGCCCTCTCTCTCTCGCCCTGGCCCCAAGAAGATGGGGCATAAGAAAGGGGATACTGTAGCATCCATGGCCGCGGACAGTCGGGATTACTTACCCCCCGGTGGCTGCAGCCATGGATCTGTGAGCGCTGGCTCGCATATCCGTCCCAGGAGACGCCATCGCTCACCTCCGTTCCGATCCGCTGTGTCCCGTAGCGTGCGCGTGCACGCTCGTGCCTGGCCTTAAAGGGCCAGCGCGTGCACATGAAAATAATCAGCTATTAGCACATGATCACCCTGCACTATAAGAAGGGCCCTGCCCCCTTTACGTCTTGCCTGAGCGTTGCTCTGTTTACCCGTGTTAGTCTTGCAAATGGTCCCTTAGTGACTCACTTATGCTACATCTGCAATCATACATCATACTAAATTTTTAAATATTACTGACATACCTCTGAACAGGTGACTGCGTCCAGGTGGTTAAATCGTCAATAATAGCTAATACGAGCCGCCAAAGATATATGTGTGAAACAGTTGTAAGAATAAGCTTCCTACTCACCGGTTTTGATCCACTGATGTATCAATGAGCGCCTCCCAGCGACAGCTATCAAACATTTAACCTCCCAAGTCTCTGGCACCAAAGCTGTTGACACAGTTTTGGCCCAAAAAAAATATTACACTGAAGATTTAGGTAAGTGTGTCAACCGACACCTGTATCAGTACACCTGTTCAGGTGCAAATAATCTCATTGGTTATTGTTTATTGATATATCGAGAGAGGAATAACACACAGATGCTGCTGGTGTACTCAAAGTACTCCTCTAAAGTTTATTGATCAAAACAAGTACAATAATATGATTTCAGAAAAGGTGCAGGCTTGATTTTAGCCAATCATTTATCAGATAATAACTCTGATTCAGCCAATAAGAATATTTCAATGCATTATTATAATTCTTCATACATCAGAAGATTGCAGGTGGCTTATTGTCACGATGGGGGGTGTGGACCCACTGGGCCGTACCGCGTAGCGGGATGACAGCTGACCAAACAGGTAAAGTACAAGAGTCAATAGTTCAGAGAGGATACCTGGGGCAACGTAGACAGTAGCAAGGCAGACACGTCTGGGAGCAGGCGGCAGATAGACGTCAGCTGTGGCGCAGCAGAGCAGGCGCAGAACACAGCACAATACGGCAACAGCTCAGCCCGGCACTAGAACAGGATAGCACGGAAACAGGATACAGGAACAAGGTACACTGGGAATTTGGAAGACCCTAGGAGACCATTAGCACAAACAAACTTTGGTAAACAAACAACGCTCTGGCAAGGAACAAGAGAGCAGATCCCCTTTTATAGCCCAGAGCATCCTGGGCTAGATTGCAAGCTTCCTGCAATATGCGCGCACTGGCCCTTTAAGATGGTGCACACACGGGTGCGCGCGCCCTCCGGAGACAGTCTCGGTATCCGGAAGTGAGTGCTGGCGCCTCACAGGAGGACAACGCTGCACACAAGTCAGGTGTCCATGGCCACGGCCGTCGAGAGGTAAGTCAGAATGTCGGGCCGTGGCCATAGACGTTACAGTATCCCCCCTCTTACGCCCCCTCTTCTTGGGACCAGAGCAGGAGAGAAACTTCCTCATGAGAACAGGAGCATCGATGTTCTCCTCTGGCTCCCAAGACCTCTCTTCTGGACCGAACCCCCTCCAATCCACTAAATAAAATGTCCTTCCTCCCACCTTCTTGGTGGCCAGAATCTCCCTTACTTCAAAAGTCCCAGATGAGCTGCCAGGGACCACTGCGGAACTAGGAGTCCTGGAGTAGCGGTTCAGGACCACGGGCTTCAGTAAAGATACATGGAAGGAGTTAGGAATCTTGAGGGTAGGAGGCAGCCGCAGCTTGTAAGATACCGGGTTGATCTGTAGCAGGATTTCGAAGGGTCCAAGGAACCTAGGGGCAGATTTGCATGACGGCACCCTCAGCCGGATATTCCTTGAAGACAACCAGGCTTTAGTCCCTGGAAGAAATTGCGGAGGAGCCCGTCTTCTTGTATCTGCCTTTCTCTTCATGCGGTCCACCGCCAGCAGGATAGAAGATCGGGTTTGTTGCCATATCTGTAGAAAGTCCCTGAAGGTAGAGTCAGCTGCAGGCATCTGGGACATAGTAGAGACAGGAAGAGGTATACGAGGATGTTGGCCGTAGATGATGATGAACGGACTGGAAGTGGTAGACTCACTAGTGTGGTTATTATAAGAGAACTCTGCTCACGGGAGCAGCTGCTTTCCGCCTGGAAACAAAGTGACGCAGATAGTGCTCCATGATCTGGTTAACCCTCTCGACTTGCCCATTGGACTGGGGATGATAGGCCGAAGAGAAGTCCAATTTTACATCGAGGAGACCGCAGAGTGCTCCCCAAAACTTTGATGTGAACTAGACCCCTCGGTACGAGACAATAATGCAGAGGCAAGCCGTGCAGACGGAAGATGTGTTGTATGAAGAGGTCGGCCGGTCGAGCAGCAGAAGGCAGGCCAGTCAGAGGAACTAAATGAGCCATCTTAGAGAATCATTCCACAACCACCTAGATCACCCTGCAACCCGCCGAAGGAGGAAGGTCCGTGACAAAGTCCATTGCGACATGCTGCCAGGGAGCAACGGGCACAGGCAGTGGCTGAAGCAGGCCAGGAGTGAGCAACTTTATTTGCTGCGCATATCGTGCATGAGGAGACAAAGTCCATAACGTCTTTGGGTAGCGTGGGCCACCAGAACTGACGGGCGATTAGATCTTGGGTCTTACGAGCACCTGCGTGCCCTGCCAGCTTAGAACTGTGACCCCAGCGAAGAATTCTTCCTCTGTCTGCCAGACGCACAAAAGTTCTTCCCCGAGGAATGTCTCTAACTTGCAGGGGGTTCACAGAGAAAATGCAGGAAGGATAAATAATATTCCGTGGGGACTCTACAGTGTCCTCAGTTTCAAAAGACCTAGACAAGGCGTTGGCCCTCACATTCTTGTCGGCAGGTCGGTAGTGGAGCTCGAACCGGAATCGAGCAAAGAACAACGACCACCTGGCTTGACGAGGATTCAACCGCTGGGCCGTCTGTAGGTAGGTCAAGTTCTTGTGATCCGTGAAGACCAGGATAGGATGAACTGCGCCCTCCAGTAGATGTCTCCACTCCTGCAGAGCCAGCTTGATGGCCAGTAACTCCCGAACCCCAATCGAGTAGTTGCTCTCTGCAGAAGAAAATAGCTTGGAGTAGTAACCACATACCACCGTCTTGCCTTTCGAACCTCTTTGGAACAACAGTGCACCAGCACCAACAGAGGAAGCCTCCATCTCTAACGAAAACTGTAGGGATACATCAGGGTGGTGCAGAATCGAGGCTGACATGAAGGCTTTCTTTAAGGATTCAAATGCGGCTTCTGCCTCCGGAGTCCACACTTTGGCATTCATACCCTTTTTAGTGAGGGTGGAGATAGGAGCAGTCAAAGATGAGAAGTTGGGGATGAACAGCCGGTAGAAGTTGGTGAATCCCAGGAAGCGTTGTATGGCCCTTAAGCCTTGGGGGCGTGGCCACTCCAGGACCGCCTTTACCTTCTGAGGGTCCATCTTGAGCCCCTGATCGGAGATGATATAGCCCAGGAAGGATAGAGACTTCTTTTCAAACACGCACTTCCCTAGCTTGGCATAAAGACGATTCTCCCTTAGACAAAATTTGATAGGCCAGTTTGTGGAAGACCCGACTAGAGGTGAAGCTCTGTTGGATCTGGTCATTTCTAATAATGCAGATCTTGTTGGGAATGTCAATGTTCGTGAAAACCTCGGTAACAGTGATCATAATATAGTTACATTTTACCTATACTGTAAAAAACAAACGCAGGCTGGGAGGGCAAAAACATTTAATTTTAAGAAAGCCAATTTCCCCAGGATGAGGGCTGCAATTCAGGATATGGACTGGGAAGAACTAATGTAAAATAATGGAACAAATGATAAATGGGAGATTTTCAAATCTACTTTGAGTTATTATAGTGCAAAATTTATTCCTATAGGTAACAAGTATAAACGACTCAAATTAAACCCCACATGGCTTACACCTTCTGTGAAAGGGGCAATACATGACAAAAAAAGGGCATTTAAAAAATACAAATCTGAGGGTACAGCTGTAGCCTTTGTAAAATATAAAGAGCTTAATAAAATCTGTAAAAATGTAATAAAATTAGCAAAAATACAAAATGAAAGGCAGGTGGCAAAGGATAGTAAAACAAATCCCCAAAAATTCTTCAAGTATATAAATGCTAAAAAGCCAAGGTCTGAACATGTAGGACCCCTAGATAATGGGGAGTTGATCACAGGGGAACAAGAGAAGGCAGAGTTACTAAATGGGTTCTTTAGCTCTGTATATACAACTGAAGAAAGAGCAGCTGATGTAGCCGCTGCCAGTGCTGTTAATATATCAGTTGATATACTGAATTGGATGAATGTAGAGATGGTCCAAGCTAAATAAAATAAAATAAATGTGCACAAGGCCCCGGGACCAGATGGGTTACACCCTAGAATTCTTAAAGAGCTTAGTTCAGTTATTTCTGTCCCCCTTTTCATAATATTCAGAGAATCTCTAGTGACTGGTATAGTGCCAAGGGACTGGCGCAGGGCAAATGTGGTGCCTATTTTCAAAAAGGGCTCTAGGTCTTCCCCAGGTAATTATAGACCAGTAAGCTTAACATCCATCGTGGGGAAAATGTTTGAGGGGCTATTGAGGGACTATATACAGGATTATGTGACAATAAATAGCATTATAAGTGACAGCCAGCACGGTTTTACTAAGGACAGAAGTTGTCAAACTAACCTAATCTGTTTTTATGAAGAGGTGAGCAGAAGTCTAGACAGAGGGGCCGCTGTGGATTTAGTGTTTTTGGACTTTGCAAAGGCATTTGACACTGTTCCCCATAGACGCCTAATGGGTAAATTAAGGACTATAGGTTTAGAAAATATAGTTTGTAATTGGATTGAGAATTGGCTTAAGGACCGTATCCAGAGAGTTGTGGTCAATGATTCCTACTCTGAATGGTCCCCAGTTATAAGTGGTGTACCCCAGGGTTCAGTGCTGGGACCACTATTATTCAACTTATTTATTAATGATATAGAGGATGGGATTAATAGCACTATTTCTATTTTTGCAGATGACACCAAGCTATGTAATATAGTTCAGTCTATGGAAGATGTTCATGAATTACAGGCAGATTTAAACAAACTAAGTGTTTGGGCGTCCACTTGGCAGATGAAGTTTAATGTAGATAAATGTAAAGTTATGCACCTGGGTACCAACAACCTGCATGCATCATATGTCCTAGGAGGAGCTACACTGGCGGATTCACTTGTTGAGAAGGATCTGGGTGTACTTGTAAATCATAAACTCAATAACAGCATGCAGTGTCAATCAGCTGCTTCAAAGGCCAGCAGGATATTGTCGTGTATTAAAAGAGGCATGGACTCGCGGGACAGGGATGTAATATTCCCACGTTACAAAGCATTAGTGAGGCCTCATCTAGAATATGCAGTTCAGTTCTGGGCTCCAGTTCATAGAAAGGATGCCCTGGAGTTGGAAAAAATACAAAGAAGAGCAACGAAGCTAATTAGGGGCATGGAGAATTTAAGTTATGAGGAAAGATTGAAAGAATTAAACCTATTTAGCCTTGAAAAAAGACGACTAAGGGGGGACATGATTAACTTATATAAATATATTAATGGCACATACAAAAAATATGGTGAAATCCTGTTCCTTGTAAAACCCCCTCAAAAAACAAGGGGGCACTCCCTCCGTCTGGAGAAAAAGAGGTTCAAGCTGCAGAGGCGACAAGGCTTCTTTACAGTGAGAACTGTGAATCTATGGAATAGCCTACCGCAGGAGCTGGTCACAGCAAGGACAGTAGATGGCTTTAAAAAAGGGTTAGATAATTTCCTAGAACAAAAAAATATTAGCTCCTATGTGTAGAAATTTTTCCTTCCCTTTTCCCTTCCCTTGGTTGAACTTGATGGACATGTGTCTTTTTTCAGCCGTACTAACTATGTAACTATGTAACTATGTAACAAAGAAACACCTGGCGGACATGAATTTGATGAGTTACTGGATCTGGGGAAAAAATCAAAATGTCATTGAGATACACCACAACACAAACATAAAGGAGATCACGAAAAATGTAATTGACAAATTCTTGAAACACTGCGGGGGCGTTACACAGGCTGAAGGGCATAACTAGATATTCGTAGTGCCCATCACGAGTATTAAAAGCAGTCTTCCACTCGTGACCTCGACGAATCTGGATCAGATTGTAGGTCCCCCGCAGGTCCAGTTTAGAAAAAAAATTTGCCCCCCGTATGCGGTCAAATGGTTCAGAAATCAAAGGCAGAGGGTACCTGTTCTTCACCGTGATCTAATTCAGGCCTCAGTAGTCAATGCAAGGTCGTATTGATCCAACTTTCTTTTTGACAAAAGAAGAACCCCGTTCCGGCTGGGGATGAGGATTTACGAATGAAGCCCCTCTCCAGATTCTCTTTAATGTAGGCCAACATAGACTGGGTCTCTGGCAAGGAGGGAGGGTACACTCTACCGCGAGGAGGAGACAACTCAGGAACCAGGTCGATCGGACAATCATAAGCCCGGTGTGGCGGCAAGGTCTCAGCCTCCTTTTTATTGAAGACAGCGGTCAAAACACTTCGGGCGCCACTGGAGGACCTCTCCAGAGTTCCAATCCAGGATGGGGGCGTGCAGACGGAGTCAAGGCAAACCCAGCAGCACGGGGTTGACAGCCTTGGACAGGACGAACAGGGAGATGAGTTCAGCATGAAGGGATCCCACTTGGAGTCTCAACGGCTTGGTTAAGGACACAACTGGGTCAGGCAATGGCAGTCCATACACCGAGGCAACGATCAACGGCCTTGCAAGCGGGATAGTAGGCAACTGAAGGAGATCCACAGGGTCCTGGCAGATGAAGTTGGCTGCAGAGCCGGAGTCCAGATAGGCAGAGACCGGATGGGACCTCTCGCGGCAATGATGGTTACGGCCGGGAATGAATAGTTTGGAAGAGAGTTCTTGATTCAATGTGTTGACACCCAGGGTTGTCTCTCCAACCAAACCTAGGCGCTGGGGTTTTTTGGCTTGTGAGGGCACAGACGCACAACATGGCCAGCGAGGCCGCAATATAAGCAAAGTCCAGAGGTGCGCCTGAGCTGTTTCTCCTGGATCGATAATTTTAGTCGTCTACTTGCATCGGGACCTCGGGCAAAGCAATAGAACCAGGCAAGAGGGGTTGCTGAAAGTTGGGCGCCAGTCTAGGGCGCCGACGCTCCTGACGAATCTCGTGAGATCTCTCCCTCAGCCTTATGTCTATCCGAGTGGCAAGCAGAATCAAGTCGTCCAAGGCAGGAGGCAGGTCTCGAGCGGCCAGTTCATCCTTGATCTCGGATGACAGGCCATGCCAATAGGATGCCACCAAGGCTTCATTGTTCCAGCATAGCTCTCCTGCCAGAGTCCGGAACTGGATCATATACTCGCGTACGGAGGTGTCCTCTTGGCGAAGGTTGAAGATGGCAGTGACTGCCGATGAGACTCGCCCAGGCTTCTTAAAAACAGTTCAGAATATTTGCACGAACCCCTGGAAATCTTGGGTCCCTGACGTTCCCAGATAGGATTAGCCCATGCCAGGGCCTTGCCAGTCAGGAGGGTATGATGAATGCGATCTTGGCTCCGTCCGACGGAAATGCTCGAGAGTGCAGGGTAAAATGAATGTGGCATTGGTTCAGAAACCCCCGACAAGCACTGGCGTCTCCATCGAACCGAGAGAGCAATGGCAGCTAGAACCGAGGATCTGGACAGGAACTGCCAGGAGGAGTAACAGGAGGATCGGCTTGAAGGACTTGCATAGAGGCAGGAAGAGAAGCAACTAGCGTCCCTAGCTGCTGCGCCATAGAGTCCACTGCCACAAGGAGCTGATCCTGCCTAGCTCGGAGATTCAGCAGGTCCGCCTGCATGGCTTGGGAGGGTGCCAATCCTTGAATTGACCAGCGGAGTCCATGGCCAGAGCGTACTGTCACGATGCCGTGTGTGGACCCACTGGGCCGTGCCGCGTATCGGGATGGCAGCTGGCCAAACAGGTAAGTACAGAGTTCAAATAGTTCAGCGAGGACACCTGAGGCAATCGTAGGCAGTAACGAGGCAGGCGCATCCAGGACCAGGCGGCGGGAAGACGTCAGGAGAGGCATAGCAAATTAAGCGAGACTGTAGCACAGCACGGCACTAGAACTGGGTAGCACGGAAACAGGATACGGGATACAGGAACAAGGTACACTGGGAAACTGGAAGACACTGGGAGACCATTAGCGCGATAAACTATGGGTAACAAACAACACTCTGGCAAAGAGCAAGAGGGCAGAGCCCTTTTTATAGCCCAGGGCAACCTGGGCTAGATTGCAGACTTCCTGCAAAATGCGCGCACTGGCCCTTTAAGACCGTGCACGTGCACGCGCATGCGCATGCACCCGCCGGAGACCGTTTCGAAGTCCGGAAGTGAGTGCCGGCGCCTCACTGGAGGACGACGCTGCACAGAGGTAAGATGTCCATGGCAACGGCCGTCGAGGTTTACGGCAGAACGACGGACCGTGGCCATAGACGTTGCATTTAGACATACAGGCAAATATATACATACACACATTCTGGAATATATACATACAGGTAAATATATAGACGTACAGACACATATACACACACACCGGCAGATAAATACACAGACAGGAACATATACAAATACATAAAAGGCACATATATACAAGCAAAAAGACACATTCACAAACAGACCCATATATACCCAGTACAGATAATGTAGTAGATGTTACCTGCAGTCCTATGTAACACCACAGATAACACAGTAATAACTCTCTGAGTACAGATGTCGTAGATAACTATACCCACAGACACATATAAACACACAGAGGCATATATCTATATATATATATATATATATATATATATATATATATAAAAGGGGCAGCAGGGTATATAGGGGTCAGCAGGGTATATAAGGGGCAGAAGGGTATATAGAGGCAGCAGGGTATATAGGGGGCAGCAGGGTATATAGGGGCAGCAGGGTATATAAGAGTCCGTACACGATACATTTATTTCCGGAAAAAGCCGAACAGAGCACTTCAGCTGCTTCGTTCTAACGATTGGTGGGGGTCTCAGTGCTCGGACGCCCACCAATCCAAACTTCTGACATGTCACTTTGACATGTCAGAAGTTTGTCGAACGTTTAGCTACACTTTAAGGGGTTAAATTCTGTAGTGGCAGGCAGCCATAATGGCCAACCAATCAGAAACTAGCTTTAATTTTTCCAGCGTAGATTTATTGATAAAACAAGTGATCTGATAGGTTGCTATGGACAAACATTCTCATGCATGAGGCCAACAATGATAATAGTCAGAACGATCATTCACCGGCAACCTTATACTGATCTTACAAACACTACTGTCATATTGTACGTCTAATAATTCTCAAAACTGGTTTACAACGGGTTACACGATCCCTCCAATCACTGAGCTCTGAAGATCACGCAGTAGCCCCGCCCCTTCGACGTGTCTCAGTCTGACAGTCCCGCCTCCTATGTGTCTGACGGAATACCCTAGTTTATGTCACGTGTCACTCCAAGAATCCATGTGACTATCTGACGCGTACCCTCCCGGCTACCATCCTGTGGTTGCCTCGGTGACCAGCTGGGGCTGGCTCCGGGCCCGGTAACGGAGCCATGGGCCCGATCACCGGGAACAGGAGTATGACCACCGGAGCTGGCCCCACCATTTCACCTCCGGGATGCAGCAGTGGGGCTCTTATGGGCAGTTTTGGGATCTTTCTGCAGGGCCTGCTGGCAGTGATGGCCTTCAGCATCCTAATGTGTGAGTATCTGCGCGAGGGGAGCACTCTGCATTGATTCATATGGAGGCCTGATGGAAAGTTTGTCACCCTGTGCGTATAACGTGTATACCCTGCAAATGCTGGGGGCAAAGTCACCACTATGTATTGTCACCGGTGTGTAGTGTGTGCCCTATGAATGCAAGGGGGCATAGTAACCGCAATATTATGGGTTGTCACCCTGTGTCTGTTATATACCCCCTCAGTGCTGGGGGCATAGTGACCACTATATTATGGGGGGGGGAGGGGGGTGTTATATACGCTCTCTGTGCTGGGGGCATAGTGACCACTATATTATGGGGGGGGGGGGTGTTATATACGCTCTCTGTGCTGGGGGCATAGTGACCACTATATTATGTGTGTGTGTTATACGATATACCCTCATAGTGCTGGGAGCATAGTGACCACTATATTATGGGTTGTCACCGTGTGTGTGTGTGTGTGTGTGTGTGTGTGTGTGTGTGTGTGTGTGTGTGTGTGTGTGTGTGTGTGTGTGTGTGTGTGTGTTATATACCCTCTTAGTGCTGGGTGCATAGTGACCACTATATTATGGGTTCTCACCGTGTGTGTGTTTATATACCCTCTTAGTGCTGGGGGCATAGTGACCACTATATTATGTGTGTGTGTTATACGATATACCCTCATAGTGCTGGGAGCATAGTGACCACTATATTATGGGTTGTCACCGTGTGTGTGTGTGTGTGTGTGTGTGTGTGTGTGTGTGTGTGTGTGTGTGTGTGTGTTATATACCCTCTTAGTGCTGGGGGCATAGTGACCACTATATTATGGGTTCTCACCGTGTGTGTGTGTGTTATATACCCTCTCATCGCTGGGGGCATAGTGACCACTATATTATGGGTTGTTACCCTGTGTGTGTTATATACGCTCTCTGTGCTGGGGGCATAGTGACCACTATATTATGTGTGTGTGTTATACGATATACCCCCATAGTGCTGGGGGCATAGTGACCACTATATTATGGGTTGTCACCGTGTGTGTGTGTGTGTGTGTGTGTGTGTGTGTGTGTGTTTATATACCCCCATAGTGCTGGGGGCATAGTGACCACTATATTATGGGTTGTCACCGTGTGTGTGTGTGTGTGTGTGTGTGTGTGTGTGTGTGTGTGTGTGTGTTTATATACCCCCATAGTGCTGGGGGCATAGTGACCACTATATTATGGGTTGTCACTGTGTGTGTGTGTGTGTGTGTGTGTGTGTGTGTGTTTATATACCCTCTTAGTGCTGGGGGCATAGTGACCACTATATTATGGGTTCTCACCGTGTGTGTGTGTGTGTTATATACCCTCTTAGTGCTGGGTGCATAGTGACCACTATATTATGGGTTGTTACCCTGTGTGTGTTATATACACTCTCAGTGCTGGGGGCATAGTGACCACTATATTATGCATACCTCCTACATTATGAAATAAAAGATGGGCATCCTCCCACACTAGGGCATGCTACGTCTGGGAAAAAACGTCACTGACCTTGAAAAAGCAACAAAATGCCGCAACCTAAAATGCAGTTATACGTAGTGCATTTTATATTTCACTTAGGACGTTAATGTAACATCTGGCTGCACTAAAAAACACCATTAAAAATGACCCGAAAAATGCAGCAAAACACTGTGTGTGAATCCAACCTAAGGGAGCATGTTGTGAAGCTACTCATGACATTCTGCCTCCCGGACTGTATTATCCTATAAAAAAATTACTTCTAGGGGAAAATACGGAGGGGCTACACAGACCTAGTATGGGTTGCTGTCTGTGTGCATGATGCCTAACCCTGTGATAGTGCCCCCATAATAAAGACCGCCGCAATGAATACATGACCCATTATAGCCTTAGGCCCCATGCACACGACCGTATTTTCATCTATCCGTAAATATGGATCTGCAATCATCCGTAATTTATCCATTAATGTGTAGCTTTATCCGCAAATACGGTCCGTAATGCATCCGTATTTTACGGATCTGTAAAAAAGAGGGAGGCTGCAAATGTTGTCACCAACATGTTGCATAGCAACGCTTCCGTAAATACAGATGGTTTACGGGTGCAAATCCGCAGCCGTCTGTATTTACGTAAGCACCCATAGGCTTCTATGGGAGAGTCCTTGCCATAATTACGGACAACAATAGGACAGGTTCTATCATTTTTTCAGCACGGACACCCATCCGTAAAAATACGGAAAGGTGTCTGTGGCCAATAGAAATGAATGGGTCTGTAATTACGGATTAAGAATACGGTCGTGTGCATGGGGCCTTAGGCCTCATTCACACGGCAGGGTTTCCCGGCCGGGTGCCGGCCGTTCATAAATCGGCCGGCACCCGGCTGCATTAGGAATAATAGACCCCTAATTGGGCTATTCACACGACCGATTTTTTGACGGCCGGGAAATCCGGCCGTCAAAAAATAGGACATGCTCTATCTCCGCCCCGGTACCCGGCCGCCCGGCTCCCATAGAAGTCTATGGGGCCGGGTATTACACGACCATCACCGGAATGTGTTCCGAGTGATGGCCGGGTTTCCCGGCGCTTGCGCTCTATCTCCTCCTCCTCACAGCGCAGAGTGCATGTGAGGAGGAGGAGTTGATGCCATTCGGACGAATGGCATCGCTGCACACTGTGTGGCAGGGCCGGGGTGTACAGCAGGTGGAGGGAGCGCTGCGCTGGCTCCCTTCCCCTGCTTGTTAAAAGCACCCTGGCCCGGCGACACCTTCGATGGCGCCTCTAGCAGCTGCAGCTGCTGCTGCTGCGGCTGCTACTACTGTAGCGACGCCACTATAGCAGAGCGGGGAGGTATCTCCCCGCTCTGCTATGTGCTAGCCGCACTTTAGCTCCTTGAAGGAGCATAATCCCCGTGTTTTCGGGGATTCCGCTCCTGGACAGAGCGCTTGATGTCTCTGTCCATATCTGGGCAGTGACATCAGGGGAAACTCCTGAAGCGGAATCCCCGAACACATGGGGATTCCCCTTCAGGAGTTGCCGCTGATGTCACTGTCCGGATCTGCCCGGCCCGGCACGGATGCAAAACTTAATGCAAACCGGCCGGGCAAAATGGCCGATTTTACCGGCCGACACTCGGGCTCGGTAACGACCCGGTCGTGCGAATCCCGCCTTAGTCTCTCTAACTGTCAGACTCTGCCTCCCAAATAGCTGGGGGGGTATGCGTTATGGGCACAGACATGAGGACATCGTATAAACAAAGCATTGATTCCAAGTCCTGAGGGCGTCTTGTAACTATTTGAGAAATTTATTGTATAAATTATCTTTCTGAGCCACTTGACAGAATCTACCAGGGAACTATCATACCTTTTAACGGTGGGAGAGGTCTGGTAAGCAACTGCTCATGCCCTCATACTATGTTATGTTTAGCAAATAGATTTCAGTGGGATCCACTAGTAGTCTAATGTCTGTGGGGACTGCCCAACAGCCCCAAATGTGTGCGCTTTGGGGAAACAAGGAATCAGATTAGCTTGTGGGGTCTGACAGACACCACACACCACACACACACACCACACACACACCCCGAAAAACAGCTAAAAATGCAGGGGTTCCCACGGGGCGTTTATAACGTGGCCGTTTTCTAAAACGGCCTCGGAAAAAGTGCATGTCACTTCTTGAGCTCCAAAAGCGTCTGTAAAAAAAAAAGCTGCAAAAAATGCTAGTTGCTTAAAAAACGGCTGAAAATCTGGTTGATTTCCCTTAACAAAAAACGGCTGAAAATACGAAGCTGTTTTTAAGCGTGTGAACATAGCTTTACTCAGTCTAGAGGACTCCACGTTTTGATTTAAGGGGCGCTATGTAGTGCTATTGCAGGAGTTTTTGGCATGCCGTGTTCATGTCTGCCTCCTCTAACCCTAACTATGTTGGTTTTCATGCACAGGTTGTCTGAACCAATGAGGTCCATCTGTTTACAGAAAAGTACCAGGGCCCCCGGGAGCTCTCTAGCTCCTGGACCTACAGTGTCTCAAAACCCTAAAATTTGATACTGCCTTTAGGGGAATATGGTAATACATTAGTGTCGACAGCTTTCCTTCCCCTATGTCTGCCATACACAGCAGTGTACTAAAATAGAATGAAAAAAACACGGCGCCACGTAGTGCAGATGAGTAAAAAAGAGACAGGGGAACACACAATGTAAAGTGCTCAGATTTTCTCTTGCCTGACGAAGACACCAGTCCGATGTTGAAACGCGTAGCATCCATTCGATTTTAATCATTATTAAACATGAACTTAGGTTCATTTTCATCCTAAGCAGCGCCATTGTGGTTCCTTTTTTTTGCTTTATACATTATACACAGCAGTGTAGCATTCCCCTCAGGCATACTACTTAGGCCCCACGCACACGAACGTGCTTTTGCGGCCAAAATTCCCCCGAAAATCCACGGTAGAATTGCAGCCCCATTCATTCCTATGGGGCCATGCACACGACCGTGGTTACCGTGCATGGTCCAGGCTCATAGCAAATAATGGCCGCGGCCATGTGCACGACCCACAATTTGCGGGCGGCTTGCGGGTGTCACTCCGCTGCCGGCCGACCCGAAAATCACGGCCGTGCACATGGCTACAGTCTTGTGCATGAGGCCTTAGTGTAATCCTGTGGGTGAATGTGTTGTTTTTATGGCGTCTTTGTTATTCCTTTATCTCATTGATGTTACCGTATTATTTTGCTTCTGTCTCCAGTATTAAATTGAATTCCTATTCCAATGACGCACCCTGTAAGACATTTCTAGACGTCTCTCGTTGTGATCTGACATTATTTTGTGTGTGTACAGTTATGGTTGCTGTGTAGCAGCTGGAATAAGGGTGTAGTCCTGCACACGGATCTACGTTGCAACTTTTTCTCCTCACATATGTCCTTGGGAAAAAACTGATGTTTTCCTGGCACGGAGGGTGCAGTTCTGTGCTGAGCTGTACAGTATATTTGTCACAGCTGAATGGAAACATTTTGGTTTTCCCCAAGATGTCAATGCAAGGGTGTTCACACCATAGAGGCAGAACATATGTAGCCCCTTTGCTTTTCTATCATCCATGGAAAGCGAACATGCACCAAGTCCTCCAGTTTTAGGGGGGTTCTGGTTTCATAAAAAAACATTGGGGCCCCCTCTTCTCCATGTACTCCTTTGCCTGTTCACACTTTGCATTCGAGGTCGGTGTGCCTACTGTAGTTTATTTCTGCATGGCTTAGAGGGCCTGCTGTCGGTATTTTAATGCTACACCCGACCGTCTCCTTTTTCTATTTCTATGGTAGTCAATGAATAACCCCCAGACTCTAAGCCAGGGGTTCATTTGACTGTATTTAATATCTTGTATCCCTAATGATTGACCAAGAGGATGACCAGCTGACAAAATGGTCTGTAAAAAAAAGAAAATGTATTTTTTGATACTGCAATCTATTTTTTAGTAGGATAAGTTCTGAGAACGGTTTCTATACAGAGTGTAAACGGGGCCTTTTTTGCCCACAAGGACCAGAGGGTGAGTGCTGTACTATATTCTTTAGATCAATAAATTATTAACTATCCGGAAATGTGAGCAGCCTTGTGCCATGCTCTCTACTGTGTAATATAACCACTTTGTCCTGGCTTGTTCTCTGTTTTCTCATGAGAATGAAAGAAGACCCAAGTGACGTTCCTTATAACCATACATCTGTTATCCCTTTGTGCCTGTGTATACATTAGCCCTCAGTGACAATGTGTCTATAGTGACGTAACCACGCTTGGCCATGTTGTTCAATGACTGCAGGCCGCAGTGCTGCTTTTCTATAGTGATGTACTGTCTGGAATTAGTGAGCAGACACTGGCCATTTGACAGTACGTCACATGTGGCCCAGGGCAGATATACTTAAATGATCTTTAATGACCTCTCGTTAAAGCACTGGGAATACGAGCACCTATGGTTCGGGGCCAGCTTGGGTGCTGCCATTCTTTAAAGAAGCTTTGATTTTGTGTACCTCCAGTTAGAATTTATTTCAAGCTCTGAGACCCCACCATCAATGAGAACAACGCTGCTTGTTAGAACGCATTGAACCTTTCCGGGTTTACGTGGGAGTGCGGACAGTCTATAGTCTATCATGCAGCTTTATGCAGACAGGAGTCCGGCTGACTCATGAACTGGTAGTTTTCCCCGTCCAACCAGCTTCCGATTTTATAGCTTTCTCCCTATACAGACTAATAGAATAGAAACTGTCAGGTTTCCTGTCCTCCGGATGGGATTCTCCTGTGGATCAAGACACTCTCTCGAGGATTGCAGAGCCTCCAGCAGGTACTCACCTGTGTTCCTGGAGGCATTCTGAAGGTGTAAGTCTCTAAGGTCTATTTTAGGCCTTAACCAAGAAGGCTCCTTCTCCAACCAAGCAACCAGTATGGAAGCTCCAGGAGAAGCAGCTGAACCACCTGAGCGATCAGACCCCCCCATGATCCTCTAGTCCGGTACTTTAAACGGCATGGGGTCTTCTAGGAAGCATGGTAGGACAAACCTTCTTTTCATTTATTAATTTTGTCCTTCCTTGTATATTACATGTTTCCTAGGTTAGAGAGGGTCCCAGGAAAAAGTTGGGCAAGGCTCACAACAGAGAATGTGCTATGTGTTGTAGGAAGCTAGCAGCCTCTTATCAGAAATGTTTATGCCAGTTATGTTTAGATAAGATCCTGGCAGAGGAATCCACCAGCCTTGCCAAAAACATAAAAGATATGGTGCGAACAGAGGTTAAGAATTCCCTTCGATCCCTTAGAAAGAAACGTGATCTTCCTAGCACCTCGTCTGGCATGACAAGACAGGGCCTAGGTGTTTCTAATTCTTCTAGTAAAGAGGGGGAGCTATGCTCCTCTGAATATTCCTAAGATGAAGGTGGAATAAACCTATTTCCAGTTGAGGATGTGGACCAACTTCTTAAAGCAGTCTAGGCCACTATGAATATTGATGACCCCAAGGAACTCCGGTTCATCCATTACATAATGTTTGAGGGCCTGGGTCCTAGGAAACAGAGGACTTTATTCACAAAAATGTGGCCAGCCTCATTAGAAGAGAATGGAAGAACCCTGACAAAGTTAGGCATTCCCAAAATTTTGAAAAGAAAATATCCCTTTGAGGATGAATTAAGTAAGGACTGGGATAGTTTTCCCAGACTGGATGCCCCAATAGCTAAGATATCCAGTAAAAATGCCTTACCTTTTGAAGATCTGGGTTCCCTCCCCGATCCTATGGATAGGAAGGCAGACTATTACTTAAAGAGGACCTGGAACGCCTCTGCAGGGGCTTTTAAACCTGGTATTGCGGCCACATGTGTAGCCAGGTCACTTAAAGAGGCTCGGTCACCAGATTATAAGTGCCCTGTCTCCTACATAATGTGATCGGCGCTGTAATGTAGATAACAGCAGTGTTTTTTTTTTTTTTTTAAAAACGATCATTTTTGAGCAAGTTATGAGCAATTTTAGATTTATGCTAATTAGTTTCTTAAAGCGTGTTTTTACTTTTGACCAACTGGGTACAGAGTGTATGACGCTGACCAATCAGTGACCAATCCGTGTCATACACTTCTCATTGTTCCAGCCCAGCTACTTTCACTGCACAATCACGCTGTAACAATGGGCTTGAGAATCCCACTGACCCTGAAGGCAGAAGGATTCGCCATGAGTTCCCCATCCCTAAGGACTCGCATCTGTTGTAATATTCGGGGTTGGAGACATTTCCCATGAAACACCCTTCCAGAGATTTTCTACCCTCATCTACCACCTGAGAGAGAGTCTGGCTACCGAGGAAAGGTGTAGGGAGTGATCTAGTGAGAATTTGCTCTTGTCCCACTTCTCCAATAGGTCTTTCTGTAGAGGTCTGGACCTGAACTGTGCCCACATTATGGCCGGGATACAGGAGGTTAGAAGACCCAGGACACACATAACCCTTCTGAAAGAAGTTAAGTTATCCAAAAAGTGGCCCGAAACCCTATCTATCAAAGGCTGCATCTTTCCCTGAGGGAGAAGAGACATCTGTTTGGATGAGTCTAAAAGGATTCCCAAAAAAATGCATCTGCTGGACGGTGTTATATTCTACTTGTTTACGTTTTATATTCCATCCAAGATCTATTAAAGTCAATTGTACTGACTGTAGATGGAGTGTCAAAGTTTGGGCTGTGTCTGGAGGCAGTACTTCAGGCTATAAAAGATACCATTCCTATACTTTCAGGAAAGAGGGTAAAAATTCTTTCAGACAATACGACTACAGTGGCGTACATAAATCATCAAAGCGGTACAAGGTCAGGACTTCTGATTAATTTAGCTACAGAGATTTTTTTCCCTAGCCGAGCTGCACCTATCGTATCCAGTAGTTCATCCAGACATCACCAGGCTGCATCTTACAGCATTGAAACTGAGAGGATGATCCTCAGAAAAAGAGGTATCTCCGAATCTGTCATCTCTGCTTTATTGGCAAGTAGGAAACAGGTTACCTCTAAAATATATTTAGGGGTCTGGAAAGTATTTAATTCCTTTTACATGAATTGATAAAGATCCATTAACAGATACAGATATACCCCTGATATTAGACTTTCTCCAGGCAGGGCTACACAAGAACCTCAAACCTAGTACATTAAAGGTACAGATTTCTGCCCTAAGTGCCTTCTATGATTCCAGTTAAGCAGAACACCCCTGGATTAGAAGGTTCCTGATTGCGGCCTCCAGGATAAGACCTCAAATAAGATATTCAGTCCCACCCTGGGACTTAAACTTAGTCCTTATTACCATGGTGGGTTCATCCTTTGAACCTTTAGATGACCTTTTTACTAGCGGTTACCACTGCCCGGAGAGGAAGCAAAATTCAAGCTCTCTCAGCCTTTCCTCCTTACACTTTGGTGTTGGAGGATAGGGTAATTATGAAGATCTTACCAGGTTTCTTGCCAAAGGTAATTTCCCCATTTCATGAAGACCAGAAATAATTTTTCCCTCCCTTCTGTAAATCCCCCAAAAAATCCAAAGGCACAGGAATTTAATTGTTTAGATGTGAAGAAGTGTTTAGTCCACTACCTAGAGGTCACAAAGGACTGGAGGTCTTCAGAGAATCCCTTTATTCAGTTCCAGGGTCCAAATAGAGGTTTGGCAGCTAGCAGCCCCACAATAGCACGGTGGATTAAACAAGCCATACACTTAGCCTATGTGGGCCAGAACATTAATGCCCCAAAATTCTTTGGCGCTCATTCCACTAGAGCTGTATCTATTTCTTGAGCAGGAAGAGCCAATGTTTCTCTAGACCAGATTTGCAGGGCGGCTACATCTATTTCACCCCACACCTTTATTAAGCATTATAGGTTGCAGTTGTATTCAGTCACTGACCTGGCTTTTGGTAGGAAAGTTCTACAAGCTTTAGTCCCATCCTAAAAACTTGGGTTCTACTTTACATCTCCAGGGGTGCTGTCATAAGTGAAAGGGTAAAAGATTGATTACTTACCGGTAATCAGTTTTTCATGTACCTATGACCGCACCCCTGGAGAAACATTAGTTATATATATATATATATATATATATATATATATATATATATATATATATGATAACTATAACTGGGTGTGTGGACAGGTGTGTCCTTTTTATATATAATCAGGCTTCCTGTCCAGCGAATGGGATGTCTCTCCAGGGGTGCTATCATAGGTTCATAAAAAACCAATTACCGGTAAGTAATCAATCTTTTCTGCTCTGTGTATCCTGACCTGTAACATGCTGCCCTTTTATAGTGGGTGTACATGAAGACAACTTGATTTCTAAAGATCGCCTCCGCAGGGACCTGTTGATCCATGTGGGTCCAGCTCCGACTGGCCATACATTTTTCCTGCAGTGGCTGCTGCAGGGGAAATGTAGTATGGCACCCTGGCCAACCACAGAGCAGGAACCACTCTTACTTATGACACCAATATTCATAATAGGCCATATAATATGGATTTCTCTTTATTAGACCAAACCTTTTAGAATATCTCCTGGGACGATCGGCTGATTTTGCAGGGATGGCCGCAGCCAGCAATGTAGTATTATATGGTGGCCATTCAGATGTATTACAAAGAAGGCTCAAAGCCGCCAGAATGGAAGCTGTTCGCGTCATGGAGGGGCCCCGAGCGGAGGACCCACCTCTATGATGTCCATATGTCCTAATAGGGCATATGGACAGGGTTTGTCTTTGAGACTGCAAGCGCTTGTCCACACACAACGGAATTGTTGCAGAAAATTTCTGCAGCAATTCCGTTTAAAGTCAAAGGCTTTCCGCTGCGGCAAAAATGCACCATGTCCTGCGTTTTTTACGGCAGATAATGGTGCGTAAATTGCGGCGTTTTTCCCAATGTTAGGAGATGGAGACATCTCCTGAAAAACGCAGCGATTCTGGACACTTGCCGCAGCAGGAATTGACCTGCTGTGGTCCGAAAAATACGCGCTGCAGGTCAATTTCGGCTCGGATATTTTACGCAGCATGTGGATGAAATTTGTTAGCTCTCATCCACTAGGCTGCGACTGTATTCTGCTGCGTTGTTTTTCCATCCAAAATTCTGGCCGGAAAAAACGGCCATTTGGGAATTAGGGGTTTCCGCTCCTACATGGAGCAAAAAATTCTCCTCACATGCACTTCACACTGTGAGGAAGAGGAGAGAGCGAGCGAGTGGCAGAAAGCACGGCTGTCACTCGGAACACGTGCAAGTTACAGCCGTGCTTTACTCGGCCCCATAGACTTCTATATGGAGACCTGCGGCCGGGAGAACGGTCCAAAATAGGGCATGCTCTATTTTTTGACAGCCCGGTTTATCCGGCAGTCAAAAAACCGGCCGTGTGAATAACCCCATTTGTGGTCTATTATTCCTACTGCGGCCATGTGACGGCCGTTCAAAGAACGCCAATCACACAGCCGAGAATCCCTGTCGTGCGAATAGGTCCTAAGGGTATGTGCACACGCTAGCTGTCATTTACGTGTGAAAAGACAGACTGTTTTCAAGAGAAAACTACTCCCTCGTTTCACACGTAAATGCTGCTCCTCGCATTTTGCGAGGCGTCTGAGACGCTCGTAAATCTTGAGCTGTGCTTCATTAAGTTCAATGAAGAACAGCTCAAATTACATGGCAAAGAAGTGCCCTTCACTTCTTTGCCGAGGCAGTCTATTTACGCGTCATCGTTTGACAGCTGTCAAACGCCGACGCGTAAATTACAGGTTGTCTTCACAGTACGTCGGCAAACCCATTCAAATGAATGGGCAGATGTTTGCCGACGTATTGCAGCCCTATTTTCAGACGTAAAACGAGGCATTATACGCCTCGTTTACGTCTAAAAATAGGTCGTGTGAACCCAGCCTTAGAGTTCAGAGCTGCTTGAAAAGTTTGATTAGCAATGATCACCATGATTAGACCATTATGGTGATCATCAGCTCCTTATCTGCCCAGATAACGAGTTTTATTGGCTCCCTTATCTCTAGGCAGAAGCCAGGGACCGAGGGAGAAGGAGGGGGGAGGTGCTGGCACACTGGGGAGAGCCAGAAGACAGAATAGTACAGCACTGCTTCAACTACATGGTTCTTTTATGAAACAGAGGTGCCGGGACGTGTAGAGAGCGCCGACACATAGATCAATGCAGCATTGCACGCATTAAACCCTGTTGAACGCTGCCAACCGCTATATACGTGACAAATGCACAGGGCATCGGCAGTTGGAATTTAAATAGCCGTATGGGAATCGTGAAGGTGTTAAGGAAATAGTTTTTCTTACTCTTTTACGGTTCTTTTTGCACTGTATTTATGTGCAAAGGAGTCTAAGGGGTGTACCTATTACTGAACAAGTCTATGGGGTGGAGCTTGTAAACCTTTTCTTAGGCCTTGTTCACACAGAGTTTTTTGCAGACAGAAAATTCTGCATGGAAAAATCGGCTCCAGTTTTTTTAAGTGGTTTTGCACCACAGGTAGAACCGATAAAAACACAGGGACATATACAAAAACACCGATGGGAGTGGCTATTATTATTTAAAGCACCTGCTCGCCCTTTCATCAGCATTTCTGGCCTGGCTGTGTCCATTTGTAAGTATGGCCTTTTTCGGTGTTTTTAAATGCAGACTTTGCCGCATTTTTTGCCACGTGTTTTTTTTTATTTTTTTACCTCCTTTCTTCAACAGGCAAAGGAAAACACCAAGAGCATTTTTTTTTGCCATAAAACGCGTCAAAACGCTGCGGCTGTTCAAGGCGTTTTTATCTGTCTCCCATTGATTTCAATAGGTTTTCTGCCCTCAAAAAACTCAGTGTGAACCCAGCTTTAGAGGGTTTTGTTCAATAACGTTTACTCCTACATAGCAGTGAATGTGTGTCCATTCTGACAGACAAGTTAAAAGGGTTACCTCATTAAGACAACCCCTTTTTATATGCCATATTAACCCCTTCCCTCTTTAGCCACTTTTGACCTTCCTGACAGAGCCTCATTTTTCAAATCTGACATGTGTCACTTTATGTGGTAATAACTCCGGAATGCTTTCACCTATCCAAGCGATTCTGAGATTGTTTTCTCGTGACACATTGGACTTTATGTTACTGGCAAAATTTGCTCGATATGTTCAGTATTTAATTGTGAAAAACACCAAAATTTAGCGAAAAATTGCAAAAATTAGCATTTTTCTCAATTTAAATGTATCTGCTTGTAAGACAGGCAGTTATAATACACAAAATTGTTGCTAATTAACATCCCCCATATGTCTACTTTAGATTGGCATCGTTTTTTGAACATCCTTTTATTTTTCTATGACCTCACAAGGCTTAGAACATTAGCAGCAATTTCTCACATTTTCAAGAAAATTTCAAAAGGCTATTTTTACAGGGGCCAGTTCAGTTGTGAAGTGGTTTTGAGGGCCTTATATATTAGAAACCCCAAAAAAGTCACCCCATTTTAAAAACTTCACCCCTCAAAGTATTCAAAACAGCATTTAGAAAATGTCTTAACCCTTTAAACATTTCACAGGAATTAAAGCAAAGTAGAGGTGAAATTTACAAATTTCATATTTTTCTGCAGAAATACATTTTTAATACAATTTTTTTTATAACACAGAAGGTTTTACCAGAGAAATGCAACTCAATATTTGTTGCCCAGTTTTTGCAGTTTTAGGAAATATCCCACATGTGGCCGTAGCGTGCTACTGGACTGAAACACCGGCCTCAGAAGCAAAGGAGCACCTAGTGGATTTTGGGGCCTTATTTTTGTTAGAATATATTTTAGGCACCATGTCAGGTTTGAAGGGCTCTTGCGGTGCCAAAACAGTCAAAATCCCCCAAAAGTGACCCCATCTGGGAAACTAGACACCTCAAGGAAATTATCTAGGGGTGTAGTGAGCATTTTCACCGCACAGGTTTTTTACAGAAATTATTGGAAGTAGGCCGTGAAAATTAAAATCAACATTTCTTCAAAGAAAATGTAGGTTTAGCGATTTTTTTTTCTCATTTCCACAAGGACTAAAGGAGAAAAAGCACCGCAAAATTTGTAAAGCAATTTCTCCCGAGTAAAACAATACCTCACATGTGGTAATAAACGGTTGTTTGGAGACACGGCGTGGCTGAGAAGGGAAAGAGCGCCATTTGGCTTTTGGAGTTCACATTTAGCAGGAATGGTTTGCGGAGGCCATGTCACATTTACAAAGCCCCTGAGGGGACAAAACAGTGAAAACCCCAAACAAGTGACCCCATTTTGGAAACTATACCCCTTGAGGAAATTATCTAGGGGTATAGTGAGCATTTTGACCCCACAGGTTTTTTGCAGAAATTTTTGCAAGTAGGCTGTGAAAATGAAAATCTACATTTTTTCAAATAAAATGTAGGTTTAGCTAATTTTTTTTCATTTCCACAAGGACTAAAGGAGAAAAATCACCATAAAATTTGTAAAGAAATTTCTCCCGAGTAAAACAGTACCCCACATGTGGTAATAAACGGCTGTTTGGACACACGGCGAGGCTGAGAAGGGAAAGAGCGCCATTTGGCTTTTGGAACTCAAATTTAGCAGGAATGGTTTGCGGAGGCCATGTTACATTTACAAAGCCCCTGAGGGGACAAAACAGTGGAAACCCCCCACAAGTGACCCCATTTTGGAAACAACACCCATTGAGGAAATTATCTAGGGGTATAGTGAGCGATTTGACACCACAGTTTTTTTGCAGAAATTATTGGAAGTAGGCCCTGAAAATAATAATCTACATTTTTTCAAAGAAAATGTAGGTTTAGCTAATTTTTTCTCATTTCCAGAAGGACTAAAGGAGAAAAAGCACCACAAAATTTGTAAAGCAATTTCTCCCGAGTAAAACAATACCCCACATGTGGTAATAAACGGCTGTTTGGACACACGGCAGGGCTTAGAAGGGAAAGAGCACTATTTGACTTTTTGAGATCACATTTAGCAGGAATGATTTGCGGAGGCCAGGTCACATTTGCAAAGCCCCTGAGGGGACAAAACAATGAAAACGCCCAAAAAGGGACTCCATTTAGGAAACTACACCTCTTGAAGAATGCATCTAGGGGTGTAGTGAGCATTTTGACCCCACAGATGTTTCATAGAATTTATTAGAATTAGGCAGTGAAAATAAAAACAGTCCTTTTTCTTCAATAAGACGTAGCTTTAGCGCAAATTTTTTCATTTTCTCAACAAATAAAGGAAAAAAAGAACCCAACATTTGTAAAGCTATTTCTCCCGAGTACGGCAATACCCCATATGTGGTCATAAACTGCTGTTTGGGCAAACGGCAGGGCTCAGAAGGGAAGGACCGCCATTTGGAGTGCAGATGTTGCTGGATTGGTTTCTGGGCACCTGTGGGCCCAAAACAGTGGAAACCCCCCAGAAGTGACCCCATTTTGTAAACTACACCCCTCAATGCATTTACCAAGGGGTGTAGTAAGCATTTTAACCCTGCAGGTGTTTTGTAGAAATTAGTGTGCGCTCAATGTTGCAGAGTGAAAATGGGATTTTTTTCCATAGATATGCCAATATGTGGTGCCCGGCTTGTGCCACCATAACAAGACAGCTCTCTAATTATTATGCGGTGTTTCCCGGTTTTAGAAACACCCTACATGTGGCCCTAATCTTTTGTCTGGACATATGACAGGGCTCAGAAGTGAAGAGTACCATGCGGAGTGGAGGCCTAATTTGGCGATTTACAAAGTATTGGTTCACAACTGCAGAGGCTCAGATGTGAAATAATAAAAATAAACCCCTGATAAGTGACCCCATTATGGAACTGCACCCCTCAAGGCATTTATTAAGGGGTGTAGTGAGCATTTTCACCCCACAGGTCTTTTCCATAAATGAATGCGCTGCGGATGGTGCAAATTAAAAATTTATATTTTTCCCTAGATATGCCATTCAGTGGCAAATATGTCATGCCCAGCTTATGACGCTGGAGACACACACCACAAAAATTGTTAAAAGGGTTCTCACGGGTATGACGGTGCCATATATGTTGAAGGAAACTGCTGTTTGGGCACGCTGTAGGGTTCAGGGCCGAGGGAGCACCATTTGGCTTTTGGAGAGCGGATTTTGCTTGGTACTATATTTGTTTGAGTATTGCTGGTGTTTTATAATGTGGGGGTACATGTAAGCGGGGCGGAGTATATAAGGGGCATAGTCAGGTGGTATAAAAAAATAAAAATAATCCATAGATGTGTGTTACGCTGTGAAGCAATCCTTTCTGCACAGGCCGGTGTCGCACTGATAAATGGTGTCATTTCTTATCCCCCTTTTGGTCCACACTCCGCGCCTTTGTAGTTTGGGGAATTTTGCTGGGAAAGTATTATCCTGGTATAATACGGGCACCGTCGCTTCCATCGGATATGATTGGGCCCTCCCTTCCTGGTTCCCTAATTTTAGGTCCTTGATAAATCGCCTCTTGAAACAGAAGAAATGTTCTCCTCGGGCACAACTGCATATTTTTTTATTTCCTGACTTATTGGAGCCATAACTAATTTTATTTTTCATAGACGTAGCGGTATGAGGGCTGGTTTGTTGCGGGACGAGCTATAGTTTTTATAGGTACCATTTTTGGATACGTGCGACTTTTTGATCACTTTTTATTGTAATATTTGTAGGGCAAAGTGACTAAAAAACAGAAACTCTGGTAACGTTTTTTACGGGTTTTTTTTACGCTGTTCACCGCGTGCAATAAATAATATAATATTTTGATACCTCCGGTCGTGGCGATACCAAATACATATGGTTTATTATTATTTTTCAATAATAAAGGACTTGATAAGAGTAAAAGGGGGATTGTGTGTTATTTGATTACTTGAAACTTTTATTGTTTTCAAACTTTTATTTTTTGCACTTTTTTTTACACTTTTTTATACTTTTTTTACACTTTTTCTCAAGTCCCACTAGGGGACTTGAAGGTCCAACGGTCAGATTTTTTTTTTTCTAATACATTGCACTACCTATGTAGTGCAATGTATTAGATCTGTCAGTCATTCACTGACAGCAAGCCGTTTAGGCTTCGCCTCCCGGCGGGGCCTAAATCGGCTTCCGTAATGGCAGAGCAGGAGACCATTGTGTCTCCTGTTGCCATAACAGCAGTCGCCAGTCCCGATTGCCTGTCAGGGCTGGCGATCTGCTTGTAACCGCTACGATGCAGCAATCGCTTTCGATTGCTGCATCGAAGGGGTTAATGGCAGGGATCGGAGCTAGCTCCGGTTCCTGCCGTTACAGGTGGATGTCAGCTGTACAGTACAGCTGACTTCCACCGCTGATGACGCCGGATCAGCTCCTGACCCGGCGCCATCTTGCCGGCAGCTACGGAAGCCGATCAGGCTCCGCCGCCGGGCGGATCTTGACCGGCTTCGGTGCTAGGCAGACCGGGAGGCCAGTATTAGGCCTCCGGTTGCCATTGCAGCCACCGGAACCCCGGCAATTTCATTACTGGGGTTCCGATGAGCTGCAAACACCTTAAGTGCAGCGATCGCGTTTGAGCGCTGCACTTAAGGGGTTAATGGCGGGGATCGAAGCTAATTTCGGTCCCCGCCGTTACAGTCGGATGTCAGCTGTAAGATACAGCTGAGATCCGGTGATGATGGGACCGGCTCAGCTTCTGAGCCGGTGCCAAACGTTTGACGTACATGTACGGCAAGATGCGGGAAGTCAGTACTTTCCATGACGTACATGTACGGCAAATGTCGGGAAGGGGTTAAGGTATATGGATGTTATAGAGGGAGTTCTCCCGCTTGGGACCCTCATAATTGGATAGCCACTCAAAGAACGTCTTTCACTCCCTCACCACCTATTACGTAGTTTATGATTCATTTCAATGGTTGGCATGAAATACTATGTAACGATCAGCTGATCAGTGTCTTCACTCTGGAGTAGTAAATAATAATGTTGTCTGTTATACAAGGGAGACGTCTACACAGGGGAAGGCTTTAGGATAGGGCCAAATGTCACCGTGAAGCTCTAGACTTCTCATGTCTTGTCACTCCCTGCTCCTGGCGCTGCTGTGTGTATGTAGCCTGTGCTGCTCTTTTAGAAGAACACTGTACGCAGCCATCACTTGTGATGTCTAGTGATCTCCCGACACAGGATGGTGGCATAACAGGACCTGTTCTATAGCTAGCAGAGGTCACACTACGGTTTTTGCAGCAGGGTGAAAATACTCCTATGAGCGTTTTTGGGAGTATTTTTAGCTGAGGAGGAGTTTGTCATTTGCGGTAATTCAAATTATAGATACATAGGAAAACATGGTGTTAAAAACTCGCTATTTATGCACCCAACAATGCTTCCTTGCATAAATTGCGAGTTTATGTAACTATAAAGCTATCTTACACATCATATACGGAGCATAAGTCTGGGGCATTATCTTTCTTGAATTGCGAAAATTGTCACTCAGGGACCATGGCAGAAGGAATTCAAGGAAAAAATAGTTAAAATAGTGGAACTTGTTAAATAAGGTGTGAGCCCCGCCTGTCCCTCCCAGACGTCCATTTTATTTTATTTGAACTGCACGTTAGATGCGTTATTGCGATCTCTCATAGCTAGGACTACACACAGACTTTGTAGCTACAATTTCACCGATTTGCATGCAACCCATTTATTCATTCAGTTATTCGCTTGTTTTACTCCGATGGAGCAGAGTTATGGAACGACGAGAACATGTGTGTCTAAGACAGACATGGGATAAAAAAATAAAATGAACGAATGAAAGCGCTGGTTCCATTCCACCAAGTATTGGCACTGTCAAAATACAAGAGGTCACTTTGCTGCCCCAGCATTCGAGTCTGAGGCCCCATTTAAATGTTGCCCGAAAATTCATCTTGTTGTTCTGCGGCAGAAATCCGACGCCCACCTCTGATTTCTGCTGCGTGTGCAGCAGATACGCACGGGGATTAGCCCCGTTGTCATTCGATGGGGCTAAACATGGACTTTTCCGTGCGGAATCCACGGACTTAAGTAGAGTGCTACTTCTTCCCGCAGCTGATTTTGTTTTTTCTGCAGTGTATACAGAAATCAGCGAGAATGTCCGTCGCATGTGAACGGGGTTGCGGAAACCCCGTTCACATGCATTAAATTTGAATGGTCATCGGATTTGCTGCAGATTTCGGTATAATATTGTGAACTGCTGTAACATGGATAACAGTGGCCTGTGCAGAATAGGTACATTAGCTCACTAGAAGGATGTGGACATGTACACCAATGCCATACACTGCTAGCTACTTAACCATCTTGCAACATGTACATATTTTCAGTGCTCAGGTAATCGAGCTGGGTTCACATCTGCATTCACTTCTGTTTTCCTGTTCTGTCATGGGATCAGAAAATTGGAAATGACAGACACAGACGGCGTCCGACGGAACCCAAGGGTGATGTTGGATGTTTGTCACGGTGTCTGTCATTTTACCGAAAAGAAAATTGAGCAGCCATGGAGCCTCCGATGCAGATGTGGACGCCGCTTAATTAAGGAAAATCCCCATAAATATTGGCAATATGTTGACATTTTCTGTAATAAGATGGTAGCTACCATGTGATACAGACCACCCGGTTAAAGGAAGGGTGTCGCGAAAAAAAATTTTTTTATACCAGTTTGCTTTTAGTGTTTTATTACAAAATGTTTTATTTATTTGTGTGTTTGTGTTTTACTTTTTTTTTTTTGAACTTTTTCTTGTCTATGGGGGCTGCCTTTTTTTTTTTCATCTCTGTATGTGTCGATTAACGGCACATACAGACATGGAATACGGCACATACAGCCCCATAGTGAATGCGAACGGGAGCCGTTCCATTCACTATGCTGTACGCCGTCTGTGTGGGAACGGCGCATGCGCCGCTCCCACACAGTCCAAATGGAAGGTCTTCGGCCGAGCGACATCCGGCGCCATTTTTTGTGGACCGGAAGCCGCGGCCAAACAGTAAGATTACTACTTCCGGTTGCGGCTTCCGGAGATGTGTTCTGATGCAAGCACTAGGAGCGGAAGGAGCAGACGGACCGGAGGGAGCGGCGGCAGGAGCAGGTAAGTTATTTCTGTGTATGTACGTGTTTTAGTGTGTGATTACTACTGTATGTAAGCCTACTACACTGTGTATTCGCTCAAAGAATGGCAACACACAGTGTAGGAGGTTTGACCGTTCAATCCCCTCCTTTCTCCTGGCACTAGCCAGGATAAAGGAGGGGGGATTGTTTGAGGACGCTAGAGCGAGTGTGTATTCTCCAATTTTGCAGCATAAAGCAATGTGGTTGCTTTACCACATGCCAATGCTGCAATTTTGGGAATTGCTCCCTCTAGTGACCAGAACAGGTAAATGTTATAAATTAGAATCTAATTTATAGTATTTCCTGACTCGTGAAAAAAATTAGAACAGTGTTTAATCATGTATATACTAACTGTTTAACTAGAAAAAAAATAAAAAAATTCTAGCGACACATTACCTTTAACAGTTGTATTTTAATTTTCAGTAAAACGTTTCCGAGAACCAAAGCATGAAAGACGTCCGTGGAGAATATGGTAAGTTATGATGTAGTCACTATTTGGAATCTCCAAGTGTCTGAAATGTACTTCTGTAAGTTAACCCCTTGAAGTCCAAGCTATTCTTTGTTTTTTAATTTTTCACTTCCCGCCTTCAAGAGCCATAAGTTTTTATTTTTTTATTTTTCTGTCAATGGAGCCATGTGAAGGCTTATTTTTCTTAACTTTTTTTGCAGGAGGATTCATAGTTTCTATTGGAACTATTTAAAGTACTATATAATGTACTGGGAAACTGAAAAAAAATATTTTCGGGGTGGAATTGGGGAAAAAACTGTGATTACTCTGTTTTATGGGTTTCGTTTTTACAGCTCTCACAGTGCAGTAAAAACTACAACTTCATTTTATTGTGCTGTTCAATACGATTACAGCAATAACAAATTTATATAACTTTTTTATTTTTCAGTCGTTTAAGCGTTGAGGGCTTATTTTTTGCAGCATGAGCTGTCGTTTTTATTGGTACCAATTTTTGTTACATGTGACTTTTTGATGACTTTTTATTAAAAACAATGTAAGAAACAATTCTGCCATTTTTGTATTTACTTTTTTTTTGCGGCATTTACCGTTTGCGTTAAATAATGTTAAATTGTAATAGTTCATACTTTTACGGACACGGCAATACCAATTTTGTTTATTTTTTTGATACATTTGAAGTGTTTAAACGGCCAGGATCTGAGTTCTCTTTGATCTTGGCTATTCGTGTGAGGTGTCAGCTGTAATACACAGCTGACACCCGCAGCATATGGAGCGAGCTCAGCCTGTGAATTTGCTCCATACTTCAACCCCCACACCAGGTTGTACAGTGTTGTCATGGTACTTCAAAGGGTTAATTGATATTCATATCCTCAGGATATGCCCCAAAAGCCTGGGATACTCCCCTTTAAGGGGGTTCTTTGACCCCTGTTTGCTGATTCACTGTGGCCACTTTCCCCATAAAATTAATTGGAGAGATGAGCGCTTTGGGGGTGTGAGTGGTACTATAATGGGAAGTTCTTCCTGCTGGAGGTCTTCTTTAAGCTAAGATTCAATCCAAGGAAATTGCAGAACAAATCTATATCTCTATGTTTGAGATGAGGCTTCTGTCTGTGGAGCCAACAATGAGAATGTGTATAGTCCATCAGCAGTGATTGTATGGGATTCTTACACTTTACATAGCTCTTTTCTGTGTTTTTGTTTTTTTTTATATTTTGTAACATAATTGCATTGGACCAATCTATGTGATCTAGTGCTTGTCAGTGAACTAAAAGCATATTTAACACTTTGAGATAGCGCAGGAAACCCCAGGAAGCGATAAATGTGCACTTTACAATCGAACTCTGTTTTTACAGAGTACTGGCTCGCCTAATTATCAGTCATATGAGCTTCAGCTATACTTCAATATCCATGTCTGTATCTGTGACCATTTTGTTTATGTAGCAAATTGAATGCAGGGTCACAAATAAAAAATGCTGAGCTCATTCCTCAAGGTCCTTTCTATGGGATAATGGGACAGTATCTATTATGTGGCCATCAAGTTGTATATCTCCTCTGGCAATGTTTCACCATAACATACCCACTACACATCATTATTATAGAATTGAGATGTACAGTACTGTGCAATAGTTTTAGGCAGTTGTGGAAAAATGCTGCAAAGTAAGAATGCTTTCAAAAATAGAATTGTTTAATAGTTTTTTTTTTTTTATCAATTAACAAAATGCAAAGTGAATGAATAGAAGAGAAATCTAAATCAAATTAATATTTGGTGTGACCATCATTTCTTCTTGGTACACTTGCACACAGTATTTGGAACAACCACCCTGCAGAGTTCCTTCAAACATCTTGGAGAACTAACCGCAGATCTTCTGTGGATTTAGGGTTCCTCAAATCCTTCTGTCTCTTCATGTAATCCCAGATAGACTTGATAATGTTTCGATCAGGGCTCTGTGGGGGCCATATCATCACCTCCAGGGCTCCTTGTTTTTCTATATGCTGAAGATAGTTCTTAATGACACTGGCTGTCTGTTTGGGGTTGTTGACCTGCTGAAGAATAAATTTGGAGCCTCCCTAATGGTATTGCATGACGAAGTATCTGCCTGTATTTCTCAGCATTGAGGACACCATTAATCCTGACCAAATCCCAAAATATTTGCTGAAATGCAGCCCCAAATCTGCAAGGAACCTCCACCATGCTTCACTATTGTCTCGAGACACTGAAAAAACTGCCTTCTGTTACAGACAAATATTTCACATTTTGACTCCTCAGTCTAGAGCACCTGCGGCCGTTTTTCTGCATCCCAGTTCCTATGTTTTCGTGCATAGTTGAGTCGCTTGGCCTTGTTTCCACATCGAAGTATGGCTTTTTGGCTGCAATTCTTCAATGAAGACCACTTCTGGCCAAACTTCTCTGAACAGTAGATGGGTGTACCTGGGTCCCACTAGTTTCTGCCAGTTCTGAGCTGATGGCACTGCTGGACATCTTCTGATTTCGAAAGGGAAATAAGCATGATGTGTCTTTGATCTGCTGCACTAAGTTTCCTTGGCCTACCAATGCGCCCATGGTCCTCAACGTTGCCCGTTTATTTGTGATTCTTCAGAGAGCTTCAGCAGCACATCTTGAAACCCAAGTCTGCTTTGAAATCTTTGCCTGAAAGAGACCTTGCTGATGCAGTATAACTATCTTGTGTCTTGTTGCTGTGCTCAGTCTTGCCATGGTGGACCTGTAACATGAAATGGTCTTCCACAACCTCACCTTTGTAGCAGAGTTTGGCTGTTCCTCCCAGTTTTAAGCCTCCTACGCATCTGTTTCAACCTACATATGAAATTGTACAGTATCACCTGTTTGTTATTACTGGTTAATCATACACCTGAATATAATCCTACAAAATCCATGACTTTGTGCAAGTGTACCTAGAAGAATTGATGCTGTTTTAAAGGCAAAGGGTGGTTACAGTAAATATTGATTTAATTTAGATTTCTCTTCTCTTCATTCACATTGTTGTGTTAGTGTTTTTTTTTTATCAATTAGCAAAATACACTTAAAGGGGTTTTCCCACTATGGACATTTATGACATATCCACAGGATATCAAGAGAAAAATAATTTTTGAAGCAGCACTAATCCCGAATCTGGTGCGGTGCACGCTGTCAGGCCAGGCAAACCCACTCCGGCATGTTGTAAATTCCAAAAGAAATAGTAGGACAACAGCACACGTCTCCAAATCTTCAAAGTGGTTTTTATTGTCAAGACATCGACAGGCAACGTTTCGACCCATAGTGAGTGAGGGGTCTTTGTCAAGCCTAACATTATGTCTAAAAACATCGTTTTAAATAGGTGAATACAAGTAATCACATGGTCCGTTTCAGCCAGTGAAAATCGTGAACCCGGTCTCCCAGGTGAAACATACATTAGTCTTAATGAGAATCTTCAACTTGTTATATAATACTCCAAAAGTGTAAAAATGCAACATACAATACATCTTCAATCCATCCTTAACCCCTTCCCGACATTTGACGTACATGTACGTCATGGAAAGCATTGACTTCCCGCAAAATGCCGTACATGTACGTCAAACGTTTGGCACCGGCTCAGAAGCTGAGTCGGTGCCATCATCGTCGGATCTCAGCTGTATCTTACGGCTGACATCCGACTGTAACGGCGGGGACCGAAATTAGATTCGATCCCCGCCATTAACCCCTTAAGTGCAGCGCTCAAACGCGATCGCTGCACTTAAGGTGTTTGCAGCTCATCGGAGCCCCAGCAATGAAATTGCCAGGGTTCCGGTGGCTGCAATGGCAACCGGAGGCCTAATACTGGCCTCCCGGTCTGCCTAGCACCGAAGCCGGTCAAGATCCGCCCGGCGGCGGAGCCTGATCGGCTTCCGTAGCTGCCGGCAAGATGGCGCCGGGTCAGGAGCTGATCCGGCGTCATCAGCGGTGGAGGTCAGCTGTACTGTACAGCGGACATCCACCTGTAACGGCAGGAACCGGAGCTAGATCCGATCCCTGCCATTAACCCCTTCGATGCAGCAATCGAAAGCGATTGCTGCATCGTAGCAGTTACAAGCGGATCGCCAGCCCTGACAGGCAATCGGGACTGGCGACTGCTGTTATGGCAACAGGAGACACAATGGTCTCCTGCTCTGCCATTACGGAAGCCGATTTAGGCCCCGCCGGGAGGCGAAGCCTAAACGGCTTGCTGTCAGTGAATGACTGACAGATCTAATACATTGCACTACATAGGTAGTGCAATGTATTAGAAAAAAAAATATCTGACCGTTGGACCTTCAAGTCCCCTAGTGGGACTTGAGAAAAAGTGTAAAAAAAGTATAAAAAAGTGTAAAAAAAAGTGCAAAAAATAAAAGTTTGAAAACAATAAAAGTTTCAAGTAATCAAATAAAACACAATCCCCCTTTTACTCTTATCAAGTCCTTTATTATTGAAAAATAATAATAAACCATATGTATTTGGTATCGCCACGACCGTAACGACCGGAGGTATCAAAATATTATATTATTTATTGCACTCGGTGAACAGCGTAAAAAAAAAACGTAAAAAACGTTACCAGAGTTTCTGTTTTTGGTCACTTTGCCCTACAAATATTGCAATAAAAAGTGATCAAAAAGTCGCACGTATCCAAAAATGGTACCTATAAAAACTATAGCTCGTCCCGCAAAAAACAAGCCCTCATACACCTCCGTCGACAAAAAAATTAAAAAGTTATGGTTCTCACAACTTGGCGACAGAAAAAATACATTCTTTTTACAAAAGTAATTTTATTGTGCAAAAAGTTGTAAAACATAAAAAAGTGCTATAAATTAGGTATCGCCGGAATCGTACTGACCCGCAGAGTAAAGTTAACATGTAGTTTATAATGCGTGGTGAACGCTGTATAAAAAAAACAAAAAAAGCTGTGCCAGAATTGCGTTTTTTTGTTTACCTAGCATCCCAAAAAATAGGATAAAAGGTGATCAAAAAGTTGCATGTACCCCAAAATGGTACCAATAATAACTACAGCTCGTCCCGCAACAAACCAGCCCTCATACCGCTACGTCTATGAAAAATAAAATTAGTTATGGCTCCAATAAGTCAGGAAATAAAAAAATATGCAGTTGTGCCCGAGGGGAACATTTCTTCTGTTTCAAGAGGCGATTTATCAAGGACCTAAAATTAGGGAACCAGGAAGGGGAGTGCCCAAACATATCCGTTGGAAGCGACGGTGCCCGTATTATACCAGGATAATATTTTCCCAGCAAAATTCCCCAAACTACAAAGGCGCGGAGTGTGGACCAAAAGGGGGATAAGAAATGACACCATTTATCAGTGCGACACCGGCCTGTGCAGAAAGGATTGCTTCACAGCGTAACACACATCTATGGATTATTTTTATTTTTTTATACCACCTGACTATGCCCCTTATATACTCCGCCCTGCTTACATGTACCCCCACATTATAAAACACCAGCAATACTCAAACAAATATAGTACCAAGCAAAATCCGCTCTCCAAAAGCCAAATGGTGCTCCCTCGGCCCTGAACCCTACAGCGTCCCCAAACAGCAGTTTCCTTCAACATATATGGCATCGTCATACCCGGGAGAACCCTTTTAACAATTTTTGGGGTGTGTGTCTCCAGCGTCATAAGCTGGGCATGACATATTTGCCACTGAATGGCATATCTAGGGAAAAATATAAATTTTTAATTTGCACCATCCGCAGCGCATTCATTTATTGAAAAGACCTGTGGGGTGAAAATGCTCACTACACCCCTTAATAAATGCCTTGAGGGGTGCAGTTTCCATAATGGGGTCACTTATCAGGGGTTTCTTTTTATTATTTCACATCTGAGCCTCTGCAGTTGTGAACCAATACTTTGTAAATCGCCAAATTAGGCCTCCACTCCGCATGGTACTCTTCACTTCTGAGCCCTGTCATATGTCCAGACAAAAGATTAGGGCCACATGTAGGGTGTTTCTAAAACCGGGAAACACCGCATAATAATTAGAGAGCTGTCTTGTTATGGTGGCACAAGCCGGGCACCACATATTGGCATATCTATGGAAAAAAATCCCATTTTCACTCTGCAACATTGAGCGCACACTAATTTCTACAAAACACCTGCAGGGTTAAAATGCTTACTACACCCCTTGGTAAATGCATTGAGGGGTGTAGTTTCCAAAATGGGGTCACTTCTGGGGGGTTTCCACTGTTTTGGGCCCACAGGTGCCCAGAAACCAATCCAGCAACATCTGCACTCCAAATGGCGGTCCTTCCCATCTGAGCCCTGCGGTTTGCCCAAACAGCAGTTTATGACCACATATGGGGTATTGCCGTACTCGGGAGAAATAGCTTTACAAATGTTGGGTTCTTTTTTTCCTTTATTTGTTGAGAAAATGAAAAAATTTGCGCTAAAGCTACGTCTTATTGAAGAAAAAGGATTGTTTTTATTTTCACTGCCCAATTCTAATAAATTCTATGAAACATCTGTGGGGTCAAAATGCTCACTACACCTCTAGATGAATTCCTCAAGAGGTGTAGTTTCCTAAATGGAGTCACTTTTTGGGCGTTTTCATTGTTTTGTCCCCTCAGGGGCTTTGCAAATGTGACATGGCCTCCGCAAATCATTTGTGCTAAATGTGATCTCAAAAAGTCAAATAGTGCTCTTTCCCTTCTAAGCTTTGCCGTGTGTCCAAACAGCCGTTTATTACCACATGTGGGGTATTGTTTTACTCGGGAGAAATTGCTTTACAAATTTTGTGGTGCTTTTTCTCCTTCAGTCCTTCTGGAAATGATAAAAAATTAGCTAAACCTACATTTTCTTTGAAAAAATATAGATTATTATTTTCAAGGCCTACTTCCAATAATTTCTGCAAAAAAACTGTGGTGTCAAATCGCTCACTATACCCCTAGATAATTTCCTCAATGGGTGTTGTTTCCAAAATGGGGTCACTTGTGGGGGGTTTCCACTGTTTTGTCACCTCAGGGGTTTTGTAAATGTGACATGGCCTCCGCAAACCATTCCTGCTAAATTTGAACTCCAAAAGCCAAATAGTGCTCTTTCCCTTCTCAGCCACGCCGTGTCTCCAAACAACCGTTGTTTACCACATGTGAGGTATTGTTTTACTCGGGAGAAATTGCTTTACAAATTTTGTATTGCTTTTTCTCCTTTAGTCCTTGTGGAAATGAGAAAAAAAATCGCTAAACCTACATTTTCTTTGAAGAAATGTTGATTTTAATTTTCACGGCCTACTTCCAATAATTTCTGTAAAAAACCTGTGCGGTCAAAATGCTCACTACACCCCTAGATAATTTCCTTGAGGTGTCTAGTTTCCCAGATGGGGTCACTTTTGGGGGATTTTGACTGTTTTGGCACCGCAAGAGCCCTTCAAACCTGACATGGTGCCTAAAATATATTCTAACAAAAATAAGGCCCCAAAATCCACTAGGTGTTCCTTTGCTTCTGAGGCCGGTGCTTCATTCCAGTAGCACGCTACGGCCACATGTGGGATATTTCCTAAAACTGCAGAAACTGGGCAACAAATATTGAGTTGCATTTCTCTGGTAAAACCTTCTGTGTTATAAAAAAAATTGTATTAAAAATGTGTTTCTGCAGAAAAATATGAAATTTGTAAATTTCACCTCTACTTTGCTTTAATTCCTGTGAAATGTGTAAAGGGTTAAGACATTTTCTAAATGCTGTTTTGAATACTTTGAGGGGTGAAGTTTTTAAAATGGGGTGACTTTTTTGGGGTTTCTAATATATAAGGCCCTCAAAACCACTTCACAACTGAACTGGTCCCTGTAAAAATAGCCTTTTGAAATTTTCTTGAAAATGTGAGAAATTGCTGCTAAAGTTCTAAGCCTTGTGAGGTCATAGAAAAATAAAAGGATGTTCAAAAAACGATGCCAATCTAAAGTAGACATATGGGTGATGTTAATTAGCAACAATTTTGTGTGGTATAACTGCCTGTCTTACAAGCAGATACATTTAAATTGAGAAAAATGCTAATTTTTGCAATTTTTCGCTAATTTTTGGTGTTTTTCACAATTAAATACTGAACATATCGAGCAAATTTTGCCAGTAACATAAAGTCCAATGTGTCACGAGAAAACAATCTCAGAATCGCCCGGATAGGTAAAAGCATTCCGGAGTTATTACCACATAAAGTGACACATGTCAGATTTGAAAAATGAGGCTCTGTCAGGAAGGTCAAAAGTGGCTAAAGAGGGAAGGGGTTAACCGCTTCCCGACCGCCCACTGTATATTCACGTCGGCACTTGCTGGGCTCTGTCCAGTGCCGACGTGAATTCACGGTGGGTGTTAAAAGCGCGATCCGGGTGTCTCAGAGTAGCGCTGACATCCGGATCGCGCTATTATCACCTGCCTCTGGTCCCTGAGATATGATTGGGACCTGATTAGTTCAGGTCCCGGTCATGTGATCGCAGGGAAAGTGTGTTGTAGCAACAAACTGGAAAGTTTGTTGCTATAACAAACTGGAAAGTTTGTTGCTACAACAAACTTTCCCGGGGACCGATTGCTGGTGCTGCAGTCGGTTATAAGGCAGAACCGGGGGCCATATAACAGCCCCCGGGTCTGCCATGCACAGCAGCCTATGAGAACCAGCCGGATGCTGGTTCTCATATGCTTCCTGTCAGTGTGACTCTCAGCGTCACACTGACAGTTTATAATACGTTACACTACCTAGGTAGTGTAATGTATTATAGCAGTGATCAGTGCTGCCAGGCTTCAAGTAAAAAGTAAAAAATAAAGTAATAAAAAAGTTTTATAAAAGTGTAAAAACAAGTTAGAAAAGTAAAAAAAAAAAAGAATGCTTTTTTCCTATAATAAGTCTTTTATTATAGGAAAAAAATGAAAATGTTAAAAAAAGTACACATATTTGGTATCACCGCGTTCGTAACGACCCAAAAATAAATAATTTTATCAAAGTGATTTTGTTGCGCAATCGCCACAAAACATAAAAAACCTATATACATATGGTATCGCCGTAATCTTACCGACCCGCAGAATAAAGTAAAATTTCATTTATACCGCACGGTGAATACTGTAAAAAGAAAAATACAAAAAACATTGTCAGAATTTATGTTTCTTTGTCACTTTGCTTCCAAAAAAATCTAATAAAAAGTGATTTAAAAAAATCACATGTACCCTAAAATGGTACTAATGAAAAGTGCAGATTGTCCCGCAACAAATAAGCCCTCACACAGCTCCGTTGGAGAAAAAATAAAAAAGTTCTGGCTCTCAGAATATGGCGATGCAAAATGTGCAGTGTTCCAAAAGCGGATAAGATCGGGCGCCATTTATCAGTGCGACACCGGCCACATATCTGCGGATTATTATTTATGTACCCCATTATTATAACCTCTTATTATGTCCTGATGTTCTCCGCACAGGTTACATATGCCACCACATTATAAACTGAAATACCAGCAAAACCCCAAACAGAACAGTTACCAAGCAAAATCTGCGCTCCAAAAGCCAAATGGTGTTCCCTCCCTTCTGAGCCCCTCAGCGTGCCCAAACACCAGCTTACGTCCACATATATGACATTTTATATCCGGGAGAACCCGCTTAACATTGTATGAGGTATTTGTCTTCAGTGGCACAAACTGGGCACAATATATTATGCATTAAAATGGCATATCGGTGGAAAATTTTAATTTTCACTTTGCACCATCCGCTGCACATTAATGCCTTGGCGCACCACGACTTAATAGCATGTCGTGGTGCGAGGGGTTATTTATGGAGCGGGCTCATGCGCTGTGCACGCTCCATATTCTGCAGGTGTCCGCTGTGTATTACAGCTGACACCCGGGACTAACGGACAGGAACAGCGATCGCGCTGTTACAGGAGCCTGTAAAATGACATTATACTGCAATACATTAGTATTGCAGTGTATTGTACCAGCGACCTAATGATCGCTCGTTCCAGTCCCCTAAAGGGACTTTTGGGAGGTTTCCACTGTTTTGGTACCTCAGGGGCTTTGCATATGCGACATGACACCCGAAAACCATTCCAGCTAAATTTGAGCTCCAAAAGCCAAATATTGTTCCTTCCCTCCTGAGTCCTGCCGTGGGTCCAAACAGCAGTTTATTACCACATATGGCGTATTGCTGTAATCAGGACAAATTGCTTTACAAATTTTGGGGTAATTTTTCTCCTTTTATTCATTGTAAAAATTAAACATTTCTATGTTTTTTCAGAAAAAAGTATATTTTCATTTTCACGGCCTAATTCCACTAAATTCAGCAAAAAACTGTTGGGTCAAAATGCTAACTATACCGCTAGAACAATTCCTTGAGGGGTGTAGTCTTCAAAATGGGGTCAGTTTTGGGGGGATTCCACTGTTTTGCTTACTCCAGGGCGTTGCAAACGCGACATGGAACTGAAAAACAATCCAGCAAAATCTGCGCTTCAAAATCCAAATGGCGCTCCTTCCCTTCTGAGCTCTGCCGTGGGTCCAAACAGCAGTTTAGTACCACATATGGGGTATTGGCGTAATCGGGAGAAGTAGCTTTACAAGTTCTGGGGTGCTTTTTAATCTTTATTCCTTGCAAATATAATTTTTTTTTATATTTTTTCAGAAAAAAAGTAGATTTTCACTTTCACAGACAAACTCCAATAAATATAGCAAAATACCTGTGGGGTCAAGATGCTAACTATACCCCTAGATAAATTCCTTGAGGTGTGTAGTTTCCAAAACCGTCTCACTTTTGGGGGATTTCCACTGTTTTGGCACCACAAGACCTCTTCAAACCTGACATGGTGCCTAAAATATATTCTAAAAAAAGGAGGCCCCAAAATCCACAAGGTGCTACTTTGCTTCTGAGGCCGGTATTTCAGTCCATTATCACACTAGAGCCACATGTGGGATATTTCTAAAAACTGCAGAATCTGGGCAATAAATATTGAGGTGCATTTCTCGGGTAAAATCTTCTGTGTTACAGAAAAAAATGTATTACAAATGAATTTCAGCAAAAAAAATAAAATTTGTAAATTTCACCTCTACTTTGCTTTAATTCCTGTGAAGCGCCTAATGGGTTAAGAAACTTTCTGAATGCTATTTTGAATACTTTGAGGGGTGCAGTTTTTAATATGGGGTGATTTATGGGGTCTATCTAGTACATAAGGCCCTCAAAGCCACTTCAGAACTGAACTGGTCCCTGTAAAAATAGCCTTTTGAAATTTTCTTGAAAATGTGAGAAATTGCTGCTAAAGTTCTAAACGTTGTAACGTCCTAGAAAATTAAAATAATGTTCAAAAAACTACTCAAATATAAAGTAGACATATGGAATATATAAAATAGTAACTATTTTGTGTGGTATTACTATCTGTTTTACAAGCAGATACATTTAAAATGAGAAAAATCATAATTTTTGCAAATTTTCTCTAAATTTTTGTGTTTTTCACAAATAAGCAATGAATTTATTGACCAAATTTTTCCACTAACATAAAGTACAATATGTCACGAGAAAACAATCTCAGAATCGCTTGGATAGGCAAAAGCATTCCGGAGTTATTACCACATAAAGAGACACATGTCAGATTTGAGAAAATGGGGCTCGGTCTTGAAAGGGTTAATATCGATACATCAATTCTTATTCTTATAATGGAAAACGAAGGAGGGAAGTTCACCACACTCCAGGTTCCAGTTACGATCATAGAACGCTGCTACGCATGCTCCGCGATCAGTCGTCTCCGCGGCACAATCAAAACAAGCATTTGACCAAAAAGAATATCAGAATCGAGTGTCAATAGATAAAATAATATCCTCCATCACACCACCCATGGTAGATGAAAATAGATGCAATGAAATGTATCAAAGAAATCACTCATCATGTGTACATTGTTAATAAAAAATGTCCTGTGGATATGTCCTAAATGTCCCTGGTGGTAAAACCCCCTTTAACACTTCTATTTTTGAAAGCATTCTTACTTTGCAGCATTATTCCGCAACTAACTAAAATGTTTACGTCTAGGTCTGCTATTTCTTATTACTTAAAACAAAGTATCCACGACCTGGTATGTTTTTCTTCTTTCAGAATCTATTTTGGTAATTTCCGTCTGTAATAGTGTCCCTTTTTCTGTAGGTTCCTAGATACGTCCAAGCAGGCGATCGGAATGCTGTTCATCCACTTTGCAAATATCTACTTATCAGATCTTACAAGAGAAGACCCATGTTCACTGTAAGATTACTACACCGCTCTCTGGCTGATCATTACCCTTTGTGGTATTCATATGTTTTTACTGTTTTGTTTTTTTTTGTCTACTTTTGGAAGTCAGTCTCCCTAAGTGGAGACCGCTGTATATGTCTGTGTAAAATGAGCTTATATATATATATATATATATATATACACATACACATACACACACAACAGAAAGCAGCAGCACTCACTAGATATAAATGTATAGGTGCCAAGCAAGTCGTCCCGATCCAAGGACAGAGCAATGTACAAAAGTAGAGATCTTGCAGCACTCCAAATGTGAAAAAATAGTGGTTTTATTCATCCGACAAACAGCTATTTTTTCACATTTGGAGTGCTGCAAGATCTCTACTTTTGTGTATATATATATATATATATATACACACACACACACACACACACACACTACCGTTCAAAAGTTTGCAGTCACCCAGACAATTTTGTGTTTTCCATGAAAACTCACACTTATATTTATCAAATGAGTTGCAAAATGACTAGAAAATATAGTCAAGACATTGACAAGGTTAGGAATAATGATTTTTATTTGAAATAATAATTTTCTCCTTCAAACTTTGCTTTCGTCAACGAATGCTCCATTTGCAGCAATTACAGCATTGCAGACCTTTGGCATTCTAGCTGTTAATTTGCTGAGGTAATCGGGAGAAATTTCATCCCATGCTTCCAGAAGCCCCTCCCACAAGTTGGATTGGCTTGATGGGCACTTCCATACGGTCAAGCTGCTCCCACAACAGCTCTATGGGGTTGAGATCTGGTGACTGCGCTGGCCACTCCATTACAGATAGAATACCAGCTGCCTGCTTCTTCCCTAAATAGTTCTTGCATAATTTGGAGGTGTGCTTTGGGTCATTGTCCTGTTGTAGGATGAAATTGGCTCCAATCAAGCGCTGTCCACAGGGTATGGCATGGTGTTGCAAAATGGAGTGATAGCCTTCCCTATTCAAAATCCCTTTTACCTTGTACAAATCTCCCACTTTACCAGCACCAAAGCAACCCCAGACCATCACATTACCTCCACCATGCTTGACAGATGGCGTCAGGCACTCTTCCAGCATCTTTTCAGTTGTTCTGCGTCTCACAAATGTTCTTCTGTGTGATCCAAACACCTCAAACTTCGATTCGTCTGTCCATAACACTTTTTTCCAATCTTCCTCTGTCCAATGTCTGTGTGCGCTTTTGCCCATATTAATCTTTTCCTTTTTATTAGCCAGTCCCAGATATGGCTTTTTCTTTGCCACTCTGCCCTGAAGGCCAGCATCCCGGAGTCGCCTCTTCACTGTAGACGTTGACACTGCCGTTTTGCGGGTACTATTTAATGAAGCTGCCAGTTGAGGACCTGTGAGGCGTCTATTTCTCAAACTAGAGACTCTTATGTACTTGTCTTGTTGCTCAGTTGTGCAGCGGGGCCTCCCACTTCTCTTTCTACTCTGGTTAGAGCCTGCGTGTGCTGTCCTCTGAAGGGAGTAGTACACACCGTTGTAGGAAATCTTCAGTTTCTTGGCATTTTCTCGCATGGAATAGCCTTCATTTCTAAGAACAAGAATAGACTGTCGAGTTTCACATGAAAGCTCCCTTTTTCTAGCCATTTTGAGAGTTTAATCGAACCCACAAATGTAATGCTCCAGATTCTCAACTAGCTCAAAGGAAGGTCAGTTTTATAGCTCCTCTAAACAGCAAAACTGTTTACAGCGGTGCTAACATAATTGCACAAGGGTTTTCAAGTGTTTTCTAATCATCCATTAGCCTTCTAACACAGTTAGCAAACACAATGTACCATTAGAACACTGGAGTGATGGTTGTTGGAAATGGGCCTCTATACATCTATGTAGATATTGCATTAAAAACCAGACGTTTCAGCTAGAATAGTCATTTAGCACATTAACAATGTATAGAGTGTATTTCTGATTAATTTAATGTTATCTTCATAGAGAAAAACTGTGCTTTTCTTTCAAAAATAAGGAAATTTCTAAGTGACCCTAAACTTTTGAACGGTAGTGTATATAGACACGCTTTTGCAACCATTTTGTTTTATTGCTCCAATACATCTAAATTAATAAAAAGTAGGTAACATTGCAAATAGTGTTTATTAAAAATATCCTACCATTTTGAGTACACAGCTCCTATGCAGATCCATGTTTACAGGCTACAAACCTTATGCAGTCTGACCCTGCAGTCATGTGTTACTGCTATCCCACTGCCTTCTCATCTACTCTGTAGGTTAGCAAAAAGATTGGACAAAGGGGGTGAGGGTATTGTTTGTTTTTCATGTCTGTAACTAAGGAAACACAAGACCGCATAGGTGCTGTAGACCCAAAACGATAGGGCATTTTTTCATTTAGTACATATCCTATAAAATGAGTTATACGTTACTTTTTTATAGAATATGGCTTCTGCAGACATTTCACCCAGCAGCCTTCATATGATGACATCTGACATGAGCGTGCCAGCACAGTTTTGATAGATTTGATAAATTTTTCTTTGATTTGTGTTCTATATACGGCATTTGCATTGATATTCTACTAAAATCGGTGCACATTTCTTGACTGTTGTGCTTCTTTTTGCCTTTGACAGCTATCTGATCAACTTCCTCCTGGATGCCACTCTGGGCATGTTACTTATTTACGCAGGGGTCCGAGCAGTGAGCTGTGTGGTTGAATGGAGGCAGTGGGACTCCTTAAGGTTTGGAGAATATGGTATGTTATAAAGATTATTATTTTATTTTCGTTGCATTTGAAATGATGGCAGACTGCAGTGGCTCTCAGTACTTTGTTACATGACACATGGTTTAAAGGAGATGTAAGCCTTTGAAATGCTATATATGTGTGTCTATGTGTGAATATATATATATATATATATATATATATATAAAATTTGGTTTTAATAAAAAGGTGTATCAGTGTGTTTTGTGTAATCTTGTAAATACTTTTCATTAAAAATTATTTTACATTTTTAGATATGGCTGCCCTGTATTTTCTATACACAGCAGCCGTATCTAGCGCTTTTCACTGAATCCGTCAGGTACGCGGGACTGATGGATTCGGTGAATAGCGCTAGATACAGCTGCTGTGTATAGAGAATACAGAGCAGCTGTATATTAAAAATTGTTTTACCTTTTTTTTAGAAACTATTTACAAAGTTACATAAAACACACACCGTTTTTATTTTTTTTAAAAATTGCCTTTCAAAGGTTTACACAGCCTTTTAAAAAAAAATATAAATATAAATAAATATATACTCACCCGTGACGTGTATATATAATGCTCCAGTATTTCTTAGTTTTATGGAAATGTGAGGTATTCAGTAAAACAGATATATGTGAAGAACTGAGACGTCTTCTTTAGAAAGTGTCTTCTATGAGGCTGGTAGGACACCCAAGTTTTACCGCAGGTTCAGTTTCATCCACAAGATTTTCACATTCTTTACCACCATACAAACTGTTCCTCAAATGAGGTGTTTTTGCTTGCTCATTTCTTCACCTTTCTCTATAAATATAAAAAAAATCCATTTTAAAATCTACTTGTAAAGTTTCTTTTTGTTTTTTTCCGGATGTCTGAGTCACTTTCTGGCACTTCGTCAATATCTGAATAAAGAAATGTTAGGGTTTCTCTGTAAGGAATATAACTGGTTATGCAGAGGAAGAATTTGGTTTAGGCTCAAAATGTAATTAACTTTCCCTTTTGAAAATGAAGGAATCTATAAACCACTTTATAGCTCTGATATTGTATGCTCTGTCGCTGTGAGAGGAAGGATCATTGCTGGAATTTGGATTATTGTGGTGGTTGTAGGGCTGGGCGATTATGACCCAAATCAAAAGCACGATTAATTGAACATGTAACCTCGATTACGATTAATGAACAATTATTTAGGCCACACCCCTTTGGCATGCCACACCCCTTATTTACATGCTACGCCATATAATTATTATTTGTCCCCTGAGCCTGCTGTATATAATATAACCCCTGACAATGCCCCCACACAGTAGAATGTCCCCATAGTTCTCCCCACATGGTTTAATGCCCCATAGCTGCCCACACACATCATAATGCCCCTATAACTGCCTCCACAGAGTATAATACCACCCATAACTGCCCTCCACACTGTATAATACCACCCATAACTGCCCTCCACACAATATAATTCCCCCATAACTGCCCTCCACACAATATAATTCCCCCATAACTGCCCTCCACGCAGTATAATTCCCCCTTAACTGCCCCCAAAGTATAATGCCTCATAGCTGCCTCTACACAATATAATGCCCCCATAGTTGACTTCCACGCAGTATAATGCCCCTATAGCTGCCCTCAATAGGGCTTGATAAAAATAATAATATGCATACTTGCCTAACCCCAATCCAACGACGAGTGGAGGATATCCCTCTTCTCCTCTGGTCTGTGCGGCACAGAGCAGGCAGGCACGATGACGTTACGGCCTCGCGTCCGGCGATACATAGTGAATGGTGCAGCAGAGACATTAGAGCTCCCTGCTCTACCATTTGATTTATATGCAGATATGCTGGGTCAATGCAGCGTCTACCATGAAATTTTAGAGCACTTCATGCTTCCCTCTGCTGACAAGCTTTATGGAGATGCTGATTTCATTTTCCAGCAGGACTTGGCACCTGCCCACACTGCCAAAAGTACCAATACCTGGTGTAATAACCACAGTATCACTGCGCTTGATTGGCCAGCAAACTCGTCTGACCAAAATCCCCTTAAAGACTGTATAGGATATTGTCAAGAGGAAGATGAGAGACACCAGACCCAACAATGCAGACGAGCTGAAGGCCGCTATCAAAGCAACCTGGGCTTCCATAACACCTCAGCAGCGCCACAGGCTGATCGCCTCCATGCCACGCCACATTGATGCAGTAATTCATGCAACAGGAGCCCCGACCAAGTATTGAGGGCATATACTGTTCAGTAGGCCAACATTTTGGTATTAAAAATCATTTTTGAAATTGGGCTTATTTAATATTCTAATTTTCTGAGACACAATTTTGGGTCTTCATTAACCTCCATAATCATCAACATTAAATTAAAAAATGCAGGAAATAGATTCATTACACAGAGTGATCTATATAATACGAGTTTCGCTTTTTGAATTGAATTACTGAAATAAATTAACTTTTTGATGATATTCTAATTCATTGAGTAGGACTTGTATTTATTAAATTGCACAGTGGGCTTATAAGGGGGCCGTATACTGTGCGGGGTGGGCATAATTATACTTTGTCACAGTGGGGGCATAAGGTGGCCATTATATTGTTTGTGGGGTGGCATAAGGGGGCATTATTTATGCTATGTGGCATTCACAAGGGGGCATTATATATGTGTGGGGATCACTAAAAGGCATTATTCTGTGTTGGAGCACTAAAGCAGATACTTTGTGGTTGTTTTATACTGTGTGAGCACACATGGGGGACATTATACTGTGTTTAGGCACTAAAAGGGGCATTATACTGTGCGGGGCACCTGCGGGACATTATACTGTGGAGGCACTGAAGGAGGCATTATACTGTGTGGGTGCACTACTGGGGGCAATATACTGTGTTTGGTGGCTAGGGGGCATTATACTGTGTGGGCACACTTAGAGGACAAAATACTAGCATACTAAAGGGGTTATAATATATTATTATATTAAATATTATACTGTATGGGAAATTACACTGTGCAGGGGGCACTTAGGGGGCATTATACTGTGTGGGGGCACTAAAAAGTGCATTATACTGTGTGGGAGCATTATACTTTTTTATTGGGCATTTTTTTTATGATAGGAGTGCGGCGCCAAAATAAAATTTTGCACGGCACACCGAGTGGTGCGGTTTCTGGGGATAGAAGCAAACCCTTTATTCTTAACTCAGACAACCCCTTTAACCCCTTCAGGACTGAGCCTGTTTTGGCCTTGTGGACGCAGGCGATTTTTTCAAATCTGACATGTCACTTTATGTGGTAATAGCTTGGGAATGCTTTTACCTATCCAAGCGATTCTGAGATTGTTTTCTCGTGACATATTGTACTTTACGTCTGTGAATAAATTTGGTCGATAAATTCAGTATTTATTTATAAAAAACACCAAAATGTAGAGAAAATTTGCAAAAAATTGCATTTTTCTAAATTTGAATGTATCTGCTTGTAAAACAGACAGTAATACCACACACAATAGTTACTAGTTAACATTCCCCATATGTCTACTTTATGTTGGCATCGTTTTTTGAACGTCCTTTTATTTTTCTAGGACGTTACGAGGCTTAGAACTTTAGCAGCAATTTCTCACATTTTCAAGAAATTTCCAAAACCTATTTTCTCATGGACCAGTTCAGTTCTGAAGTGGCTTTGAGGGCCTTATATATTAGAAACTCCCCATAAATCACCCCGTTTTAAAAACTTCACCCCTCAAAGTATTCAAAATAGCATTCAGAAAGTTTCTTAACCCTTTAGGCGTTTCACAGGAATTAATGCAATGCAGAGGTGTGATTTACAAATGTAATTTTTTTTGCAGAAATTAATTTGTAATAGAAAAATTTCTGTAACACCGAAGGTTTTACCCGAGAAACGCAACTCAATATTTATTGCCCAGATTCTGCAGTTTTTAGAAATATCCCACATGTGGCACTAGTGTCCTAATGGACGGAAACACCAGCCTCAGAAGCAAAGGAGCACCTAGTGGATTTTGAAGCCTCCTTTTTATTACAATATATTTTAAGCTCTAAGCCTGGTTTGAAGAGGTCTTGTGGTGCCTAAACAGTGGAAACCCCCAAAAAGTGACCCCATTTTGGAAACTACACCCCTCAAGGAATTTATCTAGTTGTATAGTGAGCATTTTAACCCCACCGGTTTTTTGCTGAATTTATTGGCGTTAGTCTGTGAAAATGAAAATCTACATTTCTTCTGAAGAAACATAGACATTTTTAATTTTTGCAAGGAATAAAGGAGAAAAAGCACCCCAACATTTGTAAAGAAATTTATCCTGATTACGGCAATACCCCATATGTGGTCATAAACTTATATTTGAACGCATTACAGCCCTCAGAAGGGAAGGAGCGCCATTTGGGTTTTGGAGCTCAAATTTTGCTATAATGGTTTTCGGTGCCATGTCCCATTTGCAACGCCGTGGAGGGACCAAAACAGCAGAAACCCCCCAAAAGTGACCCCATTCACTATCAGAATCCAAGAGAGCAAATGCCTCTTCAGTGGTATATAACTTGCGTGCCATTTTTTACGTATTTTTTTTTTTACTTATTTTTTGTAACAGTTTTAATAAAAGTAACAAAGAAAAAGTCCACTAATCCATTGATCAATAAATTTATGAACAACCCTAAGGCCCTGTTCACACAGAGTTTTTTTAAGAGTTTTTCGGCACGGAAACCGCTCCGCAAAACTCGTCAAAAACCGCACAAAAATGTCTCCCATTGATTTCAATGGGAGTTGGACGAGCTTTTTTACCGTGAGCAAAAAAAACGCATCGCGGTAAGAAGAAGCGACATGACCTATCTTGAGGCGGTTTCCGCCTCCAAAACCCCATTTCAATCAGTCAGAAGGGTAAAAAATACACCTCGACGAGTGTTTTGGCGAGTTTTTGTCAAACCACTGTGCAAAAAACGTCTGGAGCAGTTTTTGCAAGAGGAATTTTCCTCCTGCAAAAAACTCTGTGTGAACACAGCCTAACAATGAATCAATGTATTTAGAATTTACATACAATTAAATAGATTTATATAAGTATATGTGTGTATACGTATATATTACATGTACGTATATATCTATATGATGTTATAGATATATAACATCCCTAATTATTAATTTTTAGTATTAACAAATTTTAAATATATGTCTATATATAATATATATATTACGTGTGTGTGTGTGTATGTATGTATGTATGTGTGTATATATATATATATATATATATAATATAGACGTGTGTATGTGTATATATATATATATATATATATATATATATATATATATATACACACACACATTATAAGCCCTAATTGATTACTAACTAATTAATTGTCCTAGTCTGAGTACTATCTACCTAACAGACTACCTGAACTATAACTAGCTGCCTACACTAAACTATCTATGTGGAGGTGTTTTTGTGTGTTTTTACAGTCGGTGTGTCTTTATAGGAGACACACAGCAGCTGCTCGGCACAGCTTCTTCTCCCCCACTGTCTCAGAACGATCTGACAAGGAGGGAGGAGAAACATTGTAACGAACAGCACAGAAAGTTTGTTGCTGCAACAAACTTTGCTGTGAACACCATGATAGCTTTATCATGGTGATCACGTCATCAGGACCGACACAAATCCGGTCCTGATGTCTTCTCTCAGCACTTAGGCTGCTAGTAGCAGCGTGTGCTGAGAGATTCAGAGCACAGGGAGAGCGCTGTGCACTCTGTTCTGGCACCACGTGAATTAAAGGGGTTTTCCAATACTTTTTTTTATTTCTTAAATCAATGCAATGTTCCTCTATTAAGATATTAGTGCACTCTGTCTAGCTTTTTCTTGATAATAAATGGTTTTAGTAACATTACTCCCTATTGTTTACCTGGAGAGGTTTGTTTTGCTCAGTAAGTTCATTCCTCTTCTCTTCCTGTGTTTCTCCTCCCTGCATGCACTGCTCTAGTCCCAGCATGCAATGTGCATGCAGCAGTGCACTTGCTCCGCCTACTACACCCAGCTCTACTAACTTCTGCAATCCCAGTCTTCATTTTGGTGCTCTCATTCTATTACTGCTAGCACAAGCTGAAATCACTGGATATCTGCGTTTTTAAACAACACTGACCCTATATGATGATACGTAAAGTTTGGTCTTTATAATTATAAGTTTTCTAAATGTATATTAACTGTTTATACAGTCTTAGTTTTAAATACTGTATTTTATATATATATATAAAATAAAAAAAATTGAATTCTAACATGTGAATTGGGATAAAAGGAGCAATACCTGTGGATCGCCGCTGCATCCTGTGTCGGAGATTCACAGTGAGCAAGAAAAAACTAAAGGGAAGCAGCGCTCCTAACTAGCCATCGATGAAAAATAATTCCCCTTCATGTAACTCTGCTACCTGTCAACTGAAAAGTCATCCACCACAGGGAAAAATGTTAGTCCATCATGTCTGATTCCCAGGTGTTTCTTTGCGGTACTCCTCTGTGTGGAAACATTTTTCACTCTGGCAGCTGATTTTTCCATTGACAGGTAGCAGAGTTACACAACAGGAAAACAAATTCCCCATCATGTAACTCTGCTACCTGTGAACTGAAAAGTCATCGGCTGTTTGAAGGGGGTGCACCGCTCGTATAAGCGCTGCTTCCCCTTACTTCATCACACTGTGAATCGCTAACTAGTTCGTATAGAAGCGAAGTATTGCCTAATTATTTTTTTTGGGCTTCCAGTTCAGTTCTGAAGTGGCTTTGAGGGGCCTATATATTAGACACCCCTATGAAACACGACATTTTAGAAACTAGACCCCTCAAAGTATTCACAACAGCATTTAGAAAGTTTATGCACAAAATGTTTTACCAGAGAAACGCAACTCAATACTTATTGTCCAGATTCTGCAGTAGAAATATCCCACATGTGGCCCTCGGGCGGTAATGGACTGAAGCACCGGCCTCAGAAGCAAAGGAGCACCCAGAGGATTTTGAGGCCGCCTTTTTATTAGGCACCATGTCCGGTTTGAATAGGTCTTGTGGTACCAAAATAGTGGAAACCCCCAAAAGGTGATCCCATTTTGGAAACTAGACCACTTGAGGAATACATTGTAGTTTTCTTGGGGTGCATGCAGCTTTTTGATCAGTTTTTATTCTATTTTTAAGTGGCGCGGTGACTAATAAACAGCAATTCTATTGTTTTTTAATTCTATTTTTGTTACAGCGTTCACCGTGCGCTATAAATGACATATTCACTTTATTCTATGGGGCGATACGATTAGGGCTCATTTACACGAGCGTATTATACGTTTTTGCAACGCGCGTCGCAGGGACCTATGTTACTCTATGGGGCCGTGCAGACAGGTACGTGATTTTCACGCAGCGTATGTCCGCTGCGTGAAACGCACGACGTCCTATATTTGTGCGCTGTTCGCGCATCACGCACCCATTGAAGTCAATGGGTGTGTGAAAACCACGCATGTCGCACGGAAGCAATTCCGTGGGACGCGCGTGATTCACGCAACAGCACTGTAAAGGATGAATGAAAACAGAAAAGCACCACGTTCTTTTCTGTTTACAAACATCCAAACGGAGTGTCATAATGATGGCGGCTGCGCGAAAAGCACGCAGCCGCGCATCATAAAGGGCTGACACACGGAGCTGTTAAGTGCTTTTTGCGCACGCAAAACGCCGCGCTTTTTGCTTGCACAAAACGCACACGCTCGTGTAAACTCGGCCTTACGGTGACACCAGATGTTTATAGTTTTTTTATGTCTTATGGCGTTTGCACAATAAAATACGTTTTGTAAAAAATCATTCACTTTTTGTTACCTTATTCTAAGAGCCAGAACTTTATAATTTTTCCATCAATAAAGCCGTGCGAGGACTTATTTTTTGCGTAACGAACTGTAGTTTCCATCAGTACCATTTTTCGGTAAATGCAACTTTTTGATCTATTTTTAATACATTTTTTGGGAGGTGAAGTGACCAAACAATTGTGATTGTGGTACGGTTTATTATTATTTTCTTTTACGGCGTTCACCGCGCGGGATAAATAACGAAATAATTTTGTAGTTCAGGCCGTTACGGACGCGGCGATACCAATTATGTATCGTTTATTTATATATTTTTATTAATAAAAAAGGACTGATAAGGGAAAAAAAGGGGGATTTTTTTAACTTTTAATTTCTTATTTTTACACATCTTTTTTAACTTTTTTTTTTACTTTATTACTTTGTCCCACTAGGGGACTTGAGGGCAGGAGGCCCTGATCGCTATTCTAATACACTGCACTACATCCGTAGTGCAGTGTATTAGAACTGTCAGCTATTCACTGACAGCAAGCATAGTGGGTCCTGACTTTGTCAGGACCCACTAGGCTTCCGTCGATGGCATAGCCGGACGCCTTTGTTTGGTGTCCGGTTGCCATAGTAACCATCGCCGGCCGCTATCGTGTAGCAGGCCGGCGATGGTAACTTAACCCCTAAAAACCCGCGATCTCTATAGAACGCGGCTTTTAAGGGGTTAGACAGCGGGGACACAGCGATCGGTCCCCGCTGTAGGAGCTGCGGCAGCTGCTGTACGAGACAGCAGCTGTCACAGCTCCTGCACCTGTCGGGAAGACGGCCGAAACGGCCGTTATTCCTGCAACTTCGTATACACACCGCTACACACCTTCAACCTTGCGCATGCGCAGTGTAATATACACGGCCGCTGAAGACGCAGCCACATAATTTCACAGAGCATGCGCGGTGGAGTGTGTTCACCACGCATGCTCTAATTCAATAAAGAAGCACGTGGTACGGTTACGTCATTTTTGACGTAACCGTACAGTGTGTAAGCCGGAAACCGGAAGCAAGGCAGAAGACCAAATGGACGGGTCTGCACAGGAAGTGCAGATTTTGCATTGCTAAGGGGACGGCGACGGAGGAGGATATACGACGCTACAGCCATCTGATGAAACGTAAGTACATTGGAAAGTTATATCTTTTTCATTGTTTTATTTAAATAAATGTAATTTTTTAGTTCCGGAATACCCCTTTAACGGGCTGCCAGAGAAAAGCCCAGCACGGCAGCCCGTTAATCTACGTGGGCTGGTCGTGAAGGGGTTAAGTTGTCTATACACAATATATATGGTGTGTGGCAGCCACATTTTGTCCTTCCTGCTTTGGAAATAACATGAACACTCCGCCGAGCCAAACTTTTTTAATTTTTATATAGGACCTTAAGGTGCCAGTTTATAGCAATTTGTGTGTGGATAGATTTGAAGACTAGACGTCCGTCAGAAATCAGAAAGTGGTGCGCTATATGTGTATATGGCCTATTTTCTCAAATAATTGTTGCAAATTATTATTATTTTTTTTTACAGGGGATCCTTTACAGTGTAAAGCCTGGGTTGGCCAGTGTGCACTCTACATCCTTATCATGATGTTTGAGAAGACTGCAATAGTCCTTGTCCTGCTTATACCCAATCTAAAAGAGGTTATGTGTCGTTTTGTATTTCCAAGATAAGATTATGCGCGTGTCATTATCCTGTGAGCAGTGAAAGTGACCAAAATTTTAATTTCACGAATGACCAGCTTTAGCAGTAACCTTTTTACTTGGAGAACCAAAAAAAGCTTATCTTTTGCAACACCAGATGCACTTTGTGGTCCAACGTATTTTTTAGAGCTCAGTAATTTTTAGAGTGGTGCGGACATAGGATTCCACGTTTTCCACTAGTCCGTTCTTCACGTTTTTGCCTTCGAACTATTCCAAGCTGATAGAATGGGACCGCCATGTACTGAAGGGCAGAGCGAATAAAAATAAGCTGTTGCAACTAGGGCTGGGCAATTAATCGAAAAATAATCAAAATCGAAATTCAGCGCAATTAATCGACATCATCTTGCGAATTTGGGTTTTGGCAATTATTTTTCCCAGTTTAAACTATATCTGCATCTTCAGGATGCAGATACAGTTTAATCCAATGGGAAAGCAGTAGACCGTAAGGTTCCTGCTCTACTATTCACTATATATCGCCGGACGTGAAGCAGTGACATCATCGCGCCTGTCTGCACCCTGCCGCACAGGCCGGGGGAGCAGAGGGATCTTCTCCACTCGTCGTTGGAATGGGGTTAGTGAGTATGTGTATTATTATTTTTATCAGGCTCTATTCGGAGCAGCTATGGCGGCATTATACAGTATGGAGGACTCTATACTGCGTGGGGTGCAGCTATGGGGGCATTATACTATGTCAAAGTTAGTTATGGGGGTATTATACTATATACGGGCAGCTGTGGCATTATGCTGTGATGGGGGCAGTTATGGGGCATTATGCTGTGATGGGGGTAGTTATGGGGCATTATACTGTGGATGGCAGTTATGGGGGCACTGAACGGTGTGGGGGCAGTGTCGGGGTATATTATATACAGTAGGCTCGGGATAAATATTAATTCATTGGCGTAGCATGCTAAGAGGGGGCGTGGCATGCAAAAAGGGGTGTGGTCTAAATCGGTCAATAATCTTAATCGAGGTTACATGTTCAATTATTATGTTCATAATTGCCCAGCCCTAGTTGCAACACACTATTTTGAGTTACAAACTTCCCCAGGAAGCAGTATCCGCACAAGAACTGTTAATCGGGGGTCTTCATGTGTAATGTCAAGCATTGGGTTGAGAAGTGTAAAGCATGGCGCATCTGGAGCATTGGAATTGTATTGTCTGTAATGAGGAGTCTTGCTTCACCACCTGGCATATGCGTTTGCCAGATGCCAGGAGAATCCTTTCTATCAGAGAATATAATGGTTGAAGGTCTCTGCCTAATTTTAGCAGCATCCAGGTGTTCCTTTTTCTGGATAGCTTTGATATAGAACGCAGAGAAGACATTAAATTCTATTCCTCAATCAAATTTGCTCTTTTTATATAACCAGATTTAAATTGACTATATAAAAAAAAAAAAAAGTCCCAGCAATCAATCGTAGTGTTAAGTTCCTCTGCAGCGCCACCACAGGGGAAATAAAGCATTACACAGTTCTCAATAAAATCTGTGAACTGTCTATGAAATGCAGAGATGTGAAAGGGCCTCCTCTAACTAATAGATAAGGTCCTGAAAAAGGACCCCCTCAATTAACTTAGAATTCTCTATTTGAAAACCACTTTTGCTTTTGAGCACCACAAAATTGAGCTACCTAAGTGCATATTGAGGGGATGTCCAGGGGGGTCACAAACTTGTATATTTGTACAGTATGTTTCATGTATTATTGCATTGTAGAAAATCGGTTAAGCTGTCAAAAATGTACCAGAACATACTAATGCTTTATGTATGTATGTATGTATGTATGTATGTATGTATGTATGTATGTCTGTATATATATATATTTATCTCCCTCTTCTCTTATATGCAGGTTGCCATGATAAAGCCTGTTGCTTTTCCGAACCCAGAGCTAGAGCTGGCCATCGTAATGCTTATTGTACCCTTCTTTGTTAATGTAAGTTAACATCCCATATACTCATTTCCATTATTAACTGTTACTTTATAGATTATCTCAGAAGAATGCTTTTTAACGTTAACCAGCATAGGCATTTTATGTGAATTTAAGTTTTCTTGATGTCTAGCACTTTTTTTTATTCTAGCTGCTCTATTTCTGTACTTTTTGTATAGTTTTACTGAAAGGATCAACTAAACTTAATAAAAACAACAAATTCTTCTGTCTTTTAAACCAATAGGCATTAATGTTCTGGGTAGTGGACAACTTTCTGATGAAGAAGGGCAAGACAAAAGCCAAAATGGAAGAGAAAGAAGGTAGCACAGAGTCTCGGAATGGTAATAAGATCCGTTATCGACGGGCAGCCTCGTATGATGATTCTGAATCTGAAGTGAGTATGGAACAGTAATGCATCTATTCAAGATTTGTATTTCCTTTTCAAATTTAATTTCCGTCTTAAAGGCAACAATTAAAGGGTTGTCCAAGAATTTTATATTCTTTTAAATACCTCTAATGTGGTCTTCCAAAAATATAAAAATAAAAAGTTTTATAGGTAGTGCTCTACCCATTGCTGGTCCTAGTCTTTTTGTTACAGAAGTGGCACCAAAAATGTATTGACCCCCACAGTCACCATTCCAATGTATGTCATTCCATGGTTTGTTTTTGTATAGGGGACTAGTTGTAGGTGTATAAGGTCTCAGACACCACTTTACATAATATGTAGTTGTTTGGGAATCCAGTGGTGTTGCACTTACACTCCTATTTTGTGCCTGTAACAAGGAGAAGGGGGCATCCTTTATCTCTAGAGAAAAAAAGGTTTCACCGCCATCACAGATGGGCATTTTTTTACTGTGAGACTATGGAGCTCTCTGCCACAGGATGTTGTGATGGTTGATTCTTTGTACAAGTTCAAGAAGGGCCTTGATGCTTTCTTGGAAAATTATAATATTACAGGTTATGAGTACTAGATTGTGGAGATGGGACGTTGATCCAGGGATTTATTCTGATTTCCATATTTGGAGTCAGGGAGGAATTTTTCCACTAATGAGGCATTATAGGTTGGACTTGATGGACCTTTTGTCTTTTTCAACCTTATCAACACTATAAGGCTGGAATCGCACGAGCACATTACGTCCGTAATGGACAGAACGTATTTCGGCCACTAATCTCGGACCGAACACACTGCAGGGAGCCGGGTTCCTAACATCATAGTTATGTACGATGCTAGGAGTCCCTGCCTCGCTGCCGGACAACTGTCCCGTACTGTAATCATGTTTTCATTACGAGACAGTAGTTTCACGGCGAGGCAGGGACTTCTAGCATCGTACATAACTATGATACTAGGAGCCCGGCTCCCTGCAGTGTGTTCGGTCCGGGACTTGAGGCCGAAATACGTTACGTCCATTACGGACGTAATGTGCTCGTGTGAATCCAGCCTATCTATGGCAGAACCAATTAAAAAAACAAAGTGACTGCAGCCTGTTTCATATGAGATTTATTTTATAGGGACTACTCACAAATTTATTTTGTCTGTATCTGTTTTTCACCCTTTTTAAAGGGGTTGTCCAGGATTACTAAAAAGGTGCTTTTTTTTTTTCCCGCCAGCAACAGCGCAACTCTTGTCCATGGGTCAAGTCTGGCATAGCAGCTCAGTCCATTTCTCGTGAATCAGGAATGGGCTGCATTACCAGACTCAGCTGTCTGGTATATACAAGGGTGTCACAGTTTCTTGATAAAAGCCCAATTTTTTTCATTAATAATCCTAGACAATCACTTTTTACACTCATTCTCATATTTATACCAAGAACAATGAAAAACTAACATTATAACCTTAATTCTCAATGGTGAGTTCACAGCTGGCTGTATGGGTTTCTATTCAAACAGGAATCTGCAATAAAATAAAAATCATTCACAGAAAACAATGCCATCAGTGTTATTTAGGACAGTGGCATAGCTGGTGGCACAATTAGCTGGGCATGAGTTCCTCTGTTTCTACCTTTCTGTCTTGTTAAATGGTTTAAAGTCTAAAAAAGGGCAGGAATTGCCTTTAGTATTAATGTCATGTCTCGAGGGACATTGCGGTTTGAGCCTCCCTTTGTGATTTGACTAATAGAACCACACGAACGCCGCCTCTTCATCTCCAGAAACAATGCTTTCTCGTATTCTGTTCTATGGTTGCGATACTGATGAAGATGAAGTTCCTGAATAGATCGGGCTAGATTGGTGTATTAAACAGGAATTTTTTGTAGCCTTTCCCTTTCAAAAGAAGTTGCAGATCACCCTCCTCTGGGAAAATACTTTTGTGTATTTTTGTACAAGGCTCCCTATAGTCCCAGTGCCGAGGGACTGGGAAAAAACATCCGGCCACTTCTCTACTTATTTGTCAGCTTTTATTTTAACATAGATTAAATTAAAAATCATAAGATGCATTGAAACCGATACATTGAGCTGACCACTCAAAATTGCAGTGATCAAAGTGGTCTTCTAGAGAGGTGGTTCTCTCAAACAGCAAGTTTTGCTGTATTAGGGTATGTTCACACGGCGGGGGTCCGTAACGGCTGAAATTACGGGGATGTTTCAGCCTGTAAACATCCCCGTAATTTCAGCCGTACCGGCATGTGCAGGCGCTTGAACGCCGCGTCAATTACGGCCGTAATTAGCGCTGCTATTCATTGGAGTCAATGAATAGCGGCTCCAATTACGGCCAAAGAAGTGACAGGTCACTTCTTCTACGCGGGCGTCTATTTACGCGCCGTCATTTGACAGCGGCGCGTAAATATACGCCTCGTGTGAACAGACAAACGTCTGCCCATTGCTTTCAATGGGCAGATGTTTGTCAGCGCTATTGAGGCGCTATTTTCGGGCGTAATTCGGGGCAAAAACGCCCGATTTACGTCCGTAAATAGGCCGTGTGAACATACCCTTAGAGTTTTCAGTATTACTGACATCTAGTGGCCAAACAGGGTGTACTGCAAACCCCCTAAAGAGAATGTCATACATTTGTTTCTAGTTTCATTAGTTAGATTTACTTTATACAGCACAGCAGGGTATGTGTGCTTTATGGCAGCTGTAATAAATGTCCATTGACAAAGAAATATCATAATTATTACAGTCTCCAGGGAGTGTTGTAGTGCAGAGACCAACGAGTGGCAGGGGAGATGCAGGCAGAGAAGAGCATCGAACAGTACAATAGAGCTGTCATTAAAGGGGTTTTACCAAAATCATTTATCACCTGCCCACAGGATAGGTGATAAATATCTGATTAGTGGAGGCCCCACTGCTGGGACTGCCACCGATCACAAGAACTGGCTTACCGTGCCATTCCTGGGAGCCCCACATGAATGGAGCGCATGTTCGACCGCCACTCTATGCATTTCTATGGGACTGCCGAGCGCTGACTTCGGCAGCCCCATGGAAATAAATAGAGTAGTGGCCGAGCATAGGCACTACCGCTCCATTTCTATGGGGTTCCCAAGAACAACACGGTAAGCCCATTCTCGGGATCGATGGGGGTCCCAGCGGTCAGACCCTGTTGATCACATATATATCACCTAAATAAATACTCATTAATGGACTCTTTAACTTTCCTTCCCCCTTTTTTTTTTTTTTATTTATTTTTTTCTTAATCGCAAGTAATTTTTATTAGTTTTCCAACAGGTAGTTTACACACAAACCAAAAACCCCCTCCCTATATCCTACCCCACCCTTCTCTTCTCCCAAAGTCAAGAAAAAGTGTTTGGGAACATTTATAAGTTGGTACAGTATGACACCCCATGTAAACAGTCATAAATAGACAGTAAACAAATTCAAAAAATCCATTGCTAAGGAATGGCCATCAATAGTAACTTCTGTAGTTCAGGATGAGAACCTATAAGGGAATGCAATTTCAAACCGCGTAAAAGTCGACAGCAAGTAAAAATAGTTAGCAATATAATTGTGTAAGAGTAAGCGCTGCCTCCTAACCAATTCCAATCCTATTTCTGACAAGATGTAAAGAAGCTGATCCCGAGAGATTGGGCTTGCCTTCCATTTACCGTAGATCCCTTTAACCATTTGACTTTAGTGTCAAAGTCCCCCAGAGTCTGAATACTCTCACCAAGCCAGTATTGCTTATATATCAGTTTCCTAGCCATAAACAGTAAGCGATCACGTATTGGTAGGTCTTCTACATACCCAAGTATACACACTAGTGGAGTGAGGTCCAATACTACCCGTTAAGTAGAGTTAATTACGCCCACTAACTCTGTAATTCGGGGCATTGCCACTTCATATAAAGCAGATCTGCATCTGGTGTCTTGTATCTATGACACAATGGATTATCTTTACGCCTATTTTAAGTAGAAATGCAGGGGTATGATATATTCTGTTCAACAAATACGGATGTTGCAACAGATGCGATTCGCTGAGAGACCCTTAGGAAGCATTTGTAAAATATCTGTCTGGTGACCTGGCTCTATTGGGCCTATATTGCCTACCCATCTTTCATTAACCTCTAATGATAATGAGATTACGCTCCTCATTGTTACCTAATATAAACGCCAAAACCCCTTCCCACTCTGCCGCATTAATTTATGGTACTGACGGGATGTACTTCCTGCAACTGTCGGGTGCGGGCTCTGGAGCTGTACCCTCACCATCAGCAGCGGGTGTCAACTATAACATACAGCTGACACCCTGCTGCAATGGCCGTAACTGACCCTTTTGTAACGCTGATCCCGGACCCCTTAGATGCTGCGATTGATGGTGACCACGGCACCTGAGTCGTTTTTCAAAGGGAGGAGCTCCCTATGTAAGCCGATCAGCGCACCCGTGATTCAATCACGGGTTATCGATGGGTTACCATTGCAGTTGAGGTCCTAATAAAGGCAAGGCCTGAAAGGCTGTCTGTTAGTATAAGGGTATATTCACACGCAGATTCAAAAACGTCTCAAAATACGGAGCTGTTTTCAAGAGAAAACGGCTCCTGATTTTCAGAAATTTTTTGTGCCACTCACGATTTTCACAGCATTTTTTACTGCCGTTTTTGGAGCTTTTTTCAATAGTCTATAGAAAACGGCTCAAATCGTCCCAAGAAGTGTCCTCAACTTCTTTTTCGCGGCCGTTTTTTTACGCAAAAAAAGCTGCGAAAAATGCTCCGTTGAAAAACAGAACGCCATATTCCCATTGAAATCAATGGGCAGATGTTTGGAGGCGCTCTGCTTCCGATTTTTCGGGCGTTTACAGCCCGAGAAACGGCCGAAAATAGGCCGTGTGAACATACCCTAATACTGACAGGCATAATAAACTGCAGTACAGAAATATTGCAGTATATTATGTAAGTGATCATAAGATTCCACATGGTGGAAAGTATTAAAAATTAAATAATTTGACATGTTTTCCTATGTTGGCCACCAGAGGGCAGCACGTGGCTCAGTGGTTAGCACTGTTGCCTTGCAGTGCTTGGGTCCTGGGTTCAAATCCAACCATGGACAACATCTGCATGGAGTTTGTATGTTCTCCTTGTGTTTGCGTGGGTTTCCTCCCACACCCCGAAAACATACCAATAGGGAATTTAGATTGTGAGCCCCAATGGGGACAGTAAAAGAGGACCTCTGTACAGCTCTGCGTAATATGTTGGCGCTATTTAAGTAACTGAAATAAATAAATAATAAATAGAATTCCAGCAAGGTGAATAAGACAAAGCAACCTGACTCACAGCTGCCGTAAATGTGGGAGGGAATCTCACCCCCCCCCCTCCTACAAGCCAGGATAAGCTGTCTTCAAATTGCTAAGCAGTGTCCGGCTGCCATTTTGGGAGTGATTGTACAAATGCACTTCTTTTTGGCGGTTGTCTTTTTATGTGCCGTTTTTGGAAAACGGCCGCGTAAAAAATGCCCCGTCGGAACATAACGCCGTATTTCCCATTGAAACCAATAGGCGGATGTTTGTTTGTTCTGCTTCCGATTTTTCAGCCGTTTTTCGGTGACGTTTACGGCCCGAAAAACGGCTGAAAACACTGCGTGTGAACATACCCTTAGAATGATGAAAGTGAAGTGAATGACTTTTAATTTGACAGGTTCACATGGCGTGTATTTGACAAGTTTTATTTGCGCATTTTACGTTCCAACAGCATAAAAAATGCTTGATTACGCTTTTTATTTACATAATTAGTAAAGTGCGCTGTTAGTACATACAATGCGCTTTTTTACACGCGTTTTTAAAAAACGCGTTGTGTAAATAAAGAAATGTTGAGTCATTTCCTTTCCACACACACTCCGCTCTACTACATGCAGACACACACACACACACACACACACACAGCACTACTACACAGACACTCGGCTCTGCTACACAGACACACACACACACACACACACACACACAGCACTACTACACAGACACACACTCGGCTCTGCTACACAGACACACACTCGGCTCTGCTACACAGACACACACTCGGCTCTGCTACACAGACACACACTCGGCTCTGCTACACAGACACACACTCGGCTCTGCTACACAGACACACACTCGGCTCTGCTACACAGACACACACTCGGCTCTGCTACACAGACACACACTCGGCTCTGCTACACAGACACACACTCGGCTCTGCTACACAGACACACACTCGGCTCTGCTACACAGACACACACTCGGCTCTGCCACACAGACACACACTCGGCTCTGCCACACAGACACACACTCGGCTCTGCCACACAGACACACACACTCGGCTCTGCCACACAGACACACACACTCGGCTCTGCCACACAGACACACACACTCGGCTCTGCCACACAGACACACACACTCGGCTCTGCCACACAGACACACACACTCGGCTCTGCCACACAGACACACACACTCGGCTCTGCCACACAGACACACACACTCGGCTCTGCCACACAGACACACACACTCGGCTCTGCCACACAGACACACACACTCGGCTCTGCCACACAGACACACACACTCGGCTCTGCCACACAGACACACACACTCGGCTCTGCCACACAGACACACACACTCGGCTCTGCCACACAGACACACACACTCGGCTCTGCCACACAGACACACACACTCGGCTCTGCCACACAGACACACACACTCGGCTCTGCCACACAGACACACACACTCGGCTCTGCCACACAGACACACACACTCGGCTCTGCCACACAGACACACACACTCGGCTCTGCCACACAGACACGCCCACACTCGGCCCTGCCGGACAGACACGCCCACACTCGGCCCTGCCGGACAGACGCGCACGCCCGCACACTCGGCCCTGCCGGACAGACGCGCACGCCCGCACACTCGGCCCTGCCGGACAGACGCGCACGCCCGCACACTCGGCCCTGCCGGACAGACGCGCACGCACGCACACTCGGCCCTGCCGGACAGACGCGCACGCACGCACACTCGGCCCTGCCGGACAGACACGCACGCACGCACACTCGGCCCTGCCGGACAGACACGCACGCACGCACACTCGGCCCTGCCGGACAGACACGCACGCACGCACACTCGGCCCTGCCGGACAGACACGCACGCACGCACACTCGGCCCTGCCGGACAGACACGCACGCACGCACACTCGGCCCTGCCTGACAGACACGCACGCACGCACACTCGGCCCTGCCGGACAGACACGCACGCACGCACACTCGGCCCTGCCGGACAGACACGCACGCACGCACGCACACTCGGCCCTGCCGGACAGACACGCACGCACGCACGCACGCACACTCGGCCCTGCCGGACAGACACGCACGCACGCACACTCGGCCCTGCCGGACAGACGCGCACGCCCACACTCGGCCCTGCCGGACAGACGCGCACGCCCACACTCGGCCCTGCCGGACAGACGCGCACGCCCGCACACTCGGCCCTGCCGGACAGACACGCACGCACGCACACTCGGCCCTGCCGGACAGACACGCACGCACGCACACTCGGCCCTGCCGGACAGACACGCACGCACGCACACTCGGCCCTGCCGGACAGACACGCACGCACGCACACTCGGCCCTGCCGGACAGACACGCACGCACGCACACTCGGCCCTGCCGGACAGACACGCACGCACGCACACTCGGCCCTGCCGGACAGACACGCACGCACGCACACTCGGCCCTGCCGGACAGACACGCACACTCGGCCCTGCCGGACAGACACGCACGCACGCACACTCGGCCCTGCCGGACAGACACGCACGCACGCACACTCGGCCCTGCCGGACAGACACGCACGCACGCACACTCGGCCCTGCCGGACAGACACGCACGCACGCACACTCGGCCCTGCCGGACAGACACGCACACTCGGCCCTGCCGGACAGACACGCACGCACGCACACTCGGCCCTGCCGGACAGACACGCACGCACGCACGCACACTCGGCCCTGCCGGACAGACACGCACGCACGCACGCACGCACACTCGGCCCTGCCGGACAGACACGCACGCACACTCGGCCCTGCCGGACAGACACGCACGCACGCACGCACACTCGGCCCTGCCGGACAGACACGCACGCACGCACACTCGGCCCTGCCGGACAGACACGCACACTCGGCCCTGCCGGACAGACACGCACACTCGGCCCTGCCGGACAGACACGCACGCACGCACACTCGGCCCTGCCGGACAGACACGCACGCACGCACACTCGGCCCTGCCGGACAGACACGCACGCACGCACACTCGGCCCTGCCGGACAGACACGCACGCACGCACACTCGGCCCTGCCGGACAGACACGCACGCACGCACGCACACTCGGCCCTGCCGGACAGACACGCACGCACGCACACTCGGCCCTGCCGGACAGACACGCACGCACGCACACTCGGCCCTGCCGGACAGACACGCACGCACGCACACTCGGCCCTGCCGGACAGACACGCACGCACGCACACTCGGCCCTGCCGGACAGACACGCACGCACACTCGGCCCTGCCGGACAGACACGCACGCACGCACACTCGGCCCTGCCGGACAGACACGCACGCACGCACACTCGGCCCTGCCGGACAGACACGCACGCACGCACACTCGGCCCTGCCGGACAGGCACGCACACTCGGCCCTGCCGGACAGACACGCACGCACGCACACTCGGCCCTGCCGGACAGACACGCACGCACGCACACTCGGCCCTGCCGGACAGACACGCACGCACACGCACACTCGGCCCTGCCGGACAGACACGCACGCACACGCACACTCGGCCCTGCCGGACAGACACGCACGCACGCACACTCGGCCCTGCCGGACAGACACGCACGCACGCACACTCGGCCCTGCCGGACAGACACGCACGCACGCACACTCGGCCCTGCCGGACAGACACGCACGCACGCACACTCGGCCCTGCCGGACAGACACGCACGCACGCACACTCGGCCCTGCCGGACAGACACGCACGCACGCACACTCGGCCCTGCCGGACAGACACGCACGCACGCACACTCGGCCCTGCCGGACAGACACGCACGCACGCACACTCGGCCCTGCCGGACAGGCACGCACACTCGGCCCTGCCGGACAGACACGCACGCACGCACACTCGGCCCTGCCGGACAGACACGCACGCACACTCGGCCCTGCCGGACAGACACGCACGCACGCACACTCGGCCCTGCCGGACAGACACGCACGCACACTCGGCCCTGCCGGACAGACACGCACGCACGCACACTCGGCCCTGCCGGACAGACACGCACGCACGCACACTCGGCCCTGCCGGACAGACACGCACGCACGCACACTCGGCCCTGCCGGACAGACACGCACGCACGCACACTCGGCCCTGCCGGACAGACACGCACGCACGCACACTCGGCCCTGCCGGACAGACACGCACGCACGCACACTCGGCCCTGCCGGACAGACACGCACGCACGCACACTCGGCCCTGCCGGACAGACACGCACGCACACTCGGCCCTGCCGGACAGACACGCACGCACACTCGGCCCTGCCGGACAGACACGCACGCACACTCGGCCCTGCCGGACAGGCACGCACGCACACTCGGCCCTGCCGGACAGGCACGCACGCACACTCGGCCCTGCCGGACAGGCACGCACGCACACTCGGCCCTGCCGGACAGGCACGCACGCACACTCGGCCCTGCCGGACAGGCACGCACGCACACTCGGCCCTGCCGGACAGGCACGCACGCACACTCGGCCCTGCCGGACAGGCACGCACGCACACTCGGACCTGCCGGACAGACACGCACGCACGCACACTCGGCCCTGCCGGACAGACACGCACGCACGCACACTCGGCCCTGCCGGACAGACACCCGGACGCACGCACACTCGGCCCTGCCACACGGACGCACGCACACTCGGCCCTGCCACACAGACACGCGCACGCACACACTCGGCCCTGCCACACAGACGCGCACGCACACACTCGGCCCTGCCACACAGACGCGCACGCACACACTCGGCCCTGCCACACAGACGCGCACGCACACACTCGGCCCTGCCACACAGACGCGCACGCACACACTCGGCCCTGCCACACAGACGCGCACGCACACACTCGGCCCTGCCACACAGACGCGCACGCACACACTCGGCCCTGCCACACAGACGCGCACGCACACACTCGGCCCTGCCACACAGACGCGCACGCACACACTCGGCCCTGCCACACAGACACGCACGCACACACTCGGCCCTGCCACACAGACACGCACGCACACACTCGGCCCTGCTATACACAGACAGCTCACACATAGCCTAAAAATCTACTTTTGCTAAATATACATACAGTGCTGCAGTGGTAAAGTTAAATTACGCTGATACTTTCAGAGCATCAAGGAAAGATTGCCATAAAAACAGAGCCAAATATAAAACCGTAAATGAAGCAAAATAGTTACCAGCTATGGTGTATGATGACTACTTAAAAACACACACATTGCATGCCAATATATCCTGTAATATAAATATATGCACACCGCAATGTGCCAATAAACCAAACAAACATATTTAGACAGGGGGAGGTACCGGGGGGGGTGTCACGAGAGCAGGGGTCTGTGAGAGAGAGGGACAGACACACACACCTTACCTGCAGTGCAGCCGGTCTTCATAATGGCGCCTGCTATCCTACAAACCGGCTTCTCTGCTGTGTGGCTCTGAACTGCGTCTGCGTAGTACAGAGCCAGATGGCAGACGCAATGAACGGCTCCCGTTCATTGTGTCCTATGCCCTGTAGCTGCCGTATTCCATCTGTATATGTGTCGTTAAGAGACACATACAAAAATTCAATAAAACATGGCAGCCCCCAGTACAGTAAAAGTGTTACTAAAAAAACTTTGTGTGTCAAAAATTTGTCAATATAATATTTTATTAAATATAAACACATCAATTAATTTAAAATAATCATGACCCTGTCCCTTTAAGGGGTTAAATATAATTTTATGATGGATGTTTTTTTTAGATTGTTTTTGTATTTTGCTTGATCACATACTTAGTGTCTGCTTGTGAGCTGCTGTTTTGTTTTTTTCCTTTTTGGTTGAATCGTGTCTCACATCAATGAATGGTGATAACTGTACTGAACGTGTTGGTAAATGTGGAAACCTGTTTCATTCTCTCATCTCCACAGTTGAACAAATATGAGCCTATGAGTAAATAAATGTTTTTCGCTTCTCTGGTAAGTGGTGGGCTTGAGTGAGCTTGAGGTAGGTTTGAATAACCTGGCGGGCCGTCTTTGTTATATGGGTGTTCGTTTTTGGATATAAGAATACCTCTGAATATTATTTTTTTTAAATAAAATGGTGATAACTGTAACTCCTGCGGTGTTGTTTAACTTATTTTTTTTATATATATATTCATCTCCTATAGATCCTCATTTCAGCAGATGATGAAATGGAAGAGTCTGATGGTGAAGAGGACCTCCGCAGATTGACAAATTCCAAGTCTGTTAAGAAAAAGAAGCACCGCTTTGGCCTGCCTGTATGATGTTCCTCTAGTTTTTGCACAATTATGCCTTCATTTAACTGGGGTTTACAGGAGTAAAGAAGGTCTGGCTTCATGGCACAGAAAATCTTTGAGCCACTACCTCTACTGGCAGCGTTCACAGATGGAGGTGATTCAGACGGTGTATTTTTTAGCAGTCGGAACGTAGTGGAATGGGCACCGTATTTTGATTGCACTAGAAGCTGCCGCCCGCTTGTATACCCGTGCAGGTCCTAAAAATGTAAAAAATGCAGATGCCTGCTGTTATTTACAGAGATCAAGGTCAAGAACTGTTCATTGATGTATTTCTAATCTGACTGCTTGTTTCATCATTTTCCCATTTAATAAGTTTAGACTGATCACCTGAAGATAGGGGGCATTTAATTGCCCCCTTTTAACTCTTAGCCTAATGCCTGATACCAGCTCTACACACGATAGTATGGTGAGGGCATGTTTTTTATTGCTTGATGCCATCTGCTCTGATCTGTATTAAGCTGCAGGGCCATTTATCAGAATGTAATTTATAATCCCAGATGTATCATTGTATCAGTAATACAAGAGCAGTGGGCATCACCTACTCTTACCGTTCCAATATACTACTTTCTATGCATTATTCCATTTTAAAATGGCGTAAGACAGCATTTAGGCTTGAGCCTACACTACATAGTAACAAGTTTCTATTTTCAACAGCAAGGATAGTAAGATTCCAGCCATGCTATGCTGGGACTGAACTATTTTCATTTGGATTATTTAGTTTGGAAATTCCCGACTCCATGGTTCATATGCAACAAATAAATTGTAAATCCTTGGGTAAAGGCAATAGATTAGGAGCAGGGGTGCGGAGGTAGCAGTCGCACCCGGGCCCTGGTGGCTGAGGTGCCCCAGAAAACCCTCTGTCACATAGAAATACAACAGTACTATGGTATGTGGCAGTTGGGTCCCTTCTACAAAGTTGGCATTGGGGCCATTACTCCGGTTACAGAAATTTTAAATAAAATGTTGTCGACAGCATTATACTAATATGTTCAATTCCCTTAAAAAGGTTGTAAAAACATGGCTGCTTTATTCCAAAAACAGCTCCACACCTGTCCATGGGTTGTGTTTAATGTTGCAGTTCATCTCTATTGACGTGAATGGGATGAGCTGCCACACCACACAAGACGTGGACAGGTGTGGCACTATTTTTGGAATAAAGCAAACATGTTTTTCTAATCCTGTACTATCCCTTTAACTCCTATTATTCAGGTTTGAGCTTAATATATTAACTTTATTGTTAGAGTACCTTTTAATACCATCTACTGGAACATCACATCCACCGTACATATACATGTTGGACAATGGCATAAATACCTGTATAACTTCTGCAGCCAGTGTTCTCCACAGTATCGCATACACCTTTCTCGTAATCCTATATGGAAGACTCTGCCTTAACTTTGTTTTACTGTTACAGTCTCCTCTGAGATGGACCATTCCCCGACTCCTTTGCTTTGAGGGGGTGATCGCAAGCTATTGCTGTGCAATGAATTGCTCTTCCTTCTGGCAGCACAGGGTCTTCTGCAGTATGTCTAGTGTTGTTTTGAGCCTTTTTAATTTATATTTTCATACAAATATTATTATTTTTTTTCTTAAAAGGTCAAAAAGGGTGAAAAAGAAGCTCTGTCTATATTATTTTTTCATAAACGCTCTTATGCGACAAAAAAATAAGTTGGAGGTACAAAATCTGATTTTGTTAGCTTCTATTGTGTTTCGGTCTTAGAGTATTTTCTGTTTTGGGTTAGGTATTTTGCACATAATTTTACATAGGCAAGAATACATTCTGCTATACGTATGTTCAGTCTATAAATGATGTTTTTCAGGGATTCTTAACCCATCCTGACAAATTAAGCCAGAAACTTACAGTAAAGCATTAGTGGTGATTTGGCGGGCATGGGGTTAATGGAATGTGTTACATTGCTAAGTGCTTTCTTACACAGGATCAGTGTATTAGATGTATGCATTTCTTAATAACATATGATCCGGGGTGAGAAGAGGGCTACTGCTGAGTCCAAACACCCCAACCCCCCCCCCCCCCCCCATTTTTTGTTTCCCCAACATAAATACAAGTTTGCAAATGTTCATTATATGTTCTGTATCCGTGTCTGAAGCTTTTTAACTTACAAGATTGTTTGGGAATGATTGACATCTGGTTTTGGGTTTGTCAATTTTCATGTGGGGAAATGGCAAATATTCCTTTTACCCGCTGCCCCCTATTAAACTAAATAAAGGTTTGCTTATGTAAAATGTCAATGTAAAAATATTTCTAACAAATAGTGGAATCCTGCAGGAGCTTATCAGTCCGTTTAAAAATATTGTGGTACTCATATGAAGAAGGGAAAATACAGGCAAAAATTATCTTCTGATAGGTATTACATAAAAAAAAAAAATAAATAAGATCATACATGTGACGTTTGTGATCTGGGTCCACCATTGTTCTCCACAATGAAAGGGCTCTATAGGAAGGCGAAAATGTAACACATGCTACGCACACTGCTATTTACCCCTTTTGCTGCAAGGTTTTTTTTGGGACTTTTTGCACCTCTGGTAGCCAGGACAGTTTTTACACTTTTTGATATGCATAAATAAAATTGTGCCAATCCCCCATAACTATATATTTTCTGAAAGTAGACACCTGGTACATTGTCATAATGCCACTCTGCTCTTAATACACAGGCACCGTCATGCAATTTTGTGTCGGTTCAATTTATCATTAAGAATTGCATACAAATTTATATTTATGGCTAAAAGTGTGACCCAAGCGGAAAATTAGATGCGTCACACATCCTAAAAACAAGTTTAATGTGGGAAGAGTTCATACATCTTCCTATGCCTACACGCACATATCTTCATAAAATAGCCAGAATTAAAGACCTTTAATTGCAACCTTTAAAATGCTAGGGTTACACACCTCAAAAAGATAGTGGGCACCCTCAAACCCTATATATTTCCAGAGAGCAGAGAAGCTGACTATTGCGGTTGTCTTGACATGCTGTTGGGAGCCATGCCCACCTTCACGTAACTTTGTGACAAAGATAAAGTATTTTTTTTTATTTTTTAAATTTATAATTCCGAACATGCAACCAGAGGTTTACACACAAAAACAATGTAGAAATAACAGATCAGTGTGTGCAAAGTTCATATATACCACGTAAGTCTACATCAACAAGAGGTCATGCAATATTTGGCAATTATTCACGAATGTGTTAAAAATCTTTACTGCACATGGCAAACACCTTCTATGATACCAAATCTTGATTTTTTTCGTCCCCCTTACAAAAAACTCAATCGCAACTTGTGCACACAGCCTAACCCTAATCAATATATATAAAAAAAAAAACAAGGGATCCCAGCAGCCTCAGAGCTCTGTACAGTTGCACGGTGCCAACCAAGCATCTATTATCAAAGAAGAACGAATGGGGAAAGGGAGGCACTCGGCTTAATTGGCTAAAATACAAAATTTATGAAATGGTACAACAAAAAATTTTTACGATCTTGCATGAATGACTGACAAACAAACAGACATCACAAGCCCGGCTGGGTAAATGGTAATATGATTCGCCAAGTATGAAGAACAATCTAACTAAGAAGACCATATGCTGGAAAAATTATTTGCCTAATGCGTCTGCGTATACATCAGAGTTAGCAATCTAGTTCCATACAAGTTGGGTAAGAATCATAACGCGGTAACATAATGAATAACATAGTACCACTAACAGAAGGGGCTAGATACAATATCATCGACTGGAGATAGAGCACTGTCTTGAATGATATAATAATCATAAAACAACTATTGCACAACAGATTATGTTAGTACATAAAAACTGCACAAACAGAGATTGCTTAATAGGACAATCAAAAAAGTCGACCCATCAGGTAAGTGTGTAATAGAATATACTTATCCAGGTGAATATGTGTGCAGCAGCCAGGTAAGGAATCCCTGTCTGTGGAGACAGCTGTATTGGTCCTCCTATGAGTAGGAGCCACAAATCAGGAAAATTACTTCCCAAGATCGGGAGTCAATAACGGGCAGGGCAGCCTCACTTCCACTGTGTACATCTGTTTAGAGATTCCCAGACAGCAGCGGAGTCCCGCAATAACGCTGTAATCAGATTTCCAAAGCAGGTCAAATTCAGTCACCGTAAGTTCTTAGCGCTAATGGCTACCGGAATATACCATTCATACACCTTGGAAGTGGTGTCATCCGCACTCAGAGGTTACTTCTACATTGCGGTCTCTGGCGGGTGTGTGCAGTTGTGGCCAGTGAATCAACCAGTTCTCCGGCTATGTCCGAATTACATGTCGAGCGTGTGTTTCAGACTCTAGACCAAAACCAGAATTTCCGGTGTGTGACGAAAAACGAAGAGTATGATACTACCCAAGGCGCACAGGCCTAAAATGCAGCAAAGTATACAGGAATAACCAAGAAACCATGTAGCCGAAGAGGAAAGTCCTACAATGGGTGAATGACAATACAAACTTTGTTTCCATACAAAGAAAAAGCAGTAGAGGACATAAAACTATTGAAAAGTTAAACCAAAACAATAGTACAAGAGGGTGACATTGTGTATGTATCCACCAAAATGTATTCAAAGCCTCCAATAAATAGTCAAGACCTAAATATATCAAAAAATGACCAAAAAATGTCTAAACAGAAATAACACAAAAGTATTTCTAAATTTAAAAAATACAAATCTTTATTGTCCCGTTTTGGGAATAGCCCCCCCTCCCCTAGTTACATACAATGGTTAAAAAACATAATAAAAAACAACCTCGGACAAGAGACTCCAACGTGATATCAAGTTTTTAGTCAATAGAAAAAAGACCAATAATAAAGTTAAATGTTTACACCAGAGACCAAGTATCTAGAATATGGTTTCTCAGGTTACACCATAGGATTATTGCATAATGATAATAGCACAATGGCAATGGATATCAATATCTAGATGGTTTACCTATGGTGGACATGCTGGTAGATGACAGTCTCAGATCCGAGGAAGCACCTCGACGCGCGTCTCGCTACCTTCGACAGGAGGTGATTATGCTAGTCCCTATGCATCTTTAAATACTATATCTGAAGCCGTGATGTCCAATGGCGCATATCCCGTCACGCCCATCTCCACACGCCAGACCTTCCGCGTCACATCGCTTTTGCGTGTCTGGACTGACTGAGTTTTAGTTTGACAACTTCCGGTCTGACGTCAGAAGATCACATGACCGATATGTGCACTCAACCCACATTAGCATCCAACAATTACCAGAAATATTTCCCATACGTTAAAGGATAGGGTTGGATGCAGTAATCACATTGGGCGTGGGCTGCAGTGAAATATAAGGAAATCTAACCAGGGTTGCCACACAGATATTTAAGAAGGGATCACATTTCCCAACTAGCTAGTTCCTCCGTTCTCTAAATTTGGCTAATTTTTTTCAGCCATCGTGTAATTGAGGGAGGTTCAGTTGACATCCATTTGAGGGGTATGAGCATCTTAGCTGTTGTCAGCAGTGATGTCATCAAATCAATTTTTAGATTGCCGGATAGAGTGATTAAGTAACCAAAGTAACAAAAGTTTAGGAGAAATTTGAAAAGTGGTTTTGCAGATTAGATGTGTCCTGTCACACTGATCCAAACATTTTTAATACCGGATCAATGAAACCATATGTGCGAAATAGTCCCTACCTCAGATGGACATCTCCAGCATAGTGATGTGATGTTCATCTAAGAGAGTTGAGAAGTCTTATACCATTTCGTGAGTGTTTTGTACAAGTTTTCCTGGATCTTAACGCCGTGGGAAAAACCATGTGAACTAGAAAGGATTTGTGACACGTTTGTGGAAGCTAATGTGATGCTGAGCTCTTTCAGACAAGAAACTAAGAATGCAAGTTTAGGCTGGGCAGCAAGCTGTAAAAGGCCACAATATGCTCTGGAGAGAAGGCCTCTAAGGAGTTGTGGGAATAGAAGATTATTTTTCAGCCAGTTGATGTCCCATATGGGTTCGAGTGAGTTGGCATTAAAATCTCTGCATGCGGTTGAGAAAGCTATTTCATGACAGCGGGGCTTTCCCGTGGGCCGATAGAAGCGGAGCCAGAGGAGGTATGTCAATGTTAACTTTCCAAATTGGAAATCTGGGTAGGAAACAAGTTGATGAAAGCTGGGAGAACACGAAGTGGCTTTAGTGGAGAAGGATCTTTGTGTGAGGAGTGTTTTAGAAAGCGATTTCGCCAGACGTCTACTGTACCCCTAATCATCCCACTGTATTTTGCATCTGCCAGTGGAACATTAGATCACAGCTGTATAAGACCCTCTAAACCAAGTAGATGTTCTATGTGAACATGAGGTGGCACTTCTACATGAAGTTTTTTGAGCCAAAGAATGGAGGAAGGAAAAGCAAAGAGAAAAAGACTGATACATCTCGTCACATCTCTTCTGAACTGCGTCAAAACTGAATGTTTGAATCCAGCCTTAGGGCCTGTTTTTGCAGGCAGAAAAATCAGAATTTTGAGGCAGATTTTGACCTGCCTGCATTCTGTTTGCCGTGTTTTTCAGCTGCGGCCATTGAGTGTCGGGGGCAAAAAACGCAGCGAAAACCGCTTTCTCTGCCTCCCAGTGGGAGGTCAGAGACGGAAACACCTGAAGAAAGGGCATGAGGCTTCTTTTTCTCGGGAGTGTTTTATTCCGCTCGCAGGAAAAAAACCGCCTCCAATCAATGGGAGGTGCTTTCGGACGTTTCATGGCGCGATTTCCTCATCGAAAAAAACTCAGTGTGAACAGGGCCTTAATCTCAAATATAATTCTAAAATCACGGCCAGCCTTCATATAGTAGAGAAATATAATTCCAGACAGCAAGTGTCAAGGTATCCTCTACCACTCTTCCAGGTATGACTTCCTTCCCAGGTATCATCTCTGTCCTCACTCAGAAATAATTTTTCCTCTCTCCATAGTTTGCAGCCAGGGGCGGATATAGGAATAGATTTTAGCAAAGGGGTGTGTGTTCTAGAAAAATTTTGTACGCCGTGGCAATTTTGGGTTTTTGCCCATATGTTTCGTCACACACCTTAAATATGTAATAGTGCCATCGTTACTAGTTATCCCAGAAAATAATTGCGTCCTACATTGTATCCCTGAAAATAAGTGTCATTTTGTTTTACCAAAAATATCTTGGTTTCCAAATCTTGAAAAGAGAGAAAAATATCCCGTCTCTTTGTCTATCCAATCTCCCATATCCTTTATCTCTTTCGTTTTGAACTGCTCCAGGCTACTACGGACCTACAGTATTATTTTAAGCAGGAGTATGTTCTCCTGTCTTTAAAAATGTTGATACTAGGGAGAGAAGATTAAATCTAAGGGTATGTGCACACACAAACTCAAAAACGTCTGAAAATATGGAGCTGTTTTCAAGGGAAAACAGCTCCTGATTTTCAGATGTTTTTTAAGTCACTTGCGATTTTGGTGGTGGTTTTTACGGCCGCTTTTGGAGCTGTTTTCCTATAGAGTCAATGAAAAACGGCTCAAGAAGTGACATGCACTTCTTTTTCGCGGGCGTTTTTTTTACGTGGCCGTTTTTCAAAGCGGCTGCGTAAAAAACCGCCGCGTCGGAACAGAACGCCATTTTTCCTATTGAAATCAATGGGCAGATGTTTGGAGGCGTTCTGCTTTAGATTTTTCGCCTGGTTTTTGGCTGTTTACGGCCAAAAATAAGCCGTGTGAACATACCCTAACCCTAAGAATTCTCCTTGTCTGAGTCTCTTATAATTGATTTACAACATTTTCTTAACCGTCCTACTGAATGCAGTAAACCTCCTAAAGTATTGGGATATATTAATGCTTTCTTTTCGACAATTTTTTTTGCCTTGCCACCCAATCTCCAATGTACTTAGCAATGCTTGTGAGAATATATAGTTGGATGTTTATTGTCCTTTCCATATTTGGTTGGCCGGTGCAAATTCATGTGACTACAAATTTTTATTTCCTTGGGTATGAAGGCAGCATGCTGGGTATTGATTTTCTACCCTACAAATGATAGAAAAGTCTCCCACTGAAACAATAACAACACACGCAACACACGTATTGCTTAGCCAAAAAGTTTAATGGGTGAAAAAATGGTGCTGCCTTAGGTCTCAAGGAAAAAAATGTTGGTGCGTAAAATTTATTTCTTCCTTATCCTCTGGCAGCATGTTCGTAACTAGGTATCAAAGAAAAGTTCCCCACGAAGGTGTTGGCCGACTACCATGATGCTGCTTGGCAGATTTCATCAAGGTAAAGTTTTGCTAATTCTACCCAGGACACTGAGGTAGATCTCAAGTGAGCCTTGACTTGAACTGGGGTTGGAAAGCCTTGCCAGATGCTGAATTAATATTCGGCTACCTTTGTTCCATCTTACTGTACAAAATAAAAATTTTGGAAGAAATGTGTTCGCTCCAGATACATCAAGACCACCCTTTTCACATCTAGGCAAATCCATTCTTTCTTTAAGGGTGTTGGAGACCGGAAGAAAGAAGTCCTGATTGATGTTCTAGCCTGAAGCCCTTTTTGACAGGAAGGTCTCAGCACCAGGTAATATTGAATGGCTCTATACAAGAGAAGACTTGCAACTCCTGAGACTGCGATCTGTAGAAATAGCGACCAGAAAGGGTACTTTAAAGGGTTTGTCTGGGATTAGAAAAACATGGCTGCTGTCTTCAAAAAACAGCACCTCAACAGTCCACAAGTTGTTAATGGTATTGCTGCTCTCCCACATTTCCTTTAATGGAGCTGAGCTGCAATACCAGACACTACCCATTGATAGGTGAGGTGCTGTTTTTGGAAGAAAGCCTACTTTTCTAATCCTGTGCAACCCCTTTAATAATCCCACTATATTACTGAATCTGGTGCCTTGTAACTACATGTTACATAGGAGTCGGTAATGTGTTTTATAAATTTGGCAGCTGTTGTAACATGTACCCCCTTTGAAACAACAGTTGCTTGGATTCTTTGCACTGCAGTCATCTTACAGAATAAGTGTCTTGCTTCTCTGGATAAGGCTCTGCACGTAAACACCCACTACCCACGTCACCCCCTTCCCTACATATATAGATGCAGCTGTCAAGCAGTGGACTGCAGAACCCTTTCTCAGATATTGTGCCTTCTGTGTTATTTAACGGATTGTGAGCAGAGATGTCCCAACCACAGGTGAGTAATATTACATTATTATAATATTTTGTTGTATGTATTGCATAAAACTGTTAAAAGCAGAATAACAGAAGATCTAGAATCGATGTGCTCTAGTGGCAGAAATAGAGATCTATCTATCCTATCTATCTCACATCTATCTATCTATCTATCTATCTATCTATCTATCTATCTTTAACAGCCTCTTTATTGCATTCTTCCAACAACTGCTATTATACTATATGATGTACATGCAGACTTATTATTTTACTGTTTTTGTCCTTGATTTATTCACTATTTATGGTATTAAAACTCCTACAGTTATGGATTAATGTGGACTGGTGATTGTTTTTTTTCCCCTTTTTCTCTCTTACTCCCTTTAACTTCCTTTTCCTAGTGGTGCAGATATTTCATCATATATCATTCTTGTGGGTGAATTTAGATGTATAAACTATAGACTGGTACTGAGAACACCTATGCATTGCATGAGAATTTTTTTATTTCAGATGTGAATGAAAATTTAAAATCAAACTTCACTCAAAATCTTATATTTTAGGTTTCATTGCCCTTAAAGGCTATGTAAACCTTTTTAAAGGCAAAACACTTTTTTTTAATATAAAATGGTGTATCATTCTGTTTTGTGTAACTTTGTAAATTACTTCTTTTATTTTAGATACAGCTGCTCTGTATTCTCTATACAGAGCAGCTGTATTGTTCGCTATTCATTGAATCCATCAGTCCCACGGACTTGACGGGTTCAATGTCTCTGACACGAACGATCGATCTGTTACTGATCACATCTAAGTTCGTGACTTAGATGTGATAGTTTACAGGTGGATCCTGTGTGTCAGAGACTCGCGGTCACTGAACCCGTCAGTGCCGCGGGACTGATTGATTCAGTGAATAGCACTAGATACAGCTGCTCGGTATAGAGAATACAGAGCAGCTGTATCTAAAAAAGTAGAAACTATTTTTAATAAAAAGTATTTACAAAGTTACACAAAACACACTGATACGCCTTTTTCTTAAAAAATTATAATTTTGCCTTTCAAAGGTTTACGTAGCCTTTAACCCAATATGACAATCCTGCCATTATTATTATTTCTGTTACTTATATGTCTATTCACTCCCAAGACACTTCAGTAAAGTTAATATGGGAGTATGTGATTGCACAGCGTGATCTCGCAAGATCACGCTGTGTTGCGAGTACTGCTAAAAATTAATGAAGAGAAGTGTATGACGCTGATTGGTCAGCGTCATACACTTCTCTGTACAACACCCAGTTGGTGAAAATGTAAAAACACGCCCAGTTGTCTATTAAGAAACTAATTCGCATAAATCTAAAATTGTGCAGAACTTTCTCAAAATTGATTGTTTTTCAAAATAAAAATCACTGTTGTTATCTACATTACAGCGCCGATCCGATTATCTAGGAGATAGGGCATTTATAATCTGGTTTAAATTCCTGGCACAGAGAAAAACAGTTCTACAATGAATGGATCCAACCAAAACAGCACTTTATAGCGCAACCCTATTTACGTGTCATAAGAGGAGGTGGATATTGGGGTTAAAACTGTCGCATTACACTCAGAAATACGCTTGAAAATGCCTGCAAACCGCTTACCATTGTTTTAAATGGTTAAAAGCTGGGTAGTACATGTCACTTCTTGAGGCGTTTTTAAGGCAGACTTTGACCATTTCCTATGGACTCTACTAAAAACGCTTTGAAGAGACACTTAAAAAACGTTTCGCAAATCTGCCTTAACGCCTGGTTTTCAGAGTCTGCCTTCTCCTATAAAAAAAAGTCTTGTATTTTTCTGCTTTGCACAGAAGCCATATGAACATGCCCTGAATGTGCACTTCCCATTTACATCAATATTTAAGAACTGACAGAACTTAATTATTTTGTGGATCATTCTTCAGTAATCGTCTCTCCTCCTGCTGGTCCTTATCCTGTAGTAAAATCCTTCCTAGTCTCCTAGGAATACATATTCAAGATACGGATCTTTAGGTACAAAAATATTTACAGTCCATAGATGGCCCACTCCAAAGATTCATATACTGAACTCAAATTTATAGGAGGCGGAGTAGGCACTGCCGGGGGCTATAACTTAATGGGCCACAAAACGTCAATCAACTACCCAACATAGCTACTTTATAGAGTAATTTCTGTCTGTTCTCGAACTTTATTGTAAGTTGCAGATATACTGTATTGAACTGCCTTAGTTAGACTCTTGGTGGAATAGACATTTTCAAGGTGACCTCACTGTGTGTCCAAATTAGATTTCGCTGTCATCTGTGCCACTCTTAATTCTTAGTAGTGTGACAACAAAATATCCGGATCTTTATTCAGAGATGAGTCACTGGCAGTTTACAGAGCAGTTTCGTGCCAGCTTTGGAGAGTTAAATCTATGACCTCCCCTCCCCATCGAAATTTCTGTTGCATGCCATAACGCCTTTGTAAAGGGTGAGTGGTTTCTGTTATCCAACATGCAGATTTCTCTCCCTATATTTATATTGCAGTCACTCACTTTATATAAACGCATTGGGTAAAGTGAAGGGAGGTTCTGGCTGCAAATACTTTTTAGAAAGCAACATACTAAAGTGCGTGTGACACCAGTCCTTACAATATCACTGATATGAAGACCTTTATATCATCATCATTTATTTCTTGGTTACAGTTTTTATCTTGAATCTTTTTTTAACATGTTTATTACCCCAAAATATTATCAAGATAGAACACTTACCTAACAGATTTCTCAACCCGTCACAGGCGTCATTAATTTCAGGGATGATTAGACATATTTATTAGATTGTTCTGGGACTCATGAGAAACATCTCTAATGTGACTATTTATTAAAATGTCATAATTGCAAAAAATGGCTTTTATAAACCAGACACAAGCTCTGTGTCACTAAGAAGCATCGAGAGACACCACCTCTGAAATATTGGAAAGGGGATGGGGATGTTTAGTGGGTGCCGGAGCACTGTCTGGTGTTCTCCTTGTGTAAGGCAAGATTCTATCATTAGACATTGAAAACTATGTCACACAGCTAAGGCCTCGTTCACATCTGCGTTGGGGCCCGTTCTAACGTTCCGTCTGAGCTTTCCGTCAGAACGGGACCCTGAACAGACACAAACTGACACAAACGGAAACCAGAGGTTTGATTTTAATGGTGACGGATCCGGTGCCCCTGGTTTCCGTTTGTCTCTGTTGTGCACCAGACCCGTCATTTTGCCGGAAGCAATAGCGTAGTCGACTACTCTATTGCTTCCAGCAAAACGACGGGTCTGGTGCACAATAGAGACAAACGGAAACCAGGGGCACCGGATCCGTCACCATTGAAATAAACGATGATGGAAACGGAAACCTCTGGTTTCCGTTTGTGTATATTCAGGGTCCCGTTCTGACGGGAAGCTCCGACGGAACGTCAGAGCGGGACCCCAATGCAGATGTGAACAAGGCCTAAATGTAACCATATGTTAGTGATTTTAGATGGCGGACTTATGAACAATTAGCCGTTTGTAGTTGATCTGGTTAATTGTTTTAATGGATGACAATGCCATTCATTACAGTGACAAATTGCAAATAGATCTCTGCATAGGTCTATGAATAGACAGAACAAGTTAACTTTGATGCAGGGAGGACAATAATGTCGCATGCATATTGTTTGCTATTTGTCGTTCATTATGGCAGATTAACTACTACAGTCGTGTCAGATCAAGTTTTTGACAAGCACTTGCATTAGTTGGCATCTGCTCAAACGTTTGTGTGATGAAAAGCAGACAACTTGCACCAGATGGTCTAAATCTGTCATTACAGACAACTATGATCACAAGTGTACGGACCACCAAGCCGCACAGCCGACACACCTCTGCAATGTCCCACTCTTTTTAAAAAGGAGATTCTTCTTAGGTATCTAAGAGAAAGTCAAGGGTACAAGTATTAATAATTTCAGAATTCTGTTTTATATACTGTATAACCGTATAGGTGGCCATACACCTTCAAAAGCTGTTGGCCGAACGCTCGTTTGTCCATCAGCTATTTCTCCTGACCTCCACACGCATGCTCGGTTCGGCCAAGTGTGTATATATTCTCAATGGAGATAGGGAAAGAAGCTGCTGCCAGACCTCTGGCATTGGCTTATCTTCCTTGAGAATAAAGTATTGGGATTGGGCATGTTAAAATTCAATCCTATTTTTCTAGACGTCTGCAAAACATATGTCGACCTAACATCTAATACACATTAGATGGTCGGCAGTTGCCGTCTAAATCGGCAGGTTCAGGTCGATATAAGTCTAATGTGTATGGTCACCTTAAGAGCCGACCAAGAGAATTTCAGTAAAACTACAACATGTTCAAGACATTCCACTGACGGAGATTAAATCTGGTCTCTAGTGATTCAGCACTTTGCCCAAGTTGAAATTTTAATTTTCTTAAAAGCTAAATCTTGAGGAAGTTTTATTCTGGTAACTCTGTAAGATAACAGTGGATGTCTACTAATTTTTATAATTCTTTAAAGAAAACGGACTGGATTGGAAGATGATGGACTTCATATGCACTGATGGTACCTTCCATACTGGGGAAGTGAACCTGACATTAGAGCTTTGGAATAGATAGGTTTTTTTTGCACGAAAGACATTGCATTTCAGTGCATGTGTATTGAACTGTTCAAATTCCACTTGTCACAAATTGTGTCTGTTTCGATAAAATGTCAATGTTTGATATGTATAGAAAATTACATGTACTTTTTTTTTTTTTTAAAAAAAAACATTTACGCTACATAAATCCATTCCAAGAACAACATTTCCAGTCATCGGCAGCAAGTTAATGTACAAACAGGATGGATTATGTTACAATTACAACAGAAATATCAAACAGAGACATAACAACCAAATTTTTCGGCTGTAATAGAACAAGTCTAGAGAAAATCAAATTGTTACCTTTTTAAAGACATATAAATCCTGTACCAGGGAGTATGCCCACCCATGCAGAGGCTACAACAACGTCCTACAACGAACGTTATACCAAGACTCCAGTAAAAAATTATACGGGACTGTCAAAATATGCAAAAATTCTAATTAGAGGATGAAGGATGAACACATGACCTCAATATGACCACCTGAAGATGCCAGGACTTATGTTACGGGGTGGGGGGAAGAAGTTCCGGACGATCTATATTCAGACCATAGAGCCCAATGCACTCAATCTGTTATATGTATTCAGGCGTACAGCTACCATCTTCTCCATAACATAATCAAATTGCACTAAATTAATTAATTCCGCTATTGTAAGCGGATCTGGGGATTTCCAGGATCTAGCTATCAATAGTCTAGCAGCCAAGTTGACATGGTCAGCAATACACCGGAGATCTGTAGGGATGTCAGCCAGGCCAATAAAGCATAGTGCAGGGGATGGGGAAACAGTGAACTGTACAATAGAAGAGATTAAATGTGAATGTTGCTTTCCAAAAATTGAGTACCAGAGGGCAAGTCCACCACTCATGCATATAGCTACCTAACATACTGCAACCCCTCCAACAAGATGGAGAGTAAGTAGCATTAAATTTGGCAATTTCCGAAGGGGTTCTATACCACCTGAGCCGTATTTTTTGCGCTTTTTCTCTATGGCTAGCACCTTTTGAAATTCTGGAGACCCAATGTATTGCAGAATACCACTTGGTTAATGAAATGCCGAAATTTAGATCTGATTCCGAATGTAGCAAATACCCTCGTTTGATTAAAGACTGAGATCGGGAGACCCCAGAATAAAACAAAGAGATCCCTTTAGGTTTGGGTGATGCTGGGGTAAGTATTGTATATGCACTAATAGGGAATACCGGTGTGTCCAGGGTTCTAGGCTGTAAGATATGGCGAATTTGAAAGTATTTGAACAGATCATGCTTGGGAAGATTGTATGTCTGTACCAAACTGTGAAACGGTATTAGTGAATCACCATCATAAAGAGAGCCGATGTCACGTATCCCAGCCAATTCCAAAGTATTTAAGGTGAAGTCTGGCAAAAATGAAGAGAGGTAGCAGAGAGGCAGTAGCCTCAAGGATACACACTCCGACACTGGCGCAGCTGAAATAAGATATTTCCAGGAGGCTACAGAAGCAACAATAGAAAGCTAATTTTTACACAATGAAGGGCGCTTAGGGCCGTCAAGTAACAGAAGGGAGACGAGGGCGAACCCAACCGTGATCCTCTCAATCTCTGCCCATCTGAGATCTGTATTATGCCACCAGTGGTACACATGGGTAAGAACAGTAGAGTGAAAGCATTTTTTTAACGTCTGGGACTCCCATCCTCCCAGAGGACCAAGGTCTAGCCATCGTGGAAAACCGTATCCTTGGTTTCCTTCCAGTCCATATGAAATCCGTAAGTCGTTTTTGTAGTTTGAAGAGATAAGCATTGGAAACCGAAATAATTACCGTACGAAACATATATAATATTACCGGCAATATCATCATTTTTACTATCTTACCAGCCCAGGAGATCATAGGTTTTGAAATAATTTGGAGACTTTAGAAAGCAGTGGGATATAATTCTTTGTGAAGAGGGCTGAACTAGGGCTGGTAATGGATACTCCTAAATATGTAATCTGATCCTCCTTTCACTCATAGGGAAATTAGGCACTCACAGCAGTTTTAGTGGTTGAATCCATTCCTATATTCAATATTTGGGACTTAGCTGAACACTGAAATAGCATCCTGAACAGAGGTTAAGGATTGGAGAGGATCCGTAATTGCTAAGAGAACATCATCAACATAAAGACCAATTTTGTGGACCCTGGAACCGACTGCAATACCCCGAATATTTGGATCACTGCGTATCAACTCTGCCAATGGTTCCATAACTAAGGCAAATATAATAGGGGATAATGGACAGCCTTGACGCGTGCCATTCTTTATCCTAAAGGGGTCGGACAAAAAACCTGATGAAAGAACTCTAGCTGACGGAAACAAGTATAATGCAAGGGTAGAGGATTTTATGAAGCCTCTGATACCAAAGTGCTCCAAAAGGTGAGACAAATAATCCTAATGCACTCGATCAAACGGCTTCTCCGTGTCTAACGCTAAGAGCAGAGAAGGCCTTCGAGAGGCCTCCGCACACTGCACCAGATCCATAAACCTACGAGTTCCATCTCGGGCCTGTCGTCCCGCCACAAACCCTACTTGATCTGATTTAACTAACTCGGGGACAATTCGGAAAAGTCTATTTGTGAGAATTTTTGCATATATTTTAATATCCAAATTCAAAAGGGAGATCGGGCAGAAATTAGCTGGAGATATAGGATCTTTCCCAGGCCTTGGGAGAGTAACTATAGTGGCAGATATAATTTCCTCTGGGGAAAGTACCTTCTGATGCAGCCTTATTGAAGACTTGCAGGAGATGAGGGGCTAAAGTTTTGGCATATAGTTTGTAATAATTGTTCATAAACCCATCAGGGCCAGGAGCCTTAAATAACTTAAGGGAAGCTATGGCTTTAAGTATCTCAGGCTCTTATTTGGGCCGAAAGATCCTGTAACGGGATTGTGAAACTTGTGGCAGTGGAACAGTTTTAAGAAATTCTGTGATATCAGAACCCGTAGGTTGATATGTGTTGCTATCTTCTTGTAAATTATATAAGGCACTATAATAAGCTTGAAATTGCTCAGCAATCAGTCTAGGATCCAGGATTTTATGCCCCTTTTCGTCTATAAGATAGGCAATGAGAGAGTGTGGCGCTATTTGTTTTAGTTTCTTAGCCAAGAATGCTCCAGCCTTGTTATTATGCATGTAAGTATGCATTTGCATGCGTTTGAGATATAAATCATGCTGGGAAGCAAGTAGAGATTGTAAATTTAAGCGTAAGGACCGCAATTCAGTCGCATATACTACTGAGGGGGCTGCTTTGTTTTTCAAGTCCAAACTCAAGATTTTCTTCGTTAGTTCGAATATCTCCTTTTCCCTTTTCCGTTTAGCCTGTGAGCAAGCTTTTATCAGCATACCTCTCATATAAGCCTTATGGGCGTTTCACAATACATGTGGACAAGAAACTGTGCCCTCATTAGTGGAAAAATACTGCGTCAATTCTTCTGTCAATTTATTTTTATGATCAGAGTGGTGGAGGATATAATCGTTTAAACGCCAGTGGGAGGGGCCGTGAGGAAAAATTTTCGGCTAAAGAAAGGGAAATCAGGGCATGGTCTGACCAGGTGATCTGTCCAGTATCAGTGGACTGAGATTGCAGGAGTCTCCTATTATTTACTAAAAATAAATCCATTCTAGAATATTTGACATTTGGGGAAGAGAAGAAGGTATAGTCCTTATCTCCCCAATGCTGGCACCTCCACACGTCATATAGGCCCTCCTCCAGAAGAGTCGCAGCAAAGGGGGAAGGGTGTCTACATCTAGCAGTGGAGTCTATGGACGGATCAATGGTCATATTAAAATCCCCACCAATAACCAACAGACCTTGCGTTGCTGTCTTAATTTTCGGCAGTAAGGAGTTCAAATAATGGTGTTGACGTTTGTTGGGAAAATACACATTAAATATAGTGTACAAAATATTATTAATTTCACACACCAATCCAAAAAACCGCCCCTGTGGGTCTTGAATAAGCGATTTAAAGGTAAAGGCTACCGTATTCTTGACAGCTATCATAATCCCTTTACGCTTAGCTGAGCAGGAGGAGGTAAAAATATGCGGAAATAATTTGTTAGAAAATGTAGGGGATTTATCTATATGAAAGTGCTTTTCTTGTACCAATAAGATATCACATTTTAAATTCTTGGCCTCACGCCACAAAACTTAGTTTGAAGGGACTTTTTAGCCCCCTTACATTAATTCAGGAAAAGCGTATCACCCTAATGAAGCATCAAGGAATGCCAACAGACGTGTGGAGATACCAGTAAAATAATTCCCATACAATTGCTGGACGCAATAGCCTGGAAAATACAGTAGTAGGTAACAGTTTCTGCAAAAATAGATTCTTATCAGCCGTATAACAGAATCAATAGTACATAGTACATAAAGTATTAGAATAAAACAAACCATAATTGGGCAAGCTAAGAACATTCATAGTGCGATACACGCACTGATTTATCCGGGGGGAGGAAAACAAGCACATTTGGAAAGTGTGTAATTTAGCATTAAAGCTAACCGGATAAAGGGTACTAGATCTCAGGGAATTCAATCTGGAAGTTCCACATAATATACTTGGTAAAGTAGTATGTTTATGGAAGCCTGTGGTGTGCCATTCCGGAACCAGCGAAGAGGGTGCCCGAGGATCTCCTGGTCTAGGGGACAGGTCAGGGATACGGATGTTCCACTTGCGTAACAGTGACAAACCTTCTTCCACCAAAGCAACAGCAGTTGGAACACCGTTATACGATATTAACAATTTTGTAGGGAATCCCCACTTGTATTTTATACTGTGCTTCGTAACTGGAATAAAGTCCCTGCGCGCCTGAAGAGTGGCAGCCGAAAGATCCGGAAATAAAGAAATGGAGGTGTAAGGGTTAGGTATCGTACCCATCTTTCTCGCCTCAAACATCAATCTTTCCTTTATGTGATAGAAAGTAATTTCTACTCACCGTAAATTCTCCTTCCTTTAGTCCTAGCAGCAGCATCCATGGGGATATTCTATCCTCCTAGAATATAGGACAGGTGGTATCAATTTATTTGAATTAATTGGCTACCCTATAAGAGCTAGCCTCACAGCTGGTCACATCGTGTATTTATAACAGTAAAAGAAAAAAAAAACGCTAGCACTAAAGGAAAGAGAATTTATGGTAAGTAGAAATTACAGTTTCCTTGACGTCCTCAGCAGCAGCACCCATGGGGATGTAGCACAAAACCATTTTAGGGTGGGTCCTCTTTAATTGCGGATAAAATGACCGCTTCACCAAAAGCCGTTTCTCCATCTCTTCTGATGTCTAGCTTATAATGTTTTACAAACGTATGTGGAGAGGTCCACGAGGCTGTTCTGCAAATCTGATCGATTGGAATGCAATTTTTCTCTGCCCATGACGTGGATATGGCTCTAGTTGAGTGAGCTCTGAGGCTCTGTGGAGTCTGTAAACCAGCCTGCGTGTAGCAGATAGTAATCACCTCCCTTATCCATATGGACAGGGATGACTTGATGATTTTTGGCCTTATTCTGGCCCTGAAATTATAGCAAAAGATTGTCAGATTTTCTAAACTCTTTTGTTCGATGAATATATGTTTTTAAGGCTCTACCGGCATCTAATGAGTGCAGTTTCCATTCTTATCCTGATGATGGCTCTGGACAGAACACAGGTAACTCAATCTGTTGATTAATGTTTTGGGGTGAAATAAGGTAATGTCCTCATCAGGACACGGTCCTGAAGAAAAAGTAGATAAGGCTCAGCCGATCCAAGAGCCTGTATGTCACTGACCCTCTTGGCTGTTGTTATAGCTACTAGAAAACAGACTTTTAGCGATAGATATTTCAATGTCACCGACTGTAAGGGCTCAAACGAGGGTTCAGAGAGGTGATTGAGCACCACACATAAATCCCACTTATGGATTGGATCAGTTACTGTTGGTCTGATCTGATACTGTTGGACTGCTTTAACGAATCTCTGAATGAGAAGTTCAGATAGTTTCTTGCCTAATAGGGCAGATATTTTTACTTTAATTGTGCCTGGCTTGAGCCCTTTTTCAAAATCCTCCTGTAGGAAATCTAATATGTTCTGGATGGATGAGGAGGAGGAGGAAAGTTGGTGGTCCTTGCACCATTTAAGAAATGCCAACCTAATCCTGCCATAGGTCTTGTTGGTCGCAACCCCTCTAGATTGTAAGAGGGTGTTGATGACTCTCTCTGACAGTCCTGAGTTGGCCAAAAGGGAGCGATCAACCTCCATGCTGTCAACTGGAGACGGTTTAGGTGGGGACAATAGCGATTGCCTTGTGTCACAAGGGATGGAATCTGAGGCAGGACCCTGAAGACTCCCTTGCTCATTGACATGAGTAGGGAGAACCACGCTCTTTTTGGCCAGAAAGGGCAGATGGCAATTGTTGAGACTTGTTCTCGTTTGATCTTCTGTGAGACCTTTGGGATCATCGGGATGGGCGGGAATATGTACGCCAGGTGGAACTTCTATGGTATGGATAGAGCGTCTATGAGCCACGGCTTGTCTGCCCTGAACAGGGAGCAAAATAGGTCCACCTTTGTGTTCTCTCATGTAGCCATCATCAGGTCCACTTGCGGCTGACCCCAGAATTCCACTATCTGATTGTAGACTTGTTGGTTTAGAAACCATTCTCCTGGTAGCAGAAGGTCGCGGCTCAGCCTGTCTGCTATAATGTTGAGGGTCCCTTTTTATATGCACAGCTGTTGAGCATAAACTTCCGCCCACGATAGGATCGGTGCCACTTCTATAAGAAGGGCTATGGATCGGGTGCCTCCCTGGTGGTTCAAGTAGGAGACTGTGGTCGCATTGTTGGAGCGAACTCTGATCGCTTTCCCCTGGACGGCTTGGTGAAAATATGTAAGGGCTCTCATGACTGCTCGCATCTCTGCGATTTGAGGATAGATACCTCTCAGTCGGAGGCAAGGTGCCCTTCACCATTTGTCCTGCCGTATGAGCTCGCCAACCTGAGCTGGACGCGTCTGTCGAAATGTCGACCCACGATTGGGGGGCAAAGGATCTGCCGTTTTTTAGACGAAACCACCATCTTAGGGAGGCTCTTGTGTCTCTGGAAATAATCACAGTATTGTCCAGAGTTTTTATGTCTCGGTTCCAAACCTGCAGGATTTCCTGCTGTAAAGGTCGCATGTGCCATTTCGCCCACTCTATAGCCTCGCTAGCCGATGTCATCAGACCCAGAACTTTTATCATCAGATGAATTGATACTGGTCTGATCTGGCTGAGATGCCGTGCGGCCTCCTGTATATGACACCGTCTTTCTGGTGGAAGGTAGATCATCATCTGTCGAGTATTCGAGAGAAACCCCAGGAACTGCTTTTCCTGCGATGGCTGAATGTGGGATTTTTCCCCATTGATGAGCCATCCCACTGCTTGAATCACTGACAGCACGATTTGTAGATGAGGGCTGCCTCTGAATTGGCTTTTATCAGCCAGTCGTCCAGATAGGGTATTATGGAAATGCCTTTCCTCCTGAAACTGGCTAGTACTGCCACCGTGACCTTGGTGAACACGTAGGGGGGCGACGATATCCCAAAGGGCAGAGACGTGAATTGTAGATGTACCAACTCTCTCTGTATCCAGATGGCAATTCTCAGGAATTTCCTGTATCTTGGCTGAATCGGTACGTGGAGATACGCATCTTTTAGGTCTAGTGTGGCGAGAAAATCCCCTTTGTCAAGTAGAGAGAGTACCGAACGAATGGTATCCATACAGAATTTTGTTCTGCGTATACATTTCTTTAGATATCTGAGATCTATTATTGTTCTCCATTTTCCCGCTTGCTTTGGAACTAAGAATATTCTTGATTAAATTCTTGTCTGGAGTTCCGCGGTGGGAACCTTTTCTAGAGCTTTCATATCTATAAACTCTAGAATAGCTCTCACTAGGAGAGACTGTTTCATATTGGCAAATTTTGAAGTGGCAAGGAATCTGTCTGGGGGGTACGATATGAACTCTATTTTGTAGCCATTTTTTTTACTATGTCTATCACCCAAAGGTCCTTTATAGACCTTTCCCATTGGGGGTAGAAGGATGACAATCTCCCTCCTACAGGTACGTCTCTGGCGTCAGGAATCCAGCCTCCTGCCAGGGCTTGGAGGGTTTATTCCCCTACCTCTCTGACATCTATAGCCGCCTCACTGGGAGTATTGTATACTGGTTGAGGAGGAATTTTCCCCTCTATCTTGTCTCCCTCTCCGGCTTTGACCTCTAGACTGGCCACGAAAGGAGGCTCTCCGTTTATGTTTCCCTGACTGAGGGAGAGATTTACCTTGTTTTTCAGATAGATTCTCCATTAGGGAATCCAACTCCGCTCCAAACAGCCTACTAGGCTGAAACTCCATTGAGCAAAGTGCATTCTTAGAGTGCACATCTGCCCCCCCACCATGGTTTTATCCAGAGGGATTTCCTACCAGCTTATGATAGGGCCATTGCGCGGGCTGCAAATCTGGACTGCTGGACCATGGCGGCAAAGAAAATCTGAGGCTAACGAGACATATTTAAAACTTTTTAGAATGTCATCTCGTGGAACACCATTGTCTGTCTTCCTCCATCTGGAGGAGCCATGATCTCATATTCTTTGCGATAGTAGAATAGGCTAATGCCGTCTTTGCTTGAGATGTTGCCATTAGGTACCCTCTTCGTAAAGCGCTATCGATTCTGTGGTCCATAGGATCATGAAAATTTGAAATGTCTTCACTGGGGACCACTGTACGTCTAAAGAGTCTTGCAATCGCAACATCAACTTTAGGGGTTCCCCCCATTCCTTTTCCTCTTTTTCGTCAATGACAGACTTTGTTTTAAATCTTTTATTTAGAATGGGACCCTTGTCTGCGGACTTCTATTCATTGACCTTTAATTTCTTGATGATGGAGTCAACTTTGAATGCCCTAATTTTTTTGGGCAGTCCATCTATCCCAATTTCATCATATTGCACCCGTTCATCTGAACGGATGGTTTTAAGGAGTCTGGACATCTTTTCTATAGGGAAGATATTTATTTCCTGGTCATTGTCACTTTCGGATGGGGAAGTGTTAACGTCATCGATGACCCTGAAACCATCCACAATGTCGGACTCCCTAGGGGATGACACTTCCTTTTAATGGTCTGGGTCTGTGATGGGATTGAGATGATTCTCCTAATTTTTCCCTCTCATGGGAGAAGGATTCCTTCAATTCAGAGATGGAGTCATGCACAAAATCTTTCATCCATAATAACATTTCTTTATTGGACATGGTTTGGTCTTCTATGGGAAATTCATTGGATCTGCAATCAGTACAGAAAAAATATTCACTACCATCTGGCAGCGGAATATCACATGCCCTGCAGGACAAATGTCTGCATTTTCCAGCAGATTTCCTCACAGATCCTCTATCCTCAGAGCCTTGGCTAGACATCTGTTGATCGAGAATGTGCAGACAGCTATTAGAAAGAAATTGTGCTTCAGCAAAGATTCTAGGACAGGATAACTGTACCTTTTATGATTCTCTGCAATACCAGGATCAGCCAGGACGAGCGATCATATTTGAACATCCCTGGCTGATTTCAATAATGCCCCCTAGTCTTCCTTCTCGGCGGCTGACCAATCAGTGGCCGAGAATAAGCGCATGCGCGGTTGCTCTGGCATCGGAGTGATAGTCCGGCTACAAGAAAATGGCGCCTGCCCCGGACACCCAGCCGGACAATGCGCTGATTGCGATAGGTTAATATGATGTCTCCTCCACGAAAGGAGAGAGAAAAAAACAATAAACTAACAAACCTACGTATAGCCCTGAATCCGACTACCAGACCATGCATAAGTGTCAGCAATAAAACAGGCAGAAGATAGGATATAAATAAATCAAAAATATACTTCCCAGCTCTGCCGACGCCAGAGAAAGGACAGAAAAAAAAACCACGATGTAACCAGATGTGAGACTAGCTCTTATAGGGTAGCCAATGAATTAAAATAAATTGATATCACCTGTCCTATATTCTAGGAGGATAGGATATCCCCATGGGTGCTGCTGCTGAGGACGTCAAGGAAATGTATTCTAGATAGAACATCCCTAGTTGCCTTATACGGAGCTGCTTTGGATTTGGGTATTCTATGCACCCAGTCAATTGTTAGGTTCAGATCTGAGAGGGATGGTGTAATGGTGCCACAGAGAAGTCTTCCATTTTGAGTTCCAAGTGATCAGTATGATCTCCCAAAGCCTTCACATTGGATTGCAGTTTGCGAAGAAAAAAGGAGACACTGTTAATGATGCCATTTTGGAGAAGGACTAACATGTCTTTGAAGGTGTCCACGGTAATTGGGGCATCTGAAGAAGGAAATTTCATAATATCACAAGGCTCATCCGCCATAACCTGAGACAAAACATCACCTATTTCTGAACCTTTCTTCTTAGCTGGACATTTACTTGTAGGCAAAGCCGTGGGGGAGGATGCAGTTCTACTTTTAGCGCTATCCCCACCATTTGCTGAGTCCCTTGAGGAATCTTTATCCTCAGAAAGTGCCTCATCAACATGTAGTGAAAGGCTAGGAGGGGACACTTCCCCAGACATCTGGGTGAGAAGATCAACCGGTGAAGAGCCTTCATCCTGCGGTACAGCAGAGTTGGCAAAGTAGTCCGTAAGCTTCCTGGGGATAGTTTTGCCCCTGAATTTTGTCATGGTAGACTATAATATAAGCAGTATATGTACAGTCAGAATGACACCGAGTAAAGAGTAACAGGAGGAACATCCTTGTATTAATAATGAGTACAATAAAGGATGCTAAGAATCCAAATCACACCAGGTATTAATGCTTCTCTTATATCACATTTAGTACAGGAACGCTGCAATAAAAGTAGACTCTAGTGGCATTGAGGAGCAATCTTAGTCCGCTTCTTCAGGGCCAGACAAGGCCATGAGATAACACCCCTGGGATGGAGAGGTATCAGCCTCCAACAGTCATTTGTATCCGCTCCTGTACTCCACAATTGACCAGCCTCTAGGTGCTCCTATGCGGCCAGTGCTAATTTCTGCCAGCGAAAAATGAGTCCGATGCTGCAGGGCTGAACAAGGCCTCAGACAGGCAGGCAAAGAAACAAGGAGCTATATATGCCTGATGTCCACTCAGGTACTCAGCGTGCCCTTCTATGAAGGGGAGTGTAGCAGGCAGAGACCAAGATGCCTGATGGAAATAGATTGTTAATGCGCCTAATGCAACACGCGGCCGCTCAGGCCGAGTCACCGGCCGACTTCCGATACACTTTGGGGGCCAAGATCCCTGTATGTGACAGTACCTGGTTAGGTCCTGAGGCAGTGCAGGTGTGAGCTGACCAGTTTAGATGGGTTAACTCTGCAGTGTGCCGCTTTGAGCGAGGTGCTTGTCAGGAGCAAGGTCTTCAAGCAGCCATTCTCCTCGGCCGCTAGGCTCCGCCCCCATTACATGTACTTTTTAACAAACAAACTCATAATAAAACCGTGAACTAGAGATCTATCCCCATTATTTTAAACTTCATGGGCTCTTCTTACATGCAGAAAGTTAACCCAACTGATTTGCAGAACTTCAATTAATCTTAATACGTTATATATAGATATACAGCTGCCAAATAAGGTTTCTTTATTTAACCTTCTTCACATTTGTGACAACTTTTGAATCTCCATCCACATCAATAGTTACAGTATAGACTGCTTGGGTAAACATTGGCTGGCCATTGTCTGTTCCTCATATTTCTGTCCTCAAAGGGGTTAACTGCTTCAGACAATTCTATTTTGTTAGAAGGGTCCCTCAGCAATAAGCTGATCATGGGATGCCCCGCATATAATACCTGCAGCGACCAGCTGGAATCTGTGCGTAAGTAAACGTTTGATCAACTTTTTATTTTCTAGCAGCAGTGTAATATAAATATATTTTGTAATATACTTTATTAATGAATTTGGGCTCCTTTTTGTGTTCTATGTGTTGTAAATGGCTACTCTGACACTTTATTACTACATTTTATTTCTTGTATTTCTCCTGTTGATAGCAGAAATCCGTACACCGTTTAAATGTAACGGTGTACAGACTCTGCTGCCTGTGAGTATGGGTGGGGGGGGGGGGGGTGGCCCCATCCTGACTTCGTGAAGGTCTCTCTGCCTCTATAGACTGCACAGTTCTCTTTAGTGTAACCGGCAGCTTCAGAGTGCAGGGAAGAGGCTGTGATGAGCTTTGCTGCTGTCCGGTCTATAGTATGTGTGAGAGGCTCTTCCCTAGAAATAGCGCAGGTCTAGCGGCTCCCTGTCCCCTCTTCCCCTGTCCATAGTACTGTAACCGGCATAAGCAGAGCACAGGGAAGAGACTGTGATGAGCTCTGCTGCTGTCCAGTCTATAGTATGTGTAAGAGGCACTTCAGTAGCAGATGAAGTGCAGGTCTAGTGAGGGTACAAGGGAGCCGCCGCTAGACCTGCGCTACTTCTATGGAAGCGCCTCTGACACATGCTATAGACCGGACAGCAGCAGAGCTGTCATTCTCTTCCCTGCACTCTGCTGCTGCTGGTTACAGTACTGTGGACAGGGGAATGAAGGGGTCAGGGAGCCGCCGCTAGACCTCCAGATGTGATATTTATCCGAGTGCTATCAGATACTTTATAAAACCAACTTTAGAATTTGGGAACGTTTCGACCCGTGACTAGTGCAGGGTCTTTCTCAAGGCTTGAGAAAGACCCTCCACTTGTCACGGATTGAAACGTTGCAGTTTTTTTTACTGGATGTTTGACCAATAAAGGAACATATTGATTGAAATTTGGGAGATGTGTGCTGCTGTTCAACCATGCGTTTTCTGAGGATTACATTACGTCAGACTGGGTTTGTCTGATTTTACAGCGTGACACCGCTCCTGATATCGGGATTTGTTCTGCTTCAAATATTTTCGTTTTTGGATTATATCCTGTGGATATGTCATAAATGTCCCTGATGGGAAAATCCCTTTAATGAATTTAATGAAAGTGTAGTTACTCTTTAAACATTACACCATTTGCATTGAAGTCAAAGGGCTGGCAATGCATGAATAATGTCGTGTTCGCCACAGGCGCCTTTTTGTACTATTCAAAATTTCTTTATAGGGTATTTGAAAATGTTTGTTTTTTTTTAATCCATACATCTCCTTCAAAAGTTAATTTATTAAGTTGATCTTGGAGAACTTTTCTAAAATTATATTTATACTGGCACCATTATTAACCCCTTCAGGACCCAGCCTGTTTTGGCCTTCAGGACACAGCCGATTTTTTCAAATCTGACGTGTTATTTTATGTGGTAATAACGTTGGAATGCTTTTTACCTATCCAAGCGATTCTGAGATTGTTTTCTCGTGACATATTGTACTTTAATTTAGTGAAAGAATTTGGTCAATAATTTTTGTATTTATTTCTGAAAAACACCAAAATTTAGAAAACAATGTACAAAAATTAGCATTTTTCTAAATTTAAACGTATCTGCTTGTAAAACAGATAGTAATACCACACAAAATAGTTACTAGTTAACATTTCCCATATGTCTACTTTATGTTTGCATCGTTTTTTGAACGTCCTTTTATTTTTCTAGGACGTTACAAGGCTTAGCAGCAATTTCTCATATTTTAAGGAAAATTTCAAAAGGCCATTTATTCAGGGACCAGTTCAGTTCTGAAGTGGATTTGAGGGTCTTATAAATTAGAAAGTCACCCCATTTTGAAAACTGCACCCCTCAAGGTATTCGAATCAGCATTCACAAAGTGTTTTAACCGTTTAGGCGTTTCACAGGAATTAAAGCAAAGTAGAGGTGAAATGTACAAATTAATTTTTTTTGCGGAAATTAATTTCTAATAAAAAATTTTTTGTAACAGAAGGTTTTACCAGAGAAATGCAACTCAATATTTATTGCCCAGATTCAGCCGTTTTTAGATTTATCCCACATGTGGCCCATGTGTGGTAATGGACTGAAACACAGGCCTCGGTAGCAAAGGAGCACCCAGTGGATTTTGGGACTCCTTTTTTTTTAGAATATATTTTAGGCACCATGTCAGGTTTGAAGAGGTCTTGTGGTGCCAAAACAGTGGAAACACCCCAAAAGTTACCCCATTTTGTAAACTACACCCCTCAAGGAATTTATCTAGTGGTATAGTTAGCATTTTGACACCACAGGCTTTTTGCTAAATTTATTAGAATTAGTCTGTAAAAATGAAAACCTACTTTTTTTCTGAAAAAACATAGAAATTTGTAATATTTACAAGGAATAATAAAGAAAATGCACCCCAACCTTTGTAAAGCAATGTCTCCCGATTACAGCAATATCCCATATGTGGTAATAAACTGCTGATTGGACCCACAGCAGGGCTCAGAAGGGAAGGAGCACCATTTTGATTTTGGAGCACGGATTTTGCTGGATTGTTTATCGGTGCCATGCCGCGTTTGCAACGCCCTGGAGGGACCAAAACAGTGGAAACCCCCCAAGTTACCCCATTTTGGAAACACCCCTCAAAATTTTTCAGAATTTATTAGAATTAGGCCATGAAAATGAATATCACTATTTTTTTACACTAAAATGTTGCATTTTCTCATTTTCACAAGGGATAAAGGAGAAAAAAAACAACCAATTTTTGTAAAGCAATTTCTCCCGAGTACGAAAATACCCCACATGTAGTCAAAAGTTTTTTTCATTAGAAATGAATTAACCCTTTGAGGACTGATCCATTTTTTGCTTTCTTATTTTCGTTTTTCACTCCCTGCCTTCCAAGAAGCATAACTTTTTTCTTTTTCCATCAGTAGAGTGATGCTTGGAGAAGGGTATACAAAAAAGAAGAAAAGGCGCTCCTCTCGGGTGATACTGTATTGGGTCTTTGAAATATCTTTGAATAGTGAATTGGTTTTCCACTCACCTGGTTCCGTTGTGCAGGATCATCAGCCCAACTTGACTTAAATGCTCGTCTGGAAGACTTTCCGGTACACTATGCTAGCCTCAGGAGCCGACCCACGGTGGATACCTCCAAACCTGGAGTCTCCTCGACGTTGTCTTTTCAATGGTTATACGAGTTGTGGCAAAAAAAACCTCCTTTCTTTGGGCGCTTCCGTGTAGCAGAAATTCCGTTCACTCCAGACCCGTTTTTTGGTAAAAAATATTTTTTTATTTTCACATCACATAAGTGACAACTTATAAAAACATAGATGGATGGGGAGATAAATAGGGGAGAGCTGCAACGCGTTTCAACGCCGGACTGGCGTCTTCGTCAGGCAGTTAAAAAAACCTTTTTAAAAAAATATTTTTTACCAAAAAACGGGTCTGGAGTGAACGGAATTTCTGCTACACGGAAGCGCCCAAAGAAAGGAGGTTTTTTTTGCCACAACTCGTATAGTCAGTAGAGTGATGTGAGGGCTTCTTTCTTGTGGGAAGAATTGTAGAATGTCCTGGGAAACTGAAATAAATAGGAAAATATAGGAAAAAAATCTGATTCCATTTTTTTGGGGTTTTCGTTTTTACAGCTTTCGCCATGCGGTAAAAACGAAAACTACAGCGATTTTGGCGGTTTAAATTATTTAAGTTTTTTACGGTGTTCACCGTGCGAGTTAAATAATGGTGTATTGTAATAGTTCGGCCTTTTACGGACGTAGCAATAACAATTTTGTTTATTTTTTTTAATTACTTTAGAAGAAAAATGGGAAAAGGTGTTTTGTTTTTTTTAACTTTAAACTTTTTTCTTTCTCACTACTAATAACTTTAATTCTTCTACACATTTTATTAGTCCCCTTAGGGGACTTGAACCAGCAATCACTGGATTGCTGGTACAATATACTGCATTACTAATGTATTGCAGCATATTTTTATTTTTACAGGCTTCTATAACCGCGCGATACACAGCTGACAACCGCAGCGTATTGAGCGGGCTCAGCACGTGAGCCGGCTCCATACATCAACCCCCGCACCATGACGTGCAATTAAGTCATAGTGCGCAAAGGGGTTAATGCACAGCGGATGGTGTGAATATTGCCATTTTCCACTGATATGCCATTTTAGTGCAAAATATGTTGTGCCCAGTTTATGCCACTGAAGACAAATACCTCATAAAGCGTTAAGGGGGTTCTCCCGGGTATGGCGATGCCATATATGTGGGCGCAAACTGCTGTTTGGGCACCCTGCAGGGGTCAGAAGGGAGGGACGCCATTTTGCTTTTGGAGCGCAGATTTTGCTTGGTAGTTTTTCTTTTTTGGGTTTCGCTGGTATTTCAGTTTATAATGTGGGGGCATATGTAATCTGTGCGGAGAACATCAGGGCATAATAAGAGGGTATAATAATGCGGTAAATAAATAATAATCCGCAGACATGTGGCCGGTGTCGCACTGATAAATGGCGCCCGATGTTATCCGCTTTTGGAACACTCTGCACATTTTGCATCGCCATATTCTGGGAGCCAGAACTTCTTTATTTTTTCACCACCGGCGCTGGGTGAGGGCTTATTTGTTGCGGGACAATCTGTACTTTTCATTGGTACCATTTTGGGGTACATGCGATTTTTTTTTTAATCACTTTTTATTCAATTTTTTTGCAAGCCGGGTGACCATAAACAAGCAATTCTGACAATGTTTTTTTAGTTTATTTTTTTGCGGCGTTCACCGTGCACTATAAATGACAATTTTACTTTATTCTGTGGCTCGGTACGATTATGGCGATACCAGATGTATATAGTTTTTTTTATGTTTTGCAGCGTTTGCACAATAAAATCACTTTTTTATAAAATAATTCATTTTCTGTGTCACCATATTCTGAGAGCCGTAACTTTTTTTATTTTTCAGTCAAAAAAGCTGTGTAAGGGTTTGTTTTTTGCGGGACAGGTAGTAGTTTTTATTGGTACTATTTTTGGGTAAATGCGACTTTTTGATCACTTTTTATTCTCTATTTTGGGAGGGTGGTGACCAAAAAATAGCGATTCTGGTGTCGTTTTTTGATTTATTTTTTTTGGGGTGTTCATCGTGCGGGAAAAGTAACATTATAGTTTTATAGTTGGGGTCGTTAAGAACGCGGTGATACCAGATATGTGTACTTTTTTTAACCTGTTCATTTTTTTCCTATAATGAAAGACTTATTATAGGAAAAAAAGCAGTGTTTGTTTATGTAATTTATAACTTTTATTTTTACACTTTTTTTAAAACATTTTTATTACTTTTTTTACTTGTCCCACTAGGGGACATTTAGACTTGCAGCTTTGATCGCTGCTAGAGTACATTACACTACCTACGTTGTGTAATGTGTTCTAACTGTCATTATGACCGTTAGGCCGGAGGCTGCTCCTCCGAGGCTTCCGTACATGGCAACCCGGAGGTCATTGTCTGGCCTCCGATTCCCACGACAAGCATTGGCAGCCCGCACAATCACTTCGTGGGGGCTGCCGATGTGCTTCAAACCCCTTAAATGTAGCGAACGCAATCTGTCGCCGCATTTATGGGATTAATTGCCGAAATCAGCGGCAATGGTCCACTGACCGGCAAGGCTGGAGTGTCAGCTGTCGGGGACAGCTGACCTCCCGGTTCCCGGACACTGCCCGTTAGGACAGTGTGCGCCGGGAACTACTCCGCAACTGTACGTCCGGATGCGGGAAGCAAGCCCTCTGCAGATCGTACAGTTGCGGAGCAAGGCGGGAAGAGGTTGAGGAATGGAATTATAAATTCCCTTTCAGGGAGGTGTGAGATTAAAAAGGTTATAAGTACCATCTACCATCTAACCTTATAAGGATTCTTTGTTTAAAATAATATTAGTAATAGTTAGATATAAGGAAAGAAGAAGCATAGGGGTTTTTCCAGCATCTAGTATGAAGCGCAGTGAGCTTCCAAGGTTCCTTCAGCCTCTGCTTACTGATTTTTAACAGAAGGACAGAACCTATTTATAACCATGGCATTATTTGTTGGGAATGAACACCTTGTTTAAAACAGAGTTCAGAGTAATGAGGACTACATAACACTGTGGAGCCACTGCTTTGTGTTACTATTTATCCTTCTATTTTATTTAGAAATGCATGGTAACAAGATCTCAGTCATGTAGAAGCGGCAGACCATATGCTTAGATTGCTATTTCGATTTCTGCTACATTCTGAGGGATAATATACAGATCTCTGCTTTTTTTTTCCAGGATGCCCCAATCAAAAAGAAGAGGCCAGTGGTGAAGGAGGAAGATCTGAAAGGTGCCAAAACTAAGCTTGGGCAGCAAACGCCAATCAAATCCAAGACATACCAAGTTATGAAGGAATGTGGTGAGTACGGGCCTATCTCATCAAAATGCATTTAGAGCAGTCCTCCAGTCAGATATTTAAAGAGAACCTTTCACCTGCCCAAACATGTCCAGCTGAGTGCAGCATGTTATAGGAAAGGCTTCACAAACACGGTCTCACTTGAAATAATTTTTCTAACTTCCTCCGTTATTTACATATCGGTGCCGTTATATTTGGTGCCTGATATGTAAATAAGCCCCCGAACTAAATCGCAAGGGGACGTGATCTCTTCGCTCTGACACTGTCCAATCAGCTACGGACAGTGTCAGGGCAGCTTGCGCTGTGTTCCCTCCCATGAGAAGCTGATTGGAAGCCCTGCCCATAACATGCTGCACTCAGCTGCACATGTACGGGCAGGTGAAAGGTTCTCTTAATGCAAATGAATTAAAATGTAAAAACAATGATCGGCCGATATAATCCATTTTGGCTGACATTTATCTTATCTTTATAGTTAGTTTTATTTTCTCTTCAGTAGAACGCCTCACATGTACAACAACATACATTTATTACAATATAAAAAAATTAAATCTCACAAAGCTCATTTATGTACTGTCAAGTTCATAATTCTACTGAAACTGAATGTTTGAACCTATTTACTGCACTGGATCTGGTTTACCATCCTACTAGTTTATATTGTAATCTGCCACGTCTTTACTGAACTCGCTATTTATCCTTTAATAAGTGTTTCTCAGGATAATTGTTGGATAGCAGGATATAAGGATGCAAGACTGGCTGAATATGTATTCGATCACAGAGTCCAATATATCCCTATGTCTAAAGGTAGCCATAGAAGTACTGAACCATTGTGCAGGTTTCTCCGTGATACTCTTAATCTGGATGTGTTTAGCTGTCACTGACCTAATCAAGTGAAGCAAATGTTGTATTTCTCCCATGCATCTAAAATAAAAAATCAAGCAACTGCAATAGGTCTTGAATAAAAATTGTGTGTTGTGTCCTCAGCTCCTATGCAGACCTTGGTGTCTCCATGGTAACAGACTACAAACAAACCTGTGTAGTCTGATCCTACAGCCATAATCCCTTCCATCTGTCCCCTTCTTCTTGCTAAGATCCATTCGATAGGTTAGCAAAAAGTAGGGGACAGAAAGACAGGAGTACTTACTCTGAATTTCAAGAGAACCAACAAGCTCTTTTCGGCCATTGCCACTTGAGTTAAATATAGGCCACATTTCTACGAAGTGGTGCGGCTTATTCTTCTGAATTATTGGCCAACATTTTATGAGGATTACTTCACAAGTGTTGGTGTCCTGTTGATTATGGGAAAAAATGATAGAACCTATAACGCCTGAATTTCTAATAAGATATTGACTTTGTATAATTGTTGATATTTTCTAGGTATATTTTACAACCGTTTTTGTGTCTTTATTTGTAGAACAAGCTGGATGTGCAGCTCCGTCTGTGTTTAGTCAAGCCAGGAAAGGAACGGAGACAGCCTTTGAGAAGGCCAAGGAAGCACCAGCAAAAAGTGTATTTGGATAATGAGTGATGGGGATCAAAAAGTTCCCAACAAATATTTTATAGAATGGACCGTGTGCAAAGTCTTACACTCTACAATTTTCTACCATTTGCCTTTGAAGTAGCTTGCAATATTGGTGTATGAATGTAAATTTCTTCTTTGTAACCTTGTGATTGGTGATCACCGCCTGTGTATGGCCTCAAAATGGAGGTCTACTAGTGAAAAAAAAAAATCCAAAATGAAAGAAAGATTCAGTGTTCTGTAAAATTTGTTTTTTATTCTAAACCATCAAACTGAATATACCCCTAAACAAATATCCGTTATGGAATGAGAAGTGAAATGAACTAGTGATAACGTATTGACAAGAAATATATTAAAGGGGTTTTTCTGGACCCCCACAAATCATACATTGATGGCCTATCCTATGGATAGGTCATCAATTAAAAGTCCTGGAACACCCCTTTAAATATTTGCTGCCCTTAGCTGTCTAGTTGTTACTGAGCTACATGGAAACCTCCTCCAAGTATGGCTTGCCCATGAAGAATAATTTCTTTCAGGACATAGGTCTACTCCAATTCCAAAGGTATTATCAATGTCAAAGAACTGCTGTGTTCGGGGTCAAGTAGAAAAATTGACGCTAGCAACTTATCAGATCACTGCACTCATTCACGTGACAGCTGGATCTTATGAATGTGATCACTGATATAGTGGTAAAATGCTGTTCCTTGTGTGCAGTTTATGTTGTGTTTATTTTTACACCACTTATTTTCTACGTGTTAATAAGCCAATAAAATGATATCGTATTTTCAAGTGTGAATTACAATATCTTATTTCATTACATGTATTAGTTTGGGCGTATTTTCAGTGATCAGACCGTGTACGAGAGAGTATTGTACATAGACATCGTATACAGTGGCAATTTTATTACCAATATTTCTTATATATTTTATAAATCTTACAGTGTGTGATACATTGCCAGACACAACCAAGATGCCATATTTTATTCAGTAACACATTAGTCAAATCATTGTGAGCTAAATACATCAGCAGCTCCACAAATCGCTCTGGTATTTTGCTACAATATATCACTCGAGTCCAGGCTGTTCAGAGCATTGCCTTGACTGGGTACAATTGTATACACTTCTCAGTTGAGAGAAGTACTACGTTTGTGCCAATTTACTGCCTCTGATTGCAAACACCAATGTTCTCTTTCACTGACCGCAAACAAATATCTTGAAAATGGTAAGGAATTTAAGCACACAGTATATTATAAAGTTATAGAACTTTTCATTTATACAGTGATTAAGCCAGGGGTGGGGTTCAAATTTTTGAACAGGTTCCCTGTTTTGTGGACAAAAAACGTACTCGCCGGGAGTGTGGGTCACGGTGTATCGCGCCATGGAAAATGATTCTAATAATAAAATAAACAGTTACGGTATTCCAAATACACCCTATATTAAAATGGACTCTAAATAAGTAAAATCCCTGTCCAGAATGTTTTAGTGTGAATTACATAAGCGTACACAACTACCTACCCACACATTACGTACAGACCTATATGCGCATATTCAATATCCTTTGCGTGCTCAGTCCAGTTAGTGCACAGTGAGAAGGATGGAGGACAGTGCGGCTTGCGCAGTAAACCACAACAAATCTCCCGGCTAGAGCACATATATGGTACCAGGACCAAGCTCAGTACATAAACGCAACACCAGAAACAAGCTCAGTACATAGAATAGTTCACAAGAACCAAGCTCAATACATATATACAGCATCATGGTTCATGTGCTGTATTTATGTACTGAGCTTTGTTCTGGTGCTGTACATATGTATTGAGCTTTCTTTTGGTGCTGTATATATGTAATGAGCTTTTGTTCTGGTGCTGTATATTTGTACTGAGCTTTGCTCTGGTGATGTATATATGTACTGAGCTTTTCTCTGGTGCTGTATATATGTACTGAGCTTTGCTCTGGTGCTGTATATATGTACTGAGCTTTGTTCTGGTGCTGTATATATGTACTCAGCTTTGTTCTGGTGCTGTATATATGTACTCAGCTTGATTCTGTTGTGTTTGTATATGTTACAGTATATGTGTGCATATGTTACAGTATGTGTGTGTGCATATGTTACAGTATATGTGTTTGTATATGTTACAGTATGTGTGTATGTGACAGTATATGTGTGTATATGTTAGTGTGTGTGTGTGTGTGTGTGTGTGTGTGTGTGTGTGTGTGAATGTTACAGTATGTGTGTGTATATGTTACAGTATATGTGTGTGTGTGAATGTTACAGTATGTGTGTGTGTGAATGTTACAGTATGTGTGTTTATATGTTAGTGTGTGGTTGTGTGTGTGTGCTTGTGTGTGTATATATATGTTACAGTATATGTGTGTGCTGTCCCCTTATATACTCTGCTGCCCCTATATACTTTGCTGCCCCTATATACTCTGATGCCCCTATATATGTTTGGGGGTGCACTGCATTATATATATATATATATATATATACATATATATATATATATATATATAGAAGAAGGCATAGAACACAGTGACGGCACCAGGACTTCAAGTCAGATGAAAGCAAAGTGGATTTAATCCACTTTGCTTTCATCTGACTTGAAGTCCTAGTGCCGTCACTGTGTTCTATGCTTTCTTCTGTTTTTAAAAAAAGGGGGAATTGATTCATCCCCTGGTGACGAGCACATGGCCTGATTTTTTGCTGTTGTGGAGTGCTGTGTTCATCTATCTGCTGGACTGTATGTGTATATATATATATATATATATATATATATATATATATATACAGTCCTGCAAATAGATGAACACAGCACTCCACAATAACAGAAAAATCAGGCCATGTGCTCGTCACCTGGGGATGAATCAATTTCCCCTTATTTTGAAATAGAGAAAAGCATAGAACACAGAGACGGCACCAGGACTTCAAGTCAGATGGAAAGCAAAGTGGATTTATTCACCTCAGAAAAAACAGCAACGTTTCGGTTCAACAGGAACCTTTCTCAAGCACAGTGAAGGAAATAAGTATTTGATCCCTTGCTGATTTCGTAAGTTTGCCCACTGTCAAAGACATGAACAGTCTAGAATTTTTAGGCTAGGTTAATTTTACCAGTGAGAGATAGATTATATTTAAAAAAAAAACAGAAAATCACGTTGTCAAAATTATATATATTTATTTGCATTGTGCACAGAGAAATAAGTATTTGATCCCTTTGGCAAACAAGACTTAATACTTGGTGGCAAAACCCTTGTTGGCAAGCACAGCAGTCAGACGTTTTTTTGTAGTTGATGATGAGGTTTGCACACATGTTAGATGGAATTTTGGCCCACTCCTCTTTGCAGATCATCTGTAAATCATTAAGATTTCGAGGCTGTCGCTTGGCAACTCGGATCTTCAGCTCCCTCCATAAGTTTTCGATGGGATTAAGGTCTGGAGCCGGCCTAGGCCACTCCATGACCTTAATGTGCTTCTTTTTGAGCCACTCCTTTGTTGCCTTGGCTGTATGTTTCTGGACATTGTCGTGCTGGAAGACCCAGCCACGAGCCATTTTTAATGTCCTGGTGGAGGGAAGGAGGTTGTCACTCAGGATTTGATGGTACATGGCTCCATCCATTCTCCCATTGATGCGGTGAAGTAGTCCTGTGCCCTTAGCAGAGAAACACCCCCAAAACATAATGTTTCCACCTCCATGCTTGACAGTGGGGACGGTTTTCTTTGGGTCATAGGCAGCATTTCTCTTCCTCCAAACACGGCGAGTTGAGTTAATGCCAAAGAGCTAAATTTTAGTCTCATCTGACCACAGCACCTTCTCCTAATCACTCTCAGAATCATCCAGATGTTCATTTGCAAACTTCAGACGGGCCTGTACATGTGCCTTCTTGAGCAGGGGGACCTTGCGGGCACGGCAGGATTTTAATCCATTACAGCGTAATGTATTACCAATGGTTTTCTTGTCTTGGTGACTGTGGTCCCAGCTGCCTTGAGATCATTAACAAGTTCCCCCCGTGTAGTTTTCGGCTGACCTCTCACCTTCCTCAGGATCAAGGATACCCCACGAGGTGAGATTTTGCATGGAGCCCCAGATCGATGTCGATTGACAGTCATTTTGTATGTCTTCCATTTTCTTACTATTGCACCAACAGTTGCCTCCTTCTCACCCAGCTTCTTACTTATGGTTTTGTAGCCCATTCCAGCCTTGTGCAGGACTATGATCTTGTCCCTGACATCCTTAGAAAGCTCTTTGGTCTTGCCCATGTTGTAGAGGTTAGAGTCAGACTGATTAATTGAGTCTGTGGACAGGAGTCTTTTATACAGGTGACCATGTAAGACAGCTGTCTTTAATGCAGGCACCAAGTTGATTTGGAGCGTGTAACTGGTCTGGAGGAGGCTGAACTCTTAATGGTTGGTAGGGGATCAAATACTTATTTCTCTGTGCACAATGCAAATAAATATATATAATTTTGACTATGTGATTTTTTTATTTTATTTTTATATATATATATATATAATCTATCTCTTACTGATAAAATTAACCTAGCCTAAAAATTCTAGACTGTTCTTGACTTTGACAGTGGGCAAACTTACAAAATCAGCAAGGGATCAAATACTTATTTCCTTCACTGTATTAGTGTCTCTGTGTGTGTATATGTGCCTGTGTGGGTATAGTTATCAGAATGTGTTATCTGTGGTGCTACTACAATATTTTTACTCAGAGTTATCACTGTGTGTTATCTGTGGCGTTACATAGGACTGCAGGTAACATCTACTACTTGATCTGTACTATGTATATATGTGCCTGTGTAGGTATATATGGTCTGTATATGAATGTATCTTTGTGCTTGTATATATGTGCCTTTTATGTATTTGTATATGTTCCTGTCTGTGAATTTATCTGCCTCTGTGTGTGTCTGTACATAAATATGTGTGTGTATGTCTATATATTTACCTATGTGTATGTGTGTATATATATTTGCCTGTATGTCTAAATACGTCTTTATGTATGTACAGTACATATGTACCAGTATGTACGTGTCTATATATGTGGTTAATTTTTGGTTTGTAGAGGGCGGCAATAGGCAGTGCCGCACTTGGCGCCATCCAACTTAAGGCCGGCCCTGCATACACTGTGCCTATGAATATAATAGTACCATACACTGTGCTCCTAAATATAATAGTATCATACACTGTGCCACCGAATATAATAGTGCTACACTGTTCTCCTTAAACTAATAGTACCATACACTATGCCCATGAATAAAATTGTGTTAAACGCTGTAAAGTAATTCACCACACACACAGTGCCCCTGTAGATAGTGCCCCTCATAGAGCCACTTGTAGATAGTGCCCCTCATAGAGCTCCCTGTATATAGTGCCCCTCATAGAGCCCCCTGTAAATAGTAGCGTTCCCTGTAGATAGGGCCCCCTGTAGCGTCCCCTGTAGATGGGGCCCCCTGTGGCGTTATTATTATTGTTCCCTGTATGTAGTGCCCCCTGTAGCTTTCCCTGTAGATAGTGCCCCAAGAGGCGTTCCCTGTAGATAGGGCCCCTATATAGTCCTCCCCTGTAGATAGTGTCCCCATAGTCCTCCCCTACAGTTAGTGTCCCCTATATAGTCCTGCCCTGTAGTTAGTGTTCCCTATATAGTCCTCCCCTATAGTTAGTGTACCGTATATAGTCCTCCCCTGTAGTTAGTGTCCGCAATAGAGAAGGCCCCCAACACTGCCCACAGTAAAAGGAAAAAAAAATAATTATATGCTTACCTGTCCCGTTCCCGACATCAATGCGCCAACTGCATTATCGCTAAAGGGCCAAATGGCGAGACATCATGTGCCTCGCCATGGCAGCGCTAGTCAACTCAATTGTATCCCCGTCCTAAGGACAGGGATACAATTAAGTGGAGGGGACCGATTCCGGTTTGCCGCTTCACCCCGGTTCTGCAAACCGGCTGTAATTTTAACAACTGGCCGGATCCCACCCCTGGATTAAGCCTTATTTAAACCAGAAAACCCCTGTAATTTGAGCAGGACTGTGAGCACCTGCCAATTGTGTCATATAGGTTACCGCCACCGATTGCTAAATTATAGAAACCATACTGTTAGAGTGAATGTCAGGCTGGGTTCACACGACCTATTTTCAGACGTAAACGAGGCGTTTTATGCCTCGTTTTACATCTGAAAATAGGGCTACAATACGTCGGCAAACATCTGCCCATTCATTTGAATGGGTTTGCCGACGTACTGTGCAGACAACCTGTCATTTACGCGTCGTCGTTTGACAGCTGTCAAACGACGACGCGTAAAAATACAGCCTCGTCAAAAGAAGTGCAGGACACTTCTTTCAGACGTAATTTGAGCCGTTCTTCATTGAACTCAATGAAGCACAGCTCAAAATTTACGGCTGTCAGAGAAGCCTCGCAAAATGCGAGGAGGAGCATTTACGTCTGAAACGAGGCAGCTGTTTTCTCCTGAAAACAGTCTGTCTTTTCAGACGTAAAAGCCTGCTACCGTGTGCACATACCCTAAGGAGCACCTATTTTATACAATGACAGAATACAGGCACCGTACACTGTATTTATATTTTATTAGGCTGTATTATGGGGTTGTTTTTACAGCATGTGTATGGCTTTCTGCAGGCCCATTCAGATGAATAGGACAGTCGCAGAGTTTTCAGCAACACAAATTTTCAGATCACAAATATAATGTTTAAATTGGCACTCAGGTAAAGCTTCACTTTAAGATATCGTGAAGGTAGCACATTCCAGTGGATTTATCTGTTTTTTAGTCTATAGCCAGCTTTTATCCTCCAGTATGTCATGCCCTGTGTGATTTTATCATTTCACAATTTCTAGAGGTTGAAAATCAAGATTTTCCCTATTCATTTTGTCTGAAAGTAAAACATTATTGAAGAACTGTGCTCAGGAAGCTGTTGAATACTCTTACTGCTATGCACAACTCAAGTCCATAAATGTAAAACTCTAAAAAAAATAAAAATATTTCTCTTCTAAACTCCCATGCATCTATTTTTATCATACCAATGCCCTAGTGATTGGAGCACTGATGCAAATGTTTATCACGCTGAGTATGCCAATTATTTCTGTAATTTACATCCATTCCAGCCAGTCATACATTATATTGATTCCTTGGGGATCACATGGGACCTAGGCCAGTAATTGTGATAGGAAACAACATTGAAAATAGAAGGCTGGGAAAATAATTCAAATCTTCAGACTTTGGACAACTCCTTTTTGGATGATCAAAGGTGTGACCTGTGGGGGAACCTAGCAGCAAGTGCTTAATGCCCTGCATTTTCCACTGGGAAAATGAAGCATTACACCTTTGTAATGCCTAGATGAGCTGGATCCTCCAGAGGGAGATACTCTTTAAAGCCACTCTGACTAATACCCTTTAAGAAATCTCCCTATGTCTACATTCGCAAACCATTTTTTCTTACTGTCCCAATGCATTTAAAATGAGAAACGAAGCAACTTTGCAATATAGCTTTAAGTTAAAAAGTTTGGTTTCTATATCTCCTATACAGACTATGCGTTTCCATTAAACAGATTACAAACCAGCCATTAATAGTCTTATGCTGCTGTCATGCTTCCTTCCATTTGTCTCATACTTTATGCTAACGTATGTTTGATAGGTTAGCAAGTAGTAAAGGACGGGTAGAAGAAAGTATAACTGCAGGATCAGACTATAGAGAGTTGGTTTGTTGTCTGTTACCATGGAAATGCATAGTCTGCAATAGAGCTGCAGCAAAAAAACAGTAGGCTATTTTTAATGAAGAACTATTGCAAAGTTTATTTTTAATTTTAATTTTAGATAAAAAATATATAATTTGGTTGCAATGGTAGTCATAGCCTTTAAAGGGTAACTAAACGTTCAAAAAACTTCTGACATGTCATAGTGACATAGTCTGAAGTTTTGATTGGTGGGGGTCCGAGCACTGTGACCCCCACTGATCGCTAAAATGAAGCGGCAGAAGGACTTGGGTGAGCACTGAGCTGCTTCAATTCTGATCAGCCCTTCTTAGATAGCCGAGTATTTGGTTTACGTGCTCATAGACTTTCTATTGAGCCCATAACCCAATTGTTTGGCTTTCTGAGGAAAGCCAATCAGAAACCAAGCAGCTCAGCGCTCACTCAAGCGCTTCTGCTGCTTCGTTTTAGCGATCGGTGGGGGTCTCAATGCTCGGACCCCACCAATTAAAACTTCGGACATGTCTCTATGTCATGTCAGAAGTTTTTTGAAAGTTTAGTTACCCTTTAACAGGGGAAACCCATCTATCTTCCCTAATTCCCTAATAGGGTATTTGATAACACAAACCCTTGAATGGAAAGTATCACCTATCAATTTCTTTCATAATTAAATACAGATACTGAAACATATTCTTTTTTTATTTTCTAATTTGTTTTCATTTTTTGATGTGGTGATTTTTTTAATTCTATATTCTGTACATGATTATGGTGGCAGCAATCTTGCCTGAGCTGCTGTTGACATCATTTATAAATATGCTTTATATCCGCTACATAGGCCATAGCAACCTGTGAACAGGAGGGCACCTATTGACTTTTATGAGAGAGTTTTCTATGCATGCTCTATGACCTGTGCCAGGACCAGCGTTCTGGGGGACAAACTGGGCAATTGCCCTGGGCCCCCATCCTCTTAGGGCCCCCTGCTGCTATGGGACCCGAGGTATGAGGGGGTCCGCACCGCCCGGCCCATAACATTTGTGGGCCGGGCGGCACGGGCCCCCTCATGCCCAGTGGCAACACTAGCACCGGAGGGGCCCCGGTGCTAGCGACAGCCTCATTTAATTGTATCTGCGTCCTCAGGACGCAGATAAAACTGAATACTATAGGCTGCAGGTCACGTTAGGCCTGCAGCCTATAAGGCACTGGAAAGACTCACTGCGCAGGCCGGCGTGATGACGTCACCTCAGCACGCTGGCCTGCACATGTGTACCCCCGGAGGCTGTACATCACTCCATCCGTCGCGGGCACGGGGCAAGGTAAGTAAAAATAAAAAATGTTGGGAGCTGTGTGCCACTATATACAAGGGGAAGGGGGTAAGCTATGTGCCACTATATACAAGGGGAGGGGGCTGTGTGCCACTATATACAAGTGGTGGGGGAGTTGCGTGCCACTATATACAAGGGGGGGCTGTATGCCACTATATACAAGGGGGGGCTGTATGCCACTATATACAAAGGGGGGAGCTGTGTGGCACTATAGGGGAGCTGTGTGCCACTATATAAAAGGGGAGGGGGAGCTGTGTACCACTATATACATTGGGGGTTTGTGTGGCACTATATACAAGGGGGGTGCGGTGTGCCGCTATATACAAGGAGGGGCTGTATTCAGTAACTGTATGGGGGTATTATTCAGTCACTCTGTGGATATGGTGTGGCAGTATTATTCAGTAGCAGTATTGGGGTATTATTCAGTCACTATGTGGTTATGGTGTGGTGGTATTATTCAGTAACAGTGTGGCGGTATTATACAGTCACTATGTGGTTATGGTGTGGCAATATTATTCAGTCACTATGTGGTTATGGTGTGGCGGTATGATTCAGTATCAGCATGGTGGTATTATTTAGTCTATGTGGTAATGGTGTGGCAGTTTTATTCAGTAACAGTGTGGCGGTATTATTCAGTCACTGTGGTTATGGTTTGGCAGTATTATTCAGTAACAGTGTGGGGGTATTATTCAGGCACTATGTGGTTATGGTGTGGCAGTATTATTCAGTAACAGTATGGGAGTATTATTCAGTCACTATGTTGTTATGATGTGGAGGCATTATTCAGTAACAGTATGGGGGTATTATTCAGTCACTCTGTGGTTATAGTGTGGCGGTATTATTCAGTATCAGCATGGTGGTATTACTCAGTCACTGTGGTTATGGTGTGGCCGTATTATTTGGACCTTATATTGTGTTATTATTGGTAATATTGGTCTTATAATAGTGAGTTGTCTTCAGTAACATTATGCAGGTAATATTTCATCTGGTATAGTTGCATGATATATTAACTGTATATGTAGATAGATATTTTTTTGTGTGAGAGGGGTGACATATGCTTTGGGGCTTGCAACCCTCCTGAACGCACTAGAAATCTGTGATGCAGTTCTCTGCACATTGACTTCTGAATTGACTGCATTGATACAGTAAGGGCCTCACATCAGTGTTTGGATTCTGTTGATGGTTTCCACCAGACCTTTCCGTCGGAGGAACCCATTAAAGGAAAGCCTAACGGAAGCCATGGCCTCCGTTTACATTACCATTTATTTCAATGGTAATGCTTCCATTGCAAATGGTTTCCGTTTGTCTCCGTTCCGTAAGGTTTCAGTTTTTTTTAATGAAATCAATAGCCCATGGTTTGCTTTCATGGGTTCCCTTGACAGAAACCGGTCCTGACCTGTGCAGAGGTCTTTGTGCAGGAAGGGATAGAAGGGGAGCTGTGTCCATCACCTATTGTCACTGATGGATCCTGTGTTATGTAATGACTTGCAAGTATGTGGACCCATTGGGCCACTCCGCCGTAACGGAGCAGCTGCTGATCAACAGAGTCAGTAATGCTAAAGTACCTGGGAGGTCAGAAGTGGGTAAATGCCAGACAGTCAGGGGAAGCAGGCCTGTGCAGGATAATGAAGGGTGGCTAGGACTCCGGACTGGAGTAGTTCAGTCTTCTCGGACACAGGACTTGGCTAGGACACCGGACTGGATTAGTGCAGTCGTCTCGGACACTTGGTTTGGCACGGGCACCAGACATAGATGGTGAAGTCGTCTCGGACCCTCGGTATGGCATCGGCTCTGGACACAGATGGTGAAGTCGTCTCAGACAGACACTCGACTTAGGCACTGGAACTAAACACAGATACTGAATATAGGAAACAGGATTCAGAATACGGGATACAGGATACAACTAAGGAACCTTGTGCAAGTCAAACATAGGGAAGACATAACATTGCTCAGGCAAGTTGGAAGTGGGCAGAGACCTTCTTAAAGTCCCAGGTGAGCTGGGATTGGACAGGGACTAAGTACTGGTGTGCGCACTGGCCCTTTAAGTCCTAGGGGAAACAGCGGGGAGGGACAGCAATGTGTGCTGGCGTCTCCGGGGGAGGAGACACCGGCAAGTCCTGGGAGACCTGCATGCATCAAAAATGGCACGTAAACCCAGCCTAAGGCTCCACTCCCTGTTTATATTGCAATTTTGTTATCTGGACATTAGACGTCTGGGGTTGGGCTGAAATGGTCAAAGAGTTCACTAGAGTCAATATTTATCACCTAGCCACAGGATAGTTGAGAAATATCTGATCAGTGGGGGTATGACCACTGGAACCCCCACTGATTGCGAGAACGGGTTACCTTGCCGTTCCCTGGTACCCCATAGGAATGGACCGGTAGTGCGCATTCCATTCATTTCTTTGTGGCTGCCAATGTTAGCACTCGACAGCTGCATAGAAATGAATGGAGTGGTGGTCGAGCATGTGCACTACTACTCCATACCTATGGAGCTCCCAGGAACGGCAAGGTCAGCCCGTTCTCGTGATCGGTTTGGGTCCCAGCGTATGGACCTCCACCGATCAGATATGTATCACCTATCCTATGGAAAGGTAATAAATAATGATTATGGGAAACCACCTTTAAAGAGGCTCTGTCACCACATTATAAGTGGCCTATATTGTACATGATGTGATCGGCGCTGTAATGTAGATTACAGCACTGTTTTTTATTTAGAAAAACAATAATTTTTTACGGAGTTATGACCTATATTAGCTTTATGCTAATGAGTTTCTCAATGGACAACTGGGCGTGTTTTACTATATGACCAAGTGGGCGTTGTACAGAGGAGTGTATGACGCTGACCAATCAGTGTCATACACTTCTCTCCATTCATTTACACTGCAGATAGCGATATAGCTATATCGCTATTTGCAGTCACATAAACACACTATTACGCTACTCATGTGTCATGACAATGAATATACATTACCTCCAGTCAGGACGTGATGTGTATTCAGAATCCTGACTTCTCTGAACGTCTCTGTGATTTACAGCACAACAGGCGTAGTCTCGCGAGATTACGCTGTAAACTGTCATTCACAGCGAGATCTCGCTGTGCTGTAAATCACACAGACGCTACAGAAGTGGTCAGGAGAATAAATACACGTCACATCCTGGCTGGAGGTAATGTATATTCATTGTCATGACACATGAGTAGCGTTATAGTGTGTTTATGTGACTGCAAATAGCGACATAGCTATATCACTATCTGTAGTGTAAATGAATGGAGAGAAGTGTATGACGCTGATTGGCCACTTATTGGCCACGTCATACCCTCCTCAGTACAATGCCCACTTGGTCATATAGTAAAACACGCCCAGATGTCCATTGAGAAACTCATTAGCATAAAGCTAATATAGGTCATAACTCCGTCAAAAATGATAGTTTTTCTAAATAAAAGCACTGCTGTAATCTACATTACAGCGCCGATCATATTAGGTACAAGATAGGCCACTTATAATGTGGTGACAGAGCCTCTTTAAGTATTATTCAGATATTCCCTTTTTTTTTTTTTGTCTTGGGGTTAAGGGTCTACAGAATCTAGATTTCTGGCACTATACACTACTCTACAGTATAAGACAATCAACAAATTAATTCGTAATCTGCTAAACTCCATTATGTCAAAATAAACATTCAAGTTCTGCTGCTTAAAGAGGCTCTGTCACCAGATTTTGCAACCCCTATCTGCTATTGCAGCAGATCGGCGCTGCAATGTAGATTACAGTAACGTTTTTATTTTTAAAAAATGAGCATTTTTGGCCAAGTTATGACCATTTTTGTAGTTATGCAAATGAGGCTTGCAAAAGTCCAAGTGGGTGTGTTTAAAAGTAAAAGTCCAAGTGGGCGTGTATTATGTGCGTACATCGGGGCGTTTTTAATACTTTTACTAGCTGGGTGCTCTGATGAGAAGTATCATCCACTTCTCTTCAGAACGCCCAGCTTCTGGCAGTGCAGACACAGCCGTGTTCTCGAGAGATCACGCTGTGTCGTCACTCACAGGTCCTGCATCGTGTCAGACGAGCGAGGACACATCGGCACCAGAGGCTACAGTTGATTCTGCAGCAGCATCAGCGTTTGCAGGTAATTAGCTACATCGACTTACCTGCTAACGCCGATGCTGCTGCAGAATCAACTGAAGCCTCTGGTGCCGGTGTCCTCGCTCGTCTGACACGATGCAGGACCTGTGAGTGACGACACAGCGTGATCTCTCGAGAACACGCTGTGTCTGCACTGCCAGAAGCTGGGCGTTCTGAAGAGAAGTGGATGATACTTCTCATCAGAGCGCCCAGCTAGTAAAAGTATTAAAAACGCCCCGATGTACACACATAATACACGCCCACTTGTACTTTTGCAAGCCTCATTTGCATAACTACAAAAATGGTCATAACTTGGCCAAAAATGCTCGTTTTTTTTAAATAAAAACGTTACTGTAATCTACATTGCAGCGCCTATCTGCTGCAATAGCAGATAGAGGTTGCAAAATCTGGTGACAGAGCCTCTTTAAGCTTCCCCAAGGGATGAAATTGTCTCAAAAAAAACGATTAAAATCAGTACGGAAAAAACTAGAACAATATTTCCAGTTCAAATAATCAAGACCAAAATAAGCTAAATGAGATGAAGTACTAATGGCAGTTTTAGGCCAGGTTCACACACTACAGTCTTTGATGCATTTTTTTTCAAGCCAAATCAAGGATGGTTATAAAAATGATAAGTTTTCCTCTATGTTTTTTTTTCTATCTAGGATCCACACCTGGCTTAGACTATGTCCACTTCACGTTTTTGGCCTTTGTTTAATGTTTACGCCGGGTAAAAGCTCCAGACGTATACGTTAAACATAGGCTGTAACGGGTGCCTAACAGTGGCATCAAACACCATAGATTTTAATGGTATCCGTTAAACGATACATCATGAACTGGGTTCTTGAGAGTACATGACGTACCCATTAAACGGATAATATTATAGTCTATGGGTAACGTAAAGGCATTCGACTAACAAATCTGTCACAAATAGAATATAATAGTATATGTATAATGGATACGTCATGAACTCTCATGACCCCAGTTCATGATGTATCCATTTAAAGGAACAGTGTCACGAAAAAAATTTTTTTTACATCAGTTTGGTTTTAGTGTTTTATTAAAAACTTTTATATTTATTTGTGTGTTTGTGTTTTACTTTTTTTTATTTTTACACTTTTTCTTCCCTACGGGGCTGCCATTTTTTTTCTCCATTTCTGTATGTGTCGATTAACGACACATACAGACATGGAATACGGCAGCTACAGTCCCATAGTGAATGCGAACGGGGCCCGTTCCATTCACTATGCTGTATGCCGTCTGTGTGGGAACGGCGTATGCGCCGCTCCCACACAGTCCAAGTTGAACTGCGCGCCGTCCGGCGCCATTTTCCTGTAGACCGGAAGTCGCGGCCGGACAGTAAGATTACTACTTCCGGTCGCGGCTTCCGGACTTGTGCACTTGGAGCGGCGTTAGCAGACGGAGCGGACGGACCGGAGGGAGCGGCGGCGACTGGAGCAGGTAAGTTATTTCTATGTATGTTCGTGTTTTACTGTGTGTTTACTAATGTATGTTAACCTACTACACTGTGTGTTAGCTCAAAAAATGGCGACACACAGTGTAGGAGGTTTGTCCGTTCAATCCCCTCGTTTCTCCCGGCACTAGCCAGGATAAAGGAGGGGGGGATTCTGAGAGCTCACTAGAGCGAGTGAGTTTTCCCAAATTTTGCAGCATAAAGCAATGTGGTTACTTTACCACATGCAATGCTGCAATTTTGGGAATTGCTCCATCTAGTGACCAGCACTGGGAAATATTATAAATTAGAATCTAATTTATAATATTTCCTGACAAGTGAAAAAAAGTAAAAAATTAGAACACTGTTTAATCATTTTTACACTAACTGTTCAATTAAAAAAAAAAAAAAAACTCGCAACACATTCCCTTTAACAGATACCATTAAAGTCTATGGTGTTGGATGCCACTGTTTGATAAAAAGCTATTGAAAAGCCCATTATGTATTCATTAAACGTATAGCTGTGACATATGCCATGCAGCGGCACACGTAACCCTTAGGCTTCAATGTAAAAAGGTATACTGCGCGCCATGCGCTTTTAATGTGGGATTAAGGGCTTATTCAGATGAACGTATAATACGTCCGTGCTACGCGTGTGATTTTCCCGCACGTCGCACGGACCTATGTTAATGAATGGGACCATTCAGACTGTCAGTGAATTTCACGCAGCGTATGTGCGCTGCGTGAAACTCATGACATGTCCTATATTTGGCCGTGTTTCGCGCTGCACGCACCCATTGTAGTCAATGGGTGCGTGCAAATCATGCTCGGCACACGGAAGCACTTCCGGGTGCCGCTCGTGATTCGCGCAACAGTAGTAAAATGAATGAATGAAAACAGAAAAGCACCACGTGCTTTTCTGTTTACAAACATAAAAACAGAGTGTCATAATGATGCCGGCTGCGCGAAAATCATGCAGCCACGCATCATATGCTGAAGACACGCAGAGCTTTTGCGCGCGCAAAACGCTGCTTTTTTTGCGCACGCAAAATGAACACGCTCGTGTGAATCCGGCCTAAGTAGGATTGAAAAGTGTAATCTACTACGCTATACAATCCTTCCAAAAAGACAGGTATACTGACGTATACCAGCCCATCAGAGGCCAGAAGGACACTCTATTGGTCTTCAGCAGGCTAATGGAACCCTATAGACACGTTGAAGGTGTTGGTCACTTTCCATTACAATTTCTAAAACACCCTAAATTACTGTGTTCTGACACAAGCAGCTGTAGATACCCCCAGTTACTCATCCCTACACTTCACTTTGACCTCTTGGAAGGACTTAGTAAACAGAAAATGGTGCGATTATCCCATCCATAGATTTTAAAAAAGGTGGCGGTCAGACGATTTGGCTACGTGACGGCCTCCCCGGCTTGTAAGGGGTACACTTACCTGTCCTCTTGCGGGGGACCACGCAGGAACACGCAGCCGGTCTTTGAACTGGAGTCCGGCGGAGGAGCGTCCTGGTCGCAATGGAAACGTCCGCTTTGCCGACAGCCGCGAGCAGACGCTCCGGCGGACGGAGGAGAAGTCTCGCGATGCGAGAGCAAGGAAAGAAGGGAGAGGAGGGGCCGTGACGTGGAAGGCGAGGAAGGAGGAGGAGTGTGTGTGCGCGTGGGAAGAAAAAGAAAGAGGTGGGACTGAGCGGAGAGGAAGGGACGGCAGGTCAGACGACAGAGGAGGGTGCCGGCGAGTGAAGAAGAGAGAGGAGAGGGATAGCAGAGCAGGTGCCCGGACAAGAGGAGAGAGACCGCAGAACAGGTGTCCGGACAGGGGAAGTGAGAGCTGCAGGGAAGTTCGCTTGGGGAGAGAGAGAGAGGAGCCTGACAGCACCTGGCTCCCCACTGCAGCCTTTAAAGAAAGAGGAGAGAAAAAAGCACTTGTGCTGCTTCCGCAGCCATTTAGAAGGACAGAGGACAAGGAGTGTGCCAACAGCCACAGGTACCGGTCCCAGACCTTAAGACCCCTGACCAGGAGCTAGAGTCCCATCTTAGAGAGAGTGCCCCTTTGTCATAGCCAGTGACTGTACCCAGGAGTGACGTCCCTCGCTAAATACCGCCACCGTACGCACAGAAGACTAGTCCTAAAAGCGACAAACAACTCATCCCGAGCTAGGCCCAAGGGCAGGGCAGACTTGCTATCTCGTTAACCCGCCAGTGTCCCTGCGTGTCCTCCAGAGTGTAAACAACTGTAATACTGGCATGAACTGTTGTTGATGAATAAAGTTGGATCAGGAGCAGACAGATGGAACGGTCGGGTTGACGGGACTTATTTGGACTATTAGCTGGACTTGTGTAAACCTTAGCGTCAACCCGCCAGTTCAGTTGCGTCCTAGGGGGTCCACCGTTCGGACCACCGACTGAGGAGGGTTTGTCATGAAAGGTAGCAGATAGCTCCGCCAGGACCCGTGACGGTGCTAGTAGGTACGGTAGTTCGCTGATTCCCACGACGCGACCCATGGGCCAAGGGTGTGACTCTTACCCTAGGGTAGGCTGCCAGTAGCGGGTAGCTCCCGCCGTGACTAACAGCGGCGTGTCCGTAGCCAAGCCTGGCAACGTGGGGTCAGGCACAACCTCTCTCCGGGGGACTTCCAGCAGGATCGAAGTCCCCAACTTCAGGGTTCCTGTCTGCTCTACTAAAGAGAAGTGTCTGTACGTGTTATCGCTGAAGAGAAGTTCTTGTACGAGTAGGAAAGAAAAGAGAAATCTTTGTACGTGTTTATAACAGTAAAGGAGTTGTACCAAGGAGTGTGTCTCGTGAATTGTGTTACCGACAGTGGTGATCCCTCTTACAGGCTGCCTGCTCTCCTGCGCCGGTGTTGAATGCTTTTAGCGCATGCGCAGATACAGTGGATCCTGCTGCCTGTATCTGCGCATGCGCTTTCGTGTTCAGCACCGGCGCAGGAGAGCAGGCAGCCAGGGATGCAGTCACATGGCCAAATCACCTGACCGCTATTATCTTTATAATCTATGGATGGGATAATTGTGCCGTCCTCTGTTCACCAAGCTCTTCCAGGAGGAGAAGGGGACCCTGAAATGAAGCACAGGGGTGAGTGATGGGGAAATTTACGGTTGCCTTTGTCAGAACACAATAACTTAGGGTGTTTTAGAAATTTCATTAAAAATTGGCTAACCCCATTCATTAAGCTTTTTAAAAAATAAAAATAACAAACAATCTACACCAAACCAAATTGCCCTGTAGGTATCCGTCACTAAACCAAATCTTTTTAAACAGTTAAAGGGTTTGTCCGCTTTCAGCAAATGAAAGCTATTTCTTGTATAATTAAAAGTTATAACATTTTTCAACATTGTAAGGGTATGTTCACACGATTAACAAACTACGTCTGAAAATACGGAGCTGTTTTCAAGGGAAAACAGCTCCTGATTTTCAGAAGTTTTTTAAGCAACTCGCATTTTTCGCTGCGTTTTTTACGGCCGTTTTGGAGCTGTTTTCATTGGAGTCTATGAGAAAACGGCTGCAAAAACGTCCCAAGAAGTATCTTGCACTTCTTTTGACGAGCCGTCATTTTACGCACCGTATTTTGAAAGGGACGCGTAAAATGACAGCTCGTCTGTACAGAACATCGTAAGCCCCATTGCAAGCAATGGGCAGATGTTTGCCTACGTATTGGAGCCGTCTTTTCAGGCGTAAAACGCCTCGATTACGTCCGAAAAGAGGTTGTGTGCACATACCCTAATAATCGTTTTGCTTTTTTAGTTATTAGTGTTACGAATGGTTTTTTTTGTGTTTTTTTTTTTTACACGTTCGGTTGTTGGACTACTTCGGATTTGATTCAAGGGTTGTGTGGGTGCTTTTATTTCTATAAAATATTTTTTCTGTTTACGTGTTTTTTTTTAACTTCACTATTACTTCCTTAGTAATGGCGGCTGTCTGAAACTAACACCCCCCCCCCCCCCACATTATTACCCTGGTACCCACCACCACCAGTGGTGCTAGGAAGAGCCGGGTACAATCCAGTACCGACCATCTGAAGTGATGGTTGGGTACTGGGGTGGATGCAGGCTGGTACTATTAGCCTGGGAAGGCCCAAAAACAATGCCTTAGTAATAAAAACACTGTCATCAAAGTAGTCATCGAATCCGACGTAGTCCAACGACCGAATCTGTAAAAAAAAAACATTAGTAACATTAAAAAGTAAAAACGCAAAACCATTATCATACTTACCTTTCTGGGTCTGTGACAGTTAACTAAGCAGTGACAACTCTTAGGCTGGGTTCACACAAGCATTTTACGTCCGTAATGGACGGAACGTATTTCGGCCGCAAGTCCCGGACCGAAAACACTGCAGGGAGCTCGGCTCCTAGCATCATAGTTATGTACGACGCTAGGAGTCCCTGCCTCGCTGCGGGACAACTGTCCCGTATAGTAATCATGTTTTCAGTAAGAGGCAGTAGTTCCACGGAGAGGCTGGGACACCTAGCGTCGTGGGGGCTGCCAAACTGCTTCAAACCCCCTAAATCTGGCGATCGCGGCATTTACGGGGTTAATTGCCGAAACCAGCGGCGATGGACCGATGCCCGGCAAGAGTGGAGTGTCAGCCGTCGGGGACAGCTTACCTCCCGGGTCCAGGACACTGTCCCTTGGGACAGTGTGCACCGGGAACCGCACAGTAACTTTACCAGGACGTACAGTTGCGGCGCAGCGCAGCAAGTGGTTAAGACAAAAAAAGAATGAGGGAATTAGTTTTTTTTTCTCCCATAAAGGTTATAAAAGTTAATCAATAAATTACATGTTTCCCAAAATTGTGCCATTGGGAAAAAAAAAAAACAACTATTTTTCTTGAATGTTACGGGCATTTTTCTTAATATGCTATTTTGGCTCTAATAGCTTCTCCAGATGTTTCACAGATAGAACTGCTATCCTATTGTTATATGAAAGATTAGAATCTCATCTTTCATATGACACCTGAATCGCTGTTCTGGGTGGTCCACAGCCCGAGATATGGCTGTTTGAATGATCCCCCTTCCCTCGAGCCGGAGTCTCTCATACTGTGTGAAGCAGCTTCATGCTGATAGGACAGCGTCAGAGGCCGTGTGGAAGCTGCACCTCAGGAGAATCGCTGCTGTTGACGCCCATTTGTCAAGTATAGGACCATTTGCATATTTAGAAAGAAAAAAAACCACTTCTAAAATTATAAACCTTTTGGGACAATTTTCACTATCATTATCAGTGTGACAGCGCCTAATAGATTAGCTAGGAGATAGGGCATTACTAAACTAGTGACAGAGCTTCTTTAAGGCCCAAAATAGGATGGCCACTAAAGGGTTAATATGCCCCTCCACTGGCTGCTCATCACACAAACAATCCAATACACCCCAACCTACAAAGCCCTATTTCTTTCTTCTCTAATTTAGATAGCACCTCACACACAACCTCCACTCTGCCAGAGACATCCTACTCTCTACCACTAATCACATCCTCACACTCCCGCATACAAGACTCCTCTCATACAGCTTTTCTTTTGGAACTTCCAGTCATTCCATCTGATATTCTCCAACCCTCCAAATGCTCATTGAAAACTAACCTCTTCTAACAAACATAACCTAAAGAATCCCTGAACTGGTACTCCAACACTGCCTCTACCCTATAGTTGCATACTCTCTGACCTCTTGTATCTATTCCTTATAGACCGTAAGCTCATGAGAAGAGCTCCTACCAAATGTAAACAGTGACAGTTCACACGATCTTGTGTCGGTACCACACTGTCTTTAGGTGTTGTAACTTTGTGTTACCCAAAATACTGTGCATTACAAAGAACTATGGAAGTATATATACTCCTACATAGCACAAATACGGCCCGAAAATGGAACAACTCTAAGATACAGTGTCTTTGCAAAAGAAAAAAGTTCTAAGCGCTGTGTAGTAATGAAGACTTATCCTGCAATAAAAGCAGATTCTACGAACATTAACCATTAAAAGAATAAAAAAATAATAATTCCAAGTAGTTCAGAAATAAAACGCATGCGACAAAAGTCTTGGACTCTGTATAATCTTTATTTGTTTCTGATAAAGGGTCTTATCGAGCATCTGTGACGGATGACGCATTCTGAGCAGGAAACGATCAGACACATTCGGACACTTAGGTTTCTTCTTCTGTAATGAGAAAAAGATGGGTTAGAGCGCTCTGCATGTACAAATCTAACAACCTTACTATCCATGAGCCAAAAGAAAGGGAGAATTTACTAAAAAACCCCACCCCAAGATACATTTTGACCCAGTTTCAAGCACAAACCCTTCATGCCACGGAAACTGGATGTTTAGTTTCCTATTTGAGGGGGTTGTACTCCAAAAAACAGCACAAATCTTTTCCACGGCCTGTGTCTGGTACTTCATTCTATTGAGAATGGGGCTTACATGGGCAAAATGGTGCGGTTTCTGGAATAAACTCAGACCCTTTTGACCAATCTCAGACAACTCCTTTAGTGCTACAAATGTTGCGGCATACTGCACCCGCATCTGACTGCCCTGTGTTACTAACAAGAACATGTGATTCTCCATTATTAAAAATGTATGTAGACTTAATAAAAAAAAAGAAAGTCTGAATGTACCTTCCACTTCTTCCTCCTCTTCCTCGTCTTCATCATCTTCGTCCTCATCAGAGCTAAATGTGCCATCAGGTAGGCTGTATACCCGAATAACTTGCTGTAAGATAAGACATGAACACATAACTCTCTCGTGTAGACAATCTATAAAACTTTAGGCTAAGGCCACACAGCAAATGTCATTGTTTGACCTAAGAATGAATAGGTAAACATTTAGTCCCATAATTGCTGTCATCATGAGAAGACACAGCTCGGATACATACTGTAACGAGCCGTGCACCTGTGTGTCCATTACACAATCAGGATATTGGATATAAACAATGAATTTTCCTACTGAATAACAAGCAGAGATCTTGAAAACCGTGTAGAAGGAACACAGAAAGTAGATTGGAAAAATGTATGACATTTAATCATACAAAAAATAACATTCATTTGTGGAAACTGGACAACGCCTTTTTATGTCAACAAAAATAAAGGACTTGTTGGGCCTCTGAAAACATAAGGTATTGAGCTTGCTTTGATATACTCAATACTCTGCCTCCAAGCTGGTAGGAGATGAACCAATGCTGTCGCCTGTCCCACTGAATGCACTCGGTCAGCGGATCTAGAAAACCTGCCAGCCTATCTAGCCTGTTCATACCTTGTTGGGGTCCTTTAGAATGAGGTATTTGCCTTCATCCAGCTTCATACAAATGTCAATCACACAGCGCAAGATGCCCCAGGCATTCTCCATGCTCAAATTTATTTGGTTGGCAAATTCACTTGGTTTGAACTGTTGAGTGCCAAGGACAACGTGACGAGCCGAATCCTTTACATGGTACCGGGAGACGTATCTTCAAGGAGAAAAAAAACCAAACGTGCATCACATTCTATAAACGAGCAAATGTTTACCCAAAGGGCCACAAACAATGTTACTAGATGAATATCTTGTTTAGATACCAAAACCCCATATTTACCCCAGTTTCAGGTACTCTGATCCAGCCAGCATGGCACAACAAGTCCACCGTGCCAGTTTATAACTGTTATTCTTCAGCTCAGTGGCAATCACAGCTCCTCTCTGGGAGTCCAACTTTTGTCGCCAGTCCACACCATTACAGTGCTGAAAATGACCGAACACGCAAAATGTCAGCAAGTCCAAAATGTCATGACCACTAGCATAGCACATCTCCGTTACTGATCAGTGAGATCCGCCATCACTTACCCTGGAATCCCACTCATTCAGGGTTTTGATATTTATAAATGACACCTCAGCATTTGCACCAGTCATCACTCCGTCATGTTCACATCGCACCACCAGGTCAATATCATCTCCCAACTTCCAGCGTCGGTACCTGTCATAAAGGAGGACACAATGGTGTTTCTTGCAGGTGGTTTCTTTATAAGACATTGGCATGTAACAGAAAAAAAGAAAAGCACTCACCTGTATGCTACAGACGCCACCTCATTTTTGTCCACATCATCTTCAATAAATGGGTTTGAGGTTGGAAATTTGTATTTCTCCTTGCCCTGTGAGACATACACGGTAGTCAGTAAAAATTATGCCACAACTGAGCCCTCTGATAACACAACACTTGACAAAATCAGGTTTACAACAGATTTCGACATAAGGTTACTGGTAAATCCCTATTATGACTACTTATCTACATCTTTTGGGCTAGCGTTTGAATATGAAGGATTCTTCGCCGATCACATTATGTAGGAGATAGGGCACTTATAATGAGGTGACAGAGCCTCTTTAACCCCTTAGTGACCAGCCCATTTTAGGCCCCAATGACCAAGCTATTTTATTCGTTTTTCTATAGTCGCATTCAAAGAGCTATAACGTTTTTATTTTTTCGTCTACAAAGCTGTATGAGGACTTGTTTTTTTGCGGGATTAGTTGTACTTTTTAATAGCACCATTTTTGGGTACATATAATTTTATTAACTTTTTTGGGGGGGGGGGATTATAAAAAAAAAACCCTGAAATTCCACCATTGTTCTATGCGTTTTTAAATTGACGCCGTTCACTGTGCGGCGTAAATAACATGTTACCTTTATTCTATGGGTCGGTACGATCACGGCGATACCACATATGTGGAGGTTTTTTATGTTTTATGACTTTTGCACAATAAAAATACTTTTAAACTAAAATTATTTGCTTTTGCATCGTCGCTTTCCAAGAGCCATAACTTTTTTATTTTTCCATCAATGTAGGGATTTTTTGGGCTTGTTTTCTGCGGGACGAGACGTAGTTTTGATTGGTACTGTTTTGGGGTACATGGCACTTATTGATTCATTTTTATTATGACTTTTTTGGGGGGCAATGGAAAAAAATTGCAATTTCGCCATTGTTTTTTGCGGGTTTTTTTTACGGTGTTTACTTTTGCGGTTTAAATGACATATTAACTTTATTAATGGAGTCATTACGGTCGCGGCGATACCACATATGTGTACTTTTATTTTTTTACACTTTTACTAAATAAAACCACTTTTTATGGAAAAAAATTGATTTCTTTTTTTACTGTAATTTTTATTATTAATCTTTATTTCACATTTATTATTTATTTCACTAGTCCCACTCGGGGACTTTACTGTGCGATCTTCAGATCGCTGCTATAATGCTTTGGTATACTTCGTATACCAGAGCATTATTGCCTGTCAGTGTAAATCTGACAGGCAATCTGTTAGGACGTGCCTCCGGCGCGTCCCAACAGGCATATGTCCAGGGCAGACCTGGGGGCTTTTATCAAGCCCCCGGCTGCCATGACACCCCATCGGAGACCCGCGATTGCATTTGCGGGCCGCCGATGGGTGACAGAGGGAGCTCACTCCCTCTGTAAACAAAGTTAAATGCCGCGGTCGCTATTGACGGCGGCATTTAACGGGTTAAACGGCCACGATCGAAGTAAACTTCGATCGCGGGCGTTGGAGCAGGAGCCCAGCTGTCATCAGACAGCAGAGCCCCGGCTCCAGCCTGCACGGGAGACCCGTGCAGAACTTAGACTAGGCTCACGTGAAAAGGCGTCAGCCTAGCCTAAGGCCCCTTAGTGACGAACGTGAAAAGGCGTATTGGTGGTCACTAAGGGGTTAAGCCTTGAAATGCAGCAGGAACTGAATGGGTAAATGAAGTGGTATTTGTTATCTTCAGTTATGATAACGCTGTAGCAGACAGTAGTGTCAGTGAGTGCTGGTTATATACAATGCAGCGGGGTTTACTAGTTCTGTGTGGTACCGCTGGTAAGAAATCGAAAAAAAACTTGCCACAGAAGTTATGTCCAAAGAACAGTCTTAAATCACATGCAGACTTTGGGGGGTAATTTATCAACCTTTCTACACCAGAAAAGTCACTAAAGTCACAAATTCCGACTTGCCACCCACAACATTTTTGTAGAAAGGGACGTGACCTCTGGGAAAAAGCGTGACCACTGCGGCTCAACAGATTTATTATAATTTACGCCAGGCGAATTGTAACATAAGGACACGTTAAAGGGCCTATTACACCGGCCAATTTTGGCCGCTGCAACGAGCGCCGATCAACAAGACAGCTCGTTGGTCGGCGCTTGTTTGCTCCAGTCACATGGAGCTATGGGGACGAGCGCTCCTTACTCCGATTGCTCGTCCGCATACATTATCATGCTGCCAACAAATATAATAACGTTTTTTTACACTATACGATCAGCTGATGAACGAGCTTTTGCTTGTTCTTGTGATCACTGCCCTTATCGACAACGAGCGTTGTATGAATGCTTGGCTGCCCGATAATTGCCCAGTGTAAAAGGGCAATTGTATGTCTGGATCTTTCCATGCGTACACACTAAATATAGGAAAAAAAACTTGTGAATGGGACCTTGTGTGTATTTTACCTCAGGTCTCACTGTTCTCCTGCTGCTCATATATACTGTACATGGTTTACTAGCAATGTACCATAAATACCCTATCTTGGTGTTTTTTTTCAGTTTATTTTAAAAAAAAAAATCTGAAAAAAAAATTGAGATTCAAAATCGAAAATCGTCCAGTTTTGAAAAAAAAAAACCTAGATTATATTTTTGGGCAAAAAACGCCCAGTCCTACGTACAGGGCACTAAACCGGCTGTGTGGTCCCTGTAACGGCGCTCCTGTTCACCTGTTGTGCATGGAACTACAACACTTCATTCAAGTGAATGGGGCCGTGCTGAAGTTCCTTGCAGGACCCCACCAAGGCATATCCTAGCACGATGCCATCAATTTTTATGGTTGGAAAATGTGGTGTCATGATTTATTTTTTCTTTGTTTTATATTTTATTAAAAGCAATATAATTAAACATTTTATTTACTAGTGTTGTGACATTCTACTTTTTACTGTATTCAAACTTTGACTTCTCTTTGGGGGTTGCCATATTTTTTTCATCTCTGTATGTGTCGATTAATGACACATACGGAGATGGAATACGGCACATACAGCCCCATAGAGAATGCGAACGGGAGCCGTTCCATTCTCAGAAGCGTATGCGCCGCTCCCACACAGACCAAAACGAAGCTCGTTTGTAGAGCGAAATCCGGCGCCATTTTCATGTGGACCGGAAGCCGCTGCCGGACAGTAAGATGATGACTTCCGGCTGCGGCTTCCGGCCATATGTTCAATGAAGCGAAGGCGCAAGGAATAGGAGCGTAGACCAGCGGAGGCAGGAGCAGGTAATTTATGTTTGTGTATGTGATGTGTGTATTATATTCGTGTGATACTGTCTGCTGAGCACTGTATCTAATCCTCCTACACTGTGCAGTTGCTCAGAAAATGGCGGCACACAGTGTAGGAGGTTTGAAGATTCAAACCCTTCCTTCTCCTGGCACTAGCCAGAAGAAGGGAGGGGGGATTGTGTGAGGACACTAGAGGAGAGTGTGTCCACCCCAAAATTGCAGCATAAATCAATGAGGTTGCTTTACCACAGTGACCATGCTGCAATTTTTGGAACTGCTCCCTCTAGTGGCCAGCACATGGAAATGTTATAAATTAGAATCTAATTTATAATATTTCCTGACTTCTGAAAAAATTAAAACAAAGTGTAATCACTCAAATACTAATTGTTTAACTGAAAAAGAAACCTAGACCTACAACATTTGAAGATGCTTCTCATCATTTGTCCAGCAGTTTCAATTCAGATATGCAAGAGGCTTGTATTAACTGTAGTCAACTTTGATGCAGATACAGAACCTAAAGAGGCTGTCGGAGATGAGAAAGCAGGGCAGCCAACCCCCCCCCCCCCCCCAATCCTTGGGGCTCAGCAGCAATACCAGCCCACAGATAAGGGGGAGAACATATTCAGGAATAAAAATAGGCAGAACATTTTTTTCCCAATTTCCTATGAAGTTATTCTAAACAAGAACATATTAGAACCATTTACGAGGTAGTGATTTGTATATTTTATGGTTCGTTGGGTGAGGCTTTGGGCTTTTACTACATGTAAAAAGTCCAATCAGAAAACTTTCCACGTTTTTTTCTTTACACAGTATTAAATAAAGCAGAGGGCAAAAGTTTGACAATCATGTTACAACCAGCACACTCACCATCTGCAAACACTGTTGGGAGAAGTTGTGGTTGATGTAGGTTGCCTCCATGGCCAGGTTTCTAGGCGAGTTGAAGGAGTTCACCTCATCCTGAGGCGGTTCGTTGGCCGTTTCGCTGACAGTCAACAAGTCTAGATTCACAGAGAGCAGGGTTAATACGCAAATATCAATTCAGATGTAGACAAGCAGAGTTAGAACTGCTGACAATTCTCTCCAGATGAAGATGTGATGCTGAACTATACATCAATTTCTAAGCAGAACTGGTGAAAAAATAAAATAAAAAAACACAATCAGGGGCACAAAACACTGGGTTTTGTTTTAGACTGGAATCACACATGCAGTTTTCGTGGCAGTATTTTGAGCCAAATACAGGAGCGGATACAAAAGGAAGGAGGAGAATCATTCCTTTAGATTTCTTCTTTTTGCATCCGCTCCCGGCCTCGGCGCAAAAACTGCGTGTGTGATGCATTGTTACATAATATAAACTAAAAAGGTAAATCGATTTTCACCACTTTAACCCCTTAGTGACCACCAATACGCCTTTTCATGACAGTCACTACGGGGGCCTCAGGCTAGGCAGTATCCTTTTCACGGAGGCCTAGTCTAAGTCCTGCACGGGTGTCCCATGCAGGCTGGAGCCGGCGCTCGGCTGTCTAATGACAGCCGGGCTCATGCTCCAATGGCCACGACCAAAGTTTACTTTGATCGCGGCCGTTTAACCAGTTAAATGCCGCGGTCAAAAGCGACCGTAACATTTTAATAGGTTACAGAGGGAGGGAGCTCCCTCTCTTACCCATCAGCGGCCCGCAAATGCTATCGCGGGCCTCCGATGGGGTGCCATGGCAGCCGGGGCACTGATAAAGGCCCCCAGGTCTGCCCTCGGTATATGCCTATTAGGACGTGCCTAATAGATTGCCTGTCACATTTATACGGACAGGCAATAACGCTTTGGTATACTAAGATCGCATAGTAAAGTCCCCTAGTGGGACTAATAAAATAAGTAATGAATCTGAAATAAAAATTACAATAATAAAAAAAAGAAAAAACATAGTTCATAGTCTGTCAAATATTGCAGCTTAGACCAATTCACATGAACGATAAAGAACTCCAATACCAAGCACAGCCCATAGACAAGAGAAGCATCGTTTCTAGTAATTCCAACAGTTGGACCCCCCCACCGATGGGACGACATATCGAAGAGATATAATGTCACTTGCTTAAATGAATGCAGTAATAACGGAAATTTAGCCAATAACTTAGTGTCCTCACCAAAGTCTGAGTTGTCTCTCTTGTCAAAGAAGATTTTGGATCCCACTCTTTGAACCACAATATCCCAAGAGTTGACAGAACGAGTGCAGCACATGAGGGTGGCAAGGATGGCATCTGTGGCAAATACATTTCCCTGTGTCTTTGCCAGCTGTGGACAGACAAGGATCAGAGGTTTTGTAAAATGAGTCTTACATGGGCTACAGGCTAACATGACCAAAAAATATATAGATCACCTTTCTGATGACAGGATCGTCTGTAGTGGTCACAGTATGGAAGATCCTCTTGATGCTCTTTAAAGGTCGTTCATTCCTTGTGGTGATTCGATCAAATGCTTTGTCATAAAATTCTAGGGCCCCGCAGCTCTCTCTAGTGTGTAAAGAAAGAGTAAAATGCACCAGTTATGACAAACTCATGTTATATGTCGTCCTATTACAGTGTAGCTGATGGAGGGGGATGGGACTCTCTGGATCACTGATCTTTACACACAGGTTACGTAGACAGAGGAATCTACACATTTGGGAGATGAACATCTATAAATTATCATTTCTATTGAGACTTACACTTGTGTTTTTTACTGGTAACACATTAGCTGCAGGAAATATTCCTTCATTATGCTGTACAATCAACTAAAAGAGTTAAGCTAGCCATACATAGAAGATTTACCAGATTTGATATTATGCGGGGTGCTAAAATCTTTCTAACTTTAAAAAAGTTATTCCAGTCTTATAAAGTGATGGGCATACCACTAGGATGTGCCGTAACTTATGACCGGTGGGGGTCCAAGCCCTGGTACCCCTACCAATCCTGAGAAGGGGACAGAGCTATAGACGACCCCTTTTTAAAAATTCTGAGTTAATGGCGGAGGGGGGTGGAAAATCAATGGATCAGGGTCCTCAACTTTTTGCCAAAATGAAAAGTGGAGACAAAAACGGCATCTCTTGCTCTGGAGGGTCTGTCCTGGCCTATACTACACAGACAACCCATTTTAATTACTCACATGTCTAATGGGTCAGACACCTCAAGGTAACGCATTTTCATTAACCGGGGGAAATCCATTTCTTCCTTGACTTCCCAGTCACTGCGGACTTCCACGGAGGAATCTCTTGGTTTCAGCTGAGCCTATTAAGTAAGAGCCATATCTGAAAGAGACTCTGTCACCACATTATAAGTGCCCTGTCTCCTACATAAGGAGATGGGCGCTGTAATGTAGGTGACAGCAATGCTTTTTATTTAGAAAAACTATTTTAAACCACTTTATGAGCGATTTTTAGCTTTATGCTAATGAGTTTCTTAATGCCCAAGTGGGCGTGTTTTACTTTAGACCAAGTGTGTACAGAAGTGTGTATGACGCTGACCAATCAGCATCATGCACTCCTCTCCATTCATTTATACAGCACATAGCGATATAACTATATCGCTATGTGCAGCCACATACACAAACACTAACATTACTGCAGTGTCCTGATAATGAATATACATCACTACCAGCCTGGACGTCATGTGTATTCAGAATCCTGTCACTTCTGACTCTTTTCTGAGATTCCAGCAAGGCAAACGTAATCTCGTTTTAAATGACAGGTTACATCGTAATCTCGCGAGATTACGTTTGCCTTGCTGGAAATCTCACAGAGATACAGAAGTGTCAGGATTCTGAATAAACATCACGTCCAGGCTGGTAGTGATGTATATTCATTATCAGGACACTGCGGTAATGTTAGTGTTTGTGTATGTAGCTGCACATAGCGATATAGCTATATCGCTATCTGCAGTGTAAATGAATGGAGAGAAGTGTATGACGCTGATTGGTCACTGATTGGTAAGCGTCATACACTCCTCTGTACAACGCCCACTTGGTCTAAAATAAATATACGCCCACTTGGGCATTAAGACACTAATTAGCATAAAGCTAAAAATTGCTAATAAAGTGGTTTCAAATAGATCGTTTTTCTAAATAAAAAGCATTGCTGTCACCTACATTATAGCGCTGATCTTTTGTAGGAGATAGGGCACTTATAATGTGGTGACAGAGCCTCTTTAATACATGCCCTTCTTCGGTAACCACCATCAGATAGGGCATGCAGTGATAAAAAAAAAAAAAATGCATCTGAACTGCACATCATTTGCGCCATACTGGCTGATCCCTTAAGGCTGTATTCACACGAGTGCAAAAATGAAAAAAAAAAAAAAACTACAAAAAAAGAGGGATGAAACTGTCCGTTTTTCACAAGGATGGCTTTCTGAAAAGTAGCCGTTAGAAAAGGATCCATTGACTTGTATGTGCGCTATTGGTCTATGAAAATGGCCGAAAATAGCAAGTTCTAATTTTTGACAGCCAGTATTCAGTCTTAAAGGAACAGTGTCATCACCAAATTTTTTTTTCATATGTTCAAGATGTTAGTGCTTTATTAAAAACGTTTATATTTATTTGTGTGTTTGTGTTTTACTTTCTTATTTTTACACTTTTTCTTCCCTATGGGGGCTGCCATTTTTTGTTCCATTTCTGTGTGTGTCGATTAACGACACATACAGACATGGAATACGGCAGCCACAGTCCCATAGGGACTGCGAACGGCTCCCGTCCCATTCACTTGTGTGTACGGCGTCTGTGTGGGAACTGCGCATGCGCCGCTCCCACACAGTCCAATTTGAAATTGGCGCCGTCCGGCGCCATTTTCCTGTGGACCGGAAGTCGCGGCCGGACAGTAAGATTACTACTTCCGGTCGCGGCTTCCGGACTTGTGCACTTGGACCAGCGGCAGCAGACGGAGCGGACGGGCCGGAGGGAGCCGCGGCGGCAGGAGCAGGTAAGAGATTTCAATGTATGTTCGTGTTTGTGTGTGTTTACTACTGTATGTAAACCTACTACACTGTGTGTTAGCTCAAAAAATGGCGACACACAGTGTAGGAGGTTACACCGTTCAAACCCCTCGTTTATCCCGGCACTAGCCAGGATAAAGGAGGGGGGGATGCTGAGAGCTCACTAGAGCGAGGGCTTTTTACCCAATTTTGCAGCAGAAAAGCTATGTGGTTGCTTTACCACATATTTTTGGGAATGGCTCCATCTAGTGACCAGAAATGGTAAATACTATAAATTTGAATCCAATTGAATCCAATTTATAATATTTCCTGACTCGTGAAAAAAATAAAAAAAATTTGAACAATGTTTAAATCACCCACACACTAAATGTTTAATTTTAAAAAAAAAACATGTTTTTCTGGCAACACATTGCCTTTAAAAAAGCAGATGTGTGAATACACCCATAGAATTTCATTGTTCTGAGAATGGCCATCACACGGCTGGTTTTTACGGTGGCGTGAATGTCGCGTTACTCTTCTGGTATAGTGTATATTATGTAAAAATGCCTCAAACATACAGATGCGTCATACTTGAATTGCAGGGCACAGACATTCTGCAAAATACATAATACTTTCTTCTCTGTCACACCGCTTACCTGAGATTTTTGGTCCCACTTCTGGCGAACACCAAACTGCTTTTGAAATTTCTTCTGGAGTCTCAAACGATCCCTGTAATGGTATTTAATAGATCTTTACTAAAGAATTAGTGCGGTTACCTTGTACTAAGCCATTCACTGCTAGGAGTGCAATAATCACAGCGCTCCGTACCCCGGATTCCTCTTACCTCTCCTTTTGCTTGGCACTCTTAGGCAACGTCTGCATGTTGAACTGGAGCATATTCCTTCTGTCTTTATCACGACGCAGATTCCTCTGTCAGTAAAACATAGTAAAAAGTCTTTAGTGCTGCACGTAACACCAACAACAGAACTGCTTACATGTCCACAACTCTGGCAGCCAGCTCCCCCTGAACATAGTCCGGCCTCATTTACCTGAGCAAAGCGGAGCCGATTCCTCTGGTATGCGGTTTTCTGCATCTTGGTGGTGTCCACAAGCTGGAAGCTGGTCTCATCCTCCTCATGAAAATAGGCGTACTGACTGCCACCACCAAATTGGGAAGAATATTTATCTAGAAGGCAAAATTAAAAAATAAAATCAATATGGAGCAATTACGTAATTGACTATTCAACAAATACAGCCTTCCTAACATAAGGCAAGTCCAGCCAAAAGTGATCTTGTGATGTGTCACAGATAAATGTGGGAAGATCAGACCAGTCTAATCTCGGGCCACCATTTATTTCAAGAATAAGAGGCTCTATATAGCAGGGGTCCGCAACCTTCGTCACTTAACTGTTGTGAAACTACAATTCCCAGCATGACCTGACAGCCTGTGAATGGAATAAGAGCCCCTGACTGTGAGGGCATGCTGGGAGCTGTAGTTTCACAACAGCTGGAGTGCCGAAGGTTGCTAAACCCTGCTCTATATAGAGGTCAGACTCCTTTCAGCAATGCTCATAGAATATACCAAAAAAATATAATTATCCATCACGTCTCCCAACTGGAACCTAATACACTGCAGTCACATTGCGCCAACTCACTCGAAGCTCCGCTACTTACTGGTATATCTCTTGTCTTGATAGGTGGCTCCGGTCCAGTCTGCAACCTTATCAATGACAACAGAAAGTACACACCCTGTTAGATATGACAGTGGGATGCACACATTAACCCCACGTACACTTACAAGTGCTCAGACTTTAGGTACCGAATTCATACAAGACCTAAATATTGCACTAACCACGCTTCAAGAGGACATAAAAATATGAGCGATAACTATATCAAATAAAAGTACCTTTCCCAGACGATCTCCTTTACTGAAGGGTTGGTAGGGCATGTCCTTGAATTGGTCAGGTACGGCACAGGGACCCCAGCCTAGGGCATTGTCATTTATGACAGGCGCCTGAAATTTCGCCATTTTGAGAGGCTTGGAATAAAAAAAGCATATTACCTACTATATATTACACAGTGGATTTCAGGCAAAGAGCAGCATAGGTCATAAGGTTACATTGCTACCTTCACTGCCCTGTTTGGTGCTGTATCTCCTGCTGTAGATTACAAGTTCTGGGGGGTGATTTGGTTCATTCTACTTGACAGCGTCAGATTTAAAGAGACTCTGTCACCAGATTATAAATGCTCTATCTCCTACATAATGTGATCGGCGCTGTAATGTAGATAATAACAGTGGTTTTTATTTAGAAAAACGATTTTTACCACGTTATTAGCGATTTTAGCTTTATGCTAATTACTTTCCGAATGCCCAACTGGGCGTGTTTTTACTATTGACCAAGTGGGCGTTGTACAGAGGAGTGTATGACGCTGACCAATCAGCGTCATGCACTTCTCCTTATTCATTTAGTCAGCGCATAGAGACACTGTTATTCACTATGTGCTGTCTTATACTGACACACAAACCTTATTGAATTGTTTAGACAGTGAATAGACATTCCTTCCAGCCAGGACGTGATGTCTATTCACAATCCCGACGCTTCGGTAACGTTTGTGTGGGACTTACAGCAAAGCAAAGCGTAACCTCGCGAGATCACGCTGCAAATGACAGGTTACAGCGAGATTACGCTTTGCTCAGCTGTAAGTACCACAGAAACGTTAGTGAAGTGTCGGGATTGTGAATAGACATTGCGTCCTGGCTGGAAGGAATGTCTATTCACTGTCTAAACACTTCAGTATCGTTAATATGTCAGTATAAGACTGCACATAGTGATCTAGCAGGATCCCTATGCGCTGACTAAATGAATGGAGAGAAGTGTATGACGCTGATTGGTCACTGATTGGTCAGCGTCATACACTCCTCTGTACAACGCCCACTTGGTCTAAAGTAAAACATGCCCAGTTGTCCATTAAGAAAGTAATTAGCATAAAGCTAAAATCGCTAATAACGTGGTAAAAATAGATTGTTTTTCTAAATAAAAAGCACTGCTGTCACCTACATTATAGCGCCGATCTCCTTATGTAGTGGATAGGGCACTTATAATGTGGTGACTGAGTCCCTTTAAGTAAATACAAGGATACAAATACAAGGTGGCTCGGCTGTTTCCCAAAGATGTCAATGGAGAGAGCCCCACACATGTCCACCTAAGTTTTTCCCCAAACAGCACTCCATCATGCAAAGTTTACCAAAATATCCTCCATAAGGTGAGGGATACACAGTGACTTTGACTGTGTAGGCCAAAGATCACAGCATCTCGCTCGCTGAATCGCAGTATTGAAAGTAAAAGTGACCGTTGCAAGAAATCCAATATTGATGGACTACTTGCGGCTGTTGTATCGCGGTAACCAGTTGTTCGCAATGCGGCCACATCCACTTTCGATATCGCAATGCAGCCAGCGTAACAATGTGAACTATGTCAAGGCCAATGTCCCCGTGTCTGATAATTCTTATGCCCCCCACAATCAGCACCCCAGTTTACCAAGTTTTCCTACAGCCTAATTTCTCAGACTTGGGTTTACATGTTATACATCTACCCTCCCCCAACTACACTAATGCTCCAGTAATTCGATATTGGGGTAATATCTGCATGATTTGTGGGGAGCATTAATACTACAGTAGCAAAACAAACGCCTGCTGCAGTACAGAGTGGGGTCTTCACTACAAGTGGCAACATTCACACACTATATAACACATTAGAGGGTCTGTAAACGGTCCAGCAGCTGAAACATTTCCCCTGCAGCATAAATGTGGCCATCTATATAATCGGGCAGCCATGTAATAACCTGATCAGCAGCAGAACATGCCCCCTCACCAGGGATTCACATGAATCATCACTACAAAACGGCGTTTCGAGCTGATTACAAAGTGCCACCTACATATGGGTCGGTGCCACCTGTGCCAGTAACAAATAAAAGCCACTAACTTCTGCGCACATATACAGGTGATGCACTAGTTCACACTGATGATCCTGTACTAAGCAGTAACCACTACTACATACCGGATCTACAAGGCCTCCAGCTAATGTTGTTCTAATGAAGATCTAAAATATAATCACGTCCAAAATATTCCAACAATCTTCCATCCTCACAGACTTCGGTTTTACCTGTTTTCACCGTCCTCTCAACGGGATGGCAGTGGATTTCTTCTAGGCCGCAAATCAACCCGCTCTCAGGAACCGGCTTTCGTCAAGGGAGACCCAAAAGAGAGCGTTTTGCGTACTTCCGCCAGCACTGTCGCAAAACTTCCTGTACGAGCGTAATCAGAACGTGCCAGGACTGTCGTGATCCGTGCGTGCCAATGTTACGTAATCACCATAGAGAAGAGTAACCTCTATCAGCGCGCAGCCAGATACCATAAAGCTGTAACTACGTGTCTGTGTGTTTTGGAGGACTATAGGGCTCTACGGTAGAAGCTGTGCTGTGATTGGCTTCACAGCTTCAAGTGGTTGATGCGGAAATTTAGGAGGGTTTTCTAGTTTATATTTTGGTTATTAATCTAATTTTTTTTACACTGACCAAAATTCTGAAATGTGGTCACTGCTAGAGGTGATGTATGGGGTGAAGGGAGGATCCAGTATCATAATGCAATCTATGTAATCCTACACATATAGGGGCAGACGTATCAATGCGGATCATTTACAGTGTGCCAGCGTGTAATTCCAGTGTAGCATATACGTGTCTCAGCTGCTGCAGAACACCATTCTGAACAGATTGTGACTGGTGACAGTCCCTTTTCCTGATGGAATAAATGTTATGGTGCAACATGGGGGTGGGGGTGCGCCTGTAAATACGACTTTTGTGCCGCATGCCAATTTTCTATGCACTCCCTCCGCAGCCATGTTTCGATTTTCGCTTTTTCCTCCACACCTTCCAAAAGCCGTAAGTTTCTATTTTTCCGATGATTCCTCCATTGTTTTTTGGGTGTTGTTTTTACGGTTTTATCCGTGCAGTAAAAATGACATGGTAACTTTTATTCTGCAATTCAATGCAATTACGACGATACCAAATATACAGATTTTGTAAATGTTTTTCTACTTTTTACAAGGAAAAAGCGAATTGTAAAAAATAAAATTAGTTTTGAGTCGCTATATTCTGAAAGCCATACCTTTTTTCTTTTTCCGTCGATTGAATGGTGTGAGGGCTTATTTTTTGCGGGGTGAGATTTAGTTCTTAATCTTACCCTTTTGGGGTACATGCGTCTTTTTGATCACTTTAGTGAGAGATGAGGTGACCAAAGAACAGGAAAAGCCTTTTTTTTTTTTTAAACAAATTTTTTTTATGCATACAAAATCTTTATTTAATTTTTTTATTAGTCCCCCTTGGGAACTTGAAGCAGCGATCGTTGAATCGCTTGCACGATATACTGCAATACTAATGTATTGCAGTATATTGTTGTTTTTTACCTATCCACCAGATAGGTCATCCGTACATGATCGGCCTGGGTCCGACACCCGGGCCCCGCACAGATCAGCTGGTCCGGTGCCTCCGTGCATCGAACGTATATGTGGTAGCAGTTGGCTCCGGCCACAGAATAGCGGCCGAGCTGCAGTACTGCAGCTCTGCTCTTATTCAAGTGAATAGGAGCGGACCTGCAGTTCTGCAGAACGGCCGCTATGCTATGTACGGAGCCAACTGCCCCGCACCAATGATGTACTGATGACCTATCCAGAGGATAGGTCAACAGTTGTCAGAAAGTGGACAACCAATTAACAGGAGCACAAAGACGGCAGACCTGGGGACCTTCATTAGGCCACCAGGCTGCCATGACAACCATCGACACAATCGCGTCGTGGGAGGGCTGATGGGGTGTCAGAGGGGGCCGCGAACCTCTTTCTGGCGGCTTCTATGGGGTTAAACGTGTGGGATCCCACGCTTTGCAGTGTAGTGTCGGCTGTAGCACACAGCCGACGTGCTCAGCTTATCGAGCGAGCTCAGCACTTTCCCTCCCGGCCTCCGCCGTGTGTGTATATATATATATATGGTGGATGTCGGGAAGGGGTTTATAGACCTCCCCTGGTGTCACACTTCATATTCTAATGTATTGGCTCTCGCAATATGCGCCATATTTATCACACATTTTACTGACGAGTCGCTGTAAGGGTACGTTCACATGCTTATCAAAAAATGTCTGAAAATACTGAGCTGTTTTCAAGGAAAAACAGCTCCTGATTTTCAGCCGTTTTTTAAGCAACTCGTGTTTTTCGCAGCGTTTTTTACGGCCGTTCTTGGAGCTGTTTTTCTATAGAGTCAATGATAAACGGCTCAAGAAGTGACATGCCCCGTCGGAACAGAACGCCGTTTTTCCCATTGAAATCAATGGGCAGATGTTTGGAGGCGTTCTGCTTCCGATTTTTCGCCCGTTTCCGGCCCTAAAAACGTCCGAAAATAAGCCGTGTGAACATACCCTTACGTGTAATGCGATGGTTTTGGCACAAAAAAGAAATTGAAGTCTAAACTCACCAGGTTTACCTGACCCGCATCTTATCTTCCTCTACAACGTGGGTTGTCAGGAGGGGGCAGACATCTGGGTGAGGAATATGGCACAGCTCCTGACCTATGCGAGCTGTTTCCTCACTGCCAGTATTTTTTTTCGTAAATAAGTTGCGTTGCTGGTAACTTTGAAATCGTGCCCTCTTTTCCCAACACTGTCAGAAAGAGATGGTGCGAAGGGTTGATAAAAAGGGTGTTCAATGTGCATTGATAAATATGTCCCGATTACTGCTGACATGTTGCTTTCTGTGTAGGCAGCCGATGTTTTCACTTTTGGCGTCCTCGCTGCCTTGCTAAGTAAACGTACCATCACTTTTTGTAAATGAACACTTCCCTTGCACTTCGTCATTTCACATAGAAAAGGAGTTTTGGGACTTGATCATTCACTATTAAACATGAGGTAGACTTAGGCATTTGCTGGAGAAAACATCATCTGTACATTCCCATACATCATGAATCAATGAGGAAAAAAAGCTTTTAGTGCCTCACAGAAAAATCAGGATAAGGAGGTACAGTTTGGACCCATAGCACCCTATGGGCGCCATATTTGCGACTGTGTGTCGTAAGGCTGTATACTGATGGCAGGATCACACCTCCGTATAAGAGTTCTATGTTTAGCGTCAAGAACGGGATTGGATCCCATGAATGCGGCCTGAAGGAGAGCTTTATTCCTAATGGGGTTGTTCAGTCCCTAAAAATTGATGGCTATCAATATCTGATCAGTGGGGTCCGACTCCCGCCGATCAGCTGTTTTGAAGGGGCCGCAATACTCGTATGAGCGCTGCTTCCCCTTTATTTCTTATCTGCTCGTACTGTGAATCGCCGACAAACATGTAGCGGCGGTTCACAGTATTACAGCCTTCTCCCATTGAAGTGAATTGGAGAATGATGTAATACTGTGAACCGCCGCTACAAGTTTGTCGGCGATTCACAGTACGAGCAGATAAGGAATGAAGGATAGGCCATCAATGTTTAGGGACTGGACGATCCCTTTAACGGTTGTCAGAGAGAGGTGAAGTACTGTAGTGTGAAAAACAGGCGTGGTTATGAGAAAAATGAGTAATAGTACTTTACTTTATATTAAAATAAATATGACATAAGGGAAATCAGCTTGGAATAACCCAAGCTTCCCCTTTTTCCAAAGAAAATAATAGGATCTCCACTTCGCTTGTGTGACCAGGTCGGATGTCGATGTCTTGGCCTTGAAACGTCTCCTGTGTTTTATCATTTAACTCTTTATCCTGCTTATTATATGGTCCCATCATCATTCTGTCTGCTGCTTCATTGTGTATTTTGTGTATAGTATTTAGGACGCTGGATAATGTAAATGCCTTTACATGCGCTGACACCTTCAGCTGAAAAACTATTGGCCTGGATGAACTAGAATTTACATTGGATTCACGACCAAGAACTAAGGCCTAAATACAATTTTTGTGTTTTTTTTTAAATGTTATTTGACATAGACAAGTATATGAATTACAGTTTTAAGAAACCAATATTTGCAAATATGTTATATGAAGGTTATTACTGCACCGAATAAACAAATATGGATACGGTACACAGAGGCATACCGTGGTACCCTGCAATACCGGTACGTATTACAGAGCATATTGCAATCCATGTGCCTCCGCGGGGCACATTTCTGCTAAAGGAGAATACACACCAAAACATAGAGGCACATTCACAACTGTATTGAAATAAAGAGATACGTAATGATACATTTTCTGGATTGTTTTTGCATGTAGATCACTATGTGAGTATTGTGTCAGTATTCCGCTACATGTTTTTTCAGTGTTTTTCACCCATACTTTTCTCTGTTTTATCACCAATATTTTCTCCCATGTGGCAGATTAAAATATGGAGCTTTAGGGTATGTTCACACGAGGTCATTACGTCCATAATTGACGGACGTATTTCGGCCGCAAGTACCGGACCGAACACAGTGCAGGGAGCCGGGCTCCTAGCATCATAGTTATGTACGATGCTAGGAGTCCCTGCCTCGCTGCCGGACAACTGTCCCGTACTGTAATCATGTTTTCAGTACGGGACAGTAGTTCCATGGAGAGGCCTTATAGTATACTTCTATTGACTTGGGGAGCATACCGCTGTCCTATGGCATCTGATGTAGCATGTTATATTATCTATTGAAAAATATGAAACACGTGTAGAAGTACGTCTGTATGGTAAGAGCTCAATACCATTATACCACCTCTTCATTCAGAACCTTCTCACTATGGACAGAATAGAGAGCCAGAATGCTCAGGTGTGAATGATGCCTGTGTGGGAGCCAGGTGTTGCGAAAACAAAATTTTTAATATCAATTTGCTTTTAGTGTGTTATTAAAATAAATTTTATTTAATTGTGTGTTTGTGTTTTACTTTTTTCTTTTTTCTAACTTTTACTTCACTATGGGGGCTGCCATTTTTTTTTCATCTCTGTATGTGTCGATTAAAGACACATACAGAGATGGAATACGGCACATACATCCCCATAGAGAATGCGAACGGGAGCCGTTCCATTCACTATGGTGTACGCCGCCTGTGTGGGAACGGCGCATGCGCCGCTCCCACACAGTCCAAAAGAAAGGTCTTCGGCCGAGCGACATCCGGCGCCATTTTCTTGTGGACCGGAAGCCACGGCCGGACAGTAAGATGACTACTTCAGAAGCAAGGACTAGGAGCGGAGGGAGCGGCGGCGGCAGCAGCAGGTAAGTCATGTCTGTGTATGTTCGTGTTATACTGTGTGATTACCACTGTATGTAAACCTACTACACTGTGCATTCGCTCAAAAAATGGTGGCACACAGTGTAGGAGGTTTGAACATTCAACCCCCTCCTTTCTCCCGGCACTAGCCAGGATAAAAGAGGGGGGATTGTTTGAGCACACTAGAGCGAGTGTGTCTTCTCCAATTTTGCAGCATAAAGCAATGAGGTTGCTTTACCAAATGCCAATGCTGCAATTTTGGGAATTGCTCCCTTTAGTGACCAGCACATGGAAATATTATAAATTAGAATCTAATTTATAATATTTCCTGACTTGTGAAAAAATTAAAAAAATTAGAACAATGCCTAATCAAGTATATAATAACTGTTTAACTAAAAAGAAAAAAAAAATTTTCTAGCGACACATTCCCTTTAAGTGCCAAGCACAGGATCCGATTCCGTCATGTAATCAGGAATGAATCTGCCAAAGCTGTTTTTGGGTAAAGGTTTTCCTGATTACATATGAAGGATCCGATGCCATTATTGCCACTAGCTATATGAATCCTGCATGGAGTCCCCTGTTCTAGCGATCTGTGGGTGTCCCAAAAGTGGCGGCCCCTATTGATCTATCATTTATCACCTATCCAATGGATAGGTAATAAATGTTATATGCTGGAAATGCAATACCCCTTTAAGGCAACCCCACTAAAGTTGAGCCCCTATGAATGAGTGCATGTTTTATGCTAATCTTCATCTTGAAAAGTAAAGGGGTTAATTGATGATCTCTTGCCGGACTGGCCCATACCATGAAAGTGCGCACACTGCTACATCTTCACTTCAATCTGTGCCATCAGCAGACATGTTTGCTGTTAGTCATTAATCTAACATTTGGTTGTTTTGCCATCAATTTTCCAGAGCTGTCTTATTTCAAGTGAAGATCAGCTGTTCTCACTGCAGCCCACCACCCTGCCATCCTGTCTCATTCCACCTCTGTGAAATATGTCTTTCTAGAGAAATGACTTTTCAGGGCTTTTTAACTTTCAATACATTCATCACTGTTGTACAGCCACAGTCACATTATTTCTTGTTGGAAGTGTCAGCGTTTATTCAACAAATTACATTACCTGAAACTTTATGGGTTAATGGAATTGACTTTGGTAGCACAACCGAAGTCCGCTATGATTCATACCAAGCCCATAGATTTCTTTGTTATCATGACTGCTTTTGTAAAGTTTCTGTAAGGCCTGATTCACATGAGCTTCAGTTTTTCACGTCTCAGGTGCATCCGTGCTCAGCCCTGCGGGACGCGATGTCACGCATCCCCCATAGTTGAGAGTCTATGGAGGGATACGTGATGCATGAAAAGAATGGACATGTCCTATAATCCCAAGGACCCTTCACACGGTCTGTTGAAACAACGGCCGTGTGAACGGCCACATTGAATTACATAGGTCCGCCGTCCCACGGACGTTTAACATGTTTGTGTAAATAAGAACTAAAGCTGCATTCAGATGGGAAATGTATTTTTCACTTTAAAGGAAAGTTCATCACAACCCTCCTGTCATCCGGGCCAGAATGTGGCTTCTTGTATCCTAGGTAAAGGGCTTGTCTTATCAAGACAACCCCTTTTAACAATGAAGCCAGCCTGGCAATCAGTTGATCGATGCAGGTCTAGCTTCCAAAACCTCAGAGCAATCAATGACTAAGGGAAGTGGCATCTGGCTATACATTTCCCCTGCAGTGGCCGCTACAGGGGGAAAGCAGTATTACATACAAGCCATTCAAATGAATGTCTGACACTTATTAGGTGGCTGAGTCCCCCAGAGAAAGAGAGAGAGAGACATGTTAGTAGCTCCTTTCTCTGGAGAGGGGTTTTGGATTGCTGCCGGTCAATTACTTTTTTTGGTCTACACTGCAGTCTCTTGCTTGTGTTTTTGTTAGGACAGATTCGCACAGGGCACGTCGGTGAGGTTTTTGATTTGTTTTCTTTACCCAAACTCAGGAATGTATACTAAAGAGAGCAAAAGTAATATGGGACATGCAGATGACATTGCTGTGGGCATGGACCCTGCACACAGGGCCGTATTACAGACAGGTACGCACCGTATGTGCCGCTGTATGGTGCCTTTTTTGTGAAGCAATGTGTTCTGTAGAAGCAGAATACTTGTATCATATGCAAGCAAAGGAGCATGCCAAAATTATTTTTCTCACAATTTTGTATGAACATATGTTAAAAAATCTGAGGCACATGGAGGTACAGCATGTGTCCATAGCAGGCTATGGATGTCGTATTAAGGATCAGTACGACATAGATCCATTATACAGCAGTGTGCATGAACTGTCTTCTTTTTACGTATGGATGGCATGTTTTAGCTAAACTAAATTTACCAAAAACTGCATTAAAACTGTAATGACCTTGTAAATATGTCCTTGAATTGTCCTCTTCAATCGAGCTGTTCAAAATCCTATTCCTATTCATTATCTCTATATCTGGGAAAGTTGGGTATCGAGACCCTGAATGGCAGTTCTGCCTCATTATTCAGTGATATATCTACTTCTCCTATGTTGCGATATAATTATCTAGGTGGTTTGACACTCAGGAGTGTATGAGAGCTGTCGGAACTGTAATGCTTTATCCACACAGGGTAGTTTTGATGGAGCTTATTTGTGTATTTTTACCATAAAGTTCCAAATACTTTAGGAACCACTCTGACTATCAAAACTGCCCTGTGTGAACATGGCCTTATGTTAGCGATATCACTCATCTTTCCCCTAAACAGAAATAACTAAGGGACAGCTGGTTCAAATCAGTCAGTTTTTAAATTTCAGAAGAAATTCAGAAGAATTTTGTAGGGCAGGGCTACAAGGACATGTTACATGTTAGGCCTAATTCACATATTGTTTTTCTTGAGGTTCTATCGGGAGGACTCCTAGGTATACCTCAGACGAAAGACTGTAGCGTATAGGCAGGCATACAGTGGGAACCGTCGCCCTAACCCCCAGGCAGAGCGGTAGTGCTGTGCCCGGTGAAGGTCCTGACATATAGACAGTGATATGGACAGTGATGTCAGGACATTTGCAATGCCGGAGTATCCGTCCAGAGCTTTGGAAGTGCTCTGTCTGGGAACTCCAGACAGCACCCGCATGGTGGCCATATATACCATGTGACCGCTATCTCTGCCTGTGGAAGTGACGTCGCTGGAGTTTCCCTGGGGTAGCTCCTTTTATGTTACTGACTAGTTACATCAATGGGACTACCCTAGGGAAGCTCCAGTCACGTTGCCTCCCCAGTTAGAGATAGAATCCGGGGACTTCGGTTGGGCAGGGCAGCCTCTGCTGTGTTGGGAAGCTCCAGCGATAACTGTCCATATATGGACAGTTTTGTCATTGGACCTTCCCGACAAATACATTAAAGGGGTTTTCCCATGAGAGACATTTATGACATATCCACATGATATGTCATAAATGGCAGATAGATGCGGGTCCCACCTCTAGGTACCGCACCTATTTGGAGAACGGGGCCCCCTAAACCCCGTTCTAGCTTTGTCTGATCTCGTTAAATCCTGGCCACTTCCTGGTTATATAGTCGGGAGTTACAAAAACAGTGTAGCTCGCTAAGCTACGCTGTTTCTGTAACCCCCATAGTAGTAAATGGAAGTTATGGAAGCAGCGTAGCATGTGAGCTATGCTGTTTCTACAACTACCATACAGTTCTATGGGACTTACGGAACCAGAGTAACTCAGAGAGCTATGCTGTTTTCGTAACTCGCGACCATATAACCTTTTTCATGGTCGGAATGCAACACAGTGCGGCTGATCAGGGCTTAGGAGGCCCCGTTCTGGAGATAGGTGTGGGTCCCAGAGGTGGGACCCGCATCTATCTGACATTTATGACATATCCTGTGGATATGTCATAAATGTCTCTCATGGGAATGTGTCGCTAGAATTTTTTTTTTTTAGTTAAACAATTATTATTTAAATGATTACACGTTGTTTTAATTTTTTCACAAGTAAGGAAATATTATAAATTAGATTCTAATTTATAAAATTTCCATGTGCTGAGCACTAGAGGGAGCAGTTCCCAAAATTGCAGCATGGTCAATGTGGTAAAGCAACCTCATTGATTTATGTGGCAAATTTGGGGTGGACACACTCTCTAGTGTCCTCAGGCAATCCCGCCTCCCTTATTCTGGCTAGTGCCAGGAGAAGGAGGGGTTTGAATCTTCAAACCTCCTACACTGTGTACCGCCATTTTCTGAGCGGTACACAGGATTCGATACAGTGCTCAGCAGAGAGTATAACACGAACATACACGAACATAATACACACATCACATACACGAACATAAATTACCTTCTCCTGCCGCCTCCGCTCCTATTCCGCCTTCGCTTCCTTGAACATATGGCCGGAAGCCGCAGCCGGAAGTCGTCATCTTACTGTCTGGCAGCGGCTTCCGGTCCACATGAAAATGGCGCCGGATTTCGCTCTGCAAACGAGCTTCGTTTTGGTCTGTGTGGGAGCTGCGCATGCGCCGTTCCCACACAGACGGCGTACACTTCAGAGAATGGAACGGCTCCCGTTCGCATTCTCTATGGTATTGTATGTGCCGTATTCCATCTCTGTATGTGTCGTTAATCGACACATGCAGAGATCAAAAAAATATGGCAGCCCCCATAGAGAAGTAAAAGTAAGAACAAAGTAAAAAGTAGAACATGAGAACACAAATAAATAAAATATATGTTAATATCATATTAAAAGCAATATGATAAAAAAAAAAAATTCATGACACCTTCCCTTTAAATAGAGGCCTGTGACGGATGCCATACAGTATCATCCATAGGCCCGTATGTTAAAAAAAAGTATGCCATGCAATATACTGTATGTTTTTTTGCAGGATGGAAAAGCATAGTCGACTATGCTATTCCATCCTTCAAAAAAAGGTATACTGACGTATACCAGCCCGACAGAGGCCAAAAGAACACTCTCTTAGCCTAATGTATCCCTATGGACAAGTCTAACATGTACATCGGGAGCTTTACTGACTTAGGCTATGTTCACACGAGGTCATTACATCCGTAATTGACGGACGTATTTCGGCCGCAGGCACCGGACCGAACACAGTGCAGGGAGCCGGGCTCCTAGCATCATAATTATGTACGACGCTAGGAGTCCCTGCCTCGCTGCCGGACAACTGTCCCGTACTGAAAACATGATTACACTCCTCTCCATTCATTTACACTGCACTAACGATATAGTTATATCACTATGTGCAGCTACATACACAGACATTAACGTTAATCAAGTGTCCTGATAATGAATATACATGACCTCCAGCCTGGACGTCATGTGTATTCAGAATCCTGTCACTTCTGAATCTTTTCTGTGAGATTCCAGCAAGCCACGCGTGAGATTACGAGGTAAACGAGATTTAGTTTCCCTTGCTGGAAATCTCACTGAAAAGATTCAGACATGTCAGGATTCTGAATACACATGACGTCAAGGCTGGAGGTCATGTGTATTCATTATCAGGACACTGGATTAACGTTAATGTCTGTGTATGTAGCTGCACATAGTGATATAACTATATCGTTAGTGCAGTGTAAATGAATGGAGAGGAGTGCATGATGCTGATAGATCAGCGTCATACATTCCTCTGTACAACGCCCACTTGGTCGAAAGTAAAAATACGCCCACTTGGGCATTAAGCAACTCATTAGCATAAACCAAAATCGCTAATAAAGTGGTAAAAATAGATCGTTTTTTTAAATAAAAAGCATTACTGTCACCTACATTACAGCGCCGATCTCCTTATGTAGGATATAGGGCACTTATAATATGGTGACAGAGCCTCTTTAAGCCCTTAGTGACCGGCCTATTTTGGGTCTTAAAGGGGTTTCCGGGAATAAATTTAATTTTAATTTTAGCTTAATTAGTCATATTTAAAAACATTTCTAATATACTGTCTACTTACCTGTGCCAGCATTCTCCTGTTCTGATCTGCCGTCACGTGACCGCACTGAGGGTTGATTTTTTATTTCCTGTGAGGTACCGTGTCTTTGCTAAGCTAGCACTTCCGGCTGAGAAAGGCACGGCGCGTCATCAACTACATTTACAGGCAGTGGGTCGGGCAGATGTTTCATGAGCTCTTCAGAGCTCCGCCTCCTCTAGTCCCACCGCCTGTGGAACTAGTTGATGACGCGCCGTGTCTTTACACAGCAGGAAGTGCTAGCTGAGCAAAGACACGGTGCGTCATCAATCTTAGTACACACGCCCCTCCTATCTCGTCGTCCACGCCTCCTTAGCCCTCTTCACACTCGTAGTTCCTGCACTGCCTGGCCGTCTTGTCTCTTCCCTAACACACCCCCTTCTCCTTTTATCTTGTCCTCCACGCTCCCTCCTCCTCCTCTATTGTCCTCCTATTGCTAATGGTCTTTTTTTTTTATCTATTAGCCTAATTACTGTCTGCAATATGCTGTGAACATAGAGGGGCGTGGCAGTATGCAAATAGCTGAGATGCTTTGGAGGAAGGGGGGATGTAAGCTGTCTCCTCAGATGCAGCAGGGGATCATGGGTATGGTGGGTTACAAGACAGGAAACAGCCAGGACCAGAAGCAAAGGATGTAAACAGACAGCAAGGGATGTAAACAAACATAAACAGCAGCAGTGACGATGGAGATCAAACAGAAACTGGTTAGAAGTTTAATAGGGGGTATTAGGGAAGGCAAACCAAGGCTGGGGAACACTTTTTAGAATAATTTTTTTTCCTGGACAACCCCTTTAATAACCAAGCATTTTTATGTTTAGTTTTTTGATCGTCACAATTTAACCCCTTAACGACCGGCGTATAGTGTTTTTACGTTGGCCGTTCAGGGTAGTTCTTCTGAAGCGACGTGTTTCCACGTCGGCACTTCAGAAGAACTTTCCCCGCATCGTGCGTGGTACGTGGTTAGTAACAGCCTCGGGCTTTAGGGCAATGATCGGAGGCCACTAGCAGTTGTCTCCGATGATATTTAACCCCTCAGTTGCGGTGCTGAATAGCGGGCGCCGCATCTGAGTGATTTTAGAGGGAGGGGGCTCCCTCTCTCATCCCACTGGCATCCCCGCGTGCATCGCGGGGTGCCGATGGGTTCTATTGCAGCCTGGGGCCTAACAAAGGCCCCCATGTCTGCCTTTAGTAATTGCCTGTTAGACCATGCCAGAGGCATGACCTAACAGGTGCCTGTCAGTTTTACACTGACCGGAAATAATACACCGAAGTATTGCAGTGTATTATAATAGCGATCAGAAGTTTGCACAGTAAAATCCCCCAGTGGGACTAAAAATAAAGTAAAAAAAAAAGCTTAATAAAGTTTAAAGAGGCTCTGTCACCAGATTTTGCAACCCCTATCTGCTATTGGAGCAGATAGGCGCTGCAATGTAGATTACAGTAACGTTTTTATTTTTAAAAAACGAGCATTTTTGGCCAAGTTATGACCATTTTTGTATTTATGCAAATGAGGCTTGCAAAAGTACAAAAGGGCGTGTTTACAGTAAAAGTCCAACTGGGCGTGTATTATGTGTGTTACATCGGGCGTTTTTACTTCTTTAACTAGCTGGGCGTTAGGAATGGGAGTGTATGATGCTGACGAATCAGCATCATCCACTTCTGTTCGTTAACACCCAGCTTCTGGCAGTGCAGACACACAGCGTGTTATCGAGAGATCACGCTGTGACGTCACTCACTTCTTGCCCCAGGTCCTGCATCGTGTCGGCCACATCGGCACCAGAGGCTACAGTTGATTCTGCAGCAGCATCAGCGTTTGCAGGTAAGTAGCTACATCGATTTACCTGCAAACGCCGATGCTGCTGCAGAATCAACTGTAGCCTCTGATGCCGATGTGTCCTCGCTGTGTCTGCACTGCCAGAAGCTGGGCGTTCTGAAGAGAAGTGGATGATACTTCTCGTCAGAACGCCCAGCTAGTAAAAGAAGTAAAAACGCCCCGATGTACGCACATAATACACGCCCAGTTGGACTTTTACTGTAAACACGCCCAGTTTCATAACTTGGCCAAAAATGCTCGTTTTTAAAAAATAAAAACGTTACTCTTATCTACATTGCAGCGCCGATCTGCTGCAATAGCAGATAGGGGTTGAAAATCTGGTGACAGAGCCTCTTTAAATAAATGTCCCAAGTAAAAATAAGAAAAAACACTTTTTCCCCTTACAAAATACTTTATGAAAAAAAAGTAAAAAGTTACTCATATTTGGTATTGCCACGTCTGTAACAAACCCAACTATAAAATGATTACATTATTTAACCCGCACGGTGAACGCCGTAAAAAATATAATAAAAAACAACGCCAGAATTGCTGTTTTCTGTTCATCCTGCCTTCAAAAGAATTTGATAAAAAGTGATCAAACCGTCGCATCCACTCCAAAATGGTACCAATAAAAACTACAAGTCGTCCCGCAAAAAAAAAAGCCCTCATACAGCTGCATCGGGCAAAAAATAAAAAAAGTTATGGCTCTTAAAATATGGCGACACAAAAGCAAATAATTTTGAAAAAAATGTGTTTTTACTATGTAAAAGTAGGAAAACATAAACAAATCCATATAAGTTTGGTATCGCCACAATCGTAACGACCCACTGAATAAAGTTATGTTATTTATACCACACGGTAAACGGCGTAAAATTAAGACGCAAAACAAATGGCGAAATTTCAGGTTTTTTTCCAGTACCCGACTAAAAAAAGTTATTAAAAAGTTAATCAATAAATTATATGTACCTCAAAATGGTGCTATTATAAAATGCAAATTGTTCCGCCTAAAAAAAAGTCCTTTTACAGCTTTGTCGACGCAAAAATAAAAAAGTTATAGCTCTTTGAATGCGACCATGGAAAAACGTAAAAAAACTGCCCTGTCAGTTTCCCTTGAAAACAGCTCCGTATTTTCAGACGTTTTTGGTTAAGCGTGTGAACATACCCTCAGGGTATGTTCGCACGCTTAACAAAAGACGTCTGAAAATACGGAGCTGTTTTCAGAGAAAACAGCCTCTGATTTTCAGGCGTTTTTGAAGCTGAAAATGAAGCTTCTTTTAATTTGGAGCTTCTTTTGAGGTGTTTTTCATAGTGTTCAATGGAAAATCAGCTCCAAAAAACGCCTGAAGAAGTGACATGCACTTCTTTTTACGGAGCGTCTTTTTACTCTCCGTTTTTTAAAACAGCGGCGTAAAAAGACGCCCGTATGAACTAAATGCTGTTTTTCCCATTGATTTCAATGGGCAGATGTTTGTAGGCGTTCAGCTTCCAGTTTTTCAGGCATTTTTTTGGAGTCGTAAACGTAAAGCGTATTTTCCAGAATAAACATTTTGTAGGGGAAAAAGTTTTTTTTCCTTTTTTTTTTTTACTTGGTATTTTTCATTTATCTATTACTAACTTTATTAAACCCTTAATGACCAGGCCATTTTGCGGTCGCATTCTAAGAGTCGTAACTTTTTTTTATTCCGTTGATATAGCCGTATAAGGGCTTGTTTTTTGCGGGACGAGTTGTGTTTTGTAATTGTACCCTTTTTAGATGCTTATAATATATCGATTAACTTTTATTAACTTTATTTTAGGAGAGAATTGAAAATAAGCAGCTATTCCAGCATTGATTTTCACGTTATAAATTTACGCCGTTTACTATGCAGCGTAAATAACATGTTAACTTTATTCTATGGGTCGGCACGATTACGGGGATATCAAATATGTAAAGGTTTTATATGTTTTTCTACGTTTGCACAATAAAAAGCCTTTTAGAAAAAAATTACTTGTTTTTGCATCGCCGCATTCCAAGAGCCATAATTTTTTATTTTTCCGTCAATGTGGCCGTATGAGTATTGCGGGCCACGGTGTAGTTTTCATTAGTACTATTTTGGGGTACATAGGACTTATAGATTAACTTTTACTTAATTTTTTATGCCGGTTTTTTGGACGCCGTTCATCCGGCGGTTTAATTAATGTTTTCATTTTATTGTTCAAGTCGTTACAATCGCGGGGATGTCATATATGTGTATGTGTTATTTGTTTTGACACTTTTACTAAATAAAAAAGTTTTATTTGCTTTTGACTGTAAATTCTTCTTATTTTTTTTCACAAACTTTATTTAACTGCTTTACATTTTTTTTTAGTCCCACCAGGGGACTTCACTGTGGCCTAACAGGCATTTGCTGAAGGCAGACCTGGGGATCTTTGTTAGTCCCCCGGCTGCCATGGAAACCCGACGGCGCCCCGCAATTTCTTTGCGGGGGTGCCGATGGGCTGACAGAGGGAGCTCCCTCCCACTGTCAAACACATTAGATGCCGCTGTCGCTATTGACAGCGGCATTTATTGGGTTAAACTGCTGGAATCGGAGCGCGCTTTGATTCCGGCAATTGCAGCAGGAGCCAGGCTGTGTAGAACAGCCGTGCTCCTGCCGCTGATCGCGTGTGTGTATACTGTCAGTACCCGCACGATTACAGGACGAATATATCCGTCCTCCTGCGCGAACTAGCAGCTGCAGAGGATGGATATATCCGTCCTTCGGCCTTAAGAGGTTAAACTATTTTTACTTGTTTTTTAGTCCCACTATGGGACTTTACTATGCAATCATTTGATCGCTTTTATAATACACTGCAATACTTCTGTATTGCCGTGTATTTTATCTGTTAGGGCTTGTCCACGCGTAACGGAATTGCTGCGTATTTTACGGCTGAAGTTGTGGGCGAAAATACGCAGCACAATACAGTAGCAGCAAGGTGAGTGTGAATGAGCAAATGTCATCCACACACTGCGTAATATTTTAGTCCTGAAATTCACCTGCGGTGCATATTCTTCGTCCTGCAGCATGTCAATTCCTGCTGCAGAAAGTGGGCTGAATTTCTGTGTTTTTCAATCCATGCTATTTTCTGCAGTAAACAAATGCAGGAAATGGTGCGATTTTTACACAGCAGAATGTCTGCCAGTTTTAGCGGAAATGCTGCAGAAATTTTCTACAGCAATTCCGTTACGTGTGGACGAGCCCTTGGTGTAAAAACTACAGGGCCTAATAGGCATACACTGAAGGCAGACCTGGGGGCCTTTGTTAGTGCCCGACTGACATAAATCACATCGGCACCCCACAATTGCATTGCGGAGGTGAAGATGGGGTGACAGAGGGAGCCCCCTCCCTCTGAAACCACTTAGATGCCATGGTCGCTATTGACTGCAGCATCTCAGGGGTTGATCGGGCGGGATCGAAGCTAACTTCAATCCCGCCTGTTAGACAACCTGACACCTGCTCTAGGTGGCACGGGACACCTGTGCCAGGCTTATGTCACAGCGCCACCGTTTCACAGTAGCCTTAACCCCTTCCCGACATTTGCCGTATGGGTACGTCATGGAAAGCATTGACTTCCCGCAAATTGCCGTATGCATACGCCAAATGTTTGGCACCGGCTCAGAAGCTGAGTCGGTGCCATCATCGTCGAATCTCAGCTGTATCTTACAGCTGACATCCGACTGTAACAGAGGGGACCGAAATTAGCTTCGATCCCCGCCATTAACCCCTTAAGTGCAGTTCTCAAACGCGAGTGCTGCACTTAAGGTGTTTGCAGCTCATCGGAACCCCAGCAATGAAATTGCCGGGGTTCCGGTGGCTGCAATGGCAACCGGAGGCCTAATACTGGCCTCCCGGTCTGCCTAGCACGGAAACCGGTCAAGATCCGCACGGCGGCGGAGCCTAATCGGCTTCCGTAGCTGCCGGCAAGATGGCGCCGGGTCAGGAGCTGATCCGGCGTCATCAGCGGTGGAAGTCAGCTGTATGTTACAGCTGACATCCACCTGTAATGGCAGGAACCGGAGCTAGCTCTGATCCCTGCCATTAACCCCTTCGATGCAGCAATTGCTGCATCGTAGCGGTTACTAGCAGATCGCCAGCCCTGACACCAGCAATCAGGACTGGCGACTGCTGTTATGGCAACAGGAGACACAATGGCCTCCTGCTCTGTCATTACGGAAGCCGAATAGGCCCCGCCGGGAGGCGAAGCCTAATCGGCTTGCTGTCAGTGAATAACTGACAGATCTAATACATTGCACTACGTAGGTAGTGCAATGTATTAGAAAAAAATAAATCTGACAGATGGACCTTCAAGTCCCCTAGTGGGACTTGAGAAAAAGTGTAAAAAAAGTATAAAAAAGTGTAAAAAAAAGTGTAAAAAAAAAGTGAAAAAAATAAAAGATTTAATACAATAATAGTTACAAGTAATAAAATAACACAATCCCCCTTTTACTCTTATCAAGTCCTTCATTATTGAAAAAAAATAATAAACCATACGTATTTGGTATCGCCGCGACCGTAACGACCTGAGGTATCAAAATATTATATTATTTATTGCACGCGGTGAACAGCGTAAAAAAAAAACGTAAAAAACTATACCAGCGTTTCTGTTTTTTGGTCACTTTGCCCTATGAATATAGGAATAAAAAGTGATCAAAAAGTCGCACGTATAAAAATTATAGCTCGTCTCGCAAAAAACAAGCCCTCATATAGCTCCGTCGACAAAAAAATTTAAAAGTTATGGTTCTTACAACTTGGCGACAGAAAAAATACATTATTTTTACAAAAGTCGTTTTATTGTGCAAAAAGTTGTAAAACATAAAAAAGTCCTATAAAATAGGTATCGCCGGAATCGTACTGACCCGCAGAATAAAGTTAACATGTAATTTATAACACATGGTGAACGCTGTATAAAAAAAACTAAATAAAACTATGCCAGAATTGTGGTTTTTTGTTTACCTGGCCTCCCAAAAAATAGGATAAAAGGTGATCATAAAGTCGCATGCACCCCAAAATGGTACCAATAATAACTACAGCTTGTCCCGCAAAAAGCAGCCCTCATACCACTAAGTCTATGAAAAAATAAAATTAGTTATGGCTCTAATAAGCCAGAAAATAAAAAATATGCAGTTGTGCCCGAGGGGAACATTTGTTCCCTCCCATCTGAACCCTACAGCGTGCCCAAACAGCAGTTTCCTTCCACATATATGGCATTGTCATACCCGGGAGAACCCTTTTAACAATTTTTGGGGTGTGTGTCTCCAGCGTCATAAGCTGGGCATGACATATTTGCCACTGAAATGGCATATCTAGGGAAAAATATAAATTTTTAATTTGCAGCATCCGCAGCGCATTCATTTATGGAAAAGACCTGTGGGGTGAAATGCTCACTACACCCCTTAACAAAGGCCTTGAGGGGTGTAGCTTCAAAATGGCGTCACTTCTCAGGGGTTTCTTTTTATTATTTCACATCTGAGCCTCTGCAGTTGTGAACCAATACTTTGTAAATCGCCAAATTAGGCCTCAATTTTACATGGTACGCTTTCACTCCTGAGCCTGGTCGAATGTCCAGGCAAAAGATTAGTGCCCCATGTATGGTGTTTCTAAAACCAGGAAACCCAGCATAATAATTAGAGAGCTGTCTTGTTATGGTGGCACAAGCCGGGCACCACATATTAGCATATCTATGGAAAAAAATCCCATTTTCACTCTGAAACATCGAGTTCACACTAATTTCTACAAAACACCTGCAGGGTTAAAATGCTTACTTCATCCCTAGGTAAATGCATTGAGGGGTGTAGTTTCCAAAATTGGGTCACTTCTGGGGGGTTTCCACTGTTTTGGGCCCACAGGCACCCAGAAACCAATCCAGCAACATCTGCACTCCAAATGGTGGTCCTTCCCTTCTGAGCCCTGCCGTTTTCCCAAACAGCAGTTTATGACCACATATGGGGTATTGCCGTACTCGGGAAAAATTGCTTTACAAATGTTGGGTTCTTTTTTTCCTTTATTTGTTGAGAAAATGAAAAAATTTGCGCTAAAGCTACGTCTTATTGAAGAAAAAGGATTGTTTTTATTTTCACTGCCCAATTCTAATAAATTCTATGAAACCTCTGTGGGGTCAAAATGCTTACTACACCCCTAGATGAATTCCTCAAGAGGTGTAGTTTCCTAAGTGGAGTCCCTTTTTGGGCGTTTTCATTGTTTTGTCCCCTCAGGGGCTTTGCAAATGTGACCAGGCCTCCGCAAACCATTCCTGCTAAATGGCTCCAAAAGCCAAATAGCGCTCTTTCCCTTCTAAGCCCTGCCGTGTGTTCAAACAGCTGGTTATTACCACATGTGGGGTATTGTTTTACTCGGGAGAAATTGCTTTACAAATTTTGTGGTGCTTTTTCTCCTTCAGTCCTTGTTGAAATGAGAAGAAATGAGCTAAACCTACATTTTCTTTGAAAAATTTTAGATTGTCATTTTCATGGCCTACTTCCAATAATTTATGCAAAAAACCTGTGGGGTCAAAACGCTCACTATACCCCTAGATAATTTCCTCAATGGGCGTAGTTTCCAAAATGCGGTCACTTGTGGGGGGTTTCCACTGTTTTGTCCCCTCAGGGGCTTTGTAAATGTGACATGGCCTCTCAAACCATTCCTGCTAAATTTGAGCTCCAAAAGCTAAATGGCTCTCTTTCCCTTCTAAGCCCTTCCGTGTCTCCAAACAGCTGTTTATTACCACATGTGGGGTATTGTTTTACTCGGGAGAAATTGGTTTACAAATTTTGCTTTTTCTCCTTTAGTCCTTCTGGAAATTTTCACGGCCTACTTCCAATAATTTCTGTAAAAAACCTGTGCGGTCAAAATGCTCACTATACCCCTAGATAATTTCCTTGAGGTGTGTAGTTTCCCAGATGGGGTCACTTTTGGGGGATTTTGACTGTTTTGGCACCGCTAGAGCCCTTCAAACCTGACATGGTGCCTAAAATATATTCTAACAAAAATAAGGCCCCAAAATCCTCTAGGTGCTCCTTTGCTTCTGAGGCCGGTGCTTCAGTCCAGTAGCACGCTACAGCCACATGTGGGATATTTCCAAAAACTGCAGAACCTGGGCAATAAATATTGAGTTGCATTTCTCTGGTAAAACCTTCTGTGTTATAAAAAAAATTGTATTAAAAATTTATTTCTGCAAAAAAATATGAAATTTGTAAATTTCACCTCTAATTTGCTTTAATTCCTGTGAAATGTGTAAAGGGTTAAGACATTTTCAGAATGCTGTTTTGAATACTTTGAGGGGTGACGTTTTTAAAATGGGGTGACTTTTTGGGTGTTTCTAATATATAAGGCCCTCAAAGCCACTTCACAACTGAACTGGCCCCTGTAAAAATAGCCTTTTGAAATTTTCTTGAAAATGTGAGAAATTGCTGCTAAAGTTCTAAGCCTTGTGATGTCATAGAAAAATAAAAGGATGTTCAAAAAACGATGCCAAACTAAAGTAGACATAAGGGGGATGTTAATTAGCAACAATTTTGTGTGGTATAACTGCCTGTCTTACAAGCAGATACATTTCAATTGAGAAAAATGCTAATTTTTTTAATTTTTCGCTAAATTTTGGTGTTTTTCACAATTAAATACTGAACATATCGAGCAAATTTTGCCAGTAACTTAAAGTGCAATATTTCACGAGAAAACAATCTCAGAATCGCTTGGATAGGTGAAAGCATTCCAACGTTATTACAACATAAAGTGACACATGTCAGATTTGAAAAATGAGGCTCTGTCAGGAAGGTCAAAAGTGGCTAAAGAGGGAAGGGGTTAATGACCTCCGTGAAAAGGTGTATGCACGGTCATTAAAGGGTTGATGGGAGCTCATCAACTAAAACAAAAAAATGCATGTGTGATATGCAACAAAAACGCACAGTGTGAACCCAGCATTACACACATTATGTCACTCAGTGCATGTCTATGGTCAATCCTGTAGATTACTGAGTATGCAAAATCACCATAGTGGCCAGTTCTGAAGGTCATATGTTGTGGTATGTTTACAGAGTTTGTGTAGCTTTTGTGTGAGCCTCCTTCCTTGTAAAGTATAAATTAAAATGACACAAGATTTATGTGAGACAGTCTCTGGTTCAGTTTCCAGGGCACTTTCCATTATAATCAGAGGGCTTTAGAGTCAGTGCACTGTGGTGTTGTGTGTCTTATTGGCAGTAAGGGATTGAAGCTAATTGTAACAGACTAATAGGATAAGGGATCTGGCTGCTAGGCAGAATCGTGGCTGCCTAGCTTGCAGTTTTCTTCTGCTGCCACCAGAAGGCAGCCTTATTGTTCCATCCTTCACATCAAATATTTCAGCCTTGTAAACTGCCGTGTGTGCATTGCCGGTACTGTTAGGGCTGCATACACACAGACAGATTTACATGTTACACCTATCATATATTTCTGCATGTGTTTTATTTATTTATTTCAGTTACTTATATAGCACCAACATATTATGCTGCGCTGTACAGAGGTCCTCTTTTACTGTCCCCATTGGGGCTCACAATCTAAATTCCCAATTGGTATGTTTTCGGGGTGTGGGAGGAAAGCAGAGTACCCGGAGGAAACCCACACAAACACAGAGAGAACATACAAACTCCATGCAGATGTTGCAAGGCAACAGTACTAACCACTTTGCCACTGTGTTCAATCGCAGGCACATCTAATGTGCCTATATCTATCTGTTTATCTGTAAATAAATGTGGAAAAGCAAGCAGGATAGTGCAGCAGTCGTTTTCTCTTCAGTATTAGTAATGTATATCTCCAGCTGAAAATTAAAGTGTAGCTAAACGTTTGCCAAACTTCTGACATGTCATAGTGACATGTCAGAAGTTTGGATTGGTGGGGGTCCGAGCACTGATAACCCCACCAATCGCTAGAACGAAGCAGCTGAAGCGCTCGTGTGAGCACTCAGCTGCTTAGTTTCTGTTCGGCTTTTTCCGGAAAGCCGATGTATCTGAGTACGGGTTCATATCATAGACTTTGAATTCACTCCGTACACCGATACATTTATTTCCGTAAAAAGCCAAACAGACACAAAGCAGCTGAGTGATCACATGAGCACTTAGGGCATGCCCAAACGTGGCGGAATCTTCCGCTACTGTCCGCATCAATGCCGCACAGAATCTGCGTTGCAGATTCTGTTGCGGCTCTGCCCAAAATGGGCATTAAATTGATGCGGATTAGCCGTTGCGTATTGAGGTGAAGTACTTCCCTTCTCTCTATCAGTGCAGGATAGAGTGAAGGGACAGCACTTTCCCTAGTGAAAGTAAAAGAATTTCATACTTACCCGGCCGTTGTCTTGGTGACGCGTCCCTCTTCTGACATCCAGCCGGACCTCCCTGGATGACGCGGCAGTCCATGTGACCGCTGCAGCCTGTGATTGGCTGCAGCCGTCACTTAGACTGAAACGTCATCCTGGGAAGCCGGACTGGAGGAGGAAGCAGGGAGTTCTCGGTAAGTATGAACTTCTATTTTTTTTAAAGGTTGATGTATATTGTGATCGGAAGTCACTGTCCAGGGTGCAGAAACAGTTACTGCCGATCGCTTAACTCTTTCAGCACCCTGGACAGTGACTATTTACTGACGTAGCCTAGCAACGCTCCCGTAATTACGGGAGCCCCATTGACTTCCTCAGTCTGGCTGTAGACCTAGAAATACATAGGTCCAGCCAGAATGAAGAAATGTCATGTTAGGAAAACCAATACGCTCCGCAGCACACATAACATGTGCGGACTTCATTGCAGAATTTTGACTCTCCATTGAAGTCAATGGAGAAATTCCGCAATGAGTCCGCAACAAGTCCGCGACACGTCCGCAACAACCATTGTATGCTGCGGACACCAAATTCCGCACCGCAGCCTATACTCCGCTGCGGAATTGTCCGCAACGTGTAAACAAACCCTATTAAAAAGCTGTGGAAGACAATGGAGAAACGCGTACGCTGCGGATTTCCGCTGCGGACTGTCCGCAGCGGAATTCCAGAGCAATTCCGCCACGTGTGGTCATGCCCTTAAGCTGTTTCTTTCTAGCGATAGGTGGGGGCCTCCGTGCTCGGACGCCCACCAATCCAAACTTCTGACATGTCTCTATGATATGTCAGAAGTTTGTAGAACTTTTAGCTACACTTTAAGACCCAGGGCTGCTTAGCCATCTGGTAAGCGCCCATTGATGACATCACTTACTGTTGAGTGACTTCCCCTTTTGATGTACACTGTGGGTCAGTACTGACCATGGTCATTCACTAAGAAAACAACAAACTTCAGAGTTTTTTCTGATCTCTGCAGTAAATAATGCAGTGTGTATATGCAGTGTGTCCTTTTTCAGCAATTTGTGCTACAAAGTGGGCTCGGATCAGACGGGTTTACTGGTTGTCCTTCCTTGGATTATTTTTGGTAGGTACTAACCACTGCATACTAGGAACACCCCACCAGACTTGACTTTTTCAGTCATCTAAGGCCTCATTCACACGACAGGGTCCGAGTGTCGGCCGGTTTGTATCTGGTTTGCATCCGTTTCGATTCCGTTCCGGGCCGTGTTGCCGTTTTTACCGGCCGATTTGGACCCGATTTGCATCCGTTTTTTTCCCTGACCGTTTTTTAATTGGATGAATTTTTTTATATTATCTTCACATTACTAATAATGTTCATTCTTTACTTCATTCGTTTTCAACACTCCATGTGGCCGGTGATTCCGCTTCAGGAGTTTCCCCTGATGTCACTGTTCATATATGGACAGAGACATCAAGCGCTCTGTCCAGGAGCGGAATCCCCGAACACACGGGGATTCCGCTCCTTCAGGGAGCTAAAGTGGGGCTAGCACATAGCAGAGTGGGGAGATACCTCCCTGCTCTGCTATAGTGGCGTCGCTGCAATAGTAGCAGCCGCAGCAGCTGCTAGCGGCGCCATCAAAGGTGTCGCCGGGCCAGTTCAGGACCGGGCTATTTTGCGCCTTCAGGACCAGACAACGTTTAGCCCTTTTTAGCATGTGTTAATTATAGCCATTTAATTTTTTTTATTTGTTGGGCTAACTACGTGATTTTTGCAACGTTTTTTCCGCAGACAATGCAGGTTTCTTTTTTTATCGTTTTTATACACACCTTTTTTGCTATTTTAGAATTTGTATTCATAAAGTTTGAAAATAATAGTAAAAAAATAAGCTTTTTTACGTTTCAGCTATTTTTTTTTGGTAATAACATAGTTTTACCCTAAAATAGACCTTTTATTTGTGATCGTCATTGTCTACCGTAAATGTTAATATATTACATGTCTATATTAGGGTAATTGGGTCAGCGCTAGCGTTACAACAATGATTGGCGGGGGGGGGGGTAACGTTATTTTTTCGGGTGGGTATTTTATGTGTATTTATTATTTAATTTTTTTTTGCACTTTACTTTATTCTTTTTTTATTACTATGGTCTTTCCCTCAAAGGTCAAAAAAGGCTTTTGGGGAACTTTATATATTTTTTTTATTTCTTTTACACCAGACTTTTCCCCTGTACCTGGGGCTGCACAGCAACCCCAGTTACAGGGTAAATCATCCCTCTCATAGTGAGACCCAGTAAGACCCAGCAGCAGTCTGTCAGTAACGGCACCCGGCGATCATTTGACCAGTCACATGATCACCGGGAGGAATAGAGACAGCGCCGCTGCTGCTGTCTCTATTCCTATACACAGTGTTCATTGAGCGCTGTGTAAAAGACATCGGAGAAGACAGAAGCAGCGAAAGCTGCTTCTAGCCTCTCCTCAGGGTCCCCGGCAGTCACTGACAGCCGGAGACCCGACATTCAGCAAGTTAAAACCCGAGCCGTAAAAAGTCTATGGCTCGGGTTTTAAGGACCCTGACCGCTGGCTGTAAAAATACAGCCAGCGGTCGGGAACCAGTTAAAACAAGCAGGGGAAGGGAGCCAGCGCAGCGCTCCCTTCCACCTGCTGTACACCCCAGCCCTGCCACACAGTGTATCTCCAGCGTAGCCATTTGTCCGAATGGCATCAACTCCTCCTCACATGCACTCTGCGCTGTGAGGAGGAGAGAGTGCGCGAGCTTCGGTAGACCCGGCCATCACTCGGGACACATTCCGGTGATGGCCGTTTATTACCCGGCCCCATAGACTTCTATGGGAGCCGGGCGGCCGGCCGAAAATAGGGCATGTCCCATTTTTTGACGGACGGTTTTCCCGGTCGTGTGAATAGCCCCACTAGGGCCGGGAAACCCTGTCGTGTGAATTCCGCCTAAGCCATCACAATTGGTCCCTCAAAGTAGCTCAGATCCTTACACTAATTTTTCCTGCTTCCAACGCATCAACTTCAAAACTGACAGTTCACTTGCTGACAAATATATCCCGCCCCTTGACAGGTACCCAGGTAATGAGATAATCAATGTTATTCACTTTACCGGTCAGTGGTTTTAATGTTATGGCTGCCGTATATATAGATAAAATGTCATACAAAACTGAGTCATTGCAAATACATTACATTACTTATCTGGTACTGCTCCTGGGTTACAGTCTGTGTCATAGCCCAAAGCTGTATGTGTGAGCATACCCTAACAATTTAGCTGTGCTCCTATGCTGCAGCGGCCTACCTCAGATTGTACAGTGCCTTGTGTAAAGACAACACAAAATGCAAATCACCAGAGTAAGGCCCCATGCACACAAACGTAAAAATGCCCGCCGTGATTATGGCCCGTAATTACGGGCCCATAGACTTCTATTGGCCACGGGTACCTCCCCGTATGCTTACGGGAAGGTGCCCGGGCCGATGAAAAATATAGAACATGTCCTATTTTAGGCCGTAATTACGGCACGGGCAGGCCCATAGAAGTCTATGGGGCTCCCGTAATTATGGGTGACTACGTGTGTGCACCCGTAATTACGGAAGCGTTGCTAGGCGACGTCAGTAAATAGTCACTGTCCAGGGTGCTGAAAGAGTTAAACGATCGGCAGTAACTCTTTCAGCACCCTGGACAGTGACTTCCGATCACAATATAAATCAACGTATAAAAAAAATAGAAGTTCATACTTACCCAGAACTCCCTGCTTCTTCCTCCAGTCCGGCCTCCCGGGATGACGTTTCAGCCCACGTGACCGCTGCTGCCAATCACAGGCAGCAGCGGTCACATGGACTGCCGCGTCATCCAGGGAGGTCGGGCTGGATGTCAAGAGAGGGACGCGTCACCAAGACAACGGCTGGGTAAGTATGAATTTCTTTAACTTTTAACTCGGAAAGGGCTGCCCCTTCTCTCTATCCTGCACTGATAGAGAGAAGGGGCTGCCGATTAGTGCAGTGCAATTTTGCAGCGAAAACGTGCCCATAAATACGGGTGGAATACTGGTGACACCGGACCCGTATTTACGGGCACGGGTCCATAAATACTGGTGCAATACGGGTCGAATACGTGTGACCAAGGACCCGTATTTACGCCAGTATTTACGGGAGGACAAAAATACGTTCGTGTGCATGAGGCCTAAGTTCTGTGCAGACATTCCAAGGAATACTTGGAAAATTTCAGCTTTAGAATTATAAAAGCAGCTCTAGACTATAATACAGACTGTAACTCAAGAAGAGTACAAGATAAGTAATGTAATGTGTTTACAAAGTGACTCAACTTTTTATTTAGATTCTTTCAATATGTTAACTGATATGGTGTCTGAAGATGAACATTATTAAACTAAGTGATAGACACTGTGTAAAAATGTGGTCCCTTAATGGTGACTGAGTTTATTTAAGTGGCGTACATCTATAGATAGACTATATGTACTATGGGAAAACAATCTACCTATCACATCCATACAAAGCTGCCTACATGCTCAACCGGACTAAAAATGTTCACTTAAATGGTCACCTACAATGTGCTGCCTCCCCTCCAAGGTCAGCCGTTGTCGCTGAGGGAAGCGTCCGATGACGATTCAAATCTCCTGCAACGAAGCTGCAAGAGAAATGAAGCATTACACGGCACCCATTGAAATCATGTGTAATGCACGGATGAGATGGATCCTCCAGAGGGAGATATACCCTCCATTCTGGCTATTAAAGGGGAAGCCCTAGTAAGGTCATATGAACAGGCATTGTCTAAGGCACACGGTCCTTTCAAATAAGCAGTCCCACTCCTTGAAGTCTTATCTGTCCTTCTTCACCAAGAAACAGCTTGACTAAAAGCTTGCAACATTGTAAGGGTATGTGCACACGATAACTGCAATTACGTCTGAAATTACGGAGCTGTTTTCAGAAGAAAACAGCTCCTGAATTTCAGACGTAATTGCATGTACTCGCGTTTTGCAGGGCGTCTTTTACGGACGTAATTTTGAGCTGTTCTTCATTGGAGTCAATGAAAAACGGCTCCAATTACGTCCCAAGAAGTGTCCTGCACTTCTTTTGACGAGGCTGTAATTTTACCCGCCGTCTTTTGACAGTGACGCGTAAAATGACAGGTCATCGGCACAGTACATCGTAAAGCCCATTGAAAGTAATGGGCAGATGTTTGCCGACGTATTGGAGCCGTTTTTTCAGACGTAATTCGCGGCGTAAAACGCCTGAACCCAGCCTAATGCTCTAAACTTTTTGGCATATTCAATTGCATTATTTATGTATAATGTTCAATACTGCATTTCTGAAAGAATTTGTCCGCATTGGACAACCCTCTTGTCTTCTGACAATAAACCCATCACAGGGTGTCCCACTGCTGGGTTCCCCAGTGATCAGCTATAATCTGATTGAGAACGCTGCAGCAAGTGTTTATTTTCCCTGCAGCGCCCCGTCAGAAGAAATTAGGCATTACACAGTTCTCTTTAAAATCAGGTGGATTTGCTATGCATGGACATAATAGGTACTCCAGATTGAGACGCAGTCATTGTAGCCACTGTTCACTCTGGCTAATAGATGACAGATCCCTCTATAAACTTGGAATTTCCTTACGGTATGTTCCCACAGGCAGGATATGCTGCAGATTTTCCGCAATGGAATATCTGCAGCGGAATCTCCAAAAAAGACAGGTAAATCAGCCACAGAAATACGCAGAAAACATCTCTGCGCATATTGATGCGGAAACGCAATGTAGCTGCTGAAATCATTGCAGATTGTCCGCAGTGGTTTTACATGCGGATTTAGGCTAAGAATGCACACCGACTTTGGCCATGACACAGGTCAGGCGACCAAAGATTGATGTGTCACCCTGTGTGCTTCGCAGGTAATAAAAAATAATGTGCCCGTGTTGCAACCTGTGCGTTGCTGCGACCGTTTCGCTTTAGTCGCAAGAAATCCAAACCTGCTGGATTTTTTTGCAACTGTCGTGTCACGGGAAGCCGCAGGTCTCAACGCGGGCACATTGACTGTTTACCTGGATTGCAGACAGGGCGACCCAGCGATCTTGATCGTGCGATCTGTGTCGTGGCCAAAGTCGCCATGTAGTCCTACAATCGGTGTGAGGCATTGGCTATAGCATTCTTTAAGCACACCTGCAGATTTTACTGCGTTTACACTGCGTAAATGCTGTACAAACCGCAACAAAACTTAGCCTGTGTATTTTAGTGTGGAATTTATGCTCCTCATTCAAAACTATGGCCCAAACAAGCAGCATCTCTGCTCAGTATACGCAGAAAATTCCGCAGCATACACTAATTGTGGGAAAATACCCTGTTAGGGTATATGAGAATGGGTTTTTGAAACAAACCCTTTTAAGGTTTTGAAAGTCAAGGTTGACATGGTACATAAATAATTTGTCCCGTTTCGTCAAACTGTTAAAATTAGTTTCTTGGATCTGCTTCTGTGAAAGCTGGGTGAAAATGGCAACCTATGACAACCATTACAGTTCTCACATGCAATGTTGCCCAGCTTTGTCGTGAACGGTAGCAGTGGATTTATCACTTCATCACTTGACAGATTTGCTATTCTGGAGTCAGGGAAAGCTGGCTAACAAACCCTATGGGAGCGGTACTGGCGGCCATATTGTTTCTATACAAGTGTAAACATTTGTGGATGCAACAGGTATACTGAATATGTATTAGACAAAAAAGTCTCACAGGACACATAGATATCAGGGTGGGAAGCAGAAGTCTCAACCACCCACTACATTTATTTAGAGATAAGGACTCCAAATCATAATATATAAACAAGAGAAAAGAAGTCCATAAATATCAGAATTTTGAGAAAGTAGAAAAATCTTTATTATTAATCAAAACATGAGAATCTAAAACAGGTCTTATAACTGGATCAAAGTCATGTACACTTTGTCAGAAATATGTATAAACAGTACATAACATGAGAAAGGTAGCGCCCCGACACGGGTCCCCTTGAAAAAGCTACACGCGAAACGCGCGTCGGGGCGCTACCTTATCCTCTGGGTCACACCACTACACTACGGAAATATGGGTAAGCACATTATGGAGGTTCTGTCAGGTCTCATATATATTCATTACATTGGTTATGCTTATTGGGTGTAAGCTCCTATTTTGAGTCCTTCACATTTCCTGATATATACCTATCCACCTGAATACATCCCTGGATTGGGATATAATATAGATGTGATTTCTCATGTTATGTACTGTTTATACATATTTCTGACAAAGTGTACATGACTTTGATCCAGTTATAAGACCTGTTTTAGATTCTCATGTTTTGATTAATAATAAAGATTTTTCTACTTTCTCAAAATTCTGATATTTATGGACTTCTTTTCTCTTGTTTATATACTGAATATGTAGTAGCTTATAACATTTTTGCCTTCATATGCTTTGTCTGGAAATGTTCGGAAGGTTTTGCTCCTCAAAAATACGAAAGGCAGTATAGTGAGTGCTTGTACTACACATGGACTCTGAGGTTTGCTGTGCTTTATTCTGCTGCATCTCTTCTTCATTCCTTTATACGGGCCCTAGAAAAAAAAAATACTGCAACATAATAATAGTTTTTATAATACAAATAATAATAATATATAGTATACAAAGGGCCTTTCCCAGTGCCTTAGGCTGTGTATCGTATACACTAATTCTATGGTAAAATAGTCCCTGTATTTACAATGTGCATGTTCCATTTTCTAAGAATATTGAAAGTTGCCAAAGGCATAGACTCAATCACAGAAATCCAAGGAGACGTGCAGCTAGCAGACTTATTTAATAAAGTCTTCTTAGTGCAAATATGGTGCAAAACTATAAATGGAGGCTTCATCCCGTCAGCACTTTGCATCCTTTATTAAATAAAGCTAACTGAGGCAATGATGTATTTGCCCTTAAGACAGACAAAGGAAAATCCTTTGATGTATCTACTGGGGCTACTTTATGGTTCATGGTGTATATTACAATAAATTAATAGTCGCTTTGTACCTACTGCTGTCATATAAAACCATTATTAGGCACACCATTAATGGGACAGAAAGATGATGATTTTTAACATATATATATATATATATATATATATATATATATATATATATATATATATATATATATATATGTGTGTGTGTGTGAATATTTGCATATAAAGTGTTGTTTGTAGCAAGATGTATACACAATATATTTGTGATGTGCCTGTACACGTTAGTGCAAGCTGTGATAAAAGTGACTGTTTGCATGTAGGATACTGAACGCATAGGACTAATGGCGTGAATGCTGCAGGTGGGTGGACGCTGAGTTGCCCCCACACAGCTCCTACTGCAGCCTGACATGAGATGCTAGGTGCAGAACATTTCTCACTGTGATAGTGGACTGCAGGGGATAAACAGGCCTGCAGTGCGGGAGTGCGAGGCCGAGCACAAGGAGAGAGGGAGGCGGGAGATACAGGGAGAAGGAGGGGGAAGAGACAGAAAGGGAAGGAGAAAGAGAGAAAAGAAGGATAGAAACAGTGAAGGAAGAGAAAGGACAGACAGAGGGGGTGAAATGGGGTTGATGAGCCGAGAGTGGAGAACAGACAGTTATTGAGTGAAACATAGGATTTTGAGGGTTAACCTCTTGTCTACAGCTCACGTGTTGCAGCATTTTACCATAAGTCTTACAGTGGGCTAGTAGACAGCAGTGACAGACATGAGTAAGGACTGTCATCGAACATCTTCATATATTATTCTAAAGCTGTCCATACACAGTGCACTTGTTTTTGAAGATTTATGGAAGATGCATTATTTTACAGTGATCTAAATTACTAATGGAGATTTAACAATCAAGCCGGTAATTATTTGGATTTTTCTTTAACCGTTTGAGATGTATTTAATGCCCACTGCCCACAATGGTAATGAAGTCGTGAACTGATCACATCAGTCTCAAAAGATTCTTTATTCAAGTCATTTTGCATTTGATTTCCATAGAGATCTGGTGTTTTTATTGTTTGAATAAAAGTTCTTTCCGCTCATTAAAGTGAACAGTCATTTTTCAGCAGAGTCTTCATTGAATTTTTCGCAATATTGCATAGTATATTGCCAGCTTAAAAGGGTTGTCTCATCACAGCCACACCATTGACTGTTATGGTCGCCCACGTGTCCGCCTGAAAAAAGTCCAGCAGGAGACAAAGTGGCACGGCACTTCCATAGCCCCACTGACACTTCATTTTAGTGATCGGCCAAGGTCACAGAGGTTGGTACCCTCACCGATCAGACATTGGTGGCTTAACCAAGCGATCTCCCACCAATATCTGTGCTATAGCATCCTTATTATATCCCTTTTTGCAGTTTCAATTATTCACTTCTAGTGTTTGTTCGTCCCTTATGATGAAGTCTGAGTGAACCTGATTGATATGTGAATGGAACCCATTTCACAAAGTATTTTATAAGTGTTTAGGCCTTTGTTTCTGCGCACCAGTCAATATATAGGCTCTTTTTGAGTTGGAGACTATACACATGTATATTGATTGGACCTACTAAAAGTGGAAACCGAGATTTTAAAAAGTTGGCGGGGCAATGGAGTATTGGTAGTCTTATAAAATACATTTAGAATAGAATTTTATTCACATATTCAACTGCTTTATTTAGAGGTCATTATAATGGCATATTGTCTAACATGAATTTTTTATGAATGCACCAAATGTAAGCTTTGCCATACATTTGTAAATCAGGAGTTAGTGTTATAGCCAAAGTTTGGTCATTTTGTTTTATTTACATACAGAGAAATTGGCATTTTTCTATTCAGTTGCGGTGGCAATCTTTGCAAAAGTGGCAACAGGAAGTGCATCCATCTTGGTTGTTACTTTTGAACTAGATTCTTAGCAACTGATGGTAAAACGGTCACATTTTTATTGATAGAATATGCTGACAAAATATTCTACTCTGTCAGAAGTGATAAGGAGTATGGCTAAAGTTTCTGCTGTCATTCAATAAATGGATGCGACTATAAAACAGAAAAACGCCAGTATTTCTATAAGTAAAACCATCGTAATTCCTGAACTATTGCTCTAATGTCTGATTCACTAAAGTATGGACATTTTTTATGTTTTGGATAGAAATCCTCTTTAAAGCAATGAACAAAGCATCATACACAACTCACTGACTGTAACTTTGGCAGTGGACAGTAATAACGCTGCCATTCCACCCTCTTTGATCACAGGTACACCATTATTCCATGACTACCAGTTCTTCATCAACACACAAAGATGTACACAAGGAGTCATGGCAAACAGAGACGCAACTTGGCAGTAGTATGGCACACAGAGCTTGCCTCAGCCAATTTAGCACAATCTACTTGGCTATTACACGTGCGTCTTTCCTCACAAATACCAAAGCACCTTACTGAAATATGGCCACAAGACAGCTCTTTATTTTAGGCCACTTATACCCACTTGTGCCCACTGATCTTTCGCTCTGGACGGTGGAGGCATAAGAGTCCCCTAATGCAGCCGTGTCAGTTTCTAACTGGTTGAGGGAATTCCTGAGACAGCAAAGAGCTCTCTCCTGAGCCCCTTCACCCAGTTACAAGTGCGTAGAGGGCTCACTTTCTAGCACTAGCATACTGAGTGACTAATCCAATGACAAAAAGATGCAGATGCACACTGCGGGCGCTACGATATATATATATACTTCATATTTATTATGCATTTTTATTATTTTAATTTCATTACTTCTATATTTATTATGCTTATAAATATGAAGTTCTTAGCGCTTAGTTTGATCAAATTGTGCGAGCTCACCTGCCACGACAAGGAGATTTACAGGTGGTCCTTACACTGAACATTATGCCTATATAATAGGAAACTTACCTCTCTAGGTACTAATCTCACAAAATTGGGTAGGTGGGAGTCAGTTTTATTGTGCTCTAATTAAAACCAAAGCCTTGGACAGGGGGAGGAGAGCACCACCAGGATGGAGGCAGTCACCGCCCCCCAATTAAACAGTACAAACAACATGGTTAGTCAGCTTCTCCTGAACATTTATTTCATGTTTCAGGAGAAGCTGACTAACCATGTTGTTTGTACTGCCTAACCTTTGGGCCAATTAATGGGTGCACATGCACCCACTGTCTTCTCTTTAGCAGGGTGTCTTATAGGTACACTGAAATAATGAACTTTGTCTGATGATAGATCCTCTTTAACACCTAAAAATGTAGATCTTACTTCAGTTACCTAAAAATCTAACTTTCCTCTTGTCACACGGGGGTCCAGGGAACGGACATATGGGGAGTTGTGTGGCAAGTTCCTCACACTGGAGAGATGATCAAGCAATAACATCAAAAGGCAAATAAAATGGTCACTAGTGAATTTCATATAACATAATGGTTCTGAGGTAAACGGCAACAAAAATGTAAAGCCAGAATTTTGTCTGGAACTGAAAATCACTGATGACTCATATTTCGCTCCATGTCACAGGCAGGCACACGGATAGCTAAAGCATGACCCTGTAAACAACTTCTCATCCCAGCATCATAGGTCCTTGTAAATGTGGCTAGGAATTAAGAGTTCGATATGGGGCTTAAACACATTTATACTTTCGTTTTCAGGCTCTGAGGGGAATTAGGCTGGCCATACACATTAGGTGTATGTCGAACATCTAATGTGTATAGCAGCGCCCCGACAGCAGATATCGGGGAAGAGAAGGATCGGGCTGCTGAATTTCAACATGCCTGATCCATTTGCTCATTAGTAGATAAGCCACTGCCAAAGGAGTCTTTCAGCGGCTTTCTCCCTATTGAAAACATATGCACACTCGGCCAAGCTGAGAGTGCACGTGTATGGAAGTCGGGAGGAATTATTTGTCCGACATCTAAAGTGCATGGCCAGCCTTAGGCTAGATTCACACGAGCGTGGGGACAATCGCACGAGAAAAACTTGACGTTTTTCACGTCCCAGGTGCCCCTGTGCGGGTCCCGTTTTCACAGATATCTGTAGACTTGAGCCTATGGAGGGATCCGGGAAAACGGAAGATAATATGACAGGATGTATTTTTTCAAGGGACCCTTCACACAATCCGTTGAAATAATGTCCGTGTGAACGGCCCCATTGAAATACGGCTGTTTTAACGGCCATCACACGGACATATTCAACACTCGTGTGAATAAGGCCTTAGGCTTAACATTTGCACTATTCTAGTTGATATGTCACCTGTAGACAACATATTTCTTAGAAAGTGGTGATATCTCTGAGTTATGGGGCACAAGTTACAATGCTTCTTCCTAGTATGATCATTGAAGAGCTCATGTACACGACCATATTATGCATGTATTTTGTATGGATCCGTAATACGGGTACCATAGAAATCTGTGAGCCCATCTGATTTCAAATACAGGTATACAGTGTTTTTTTCAATCACATGCTGTATTACTGAGGTATTCTCCCCTAGAATGATGGCCCCTAGGACAATGTATGGTGCCATGCAGAGGCACCAGACGGCAGAACACAAAGTTCTTATGGCTGCCTTATACTGAACCATAGGGACTTTTAAATCTCAAACCTCCAAATTGTATCTGAGTACTTTTTATATTATTCTGTATAAGGAAATTTGAGTATTGTTGTTGAGGTTTATCTATTCTACTCAAATGGTACCCACGCACAATCGGTAGGATATAGCTACCTTATACATAAACAACCCCTTGTTCTCTATCCTATTTGAAGAAGTGTAGCTAATAGAGGGGGTCACCTTCTTGGCACCACCCTCTCTTGGCTAAAGCCAAGAACCACATCAAGCCATGTGATGTTTTTCTTTTTGTGTAGTGAGCCATTAACATTGCATTTCCATACAGATCTAATAGTAGATTACTGGGGTACCCAGAAGTGAGACTCCCTATGATTCACATAACAATCCCTTTAAATAAAAGTATCAACATATCATCTACCTTAAATTACTATTACTGGTTCCATTATGGAACATTTCAAAGGAAATCGTGTTGAACCACGACTGTATTACAAGATGTTGTACATATATTCATGTCACTTGTGTACATGGCAATAATCAGCTCCAGTGAATCTGCAGCTTGGATATCTGTCGCTGGCTATACTGGATACTGATCTTGGTTCATGCAGCAGGTTTGGTCTATATGTAGCAGTCAAAATGAGGTCTTGTGTATGATCACTACAACTATGAATTTTGGTACCCTTAAAAGTTTTCGAGAGTATACAAAACCTCCACTATTCTCAATTCCTGTTGTATAATATGCAAGTTATAAGATGAATCCCTCTGTAAAGGTTTTACTGAAAGCATGTTGCCCGTTAATGGTCCCAATCAAACAGAAGAAATGGTGATGTAACTCATAGTAACAAGATTCTGGCTTAGTAATTAAAAGCAGATGCTCGACCTGTTGTCTTGGATTATATTTAATCTGGCCATATATGTGAAAAATATGAAACAGTTCTCTACAGATAAATTCTATAGGTGACGTCCAATCATGTCTTATAGATAGGAGCAGAAATCATAAGGTCAAGCGTGAAAATAATTGTTTAGAAAAATCTGTATGTGATGGGTACGATTATTGCACCAAGTATCCATGTATGTAAAACTCAAAGAATTTTGGAGGCAGTTAGGTGGTCCGTTTCTGGAGGCAGTTAGGTGATCCGATTCAGGATTAACTTTATTATCCATTCCAGTTTATCCTATAAGAACTTACTGGCTTTTTGATGAGCAGTCGTTAAAGGGGTATTATGGTTTTAGCCAATGAAGTTTAATCATTGTATATTGAAAAGTTATACAATTTCCTCATGGTTTTCAAGATCTCTGCTTGCAGTCATTCAATAGAAACCTTCATTGTTTACTCCTAGGGGATAAAAATCTGTCCTGGCCATGTGACGTACACACAAGTACATGGTTCATTATCAGACATAGCTCTGATAACTGTACAGTTTGCCCATCACATGCCAGAACAGATTTTTTATTCGCTTGGAGTAAGCAATGAAGCTACCTATTAAATGACTGCAAGCAGAGATCTTGAATACCATGGGGAACTGATACAGAAAATAATTTGAGAATTGTATAACCTTTCATTATTCATTTCATTATTTTCTAAAACTGTAGGACCCCTTTAAGGCTAGGGCTACATGGCGACTTTAGCCGCGACACAGTCTTACCTTAAAACAGGCTGCATGCCAAAGATCGTTGTGTCATCCCAGTGTCGTGCTCGCTGCATTGGCTTTCTTGGGACTGTCGTGTTGCAGTCACGGCAACTTGCAGATCGCAACGCAGCCACATTTTCTTTCATTACTGCAATGCAGCCAGCGCGATGACACAACGATCTTTGGCCGCGGGACCTATGTCTCGGCCAAAGTCGCCGTGTAGCCCTAGCCTAAGTGTTTGGCCATCTTAACTCTTAAACTAAATATGTTCAATTTTAATGCTTCTGTGTGTTCTTCTTCATTTACCCAGCACCACTTCATACACAATAATATATTAGAAGATATGCACCTTATAGATACAAAAAGAGTACAAAATCAGTTCTCATTTCACATTGTTACAATGGGTTAACACAATTCAGGTATCATATCCCTCCCTCAGCCCCAGGCTTGCTCTCTCTCTCTCTCTCTTACTTTCATTCTCTCTTTTTTCCTGTCTCTCATGCAGACTCTCTCTCAAATGTTCTCTCTCAAGGACATTGCTATGCCATGACAGATATACACATCACAGGCAACTTTTAAACTCATCTCTTGTTTGGATGTCACAGTGTTTAGCGGAGACAAAAAATAAATAAATAACAATCATGTTATATCCCAAGATCCAGTAATGAAATAATTCACCATATCCATCTTCTCCTCAGGACGTCAGTTACATATTTACATTTATTTATATCTGAGTTTTTTGTTATTTTTTTTTTATTAAAAAAAGAACAAAAAGAAAATAAAAAATGAACTTTTTTTTAAAATTTGAAATTAAATGTACCGTAGTTGGAAAATCCCTATTTTTCTTCCCCAGGTTTTGAGGTGGGACTGTTGCCTTTTTTTATCAACACTCCTCCAACTGAGGTTTGCAGCCACATCTTGTGTTTTAAAAACAATACATATGAACAGACGCTGCCAGGCCAGGCTTTTAGGACCACGTTATCTAAGCATAGTTAATAAATAAATAATAAAGGCAAATAAATACATTAATAATAACCATTTGAGAAAATAATACGTATTCTGACTCATTCCCATTTAGTGAGTCTAAATTTGAAAACGCTCCCTGAGGCCCCAATGGATAAAATAAATATTTGAGGCACAGTATTTATGAGGGAGGTTCCGGTAGAAATGAAAATACAAAATATAAATATATTAACAAAATTGCACGAAAACACAAAATTGGTTTCTACCAATTATAATCCATGCATGATGTTATATAATTCATCCTATTGTTTCATATTCTGTTCTTTATAACTTATTACTCAATTTAAACGTCTCTCTATAATCCTCTTATTATGCTACATAATCCTCCCATATAATTCCTCTTACTACTGTGCATAAATGCTCCCTATAATTTCTCCGTAAACGTAATAATCCTACATCTATTTGCAAACAATATTTGCGTCTCTATATTTAACCCCTGGCATTGATCATCATAGGATCCGTGGAAAGTTGCAGCTTTTGCTCAGTATAATTCTGCTGCTGTATTTGAAAGATCTTCTTGTTTTCAGTTCCTTTCTATGTATGATCAGCAATTAACATGGTAAAACAGACCTTGGTTATATTATTTAAAGGAACACTCCAGGGAAAACTAGAGTGATGCCTAGGGGTGGTGCATACTCAGAGATTTCAAAAACACCAAAGACAGAAGTCATGCTCCGCCCCTTCAGGCCCTGCAATTGCTATATCACACAATGTATCAATGTTTTTTCTGGAGCGTTCCTTTAAAGGCACCGTACTCTACTGAACAAACTTTCTAGTATAGGATAGCCATGACTGTTACATTGATGTTTTCTGATACGAGTATCCCATAAGATACATTAAGGCGTAATGCAGATTTTACATTTAACCTTTTTCTCTAGCACTTATCTCCAGATTAGCACTGTTTATAATAACCAATGCTAATTATTCTGGTAGTCATTGAGCATGTTCATAAACCTGGTTGGGAAGATTGCCGCTGTTTGCCTGTCTGGCCGGAATAATATATCCTAAGCATGAAATGTTATTTAAATCTTATCACCAGGGGCTAGCGTGAAAAGTAACACTTCCACTATTTCCACCATGGATGGCATTTTCATCAAAATTGGACATTTTCTAGTAGCCAGTGAGGACCAATTCAATGTTATATGTCAATGGTTTGCACAATGTAATAAAGTGTCTGATTGGTTGTATCCACCAATATGAATAGTCAGATAGAAAATGCAATTGGGTCTCTTTACTTTGAGAGTCCATAGATCTCTCTGCTACATAAGAGGACAGCAGGGAATATTGCACGTAAATTGCACAATGATGAGAAGCTACCTCGTTATACAAATGCAGTGTGTATAGATCCTATACAGAATGATGTCATTACATAATAACACCATTGAGGTCACTGGTAAGCCAAAGAAGATAAAAGCTCTAATATTCAATATCTCATACTTGTTTATTCCACAATTTGTCTGTGTGCATCACAATGGACCTTAAAGGGGTTATGTGGGGGCCAAAAAGTATTAGCAGGGTACCCTGTCACGCTGATTATGGGATTTGAATACATTTTTACAGCGCTGGCGGGGGACCGGAAGTCTAGTGACACAGTCTTCCTTCATGACGACACGACTCTTCGTCATGGCCCCGCTGTACTCTATGTGATTGCTGTACTACTGCTACTGCTTGTACATAGAGTACAGCGGGGCCGGTCACATGACGAAGAGTCGTGTCGTCATGAAGGAAGACTGTGCCAGTAGACGTGCAGCGGTATAAAAATCAATGAAAATCTCAGAAGCAGCACGACGGGGGATTGGAATGTATATTAGCGAGTGTACTCACATACTGCAGGGAGTACACTGCTAATAATTTTCGGTCTCCGCATAACCCCTCTAATGATATTTATTGGGCCTATTCTTGATATCTTTCGACATTTCACTAACATTGCTGCATTAAACACTATGATAATATCCCAGTTACACTACATATAACTGTTGTACTTTTTAGGTCCACTATTTTTAAATAGTCAACTCACCCCAAAACTGATGTAACATTTTTAATGATTTGATTTTGACGCTGTTTCACTTTAGTCTGCAGCTATCGGGTAGTAGAACTTGGGCCTTGATCCTGCTGATTGTTCTAGTTAAACTACAGGATGTAAAAAAATTTCCCTTTCTTTGCCATTTCATTCTGGCCCTTGGAAAATGGGGAAACAATTAACGCTTCTGGAATACACGGACAGATAAGGTTAATATGTTTGACGCTCATTCACACTTTGATGCTATATGTTTCTTAAGCTGGACATACACACGAGAGTACGGTAAGCCGAACTTGTCGATATTGACAGGATCAGCTGACAATCTCATGTGTATGGGGGCCTGCTGACTGTCCTCTGACAGCAGATATTGGAAGAAATAGGGATCGAGCTTGTTGAAATTCAACATGCCCGATCCTTTGTTACTGTGAGAGATTTAGGTCTGACAACGACTTTTTCTCCTGCCGCATTGAAATAAACACTGAACCGAGCATGCATGTTTATGCCGGGGTCAACAGAAAAAGCGGTTGGCAAAACGAGCATTCGGCTGACAGCTATCTCATGCGTATGGCCAGTTTTAGTCTAGCTCAGGGTTTCTCAAACTTTTATTACTGCCAATTTTTAGTGAAACCTGGGCCCCACCAGTTGTAAATGGCAATCCCCCATGATGTCACTTCTGGTTGGGCTCCTGAATCTTCACTTGTGTAAGACTATCTGTAAATCAAAGCTACAAAGAAGAGGGCTGAGTGTCTCACCATCAGTGGCTATAACTTCTTGAAAATAACGTCCTAATGTTGATGCTTTTTGTTTCTGTATATTGATAGCTTGCAAGTTTTCCGAGTAAATATGGCCATGCTCAATACAAACCATAGTGCTGATGCCCATTGGAGATCAGGCTCTATCTGGTCACTAAGAACAATTACTGAATCATGTTCAAAATGTTCGTATTATGAGATCTGTCTACAGATAATCACTGCCATTTCCACAATCCTATTTCACCTGCTCTCATCTGCTGTTTCTTATTACATCCAATGTAGTCATCTGTTGTCAACAACTGAACTGCCAAGTATTTTAATATCATCTTTAATATTGTATATATTTACCATCTGCAGAGCTCTGCTACTGAAGAACATCATCAGGCTCAAGATACATTTTTGACTACATAGTACACTATGAAGAAAAAAAATCAGGTTCCAAGAGACCCCTAGTTCACTAGTAAGTTATGTTGCTTCTCGGCCCCCTTCTTCCATAGGCTAATAACAGGTGCTCTTAAAATACCTCCCTTTTTATGGACAACAAAAATGAATATATATGTGTTTAAAAAAATGCTCCTTATATTCAAAAAGATCAAAGTCTAAAAAGATACAATCCCTTTAAATTAAATATATAACACTATATGACTGACATAGAAAAATAAATATATTTATCTCTGTATACACATACATATATTTATATAGAGCGCTATAAATATATACATTGATATATAGATATAGTCATACCTATATATTTATATGTATAAACATCTATATGTATTTGTTCAAATCCACTTGTCCGTCAGATTGTTGGAATCACTGACACAGCATTTCAGAACAAAAAAATATTTTCTGTATTTTTTTTTTTTCATATTTTTCTTCAAGTCTGTAATGTGGCACTGATTTTTGCCACAGTGCAAATATTTAGAGATGTGGACTAAAAACCTGGCTTGGCACTTTCTGCATTCAATCCTATATAGGCCCTATTGAAATTGCGTATTAGAAAAAAAATTATTGAAAATAAAACATAAATAAAGTAAGCAAATCATAGTCCCCACCCATTTCTTCCCACCCCGCAATCCCAACATTTGTGTTCTTGAAAATCTCATCCCATTTTTGTTTTTTTCTCAACCCCTCCCACATTTTTAACCCCAATATTCTCGTCCTTTTGCTTCTTTTTAGTTATTTAAATGAATCAGTAAAATGAACGGGTACATAGAGGGATTCATGCATTTTTTTTTCGTTTGGTTCATTCTATCCTTTTCGGGAATTTTTTTTAAATGTGTTTTGATTTTTTTTTTGTCTTTTTTTACGAAATCTGTTTTTTTCTTCACTTATTTCAGTACTTTGTTCTCGGTTACTTGCTTGGTCTTGTTCTGTTTGGGTCTCTAGCCCTTTCAGTCTTTGCATATCACCATCACTTATTTAACCCCTTCACTGTGACAACTGAAGCTCAATGTAGGAGTTAAATGCAACAGGTTGCTTGTACAGGGGAAAATAAATTTCACACCAAATATAGGGATTCCCCTAGTCATATAATAAAAACTTTATTCTAACTGAGTAATGATGAGTGTCCCAATGTGTGTGTGTGTATATATATATATATAAAATTAGCTATTTTTGAATAATATGACGATGATGATTATGGTGTACATATTGCATGGTACAATGAGATCTCTATACACTGGGAAATATACTGTACGTTTATGCAAAGTAGTTATATGTACAATTAATACAGTATATCGTACATTAATATGTACTTTTAATACAGTATGTTGTTTAATGTGCCATGTATCACTACATTTTATCTTTTTCCAATAGTTAATATGCTGTCTTATATAATGTATTTTTAATGATAATTCTTTAACAGGGATACCCACTATTATTCATAATATATTCTTATTGTATTTGCTCTAAAATGTAATCCTACTTTTTTTCTCTTCTCCTGTACAAGCAACACTGTTTTCAACACAGTCTGCATCCTCAATAAAATATCACCTCAAAATGATATATACTTACTGGAGGAGCCCCAAAACCATGATGCCATTTCACAGTGTTTATAGGGTTAGGTAATTGCAATGTGGTTCTAGACCTTGAATGTCAGATTTAGCAGCCGGTTTAAGATTTCAGACAAACCATGTAGGCCAGATAGAACAGATTTGCATACTACTCCAAAAAAATAAAAAAGGAAACACCAGTAACCACTCTGAGGATATTTTCTCAAGGATGAAGACATTTCTTTTACACATACAGATCTGTGTATCAGACTCAGGCGTGTGGTGTTGTACAACTCCCATTATTTTAGCCATAGGAAGCAAACTGGCTTTTTTTCCCCAAAATTTTAAAAAAAAGGATCCAGTTCTGTGGTTGTATTCATCCTATATAGAGTTCATCCTATGTCTATGGACGGACAATTGCAATGCAGCATTTGGGGTCTGTACATGTGGACAAGGTTGTCCTGAGCTCATTTTCCATGATTACTACACTTTCAGTGAATTGTTTATTGAATCATTATAATCAATAGATAACTGGAAATTTCTGGTTTTCAGACTTGTTGCCTGAATTGTGACGAAAAAGTTTTGGAACTTATTTTAGAACCAATATGGGCCATGAGTTACACTTAATTTACAGCCCAAAGCTTGATACACAGATCCCTTTATCTATACCATATTATTTTAGCTTTCTGACCCTCATTGATCTATCTGTCTGTGTCTTTCTTTTTTCTTCCATCTTGTTTCATACTGGGGTGGTCCTGCGATTGGCTGTGTTGGTGTGCGCAGAGTCCTTATTATCTTTGGGTATACAGTTATGAACTTGGAGGAAGCTGTTATCCGAGTTATAAGTGGCTGTTGGGGTCCCGGCCGATTTCAGAGGGTCGCGGCTCAGCGTGTACATGGAGATTTCAGTGGAGGGTAGGGTGTTGAAGCCCTTGAGGCCCACAGGAGAGGCATCACGGGAGTGGGATGGCTCCGTGGACCGGGAGCTGGAGCGGCTGCGCCTCTGATAGCGGTAGCGGTAACTTGGAATGCGAGTGATTGCAGAGGACTGGAGGTAGTCCGTTGCCCGTGCTGTGGCCCTCAGCTGTTTGTGGCGGTCAATGAACATGTGAACAGCAAGCACCCCCACCATTTCAGCAATAATGAAGGAAAGGGCCCCAAAGTAAAAGGACCAGCCGTATGAGTAGCTGTTTTTCTTTGAGTCGCTTTTTGAAGGGTCACCAGCATTGGCAGATATGTACACAATGATCCCAATGATGTTGCTCAGGCCTGTTGAGTATAGAAATAAGAAAAAATTAAAACAGGCACATGGCAGTACACATTGTAGGGCATGCCTGCATAGAAATCTGATAAAATTAAGAAGAACTGGCAGAGGAGTTGCCCACATACATTGTTATTTAGATGCATTACACTGCATAATTAAATATATACCTTTCAGGGACTTATTAGAACTTAACTGAACTTTACGTAACTGAAATTAGTGTCCCTAACACAACCATGTAAATTAAATATGTGTTTTAGACTGGACTAGGATAACGGTGGCGTCCTATGTAGGTATTTACACAGGACAACCCCTTTTCACAAGCTCTATTAGGGTATAATCGTGTAATAGATGGACCCTACCATTATTATCCTAGTAGAAAGCCTCTGTAAAGAGTGGGCCCTCGCTCTGATGTGCAAGGTGTGACCATTTATTACACGGTTGCTCATTCATGTAACAGCTGATCTCTGTGGTTCTGCACCTAAACCTTCAGCTACCAGCTGATCACCAGTGAGGCTTTCACATGAGGAGCAGTTGCTCAGATGGGACAAACCCTTATTAGGCACCCTCATGCCCCATACTTGCCAGCAGCCACATGCCCCCAAAATGATTTGCATACATATGGCAATCTAATTATACTATACCCAAACCATACTATTTCATTCTCAGTGACAGTGCATCTCGCTATTATAAGTCCTCCACCAAGCAGTTACCTATTTTCTGATTAGTAGATTGCTTGGATTAAGCTATACACTCAGGGATGCCAACCTCCTATTTGCTTTTTTCTGGACAATTTGGCCCAAAATCATAAACAACCAATTTTATTTTATATATGTCTATAGCTCAGAATATGATTAGGAAAATATCACCAGCATTTGCTGTGATTTGTAAGCTGAAGATAATTCCAATCACAATAATTTGCACAAGCTCCTACAGTTTCTAAGAAATCACAGACGTATCTATTTTTTTTTTTTTACAGACACTCTCCAAAAGTCCTCTATTTGTAATGAATGTCCTTGAATTTATAGATGATCGGCAACCTTGGTGCTACTGTTTGGGTATCATGCTATACATTACTATAACTCCATTGCTATATGTATTTATTATAACGTACAGATTTACAGCCACTCTGAGCAGTGCAATGTGGGAGAGAGTAGGCTGCAAGCATCTGAATAAATGCATATGGTTTGTGTTGAACCCCCTCCTCCACTTATCATAGCACCCTAGGTCGTTTTCTTGCCTACCCTATGTCCTGGTTCTGGTTCATGGTTTCAAAAGGTCTGTCTCTGGAAATGTTTTACCCCAGGGAATATTACTATTTGTCAGTATTAAACAGCTTTTTGCTACACAATGATGTTCCTCATTTTCTGTATGTTAGATGATCGTGATTTATCCGCTCTCCCTCCTGCGGATAAATCACACTGTATTCACACTTTCCTGCTACAACTTCATAGTTCTGCCAATCATAGTGGTCAGACTATACTTATGGCAGGAAAGAGAACAAGTATGCAATAATTCTTTATTACACAAAATAGTTGGTTCTGCTCATATTTTGCATCCCATTTCCTTTGTTGATACAAGGCAGCAGAAAATTCTCCATACTTCACTGGTACAAGAAATGAGTGTCACACTCTAGAATACTGACTTAGCTGAAAAATAGCTTCTACACAATGTAAGCACTACATGAAACTACAGGCAAATATAGGATGCAAAGTATAGCTGGCCATGGATTTAACAATGACCTTCATATATTTAATACACACAATAGTTTTATTTTTTATATATATATATATATATATGAATTACATGTGTATCTGTGACATTGCAAACTATGTTGTACATCTGAAAATGTCCCACGTCACAGTGTCACTATAATTACGTTCTCCCACCCTATATGACATCGGGTGCAGAGAGACGCAGGTATCATGCTGGGCAGCACAGTTGCTGAAGCAAAAACACGACACCCGAAGTGTCTCATCAAAACTGCGTCTCCCCAATGCGAGATGTCAGAATGGGCAGGTGAATGCAACTATAGTGATACTTTAAATTATTATTCACGACATGAGATTGCCAAATACATATTATGATTTCATAATGAATTAAAACATATTTTATATTTTTGCAGATTGAAATAATGTGTTATGATGGTATTTGAGCATTTTTGATACAACAGATACAACTGAAATTTTAAACTGGATGTCCACCTTTCATTCAAATGTAAATTTTAGATCCAACATTATGTTCTGATTAATTTGATAATATATCTTTATACGGGTCATGGCTTGTTTTTTTTTTTTAAACAGAGCTACAAATGTTTCCCTTCACACATCCATAGAGTTATGTGATAAAATTCTGGCTGCGTTCAGCCACCGGTAGGGGGAGTCTAGGAATTTCCTGCTTAGGGCCCGTTCACATCACCGTTGCCCTTCAGTTGAGTGGTTCCGTCAGTGGTTCCGTCGGGTTAACCCCTCAACGGAACGGCAAACGGAAACCTCAGCTTCCGTTTCCCTCACCATTGAACTCAATGGTGACGGAAACCTAGCTAATGGTTTCCGTCTGTCACCGTTGTGACAGGGTTCCGTTATTTTGGACGGAATCAATAGCGCAGTCGACTGCGCTATTGATTCGGTCAAAACGACAGAACCCTGTCACAACGGTGACAGGCGGAAACCATTAGTAGGTTTCCGTCACCATTGAGTTCAATGGTGAGGGAAACGGAAGCTGAGGTTTGCGTTTGCCTTTCCGCTGAGGCGTTAACCCGACGGAAACCTCAGACGAAACCCCTCAGCGGAAACTAACGCTGATGTGAACTACCTTACTGTTTTATTACTAATCTCCCAGTAGTGGTGGCTGCACCTAGCCAGAATTTTATCATTTAAAGAAGCATTCCGGCTTTTGTTTTTTTGTGCTCCTCGTTTGAAAATGTGATGAGATGCAAGGTAGTCAGGTCTATTGGCTTACCAGGTTCTGTATTTCACGGTTAGCCGCTCCATTCCAGGCCCGCCGCTGGGTCACATGATATCTTTTCTGACTCCCTGAGTCCTAAAGCGTCTGCTGTAGGGACCGGTAGTAGTCTCCTATTGCAAGTCTGTTAAAGCCTCGATGTGAGTCTTATAGACTTTCATTGAGAGTCTGACCTCCGGTTTGTACAGCAGATGCTGTGGGATTCAGGGTGTCAGAATGGAGATCACATGACCCAACAGCATCCTGGAATGGAACGGGGCTACCTGTGAAATACAGTGCCAGTTAAGCTAATATACCTTACTACCTCGCACCTTTTCACTTTCAAAACGGGGGGAAGGGGCGCGGGAAAAAAGAAGCCGGAGTACTTCTTTAACTCTATAATTATGAAGGTGATTTGGAGTCCTGCATGAAAAAAATGGCGACCATTATAAAGATATATTAAGAAATGAATCAGTACATTTTGGATTTTTTTTTAGTGTTTAGGCAAAGGAATTACTTTTAGACAAGCTTTACTCTTTACTCTTGTATTTTTCACCTTGAGGACTAACTTATGTTACCTGCAGACACAAAGAAGATGCCAGCACTTAATATGATATTGTGTCGAGTTTTGTAGAACTCGCTGGCAGCAATGCACAGTCCTCCCATGAAGAGTAGGATCACACTGAGGATAGGGAATATACTGGAAGCCCTCACAGCCCCTGTAGAAAGAAAGTGACAGGATCACATAGAGAATACGTCTGCTTAGGCTTTGAATATCAGCAAGACATTCTGGCAAACTATTAGCCCTTAAGTGTCTGATACAAAAGTAAGTACAGTATATGGTCTTGTATAGTTAGGAAGTTGAGCAAACCGCTTATAAAGGGACATTCCACTTTATTATTAAAAAATCATATTTACCTATGTGTAAAAAAAATATATATAAAAAATATAAAGGCTAAGGCCTCATGCACACAAAAATGCGAATGAATTGCTGACCCATTATTTTCCCTGGGCCCATGCAGATGACCGTGATTTCCCAAAAAATAGGACAAGTTATTATACGGACCACATTTGCGGTCCGGGCTCATTGAAATCAATGTGTGCACGGTCCGCGATTTGCGGATGGCCCGCGGATAACACTCTGCGGCCGTCTGTGCCATAATCACGGGCCGGGCACACAGCTACGATCGTGTGCATAAGGCCTAACTAGAGTTGCTTTCCTAGGACCTTTTCTTTTTCTTATTTGAAGTGGATCATAATAATTTTCAGAATTTTCCTGACTCCAGGGCCACTTTCACATGACAGTATTTTGGTCAGTTTTTTGCATTAGTATATGTAAGCCAAAACAAGAAGTGGGTTCAAAACATGGAAGAGGTACAAATCTTTCCATTATACTTTTTCTATGAAGGTTCCACTCCTAGATTTTAGTTACAAATACTAAAGCAAAATATGTGAAAGTGGCCTAAAAGCCTGAGGTTTGAATGGAACTTTATGGCGGAGCTGTGGGTACATCCATTTTTGAGAACCTTCTTAACCCCTTCAGGACTGAGCCTGTTTTGGCCTTGTGGACGCAGCCGGTTTTTTCAAATCTGACATGTGTCAATTTATGTGGTAATAACTTGGGAATGCTTTTACCTATCCAAGCGATTCTGAGATTGTTTTCTCGTGACATACTGTACTTTATGTTAGTGGAAAAATTAGATCAATAAGTTCAGTATTTGTTTGTGAAAAACACCAAAATGTAGAGAAAATTAGCAAAAATTTGCATTTTTCTAATTTTAAATGTATCTGCTTGTAAAACAGATAGCAATACCACAAAAAATAGTTACTAATTAACATTTCCCATATGTCTACTTTATGTTGGCATCATTTTTTTTAAGTGACATATGAGTAAAATATACCTTTTATTATAGTAACTCGCTAAAAACAGGGGTAACACACCACTGTGAAAAAAGCCCCACCGTGTATATTAAAAAATGTATTAAACAGTAAACACTGAATCATTTAGATAAGTATATCTCAGTGTTTATACCGATATTCACCGGAATCAGCATTTAACCTGGGTACAACAATAGTACGAGCCCCAAGAACACACCAGGGTCCGTGATCAACACCGGAATCTCCTAGCGCTGGGTCCACCACAATGCTACTGTCCCCTATGCAACAATCCCTTATACAAAAACGACCCTACGCGTTTCAAATACTCATCCTCAGGGGTCCGTATCTTGGTCACTCTGGCCTAATTACCAGCGATAGAATATTCAACAGCAGATATTCTGCTGCGCATCACGGAAGGATGCTCGCGTCGATGTCAGCGGCATACTTCATTTCGGGCACTGAGTTGCTATAAGCACCAAACTCCACCCCTCGTACTTGGCGGCGCTGTACGAACTAACCAATCACAGCGCCCCCTGAATTCGTGACACCTGTCCATGTGACTCCCGGCCGTCAGCTGACAACCAAGAATCATCATCGACCGCATCTGAACGAACACGCAGGCGCAGTGGAAGCCACGGACGCATCGCCCATGCTGCCAAGAAAGAGCAAGGTAAGAGCAGAACGATATAGAATATGGGGTATATCTTGCGGGACAGTTACTTGCGGTGGGTAACTGACACGCAAGATATACTCCATATTCTATATCGTTCTGCTCTTACCTTGCTCTTTCTTGGCAGCATGGGCGATGCGTCCGTGGCTTCCACTGCGCCTGCGTGTTCGTTCAGATGCGGTCGATGATGATTCTTGGTTGTCAGCTGACGGCCGGGAGTCACATGGACAGGTGTCACGAATTCAGGGGGCGCTGTGATTGGTTAGTTCGTACAGCGCCGCCAAGTACGAGGGGTGGAGTTTGGTGCTTATAGCAACTCAGTGCCCGAAATGAAGTATGCCGCTGACATCGACGCGAGCATCCTTCCGTGATGCGCAGCAGAATATCTGCTGTTGAATATTCTATCGCTGGTAATTAGGCCAGAGTAACCAAGATACGGACCCCTGAGGATGAGTATTTGAAACGCGTAGGGTCGTTTTTGTATAAGGGATTGTTGCATAGGGGACAGTAGCATTGTGGTGGACCCAGCGCTAGGAGATTCTGGTGTTGATCACGGACCCTGGTGTGTTCTTGGGGCTCGTACTATTGTTGTACCCAGGTTAAATGCTGATTCCGGTGAATATCGGTATAAACACTGAGATATACTTATCTAAATGATTCAGTGTTTACTGTTTAATACATTTTTTAATATACACGGTGGGGCTTTTTTCACAGTGGTGTGTTACCCCTGTTTTTAGCGAGTTACTATAATAAAAGGTATATTTTACTCATATGTCACTTCAGTGAATTTCCAAATTTTTCTATATTGTGGGAGCACAATTATATATACTATTTAATACAGTGAATTTGCATCATTTTTTTGAACATCCTTTTTTTTCTAGGACGTTACAAGGCTTAGAACTTTAGCAGCAATTTCTCAAATTTTCAAGAAAATTTCCAAAACCTATTTTTATAGGTACCAGTTCAGTTCTGAAGTGGCTTTGAGGGCCTTATAAATCAGAGACCCCCATAAGTCACCTAATTTTAAAAACTGCAACCCTCAAAGTTTTCAAAACAGCATTTAAAAGAAAGTTTCTTAACCCATTAGGTGTTTCACAGGCATGAAAGCAAAGTAGAGGGGAAATTTACAAAGTTTCACACTGACAGGGGGCATATTAGGTCCTGCCTCTGGCTGGACCTAATCATCTTCCTTAGATGGCAGACCGGAAGCCTTTGTTAGGCTTCCTGTTGCCATAGCAACAAATGGCCCCCGCAATCGTGTAGCGGGGTGCCATATTCTTGTAACAACTTAAATGTGGTGGTCGCTATTGACTGGGGTTAATCGGTTCAGATCACCGCTGTGATTTGACCCAATGTTTTCCCCCAGTACTAAGGCTGCTAGCAGCAGCCTGTACTGGAAGATGCCGGGCTGCGGGAAGCGCTGTGCTCTGTTAGGAGCACACATAGATTAAGGTGCTGCAGGCACAAGGACCCGTGCTACAGCGTGTTAATCTACGCGTGGTGGTCGGAAGGGGTTAAGATACTCTCTCCAATCTGTGTAGAGTTGAGTGGAACACCGATTAGTTATAAGAGAAATCCCATTTGAAAATTCTGTTAAGTATACAGATAAAATAATATATGGATTGTACATCCCCTCCTTATGATTTGAAATATGAAAGTCGATCTATGTGCCAAATTTTTAAAGGTTTCTGTCGCCTCTTCTAATCTCAGGTCCACTCTTGATACTACCAGTTCTTCTTTAACACAATTTTTATTAAAAGTTTTTCAAAGTTATACAAAAATAAACAAGACATTAACATTGGAAATATTTTTACAAATTTATGAGATCGCAAAAAGCATAAAGATTTAAAGTTAATCTAATAGTCAGTATACACATACATGTATTAGAAACATACTGGGTACATAATAAGATAATCATAGTGTTGTTAATTAATAATGTAACCAGAGTTGAACTTCCATATGTTTAATTTTTACTATTTTACAACTTTCCAATGTAAAAAAAAATAAAAATAAACATAAAAACATACAGACAAACATAAATTCCCTGCTCTAGGATTTAGAATATACATAAGGACCCTAAAGTGTATTAGGGTCCTTAGGATACTACCAGTTCTTCAACAAAACTCAATTAAATAGTAACACAGGCCAATGATCGGGCAAACAAGAGTTTATATGATGGCTTGTCCCCGACCATTGCCCTGTGTGAATAGGGCAACGCTGAGCCGATGAATAAGTAAATGCTTGTTCATTGGCTGATCTGCTCATTTATGCGGCCAATACAATAGTTGCTAGTTGACAGCACATCTCCCTGTGTAAACATGATGGAAATGTATTGGGATGAACGATCATAGTAACGATTGCTCATCCATATACATAATCGATCATTGCTCCTTGTGAAAGGAGCAAACAAGCCCCGAACAAAGAAACATCTCCTTGACCGGTGCTAATTTTTACGGCCCATATCGGGTCGTGTAAAAGGACCTTAATTCCACCTTTATCTAAATTGTGACACATACACAACCCAGAAGATAACTGAACATGTGGCCCATGGCAAACCTCATCAACTCTTTTAGCACTGTTAGAAATGTCTGCAATTTGGAAACTTAAAGAGAACCCGTCACCAGCATTTAACCTATTGAACTTTACTTATCCCTTACTGGCCGCTGCTATCAAAATTTCATTGCCTTTATCCCCTCTCCTAAACTCCTCCTCCGACTGTAAATACGGTCTGTAAACATGTTGCGCCTTTTATCGTAATAATTCAGTGTCCCGTTGTACGCTCACCCCAGAAGAGGACATCAATGCACAAGTGCGGGATTTTGTGTGCTGGGGGAAGGCGAGGAGCTGTCAATCAAAAGTAAAGAGGCGGGGTAAACTCGGAAAGACTTGAGGAATGAAGATATGACTCTTTTCAAACAAATATTTGACTCTTTTCAAACAAAGATATGACTATTTTATGCTCATTTGCATACGGTGTGGGAACACTAAAAAACTGAATACTAAAGCTACAGAGCTGACTAAGAAGACAATTTTAGGTTAAATAGAAATGATATTTCACCCACTACCCCCTGGTATTGCTGGTTTAATCAGTAAAATGCTGGTGACAGGTTCCCTTTAACTCAGAAGCTCAATTGATTCTATAATACCCATGTGCATATAATTGCATACCAAATAATGCCCTGCATATTCTAGTATGGCCCATTAACAGGGATGGACAAACAAAGTAGACTGAGAGCTAATAAGACCACTCAAGGAGCCAATTTTCCCCTGTTTAAAAAGAAAAAGGAAAAAAAATGCTTGCACCAATTGCAAATTCTTAGACAGAATAACTACCTTGCTCCTTGGATTAATCCAGTCCTGGTGAAGTGGTTGATATAATTGAGTACATTCATCCTGTTTTTCACCAACAGGTGTCTACTGCTGTTAGTGTGTCATTCTTTTAATTTTCATGTGAGGCAATAGTGGGAATGGGGCATTTAAAGGGGTTTTCCAGGACTTTTATATTGATGGCCCTTAGGTTAGGTCATCAATATAAGATCGTTTGGGGTCAGACTCCCGGCACCCCCACTGATCAACAGACTGAAGGGGCCGCAGTGTTCATTGCTACAGCCTTTTCCCAGTTTACAGGTACAGTGCCGTACACTTCCCGTATTTCAGTTCCGGTCCCATTCAGGTGAATGGTACTGAGCTGCAATCCGAGGCACAGCCACTACGGAACTGTACAGAGCTGTGCCCGGTAAACATGGAAGAGGCCGTGGCAACGAACTCCGCGGCCCCTTCAGTCAGCTGATCAGTGGTGTCATGGGAATCAAACCCCCACGATCTTATATTGATTGCCTATCCTAAAGATGGGCCATCAATATAAAAGTCCTGGAAAACCCCTTTAAGCCTACATATGTGGGGTACTGTGTAGTAGGCCTGTGTAAATATAAACTATATCAAATCTACTATGTTATGCTGCTTGCAGTGGATAGTAGAGTCTGTTGCTGTGGAAGAAGGATTAATCGCAAGGTGAGGTTATTCAAGCCAGAGTTGGGGGTCCTCGTACTAAGGGTCCCATGATGGTCCTAACTAGTTGCTAGTCATGGTTTATTATATAGCATGCTACATTTTGTAAAACACGTTGAATGTGTATTGTGATCCATTTATTAACTTTCACTCGTAATTTCATGTTTGGAATTTAAATGTCTACTTAACTGTAGGGAAAAAAAACCAATAGTAATTATCAGATCACAGTTTGCATCCATCTGATTCTTCAAATTCAATATCAATTTGATATTCGTGTTTCAAGTTAATTCAGTGTATTTAAAAATAATTGTGGAGTAACAGAATGGATTGCATTGTTTATGAAATCAATTCTAGGTGACTTTAGCTAAAACACAAAACAATTGGTTATGACTAGAATCAATTGTTTTTCCCAGTCGAAAAGTTGAAGTGGTATCCCAGAGTATCTCAGTGGCTTTATACCTTGTAGATTCTCTATATACCTATTCATCTGCATAGATGTAGCCATTGGTGATACTCTAGGGGTGAAGAGATAGGAGTCTTAACCGGGCCCCTACACCTAAAAGCCCATACACCCCTGAAAATAAAAAAGAACAACAGCACTATATCTGGATAGTGTGGAGACACATTTATGTATCATACTAATTCCATATAGACATATTATACATAGCTATCTCACTATCCTGATGAATATTGATTTTTTTTATATTGTACATAGCATGATATAATGATATATCATAAGTTGTTAATTGGCCCAGGTCAAGGTTGGGGTGTTGGGCCCAATTCAAGCTTTTGCCCCAGGCCCTACAGCTTTAAGTTATACCTCTTGTTTACAGATGCTGGAAAATATAAAATTTATATAAAAGCAATGACTAATTTTAGTAGTGATAAATAAATATGTTTTCTATGATTAAATCATTGTATCTCCAATTTTTAGGTATGTTCATAAAATATTAGGACATCATTCTGATTCTGAAGCAAAGATACCACAATGCATGTGACTAGGATATAAAAAAAATCTAATTTATGCAGATTTTTGCCATGTTGTGGACTTTCAAGACATTCAGGGGAAAAATATTAAGAAATGGCTAAATGGGAATTGAAGTGGTGAACAGACAACCACAGGTAAGCCCTTTAACTTGGGAAAGGGGACATGTTGACCATTCAGATAAATGGCCATCCATGTAATAAATGGACAACTTGAGCTCTTAGGGTATGTGCACACGACCTCTTTTCAGACGTAATGGAGGCGTTTTACGCCTCGAATTACGCCTGAAAAGACGGCTCCAATACCTCTGCAAATATCTGCCCATTGCCTGCAATGGGTCTTACGATGTTCTGTGCAGATGAGCTGTAATATTACGCGTCGTTGTCAAAAGACGGCGCGTAAAATTACGGCCGCGTCAAAGAAGGGCAGTACACTTCTTGGGACGTAATTGGAGCCGTTTTTCATTGACTCCAATGAAAACCAGCTCCAATTACGTCCGTAAAAGACGGCGCGAAAAACGCGTGCACTTGTAAAAACGTCTGAAATTCAGGAGCTGTTTTCTCCTGAAACAGCTCCGTAATTTCAGACGTATTTGGCGTTGTGTCGTGTGCACATACCCTGATAGGGCATGCGGACAGGGGTTTTCTTATTTACTGTTAATTTTTTACTTTTTTGCTCGCAAACACTGCAATATTTGATCATACTGACCGACAAAAAGGACAAAACTTTACCAGATCTAAAAAAAACATCACTGTGCCATTTACTTTAGGGGCTCATACACATAGCCATATGATAGGTCCATGTTATACTGATCCGATATAAGGCACCCATAGTCTACCAAGGGCTGAATGTATCTTTCATTTCATATTGTGTGCCTTTCATATTATATGGAGGGTTTTTTGGTCATGGATTACATATGGAATTGTGACTTTTTTCATTTCATGCCATATTACGGAAGGTGAAAATACAGTGCCATCGGGGGGACGACGACGACATAGAGCTGAACATAGAGTGCCTATGCCTCTATAATGAGAACCATAGAAATATTTGTGCTGCCGTACAAGCTTTGCTTACAGTCCATGTTCCAGAGCAAACATATGAAATGGTTGTCATAAGTCCCATACAATTTAAAAAAACTGAATTCTATAATATATTGGGCTATAAAATATACCATGGATAGTGTCATCAGGAAGTGTGCATTATGTAACATTTAACAAATGGATTTGTATTGGTTTTATCACCCTCGAAACACTTGCAACATTTGAATGTGTTGGTGAGATTATAACTTTTTGTAGCTTTCGTAGCTAAACATCTCTACCGCAAAACCTACAGGTGTGACTTTAAGGTAACACCACTGAACTCAGTTGTCAGATTAGTACCCTGTTTAAGTATGCAGAACTCACACTGTACCCAACGGCTTCTGTGAAAATATGATGGTGCAAAACTTTCCAAGAACAAGACCATACCAATGTGATCAACAACATGAGGCTTTTGCATTTTATAACCATTTTATTGACTTTTGTTAAACCATAACTAATATTTTGGTAGACAGAAGATGCACTATTAGATCACAATAGTGATAATGAGATATATTTTTTGTTGTTTTCTTCCACAATATAGTCATGTAGCATCTGAGATCTACCGGAAAACTAGAAAGAATTCACCATATTACGAACTAGTTACCATTGCACCTATTATTCAGGCTCAACGCTCCAATATTCTTATTGTATGTTCACACGCAGTGGTTTCAGACGTAATTCTGGCGTTTTACGCCTTGAATTACGCCTGAAAAAACGCCCCTAATACGCCTACAAACATCTGCCCATTGCTTTCAAAGGGAATTACAATGTTCTGTTCCGACGAGCCTTTCTTTTACGCATCGCTATCAAAATACGGCGCGTAAAACTATGGCTTGTCAAAAGAAGTGCAGGACACTTCTTGGGACGTTTTTGGAGGCATTTTTCATTGACTTCATTGAAAAACAGCTCCAAAAACATCCGTAAAAAACGCGAGTTGTTAAAAAAAGTCTGAAAATTAGGAGCTGTTTTCGCCTGAAAACAGCTCTGTATTTTCGGAAGTTTTTGCTCACTGAGTGTGAACATACCCTAATATTCTAATCAACAGAATCACCATAGAGATATATAAGAATGCTATGACTAACAAAAGCCACAATATGTGAAAGTGAAAATCAGGAAGGTTATGAAAGAAAAGCACCACAGGAGGGTCAGACAGAAAAAGCAACTGGCCACAGTGTAATTTCATAGGTTGGTTTTAACAACGAGTGATAAATGTTTTTGGATTTAATATGGTCTGTTCAATGTTTTTAACCCTTTCACTTTCAGGGATTTCTGAACATTTTGCTCATCTGGTAGCCAGGACAATTTTCACTTTTTTGACATATATAAATAAAATCTCAAATATAAAATAAAAAATGCATACTAGACCCCCATACCCATATGTATTCTGAAAGTAGACACATAGCTTGTTGTCAAAATGCCACTCAGATCTTTATACACACAGGTGCCTTCATACAATTTTGCGTCAATGTGTACTTTTTAATAAAAAAAATGCATAAAAATTTGTTAAAAGTCTGACCAAATAAAATAATTAGACACGCAACCCCTCCTTAAAATAAAAGTTCAAGATATGCAGAGTTCTCACATGTCGCTTATGTCTATGTCTACATGAAAATATATTTTCAAAATCAGCAGAACTGAAAAGATCAAAAATCGGGTTTTAAGTTGGAAATTTTAAAAAAGTAACAACATATAAAAAAACAAGGATTACACACATTACATATATTTTCGGAAAGCAGACAACAAGATGATTGCAGCATTAAACATTTGTCTTTTTCCACAAATGTAATAACAAAATATAGTGCACACCCCAAAGCAAAATCTACATTTGTTAAGAAAGAACAGCATGCCATGTATAAAAATACAATTGAATCATTTATATACACAACCATCTTCATGCAACTTTGCATCAAACTGCGATTAAAAGCAAAAGTTGTAAAAATTCTGCTTTGCGACTAAAACTCTTACTCAGGCAGACCTCTTATGCAAATAAAATGTACTCTGTAAAAAACTGTAAGATGTGAGGCGTTGATACATACCGCACATGTCTACATTCACTGTTGTGCGTAATAAAGAAAAGGCAAAACCGTAGGAATGAACTAACCAATTTTTGCATGCAAATTAAATTGGGGATTATATATATGTATATCATTTCCCATACCCCTATATGAGCCCTAATCAATAATCACAAAACCCCTAAACCTAATCAACCTAAACCCCTAAACTAGTTGGAAGCGACCTTTTATGGCAAAAGTCAGTGGGTGAAAATGGAGTACAAGTGCTTTTTATACACACAGACTTGTCCCTTTCTTTGGTACAAAATACATTGTTTACAGTGTGTTGCACTTAGCACCCAGTTATTCAGATATTAGTAGTGTTCGCCATTGTTTGTATTTACAGTCAGTGATTGAAAATGTAATTTCTGACTGACAGAAATCTGTTCTATCAGTTTGAAATATTTTAGACATTCTTTTCTAGTGATAATCGTAATTGCTATATATGTAGCATGTAACAGGTATCGCTAGAGAAGTGGGCAGAGGATTTTACTGTAAAGATCAAGTATGAAGAAGATAGGGACAGTGCAAAATGTATAAACTTTATTGATGTTTAAGTGTGTGGTTCGTCTTACATGATGCCACAATCGGGACGCTGGTAAACGTCTGGGTAATTTTAGTCAATAAATAGACTAATTAGGCACAGAGAGGCACAGAGGGATGATTAGATGAGCAGATACTCATCTTTTCACTGCTTTTCTTGAACAAACAAACAAACAAGCAAGCAAACAAACACTCAAAAAAGCCTTCCCCTATATGTAACAATCAAAAAGCAAATATGCTCTCTGATTGATAAGGGGAGGGGGGGGGGGGGTCCTATAACAGGAACAAAAGTTCCTGTTATTCATGTCCCAGTGCTCATCTAAAACTATTTAGGGACAGAAGGAGGATCACAGATCCTCCACCTCTCCCTGCACTCAGCATGTACCCCACTGACCCTTTCTCTGCTCCTTTACACAGGCTGAAGTGAGAGCTGCACGTCAATGCAGCTCCGAATTCAACTAGCTTGGGCTACATTGAGCTAGAGCTGCCATCCTGCTCTTGTTTCAAAGCTATCACTAGCCGCAATCCAGCCTGGGCTGCTGTAGGTCCATTTGGATACTGAAGTGCTTCCCTACCGGGACGTATCAAATAAATCCTTGGCATGGAAAGGTTTAAAGAAATCTAAAACACTGTTTTATGCCTAGTACAGGGTGTAAAGGGCTTCAAGGATTCTATCTCTGGTGTTCTTTGAATCACTGTGCCATCACTGCCCCTCAGACCCTCCAATAGGCATAACACCTTGGCGAATATATAACAGAAAAAGATCCATTAGCAAAGATCAACATGGGTCCCCTTTATGGTGACACATTTTGCCACCCAGAACAGAAGGAACTGGTGTTTGTTTCACCCTAACACACTTTGCTTGACCATTGGGACAGTTCCCTACCCTTACCCTTTTGTTCTTACCACCCAGTAGCAAAATGGATGGGACCAAATAGTGCTGGGCCTCCTCTCTTTAAAGGCCCCATAGTATCCTCATGGACTGCCTCTATGTTATGTCTGCCCTTAAATAACACAGTGTATCCCGTTTTGACTGGAGTGTTCCTTTAATTTAATACCACAATCAGGAGCTAAAGTGAATATCTGCACTTGATTAACATTAGTTCTTTAATACATCTTCATTAGCGTTTGTGCTGTTTTGACTTGATTTCCAGTTTGTATGTACTCTGTGCAGGGGAAAAAAGTGCTTCTACCTGGAAAACATACAGCAAGCAACTATCGGTTGCTGATGAAGCTTATTATGGTGGCATTCTTATTCTAATTGTTACTTATGTGAATACTTAGGGCAGCTCAGGTCATTAACAGATGAATACAAGATTCTCATTAACAAGAAAAAATCCAAATTGTTTGATTAAAGGGGTTGTCCACTACCGGAAAACTGATGACCTATCCACCGGATAGGTCATCAGTATGTCATTGGTGCGGGTCCGACACCTGGTCCCCGACCGATCAGCTGCTTCAGCTGCCTGCGGGCACCAGATGTAATTGCACAGTATGCAATGTACAGAGCCGAAAGCAGTTGGCTCCGTACATTGCATAGCGACCGTGCTGCCGATCTGCAGCTCTGCTCCTATTCACTTGAATAAGAGCAGAGCTGCAGTTCGGCTGCTATTCCATATCTGGAGCCATCTGCCTCCGGCATGGACGTACATGGCCCGAAGGCATCCGGAGAAACTGATCGGTGCGGGGTCTGGGTGTCGAACCCCCACCGATCATATACTGATAACCTATCCGGTGGATAGGTCATCAGTTGTCCGGTAGTGGACAACCCCTTTAATGTTAATCAATACTTAATACTTGCGTTAGGTTGTCATGTGTTAAGGGTATTCCAGCTACAAACGTTTATCACTTATACACTAAATAACTTTGGTCCCCCGCTCTCCCAACTGCAGTGAGGATGAGTTTGGATAGTGTGGTTGTTAAGCATGTGCACTTTCGCTCCATTCAAACTCTATGGGTTAGGGAAACAGGCAAATAATGCTTGATCACTTCTTCATTCAAACTCATCAAAGCCGCAGTCAGAAAAGTTGGGGTTGTAGCAATTGTGGGGGTCCCAGCGGTTAAACCCTTCCAATCTAACATATAATATTTATAACATTTAATACTAAACAGATACAAATAATAAGCAACAGGAAAATAAATAAAAAATAATTAGAAAAAGAGATCCATCAACAGCAACTTGTTTCAGCAGGTAGATGGGAATTTTTCTATATAATTAGGACAAACTAGAAAACTGTTGAAAACATCAAAGAAGCTAATGCTGTATTATATACCATCTGACTATATAGCCAATGTTAATAAAAGGTGTAATTTCATATTAAAATGGTTCTCTGACTACATTTATTTTTTCAAAAATCTGCTTCAGAGTCGATAGTTGCCAACATTTGAAATTCAAACTCAAGGTGTGGCGTCTTTGGTGGGTGTGTCTTATGGGGGGCATGGTTTATCTGGTGGGTGGGGCTAGTGGGGCATGGCTTTCCAGAATTTCAGCATACAAAAAAAAAACAACTAAATTTCTGCACTAGTTTGGCTGACAACTACTATGGTGGCTGGTATGTCTCTGGTTATCTGGTTGTTTACAGGCAGGTGATGTCTCACTTTATCATGAGGGCTAGACGATATGTGCTGACCACTACCCGTAGTGTAAAAACACAGCCTCCATGTAGATAGTACCACACACCTCCCTGTAGATAGTGCCACATTCTCCCCCTGTAGATAGTGCCACATACTCCCCCTGTAGATAGTGCCACATACTCCCCCTGTAGATAGTGCCACGTGTACATAGCCTCCACTCCCTGTCCCTGTAGATAGCGCCATTGTGACTCCCTCAATGAGCGGAATCCCCGGCAAGGCATCGGCAACGCTTTGGCCGTGGATTCCGGCGCTCCAGGATGAGCCCCTGACTTCATTGTCCATATATGGAGAGTGACATCGTCAGTGGCTGCCTCTATGAGCGGAAACCCCGGCAAGGCGTCGGCAATGCTCTGGCCAGGGATTCTCATTCAGGAAGTGCCCCTGACGTCACTGCCCTTATATGGACAGTGAAGTCATGGGCCACTCCTGGAGCACCGGAATTCCTCGGCCAAAGCGTTGCTGACGTCCTGGCCGGGAATTCCGCTCATAGGGAGAGCCCTGACTTCACTGTCCATATAAGGGCAGTGACGTCAGTGGCACCTGGGCAGGGGTTACTCACCCTAACAAATGTCCATATGCCCTAATAGGGAATATGGACAGGGGTTGTCCTAATAAAACAACACTTTTCGGTTTCTAATACTCTCCACCTGTGGCTTCCTTGAATCTGAGAGTAGCATATGTATTTACACAAGAATGCTCATGGTGATCAGAATGCATTTGATAGGAAATTGTATTTACGACCATAGCCTGCCGTAGGGGTGTACGACCTGTTGCATGGGGCATATTAGCCACCTCTGCAGGCATTTGTGATCACTAGAAATCTTATTGGTAATTGTATAGTACTGTTATTAAATTACCCAGTTATTTGGTGACTATATGGCGGTATTATTTGGCCACAGTATAGGGGTAATAACTGTTATTTAGGCAACTACATAGAAGTGTTATTTGGCCAGCATACGGCACTGTGTGGTGCTTATAATTAGGCACTGTTTGGTATGGTTACTTGTACACTGTATGACAAAACACCATATGGGGAATGGGGGCGCCAACAGAAGGTACCTCACAGGGTACCATCTAACCTAAGGCCGACCTGGTTACGACTATACTGTGTAAATAATGCATTTCCAGTAATTGAGAGAAAAGCAACAGTGTATAATTTTCTTATTGTCGTGTGATGTTTGTAAGGAATAAGATTCCGACACCTTCAGTAATATTATATTGTGTATTTTACTGTCTATTAACCAACATTCTTACTTAAAATATGTGAACATTTCAATACAAGCCACTTTCCCAAATGGTAAAAAAAAATTTGATCCCAGAACTTCAAAATTGTTTCAAGTTAAGTAATACCATGGTTTAAGTAGCCAGACCCTCAAATTAGAGCATTGATGTGATACCCTAATAGAGTTATACTAATGATCGAAAAGCCCCCCAAAGGTGTTCAATGGGTGGTGGGCGGCGGTAAATAGAGCACTTCTTGTTTCTGAGGAGTCATATGGTGTATCACATGATCCTTCTCATCGAGTCAGCAGCTCAGAAAAGGATCATGTGACACTTAACATCTCAGTAATAGACGTCATAAACTGCATTACATGATCCTTTTCGTAGCTACTTACTGGCTGAGAGGGATCTTGTGACTAAAGAGTACCAGTGGCTGTTTAGTGGGTATACTTGTACCCACTTGTATAACTCATTTAGGGTATCACACTGATATCGTTATTTTAATAGGTCTGTCATAGTGAGGCCCTTTTCACACTGAGTTTCCCCTGTATGTTTCACGTATGCGTCAGAAAAATCTTCTGACACATAAATCAAACGTACTCGTAGGCTCCCATCATACTAACGGGGGCCTAAAGAGTGAGCTTTTGTCATCTGTCGAGCAGTATATGTCAGGGATACCGTTTTTTTTTGTTTTTTTTGCTGGCTAGAATAGCATAGTCAGCTACACTATGTTCTCTGAAGCCAGCAAAAAAACACATATATCGCTTGGAATACTTTTTTTTAATACAGGAGGCTATAGGTGACGTATGCCATAGGCATCCTTTTTCCATATACGTCATGCATTTTCATGATGTATACATTAATCGGATACTATAATAGTCTATGGGTGACAAATGCCTGACAGTTTCAGAAAGAAGACATCCATTGCATCCAATCAGATCACTACTTACATTTTCAAAGGGCCTCTGGAAAATAAAAGGCTAAACCTTATTAGTTGCCATGAAGTACTGTTCCACTTTGTCTTTACACCAGTTTTGATAAATCTCCCCCACTATGTTCAGCTGCATTGACGCAGCCTTATTTGTGGTCTATTTAGGTCAGTCTGTTGGGGATCAGATAATAATTTTTTGCTCCCATCTAATGTGATCCAATCCCTCTATTGGTGCAAAATAGACACAGGCCGCAAATACAGGCATGTAAATGCTGTCATAGTGTGAAATGTAAAATATAGGACTATGTCAGGCTGAAACTATTAAACTCAAAGTAAAATGTTTGGGCAATTTGCTGACAAGAAGACTGTCTAAGAAATATTGCTTTACTTTACATTTCACACTACAGTTATACAAATTACATTTTAAACAAACAAGATAAGGTAGCCGGACAAACACGGATGTAAAGACTTACGTAGGAAATATTCGGCAGTGTCTGCTTCATAGTCTGCATCTTCTGGAAAGTGGTCAATCTGTTTGCACACACCCTTAAAATTACCTAGGGGAAAATGAAAGACTGTCTCAGAATTTTCATTTTATGTTAATTACTCAACAACTTTACCAGCAACATCTTGACCAGTACTGTTCACATGCCCCAAGATTTCAATTTGATCAAAGCCATTGTACAAAACTGAGAGAGTTTACTTGCTACTTGTATATGGCCAGGTTTGGACTGGCCCACTGGTCCACCAGAAGATTCTGCGATGGACCCAAGCTCGGACAATAATGGGCAAAAGACAACCATATTTGTAGCTAATCTTTCATCACTAGGTTCTTTTTCTTATGGGTTGGTTAACAAACAACCCAGTAGACCTTATTGGTGATAATGATTTGTGTGTGCAATGATACCGACAAAGATTATAGTTCATTTGGAGAGTAGGTCCTCAGAATCATTTTTCTAGTGGCCCAAGGAATTCTGTATATGACAACAGGTAGCAACGCAACAGCATATCAACATCTACAATGTCCATTTGATAAAACTCTTCCTAGGAGAATATATAATGTGTCAATCTCTGATATAATCATTTAATAAAGTAATTAAAGAATGGTTTCAGCCTCTATAAGAAACTAAATTATGTATTTTGGAGAACTTCAAAGAAAAGTGGTCTTTAAAGAAATGTTCCAGAAGAACATCTCTCATCACAATTGTGTGCTCCTTCACAGCCTGTCCTGTTCTTATAGGTTAATGTCAACTAAAGATGATGTTTGACTCAATTAAAGTCATAGGTATCCCCTTCCCAAGTTGTAGAACTACAACTAACCAAGTTGGGGGTCACTATTGTTGACTGCAGAAAAAAAGCATGCCTTTACATTGGTGGCATTTCCACATAGTTTGACTTGTTGACATTCGTCAAAAGATGAGATTCAAACAGCTTTATGGGAATGTTTTAACATAGATGCCAGGTAGTAGGCATGTTCATACCTAAATGACAGAATTATGACCTACATTACAGTTCTGTATTTGAATATAGTCAGCTCTTGTAATTTCCATTTCCTATTACTTCATTTGTTCTATGTGAAAGTCCTTAAAAAAAAAAAAGAAAAAAAGTGATATTTATTATCAAGTTTTTAATTATTTATTATCAAGAAGCATCAAACTTTTAGGAGAAATTTGTTTTTGGACTACTCATGATTGATAGAGATAACTGGACTCAACTTTTTTCAGGGTTTTATGCATCTCTAAATTGAGTTTCAACTCTTTAATGATGACATAACTAGCATGTTAGCAGACACAGCAGTTGTTATGTGGCCTAGGAGCTAAGGAGGCCTACATTCTCTGCCACGTGTCCAAAGGTAAAGTAACTGACCTCCCTAGTATACATATGGACCAAGGATAGATCAGACCAGCAGGCTATGTTACTCAGCAGCTGAATCATTATGCCTCCACAGTTAAATGAGCCTCAGAGTTGAGTAGCACTTATTGGAGAATCAGTTGATATTGGGGTGTAGGGCAACAAAACAACAAGAATTAGAGGAAAAAGATAACTAAAAGTGTTGACTTTTAGTTATCTGGTCTCATGAACACAATCTTATTATGGATCCATGTTTTACGGATCTGAAATATGGCACCCATGGTCCAACCCCTAACTACTTATCTTGTCACACCTTTAGTAGAAAAAACAGACCCCTATATATCGGAGAGCACATTCTCTGTAGTTGGTTTGGGAGTGTGATACTTGAACAATAGTTCTTGATTCACACCCTTGAGGTCATTGGAAGGCTGTAAAGTTGGAGAGGGGACAAAGAGTAACAGACTGTATACTTGCTTCCCGCCCTCACTTTTGGCTCCCACTAAACGCCCTGCCTCCCATACTCAGAACCAGGAAGTTACAACTACATATTACATATGCCCTTGGCAGTGAAAGGGTTAAAGGGAAAGTATCATGTATTTTATTTTCATCAATTAAAAGTAAGTAGAATAGAAAAAAAATTGTTAATGATTGTTTTATTAAAGAAGTATTAAAAAAATTCTGGTTTTGCATGTATAATGCTAACTCACCAATATACTAACAGAGTCATTTGTTTCTTCCCAGTTCAGTTCCGTCTATAAATTTTGAACCCTTTCATTATGGGCAGTTGTGTCATGTGATCTAAGTCTGACCCCCAGAATAGACCATGCTCTCATGTGTAGACAGGAGGTGGCTGTCATGTGTAGACAGGAGGCTGACTTCCTGTGAACTACAGGATTACATCATCACCTATCAAATCCCTCCTGTCAGCTCTGAGACACCTCCCACTCAGCTCCACCCTCCTTCTTCATCTGTATGTTTCCCCACCCCCTATACATAGAGTGCTGCTAAAGAGATAATTTATTTTATATCTAAGGGAGCAGGAGTTTAGTGATATAATAGGTGAGTCCATACAATAATTAGCTGCTGAGTTATATGACTCCCCTTACACTGATTGTCTATACTATCTGTGAGTTTTGTGTGCAGAATCCCAAGTGTATTTCTATGAGATGCAGCTTCTCACTGCTCTCCCATGCATCCGGCTTTCAAGGAGAAACCTATAACTAGCCGGCTAGAGCTTCTTCATATAGGAATACACTGAGTATTCAATTATGGGACAGAAGTTCTTTGTAACTGATCTATTACTTGCTGCACTTAGATAGGACTCCGTCCCGTCTGCTTCTGCAAAGCCAGAGGCATGATGGGAAATGTAGGCGCCATTTCGGGAACAATGTCAGCCCATAATTGGCACATCAAATAAAACAGGAATACACAAGGTATACAACAGCATCTGCATTATTCTTTAATGATAGCTTATCCTGCACTATGTAGGCAAGAAAAATGTTTGCTGGATGTGTGCTTATTTGAATATTTGTAGCTATATACATTTTGTTGTTAATTTCCTCCACCCTCTAATAATAATGAAATGATTCTGCTGGCTTTATTTCACGCCTTCCTGCCCTATGACATAATACTACATCATGTCGGGCATGTCTTTCATGCAAATTGACATACTATTACATCATGGTGATGTTGTGAGCTCAGGGGCCCACACCATCACCAGGAGGTTGCCAGCAGTAATTTACAGCCAATATCCTGCTATAAGACCGGTATTGGAGTTAACTGTGATCCAAGCTGTTTAACCCCTTGGATGCCCAGTACCATAGTGACTAGTCAAAAAGTGGAAAAAAAGTAAAAATTTATATATATATATATATATATATATATATATATATATCAGACAAAATATATATAATTTTCAAAAAGAGATCTTGCAGCACTCCAGTAGGCAATAAAAAAGTGTTATTTATTCAGTCAACATCAAGAAAAGCGCAACGTTTCAGACCTGCAATAGGACCTTTCTCAAACATGCTTGAGAAAAGTCCTATTGCAGGACTAAAACGTTTCACTTTTCCTGATGTTGACTGAATAAATTACACTTTTTTATTGCCTACCGGAGCGCTGCAAGATCTCTTTTTGAAAATTGTATTTAGTCCAAGGGATCGGGACTACTTGCTGGGCACCCAGATATATATTTGACCTGGGATGAGTGCTGCTACTTTCTTTTTATATATATATATATATATATATATATATATATATATATATATATATATATATATATATATATATAATCCAAAAAATTAAGAGACAGCACTCCAGGGAAAACGTTGAAAAAGGTGATGTGTTTATTCACCCCTTAGGCAGGCAATTGATTTTTGGGATTATTACCCCAACAAGGGTTCCTAGCCTCAACCCAGGAGGCCTGCACCCACTGCTGTTGCTGTGCTGCTTTATAAAACCACAAAAAAACTTTTTCACAATTAAAAATGCATTATGTAAAAAAAAATATATATAAAAAGTACACATAATTGGTATAACCACAACCTAAATTATCAAATTGTCATGGGATTAAACCTGCTCAGTAAATGCCATAAAAAAATTAAAACGACATCAGAATTGCACCATAAACTATGGCAGATTTTTTTTGTTCCTTTCGCCTTCCAAATTTTGTTTTTATAAAAAGCGATCAAGAAGTCATCCTGCAAAAAACTAGCCCTTACACAGCAAAGTCAATGGAAAAATAAAAAAGTTATCGCTACTTCCTGAAGGCCAATTTTAAATTTTTTAACCCCTTCCCGACATCCGCTGTATATATACGGGGTGGGGGAGTATAGAGTGGGCTCACGGGCTGCGCCCACTCCATACAGCGAGTGTGTCGGATGTGTGTTACAGTCGACACTTCCTACTAACGAGTCGGGATCCAGCTTGAGCGCGATCCCGTCTGTTTAACCTGTTAAATGCCGCGGTCAATAGCGACCGCAGCATTTAAGTGACTAAAAACAGGGGTGCAATCTCCTGTAATGTTCCGAAGGCCCCCCCGCGGCGAGATCTGAGGGGGGGGGGGGCGTTGGTTGGCTGACAGCCTGGGGGCCTGATGAAGGCCCCTACGTCCGCCATCTTTGTACTCCTACATAGGTATTCGTCCCACATTAGTATTGGAGTATATCAATCAAGCGATCTGACGATCGCTGGTTAAAGTCCCCTAGGGGGACAAGTAAAAAAAGTAAAACACAGTAAAATAAAGTTTTTTAAATAAATTAAAAAAAAAAGTAAAACTTAAAAGTTAAAAAAAAAAACCCTACTCCCATTTTCCCTCAAGCACAATGTAAAAAAAATAAAAAGCTAACATAACTGGTATCGACGCGTCCGTAAAGTCTGAACTATTACAATATTTCATTATTTAGTCCGCACTGTGAACGCCGTACAAAATTAAAAACATCAGAATTGCTGTTTTTGGTCACTTCATCTCCCACAAAAAATGAAATAAAAAGTGATCAAAAAGTCTCATGCACCCCAAAATTGTACCAATATAAACTACAGCTCGTCCTGCAAAAAATAAGCCCTCATATCGCTAAATCGGCGCAAAAATAAAAACGTTATGGATCTGATTATATGGCGACAAAACTCAAATGTTATTTTTAACAATCAATTTTTTCCTTGTAAAACATAAAAAAAACTATATAAATTTGGTATCCCTGTAATCATATTGACCCGCAGAATAAAGTCAACATGCAGTTTTTACCGCACGGTGGACGCCGTAAAAACAAAACCACCCAAAAGATTGAGGAATTGCTGTTTTTTTCCTATTCCACCCCACATATATATTTTTTCTCGTTTCCCACTACATTATATGGTACAAAAAAATGGTAATTTTTAAAAAAAAAGTTATGGCTTTGGGAAGGTGGGGTGGAAAAAACAAAAGTGAAAATCCGAAAAATGACTGCAGAGGGAAGGGGTTAATTTTTGTATACGTTTTTTTCTCCCCTTCTTCCAAAGGTAACTCTGTATGAGGACTTTTTTTTTTGCAGGATGAGTTGAAGTTTTCTAATAGCACTATTTAAAGGAAACTGTAAAATATTATTTTGTCGGGTCAAATGGTAAAAAAACAGGATTCCTCCATTCTTTGGGGGATTTTGTTTTAACCAAGCTGTAAAAATGATGTGAAACTATATTCTGTGAGTCAATAAGTTTTCAGCAATAACTACCTTCATTAATCCCCTGGGCTGCCATGACAACCATGGGCACCCTGCAACCGCGTTGTGGGGTGGTGATAGGGTGAAATGCCACAGTCACTATCTAAGCCCGGTAAACAGGGTTATCTCCCAGAGCGTATGGAGCAGGTACAGCCCGTGAGCCCGCTCCATACACCTCCCCTACCAACTATGTTGTACAGTTACGTCAAATGTCGGTAAGGGGTTAAGTCTATCCAGCAAAGCTGAAAACTGAGCTGCAAAAAACACTGGAAATATGACACTATTGTGGGTGCTTCAGTGGCATAACTATTTTAAAAATATTTCAGGATCAGTACTAAAACACCACGAAATGTGAAAGTATATTTATCATAAAAATTTGATTGAAATAATGTGGAATTGTCTGATGATGCATTCCCTTTAGGCCAGGATCACACAAAGTTTATATGCAGTTTTTGTAGTAGTTTTCGCTCAGTTTTTTTTAGCCGAAGTGGATCCAAAAGTCAAAAAAAGTATAAAGAAAAGACTGATGCATCTTCTATCTTTTGTGGTTGCTTCTGTTTGGCTAAAAAAAAACGGAGCCAGAAACTGCCACAAAAGCTGCGTCAAAACTGTGTGTGTGAACCTGACTATGAGGTGGTCAGGAAAATGCAGTGAGAAGACACCTTTGCAGTAGACATGGTCTTCCTAGAATTGCAGTGATTATTGCAAGACTAATCAGCTTAAAGTATACAACAAAAAATGACATATATTCTGTTATTTAGACCTGAATCAAGGACAATTTACAAACTACACAACAATTGCACTTACAAAACATTTCATTGTGCACAAATATGTTTAATTGGCTGCTTTGTGCATCTGAAATTCCATGCCATATTTCATTGAGTGTGCACATGTATCACTTTGTTAAAGTGCTAAATGAATCTGCATGTGTTAATGCCAGTTTCATGGTATCAGGATCAGGAGTAAGAGCAAGTTCCGGGTTTCCATAAATCACATTGTAGTTATTTGACATACCTCCCAACCATCCCGGATTCAGCGGGACAGTCCCGGATTCCAGGCGGAGCCCCGCTGTCCCTGGCGGCCGTTGGTATGTCCCGGCGGCCGATGGTATGTATCTGCATCCTCACGACGCAGATACAGTTGAACCCAAAGATGAGGCAGGGAACAATCAACTCCCTGCTTCAGCATTAGTTCAAAGTGGAGGAGCAGGGGGACCTCCTCAGCTCACCGAGGACTCTCCGGGACAGCGCTACTTTAAGCGCTGTGCCTGGGGCAGCCCTTGATGCCACTGTCCATATATGGACAGTGACGTCAGGGGCTTCTTCTGGAGCGGAATCCCCGGCCAGAGCGGCGGCAAAGCTCTGGCAGGGGATTCCGCTCTGGGAGTAGCCCCTCACCACGTTACTGTCCATATATGGACAGTGATGTCAGGGGTTCCCTCTAGGAGCGGAATCCCTGGCCTATGCTCTGGCTGGGGATTGCACTACTAGAGGGAGTCCCAATGACGCGATCTACAGTGGGGGGGTATCACTATCTACAGGGAGGTGGCGCTATATTCAAGAGTGGTGTGGCACTATGTACATGGGCGCCGTGGCACTATCTACAGGTGACAATGGCACAAAATAGGGGCACTATCTACAGGGGACACTGTGGCGCTATCTACATGGTCCTTGTGTGTACCACTATCCACATGAGCACTGTGGCACTATCTACGTGGGCACTGGCACTTTATATGGGCACTGGCTCTAGGGGCAGCCAAGGGGCCATTATACTGTATGGTGGCAGCTAAAGGGGCATTGTACTGAATGGGAGAAGCTAAGGGGGCATTATACTGTATGGGGGCAGCTATGGGGGCATTATACTGTATGGGCGAAGCTATAGGCACATTATACAGTATGGGGCAGCTGTGGGGCATTATACTGTATGAGGGCAGCTATGGGGCATTATACTGTATAAGGGCAGCTATGGGGGCATTTTACTGTATGGGGCAGCTATAGGAGCATTATGCTGTATGGGGGCAGCTTTGGGGACATTAAGCTGTATGGGGCAGAAATGGGGAATTATACTGTATGGGGCAGCAGCTATGGGGACATTATGCTGTATGGGGGCAGCTATGGGGACATTATGCTGTATGGGGGCAGCTATGGGGACATTATGCTGTATGAGGGAATTTGTTTGCCCATTATACTGCATGGAGGCATCTGTGTGGGCATTATACTGTATGGGGACAGCTATGGGGACATTATACTGCATGTGAGCATCTGTGTGAGCGTTATACTGTATGGGCGCATTTGTGTTGACTTTATACTTTGGGTACATCTATGGGGGTATTTTACTTATACTGTGTGGGAGGCACTATGACAGCATGATACTGTGCGGGCTGAACCAGGTGTGTATGGGCGGGGATTGGGCGGGATTAGAGGCATGGCATACGCGCGCCCCATTGGTTCTCCCTTTTTGTGATACTTGAAGGTTGGGATGTATGATTTGAGACTACTGAAAAAGATGTTAAGTGGCAGGTGGTATGTCTTATAGTTTTCTGCCCAATATAGAAAATATAATACCTTTTATATTTCATACATTATTGAATTTAGACTGCAGAAATCATGTGGTTATTATTATAATCAGGCCCTCCAATATCACAAATAAAACATAATACCATGTCTTAGTCTAGGTGCTGTAGTTAGTGTGGCCCCTGAATTGAAGTATCCACACTAGAGACATCAGGTTTTACTATTTTGGGCAGCTACCAAGTGCCAAAGCAGTAGTGCAGCCCACATAGTTGGGACAGCACAGTGATAGCAGTCACAAACTAACAAACTAGTACCCAAATAGTAGTAGCAGTAATATTGTTGTTCATACAATAGTTCTGACCACCTAGCAATTTGAATATAGCATTATGTTCTGTCCTCATAACTTATACCAATAAATGATAGTGTTACTACAGCACTGCTAGTCCTATTAGCACGCTATCATTTTAGCCAACCATGTATCAGTGACATACAAATGTGCCAATAGTATATAATTGCCAATACAGGAGTGATAGGATGTCCTAGCATTGGTAAATCAGGGCCCATATAATACTACCAGCCATACTACCACCCATACAGATATGCCATCTACACATCAGTATCCCTATAATATTGTGCCAGCCAATCTCAATTTAAGAGTACAATTGTTATCTGCCTTTATAATTGTGCCAGTCATATCAGTGTCAATATAATATCAGCCATAGTTTCATGCCATCCACAGTACCAGCTATAGTGCCATATAATGGTTCCAGCCACAAGGCCATATAATTATGCTATCCACATTGCCTATATAATAGATCTAGCCTTAACAGTGTCCAAATCTTTGTACTATCTTTGATCCTATAATGTCAGTCATTGCATGTAATAGGATGCACTGTAGCAGCCATACAAAACTTCCTGCCACAGTGGTAGCCTTAGTACCCTCATAATAGTGCCAATTATAGCACCCATATAATAGCTCCTTATCTGTTTCTCATATAATAGTGCAAATCATGGTGTTCATATAATAGTGTCAGCGTCTGTGCCTATATAATAGTGACTGACCATATAATAATGTCTGAATCCGATACATGCAGGGTCTATATAAAATTGACTATTTCTTTAAAGACTATGTACACCTTTGAAGATATTTTTATTTTGAATAAAAAGAGCTATCAGTGTGCTTGGTGCAACTTTCTAGTTACTTTTTATTAAAAATAAATTTTACTTCTTGAGATACAGCAGCTTTGTATCCTGTATACAGAGCAGCTGTATCATGCGCTGAAACCTGTATATGTCAGCAGGACAGATGGTTCAGTGAAAGCGGGTCCTACGTGTCTCTGACACGCAGAATAGAACTGTTACTTCATAACTTAGATGTGATCGATAACAGGTGGATCCTGCTAGTCAGGGACACGCAGGACCCGCTGACACTGAACCAGTCAGGTCTTAGCGCACGATACAGCTGCTCTGTATACAGGATACTAAGCAGCTGTATCTCAATAAGTAAAAATAATTTTTGATAAAAAGTTATTAGAAATTTGCACCAAACACACTGATATACATTTTTATTAAAAAAACAAACAAAAAAAACCAAAACATTTTTGGTCTACATAGCCTTTAATTAACATCTAGGAGTCTGACAAAATACCCCAAGATATGTTCAGGTATTTCACGGTTGCGGGTATTCAATAGTATACTGGAACAATAATACTCTGCAGAAGAAAAAGTATACCGGTTCCTACTTACTGATGTGTGTTTGTATATTGTATCTGATTTTGTTCATTCAGCTGCTGAGTTTTAAATTAATTCAGAATAGAGTCCTTATGTCTTTCAAGTGTAACATTTGGTTTTAGGCTTACGTCTAAATAAAAGACATATTATATTGAAAACAGTGGTGAAATCTGATTTCCGTTAAGTGCCAGGTGCAATTTTGGAACTAGCTCCTCACTAAATGTAATTGCACGGTAACAGCAACTTAAATCAAGCAAAAAAAAGTGTGTGTATTCTCATATGTAATTTCCATTCCTTTCTGTATAAAACAAATAATTATTATTTGATACAATACATTGCTTATAATGGGTTATTCAGAGAGCAACATTATCCGCAGGATAGGTGATAAATGTCTGATCACTGGGACCTCCACCGATCACTAGATTAGGGGTCCAGTGCCCCCCGGTTCCTCCTCACTGCACCTCCCGTAATGAGGAGGAGCTTGAATAGAGCAACGGTTGAGCATGTGACCTGCCACTCCATTTAATGTCTCTTGGACTTTCGGAAACGTCTAAGCATTGCACTCGGCTGTCACCCTCAGTCCCATTGACTTTGAATAAAGGGGTGCCACGCATGCCCGACTTCCGCTCCATTCAAAGTTCCTGTCATTGCAGTCGTGCAGGGAGGATAAAGCGGGCTACAAATCCCCGTTCTAGTGATCGGTTAGGTCTGGGTGGGGCCACCAGCGATCAGGCATTTATCACCTATCCGGTTGAGCTAAGGATAACCCAATACTATATGTAGCGTCCACGGCCGCAGACCGTCGAGATTACACACCCCCCGACGGCTCACATCTCCTCCCCAGGAGACGCCAGCACCCATTTCCGCTATGTTCTGCTGTGTCCCGTAGGGTGCGCCCGCATGCTTGTGCCTGGCCTTAAAGGGTCAGCGCGCGTACATGAAAATAATCATCAATTAACCCATGATCACCCTGGATTATAAAAGGGCTCTGCCCTTTCACTCATTGCCTGAGCGTTGTTGTGTTTACCCATGCTAGTCTTCGGAAATGGTCCCTGAGTGTTATCCTGTTCCCGTTGTTCCTGTGCCCTGCTACCAGTATCCTGTATCCCATGCTATATCTTTTCCTGTCCCTTAACCTGTTGGAGTCGTGTTGTGCCACTGTTCACGCCTGCTGAGATACACCACGTCTGGTGTCTACAAATTCATCTGTGCCCAGCCTCCATTACTGTCTGGTCTATTAAAGGTACTACTGTACTAGGACTGTTTGGCCAGCTGCTACGGCGGTGCGGCCTATTGGGTCCACATACCCACAGATCGTGACACTATACACTATTACTTGCATTAATTTAGCAAGATATACACTTATAACAGTAGCTTGACATGCTTGGATCAAGTTATATCTTGTGCCGATGCAGAGTACTACAAATCCAACATATAGTGGTTGTTAGGACCATATTAGCCATATTATAGGGTAACTACATTTTCAAAAAACTTCTGGCATGTCACAGTGACATGTCAGAAGTTTTGATCGGTGGGGGTCTGAGCAATGAGACCCCCACCAATAGCTAAAACAAAGCAGCAGAAGTGCTCGGGTGAAAGCTGAGCCGCTTAGTTTCTGATCAACTTTTCTCGGAAAGCCGAGCAATTGGTGTACGGGCTCAATAAATAGTCTATCAGCCTGTACACCAACTGCTTGGCTTTCCAAGAAAAAACAATCAGAAACTAAGCAGATCGCTTATGCCACTTCGATTTAACGATCGGTGGAGGTCTCAGTGCTTAGACCCTCACTGATCAAAACTTCTGATATGTCACTATGATATGACAGAAGTTTTTTGAGAGTTTAGTTACCCTTTAAATACCTATGGTACTGTAAGTTCTGTTTTGGGGTCCCATTGCCATTAATCGCCCTGCCCTTTTCTAAACCCAATCCTCTGCAGTTCCACTTACAAAGATTTAAGGCTATTGCAGACCTTGCCATTCCCCCCACTCTATCTTGCAGGGGCGTAGCTAAAGGCTCATGGGCCCCGATGCAAAGGTTCTTCTTGGGCCCCCTCCCACAAACTTCTCATGGCCGACGGCCCGCAGCTTTCAGCTGCCTCGCTGGGTCTCCTAAGTGATCCAACAATGCAGCACTAGCAGCCAAGTGTGTTACTAAGGACTTAAAACATCAGGGGGAATGGCCCCAATACATGTGTGTCCCCCACAAAAAAATATGTGCGTGTATGTGTATATATATATAGAGAGAGAAGCATAGAACACAGTAACGGCACCAGGACTTCAGAGTAGATGAAAGCAAAAGTGGATTTATTCACCTCAATACAGCAACGTTTCGGTTCAACAGGAACCTTTCTCAAGCCATGGCTTGAGAAAGGTTCCTGTTGAACCGAAACGTTGCTGTATTGAGGTAAATAAATCCACTTTTGCTTTCATCTACTCTGAAGTCCTGGTGCCGTTACTGTGTTCTATGCTTCTCTCTATTGGATTTTGGGGAATTGATTCACCCCCAGGTAACGAGCACATGGCCTGATTCTCTGGAACCATTGGAGTGCTGTGTTCATCTATCTCTGGACTGTGTATATATATATATATATATATATATATATATATATATATACACTACCGTTCAAAAGTTTAGGGTCACTTAGAAATTTCCTTATTTTTGCAAGAAAAGCACAGTTTTTTTTCAATGAAGATAACATTAAATTAATCAGAAATACACTCTATACATTGTTAATGTGCTAAATGACTATTCTAGCTGCAAACGTCTGGTTTTTAATGCAATATCTACATAGGTGTATAGAGGCCCATTTCCAGCAACCATCACTCCAGTGTTCTAATGGTACATAGTGCTTGCTAACTGTGTTAGAAGGCTAATGGATGATTAGAAAACACTTGAAAACCCTTGTGCAATTATGTTAGCACCGCTGTAAACAGTTTTGCTGTTTAGAGGAGCTATAAAACTGACCTTCCTTTGAGGTAGTTGAAAATCTGGAGCATTACATTTGTGGGTTCGATTAAACTCTCCAAATGGCTAGAAAAAGAGAGCTTTCATGTGAAACTCGACAGTCTATTCTTGTTCTTAGAAATGAAGGCTATTCCATGCGAGAAATTGCCAAGAAACTGAAGATTTCCTACAACGGTGTGTACTACTCCCTTCAGAGGACAGCACAAACAGGCTCTAACCAGAGTAGAAAGAGAAGTGGGAGGCCCCGCTGCACAACTGAGCAACAGGACAAGTACATTAGAGTCTCTAGTTTGAGAAATAGACGCCTCACAGGTCCTCAACTGGCAGCTTCATTAAATAGTACCCGCAAAACGCCATTGTCAACGTCTACAGTGAAGAGGCGACTCCGGGATGCTGGCCTTCAGGGCAGAGTGGCAAAGAAAAAGCCATATCTGAGACTGGCTAATAAAAGGAAAAGATTAATATGGGCAAAAGCACACAGACATTGGACAGAGGAAGATTGGAAAAAAGTGTTATGGACAGACGAATCGAAGTTTGAAGTGTTTGGATCACACAGAAGAACATTTGTGAGATGCAGAACAACTGAAAAGATGCTGGAAGAGTGCCTGACGCCATCTGTCAAGCATGGTGGAGGTAATGTGATGGTCTGGGGTTGCTTTGGTGCTGGTAAAGTGGAAGATTTGTACAAGGTAAAAGGGATTTTGAATAAGAAAGGCTATCACTCCATTTTGCAACGCCATGCCATACCCTGTGGACAGCGCTTGATTGGAGCCAATTTTATCCTACAACAGGACAATGACCCAAAGCACACCTCCAAATTATGCAAGAACTATTTAGGGAAGAAGCAGGCAGCTGGTATTCTATCTGTAATGGAGTGGCCAGCGCAGCCACCAGATCTCAACCCCATAGAGCTGTTGTGGGAGCAGCTTGACCGTATGGTACGCAAGAAGTGCCCATCAAGCCAATCCCACTTGTGGGAGGGGCTTCTGGAAGCATGGGATGAAATTTCTCCCGATTACCTCAGCAAATGAACAGCTAGAATGCCAAAGTTCTGCAATGCTGTAATTGCTGCAAATGGAGCATTCTTTGACAAAAGCAAAGTTTGAAGGATAAAATTATTATTTGAAATAAAAATCATTATTTCTAACCTTGTCAATGTCTTGACTATATTTTCTAGTCATTTTGCAACTCATTTGATAAATATAAGTGTGAGTTTTCATGGAAAACACAAAATTGTCTGGGATCACTTTTGAACGGTAGTGTATATATATAAAGAAACAGGCAGCACTACAGAGATGTAGCGAAAAAAGAAAAATGTGCTTTATTCCATCAGTCAAAACAGCAATGTTTCAGCTCTACCATAGCGCCTTTCTCAAGCCTTTCTATGGTAGAGCTGAAACGTTGCTGTTTTGACTGATGGAATAAAGCACATTTTTCTATTTTTGCTACATCCCTGGAGTGCTGCCTGTTTCTTGGAATATACATTTTGGGTGACTTTGGTCGTGTCCCTGGCGGGCTTGCACCCTCATCTTTATGAACTTTTTTGTTGGGTTAACATTTTTTTCTTTCTGTGTGTATATATATATATATATATATATATATATATATATATAGATATATATATGCGACGGCATATCTATAGCAATACGACCCTATAGCTATGAATAGGATTAAATACAGTGGCTCAGCAGACAGTGTCACGCAATATAGGATTAGATATAGAGCCCAGCAGGCAGTATCACACATGATAGGATTAGATACAGTGGCTCAGCAGACTGTATCACACATGATAGGATTAGATATAGGGCGCAGCTCGCTGACATTGCGGCTCCAGCACTGGACCCAGGAAAGGTAAGTATAAGAATTGTTTTCCTTTTTTATGTGTTACTAATTATTTTTGTGTGTTTGTGTTTTTTTACAAGTTCGGTTGTTGGACTACTTTTGGATTCGGGGTCTACTTCGATAACTGCATTTTTGTTTTTATTCTCAATAAAATGGATAACGAGGATTGTGTGTGGGATTTTTATTTCAATAAAATATTTTATCTATGTCTTTGTATTTTTTTAAACTTAATTAATACCACCTTAATAATGGCCACTGGCTGATTGAGAACGCCCATTACTAAGGCGAGGCTTAATGTTAGACATGGAGAGGTTAACACTAACTCCCATTATTATGGGTACCGCCACCAGGGGTACCTGGAAGAACCGGGTATGATCCAGTACCCGACCATCTGCAATGACGGAGGGGCAGTGGGGTGGCCGCAGGCTGGTATTATTAAGCTGGGATAGCCCATAAACAGTGGCCCTTCCGATCCTGGTAATGCTAGCCTGCTGCTGCTATGTTGTATCTGGCTGGTTATAAAAATGGGAGAACCCCACATTGTTCTTTCCAATTATTATTATTATTTTTTTAAATAACGGGTCCTTCCCATTTTTCATAACCAGCAACATAGACGCAGCAGCCTAGTATTACCAGGGTGGGAAGGGTCACTTTTTTTTCCAGCCTAATAATACCAGCCTGTGGCCGCCCCTGTGCCCGACCATCACTACAGATTGTCGGGTACTGGATTGTACCCAGCTCTTCCCGGCACCCCTGGTGGCGGTGGGTACCGGGGTAATAATGGGGGTTAGTATTAGCCTTTCACTGGCTAACACTAAGCCCCGCCTTAGTAATGGATGCTGTCAATCACTCAGCGGCAATTACTAAGGCGGTAGTGATAAATTTTAAAAAAAATACAAAGACATAGAAAAAATTTATTTATTGAAAGAAAAAAAAAACACACAACCCTCGTTAACCATTTTATTGAGAAAAAAAGGCGTCATCTAAGAAGTCCTCGAATCCGACGTGGTCCAACGACCGAACCTGTAAAAAAACACAAAAAAAAATTAGTAAGAGCCTGTTCACATCACGGCAGCCCTTCCGTTGAGGGATTCCGTCGGGTAACCCCTCAACAGAAAGGCAAACTGAAACCTCAGTTTCCGTTTCCCTCATCATTGATCTCAATGGTGACGTAAATGTTGCTAGAGGTTTCCGTTTGTCACCGCTGTGACAGGATTTAGTTGTTTTGCATTGTCGACTGCGCTATTGATTCCACCAAAACAACGGAACCCGTTTACAATGGTGACAAACAGAAACAATTAGCAAAGTTTCCATCACCATTGAGATCAATGGTGATGCAAACGCAAGCTAAGGTTTCCGTTTGCCTTTCCGTTGAGGGGTTAACCCAACAGAAACTTCCGACGGAACCTCTCAACGGAAGGGCAGCGGTGATGTGAACACAGCCTAAAACATATCGTAGGATTTGATACAGGGCCCATGTGCATGTGTGATACTGTTTGTTGGACCCTGTATCTAAGCCTAAGGTAAGCTTAGATACAGGGTCCAGCAGACAGTAATCTTATACAGTATAAGCTGGGGCCCTGTATCTAAGCATACCACATGTCTCTAAACATCTAAACATTGATGGCCTATCCTCAGGATACGCCATCAACAGCTGATAGGTCGGGGTCCGACTCCCGGGACCCCCGCCAATCAGCTGTTTTGAAGGGAGTGCAGAGCTCGTAAGAGCGCTGCTTCCCCTTCACATGCCTCACTTGCTCACATTGTGAATCACTGACACGTCCGTGTCAGCGATTTAGTGTAAGAAAGTGACCGGAATTGCAACCACTGCGACCCCTTATAGTTACGCCACTGCTATCTTGGAAACAGCGCAACTGATAAAAAGACTTGGTTGTGGAGAAATGTCAAACTGCAGTACAAAAATTCATTTTCAGCTACTGTAATTATGGTCATAGTTCCAAATCTTTTCACAGGGATAGGGAGCAGTGTACCAAACAGTAAATGTGTTCTGGACCCTATGGCGCACTTCTATTTTAGGAGCAGAAGAGAGATTTTGGTAAGGAAGGCTAGGGAATAAGTGATTTGGGGAGTACGAAATAAATTTCAGGTATTTTAGATGTAAAGTATTGTGTTTCACCCATTGTAAACTTTGGAATACTTTGGCATGTTGAAGATTATGTAGTCAGGGTGTGACTTACCAAGGGTTAAAAGAGTAGTTGTTACATAGGCCATTTGGGATCTTTGTGATTGGTATTGGTGGTTATACAAACCTGTATTTAATCTAAATAGAATATGGTTATTTATTCATGAACATGCAATTCATTTTGGCAAGGATGAATGTAATCACTCAAAAAGCTGTGGCCAAGCTTCACAAAACATCAATATGTATTGTCTTTATTGCTAATGGGTTAAAAGGAGATTACTTATGAACACTCGGACTGTAAAACAAACAAAACAGGACCTTTGGAGAAGTTAATGGGAAAACATTATATAATCCCCTCAGAAATTTTATAATCCCATTCCAAATTTATTATTGTCTTGTGGTATTCTAAGGTTCTGTGATGAAGGGGCCTACAAGGGTTTTCACACTGCTGCCATCAAATAAGACCTAATGCATGTATGGCGGCACCAGGAGTCCTTATAGTCCTAGGAAACCGTGGGACTCTGTGTACCTCCATATGGCAACATACTACAGAGGTATTTTCCCCCTAGAACAGTGCTTCTAGGGGAGAATATCTCTCTAATACGGTATCTACTGGAACATGGCGCAAATATTTTTCTCTCAGATTCTGCATGATTCTGAGAGAAAAAGCCTCCGTATGAAATCAGAGTCAGGCGTAGGTACAGTACGGGCACATAGAATTCTATTTGTGCCCTATTCAAGCTTTATACAACTCACAACTTGTAGATAGCTGTAACACGGCCATGTGTATTAGGCTTAAAGCTGCCCATACACATTAGACCCTCTAATTCTTATAAGGCGTGTCTCGACTCTCCCCCAATGACAGATTTTGGTGGAAAACAAGGATCGGTATGTTGAATTTCACCACCAAGCCAAGCGTGCATGTGTATGATGGGGTCGAAAGGAATAGCTGGTCGGCAGACTGCTTTCCAAGGTGTATGGCTTCCTTAAGAGTTATTAGGAAAATAGAGACATTAATGGATAGGTCATTAGACTAGTAGCTGTATATGTTTAGCCGTTTGATGCATTGAATCAAGTTCCTGAATTAGAACCCTATCTGAAACAATGGAAAAAGTTTAGGGACAATTTCTTTTTTTAAATGAGCCTGAGTGTGTTTCTTTTTGCAGATGACATCTGTACAGAAGTACTTTTTGGGTGCTTGTCTTGACTAAAGCTACACCCTGTCCTTGAATGGGTGCTGTTTACCAATAATTACATAATGCCGACTTAATTTGTTAATTAATGTAGCTCATCACTTACAGCATATCGTAAATGCCATAGATTAAAGGATTTAATTATAGGGTAAATAGACTAATACACTTATAAGGCTCTGATTGGTTGACTCAGCCGCAGCACGAGTTGTGGTTCACTAACAGTGATTCACATTGATGCCCTGCTCATGATGCATCTGAAGGCGTTTGAGCCTGCTGGGAAAAGCTTCTTATTCTGGAGACATCAGGGAATGTCTAGTACAATGTACGGAGAGATGTGAGGAGGTAGCACATAAAACTCAGTCTAACACAGAAATACCATGTATTCTAATTTAGTATACAGCCTTCGAGAAACTGATGACCTCTCAAGTGATACTCCCCTTGAAATCTTTATATTGGTCTGTTCAAGGCCTCAAGTACACATCCATATTACAGATCTGTGTTGTACGGATCCGTAATATGCCACCCTTAGCCTACTGTGATTTTACTCAGAGGCACACAGATTTTCTTTTTCATCATGGATTCTGTGAGAATTCATAAGAATTTGTTTTGGGGGTATATTCTCCCCAAAACGATTATTGTGCTTCACAGGTACCATACGGCGGCACATGGAATGATTAGATTGTGCTTACATACTGGGTCCGTGCAAGTGGTCTTGTCATATGAATGAGCCCTTAGGGTCAGATAATACTTTCTAGCTATGACGTTTTGCTCTTTTGTCTGCATATGTCATCAAGTATAAATTACAGCTGCTTTCTTCTGGTAACCCATTACATGGTCAAGCTTCAATTTCAGCCCCAGTCAAATACTGTAAAATATGCAAATTAAACCTGAAAATATACCACTGATCACATGCCGCTATCCATTCTCAAATGTTTAAGGGGTTGTTTCACTAAGATAATGCATTTCTGTTGGCCCTATTATGGCAGATGGGCATCATAAAGGGGTTCCCCTGTTCAGAACCCTCCTTCTATAAGCCAGAGCTGCTAGTGTTTTTGCTCTTTGTATTACATGGTTGGCCATTCGTTTTTATGGCTGGGGATCAAGGTTTGTGAAACCGGATCTGTGGCATACTGGCTTCAATTGCAAAAGGGGTTGTCCTCTGAAAAATCTGTCAATTATGTTAAATCTTTCATAAATACCAATTTCATTGATCTTGAGAAATGACAGTTTACCCCAAAGAGAAGATCATTTTTTTTAACCCTAACCTTTAAGACCAAGGCCTGCAGATGCCTAAATGTCTAAAGCTAAATTTTATAATTTGGACTGACACATTCTAAGGGTGAATATTATTTTTTATTTTATACTCTGGCCAAATATTTATGCAGCACAGATGGGCTTTTAAAGGGGTTTTTCGAGACATTGATATTAATGACCTATATCGCTCATCAAAATCACATCTGTGGGTGTCTGACTCCTGGCACCCCCACGATCACCTGGTTAAAAGGGCCACGGCACTCTGGCGAGCGCTGCGGCCTCTTCATTGTCTACCAGGAGCAGCTCCATACATTTGGTAGTGGCTTTGCCCGGTACTGCAATTCAGTCCCATTCACTTAAAGGCTATGTAAACTTTTGAAAGCGATTTTTTTTAAATAAAAAGGTCAATCAATGTGTTTTGTGCAACTTCATAATTAGTTTTTACTTTTTGAGATACAGCTGCTCTGTATACAGAGCAGTTGTATCTTATGATGAATCCCGTACCCGTCAGGTCCGCGGGACAGACGGGTTCAGTGTCCGTGGGTCCTGCGTGTCTCTGACACGCAGAATCTACCTGTTATCCATCACATCTAAGTTCATAATTTAGATGTTGTCAAGGACAATACAGCTTCTCTCTATACAGGATACAAAGCAGTAGTATATCAAGAAGTACAAAGGATTTTCTAATAAATAACATCTAATTATAAAATTTCACAAAACACAACACTGATTGACCTTTTTATTAAAACAAAAAACAAAAAATCACTTTCGAAGGTTTACATAGCCTTCAAATGTGACTGAGCTGCAATACCAGGTACAGCCACTACTTAATGTCACCAGAACGCTGTGGCCCCTTCAAACAACTGATAGATGAGGGTGCTGGGAGTTCCCCACCGATCTGATATTGATGACCTATCCTAAAAATATGTCATCAATATCAAAGTCCAAAAAACACAAAATAATCCCCGCTCTTTCCTTTGTATAACGATTCCAAATACATGCACTTTGCGCTACCTACATCATTGCAATTCTGCCCCAAGAGCACAGGTTTTTTTCTAGTGCACCTCCTGCCTTTAGGTGGTATGTGGGATCTGTGCGCAAAGCACTGGCGTACATTAATTTTTATTGTAGATTTAAGAGCCGATACGAATAGGGGTTATAATAATATAGGTAATTATTTGTCTGAATTTAAATGAACATATATTCTGTTATATGGACCAATTATTATATTGGTCCATGATGTCCATGTAAAATGCGTCCATGTCGCAGAGGATGGTCGCTGGTGGTGCGGGAAGGTTGGGGGAGTTTTTTTTTTTATTTCACAGGTTTTTTATGTATTTATTTTTACATTTTTTACTTTGTTTTCTTCATTGAGACTTGAGGAAGCTGGGATAACAAGATCTGTGTTATCCCAGCATTCCTCTGTATGCAGATGACAGATCATAATGATCTAATACCTGCTGACCATTAGATCACTATGCTGGGAGGACACAGATCATGACCTCCTAGCATGCTTCGCTAACCCATGTGACAGTTGCATTCCTGTGACATCATCGCAACGTCGTGAGTTTCTGTGGCAACAGACCAAATGCATTTGGGTCCTAGTGCTAAAACACAGCACTCACTTTGAGTGCTGTGTTTAGCATAGCTCCCTGTCACTTCAGGAGGAACAGGCTGGCATAGTGTCAGTTCGATCTCTTTAACCCCTTAAGGACGTGGACTAGTTGTCACATTCAGGACGCAGCCCCATTTTTCAAATGTGACATGTGTCACTTTATGTGGTAATAACTTTGGAATGTTTTTACCTGTCCAAGTGATTCAAAGGGTATGTGCACACACACTAATTACGTCCGTAATTTACGGACGTATTTCGGCCGCAAGTACCGGACCGAACATAGTGCAGGGAGCCGGGCTCCTAGCATCATAGTTATATACGATGCTAGGAGTCCCTGCCTCTCTGCAGGGCAACTGTCCCGTACTGTAATCATGTTTTCAGTACGGGACAGTAGTTCCACGGAGAGGCAGGGGCTCCTAGCATCGTACATATGCATGATGCTAGGAGCCCGGCTCCCTGCACTGAGTTCGGTCCGGGACTTGCGGCCGAAATACGTCCGTCAATTACGGACGTAATTAGTGTGTGTGCACATACCCTAAGGGTATGTTCACACGGCGGGGGTCCGTAACGGCTGAAATTACGGGAATGTTTCAGCCTGAAAACATCCCCGTAATTTCAGCCGTACCGGCATGTGCAGGCGCTTGAACGCCGCGTCAATTACGGCCGTAATTAGCGCTGCTATTCATTGGAGTCAATGAATAGCGGCTCCAATTACGGCCAAAGAAGTGACAGGTCACTTCTTCTACGCGGGCGTCTATTTACGCGTCGTCATTTGACAGAGGCGCGTAAATATACGCCTCGTGTGAACAGACAAACGTCTGCCCATTGCTATCAATGGGCAGATGTTTGTCAGCGCTATTGAGGCGCTATTTTCGGGCGTAATTCGGGGCAAAAACGCCCGATTTACGTCCGTAAATAGGCCGTGTGAACATACCCTAAGATTGTTTTCTCATGAGACATTGGACTTTATGTTACTGGTAAAATTTGATTGATACATTCAGTATTTAATTGTGAAAAACACCAAAATTTAGTGAAATTAGAATATTTCTGCTTGTAAGACAGGCAGTTATACCTCACAAAATAGTTGCTAATTAACATTTCCTATATGTCTAATTTAGATTGGCATAGTTTTTTGAACATCCTTTTATTTTTCTAGAACGTTACAAGGCTTAGTACTTTAGCAGAAATGTATCACATTTTCAAGAAAATTTCAAAAGGCTATTTTTACAGGGACCACTTCAATTGTGAAGTGGTTTTGAGGGGCCCATACAACACAAACCCCCATAAATCACCCCATTTTAAAATCTGCACCCCTCAAAGTATGCTCAAAACAGCATTTAGAAAGTTTATTAACCCTTACGGCGGTTCCCAAAAATTAAAGCAAAGTAGGGGTGAAATTTACAAATAATTTTTTTTTGCAGAAATTCATTTTTAATTCTTTTTTTTTTTCTGTAACACAGAAGGTTATACCAGAGAAACACAACTCAATATTTATTGCCCAGATTCTAATTTTTTTTAGAAATATCCCACATGTGGCCCTAGTGTGGTAATTTACTGGAGCACAGGCCTCAAAGTAAAGGAGCACCTTGTTGATTTTGGGGCCTTGTTTTTATTAGAATATATTTAGGCACCATGTCCAGTTTGAAGATGTCTTGTGGGGCCAAAATAGTGGAAACACCCCCAAAAAGACGCCATTTAACAAATTATACCCCTCAAGGAATTTATCAAGTGCTATATTGAGCATTTTGACCCCACAGTGTTTTTGCTGAATTTAGTAGAATGAGGCTGTGAAAATAAAAATCTAAATTTTTTCCAATGAAATGTAGAAAATTAAAATTTTTACAAGGCGTAGAGGAGAAAAAAACACCCCAACATTTGAAAAACAATTTCTCCCGATAACAGCAATACCCCATATGTGGTAATAAACTGCTGTTTAGACACACGGCAGTGCTCAGAAGCGAAAGGAGCACCATTTGGCTTTTGGAGCTCAAATTTTGCTGGCATGGTTTGCGGCGCTGTGTCGCATTTGCAAAGCCCCTGCGGGACCAAATCAATGGAAAGCCCCAAAAAGTGACCCCATTTGGGAAGCTACACCCCTCAAGGAATTTATCGAGGGGTACAGTGAGCATTTTGACCCCACAGGTTTCTTGATGAATTAAGTGGAAGTAAGCCGTTAAAATATAATCTAAGTCTAATAAAATCTAGTTTTAGCTCAGATTTTTTTTCATTTTCACAATAAATAAAGGAGAAAAAGCACCCCAACATTTGTAAAGCAACCTCTTTTTAGCACAGCAATACCCCATATGTGGTAATAAACTGCTGTTTTTACCCACGGTAAGGCTTAGAAGGGAAGGAGCACCATTTGGCTTTTGGAGCTCAAATTTTGCTAGAATGGTTTGCGGCGCATTTGTCACATTTGCAAAGCTCCTGCAAAACCAAATCAGTGTAAACCACCCAAAAGTAACCCCATTTGGGAAACTACACCCCTGAAGGAATTTATCGAGGGGTATAGTGTGCATTTTGACCCCACGGGTTTTTTGCTGAATTTAGTGGAATTAGGCCATGAAATTGAAAAACTAAATTTTTTCTGATAAAACATTTTTACATTTTTACAAGAAATAAAGGAGAAAAAGCACCCCAACATTTGCAAAGCAATTTCTCCCGAGTGCGACAATACCCCATATGTGGTCATAAACTGCTGTTTGGACACATGGCAGGGCTCAGAAGGGCAGGAGCGCTATTTGGCATGCAGATTTTCCCGGATTGGTTTTTGGACGTCATGTCGGATTTGCAAAACCCTAACTGTTAGGGGTTTTACTGGTATTTCAGTTTATAATGTGGGGGCATATGTTAGCTGTGCAGAGTAAATCAGGGCATATGTAGGCTGTGCGGAGCACATCAGGGTATAATAAGGGGGTATAATAATGGGGTAAATAAATAATAATCCGCAGATATGTGGCCAGTGTCGCACTGATAAATGGTGCTCAATCGTATCAGCTTTTGGAACACTCTGCACATTTTGTGTCACCATATTCTGAGAGACAGAATTTTTTTATTTTTTCCCTACTAGAGCTGGGTGAGGGCTTATTTGTTGCGGCACAATCTGTAGTTTTTATTGGTACCATTTTTGGGCAATCGATTTTTTTGATCACTTTTTATTTCCGTTTTTGGCAAGCAAGATGACAAAGAACCAGCAATTCTGACAATGATTTTTATTCTTTTTTTTACAGTGTTCACCATGGGCTATCAATGCCAATTTTACTTTATTCTGTGGGATGATGCAATTACGGCAATACCATATATATACATGTTTTTTATGTTTTGCAGCGTTTGCACAATAAAATCTCTTTTTATAAAATGATTTATTTTTGGTCACCATATTCTGAGAGCCATAACTTTGTTATTTTTCAGTCAAAAATGGTGTGTAAGGGCTTATTTTTTTGCAGGACGGGTTGTAGTTTTTATTGGTACTGTTTTGGGGTACATGCAACTTTTTGATCACTTTTTATTCCATGTTTTGGAAGTGGTGGTGACCAAAAAATTGTGATTCTGACATTGTTTTATATTTATTTTGTTTGCCGTTTTCACCGTGCGCGAAAAATAACATTATATTTTTATTGTGTGGATGGTTACGGACGCGGTGATGCCAAATATGTGTACTTTTTTTAACGTTTTCATTTTTTTCCTATAGACTTTTATTTTGACACTTTTATTCAACTTTTTTTAACTTTTTTGTTTTTGTCCTACTAGGGGACTTGAGGACCTGCACCTTTGATCTTTACTATAATACATTGCACTACCCATGCAGTGCAATGCATTAGAGCTGTCAGTCATTAACTGACAGTAAGCCTATTAGGTCCCATCTCTGGGCGGGGCCTAATAGGCTATGGTATGTGGCAGACCAGGAGGCCATTTTTTTGGCCTCCGGTTGCCATAGCAATGATGGGCATCACATCGTGTCGATGCCGATCTCTATAAACCACTAAGATGCTGCGATCTCTTTTGATAATGGCATCTAAGGGGTTAATGGAAGGAATCGGCGCAATCTTCAATCCTTGCCATTACAGCCTGTGACATCGCGGGGGTTCCGATCTGCTTGTAAACACCATAGATACAGCGCTCGCTTTTGAGCGCTGCATCTAAGGGGTTAATAGGCCGGATCGGAGGATAGCTCTTTTCCTGCCCTTGAAGCAATGATAGCGTTAAGCTATCTCTTCTTTAAAATTGTGCCTGCAGAGACAGTAGCCTGTTAACGCAATGACGTACTTGTTATGTCAGTTCGCGTTAACAGGCCACCGCCCGTGACGTAATAGTACGTCACAGGGCATTAAGGGGTTAATTGCAGAGCGATATACAAAGACCACTTATATTTACGCTCTAGCTGCACGGGGCATCGGCAACTAAAATGTAAATATACTGATTGTGGTTGTCTAGGGGTTAAACACTAGAACAAGTGTCCAACCTATACAAAAGGCATACGTATGCATTATTCTATATTATAAGTCCCTAGAGTAACATGGCTGTACTCATATGAATATTTACCACCAATAAGTGAAACTCCGTCTTTAAAGAGGCTCTGTCACCAGATTTTGCAACCCCTATCTGCTATTGCAGCAGATAGGCGCTGCAATGTAGATTACAGTAACGTTTTTATTTTAAAAAAACGAGCATTTTTGGCCAAGTTATGACCATTTTCGTATTTATGCAAATGAGGCTTGCAAAAGTACAACTGGGCGTGTTGAAAAGTAAAAGTCCAACTGGGCGTGTATTATGTGCGTACATCGGGGCGTGTTTACTACTTTTACTAGATGGGCTTTCTGATGAGAAGTATCATCCACTTCTCTTCAGAACGCCCAGCTTCTGGCAGTGCAGATCTGTGACGTCACTCACAGGTCCTGCATCGTGTCGGCACCAGAGGCTACAGTTGATTCTGCAGCAGCATCAGCGTTTGCAGGTAAGTAGCTACATCGACTTACCTGCAAACGCCGATGCTGCTGCAGAATCATCTGTAGCCTCTGGTGTCGATGTGTCCTCGCTCGTCTAACACGATGCAGGACCTGTGAGTGACGACACAGCGTGATCTCTGGAGAACACGGCTGTGTCTGCACTGCCAGAAGCTGGGCGTTCTGAAGAGAAGTGGATGATACTTCTATTCACAACGCCCAGCTAGTAAAAGTAGTAAACACGCCCCGATGTACGCACATAATACACGCCCACTTGTACTTTTACTTTTCAACACGCCCAGTTGTACTTTTGCAAGCCTCATTTGCATAAATACGAAAATGGTCATAACTTGGCCAAAAATGCTCGTTTTTTAAAAATAAAAACGTTACTCTTATCTACATTGCAGCGCCTATCTGCTGCAATAGCAGATAGGGGTTGCAAAATCTGGTGACAGAGCCAAAACAAAGTTTTTATTTCATCAGTGTTAAAAATGACAAAAAGTAGCAATTAAAAAATGAATCTACACATATGACAATAAGGGCCACCAATACAGGGATATCACATTTCTTGTATATAGCAATGTCACAGTACAGTATCTATGGATCGCATTTAAATATAATATACATGACAGATCAACAGCCAAATGTAAAGTGAATAGGGCAAAATAGTATCAATTTTATGTATTGGGAAAGGAGCAATGTGCAAAGTTGTATCAATTCTCCCGATAATTATTATGAGTTACCTATTTGTCACAATAATAGTACTACCGTACGTCTACTCTGTATAACCGACCCTCAGTATAAAGTGCTAAGTGCAATATATCAAATACACAAGGAAGGAGGACAATGTACTAACCCGTCATGTTAAATCCATTAAGTGGCAATAATTGACCAAAGGGACATCGATTTTCATTAGTCTGTATGGATTTATAAAGTTTTTAGATAGGATTACTCCTGCGAAACACAACATTTTATCTGTTACGTGCTGTCACATGTTTGTATGTTTTCTGTTGTGTAAACCGTATTTATTGTTGTACTTTGAAATTCCTTTAGTCTGGCATCTGGTCTTCCAGAAAGTCTGATAATCCCTACATAGACTGAAAATGTCCAATCAGTGCTAACAGACTGAGACTGTGTAAGGACACACCCCCAACTGGTAACATGCAGTTGTCAATTTATTCATAAATTTCTAGGAGGAATAACAGAGGAACAGAGGAACGGCACAACGCAGCGTTCTAAGAAAAGATGTTCCAGAATTGTTATTTTATGGGGAATACATGTATTTACTAAAACAGACATGTCTGGAGAGCTTATAACTCCTCTTTAACTAGAATTTTGTTATATGATTCTAAATGAAAAAAGTAGAGCCCTCCATTATAACAGCACAGAGAAGCTTTAACCCCTTCACACAATATCACGTAACTGTACTTGATAAGGGTTGATGGGAAGTATGGAGCAAGCTCACGAGCTGAGCACGCTCCATACACAGCCGAAACCTCACTGCAACGGGCAGAATCAAAGATCACTTTGATTACGCCCGCACCTTAAATGCCGCGGTCTTATCGCGGCCGCATCATTTAAAGTGTTAGAATTCAGGGGGGCATCCCCTGAAACAAGCCATCGCACCCACTTGCAGCACGATCGGCCGTTAACAGTTGTTATGGCAGCCTGGAGGCCTAACAACGGCCCCCATATCTGCCATCTTTGTACTCCGGCAGGGCTTCAGAGGAGAATCACGATATACTGCAATACATTAGTATTGCAGTATATCATGCAAGCGATCCAACGATCGCTGCTTCAAGTCTCCTAGGGGGACTAATAAAAAAAGTAAAAAAACAGTTAAAGTTCTTTATTATGTTCCAAAAAAAATAAAGTATTAAAAGTTAAAATAAAAAACCCTTTCCACATTTTTTCCCTAAATCAATGGCAAAAAAAATAAAAGTTAACATAACTGGTTTTGCAACGTCCGTAAAAGTCCGAACTATCACAATATAGCGTTATTTAACCCGCTCGGTCAATGGCGTAAAAAAATATATATATATATAAAACACGCAAATTCCAGGTTTTGGATCACCTTAGTGATCAAAAAAAATTAAATAAAAAGTGATCACAAAGTCGCATATACCCCAAACTACAGCTTGCCCTGCAAAATGTAAGCCCTCACATCGCTAAATTGATGGAAAAATGAAAAAGTTATGGCTCTCAGAACATGGCGACACAAAAGATTTTTTTAATTTAGCAAATAGTTTTATTTTTTTTAAAAGTGGTAAAGCATAAAACAAAAAACATATAAATTTGGTATCACCGTAATCGTATCAACTTGTAGAATAAGGTGGATATGTAGTTCTTACAGCAAAACCCCCAAAAAAATAGCGTTATCGCTGTCTTTTGCCCATTTCACCCCACAAATATTTTTTTTTGCAGCTTCCCAGTACATTATGCGGTACAATAAGTTGTGCCATGAAAAACTACAACTTGTCCCGCAAAAAACAAGCCCTCATATGGCTATATAGACGGAAAAATAAAAAATTATACTCTTTGGAAGGTGGGGAGGAAAAATCTAAAGTGAAAATCCGAAAAATGAGGAGGGAAGGGGTTAAGATTAGACATAAGTACACTATGGAAAAACCCTTTATGGAAATAATTTTCATACAGACTCCCTGGTTCTTCAGTTTATTATAAACAAATCTTATATACCAAATATTTTCTTATGAATGGAAGACTGGCTGAAGGGAATGTATCACAAATTGATTTTTTAGTAATTAAAACAATTATTGAACTTTTATTTTCTAGCGTTTTTATTTTCAGATTTTTTTTAATTTTTGCCTGAGCTGCTGCTGTTCTGAGCTCTTAGAGGTTCAGACATTTGTCACTATAATGACAGGTTCCCACGTAGCGTAAACACTGCGGAATTTCGGAATTATGTGTGGAAATTCCGCAGCATTTACAGTAGCAGCAAAGTGGATGAGATTAAGAAAATCTCATGACCACGCTGCGGGAGAAAATCGCAGCGTAAGCGCTAATAAATTGACTTGCGGTGCAGAATTTAACTACGCAGTATGTCAATTTATGCTGCGTTTTTGTAGATTTTCTGTTGCGGATTTTCCCCATTGAATACAATAGGGATGCAAAACCCGCCACAGAAAGCCAAGCGTTCCGACTTTTGTGGCGTAATCGCAGCGGAAAAAAATAATCATATTTACCCAGAATACCCTCCTTCTTCCTGCATTGCGGCCTCCTGAAATGACGTTTCATCCAATGTGACAGCTGAAGACAATCACAGGCTGAAGCATCACATGGCCTGCAACATCATCGTAGGAGGGGGTAAGTATGAGCGGCTTTTTCCGCAGCAGAAATTCAGTTCGAAAAACCGCACCACAATGTGGCGTGATTTTTTGGACGGAATGTACTGTGGGTTCCAGGTTCGATACACTGCGTGATTTTTATGCAGGGTATCCGACCCATGGGAACCCGGCCTTAGAGCAGTCACATGGGCATAGGAAAACATAGAAAATGACCTATTCATTTTTATGGGAGTGTTTTGGCCAAGCTGTGTAGCCTGTGGTCAGAGTAAAAAGTACAAAATTTAAGTTTTTAAAAATAAAACAAAAAATAAAGATATAGAAAAATAAATGTTTAACATAACATTTTTATTTAAACAGTTTTTGTGTTTTTTTTTTTACAAAATATTTCCCCTAAAATAGTTCTAACAACTTAAAAATGTATGGCATATTCACAGGATATGCCATAAATGTCTGATAGATGTGGGTTCCAGCTCTGGGACCCACACTTCTCTCCGAAACGTGACTCACATCTATCAGACATTTATGGCATATCCCATGGATGGGTCATTAATGTATTAGTTGGAAATATTGTTTTAAGACATAAAACAGAAAAGATTTGCGTAGATCCCTTCCAGCACATAAAGAACAATGAGGTTTAGTGGTCTCTATTACAAGATAGTATGCATGGTAGGGTATTAAAGGCTATGGACACCTTTGAGGGCTTTTTTTTTTTTGCTTTATTTTAATAATACATAAATAGATTAGTCAGTGTGAGTAGTGTAACTTTTTTTTAAGTAATATTTATCTATTTTTTTTCTATATTTCTTTTTACTGGCATCTTTGGAATTACAAATCAACATATTTGAGGTTAAGCTCAGTGTACACTTTGCATGTTAATGCAGTTCTTGAAGCTTTCAATTTTATTTTTCCTCCTTTTAGTGCCACTCTTGCTATTGTCCTCCCAAACAAAAACACATAGAAAAAAAAAAGGTTTTAGTAAAAAAGTGTCAATTGGACCTCAGGACAGATTTGTGCCTATCTCTTTTGGGGACTTTAACATGAGCGGCCTATTTTTAGAATAGACCATCAATGTTTGATCAATGGTGCGGGGGGTCAAGCAGGCACTGTATTCCCTTTATTGTCTCTACAGGCACAGTGGCTCGTCTGTACAGGCGACTGTGCCTAGTACTGTAGCCATACCACCCAAATTTTGAATTCGGAAAAGAGGGCCATTTTTAAGCCACGCCCCTAACCACAACCAATATCACGCATCAACACATCAAATCACAGCCAGATCCTTCTTCAAATAACAAGATCATTTTCTCACTGCGGATCTCTAGACTTACAAAAAAAACAAAACTATGGATATCACCAATATAATGGATCAGGTTATATCGTCTTTATGTTACTTTTCCTAACTTGGGTATAACATTTGCTCATCATGGCAGCAGCAGCTGCAGGACAAACCAAAAGGCTGAGAACAATGAAAGTCAAGAGGGAGACCCTGTGGTTGATGACTTTTCAATTGACAGGTAGCAGAGTTACATGATGGGGATTTTTTTTTCCAGTTGTGTAACTCTGCTACAAGTCAATGTAAAAATCATCCACCCGAGCCCCCTTGTAGATCGGTCCACACACAGCCGCCTGTACATAGCGGCACACACAGTCCCCTGTAGATAGCTCCACACACAGCCCCCCTGTGGATAGCGCCACACACAGCCCCATGTAGATAGCTCCACACACAGCCCCCCTGTACATTGTGCCACACACAGACCCCCGGTAGAAAGCTCCACACACAGCCCTCTGTAGATAACTCCACACACAGCCCCCCTGTAGATAGCTCCACACACAGCCGCCTGTAGATAGCTCCACACACAGCCGCCTGTAGATAGCTCCACACACAGCCCCTCTGTAGATAGCTCCACACACAGCCCCCTGTAGATAGCTCCACACACAGCCCCCTTGTAGATAGCTCCACACACAGCGCCCTTGTAGATAGCTCCACACACAGCCCCTCTGTAGATAGTGCCACACACAGCCCCCCTGTACGTAGCACCACACACAGCTCCCTCTGTAGATAGCTCCACACACAGCCCCTCTGTAGATAGCGCCACACACAGCCCCCTCTTGTACATAGCGCCACACACAGCCCCCTTTTGTACATAGCGCTACACAACCCCCTCCCCCCTTGTACATAGTGCCATACAACCCCCTTATACTTTATGCCACAATGCCGCCAGAGCGGTAGAGGTAGCCTACTGCTGCCACTCTCCGCTCTGCATTGACATCACTCACCGTCAGAAGAAGGCAGGAGGTCTTGCAGCGGCGTTCTCACTGGTCTTGATGCCGGCCCGGAAGTGGACCAGTCCAGTCACCTGACCTGTCATCTGACCGGTGAGGTCAGATGACAGGTCAGGTGACTGGACTGATCCACTCCTAGGCCGGCATCGATCCCAGTCAGAACACCGTCGCAAGACTCCTGCCTTCTTCTGATGCTGATCACTGCTGCAGTCGTCTGGCATGCAGGGCGCCTGTCAGCAGCGATCAGCTGTTTTGATACAGCTGCAGCGCCCAGCGGGACATTTTGCAGACCGCCCGGGACATCGATGAGAAAATGGGACTGTCCCGCCGGATCCGGGACGGTTGGGAACTATGATGTAGCTCATCCTATTTATTTGATCAAACATCCCCCACTGATCAAATATGTATGGCCTATTTTAAGATGTCCCATCTAACTAAATCAGCAAACAATATTTCACCCTTTAGAAAAACCCTTCCACAATGTGTGGATGAACCCTAAAGATGACCATACACTTTAGAATCAAATATCTTTGGGGCTTAGCAGACAGTTCTCTGTCTTCTGACAATCCTTTTATTTCCTTAAAGGGAACCTGTCACTTGATTTTAGGGCACTAAACCTTCAGCATGTCATTATGTTGCTGGGATATAGCATCCTAAACATATTCCTTTTAAAATTGTCCGTTTATAATTGAAAAAGGAGTAATAATCCAGCGTCCCCCCCGAATACCTTTTATTCATTTTCTTTCTTTTTCCAATCAATAAACCTCCTTTGTTATCCTCCTGTAGTTTATTTACATCCCTCTGTTTGGTCCGTAGCCTCTTCCGGTCCAGCCACTCCCAGAATGCACTGCAATGGATTATCATTTGACAGAGTATATGTGGTTCAGAGAGATTATTTGAACCACGCATGCGCGAGCTTGATGTCTCGTCGAATGGGACAACCCACTGAATGAACATCAATGATGATCACTCAAGGGAGCATGCCAGAAGAGGACTTCGTACGGAAGTTCAGAAGAAAAAAGAACGGTCGGAACGTCATCGAATGTGCTAAATTTAGTTTGGAACGGCGTCACGTGACACTAATTTCGGTCAGAAGAAATAAAGAACTTTCAAAAGGTAAGTATATTATGTATTAGTAAATAGTTTTTTAAAGGTGGAAAACCCCTTTAAATGGACCCTGTTAGGTTGGGTGGTATGTTTTAGAGCAGGAAGAGCTAAGCAGATTGATATACAGTTTTGTGCAAAAAGATTCAGGATTACCTGTAATTCATTCATTTAAATCCCTGCTCACTGTGAAGAGTCCAACTCAGTCATTGGCAGCTATTTCTGTACTCACAATCATACAGGGAAGACTGTCAATCAATGAGTGGCACCGCCCACCGGACTCCCGTAGCCCTGAGTGAGAAGGGATTAAAATAAATAGATTAGAAATTATTCTGTAACGTTTTGCACAATACTATATATCAATCTGCTCATCTCCTCTTGCTCTATAACATGCTGCCCTCAGATAATGCACAAAGTTCAATGTGACAGGTTCTCTTTAACACATAGGCTTCAGAGCAACATCATTTGGCTATCAGAATGTGATGGGAAGGTTACTTATAATGACAATTGTGCTTTTCTGGGGCAGTCTTTTCAACTCTAAATGGAGTGGATGCAATAACTACATTCTTTCTACCATATACAAACAAACTGCATTATAAAAATATTTTTATTATAGTAAATGGGGCGATAAATGAAAAGAAAATGATGTGCCACATAACTACCAGTATGTGTGAACATGATCTAACAATATAGGCAGCTGGACTATGCCTGAAATGGCAATAGCCAAAAATGTGTTCATTGGAAACCAAATTTCTGTTTTCTTAGGGAAATGTAGATGAACCTACGTACGGGTGGATTCATATGTTACGCCCCAAGTTTAACATGCAGATTTTGATCCAGATTTGCTGCGGAATTGCTGCAGATTTCACCCTTTGTATTGCACTGCATTTCATAGATCTGAATGATGTTTGTAAAAATTCATGCACATGCTGCAAAATCAACCCCTTTCAGATGAATAGAATGGTTTTTAAGTTACAGACATTTTTAAAATAAATCTGCCAAGTTTGAACATAACCTAAATGTGCTTTTACAGGTAGTGGAAATCAGCCATGCGGTTTACCACTAATTGTCGTGATTTTGCAGCAAGTACAGACGAACCACATAAAAACCATGTGCTTCACCTTTTTTGCAATGAAGCCAAAGCACTTAATGGTAAACTGTGTTTGGCTACCAAAGCTCGACCGCAACGTGTAATCGCACCCCAATACAGCTTAGATTAGGCTTGCCCAGCTGAGACCAGTCTGACACTTGGTGTTTACAAAGTATAAGGCCCCATGCAAACGACCATAGAATTCGTCCGTAATTACGGACCCATTCATTTCTATTGCCCACGGACACCTCATATATTTACGGGAAGGTGTCCATGCCGTAGAAAGGCTCTGCAAAAAATAAGACATGTCCAATTTTTTGCTTTTACGCACCATGCTCCCATTCTTTATAATAATCACGGACCGTGTGCAGGGGGCCTAAGGCTTGGCCCACATTGTGTTTGAGAATCCTGCTCAAACATCATTTTTATCATGTAAAAGAAAAATGGATGATGCAACAGGATGCCTATCCAGAAGCATCTTGTTGCCATAGACTTACATTGTATAGGAAAACATATCTGTCAGGATCCAGTTGTTTAACAAGACAGAAAATACTGTAAGAAAGGCTCCGTTTGTCTGTCCTTTTTAAAAAAACAAAAACTGATCCTGATAGAAACAATGACGGAAGCTACATTGAAATCTGATGTATCCGTTAACAGATCCATTTGAAAATTAAATCCCACAAACTGATATTTGAACAGGTTGCTCAAACGTGATGTGAAAGGGCCAGTGTTATTTGGGGTTTTCTCACAGTATCCTGTGTGGGAGATCAAGTTTTTTAGATCACTCCCTAAAAAGTTTATTATAGTTGATACAGCATAGTAAAATTATTGTGCTACATGTGGTTGTCTCCACCAGGGAATTCAGGGTTAGGCCACATGCACACAATCACAAGGGTTTTTACTTTCCGCAAATACGGATCCGATGGTTACGGATACACATCCGTAGCCGTCCACAATTGAGGAAGCGCACAAAGACTTCTATGGGTGAGTCCGTGCCGCAATTGTGGACCAGAATAGGACATGTTCTATCATTTGCAGATCATTTCTACCCACCGGACACACATCCGTAAATATACGGAAAGGTGTCCGTGGCCAATAGAAATGAATGGGTCTGCAATTTCTTCTGTAATTACGAATTCCATAATTACAGATGAAAATTACGGTCGTGTGTATGGGGCTTTAATCAGTCCCTTCGATAATTGGCACATCGCTCAAAAATTATTCAGAAACAGAAAACTGAAGGCCAATTGTGCAAGAGGGAAAAAAAACATATATATTTTTAAAATGTATTTCTTGCTGCGTATATAGCACAAATATATTCTGCAGCGCTGTACAGGGAGTTTTTCTAACTCACAACGGTCCGTGTAGACAATGAAGCTCACAATCTAGTTTCCTTATTACAGACAAACACACTAGGACCAATTTCCTAGAAAGTCAAATATCTAAGCACTATGTAAATACTGTATGGCACACATGCAGTACATACACCATTCTTATACGACATATGTGGCTTTTGACAACCCAAGCCCATGCCGAACATGTATTCAGTGAGACATTCCTTGGTTCATGGCATTGTCCCAGGACACAACACACACATGATCCTTTCTGCTCTGCTGTCAGCAGTGGTAGTGATAGCTACTGTACATTTAGGTGGCTTCTAATTTGGCTGCTGAAATGTAAGTAGACAGGATGGCAGGACAATGGGTGGGATAAGTACAGGGTCAGGATAAGCTCGGTTGCAGGGGCAGGATAAACTCTGTTGATGCCCAAGGCAGGGTTTCAGGATGCACCTCCAACCCTTGGTCCCAAAAGCTCAGTATTATGCCAAGCAGATGAACAATTGTCCGCTTGACAACTATCGGCTCTGATACACCCAGTAGCATGCACGTTTAGCTATGCTGAGCTTGCATGTTATGTATGGGAGTTTAGGGTTGGTTTATATATATATATATATATATATATATATATATATATATATATATATATATATATATATATATATATATGTGTGTGTGTGTGTGAATGAAAGTAGAGCGAGACAGATTATGTTTTTCACATGTTTTTCTAACCCATTAATTGTCTTCTCTCCTTTACGACCAGACGCCGTCTACCACTCGCCCCGGCCCTGGAGAAGTATATTGTAATATAAAGCATTATGGCTGGCATATTTGTAGCAGTAACTCCTTTGTGGTCACTGCTATGTGGCCAGCACAATATTATGGGCCAATCTTTGTTGATGGTATTATTATGTTGGCATGACTTTTTGGTCTACACTACTTCATGTGCTCAGCAGTGGGGAATATCTGTAAGGTGGCATATTATCTACCCCTAGTATGGGGGCACTATTATTTAGAGGTTATAGCCTAGTGTTAAAAGGTAGGGCATAACTCTGCAATATCTGCTGATGCATGTTCTTCTTAGCTTCCATGATTGAGGCTCCTGAAGGGCAGCTAGGCAGCAGCCCCTTTTATATACTATTGCTTTTGTAATATGTGGTGCATACATTTTGAACTACGCAAAATATGTAGGCAAGTTGTATGTATAAAGCTCCTATTAAAGGCTCTACGGTACAACCTTTAGAATCTCCTGCCAAATCTTAAAATCTGAGTATGCTGGAACTTGTAGTTCCTTTGCAGATGGGAAGTGAGTGGTAGACTAGCCTGTTAGAAAGCGATATCTAATACAGTAAAGTCATGTGCACATCTCTTCTCATTTCACCACATACAGGTATGTCTTTTTCACATTTGTAAAATACATTGGTATCAGGAGAGGAACATTTCTCACACTTCTCAATAAACGGTCATAAGTGAAACAAACGGATCACGTCCTAGTACACAAACCTAGCGAAGTGTCACTGTGAGCAGCAAGAAATTTTACAGGTTATAGTCAGTGTTCAGTGAAGTATTGTTTGAACAAAAAATCTAATGTCTATCTTGTATGCCCTATTTGTAGGGGGAGATGTATGCGAGTACACCCCCTAACATAATACCTTACACCCCCCTATGGGGATTGTCTTTGTATGGCCGTTTTCCCTACTGGTCTGTGTTCCTGACTTTCCGGTGGCTCTTTCTTCTCCTCGGTTTTTGTGTCTCTCTGCTGACTGTCTGGAGGAGAAGCAGTAGAAGAGGAGGAGGGCAGAGTTGCAGAGAGAGAGAGAGATGTACGGACTCTCACTACTATGATGGAGGCATCAGCAGTGGCGGCATTAGTTAATGCGTTGTTTTCCAAGGAAACCGGACGCTCAGCAGACCCGCCCGCTGTTTCCCTTGCCCAGTGGCCTGAATAGTGGGGTGTGCAGAGTAGGAGGAGTGCGGAGATGGTGCCAGCTGTGTGCATGAAGAAGGAGGAAGTGCCCTGTTGTTTGGCCAGAAGGGCTGTAGGTCCAAGTGAGTATGGCGCAAGCATGGAAAGAAGACCTCCCTATTTGAGTGCCACAAGTAGTGGAAGGGCCAAGTGCAGTCTGTGAGAGACGCCCAGCCGAGATTGCTAGTGGTATTAACAATTCCCTGTTGAGGATGGTCTTCATATACAGGTAGCAGTGGCAGAGTAGCCATATCCCTTCCCAAGTGAGCCCTGGCTTACCCTTCCTCCTCCTTTTGATATCCTGCTGGCCTCCGCAAGGTATTCTATTATGAAATAGCGAGTGATTATGCCAATGTTTCTAAGTTTCATCTACTTATTGGTCGTACGGTGGGACTTGAACACATTCGGCCTAGAAGTAACCTCAAAGTAAAAAGGAAGTGTGCAAGGGTGAGTATTGTGATAGATCAAAAACGGACTGTTAAAAAAAAGGAAAACATTTATCGCCCAATAAGTTAGTGCTCTCCTCACTTCATTCAAATTGAGTGGGATGACAGCCATTTTCTTCTTTGCCTCGCTACATACTGGGTGAATAACTCATAGCGCTACCTAATAAGATATCTTAGCACATACCCCTCACCAAGAGTTTAACTATGGGGGTGCAGTGGAGCCGGGCCCTAGAGCATGAAATTGTCCCTCTGTCCCATAGGAGGAGACCAGTAGTATAAATGACCCATGATAGTTGAATGTCCTGTTACAGATTTTTCATTGCGGCCCAAAAGCTTAAAATTACGCCTCTGCCCCTCACTTCTCTTCCAGAGCTGTATACAGGGTTCAGTTGGACTGAAAACCAGGATACCTCCAATTATTCCATCTTCTGAAACTAGGAAAGGCCCAAACTCTTCTCATGATCAGCCCAAGACAACCCCAATTCTACATATTTCAGCAGATCCATGTACCTTTAGCTATGTTCCTTTTGGGGTCCAGGAATCAGATTACTATTTACCCAGGTGGTAAGAAATTTTACGAAAATGTTTTTTTTTTTTTCATTTTTATCACTCAGCGAGCATCGAATTCAGGGGTGGACTGGGAGGTCAGGAAACCTGTCAGTCCACTAGGGCTCACCAATTGAGGGGAACCATAGGCCTCTCTTCCATCTCATAAAGATGTCAGAGCCCATCTGTAGACCCCTGCACAAAGCTGTCAGTGAAGTGCACTACTTGACACTCCACTGACAGATTTTAATGACCAGCCAATAAGTTGACCATGGGCATTCGTCATTGACCCCTGGTCTTATTGTTTGTACACCTTCAGGTGGTACTATCACTGGCACCGTTTTTGAAAGCAGGAAATGGAAGATGATTCTGGCCTTTAATTTTAATATTAACATTAAAATTGTTGAACAAGTAGAGCCCATCTGACAAATGCCAAATTTACAGTTCAGGTTTTTCCATTGAAAAAAAAGGAAAAAGGATTCAGGGATTCAATTTTCAGGTGTTTCTAGGATATAGGAATGGGCAGTAATAATACACCCTTCGTACTAGCTAGAATGTGCCCCTGTAGATAGCTAAGACCCATTTTGAAGGGCAGAGGCCCCAAACTTACTAGTATACCACATGGTATAAAGACATATGACACCAATTTTTGTTGGAGAAGGTCCACGGTAGATATATTTACTAAGGGGACACTAAACCTAAAGTCTTATCTACATTTTCTGTTTTGTTAAATTTAATCAATTGCTATCTGTAATCAGCCATTTCAGGTTGGGAAACACTAAGGTTTTACACAAATTGCTGTTTATGAGTCCATAAAAATGTTTGTCCTCATGGTTATCTCACATATCTCCAGCTCTGAGAAGTTCTAGAAGTATTTATATACTTAGGAGTGAATTCTATTAACAGGTACTTTTAAAAGCTGTTTTTTTTATGACATGCTGAATTCAGGTTTAGCATTTTATAAACCTAATGCCCCCCCTAAAATCCAAATAATCCTCAGTAAATATAAATTCTTGACTGTTCTCTTTTCTCGAATTGTTACATATTTAATTTAGCTGTCTCTTAGGTATATCTGTTTTCGGAAAGCTGGGTGAGATCATTAGGCCCACATGCACACGACGCTTATTATGTGCGGATCTGCCTGTGGCATATTCTCATCGTTATACAGTACCAGCAAAGTAAATAAGATTGCAAGTCATTTCATCTACACGAAGCAAACTTTTCCCACACATGAATTGATCTGCGGTGCGGATTTTAAAATCTGCAGCATGTCAATTTATCTTGCGTTTCCATCTCAAAAGTTTATCTGCCAAGTTTATTAAACAAAAAAGGCACCAAAATCGATAGAATAAAATCTATACATGTTTCCGCATTAAAATGTAAAATCTGCACCCAAACAATATTGAGTGTAGATTTTACCTGCAGAATCACCTACGTTTGCGGTTTTGATGCAGAGTTTCTGCATCATATTCCACAACGTGTGTATGTAGCCTTATAGTCCTCACAGGCAGCCATATCAAGGGCAAAGCATTCTGTGATGGCTCCCTCTTTTTCTAATGAGTGCAAAAATATCAGTACGATCAAGAGTCCAAATAATACCACTATACAAGGCACATAATATTGGCACCACAATGACCAAATAATAGATCTATATTATATAAATAATAATGCCATACATTTTATATATACATATATATATATATATATATATATATATATATATATATATATATATATATACATACATACACTACCGTTCAAAAGTTTGGGGTCACCCAGACAATTTTGTGTTTTCCATGAAAACTCACACTTATATTTATCAAATGAGTTGCAAAATGACTAGAAAATATAGTCAAGACATTGACAAGGTTAGAAATAATGATTTTTATTCCAAATAATAATTTTCTCCTTCAAACTTTGCTTTCGTCAAAGAATGCTCCATTTGCAGCAATTACAGCATTGCAGACCTTTGGCATTCTAGCTGTTAATTTGCTGAGGTAATCGGGAGAAATTTCACCCCATGCTTCCAGAAGCCCCTCCCACAAGTTGGATTGGCTTGATGGGCACTTCTTGCGTACCATACGGTCAAGCTGCTCCCCCAACAGCTCAATGGGGTTGAGATCTGGTGACTGCGCTGGCCACTCCATTACAGATAGAATACCAGCTGCCTGCTTCTTCCCGAAATAGTTCTTGCATAATTTGGAGGTGTGCTTTGGGTCATTGTCCTGTTGTAGGATCAAATTGGCTCTAATCAAGTGCTGTCCACAGGGTATGGCATGGCGTTGCAAAATGGAGTGATAGCCTTCCTTATTCAAAATCCCTTTTACCTTGTACAAATCTCCCACTTTACCAGCACCAAAGCAACCCCAGACCATCACATTACCTCCACCATGCTTGACAGATGGCGTCAGGCACTCTTCCAGCATCTTTTCAGTTGTTCTGCGTCTCACAAATGTTCTTCTGTGTGATCCAAACACCTCAAACTTCGATTAGTCTGTCCATAACACATTTTTCCAATCTTCCTCTGTCCAATGTCTGTGTGCTTTTGCCCATATTAATCTTTTCCTTTTATTAGCCAGTCTCAGATATGGCTTTTTCTTTACTCATATATTAAATAGATTCATTACACACAGAGTGATCTATTTCCAGAATTTTTTTTCTTTTAATGTTGATGACTATGGCTAACAGTAAATGAAAACCCAAAATTTAGTCTCTCAGAAAATTTGAATATTAAAGTGACAAACTTCTGACATGTCATAGTGACGTCAGAAGTTTGGATTGGTGGGGGTCCGAGCACGGAGACCCCCACCAGTCGCTAGAACGAAGCAGCTGAAGTGCTCATGTGAGCACTCAGCTCCTTCGTGTCTTTTCGGGTTATTCCGGAAATAAATGTATCGGTGTAAGGACTCAATACAAAGTCTATGAGCCCGTACTCCGAAACATCGGCTTTCCGGAAAAAGCTGAAAAGAAACAAAGCAGCTTCAGCTGCTTTGTTCTAGAGATTGGTGGGGGTCTCCGTGCTCGGACCCCCACCAATCCAAACTTCTGACATGTCACTATGACATGTCAGAAGTTTGTTGAACATTTAGCTACACTTTAAATAAGCCCAATTTCAAAAATTATTTTTAATACCGAAATGTTTGCCTACTGAAAAGTATGTACAGTATATGCACGCAATATTTAGTCGGGGCTCCTTTTGCATGAATTACTGCATCAATGTGGCGTGGCATGGAGGCAATCAGCCTGTGGCACTGCTGAGGTGTTATGGAAGCCCAGGTTGCTTTGCTTCAGCTTGTCTGCATTGTTGGGTCTGGTGTCTCACATCTTCCTCTTGACAATACCCCATACCTTCTCTATAGGGTTTAGGTCAGGCGAGTTTGCTGGCTAATAAAGCACAGTGATACTGTGGTTATTACACCAGGTATTGGTACTTTTGGCAGTGTGGGCAGGTGCCAAGTCCTGCTGGAAAATGAAATCAGCATCTCCATAAAGCTTGTCAGCAGAGGGAAGCATGAAGTGCTATAAAATTTCCTGGTAGACGGCTACGTTGACTCTGGACTTGATATAACACAGTGGACCAACACCAGCAGATGACATGACTTCCCAAACCATCTGCTCTTCCTCCAGACTCTGGGACCTTGATTTCCAAATGAAATGCAAATTTTACTTTAACCCCTTAAGGACGCAGCCTAGTTTGGGCCTTAAGGCTCAGAGCCCATTTTTCAAATCTGACATATTTCACTTTATGTGGTAATAACGTCGGAATGCTTAAACCTATCCAAGCGATTCCGAGATTGTTTTCTCGTGACACTTTGGGCTTCATGTTCGTGGTAAAATTTGGTCGATATATTCAGTCTTTATTTGAGAAAAATTGCAAAATTTAGAGAAAATTTAGAAAAAATAGCATTTTTCAGAATTTAAATGCATCTGCTTGAAAAACAGACGGTTATACCACCCAAAATAGTTACTAGTTCACATTTCCCATATGTCTACTTTAGATTGGCATCGTTTTTTGAACATTATTTTATTTTTCTTGGACGTTACAAGGCTTAGAACATAAACAGCAATTTCTCATATTTTTAAGAAAATTTCAAAAGCCTTTTTTTTTAAGGTACCTGTTCAGTTCTGAAGAGGCTTTGAGGGGCCTATGTATTAGAAACCCCCATAAAGCACCCCATTTTAAAAACTAGACCCCTCAAAGTAGTCAAAACAGCATTTAGAAAGTTTTTTAACCCTTCAGGCATTTCACAGGAATTAAAGCAAAGTGGAGGTGAAATTTGCAAATTTAATTTTTCTTTCTGAATTTCAATTTTTATTCTATTTTTTTTCTGTAACAAAGAAGGTTTTACCAGAGAAACACAACTAAATATGTATTGTCCAGATTCTTCAGTTTTTAGAAATGTCCCACATGTGGCTCTAGTGCGCTCGTGGACTAAAACACAAGCCCCAGAAGCAAAGAAGCACCTAGTGCATTTTGGTGGTGCTTTTTTATTAGCATATATTTTAGGCAGCATGCCAGGTTTGGAGAGGTGTTGAGGTGCCAAAACAGTAGGAATGCCCCAAAACTGACCCCATTTTGGAAACTGCACCCCTCAAGGAATTAATTTATGGTTATTGTTACCATTTTGACCCCGTAGTTTTTTCACAGCGCGTATTTGAATTGGGCTGTGAAATTAAAAGAATGACAATTTTTCCAATAAGATGTCATTTTTGATCAGAATTTCATATTTTCACAGGGAACAAAATGCCCCATTTTGTTGCCCAATTTGTCCTGAGTGTGGCAATACCCCATTTGTGGTGATAAACTGCTGTTTGGGCCCATGGGAGGCCTCAGAAGGAAAGGAGCGCTATGTGTTCTTAGGAGTCCAGATTTTGCTGGATTGGTTTTCGGGTGCCATGTCGCATTTGCAGAGCCTCAGAGGTATCAAAGCAATGGAAACCCACCAAAAGTGACCCCATTTTGGAAACAAAACCCCTCAAGGAATTTATTTATGGGTGTTGTGACCATTTAGACGCCACAGTTTTTTCACAGAACTTATTTGAATTGGGCTGTGAATTTAAAAAAAAAAACTTTTTTCCAATAAGATGTAGTTTTGCCTCAAAATGTCTTATTTTCACAACGAATAAAATACCCCATTTTGTTGCCAAATTTGTCCTGAGTGCGGCAATACCCTATTTGTGGCCATAAACTGCCGTTTGGGCCCATGGGAGGTATTAGAAGAAAAGGAGCGCTATGTGTTCTTTGGAGCCCAGATTTTGCTGGATTGGTTTTCGGGTGCCATGTCGCATTTGCAGAGCCCCAAAGGTATCAAAGCAATGGAAACCCACCAGAAGTGACCCCATTTTGGAAACTACACCCCTCAAGGAATTCATTTATGGGTGTTGTGACCATTTAGACTCCACAGTTTTTTCACAGAATTTATTTGAATTGGGCTGTGAATTCAAAAAAATGTAATTTTTTCCAATAAGAGGTAGTTTTGGCTCAAAATTTCTTATTTTCACAAGGAATAAAATACCCCAATTTGTTGCCCAATTTGTCCTGAGTGCGGCAATACCCCATTTGTGGTGATAAACTGCCGTTTGGGCCCATGGGAGGCCTCAGAAGGAAAGGAGCGCTATGTGTTCTTTGGAGCCCAGATTTTGCTGGATTGGTTTTCGGGTGCCATGTCGCATTTGCAGAGCCCCAAAGGTATCAAAGCAATGGAAACCCACCAGAAGTCACCCCATTTTGGAAACTACACCCCTCAAAGAATTTATTTATGGGTGTTGTGACCATTTAGACCCCACAGTTTTTTCACAGAATTTATTTGAATTGGGCTGTGAATTAAAAAAAAATAATATTTTTTCCAATAAGAGGTAGTTTTGGCTCAAAATTTCTTATTTTCACAAGGAATAAAATACCGCATTTTGTTGCCCAATTTGTCCTGAGTGTGGCAATACCCTATTTGTGGTGATAAACTGCAGTTTGGGCCCATGGGAGGGCTCAGAAGGAAAGGACCACCATGTGGCCTACTGGGAATTTTCTGGTGCTAAGTCGTGTGTGCAGAAGCCCCTGAGGTATCAGTACAGTTGAAACCCCCGAGAAGTGACCCCGTTTTAAAAACGACACCCCTTAAGGAATTCATCTAGAGGTGTAGTGAGCATTTTGACCCCACAGGTATTGTGTAAAAGATAATGCGCAGCAGATAGTGCAGAGTGAGATTTGCAATTTTCTATATATATGCCATGTCAGTGTCCGATATATTGTGCCCAGCATGTGCCACCGGAGACATACACCCCATAAACTGTAATGTGGGCTCTCCCGGGTACGGCAATACCCTACATGTGGCTGTTATTAGCTGCCTGGGCACACGGCAGGGCTCAGAAGGAAAGGACCACCATTTGACCTACTGGAGCTTTTCTGGTGCTAAGTCTTGTACGCAGAAGCCCCTAAGGTACCAGTACAGTTGAAACCCCCATGAAGTGACCCTGTTTTAAAATCTACACCCCTTAAGGCATTCATCTAGAGGTGTAGTGAGCATTTTGACCCCACAGGTATTGTGTAAAAGATAATGTGCAGCAGTTGGTGCAGAGTGAAATTTGCAATTTTCTATACATATATGCCAATTCAGTGTCCGATATATTGTGCCCAGCATGCGCCACCGGAGATATACACCTCATAAACTGTAATGTTGGCTCTCCCGGGTACGACAATACCCTACATGTGGCTGTTATCAGCTGCCTGGGCACACAGCAGGGCTCAGAGGGGAAAGATGAGGAGGGGTAAGCTGTGCGAAGTGGATCAGAGCGAGTAAAACTGGGGTAAATTAAAAATAAAGGAATGGATGATAAATTTTAAAACACTCTTTCATACACAGCTCTGGTTTTTCGGGACACGTGTCACATTGATATATTGTGTCCTTCCTTATCCCCCTCTTATAGCAGACTCTGCACCTCTTTTGACTTTTTCCCTTCTTGCCAGTTTGGGGAACTTCTCCTAAAAAGTGTTGCCCTGGTACGATGCCTGTGGCCCTGCTTCCAGAAGTACTGTAAGGCTTCAGGACTTGATCTGACAAGTCCACCACTCCCATGTACCTATTGTAGTCCAGGATGCAGTCTAGTTTGGGGGTCCCTGTACTGGTACCTCGTACAGGTACATGGGTACTGGTGTGGCATCTCCCTGGTCTTGTACTTGACACACAATATGTTGCTGCTAGATTGTGCCCTGCTCTCACCCCTTCTGAGTGTTTGCCCAAGCAGAGTCTTAGGGAGGCCTCTCAGGTTTCTTCTAGCAGTGCCGCATGCCGCAGGACTTCTGGAAGCGAGGCAGTTGAAGAGTGGGACGCTGGTATAATAATTATCCAGGTAGAGGTGGTAACCCTGGTCCAGCAGTGGGTGCACCAAATCCCACACAATTTTTGAATTAACTCCCAGTAAGGGGGGGCATTCTGGGGGCTGAGTACTGGTGTCCTTCCCTTTATATATCCTAAATTTGTAGATCTACCCTGATGCACTCTCGCACAGCTTATACATCTTCACTCCATACCTTGCCCTCTTACCCGGCAGGTACTCGCGGAATTGAAGCCTCCCTTTCAAATGTACCAGGGATTCATCTATAGAAATACACTTCTCGGGGGTGAATGCTGGGAAAACCGGGCACTGAAATGGTCTAATAGGGGTCTCCGTTTATACAAACGGTCAAAACTGGGGTCATCTCGGGGTGGGCACGGCTCATTATGAGTATAATGTAAGAAGCGAAGTATTGCCTCATTTTTATTTTATTTTTTAGGTTACAGTTCAGTTCTGAAGTTGCTTTGAGGGGCCCATATATTAGACACCCTTATCAAACACCCCATTTCAGAAACTAGACCCCTCAAAGTATTCACAACAGCATTTAAAAAGTTTATTAACCCTTTAGGTGTTTCACAGGAATTTAGAGCAAAGTAGAGGTGACATTTAATTAATTTAATTTAATTTATTAGGCACCATGTCCGGTTTGAAGAGGTCTTGTGGTGCTAAAACAGTGGAAACCCCCCAAAAGTGACCCCTTTTTGGAAACTAGAGACCTTGAGGAATCCATTGTAGTTTTCTTGGGGTGCATGCGACTTTTTGATCAGTTTTTATTCTAATTTTAGGTGGCGTGGTGACTAAAAAAACAGCAATTCTACTATTGTTTTTTATTCAAATTTTTTTACAGCGTTCACCGTGCGCTATAAATGACATATTCACTTTATTCTGCGGGGCGATACGATTACGGCGATACCAGATGTTTATAGTTTTATTTTATGTCTTATGGCGTTTGCACAATAAAATACATTTTGTAAAATATAATTTATTTTATGTGTTACCTTATTCTAAGAGCCATAACTGTTTTATTTTTCCATCAGGAAAGTCGTGCGAGGACTTATTTTTTGCGTAACGAACTGTAGTTTCGATCAGTACCATTTTTAGGTACATGTGACTTTTTGATCTCTTTTTATTCCATTTTTTGGGAGGTGAAGTGACCAAACAATTGTGATTGTGGTACGGTTTATTATTATTTTCTCTTACGGCGTTCACCGCGCTGGATAAATAACGACATCGTTTTGTAGTTCAGGACGTTACGGACGCGGCGATACCAATTATGTATAGTTTATTTGTTTATTTATATATTTTTATTAATAATAAAGAACTGATAAGGGAAAAAGGGGGACTTTTACTTTTATTACTTTTAAATCTTTTATTTTCTTATTTTGACACAACTTTTTTTTACTTTTTCACACTTTTTTTACTTTGTCCCACTAGGGGACATGAGGGCAGGAGGCTCTGATCGCTATTCTAATACACTGCACTACATACGTAGTGCAGTGTATTAGAGCTGTCAGCTGTTCGCTGACAGCAAGCATAGTGGGTCCTGATTTTGTCGGGACCCACTAGGCTTCCGTCGATGGCGTAGCCAGAGTCCATTGTTAGGATTCTGGTTGCCATAGTAGCCATCACGGCCCGCTATCGTGTAGCAGGCCGGCGATGGTAGCTTAACCCCTAAGAAGCCGCGATCGCCATTGAACGCGGCTTCTAAGGGGTTAATCGGCGGGGACCACCGCGATCGGTCCCTGCACACTAAGCTGTGATAGCGTGCTGTCAGAAACAGCAGTTATCACAGCTCAAGCACGCGCCGGGATTAAATGGCGCCGTGTTTACTCAGGTCAGTACTATTACTGACCTGAGCGCGAACGATGTACTTAGCGCGACGTAATAGTACTGACCTGAGCGCGAAGGGGTTAATCTGAAAACAGGACTTTGGACCATTGATCAACAGACCGCTCCTTTTTCTCCTTAGCTCAGGTAAGACGCTTCTGACGTTGCCTCTGGGTCATGAGTGGCTTGACACAAGGAATGCGACAGGTGTAGCCCATGTCCTGGATACATCTGTGTGTGGTGGCTCTTGAAGCACTGACTCCAGCCGCAGTCCACTCCTTATGAATTTCCCCCAGTTTCTTGAATGGCCTTTTCTTGACAATCCTTTCAAGGCTGCGGTTATCCCTGTTGCTTGTGAACCTTTTTCTACTGCACTTTTTCCTTTCTCTTAACTTTCCATTAATATGCTTGGATACAGCACTCTGTGAACAGCCAGCTTTTTAGCAATGTCCTTTTGTGGCTTACCCTCTTTGTGGAGGGTGTCAATGACTGTCTTCTGGACAACTGTCAAGTCAGCAGTCTTCCCAATGTTTGTGTAGCCTACTAAACCAGACTCTTGGACCATTTAAAGGCTTAGGAAACCTTTGCAAGTGTTTTGTGTTGATTAGCTGATTAGAGTGTGACACCATGAGTCTACAATCTTCAACTTTTAGCCAATATTCTAATTTTCTGAGAGACGAAATTTGGGGTTTTCATTAACTGTTTGCCATAATCATCAACATTAAAAGGAAACAAATGCTGAAAATAGATCACTCTGTGTGTAATGAATCTATATAATTTATGTGTTTCAGTTTTTGAAATTGAATTACTGTAAGAAATTAACTTTTTGATTATATTCTAATTCATTGAGAAGGACTAGTATTACAAATAATAATGCCATACAGAGTCCTAATAATACCGTCAAACTCTCCCTAAATAATATTGCTTGTACAAAGCCCAGATAACAGTGCTCAGGTCTTGAATTTAGCAAGCCATGCATTACAGACCTGGAGGTGCTGTGAATCATCCTGAGGACAGTGGTCGAGGTCCCTAGATAGAGATAGAGACCAGAGGGCATTTGCACCTTCTGCCCTCCCAACCAACCATATAAATACCAACTATTAAAAATAATCCACTTGTCAAACTTATGTCCATCAAAGCTTTAATTGAATTGCAATGTATAAACATTTTTTAATATTCTTTTTATTTAATATCTATAATATATCTGTATTTTTTTATGATCATACCTCCTCCTAGATGATCATATTTATATAGTACATTTTGCTTCAAATACATGGAAAGTGCAATTAAAGCCCTGGCCGACATTTATAAGTTACACTTGATCCCAGGCAGACGCTCCCTTGCATACCTTTGCAGTGGGAGCATTTGTCTGCCCAGGGGAGTCCTATGTTGATACTGCTTCTTCCAGGACACCAAGGTTCTGTATACAAAGCAAATAAATTATTGAAAGGGGCATTTTAACCCCTACCCTCTTTGGCCGCTTTAGAACTTACGGACAGAGCCTCATTTTTCAAATCTGAAATGTTTCACTTTATGTGGTAATATCTTCAGAATGCTTTTACCTATCCAAGCGATTTTGAGAATTTTTTTTCGTGACACATTATACTTTATGTTACTGGCAAAATTTGCTTAATACATTCAGTATTTAATTGTGAAAAACAGCAAAATTTATCGAAAATTGTAAAAATGTAAATTTTTCTACATTTAAATGTATGTAAGACAGGCAATTATACCACACAAAATAGTTGCTAACTAACATCCCCCATATGTCTTTTTTAAATTGGCAACGTTATTTGAACATTCTTTTATTTTTCTAGGACGTTATAAGTCTAAGAACTTTAGCTGCAATTTCTCAAATTTTCAAGAAAATTTCAAAAGGCTATATTTTCAGGGGCCTGTTCAGTTGTGAAGTGGCTTTGAGGGCCTTATATATTAGAAACCCCCAATAAGTCACCCATTTTAAAAACTGCACCCCTCAAAGTATTTAAAACAGCATTTAGAAAGTTTCTTAACCCTTTAGACTTTTCACAGGAATGAAAGCAAAGTAGAGGTGAAATTTACAAATTTTTTTGCAGAAATTCATATTTTATCCATTTTTTTTGTAACACAGAAGATTTTACAAGAGAAACGCAACTCAATATTTATTGCCCAGGTTCTGCAGTTTTTAGAAATATCCCACATGTGGTCCTAGTTTTCTTATGGACTGAAGCACAGGCCTCAGAAGCAAAGGAGCACCTATTGAATTTTGGGGTCTTCTTTTTATGAGAATATATTTTAGGCACCATTTCAGGTTTGAATATATCTTGTGATGCTAAAACATTGAAAACCACCCACAAGTGACTAACTACACCGCATGAGAAAATTATCTAGGGGTATAGTGAGTATTTTGACCTCACAGGTTTTTTTGCATAAATTATTGGAAGTAGGCAGTGAAAATGAAAATCTAAATTTTTTCCAATAAAATGTAGGTTTAGCACATTTTTTCTCATTTTCACAAGGACTAAAGGAGAAAAAGTAACATTTGTAAAGCAATTTCTCCCGAGTAAAACAATACCCCACATGTGCTCATAAATGGCTGTTTGGACACACAGCAGGGCTTAACTGTGAAAACGCCCAAAAAGTGACTCCATTTAGGAAACTACACTACACTTGAGGAATTCATCTTGAGCATTTTGACCCCACAGGTGTCTCATAGATTTTATTAGGATTGGGCAGTGAAAATGTACGAAAGTACGAAAACACCCCATATGTGGTCACAAACCACATATGAAGCCCAGATTTTGCTGTATTGATTTCTTGGCACCATGTCGCTTTTGCAAAGCCCCTAAGGTACTAGTATAGTGGAAACTGCCTAAAAGTGACTCCATTCACGATATACACCCGTGAAGAATTAATCTAGGGGTGTAGTGAGCATTTTGACCCCCACAGGTGTTTCATAGACTTTATTAGAATTGGGCAGTGAAAATAAAAAAAATTCCTTTTCTTCAATAAGACGTATCTTTAGCTAAAAAAAATTCATTTTCTCAACAAATAAAGGAAAAAAAGAATCCCAACATTTGTAAATAAATTTCTCCCAAGTACGGCAATATCCCATTTGTGGTCATAAACTGCTGTTTGGGCACACAGCGGGGCTCAGAAGGGAAGGAGCGCCATTTGGCTTTTGGAGTGCAGATTTTGCTGGATTGGTTTCTGAGCGCTATGTCACATTTGCAAAGCCCCTGTGGGACCAAAACAGTGGAACCCTCAGAAGTGACCCCATTTTAGAAACTACACCCTCAAGGTATTCACCTAGGGGTGTAGTGAGCGTGTTAACCCCAAAGGTTTTTTTCAGAAAATTTTATTTTTTTGCATAGATATGCCAATATGTGGTGCCCTTGTACCACCATAACAAGACAGTTTTCTAATTATTATGCTGTGTTTCGTGGTTTTAGAAACACCCTACATTTGGTCCTAATCTTTTGCCTGGACATTCGACCAGGCTCAGGAGAGAAAGAGTACCATGCGAAGTTGATGCCTAATTTGGCGATTTACAAGGTATTGGTTCACAATTGCAGGGTTCTGATGTGAAATAACAAAAGAATCCCCTGAGAAGTGACCCCAATTTTGGAAACTACACCCCTCAAGGCATTTATTAAGGGGTGTAGTGAGCATTTTCACCCCACAGGTGTTTTGCATAAATGATTGTGCTGTGGAAGGTGCCACTTCAGTGGCAAATATGTTGTTCCACTGGAGACACACATCCCAAAAATTGTTAAAAGGGTTCTCCCGGGTATGGCGATGCCATATATGTGGAAGTAAACTCCTGTTTGGGCACACTGTGGGGCTCAGAAGGGAGGGAGCACCATTTGGCTTTCGGAGCGTGGATTTGGCTTGGTAGTAGTTTTATTTGGAGTTTTACTGGTATTTTAGTTTATAATGTGGGGGCATATGTAAGCTGGGCAGTGTACATCAGGTGCATAGTCAGGTGGTATAATAATGGGGTAAAATAATCCTTAGATGTGTGTTACGCTGTGAAGCAATCCTTTCTGCACAGGCCAGTGTCGCACTGATAAATGGTGTCCTTTCTTATCCCCATTTTGGTCCACACTCCGCACCTTTACAGTTTGGTGGCAAAGTGTTGTCCTAGTATAATACGGGCACCCTCGCTTCCAGCAAAAAAATGTTTGGGTCCTACCCTTCCTGGTTCTCTAATTTTAGGGCTTTGATAAATCGCTTCTTGAAACAGACAAAATGTTCTCCAGGGGCCTGCACAACTAAATATTTTTTATTTCCTGACTTATTGGAGCATTAATTAATTACATTTTTTCATAGACGTAGTGGCATGAGGGCTTTTTTTTTGCGGGACGAGCTGTAGTTATTATTGGTACTATTTTGGGGTACATGCAACTTTTTGATCACTTTTTATCCTATTTTTTGGGAGGCAAGGTGACCAAAAAACAGCAATTCTGGTATAGTTTTTACGTTGTTTTTTCCGCTGTTCACTATGCGTTATAAATTACATGTTAACTTTATTCTGCGGGCCGTTGCGATTCCGGCGATACCAAATTTATAGCACTTTTTTATATTTTACAACTTTTTGCACAATAAAATTACTTTTGTAAAAAGAATGTATTTTTTCTGTCGTCATGTTGTGAGAGCCATAACGTTTTCATTTTTTAGTCGACGAAGCTGTATGAGTGTTTTTTTTTATGTGAGGTGAGCTATAGTTTTTATAGGTACTATTGTTGGATACATGCGATTTTTCTTATCACTTTTTATTCCAATTTTTGTAGGGCATGCATTGATTCTTACAGGTTTTTTTTACGCCGTTTACCACGTGGAATAAATAACATAAGATTTTTATAGTTCAGGCCGTTACGGATGCGCTGATAATATGTATGGTTTATTTTATTTTTTTGTAAATATTAAAGGACTTAATAAGGGAAACAGGGCAATTGTGTTTTATATTATTACTTGAAACTTTTATGATATTTTTTACAACTTTTTTTACACTTTTTTTTACACTTTTATTTAGTCCCACTAGGGGACTTGAAGGTCCAACTGTTTGATGTTTTAATACATTACACTACCTATGTACTGCAATGTATTAGGTCTGTCAGTCATTCACTGACAGTAAGTCGATTAGGCCATTGTTAGGCCTCCTGTTACCATAGCACCAGTCGGCAGCCTTGCTATCGCATGGCAGGGCTGCTGATCTGCTACCAACCACAAAGATGCAGCGATCGCTGCATTTAAGGGATTAATAGCAGGAATCGGAGCTTGCTCTGGCTCTTGCCTTTACAGGTGGATGTTAGCTGTAATATACAGCTGACATCCACCGCTGATGACGCCGGCTCAGCTCCTGAGCCGGCGCCATATTGCCGGCGGCTGCGGAGACCCTTTAGGCCCCGCGTCAGGTCGGGGCCTGCAAGTCTTCCATACTAGGCATACCGGGGGGCCAGTGTTAGGCCTCCGGTTGCCTTTGCAGCCACCGGCACCCCGGCAATTACATTGCTGGGGTGCTGATGAGCTGCAAACACCTTAAATGCAGTGATCGCTTTTGACCACTTCATTTAAGGGGTTAATGGCAGGAATCGGAGCAACCTTCGGTCCTCGCCTTTACCCCAGGGTGTCAGTTATATCATGCAGCCGACAGCCGGCGATAGTTGCACTGACTCAGCTTCTGAGCCGATGTCCACCACTTGTCGTATGGATATTGCAAAATGCAGGATGCACTAGCTTTCCATGACGTATCCATACGACAAATGTCGGGAAGAAGTTAATGACAAAATACATAAGTGAACAAGGTTACTGTGCAGCTAAACATACTAGCAGGCTCTAAGTACAGATGCGTGAAACTCCACAAATAGAGGTTGGTTAGAGGCAAGGCTACAGAAGAAAAAAAACCATATATGAATTAGTGGATTGCCTCACTGGGCGAATGAAAGAGGACCCCTGTGCCGCTTTATTGCTCTCTATGTCGCAAGGCAAATTGTCATGAGGCACTGCAGGGTTAACCATTATTCCATGATCTAAAACCTGAGATAGTTACATAGTTAGTATGGTAGACATATGTCCATCAATTTCAACCAGGTCGGTGGGTGATGTAGACAAAGGGAATGAGAGAAAAAAAGATTTTTCGTTACAATTTGTTTTAAAAGGGAAACCATTCCTTCCTGACACCGCTTATCCATAAGACTGGATCAATATGCAAACATGTATTTTTTGCATTAATCTAAGCATTTACGTTATTTTGTTTGAAAAAATCATCTACACTCTGAAGTTACATAGTTACATAGTTACATAGTTAGTACGGCTGAAAAAAGACACATGTCCATCAAGTGATTTCTACTAAAACCATTTCCAGAAGAGGCTGGACGCAGCCCGCAGGGATTAAGGGAAGCCGACATGACCGTCCTGGTAGGGAAAGGGTTAATTAGGTGAGGGAGAGTTGGAAGGAGCTGGAGGAGGGACGGGGAGGAGTTAAGGGGGACGGGGGGGCCGTTACTGCGCTTCCCGCTGTTTCTCGGCATTGAGCCGGAAGCAGCGGGAGGAGTAACACAAGAACAGTAAGCTCCCCCGTTGCCCGTGCTTTTAGGGATGGCAGAAGCCTTAATGTTAGAGCGGCTGCGTGCCGCTGCTGTGCACCACGGTCCCGGATGGCTAGAGGAGACCGTGGCTGCCATAACGAGGATCCCGGACGCCGTTTCGCCACGTCGGGCACGGCGTTCGGGGTCTGTTGCAAAGGACAGGCTCCCCTCCCCCGGCCCCCTCACGAGCATGGCTATGGCGGCGGGGGGGGAGTCGGCAACAACCGCTCCTGCGCTGGGCGGGCAGAGAGCGTTGCCAGGGGTGACGGCGACGCAGGCCGGGTCGACCCGTCCCTCTCGGCGGTCCCGACCTCCAGAGCGCCTCAGTCCGGAGGCAGTCCCGCGGACACGGCGTCGCAGAGGGAGCCCAATCCCGGACGCTGCAGGCCAGGCAGCTGGGAGGACCGCCCCTTCCCAGGCCCTGCGTCCTGGCAGGAATCCCAGGCCGCGACGGGGTCCGGCGGTAAGCAGGGAGTCGCAGGCTGGGCTCCCTGTCACCCCTCCCCCATCAGATGGAAGATTTGGAGGACAAGGTACGGCCGCCCCGCATGGTGATGTTCCGGCCAGGGGGCAGGCTTCGTCAGGATCGTCTAGACGGACGCCTAGATCTGCAGCGACGTCGAGGCAACAGGTCCGGTCGGAAGTCTGGGTCCCGGCGGTCGGGCGGCAGGTTGCCGGCCCATCGGTCAGCGCGTCCTCATCCCCGTTCCGAAGATGTCGTTGGGATGGACAGTCGTCGGCGAGAGAAGAATTGGAGGAAGGTGAACTGGACGTGTATCGTCGAGGTCAGGATGGTCCGGCTGACGGGAACACAGCGCCTGTGCAGCCCGGTGAGTGTATAACTCCATCATTGTCTTATCCAGCGATTTTTATGTCGGGTGTCGGCGGGGGGGCTGCTAGCATTACATCGGGGGCCGGTAGTGGCGCGGGCGGACGCGACGGAGCGGGTTTGGCAGACTTAGTGGGTTGCTTACGGGAGCTGGTGGGGCGCCTGGACAGGGCCACGGCGCCGGTAGTAACGGAAGTGTCCCCTGCGGTAGTTTGGGAAGGCCCCAGGGACGTGGGATCGTTACAGGCGCGTCCGGTGGCGGCGGTTAGAGAGGCGGTCGCGGTGTCGGTATAGACCGAGGCGCAGAAGGACGGCGATCGAGTGCGTATGGATGATCGTGCTCGGGGGGAGGTGTACGTGTGTTTTGAGGGTCCGTTGGGGGCGCATTTAAAGCAGGAGGTGCGTGATCGGATCTGGAAAGACGAATATGTTGAAATTTTTTCTCTCTTGCCGCTGGCTAAATTTAATTTGGATAAGAGCAAGCGGGATGAGAGTAAAAAGGACGAGGAGGAACGGCGGCGGTATAGGCTTATCCCGCAGACGTTCGTTAATTGGTCGCAGGCGTTCGCCATATTGGCTAGTGTGATAGGGGAAAAGGCGCCGGAAAATTGTTCGGCGTTGTTTTGTTATTTTGATGCCATTGGGGAGGCTCATAGGGCGTATGGGGGTCAGGCGTGGCTGCGATATGATGAGCAATTCCGTCAGCGGAAGGCGGTTCGGCCGGCGATTCGGTGGGACCAGAAGGATATTGCTCTCTGGTTACGGGTTACGGCTCCGGTTAGGCAGTCCTTTCCCGGGAGCGGCGGCCAGGGAGGCCAGTCTAGTCAGATTGGACAAAGCGGCGGGGGAAAGGCGGGGTTTTGCTGGCAATTTAATGAAGGTCAGTGCAAGTTCGGTGCCACGTGCAAGTTCAAGCACGTGTGTTCCGAGTGTAATGGTGCATCACACGGGGCGGAAAAATGTCTGCGAAAAAAGAGGTCAGGGAACCAGCACGGGGCTGGTCAAGGGGGTGTCGCCGGTGAAGGTGGAAAGGATGGCCCCTTATCTAAATGAGTATCCGGATAGGGCGGCAGCTAAGTTGCTTTATGAAGGGTTTCGTGTTGGTTTTGTTATTCCTCCGCCTCCTTATGAGGTTCCGGTTACGCGGAGGAATTTAAAATCGGCTTACTTGCATGCGGAAGTCGTGTCGGAAAAGTTGTTAAAAGAAGTTTCGTTGGGTCGCATGTCGGGGCCATTTGTTGAGTCGCCGGTAAAAGATTTAGTTGTGTCCCCGTTGGGTATTGTCCCTAAACGCGAGCCCGGAAAGTTTCGTTTGATTCAACATTTATCGTATCCCAAAGGTTCGTCGGTAAATGACGGGATTGATCACGAGTTGTGTTCCGTAGTTTATACCTCATTCGATAAGGCGGTGGGGTTAGTGCGGGCTGCGGGTCCAGGGGCGCTGCTAGCAAAAACCGACATCGAGGCGGCGTTCAGGTTGTTGCCGGTCCATCCAGAAAGCCAACGGCTGTTGGGTTGTTTTTGGAATGGGGCCTTTTACGTGGATCGGTGCCTTCCGATGGGGTGTTCTCTTTCTTGTGCATACTTCGAGGCGTTTAGTAGCTTCGTGGAGTGGGTAACGAGGGGAGTATCCGGGGTCGATTCGTTGATCCATTACTTAGATGATTTTTTGTGCGTTGGCCCGGGGGGTTCGCCGGTTTGCGGTAATTTGCTTCATGCACTACAGAAGGTGGCGAGGGATTTTGGGATTCCTTTGGCGCCGGGAAAAACGGAGGGCCCGGTAGCGACGATTTGTTTCTTGGGAATCGAAATAGACTCGGTGGCAATGGAGTGTCGGCTCCCGGCGGATAAGTTGGGTGCTTTGAGGCTGGAGGTTCGACGGGCTTGTAGAATGAAGAAAATGACGCTGAGGGAGCTTCAGTCGCTGCTGGGGAAGTTGAATTTCGCCTGCCGGATTATGCCGATGGGGAGGGTGTTTGGCAGGAGGTTGGCGGCGGCAACGGCGGGAGTGCGCGCGCCGCATCATTTTGTGCGGCTCAAGGAGGAGCACCGAGCTGATCTTCAGGTTTGGGATGACTTCTTGGGCCAGTACAATGGTCGCTCGCTATGGATGGCCCCTGCGCAGGATACGAGTGATTTGAATATTTTTACGGATGCGGCTGGGGCGGGTGGTTTTGGAGCTTACGGGGGAGGTCCGTGGTGCGCGGGTCAATGGCCGGCTAGCTGGGTGTCCAGTGGACTCACGCGGAATCTGGCCCTGCTCGAGCTGTTTCCCATCGTGGTGGCGGCTACCATTTGGGGGGACAGGCTCAGGGATAAGAAGGTCCGTTTTTACTGCGACAACATGGGGGTGGTGCTTGCCATTAATAACATCACGGCATCCTCTCCTCCGGTAGTTCAATTGTTGCGGCATTTAGTGTTGGTGTGTTTGTCATTGAACGCGTGGGTGGTGGCGGTGCATGTCCCGGGTGTACGGAATTGTATCGCTGATGCTCTTTCTCGCTCGCAGTGGGACCGGTTTCGGCAATTGGCACCGGGAGCGGAACGTCTCGGTTTGGCTTGTCCGGAGCATCTTTGGGATCTGGTATCGGTCCCGTAGAGCAGCTGTTACAAAGGTCTTTGGCGCGCGCGACGTGGAGTGCGTATGCTGCTTGTTGGAGGCAGTGGGAGGAGTGGGTAAGAGAGTTGTTGCAGATCGGCTAGAGGTATGGTTGCGTCGATCTAAAACTGACCAAGTAGGGAAGGGAAAACTGTTAGTTTTGTTCGCTCTCCCGGGGTCGGTCATGTGCCCAGTAGAGTGCATGCGGGGTTTTACGCAAAACAGGGGGTCTCCAGATTTGCCTTTGTTACGTCATGTGGACGGGTCGTTTTTGTCCAGGTTTCAGTTTGGAGCTGTATTTAAAAAATGTTTGACGGCGGTTGGTGTTGCGGCAGGCTCATATTCATCTCATTCCTTCAGGTATGTCGCAGCAACGGAAGCGGGGCGCTTGGGGTTGGATGATGAAGGGGTGAGGCGTATTGGTCATTGGGAGTCTAAAAGGTTTAAGTCCTATGTCCGCCCCCATATGTTATGAGTTTGGTTGTGTACGCTTTGCAAATGTTATATTGGTGGTGCCTAATTGTTTTTTCCGTTTCAGATTCGCCTCCGTGTTTGGTGTGGTTGATGGGTCATTCGTACGTGCACTGGGGGGCTTTGAGGGCGGACGTCCGCCCGGATGGTCGCCAGTTGCGCATTCCGCGACAGGATGCGGTTGTGCATTGGCTGGGTTTTAGAGGTATGTCGTGGAGCAGGGTGTTGGCGGAATTCCAGACATATGCGCGGCTGGATAGGGTTCCGGAGGTTTTAGTGTTGCACGTGGGTGGGAATGACTTAGGAGTCCGCCCTTTTCGTGAGTTGGTGCGGGATATCAAACATGATATGTTGTGTTTGTGGCTATCTTATCCCAAGTTGGTGGTAGTGTGGTCGGACATAGTCCCAAGAAAGCATTGGCGGTTAGCTAGATCGGTGGAGAGAGTCAATAAGGCTCGTATAAAAGTTAACCGGGCGGTGTCCCGTTTTGTGGCAAAGAACGGGGGCATTTGCGTGAGGCATAGGGATTTGGAGTCAGGAGTGGGGAATTTTTGGAGAAGTGACGGGGTTCATCTGACCGAGGTTGGCATTGATCTTTGGAGCTTGGCGATAGCAGAAGGCATAGAAAGGGCGGTGGTGGTGTGGAGGAACTCACAGGCTTAAGGTGGTCAAGGCCTGTTTCGCTGTGGCGGGGGGAGTCCTTGAGGCCAGTCAGTACAAAATGGTGGGGGGGTCGCATCGGGGGTATGCGTCCCCCAAAAAAGGTACATGGTTGAAGACTTCATCGGGTGTTATCCCTTTGAAGTGGTCTTCTGGTAGAAGGTATATCACTTGAAGGCTTCATCGGTTGTTATCCCTTTGAAGTGGACTTCTAGTGGTCGGTATATCACTTGAGGGCTTCATCGGGTGTTATCCCCTTGAAGTGGACTTCTAGTGGTCGGTATATCACTTGAGGGCTTCATCGGGTGTTATCCCCTTGAAGTGGACTTCTAGTGGTTGGAGCCATCTGCAGAGGTGAACGGTGCTTCCGAGCTGGTTTACGGCTGGAGGTAATTGGTGGTTTGCAGATGGCTAATTCGGTGTGTTCTTAAAAAGGAACATCTGAAGGGGCTTCAAGGACTTCCTCTGCTCGGGTTAATGTTAACGTTAAATTGTTATTTACGATTCTGACCCATGTTGGGTCATGTGAATTATTAGGAGGAATTCTATGGCGGATTCCTAACTAGTTATCCGAATGTTTCGGATTTAAATTGTTTTTATAAAACTGTGAAATTAATAAACGGCTGCTGTGGCCATTTCACATCCAACCTCGGTGTCACGTGTCTTTACTAAAGTGGGGGTGGGGGGATAGGATGATCTAAGGTTAACGCACGACTCTACCTAGGCAGGTCATGAGGAAGACCATGCAAAACTGCACAGCTCTTACAGTAAAGAAGCCTTTTTACTGCTGGAGATTGAACCTTATTCCCTCTAACCAAAGGGGGTCCTTTTGAGACCTTACAGTGAACAAATTGATCATGTCCCTTCTTAATCCCTTAAGGACACAGCATATTTTGCACTTCAGGACGTAGCCCCATTTTTCCGTTCTGATATGTCACTTTTTGAAAAAATAAGTTTCGAATACTTTTACTCATCCTAGTGATTCTGCAGTGTGTTACATCCGGGAAATACTGCCATCATATGGTCCGTATATCACGGACCGAACACGCTCGTGTGAATCCGGCCTAAGGCCTTATTCACACGAACGTTGAATACGTACATGTGACGGCCTTTAACACAACGGCCGTCACACGGACCTATGCCATTCAATGGGGCCATTCAGACATGCAGTGTTTTTCATGCAGCGTGTTTCCATTGCATGAAACTCACTGCATGTCCTATTTTTTGTGTTTTTTTCAATGGGTGCGTGAAAATCACAGACAGCACACGGACGCACATCCGTGTGCTGTCCGTGATTCACACACTAGTTCATAAGAAATGAAGAGAAAAAAAATAAAAATAAAGAAATGTGTACATAAACAGACATCAACAACTGATGCCACACGGAACACACATGGCTGGCACACAGAAATGCAACGCTTTTCAAAAAGTGGAAAACTTTCATATGCAAACACTTCCAACCCACTGAGATCAAAGATCTGATGACACCGTTCTATTACACTTCTTGGTATTTGACGAGGGATGTGGCAGGAACGTTAGGAGCTTTGAAGGGATGACTTTTGGCAATATATGAAGGTCATGTCTTGGGGGTGGCATGAGTCTCTTGTGCTTTCATATACCTAACCTTTTATATGTAACTACTTTAAAATGTATACATTGGTATTACACTATCCGGATGTCAGGGGGGAGGGGGGTGTTTTTTTAAAATTATGTTTTATTATGTTTAATTTGTTAAATTTATTAACTCTGTTTATGAGAATTTTGTCGAATTACTTTGTATACTGTACGTGTTATTGTATCAAAGAGTCTGATTGATCCAACTGTATTGTCCGATATATTGTCATACAATTGTTCTTTTTTTCTGAAAAATCAATAAAAAGTTGTTATAAAAAAAAAAAAAGAAATGCAGCGCATGACTAACGTGTCCGTTTTTTGCAGACGCAAAACTGACACATTCGTGTGAAGGAGGCCTAAATGTATTCAAAACAGCATTTAGGTAGTTTGGTAACCCTTTAGGTGTTTAACAGGAATTAAACCCTTCCCACTGTACGTGAAGGAGATGGAGCTAGCTCAGGAGCTGAGCCAGCGCCATCACCGCCGGATGCCAGCTGTATGTTACATCTGGTACCCCGATGTAACGGCCAGGACCGGAGCTAGCCTCCGATCCGGCCAATTAACCCCTCACATGCTGCGTTCAATAGAGATTGCAGCATATGAGGAGTTTTTAGCCACTGGCACCCCAGTAAAGTGATCGCTGGTTTGCCGATGACTGCAAAGGCAACCGGAGGCCTAATACTGGCCTCCCGATCTGCCAGCAATGGAAGCCTCCTATGCCACTAAAAGGCTTCTGATACCATCGGCAAGATGGCGCCGGCTCAGCTTCCGGCTCAGAAGCTGAGCTGCCGTAATCAGCAGTGGGTGTCCGCTGTATGTTACAGCGGACACCCCGCTGTATCGGCAGGAACTGGACCTAGCTCAGATTCCTGCCATTAACCCCTTCGATGCAGCCATCCAATGCAATCGCTGCATCTTAGCGGTTTGTAGCAAATCGGCAGCCTGCCATGCGATGGCAAGGCTGGCGACTGCTACTATGGCAACAGGAGGCCTAACAATGGCCTCCTGTCTGCCATTACGGAAGCCAATTAGGCCCCGCCCAGAGGCGGAGCCTGATTGGCTTGCTGTCAGTGAACAACTGACAGTTCCAATACATTGCACTACATAGGTAGTGCAATGTATTAGAACATCAAACAAACAGTTGGATCTTCAAGTCCCCTAGTGGGACTAAAGAAAAGTGTAAAAAAAAGTGTAAAGTTGTAAAAAATACAATAAAAGTTTCAAGTAATAAAATAAAACACAATCGCCCTTTTTCCCTTAGTCATTTATTATTGAAAAAATAATAAACCATACATATTTGGTATTGCTGCGACCGTAACGACCTGAAATCTAAAAATATTATGCTATTTATCCCGCGCAGAGAACGCCGTAAAAAAAAAAAACCCTAAAAAATACTTCAATAATTGCTGTTTTTTTGGTCACTTTGTCTTCCAAAAATTTAAATAAAAAGTGATCAAAAAGTCGCATGTCTCCAAAAATGGTACCTATAAAAACTATAGCTCGTCTCGCAAAAAACAAGCCCTCATACAGCTCCGTCAACAAAAAAATAAAACGTTATGGCTCTCACAACTTGGTGACAGAAAAAATACATTCTCTTTACAAAAGTAATTTTATTGTGCAAAAAGTAGTAAAACATAAAAAAGTGCTATACATTAGGTATCACTGGAATCGGACTGACCCGCAGAATAAAGTAAAGATGTAATTTATTATGCGTGGTGAACGCTATATAAAAAGAACAAAAAAAATTGCCAGATTTGCTGTTTTTTTGTGTCACCTTGCCTAAAAAAAGGATAAAAAGTGATCAAAAAGTCGCATGTACCCCAAAATGATACCAATAATAACTACAGCTCGTCCTGCAAAAAAACAGCCCTCATACCACTACGTCTATCAAAAAATTAAATACGTTAAGGCTCCAATAAGTCTGGAAAGAAAAATATCCAGTTGTGCAGCCCGAGGGGAACATTTCTTCTGTTTCAAGAGGCAAATTATCAAGGCACTAAAATTAGGGAACCAAGAAGGGGAGGGACCAAACATATCTGCTGGTTGCGAGGGCGTCCGTATTATACCAGGATAACACTTTCCAGCCAAATTCCCCAAACTGCAAATGTGCGACACAGCCCTGTACAGAAAGGATTGTGTCACAGCGTAAAACACACATCTACTGATTATATTACCCCATTATTATACCACCTGACTATGCCCCTGATGTACTCTGCCCAGCTTATATATGCCCCACATTATAAACGGAAACACCAGTAAGAATCCAAACAAAACTACTACCAAGCAAAATCCACGCTCCAAAAGCCAAATGGTGCTCCCTCCATTCTGAACCCTACAGCGTGCCCAAACAGCAGTTTACTTCCACATATATGGCATCACAATACCTGGGAGAACCCTATTAACAATTTTTGGTCTGTTTCCCTAGTGGCACAAGCTGGGCACGACATATTTGCCACTGAAATGGCATATCTAGGGAAAAATTTTACTTTGCACCTTCCACAGCGCAATCATTTATGGAAAAGAACTGTGGGGTGAAAATGCTCACTACACCCCTTAATAAATGCGTTGAGGGGTGCAGTTTCCAAAATGGGGTCACTTGTCAGGGGTTTCTTTTATTATTTCACATCAGAGCTTCTGCAATTGTGAACCAATACTGTGTAAGTCGCCAAATTAGGCCTCAATTTTACATGGTACTCTTTTACTCTTCAGCCTGGTCGAATGTCCAGGCAAAAAATTAGGGCCACATATAGGGGGATTCTAAAACCGGGAAACACAGCATAATAATTAGAGTTGTCTTGTTATGGTAGCACAAGCTGGGCACCACATATTGGCATATCTATGGAAAAAAATCCCATTTTCACTCTGCATTATCGAGTGCACACCAATTTCTGCCAAACACCTGCAGGGTTAATATACTCACTACACCCCTAGTGGAATACCTTCAGGGGTGTTGTTTCCAAAATGGGGTAACTTCTGGGGGATCCAGTGTTTTGGTCCCACAGGGACTTTGCAAATGTGACATAGCTCCCAAAAACCAAATGCAGCAAAATTTGTACTCTAAAAGCCAAATGGCGCTCCTTCCCTTCTGAGCCCTGCCGTGTGCCCAAACAGCAGTTTATGACCATGTGTGGGGTATTGCCGTACTCTGGAAAATTTGCTTTACAAATGTTGGGGTTCTTTTTTACCATTATTTGTTGAGAAAAGGAAAAATGTTGAGCGAAATCTACGTCTTATTGAAGAAAAAGGATTTTTTTTTTATTTTCACTGCCCAATTCTAATAAAATCTATGAAACACATGTGGAGTCAAAATGCTCACTACACCCCTAGATGGATTCTTCAAGGGGTGTAGTTTTGTGAATGGAGTCTCTTTTTTGGCGTTTTCACTGTTTTGGTCCCTCAGGGACTTTGCAAATGTGACATGGCCTCCGCAAACCATTCCTGCTAAATTTGAGCGCCAAAAGCCAAATGGGGCACTTTCCCTTCTAAGCCCTGGTGTGTGTCCAAACAGCCGTTTATGACCATATTGTTTTACACAGGAGAAATTGCTTTACAAATGTTGCGGTGCTTTTTCTCCTTTAGTCCTTGTGTAAATTAGAAAAAATTAGCTAAACCTAGATTTTCTTTTGAAAGAATGTCGTTTTCATTTTCACGGCCTACTTCCAATAACTTCTGCAAAAAACTTGCGGGGTCAAAATGCTCACTATACATCTAGATAATTACCTCAAGGGGTGTAGTTTCCAAAATGGGGTAACTTTTGGGGGATTTCCACTGTTTTGGCACCGCAAGAGCCCTTCAAACCTGACAAGGTGCCTAAAATCCTCTAGGTGCTTCTTTGCTTCTGAGGCAGGTGCTTCAGTCCATTAGCACACTAGGACCACAGGTGGGATTTTTCTAAAAACTGCAGAATCTGGGCAATAGATATTGAGTTGCATTTCTCTGGTTAAACTTTCTGTGTTACAAAAAAAAAATTGATTAAAAATGAATTTCTGCAAAAAAAAAATTACATTTGAAAATTTCACCTCTACTTTGCTTTCATTCCTGTGAAACATCTAAAGGGTTAAGAAACGTTCTCTATGCTGTTTTGAATACTTTGAGGGGTGAATTTTTTAAAATGGGGTGACTTATTGGGGGTTTCTAATATATAAGACCCTAAAAGCCGCTTCACAACTGAACTGGCCCCTGTAAAAATAGCCTTCTGAAATTTTCTTGAAAATGTGAGAAATTGCTGCTAAGGTTCTAAGCCTTGCAATATCCTAGAAAAATAAAAGGATGTTCAAAAAACGATGCCAATCTAAAGTAGACATATGGGGGATGTTAATTAGCAACAATTTTGTGTGGTATTAATATTTGTCTTACAAGAAGATACATTTAAATGTAGAAAAATGCTAATTTTTGCATTTTTTCACAAAATTTTGGTGTTTTTCACAATTAAATACTGAATGTATCGAGCAAATTTTGCCAGTAACATAAAGTCCAATGTGTCATGAGAAAACAGTCTCAGAATTGCTTGGCTAGGTAAAAGCATTTTGAAATTATTACAACATAAAGTGAAACATGTCAGATTTGAAAAATGAGGCTCTGTCCTGAAGGTCAAATGTGGCCAAAAGAGGGAAGGGGTTAAGTGGTAGTGAAATTCACAAATGGCATTATTTTTGCAAAAATGTAATTATAATCCATTTATTTCTGTTAAACATGTTAACAGAGAAAAACAACTTGATATTTATTACCCAGATTCTTCAGAGATATCCTACATGGCGTAAAAACCACATCATAATGCATTTTTTTCGGATGGAATTTCCGCTGCGGAAAGCAGCGGTAAAAAACACTCATACTTGCGTAGGCCGTTGTTATGACGACCTGTCCCTCCTGCGCAGTCCGGTCTCCCTGGATGAAGCTACAGCCGATGTGACAGCTGAAGCCTGTGATTGGCTGCAGCGGCGGTCACATGGGGTGTAACGTCATCCTAGGAGGCTGGCCCTCTGATGTAATCCAGGCCGGCGTCCTGGGATGACGTATCATCGCTTGTGACAACCACTGCAGCCTGTGATTGGCTGCAGTGGTCACATGGAATGCAACGTCATCCCAGGAGGCCGGACTGCAGGAAGAAGGAGGGTGTTCTGGGTAAGTATGACTTTTTTTTCCTGTCGTTGCAATTATTGCGGTGCAAACGCTGCGAATATTCCGCAAAAGTCGCAACACTTGGCTTTCTGTTTCAAGTTTTGCATCCCCATTGAATTCAAAGGGGAAAACCTGCAACGGAAAATCAACAAAAACGCGTTTTTTTTCCGCAGTCTGGGCATGAGATTTTCTGAATCTCATACACTTTGCTGCTACTGAAAATGCTGCGGAATTTCCACACAGAATTCCGTTGCGGAAATTCCACAGCGTTTTCCGCGTGGGAACCCAGCCTTAGTGTGCTACTTGACTCAAAGAGAGGTCTCAAGAAAGAAGGAGCACCTTATAGATTTTGGGGCCTTCTTTTTATTAGGATGTTTACCAGGGATCATTTCATGTTTGTAGAGGGCTTGAGGTGCCAAAACATAAGAAACACCCCAAAAAAGACCCCATTTTGGAAACAACCCCTCGAGGAACTTATCCAGTGGTGAAGTTAGTATTTTGACCCCACAGGTGTTTCATAAAGTTTATTAGAATTGGGCCGTAAAAATAGATTTTTTTATCAAATAATATGTAGTTTTAGCTCAAAATTTTTATTTTCCACAATGGAAGGAGCACCATTTGGCTTTTGGAGTACAGATTTTGGTAGAATGGTTTTCTGAAGCCATGTCGCATTTCCAAAGCCCCTGAGTTACCGGTACAGTGGAAACCCCCAAAAAGTGACACCATTTAGGAAACTACACCCCTCAAGGTATTCTTCTTGAGGTGTACTGAACATTTTGATCTCACAGGTGTTTTGCACAAATTAGTATGCAATGAATGTTACAGAGTGAAAATTGTTTTTTTTCCCCCCTATGGTGCCTAATATGTGGTGCCCAGCTTGTGCCACTGTGAAAAGACAGCCCTAATTATTATGCCGTGTTTTCTGATTTTAGAAACACCGTACGTGTGGTCCTAATCTTCTGCCTGTACACACGACAGGACTCAAAGCGCACAATGCGCATATGAGGCCTTATTTGGTAAATTAGACAGCATTGGCCACTAATTGCAGGGGTTTTGAGTACAAATAATAGAATAAACCTCCAAGAAGCGACCCTATTTTGAAAAATACACCCCTCACACTATTCATCAAGGGGTGTAGTGAGCATTTTGACTCCACAGGTATTTTCCAGAAATGTATTCTCAATGGATGTTGCAGAGTAAAAATTAAAATCTTTCCACAGATATGTAATTTCTGTACCAAAAATGTTGTGCCACTAAAAACACACATCCCATTGATAGTTAAAGAGGCTCTGTCACCAGTTTATAAGTGCCTTATCTCCTACCTAGTCTAATAGGCGCTGTAATGTAGATAATATTTTTTTTTATGTTTGTTTTTTTTTAAACGTTTATTTTTGACCGAGCTATGAAAATGTTTTGTTTTATACTAATTTGTTCTAAATGCCCAACTGGGCGTTTTTTACTTTTGACCAAGTGGGCGTTGTAAAGGGAAGTGTATGATGCTAACCAATCAGCGTCATACACTTCTCTTCATTCATGTCCAGCTGTATCTACATTACAGCGCCAGTAATACACGATATGTGGTCATAAACTGCTGCCATTGTTTTTTTATTTTTATGGCATTCTCCATGCTGTATAAACGATATGTTAGCTTTATTCTGCAGGTCGATACGATTACGGCGATACCAAATTTATATAGTTTTTTTTTCATGTTTTACTACTTTTACACAATAAAAACACTTTTTCTAAATCATGTTTTTATGTTGCCATATTGTGAGAGCCATAACATTAACATTTTTATGTCAATGAAGCTGTATCAGGGTTTGTTTTTTGCGGGAGTTATAGTCTTTATTAGTACCATTTTGGGGTAAATGCAACATTTTAATCAACTTTTACCCAATTTTTTGGAGTCGAGGTGACCAAAAATAAGCAATTCTGGGGTTTTCTTTTCAACAGCTTTATCTGCGTGGGATAAATAACATGATATTTTTATAGTTCAGGTCTCTATAGACGCAGCTATACCAATTACATAAATTTATTATTTTTTCCAATTATAAAGGACTTGATAAGGGGAAAAAAGGCAATTTTTTTGTATTTCTAACTTGAAACTTTTTAAAATTTAAGTTTTCTAAAACCCTTTTTTTAACTTTTTTAACTTTTTTTTTAGTTTCATTAAGAGACTTGAAGACCTTTATAACTGATTGCCTGTACAATACACTGTACTACTTATGTGGTATATTATAGCCGGCTTCTGCCGTGAACAGTGGGGGAACAACTGCTGTGCAGCACCAGTATGGCAAATCGGGCAAACCCATTCCCAGCCATACGTCCTGGGGACGGGAAGGGGTTAAAGAGGATCTGACAGCTCTGCTGGCATGTCAGTTTTAGGCCAAATGCACACGATGCATATTATGTGCGGATTTGCCGCAGTGTAATGCAGTACCAGCAAGTAAATGATATTACAAGTAATCTCATCTACTCGTTGCAGAATTTTTGCGCATGTAAATTGACCTGTTGGGCGGATTTTAAAATCCACAGCATGTTAATTTATCTAGCGTGTCCGCCTGCGAATTCTATCTAATAAGTTTATTTTAAAAAAGCACCAAAATACGCAGAATAAGAACCACACCTATTTCCGCATCACAAAGAAATCCAGAAATGCACTATTAGGTGCGAATATTACCTGCATTTACCTGCAATTTTGATACAGATTTTCTGCACCAAATTATGCAATGTGTGCATGTAGCCTTACTAAATACTTCTATTTTCCATAAAATATTAAATCTAGAGTATCATTCTTTTTTAACTCTGCATTGTGCTGTTCTTCTGTTACTCTTCCTTGAAATTTCTGGATAAATTGGCAACTGGGTGTTAGTAGTTGGGGGTGTGTCTTAGAATCTTCTCTTAGAACTCGTAGTGCCGTTCCTCTGTTATTCCTCTTAGAAAAGGTATGACTAAAATTGACAACTTGATGCTATCATTCCTCTTGGTAAAGGGGTGTGTCCCTACATTCATATACTGTCAGCACTGATTGGACAGAGTCAGCCTGACTCTGTCCAATCAGTGCTGACAGTATATGAATGTAGGGACACACCCCTTTACCAAGAGGAATGATAGCATCAAGTTGTCAATTTTAGTCATACCTTTTCTAAGAGGAATAACAGAGGAACGGCACTACGAGTTCTAAGAGAAGATTTACCAAATTATTATTTCATACAAGTATTTACTAAAACAAACAGAGATGACAGGTCCTCTTTAAATGTTTCCTATCAGGAATAAATCAATTATTTTAACATAACTGAAGTTCTCATGCTGGTCCTAGGAACTGAACTGCATATTCTAGATGAGGCAGCACTAATGCTTTGTAAAGCAGTAAGATTATGCCTCTGTCTCCTGCTGGCCTTAGAAGCAGCTGATTGACATTACACGCTGTTATTTAGTCTATGATCTACAAATACACCCAGATCCACTAGTATCTCTCCCAGTTTTACACCCCTTAGGACATATACATGAGTGCATGCAGATTATTAGTATCCAGATGCATAACTTTACATTTATCCACATCTAATCCCTTTTGCCTAGTGGATGCTCGGTTGGTCTGTAATTTATAAACATCTTTCATAGACTGTATTACTTTTAGCTTGGTGTCAATTTTGGCAAAGACCCTTAGAGGCTAATGAGTTAATACTCTATTTTCGAGCTACAGATCCCCACACCATGCTAACACGCATTCACACAAAGTCTTCCTATCATGTCAGGGTCCAGACTATGCAGCGATAAACATTAAGATTTAATTCCCAGTATAAAATCATCACAGATCTATCACCTTTTCTAATGCACATTAGAAAATGACTCTCCCTAATTTGAAAGAAACCATCATGACTTTCACCACTTTCTCATGCACAGTCATCCAAATATAGGTCACTAGGATGGCTTGAACACTGCCGATCATATTTGTAATCGCAGAGAACATGAATACTTGTCTGCGTCACTTCCCATTATCATACAGACTGTAGTGTGTAGAACTGGCAGGTATGGAGTATATGACATACAATCCACTATTACACTTTTTGCCTGAAATATAAAGCAGAGGCCTCTTCCTCTGTATGTTTCTTTTCTATCTATGCACTGAATATGACAATTATATGTTGGTCTTACATTTTATTAACGGAAGCCAGCACTGCAGGCATTGAATAACCTTAATTTTTCCCGTTCTTCTGGCATCCTAGAAGGCCAGTTAGTGTGTTTGATCTCAAGACCAACATATGAATAGATAGCAGCCTGAGCTTTCAAATCAATAATTACAATAAATGTAGCTGCTATTATAATAATTCCGGAGGGTGGTGATTAATTGCTCAGCGGTTCAGAGTCCCAGTCACAGTTCCCTGGTATCCCACTGGGGTCAGCAGCAGGAAAGGCTGGTAATACATAGAATTTAGCAGCAGGCTGATTGGGGGTTCTTCCAAAGTCACGGCGGAGGGAGAGAGAGATATCAAGCAAAGGAGCAATGAGATGATATATGTATGTAGTCTTATATTTAAATATAGAGAAAAAGAATAGGATGGAAAGATGCTATAAAAATAAAGATTTTTCTCTATTAAGGGGGTTGTGTCATGAAGACAACCCCTTCTAAACTTTAATCTGGCTTCTCTATTCCCTGATGATGAGAAACTATCGCTGGGAGAAGCCGTGTGCGGCCAGACTAGTAGCAGTAAGTGGCAGCTATTTAAATGAATGGCGGTCCATGTAATGCACCCCACCTTTATAACATGAATACGCCCAAATAAGACATATGGAAAGGAATTGTCTTCATGAGGAACCGTCACTCAGAGCAAAGAGTAGCACTTGCGATCGCGGCGCCAGGGGATATAAATGTCGGTTTCTCAGTCATGCAGCTTGGTATGGTTATGATGCCCTCACCTATATCACGCTGTCAGCAGTTTTGAGGCCTCAAAACTGCCTTCAGATTTCCTTCAAACTCAAACTTCTTCTATCAAGCCATAGGGGAGAATTTTATCAATGGCTCTAAACCAGTATTATGGTGTAGAAAAGTGGCAAATTATGGCGCAAGCTATATTTGCACATATGGCCGGCCTTAGATACGTTCGACCAGTGCCGTCGCACAGAGCGCCAGCCGCCACACTGCAAGAGGGGCACCAGAGGGTGTGTGTATCCCCGCGCCATTGCAACTACCAGTGGGTCAGGTGCCACTCACTAACTGCACCCAGGGCCGGCCTTAGGCAGTAGCCTTTCCAACCGGGCGCTTCTTCACTTGGTGGCCATCGCTACCTCTGTAGCAGCCATGATGGCTGCTAGCGGCGACACCGGGCATGAGGGTGGTGGCGCCGCTAGCAGCCGCTGCGACTGCTATAGTGGTAGCGACGGCACTATAGCAGAGAAGGGAGGTATCTCCCTGCTCTGCTATCTACTAGCGCCACTGTAGCTCCCTGAAGGAGCGGAATCCCCATGTGGCCGGGGATTCCGCTCCTGGAGCGCTGGTTGATGCCTCTGTCATACAAGAGGCTGTGTGGCGCTACCTACAGGGGGAATCTGTGAGTGGTAGGCTGATGGTCATTTTACTGTGAGTGGTGGGCTGATGGTCATTTTACTGTGAGTGGGGGCTGATGGTCATTTTACTGTGAGTGGGGGTGATGGTTTTCAAGTGGTTTCCGCCTCTGAACTCCAATTGAAATTAATGGGAGGCAGAAAATACCTGCGTCGCTCGTTTGGAGCTTTTTTGCCTGCGTCTTTTGCATTCGCTTCAACAGCTTAAGAAAAAACACAAAAAAAAGGTCACACAACGCTGTCAGTTGCTGAAGGAATTTTGAGGCAGATTTTTTTTGCCTTACAAAAAACGTGTGTGAACAGACCCTACGAGTGTAGTGCTTGCTCTTAGACTATTTCTGTCTTTCTCGAAACAATTTTTGATAGGGGGGCCCTGAGGAAATTTTATTTTTCCATTGCTGCCTCGAGTCCGAAAAGGTTGGGAACCTCTGTACTAGGCAACAAGATCCCGTCATGGTGCAGCTCAGTTCGTCATGGGAATGGGGCCTAGGCTAGTACAATTTTTGTTTGGGGGCACTGTCTACAAGGGGGAGGTGGGGGACTGTATGGCACTGTCTACAAGGGGGAGGTGGGGGACTGTATGGCACTGTCTAGAAGGGGGAGGTGAGGGGGCTGTATGGCACTGTCGACAAGGGGGATGTGGGGGGGGGGGCTGTATGGCACGATCTACAAAAAGAAGGTGGGGGATTATAGCATTGTCTATAGGGAGGCTATATGGCAAAATCTACAGGGAGGGCGCTATACTGTGTGGGGGCCACTAAGCGGACATTATACTGTGTAGGGGTACTACATAATACTGTGGGCACAGAGGACAAAATACTGTGTCCATGAAGGGGTTGTAATATATTATATTATTAAATATTATTATTATTATTATTATTATTATTATTATACTGTATGGGGGCACTAAAGGGGCATTATAATTTTTTTATGGGGCATTTTGTTTTAATGATGGGTGTGGGCGCCGAAAGATAATTTCGTACAGGGCGTCATCTATCCTAGGGCCGGCCCTGTTTGCACAATAATTTACTGTTTTACGCCACCTCTGCCACTTTTTAAAAAGTGAATGGGGCGAAGCCTATCGTGGACTGACAAATTCACCATAGTTTGCGTCTGATACTGGCAATTAAATTATATACATTTCCCTTTCTGGTGCAAGGACTTCAGAAGATGCGTCAAATTTATTAAGTGGTGTAGCCACATCTTACTCCTGTGGGATTCATACTGAAACTGAGACTTCATACTGAGTCTTAGTAACTCTTTCCCATAGTACTAAGTCATTAAAAACCCTTTAACACACATTAGCTGTGTTTTCCTTCTTATATTTTTCTCATCTTCTTGTAAATTTATTTTCCTTATTCTCTCCAGTATCTTGCCATGAGACCTTACGCGATATTTTATCTTCTTCCCAGGTGGTTCTTTAAATTCTTGTCCCAATTTCAACCTTAAAGGTTGCAATATATTATTGCAAAAACAAATGGAGCTCATAGGATTGGGGGAGATCCTTATATCTATGGCTTAGATGGCCTTACCGGTATGTGATCTGTGTGTATAGGTTGCATCACTATTCACTACTGAAGGGGGCACCCCTAGTCCCAAACTTGCTGTCTGAACTCATGGGAAAGCTTCTGCATGGGATTAGATACATTCCCTAGTTTATTGCTTGGAGAGTGCTATTTAGGCAACTATCTGCCAGTATAGTTATTTTGGCTCCATAAGGCACACCATGAGAGAGGGTATCAATGGAAGATACTGCAGAGAACACATCTAACCTAAGGCAGGCCCTGACTACCTTACTATATGGTTGTCACTTCATAAAGAGGTGGGGACAGGTATCCTAACGCAGCAAAGATGAGCTCTGGAGAGAAATTGGATATAGTCCTATAGATGTGTGACTGCAAAAGATATAAAATCACTCACACCGTACTCTAAATTGGAGAGACCATATTCTTATTGAGTTTATTTTCAAGGGTGTTGGACATTGCTGTACCTGTCATATAGTTGCATAGCTTATTAATTCCATTTTTAGCACTCATCCCGTTCCGCTAGACTTGCCTATGTAATCCCTCTACTCTCAGACCTCATGCACACGACCATAAGGGTCGCAAATACGGATCCGACAGCTGCAGATATACATCCATAGCTGTCCACAAATGCAGAAGCGCCTATAGAGTCCGTGCCGCAATTGCGGACAATAGGACATGTTCTATATTTTGCGGCTCATTTCTACGGCACCGACACACATCCGTAAATATACGGAAAGGTGTCGGTGGCCAATAGAAATGAAAGGGTCCGTAATTTCATCGGCTGAAAACTACGGTCGTGTGCATGGGGCCTCAGTCTTCCTTCATTTTTTTTCTACCATATACTTGCAGCTACCAGAGTATTTTTTAGTAAAATCTTAGAAAAGACACCATGACCCACGTGGTCTATATAAATCTTTTTAATGAGCAACTGTCTCCAATCTGTGGCTCTGTTGGGAGTTGTAGTTTCCCCACAGCTGGAGAGCTTTAGATTGGAGTCCATTGCATAAGGCATGTTGTTTTCAGCTCTCATTTTACCAGTCCAGCAAACTATAGCTTGATACAATGTACTAATAATTCAAGACAAATGAATTTAATAAAGCTGCATAACAGATTAATTGCTGCTTTCTTTGTCATTTAATATTGCACTTATTTGCTTTACTGTGATAAATTTATTTTACGGACAAAACAGTCATTATGCAGTCAATAAAAATGGACAGAAAATAAAATTAGGTCTTAAGACAAATCAAGTAATAAGACAATAGACTGCTTCCTCTAATTGCAGTTGAAACAAAACCCATACATCTTACTGATACAGAATTTTTTTGTTTGTCCATCCTTATTATTTAGTATTAAATTTAGTGAGATATGTATCCGTAGACATATTTAAAGAATAACAAGTCATATTTTATTTCTAGGCATTGCAATGAATGAGGTGTGAAGATGATATCTGTTACAGTGAGAGGGTGTTTTTTCTACTCATTATTATTATTATGGCGCTATCATGTTTTGTAGTGCTGTACAGAGCATACACTTACATTGGTCCCTGTGGAGCTTACTATCTAATTCAGTGATATTAAATCATTATAGACAATTAAACTAAAGCTTTGTTCACATCTGCGTCAGTGTCACGTTCTGACGTTCCGTCTGAGATTCCCGTGAGAACGGGACCCTGACTGAAACAAACAGAAACCATAGGTTTCTGTTTGCATCACCATTGATTTCAATGGTGACGGATCTGGTGCCAATGGTTTCTGTTTGTCGCAGTTGTGCAAGGGTTCCGTAATTTTTGACGGAATCAATACTGTAGTCGACTACGCTATTCATTCCGTCAAAACTACGGAACCCTTGCACAACTAAGACAAACAGAAACCATTGGCACCGGATCCGTCATCATTGACATCAATGGTGATGGAAACGGATGCACCTATGGTTTCCATTTGTTTCAGTCAGGTCTCCGTTCTTATGGAAAGCTCAGACGGAACGTCAGAATAGAGCCCTGATGCAGATGTGAACGAAGCCATAGCTTATTTTTTTTTGGGGGGGGGGGGGGGTGAATAGGAGACAATCATACAATCATACTCCATGGAGATGTCTTCTCGGCTGGACTCAGTTGCATGGCAACAGCGCTAGTCACTGAGCCACTGTGGTTACTATTAAAGATGTATGGTTAACATCGATTGCATTTCTATAAGCTGTACCATCATTGTCTGAATGGTGAGGGTCCCCCGCTGATGCCCAGAACAAAGGGGAAGCGACCCCTTTCTTTTTATTACCAGGCCCTGTATCGCACCGCTTACAGTTTCTACACAGTGCCCTATTGGATTTGACACTGTGTAGGAGAGAAGTCGAAGGGTCAGCTTTGCTTTATCAAGCGACATGGTCCCTTTGAATCATTAGTTAGGCATCCAAAAGTCACATCGCCTCTTTCCGACCAGACATTGATGACATATATCAATGTTCCATCAATGTTAATAGTCAGAATACCCCATTAAAGGCAGTCTGTGGGTAGTTTGAAGAACCATGGCCTACTACTGCACTTCTGCACTTTAGTGTATTAGGTACAACGTTGCAAAGTGACTGGCAACCTGTGTATTATACCCTAACTTAGCATAACAATAGGATAGCATATGGTTGTCTTTGGCCTGCTTTCATCTATAGTGAGCTATCTTCCCTTCTGCTGGGACTCCCCGGCTTGGCTGGTGGGTTTCATCTGAATAGCACATTGGTATATGAGTGCCTCCCTTTGCAGCTGTGACTTACACATTGGTTGAAAATCCGAACTGTCAGCATGAATCACCATTTGCAGAGGCACTTTGGAGTCTACAAATGATGAGGCATAGGGGGTCGGCTTAAGCACTCAGCAGGAACGGGACTCACACTGGCAGTATGAATCCCTTGATGTTAGGGATGATGTGTCGGGGGAGGTAGTGCCACTAGGTACCTATCTCCACATGTAATTTAATCAGACAAAGACGTAGGTGGTGGAAATCTATTAAAAGAAGCACAAAAAAATATCAGCATATTACGATTATTAAACGGAAAATTATTAGTGGAATGTTTTTTATTAATCAGTTTCTCCTTATTTATAGATGTTTTAGACTTTTTTTTATATGTAAGAAATCATCAGTTCAAATCTATGCAAACGTGTTGTACTGGATATTATGGAGAGTACCATGAGTGGGCCAGAGGGTCCAGGCAATGATGAATGGCGTACAGGACAATCACTAACTTGCTCCTGTATAGAATTTGCTGACTATGGGAATCCTACACCCTCGAGAGCTGAGAGAGCCTGTAGCCTACACATTGCAAAATGTGTTATTGGAGGACAGGTGTTACAACGGAAGACATCAAGCTCTGGGGAAAGCCTTTGTCTCATTTATTAACCATTTTCTGAGGAGAAAACAACATTTACCCAATGGCATGTACAATACAACCGATTCTTAACTTCCCTAATTTTTTTAGCTGGAGCCCAGTATAACATGAATTTTCCTGATATTGAGAACCCTGAAAACCACACTGTGCCACAAACTACAAGATACAGAAGAAAGAAGGAAGTCAAAACTGTGACCAACACAATCACCATAAATTACGCGATACCTTATATAATATTCCATCTAAGCATTCATTTCCAGAAGAATAATGGTACATTATATACAGACCAAAATGATTCCTTTATGTTTTATCCACGTAAAGCTGCAGACAAAGGAGTCTTGGTTGTGCAATAATATTATGAAAAGCCAATCCTCCCTCTTTATGCTGCTCGAGGTAATGCTGTGCCAGCACTTTTGTCCTAGGCTCTTCTTGGCATGAAAAATGTATGTGATTGGAAATATTAGTGGATGTCTCCTCATCTCGTTGTTACTCCCCTCATTCAATCACAGTTGTCCCAATATATTGATATTAGGCAGGTGAGCACTGAATTACTTCCTACAGTCAGTTATTTCAGGGTGAGGGCGTTGATAAATTCTTAAAAGATCTAGGTTTTCCAGCTGAAAACTATTCTGAAGTAATTACTACTCCCTTACCCATATGCCTAAACATGGCACCAGCCAAATTCATACCCTCTTATACAAGCCAGCCAATAAGCCATATTTCCCATCTAAGCAGAATTACCACATTTCTTTTGGAAAATTATTTTAAGGAACTGGAGCTATAGACTATGAACCATCAAATTCCAACTTCAGGATTACTGTTGCTTTAAATGCCTATAAAATGTAAAAAAATATATCTATATTTCTCATATATACATGCCTTTAAAATTCGGCACATACCTGTAGTGCCCATCACTAGGGTCCCTGCCATTTCACATGAATGATGTGTTGTCTGGCGCCATGTGGTTTGCTGCTACGGTCACTTGGTGCCGGATGTCATTATTGTGCAATAACAACAGGAAGTGGTGTAGACCCCAGTAATTGTCAGTGCGGGAACACCACCAAATTTTAAGGGTAAATACATTAGTACATTAGGGGCTTAATCATCCCTTTGATGTACAATATTGTATCACAAGTCACAATAAGGCCCCGTTCACACGTCGAAATGTAATCTCATGTATCTCCACAGCATAAATTCGAGGCATGCATTCGGATTTCTACCACGGATGTGCTGCGGATATGCAGCAGATATGCACGAGGATTAGCCCCTTGACATTCAATGGGGCTAATACTCGACTTTTCCATGCAGAGTCGTCAGAAATAAATACCATGCTACTTGTTTCTGTGGCTATTTTTTATGCATTACCGCCAAAAAATCGCTATGGAAATTTTTGCGGAAACCCCATTCACATGCATGGGATGCGGACTGTCATCAGATTTAACGTAAATAAAATCCGAACCATGGGAATGAGGCCTTAATCCTAAAATTGGAAATAATGGAGCTTGGAAAGTGATTAAGCAAGATGTGACTATACAACAGATACATGATGGGAATACAATACAGGAGTCATACATAGGTATCTCTTTGTAACGGGGAATCACATTGAGCCAATTTCGCATTAATTTCCACCATTATTAAATATGACAGGGGACGACCCCTTTAACCCTTTTACATATGAAAATTATTTTTTTTTCACAAGGGGCAACCTGCCATTTATAGAAACAAGCGAAGTAGATGACCCTCTTCCCATCTCATGGGTTTAACAAAATCACTAGGGAGCAAGCAATGGAGGTTGAAGGTTGCGGTGTGGTCACAGAACTGGTGTGAGCCAGACTCAGTGCCGCCATTATCACTGTGAGAAGACAATTATAATTCAGCTTCCTCTTCTTGCAGTGTCCTGTGCAGTGACCTGTGCAGTGACACAGAGGTCAGTGATAGAGAACACTATGAAAGTGCGCAGATCGATGTCAGCTGCACCATTGCCTTTCACTGAGCACTCTTGTTGTACACTGAACCATATGTGGCTCTCATTGGTTGGGTTTGGGGCGCTAAGCCTGAAATCGAAGACACTGTGATCCTAGTTTTGGGGAAGAAATATTAATAATAATTCTTTCCACCGAAGGTTGCCTTCCCTGACATTGCAGTTTAAAATTACCATATCAGAATTTGAAGGGTTTCTCTAAAAAATAATTTCCATATATTACAGTTTTACAGACGAAATTTACAAATTTCTTTATTTACCTTACATTGGGAGGGTCATACTTGCTACATTTATGACTCCTTCATACACTGCTGATACGGGCCTTGTCCCACAGAACCCCTTTAAAGGGGTGTCTCATTTTTTTCCCAGAAGCAGCGACAATCTTGTCCATGGGCTGTGTCTAGTATTACAGCTTAGACCCATCCACTTGCAAAACCAGGTACAGCCCATGGAGAGACGTGGCGCTATTTTTTAAAATAAGCTGACCCTTTTTTCTAATCTCAGACAATCCCTTTATTAGGTATTCCTGGTCAGGTAATGAGGATCAAGGAGTCTGGTAATTTCTTAGCAAATGTTCAATATTTACATGCAGTAAATTCCATTATGTTGTAACTGCAGCAATATTAAACACGGCCTAATGATCTTTTACACCGGCCGATTATCGGCTGGTGCAGCGACCGCCGATCAACGAGACATCATTGATTGGCGTTCGTTTGCTCCTCTCACACAATACTGTGGATGGGGACGAGCGGTCGTTACTCCGATCACTCTTCCCCATACATTATTATTATGTTGGCAGCACGTCTCCCTGTTTACACAGGGAGATGTGCTGCCGACAACGATAATAATTTATTTTAAAAAAAAATGATACGATCAGCTGATGATTGAGAGTTTGTTCGTTCATCTGCTGATCGCTGCCTTGTTTACACAGGACAATTATCGGCCCGATAATCGCCCAGTGTAAAACCCCCTTTAATAAATCCACTTAATGGTAATGTAAATGTCGTTCACTGAATAGATAGATTGACTGCCTGATTAGAACGATTAAAATTGAATTTTATTAATATATTATAAAATATGGCTCATATAGCCCAATAGTAACATATATTCAGGCTCAGACAAGGTAGTCAGGGATAGGAGGTGGTGAGACTCTCCTCTTATAGTATACAGCCCTGACAGCAACTTGCTGAGAGAAAATAATTCCAGCCCACCGGGCTCACAACAAGTGGTCAGAGAGAAGAGTTAGTCCTGTTGACGGACTAATCTTGGACAATTCTCCGAACCACCGCTGCATTAATTAGGACAACCCTACGCGTTTCAATGTCACTGGTAGGTGTGACACATCATCAGGGATTGTTAAAGTTGATGCCGGTTAAGCACAATTTCGTGCTAACATTTATTTCTCCCGGCTCGTGCACGACTCTAATACAAATGGCCGCACACGAGCCGGCGAGACTGGGAGCATATGAAGGGCTAGAGCCCTCCCCCTGCACTGACGAGGCTGTCAGCCCACCACCAATCAGACAAAGACACGTCCCAGCAGTGACGTATCCGGACTGTGGCGAGCCCCCAAACAGCCCAGCCAATCAGGCTGAAGTGTGACGATAAAGCGTCCTTCGTAACCCTGGAGACCTGAAGCGGATAAACACAGATTACGGGACAGACATGTAGTAGGTAGAGATGCTAAAGATTTGTAATATCATGATGATCCGCAGACCATCCTCAAAACTCCTATCGGAAAAACCTCATAATGATACACACTCCGATCAAGGATGGAATTCTTGCCCTTTTTGATCATCATAACTCACAAGGAGTGTAATACTGTCGGAACGTAGTAGGTACAGTTTAGGGTCGTTCATTAAACTAGACACAGTTTAGGCTGTACACAGACGCCCCAAATTTAGTTAAACGTAATATCACATATTCAATGAATCAGTTAGAGAAAAAACCGCATATGAGTCCTCTAACAGTGTGAACAGGGGTCAGCAGTAGTTTAATGTGAAAACACACAGATGATACTGTTAGGGGAGGTCAGGTGCATAGTTGTGCCACACATACCACCACCCACATGGGGGGAAAAAGTAAACAAAAGAAATAGATTTCTTTGATGTTATGCTCACAGAAAGCATGCATATGAGATCTTTTCATTTAAACCGGCGGGACTCATAGTTTGCATACGAAAGATCCACTGCGCTTCTTTTTGTAAGATCTTCTTATCATGATCACCACCTCTCGCCAAAGGTTTAACATGCTCAATCCCTTGAAATTTCAATGTCAAGGAGTCACCATTATGGCATTCCCATACATGCCGCGACACCGGAGTATCATCCTTTCTCCTTATATCCCCAATGTGGTCCCTAATCCTCCTTCTAAATTCTCTCTTCGTTTTGCCTATATACTGTAATTGGCAGCCACATGTGATCAGATAAACTACACCTTTGGTCTTACAGTTAATATAGGACCTATTGTCAAACACCCTGCCAGTCTTGGTGCTTTTGAAATTTTTACTGCACAAAATCGAGTCGCATGCCTTACATGAGCCACATCTGTAACTCCCATTGAACCCCCTGTCCAACCAGGTGTTTGGTTTGTTTTGTGTGCTCATGTGGCTATGCACAAGATGATCTTTTATATTGCGCCCTCTTTTGTATGTTATAAAGGGATAGTCCCCTACCAGATTACCAACGTCAGGGTCAGCTTGCAAAATTCCCCAATATCTCTGCAGGATTTCTCTAACCTCCTTACTAGCAGAGTCGTAAGTACCAATGATCCGTATAGTGTCATCATCCTTCAAACTTGATTTCGGGTTAAGATGATCATTTCGGTTGCATCCAAGTGCATTTTGATAGGCCTGTTTGAGAACATGTTTCGGATATCCTCTCCGTCTAAACCTGTCCTCCAGTTCCCTCGCTGACATTTTATAGTCTGATATAGTGGAACAGTTGCGTCTCGCCCTCAGGAACTGGCCCTTGGGTATTCCACGTTTAAGGTTAGCTGGATGGCAGCTTTCCCATCTGAGGAGACTATTAGTGGCAGTCTTTTTACGGAACATGTTGGTTTGGATGTTCCCAGATGGTGTTTTCGAGATCAAAATATCAAGAAACGTGATCTTGTTGTCATTGATCTCACAAGTAAAAAATAAGCCCAGATTGTTTACATTAAGAGTCGCCACAAATTCCTCAAATTGTGCCTTGGTACCTTTCCAGAGGATCAGGATATCGTCTATAAATCTCAGCCATAGCACGATGCACGATGTCCATTTTTCCATTCCATCATTAAAGACAGTTTCATGCTCCCACCAGCCCAGGTACAAATTGGCATATGTGGGAGCACAGGGGCTTCCCATAGCCACACCCCTGAGTTGATGGTACGTTTTCTGGTCAAAGATAAAAGAATTATGCTCTAGAATAAACCTAAGCAATATTACAACGAACTCGTTGTGAGTCTGAAACTGTGTGCCCTTACCCTTCAGAAAGTATTCGACAGCTACACACCCCTGATCATGAGGAATGGAGCTATATAGGGCTTCCACATCAAGTGATGCCAATAGGACATCCTGATCGCAGCGTATGCCTTCAAGCTTACGCAAGACATCCATAGTGTCCCTTACATATGAAGGAAGGGACACCACAAAAGGTCTAAGAATCTGGTCGATGTAGATGCTTGCATTTTGAGACAGGCTGTCGATTCCTGACACAATTGGCCTACCCTTCAGTAGCTTAGTCCCTTTGTGTATTTTTGGGAGACAATAGAAGGTGGCCGTCTGTGGAAAATCGGGCAGCATAAACGCCATTTCCTTCTCACTAATTAGGCTGAGGCATTTGGCTGAGCTCAGGATACATTTCAATTGATTTCTGAAACTCATGGAAGGATCGGATTCCAACACTTTATAACATTGATGGTCATTTAATATCTGGTAGCACATCATGCTATATCTCGTGCGGTCCATTACCACAACATTACCACCCTTATCAGAGGGCTTTATTATGATAGTGTCATCACCCTCAAGTGATCGTAAAGCGACCATTTCATCTTGTGTTGTATTGAAACCAGAAGGCCTGGAATGATCGAGTAATCTGAGTTGGTCCTCCACTACTTTAACGAAAACATCGATCGGGGTGTTGTCATTCAGGGGAGCAAATTTCGTCGAGGGTACCCTAAGTGTGGTAAAGGGACCCTTACCCTCTTCCCTGTGACTTTCTTCCCATGTGTTTATCCGCTTCAGGTCTCCAGGGTTACGAAGGACGCTTTATCGTCACACTTCAGCCTGATTGGCTGGGCTGTTTGGGGGCTCGCCACAGTCCGGATACGTCACTGCTGGGACGTGTCTTTGTCTGATTGGTGGTGGGCTGACAGCCTCGTCAGTGCAGGGGGAGGGCTCTAGCCCTTCATATTCTCCCAGTCTCGCCGGCTCGTGTGCGGCCATTTGTATTAGAGTCGTGCACGAGCCGGGAGAAATAAATGTTAGCACGAAATTGTGCTTAACCGGCATCAACTTTAACAATCCCTGATGATGTGTCACACCTACCAGTGACATTGAAACGCGTAGGGTTGTCCTAATTAATGCAGCGGTGGTTCGGAGAATTGTCCAAGATTAGTCCGTCAACAGGACTAACTCTTCTCTCTGACCACTTGTTGTGAGCCCGGTGGGCTGGAATTATTTTCTCTCAGCAAGTTGCTGTCAGGGCTGTATACTATAAGAGGAGAGTCTCACCACCTCCTATCCCTGACTACCTTGTCTGAGCCTGAATATATGTTACTATTGGGCTATATGAGCCATATTTTATAATATATTAATAAAATTCAATTTTAATCGTTCTAATCAGGCAGTCAATAAAACCCCCTTTAGTTGCAAATTTACTTTCTTTTAGTTATCATTTTAATTACATTAAAAGTTTTGTTCAAAATGAAATATTTTTTTTTTCTGGTCTTGTAAGCAACTATTTGCTATGTCAATATCATCTACCTGGGGAAGATAATGAGAATGGAATCTCAACCACTGTATGATTCCTCCTAGATGCTGAAGTACATTCATGCATATCTGTAACCCCCTCCTGGCCCTGTACAGCATTAGGAATGGAAGAACAAGGTAGCAATGAAGATGAACCTTACACATGCAGCTGTTCTAGACATCTCATAGACAAAGACAAATGCATTCTCTGCTGACAAAAATCTATTACAAGAAATCTATCGTAGACTTCCATCTCCTGATTAAAACAAGGGGTTGGACATTTCTAGAATATACTGGATCCTAAAGTTATTGTATTTCATGTCTAGGCAAATGGCACTGTGGTAACTTTTACCATCTGCAAATGGGATTAATTTTACAATTTCAGTAACATTCTAATACATTAAAAAAAGTTGTCCCATCAAGACAACCTATTTCCGTTGGCCCTATTAGGTCATGGGGTAAAGTCACGGATGCCGTGTAACGCTACATTTCCATTGCAGTGTAACCAGCTAACTAGCAATCTGTTCATCATCAGGACGCTATAGTAAGGGTATGTTCACACATGGCGGATTAGCTGCGGATTTAGCTGTGGAAAATCTGCAGCATATTACAGTAGCAGGAAAGTGGATGAGATTTGAACAAATCTCATGCACACGTTGCGGAAATATTAAGCTGAGAAACCGTTCATAAATTGACCTGCGGTTAGTTTTTTTTAATCATGTCAATTTATGCTTCGGAATAGCTGCACTTTTTTTGCGGGTTTTCCCCTTTTAATTCAATAGTGGGGTAAGCCCCGCAACAAACAGCAAAAGTTGCGATTTTTGCAGTGGAAAAGCTGCAAAAATTGCAAATCAGAAAAAAAACGTTTCTTGGTTTAAATTGAATAAAAAAGCGTATACTTACCCCCCCTGGGCGTTGCCACAGCGATGCATCCCTCTATTCTCCGTGCAACCCAGCCCTCCTGGTATGACGTTTCATCCGATGTGACTGCTGCAGCCAATCACTGGCTGTAGAGGTCACATGGACTGCAGCGTCATCGCAGAACGCCAGGCTGCACAGAGACCAGAAGGACAGGTCAGTATGGCAACGCCCAGGGGTAAGTAAAGACTTTTTTTCCCACTTCTGTTCTCCTCAGCGGAGATTCCGTCCCAAAATCTGCACCACAATTTGGTGAGGTTTTTCGGCCAGAATTTCCTGCGGGTTCTAGGTCAGATATGCTGCATATCCGCCCTGTGTGCACATACCCTAAAGGGGTTTTCTCGCCATAGTAAGTTATGGCATATCACTATGCTATGCTATCACATTTTGATTGTTGTGGGTCTGGATGAGGAGCCCTCATGATCCAGTAGTTTTTCCCTGCACGGAAACGCTCCAGGCCACCCACTGTGCAGGGAGATGCATCACAGTCCCTTTCCTGTACACCGGGTGGCTGGTAGCGCTCTGTTTTCTGGTTTGCCAGGGGTCCCAGAGGTCAGACCCACACCAATTATAATGTTATGGCAATAACTGGCGATATGCCATAACATTGATAGATAGGGATGTCCCTTTAAAAAAAAGCGCTGTCTTTATGGGCCTTCTTAAAAGGGAGAATATTTACATATTTTACTTCAGTCACAAACATTATCCAAAAACAAAGGGTTAATCCCATCTACAGCTGGGATTAAATATTTGTCAGCTGATTGTGCTCATTTCAATAGTTTCTGCTGATAATGTAAGGGTGTATTCACATGAATCGTTTTTGCCACAGTTTTTGTAACTGTTTTTGCTGCGTAATAAAATGTACTATTTTTGTAAAAAAGGCTAGAAAAATTATTCTCATCAATACAGCCTAATGTGTACTAGGAAAGCCGTATTGTATCTCCTTGTCAAACAGGTTTGGGTGGATTGGTTTTTAACTTCTATTCCTTTACCAAAAAATAAGCAGCACCAGAGGTGTCTGGCAGTATTATCTACAACCCCCCACACAACCACCATAATGAAATTAACACAAGTACTCATCAAATACAGCCATGTTTGTTTATAGGATGGGAAGTTGTAGTTCTTTTTGAATAAATTTTCCATAAGACATTTAAAGGGTAACTAAACCCTCAGAAATCTTCTGACATTTCATTGTGTAATGTCAGAAGCTTTTATCGATGGGACACCATACACAGTTACATCGGCTTTCCGAGAAAAGCCAATCAGAATCCAAGCAGCTCAGCGCTCACACGAGCGCTTCTGCTGCTTCGTTCTAGCGATCAGTGGTGGTCTCAGTGCTCGGTCCCCCACCGATCAAAACTTCTGACATGTCACTATGACATGTCAGAAGTTTTCTGAAAATGTAGTTACCCTTTAACATTTTGTCAGTTGCTCCTTTGTAACTGACAATAATCTGTTCCTTTGTCAACTGCACATAAAGAGTGTCAGTTTACTGTCTGTTGCTAAGGTGCAACATGGATGCCGAATAAGTCTTAAAACCTCTGTGCTTTGGGCTTTTCGGTTCCAGCTCATCCTAACCCTAACCTTACACATATGCATATGGTTGTATAATGGCTCCGTGCCTGAGCTGTATATTCAGTGCCAAGGATGGGATTGTTTCCCGTCCTGGGAATTCAGCAAAGCCTTTCCCAAAACCTTTCTTAGGAAAAGGCTGTCCTGATCGCCCTGGATTAGATCCAATTTTGTCCTTGTTGCTCATAAGACATTAAGGTTCCCTTTTGCGATTAAAACGAATATATTTATGATTTGTATGTAAAATTTTGAAAAAATTAACAGTAAGGTGTTACAATTCCCCTTGTCAATACAATGTGTCCCTCCCTACACAGTCTGGCATTGTCAGCACTGATTGGACAGTATCACTTTATATAAGGACACGGCCCACTGACAATCATAACACCTAGTTGTCAGTTTATTTATATATATATTTCCAGGAAGAATAATAGAGGAACAGCACAAAGCAGAGTTCTCAGAAAAAATACTCACTTTCTTTTTTGTTTTTAATGAGAGATGTAAGTATTAACTAAAATAGACATGTCAGGACTTTCAGTTGAATAGTAATCTTGAAGACCTTTCAACCTAGATTTATTTAGCAAAAATATGGTTAATGGTTTTAGTGTTCACTGAAAAGGGTCTAGCTGAATATCACCTGAAAAGATTGCTGCAGTGAGCGCTATAGATTATAACAAGCTGAGGTTAGCTGTGTATAGACAGTGACTTGGCACTAGGAAAGTGGCAATGAGGAAAAAAAAAAGAAGAAGTGAGAGGCGGAATACTCAAACAGCCGTATGCATTTATAATAAGTCTTGACATAACCAGTGTAAAATCTCTTCACGCTAAAAAGCCATGTATCAAAGAAAAACGCCACCGGTACTAACAAATAGCCCTGTTTCATCAAGAATGTAGTTGCAGATTGAGCTGGTTCAATTTCTTGTATCAGTCATAATGATCAATTTAGAAATTACATAATCTAAATTAAAATACTTTTATTTCCTTTTTATAAGACACAATCTTACATGTGAAATATAGAAGTCTGTTGACCTAATCCAATACTGACACAGCTTAAAAGGGTGTTCTAGCTGCTAACCCCAGTCCCCCTGTCCTTCCTTGTATGAAGTGGTGACCGGACATAATTGCGGTCGCTCCATACAACTATTGTATGAGGTATGGAAACATCCGAGTGAGCTTGCGGTCAGACCCCCAAGAGTTAACAATTATTGCCTAGTCTGTGGATAAGGGGTATTCAAAAGCTCAAATACCCCTTTAAAGCTTAACCGTTTTGAAGCAGTTTTCAAAGACCCAAATCACTTGAAAAAACATTTTGCTTGGAGTTAATGTTAGATAAACTGATAAAATTAGATGAGGAGGACCACCAGTACCAGTATGGACACAATCACAGAAATTGACATATTACTGAGAAGCATTGAGAAATCTGAAGATCCAAACAAAGGACAAGACATTCTGGAGAAAGACTATGTGGTCACCAAGAGTCCAAATTCACTTAATAGCACAAAATAATAATTATGCGAAAATATCGATTTGCAATACATTTGCCAGTAGAGTATTTGGTACTGGGCTTAAAGAGGTCGTCTGACGTCAGTAAAAAGGGTCTGCTTTTTTCCAGAATCAGTGCAAATCTTGTCTATGGATTGTGTTTGGTTTGTTATTGCAGTTTAGTCCATTCACCTGAATCGGTGTGAGCTGCAATACCAGACACAGCCCATAATACCAAAATGTCACATATATTATTCAAGTGAGAAGGTAATCTATCTTCACATATATTTCATGGCCAAAAATATGTGGACACCCCTTCTAATTAGTTGGTTCAGCCTTTTACACCCATTCTTAGGGTGCATAAAATGTCTATATATAGATAGGGATACTAGCAGTACAATGCCAACTCTTACTGCCCAACGTAGTTTGCTGTGCTTTCATATAGAGTGGGTCATCGCTTATGGGCGAGGTATACCACTATATGGCAAAGAGTTGCATATGATAGGTCTTTACATTTGAGTGATTTTCCCATCGAATACACTGTATTTAATGAAAAAACGTGAGGTGATCATAGTTTTAATTCCCATAGTTTCAGAATAACGTGTTCACTAAGCACATATGGACACATACAAATTTTGGTTGCCCACAGATTTTTGCCCATGGAGACTATAAGAACATGTTCGGAAGTCCTGCTTTTTATAGTATTTTATGTGAATATCAATATCCACATCTGACGTGTGGCTTTGTACTACTATATGCTATATATGTTGGTGCACCTGTCTTTATAGGAATCAGCAGACAACCCTGCAGCCATTCTCCTTATTAGGGCATAAACCAGAAGTTACATCATAATAAACACTCTCGAGGGACTCCGAGAAGTAAAGGAGTGAGGTTTATCTGAGATCACCAGGAATGATACCCGCAGGAAATAAACCCACACATTTGAGTAATAAACATTAACACCTTAACCACTACATCGCAACACCTCCTCTCTCCTACTCTCCCGAGATCCTTGACTTGTTAAATGTAGCTTTTTCTCTCTGGATCAAACCTACCGCGTGACAGTGTTATAGAAATGATGGCTGTTTGGCTTTCTCTCTAGCAATGCATTGGTTAACAACAACAACAACGAGGGGATTTATGCCAACAGGCTTATTGTAGACTGTTGGTCGGAACATATTAAGAGTGGGTTGCAGATAACTAATTCCTAAGGGTTTGCCTCATCATTCAAGTCTCTCCATTTACACAGTACAATTTTCTTACACTGTTGATAAGCAATAGCCAAGTCTCCAAATAGTTATGACCATAAAATGGATGTTTGTAGCATTATAATTATTTTATATACTATGAGTGAATGACTATTCGATTAAACTAGTAATACAGTCCAGAAGGAACAAGTCGGAGGACAACTATTTACAAGCATTTACACATTACCCTTGCCAGTCCCACACATTATTGTCCCTTAATAAAGTCTAGATCTAGGCCTCTCCCTCACATGAAGCATCAAATCATCTGTAAAGAGTGAGTTGTCTTTATCTAGAGGACAAGGACATTCATGACATCACTCATTTTGGTGCTGATGGTGTTATGAGCTGGAAGCGGCATTCAGGGAGAAGCCATCAGTGAACCTGTATTTTGTACTGCTGTATTTTGGGGTAGGTCCATCGCACCGTAGATGGTATTTGCAATGATATAAAAGCTTCTGATCTGAAGAGTACCATTAAGAGCATAGATGCTATTTTTCTTTTTGTTAAAGCCCCAATTATTGTGTCCATATTATTGGTAGATTTTGCCTAAAAACTATGTATATGTTTGTTTTGCAATACATTTTATGTACCATTATGTACTGTAATATAGTAGCTCTACCATCAAACTACACTTTTCACTAAACGTTAGGAACAATTTTGATGTAGATGTTATCTTTCGCAAATATGATCTATGTTATAAACAGAAAAAACCTGATATAAATAGTAGATTACAAACAGAAGTAAAGAAATGTACGTAAAATGGATAAGAAACGTATGAAAGTTAGACCAAGTTAAATCACTTAAAAAAGGGGTTGTCCACCCAGGACAATCCAGTTCTGTAAGGCCGCTGCCCGATGGTCAGCTCATCTTGGGCTGCTACAGATCGGCCTCTTGGAGTCACCAGAGGAAATCATTCTGAGGGCCCTTCCTTTATAGATATATACAGCACTTGTGCATATTCACCTTTCAATTTCATTATAATCTTTGTTGTAATCATTACACACACAAAACTTATGAATATATCAACTCATACGACGTAGACCATAGTGGCAAGTGATTGACTACAAAGTCATCTTCAATTGGGGTTGTCTTCTGCTAGACCTTTGGGGCCCTCTTGTATGAGGGGTCCATTATTGTGTCAGTGTCTGGCCAACTGGAGGATCCTGTGGTATTTTAATGGTCTAGTCTGACCTGCAGGGGAAATATAGTATTACAGGTGTTTATTGAAGCAAATGGGTGACCATATTATACATGGTTGCTCGGAGTCCGTCACAGCTGGAGCCATGTTTTGCTGTGTCTCTCCTCTCTTGCTAATACAAGTGGGTACCTGCTTATGCTGTCCATATACCCTTATACAATGTATAGACAACCCCTTTAAATATCTCAGCTATATGGGAGTCAAAACGTGTTCACGTTGCCTTAGATACAATACAAACTGATTCCTTTCCGTGTTTATGTCACCACTAAAAAGCATAATTGAGTAAGATACCGATAAAACTTGCCTTATTTTTTATATGTTCTTATGCCCCATGGCTGTGAATTCACATTTACATTCATTGAAAAAAAATTAAAATTTTACTGTATCGAGTCTATAGACGCTCGGTGACCAGTGATCATCTTAATTATGTCAGTATGAATGTGACAGGTGGTTATGAAAAGGAAGGCATCTAGAGCCTGTGAAGGACACAGGGGGTGAGTTTAGTAAAAGACTCTGTTAATATTTTACAGCAGGGAGCATTTGTTTTTTTAATAAAGTATCCATCCCTTGGTCCCCAGCTCAATTCATCTCTAGTCTGAAACCAAGGGCAGGCAGAAGATCTGTAAGGAAAAGCAGATAGCTAAGCTAAGTAGAGGGGGCGAATGTGTTATGAAATTATAGTAAAAATGGGTAACATACGGAGAGAGAGGTTGCAAGATCCATATGTGAACATTTACATGGGATATAAAATAGAAAGGAGGAAATTAAACCAATGGAAAACTAAGGCCAGGATCACACAACAGTCTTGATGTAGTTATTGGCTCTGTTTTTTTAGCCAAACACAGGAGTGGACGCAACAGAAAAGAGATGCATCAGTCTATTCTTTATACCTTTCTTCCTTTTGGATCCACTTCTGGCTTCGGCTAAATAACTTTAGCCAAAAACTGCACCAAGACCTGCATCAAAACTACATGTGTGATACTGGCCTAAGGCTGCCCGTACATGTGCAGGTTTTCATCAGGTTTTTTTAAGCAATTTTTAAAGCCAAAACCAGAAGTGGATTAAGCAGAAGTAGTTTCTGTCCTTTATGGCTATGTTCATACGATGGATTTTTTATGTGAAAATATCCCATGTGAATTTGGCAGAGAATCCATGGATTTCACCGTTGGATTTCTGCATCGGTTTTTCAGTATAAACTGCCATGGATCTGAACGCAGATTAGCCCCATTCAGTGGGGCTAATCTGCGTGTGGCTACCCGATGTGGTTTTCACACTGGATACCCATGTGGACAATGTGTCGGTTTCCCATTAAAAAAAAACAAACAATGAAAAGCTTTTTGTAAGCATTTCTCACATTTCTCACTTGCATGTGCGGAATACATGCATTTTCCACGCCAAAATACTTGTGAAAATCCGCTGTATGAACATGGAGATGCTTTCTCTGCCTTTATAATCCACACCTGGTTTTGGCTTCAAAATTGATACAAAAAACCTGAACAAAACCTGCATGTATGCAGGCACCCTAACACATCCCTGTAAGTCTTGGATTTACATCATATAACATACACCTATAACTCAGCTGCCTATAACTCCTGTCTCGCTTTACAGCCCTTCCTTATAGCACCGTGCATCATATAACCACTTCAAGTGTGTCGTGTTTCCCGCCTAACCATGTCCTATAGCTCCACTAACAACCGCTTATAAATTTCACTGCTTTTCCATAAAGATTATTCTATATGACATTTCCTATATGTCAATAACTATAATTGTTTCTTATAAATCCTCTCAATACATAGTTGCCAACTGTGCATTATTTTCACAGTTTTACTGTTGGTTAGTATAATAAATTTTGCAATAAAAAATTATGATCATGTCTGGTAGTGGAAGCAGTTTTGTCATGTTTGGCAAGAGTGGAATAAATAGGGTTACCAGATTAGAAATACATACGACATAAGATTGCAGTCTCAATCAGTTTTCTATTGGATTACTGTGGGGTCAATCAGTTAATATTCCCTCAACATAGCTGTATGGGTAGATAAAGATGTTGATGTATAATACATCATGTATACCACCAGGGTGTAGCTATATGGGGTGCCCAGGTGCTTGTGGGGGCCCAAAGGTCCGTCTGCCACATAAAAAGACTCTGTATTATAAATGGCACATGGTATGAGTTTGCATTAGGGTCCTGGAGCTTCAAGTCACGTCTCTGTATCCCACAGCTATAGATGACATGTATATAAACAAACGTCCCGGCTGATGTCCCACATATTGGGTCTCAGGGATAAAATTGTAACCCTATGAAATATTAGGAATTTTAAACATTACATGTGGTGTTCTTATACCACCCAACAGTTTTGTTTTTGATTTTTGCTGCCATTAGGTTTTTAAGGTCCTTTAAAACATAACCATCACAACAGAATATCTAAGTACAGGAAGGGAGTACTGTTTGCTCATTTTATTCTAGTCATTCTGCATCAGCCATAGTCATGTTTTTTCCCTTTAGAATAGAGCGTTTAAAAGGGTTTTCCACATCTAATGCCTATACTTATGTTAGGTCATCAATGTGTGACTGGTGGGGGTCCTTGGGGTCAGCATGTCTAGTCCATTTGTCTGTGTCCGGTTACTCTAGCTCAGCCCCATTGACTTGGTGCTTAACTGCAATACTGGACACAGCTGCACGTACATGAATGGCGCTGTATTGGGTACTGCAGTGATCAGGCTGTGGCGCCCCAGCATTCTGCTGACCCCTGAACCCCCTTCTAATCAAACATTGATGGCCTATCTAAAACCTGGAAAACTTCTAAATGGTGTATCTAGCAAGGCTTTGTTCACCACTTGTTCCACACAAGATTCAGCAAACCAATCTAACACCCATGCTGAAATGCCCATCACATACATATGCCTCTATGTTATCAAAACTTGCAGTTAAAAGTTTAGAGTATAGATTGTGTTCTTGTTTGCCCCAAGATGTATTCATTTGTAAATGTCTATGCAAACATATACTGTAATGTACTTATAACTTTCTATGTAGCAAACCTATGCCAAAAGAGAGGTTTCTCTTGCTGCACTGAAATACATAGCCTGATATCTTATTCAATATATAAAAAAAAAAGATATATACTGTATATTTAAAGGGGTTATCTGGTCATTGGGCGGTTTTTCATACTGATGACCTGTCCACTGGATAGCTCATCAGTATATGATCGGTGGAGGTCCATCACCCGGACCTCGCACGATCAGCTGCCTCCGGCACCGTAAGTTATACAGTGGTCGGTGCCGGAAGCAGAAGGCTCAGACCACTGTATAGCGGCTGTGCTGCAGTAATGCAGCTCTGCTCCTATTCACTTGAATACGAGCAGAGCTGCAGTAACCCAGCACGGCCACTATGCAGTGTACAGAGCCTTCTGCTTCTGGCACCAAACACTGCATAGTTTACTGTACCATAAACAGCCGGAACAGCCGAACGGTGCGTGGTCCGGTTCTCGGACCCACACCGATCATCGGCTGATGGCCTATCCTGTGGAAACCGCCCCATGACCAGACAACCCATTTAAGTATATTTTGTATCTAACTATATGACATAAAGTTGCATACCAAAAAAGACAAGTTGTGGATAAACACATAGTGTGAACATAGCTTTCTTATCCTGCTCTGCTCAATACACTGCATGGCCCATTGTTTCCAATGCTCTTTGTCTAGAGACGAGACTTGTACTGAAATTGTTGATCCTAGTGATCTTTATGATGAGGCAAGGAAAATACTACAATAGAAAACAGGTGCTTGGCTTAGTTCTAAAGAGGGTTACGGGGCATGAACATATTTGTAATCATCTTTCTATTCATTCAGTGCACCTAAATAAAAGAAAATGCAGCAACTTTGCAAATCGTCTTGATTTGAAAAAAAAATAAAAATGGCTGTGTTATGTGTCTACAGCTCCTATGCAGATCTATGTATCTCCATGGTTACAAACTACAAAACAACCTTGTGTGGAAAAAGGAATTTATATTAATTCTGTATTAAACTTGGTCAGTACCTTCTTTCTTTATGAATTTTGGTTAGACGATAATTGTAAATATGCTAGAAAAAAAAGAATTTGAAAGAAAGATGGGATAAGTGGATCAAAGATCCCTTACTTAATAAGGCTTGAGTTAGATACCAACAATTTTTGGAAGGGAATTCAGGGGTAATGTCATTGTCCTTTCCTATTTTTTTTGTCTTCTTCTCTGGGGGAAAGGCTGTGTTTGTCTTCACGCTTGGTTGTTTACGATTCCGTTTCTTTTTCAGGTTTTTTTTGGATGGAAGAAAAATTATAAAAATAAGAAGACAAAAAACTAGAATTAAACAACCTTGTGTGTAGTTTGTTCCTGCAGTCATGTGTTACTCCTTTTCCTTCTGCCCACTGTCTGTAAGTTAGCAACAGTTCTCAGACTTAGTTGACAATTTTTTAAATCATGTTTTAAATCATTTTAACCTGTTTTAGATAATTAGATTATGTACGTATTTATGTAAAAAGCTTACAAAGGGCTTTTCCCACAATGGACATTTATCACCTTTCCACAGGATAGGTGATGTTCGCTGAGGGCCCCACCACTGGGACCCACACCGATCTTTAGAAATGGGTTTCGATACCCCTTCCTCCTCACCGCACGATTGCAGTTAGGAGGATTTTGAATGGAGCGGTGGGCAAGCACGTTTGCTGCCTGTCCAGTCAATGTCTATGGGGTCGATGGAAACAGCCGAGCGTTGCACTCGGTTGTTTCCGTCATGATGCTTTTTAAAGTTCAGTGCGGGTCCCAGTGGTGGGGCCTCCAGTGATCATACACTTATAACCTATCCTGTGGATAGGTGATAAATGTCCATTGTGGGGAAACCCCTTTAAGGGAAATTCTGGTTGTAAAAAAAAAGTTATATCTAGATGATAGTTATATGAAACAACCCCTGTTAGGGAATATGGATGTCATATAATAGGGTCCCCTGCTCGGGACCGTCTTCTGTGAGCAAGAACAAAAAATGCTTTGTAAGAGCAGCTCCCGTTCCGGCGGACTCAAGCTGTGCATTTACCCGGATGGCCGCTGTGTAATAGTGCATTTGCCCCGCACCGCCTGCGGTTCCCCCTGACAAGATCAGCTATATGCTAGAGGTACCAGCTCCCATATAAAAGGGGATGTCTCTGATAAAGCAATCCATTTAAAGGATTAATTAAAAAATGATTATGTAATAATGAAGAAAGCACAACTTATGTTTTACTTGGTTTCATTATGTTTTCACCAAAGTGAATACACCAGAAGGCAGCAGTGACATTTCTAGACTGCAGCTGGCCTTAAAGGAACACATTGGCACTGGTTTATTTTCTTCAGTGAATGTAAAATTCAGTAGCGTAAATGGGTTACATATTCCTTATCTGATGCTGTTTGGTAATGCTTTATATCAGGATTTATATAAATATAAAAAAATGTCATGTAGCTTTTTGAAAATAGATGGAAGATAAGCACATATAACGCCCTAAAGCACCTAAAAATCTGGGAGTCTGGGTAGGTATTCTTTGGTAGAAGTAATTTTCACGTTTGCTTTTCATGTGCAATATATATATTTATCTAGATGATTCTGTCATTTCTTTTTAAACTCCTGTGAACGTTTTTTTTTGTTTACATACTTACAGAGTTAGTATGGTTGAAATAAGACATATCAAGTTCCACCAAGGGATGGGAGAAAGTATAGAACTTTATCTTACCCCTATTGATCCATGTTTCACTTGGTTAATGTTTATTAGTTTCTTTGCTAATTAAAGAGAAATATTTAAAGAAGCATTCCCACAAACATTTTTATTCTCAGGCCCGTTGGAAAAGCACGTTATGTAAATTGTGGTGAAGATAATTTTCTTACCGGTGGCTGTATTTGTGAATTATTCACTCACTTCTGGTCCTCAGCTGTGTCATGTGACCAGCAATAGGACTCTCCAGCTGTCACAGCGTCTCATGTGTGGACAGGAAGTCAGTTTCTCCATTCATTACTATAAAACTCACATCGAGGCTGTGATAGGAATGAATAGAGAAACTGACTTCCTGTCCACACATGAAACGCTGTGACAGTTGGAGAGTCCTATTGCTGGTCACATGACACAGCTGAGGACTAGAAGGAAGTGGATAACTCCCAAATCCAACCACCGGTAAGAGGATTACCTTCACCACCTCTCTAATGGGCCAGAGAATAAACAAAATTGTGGGAGTGCTCCTTTAACATAGGCAGTGTGTCGGGTAAAACAAAGATGTCTCTCAGCATTTACAGGCCTTAGGCAGAGTCCAATTTTTGCTTAATTCTAAATTTGGTTATGTTGTAAGCACATTATTTTAACGATACAAGTTTGGTTTACTTTATTTTTCCATTTAACCCTGGGATGTCCAATATCATGTAGTATAACTAAACACAAATCCAGATGACCACACAACCTTCCCTTTTTCCCATCTCTTGGTTGAACTTGATGGACATATGTCTTTTTTCAACCGTACTATGTAACTATGTAACCAGTTGATGCCCTCACCAGCAATATTATCTTTTGCAAAGAAACCTTTCACTTACATGAGTCCACACCAAAGGTTCCGGGGCCCTTTGTCAAACTACTCTGTTCTGGAGACACTATTGCAGCCTAAACCTGTTATGGGGACACGTTGTATGGTAGGTCTGTTAAGAAGGCACTACTATGCACAAATGCTGACTTTTTCTTGCCTGAAACGAAACTTACATTGGGCTATATGAAAAGAAAACAGCGTGGATGGCCTATTTATGTGTTGCTGCATTGCTATTAGTGCTTGAATATGTTATGGTTCTAAAACTGGTGCAAAAAGGCAAAAACAAAATTCTTAAGTGTGGGTAAGGCTGGCATAAGCGTAACCACTGTAGTTGTTGGATTGTGCTCAAGAACATATTGCCTATATATAATAATATTAAGCTTGTTAATTGGTTTATACTATATTTCTATAAATGCCATTTAAATAATATTTGCTGTCTACGCAGTGCAGCCAGTGAGTGAATACTCTTCATAATGTGACCTATAAATAAAGACATTACTAATACTGCCACAAAGATAAAGATATTCATAACAAATCATGAGGCTGATACCATGGTATGAAATTTCCAACTCAAGTAGCAGGCTTGGAATTCATCACATCAGTGCCCACGTTGATCAGGGTAATAGGGAGATAACCTCTATTGAACTGTGCATGATCATTTTACAAAGGCATTGACTGCCACTGAAAACCAGATATCCAGATATCAGCTTGAGATAAAAATGTAGTAATCTAATCCAATACACATATTCTTTTCATTTTCAAATGTTCCAGGTTAGCTACTAAACATCATTATAATCACAGTTTCTGGCACAGCTAGGTGGCAAAAGAAACTTCTTAAAGCGCCTTCCTAAAAAGGAATGCTCTAACTTTGTAATATAGTTTGCATAAAAATTTCGCCCTTAGCGTTAGATGTGGGAAAGGGTCAGGGTTTGTGAACAGACCCCCATCCAATAGGCAGTGCCACCCTTCAATACCGTCACAGCCCCAGAGATCACCACTTGGGGACCGAATTTTAATGCCCACTCTATTACAAAGTTAGAGAACTACATTTTCTCTATTCAGACTTATTCATATAGAGATATTGAAGGCTTTTAAGGCCAAGCTTTAACAAATATCTTTCTCTCATCAAGACAATGGTTTGATATTATTGGATTCATCTTAAAAATATATAACTATATGCAATAATGCAATTTGCTCACATGAATATGAAAGCTGTGAGACATTTACCCCTTACTCCACAATGGGGTCCCTGATGGTGAGCGGATCAGGAGGGGGAGTCCCAGTTCTGGAACCTTACATTATCGCTTGTTATCTCTAGAGGAAGCATATGACAAGCATTGCATGGCACCCATTGGAATTAATGGGTTATCCATGTAATGAATGGATGAGCCGGGACTTCCGAAACGAGAGCTGCTCTTTAGCAGTTACTCATTTTGTTTTAAAGAATCGGATTACATATTCTCTAATAGGACATATGGATAGGGGTTGTATAACATGGACAACCCTTTTGTTGCCAGCACCTCTAATAAAGTTAATGATAGTGAATCATCACCTTAACTACACACATTTAAACAATCGGTTGACTTGTAAGTTTCCTCCAAGCGGTATTTGAAACCCAGTTTTCTTCCAATGAAATAATTTAATAACTATGACTTATATTGTTCCCAAATAGGCCCATCTGATTACAAATGCCAGCTTTACATACTGTACATCCAACAACTTTACTAAGCTTTCAATGGGCCAAAATCTGAAGCACACTAAATCATCTACTCCACATGATAACTACCAAGCACATGGTTTAAGCAAAAAAAATATCTAATGTTGCTCTGCTAATACCATAAAACTGCCCCAGGCCCTGCTTTAAGCCTCTAGGCACATGGGCACCTCTGATGTAAGGCACCAGCAGTCGCCACACTTGGATATGTGTAAAGACCTCATAGGTCTGGGCTAAGGCACACGGTTGATCTTCGTATAATTAAGATCTAAGCATTTAGATATGTTACAGTTATATCTGATACTTATGTGTTTATCTTATATTAAAAGGAGGAAATAGGATTTGCATTAATGAAAAGTTATGATGATAGAAGGTGGCCCAAAAAATAAGGTTAAGAAGGATAAAATGTAAATCTTCTCATGGCAGTTCCATTGCTGGTCCCTTTGGTGTACAGAAGATAAGATCAATGAAACATCTCATTCTACGGTGTCTTATCCTTCTGTTGAGTTTATGACCGTTAAACCACAAACAATGAACAACCTGAGGATATTACCTCTTTATTCTGTCCACGTTTCAAGACTGATGCCTAGAGGTGACCTTTACATATTTAATGATCACCTTTCGTCTTCAGATTTCCACTGCCAGAATCTAGGCAATTTGTCTGTTGTGCGTATAAAACGAAATCAACATTTTAATCCACTCATCGTATCCTCCCTTGATTGCTCCTACAATTGATTATCCCCATTGCAATTAATCTAAAACACTGGCACTCGGCTCATTTAAACCATGGCTACTAAAATGATGCAAATACCCACACTGGCATCTTATCTCTTCAAGAATTAGATACAAAGCTCCGTCTTTGACCTTCAAAGCCCTCAATGAAACTTCACTGCCTTACATCTCAGCATCTGTAAATAATTGCTAATGTGCCCGGCTTTGTCAGTGATCTAAATCTCTCATAATCACCTCTTATTCTCATCCTGTTACTGTGGGACTGTACTTATGGTGATACCAATATTAAATTATTAAACATCTTCCATATGCCAGATTTAAGAGCTGCCTCATTGAGAAAAATCCTATATCTCTATCACATAGCCCAATATGAAGCCTATTCATTTCCAACATATATGGTTTATCATTGTTTATCTATATTACACATATTGGTCTATTGTTTGAATGGGACATTTTATTTTCGGAGTATTTTTACAGCCATTGTTTTTGGTTCTTGTTAAATCTTGTGTTATTCCGCTTACTTGGGCACCAACTAAGCTTAAAAGCTTTTATGAGGCCAGGGCTTCTATGACATAAACTATCTTCAGAAATAAACATTTTTGAGGTCCATAGGAATTGATCATATGTGTCTATAATGTAAGGGTCCTATCTTCATCATGACTCAAGATCCTGAGAGCAGTGACCTTACTATAGTATGAAGGTCTAAGACCAGTGATGACTTTTGATAGTAAGGCTGTGAGTGTCTAGGGCATATAAGGTTCATAAAATTAAGATATAACACATAAAATTGGGGACCCTGTTCAGTCTCTCCTATTTCTTCCTCCCTGTTTCTCCTGCATTGGTCCTCCCACTCTCCAAAGGTCTTCTTCTTCTGTTTTCCCTCTTCTTTTCCTCCCCCTGTCTCACACCCACCCTTTCTCCTTCCCCCTCCCCCCTTTCCTTCACCCTCCTCTTTCCTCGCTCTCCCTCACACACCCTGTGCAGTCTTTGAAAATTAGACAATCCCCTATTAACCAGCCAGTTAAACTGAATTTTGCGCATGGCTCCTCTCCCCTCCACTACTCATCTCCTCTTAAAATGTAGACACATGCACTCTATTAACCATTTACTGCCTGAAATATATATTTGCATCCAATTACCAAATACCATTGAAAATCCTAGACCTGATCAGCCTATCCCACCATTCCATCCATCTCCTCTGTCCTACCGACACCCTTTCAAAAAGATGTAACTCATTCATTGCCAAAAATTCTCAGAGCGGACACTGGCTATTCAAAGGTTAATAAAAGGGACAGCCAGCTGCTTAATTCCTACAAGCATCTTATAAATGTTTAATTGTAACCACTAGCCACTTTGGGGACACATAATAAATAGGAGCATCAATTGAAAAGGTTTCCTGGAAGGAGGGGAGGTGGGAATGAGGTGTTGTGGATGGTGGCGGCGGTGGAGTGAGGGAAAGGGAGGGGGGCTGAGATCTATCAGGGTGAATTCATAGCTATTGATTTTCTCCTGGCTGGGGAGGGACGGCATATTCTATTCAGTGCAATGTTCCTCTGCAGATTATGTTAAGAGGCAGGCTTGGCTGAGGAGAGGCTCAGCGGATGCGCTATGCGTGTTTAATGCGTCAAACTGTTCTCATCGCTCAATGGAGACACTTAGCAATTCAGAGCATGTCCCATCACAGCCCAGCTCCAGAGGAGGAAGGGCCAAAATGTCCCACAAGCTGACAGCCTGGGCTGGAGCCTGTGTGCGCCTCCTTGTGTAGGTGATATTACTCTATAAAACAAGTGTGCAATATATAATAAACTGAGTGTAATATGATGAACCAATTGTTAGGCCTTTGAAAATCCTAACATATATATATATATATATATATATATATATATATATATATATATATATATACGTATATATGTGTAAATATATATATATATATATATATATATATATGTGTATATATATGTGTATGTATATATATGTGTGTGTATATATATATATATATATATATATATATATATATTTTAGTATGGATAAATAGAAACATATCAGTATTTGCATGTTATAGGGGTATGTTTTCATTTTGCATATTATTTAACACATTTTTGCATTTAGTCTTTTTTGTGTATTCTATGTATATGTTTTGTCATTTTTATAATTACGCATTACTGTTCCAAATATATTTGTTTTAAGCTTCATAATGAATTGTCTAGCAATACATTTGGTAATTATTTGGTAATAGGTAATCTGTACAAATGTGCTGCCATGAAAATGTTTACACAAAAAACATAGGTCTGCTATGAGTGAAAGGTTGTGCTCCTCTAACCTTTGGCATGTGTCCATGTATATGTGACGTTATTGTACATATACATAAGATAATGTTTATACTGTACCACTTATAGCCTGCACTATGTGTGCACTATATGTGCACATTATGTTACATGGAAACTGTGAGAATAACAGATGTGTTTTTGGATGCAATATAAGTGTATACATTGAGTTCTGGTAATTACTGACCATGTATGGCATCCCTGTGTGTTTTCTGTAAAGCCATAATACATTAAAATATGATAAGTTTTGTGTCAAGGGCCACCATGGGTACATTACATATAATGGTTAAAGCTGGGTGGCGGACCAACGACTTGAATGTATGTAGTTCTTTGTTATTTATACCCCATGATGACTGCCTCATTTAGGCCTTACGTCTGATGTAAGGTAACAAGGATATTCGATGTTATCATGTCAGCTGTAAAATATATTTCATGCCATGGAGATTGGGGCCTGGCATAGTTATTAAGTTTGGTCAAGATCATAATTGACTCTGGTTTGTGAGATGACTATATGTGTGGGAGGTGTAAGTGGTATGTTGTTTTCAAAGCCTGTGTGAACATATGCGCCTAAATTTTGTGTATGCAACTATACAGGGTCTGGACCCTGCATATGGTGTGTATGTGCTTGGCATACTCTTTGTAGTGTGTGTATCTCAGTATATGTACGTGGACATGTGTGGTGGCAATCTGTTCAGAAAGAAGCCAGGGATAGCAGTAAATACACAGACACTCATATACAATTATCTTATTACGCAATTGTTCGTATTCTGTTCAGAAACCCAGTTTATGTGTATGTATGTATGTATGTATGTATGTATGTATGTATGTATGTATGTATGTGTGTGTATGTATGTATGTATGTATGTATGTGTGTGTATGTATGTATGTATGTGTGTGTGTGTATATGTATGTATGTATGTATGTATGTATGTGTGTGTGTGTGTGTGTGTATGTATATGTATGTATGTATGTATGTATGTATGTATGTATGTGTACTAAATAGGTTGCATTGCAATAATGCATGTATTATCTATTGAATTATCTGATTATCTTACTCTCATATGTCTGCTGAGCCCCAGGCAGAGTGTGTGTATGAATGTGCCTGTGTGTTTGTACATATGTGAATAATGTGTGGGTAAGGCTGGATTTCTGACCTGCAGTGATTGAAGAGGGAACGGTGGGGGAGGGGGTGGGTGGTCTGTGTACCATTGTACTAATCATACAGTTACCTCGCTCCGCCTGACACACAGTCCTCTTCCCCCTTCAAATGTGTAGTGTTTAACCCTTCCATTCAAACAACAGTGTACTGCAGGGCTTTCTGGCATGGCACATGGTAGAAGGAGGGGCAGCTAAGGGGCAGCTGTGGGTTGCAGTCTATCAGTGATGACCCAGCCATCAGCATCACATACAGTCACAGAGGGTACAAAAAAAGGATAAGGTCTCTTGAAAACTTGAAACATAATTACAAGGAAATGATACAAAGCGGCAATGTGCAGATATAGAACATAGCAACACGTCAATTCATTAACCATCGATTGGATAGAACAGCGAACGATAGAAAACAGGTTAACCCTACTCGTGCTATAAAGGCCTATAACAAGGTGTATGTGGATGGACAGATAGATATAAAGCGGGTATGCAGGAAAGACCTGTAAATATTGCAGCTATATATCAAGTCAATGGATCTGCAATGTGCAGCATTGCATTTACCTGCAGAAATGTGTAATATGTTTAGGCCTCTCCAGCACTTAATCTATTCTCATTGATTTTTTTCATCAGCAATGCATGACATCCATTTTACATATGTGGCTTTAGCCAGCACAGGTATATAGCTTCACAGTCTCCCATTTCTGGCCTTGCTCAATAGCTAAGCATGCACTTGTCTCATTGTAGAGCAGAAACACACACAATGCACCCAGAGTAATATATTCCTAACACCTTTTACTACACTCCGTGCCCCACTGCTTCCATCTTAACAAAAATCTACCATTCACATAATCACAATGAATGCTTGGAAGTGGATCAGTCTCTCCCCGATCCCCCTCCCCCTCCTCCAGTTTATTAGCTCAGTCTAGCCGCCCCTTGTTTAAAAAATGAAATGATAAGATGGAGGAATATGTAGTTTTCTGATTCAGGAGAGAGGGAGGGGAACAGGAGAGCAGAAGAGGAGGGTGAAAATGTAAGATAGGAAAAGGGTCTTATCCAGTCACCAAAATACCTTCAAGGCAACATGTTCTCCACAATCCAGAATGGGTCATGACTTCTTCATTCTTTTTGCTGGTTTCGTTTTCACTTATAGATTTGCTCTTGCAGACCCCTCTAGAGTATAACCAGTAGTCTGTGCCCACAGCAATTGTCATTAAACTGAATGCAGCAAATGCTCCCACAGTGGTTAAGAGCATCTGAACACCTCTATCAAACAGACCCATAATTCTTCATTCTATAGACATCCAACAGTCTTCTGGTTTGGGGGGTGATAGGAGCTAAAAATGGGGGGTGGAAGGGTTTTAGCTAGCAATAATGCTGGACCTTGCCCAAAAAAATTAGGTATCCTAATAGAAAAATAGCAAAAGTAAAGCTGCTGGAAGGCTTGTGGATGGGGAGCTCGTTGTCCATCAGATCATGTCCAAATGCAGGTTAATAGAAATAAATAGTGCAGACAGACACAAACAAGCAGCAGAGCTAACACACAGAGATGGTCTAATCTCTCTAATCCCTTTTCCTAAAATTCTGATCTTCAGTTTCCATAAGTGATGGCTAATTGTGAAGCTCTATTCAGCAGGAATAAAGATGCAGTATCTTCATCACCAACCTTCAGCATCAGGACCAGGGCAGGGGGGGATTATAGGGTTAGGAATGCAGGGTCTGCTTTCCTTATTTTGCTCTGCAGCCTGCGCCATGTAAAAGGGGAAAAAAACAGATTTTTTTTCTTTGTGTTCTTTTTTTTCCCTCTCTCTGCTCTTGACAGATATTTCTGCTCTTGTCCCCTCTTCTGGTGTCTGCTGAGCGTGTGTTTGCTGGAGTGTGGGATCTCTCTCCCCTGCTGTTGATTACACCACAAGTCTCCTCTGGATGCTGTAAGGTTTGGCTTGAGACGGACTGCGGCTTTTGCAATCCATGGTTGTATCGCTGAAGATCACCGTGAGGCCCCCACTTAGATGTCCTGGGAGGGAGGCAGGCTTGCTGTGTAGGGTGGGCTGGTAGATAGGCTTCCTCTGCTGCTGCATGGAAGTGATGCTACAGCTGTTCACGGTGGATCTCCTTTGCCTTTGCCTCTGTGGTGCTGAAATGGACAGCTCCTAGACACCAGCGCTGCTGCTGGAGAGCACTTTCCTGTAGGACCTCCTGTACTGGAACAGCCAGCTGGTGGAAACCTTCATGTCCCTCCTCTCTTTGCTGTCCTAAGTCGCCACCCCTGTTCAGCTTCCAGGAGGGGGTGTCAATTCCTGCAGCCCCCCTTCTCCTTTTCCTACTCCCCCATATAAGTTCCTCAGCACAAACCAGCTCTTGTGTTCCTAAATGCACCCCAAGTTTAGACAATGTCCCCCTGGTTTTATTTATCATGTCCGATTCTAGCCATATGGGCTAAGCTCTGATAATAGCAATCTTCTATTACATATGATTTTATACTAACAGTAGGATTCTTATACAGCCATTCTCTAGTATTCAGTGATCTTGGGGGAGGGGGGGGGGGGGTGATACCTATTTAAAATATTCCCTTCCATCTGTCTATGACCAGGGAGGGGGTTGTTATCCCACCCCTTCTTTTCTCTTTGCTCAGTTCTAGTTAATGAAAATTATCACTGAAACAATGCCCTGTATCTATCTCAATGGGTTATATTTAGATTGGCTCTTTAAAGAGGAATCATTTAACCCCAAGTACCCTGCAGAGTTAGACATCATATTAAATATATTAACTATTCAACCTCCGGTGAGTTCTGGATAACCCTCTGTTATAGCTAAAGGGGTTATGAAAGAAGGTTTGTCAGTCACAATCTCAGAAGAACACTTTTTCACTGTCCTACATTGGTAGTTAAGATATTGCGGGATCTCATAAGCCAACTGCTTAATTATTTCCAAGTTAATTGGGATAATCATGCTACGCTGCTAACAACCCAGTTCTAGCATGGTATATGTTTTACAAGGATGGAAGGGGTGATGCAAACATGACAATATTAACCCTTCAATGGAGGAGCAGTGTTGTAAAAGCTGTAAGTGGTGAATGTAAAATGTTCTAAGGAAAGGCAGTCTTTACCCAACAAACATATTTTTTTCCTAATTTATTACTAATCATTGTTTATCACTTAATTACCCATTATTTACATACAGATAAATATCCCACAGAGCTGTACAAAGAATGTTCTTACATCAGTTTCTGTCCCCAGCGAGGCTCACAATCTATTTCCCTATCTCAAGTACACTAGGGCCAGTTTAATTGGAATCCAATAAACCAAATAAAGTCTTTGCAGTGTGAATACAAACCAGAGTACCTGTAGGAAACCCATGTAAATCCATCCTACTACTTTGTACCGAGCCACGGTGTTGACGACTGCTATAACCTCAACTGAGCCATTGTGCCACTGACTGCTACTTTGCCCTGTTAATTACTGCTTCTTTTACTGAGCCTCTAAGCTGCCAACTACTACTAGTAAAACAACTATTACTACTACTATTACTACTACTAGTAATACTACTAGTACTAGTACTAGTACTACTACTACTAGTACTAGTACTACTACTATCACTACTACTATCACTACTACTACACTATCATGGTGCAGATTATTCTACTTAAAGGCCACAATATAACTTTTACATTAAATAAAGCAATATAGTAACATCGCAGCCAAAGCATTGCGTCACATCCGCCTGGAATCAGATAAAATGTAAAATGGCTATAATAAATTTGGCCTACTGTAGGCTGTAAAAATATAAACAACAAGCAGTGCTACCAGCATGACTGCTGGGAACAAACATCAACATGTAGCTCTAGCCTGAATTATGGAGTTATGGACTTTCAGCCACACCTATTGCAAACAGGTGCATACAGTCAAGCACACAGCCATGTAATTTCCTTACACAAAGTTTATTAGTACTATGGGTCATACTGAAGAGATTGGTGACTTTAAACAGGGCACTGTCATAGGATGCCACATTTCAGTTCGTGAAATTCTGCTTTACCTTGGTCAACTGTAAGTGCTACTATTGTGAAGTGGAAGCGTCTAGGAGTAACAACAGCTCAGCCAAGAAGTGGTAGACCACGCGCGGTGCATGTAAAAAATGTATTCTCTGTTGCATCACTTACTACAGAGTTCTAAACTTGCTCTGAAATTGACATCAGCACAAGAGCTGTGCATCTAGTACTTCATTGAATAAAAATTTCCATGGTCGAGCAGATGCACATAAGCCTGAGATCACCATTTGCAGAGCCAAGCATTGGCTGGAGTGGTGTTAAAGGGGCTATCCGGGGACCAAAAATTAAAAAAATTGCTTTGCATTCATAAAAAGAAGTCACTAATATACTTTAATTAAAAATTCGGTACTAAATGGTGCCGTTCAAACCTGGTGAACTGTTCCCGGAAGCCCTGGAACTTTTCTAATATTGATGACGTACCAACACGTCCCCATGTGACTGAGGGCTTGCTTCCTGTGCTGTTCGTGTCGGCGTGTTATCAATGGCATGACTGCAAGGGGCTGTCATATTGCCTATTGCTAGAGTGCCCGAGCAAAGCATCAGCTAGCGCTTTGTTCGGGACTCCAGCACTACTCCCGACATTTGCTTAGTGACTTCAGGGGTTTCCTACAGCTGATGCGCTGCCTGGGGACTCCAGTACTGCTGCCACGTCACTGTCCATATATGAGCACAAAATTCCCACAGACACAGTCAAAAATCCTGCGCAGGCTTTTAAAGCCGCAAAAGGGGGGCCCAACTTCATATTAATGCCAATGGTATGTCCAGCAAGCTCATTTAGGTGTGATGGCTAGGTGTCCACGTTTTTTTAACCATACAGTCTAGTATGGAGGACCATGACCACGATGATCAATGACATGACCTGTCTATCTTTACTAATTGGTACAAGCCTTTCATTCAGTGTGGGTCACTAGAGATGAGCACACTTCCTGAAATTTGTTTCGGGTCCAATTCGGTCGAACCAGCCGTCTGATTCGATCAAAATAAATTAGCCGCAAATCGAAAATGCCCCGATTGCCCTGAAAACCTGCAGGACCCGCTGATGTCTTCTAGATCTGTATCCAATCCCATTCAAACTCTTTAAAACCAAGACAGCATTAGTAATGTCCAAAGGGCAGCCAGCAACATATATGGCTATGGGTAAAGATAGTAGCCAGTGGTAACAAACAGCCTGTTTAAAAACACACTGCACTGTCAAATTTTTTATGCTTTTTAAAATGAATAAATTATTTAACAAAGTAAAAAAAAAAATGGTTAAAAAATTATCCCTTTTTGGTGGCAGATGCATGACAATGTTTATACACACATAGTCGTATCGGAAGAAAAGATTACTTTTTAACAAGCTGTCCAAAAAGTATCTGTTTTTGGAGAGTAGCAACAGGCTTGGTGATACTTATTTCCTTCACTGTATATATATTTAAAGTATTTGATCCCTTGCTGATTTTGTAAGTTTGCCCACTGTCAAAGTCATGAACAGTCTAGAATTTTTAGGCTAGGTTAATTTTACCAGTGAGAGATAGATTATATTTAAAAAAAAAACAGAAAATCACATTGTCAAAATTATATATATTTATTTGCATTGTGCACAGAGAAATAAGTATTTGATCCCTTTGGCAAACAAGACTTAATACTTGGTGGCAAAACCCTTGTTGGCAAGCACAGCAGTCAGACGTTTTTTTGTAGTTGATGATGAGGTTTGCACACATGTTAGATGGAATTTTGGCCCACTCCTCTTTGCAGATCATCTGTAAATCATTAAGATTTCGAGGCTGTCGCTTGGCAACTCGGATCTTCAGCTCCCTCCATAAGTTTTCGATGGGATTAAGGTCTGGAGACTGGCTAGGCCACTCCATGACCTTAATGTGCTTCTTTTTGAGCCACTCCTTTGTTGCCTTGGCTGTATGTTTCGGGTCATTGTCGTGCTGGAAGACTCAGCCACGAGCCATTTTTAATGTCCTGGTGGAGGGAAGGAGGTTGTCACTCAGGATTTAACGGTACATGGCTCCATCCATTCTCCCATTGATGCGGTGAAGTAGTCCTGTGCCCTTAGCAGAGAAACACCCCCAAAACATAATGTTTCCACCTCCATGCTTGACAGTGGGGACGGTGTTCTTTGGGTCATAGGCAGCATTTCTCTTCCTCCAAACACGGCAAGTTGAGTTAATGCCAAAGAGCTCAATTTTAGTCTCATCTGACCACAGCACCTTCTCCCAATCACTCTCAGAATCATCCAGATGTTCATTTGCAAACTTCAGACGGGCCTGTACATGTGCCTTCTTGAGCAGGGGGACCTTGCGGGCACTGCAGGATTTTAATCCATTACGGCGTAATGTGTTACCAATGGTTTTCTTGGTGACTGTGGTCCCAGCTGCCTTGAGATCATTAACAAGTACCCCCGTGTAGTTTTCGGCTGAGCTCTCACCTTCCTCAGGATCAAGGATACCCCACGAGGTGAGATTTTGCATGGAGCCCCAGATCGATGTCGATTGACAGTCATTTTGTATGTCTTCCATTTTCTTACTATTGCACCAACAGTTGTCTCCTTCTCACCCAGCATCTTACTTATGGTTTTGTAGCCCATTCCAGCCTTGTGCAGGTCTATGATCTTGTCCCTGACATCCTTAGAAAGCTCTTTGGTCTTGCCCATGTTGTAGAGGTTAGAGTCAGACTGATTAATTGAGTCTGTGGACAGGAGTCTTTTATACAGGTGACCATTTAAGACAGCTGTCTTTAAAGGGAATGTGTTGCCAGAAAAACATGTTTTTTTTTAAAAAATTAAACATTTAGTGTGTGGGTGATTAAACATGGTTCAAATTTTTTTTATTTTTTTCACGAGTCAGGAAATAGTCAGGAAATATTATAAATTAATTCTAATTTATAATACTACCCATTTTGGGTCACTAGATGGAGCTAGTTCCCAAAATTGCAGCATTGCAACATTGGGTTAAAAGCCCTCGCTCTAGTGAGCTCTCAGCATCCCCCCCTCCTTTATCCTGGCTAGTGCCGGGATAAACGAGGGGTTTGAAAGGTTTAACCTCCTACACTGTGTGTCGCCATTTTTTGAGGTAACCCACAGTGTAGTAGGTTTACATACAGTAGTAAACACACACAAACACTAACATACATTGAAATCTCTTACCTGCTCCTGCCGCCGCGGCTCCCTCCGGCCCGTCCGCTCCCTTTGCTGCCGCTGTTCCATGTGCACAAGTCCGGAAGCCGCGACCGGAAGTAGTAATATTACTGTCCGGCCGCGACTTCCGGTCCACAGGAAAATGGCGCCGGACGGCGCCAATTTCGAATAGGACTGTGTGGGAGCGGCGCATGCGCAGTTCCCACACAGACGCCGTACACGGCAGTCAATGGGACGGGAGCCGTTCGCAGTCCCTATGGGACTGTGGCTGCCGTACTCCATGTCTGTGTGTGTCGTTAATCGACACACACAGAAATGGAACAAAAAATGGCAGCCCCCATAGGGAAGAAAAAAGTGTAAAAATAATAAACAGTAAAACACAAACACACAAATGAAAATAAACGTTTTTATTAAAGCACTAACATCTTTAACATATAAAAAAATTATTTGTGATGACACTGTTCCTTTAATGCAGACACCAAGTTGATTTGGAGCGTGTAACTGGTCTGGAGGAGGCTGAACTCTTAATGGTTGGTAGGGGATCAAATATTTATTTCTCTGTGCACAATGCAAATAAATATATATAAATATATATAAATATATATAATTTTGACTATGTGATTTTCTTTTTTTTTTTTTATATAATCTATCTCTCACTGGTAAAATTAACCTAGACTGTTCATGACTTTGACAGTGGGCAAACTTGCAAAATCAGCAAGGGATCAAATACTTATTTCCTTCACTGTATATATATATATATATATATATATATATATATATATATATATATATATATATATATATATATATATGTATATATTTATTTATGATCCACCACTTCCACCGCCATGACTACATGTGCCAATGACAGTGTGCCTGATCATCCTGGAAAGTGAATAAGAAATGTTTTTTACTCTATTTATTTAAAAAAAATTCACTTGGACACGGACAGATGTATAACGGCGCTGTATAACTGCTTGACACAGAATAATACACCAATTTTTTGTGGCACTATTACTAGCAATTAGATATATGCAAAACAATGAGTGACATCATGTCTGTGACGTCTGTATCAGCAGGCAGCGGCACACTATCAGCACCAGGATTGAAATTTCAATTAGAATCTATTTATTTGAAAGAAAACTCACTTGTACAGAGACTTAAGTATAACAGCGCATTATAAATGCTTGATCCAGAACTATACGTCAATTTTTAATTGCACTATTAGATATTTGAAAAACAATGATTGACATCACACCTGTGACGTCTGTTTTCAGAAGGCAGCTGCACACTATCAGCACCAAAATTAATATCATTGAAGATTTGTGAATGATGTGATGCAGATTGGTGATTCACGTTAATTAATGTAAGAATTGTATAGCTGCAGCAGCACTCACTCTCAGCAATGGCTGCCTGTGCATGTCTAATAACTAACACGCTGAGACTGACTGACTCATATCTCTTTCTAAAATCTTTCTCTCTATCAAATTGTAAATCTAACTATCTACACTCACACTAATCCACTATCTATCTGCAGCAGCATTTCCTGGATGGGTTGTTTATAGTGGCTATGACTCATATGACTGTCATCCACTGTTACCAGTGACTCACACCTGTACTCCTCACGATTGGCTGTGCTAGAGGAAGGCCTGCCTGCAAGGCATTATAGGAAAGCATATCGGGCCTGCTGTCTGAGGTCATTTGATCCTTTGTCTCTGTCTTCTTCTGAACTATAAAATGGCGGATGCCATTTTGAGTGACTCATGCGGGACTAATCCTAAAAGTTTCAGATATGCTAAAATCGTAAACTTTTGGGAAATTCAGAACAAATTAGATTTGTGTAGAATCGATTCGCTCATTTCTAGTCACTAGTTATATTTTTGCACCCACTCTGTCTTTTGCTTTATTTTCTATGGTTTTTACCATGCCACTGTGGATATTCTTATTACTCTTTTTGCACTATTACATGTGTATAATATGTAATAGTGACATTGTGTACTTGTTGCAGTATCATGCTAAGGAGCCATTTCTGTATACTTTAAAGTGCTATGGACCAGGTGATTGCCGGAAATGAGGGATTCAATTAGTAATCTTTACAACAATGTCTACTAATGTTTAATACGTTTCCAAAAATGGCGTCTGATTTTAACTACCCTGGTCTGATGAAGAACCTGTAGGACTGAAACATTGCCTTGTTGAAATTTGGACGCTGTTTACCTATCATTATGAAGCTTTAAAAATGTTGTTCATGTAATTGCTGCAATAGTTGGCAATGAGATTGACCGAGCGTCTTCTAAATGTAATTTATATTCAGTGCTTTAGTTTATGGTACAAATATGATCATAGGTGCAATTTCCAATCGATTAAGGGATTGCACCGAGCACCACAATATTATTGTCCATGTTTATTTTATTTCTGAAAAAGCCCTTTAAGTCTAGCTGCTTATTTTTTTTTTTATAATCACCTATTAAGAATTAGCTATTGTGAAGTAACATATGTCACTTATAGAGATCTAGCTTCAAGTGAAATATATCTGGATCCAATTACTACTAATGACATCACAAACCACTATAAATGATGATGTCACGATGTATAATATCACTATATGCTATAAAAAGGAATGATTTACTTGTCTAGTAGGATTATCTGTCTTGTGTGATGACATTATTATTCATGCCATTGTGCTTCTGAACTCACCACTTATACACTTATATATGCTCTTATGTCGCTGATGGCTCTGTAGACTACTCACACATAGGGACCTCAATGTTGCTGTTTAGATTGTGGGAAAATAGATTGTTTGCCATTACATTTAGTACATACCAAGGAATATTTATATACATATAACTACACTAACAATACAGCTGTGGCCCAGGAAATAATCCTGGTTGAATATGAAGAAAAAAATTAGGTTCATCTGCACTGAATGGCTTCTAAACCTTCTAAGAAATACTTGTAAACCAAATGAGCTTCCAACAAGATACCCTAGGTCCTATTGTGACCTTGGCATGATAAGGCCCCCAACTCTATTGACTTGGCTCAATCAAATTATCAGTTACATGGTTCATGATGGAACCTCCAAGTCACCTTCTTGTACTTTGTGATATGTAAACTACTAATATAATATGTGTTGTGTTGTGGGACCCTTTCACATGCATAAGGAAGGTAACAGCCAAATATTTGGTTCATGTTTTAGGTATCTAGCGTAATACCCTCCTGGTGAGTGGATGGGTAACCTCTAGGATGGGATTTTCAGCCTAAAACTAATATATTTGGTCTCATTCAAATTGTCATTATCCTGTATTTGTAGCATGTCTTTGCAAGTTGAACAAATGAATGAATGAGAATTCATAGTGTACATTTATGGGACACTTATTTGCAAACAAACATATGCTGGTTAAAATAAATTGTCTCTCTTTGCGTAAATATGTATGGCTGGTTATTATTCAGCTTGGCACAACTATCCAGCACATAAATAATTAATCAACTTAAATTTTTGGTACCCATGATGGAAAAGTAACTTTTCACCATATCCATATTATACCAATAGACAATTTGAAAGAATGTAAGTGGTAGTATTTTGACCCTCCTACACGACATGGTGTACCTTTCTGTATTGCTGTATTCTGAACATAACATTGTATAATGTTATGTTCATGATACTTGCATATCCATAGGAGCCTTATGCGTATTAAAAATATTCCTTTGCTTTCGGGTGTCCTTAGTGCTCACATTCTGCCAGGTGACTTTCAGGTGTGCTGATAAAGGGATAAAAATGCAAGTCACAGTATAGAAATAATTTACACTGTGGTGTCTTCTCTCTCAGTCAGTGGACACTACATCTGTAGCAGTATTACAAAGTGTCTAAGCAGCTGACCGAATCTCTACTATTATAAGCTAGATCTATACAAGCATAAATGCACAGTATTACTTTATCCATATATGTGTTGTTTGGTGAAAGGTAATAATAAGGTAATCATCTAAATATAAGCCATTAGCATGAGTCAACTAAGGTTACACAGAAATGCCAAAAATTAAAAAGTACCTTGCAAAATCTATTGTGACACCATATGGTGCAAGAAGTGCATGTTTATTTATATAAATGGGCATTGGTTTGCTGACTAAAATGGTTACAACTAGTGGTACAACATTTTGCAAAGACCATTGATAGACTATTTTCACGCCATGTTCAGCGTGTACGTTTGCCATATACTCCAGGAAATGCTCCCAATGTATATACCTAACACACCCACATATAAAAGCTTGGACATATGCTGAAGGAATGGATGGTATGGTTTATCTGGCATATACGTTTTGAAATTTTTCTGGCATATATATGTCTGGTGTGAACAGAGTCTTAGTGGTATTTGTTTTATAAAGTTTTCATGAAACAAAAAACATTGTTTCCTGATTGTTATTTTTATTGTTAATATTCTCCATTATTAATAAAGAGCAAGTATATATGACAGACTGCCTCTATTCACCTTTATTTGCAGTAACAGGCTGCAATGGACCCGGCAACGTGCTTTCAGGCTCATCGATTCAATTTCTTACAGCTTGATGAGATGCCCATCCATGTGTTGTGACTAAAATACAGATTCTACACATGTATGGAGACGGGGAAGAGAAACAGATGCCCAGAAACGTGGGCTGTCCCAAGGCTTTAGCTGGGAGGGATTGGCTAATCAGGCATGTACTCTGGGGGACACCAAGAAGCCACTTTGCTCCCCGTCATGTCAGGGTGGACACCAACAAGCTCCTCTGCCTTTTCCAGGGTATTTAGATACAGGTCGAGTACTGAATCTTTGCCCTGAGTGAAGGAAAGCCTCGCTACCTCGCTATAACTGAGGACTGTCCTACCAAAATAAGGGTTTAGGCCTAATGCACATGGGACGGACATGGAGCAGGATTTTCCAGTCAGAATTTGCAGCGTATTACATTAGCAGTAAAGTGGATTAGATTAGAACAAATATCTCCAACACATGCGGAAATTGGCCTGTGGTTTGAGTTCTCAATCTGCAGCACGTCAGTTTGTCTTGCATAATCGCTGCAGAATTTCCGCACAGAATTTCCACATGGAAATTCCACAGCATTTCTGTCCTGTGTGCAGGAGGCCTAATAGATAACGACAATGACAATCGCCCTTTAGAAATTTTAGATGGGGAAGTATTGTGTCAAAGAGGAGTAGTTATATTAAATGATGTTATAAATACCATAGCAGCTAGGAGGATGAAGTTTTAATAATCACATTAATGGGGAAAAAAAATGCAACACGATAACTTTGGCCACAACACAGGTTGCACGACCAAAGATCATTGTTTTTCCCTGCCAGTAAATGAAAGTCAATGCGGCCGTGTTGTCTCCCACAGGTTGCCTCGTCTGTGACCCAAGGCCTTTTGCAGTCTTCGGGTATCGGTTGCAGCAAATCTCAACGCGGCCACTTTGACTTTTATTACCTGCGATACAGGCAGGGCGAAAAATCAATCTTTAGTCGTGCTGCCAAAGTCACTGTGTAGCCGTAGCCAAAAATTGAATGGGACTATGGATAGGTCTACATGACCTGCGGCTGCGTGACATTAAAATCGCAAATGCTTTGATATTTGCAGCTAATGATAGTGAATGTGGTTGTACAGAAATCCATCAGTTTTGGATTTCTGCTGACTGTCATGCTGCGGTCACGGTAACTTGCGGGTCGCAACCAGTGACAGATTAAGTAGACCATGGGCCCTGGGCTGTAACCCAAACTTGGGCCCCCCTTCCTCACCGCCGCCCTGCCGCGCCGTAACTATTTTTAACACTACCTTTTTGGGCAAGCATTAACAGTGTTACGATTTCCCTTGTCACAGCGCGGTGTCCCTACATACTGACAGTATCACACTGTGCAGGGACACAACCTCCTGGCAAGGGAAATTGTCTATCAGTCCTGGACTGCAGAAAGACTTTTTGTGAAATACAAGGATTTCCTATAATAAACATGTCAGGAGAGGTGACAGATTCTCTATAAATCTAGTGACTCACAGGTGACGACGTCTCAGATTCTAGTAGTTTTTTTCCTCTTTTCTTCTCCATCGGGTCCATCGCTCATGACGACTTCTCCCGTCCATGACTCATTTCTGCAGAATTTGCGACTCAGACGTCTCCTCACTTTTCCAACATTTCCACACCTATAAACAAAAATAAAGTTATCATGGTGCCACATACTGTACCCCTAAATATAATAGCACCAAACACTGCACGCCTGAATATAATAATACCACACACTGTAAAACACCACATACACACAGCCCCCTGTACATAGTGCCACACACAGCCCCTGTAGATATTACACACCCCCATAGATATCACCATACACAGCCCCCTCTATATATCACACATCCCCCCGTAGAGAGCGTTACACACAGCCCCCTATAGATAGTGCCATACAGCCCCCCTGTAGAGCGCCACACAGCCCTCCCCTCTTGTAAATAGCACCAAAAAGCCCCCCTATAAAGAGCGCCACACACATACCACTGTGGATAGCACTACACAGCCCCCCCCCTTGTATATAGTGCTACACAGCCCTCCCCCTTTGTATATAGTGCCACACAGCGCTTCCCCTTGTATATAGTGCCACACAGCGCTCCCCCTTGTATATAGTGCAACACAGCGCTCCCCCTTGTATATAGTGCCACACAGCGCTCCCCCTTGTATAAAGTGCCTCACAGCGCTCCCCCTTGTATATAGTGCCACAAGGTTATGTACACATTTAAAAACTTTATATTATAATTTTTTATATATATATATATATATATATATATATATAGTATGTGTGTGTATCAGTGTGATTGATTGATTTTATTAAAAAATATTTTTACTTTTTGAGATACAGCTGCTTTGTATCCTGTATCCGTCAGGTCAGCAGGACTGACAGGATCAGTGACACGCAGGATCCACCTCAAATCTATCACATCTAAGATTATAATTTAGCGCAGGGCCCGTTTCACTGATCCCGTCAGTCCTGCTGACCTGACAGATACAGGATACAAAGCAGCTGTGTCTCAAAAAGTGAAAATATTTTTTAATAAAACGTAATTACAAAGTTGCACCAAACACAAATTTTTATTAAAAATAAATAAAACTGACGTGATTTTTGCGACGTTTTTTCCGTAGACAATGCAGGTTTCGTTTTTTTATTGTTTTTATACACACCTTTTTTGCTATTTTAGAATTTTTATTCATAAAGTTTGAAAATAATAGTAAAAAAAGAAGCTTTTTTACGTTTCAGCTATTTTTTTTTTTGGTAATAACATAATTTTACCCTAAAATAGACCTTTTATTTGTAATCGTCATTGTTTACCGTAAATTTTAATATATTGCATGTCTATATTAGGGTAATTGGGTCAGCGCTAGCGTTACAACAATGATTGGCAAGGGGAACGTTTTTTTTTGGGGTGGGTATTTTATGTGTATTTATTATTAAAAATTTTTTTGCACTTTACTTTACTATTATTTTATTACTATGGTCTGTTCCTCAAAGGTCAAAAAAGACCTTTGGTGAACTTTATATATTTTTTTCTTTCTCTTACACCACGTTTTTCCACTGTAACTGGGGATGCACAGCAGCCCCAGTTACAGGGGAAATCAGCCCTCTCATAGTGACGATTGTCACTAATAGAGCTGTGCTGGGTCTAGTAAGACCCAGCAGCAGCCTGCCACTAACGGCACCCGGCGATCACCGGGAGGAATAGAGACAGCGCCGCGGCTGCTGTCTCTATTTCTTTACACAGCGCTCACTGAGCGCTGTGTAAAAAGACATCGGAGAAGACAGAAGCAGCGAAAGCTGCTTCTGTCTTCTCCTCAAGGTCCCCGGCAGTCACTGACAGCCGGAGACCCGACATTCAGCTGCCCAATCGTGCGGGCAGCAAGTTAAAACCCGAGCCGTAGAAAGTCTATGGCTCGGGTTTTAAGGACCCGTCCCTGACCGGGAACCAGTTGGGCAGGAGGATAAGCCTGTACTAACCTCAGCGACGGTGACCGCCCGCCCGGCTCTTCTATTCCAGCTTTGGAGTAACAGAACATCCATCCGTCGCTGTTCTGTTACTCAATGGCGGCGCCCGCACTTGTCAGGGAGGCGTGTCCTAAGCTGACCAATTCCCTGCTCCTCCCCATCTTCGTAGCGGCAGTTAGCAGCGCTAGCGCGCTGAATAGTTTTGTAAAACGATGTGCGGTTCGGGCTGCCATGGGCCCCCTGGGAGCCTCGGGCCCCGGGCGGCCGCCCGAACCGCCCATATGATAATCCGCCAGTGGTCGCAACGCAACTACATTTACTACCATTAAGTGCAATGTGGTTGCGGAAATTGCGAGACTTCAAGTCCCCATGTAGCCCTAGTCTAAGAGCCCATAATATTATTCTTAATCCTGTTCATACAGTAAAGAATATATTGTATTGAATATAGAATTCTATAGTCTTTATTTTTTAAGACCGTTTTTCTTTGTATGAATGAACAACCTACAAAGACCTCTAACCAAACCAATGGCGTAAAGAGGAGTCCCTAATTTACATTAGGCAACCTAGACGCGTACTATAAGGGAACCAAAGTCCCGAACAAAATGTAATATGCAAAAATATATGCAAAAGTAGAAAATCTTTATTAGATAGAATAGACAATAATACAATTCGGAATAAAAGGATGGACTATACACGAAAAAAAGACAGTAGGGTCAGATGAAATAGACCAGTGACCTGCAGAGACAGTCACCTAAAGTAGTCAGAATACACTCAATTACCCACAGTAAAACATAAATATTGCACAATGGATGATATGCTCATATGTATACACTAAGGTAGAGGTGCCAGTTAATTGAGAACAGGTAATGCATAATACAAAATGTCCCAATAACAAAAGCAGTTCTATGGGTCATATACCCAAGGAAGTAAAAGGCAACCTAGGGACCAGAAAAAAGGCGTCCTTGTTTTTTTCCGGTCCCTAGGTTGCCGGTTTCACTCTCCGCCATGTTTCAGGGTATGAGCTAATTGCTAATTTGTGTACCATTTGTTTATGGTCCAAATATACATTTTACTTCCTTGGGTATATGACCCATAGAACTGCATTTGTTATTTGGAGCATTTTGTATTATGCATTACCTGTTCTCAGGGGCGGATTAAGGGTTCCGTGGGCCCCGGGCACTTTTTCAGGTCTGGGCCCCTCCCCCAACTCCGAGGACGCTGTACCGTATATATTTGCAGATTTCTGTTTAGGTGGCCACAGATCTGGCACTGTTTTAATTTAGCTGTAAAAGTAGAATGAGCCATATGGAAGAAAGAAAGCAGAATATTTTGAGACACTCAAGTGGTCAGGAGCTTTATAACATTTTTATTTTTACGTCAATGGAGTGGTGTGTGAAGGATTATTTTTTGCGGGAGGAGTTATAGTTTTTATTGGCACCATGTAAAGTACCATATAGTGGGTGAATTGGAAAAAACTGAGATTCCTCCATGGTTTTTTGGGTTTCGTTTTTACTGTATATATTTATATTCTCTTAAGGTAAAAGTAGATTTAACATATACTTTTACCTTAAGAGAAGGTAAATATATACAGACCCAGAACCAAGCTCAGCACATATATACAGCCCCAGAACCAAGCTCAGTACATATATACAACACCAGAACCAAGCTCAGTACATATATACAGCACTAGAACCAAGCTCAGTACATAAACACAGCCCCAGACCCAAGCTCAATACATAAATACAGCACCAGAACAAGCTCAGTACACATATACAGCACTAGAACCAAGCTCAGTACATATATACAGCACCACAACCAAGCTCATTACATATATACATCCCCAGATCCAAGCTCAGTACATATATACAACGCCAGAACCAAGATCAGTACATATATATAACTCCAGAACCAAGCTCAGTATATATATACAGCACCAGAACCAAGCTCAGTACATATATACATCCCCAGAACCAAGCTCAGTACATATATATAAATCCAGAACCAATCTCAGTATATATATATATATATATATATATATATATATATATATATATATATATATATATATATATACACTACCGTTCAAAAGTTTGGGGTCACCCAGACAATTTTGTGTTTTCTATGAAAACTCACACTTATATTTATCAAGTGAGTTGCAAAATGACTAGAAAATATAGTCAAGACATTGACAAGGTTAGAAATAATGATTTTTATTTTAAATAATAATTTTCTCCTTCAAACTTTGCTTTCGTCAAAGAATGCTCCATTTGCAGCAATTACAGCATGGCAGACATTTGGCATTCTAGAGGTAATCGAGAGAAATTTCACCCCATGCTTCCAGAAGCCCCTCCCACAAGTTGCAAAATGGAGTGATAGCCTTCCTTATTCAAAATCCCTTTTACCTTGTACAAATCTCCCACTTTACCAGCACCAAAGCAACCCCAGACCATCAGATTACCTCCACCATGCTTGGCAGATGGCGTCAGGCACTCTTCCAGCATCTTTTCAGTTGTTCTGCGTCTCACAATGTTCTTCTGTGTGATCCAAACACCTCAAACTTTGATTTGTCTGTCCATAACACTTTTTTCCAATCTTCCTCTGTCCAATGTCTGTGTGCTTTTTCCCATATAAATCTTTTCTTTTTATTAGCCATTCTCTGATATAGCTTTTTCTTTGCCACTCTGCCCTGAAGGCCAGAATCCCGGAGTCGCCTCTTCACTGTAGACGTTGACACTGGCGTTTTGCGGGTACTATTTAATGAAGCTGCCAGTTGAGGACCTGTGAGGCGTCTATTTCTCAAACTAGAGTTTGTAATGTACTTGTCTTGTTGCTCAGTTGTGCAGCGGGTCCTCATACTTCTCTTTCTACTCTGGTTAGAGCCTGTTTGTGCTGTCCTCTGAAGGGAGTAGTACACACCGTTGTAGGAAATCTTCAGTTTCTTGGCAATTTCTCGCATGGAATAGCCTTCATTTCTAAGAACAAGAATAGACTGTCGAGTTTCACATGAAAGCTCTCTTTTTCTAGCCATTTGGAGAGTTTAATCGAACCCACAAATGTAATGCTCCAGATTCTCAACTAGCTCAAAGGAAGGTCAGTTTTATAGCTCCTCTAAACAGCAAAACTGTTTACAGCGGTGCGAACATAATTGCACAAGGGTTTTCAAGTGTTTTCAAATCATCCATTAGCCTTCTAACACAGTTAGCAAACACAATGTACCATTAGAACACTGGAGTGATGGTTGCTGGAAATGGGCCTCTATACACCTATGTAGATATTGCATTAAAAACCAGACGTTTGCAGCTAGAATAGTCATTTACCACATTAACAATGTATACAGTGTATTTCTGATTAATTTAATGTTATCTTCATTGAAAAAAACTGTGCTTTTCTTTCAAAAATAAGGAAATTTCGAAGTGACCCTAAACTTTTGAACGGTAGTGTGTATATATATATATATATATATATATATATATATATATATAAAGCACCAGAACCATGCTCTGTACATATATACAGCACCAGAACAAATACAGTTCAGTACAGAGATCATTTGCAAATTCAGTTTAACCCCTGCTGTATAAATTTGTACGACATAAAACGACAACTCCCAGTATAGCCTGAACAATGGTTAGGATATGCTGGCAGTTGCTGTTTAACAAAAAGAATGCTACCATCCGTCATCTCGCTGCAGATCATACAGTGATTACAGTACTGATCAGTCACAGGGAGAATAAACATTTACATTGAGTGACTCACAAGTGATGTCTCAGATTCTTTTTTGTTCTTTTTCTCTTTTCTTCACCATCCGGTCCAGACCTCTATGATGACTTCTCTCAGGCACGGAACATTTATGCAGTTCACAGCTCAGATGTCTTCGGCTCCTCACTTTTCCAACATTTCCGCACCTGTAAACGAAGATAAAATTCTCATGATGCCACACTCTATGCTTCTAAATATAATAGTATTATACAATGAATATAATAGTACTATACACTGTACTCCTGAATATAATAATACTATACACTATGTTCCTGAATATAATAGTACTATACACTGTGCTCCTGAATATAATAGTACTATACACTGTACTCCTGAATATAATAGTAGTATACACTGCGCTCCTGAATATAATAGTACTATACACTGTACTCCTGAATATAATAGTATTATACACTGCGCCCCTGAATATAACAGTACTATACACTGTACTCCTAAATATAATAATACTATACACTGTGCTCCTGAATATAATAGTACTATACACTGTGCTCCTGAAGATAATAGTACAATACACAGGGCTGCCATCAGGCGGGTATTACTGGTACTCCCGTCAGGGGCACGGCCACATGGATGAAGAAAAGGGGCCCGCTGGGCTGCCTTCGCCCCCCCCCTCGGGCTGTTGCCACCCCCTCGCAACGCTCACGGGCCCCCCTCGCAACGCTCACGGCCCCCCTTCGCAACGCTCGCGCCCGCCCCTACTAACGCCCGCGGCACCCCCCTAGCAACGCCCGCGTCACCCCCCTAGCAACACTCGCGGCACCCCCTGCATACCTGTTGTAGCTTTACTGGACGGGGAAGATGCAGCAAGTGCTGAAGCTCCGTGTGGAGATCCCACCCCCCAGCCATCCCCCTGACCTCATTTGTAGAATGTATAAAGTTAATTTTTTCGTTTTCCTAGCGTTTTTTTGCCACGATTTTCGTAATCGCGGCAAAAATGGCTCAGTTTTGCCACGATTATATAAAAATTGCGGCAAAACCGCGTGATTTGTGCCGCAATTACGAAAATTGCATAAAAAAAGGATACAAAACATGAAAAGTGCTGTTAGGCTATATTCTCACAGTGCGGTCAAATCAAGTTTTTGCGATTTAGCAATAATTGTGACAAAAAAATGGGATTTCACCGCACTGTGTAACTAGACTAAGGCCTTATTCAGACGGCCGCTTTCAGTCCGTGACATACGGAACGTGTATCGGCCGTATTTCCCAGGCCGACCACAATTCATGGAGCCAGACTCCTAGCATCATAGTTATCAGTGTTGCTGGGAGTCCTTGCCTCTCCGCGGGAATACTGTCCCATACTGTAATGATGCTTTCAGTACGGGATCCGGGCCAGTATTCCCACGGGAAGGGAGGGACTTCTATGATCATAGATAACTGTGATGCTAGAAACCCGGCTCCCTGAACTGTGGTCGGTCCGGGAAATATGGCCGATACACGCTCCGTATGTCACAAACCGAACATGGACGTCTGAATAAGCCACTTACTTGCCTCCTATTTTTGGTGCGGATTGCTCACTGAAAATTCACTACAAATTACAATATAAGGCCTTATTCACACGAACGTGTTAAACGTCCGTGATACGTGCGTGATTTTCACGCGCGTCGCACGGACCTATGTTAGTGAATGGGGCCGTTCAGACTGTCAGTGAATTTCACGCAGCGTGTAAAACTCACGACATGTCCTATACTTGCCCGTGTTTCGCGCAGCACACACCCATTGAAGTCATTGGGTGCGTGCAAATCGCGCACGGCACACGGAAGCACTTGCTGGTGACGCGTGTGATTCGCGCTACAGTAGGTAAAGAAGTGAAGGGAAACATAAAAGCCCCTCCTTCTTTACTGTGTTGTAACATCAAACCAGAGTGTCATAATGATGCCGGCTGTGCAAAAATCACGCAGCCACGCACCATATGCTGATGCCACACTGAACTTTTGCTTGCGCAAAACGCAGAATTTTTGCGCGTGCAAAACGGACACGTTCGTGTGAATAAGGCCTAAGGCGATATTCAGACCAACGTGTGTGAAATCAGACGTGAAGAACGGCTGTTTTTCATGGTCGATTTGCAGCTGTGCGGGACCCGTTTTCACAGACTTGAGTCTATTGAGGGATCCGAGAAAACGCACAAAAATAGGACATGTCCTATTTTTTTACAGGCCCTTCACACGGTCCGTTAGAACAACGACCATGTGAATAACCCCATAGAAATACATGCAGCCGTGTGACGGCCATTAAAAAAAACGTCCTTGCTGGTGACGCGTGTGATTCGCGCTACAGTAGGTAAAGAAGTGAAGGGAAACCTAAAAGCTCCTCCTTCTTTACTGTGTTGTAACATCAAACCAGAGTGTCATAATGATGCCGGCTGTGCAAAAATCACGCAGCCACGCACCATATGCTGATGCCACACTGAACTTTTGCTTGCGCAAAACGCAGAATTTTTGCGCGTGCAAAATGGACACGTTCGTGTGAATAAGGCCTAAGGCGATATTCAGACCAACGTGTGTGAAATCAGACGTGAAGAACGGCCGTTTTTCATGGCCGATTTGCAGCCGTGCGGGACCCGTTTTCACAGACTTGAGTCTATTGAGGGATCCGTGAAAACGCACAAAAATAGGACATGTCCTATTTTTTTACAGGTCCTTCACACGGTCCGTTAGAACAACGACCATGTGAATAACCCCATAGAAATACATGCAGCCGTGTGACGGTCATTAAAAAAAACGTCCTTCACACGGACGATTAACACGTTAGTCTGAATAAGCCCTAACTCATGTGAATGGGGTTTGTCAAAACCTCATGCACGTGCAGCATTTCACCCCACAAATAATTATTTTTCCGCTTCCCAGTACATTATGCGGTACAATAAATGGTGCCATGAAAAACTACAACTTGTACCGCAAAAAACAAGCCCTCAAGTAAAAAAAATTATAGCTTTTGGAAGTTGGAGAAGAAAAAACAAAAGTTAAAATCCAAAAAATGGCTGAGGAGGGAAGGGGTTAAATAAGCTGCATGCCTATTAGGGTATGTTCACACAATTAGCAAAAACAGTCTGAAAATACGGAGATATTCAAGCGAAAACAGCTCCTGATGTTCAGAAGTTTTTTAAGCAAACTCGTGTTTTTCGCTGTGTTTTTTACGGCCGTTATTGGAGCTGTTTTTCTATGAATGAAAAACGGCTCCAGAAACGTCTGAAGAAGTGACATGCACTTCTTTTTAGCTGCCTTTTTTTTAGTTTCAAAAGGTATTTATTGATATATCGGTACAGAAATGTGATGCACAATTACAGGTAATCAATCCTCACGCAGGAGGATATAGAAATAAGTGCTTGTTTTAAACCGAAATGCATTTACATGGGGGTAAGGGATTGGAGGGACATAGGGATAACAAAATATAAACCAACCAACTATGCCATAAATTTGTACATATTAGTCATACGACTGTAGAGCGCTCCTAGTATCACCTTGTTGGATCCCACTTTACAGGGTAATAGTATACTGAAAGTCGGGTGAATGATGGGAGGAGAGCCATGGGTCCCATACCGCAGGATAGAGGTGGAGTGAATCAGTTCTCACCGCCTCCATTTTTTCAAATATAGCTATACGATTGACTCTATTAATAACCATAGAGATATCAAGATCAGCTGTACGCCACTTGGACGCTATATAGATTCGAGCCGCTAAGAGTATAAACTGGGCGAGCTTAAATTTGGAGTTCGGTATTCTGGGAGGAATGGCTCCTAGTAGGCATGTAGGGAGCCGTTTTGGAACGGTAAACTGGCAGATATTAGAGATCAAAGTACAGATATCCGACCAAAAAATTGAGACTCGTGTGCACGACCACCATGTATGGTACATAGTTCCATCCGAGGCACATCCTCTAAAACACTCGGCCGAAACCGTTGGATATATGGCGTGAAGTTTTGCCGGGACGTAGTATGCTCTATGTAACAATTTCATGGATGTCTCAACCAGGGATACCTGCCAGCTACCCTTACTAATAGTGTCACAGCATTGTCTCCATTGTGCAGGTGATAACGCGGCCCCCATGTCCTCCTCCCACTTCAACATATACGGTAGTTTGGTATCGGGGTGTGGGGTATTAAAAATACTATATACCATAGATAACAGCCCCTGCCGAGAGGGCGAAAAGATTAATATTCTTTCCAACGGGGTGTATGTCATTTTAGTTTGGGCAGGTAGTAGTTTGCGCAAAAACGAAAATATCTGTATAGCCCTATAGTGTTCCGGGGCAGGGGGGGCATGGGCCTCATTGAATTGCGCATATAAAATCAGACGATCAGCCCTATTGAAGTCATGGACTTTTGTTAGGTTTTTAGAGTACCACCAACTATAGCTTGAGCTCTGAAGGCCCGAGGGGAACCCCGGATTTCCAATCACAGAAAGCAGCGGGGAGCACCGGGACTGCAGCCCATGTCGGAATCTAACTGATCGCCACAGAATGAGGGAGTGATATGATAGAAGGGAGATATTCTTTAATGTAGTCGGTAGGGGAGATACCATCCACAGCAATGCGCCCCATGAATATGGGGTAATTTGAGCCGCCTCCAATGAGACCCATACCGGTGCCCTATCTGGTGGAAGATGCGTTAGTAACAGTTGAGCCACCCTAGCCGCCTTATAGTATCGTAGTATATTGGGTCCTCCTACTCTTTTATGATACATCATGACACGTGTCGATATTCTGGGGCGTTTATTATTCTAAATAAATTTAAAGATGTCTTTCTGGAGGAGTTGTAGATCACCTTTCTGGAGGGGGATAGGAAGAGTTCTGAATAAATATAATAATCTAGGGAGGGTCACCATTTTGATCGTATTAATTCTACCCACCCACGAGATCGGTAGTTTAGCCCATTTTGCCATATCTGCCCTAATGGTCTTAAATACCTGTGGGTAATTGTATTTGTACATTCTATCAAGGGAGGGGGTTAAAGCTATGCCCAAGTAAGGGAGGTAATGCGTTTGGGTGTGGAAGCCAAAATTTATTTCTATCAATTTTTGCAGGGAAGGTGGAACGTTACAATACAGGGCCTCCGATTTAGATTGGTTCACACGTAATCCCGAGACTGCGGAGAAGGAGCCGAGAGCCTCCATCACATTCGGGAGAGAAGTCAACGGTTTAGTGAGCGTGAGGATGAGATCATTAGCAAAGAGACTTATCTTTTGTTCCCCGTTACCAACTCTCTGTCCCGTAATATTTGGATTACACCTAATAAGTTCTGCTAATGGCTCCATAGCGAGTGCAAATAAAGCTGGTGAGAGGGGACAGCCCTGCCTAGTACCTCTCCGTATGTATATGGGATGAAGTGTGGTAGTTGGTAGTTTAAGGTGAGCCTCTGGGTTGTGGTATATTGTCTTGACAGCACGGAGAAAGGGGCCCCCAATCCCCACCCTTTCTAATACTTTAAATAGGTATTCCCAGGAAAGGCCATCAAAGGCCTTTTCTATGTCTAACGCCAAAAGGACCATCCTGGATTTAGTAATGTTGGCTGACTGTATAGTATTGAGGATTTTCCTAACATTATCAGGTGCTTCCCTTCCTGGAATAAATCCTACTTGATCTCTATGAATTAATTGGGACATAAACCTGTTCAACCGTTTGGCCAGAATAGAGGTGAATATTTTAGCGTCTAGATTAAGTAATGATATCGGCCTGTAATTACCTGCCATCAAGGGGTCCTTGTGAGGTTTGGGGATAACTGTGATCATGGCTGAGACGAATTCAGTGGGCATGGGCCGACCCCTCATCAGGTCTGTGCAAAAGGTAACTAACTATATGCGGGACTAACTGCTGAGAGAATTTTTTATAATATAAGGCCGTGAATCTATCAGGTCCCGGGGCCTTCCCCAATTTCAACTCTTTAATAGTGTCCTCTACCTCATCACTCGATATCTCGGCATTCAAGAATTCAATATCCTTTTCGGAAAGTTGAGGGATGTTGACAGAGGCTAGGAAATCCCTCACCGCAGCCTCAGAGGGGGGGGGGGGAAGGGTTGGCATATAAGGTTTGGTAGAACCTGGTAAAGACCTCATGGATACGGTCCGGGTTAGAGGTGATCTGTCCCGGGCGTGACTGTATACGAAACACCTGATTGATTCGCTGCCGAGCCTTAAGTTGTTGGGCCATAAGTTTATCTGGTTTATTGGCCCATTTATAATATTTAGATTGAGTCCATCTAAGGGCTTTTCCTGTCTTATTGGTTAGTATCATATCAATCTGGAGCTTAGCGTCTTTAATAGCGCGAATGAGATATAAAGAAGGACTTCGTTGATTGGCCGCTACCAATCGGGCTAGTTTGGCTTCAAGAGCATTTTGCGCCTGAGTCCTTTCTTTTTTACATCGAGATGCCATTGCTATTATCCTGCCCCTTATAAATGCTTTATGGGCGAGCCACACAGTATGTGAGTTAACATCAGGAGTGGAGTTGTCCACAAAGTACTGAGAGAGATCAGTCTGAATCTGGTGCTGAACAGTAGGGTTAGATAAGAGTGACTCATTGAGCCTCCAGGAAAAGGGCATGACACCTCGCTTAGAAAAGTCGAATTCAGCTAGTACTATATCATGATCTGACCAGGCTGATAGGATATGTCTAGAGTAGGCCAATGAGGGGAGGGAGTTTGTTGAGGCTAGGATCATGTCGATCCGGGTGTATAAACGATGCGCCGGAGAGAAGTATGTATAGCCCCGTTGCGCCCCGTTATATTCTCTCCACGTATCAGCAAGAGAGAGCGACCCCATAATCTTTTTGATCAAAGCTGCCTGTGTATGCGTGCGTCTAGAGCAGGGGTCTCAAGCACGCTGCCCGCGGGCTGCATGTGGCCCCTGGGGCTGTCATCTGCGGCCCGCGGGACACAGAGCCGCTAGTATCGGCTCTGCTCTGAGACTCTGGAATTCCCTGACATCGCTGTCCACATATGAACAGCGATGTCTGGGGCTTCCCCAGAGCCGGAGTCCCGAGCAGAGCGCTGGTGTCGGCTCTGCTCCGGGACTCTGTGGAATTCCCTGACATCGCTGCCCATATATGGACAGTTTGTCAGGGTCTTGCCCAGAGCGGAGCAGAGCGCTGGTGTCGGCTCTGCTCCTGGACTCTGTGGAATTCCCTGACATCACTGTCCACATATGAACAGCGATGTCTGGGGCTTCCCCAGAGCCTGAGTCCCGAGCAGAGCGCTGGTGTCGGCTCTGCTCCGGGACTCTGGGGAAGCCTCTGACATCACTGTCCATACATCGACAATGATGTCAGGGGCTTCCCCAGAGCAGGAGTCCCAGTGATGTCAGGAGCACAGCTGGAGTCCCAGGAAGAGCCTACTAGCGCTCTGCCTGGGACTCCAGCTCTGGGCAAGCCCCTGACATCACTGGGGCAGCCTCTACAGAGGGCACTGGGGCAGCCTCTACAGAGGGCACTGGGGCAGCCTCTACAGAGGGGACTGGGGCAGCCTCTACAGAGGGGACTGGGGCAGCCTCTACAGAGAGCACTGTGGCAGCCTCTACAGAGGGCACTGGGGCATCCTCTACAGAGGGCACTTTGGCAGCCTCTACAGAGGGCACTTTGGCAGCCTCTACAGAGGGCACTGTGGCAGCCTCTACAGAGGGCACTGTGGCAGCCTCTACAGAGGGCACTGTGGCAGCCTCTACAGAGGGCACTGTGGCAGCCTCTACAGAGGGCACTGTGGCAGCCTCTACAGAGGGCACTGTGGCGTTATCTACAAGTGGGTGTGTGACAGTATCTGAAGAGGACATTGGCATTATCTAGGGATGTGTTGCATTATCTACAGAGGGCACTGTGGCCTTATCTACAGAGGGCACTGTGGCCTTATCTACAGCGGGCACTGTGGCCTTATCTACAGCGGGCAATGTGGCCTTATCTACAGAGGGCACTGTGGCCTTATCTACAGAGGGCACTGTGGCCTTATCTACAGAGGGCACTGTGGCCTTATCTAGGGGTGTGTTGCATTATCCACAGAGGGCACCACGGCAGCATCCACAGAGGGCACCGCGGCAGCATCCACAGAGGGAACCGCGGCAGCAACCACAGAGGGCACTGCGGCACTATCTAAAAAGGGGCTGCCCAATCTTGACATGTGTGCTAACTGAGCTGCCGGACTGCATTTAGCAACACTTAAACTGGAAAGCTGGATTGTTGAAATAAGCACGTGGAGAAATATCTCAAATTTTAAACCTAGCGCTATTATTATAGTAATGTAGTATTATTATTCTAGTAATGTAGTGTTATTATTATAGTAATGTAGTATTATTATTCTAGTAATGTAGTATTATTATTATAGTAATGTAGTATTATTATTATAGTAATGTAGTATTGTTATAGTAATGTAGTATTATTATTATTATAGTAATATAGTGTTATAGTAGTTCAAATAACTAATTGATTAACAATAATTTTGTATTGTATCAAATGTGAAAGTAATGCGGCCCGTCAACTTCCCATTTTTTCTATATGCGGCCCACTTACCCGGCCGAGTTTGAGACCCCTGGTCTAGAGGGAGCGGGTGAGGAACGGTCTAGTGTAGTGTTCATCACAAAATTAAAATCCCCACTCCATATTAAATGCTGGTATTGTAGAGAGAGTAAGGTATCATGTAGCCCGTCAAAAAACTGAAGCGGGTCTTCATTTGGAGCGTACGAATTCACTATACATAGGACTTTATCATATAGTACACCCAGGATGATCACAAATCTACCCTGGGGATCTACTATGGATTCAGTAACCTGGATAGGAAGATTATTCTTAATTAAGGTGATCACTCCGCGTGACTTAGAGGGAAATGTAGCAGAGTAAAATGTAGTGTATCGGGGATGGAAGAATTTAGGGTGAGATGTAGGTGTGAAATGGGATTCCTGCAAACAAATAACATCGGGATTATGCTTAATATAAGAGAGAAAAGCTTTTTTCCTTTTTTGCGGAGAGTTGAATCCCCTCACATTATGACTTAGTACTCTACACATAATACAAGGGAGGAAGTGGCATATTCTCGGCAGATACATCAAGCAGAAAATGTCTAGGCATACAGTGTAACAGACGCAGGTGACTAATACTTTTGGCATATAGGCTTGTACATGGCATAAAGAGCGAAATAAACAAGTTAAACAAAAAACAATGGACAAATGTCCAACTATTCCGTGGAGTATTCCGCAGACAGGTAGCACCTCTTGGGGTGCACACCTCTGCTACAGCAATTCTCACAAAAATGAAGGCCAGCATGGTGGCCAGCAGCACTAAGCCTGATGACAGGATCTAGCCAGAAAGTTCCTTGGAACAAGAAATATCAACGGTGGTCTAGATGAGGCAAGATATAAAGACACAATGCGGCTCCCCAAAGGGCATGATACTCATCTGTATATCGAGCGAGGATCCTTATACATTGTGTCCTCCTATTCCCCGAGGATCGGGCATCCCAGCAGTGGAGTTGGAGGTTCTCGGCCCGGCTGTCCAGGTCCTAGTCGGCCGTTGAGGTCTGGGCGGAAGGGCTGATATAGGGACCAATGGAAGTCCAGCAGACCCTCTGCCGGAGATTTAATCACATAGGTTCTGTTGCTGACCTGAAAATTAAGCGAAAAGGGGAATCCCCATCGGTAGCGCATCTGGGCCTTCTGTAAAGCTTGAGTAACGTCCCGCATTTCTCTTCGTCGTTGGAGTGTAGAAGGTGCCAAGTCCGCATACAAGTGGACTGAGGGTGGCATTCCCGGTAGAGGTGCTAGACTCCGAGCCGCCATTAGGATCCGATCTCTCGCCTCTGGATAGTGAAATTTCAGAATCACATCACGTGGTAAATCCTGGTTGCGTGGTCGCGTCAGGGCTCTGTGAACCCTATCCATCCGAAATAAATCAGTGGCAGCTTGGGGTAGGAGGGTACGGAACAACGTGGTGAGATTGGATTCCAGATCTGTAACGGTTTCTGGTAGGCCTCTGACACGTAGGTTTCCTCTCCGGGACCTATTCTCAAGATCTTCTAATTTCAGCTCCAGTGCCTCCAACTGTGCTGCATGTGTATCGATATCTCTGCGGTCCGTCTCCAGGGCATCCGCCATGTCATCGGCCCGGTTCTCTATGTCAGAGACTCGTTGTCCCACTTCATGTATTTGGCGGGAAAACTCGGCCACTGCCTGTGTTAGTTCCGTGCGGAACAATGCCGCAATATTCCTGAATAACTCATCAGTGTCAGTGTGGGTAACGATCGCTGAAGGTGAGGGCGGTAAGGATGTTTCTGCCGCTGACAAACTCTCACTGACCTGAGCTGCAGCCGGGTCGGCCATGATGGATTGCCTCGTGGTTCGGAAGATCTCCGGTATAGTTTGCGAAGGAGCTGGGGTTGCCGGTCCCCGAGGCTTTAATTTGTTGGTCCGGGTCATACTGCACATTACCGGACTTTTTTTGGCTGTGAAGGAGCTGTGTAAAACAGCGCTAATACGGCTTGATCAGTGCTGCCGGAGCGGAGCTCACATCAGGTGCGTCCTGTTCGTGGAGCTTCGTGCATGCGCCCCCTGACTCTGGAGCTCCGTGGAGGAGTCTTCACTGTGGCAGCAGCACAGCAGGAAGGAGCTGCGTGAGGTGCTGAGTGTGTGTGTTCGCTGCCTTTTTTTTACGCGGCCGTTGTAAAAAGAACGGCCCATCGGAACACAACGCCATTTTTTTCTCATTGAAATCAATGGGCAGAGGTTTGGAGGCGTTCTGCTTCTGATATTTCGGACATTTATGGCCAGAAAAACGTCCGAAAATAAGCTTTGTGAACATACCCTAATGTTGCAGAATTGTAACGTATTTCATCCTTTACAATGTAAAGGGTTAATTTGCTGTAAATCCCCAGAAAATTCTGTAACGCACACATTGAGGAATTTGGTGCACAAAATCCGCATCAAAACCGCAGGTAATATCTGCACGTATTAGTGCGTTTTTTGATACGTTTTTAGGTGCGGTTTTTACTTTTTCATGCGGAAATAGGTGCAGGTTTTATGCTGCAGATTTTTTTATTATTTTTTAAACTAGTCAGAAACAATTCGCAAGCAGAAACACAAGCTAAAGTGACATGTAGCATATTTTCAAATACGCACCTTAGGTAAATTTTTGTGCAGAAAATGCGACATGTAGAGATTTCTTGATCTCATTTACTTTGCTGGTTCTGTATTACACTACGGATTTGCCGCACGAAAATACCCACGACAAATTTGCACGTAATAAGTATCGTGTGCATTTGGCCTAACAGAGATTTTTTGAACTCCCACTAAGGCCCCGTTCACACATGTTGGATTTGATACGGATTCCGATGACATGCCGATGATTCTGCATCCCATGCATATGAGGTTTCCGCAACCCAGTTCACATGCTGTGAAAAATTTTCCAAGTGTATTTTTGTCCACACCATCAAAAGAAATCCGCCACAGCAATAAGTAGCATGCGACTTATATTACATGGAAAAGCAGAGGATAAGCAACTTTGAATTACAATGGGACTTAGGCCTTGTTCACACAGCTTTTTGCAGGCAGAAAAATCTGCCTTGAAATTCCTTCAGGCTTTCTCTGCCTCCCATTGATGTCAATGGGAGGTCAGTGACGGAAATGCCTGAAGAAAGAGCATGTCGCTTCTTTCTCTCGCGGGAAAAAAACGCCTTCGCCTCCAGTTGAAATCAATAGGAGGCGATTTCGGATGTTTTTTTCCGCGGTTTCCGCTGAAAAAAATGTGGCAAAAAACTCTGTGTGAACAGGGTCTTATTCTCGTGCGGATCTGATACACGCTTGTAGCATCTGCGCCAGGAATCAAAGAGAAAGCCTCTGATTTTTGCTGTGGAAAACCACATTGAATGGCAACGTAATAGCGGAGCATTAGTGCTCCTTACATCCTCACAAGCGCTTCCCCCTTCCTTCCCCCTTCACATCGTATTGTTGCCCTAAGTTTATCGTGTAGTCAGGAAATCTCCTACCTTACAGTATAAATAACTTAGACGATAATTCACAGGCCTCCATTATGTCCTTTTAGCCTCCGTCGGGCTGGTAGATGTCGGTTTACCTTCTTTTTGAAGGATGGAATAGCAGAGTAGACTTTGTTATTCCGGAGTCCCCAGGCAGCATCACAAGTGCTCTACCCATGGACTTTGTCCCTGGGAAAGCTCCTGACATCACTGTCCATATATGTAAAGTGACGTCAGGGGATTCTCCAAGGCCGGAATCCCTGGCCAGAGTGTTGTCGACGCTCCGGCCGTGTACTCAGGCTTTGCAAAGCTTCGGACGTCACTTTACGTATATGGACATCAGGAAAGGTGCCAGAGTCCCTGGGCAGAGTGCTAGTAGAAGGCACCAGCTCTGTTCATGGGCAGTGACTTCAGTAGTTTCCCCTGGGCCATTCCCCAGGAGACGTATCCCACTATATGCCATACAGTCGGATACGTTTTAGCTAAATAGATCAAAATCCGGAGCATTAACCGGTCACTGCCGGCTCCATGGTTTCCTTCACTGTAATTGACATCAGCACCAAAATCAGTTAATTCGTATAACGTACAAACGTGAGTGCCACAATTTCTGTTGCCCACCCCCGGTAATGGAGGGGGGGGGGGCCCAGACATCTTGGCTGTATGGGGCCCAGAAATTCCTGAAGGCGGCACTGACTATACACTACGCTCCTGAATATAATAGTACTATACAATGTACTCCTGAATATAGTAGTACTTTACACTGTGCTCCTGAATATAATAGTACTATACACTGCGCTCCTGAATATAATAGTTCTATACACTGTGCCCCTGAATATAATAGTACTATACACTGCGCCCCTGAGTGTGTGTGTGTGTGTGTGTGTGTGTGTGTGTGTGTGTGTGTGTGTGTATGTCTGTGTATATGTGTGTATAGGAGCATATCTATAGCACTATCATACCTCCCAACTTTCAAGTATCACAAAGAGGGACAATTTTTTTTATTTTAAGCCACACCTCTAATCCCACCCAATCCCCGCACATACACACCCGATTCAGCTCACACAGTATCAAGCTCCCATAGTGCCTCCCACACAGTATAATACCAAATAGCTGCCGCTACACTCTAGCTGCCACCATATAGTATAATGTCCCCATAGCTGCCGCTACACTGTATAATGCCCTCTAGCTGCCACCATATAGTATAATGTCCCCATAGCTGCCACCATACAGTATAATGTCCCATAGATTCACGCATACAGTATAAAGCCCACACATATTCTCCCATGCAGTATAATGCCCAAACAAATTTCCCCATACAGCATAACGCCCCCATAGCTTCTCCCATACAGCATAATGCCCCCATAGCTGCCCCATACAGTATAATGCCCCCTTAGCTGCCCCTAGTTCCAGTGCCCTTGTAGATAGTGACACAGTGCCCATGTAGGTAGTGCCACAGTATATTGCCCTCTTGCTGCCACCATACAATATAATGTCCCCATACAGTATAAGACCAACACAAATGCCCCCATACAGTATAATGCCCACATAGATTCAAACATGCTGTATAATGCCCACACAGAGGCCCAGGTGCAGTATAATGCCAAACAAATTCCCCCATACAATATAATGCCCCATAGCTTCCCCATGCAGCATAATGCCCCCATAGCTGCCCCATACAGTAAAATGCCCATACAGATGCCCCCATACAGTATAATGCCCCCATAGCTGCCCCATACAGTATAAAGCCCCATAACTGCCCCATACAGTATAAAGCCCCATAGCTGCCCCATACAGCTTAAAGCCCCACTACAGCATAATGCCTCAATAGCCTCCCCTTACAGTATAATGACCCCATAGCTGCTTCATACAGTATAATGCCCCCCTCGCTGCCCTTATACAGTATAATACCCCCAAAGCTGCCCCTAGTGCCAGTGCCCATATATAAAGTGCCAGTGCCCTCTCGATAGTGCCACAGTGCCCATGTAGATAGTGCCCCTATATAATGCCACAGTTTCCATGTTGATAGTGCCACCCCCTGTAGATAGTGCTACCCCCACCCTGTAGACGGCGCCATTGAGACTCCCTCTAGAAGCAGAATCCCCAGCCAGAGCATAGGCCGGGGATTCCGCTCCTAGAGGGAAGCCCTGATGTTACTCTCCATATATTTACAGTGACGTCAGTGGATACTCCTTGAGCGAATCCCCGTTGCCGACTCTGGCCGGGGATTCCGCTCCAGGAGGAGCCACTGACGTCAATGTCTAGATCATCGGCAACGGGGATTCCGCTCAAGGAGTAGCCACTAATTCTGAAGCAGGAAACTATCAGCTCCCTGCTTCAGAATTCGTTCAGAGCGGATTCGGCGAAGACTCCCCGGCATCGTTGCCAACCTCCACTTCAGAAATTTCTGGACAACTGAGCTAAAAATCACGGACAGACCAAAAGTTTTACGAACACATAACAAAATCAAGAGTAAGGCCCCATGCACATGACCGAAGATTTAGTCCGTAATTACGGACCCATTCATTTCTATGGCCGTAGAAACCTTCCGTAAAAAATAGGAAGGTTTCTACGTATAGGCCATGGTCCTATACTTTATAAAGTATAGATAACCAACATGTACACAAGCAGGAATCGTGTGAACTCCAAGACTATATATCTTTATATGTCTATACAAGTCAAAGTAACACAAATAGCTATAACTATAGACTGAGGAGAACACACATATAACCCAATATGACCTGGTACTCTGACCATAGCATTACTACGAAACCTATAGAGAAAAGAGGTCAAGTACACTCAAGATATTACAATAGAAAAAACTTCTTTATTGACAAATGCAGGAAACAGGACAATTAAAAAATGAGTCATACAATGTAAATTGGCGTCAGCCCATGTTGGAAACCTCCGACAGAACCCCGAAACGGAAAGCCAACGCTGATGTGAACAGGCCCTAAGGCTACTTTCACACTAGCGTTTCTATACGTTTACCTCTCTTCCCTCAGAGAAACGGAGGATCGATACGTTAAACGGAAAGCAACGATTCCATTAGAATTACCATTGCTTTCAATAATATTTCTTTTGTATTAGTTGCTTTCCGTTTGTCTCCGTTCGCTAAGTTTCCGTTTTTTTTAAAGAGCAGTCTGCAGAACTTTTATTTACGTTCAAAAGAATGGAAACCTAGCGAACGGAGACAAACGGAAAGCAACTGATACAAAAGAATTACCATTGAAAGCAATGGTAATTCTAATGGAACCGTTGCTTTCCGTTTAACGTATCGATCTTCTCTTCCTCTGACGGAAGAGAGGTAAACATATATTAATGCTAGTGTGAACTTAGCCTAATACAACTAAGATATTAATAATATAAAAAACAAAAAAATAAAAATCCTGCTGGGCTTTGAACCAGCAACCTTCCTAATGTAAGGCACCTAGGCTAACCATTACACTACAGAAGCTCTCATATTCAACACCTGCGAAACAGTAGTAGTTGAGTGTTCATTCAATAACGACAGGAACTATCAGTCTATCCTGTTTGTCTGCTGCGTGTGGGTGGTGACTGGTCAGAGACTCAGTCAGACTGGCTTCCGCTGCTGCCGCATGCAGTGTGCACTGGGAGTGACTGTGAGACTCACCAGTCACAGCCCTGCTTGTAGCTTTCCCACGCTAATTAAGCACAGGAAAGCTACAAGCGGGGCTGTGACTGGTGAGTCGGACACTGAATCCACCCGCAAAGTAGCACTGTGCCCGGGAAGTCCTCGGCGAGTGGAGGAGCCCCTCCACTATGAACCAATTCTGAAGCAGGGAGCTGATGGTTCCCTGCTTCAGAATTATTTTGACAGCGGGACATAACCTCGGCCGCCCGGGACAGCGGGACGCCGCCCGGAAACCGGGACTGTCCCGCTGAATCCGGGACGGTTGGGAGGTATGGCACTATGACCCTATAAACTATGGATAGGATTAGATACAGTGGCTCAGCACAGTATCACACATGATAGGATTAGATACAGTAGCTCAACAGAGTATCACACATGATAGGATTAGATACAGTGGCTCAGCAGACAGTATCACACATGATAGGATTAGATACAGTGGCTCAGCAGACAGTATCACACATGATAGGATTAGATATAGGGACCAGCTCGCTGACATTGCGGTTCCAGCGCTGGACCCAGAAAAGGTAAGTATAAAAATTGTTTTGCTTTTTTATGTGTTACTAATCATTTTTGTGCGTTTGTGTTATTTTACAGGTTCGGTTGTTGGACTACGTCGGATTCGAGGACTACTTCAATGACAGCATTTTTTAAATTCTCAATAAAAGGGTTAATGAGGGTTGTGTTTGTTTTTTTATTTCAATAAAATATTTTTTCTATGTCCTTGTATTTTTTTAAACTTTATTATTACCGCCTTATTAATAGCTGCTGGCTGATTGACAGCATCCATTACTAAGGCGAGGCTTAATGTTAGCAGGCGCAGAGGCTAACACTAACCCCCATTACCCCGGTACCCACCGCCACCAGTGGTACTGGGAAGAGCCGGGTACGAACCGGTACCCGACCATCTGGAGTGATGGTCGGGTACTGGGTCAGGCACAGGCTGGTAATATCAGCCTGGGAAAGGCCAAAAACCGTGACCATTCCCCCCCTTGTAATGCTAGGCTGCTGCTGTTGTATCTGGTGGGGTCCCCCCATTTTTCATAACCAGCCAGATACAAGAAAGCAGCAGCAGGTTAACATTACCAGGGGGGAAGGGCTACAGTTTTTGGCCTTTCCCAGCCTAATAATACCAGCCTGCGGCCGCCCCATTACCTGAACATCACTACAGATGGTCAGGTACTGGATCATACCTGGCTTTTCCCGACACCACTGGTGGCGGTGGGTACCGGGGTAATAATGGGGGTTAGTGATAGCCTCTGCACCGGCTAACACTAAGCCTCGCCCTAGTAATGGACGCTGTCAATCAGCCGGCGGCCATTACTAAGGCGGTAGTAATAAAGATTAAAAAACAAACAAAGACATAGAAAAAATATTTTATTGAAATAAAAACCACCCAGACAACCCTCATTAACCATTTTATTTTTACATTTCCCCCAAAAGGAAGTTTGAGCTTTCCTGATTGAATTCCCAGGTTGTGGCCTGCGGACTGTGAATATTTTGGTAGCAGATGACAAGAAGATATGAGTCTGAAGGAAGAAAGGCAAAGTTTGCTTAGTTCGTATACAAAGTATTTGCCCCCTTGGACATTTTCTTTGTTTTATAATGTAACAACTTTAAATCAACATTGATGTAAACTGGAAGAAAGTAAAAAAAAAAGACAAGTTCAACAGGAAAACTTTATACAGAGCCTTATCTATGTGCATATTGTTACTATCCTACATTAACCAGTCCTCCACCAGTAAACGGGAAACATCAGCCTATGGTGTGTGCACTAGTGGCTAGTGTGAAAACTGGACTATTTTATGAATTTTGTTTATTATTAGTCACATAAATAATAATAATTTTTTAAAAAAACAGCACCAAAATGTTTCATATATATTTATTGTAAAAACGTCATTTTAAATAATAAGTCATTTTCTGGGGATGCATTCCCTATAACCCCTTCGCGCTCAGGTCAGTACTATTACGTCGCGCTAAGTACATCGTTCGCGCTCAGGTCAGTAATAGTACTGACCTGAGTAAACACGGCGCCATTTAATCCCGGCGCGTGCTTGAGCTGTGATAACTGCTGTTTCTGACAGCACGCTATCACAGCTTAGTGTGCAGGGACCGATCGCGGTGGTCCCCGCCGATTAACCCCTTAGAAGCCGCGTTCAATAGCGATCGCGGCTTCTTAGGGGTTAAGCTGCCATAGCCGGCCTGCTACACGATAGCGGGCCGCGATGGCTACTATGGCAACCAGAATCCTAACAATGGACTGACAAAATCAGGACCCACTATGCTTGCTGTCAGCGAACAGCTGACAGCTCTAATACACTGCACTACGTATGTAGTGCAGTGTATTAGAATAGCGATCAGAGCCTCCTGCCCTCATGTCCCCTAGTGGGACAAAGTAAAAAAAGTGTGAAAAAGTAAAAAAAAGTTGTGTAAAAATAAGAAAATAAAAGATTTAAAAGTAATAAAAGTAAAAGTCCCCCTTTTTCCCTTATCAGTCCTTTATTATTAATAAAAATATATAAATAAACAAATAAACTATACATAATTGGTAACGCCGCGTCCGTAACGGCCTGAACTACAAAACGATGTCGTTATTTATCCCGCGCGGTGAACGCCGTAAGAGAAAATAATAATAAACCGTACCAGAATCACAATTGTTTGGTCACTTCACCTCCCAAAAAATGGAATAAAAAGAGATCAAAAAGTCGCATGTACCTAAAAATGTTACTGATCGAAACTACAGTTCGTTACGCAAAAAATAAGTCCTCGCACGGCGTTCCTGATGGAAAAATAAAACAGTTATAGCTCTTAGAATAAGGAAACACAAAAAAGAAATTATATTTTACAAAATGTATTTTATTGTGCAAACGCCATAAGACATAAAATAAAACTATAAACATCTGGTATCGCCGTAATCGTATCGCCCCGCAGAATAAAGTGAATATGTCATTTATAGCGCACGGTGAACGCTGTAAAAAAAATTGAATAAAAAACAATAGTAAAATTGCTGTTTTTTTAGTCACCACGCCACCTAAAATTAGAATAAAAACTGATCAAAAAGCCGCATGCACCCCAAGAAAACTACAATGTATTCCTCAAGGTCTCTAGTTTCCAAAAAGGGGTCAATTTTGGGGGGTTTCCACTGTTTTAGCACCACAAGACCTCTTCAAACCGGACATGGTGCCTAATAAATTAAAATAAATTAATTAAATGTCACCTCTACTTTGCTCTAAATTCCTGTGAAACACCTAAAGGGTTAATAAACTTTTTAAATGCTGTTGTGAATACTTTGAGGGATCTAGTTTCTGAAATGGGGTGTTTGATAAGGGTGTCTAATATATGGGCCCCTCAAAGCAACTTCAGAACTGAGCTGGAAACGAAAAAATAAAATAAAAATCAGGCAATACTTCGCTTCTTACATTATACTGATAATGAGCCGTGCCCACCCCGAGATGACCCCAGTTTTGACCGTTTGTATAAACGGAGACCCCTATTAGACCATTTCAGTGCCCGGGTTTCCCAGCATTCACCCCCGAGAAGTGTATTTCTATAGATGAATCCCTGGTACATTTGAAAGGGAGGGTTCAATTCCGCGAGTACCTGCCGGGTAGGAGGGCAAGGTATGGCGTGAAGATGTATAAGCTGTGCGAGAGTGCATCAGGGTATACCTACAAATTTAGGATATATAAAGGGAAGGACACCAGTGCTCAGCCCCCAGAATGCCCCCCCCCTTACTGGGAGTTAATACAAAAATTGTGTGGGATTTGGTGCACCCACTGCTGGACCAGGGTCACCACCTCTACCTGGATAATTTTTATACCAGCGTCCCACTCTTCAACTGCCTCGCTTCCAGAAGTCCTGCGGCATGCGGCACTGCTAGAAGAAATCTGAGAGGCCTCCCTAAGACTCTGCTTGGTCAAACACTCAGAAGGGGTGAGAGCCGGGCACAATCTAGCAGCAACATATTGTGTGTCAAGTACAAGACCAGGGAGATGCCACACCAGTACCCATGTACCTGTACGAGGTACCAGTACAGGGACCCCCAAACTAGACTGCATCCTGGACTACAATAGGTACATGGGAGGGGTGGACTTGTCAGATCAAGTCCTGAAGCCTTACAGTACTTCTGGAAGCGGGGCCACACGCATCGTACCAGGGCAACACTTTTTAGGAGAAGTTCCCCAAACTGGCAAGAAAGGAAAAAGTCAAAAGTGGTGCAAAGTCTGCTATAAGAGGGGGATAAGGAAGGACACAATATATCAATGTGACGTGTGTCCCGAAAAACCAGAGCTCTGTATGAAAGAGTGTTTTAAAATTTATCATCCATCCCTTTATTTTTAATTTACCCCAGTTTTACTCGCTCTGATCCACTTCGCACAGCTTACCCCTCCTCATCTTTCCCCTCTGAGCCCTGCTGTGTGCCCAGGCAGCTGATAACAGCCACATGTAGGGTATTGCCGTACCAGGGAGAGCCAACATTACAGTTTATGAGGTGTATATCTCCGGTGGCACATGCTGGGCACAATATATCGGACACTGAATTGGCATATATGTATAGAAAATTGCAAATTTCACTCTGCACCAACTGCTGCACATTATCTTTTATACAATACCTGTGGGGTCAAAATGCTCACTACACCTCTAGATGAATGCCTTAAGGGGTGTAGATTTTAAAACAGGGTCACTTCTTTGGGGTTCAACTGTACTGGTACCTTAGGGGCTTCTGCGTACAAGACTTAGCACCAGAAAAGCTCCAGTAGGCCAAATGGTGGTCCTTTCCTTCTGAGCCCTGCCGTGTGCCCAGGCAGCTAATAACAGCCACATGTAGGGTATTGCCGTACCCGGGAGAACCCACATTACAATTTATGGGGTGTATGTCTCCGGTGGCACATGCTGGGCACAATATATCGGACACTGACATGGCATATATATAGAAAATTGCAAATCTCACTCTGCACCATCTGCTGCGCATTATCTTTTACACAATACCTGTGGGGTCAAAATGCTCACTACACCTCTAGATGAATTCCTTAAGGGGTGTCGTTTTTAAAACGGGGTCACTTCTCGGGGGTTTCAACTGTACTGATACCTCAGGGGCTTCTGCACACACGACTTAGCACCAGAAAATTCCCAGTAGGCCACATGGTGGTCCTTTCCTTCTGAGCCCTCCCATGGGCCCAAACGGCAGTTTATCACCACAAATAGGGTATTGCCACACTCAGGACAAATTGGGCAACAAAATGCGGTATTTTATTCCTTGTGAAAATAAGAAATTTTGAGCCAAAACTACCTCTTATTGGAAAAAATAATTTTTTTTAAAATTCACAGCCCAATTCAAATAAATTCTGTGAAAAAACTGTGTGGTCTAAATGGTCACAACACCCATAAATAAATTCTTTGAGGGGTGTAGTTTCCAAAATGGGGTGACTTCTGGTGGGTTTCCATTGCTTTGATACCTTTGGGGCTCTGCAAATGCGACATGGCACCCGAAAACCAATCCAGCAAAATCTGGGCTCCAAAGAACACATAGCGCTCCTTTCCTTCTGAGGCCTCCCATGGGCCTAAACGGCAGTTTATCACCACAAATGGGGTATTGCCGCACTCAGGACAAATTGGGCAACAAATTGGGGTATTTTATTCCTTGTGAAAATAAGAAATTTTGAGTCAAAACTACATCTTATTGGAAAAAAGTTTTTTTTTTTAAATTCACAGCCCAATTCAAATAAGTTCTGTGAAAAAACTGTGGGGTCTAAATGGTCACAACACCCATAAATAAATTCCTTGAGGGGTTTTGTTTCCAAAATGGGGTCACTTTTGGTGGGTTTCCATTGCTTTGATACCTCTGAGGCTCTGCAAATGCGACATGGCACCCGAAAACCAATCCAGCAAAATCTGGATTCCTAAGAACACATAGCGCTCCTTTCCTTCTGAGGCCTCCCATGGGCCCAAACAGCAGTTTATCACCACAAATGGGGTATTGCCGCACTCAGGACAAATTGGGAAACAAAATGGGGCATTTTGTTCCCTGTGAAAATAAGAAATTCTGATCAAAAATGACATCTTATTGGAAAAATTGTCATTCTTTTAATTTCACAGCCCAATTCAAATACGCGCTGTGAAAAAACTACGGGGTCAAAATGGTAACAATAACCATAAATTAATTCCTTGAGGGGTGCAGTTTCCAAAATGGGGTCAGTTTTGGGGGATTCCTACTGTTTTGGCACCTCAACACCTCTTCAAACCTGGCATGCTGCCTAAAATATATGCTAATAAAAAAGCACCACCAAAATGCACTAGGTGCTTCTTTGCTTCTGGGGCTTGTGTTTTAGTCCACGAGCGCACTAGAGCCACATGTGGGACATTTCTAAAAACTGAAGAATCTGGACAATACATATTTTGTAGTATTTCTCTGGTAAAACCTTCTTTGTTACAGAAAAAAAATAGAATAAAATTGAAATTCAGAAAGAAAAATGAAATTTGCAAATTTCACCTCCACTTTGCTTTAATTCCTGTGAAATGCCTGAAGGGTTAAAAAACTTTCTAACTGCTGTTTTGAATACTTTGAGGGGTCTAGTTTTTAAAATGGGGTGCTTTATGGGGGTTTCTAATACATAGGCCCCTCAAAGCCTCTTCAGAACTGAACAGGTACCTTAAAAAAAAGGCTTTTGAAATTTTCTTAAAAATATGAGAAATTGCTGTTTATGTTCTAAGCCTTGTAACGTCCAAGAAAAATAAAATAATGTTCAAAAAATGATGCCAATCTAAAGTAGACATATGGGAAATGTGAACTAGTAACTATTTTGGGTGGTATAACCGTCTGTTTTTCAAGCAGATGCAATTAAATTCTGAAAAATTCTATTTTTTCTAAATTTTCTCTAAATTTTGCAATTTTTCTCAAATAAAGACTGAATATATCGACCAAATTTTACCACGAACATGAAGCCCAAAGTGTCACGAGAAAACAATCTCGGAATCGCTTGGATAGGTTTAAGCATTCCGACGTTATTACCACATAAAGTGAAATATGTCAGATTTGAAAAATGGGCTCTGAGCCTTAAGGCCCAAACTAGGCTGTGTCCTTAAGGGGTTAAAATCCACATTACTCAGGTACACAACAGGAATATAGAGGTGAAACCAGCTGAATAGGACCATCAGTTCCATGACGCATGTCCTACAGTAGGCTCTACTGGTGCTCTAAGTATGGGATAGTGTTTTGGCTAGAGGTCTACTTTCTAGAGAAACCGTTATAAAATCTGAATATATTTATATATTATTTTAATGGTATTGCTTAAAAAAAGTAACCTTTTTTTTTTGCTAGCCAATAATAAGCGTATCTCACATACAGTAATATTCTCACAGATAGCCATGTCCAATATGGTATGTGGGTCAATCCATTATGATCCAGGAGCTATTTGAAACTGAGTTAACCCCTTGGTGCACAGCAAGTGTATTTATCTAATTGTAAGCACTTCAATGAAGAATCAATAAGATCACTATTAAAGATAATTACACACCATACAATATACTACAATATACCTCTGCAGATACTGTCTATTTATGTTCACTTGGATGAATACAAAAAGCTTCATTATTAGTGTATTATATGCTACAATAATCCTTGTAAATTTCAGAACCTATCATTATCAGGCACATTTAAGAAACTTAAACAATTACAAAATTTTATGTTACACATTTATAATAGTATGATATAATTTAATGCATGTCATATTCTTTTTAGAAGCTCTATGGTGGAGGAACTAATTTCTACATCTATATTTCCAGGGAGCCATACTTTAAACCTTGCTGTTGTGTCTGGGTATTAAACCTTTATGCTGCTCTGTTCACATCACATTTCGTCAAACACCATTCAGATCGATTGTATGACAGATCCGGCACAGCTCTATGGCTTCCAGTATCCATTGTATGAAGGATAATAATGGCGCCCAACGAGCCCAATTGGCTTATAATTGCAATATAATTGCAATACTTCAGATCTGCTGAAGCCAAAATAATATTTCAGAAGCCAAAATAATCTACAGCTTTAAGTATGCTCGGAAATGTTAGCATGTTGGGTTTTGATCTAGCTTTTTCCAATCTGGGAATGTTATAGTGGACCCACAGGCCTAGGCTTGGTGATTTACCACTGCTATGGTACTGATATCCATGCAGTTCTGAACATGACATGAAAAAAGAGCCTTCATAGCCCTGCTCAGTGGCTCCCAGATAATAGGGATGTATCCATTCATTAGGATATGATAATGTGGTGCTCTATATTGCAGTCCCCTGATTAGTGGAAAGTTGTGCAGAAAAAGCAATTGTTCCCAATAATTCCAAGACAAAACTGCATTGAAATGCTGTCCACCCGCAGTCAGCATAATATACAGCAAGACGATATATAGTTTTGTGGGAACGATTCAGTATAATTTGTCTATCTAACGAATTTAAAGAAAACAAATAAAAAAAAGGTAAGTTAAATAGGATTTGAGGTTAAATTAGCCTTCAGGAGAGGTCAGTGAGGGCATACAGACAGAGACGTCAGAATGGTGTCTGTCGGAATTAGCACAGAAAAGCATCTAGCAGCTTGCATTGTATTGTATTACATGCAAGCTGCAGAAGCCAAGGGTAGAAGATTTTTCATTTTAAAGCTATGTAAATCTTTGAAACCGATTTTTTTTAAAATAAAAAGGTCAATCATTGTATTTTGTGCAACGTTATAATTAGTTTTCATTCAAAAAAATTTTTATTTGTTGCCATGGACTGACGGGTTTAGTGTCAGCGGAAACACGCTGGATTCACCTGTAATCGATGACATCTCAGTTATGTTTAAATTTACCTTTATGATTAAGTTACCTTTACATTTTTGCTAACTGTGGACGTAAGAGTCCAGTGGGCGGTCCTATGCAGTGATTTACAACTATCTCTGTATGCATAGTCAGATCAGACAGCATGTTTAAAATGACAGGATCCCTTTAAAGGCAGCCGTGGCTGATAATGCATGCGCTAAACCACAGTTTTATCTACTACTAATATTACTACTACAACTGTCGACCTATTGGAGGCAAGTTGCCGTTCATGTTCGGGTGGGAGGAAGAGCTGGGTATATCACTTGATCATGTGCAATGGGGTTTCATTTGCACTACTGCTACCGTGTTTCCCCGAAAGTAAGACAGTGTCTTACTTTCTTTTTATCCCCAAAAGCCCCACTATGTCTTACTTTCGGGGTATGACTTATATTGGAAAAAAATTGTCAAAAGATAAAGTTCCTACTTACCGAGAACTTCCCGGCCGTTGCCTTGGTGACGCGTCCTTGGTGACGCGTCCTTGGTGACGCGCCTCTCTTGACATCGGGCCCCACCTCCCTGGATGACGCGGCAGTCCAAGTGACCGCTGCAGCCTGTGATTGGCTGCAGCCTGTGCTTGGCCTGTGATTGGCTGGAGCTGTCACTTGAACTGAAGTGTCATCCCGGGAGGTCGGACTGCAGGAAGGAGACAGGAGTAATCGGTAAGTTAGAACTTCGATTTTTTTTTACAGGGATTTTGGGATCGCAAGTCACTGTCCATGGTGCTGAAACAGTTTAACTCTTTCAGCACCATGCACAGTGAATGTCTTCCGACGTCGCGGACCGGAAATTTTTTGGCCGGGTTCGGCCAAAACGAGTTTGGCCGAACCCGGTGAAGTTAGCTTCGGTTGTCGGGGTTCGCTCCTTGCAAAGACACTCCGTTTGGATGCTTGGAAACAGAAAAGCACGTGGTGCTTTTCTGTTTCCATTCATCCTTTTGACAGCTGTTGCGCAAACATGCAGTTCGCACGGAAGAGCTTCCGTGCGACCTGCCTGGTTTTCACGCACCCATTGACTTCAATGGGTGCGTGATGCGTGAAAGTGGCGTGGCGCGGAAGTGGGCAGGAGGCGGCAATACCCCCGTGTTTCCCCGAAAGTAAGACATATGTCTTACTTTCGGGGTACGGCTTATATTAGCCGACCCCCTGAAACCCCCGATACGTCTTACAATCGGGGGTGTCTTACTATCGGGGAAACACGGTAGTAAGGGGAGTTTACAAGTCACTCTGATGGAGACCTCTCTTAAATTATTGCATAGAGTATATATGGTACCGACCAGAATACACACCATGTTCCCTGATATTCCTGACACATGCTTTAGAGGGTGTGTGGACCCCGGCACTCATCTGCACACGTGGTGGACTTGTCAGAAAACCAAATGCTTTTGGAGATCGATTATGAGGGTATGTGCACACGATAAGTGGCTTTTACGTCTGAAAAGACAGACTGTTTTCAGGAGAAAACAGCTGGGTCATTTCAGACGTAAAAGCTCCTCCTCGCATTATGCGATGTGTCTTTGACGCTCGTAATCTTGAGCTGCTCTTCATTGAATGCAATGAAGAACGGCTCAAATTACGTTGCAAGGACTTCCGGTGAGCGGGGCATCTAGGTGGCTGCGTTTTAGCTGAGCTCCCGCAGGCTGCCACGAACACGGCCCGGCTGACGGGATACCGGAGCTGCACAGGGCGGATTTCGGGCAGGAGCAGAGGAGCCCGGTCTGCTGAGTCGCGGGAGCCACACAAGGGCACTGGAAGTCAGCCCGGAGAGCGGACACAGAGACGCCGCGCGCGGTGGTGAGGCTGGACCCCGCCATCTTGGAGAGCGGACCACGTGGCGCTTCCCCTGCAGGTGGGGGATCAGAGAGAGGAACACGGGTGGCCATCGGACCCGAATGGCTGCTTCCTGGTCCATAGCAGGGCTTAGCTGTGAGGACGCTGCCGACAGCAACTGTACCGGAGAGGAGACACAGAGGAGAGGGGGGAGTCGGTGGGCAAGCCGATCCGGACCGGCACAGATAAGTGAAATGGGGGGGGGAGGCGCATATCTCCCTATCCCCTTGCTAGGAGACCCTGCCACATAGTTAATACACCCTGCAGGCTACTGAGGACCCCATAACCCCCCATATAGCGATAAGACTGTGCTCTATATCTCTGCATCCACTCCCCACTAGGAGGGGACAAAGTCTGTGTGACAAGCCATACTCTGCAACACTGTATGGACGCCTAATTTACATCTTTCTGCTGGCATCGCTACTACCTCACTTACTGCCTAGACATCCTGGGGTGAGACCTGCGAAGGGTGGTGGGAATAACCGTAGCAAATCCCTCCTGGGACGTATGTTTGGTCTTCTGAGCGACCCTCTCCTGCTTTTGATGATCTATATGTGAGTTGAGCGGCCCTCCCCCACAGTGCACTTATCCCGTATATAAAAGCTCTCGGCCTGCCTGGCCTTTACCGTCTGCTGTATGGACAAGTACTTACATAAATCTGGGCAAGCTAGAGCCACCCGATCCTCCTCGACGGCGCTTCCTTCTGCCTTGACAACCTCCACTATGCAGTCTACACAGCGGAAAAACGGAAAGGGCTCATCAAAGGGTCCGGCTGTGGCGGCCGCCCAGTCACACCAGGAGACGCCTTCCGGCGGGTCAATGTCTGGAGACATAACACCGCCACATCTCTCAGGGCCTCCGAGTCCGTCCTCCCAAGCATCGCTAATGCACACCCAGGCCACTGAAATGGCACAAGAGGTATCCCGCCTTATCTTCCCTATCTTTGACAAAAGATTGGACCTTTTACAATCCTCTATAAACACGGTGTTGGCTCAGGTGACCGCAAATTCCCAGAAGCTGGGTTACTCGTCTGGAGGGTCTAACCACCCATCAAGATGCCCTTATTCACACACTGCAAGAAAAATTGGATGATTTTGAAAATCGAGAAAGGCGCAATAATCTGCGATTCGTAGGTATCCCGGAGGATGTTACAGCGGAAACACTTGCCAAGTATTTGTCTACTGATCTGCCCAGGGCTCTTGGAGTTCAAACGCCGGAAGATCCCCTGTCCATTGAGCGGGCCCACCGCCTGGGGCAGAGGAGAGACCAGGGTGGAGGGGGCAGGCTGAGGGCTGTCATAGCCCGCTACCATAACTGGACTGTTAAAGAACGGATCCTCAGGGCGTACAGACAGGCCCCGGAGCTTCGGGTTCAAGGCCACAAAATCCTACTGTTTCAGGACTTTTCCATTCAAGTGTCCCAGAAGCGTAAAGCTTTCACACCAATCTGTAAACATCTCCATGACCACAATATCCGTTTTCAGCTGCTATATCCGGCAAAATTACGTGTGGTGGAGAATGGCAGGGCCCGGCTGTACGACTCCCCGGAGGAAGCTGCCAGAAGATATCCTCCAGCGGTGGCGGACTGATATATATTCATTATACTGTGGCGGAGTCTGTTCATTTTCTGGCCTATTGGCTTCTTGTTGGTTACATCTTACTCAATGTAATGTATTTACTTGTATGATGATGTTATTTTGTTTTTGGGTTAGGTTTTCATGCTTGCCGCCTCTCTCTTTTAGGTTACCTGTAGCCTCTTGTGACCGGAAACGGTCCCCCCGTTCTTGTATGCTGACTACACTTCGCGCTCGCTGGGACGGGAAGGGGCGTCGTAATAGCGTTTGGATCATATTGACAGAAGTCATACGTCTAGACACAGGATGAGTACCCTAATAAGCACATCACATGAGTCCCATACACCCCCTACCCTACACATAGTGTCATGGAATGTGGCAGGTCTGAATACCCCTGAAAAACGACGCAAAGTGCTCGCACATATAAAGCGCCAACGCGCAGATATCATCTGTTTGCAGGAAACACACTGGAGAACGGACCACTATGTTCCTATCCGGGCCTCCTGGTTAGATACGCCAGTGGTCTCCACGTACTCCACCAAGACACGTGGGGTCACTGTAAAGGATCTGCCAGACACAGCTTCTGTGTCAATGCCCATAGGTAATCAGTCTGCACCTGCCTGTCTGTGAGACTGACTCCATCTTCCACCACCCAGGATGGCAGGCTTAGGAGTGGGATTGCCTATCACAGCCTGGCCAGACGGAGCTAGCTCCCGCCCTCTGTCTATTTATACCTGCCTTTCCTGTTCCTCCTTTGCTTGTGATTCTTCTCTGCTGGTTTCCTGGCCCTGCTGCAGCTTCTTGAACTACTGACCCTCTGCTTGTATTTGACCTTGGCTTTACTGACCACTCTTCTGCTCTGCGTTTTTGTACCTCGCTCATCTCCTGGTTTGACTCGGCTCGTTCACCTCGCTTGTTGCTCACGGTGTTCCCGTGGGCAAATTCCCCATTTCCCCGGCTTCTTTGTACCCTTGTCTGTTTGTCTGTCGTGCACCTATTGAGTGTAGGGACCGTCGCCCAGTTGTATCCCGTCGCCTAGGGCGGGTCGTTGCAAGTAGGCAGGGACTGAGTGGCGGGTAGATTAGGGCTCACCTGTCTGTCTCCCTACCCCGACATTACAGTCGCTGTATACTTCAGGAAAGGCCTGCCATACTCCATCCAGGATAGGTACTCTGACCCTGATGGCCGTTTTGTGTACATCCGACTTACTGTAGCTGACAAAACTTACTCTCTCCTTAACATTTACGCCCCCAACCTGACGACTGACGGTTTTTACCCTAAGCTACTGGAATTCTTGTTGCAAAGGGAATGCTCCGACCTGATTGTGGCTGGAGACTATAATTTAGCTTCTTACCCTCCCCTAGATAGATCGGGTGTAGACCATGCTGACTCTCCTCCAAATTCGCAAATGGCCTTCTTCATGGAACATCTCTCTTTATGTGACCCCTGGAGACTCCATAATCCGCAAGTGAGAGACTATACTTTCTACTCTGCAGTACACAACTCTTTTTCTAGAATCGATTATATAATGCTCACTACAGACTTGTTCTCAAGAGTGACACAGACTGATATCCGACCCATCGCCATATCAGATCACGCTCTTGTGTCCCTAACCTTAGAGGGGCTGCCCCCTATGCCCCGGACGAACTTGTGGAGATTCCCATCGTATCTTTATGAGTCAGAGGACTTCAGAAGCTATCTAAAAACACGCTGGAATAATTATATCCACGATCATATCCAGCAGCTGGATGACGTAGCCTTGATATGGCTGGCCTCTAAAACAGTGATGAGGGGGCATATAATAAGTTATGTAAACTTAAAGCGTAAGCGAACACAGGCCCAACTTCTTGATTTACAATCTAATCTCCTTAGAGCACAATCCATACACGCGGGCAACCCCACCCCTGGCTCTAAAAAATAGTTCTTAGATGCGCAGGGCCTGCTGAATACCTTCTTACAGGGGCATGCGATGTGGCAGGTGAAGGCCTCCCAAAACAAATTTTACAGGTGGGGGAACAGGGTAGGATCCCTACTGGCATATCTCACGCGACCCCCACGCAATACGGGCCGTGTGCTTTTGGCAAGGGACACACGCTCAGGGGCACTACACTCGGAAACGGAGAAAATTGAAGCAATATTTGCGGAGTACTATGAAGACCTCTACAGGGCAGCTCCCACTGATATGTCAAAAGTGAAGGCCTTTTTGGAAACTCTTTCCATGCCTAGTGTCTCGGAGGAACAAAACACGCTTTTAGAGGCGGACATCTCGGAAGAGGAAGTCCGCCTAGCTATCTCCTCTTCACATAACCACAAATCCCCAGGGCCGGACGTTTTTCCGATAGAGTACTACAAGATGCTATCCCCAGACATAGTCCCACATCTTACTCGCTTACTCAACGACATTTATCGTAACAACCTGGTAGTAGACTCGTTTTTTGACTCTCGAACCATAATTATCCCTAAACCGAATAAGGACCCAGTCTTACCCCAGTCCTACAGCCCTATCTCCCTGCTTAATCAGGACTACAAACTCCTGTCCAAAATAATAGCGAATCGTATACAGACATTCCTTCCCGAAATCGCTCACCCTTCCCAGATGGGGTTCGTCTCTGGCAGATATTCCTCTAAAAGCATTCGGGCGGTAATTGCTGCGACGGTGCAGGCCCAGGAGGCTGACCAACTTCCGACCATGCTACTCAGTCTAGATGCTGAAAAAGCTTTTGATAAGGTCTCTTGGCCCTTTTTAAACGAGACGCTGCATGGTAGGAATTTTGGTCAGACCTTTCTGACGTATCTGCACACCTTACAGACGCAGGCCACTACAAATCTATTTATTAACGGACACCTTTCTCAGACTATAGATCTATTCAGGGGCACAAAACAGGGCTGCCCCCTCTCCCCCATCCTATTCAACATATCATTAGACCCCCTATTATACCACATTTCCTCGTCATCCACGTTTAGGGGTATACATCTGGGGAGATACGAATTGAAGATGACGGCATATGCGGATGATCTTCTTCTTGTGCTCAAGGATCCCAGGCACACTTTGTCCCTGGCCCTGGAGGAGCTACAAACGCTGGGGAAACTTTCTGGCTACACCCTGAACGTGGATAAAAGTGAAGCCCTAATTCTAAAAGGCCCTTGCACGCCCCTATGGTCATCGCAGTTCTCCCTGAAATGGTGCCTTTCCTCGATAAAATACCTGGGAATTGAGATTACTAGAGTGCCTTCTGCCCTTTATAACTGCAATATTTCTAAATATCTTGTAGCCTTGGAATCCACATTGAAATCGTGGCAACACTTCTCTCTCTCATTCATGGGCAGGGCAAATTTACTGAAAATGGTGGAATTCCCTAAACTTCTTTATCTATTTCAATCCCTGCCTGTGTATTTGAGACCGAAGGATGAAAAGCTTATAAATAAACTCTACAGGGAATTTATCTGGGCGGGGGGTCGGCCGAGAATTCCATTTCATGTTTTGCAACAACATAGGTCTAACGGCGGTCTGAACTTCCCAATATTAGGACTTATAACTTAGCGGCATTAGCCAGGGTTATATCGGACTGGGCACAAGGCACCTCATACTATACCACCCCCCAGGTGGATCAGTCCTTTACCCCGGGGATATCCCTTATAAACCTTCTACATCTCCCATATGACATGTTGCCTACTGACTCTAGGGTCAACCCGCTCATAATTACAATTTGGAGGATCTGGCATAAGATCCGCCACATGCTGCACATAGACACCCAATTTTCTCCAGCACTGACCCTGGTCAGGAACCTGCGGTTTCAGCAGGGTACCTCACACAGTATTTTTACCTCCTGGCATCATAATGGTATTAACTCTTTGGGGGCCCTTTTGCATTCCACGCTCCATACAATGCTCTCCCTACAGGACTTACAAATTAAATATCCAAACATCTCTCTCCCCTTCTTTAACAATATACAGGCCCAGAGTTATGCGCAGGTGGTGCTGAGTCACATTTCACCCGAGGAATGGACTTCCCCTTTTAAATCATTGATACTAGAGCCAGGAACACATCTTGCGCGAATATCTAGATTATACAAATTTCTCCATCCCTCCATAGACTATAGTACTCCTGGCTCAGGCCTAGCGAAATGGGAGGCAGACGATGCGACTTTAACCCCTTCGGTTATACTTCAGGCCACAATCTTTGCGTACAAACTCTTGCCCTCAGCAAATATGTGGAAATGTGGCTCAAGGTGGCCCATCGAGCATATATTACACCTCAAAGGGGCCACAGGATGGGACTGTGTGAGACCTCGGACTGTTTTAAATGGCATGAGACGGAGGCAAACTTATACCACTGCTTATGGGCGTGCCCTCGCATTCGGGAGTTCTGGGAGAGGGTTGGAGACTTTGCAAAGACTAACATGACGGGTCAGTTCGCTTTGACTTCCCAATGGGCAATACTGTGGTATGTGGAAACAGGCACACAGGATCACACCCGACATGAACTTCGCATCCTCCATTTATTGGCAGCAGCAGGCAGGAAGGCGCACCCAGGCCCCACACCTTCAGGTTTTCCTGGAAAAATTATCCTTTATGATGAAGATGGATTGGGTGGAGGCTTCACACCAGAAGGAGAAAAGGGTTAAGACTTTCTTTCAGATCTGGGAGGGCTTCATTTCTCTACTACCTCAACGAGTAAAAGATAAAATACATACCTGCTTCCAACCCACTACATGGTATCAGAGGCGGAGGCTGGCTGGGGATACTCTGCTGTGGGACTTCCATTCATGCCTGGGATAGGGTGTAGAAGGGGGGAGTGTAGACAGCTGGGGACAGGGAATGGATGTTATAGACTTCTGAAAGGAGAACTGGGGGGATGAAACGTGGTATACAAGAGAGGTGACGGGCAATGAAGGTTTTATTTTCTGATAGTATTTTGGTTTCTATGTTTGGTTATGTGTCCGAACAGTATGGCCCACGGTTGTGTGCCCGAAAAGGGGGCTAGAGTGCACGATTATTCCCTTGCTGAGACGAGATAAGCACAACGGAGACGTGGTAATGACATGTATAAACTCTCGTTCTGTATATCGGCAAAGAGAATGTATTATTTGAATGTACTTATCTGCCTGACTTGCAAGTCAGTATATGCTTTTCAAATGCACTAAGTCGCCTGAGATGACTTTATGTTGTTATTTTGTTGTTTTATACGGAAAAATAATAAAAACAAATTTAAAAAAAAAATTACAATTACGTTGCAAAGAAGTGTCCTGCACTTCTTTGCCGAGGCAGTCAATTTACGCGTCGTCGTTTGACAGCTGTCAAACGACGACGCGTAAATGACAGGTCGTCGGCAAACCCATTCAAATGAATGGACAGATGTTTGCCGACGTATTGTAGCCGTATTTTCAGACGTAAAACGAGGCATAATACGCCTCGTTTACGTCTGAAAATAGGTCGTGTGAACCCAGCCTGACACTTGCTAATTCAGTGATGAACATTCACATAGAGCTAACCCCTGGGGTTTGCTTACTAGGGGTGAAACCAAATGGTCTTTCTTACCCTTCCTTTAAATTGCTTCAACTCCTTATGATGTCAGCTCGTATACATATTGCTCAAAATTGGAGAAAGCAGTCACTTTCAATTACAGCAGTAAAAAATCTCAGGAATAACATTTTGGTTTACGAAAAACGTAATGCCGTTAGACAAGATACTCTAGCACAATTTGAGAAGATTTGGTGCCCATGGCTGCGAACTATGGCAGTCCCAAACCTTTCTTATTATTTAGCAATGTGATGGGATCTATGTGTGGTGGAGGAGTGCTCGGGTCCCTATCCTTATTCTTTGCTCTGCCTATTATCAGGAATTTACAGTTTGGTCTACCCCAAGGCTGTTTGTATACCCGCCCATGTGACTCGCTGAGTTTTCAGGCATATGTTTTTTTTGTTTCCTGCATGCTTCTTACTCCACGGACAACATGTTCATAATGTTTAATTTTATCTTGTTCCTTTAAATAATATACCCTGCTGGATATTGTTTATTTGACTTTCTGCGTGAAGTCCTGACTTATTATTTGTAAACTGCCTATTGTATATCCGAATTGTGTTGTAATTCAATAAATTACTTTGAAACTAATATTACTACTACAACTATTATACCTAGTAGTCTAATGTGGAAAGGCAAGTTCAGTGTTATGACGAAGGCCATATGTTAGGTGTAACGTCTATGGCCACGGCCCGTCGTTCTGACTTACCCCTCGATGGCTGCGGCCATGGACATGTGAGTTCCCTGCATCGTCATCCCCCTGTGAGGAGCCGCCACTCACTTCCTAGTATCGAGACTGTCTCTGGAGGACGCGCGCGCCCTTAAAGGGCCAGTGCGCGCATAATTGCAGGAAGCCTGCATCATGCCCAGAATGCTACTGGACTATAAATGGGCTCTGCCCTCTTGTTCTTTGCTTGAGCGTTGTTCGTTACCCAAAGTTTGTCTTGCAAATGGTCTCCTAGTGTCTTCCAGTACCCAAGTGTATCCTGTATCCCGTGTTGTCCTTGTCAAGTGCCATGCTGAAGCTGTTGTGTTCTGCTACTCCACACCTGATGTCTACCTGCTGCCTGGTCCCAGCCGAGCCTGCCTGGCTACTGTCCGAGTTGCCACAGGTACCCTTTCTGGACTATAGACTCTGTACTATACCTGTTTGGCCAGCTGCCATCCCACTACGTGGTACGGCCCAGTGGGTCCACACCCCGCATCATGACAGTACGCTTAGGCCATGGACCCCGCTAGTCAATTCAATGGCATGTCACCCTCACAAGCCATGCAGGCGGACCTGCAGGATATCCGAGCAAAACAGGATCAACTTCTTGTGGCAGTGGACTCCATTGCACAGCAGCTAGGGATGCTAGCTGCTTCCCTTCCAGCTCCTATGCAAGCTCCTTCGTTCGACCCTCCTGCTACACCTCCTGACAGTTCCGGTTTGGATCCTCGGTTCTCGCTGCCATTAAATTCTCTGTTCCATGGAGGCGCAAGTACCTGCAGAGGGTTCCTGAAGCAATGCCATATCGATTTTACCCTGCACGCCCAAGCATTTCCGTCGGACGGAGCCAAGATCACCTTCATCGTGTCTCTACTTGCCGGCAAGGCCCTGGCTTGGGCGAACCCAATCTGGGAACGTCAGGGACCCGAGACCCAAGACTTCCAGGGGTTCATGCGGTTATTCTGTACTGTTTTCGAGGAGCCAGGACGAGTCTCGTCAGCAACCACTGCTATCTTTAACCTTCGCCAGGGGGACACCTCAGTGGGCGAATACACCATCCAGTTCCGGACCTTGGCAGGAGAGCTGTCCTGGAACAATGGTAGCATCCTTCTGGCATGGCCTATCGCCCGAGATCAAGGACGAACCTTCTGCTCGAGATCTACCACCTGTCTTGGACGACCTGATTCTACTTGCCAGTCGAGTGGACATAAGGTTTAAAGAAAGAACTGAAGAGGTTCGACAAGAGAGGCGGCTTCCTAGACTGGCACCCAACTTCCAGCAACCCCTCTTGCCGACCTTCTACTGCTTTGCCCGATATTCCGATGCAGGTGGATTAGCTAAAATTGTCCGTTCAAGAGAAACAGCACAGGCGCACCTCTGGACTCTGTTTATATTGCGGCCTCGCTGGCCATGTCGTGCGTCTGTGTCCTCAGAAGCCAAAAAACCCCAACGCCTAGGTTTGGTTGGAGAGAAAACCCTACTGCAATTAATCGAGAACTCTCCTCCAAACTGTTCATTCCCGTGACCATCATTGCTGGCGAGAAGCCCCACCCAGTCTCTGCCTACCTGGACTCTGGCTCTGCAGCCAATTTCATCTGCCAAGACCTTGTGGATCTTCTTCAGTTGCCCACGGTCCTGCTGGAAAGGCCGTTGATCGTTGCCTCGGTAGATGGACTGCCTTTGCCTGACCCAGTGTTGTCTGTGACCAAGCCATTGAGACTTCAAGTGGGAGCTCTTCACTCTGAGCTCATCTCCCTGTTTGTCCTGCCCAAGGCCGTCTACCCCGTGCTGCTGGGTTTGCCTTGGCTCCGTTTGTATGCCCCAGTCCTGGATTGGAACTCTGGAGAGGTTCTCCAGAGGGGTCCCAAGTGTCTCGACCACTGTCTGAGTCATATCCATCCATCACAGTCTTCTCCGAATCAGTCATTGGCAGGCTTGCCCTCTTGTTACTCTATGTTCTCTGATGTCTTCGATAAGAAGGAAGCAGAGACCTTGCCACCACATCGAGCATATGATTGTCCGATCGACTTGGTTCCTGATTAGTCTCCTCCTCGCGGTAGAGTGTACCCTCTCTCCTTGCCTGAAACCCAGTCCATGTCTGCCTACATTAAGGAGAATCTGGAGAGGGGCTTCATTCGTAAATCCTCATCCCCGGCCGGAGCTGGGTTTTTCTTTGTCAAGAAGAAAGATGGACCCCTCTGACCCTGCATTGACTAGCGAGGCCTCAACCAGATCACGGTGAAGAACAGGTACCCATTGCCTTTGATTTAGGAACTGTTTGATCGCATACGGGGGGCACATTTTTTTTCTAAACTGGACCTGCGGGGGGCCTACAATCTGATCCGGAATCGTCAAGGTGATGAGTGGAAGACTGCATTTAATACACGTGATGGGCACTATGAATACCTAGTTATGCCCTCCAGCCTATGTAATGGCCCCGCAGTGTTTCAGGAATTTGTCATTTTTCGTGATCTCCTCTATGTCTGTGTTGTGGTGTATCTCGATGACATTTTGATTTTTTTTCCCCAGCTCAAGTAACTCATTAGAGTCATGTCCGCCAGGTGTTGCTTCATCTAAGGGAGAATCATCTTTATGCCAAGCTGGAGAAGTGCGTTTTTGAAAAAAAGTCTCTTCCCTTTCTGGGCTATATCATCTCCGATCAAGTTCTCAAGATGGACCCTGAGAAGGTAAAGGCTGTCCTGGAGTGGCCATGCCCCCAAGGCTTAAGGGCCATACAACGCTTCCTGGGATTCGCCAACTTATACCGGCTGTTCATTCCCAACTTCTCGTCTTTGACAGCTCCTATCTCTACCCTCACTAAAAAGGGCATGAATGCCAAGGTGTGGACTCCGGAGGCAGAAACTGCATTTGAATCCTTAAAAAAAGCCTTCACGTCAGCCTCTATTCTTCACCACCCTTATGTGTCCCTACAGTTTTCATTAGAGGTGGACGCTTCCTGTGTTGGCGCTGGTGCACTGTTGTTCCAGAGAGGTTTGAAAGGCAAGACTGTGGTATGTGGCTACTATTCTAAGCTGTTTTCTCCCGCAGAGCGCAACTACTCGATTGGGGATCAGGAGTTACTGGCCATCAAGCTGGCTCTGCAGGAGTGGAGACACCTACTGGAAGGCGCAGCCCATCCTATCCTGGTCTTCACGGATCACAAGAACCTGACCTATCTACAGACGGCTCAGCGGTTTAATCCTCGTCAAGCCAGGTGGTCGTTGTTCTTTGCTCGGGTTCCGGTTCTAGTGGCCCACGCTGCCCAAAGACGTCATAGACTTTGTCTCCTCATGTACGGTATGTGCAGCAAATAAAGTTGCCCACTCCAGACCGGCTGGTCTGCTCCAGCTGCTGCCTGTGCCCGTTGCTCCCTGGCAGCATGTTGCAATGGACTTTGTCATGGATCTCCCTCTCTCTGCGGGTTACAGTGTGATCGGGGTGGTGGTGGATCGATTTTCTAAAATGGCTTATTTTGTTCCCTTGACTGGCCTTCCTTCTGCTGCGTGATTGGCCGACCTCTTCATTCAACACATCTTCTGTCTGCACGGCTTGCCTCTGCATATTGTCTTGGATAGAGGGGTCCAGTTCACCTCAAAATTTTGGAGAGTACTCTGCGGTCTCCTTGGTGTAAAGTTGGACTTCTCTTCGGCCTATCATCCCCAATCCATTGGGCAAGTCGAGAGTGTTAACCAGATTATGGAGAACTATCTGCTTCACTTTGTTTCGAAGTGGCATGATGACTGGGTGCAGCTGCTCCCATGGGCAGAGTCCACCACCTCCAGTCCGGTCTTCATCGTCTACGACCAACACCCTCGAATACCTCTTCCTGTCTCTACTATGTCCCAGGTACCTGCAGCTGACTCTACCTTCAGGGACTTTCTGCAGATATGGCAACAGACCCGATCTTCTATACTGCTGGCAGTGGACCGCATGAAGAGAAAGGCAGATACTAGAAGACGGGATCCTCCTCAGTTTCTTCCAGGTACTAAGGTCTGGTTGTCTTCAAAGAATATCCGGCTGAGGGTGCCGTCCTGCAAATTTGCTCCTAGGTTCCTCGGACCCTTCGAGATCCTGCTACAGATTAACCCGGTGTCTTACAAGCTGCGGCTGCCTCCTACCCTCAAAATCTCTAACTCTTTCCATGTCTCCTTGCTGAAGCCTGTGGTCCGAAACCGCTACTCCAGGACTCCTAGTTCCGCAGTGGCCCCTGGCGGATCGTCAGGGACTTTTGAATTAAGGGAGATTCCAGCCACCAAGAAGGTTGGAGGAAGGACGTTTTATTTGGTGGATTGGAGGGGATTTGGTCCAGAAGAGAGGTCTTGGGAGCCAGAGGAGAACATCGATGCCTCTGTCCTCGTGAGGAAGTTTCTCTCCCGCTCTGGTCCCAAGAAGAGGGGGCGTCAGAGGAGGGATACTGTAACGTCTATGGCCACTGCCCGTCGTTCTGACTTATCATCGACGGCCGCGGCAATGGTCATGTGAGTTCCCTGCAGCGTCATTCCCCTGTGAGGCGCCGGCACTCACTTCCTGGTATCGAGACTGTCTCGCGCGGTCTTAAAGGGCCAGTGCGTGCATAATTGCAGGAAGCCTGCATCAAGCCCAGAATGCTACTGGACTATAAAAAGGGCTCTTTATGTGAAACAAAAAAAAGGAAAAGGAATTTGAAAAACACAAAAGGCACTCTTGGGCTTATAAGAATTATAGAAAAATACTTTATTAAGTTCTAAATAAATTTTAGAATATAAATATATAGAAAGGGAAAGGGGAAGTGGACACAAAATATAAAAAAAAAATCTCCTGTCCAGGAAACACACATGTAAATGATTATGGCATTCCTCCCATACATTAACTCTACATCATGCAAGATGGATTACATATATATCTCCCTTGGTATAAGGTAAGTTGCATATAATTTGAGAAAACTTGTTTGTTTTATGTTTAACCCCTTCCCGCTCCTGGACGCACTATTAGGTCATGGTAGCTGTATCGTTCGTGCTCCATGACCTAATAGTACGTCACGGGAGTAACGGCCGTTTCGGCTGTCCTCCCGACACATACAGGAGCTCTGACAGCTGCTGTCTCGTACAGCAGCTGCCGCAGCTCCTACAGCGGGAACCGATCTCTGTGTCCCCGCTAATTAACCCCTTAAAAGCCGCGTTCAATAGGGATCGCAGCTTTTTAGGGGTTAAGCTGCAATCGCCGGCCTGCTACACGATAGCGTCCGGCTATGCCATCGACGGAAGCCTAGTGGGTCCTGACGAAGTCAGGACCCACTATGCTTGCTGTCAGTGAGTAGCTGACAGCTCTAATACACTGCACTACGCATGTAGTGCAGTGTATTAGAATAGCGATCAGGGTCTCCTGCCCTCAAGTTCCCTAGTGGGACAAAGTAATAAAGTAAAAAAAAAGTTAAAAAAAGATGTGTAAAAATAAGAAAATAAAAGTTTTAAAAGTAATTAAAGTAAAAATCCCACTTTTTCCCTTATCAGTCTTTTATTACTAATAAAAATAGATAAATAAACAAATAAACTAAACATAATTGGTATCGCCGCGTCCGTAACGGCCTGAACTACAAAATTATTTTGTCATGTATCCCGCACGGTGAACGCCGTAAATGAAAATAATAATAAACCGTACCAAAATCACAATTGTTTGGTCACTTCACCTCCCAAAAAATGGAATAAAAAGAGATCAAAAAGACGCATGTACCTAAAAATGGTGCTGATCGAAACTACAGTTCGTTACGCAAAAAATAAGTCCTCGCACGGCTTTATTGATGGAAAAATAAAAATGTTCAGGCTCTTAGAATAAGGTAAAAGTGAATGATTTTTTACGAAACGTATTTTATTGTGCAAACGCCATAAGACATAAAAAAACTATAAACCTCTGGTATCGCCGTAATCGTATCGCCCCGAAGAATAAAGTCAATGTGTCATTTATAGCGCACGGTGAACTCTGTAAAAAAAATAGAATAAAAAAACAATAGTAGAATTGCTGTTTTTTAGTCACCACGCCACCTAAAAATAGGATAAAAACTGATCAAACAGTCGCATGCACCCCATGAAAACTACAATGAATTCCTCAAGGGGTCTAGTTTCCAAAATGGGGTCACTTTTGGGGGGTTTCCACTGTTTTGGCACCACAAGACCTCTTCAAACCGGACATGGTGCCTAATAAAAAAGAGGGCTCAAAATCCACTAGGTGCTCCTTTGCTTCGGAGGCCGGTGCCTCAGTCCATTACCGCACTGGGGCCACATGTGGGATATTTCTCAAAACTGCAGAATCTGGCCAATACATATTGAGTTGCGTTTCTCTGGTAAAACCTTTTGTGTTATAGAAAAAAATGCTACAAAAGGATTTTCTGACAAAAATTAACATGTCAATTTCACCTCTACTTTGCTCTAAATTCCTGTGAAACACCTAAAGAGTTCATAAACTTTCTAAATGCTGTTTTGAATACTTTGAGGGGACTAGTTTCTAAAATGGGGTGTTTCATAGGGGTGTCTAATATATGGGCCCCTCAAAGCAACTTTAGAACTGAACTGGAACCTAAAAAAAAATAAAAATGAGGTAATACTTCGCTTCTCCTAATGAGCATTGCCTACTCCAAGATGACCCCAGTTTTGACCGTTTGTATAAACGGAGACCCCTATTAGACCGTTTCAGTGCCCGGTTTTCCCAAGCATACACCACCGAGACGTGTATTTCTATTGATGAGTTCTTGGTACATTTTAAAGGGAGGCTTCAATTCCGCCAGTACCTGCCGGGTAAGAGGGCAAGGTATGGTGTGAAGATGTATAAGCTGTGCGAGAGTGCATCAGGGTATACCTACAAATTTAGGATATATGAAGGGAAGGACACCAGTATTCAGCCCCCAGAATGCCCCCCTTACTGGGAGTTAATGCAAAAATTGTGTGTGATTTGGTCCTGCTGGACCAGGGTTACCACCTCTACCTGGATAATTTTTATACCAGCGTCCCACTCTTCAACTGCCATGCTTCTAGAAGTACTGCGGCATGCGGCACCGCTAGAAGAAATCTGAGAGGCCTACCAAAGATTCTGCTTGGGCAAACACTCAGAAGGGGTGAGAGCAGGGCACAATCTAGCAGCAACATATTGTGTGTCAAGTACAAGACAAGAGAGATGCCACACCAGTACCCATGTACCTGTACGAGGTACCAGTACAGAGGCCCCCAAACCAGACTACCGCCTGGACTACAATAGCGCCATGCGGTGTGGTATTAGAAGCTGGCCGTGCACATCATACAGATGTCATTGTACAATGCGTACGTGCTACGTCGATGTACAGGTCAGACGGGAACTTTCCTGGAATTTCAAGAGGTAGTTATCAAGAAACTAATTTTTAGGGACCAAGAAGGGGGGGCACCCAGTACTTCTGGAAGCGGGGCCACATGCAACGTACCAGGGCAACACTTTCCTGGAGAAGTTCCCCAAACTGGCAAGAAAGGAAAAAGTCAAGAGGTACAAAGTCTGCTATAAGAGGGGGATAAGGAAGGACACAATAGATCAATGTGACACGTGTCCCGAAAAACTAAGGCTCCGTATGAAAGAGTGCTTCAAAATGTATCATACATCCCTTGATTTTTAATCTACCCCAGTTTTACTTACCCTGATGCACTCTGCACAGTTTATCCCCCTCATCTTTCCCTTCTGAGCCCTGCTGCGTGCCCAGGCAGCTGATAACAGCCACATTGAGGGTATTGCCATACCCGTGGGAACACACATTGTTTATAGGGTGTATGTCTCCGGTCAAAATGCTCACTACACCTCTAGATGAATGCCTTAAGGGGTGTCGTTTTTAAAACGGGGTCACTTCTTGGGGGTTTCAACTGTACTGGTACCTCAGGGGCTTCTGCATACATGACTTCGCACCAGAAAATCCCCAGTAGGCCAAATGGTGGTCCTTTCCTTCTGAGCCCTCCCATGGGCCCAAACGTCAGTTTATCACCACAAGTTGGGCATTGCCGCACTCAGGACAAATTGGGCAACAAAATGGGGCATTTTATTTCTTGTGAAAAGAAGAAATTTTGAGCTAAAACTACATATTATTGGAAAATATATATATTTTTTAAATTCCCAGCCCAATTCAAATATGTTCTGTGAAGAAACTATGGGGTCTAAATGGTCACATTACCCATCAATTAATTCCTTGAGGGGTGTTGTTTCCAAAATGGGGTCACTTCTGGTCGGTTTCCATTGCTTTGATTCCTCTGGGGCTCTGCAAATGCGACATGGCACCCGAAAACCAATCCAGCAAAATCTGCACTCCAAAGAACACACAGCGCTCCTTCCCTTCTGAAGCCACCCATGGGCCCAAACAGCAGTTTATCGCCACAAATGGGGTATTGCTGCACTCAGGAGAAATTGTTCAACAAAATGGGGTATTTTGTTCTCTGTGAAAATAAGAAATTTTTATCAAAAATGACATCCTATTGGAAAAAATGTAATTTTTTTAAATTTCACAGCCCAATTCAAATACGTGCTGTGTAAAAACTGTGGGGTCAAAATGGTCACAACACCAATAAATGAATTCCTTGAGGGGTGTAGTTTCTGAAATGGGGTCACTATTGGGGGATTCCTACTGTTTTGGCACCTGAACACCTCTTCAAACCTGGCATGCTGCCTAAAATATATTCTAATAAAAAAAGAGGCCTCAAAATGCACTAGGTGCTTCTTTGCTTCTAAGGGCTTGTGTTTTATTCCACGAGCGCACTAGAGACACATGTCGGACATTTCTAAAAACTGCAGAATCTGGACAATACATATTTAGTAGTGTTTCTCTGGTAAAACCCTCTGTGTTGCACAAAAAAATTGAATACAATTGAAATTCAGCAAGAAAAGTTAAATTTGGAAATTTCACCTCTACTTTTCTTTAATTTCTGTGAAATGCCTGAAGGGTTAAATAAACTTTATAAATGTTTTGAATACTTTGAGGGGTCTAGTTTTCAAAATGGGGTGTTTTATGGGGGTTTCTAATACACAGGCCCCTCAAAGCCACTTCGGAACTGAACAGGTACCTTAAAAGAAAGGCTTTTGAAATTTTCTTAAAAATATGAGAAATTGCTGTTTATGTTCTAAGCCTTGTAACGTCCAAGAAAAATAAAAGAATGGTCAAAAAACGATGCCAATCTAAAGTATACATTTGGGAAATGTGAACTAGTAACTATTTTGGATGGTATAACCGTCTGTTTTACAAGCAGATGCATTTAAATTCTGAAAAATGCTATTTTTTATAAATTTTCTTTAAATTTTGCAATTTTTCACCAATAAACACTGAATATGTCGTCCAAATTTTACAACTAACATAAAGCCCAATGTATCATGAGAAAACAGTCTCAGAATCGCTTGGATAGGTTTAAACATTTTGACGTTATTACCACATAAAGTGAAATATGTCAGATTTGAAAAATGGGCTCTGAGCCTTAAGGCCAAAACAAGGCTGCGTCCTTAAGGGGTTAACAACTGCTGGGCTCCGTTGACACTTGCGGTTTCTACATATTTTTAGATTTTCATGTCAAGGTGGCACAAATACTTATTCAAGAGAATTGACAATAAGAATAAGGAACAGGTTTTCTATTATATGATGATTCTCATCAAAAGAGTATAAGCAGGGTTATAGAAAAGGTAGGGCTGCGGTGTGCTATTTGCTCTTCCTTTTAAATTGGATCTTGTTTTAGGGATCAGGGGTAAATGCTAGACTATTTCTAGACCGGAAATGGAAACGCCACCATGCAATATATTTACTGCATTTTTTTGGGGAATCTCTATTAGGTATGGTTAAAAAACAACTATTTTTCCTATTGTTCTTTCCCTGAGCGTTGTTCGTTACTCAAAGTTTGTCTTGCAAATGGTCTCCTAGTGTCTTCCAGTTCCCAAGTGTATCGTGTAGCCTGTATCCTGTATCCCGTGTTGTCCTGGTCCAGTGCTGTGCTGAAGCTGTTGTGTTCTGCTACTCCACGCCTGACGTCTACCTGCTGCCTGGTCCCAGCTGAGCCTGCCTTGCTACTGTCCGAGTTGCCACAGGTACCCTTTCTGGACTATAGACTCTGTACGCGGTACGGCTCAGTGGGTCCACACCCCGCATTGTGACATTAGGAAACATGGAGTATTTAAATCTAGGTTGGTTTTGTTTTCTTTGCCTGTGATTTTCCTTGTCTTTATGTGTTTGATCCAGCTACTGACTATACCCTGTACCTTTGACTATTTTCACTTTTTGGAACTGGACCTCGGCTTGTCTCTGAATTACCCTTTGCTTACTGATTTGGACTTTCTGCTCCCGGCTGGTTTTGACCTCTGCAATCCCTGATATACACAGCTTTGTGATTTGGACTTTCTGTTTACCCTCGGGCTGTCTTGTTATCTGCTCTAGTATTGCCTGCATTGCACCTCTGAACACCAAACTCTGTTAAAACAACCTGGGTTCTATGCTGCAAAGTCCAACCTGCCTTTTGGGGGGTGGGGGGGGGGACTTTGGCTCTGGCGGAAACCATAGAGTAGCCCTAGATTTTGTTGATCAGAGTTGTCACGGATTTGGGGTTGCGGATTTATTTGCACGCTCATTCTTTGACTGCTCCCACTACTATGTGTTGTTCATCAGGCGCATAGATGACAGTGGGCAGCTTTGGTAGGTTTACAAATTGGAACCCATTTTGTTTCAATAATGTAAAATGTGTGTGCCTCATGGTCAACTAAGTGAAACTGCATGGACTTCTCTCAAGGGACTAAGGAGTTGCAATAGCTAATGTCAGTGGTGGACCTCATTTTTTCTACTGGTTAGTTAGCTGGTGTGCAAAATTGTCATGTTTTTCCTTCTGGTCCCAGCACTATAACTGACCTTCCTCTGTGCTGGCACATTGTCATGATCTGTGGGTATGTGGACCCACTGGGCCTTACCGGCGTAGCGGGATAGCAGCTGGCCAAACAGTGTACCAAGTCAATGTATAAATATAGTCCAAGCACAAGGGTACCTGTAGTCATTCAGACAGTAATGGAGGCTTGGCACAGACGGGGCCTTGGCAGCAGATACCAGGCGTGGTGTAACAGCAGGCACAACGACTCCAACTTTCTAAGGCACAGGAACAAATGTAGCACAGGATACAGGATACAGGTAGCAGGACAGGGGAACACTGGGAACAGGATAACACTAAGGGACCATTAGGGCAGAGCCCTTTTTATAGTCCATGGTGATCATGGGCTAATTTCAGATGTTACACGTGTGTGCATTGGCCCTTTAAGGCTGAACGTGCACGCGCACCCTACAGGAACCAGTGCAGCGTTGCGGAAGTGAGTGCCGGCGTCTCTCAGGAGGGAGATGCTGCCCGGCACTCACTTGTCCATGGCCGCGGCCGTCGGGGGGCAGATAAGCACGACAGTCTGCAGCTGTGGACATTACACACATTACTTTCTTATGTGGAATAAAGACATGTTCACACATTAAGTACTGTTGCCCTGGAGCCGTATCTAGAACAGCTTCTATGGAAAACAGTGTTGAGCTACCATGGCTGAAGTTTTGACAGTTTTTATGCAATGTGTTTCCCCTACGAAAGTCAATGTATAGAAAAAAGCAACGGATGGAGCATACTGTGGTTTTAAATTATCGCAGCATCACCCAAAAATTGTTATGAAGGGGATTTGTAAAAATTCACATCAATGTCAGGTTTTTCTGCTGGACCAAAACCTGTACACGTGAATTTACTATAACTGGCACATCCCATACTCGTGTTTATGGCCCATGTTTCAAACAACGAGTGAGTTGTTACATCAAAGTGTGACTTTACTGAAGTCAAAAACTAATAATATTTTGAGCCCATGTTGTAGATTATTGTGTATTTATGGTGGTAATAATATTAACAATAAGAGTAATAATAGTAATGATCACCATCCCATAGGTACGAGTAAGGACATACATGTTACAAATGCACTAGTGGGCATTGGATTTGGATAGGTAAAAGGAAGGCGCATATAAACATAATATTTTCTTCATTAAGTAATTAATGTATTTGACATGTATTTTTAGTTACGGAAAATAATTTAATCCAATTCATAGTTAGACAAATCATCTGTTTAAGGTAAAATATAGTTGAAACCCCAAATAATAGAGCAAAATGTTATATAACTGCACTTCATTGATTTGGCTTAAAGAGGCTCGTCACCACTTTAAAAGTGGCCTATATTGTACATGATGTGATCGGCGCTGTGATGTAGATTACAGCAGTGTTTTTTTAGTTAGAAAAACGACAATTTTTGACGGAGTTATGACCTATATTAGCTTTATGCTAATGAATTTCTCAATGGACAACTGGGCGTGTTTTACTTTTTTACCAAGTGGGCGTTGTGGAGAGAAGTTTATGATGCTGACCAATCAATAAAGTGACTTTATTTGAATAAAACACTATTTTGAAGTTCACAAAATACAATTTTATGAATGTCACAATACTATGATGATGGACCTTATATGGTCGCCCGAGCATACACTTATAAATCTTTTTAAAGATTTTTTATCTGATTGTTTATATCCGTTTGTAGCTCATCCCATTGTGGGTTGTATAAAAGCAGTGAACTGTTTGTGATATATTGCTTGACAAAGGCTGCATTGAGCAGCTGAAACATTGCACCTTTTTCACTGATGGGTGAATAAACTTCTTATATTTTGACCTTTGGAATGCTGCATCTTTCTCTTCACATCTGTGATTTACAGCACAGCACAGCGAGATCTCGCTGTGAATGACAGTTTACAGCGTAATCTCGCGAGACTACGCCTGCTATGCTGTAAATCTACAGTACAGCGCCGATCACATCATCTACAATATAGGCCACTTATATTGTGGTGACAGAGCCTATTTAACACTAAACCTAACCCTATATATCCTTATATACCTAATATTCTAGACTATAGCCAGTTTATCCTCCATACATGCCTTACACATGGTCAAAATATCACTATGACCTATAAATCATCCTATGTTTCGTACACAATAGCTTCATGTTACCATTATATGATATTATAGGATATGTAATGTAATATAACACACCCTTCTGGTCTTTGTACTGAGAAAACTGTAGTGTTAAGACTGAGACCAAATTTCATAATTAATTTTCACACTAATATTAGGTGAGAATTCCGATGTGTAGAATCTTAATCCATGTGAACTGAACAAATTTATAAACCTGCAAAATTGTACAGGAATGTTTTAAATTTACCTATGCTTCTATGAAAAAAATGCTGTAATTTTTATATAAGCTTTTATAATTACCCTCCTATGACCTGAAAGTGCTAGTATTATTATCAGAGGTGTACATAGGGCCCCATAGCAAAGCTCAGAACATGTCTCACTCCACACAAAAAAAGTAAAAAAAAAAAAAAGTGCTTTAGCTAATATCTGGATCTAATATCTGGATATAATGTGTGTTTGGCTAACAGTATGTGGACACCCCTTCAAATAAGTTACGAGATCTTGCATTATGTCTAAAAGAGCCCTAACTATTGTATTAATACAGTAGTTAGCAATCCATAGACAGATCGCAAGATCTTTTCCGGAGATTTGGTTTATTTGCATATTAAAACTAGGTCATGTAAGGATCTTTTCTTTTAAAAATATGTATTTACGAAAAAACTTTTTTGAAAATAAAACAAGTATCCTATTATTGATTATAGGACTCTTTAAACAAGTCACTGTGATAAAATGTGACCTTTGCTGCAAGTCAGTTTTTGATTTGCTAGATTTGTCCCATTTTCTGATCTGCTAGATTTGCCCCGTCAACTGTAAGTGCTAACATTGTGAAGTGAAAGTGACTAGAAGTAACAATAGCTCAGCCACAGGGTGGTAGACCACACAAAGCCATAGAGTGCTGAAATGTTCAGCACGTAAAACTCACCTACCCTCTGTTGCGTCACTCAATACGGAGTTCCATACTGTCTCTGGAAGTGACATAAGCACAAGAACTGTGCGTCTAAGGGTATGTGCACATGACATCTTTTCAGACGTAATGGAGGCGTTTTACTCCTCGAATTACGCCTGAAAAGACGGCTCCAATACGTCGGCAAACATCTGCCCATTGCTTGCAATGGGTCTTACGATGTTCTGTGCAGACGAGCTGTCATTTTATGCGTCGCTGTCAAAAGACGGCGCGTAAAATTACGGCCGTGTCAAAGAAGTGCAGGACACTTCTTGTGATGTAATTGGAGCCGTTTTTCATTGACTCCAATGAAAACCAGCTCCAATTATGTCCGTAAAAGACGACGCGAAAAACGTGTGCACTTGTAAAAACATCTGAAATTCAGGAGCTGCTTTCTCCTGAAAACAGCTCCGGAATTTCAGACGTATTTGGCGTTGTCGTGTGAACATACCCTAAAGCTTCATGAAATAGGTTTCCAAGGTCAAGCAACTGCACACAAAAGTAAGATCACTATGTGCAATGTGAAGCGTCAGCTGGAGTTGTGTAAAGCCATTCCATCAGGATAAGCATTAAATATGCATTTAAACCGAAAAAACAGAACAAGGTGCTTCCTTTTGAATTCCCCGTAAATAGTGGACCCCAAACATCTTCAGTCCAGGAAACCCCAAACCAGCTAGAGACCCCAGAGCAGAACCCTTACTAGTTTTACATATAAATTACATGTCAACAGGGCACCACAGCCATGTCGTCCACAGCCATGTGTGACAGCACACCTGCAGGCACTGTTGGCCACCATGGCCAGGTGATGTGTCATTAGTGTGAATGACACATGATCATGGAAAGGAGAAGCTAGGCGGTTATGATAGTGGGGTACAATTAGCAATACTAGTAGTATATAATTATAGTGTAATGTGCACTGTACTTTCCAAGACTGCATACAGAACAGCAACCAAACTTTTTGCATGGATATCCTGCCATTGTGGCCTTATGGATATGGATAAGTAACATTTTTTTATTCACTGCCCACTTTTTGGCAATGCCTGTACCCATCATAACACAGAGGCATTACATTAAGATGGGCCTTCCAGTGAATATATGAATATTATTGAGTCACATGCTCTGTAATGACAGTCCTAGTATTGGGCTCTAGAAGGGCCAGCTGGGGGCAGTGTGAACCCTCGTTGTCACCAAGGGATTTGGCTTGGGGCTACTCCTGGGGGTAACCGCTGTACAGGGATGTGGACTTTGCTGTGGGGGAACCCCAGGTCGCTACCCCTGGAGTAGTCTCCCTTGGTGACGGCTTACGTTAGTAGAAGCAGAGTGGTAAACATAGCAATAGGTCTGGGCAAGCATCAGAGGTTCAACACGATAAACGTAGCAATCCAGGATCTTGTTAAACTCGTACTCAGTGTTCAGAGTATAGGAAAAAGCAGAAGAAGGAGACTTTTTAGAAAAAATATTCTATATGTGGTTTGAGAAGAGATACATGAAATGGAGTTGGGAATTTTTAATGACTGTGGAAGATGAAATTTATAAGAGACAGGATTGATTTGACTCAATATAACATAAAGACCCAAGAAGCAAGGAGTCAACTTAAAACATGGAGTTTCTAAACTAATGTGTTTAGATGATAGCCAGACTTTATCTCCAGGATGAAATTGAGGAGGAACTCTGCGTCTTTTGTCTACGTTTTTTTCTTGAAGCGAATTACAGCTTGAAAATAGCCTCCTTCGGACATGTATGACTGGATTTATACTCTGTATATGCTGTAATTGTGCTTACTGTCATACCTATTTCAGTTGAAAATTAATAATAAAAAAGATTGAACCGAAAATAGCCTTCACCTCTTGCCAAATTCGTATGAAGTGAGCATGAGACAAATTAGCTGCTGGGACCACAGACAATGTTGGGACTGGCAGAGGAACTTTCGGATGTTGCTCATAGACCAGGAAGAAATTAGAAGTTTGCGTAGATTCTCCATAAAGATTATTATAAGCAAATTCTGCCCACGGAATTAGAGTGGTCCATTCATCTTTCAGAGGAGAGGGGAAGTTTCTGAGAAAGTTTTCCAATACCTGCTTGATCCGCTTCGCTTGTCCTTTGGATTGAGGATGATAGATATGTTTAGGTAATCCGTGCAAGCAAAAAATGTGAGGTTAAGGATCTTGATCAACTGGATCAAAAGAAGGAGATAGGACATCAGCCATCAGGTTTTTGTCAGCAGGATGATAGTAGTGGAAGTAGTTGAATCGTGAGAAGAACAAGGCCCAACGAGCTTGACGAGGATTTAGATGGTGGGCCATCTATAAATACAACAAGTTCTTGATGTCAGTATAAATTGTGATGGGATTATGTGCTTCTCCCAGTAAGTGTCTCCATTCCTCCAGAGCCAACTTAATAGTCAACAGTTTATGGTCTCCGATTCAATATTTTTTTTCAGCAGAAGAGGAGGCCTTGGAGGAGAATCTGCAGGAGAAGGTTTTTCCATTATCTTTTTTCTGAGATAGGACTGTGCCGACTCCTACAGACAAATCATCCATTTCTAAGACAAATTGTTTACTTGGATCCGGCCTATGTAATACGGAGGCTGAGGAGATGGCCTGTTTGAGTTTGAGAAATGCCATTTCTGCTTCAGGTGTCCCGTTTTTTACGCCATTTTTGGTGAGGACAGAGATAGGTGCCACTAAGGAGGAGAAATGTGGTATACACTGTCGATAGTAGTTGGCAAATTCCAGAATACTTTGAATTGCTTTGAGTCCTTAGGGACATGGCCACTTTAAAACTGCAGAAAACTTGGCAGGATCCATTTGGAGTCCTTGATTAGAGATTACATATCCAAGAAAGGGCAGTTTGGATCTCTCGAAGAGACATTTTTCAAGCTTGGCATAGAGATGATTTACTCTTAAACGTTGCAGAACCAGACATACTTGCTTGCAATGAGTATAGAGATCTGGGGAAAAAACAAGAACATCATCCAGATAAAAAAAACAACATTATTTACTAGTTCTTGTAAAACAGCTGGAGTATTACTAAGGTCAAAAGGCATATTAAATACTCAAAATTACCATCTCTCATGTAAAATACGGATTTTCCCTTATCACTTACACGTATACGGATAAGATTGTTAGCAAACCGTATGTAGCTCCTTGGCACTGGGTATTTGTTTTTACCATGATTTAATTTAGACCGCAATAAACTATCCAAGGCCTTGGAGTCCCCATCTTTTTTCTCAACAATGAAAAAAACCTGCTGATGAAGATTTGCAGATGAATTCCTTCTCCAGATGTATTCCTTATAGCTTCTGCCTCAGGGACAGACAAGGGGTATACCCTGCCATGAAGAGGAGTAGAATTGGGTACCAAGTCAATGGTACAATTTATGAAGAGGAAGGGTTTCTAGAGACGTTTGAAAAATACATCCGCATAGCTGGCATAAGTTTCTGGTAACCTGTGCATAAGGTTTCGGTAATATGTACCAGAGCAGGCAGGGCTTTACACAGCTGTGTGTTGGATGGTGATGGAATTAAAAAATTGGCACGCGCTGGCCCTAAAAGAATACAATGGTCAGTGCCTGTACGCTAGGACACAGTGGAGCGTGTCAGAGGCTAGATCGGCCGACAGGCGCTGAACGCGGAATCCCAGAGATCCAGTTGCCAAATCCACTTTGAGAGCCACTGCTCTTGACAATACGTCAAAATTGCAGATATTAACAAGTTATTGATCTATATGTAGACCACAGTTGGTCAATAGAATCTTGTAAACCAGGGGTAGACAACTGCTGGACCACGGTCTGTATCTGGACAGGGGATGCCAGCTGGACGGATCCCTGCTGTCTAGACCAGGAGAGAAGCAATTTTCATTTTAAGCTGCACAGTCAAGATGCCGCGCAGCTTTCAGACTAACTCTACTGGGCCGACAGCCAGGATAACAGCAGCGCAGCCACATACTGGTCAGTAGAGGAGGAACGTCCCTTCTCTGCCGCAGAGTTCCAAAGCATTCTAAGTGAGTATCAATACCTATACCAGACTGTGAAGACTACTAGTATATCCATAAAATGAAACACACATAGCACAAGTCATGTACCATGACAATATAAAATAAACTTTATTGAAATATACATAACACATTGGCCATCAAAATATAAAAACAATATAGCACACAGTTAAAAAAGGAGAGTATGGAGGATATGCATGAATAATCCAATATATATGCTACCATACTATAAACATCCTGTGATGTGGTAACAAATGCAGATATCTATAGAAAAGATAATCATATAGATCAAGTATTTGGACAACAGAAGCACATAAATATATTTAGCACCTGACAGAAGAGCACACAATTGTGCATGCATATAAGAGTATACAGCTAAAGCTCCAAGTTGCACCCAAAACAAAGACCATGCTTTATAAATAAAGGATATTGCACAAACCCATGGACTGCATGATAGGAAGCACGCAGGAACACTCCACACTGACCGCCCCTCTAAGTGAGTGACTGAAAACTGCCTATAACTGAACAAAAAGTTAATGGAGGGAGGGAGTCAGGAGAGAGGGAAAAAGGGATGAGGAATGGGAGACATTAAGTGTGTTTTCCATTGCTCTTGTGCATTTACTGTGATTTTCCTAATCGCTACAAAACGGCATTATTTTTTTTAAATGGTACAGTTTTGCTGCAATTCCAAAAATTTGGACAAAAACTCTGACAAAAGAAATATATATCACTTACTAATTAGTTTCCATTAGCAAGATGCCCTGATCGCCCAAACGGAGTAGCGATCACATGACCGAATTAGGCACATTGGGTTTACTAATGTAAGGTACTGTACATAGGGTTATTCATTTAGTAACCCCATGTGCCTCACAATAATAGTAAGTACCCCACTGTACTCCCATTTTAAACCTCATGCACCTCATTTTAACCCCATGTGCCTTACAACATCTTTATTGTTGTTGTTTTGCTCAGACCTTCATCTAAAGGTAGACAATGGTAAGTGGACCTTTACTAAAAGTAGTTGAGTACCCCTGTTGTAGACTAAAAGTGTTGTTATGCTACTGATCTAAGCTGCATGTAGAATTCTTTAAATTTTGAAGTACAATTTAAACCTGTGTCTAGACACTCACAGGATTATATATCACATAGTGTCCTACAATCGATACACTATGAACAAACATTTATTATTTGAAATTGCAATGTAACATTCCACCAATGTCAGGTGAAACATTGTTGCAGTACCATACACCATGGTATACATTTAGCATTTAACATATTTTTTTCTTTTAATCTGTGCTAATGTAATGTCGTTGCCAATAATTAGACAGAACACAACAAAGGAATCCCACTGTACAAAAACAATTTAATGCTGGCAGGTCGAGAAATTTCCGAGATGGAGGCAGTCATAATAATGATGTTGTGCACATGTTTGAGGATTGTGAATATGGAGGAGATTCATGGGGGTTGCTAAGGAAAATGATTCAAGGTTTCACTGAGCACATTTGCTAACATTCGAAATTATGTTATATGATCTGTGTGGGATTAAGAGAAAGATCACAATTTTGAGGCGGCTTGCAATTTGTGAATGAAACCTTGTAAGAACGAAAGAATGAAGGGATGTTCATAAAGACTTTATAGACACATCATGTGTGGGGGTGTTGTGAAAGTTGTTTTTCCAGAGGTGATATCACACAGTTAAAGACAGTGGGGTAATGAAAGTTTTCATTTCCTGAAATGGTGAGATAAGTGACATTTCTGTTATAGTTTCTTATTTTTAATAAAAAAAAATCTTCAATATTTAAAAAACTTTTTTTTAAGCACTAGGAACTTACCTGTGCAGATGTTAAAAAGTACCTAAAGCGGATCTGTTACCATACTATGCTGCCTTATATAATTCATATTATACATATTATGGGGACAGGTCTACTCTACTATTAGCCCAAGCAGCACAAAAAAATATAGTGCCGTTTGGCTAATAGCAGCTAACAAAGGAGACAGTAGATTCATAGTTATGAGTACGGTGAATTCATAAGGCAGTGCTCCTCTCGGCTCTCCCCGTCTCTCCTCACCTCCTAAGGCCCCCCCAACCATTGACTGACGACTTTCTATTCAGCACTTAGGGATTGGTGGAGGTTTATTTACATTATTTCAGTTATGCAGAAGCCAAGTGATATTCTGCTACTCACGCTAAATGGTAATTGGGCATGCCACCAGTGGGAAGACAAAAATCACTATAGGTCCTTATGCACACAGTTGTAGTAGACTGTGTCACCTACTCACAAAACATACAGGAGGAGCAGTACCAATACTACCAGACATGGTGAAAAAACTTGGATAACATCAACACCATGGCTAAAGCCAGTACCACTACCCTAGACACATCCCAACTACCTGACTGCCGAGTGCACAGCAACTATTTCTAATGGACAGTTTAAACATATATTCCATCCCTTATTTTGCAGTTTAGGACAACAAAATATATTTTTCCTCTAAAACAAATAATACAATGTTAGCCATGGGCCGGGGCGAGCCACTGCAGCGTCTCCTCTGTTCAGTGCCTAGCGCGGCATATGACGTCATTCTACCTGGATCTTAAAGGAGAAGTACACCAGTGTGTCACTGCTTGGTTATCAGCCTTGATATTGAGTTTCCTGGAGTTTTTCCTGTTGATCTCTGTGATTCTCTGTGATCTCTGTGATTCCCAGCGTTTGACCCACCTTTCACCTTGACTTGACTTATTCGCGTACCGACCTCTGGTCTGACCCTGACCTTGCCTCCTAATACTGATTTCTTGCCTGTATGTTACCGACCCAGATCTATTTGAACTGTTTATACCTGCCATCACACCACGACCATCTTTTGGGGACTATCCTGGGGACCACCAGAGTCATTCCCAGTCATTTGACCAAGGTTTTATGATGCCTGTATGTCCAGAGCAAATTTTCATCTTTTGAAATGACACATTCTAAGGGTACATTTTCATATATTTTTTTTAATTTTTCTATTTTCTTTTTTTTTGTGTCTGGAGCAACTTTATAACCTGATGTGTGTTATCCCAGCAGTCCTCTAGGTGAAGATCACAGATAATAGTGATTAAATGTCTGCTGACCATTAGATCTCTATTTTCAGTGATTTGCATACAGAGGATTGATGGAAGACACTGATCATGTCCTCCCAGCATGCTATTCTCCCCCTTCAAATTGTTGGAAACCCGTGACATCATCGAACCGTCATGGGTTTCCATGGCAACAGCCTGAATGCAGGTAGGAAGCTTCCTTCATTCGGGTCCCATTGCAGAAAACAGCGATCACTTTGAGCGCTGTTTAGCGTATTTTGTGACAGGGAGATGATCATTTCAGCTCCCTGTCACTTCAGGAGGACACTGTGTCAGCCCAATCTCTTTACTGGCAGGGCACTATGCAACGCGATCTGCCCTTAAAGAGGACAATGTATATTTAGGTCACTGCGGCATGAGGTATATTTTGCAGCAAAGTAAATTAGCGACTTGAGAGGTTTAAGCCCTTGTATTTATCGCCTCTTATCAATTCACTTTTCAATTTGATTTCATAATGTTGTTAATATGGATTGAGCTACTTTTCCACATACAGTATGTATTTTATATTTGTTGTTAAGAATTGGGGAAGTGAAGTCTCCGATAATTGATTATAAATGTTTGGCATTATGCACCTGATGTTTTGTTTGACAAACGTTGCTTTCTGACTTGAGTGAATAAAGGACACAAGTTTTTCTTTTTTTGGAGTGTGCAGTGTTTGCATTTTTTTTTGTATGTGGTCTGCTGAGCCCGGACCTGTAAATGCCCCTGTAAATTTTGTTGAATGAAGAATCTTTTGGTTGTGCTGTTTATTTAATTTTTTTGATTGGTTCTGGTTCAAAAGCGTTCACCCATTTGTCAAGATGACTGCAATCAAGGTCTTTCACAAAGTCGTTTACCTAGCATGTTTGCCTATAGAGAGGATGATGTTGCTAGGAGTATCGGAGGCAACATGAGAGATAGCACTTTCTTATTCAAACCCTCAATGGAAGTTATTCGTAGAAAATAGGAACTTTAAGGAAAAAGTCTAATTACTCTTAAACTTCATTTATCTACGTTGGAAGAATATTATAAGGCTCAAAGGATCCTTTGTAGGCCCATAGGCGTATAGCCGCTGGGCCTGAGATTGGGAGGTTAATAAAACTGTTTGGTCAGGCTAGGGGAATGATTAGGTTTTGGCATTGTAAAGGATCTGCCAGGCACAGCTTCTGTGTCAACGCCCATAGGTAATCAGTCTGCACCTGCTTCTATGTCTGTGAGACTGACTCCATCTTCCACCACTCAGGATGGCAGGCTTAGGAGTGGGAGAGCCTATCACAGCCTGGCCAGACGGAGCTAGCTCCCGCCCTCTGTCTATTTATACCTGCCTTTCCTGTTCCTCCTTGCTTGTGATTCTTGGTTTCCTGGCCCTGCTGCAGCTTCTGAACTATTTGACCCTGCTTCATACTGACCCTGGCTTACGGACTACTCTCCTGCTCTGCGTTTGGTACCTCGTACACTCCTGGTTTGACTCGGCTCGTTCACCACTCTTGTTGCTCATGGTGTTGCCGTGGGCAACTGCCCCATTTCCCTTAGCTTCTGTGTACCCTTGTCTGTTTGTCTGTCGTGCACTTACTGAGCGTAGGGACCGTCACCCAGTTGTACCCCATCGCCTAGGGCGGGTCGTTGCAAGTAGGCAGGGACTGAGTGGCGGGTAGATTAGGGCTCACTTGTCTGTTTCCCTACCCCCATCATTACATAATCACAAGCCATATACCTAGTCTACCCTGGTCCCTCACACTACTATGGACCCCCTTGAGACCCTGGCTCAGCAAATGCAGGGTCTCTCCCTACAGGTCCAGGCCCTGGCTCAGAGGGTCAACCAACCTGACGCTACCATGGTAGTGCCCCTCACCTCACCTCTTGAACCCCACCTCAAGTTGCCTGACCGGTTCTCAGGGGACCGGAAGACTTTTCTCTCCTTTCGGGAGAGTTGTAGGCTCTATTTTCGCTTAAAGCCTCACTCCTCAGGTTCTGAGAGCCAGCGGATGGGTATAATTATGTCCCGGCTCCTGGAAGGGCCCCAAGAATGGGCCTTCTCCTTGGCTCCTGACGCCCCTGAACTTTCCTCCGTTGATCTTTTCTTTTCTGCTCTCGGACTCATTTATGACGAGACTGACAGGACTGCCTTTGCCGAGAGTCAGCTGGTGACCTTACGTCAGGGTAAGAGACCTGTTGAGGAGTATTGTTCTGACTTTAGGAAGTGGTGCGTAGCTTCTCGGTGGAATGACCCTGCCTTAAGGTGCCAGTTTAGGTTGGGTCTGTCGAACGCCCTGAAAGACCTGCTAGTTAGCTATCCCTCTTCTGACTCCCTAGATCAGGTTATGGCTTTAGCGGTACGACTTGACCGACGTCTCAGGGAACGACAACTTGAACGTTTTTGTGTTTTCTCCTCTGACTTCCCCATGATGCCTCCCGAGGTCCCGTTGCTTCGCTCTTCCACGGAAGACTCGGAGGGACCTATGCAACTCGGGGCCTCCGTGTCCCCCCGACAACGTAGAGAGTTCCGCAGGAAGAATGGTCTCTGCTTCTATTGTGGGGATGACAAGCATCAAGTGAACACCTGTCCTAGGCGTAAGAATAAGCATCCGGAAAACTTCCGCGCCTAAGTGATCATCGGGGAGGTCACTTGGGCGCACAGGTATTTCCCATAAGTATGAAACGTAATAAAATCTTGCTTCCCTTTCAGGTCTCTTTTAGTGGCAGGTCTGCTACCGGCAGTGCCTTCGTGGATTCAGGGTCTTCTGCTAATATCATGTCTGTGGAATTTGCTATGTCTCTAGCTATGCCTTTGATTGATTTGCCTAAACCTGTCCCGGTAGTGGGTATCGACTCCACTCCTCTTGCTAATGGTTATTTTACTCAGCATACCCCTGTTTTTGAACTCCTTGTTGGCTCCATGCATTTGGAGCAGTGCTCTGTACTGTTGATGCAGGGATTATCGTCCGATTTGGTTTTAGGCCTTCCCTGGTTGCAGTTGCATAATCCCACGTTTGACTGGAATACTGGGGAGCTTACCAAATGGGGTAATGAATGCTTGACGTCATGTTTTTCTGTTAATTCTATTTCTCCCCCTGAGGAGGTGAACACGCTACCTGAGTTTGTTCAGGACTTCGCTGATGTTTTCTCTAAGGAGGCCTCCGAAGTGTTACCTCCTTATAGAGAATACGATTGCGCTATCGATTTGGTACCAGGAGCTAAGCTCCCTAAGGGTAGGATATTTAATCTCTCTTGTCCCGAACGTGAAGCCATGAGAGAGTATATCCAGGAATGCCTGGCCAAGGGTTAGATTCGCCCCTCTACTTCTCCGGTAGGTGCTGGCTTCTTCTTCGTAGGGAAGAAGGATGGTGGTCTTAGGCCATGCATTGACTACCGTAACTTGAATAAGGTCACTGTAAGGAACCAGTATCCCCTTCCTTTGATTCCTGATCTCTTTAATCAGGTTCAGGGGGCCCAATGGTTCTCTAAGTTTGATCTGCGGGGGGCGTATAACCTTATCCACATCAAAGAGGGGGATGAGTGGAAGACTGCGTTTAACACGCCCGAAGGTCATTTCGAATACCTCGTCATGCCCTTTGGGTTGTGTAATGCTCCCGCAGTCTTCCAGAATTTCATAAATGAGATTTTAAGAGATTACCTGGGGGTATTTCTTGTAGTGTACCTTGATGACATACTTGTGTTTTCCAAGGACTGGTCCTCCCACATTGAGCATGTCAGGAAGGTGCTCCAGGTCCTTCGGGAAAACAAACTGTTTGCGAAGACCGAAAAATGTGTGTTTGGGGTGCAGGAAATACCATTTTTGGGTCAAATCCTCACTCCTCATGAATTCCGCATGGACCCCGCCAAGGTCCAGGCTGTGGCGGAATGGGTCCAACCTGCGTCCCTGAAGGCGTTACAGTGCTTCTTGGGGTTCGCTAATTATTACAGGAGATTTATTGCTAACTTCTTGGTCATCGCTAAGCCTCTTACGGACCTCACTCGCAAAGGTGCTGATCTCCTCCACTGGCCTCCTGAGGCTGTCCAGGCTTTTGAGGTCCTTAAGAAGTGCTTTATCTCGGCCCCGGTGCTGGTTCAGCCCAACCAAATGGAGCCATTTATCGTGGAGGTTGACGCATCCGAGGTGGGAGTGGGGGCTGTCTTGTCCCAGGGTACCAGGTCCCTCACCCATCTCCGTCCCTGTGCCTACTTCTCCAGGAAGTTTTCGCCCACTGAGAGTAACTATGATATTGGCAACCGCGAACTCTTAGCCATTAAATGGGCATTTGAAGAGTGGCGCCACTTCCTGGAGGGGGCTAGGCACCAGGTAACGGTCCTTACCGACCACAAGAATCTGGTTTTCCTAGAATCTGCCCGGAGGCTAAACCCGAGACAAGGTCGATGGGCGTTATTTTTTACCAGATTCAACTTTTTGGTTACCTATAGGGCTGAGTCTAAAAATATTAAGGCTGATGCACTGTCGCGTAGCTTCATGGCCAGCCCTCCTTCGGAGGAAGATCCTGCTTGTATTTTGCCTCCAGGTATAATCATTTCCTCTATTGATTCTGATTTAGTCTCTGAAATTGCGGCTGATCAAGGTTCAGCTCCCGGGAACCTTCCTGAGAACAAGCTGTTTGTTCCCCTGCAATTCCGGCTAAGGGTACTTAGGGAAAATCATGACTCCGCACTACCTGGTCATGCAGGCATCCTGGGTACCAAGCACCTCATTGCCAGAAACTATTGGTGGCCTGGGTTGCCTAAAGACATTAAGGCCTACGTCGCCGCTTGTGAGGTTTGTACTAGGTCCAAGACTCCCAGGTCCCGACCAGCGGGCTTACTACGTTCTTTGCCCATTCCCCAGAGACCTTGGACCCATATCTCCATGGATTTTATCACCGATTTGCCTCCATCTCAAGGCAAGTCGGTGGTGTGGGTTGTAGTAGACCGCTTCAGTAAGATGTGCCACTTTGTGCTCCTCAAGAAACTACCCAATGCTAAGACGTTAGCTACCTTGTTTGTCAAACACATCCTGCGTCTCCATGGGGTCCCTGTCAATATTGTTTCGGACAGAGGGGTACAATTTGTTTCATTGTTTTGGAGAGCCTTCTGTAAAAAGTTGGAGATTGATCTGTCCTTCCATCCTGAAACTAATGGGCAAACTGAGAGGACTAATCAGTCTCTAGAACAATATTTAAGGTATTTTATCTCTGACTGTCAATATGATTGGGTCTCATTCATTCGCCTCGCCGAATTTTCCCTTAATAACCGGGTCAGTAACTCGTCAGGGGTCTCCCCCTTTTTCTGTAATTTTGGGTTTAATCCACGGTTCTCCTCCATTTCACCTGGTAGTTCCAACAATCCCGAGGTAGAGGTCGTTCATCAGGAACTGTGCACAGTCTGGGCCCAGGTTCAGAAGAACCTAGAGGCGTCCCAGAGCATACAAAAAACTCAGGCAGATAGAAGACGTTCTGCTAACCCCTTGTTTATGGTCGGAGATCTGGTGTGGCTATCGTCTAAGAACTTGCGCCTTAAGGTCCCGTCCAAGAAGTTTGCTCCTCGGTTTATAGGGCTGTACAAGGTCATTGAAGTCCTCAATCCTGTCTCCTTCCGACTGGAGTTGCCCCCATCTTTTCGAGTACACGACGTGTTTCATGCCTCCCTCCTTAAACGCTGCTCCCCGTCCTTGGCTCCCTGGAGGAAACCTCCTGTCCCCGTTCTCACCCCTGAGGGGGTGGAATTCGAGGTGGCCAAGATTGTGGACAGCAAGATGGTCCAAGGCTCCCTCCAGTACCTGGTCCATTGGAGAGGATACGGGCCTGAGGAGAGGACTTGGGTACCCGCCCGGGATGTTCACGCTGGGGTATTGGTCAGGAGGTTCCAACTTAGTTTCCCCAATAAACCAGGTCCACCTAGAAAGGGTCCGGTGGCCCCTCATAAAAGGGGGGGGGGGGTACTGTAAAGGATCTGCCAGGCACAGCTTCTGTGTCAACGCCCATAGGTAATCAGTCTGCACCTGCTTCTATGTCTGTGAGACTGACTCCATCTTCCACCACTCAGGATGGCAGGCTTAGGAGTGGGAGAGCCTATCACAGCCTGGCCAGACGGAGCTAGCTCCCGCCCTCTGTCTATTTATACCTGCCTTTCCTGTTCCTCCTTGCTTGTGATTCTTCTCGTTTGGTTTCCTGGCCCTGCTGCAGCTTCTGAACTATTTGACCCTGCTTCATACTGACCCTGGCTTACTGACTACTCTCCTGCTCTGCGTTTGGTACCTCGTACACTCCTGGTTTGACTCGGCTCGTTCACCACTCTTGTTGCTCACGGTGTTGCCATGGGCAACTGCCCCATTTCCCTTAGCTTCTGTGTACCCTTGTCTGTTTGTCTGTCGTGCACTTACTGAGCGTAGGGACCGTCGCCCAGTTGTACCCTGTCGCCTAGGGCGGGTCGTTGCAAGTAGGCAGGGACTGAGTGGCGGGTAGATTAGGGCTCACTTGTCTGTTTCCCTACCCCCATCATTACAGGCATAATCTAGAATTAGCCAATGGCAGCTAGGTAATAGCATGATGCAAAGGGGGGGGGGGGACGGGACGGAATATGGGCTGTATTACTGCACTTTTGTGGTTAAAACCAGCAGTTCTAAGCATCTCACACTCTTTTGACCATTACTTTTGCACCACATACTTGTATACCTTACCTGTAGCTGTGACCATGAACCAGTTGGAGAAGATCATCCGCCTCCAAGACGATTGCTCTATCTGGCTGCAGTCTCCTCAACGAGACTGTGGTTTCTGTGTCCTCTCTACCTTCCCAACATGGTGGTCGGCTCGGCGCTCCAGGCCACCCATTCACCTCTCCCCAGCTACAGCAGTGAGTACCCGCTCTGCGTCTGCAAGACGCGGCGCGCATGCTCAGGCCGTTGTCCAGCCCTTTTGCGGACCTCGCAGTTGGCGGCGGAGGCCACACCCTTGGTATTGCATCACCCTCTGGCCTGGGACTGGCGAGACCCAGCCCAGCGGCCACACGGAGTACCGCTGTACACGCTACTGCGCACATGTCGTTTACCGCTGCCACCACTGTGGACTTACTTAGGGGTACTCGCCTTCCACCAGCATACCGGACAAGCTCCAGAATAAACGCTACCGCGTTTGGCACACCTCAATGTCGTCCCCAGGCCATACATAATGGGAACTGGTATGACACCTCCACATCCCCTCTGGAGGATGGAGGGGACTTCTCACTAGGAAAAAGAGGGGACGATCTTTTCCCCTGTAAGCAGGAGCAGCCCCCACCAAGGCCTACACCTCACTCAATTCCCAATACCCTGCTGATAATACCGGGGGGGACTGGGCCCTGCTTATATATTAGCTGAGGGCCACCAACGTTCTCCTTCCCCCCATTCGAGGGAGAGCAACCGTGCGGGTAGTTCCCGCTCTCGCCATGGGCATTCCTCAAGGCACAGATCCTCTCGCCATTCCAGCTGGCGTCGCTCCCGGTATATAAGATCACCTTCTTCGGCTGGATCTACGTCAGTGAGCTCATGCACTGGCTCGTCTAACCGCGGCAGCTCATCTAGAGGTCACGACAGACGACGCCATAGCAATCACTCATCACACAGGTGTCGTCCAACTGCACCTACTATTACGGAGGTTCCAGTGGTAGCGAATGTGCATGGTTCCTGTGTCATTATCTGGACACGGTGAGTCTGATTGCCTTCGGGCATGGGGTTCATGCATTGCTTCTGAAGGGGATATACTAGCCGCGGTACGATCCCTATTGGCAGGCACGCCGTTGGTCCCAGCGAGACCAGCTTTACAATCAGCTTCCACTTCTACACCTTTTTTGCCTGCTTTCAGGGATACCTATTTCTGTGGTATAGCTCCCCTCGATGCCCATCTTTCCGAGGATACCAAGTAAAAAATAGCGATGAATGATTAAGTCGCTATTTGGTCCTTGGTTTCCATGGATCCAGTGACCATCGATAAGGAGCGTCGGTTCGTGAGGGGCGTGCCTACTAAACCGAAGTTTGCTAGAACTTTCAGTAACTGGCTGCAAGCCTTTGCGGTTTTGGGCTGTGTAGTGTCACAAAAATTTCCAGACCGATCATTTCAGCTTTTTATTTATTTAGATACAATTTTTAGCGCTTACAATACTTATGGTGGATCAGCTTGGTGGTGTTACGATTAGGAGTTTCGTGGCGTATGTCACAAAGTCCAGAGGTTGGATGAGATATGAAAGCGAATGATGCTTGGCTGCTTGGCTTTCAGCCCACAGCCCCCTCATCCACAGCATTCAGTGGTCCTTCCATTGGGATTGAGGATCCCATTCTGCCGTCCGCTGCTCTTGTCGAGCTACAGCCACGCCCCGCCTCAATAATATGGGTATGATCGAGGACTCTCCGGTGCGCGTCCTAGAGATCCTAACATGGCTAGACCAGTACCCCAAGATGGAAGAAGCCGCCCTACTTAGAACAGGTTTTTGGTTCAGGTTTTTCATCCCTTTAGTTTATAACCCCGATCCCTCATTCTCTGGTAATTTAAAGTTGGCCAGGCAATTCACACCGATAGACAAATTATCGTAGGAATTGGCATCGGGTCGGATATCAGGCCCCTACTCTTTACCTTTTCCAAATTTGCGAGTTTCTCCCTTAGGAGTTGTTCCCAAGAAAGAACCGGGAAAGTTCTGCTTAATCCATCACCTGTCCTTTCCTAAGGGTTGTTCAGTTAACGACGGGATTAGCATGGACTGGGCGGCAGTTTCGAATGTGTCTTTCGATAGAGCAGTGGACTTAGTTTGGCAAGCAGGGTGGGGCGCGTTTATGGCGAAGTCGGATATCAAAACTGCTTTTTGGTTATTGCCCGTCCACCTGACTGCTTCTACTTGCTTGGTGGCCAGTTCGAGAGACAATTTTACTTTGACATGTGTTTTCCCATAAGGTGTTCGATTTCCTGTTTTTACTTTGAAGTTTTTAGTTTTGTTATTTTCTTGACTGGGTGTTAAGGGAGATGTTGGGCTATTCGTCGGTGATGCACTATTTAGATGATTTCCTTTTTGTCAGTCTCACTAACACACCCCATTGAAATTTTTTGCTTGACACGTTTAGTTTCTTAGCAAATCATTTCTGTATACCCCTTTGGAGTACCGAAACGAAAGGGGTAGACCGAGGGCCCTACGACTGTGTTGTCTTTCCTCGGCATCAAAATGAATTTGGCGGAAATGTTGTTTCTGTAATGGCGGGGTAAGGAGACAGACAGGTGAGCCCTAATCTACCCGCCACTCAGTCCCTGCCTACTTGCAACGGCCCGTCCTAAGCGACGGCGTACAACGGGCGATGGTCCCTACGCTCACTAAGTGCACGACAGATAAACAGACAAGGGTACACAGAAGCTAAGGGAAATGGGGCTGTTGCCCACGGCAACCCCGTGAGCAACAAGAATAGTGAACGAGCCGAGTCAAACCAGGAGTGGACGAGGTACAAAACGCAGAGCAGGAGAATAGTGAACAAGCCGAGTCAAACCAGGAGAGGACGAGGTACAAAACGCAGAGCAGGAGAATAGTCAGTCAAGCCAGGGTCAATATGAAGCAGAAGACAAGTAGTAAGCAGCAGCAGCAAAGCCAGGAAACAGACTGAAAGAATCACAGGCAAAGGAGGAGCAGGAAGTGAGGGTATAAATAGACAGAGCGCGGGAGCTAACTCCGTCTGGCCAGGCTGTGATAGGCTCTCCCACTCCTCAGCCTGCCATGCTGATTGGTGGAAGAAGGGGTCACTCGACCAGACTTAGGAGCAGGTGCAGAGTGAGTAACCACGGGCGTCGACACAGAAGCTGTGTCTGGCCGATCCTTTACAGTTTCATTTGCTAGACAACAAGGTAGTAAAGTTGAGATCTATTTTAGGGTTGGTAATCGCAGCTAAAAAATGACAACGCTGTCAAGTGCAGTCGTTGTTAGGTTTGTTGGTGTTCGCAAATAGAATTATGCCTATGGCCCAAATGATCTGGCGTCGTTTATCCCTCGTTACTGCAGGGATCCGCGCTCCCTCCCATTATCTCCGTATTATGTCAGCTATTAGATGCAATTTGCAGGTGTGGCACACGTTCATAGCCGATTACAATGGGCATACATGTTGGAGGACCTTAACAGTTTCAAACCAGGATATGGAACTATTTACAGATGCTTCTGGTGTCAGGGCAAACTTCCTTTTCCCTGTTATTTCACACCGAACAGCCACCTCTGTAAATTGGAAACTGAGGGCATGCGTGGAAGAATTATACCAGGCAGACAAATGTTGGTACAGATCCTCCCTCAGTGAAGTAGGAAGTGAAGACTAAACTTTATTGAACAAAGAAACACAAAAGTTTCCTCCCTAGAGATGCGGGACGTGCTTAAGCCCTATTGGCTCTATTCAGCTGTAAGTCCATCTGTACACCCCTCTTGCATTCCAGGGGCGGTGTCTCCATAGGTGTGTTCCTCATACAGCCTCCATTGTTCCATGGATTCAATTTCTTTGTGAAATATACTGATATACACTACCGTTCAAAAGTTTAGGGTCACTTAGAAATTTCCTTATTTTTGAAAGAAAAGCACAGTTTTTTTCAATGAAGATAACATTAAAATTAATCAGAAATACACTCTATACATTGTTAATGTGCTAAATGACTATTCTAGCTGCAAACGTCTGGTTTTCAAATGCAATATCTACATAGGTGTATAGAGGCCCATTTCCAGCAACCATCACTCCAGTGTTCTAATGTGTTTGCTAACTGTGTTAGAAGGCTAATGGATGATTAGAAAACACTTGAAAACCCTTGTGCAATTATGTTAGCACCGCTGTAAACAGTTTTGCTGTTTAAAGGAGCTATAAAACTGACCTTCGTTTGAGCTATTTGAGAATTTGGAGCATTACATTTGTGGGTTCGATTAAACTCTCAAAATGGCTAGAAAAAGTGAGCTTTCATGTGAAACTCGACAGTCTATTCTTGTTCTTAGAAATTAAGGCAATCCCATGTGAGAAATTGCCAAGCAACTGAAGATTTCCTACAACGGTGTGTACTACTCCCTTCAGAGGACAACACACACAGGCTCTAACCAGAGTAGAAAGAGAAGTGGGAGGCCCCGCTGCACAACTGAGCAACAAGACAAGTACATTAGAGTCTCTAGTTTGAGAAATAGACACCTCACAGGTCCTCAACTGGCAGCTTCATTAAATAGTACCCGCAAAACGCCATTGTCAATGTCTACAGTGAAGAGGCGACTCCGGGATGCTGGCCTTCAAGGCAGAGTGGCAAAGAAAAAGCCATATCTGAGACTGGCTAATAAAAGGAAAAGATTAATATGGGCAAAAGCACACAGACATTGGAAGATTGGAAAAAAGTGTTATGGACAGACGAATCGAAGTTTGAGGTGTTTGGATCACACAGAAGAACATTTGTGAGACGCAGAACAACTGAAAAGATGCTGGAAAAGTGCCTGACGCCATCTGTCAAGCATGGTGGAGGTAATGTGATGGTCTGGGGTTGCTTTGGTGCTGGTAAAGTGGGAGATTTTTACAAGGTAAAAGGGATTTTGAATAAGGAAGGCTATCACTCCCTTTTGCAACGCCATGCCATACCCTGTGGACAGCGCTTGATTGGAGCCAATTTCATCCTACAACAGGACAATGACCCAAAGCACACCTCCAAATTATGCAAGAACTATGTAGGCAGGCAGCTGGTATTCTATCTGTAATGGAGTGGCCAGCGCAGTCACCAGATCTCAACCCCATAGAGCTGTTGTGGGAGTAGCTTGACCGTATGGTACGCAAGAAGTGCCCATCAAGCCAATCCAACTTCTGGGAGGGGCTTCTGGAGGCATGGGGTGAAATTTCTCACGATTACCTCAGCAAATTAACAGCTAGAATGCCAAAAGGTCTGCAATGCTGTAATTGCTGCAAATGGAGCATTCTTTGACGAAAGCAAAGTTTGAAGAAGAAAATTATTATCTCAAATAAAAATCATTATTTCTAACCTTGTCATTGTCTTGACTATATTTTCTAGTCATTTTGCAACTCATTTGATAAATATAAGTGTGAGTTTTCATGGAAAACACAAAATTGTCTGGGTGACCCCAAACTTTTGAACGGTGGTGTATATATATATATATATATATGTAAGGATAATATTTTTGCAAACAATATACATGGTAATGATCCCTGACAGTCCCACCTAAACATATTATTACTCTATCCCTGAGTCTTGCCTATCAACCTACCACTGCCGACTCGAACCAGGCGGGTAGGGGTTTTGGATTTCTTCACCAGCTTGAGACGAGCTACTCCTTATGAGTAACCCCCCTTTGTACCTGGACTTCCAAGGTTTCGGAGTGGTCCTAACTTTCCCTATTCTCAGGATACAGGATGGTTGTCTTGGTATAATCTACAAACCGCTGCTGGTTTTAATATATATAATTAATCCATTTTACATTTTTATTAATGGTAATAATTGTCGCACTGTCACTTACTGTCCTAATGGGACTTTTACCCCTGCAGACACAACAGGTCAAGGGCAGCATCTTCCGCAAACCTAAAGACACCCGGGTAACATAACCTCCGGGCTCTCATTGCTGCCATGTACTTCTTACATATGAGTGACAACAACCAGTGACCTTCACCTAACACCTCCACATAAAACTCCTCAGATCGTAATTTGCAGTGCCGCAGCATATTTACACACATTATAATTATAAACCACAGACAATATAAACAATAGGGCCTCAACTAATAATATAATGCTACCACCAATCTCATGCTATCACCCTCAGGTTTTGGGCCCCATCAGTTCATTGGAAGTCCTGTACATCATCATCCTCTTCTTCTTCTTCTGTCTTCTGCTCTTCTGTGGAGTCAGACTGCACAGTGGTGTCCAGTGGGGGATTTATTATTATCCTCCACCTGGTCACTTACTTATTAACCCCTTAACGACCAAGGACGAAAATGTACGTCATGGTCGGCTGCTAGTTCCCGCACCATGACGTACATTTTCGTCCGCATTTCAAACTGTCACTCTGTGTAAACACAGAGTGACAGACCCGCGCTGACAGTTGTCCCCGACAGCTGAGACATCAGTCTTGCCGGACAGCGGACCATCGCCGCTGATTTCGGCAGTTAACCCCTTAAGTGCGGCGACGGATTGCCGTCGCCGCATTTAAGTGGTTTGAAGCACATCAGCAGCCCCCACGAAGTGATCGTGGGGGCTACCGATGCTTGTCACGGCAATCGGAGGTCAGATAATGACCTCCGGGTTGCCATGCACAGAAGCCTCGGAGGAACAGCCTCCGGCCGTTCCTCCTCTGCTTCCTGTCAGTGTGACAGTCACGTCACAATGACAGTTAGAGTACATTACACTACGTGTGTAGTGTAATGTACTCTAGCAGCGATCAAAGCTGCAAGACTAAGTGTCCCCTAGTGGGACAAGTTAAAAAAGTAAAAAAAAGTAATAAAAATGTTTTAAAAAAAGTGTAAAAATAAAAGTTATAAGTTCTATAAACACTAAATGCTTTTTTTTCCTATAATAAGACTTTTATTATAGAAAAAAAATGAACACGTTAAAAAAGTACACATATTTGGTATCACCGCGTTCGTAACGAACCCAACTGTAAAACTATAATGTTATTTTTCCCGCACGATGAACACCCCAAAAAAAATCAATAAAAAACTACGACAGAATCGCAATTTTTTGGGTCACCACCGCTCCCTAAATAAAGAATAAAAAGTGATCAAAAAGTTGCATGTACCCGAAAATAGTACCAATAAAAACTTCTATCCGTCCCGCAAAAAACAAGCCCTTACACAGCTTTTTTGACTAAAAAATTACGGCTCTCAGAATATGGTGACACAGAATTTTTTTTTTTTATAAATAAGTCATTTTATTGCGCAAACGCAAAAAAAAAGGACCAAACCTATATACATATGGTATCGCCGTAATCGTACCAACCCGCAGAATAAATTAAAAATGTCATTTATTGCGTACGGTGAGCGCCGCAAAAAAAAACCCTAAAAAAACGGTGTCAGAATTCCTGTTTTCTGCTCAGGATTGCAAAAAAATTGAATAAAAAGTGATCAAAAAAAATCGCATGTACCCCAAAATGGTACCAATGAAAACTACAGATTGTCCCGCAACAAATAAGCCTTCACAACACTCTATTGATGGAAAAATAAAAAAGTTATGGCTCTTGGAAAGCGGGGAGTGAAAATCTAAAATATGAAAGCAAAAAATGGATCAGTCCTGAAAGGGTTAATTCATTTCTAATGAAAAAACGTATGACCACATGTGGGGTATTTCCGTACTCGGGAGAAATTGCTTTATAAAAAAAAGGTTGTTTTTTTCCTCCTTTATCCCTTGTGAAAATGAGAAAATGCAACATTTTAGTGGAAAAAATTTTGATATTAATTTTCGCGCCCTAATTCTAATAAACTCTGCAAAAGACCCGTGGGGTGTAAATGCTCACTATACCCCTAGAAAAATTCCTTGAAGGTTTTTCCAAAATGGGGTCACTTTTGGTGGGTTTCCACTGTTTTGGTCCCTCCAGTGCATTGCAAATGCGACATGGCACCGAAAACCATTCCAGCAAAATCATAAATCCAAATGGCGCTCCTTCCCTTCTGAGCCCTGCTGTGGGTCCAAACAGCAGTTTATTACCACATATGGGGTATTGTCGTAATCGGGAGACATTGCTTTACAAATGTTGGGGTGCATTTTCTTCGTTATTCCTTGTAAATAATAAAAATTTCTATGTTTCAGAAAAAAAGTACATTTTAATTCTTACAGACTAATTTCAATATATTTAGCGAAAAACCTGTGTGGTCAAAATGCTAACTATACCCCTAGATAAATACCTTAAGGGGTCTAGTTTTCGAAATGGAGTCGTTTATGGGGAGTTTCTATCATTCTGGCAGCTCAAAGCCTCTCCAAATGTACATTGGGGCCTAAAACATTTTCAAGCAAAATATGAGTCCTGAAAGCCTCCGGGTGTTCCCTTCCTTTGGGGCCCTGCCGTGTGTCCAAACAACGCATTAGGGCCACAATGTAGGTATTTTTGAAAACAGGAGAAAGAGGGTGATAGATTTTGGGGTGTGTTTCTTCATTGTCATGGTCGCTTTACAAAGAAATCGGTCTTCAAACAAATACTTTTATGAAAAAAGTGAAATTATTATTTTTTTCACCTGATATGCATTAAATTTAGCAAAAAACTGTGGGGTCAAAATACTTACTATACCCCTAAATAAATACCTTATGGGGTCTAGTTTTCTAAATGGGGTCGTTTATGGGGAGTTTCTATCGTTCTGGCAGCTCAAAGCCTCTCCAAATGTACAGTGGGGCCTAAAACATTTTCAAGCAAAATATGAGTCCTGAAAGCCTCCGGGTGCTCCCTTCATTTTGGGTCCTGCCGTGTGTCCAGGCAGCGCATTAGGGTCACAATGGGGGCATTTTTGAAAACAGGAGAGAGAGGGTGATAGATTTTGTGGTGTGTTTCTTCATTCTCATGGTCGCTTTACAAAGAAATTGGTCTTCAAACTGATACTTTTATGAAAAAAAGTGAAATTATTTTTTTTTTCACCTGCTATGTATTAAATTTAGCAAAAAACTGTGGGGTCAAAATACTTACTATACCCTTAGGTAAATACCTTAAGGGGTCTAGTTTTCTAAATGGGGTCATTTGTGGGGGTTTCCATCACTCTGAGACCTATGAGCCTCTGAAAACCTGGCTTGGTGCCGGAAAACAAAATGTACTTCAAAATTTATAAAATTATTATTCAATTTGTAAGTCCTCTAAATTGCTGAAAATTTATTTTATTTTTTCAAAAGTGCTGCCAAAATGGAGTAAAGAGATAGAAATATATATTTAATTAAAAAAATTGTACAGTATGTGTGTACATATGTGATATATTGCAGTTAAAAATAGGGGAAAATGGTAATTTTTACAAAATTTCTTCCATTTTTCTATTTTTTAATTAATTTCCGCAAATCGTATCAGTCTACTTTTACCACTAAAATAAAGTACAACATGTGACGAAAAAACAATGTCAGAATTACTTGGATATTCAAAACTTTCACAGAGTTATTCTCTGATAAAGTCAGACATACCAGATTTGACAAATCTGGCTTGGTCATTAAGGTACAAACATGCCCGGTCATTAAGGGGTTAAAGCACTTGATACTGCTGACGAATTCACTCAGGTCTTTGGTCTTTACTTTGATCTTTGCTGATGTCATCGGGACTTGGTTTGGTCCTTCTCATCTTTCAGACACCGTCTCTTTTAGTATACGTCACCGGGCTGTACATAGCACCTCATGCTGTGAGCCTGGGGTGAGATCCCACGTAGACGGAGTAGTGGCGTTTTATTGTGACTACCACAAACCCCCCACATCTGTCCTCTTCCTCCGGTAAGTTACTTGTCTGGGCGGCTGCTTAGAATTGTGACACTGCTGTCAGTTCATGATAAACACGTTGTACTGGCTCAGGCTGCGCCTGCCGCATCTCAGTTATGGAGTTCATTATATTAAAAGTCTTCTAGTTCATGTTTACTGGCACTTGCCGGGGACCCAAACCTTGTCAATTGTTAAAATAAATACTAATCTGGTGATAACATCATCCGCATACACTATAAACGTTGTTCTAAGTACATACAATAATAATGACAGGCCCTTAAACTACATCAAACAAACACCTTTATGTAAGAAAAACTTCTCTGTTCCACTGGAAAAGGCACCTAGAAGATGTGTAATTACTGGGTACATTGTATTTGAACTTGGTGTTACACTTTCCAGCAGGATTTATACCTTATTCTCAGCTGATTACCTCGAACAGCTCCTATTCACAGAAATCTACACAGATTCCACATGTTTATCTGACAAGTGTCTCAAACCAATTTTTCTCCCCCTACTCAGGTTTGTTTTACCTGGGAAGGCCTCTCAAGGTCTGTTCTCTTCGTGGGAGGCGGGTATGATAAGGTTGGCACCGGTCTGCCAGGACCGTTCTGTAGGCAAATCAAACAGCTCTAACAGAATTTAGCAGCATCAGCTGTAAAGCCTGGGACATACCAGTTAGATCTTACCACATCGATCCTTGCAGTCTTGGGGCATATGTGAGGTCATACACCATCAATGCAAGTGCCATCAAGAGTGCCTTGGGTGCTACCGGTTTACCTTCCTTTATCCGTCCACATTCTATTAGAATCTGGTTCTCACGCCTTCCGCTCCCAGTTGGACACTTCCTGTGGAGAACAAGTTTTTCATCGCATAATCAGTAATTGATCTTAATCAGATAATTAGGGTATGTTCACACACATAATAGGGGCTCAATAGCGTCGGCAAACATCTGCCCATTCATTAGAATGGGTCTTACGATGTTCTGTGCAGACAGTAATTTTTTTTATGCCCCGCTGTCAAAAGGCGGGGCGTAAAAAAGACGCCCGCATCAAAGAAGTGCCTGTCACTTCTTCAGACGTAAATGGAGCCGTTTTCCATGGACTCCATGGAAAAACAGCTCCATTTCACGTCCGTAATGGACGCAGCAAAAAGCGCCTCAACATGCCATTACGGCTGAAATTACGGTGCTGTTTTCTCCTGAAAACAGCACCGTAATTTCAGCCGTTACGGATGCTGCCGTGTGAACATACCCTTAATCTGAAGAAAAACATTAACAATGACAGATTTATGTTAAACTTTCACACTGGGCAGTAACTAAAACTGATACATACAAACTGATTCTTCTTCTCTTTATATATCTATACATACACATATACACTGCACAGAATTCTCTGCTCTAAAATTTTCCTTTCACAACAAAAATATTTTGAAATGGGAATCTACTTGCACTGAGAAGTTATCATTTACACAAACATAATACGGACGTCTACAATAGTCCAATGCTAAGGCTGGTCCAGAACTTTTCATAAAACTTAACCTCAGTATTTAATATTCCCACAACCTTTCTTAAATACAGTTATTAAACAAACTAACTTTGGAATAACATCTGGAGAACTGCTGACATCTTATCATTGTACAAACACCAGGTCAATACTTGGGATAAACACTGTCCCCTGTCACTACACACAACGTCTGCAGTGGGGAAGATACCGGCCGGGCTTCAGGCCACCCTGAGAACAGGTCTATACACACGAGCAACGCGTCATACACTTCTACCTCGGGTAGTTGTATGTTCTGCAGTCGCTGGGACGGGTAATCTGGCCGGGCTGCACTTTTCACAGGTACCTTTGCTGTTTTACCTATATCACGCCGTGCGCACATCATGCAGGCTGTTACAAATCTAGTGGTGGCATTATTGTATCCAGGGAAAAGCCAATTTACTGACACCTGGCTGCACATACTCTTGTTGTCAGTTCTGTCTTCTCTTGCTCTCTCAATTGGCTTACCCGATGATCCAATAAAGTTCCTACTACCAATGGGCCCATAATTGTGGGTGATGCCAAAAGCGTACCTAAAGTCAGTGTAAATGTCGGCCGTCTTACCTTCTGCCAGGTTATAAGCCTCAGCAAGCACCTCCAGCTCCGCTCCTTGAGATGAATGAGAAGGTGAGAGTGGTTTCTGGATAATTTACCTGGTGCCTCGTATCCGGTCTTGTACATACTGTATATGATGAAGTATTTCTACATTACAAATTTAAATTGGAAACCCATGTCACATATAGATAGAACATTTCATCTTCATTCTCAAAAATAAAAACAAATGTTATACACTTCTCCACACTCATCTGATAATCCAGAACACTTTGAGAATCTCACTTTTATCAGGTTCTGTAAATACTTGATTAATACAAAAACAAATAAAAATTACTAAAATCTTTACATAAAATTAACAATGTTCAGATAATTTTCACCTCCTTCCCTACTAAATCTGTAAAGACTCATCTGTGAGTGACCTCGGCCTCTTGTGTAAATTTGCTGGAGGGGGATGGTGTCCTACACAATACCTCATATTGGGTGGAGACTACAGCACAGCATACCCAGTGCCATATTTACTGTTCTGGAAGGATCTACACAGAAAAACCTCAACATTTAGGTTACTCTCATACACATTTAATGTGGATTACTCATTGGGGTCTCATACACATTTTGTAGATCTCCTGGAACCAAATTCATTAATTAAAAACAAACCAAAATTGTACCTGATCAGTTCCTTCACCATTCCCCCCTTTTTGGACTCGGCAAAAGTAATGTAGCAGGGTTCAAAATGACATCTCAACATAATAAGGTTGGGCACTCTATCTGGGGGCACTAGTTTAACCCCCTGTAATACACAACAGCCTGGAACAAAAATGACTTTCTCCTGACAAAAATACATTTTATCTTTAAAATGACTTGCAACCATTTACCTGTAAAACATTTCACATTTTCCAAAATAACATTTAGGCAGCACTATAGCACTTGCCTCATATGTAAAAACAAAAACAAAACAATTGTAATTAGTTATTCAATAACACAGAGAATAATATATCTGGTAATATTAATTACTGCAAACCAATAAACTGTATATAAAAATAGGTAACAGTGGGGGCACATACATTTTCAAGACCCCGTGTCTCACAATATCTGTAGTATAATACATTTGAATTAACATCAAAACACATTAAATCTTATCACATCATAACACATAAATATGCAGCGTAACTTTTATAGTTTTGCAGACATATCCAGCGGTCTGTAATATTATTCTCGCTGGGTGAAGTTTAGGATAACAGCGCATGCGCAAAGATAAGAAACTTTCCTTTACACAAAAAAAAAGAAACCTATTTTAACCCCATACACAAAACACTAAGAATTTTTTTAATTTTTTTTAGACATTACTGCTGTTAAAAATAAGAGCATATAATATAGATCTAAAAGCAGTGCAATATTGTAATCACTTGTCTCATCAGTCCACGCTCTATATACCAGTCTGCTTTTCAGACTTCACACTGCACACAGCCCCCCTCCCCCACACAATCGATATCAGTCATCGCATTCTACAGGAGGGGGTCACACACTCACTCCTCACAGCTTCTGTTCTCACAATCTTAACAATTTCAATGCCGGCAAAAATTCTCCCATACAATGAACCTCCAAGAGTCACACATCTGTACAACAACACAAGAGAACGTACGTATCTGCAATCATTCATCACACTATTGTATAGGATTTATCTACGTTCAAAACATCAAACACATAATCTGTAACAGTGTCCAATCTGTGGGCCACTATCTCTGTATTATGATGACGTGTCTTTTCACCAGTGCACAGCGTCCTGCACCCCTGGGACGGAATCTAGAATAGAAGAAAACACTGCAGCATGTGTTACTGTCAGCTCTTTACTGTGGGAAATGACAAAATTAACAAGGCTATCATTTCATACTGATTTGATTGGGCCGGGCGTGACCTTATCAGGGGAGGGGGGCAGCCTCTCCCACAGGAAGCACATTGCTCAATTGTAAGGGGGTTTTGCTGGCCACAATAAGGACACACCCAACATAAGGGACTGCCGCCATTATAGGGCGGTGGCTGGTCCTGTGGTCTATAATACATATAACATAATAGAATACCTTTCTTATTCCTAACTTCCTCTTCTGCAAATCCCTCTTTGCTGACAGCTATGGCTGTTCACTGCCATGCTAAAGCACTTTCCATCAACTTACTATCTTCCAACTTCCCTTTGTTCTCCCGAATACCTTTTGCCCAGTCTCCGGCTTGTAGCCGCCCTCCCCTATGCATTCCGCACACTTCCATCAATTTCTTCATTTTACTTACATACTGTTTCCCTTCCCTTCACTTCACCAAATAATACGAATAGGATCGTCCGGGTACGGGTGATCCTGATGATTTGAATATGGACCGTAAACCATCCATTCTAACCATCTATATTCTTCACATAATTTATATAACACCTTTTAGTCCTCAACCCGTTGACCGGTTCACCGTGGTCTGGCCAAAATATTACCCATGACTTATCAGTGTTTACACCCCGCGTGTGCCTGTCCCACGACTTATCAGTGTTTTGTACACACCCCGCGTGCGCCTTATCACACGACTTATCAGTGCGTTACACCCTGCGTGCACCTGTGTAAGACAGGTTATAATACTATCACGACTTATCACACATTGATTGTGCCCGCGTGCCCCTGTATAAGACAGGTTATATTTTCTATCTAGTCCCTAATTACCCAGAGGATGGTTAGTCGGGCGCGACTAATTTCTTAGGGGTTCGTGACCACACAGCGGGGATGTCGCTCCTGTCGCCTGAGCTAATCCAGGCAATCGACCAGGGTTCTATGGACTACCAAAAGACCGTCCACTAACACAGATAAGACGAAGATTTATAAAATCAACTGACTTACCGTGTTATTGTGGAGGTGATCAGGCTCCTTCAGTGGGCAGTCCTGGGTCGTCTGTTTCACCCTGTAATTGTCGGTTGTCCGGATTCTGAGATCCCCTCGAGTGCAGCCCCATGCTGGGTGCCAATTGTCAGGGAAAACTTCCTTTTCCCTGTTATTTCACACCAAATAGCCACCTCTGTAAATTGGAAACTGAGGGCATGCGTGGAAGAATTATACCAGGCAGACAAATGTTGGTACAGATCCTCCCTCAGTGAAGTAGAAAGTGAAGACTAAACTTTATTGAACAAAGAAACACAAAAGTTTTCTCCCTAGAGATGTGGGACGTGCTTAAGCCCTACTGGCTCTTTTCAGTTGTAAGTCCATCTGTACACTCCTCTTGCATTCCAGGGGAGGTGTCTCCATAGGCGTGTTCCTCATACAGCCTCCATTGTTCCATGGATTCAATTTCTTTGTGAAATATACTGATATATATATATATATATATATATATATATATATATATATATGTAAGGATAATATTTTTGCAAACAATATACATGGTAATGATCCCTGACACTGGCAGCATGGGTTTTGGGGCAGTGTTCAGCTCATCATGGTGCGCAGCTCCTTGGCCCGAATCGTGCACTTGGTGTAGTAACTTGACACTACCTGAATTGTTCCTGATTATTGTTGCAGTTGGATTATGGGGGGAAAAGATGTCTAATTCCTCTGTGTTATTTTCATCCGATAATTCCAGTGTTGTACATTCCATTAACCATCTTACTTCCTCGTCAGTGCCAGTAGTTGTCCTGCTTAGATGCTTGGTGTTGCGGTGCCTTTATGTAATATTCAGTTCCGGGCTCGCCACATTCCTGGAGTCCAGAATAGGGTCGCTGACACTATTTCACGCTTCAATTGGCAGGTATTTCGTTCACTTTGCCCGCAGGTGGAATTGGAAGGGACCAGATGCCCAGATTCGCTATGAAGGATGCTGGATCTCAGCTGCTCCCCGTCGTGAGGTCTTGACTTGCCCCGTCCACCTGGGTGGAGCTTTGCACATTTCTGAACTCGTTCCCATGAGTGCGTCCCACCCTGGGGGTTTGTTTGTCAGCGATGTCGCTCTGTCTAGCACGGGGGTCCGTTTCCGCATATGTAGGGCCAAGATAGACGTGTTTGGAAGGGGTTGTTGGCTATCATTGCGACCTGTACCCGGCCGACCTGCCAGTTGCGTCGGGCTCACAGTATTTGCACGTGAGACTATTAAGAGCCCAATTTTTATTGCATACTGACGGTAAATCACTTACTAGATTCCAATTCTCAGTGGTGTTTAAAAAGGCTCTGGCTTATGCCAGTTTACAGCCGAGAAAGTTCAGCACACATTAATTCTGTATAGGTGCGGCTACCACCACTAGCAGTTTTGATTTACCTGACGACGAAGTTCGGCGAATAGGGGCACTGGCGCTCCGATTGCTTCTCCTGCTATATTCATCTAGATTACTAATCCATATTCTTTCAGCCATTCCTCTAGATGCACAATAAAGATGACGATGTGGATTGATACTGGGACTATCTGAGACGGGTTCCTCTGATGAACCATATGGAGCTGCAGGTGTTCATTTTTATGGGGAACAACAGCATAAAAAGGGGAAAATGCAGGAGAAGAACGGGAGGCCGGAAACATTAAAGGGAACGTAAAAAGAATCTTGTGATCAAAACAACCACTGATGGGCAAGGACTAACCAAGACCAGGGAGGAATCAACAGAACCACTGGTGAATATCTCTTCTGTTAATTTATCTGTAACATATTTAATATTACCTAGTAAGGGACTTTTTTTTAGTAAGGGATTTGTCCCCCAGGGACAGTTCGACTGGTCTTAGTGTGAACTCAATTTGTTTTCATTACTTAGGATTTGCTTAAGGCCTATTTTTCAGACCCCGGATTCAATCCTGAACATGTAAGGCTTTGTTCACATCTGCGTCGGGACATCGTTAATGGGTTCCATCAGAGCTTTCTGTCAGGGGAACACATGAACGGAATCCAAACTGAAACAAACATAAACTATAGGTTTCTGTTTGCATCACCATTTATTTCAATGGTGACGGATCTGGTGCAAATGTTTTTTGTTTGTCACAGCTGTGTAAGGGTTCTGTCGTTTTGACAGAATGAATAGCGCAGTCGACAACAGTATTGATTCCGTCAAAACGATGGAACCCTTACACAACGATGACAAACGGAAACCATTGGCACTGGATCCATCACCATTGAAATCAATGGTGATGCAAACGGAGACCTATGGTTTCCTTTGTTTTAGTTTGGATTCCGTTCATTTTCCCATGACGGAAAGGTCAGACGGAACCCATGAACAGAGTCCCAACTCAGATTTGAATGAAGCCTAATATAATCAACTGAAGAGTGTGACATTTTTAAGTAGTCTGATTTTGATCTAAACCTTCCTAGTAAATTTCAGCTGCCAAATTCCAGTCATGCAGTGGAGACCTACCTACAGATGGTTTCTAATTAAATACGGTTGTTGAAACAGAATGTCGGACATTCTTTGCTTAGAGCTAACCGTACAATTGATGAATTGGAGTTCGTGTGCCCATGACATAATGATCAAGCCAGGAGACAAGCAAATATATCGAAGAAGCTAGAAGACAACTACAGGACAGTGATGTATATTAGACACTTGATGCTGACTCTAACTTTTCGCATAATTACAAATTTAAACTAATTGTTGATAATGCATTCGCCAGTTGCATGATTACCTACTTGCACAGCATGCCAGGATTCCTGTACTCCATTTGTTACCAAAAATACATAAACACTTTGAGAACCCCCTTGGGTGGCAATTGTCTTTAGGGTGGGCTTAGTCTTTATTCCTATTGTCAAGTTTTTCAATATGATCCTAAAACACTGAGCTATTATGACGAGCCCTAGCTTATGATACATCGGATTATATTAACAAACTGGGGAAACTGGAAGTTACGAGTGACTATTTGTTTTAGTCATTTGATGTAGTCTGTCTCTACACATCTTTATAACATGAGAAGGAAATTCAGGCTGTGGCTGCGTCGATGTGGCATTGTACTCTGGGTGAGGAACAAAAAGAGTTCATTATTTCACTTTTGGAAATTGTGTTACAACACAACAATTTTTTATTTTTAAAGCTGAATTTTTTTATACAACGAAGAGGTACCGCAATGGGATTCAGTGTTGCGCCAACATTTATATGGCAGAATTTGAGAAACCTTTTGTGTACCCATCCAACTTCTTTCATCATGTAAAGAGCTGGATGAGATACATAGACAATATGAGACAATATTATCTTTATTTGGGGGATACTCTCTATAGGTTCAGGGATGGACTTAATTTGCATTACCCAGAACTGCAGTTCACACTGGTTTGTTCTAGAACTAAGATATAATTTCTGGATACTGTTGTAGAAATAAAGGGAGATAGTTTGATGACAGACATTTATAACAATCCTACTGACAGAAATAACCTATTATTGTACAGTAGTAGCCATCCGAGGAATATGGTCACACCAGCCTTTAAGTTTTAAGTAGCAGATGAGGACAAGTCGGATGAATGGTTGAATATTATGTGTGGCAAGTTCCTGAAGCTTGGGTATCCTAAGTGTGTCCTTCAAAGAACTAAATATTAAGTGAGAAGTCAAGTTTGTCAGATCCTTTTGGAACACAAAGGGGATAGAATTGCCTTCAGGAGGGTTCCATTTGTTTCTTCTTAGTTAACGGTTTCCAAGATCTTATAGTTAGTGGTTACTATGAGTTAAAAAAAAATACACTAAGTTCAAGGCTGCAATCTTTATTCCTTCATCGATTTTCAGACCCCCTGCTATTCAGTTTCCAAGCTGCTCTAGTTTCAGACTTTTCTCATGTTCACTTGTCCCACCCAGTGATACAGGGATGCGAGGGATGTGAGTTGTTTGTGTCCAGGATGCTGCTGCACTCACTAGCTCTCATGTATCAGCACAGCTTTCATTTTACACTAGCCTGTGTGATTCCCCATCTGGTCTCCTCCCTATCTACACTAATACCAACGGCCTGTGTGATATTTCCTCCCTGAACACTAAGGGCTTGTCCACACGCTGCGGAATAACTACGTTTTTTCCGTCAGGATGGAGAAAACGCAGCAGAATACATTAGCAGCATAGTGGATGAGATTTAACAAATCTCATCCACATGCTGCTTAAAAATTCCGTTCACAAATTTACCTACGGTGCGTAATTTTCAGACTGCAGCATGTCAATTCCTGCTGCGGAATGTGGACAGACTTTCTGTGTTTTTCCGATGAGATGTCACCATCCCCAGCTTTGTGAAAAATGCAGCAAAAAACGCACCTTTTTCTGCCGTAAAAAAACGCAGGAAATGGTGCATTTTTGCAGCAGTGGAAAGTCTGATATTTTCAACGGAATTGCTGCAGAAATTTTCTGCAGCAATTCCATTGTGTGTGGACAAACCCTTACTTGGAAGATTTCCTCCCTCTCTGCTCTCTGTTCTGCCATGTACAACCCCCTCCCTACTGTTATCCCTTACACTGAGAGCAAGGCAGAGCAGATTACATCAGCCTGTCAGGAGAAGTGGACTGACGGATTTGACATAGAAGCAGCAGCACAGCCAGTTATCTACAGGAGCTGCACAGACTCTATAGCAGCCAAATGTTAGGACATTTTAAATTAATACTATTTCGAAAATTGCTTCACTTTGCATTTAGGAAGCAAATGAACAAAAAATAAATAAATTCAGTGCAAAGGTGTTCATAGCATTTAAGAGAACACTGGTCAATATTAGGTGATGCACTCCCACAGACACCTGAGTTTTAGTCTCCTCTGCTAATGTCCTTTAGAAGGTTAAAAATATGAAGAATAGATTAACCCCTTAGTGACCAGCCTATTTTAGGCCCTAACGACCATGTAATTTTTTTCGTTTTTCTATAGTCGCATTCAAATAACTTTTTTATTTTTCTGTTGACATAGCTGTATGAGGACTTGGTTTTTGCGGGATTAGTTGTACTTTTTAATGGCACCATTTTAGGGTACATATAATTTTTTGATTAACTTTTATTAACTTTTTTTGGGGGGAATTAGAAAAACCCCCTTAAATTCCACCATTGTTCTATGCGTTTTAAATTGACGCCATTCACTGTGCAGCGTAAATAACATGTTACCTTTATTCTATGGGTCGGTACGATTACGACGATACCACATATGTATAGGTTTTTTATGTTTTACGACTTTTGCACAATAAAAACACTTTTGAACTAAAAATTATTTGTTTTTGCATCGTCTCTTTCCGAGACCCGTCATTTTTCATTTTTTCGTCAATGCAGTGATTTTTTGGCCTTGTTTTTTTGCGGGACGAGACCTAGTTTTGATTGGTACTGTTTTGGGGTACATGGGACTTATTGATTAATTTTTTTATGACTTTTGGGGGGCAATAGAAAAAAATAGCAATTTCGCCATTGTTTTTTGCGTTCTTTTTTACGGTGTTCACCTTGCGGTTTAAATTACATAAATTTATTGTTTGAGTCATTACGGTAGCAGGGATACCATATATGTGTACTTTTATTTATTTTTTACACTTTTACTAAATAAAACTACTTTTTCTGGAAAACATGGTTTTAGTAATTTTTTTTACTGTCATTTTTACTAATAATTTTTATTTCACATTGCTTACTTATTTTTTTTGTCCCACTAGGGGACTTTACTATGCGATATTTAGATTTTGTATACTTAGTATTCTAGAGCATTATTGCCTGTTAGTGTAAATCTGACAGGCAATCTATGAGGACGTGCCTCTGGCACGTCCTAATAGGCATATGCCCAGGGCAGACCTGAGGGCTTTTATCAGGCTCTCGGCTGCCATGACACCCCATCGGAGGCCTGTGATTGTATTTGCGGGCCGCCAATGGGTGACAGAGGGAGCTCCCTCCCTCTGTAAACAAGTTAAATGTCGCGGTCGCTATTGACGGCATCTTTACTTCAAAGTTTAATTCAATCGCAGGCGTTGGAGCAGGAGCCCGGTGTCCTGTGCAGGACTGGGCCGCTGTGAAATTATAAACACCAAAATGTAGCCAAAAATTGCAAAAATTAGAATTTTTCTAAATTTAAATGTATCTGCTTGTAAGACAGGCAGTTGTACCACACAAAATAGTTGCTAATTAACATCCCCCATATGTCTACTTTAGAATGGCATCATTTTTTTGAACATTCTTTTATTTTACTAGCAGGTTACAAGGCTTAGAATTTTAGCTGCAATTTCTCACATTTTCAAGAAAATTTCAAAAGGCTATTTTTTCAGGGACCAGTTCAGTTGTGAAGTGGCTTTGAGGGCCCTATATATTAGAAACCCCCAATAAGTCACCCCATTTTAAAAACTTCACACCTCAAAGTAATCAAAACAGCATTTAGAAAGTTTCTTAACCCTTTGCACGTTTCACAGGAATTAAAGCAAAGTGGACGTAAAATGAACAAATGTAATTTTTTTTTTTGCAGAAATTCATTTTTAATCCATTTTTTTGTAACACAGAAACTTTTACCAGAGAAATGTAACTCAATATTTATTGTTCAGGTTCTGCAGATTTAGAAAATATCCCACATGTTGCCCTAGTGTGCTAATGGATTGAAGCACCGGCCTCAGAAGCAAGGGAGCACCTAGTGGATTTTGGGGCCTTATTTTTATTAGAATATATTTTAGGCACCATGTCAGGTTTGAAAGGCTCTTGCAGTACCAAAGCAGTGGAAATCCCCCAAAAGTGACACCATTTGGGAAACTACACACCTCAAGGAAATTATCTAGGGGTATAGTGAGCATTTTGACCCCACCAGTTTATTGCAGAAATTATTGGAAGTAGGCAGTAAAAATTTAAATCTACATTTTTTCAAAGAAAATGTAGGTTTAGCTAATTTTTTCTCATTTCCACAAGGACTAAAGGAGAAAAACCACAACAAAATTTGTAAAGCAATTTCTCCCGAGTAAAACAATACCCCACATGTGGTCATAAATGGCTGTTTGGACACACGGCAGGGCTTAGAAAGGAAAGAGAGCCATTTGGCTTTTGGAGCTCGAATTTAGCAGGAATGGTTTGCGGAGGCCATGTCACATTTGCAAACCCCCTGAGTGGACAAAACAGTGAAAACCCCCACAAGTGACCCCATTTTGGAAACTACACCCATTGAGGAAATTATCTAGAGGTATAGTGTGCATTTTGTCCGCACAGGTTTTTTACAGAAATTATTGGATTTAGGCAGTGAAAATTAAAATCCCGGGTATGGTGATGCCATATATGTGGAAGTAAACTGCTGTTTGGGCACACTGTAGGATTCAGAGGGGAGGGAGCACCATTTGGCTTTTGGAGGGTGGATTTTGCTTGGTAGTAGGTTTGATTGAGTATTGCTGGTGTTTCCGTTTATAATGTGGGGGCATATGTAAGCCGGGCAGAGTACATCAGGGACATAGTCAGGTGGTATAAAAATTGGGTTAAAAAAATCAGTAAAATAATCCATAGATGTGTGTTACGCTGTGATACAATCCTTTATGCAAAGGCCAGTGATAAATGGTGTCGTTTCTTATCCCTCTTTTGGTCCACAATCTGCACCTTTGCAGTTTGGGGAATTTTGCTGGGAAGTGTTGTCCTGGTATAATATGGGTGCCCTCGCTTCCAGCAGATATGTTTGGGCCCTACTCTTCCTGGTTCCCTAATTTTAGGGCCTTGATAATTCGCCTCTTGAAACTGAATAAATGTTCCCCTCAGGCCTGCACAACTGCATATTTTTTCTTTCTTGGCTTATTGGCCTTAACTAATTTTATTTTTTCATAGACGTAGTGGTATGAGGGCTGTTTTTTTGCAGGACAAGCTGTCGTTTTTTTGGTACCATTTTGGGGTATATGCGACTTTTTGATCACTTTTTATTCTTTGTTGGTAGGCCAGATGACAAAAAACAGCAATTTTTGTATAGTTTTTTTTAGGGTTTTTTTTATACAGCGTTCACCATGCGCTATAAACTACATTTTAACTTTATTCTGCGGGTCAGTCCGATTCCGGCGATACCAAATTTATAGCTTTTTTTTATGTGTTTTACAACTTATTGCACAATAAAATTACTTTTGTAAAAAGAATGTATTTTTTCTGTCGCCAAGTTGTGAGAGCCATAACGTTTTAATTTTTTCATTGACGGAGCTGTATGAGGGCTTGTTTTTTGTGAGACAAGCTATAGGTTTATATAGGTACCATTTTTGATACATGAGACCTTTTGATTACTTTTTATTCCAATATCTGTAGGGCAACGTGACCAAAAAACAGAAATTCTGGTATAGTTTTTTACGGGTTTTTTTTACGCCGTTCACCGCGTGCAATAAATAACAATATTGTAATATTTTAGGCCGTTACGGGCGCAGCGATACCAAATATCTATGATTTATTTATTTTTTTCAATAATAATCTACTTGATAAGGGAAAAAGGTGATTGTGTTTTATTTTATTACTTGAAACTTTTATTATATGTTTTCAAACTTTTTTTTACACTTTTTTACACTTTTTTCAAGTTCTACTAGGGGACTTGAAGGTCCAACTGCTTGATTTTTTTTTTCTAATACATTGCACTACCCATGTAGTGCAATGTATTAGATCTGTCTGTCATTCACTGACAGCAAGCCGATTAGGCTTCGCCTCCCGGTGAGGCCTAATCGGCTTCTGTAATGGCAGAGCAGGAGGCCATTGTTAGGCTTCCTGTTACCATAGCAGCATCGGCAGCCCTGATTTCATGGCAGGGCTGGCGATCTGCTAGCAACCTCTAAGATGCAGCAATAACTTCCGATCGCTGCATCTAAGGGGTTAATGGCAAGAATTGGAGCTAACTCCAGTTCCTGCCGTTACAGGTGAATGTCAGCTGTAACATACAGCTGACATCCACCACTCATGACGCCGGCTCAGCTCTTGAGCCGGCCCAATCTTGTCGTCGGCTATGGAAGCCTTTCAGGCTCCGCCTCCAGGCGGGGCCTGGAAAACTTCCATGCTAGGCATACCGGGAGGCCAGTGTTAGGCCTCTGGTTGACATTGCAGCCACTGGAACCCCGACAATTTCATTGCTGGGGTTCCGATGAGCTGCAAACTACTTAAATGCAGCAATCCCATTTGACCGCTTCACTTAAGGGGTTAATGGCGGGGATCAAAGCTAATTTCCGTCCCCGCCATTACAGCCGGATGTCAGCTGTAATACACCACTGACATCCAGCGATGATGGCACCGACTCAGCCGGTGTCATGGATTTGTCATATGAATACGACAAAATGCGGGAAGCACTAGCTTTCCTTGACGGCAAATGTCGGGAAGGGTTTAATGTAGATAAATGTAAAGTTATGCATCTGGGTACCAACAATCTGCATGCATCATATGTCCTAGGGGGAACTATACTGGCGGAGTCACTCGTTGAGAAGGATCTGGGTGTACTTGTAGATCATAAACTAAATAACAGCATGCAATGTCAATTAGCTGCTTCAAAGGCCAGCAAGATATTGTCGTGTATTAAAAGAGGCATGGACTCGCGGGACAGGGATATAATATTACCAAATTACAAAGCATTAGTGAGGCCTCATCTAGAATATGCAGTTCAGTTCTGGGCTCCAGTTCATAGAAAGGATGCCCTGGAGTTGGAAAAAATACAAAGAAGAGCAATGAAGCTAATAAGGGGCATGGAGAATCCAAGTTATGAGGAAATATTAAAAGAATTAAACCTATTTAGCCTTGAAAAGAGACGATTAAGGGGGGACATGATTAACTTATATAAATATATTAATGGCACATAGAAAAAATATGGTGAAATCCTGCTCCATGTAAAACCCCCTAAAAAAAAATAAAAAAAATGTTTCCCTTCCATTTTCCCATCCCTTGGTTGAACTTGATGGCAATGTGTCTTTTTTCAACCGTACTATGTAACTATTGTAAGGGGCAGCCCATCGGATCGCTGTCTCCTGGGGTAGACAGGCACTTTTGGCACAGTAAGAACAGACTACAGTCCAGTCACAGTGTGGTACTACTGGCCTCAGCCAGTTTTATTAGGTAGAAAAGCCGTAGCAGAAAACAAATAATGTAAATCCTAGGCCGTCTGGCCACGAACTATGATGCAGTTCCTAACTACACAGAGCTGGGCCTAGAGCTCCAACTCCCAAACACAACACCACATTTGCTTTTACTCACATCAAGCTTTCCCAGGAGCAGTTTCCCTGCTCTATGCTGGACTACAAAACTGAAGTTTTGTAACGACATGAACCACCGGGTCACGAGTCTATTTTACTCCTGATTTTGGCACATTCATTTGAGTGGGGCATGATCAGTCATCAGTCTGAATGTTCTCCCTATCAGATAATACCGGAGAGCTTCTAAGGCCCATTTTATCGCCAAACACTCCTTTTCTACAATGGCGTAGTTTTTCTCTTGCTCATTTAGTTTTTTACTCAGGTAAACCACCGGATGTTATTTTCCTCCCCTCAGTTGTGACAATACAGCCCCTACTCCTACATCAGAGGCATCAGTTTGCACCACAAACTCTTTCCTGAAGTCTGGCGTTATTAACACCAGCTGGGCACATAGAGCTTGCTTTAAGCTCTGAAAAGCCTGCTCAGCTTCAGTGGTCCATTTGACCATAACAGAATCTTTACCCTTTGTGAGGTCAGTTAAAGGTGCAGCAATGGTAGCAACATTTTCGATAAACCACCGGCAATAACCGGTTAAGCCCAAGAAGGCCCTCACCTGTTTTTTGTTTACCGGCCTGGGCAAGTTCTGAATGGCCTCAACCTTATTTATTTGAGGCTTGATAATACCTTGCCCAATTGTGTACCCCAGGTATTTCGCCTCTTCCTGTCCAACGGCACACTTTTTGGGGTTTGCTGTCAAACCGGCTTCTCTAATAGAATTCAAGACTGCTTGTACTCTAGGTAGATGACTCTCCCAATCTGGGCTATGTATGATCACATCATCCAGGTAGGCAGCGGCATATTTGTGATGTGGTCTTAGAATTCTATCCATCAATCGCTGGAAGGTGGCCGGAGTCCCATGCAGACCAAAGGGAAGGACCACATAGTGGAAGTGTCCCTCAGAGGTACTAAAGGCTGTTTTTTCTTTGGCCGAATCGGTCAATGGCACTTGCCAGTAGCCTTTGGTAAGGTCTAAGGTTGTGAAATACCTGGCATTACCCAGCCTATCCATTAGCTCATCCACCCATGGCATTGGATAAGCATCAAACTTGGATTCAGCATTCAGCTTCTGGAAGTCATTACAAAAGCGTAAGCTGCCGTCAGGTTTTGGGATTAAGGCTATCGAATTGGACCCATCACTATGTGACTCCTCTATCACTCCCAGTTTTAGCATCATTTGCACTTCTTCGGCTATTGCTTTACGTCTAGCCTTGGGCACCCTGTAAGGTTTTTGGTTTACCCGGATGCCTGGTTTGGTTATTATATCATGCTTAATTACTTTGGTTCGACCGGTTACCTCAGAAAATACTATTCTATTGCTCTGTACAAACTCCCTGGCCTCTTGGATTTGAGAACCTGACAGGGTGTTTGGAATTTTTACCTCTGGGTCAGAGACCTGAATCACTTTACCTGTACTGTTGGTAGCCACCAATACTTTACGGTCCTTCCATGATTTAATTAAATTAACATGATAAATTTGGTAGGATTTGCGTTTACTTGGTTGATGCACCCGATAATTTTCCTCTCCCACCTCTACAATTGCATAAGGCCCTTGCCATTTAGCCAGGAATTTACTTTCCACGGTGGGGACTAGTATCAAGATCCTGTCCCCAGGGCTGAAGCTCCTTATCTTAGCGGCCCTATTATAAACCCGGGACTGACTCTCCTGGGCCTGCTGTAAGTGTTCCCTTACCAGGGGCATTACTTTTTCGATTCTGTCCTGCATCTGCGCAATGTCTTCAATCACGGATTTGCATGGGGTAGGTTCATGCTCCCAAGTCTTTTTGGCAATATCTAACAGACCACGGGGGTGTCTGCCATAAAATAACTCGAGAAGGGGAAAACCCTGTAGACGCTTGGGGTACCTCCCGGACTGCAAACATAAGGTAAGGTAAAAGAAAAGCCCAGTCCTTTCCATCCTGGGCCACCCCTTTTCTAAGCATCCCCTTTAAGGTTTTATTGAACCTCTCCACCAACCCATCTGTTTGGGGATGGTAGACTGAGGTACGCAAGTGCGTTCTTTTCAACAGTTTACATAACTCTTTTGTAACTTTTGACATGAAGGGTGTCCCTTGGTCTGTGAGTATCTCTTTGGGAATCCCTGTCCGGGTAAACATACAGAACAACTCTTTGGCAATGGTCTTAGCGGACACCTTCCTTAGTGGGATAGCCTCTGGATAGCATGTAGCGTAATCAAGGATCACCAGAGCATGATGGTGTCCCCGGGCGGACTTCACCAGAGGTCCCACCAGATCCATTGCAATCCTCTCAAAGGGGGTTTCAATAATCGGTAGAGGCACGAGAGGGCTCCTAAAATTTGCTACAGGGTTTAGTAATTGACACTGTGGGCAGGATTCACAATATCTTTTTACCTCTTCATGTACCCTTGGCCAATAAAACCTTTGCAAGATACGGTCTTTTGTTTTGTCATAGGCCAGATGTCCCCCTAAGCACATGTGAGTGAGCTAGATCGAACACATTTGGGCGATGAGTCTTAGGCACTACCAATTGTTTCACCACTTGGCCCCCTACTTCACTGACTCTATATAGTAGGTCCCTTTCCATGGCAAAATAGGGAAATATTTTCTCAGCCCGGGGTACCCCATTTATTACTTTTACATTTTCTCTGGCATGGGTTAATATAGGGTCTCTGAGTTGAGCAGTGCCAAAGTTATCTCTGGAGACTGGCAAGTCAGGGAGTCAGCAGGGTCTTGCTCAACATCTCCTGAAAAAACCTCTAAGGGAGAACTCTCCGTTTCACTCAGGGTCACCCCTACTGCTTGCCCATTGTCAGGCTCTCCCACTGGGATAGGGTCAACCACATTCACATTTATATTTGTCAAACATTTTTCAATCCTTTCCCATATTTGCCAAAACAATGGAAAGTCACATCCCACAATTATATCATGCATTAATGTTTTTGCAACCCCTACATCATGGGTTACATGGAGTTTGAAAAGACACCACAGCAGTGGGATAATCTTTTGTATCTCCATGTATGCAGACCACTCCGATCCGCCTGTTTTGCAGTTTTCGGGTGTCCACCAAACTGGCATGGACAAGGGTCACCAGACTACCAGACTCCAACAGAGCCTCCACCGAGTGTCCCTCTATCATCAACAGGCAAGTTTGTCGCTCTGTGTTTGGAGAGAACAAGGCAGAGTAGGCGGATCTAGCAAACAGTGATGGTCTCCACCCACTATCACACTCTATAGCCTCATCCACTATGGGACAATTGGCAACCATATGGCCCAGGCCTTGACAATGCCAGCACACAATGTTTTTTTATATTCATAGACCTTTTAGGGCTAACTGGGCTTACGGGCCTGGCTAACACCTCTGTCGCAGGTCCTCCTTTACGGGCTTCCTTTGCCCCCTTGAGATTAGGAACAGTCTTACCCAGTACAGAGGTCTTCTGGTTCCTTGGGGTTGGCCGAGTAACAGCAAAATCCTGGAGATAGTCCTCCGTATTCAGGTATCTCTCCACGATGGCGACTAGCTGATCCGCATCTTGGTGATCAGTTTGGCCGACACAGCTTTGTATCCGGATGGGCAGGGCTCTGAAAAATCTGTCCAGGACCACTCTTTCGACAACCTGTCCAGCAGGGATGACATCTAGCTGCAGCCACTTTTTAGCCAGGTGAATTAGGTCATACATCTGGGACCTTGCTGGTTTATCCAGGTGGAAAGTCCAGGTGTGTACCCGCTGGGCTCCAACCGCAGGTGTCACTCCCAAGCGAGACAGAATTTCAGCTTTCAACTTTGGGTATTGCTTGGCCTCTTGCTCACTTAAGTCAAAGTAGGCTTTTTGGGGCTCTCCAGTGAGAAACGGAGCAACTGTATCTGCCCACCGATCTGCCGAAAGTCTCTCTCTCTCTCTGCAGCCCTTTAAAAATTAGTGAGGAATGCTTCCACATCATCCTCTGGTGTAATTTTATGAAGCGAGGCTTGCACTCTCCTTCCAGCACCTGCAGCTTCTGCCTGGACTTGAGGTTTTTCAGCCAGCACCTTTATCTGCTCCACCAGATTTTTATTAATCACATGCTGCTCTCTGAAGGCGGCTTGTGTAGGCTCTAGAAGCAAACGATTTGTTTCCTGCTGGTTAGTATTAGTCTTTTGCTGCAGAGCATTAGCCTGTTGCAGCTGAACATTTGCTTGGATCAGCTGTTTAACAACTTCCTCCATATCGGCCGTGTTTGACTTTTTAACTAGCACAGCTGATTTAACCCAGGACATCAAACTGGCAAGATTCTTGTGCCAATGCTGATCTTACTGTGCCCGCATTCTCGCACCATTTGTAAGGGGCAGCCCACCGGATTGCTGTCTCCTGGGGTAGACAGGCACTTTTGGCACAGTAAGAACAGACTACAGTCCAGTCACAGTGTGGTACTACTGGCCTCAGCCAGTTTTATTAGGTAGAAAAGCCGTAGCAGAAAACAAATAAATACATAAAGTAAATCCTAGGCCGTCTGGCCACTAATTAACATGCAGTTCCTAACTACACAAAGCTGAGCCTAGAGCTCCAACTCCCAAACACAACACCACAGTTGCTTTTACTCACATCCAGCTTTGAGAGAGAGAGAGAGAGAGAGAGAGAGAGAGAGAGAGAGATGAGAGAGAGAGAGATGAGAGAGAGAGAGAGAGATGAGAGAGATGAGAGAGAGAGAGAGAGAGAGAGACTGACTGTGAACTCTGCCTCTGTTTAAAGCACACTTCAGCTGTGCAGGTAATTAGCCATACTGCAATACCTGAAGTGGCTAGTTGAATAGGAACCCTCCCAACTCTCCCTATTCCAACAACCAGGCCCTTTTACACAGGTTTTCCAGAAAACCCTTGAGCAAGGAAAACACATTTTCCTTCTAGCTCAATTCCCTGGCTGTTTTAAAATGTATAGGACAGGAACCTGGGTGAGATGTATACTCTGTCCACTACTTTTCCCCTGGTCCTGTCACACTACCCTACAGCATGCCCAAACAGCTGTTTACTTCCACTTATATGGCATCGCCATACCCGGGAGAACCCTTTTATCAATTTTTGTGCTGTGTGTCTCCAGAGGCACAAGATGGGCACGACATATGTGCCACTGAAATAGCATATCTGGGGAAAAATTTAAATTTTTTCTTTGCACCATACGCAGCGCAATCATTTATAGAAAAGTCCTGTAGGGTGAAAATGCTCACTACACCCCTTAATAAATGCCCTGAGGTGTGTAGTTTCCAAAATGGGGTCATTTCTCAGGGGTTTCTTTTATTATTTCTTCATCAGAGCCTCTGCAATTGTGAACCAATACTTTGTAAATCGCCAAATTAGGCCTCAATTTTAATTTTACATGGTACTCTTTCACTCCTGAGCCTGGTTGAATGTCCAGGCAAAAGATTAGGGCCACATGTAGGGTGTTTCTAAAACCGGGAAACACAGCATAAAAATTAGACAGCTGTCTTGTTATGGTGGCACAAGCTGGGCACCACATATTGTCATATCTATGGAAAAAAAATCCCATTTTCACTCTGCAATATCGACAGCACACTAATTTCTGCAAAACACCTGCGGGGTTAACATGCTCACTACACCCCTAGGTGAAAACCTTGAGGGATGTAGTTTCCAAAATGTGGTCACTTCTGGGGTGTTTTCACTGTTTTGGTCCCAGAGGGGCTTTTCAAATGAGACATAGCGACCAGCAAAATCTGCACTCCAAAAGCCAAATGCCGCTCCTTCCCTTCTGAGCCCTGCTGTGTGCCCAAACAGAAGTTTCTTACCACATATGGGGAATTGCCGTACTTGGGAGAAATTGCTTTACAAATGTTGGGGTTCTTTTTTCCCTTTATTTATTGAGAAAATGAAAAATTTTGAGCTAAATCTACGTCTTATTGAAGATAAGGGATTGTTTTTATTTTCACTGCCCAATTCTAATAAATTCTATGAAACACTTGTGGGGTCAAAATGCTCACTATACCCCTGGATGAATTCCTCAAGGAGTGTAGTTTCCTAAATTAAGTCACTGTTTGGGCGTATTCACTGTTTTGGCCCCTCAGCGGCTTTGCAAATGTGACATGGCCTCCGCAAACCATTCCTGCGAAATGTGATCTCCAAAAGCCAAATAACACGCTTTCCCTTCTAAGCCCTGCCGTGTGTACAAACAACTGGTTATGACCACATGTCGGGTATTGTTTTAATCGGGAGAAATTGCTTTACAAATTTTGTGGTGCTTTTTCCCCTTTAGTCCTTCTGGAAATGAAAAAAAATTAGCTAAACCTACATTTTCTTTGAAAAAATGTAGATTTAAATTTTTACGGCCTACTTCCAATAATTTCTGCAATAAACCTGTGGAGTCAAAATGCTCACTAAACCTCTAGATAATTTCCTCAATCTGTGTAGTTTTCAAAATGGGGTCACTTGTGGAGGGTTTCCACTGTTTTGTCCCCTCAGGGGCTTTGCAAATGCGACATGGCCTTCGCAAACCATTCCTGCGAAATGTGATCTCCAAAAGCCAAATAACACGCTTTCCCTTCTAAGCCCTGCCGTGTGTACAAACAACTGGTTATGACCACATGTCGGGTATTGTTTTACTAAGATTAAAAATGAATTTCTGTGAAAAAAATATTTCATTTGTAAATTTCACCTCTACATTGCTTTAATTCCTGTAAAACGTCCAAAGGGTTAAGAAACTTTCCAAATTCTGTTTTGAATACTTTGAGGGGGTGAAGTTTTTAAAATGGGGTGACTTATTGGGGGTTTCTAATACAGAAGGCCATCAAAGCCACATCACAACTGAGCTGGCCCCTGTAAAAATAGCCTTTTGAAATTTTCTTGAAAATTGAGAAATTGCTGCTAACGTTCTAAGCCTTGTTCAAAAAAATGATGCCAAACTAAAGTAGACATATGGGGGATGTTAATTGTCAACAATTGTGTATGGTATAACTGCCTGTCTTACAAGCAGATACATTTAAATTTAGAAAATTGCTAATTTTCGCAATTTTTAGATACATTTTGGTGTTTTTCACAATTAAATACTCAATGTATCGAGCAAATTTTGCCAGTAAGATAAAGTCCGATGTGTCACAAGAAAACAATCCCAGAATGGCTTGGATAGGTAAAAGCATTCCGAAGTTATTGCCACATAAAGTGAAACAAGTCAGATTTAAAAAATACGGCTCTGTCAGGAAGGTCAAACGTCGCCAAAGGGGTTAATGGTCATCGGATAGACTAGTCACTAGTTCTGGCTATACATGGCCGACTGTGTTAGGGAGATATTAAACCCCTCCCGCCGCAGACATTTTTCAAATTTAAATTTTCGTTTTTTCCTCCCTAACTTCCAAAAGCCATGACTTTTTTATTTTTCCGTCGATATAGTCCTATGAGGGCTTGATTTTTGTGGGACGAGTTGTAGTTTTTCGTAGCACCATTTATCGTGCCATATAATGTACTAGAAAACGGAGAAAAAAATTATTTGTGTGGTAGAAAATGAAAAAAACAGCGATTCCTTCATAGTTTTTTGTGCTTCGTTTTTATGGATTTCACAGAGCAATTAAAACAACATGTTAACTTTATTCTGTGGGTCAATACGATTGCGGCGATACAAAATATATATAGTTTTTTCTATATTTTACTACATTTACAAGTAAAAAGTGTAAAAAATTAAATTTATTTTATGTCGCCAAATTCTGAGAGCATAACTTTTTCATTTTTCTGTCGATTAAGTGGTAAAAGGGCTTATTTTTTGCGGGATAAGCTGTAGTTTTTAATAATACCATTTTGGTGTACATGCAACGTTTTGATCACTTTTTATTTCATTTTTTGTGGGAGATGAGGTGACCAAAAAATAGAGATTCTGGTGTTTACAAGCTGTTGTTTTTTTACGGCGTTCACCGCGCGGGTTAAATAATGATATATTGTAATAGTTCAGACTTTTACGGATGCGGTGATACCAATTATGTTTATTTTATTTATTTTTTATTATGCTCTAGGGGGAAAATGGGAAAAGGGGGGGGGGGTTTGAACTTTTAATATTTATTTATTTTTTTTACATAAAAAAAACCTCTTTATTTTACAAATTTGTACTTCTTTTGTTAGTCCCCCAAGGGGACTTCAGCCAGCATTAGATCGCTTGCACTATATACTGCAATACTAATGTATTGAAGTATATTGTGATTCTGACAGGCTTCTATTATGCCCTGCCGGAGGCAGCGCTTAATAGGAGCACAAAGGTGGCGGACCTGGTCGCCCCCTCTAACTATTGAAATGCCGCGGTCGCTATTGACCACGGCATGTAACGAGTTAAACGAGCGGGATCGTTGCTCTCGTTACTCTGAAGTGTCAGCTGTAACATACAGCGGACACCGGCAACGTATGGAGCCCGTTCCATACTTCCCCTACCCGACTTTGGCGTATGGATATGTCAAATGTCGGGAAGGGGTTGCCCAGTTTTTATTCATTTTTTTTAAACTTATTTGTACAATAGGAAATCATACAGTTTTCTAATATACATGTATTAGAAATTCTGGTCACATACGTTTCTTATAATACATGAGACCCCTGTCACAGTAGAATGGTATAGCCCACAGATTAGTCCTTTGTTATGCCTCCACAGGCTAACTGAATATGACTAGACATGGTGTCAGTTATGTGACCCCCCTCACACACACACAAACACAATGTGTTGGGGGCAACATTGGCTATGTGGATAGGACTTAGGCTGGGTTCACACGACCATGTTACGTACGTAATGTACGGAACGTATTTCGGCCGGAAGACCCGGACCGAACACAGTGCAGGGAGCCGGGCTCCTAGCATCATAGTGATGTACGATGCTAGGAGTCCCTGCCTCTGCGTGGAACTACTGTCCCGTACTGTAATCATGATTACAGTATGGGACAGTTGTCCGGCAGCGAGGCAGGGACTCCTAGCATCGTACATAACTATGATGCTAGGAGCCCGGCTCCCTGCACTGTGTTCGGTCCTGGTCTTCCGGCCGAAATACGTTCCGTACATTACGGACGTAACATGGTCGTGTGAACCCAGCCTAATAGCGGAATAATGATAAACAATTGGTTCACTGCCTGTATTCACAGTGTCTAGGTGATTTATAAAATAACTGTTGTCATGTTCTTAATAAAGTTAAATAATAAAAAAAACCACACAGCACACAGAGCCATTGAGAAGACTGTGAGAGCTGCTCCTCACAGACACTGACAGACATGATGAGGAGATGCTGCTGTAGGTAGAAATACTCCTCAATAACCTATTACTCACCTGTTCGATACCTGGACAGTGTTACCTGAATGCCAGTGGTCACATGACTGTCTATTCTCTTATCCTATGTGTGCTTTTTTATGGACAAATCTGGGGGCTATACCATTTTTTTTATTTTTAGACAGAGACAACTTGATTGATAGAAGAAAGATATGTGAGCAGAATATTAAATATATGTATATTATAAATCTGGGATAACAGAGAAATTGGGTCCAGCGCTGTGGGGTAGATAAAAAGGAAGCGATTTCGAAGTTTAATAGTCCTGGTTAAAAGTCCATATGTGTGGAGTCCTGGTGTGGAGAAAGTGGGGGAACGCGTAGGCTTTGAGGATATCATTCTCCCACTTTCTCCACACCAGGACTCCACACATATGGACTTTTAACCAGGACTATTAAACTTGGAAATCGCTTCCTTTTTATCTACCCCACAGCGCTGGACCCAATTTCTCTGTTATCCTTGCTTCCCTATCATGTGCCGACACGAGGATCCGGGCGCTATCAACGACACGTTCCATTGTGTCAGGTGAGCTGGAAGATCTCTCCCCCCTTTACTGTTTATGCTATATTATAAATCTGTATGATTTCCTATTCTATAAATAAATTAATAGAAAAAATAAAAGTGGGCAACCCCTCTAAGTAAATCTATTGGTCAGAAATTCGATTTTCAGTGCTGGGAAATATCCATTTGATGTCTCAGTCCTGCCCTTTATTCTTTCATAACATTTCATTGGAAGTCCATTTCTTACCAACGAGGAGACATCTGACTGTGTAAGCTCCACCTCAGACAGCACCAGTTCTAGGCCTTGTTCGCACAGTGCAGATATTATGCACGTTTTTCATGTCTTTTTTTTAAACCAAACCAGGATCAGAGCCTAAACAGAAGAACTATATAAAGGAAGGCCTTGAAAAGTCCCCTCTCCTGGATCCAATTCTGGTTTTGACTTAAAAAGTCTGCACAGTGTGACCGAGGTCTTAAAGGGAAGGTGTCATGAATTTCTTTTTATCATATTGCTTTTAATATGATATTAACATAAATTGTATTTATTTGTGTTCTCATGTTCTACTTTCTACTGTGTTCTTACTTTTACTTCTCTATGGGGGCTGCCATTTTTTTTTCATCTCTGTATGTGTCGATTAACGACACATACAGAGATGGAATATGGCACATACAACCCCATAGAGAATGCGAACGGGAGCTGTTCCATTCTCAGAAGCGTATGCCGTCTGTGTGGGAACAGTGCATGGGCCGCTCCACACAGTCCAAAACGAAGCTCGTTCACAGAGCGAAATCCGGTGCCATTTTCATGTGGACCGGAAGCCGATGCCGGACAGTCAGATGACGACTTCCGGTCGCGGCTTTTGGCCATATGTTCAGGCGCAAGGAATAGGAGCGTAGACCAGAGGAGGCGGCGGTGGCAGATAATTTATGTTCGTGTATGTGATGTGTGTATTATGTTCGTGTGATACTGTCTGCTGAGCCCTGTATCTAATCCTCCTACACTGTGCAGTCGCTCAGAAAATGGCGGCACACAGTGTAGAAGGTTTGAAGTTTCAAACCCTTCCTTCTCCTGGCACTAGCCAGAAGAAGGGAGGGGGGATTGTGTGAGGACGCTAGAGAGAGTGTGCCCATCCCAAATTTGCAGCATAAAGCAATGATGTTGCTTTACCACATTGACCATGCTGCAATTTTGGGAACTGCTCCCTCTAGTGCCTAACACATGGAAATGTTATAAGTTAGAACCTAATTTATAATATTTCCTGACTTGTGAAAATGTTTTAAAAATTAAAACAATGTGTAATCACTTAAATAATAATTGTTTAATTGAAACATTTTTTTTTTTAAATTCTAGCGACACATTCCCTTTAAGGCAGATAAAGGGGTAATCTCATCTTGACCACCATTTTCCATATACCCTATTAGTGAGGGTTCAACATTCAGGAACACCTTCTGTGAGTTAAAAGTAGAGAGTGGCTAACAATCAACAACTCTCACCCTGGTAGACCTGATCTGTCCATGTATTGCATGGTGTAACACCCATGGCCACGGGCCGTCGGGATTACTCACCTCCCGACAGCCACAGCCATGTTTCTGTGAGCGCTGGCCCACATCTCCTCAGGAGACGCCAGCGCTCACTTCCGCTTCATTCTGCTGTGTCCCGCGCGCGCACATGAAGTAAATATGTAATTAGCCCATACTCACCCTGGTCTATAAGAAAATCCCTACCCCTTCCCTCATTGTCTGAGCGTTGTTGTGTTTACCCGTGTTAGTCTTTGCAAATGGTTCCTTAGTGTTTTCCAGTTCCCAGTGTTCCCGTACCTGCTACCTCTATCCTGTATCCCGTGCTACCTTGTTCCTGTGTCATAGAAAGTTGGAGTCGTGTTGTGTCATATACTACGCCTTCTGTGTTACACTGTGCCTGGTGTCTGCCTGCTGCCAAAGTCCCATCCGAGCTCACCATCGCTACTGTCTGGTTTACCACAGGTACCCTTATTCGAACTATAGACATTGACTTGGTATCCTGTTAGCCAGCTGCTATCCCGCTACGGTGGTACGGCCCAGTGGGTCCACATACCAACAGATCGTGACAGTACGCTCAGGCCATGGACCCCTCTGGTCAATCGAAGACCATGACGAAGTCACAAGTCATGCGGTCAGATATGCTAGACCTCCGGCCACGACAAGACCAACTCCTCTAGGTGGTGAATATGATTGCACATCGGCTGGATACGCAAGCTGCAGCCTTCCCGGCATCTGCTCCTGTTACCTCTGCTGTTCCTCCTACTACACTACCTGGCAGCGCTAACTCCCGATTTTCTCTGCCACTACCTCATCGCTATGATGGAGATGCGAGGACCTGCAGGGGATTTCTGAACCAATGCCAGATTCACTTCACATTCTATGCAGAGGCCTTCTCTTCTGATGACGCAAAGATCGCCTTTATAATCTCTCTCCTCACTGGCAAAGCCCTGGTGTAGGTAAACCCCAAATGGGAACGTCAGGGACCAGAGACCTGTGAGTTACAGCGGTTCATACAGACTTTCCGTACTATATTTGGGGAACCCCTGCTGACCCTTCGCCAGGAAGACACTTCCATGGACGAGTTTGGCACCCTGGCTGCCAAACTAACCTGGAACAACCTGGCCTTTGTGGCTACATTCTGGCAGGGACTGTCCCCTGAAATTAAGGACGAGCTTGCCGTCCGAGATCTGCCATCTACCCTGGATGACCTCATTCTTCTGGCCGCCCGGATTGACATGAGGATCCGAGAATGGTCCCAAGAGGTTCGTCAGGTGGGAGGACTCCCTAGGCCAGCTCCTACATTTCAGCATCCCCGGCTGCCCTCATCAGCTGTTCCACCAGAGGAGTCTATGAAGATGGACCATCTCAAGTTGTCTATCCAGGAGAAACAACGCAGACGCACTTCGGGACTGTCTCTATTGTGGCCTCGGAGGCCATCTTGTGCATCTGTGCCCCCAAAAGCCCCAGTGCCTAGGGCTGGTTGGGGAGACAACTCTGGGTGGAGAAGGACTTTCTTCCAAATTGTCCATCCCTGTGACCATAGTGTCCGGTGAAAAGACGCACCGAGTCTCTGCCTATCTCGACTCTGGATCCGCAGCTTACTTCATTCATTCAGAAGGACCTGGTGGATCTCCAGTTACCGACAACTCCTCTGGAGAGGCCGTTGATTGTTGCCTTGGTGAATGGACTGCCCCTGCCTGGCCCAATTGTAGCTGTGACCAAACCGCTGAGGCTCCAAGTGGGAGCCCTTCAATCACAGCTAGCCTTGTTTCTTGTCCTGCCCAAGGCCGTCAACCCTGTGCTGCTGGGCCTGCCTTGGCTTTGACTACATGCCCCAGTTCTGGACTGGAATTCTGGAGAGGTTCTCAAGTGGGGTCCCAAGTGCCACAACCGCTGCCTGGGATAGATCCATCTGGCCCAGCATCAGTCATTGGCAGTATTGCCCTCTCACTATTCACAGTTTGCGGATGTCTTCAGCAAGAGGGAGGCGGAGACGCTGCCCCCACACCGGGTGTATGACTGCCCTATTGAACTCGTTCCTGATGCATCCCTTCCCCGTGGAAGGATATACCCTCTCTCCATGCCAGAGACTCAGTCTATGTCCGCCTACATTAAGGAGAATTTGAAGAGGGTTTTTATACGAAAGTCCTCCTCCCTGGTCGGGGCTGGGTTCTTCATTGTCAAAAAGAAAGGCGGATCTCTTCGAACTTACATCGACTACCGGGGCCTCAACCAGATCAAGGTAAAAAATAGATACCTGTTGCCGCTGATTTCAAAACGGTTTGACCGAATACGCGAAGCCAAGATTTTTTCCAAGCTAGACCTGCGTGGGGCTTACAACCTAATCCGGATCCGCCGGGGTATCGAATTGAAGACGGCATTTAACACTGAGACGGGCACTATGAATACCTGTTGATGCCCATCGGTCTGTGTAACGCTCCCACAGTCTTCCAAGGGTTTGTTAATGACATCTTCCTTGACCTCCTCTATGTCTCTGTTGTGGTCTATCTCGATGACATCTTAATTTTTTCTCCAGACCCATTGACTCATCAGAGACATATCCGTCAATGTTGCTGCGAATCGCCTGTATGCCAAGCTGGAGAAGTGCGTGTTTCGGAAAAATTCTCTACCCTTCCTGGGCTACATCATCTTGGATCAAGGCCTCAAGATGGATCCTGAGAAGGTAAAGTCCATTCTAGAATGGCCACGTCCTCAAGGGTTAAAGTCCATACAGCCTTTCTTGGGATTCGCCCACTTCTACCGGCAGTTCGGTCCAGAAGAGAGGTCCTGAGAGCCAGAGGAGAACCTTAATTCTCCTACCCTTGTGAAGGTTTCTCTCCCGCTCTGGTCCCAAGAAGGGGGGGGGGGGATACTGTAACACACATGGCCACGGGCCGTCGGGATTACTCAGGTCCCGATGGCCGCAGCCATGGATCTGTAAGCGCTGGCCCGCATCTCCTCCTCAGGAGACGCCAGCGCTCACTTCCACTTCATTCTGCTGTCAAGAAGGGTGCGCGCACACGCTCGTGCCCTGCATTAAAGGGCCAGCGCACATGAAGTAAATATGTAATTAGCCCATACTCAGCCTGGACTATAAGAAGGGCCCTGCCTCTTCCCTCATTGCCTGAGCATTGTTGTGTTTCCCCGTGTTAGTCTTTGCAAATGGTCCCTTAGTGTTTTCCAGTTCCCAGTGTTCTCGTACCTGCTACCTGTATCCCATGCTACCTTGTTCCTGTGCCATGGAGAGTTGGACTCGTGCTGTGCCGTATACTACGCCTTCTGTGTTACACGGGTGTTACACTGCGCCTGGTGTCTGCCTGCTACCAAGGTCCCATCCGAGCCTACCATCACTACTGTCTGAATTACCACAGGTACCCTTATTCGAACTACAGACATTGACTTGGTATCCTGTTGGCCAGCTGCTATCCCGCTACGGCGGTACGGCCCAGTGGTTCTACATACCCACAAATCGTGACACATGGACAGCCATTAATTTATAATAATACTATATTTTCTCTTGTGGCCACATTAGTGGAAATGTATAGCCGGCCACATCACCTCGGGAGCTGGACCTGCGGCTCTCGTAAGCATTGTCAGTGATCTTCTTTATTATCCCCTACAATGTGTAAACCACATGTACTAATGTCACTCTATTTAGCAACTCCTGTTGGCAATGGATATGGGGAAATAAATATTTAATGGCATAATATAAATTAAACATAGAAATAAACATACATCGTCAATCAGAATTGTTATTCTCTTTTATGGTGTCTTATGTAGTAGAACTTTCAAAAGTATAAACAAAACATATAAAAAAGGTTTTGAAAGTAAAAATAGTCGACATCCTCACTATTCCATAGATGTTGGGAGGATAGGGCTGATTTTCTACATTTGATGTGGGGGTGTCGGTGGATTCTCAGCTTTTGGGAGGAGGTAGTCGTATTATTAACGGCAGTAATGGGGAGGGAGGTACCTCGCAGGCCGGAGGTGTGTTTGCTGGGACTGATCTCTGAGGAGCAGTGGTCGGTACATGAGAGGATCTTTCTTAGGGAATCACTCTTTATGGCAAGGAAGGCGGTGGCCATACGGTGGATGACGGATAGGGCACAGACAGTGGCCCAGTAGCGTAAACTGATTAATGACAATCTTCCGTTTGAAAAAGTGGTGTATAAACATCGTGGACCGCCGGCTAAATTTGACCTGATTTGGGGTGGTTGGTGCTCATCGAATCTCACTCACTGTACGGTCCAAGGTTTAACTGATGCTGACACAAGCTGGGGGTGGGAATGGGTTAAGGGCGTTGGTGGATAGCACGTATCCATGTGTTCTTGTCGATGAGGTGTTTGGTTCCTATCTGAGAGCTATTTGGAATGCAGGCATCTATATCTTTTATTCAACTGCACAATTAATAATATTGTTCTGATTTATTTTGCATTGCGATTAAGTGGTCTGCGTACCACTGACAGGCCAAGTGTGATTATGCAGGTTCGATTGTTATCAATTCTTACTGTATTTGGACTGCTGGATGTATACTGTTATCCTGATGTATATGAACGTTTGACTGTGTCAGTTTATTTTCAATAAAACGAGTTTAAAAAACATAAAAAAAATAGCCCAAATATTTGTAATACCTTCTGTGTAAATGTGTTAGATCCTTTACGTCTAATAAGACCAGTATCGTACATAGCTGTAGCATTCATTAAGTATTGGTATATAAAGGATTCTATCTTTTTCTATTTTAGTCGCTCAACCATTTTCTTCTGTCCCTTCCCCTCCAGAAGACCCTCACTCTCTTCTCCCCAGGATGAGTGGGACTTGTCAGGAAACAATTCCAGGAGGTTCTGGCTGAGGAAGCCGCAACCTAATATCAGAAACCTGGTATGTATCCTAATTAAAGAGGCTCTGTCACCAGATTTTGCAACCCCTATCTGCTATTGCAGCAGATAGGCGCTGCAATGTAGATTACAGTAACGTTTTTATTTTTAAAAAACGAGCATTTTTGGCCAAGTTATGACCATTTTCGTATTTATGCAAATGAGGCTTGCAAAAGTACAACTGGGCGTGTTGAAAAGTAAAAGTACAACTGGGCGTGTATTATGTGCGTACATCGGGGCGTGTTTACTACTTTTACTAGCTGGGCTTTCTGATGAGAAGTATCATCCACTTCTCTTCAGAACGCCCAGCTTCTGGCAGTGCAGATCTGTGACGTCACTCACAGGTCCTGCATCGTGTCGGCACCAGAGGCTACAGATGATTCTGCAGCAGCATCGGCGTTTGCAGGTAAGTCGATGTAGCTACTTACCTGCAAATGCTGATGCTGCTGCAGAATCAACTGTAGCCTCTGGTGCCGACACGATGCAGGACCTGTGAGTGACGTCACAGATCTGCACTGCCAGAAGCTGGGCGTTCTGAAGAGAAGTGGATGATACTTCTCATCAGAAAGCCCAGCTAGTAAAAGTAGTAAACACGCCCCGATGTACGCACATAATACACGCCCAGTTGTACTTTTACTTTTCAACACGCCCAGTTGTACTTTTGCAAGCCTCATTTTCATAAATACGAAAATGGTCATAACTTGGCCAAAAATGCTTGTTTTTTAAAAATAAAAACGTTACTTTAATCTACATTGCAGCGCCTATCTGCAGCAATAGCAGATAGGGGTTGCAAAATCTGGTGACAGAGCCTCTTTAACGTATGTCATAGTGACTGTGCATCATACTGTAGAGAAACGGTAGTGTAGCAATTGAACTGCACCTTATAACAATATGTATAACATAAAAACATTATTTATTTGGGTTACATAAATGATATATGGTCTTATTTTATCTACATGTGTGCAACAAGTGGCTGTTATTGTGAAACTAGATGCAACACAATGTAACTTGGGCCAATATGACTATGGTGTATTATACAGTCATATAGGTAAAAAAAAATGGCCACCATCCGTTCTCCTAAAAAGTCAAACATGGGGCTTTCCTAGGTCCACTGGCACTACATTGTAGTGATCCACATTGGTAATAGCAGTCGGACTCCCACCGTTTGGACATTGATAGCATAGCTTAGTGATATGCCATCTCTGTTTTTGAGCCAAGACAAAAGAAAAGAACACTCCATCTAGTGATCAGCAATGTCTGGGTGGTCAACACTGTTTCTTTGAATCTTTCAAATCTGACATGGGAGCATCTGCACTAGGTTTGAATGCACTCCCTGTGCTAGAGTTTATTCCATTTACTCTGCTTTCTTCCTACACTCCAAAAGCATAAATACATGTTCAGTGGCTTCCTATGTAATTGATTTTTGAGTGTGTGTATACTTGAGATCAGGTAATTTGATTGTGAGCCCCAGTGTAGAGAGGCACTGATGTACTGTTAAGCGCTGTGAAATATGATTCACTATACCAATAATGGAAGGAAAAAAAAAAAATAAAAATTATATATATATATATATATATATTTATTTTATAGGCATCCGCAAGGTTTGGGTGAGTATGAATTAAAGAACACAAAAGGCCTTTAACCTCTAGCACAGCGGAAGGTATTTGACCCATACCTTCCACATATTCCAAAATTTCTACTTTTGGCTCCAGCTAGAGAGACACCATACACCCTGTGGACTAGCTCTATTACCTCCTTTCACAAACTAAGCAGTAGTCCAAAAGACCACCGCTTATGTTTGAGATCTACTGTGTCACCTGGGACATTTGGCTTCCCAGCACAACCCCATCTTCTGCATTAGGCATTGGGTTAGTCTGGATAGCTCTCCGCATAGGCAGAATGGTATCTTCCATCTCGCTGAGCTGGCCTACCACCATGGCCGTACTCTCTGCCGGTCATGGCAGATTATGAAGAGGTTTTCTTTTATCCCACCCAGTTGGCAATTAAGTTTAGTAACTGAGGATTTGCATTGTATGAACGCTGCAAAGACATGGCCTGCCACACCAGGGTCCTGGTTGTCTCTAACCATCAGTTAGAGGGTTTGATCCACAACCTCACCATCCTCTTCCTCCTCCATGTCACTATCCAGTACCATAAAGGGATATCAGTGAAGACTACACTAGAGAACATGGTGTAGGTGGTTTCTGCCTTTCCAAGGAAGGTGGAGGAGTGGAGGAAACACAAGTGTGGTACCTGACCCAACCAATGTGAGGCATAGGGGAGGGGGATAAAAAATACTGCACATCACCTAAGTTGTGGACCTATTATTTTTGTCACTTGAACTTATTAACCTCTGACATTGCACATACCGAGGGAAAAAATAATTTGGCCCAATTATCCAATCCTTCTTCTACTATTTGGGGGAGGGATTATCAGATAGGCACAATAGACATGATATTTTCTGGTCAACTTAAAGGGAACCTGTCACCAGCATTTTACCTATTAAACCAGCAATACCTGGTGGTAGTGGGTGAAAAATCATTTCTATATAACCTAGAATTGTCATCTTAGTCGGCTCTAGGGCTTTAGTATTCAGTTTTTTAGTGTTCCCACACCGTATGCAAATGAGCATAAAAGAGTCATATCTTCATTTCAAAAGTCAAATCTTCATTCCTCAAGTCTTTCTGAGTTTACCCCGCCTCCTTACTTTTGATTGACAGCTCCTCGCCTTCCCTCAGCACACAAAATCCCGCACTTATGCATTGATGTCCTCTTCTGGCGTGTGCACACAAAGGGACACCGGATTATTACTATTATACTATTACGATTATAAAAAAAGCGTGAAATGTTTGCAAACCGTGTGAACTTTTGATAGCAGCAGCCAGCGAGGGTTAAGTAAAGATCAATAGGTGAAATGCTAGTGACAGGTTCCCTTTAAAGTAAATTTCCACCTTTCAACCTCATCCCGTTTTAGGTCCAACATTCTGAACTGATTAATTTCTTCATATACGCTAGATGGTCAAAGGCATTGTGACACCTACACATCACACCTACAAGAGCAACTAAAACAGCTTCCATTCTTCTGGGAAGGCTTTCTACAAGATTTTGCAGTGCATCTGTGGGAATTTTTGCCCATTCATCCAGAAGAGCATTTGTAGGGTCAGACACTCACATTGCATGGGAGGGCCTGGCTCTCAAACTCTGTTGTAGCTAATACCAAAGGTGTTTGATGGGGTTGAGGTCAGGGCTATGTGCGGGCAAGTCAAGTTCTTCCACCCAACCATGCTTTTACGGACCTTGCTTTGTGCACTGGGGCACAGTATTGCTGGAACAGAAAAGGGCCGAACTCCAAACTGTTTCCACAAAGTTGGAAGCATACAATTGTCCAAAATGTCTTGCTAAAGCATTAGGATTTCCCTTCACTGGAATTATTGCATCAGCAGAGCGTTGGTGACTTTTATACACTAAGCGCCTCAGCACTCAGCAGCCCCCACTCTGTACCTGTACGTGGTCTACCACTTCGTGGCTGAGTTCCTGTGGTTCCTAAACGCTTCAACTTTGCAATAATACCACTTGCAGTTGATCATGGAATATCTAGGAGAGAAAAAAAATTCACAAACTGACTTGTTGCCACAGTGGCGTCCTATTACTGTACCATACTGGAATTCAGTGATCTCTTTAGAACGAGCCAAACTTTCACAAATGTTTGTAAAGGCAACTGCATGACTAGGTGCTGGATTTTATACACCTGTGGAATTAGGACTGAATGAAACACCCGAATTCAATGATTAAACCCTTAAGGACGCAGCCTTGTTTTGGCCTTAAGGCTCAGAGCCCATTTTTCAAATCTGACATATTTCACTTTATGTGGTAATAACGTCGGAATGCTTAAACCTACCCAAGCGATTCTAAGATTGTTTTCTCGTGACACATTGGGCTTCACGTTCGTGGTAAAATTTGGTCGATATATTCAGTGTTTATTGGTGAAAAATTGCAAAATTTAGAGAAAATTTTGAAAATATAGCATTTTTCAGAATTGAAATGCATCTGCTTTTAAAACAGACGGTTATACCACCCAAAATAGTTACTAGTTCACATTTCCCATATGTCTACTTTAGATTGGCATCGTTTTTTGAACATTCTTTTATTTTTCTTGGACGTTACAAGGCTCAGAACATAAACAGCAATTTCTCATATTTTGAAGAAAATTTCAAAAGCCTTTTTTTTAAGGTACCTCTTGAGTTCTGAAGTGGCTTTGAGGGGCCTATGTATTATAAACCCTGATAAAACACCCCATTTTAAAAACTAGACCCCTCAAAGTATTCAAAACAGCATTTAGAAAGTTTTTTAACCCTTCAGGCATTTCACAGGACTTAAAGCAAAGTGGAGGTGAAATTTGCAAATTTAATTTTTCTTGCTGAATTTCAATTTTATTCAATTTTTTTTCTGTAACACAGAAGGTTTTACCAGAGAAACACTACTAAATATGTATTGTCCAGATTATGCAGTGTTTAGAAATTTCCCACATGTACCTCTACTGCGCTCGTGGAATAAAACACAAGCCCTAGAAGCAAAGAAGCACCTAGTGCATTTTGAGTCCTCTTTTTTTATTAGAATATATTTTAGGCAGCATGCCAGGTTTGAAGAGGTGTTGAGGTGCCAAAACAGTAGGAATCCCCCAATAGTGACCCCATTTTGGAAACTACACCCCTCAAGGAATTAATTTATGGTTTTTTACAGAATTTTTTCACAGCACGTATTTGAATTGGGCTGTGAAATGAAAAAAATGACATTTTTTCCAATAAAATGTCATTTGTGATCAAAAGTTCTTATTTTCACAGGGAACAAAATACCTAATTTTGTTGCCCAATTTTTCCTGAGTGCGGTAATACCCCATTTGTGGTGATGAACTGCCGTTTGGGCCCATGGGAGGGCTCAGAAGGAAAGGAGCGCTATGTGTTTGTTGGAGTCCAGATTTTGCTGGATTGGTTTTCGGGTGCCATGTCGCATTTGCAGAGCCTCAGCGGCATCAAAGCAATGGAAACCCACCAGAAGTGACCCCATTTTGGAAACTACACCCATCAAGGAATTCAAATATGGTTGTTGTTACAATTTTGACCACACAGTTTTTTCACAGCACCTATTTGAATTGGGCTGTGAAATGAAAAAAAATGGCATTTTTTCCAATAAGATGTCATTTTTTATCAAAATTTCTTATTTTCAAAGGGAACAAAATACCCCATTTTGTTTCCCAATTTCTCCTGAGTGCAGCAATACCCAATTTGTAGTGATAAACTGCCGTTTGAGCCCATGGGAGGCCTCAGAAGGGAAGGAGCGCTATGTGTTCTTTGGAGTGCAGATTTAGCTGGTTTGGTTTTCGGGTGCCGTGTCGCATTTGCAGAGCCCCAGAGGTATCAAAGCAATGGAAACCCACCACAAATGACCCCATTTTGGAAACTACACCCCTCAAGGAATTCATTTATGGGTGTTGTGACCATTTTGACCCCATAGTTTTTTCACAGAACTTATTTGAATTGGGCTGGGAATTAAAACAAAATTATTTTTTTCAAATAATATGTCGGTTTGGCTGAAAATGTCTTATTTCCACAAGAAACATAATACCCCATTCTGTTGCGCAATTTGTTCTGAGTGCCGCAATACCCCATTTGTGGTGAAAAACTGCCGTTTGGGCCCATGGGAGGGCTCAGAAGGAAAGGACCACCATTTGGCCTACTGGGGATTTTCTAGTGCGAAGTCATGTATGTAGAAGCACCTGAGGTACCAGTACAGTTGAAACCCGCAAGAAGTGACCCCGTTTTAAAAACGACACCCTTAAGCCATTCATTTAGAGGTGTAGTGAGCATTTTGACCGGAGACCTACACCCCATAAACTGTAATGTTGGTTCTCAGGGTAAGTAAAATTGGGGTAAATTATAAACCAAGGGATGTATGATAAATTTTAAAACACTCTTTCATACAGAGCTCTGGTTATTCGGGACACGTGTTACATTGATATATTGTGTCATCCCTTATCGCCCTCTTATAGCAGACTTTGCACCTCTTTTGACTTTATCCCTTCTTGCCAGTTTGGGGAACTTCTCCTGGAAAGTGTTGCCCTGTATGATGTGCCCAGCCAGCTTCTTATACCTCACCGCATGGCGCTGTAGGGCTTCAGGATTTGATCTGACAAGTCCATCCCTCCCATGTACCTATTGTAGTCCAGGATACAGTCTGGTTTGGGGGTGGCCTTTCCTTCATATATCCTAAACCTGTAGGTATAACCTGATGCACTCTCACATAGCTTATACATCTTCACGCCATACCTTGCCCTCTTACCCGGCATGTACTTGCGGAATTGAACCCTCCCTTTAAAATGTACCAGGGACTCATCAATAGAAATACACTTCTCGGGGGTGTATGCTTGGAAAAACCGGGCACTGAAACGGTCTAATAGGGGTCTCCGTTTATACAAACGGTCAAAACTGGGGTCATCTCAGGGTGGGCACGGCTCATTATCAGTATAATATAAGAAGCGAAGTATTGCCTCATTCATTTATTTTTTTAAGTTGCAGTTCAGTTCTGAAGTTGCTTTGAGGGGCCCATATATTACAAACCCCTATCAAACACCCCATTTTAGAAAGTAGACCACTCAAAGTATTCACAACAGCATTTAGAAATTTAGAGTAAAGTAGAGGTGAAATGTAAATTTTTTTTTGTCAGAAAATCCTCTTTATACCATTTTTTTTATAACACAAAAGGATTTATCAGAGAAACGCAACTCAATACGTATTGCCCAGATTCTGCAGTTTTGAGAAATATCCCACATGTGGCCCTCGGGCGGTAATGGACTGAAGCAGCGGCCTCCGAAGCAAAGGAGCACCTAGTGGATTTTGAGGCCTCTTTTTTATTAGGCACCATGTCCGGTTTGAAGAGGACTTGTGGTGCCAAAACAGTGGAAACCCCCCAAAAGTGACCCCAATTTGGAAACTAGGCCCCTTGATGGAATCCATTGTAGTTTTCTTGGGGTGTATGCGACTTTTTGATCAGTTTTTATTCTATTTTTAGTTGGCGTGTTGACTAAAAAACAGCAATTCTACTATTGTTTTTTTATTCTATTTTTTTTTACAGCGTTCACCGTCCGCCATAAATGACATATTCACTTTATTCTGCGGGGCGATACGATTACGTCGATACCAGATGTTTATAGTTTTTTTTATGTCTTATGGCGTTTGCAGAATAAAATAAGTTTTGTAAAAAATCATTCACTTTTTGTGTTACCTTATTCTAAGCGCCAGAACTTTTTTATTTTTCCATCAATAAAGCCGTGCGAGGACTTATTTTTTGCGTAACGAACTGTAGTTTCAATCAGTACCATATTTAGGTACATGCGACTTTTTGATCTCTTTTTATTCCATTTTTTGGGAGGTGAAGTGACCAAACAATTGTGATTCTGGTACGGTTTATTATTATTTTCTTTTACGGCGTTCACCGTGCGGGATAAATAACGAAATAATTTTGTAGTTCAGGCCGTTACGGACGCGGCGTTACCAATTATGTATAGTTTATTTGTTTGTTTATATATTTTTATTAATAATAAAGGACTGATAAAGGGAAAAGGGGGGATTTTTACTTTTAATACTTTTAAAACTTTTATTTTCTTCTTTTTACACATCTTTTTTTTACTTTTTTTTAACTTTATTACTTTGTCCCACTAGGGGACTTGAGGGCAGGAGGCCCTGATCGCTAATCTAATACACTGCACTACATGCGTAGTGCAGTGTATTAGAACTGTCAGCTACTCACTGACAGCAAGCATAGTGGGTCCTGACGTTGTCAGGACCCACTAGGCTTCCTTCTATGACATAGCTGGACGCCATTGTTTGGTGTCCGGTTGTCATAGCCACCATCGCCAGCCGCTACCATGTAGAAGGCCGGCGATGGCAGCTTAACCCCTAAAAAGCCGCGATCTCTATAGAACGCGGCTTTTATGGGGTTAATCAGCGGGGACACAGCGATCGGTCCCCGCTGTAGGAGCTGTGACAGCTGCTGTACGAGACAGCAGCTGTCACAGCTCCTGTATGTGTCGGGAGGACGGCCGAAACGGCCGTTACTCCCGAGATGTACTATTAGGTCATGGAGCGCGAACGATACAGCTACCATGACCTAATAGTACGTCCAGGAGCGGGAAGGGGTTAAGAGGTGTGTCCAATACTTTTGTACATAAAGTGTATCTTTATAAAGTTTTTCTGATACAGGGCTTCAAATTACATCTTAGAGAGTGAGATTATAAAATTCTGTCTAAATGTAGCGGCCACCCGGAGGACCTTACTGCATACTGTTTTCTTATTAATTCCTTAGCAACATCCACCAAACATGTACGGAGGATGTGCGCTTTAGCAATATGGCACAAGCTGAGCCCATACCATAACCTGCGGTTGCCAGCAGCTTTATACAGCAGACACACGCCTGCAACACTGGATAATTAGAATCCAAGTCATTTAACCACTCAGATGCCGAGATCAGTAGCAACTGCTCCCTTTGTCCTCCAATCAGCCAACCCACGAGAAGATCGCTGGGTGCTGAGCAGTTGTCATAGCAGTCGAAGACCTAACGAAGGCCTTCAGGTTTGCCTTCCAAGTTTGATTATTAAACCCTGCCTGAGGTACAGCTTAATAGGAGAGCACAAAAAAAAAGGCAATTCACTGCAAAACATAAGTATTGTAGTGTAATGAATGAGTGATCCAGCGTTCCCATGCTAAAGATCACCTAGGGGGACTAAAAAGTCATATGTACACCCAAATGGTACCAATAAATAACGCAAAAAGCCACCACACCAACCAGACGGAAAAACAAAAAAAAGTTATTGGCTTCTGAATATGGCAACACAAATAAAATTACATTGGTTTTATTTTGTAAAAGTAGGAATACATAAAAAAGAAAAAAAAAATTTTGATAAACTTGGATCTTTATTCTGTGGTTCACTACGATTACAAAGTTAAAGGGTTCTACAAGACTTTTATATTGATGGCCCATCCTTAGGATAGGTCATCAATATCAGATCAGTGGGAGTTCAATCCCGACCCCCCACCAATCTACTGTCTGAAAGGGCTGTGGCAACAAGCACTGTGGCCTCTTCACAGTTTACTCGGCACATTGCCGTACATTTCCACAACGGCTGTGCCTGAGATTGCAGTTCTCTGTAGCCCCGTCTTATTCAATTGAACGGGACTGGAACTGCAAACCCAGGCACAGCTATTACTGAAGTGTACGGCGCTGTGCCTGGTAAACTTTAACCCCTTAAGGACGCAGCCTAGTTTGGGCCTTAAGGCTCAGAGCCCATTTTTCAAATCTGACATATTTCATTTTATGTGGTAATAACGTCGGAATGCTTAAACCTATCCAAGCGATTCTGAGATTGTTTTCTCGTGACACTTTGGGCTTCATGTTCGTGGTAAAATTTGGTCGATATATTCAGTCTTTATTTGTGAAAAATTGCAAAATTTAGATAAAATTTACAAAAAATAGCATTTTTCAGAATTTAAATGCATCTGCTTGAAAAACAGACGGTTATACCACCCAAAATAGTTACTAGTTCACATTTCCCATATGTCTACTTTAGATTGGCATCGTTTTTTGAACATTATTTTATTTTTCTTGGACGTTACAAGGCTTAGAACATAAACAGCAATTTCTCATATTCTTAAGAAAATTTCAAAAGCCTTTTTTTGAAGGTGCCAGTTCAGTTCTGAAGTGGATTTGAGGGGCCTATGTATTAGAAACCCCCATAAAACACCCCATTTTAAAAACTAGACCCCTCAAAGTATTCAAAACAGCATATAGAAAGTTTTTTAACCCTTCAGGCATTTCACAGGAATTAAAGCAAAGTGGAAATGAAATTTGCAAATTTCATTTTTTCTGCTGAATTTCAATTTTATTCAATTTTTTTTTAGTAACAGAGAAGGTTTTACCAGAGAAATACTACTAAATATGTATTGTCCAGATTCTGCAGTTTTTAGAAATGTCCCACATGTGCCTCTAGTGCGCTCGTGGACTAAAACACAAGCCCTAGAAGCAAAGAAGCACCTAGTGCATTTTGAGGCCTCTTTTTTATTAGAATATATTTTAGGCAGCATACCAGGTTTGAAGAGGTGTTGAGGTATCAAAACAATGGAAACCCACCAGAAGTGACCCTATTTTGGAAATTACACCCCTCAAGGAATTCATTTATGGTTTTTGTTATCATTTTGACCGCACAGTTTTTTCACAGCACCTATTTGAATTGGGCTGTGAAATGAAAAAAATGATATTTTTTCCAATAAGATGTCATTTTTGATCAAAATTTCTTATTTTCACAGGGAACAACATACCCCATTTTGTTTCCCAATTTGTCCTTAGTGCGGCAATACCCCATTTGTGGTGATAAACTGCCGTTTGGGCCCATGGGAGGGCTCAGAAGAAAAGGACCACCATTTGGCCTACTGGAGCTTTTCTGGTGCCAAGTCATGTATGCAGAAGCCCCTGAGGTACCAGTACAGTTGAAACCCCCGAGAAGTGACCCCATTTTAAAAACTACACCCCTTAAGACATTCATGTAGAGGTGTAGTGAGCATTTTGACCCCACAGGTACTGTGTAAAAGATAATGCGCAGCAGATGGTGCAGTGTGAGATTTGCAATTTAATATATATATATGCCATTTCAGTGTCCAATATAGTGTGCCCAGCATGCGCCACCGGAGATATACACCCCTTAAATTGTAATGTGGGTTCTCCTGGGTACGGCAATACCCTACATGTGGCTGTTATCAGCTGCCTGGGCATACGGCAGGGCTCAGAAGGGAAAGATGAGGGGGGGTAAGCTGTGCGGAGTGCATCAGGGTAAATTAAAAATCAAGGGATGTATGATACATTTTAAAACAATCTTTTATACAGAGCCCTGGTTTTTCGGGACACGTGTCACATTGGTATATTGTGTTCTTCCTTATCCCCCTCTTATAGCAGACTCTGCACCTCTTTTGACTCTTTCCCTTTCCACCGGTTTGGGGAACTTCTCCTGGAAAGTGTTGCCCTGGTACGATGCGTGTGGCCTCGCTTCCAGAAGTACTGGGTGCCCCCCCTTCCTGGTCCCTAAAGATTAGATCTTGAAATTCCAGGAAAGTTCCCCTCTGGCCTGCACATCGACGTAGCACGTACGCATTGTACAAAGCCATCTGTATGATGTGCCCGGCCAGCTTCTTATACCACACCGCATGGCGCTGTAGGGCTTCAGGACTTGATTTGACAAGTCCATCCCTCCCATGTACCTATTGTAGTCCAGGATGCAGTCTGGTTTGGGGGTGGCCTTTCCTTCATATATCCTAAATCTGTAGGTATACCCTGATGCACTCTCGCACAGCTTATACATCTTCATGCCATACCTTGCCCTCTTACCTGGCAGGTACTGGCGGAATTGAACCCTCCCTTTAAAATGTACCAGGGACTCATCAATAGAAAAACACTTCTCGGGGGTGTATGCTTGGGAAAACCGGGCACTGAAACGGTCTAATAGGGGTCTCCGTTTATACAAACGGTCAAAACTGGGGTAATCTCGGGGTGGGCACGGCTCATTATCAGTATAATGTAAGAAGCGAAGTATTGCCTCATTTATTTATTTTTTTAGGTTCCAGTTCAGTTCTGAAGTTGCTTTGAGGGGCCCATATATTAGAAACCCCTATCAAACACCCCATTTTAGAAACTAGACCCCTCAAAGTATTCACAACAGCATTTAGAAAGTTTATGAACCCTTTAGGTGTTTCACAGAAATTTAGAGCAAAGTAGAGGTGAAATTTACTCTTTTTATACCATTTTTTTTACAACACAAAAGGATTTATCAGAGAAACGCAACTTAATACTTATTGCCCAGATTCTGCAGTTTAGAGAAATATCCCACATGTTGCCCTTAGGCGGTAATGGACTGAAGCACCGGCCTCCGAAGCAAAGGAGCACCTAGCGGATTTTGAGCCCTCTTTTTTATTAGGCACCATGTCCGGTTTGAAGAGGTCTTGTGGTGCCAAAACATTGGAAACCCCCCAAAAGTGACCCCAATTTGGAAACTAGACCCCTTGAGGAATCCATTGTAGTTTTCTTGGGGTGCCTGCGGCTTTTTGATCAGTTTTTATTCTACTTTTAGGTGGCGTGGTGACTAATAAACAGCAATTCTACTATTGTTTTTGTATACTTTTTTTTTTACAGCGTTCACCGTGCGCTATAAATGATATATTCACTTTATTCTGCGTGGCAATACGATCACGTTGATACCAGATGTTTATAGTTTTTTTTATGTCTTATGGCGTTTGCACAATAAAATACGTTTTGTAAACAATCATTCACTTTTTGTGTTACCTTATTCTAAGAGCCATAACGTTTTTATTTTTCAATCAATAAAGCCGTGCGAGGACTTATTTTTTGCGTAACGAACTGTAGTTTCGATCAGTACCATTTTTAGGTACATGCGACTTTTTGATCTCTTTTTATTCCATTTTTTGGGAGGTGAAGTGACCAAACAATTGTGATTGTGGTACGGTTTATTAATATTTTTTTTTACGGCGTTCACCGTGCGGGATAAATAACAAAATAATTTTGTAGTTCAGGCCGTTACGGACGCGGCGATACCAATTATGTATAGTTTATTTGTTTGTTTATATATTTTTATTAATAATAAATGACTGATAAGGGAAAAAGTGGGACTTTTACTTTTATTTTCTTATTTTTACACATCTTTTTTTAACTTTCTTTTTACTTTATTACTTTGTCCCACTAGGGGACTTGAGGGCAGGAGGCCCTGATCGCTAATCTAATACACTGCACTACATGCGTAGTGCAGTGTATTAGAACTGTCAGCTACTCACTGACAGCAAGCATAGTGGGTCCTGACGTTGTCAGGACCCACTAGGCTTCCGTCTATGGCATAGCCGGACGCCATTGTTTGGTGTCCGGTTGCCATAGTCACCATCGCCGGCCGCTATCGTGTAGCAGGCCGGCAATGGCGGATTAACCCCTAAGAAGCCGCGATCGCTATTGAACGCGGCTTCTGAGGGGTTAATCGGCGGGGGAGCTCCGCGATCGGTCCCGGCACATTGAGCAGTGATAGTCTGCTGTCGGAAACAGCAGCTATCACAGCTCATGAACGCACCCCTCGCGAACGGCGCCGTGTTTACTCCATGACCTACTATTAGGTCACTGAGCGCGAACGCTACAGTTAGCATGACCTAATAGTAGGTCATGGAGCGTTAAGGGGTTAAACAGCTGATTGGTGGGAGATCTGGGAGTTGGAAACCCCACCGATTTATTTTGCTTAGGATAGGTCATCAAAGTTCCGGAGAACCCCTTTAACGTGTAATTTTACCACACAGGGAACGCCGCAAAATCGAAACCCAAAAAACAATGGCGGAATGGTGTATTTTATTTATTTTTTAAATTCCACCACACAATTTAGAAAAAAAAAAAAAAGTTTCTCAATACATTATATAGTACATTAAATGGGCCATTAAGAAAAACAACTTGCCCCGCAAAAAGTCCTATAAAGATATATTGAGAAAGCGAACAGCACAGATATTTGGATATATATATATATATATATATATATATATATATATATATATATAAAAAAAAGGGATTATACACTATTGTTCTTTAAATGGCCAGGGTAACCCTAGAGTATCAATAGTGTACATGAACTGAGCAATTGATTGCAATACTAGTCCTTCTCAATTAATTAGAACATCATCAAAAAGCTAATTTATTTCAGTAGTTCAATTCAAAAAGTGAAACTCATATTATATAGATTCATTACACACAGAGTGATCTATTTCCAGCATTTTTTTCTTTTAATGTTGAAAATTATGACTAACAGTTAATGAAACCCTAAAATTTAGCCTCTAAGAAAATTAGAATATTGGGTAAAAGTTGTAGATGGTCGTCTCATGGTGTCACACTCTAACCAGCTAATCAACACAAAACACCTGCAAAAGGTTTCCTAAACCTTTAAATGGTCCACCAGTCTGGTTCAGTAGGCACAATCATGGGGAAGAGTGTTGTCCAGAAGACAGTCATTGACACCCTCCACAAGGAGGGTAAGCCGCAAAAGGACATTGCTAAAGAAGCTGGCTGTTTACAGAGTACTGTATCCAAGCGTATTAATGGAAAGTTGAGAGGAAGGAAAAAAGTGCAAAAGCAACAGGGATAACAGCAGCCTTGAAAGGATTGTCAAGAAAAGGCCATTCAAGAATCTGGGAGAGATTCACAAGTAGTGGACTGCGGCTGGAGTCAGTGCTTCAAGAGCCATCAAACACAGACATATCCAGGACACGTCACATTCCTTGTGTCAAGCCACTCATGACACAGAGACAAAGTCAGAAGCGTCTTACCTGAGCTAGGAAGAAGAATTACTGGTCTGTTGCTCAGTGGTCCAAAGTCCTGTTTTCAGTTGAAAGTAAATTTTGCATTTCATTTGGAAATCAAGGTCCCAGAGTCTGGAGGAGTGGAGAGGCATCAATCCAAGTTGCTTACGGTCCAGTGTGAAGTTTCCACAGTCAGTGATGGTTTGGGGAGCCATTTCATCTGCTGGTGTTTGTCCACTGTGTTATATCAAGTCCAGAGTCAACGCAGCCGTCAACCAGGAAATTTTCGAGCACTTCATGCTTTCCTCTGCTGACAAGCTTTATGGAGATGCTGATTTAATTTTCCAGCAGGATTTGGCACCTGCCCACACTGGCAAAAGTACCAATACCTGGTTTAATAACCACAGTATCACTGTGCTCGATTGTCTAACAAACTCGCCTGACCTAAAGCTCATAGAGAATCTATGGGGTATTGTCAAGAGGAAGATGAGACACCAGACCCAACAATGCAGACGAGCTGAAGGCCGCTATCAAAGCAACCTGGGCTTCCATAACACCTCAGCAGTGCCACAGGCTGATCGCCTCCATGCCACGCCGCATTGATAACACCTCAGCAGTGCCACAGGCTGATCGCCTCCATGCCACGCCGCATTGATGCAGTAATTCATGCAAAAGGAGCCCCGACCAAGTATTGAGTGCATATACTGTACATACTTTTCAGTAGGCCAACATTTCAGTATTAAAAATAATCTTTGAAATGGGGCTTATTTAATATTCTTATATTTTTTGAGATACTAAATGTTGGGTTTTCATTAACTGTTACCGTAATCATCAACATAAAAAAAAAATGCTGGAAATAGATCACTCTGTGTGTAAAGAATCTATATAATATAGGAGTTTCACTTTTTGAATTGAATTACTGAAATAAATTAACTTTTTGAGGATATTCTAATTCATGGATTAAATATATGTAATAAATAATTGACTTAATTTACAATATGGTGGAATACTTTATAAGGCAATAGTTCTTTACACTTTATCCACATAGTGTACTACAATCATTATCTCCATAAACATTTCGATGCCATCCGTCAACTGTCATATCGAGGACTCTAAAGAAGACCTTTGAAGCTCTCCACTTTTTCTTGGTACAGACGATGGAATGACTTCGCCAGGACTCGAAATGGTTGATCAAAGTTCTCCAGCTCCTTCTGCAATAAATGAATAGTCTGGTGTTAAGCAAAATCACAGCTTTCAAAAAGGTACAGCAAAAAATTAACTTGTTGTAAAGTGCAAATCTAGTGAGGTCCAAAAAAAATCACCAACATCCACAAAATGCAGTAGTGCTGGCAGAGTACAGATATCCATCATCTTAGTTTGTCGGTCCAAAGAACTCTACTCTCAGCTGTAGATTGTATTAGATGTAGTGCAGATGAACTCCCGCCCACACTGAGTGATTGACAGCTCTCCCCATACCAACTGATACAAGAAAAGCTGTCAATCACTCTGTTTGGGCGGGGAAGCAGGACTCACAGTCTTTCTTTATACGTTTTGGCAGCATTTACACAACTTTTTACATGAATAAACTGAATCAAATCATAAAAAACGATAGTGAAGCTGTGCAATAGTCTACCACAGGCACTAGTTTGAGCAGAATTTCTTCAAGAAAGGTTTGGATGCCCTCTTCAAACAACATGATATAAAACATACCCTCCAACACTCTGAAATTACGACAACCCATCCACAAACTACATGCGTGCACTTTTTTTTAGCGGCGATAAGTGAGTAAGCCATAATATTCCCATACCAGTGACAGCCAAAATACCTCCAGAAAAGACAGCCAGTGCCTCATAAGTAACAGAAAAAGCCCACTTTTTTAGCCCTGGTCCCCACAAGTGGCAGGCACAATACCCAATAAGTGCCAAAATCCCCTTAACGCACCAGGAACCTCATTTTAATAACTTCTTCTATTTGGAGGGATTTCTTTGAGTTGCCACTGTAAGGTGTCATGTAGACGACCGTAGTTTTCCAGTCGTATACCCTCCGCAATTGCGGATAGTATAGAACACATGCTATCCTATGGGCCAATGCACATGACCATGGTTTCTACGGTCCGTGCATTGCCCGGAGCCCGGACCGCAACAAAAATAGGACATATCATTATACGGACCGCAATTGTGGTCCGGGTCATTGAAATTAATTGACATTTTGGGTGTACACGGTCCGTGATTGCGGACGGCCCGCGGATGACACTCCGCTGCCCATCTGTGCCGTAATCACGGACCGTGCACAGAGCTACGTCCATGTACAGGAAGCCTAAAGCTTGACACACACACAGTTTTTGAGTACCAATTTTGAGTAATTTCATGTTTTCTCTATTGATAAAAATCCCTGCTCTTAAAATTCTCCTGGTTGCCCATTGAAACATAGGGCAGTTTATCTTCGCTCTGCGGCCCGACAGGTGACCCAACATCGGAGCTCTGTGTAATTCTCATCTGCGCTTCCACAATGCACCGGTGTCTGGTAAAAGGAAACTAGCAGAAGGTTATTGTTAGACAAGAATGGATAGGAAGGGAACGTTGAGGCAGAGTTATCAAAACTAGCGGAAGGAAAAGTACAAGTTACCCAGATCAACCAATCAGATTCCAGCCCTCTTTTTCAGAGGTCCTGATTGTCAATAGTAACCAACTTCACTCTTCCTTTGCATTAGTTTTGATAAATCTCCTCAACTGTAGCTCAAAGCCCCTACAAAATAAGACAAAGTTACTCAACATTTTATGTCGATTTTAACTGCCCAATGTTTTAAATTTTTGTTAAAAAATTTCATTTTCCTTGAAGTTGGTTACAGCTATTCTTAATTTACAATACAGAAAAATGCAGATTCTGCTCTTAGATGTGGCCTGGATAATAAAGAGGAGGTGTAACTTGAAGCTCCTGAGCCTTAATGTAAAAACTATGACAAGGCTACCCACCTACCATGTGTCAATTATAACACTGGTGTTTTCTTACGTGGCAGAGGGGTTATTGAGCCCATTCAGTCACCAGGGCACGGGTACAACTGCTACCACTGCTTCCCTTATAGCCATTCCCCCTGATATTAAAGTAAAGCATATTCCAATAACCAAATATACTAAAAACAAAAGTTACTGACAGAAAATATAGCAGATGAACAAAGCCTCCCTGCACATTGTAGAACAGTGCTGGAGAGAGACAGATGTCTTGTACCACACACAGCCAAAAAGAATTAGGATTTCTGTTAAGTTATCTGCTTTATACACGAGATGTAATTACCGCTGATGTCTCAAAATACTCCAGTCCGTGGCTCGCTGCCCACTCTTCTGCCTGGATCTTCTCCACAACTCTACGGCCAGTTAGGTCTGTCTTATTTCCCACAAGAACCCCTGGCAGGAAAACAAATAATGAATTCAGAGTGGCCAATAACAAACAGATAAGAGTGAGGAAGTTATGAAACCAGCGCAAGGGAAAAATCAAAAGAGGCTGATAACAACCTATCAGATTCCAGCTCTTATTTCTAAGAGACCCTTTCGGAAATAAAAGCTGTAACCTGATGGGTAGCGGTCTTTTTATTGATTTTCAAATCCCAGAGCGTTTGCTTTACCTACCGGGTAAGTAAGGGCTTGTGGTCTTCGATTTGACTCGCTGTAACCACCTTGCACAGTTACTAAAGGATGTCTCACTCGTGACATCAAATACCAAACACAGAGCACCAGGCTGATCCCACTGAGAAGAGAGACATGATAAGCATCATTGAAGTGGGGTGTGTTCTGCTCAGACTAATAGGGAGTAGCCAGAGCAATAGTTATATGTGTATGTGACAAAAACATTAGTTCTGACCAATAGCAGACTATTCTATCTCATACAACTAGCGTTATCGCTACGATTGTGAAATATGAAATGACCTGTACACAAGTCTAGAACACTAGATTAAACACTATATAAGGCCTTGATAACACTGCTATTTTATCACTAGTGACTGATACAACCAAATGGACAAAGTCCACTGCACATCCCATAAAACACCAACCACTGGTTCCTTACTTGACCATGTCCTTTTTCTCATAGACAAGACGACCATGCATGTGCAGCCACTTTTCTGCCAGGACCAGGTATCCCCATTTCTGGGATCAGTGAGATTCACAGAGGTTGGACACTCACCAATCAGATTTTTAATGGGTTATCCACCAAAAAAACCTCCACTCTCGGTTATGGCAGAGCAGGCAAGACAAACCACTCCTCTTTAACTAAGCCCCACCCCTCAGCTGGTCTCCAGCCAGATAGAAAAGGATTAGGAAAACATGGCCCTGTTTTTTCTTCCAGATTTCTACACGGTCTATTTTCAGAAGCTTTGAACTAAGTTTCTTTTCTCATTCATTCCTAGATGAAAGGTCTTTTAACGGGATTGCCGTATTAGACGACCCCGACCTGATATATATGTCCCCCTATGATGTAATGATTCCTCATGAAGTGGCTGAATAGTCTTAATTTCTGCCTGCTCTTAAAGCTGCCAATGAGTTCTAGGGAAAATGAAGCATTACATGCACCCACAGAGATCAATGAGCCATCTGAGTTATGCACGGACAAGTCGGAGCCCTCCAGAGCGAAAGCCGCTCTCTTTGCAGCACTCTGCTCTGGTTTACAGAAGAGGTCGTGAGTAGGGGATACCACCCTGCTATTAAATCCACATAGACACATTAAGTCTGAAGCAGACAATTCCTTTACCAGAGAAAAATAGCACAGTGTTCTCCACTGTTCCTAAAATCTCAAAATGCAAGCGAAAGCTAATGACTACAGTGGTTGTGAGATTTTCTAAAGTTTCTTCTATGAAGGACAGAGTACAAATGATCAAAAAATGCATTAGTTATGGTGGGCACTACCATTGAACATCCATATGAGCTCAATTCAGGAGACATTAGATTGATACAAGTCTATAATATTTTATCTGTAGTATCTTATAGGTGGAGAATATTTAACAGCTCACTCCTAATTTTTACACTTTGATGACACTAAACCAAAATAGTGCAAAAAAAAAAAAAAGTCAAATTATAGGGTTATTCCCAAAAGTAATCCCTTTCTGATCTGTGGGGGTCACAACTATGGGAACCTCACTAATCCTGAGAGCGAAGAAGCAACAGCGCTGGTTGACAAAGGGGTATTCCCATTTCAAAAAGTAATGGCATATCGCTAGGTCTAACTGTCGGGGCCCCCACTGATCCTGAGAATGATGGGGCTGCAGTGATGATTTAGCGCTGTGTCCCAGTTACAATTTTCCCTGCAAAGCGGCACAGAGAACTGTAGGACAACGCCATTCATTTGAATGGGGCCCCGCTTCAGTTCCCTGCATAGATGGTGGCCTGGAGCAATATTGTGCAGAGAATAACTAATGCATGTGTGGCGGATGGCATATCCTAGTGATATGCCGTCACTTTCTGTAATGGAAATAACTTTTTAAGCGTATCTGCCCACCTCAATTTTTTGGATGCCAAACAAACAGGACCAAAAATGTCAAATTTCTAGGGTCAAGCCAATTTAATTTCAATGGGAAGTCAAAGTAAATATTTGTTAGGCTTCCATCATTTTTAACATCATACTGCACTTGATCCATTCTTTACTTCTGGAGGATGATGATAACTTTTGGGATTTGCATGGAGTGGCATCACCCAACTAAATAAATACACCCTGTAATGTCTAACAGCTCATATTTGTATTTATCCAGGGGATGGGCTGACCATGACACTGCTGTAATAAATATGCAGATATTAACATTGTTGAATACATCCGTTGTCAAGTCTCTGTTTTATGTTCTCTTTTACATGAAATATTACAATTCCCACTAATAAGCTGCCATTTAGTAAATTCTTGACATTTACGGTTTTGAATTTTTTTTTTCATTTCACTTTAGGAGGTAAAAAAAACTTACCAATACCTCTGTTATCTCATAAAACATTGCCTTCCCAGGAGAATCACACAGGAAGAGTTCCTACAAGAAAGGAATACAAAGTAAAAGTACAGTATACCTGAGTGGATTAAAATATGCCTGGTGAAGTTCTCTGGTAATTAGACATCTACTTAAAGGGATTTTCCCACTGAGAACATTAATCACTTATCCACAGGATCGGTGATGAATGTATGAATGCTGGGAGCCCCACCACCGGTACCCCACCAAATCACTAGAACGGGGGACCCGACCCCCATTCCTCCTCACTACACGATCGCTGTCAGTCCCTGTGCGTTGGGGAGACCGACTTTTAGATGCACCAGCACTGAGAAACAAGTCCACGAGCCTGAATATAATTTCCTGTTGCTTATACAGCACCAAAATATTACAAAGCACTGAAAGTCACCATTCACATCAGTCCTTGTCCTCGATGGGACTCACAATCTAAATTCCCTATCTCAGCCACATATACTTACTCACTACGGCCAGAAAGCCAATTAATTGATCATTATATTTTTTGTGAGTGAGGAGGAAAATGGAAAGCCAAGAAAAAAAAAAACATACAACATACAAACTCCCTACAATATCCCCATTGCGTAGTCAGGAAGTGTTGTCATGAGGACATAGGGAGCACTGTAATTCCAGGCTTTGGGACGGTAACTAAAACACTGCATTGTTATATTAGGATAGGTTCACAAAGAGGGGATGGTATCGCAGGTCTTAACCATTCTCTAAATCTGCTAGGGTCAGTATTGCAATACGTGTATGGTAATTTGTGAATTTCCGATTTACTAACATTGCACATCTGCAGTGGCAAAGATGTCATAAGAGCATTGCTTGTGAACATAATCTTGTACTCATGTTAATTTGATATAAAAGTGCAGTTGTATATTTGTCTGGAAGTCCTGGTTAGTGGGATCTGCTTGGGTCCCGATTGTGCTGATGAATTGAACTTGTCTCGGATCCCCTGATTAATTGACTTGTTTCCCGAGTGTTAAGGATTAGCTGTCCTGCACAAGAACTGAGCACTCACCACATTTAGGAATGATTTATCTTACATTCCTATAAGAAAGCTAGGTTTTCATATGTCTATGATTTATGTAGATGTAAGCAAGTGTAACTAAGCTTTGAGACCCTGTACAAATTTACCCTTTTCTGCAATTGTTCCTACGTATAGTCTCCGCATTTATGATGCTATACTTAAAGCTACATATACTGTTTGTACAGAAAGGAGACAGAATATATTGGAGAAATTCAAGCAAAGTTCAACATTTGAAGTCATCTTAAAGAGAATATTAGGGAAGGAGAGAAATAGCCTATTAAATAAATATTTCCAAGAGCTCTGTTAATAACATGCAAGGCATTTAAAATTGCGAGCAGTTGCCCTACCTATGAAATTAACAGGCAAAGATTGCCTTAGGACAGCCTTTAACTTAAAGTGAATCTCAAACTTTTAACACTCATTTTGTTTGGTAAAAAATGTCTGCACCAATTCATATTAACCCCTTTTATTATAACATCATGGCAGAAAGTTCCATAGTCTCACTGCTCTTACAGTAAAGAATCCTCTTCTATGATGATGTGTAAACCTTCTCTCTTCTAGACATAGAGGATGCCCCTTGTAATAGTTACAGTCCTGGGTATAAAAAGCTTATTGGAGAGATCTCTGTACTGACCTTTAATATATTTATAGTGATTTAAAGAGATTAGGATACCCCTAGATTGCGTTTTTTTCCACCCAAGCTAAATAACTTAAATTTTGATAATCTTTCTGGATACTGAAGTACACCAGTTCCATTTAGTTGCCCACCTATGAACCTACTCCAGTTCTGCTGTTTTCATTGCGCAAAAAAACAAAAACGACACAATATTCCATGTGTGGTCTGACTAATGATTTGTATAGAGGTAAATCTATGTTCACATCATGCGCACCTATGCTCATTTTGATTCATCCTATGATTTTATTTGCCTTTGTAGCAGCTGCCTGTGACTTAGGTCCATTTTCTATCCACTGATATCCTTTACCAGGTTTTTTTTTTATAGCTTCTACAGTTTGTTATTTTTTATTATTACTTGGAAGGGCCTGTTCACCTCAGCGTTGGCTTTCTGTTTCAGGGTTCCGTCTGAGGTTTCCGTTGGGTGAACCCAGCAACAGAAAGTCAAACTGAAACCACAGCTTCCGTTTCCGTCACCATTGATATGGTCACCAATGGTGACGGAAGCGGAAGCTGTGGTTTCAGTTTGACTTTCCGTTGCGGGGTTCACCCGACGGAAACCTCCGACGGAACCCTGAAACGGAAAGCCAACGCTGAGGTGAACAGGCCCTAACTTACCAAATGTATGTTAGCAAGTAAGGGGACAGATAGAGGGAGTATGACTGCAAAATCAGACTACACACAGTATGTTTGTAGTCTGTTATAACGGGGACATAACGTTCTGCTTTGGTGCTGTAGACACAAAATTATAGAACATTTTTAAGACTATTTGCAAAGTTGTTTCTCTTCGATACATTGGAGCAATAAATAAAAAATAAACAAAATTGGTTGCGAAGGTGGACATAGCCAATATAATACAGATCAATACCATAAAAAAAAGATTTCTCACATTTTATATTTAATTGAACCCAGTAGAACATTAAAATAAGCACAAAAGGAGTCAATCACATTGCCAAACCAGAGATTGGTGCAGCCAGTAGAAAGCCTGTGCAGCAGTAGATTGCTTCTGTCAAAACTGCATCCAGCTGTGCCTCACCAACAACTAGTTTACAGCTTGAGAAGCGCTGATCTAACCTACCCTAATATCATCCCATCATTTGTTCATGCTAGGAGTTGTGGCAGGAACAACACAAATCAACAGATAGTTTGTTGTACGACATGGTAATTTTTGGAATTCATCCAATAACCCTTCTTGCTCAACTAGTCAAAGCACTTATAGGATTAGAAGAAGAAAAAAAAAAAAGACACAGTTGTAGGAAATCATACATGTGCTCACCACACTGTCACCTGTATCTGGAATTTGCACAGTTTTCATTATGATATCCATGGTGGCTGTCTGTTGAGAGAAGAAATAATAGTCAGCAAGACTCATCTCCATCTCTGAAAATTCTTCTTTTACGGTTTGGAAATACACAATCCCATTGTTTGCTGAAGCTAGTCCCAATTTTAAATTAACACCTTAAACAAGCCTTCAGTCCAAATTAAACATGTGATGATATATTGCAAATATATAATCAACCTACCAGATGCCCCGCTCCTGAATGATCCAGCCTGTTACGGTCCCCTAAGAGAGCTTCTTTAGAAGTGTGAGTCATGCTCCCACCCGCTCCACTGCCCTCTGATAAACCAGCGCCGATGACGTCAGCCTCTGACTTTTAAATGTGATTTTACTTTTAATGCATGCTGACCCTTATCCACTGCCAAATGCACCTACAATGGACACATGACCATAAGAACTGGACTATGGAGGAATGGAAGAAGGCGGCCTGGTCTGATAAATCAGGTTTTCTTTTACATCATGTGGAAGGCCAGGTGCGTTGATTACATGGTGAAAGAGATGGCACCGGGATGCAATATGGGAAGAAGACAAGCCAGTGGAGGCAGTGTGATGCTTTGGGCAATGTTCTGCTGAGAAACGTTGGGTCCTCGCATTCATGTGGATGTTTGACACGGACCAACTACCTAAAGATTGTTGCTATGTTAATGGCAGTGGTCTCTTTCAGCAGGATAATGTCCCCGCCGCACTGAAAAAGTTGTTCAGGAATGTTTTGAGGAACATGACAAAGAGTTCAAGGTGTCAACTAGTCCTCCAAATTTCCCAGATCTCAATCTGATCAAGCATCTGGGGGATGTGCTGGAAAAACAAGTCCGAACCATGGAGGCCCCACCCCACAATTTACAGGGCTGCTATGATCTGAAGCTAAAGTCTTGTGCCAGATATCACAGGACACCTCCAGAGTACTTATGGAGTCCATGCCTCGATGGTTCAGGTCTGTTTTGGTCTGTTTCTGTGTGATTTCCAGCTGACACTTCCGGGTAATGAGCAGGATCCCGCTAGAGTGCGATCCCGCTAGTTTAACCCATTAAATGCCGCGGTAAAAAGAAAATCACCATTAAATATTGTAAACGTTGAATTCAGCATCTTAACTTTGTCTGTTTATAAGAAAAGCTGGGTGACGATCAATATGGCTGCACTACGGCTTCCACAAAGGATGTCATCCAGTTTTCCCAGACTCTTGAATATTCTTAGTTATGCTGAAAGTATATGTAAGTTTTGTTAACGGTCGTCATTGTCATACCATACTATAGTTCTTTGGGAAGTGGCTTCCATCACTTCGGAACAGTTGGATTAGTGTGCTCTTCCCAACAGTGGAGTCACCTGTGTAGTAGAAAGCATAAACTGTCATATTGTATTTTTTTACAGAACAAAATATCAAGAGATGCAATGATGAGACAATTCCATAGACTCCGAATCATCTGCCCTGAATCTGACAGTGATTCCCCAGTTTACTACTGCACAGAGAAGTAAATAAACCTACACATTCACAATTATTTTTTTTATGACCCTAATGTATTTAACCCCTTAGTGACCAGCCCATTTTAGGCCTTAATGACCAAGCTATTTTATTCGTTTTTCTATAGTCGCATTCAAAGAGCTATAACGTTTTTATTTTTTCGTCTACATAGCTGTATGAGGACTTGTTTTTTGCGGGATTAGTTGTGCTTTTTAATGGCACCATTTTTGGGTACATATAATTTTTATATTAACTTTTATGAACCTTTTTGGGGGGGGATTATAAAAAAACCCTGAAATTCCGCCATTGTGCTATGCGTTTTTAAATTGACGCCGTTCACTGTGCGACGTAATTAACATGTGACCTTTATTCTATGAGTCGGTACGATTACGGCGATACCACATATGTAGAGTTTTTTTTATGTTTTACGACTTTTGCACAATAAAAACACTTTTGAACTAAAATTATTTGTTTTTGCATCGTCGCTTTCCAAGAGCCGTAATTTTCTTATTTTTCCATCAATGTAGTGATTTTTTGGGCTTGTTTTCTGCGGGACAAGACGTAGTTTTGAATGGTACTGTTTTGGGGTACATGGGACTTATTGATTCATTTTTATTATGACTTTTTTGGGGGGCAATGGAAAAAAAAGGCAATTTCGCCATAGTTTTTTGCGTTTTTTTTTTACGGTGTTCACTTTGCGGTTTAAATTACATATTAACTTTATTAATGGAGTCATTACAGTCGCGGCGATACCACATATGTGTACTTTTTTTTTTTTTTTACACTTTTACTAAATAAAACCACTTTTTATGGAAAAAAATGGTTTTATTTATTTTTTTACTGTACTTTTTATTAATAATCTTTATTTCACTTTGATGACTGATTTTATTAGTCCCACTAGGGGACTTTACTGTGCGATGTTCCGATCGCTGCTATAATGCTCTGGTATACTTCGTATACCAGAGCATTATTGCCTGTCAGTGTAAATCTGACAGGCAATCTGTTAGGACGTGCCTCCGGCGCGTCCTAACAGGCATATGTCCAGGGCAGACCTGGGGGCTTTTATCAGTCCCCCAGCTGCCATGACACCCCATCGGAGACCCGCGATTGCATTCGCGGGCCGCCGATGGGTGACAGAGGGAGCGCACTCCCTCTGTAAACAAAGTTAAATGCCGCGGTCGCTATTGAAGTAAACTTCGATCGCGGGCATTGGAGCAGGAGCTCAGCTGTCATCAGACAGCAGAGCCCCGGCTCCTGCCTGCACGGGAGACCCGTGCAGGACTTAGACTAGGCTGACGTGAAAAGGCGTCAGCCTAGCCTAAAGCCCAGTAGTGAATCACGTTAAAAGGCGTATTAGTGGTCACTAAGGGGTTAAAAGAAAAAAATAAAGCAACTTTACCATAGGTCTTGATTAAAGATGTCCTATTATTTTGTCTACAGCTCCAAAGCAGACCTATGCATCTCCGTGGTAAGACTACAAACACTCTGTGTAGGCTGAATCTGTAGCCATGTTTCCTTACATCTGTCCCCTACGTTTTGCTAACTTACATTCGGCAGGTTAGGAAGAGGTAGGACACAGGTGGACGAGAGGGTTTGTAGTTTGTTAGCATGGAAACACATAGGTCTGCATAGGAAGTGTAGACGCAAAATGATAGGAACTGACTTGGGACTCCCTTCACTGCCCTAATAGGGCATATGGACTGGGGTTGTCTTCAGAAGACATCCCCTTTAACCTATGTAGTCTGAACCTCCAGTCAAATTACTCCCCTCTTCTTGCTAACCTACTAACAGTAGGAGTAGGGGAATATTTAACCCTTTCAGGACCAAGGGTCATCGATGGCGTGTCATTTTTTGTGGTAATAACTCTGGAATGCTTTTGCCTATCCAAGCGATTCAGAGATTGTTTTGTCGTGACATATTGTACTTTATGCTAGTCGAAAAATGTGGTCAATAAATTCATAGCTTATTTGTGAAAAACACCAAAATTAAGAAAATTTGCAAAAATTATCATTTTTCTAATTTTAAATGTAATCTACTTGTAAAACAGATAGTAATACCACACAAAATGGTTGCTAATTAACATCCCCCATATGTCTACTTTAAATTTGCATTGTTTTTTTAACATTATTTTATTTTTCTAGGACGTTACAAGGCTTAGAACTTTAGCAGCAATTTCTCACATTTTCAAGAAAATTTCAAAAGGCTATTTTGTCAAGGACCAGTTCAGTTCTGAAGTGGCTTTTGAGGGCCTTATGTACTAGATAGACCCCATAAATCACCCCATTTTAAAAACTGCACCCCTCAAAGTATTTAAAACAGCATTCAGAAAGTTTATGAACCCTTTAGGCGTTTCACAGGAATTAAAGCAAAGTAAAGGTGAAATTTACAAATTTCATTTTTTTTTGCCGAAATTCATTTGTAATACATTTTCTTCTGTAACACAGAAGGTTTTACCAGAGAAATGCAACTCAATATTTATTGCCCAGATTCTGCAGTATTTTAGAAATATCCCACATGTGGCCCTAGAGTGGTAATGGACTGAAGCACCAACCTCAGAAGCAAAGGAGCACCTAGAGGATTTTTGGGGTCTCCTTTTTTTAGAATATATTTTAGACACCATGTCAGGATTGAAGAGGTCTTGTGGTGCCAAAACAGTGGAATCTGACCAAAAGTGGTTTTGGAAACTACACACCTCAATGAATTTATCTACGGGTATAGTTAGCATCTCGACCCGACAGGTCTTTTGCTATATTTATTGGAATAGGTCTGTGAAAATGAAAATCTACTTTTTCTCTGAAAAAAATATAAAAAAAAATGTAATTTTTACAAAGAATAAAAAATAAAAAGCACCCCAAAACTTGTAAAGCTATTTCTCATGATTACGGCAATACCCCATATGTGGTAATAAACTGCTGTTTGGACCCACAGCAGGGCTCAGAAGGGAGGGAGCGCCATTTGGCTTTTGGAGCGCAGATTTTGCTTGGTAATAGTTCTGTTTGGGGTTTTGCTGGTATTTCAGCTTATAATGTGGGGGAATATGTAAGCTGGGCAGAGTACATCAGGGCATAATAAGAGGGTATAATAAGGGGGTAAATAAATAATTCATAGATGTGTGGCTGGTGTCGCACTGATAAATGGTGCCCAATCTTATCCGCTTTTGGACACTGCACAATTTCTGTCACTATATTCTGAGCACCAAAACTTTTTTTATTTTTTCTCCACCGGAGCCGTGCGAGGGCCTATTTGTTATGTTCCAATCTGTAGTTTTCATTGGTACCATTTTAGGGTACATGTGATTTTTTTGATCCCTTTTTATTCGATTTTTTGGCAAGCAAAGTGCCAAAAAAAAAAACATACATTTTGACAATGTTTTTTGTCCTTTTTTTTTTTACAGTAATCACTGTGCGCGATAAATGACATTTTACTTTGTTCTACAGGTCGGTACGATTACGGCAATACCATATGTGTATAGTTTTTTTTAATGTTTTGTGGCGTTTGCACAATAAAATCCCTTTTTTATAAAATTTATTTTTTGTGTTACCATATTCTGAGAGCCATCATTTTTTTATTTTTCAGTAAAAAAAAAGCTGTGTAAGGGCTTGTTTTTTGCGGGACGGGTTGTAGTTTTCATTGGTATTATTTTGGGGTACATGCAAATCTTTGATCACTTTTTATTCTATATTTTGTGCGGGGTGATGACCAAAAAAAAATTGTGATGCTAGTATTGTTTAATTATTTTTTGCGGTGTTCAACGCGCGGGAAAAATAATATTATAGTTTTATAGTTGGGGTCGTTACGAACGCGGTGATACCAAATATGTGTACTTTTTTAACGTTTTATTTTTTTCCCTTTTCTTATTCTAGGAAAAAAGCATTTTTAGTCTTTACACTTTTATAAAATATTTTTATAACTTTTTTTTTTTTTACTTGAAGACCTGCAGCACTGATGGATGCTATAATACATTACACTACCTAGGTAGTGTAACGTATTATAAAACGGTCAGTGTGACGTTGACAGTCACACTGACAGGAAGCCTATGAAGACCAGCTGGTCCTCATAGGCTTCTGTGAATGGCAGACCAGAGGCCGTTGTATGGCCTCCGGTTTTGCCATGCAACCAACGGCAGCACCCGCAATCAGGTCCCGGTCATGTCTCCGGGACCAGAGGCAGAGGTTGACAGCGCGATCCGGGTGTCCGCACTACTCTGAGACACACGGATCGCGCTTTTAACACCCACTGTGAATTCACGTCGGCGCTGCACAGAGCCCAGCAAGCGCCGACGTGAATTTACTGTGGGCGATCAGGTAACGGTTAATGACGGTGATCGTATTCTCAGCAGCCGAACCAATCGGTTCAGCTGTCAGAGAACAGGTTGCTAGGGAGCAGCGGACACTGACACAGCCGGCATCCAAGCGCTTTTCACATCGCTATGCCGGCTGGAACAGAGATCTGTATATACACGTCCTGGCAGCACGAGGTAGGTGCGAAAAGGACATGTATGTACAGATTGTCAGTATGAAAGGGTTAAAGGGAGTAAAACACGACTGCAGGATCAGACTGCACATGGCTTTTTTTGTCGTTTTCAACCTTAGATAACCTATAGCATGGGTACTCAACTCTTTTTAGTGAAGGTATACTTACCTGGGTCTACCATTAGGTGAAGGTCCAAGCTGAGCACCAACAATAAGGCTATATTCATGCAGGTCGGATTTGCCATTGGCAATTCTGACCCATGGATCTCCAGCAGAAATCCACGGCTTATCTGCCTCCTGTAGGTAGTGCCAGACCACGTCCCTAGCAGTGCCCTACAGTTCCCAATTGAAGATAGTGCCACACAGTGGCTCCTGTAGATAGTGCCACTCTCCATACAGCCACACATCCCCCTGTAGATTGTGCCACATCCCCACCTTGTAGATAGTGCCACAGTGCCCCCCTCTGTAGAAAGTGCCACACACACCACTGTAGATAGTGTCACACATCCCCCTTGTAGATAATGCCCCCCAAACAAATAAAACAAACTTGTACTTACCTAGCCCCATTCCCACGACAAAAAAAGAGCTGCTCTGCAGCTCTCCTCAGCCACGTTAGGTCTGCAGCCTATAAGACGCATTGACGGCACCCTTGTGTAGGCCGGCGCAATGCAGTGACGTCATCACATCGGCCTGTGCAGGGATTCTTTCCCAGCGTCTTATAGGCCTAACATCGCCTGTAGCCTGGTCAACGGTGGAGCAGGGAGCTGCTAGTTTCCTGCTCAGCCATAGTGTTTAATTGTATCTGCGTCCTCAGGACGCAGATACAACTGAGTGAGGCAGTCGCCCGATTAAAAGGACCCTGACCTATAGTGTACAGATAACTATGTGTAACACCAAGTGCAATAACAAATACTGCTGTATGTTAATGGGTTGTGCAGCAGAAGTTGCCAAATCAATGCCCCCTTCGACATCACTCAGTGACCTGCGGCTATTGGCTGAAACGGCATCAGTTTATTTGCCTGTGCACTCTGCAAATAATACAGATGATACTGTGAAATCTCTGTTCACACTTCCTATGTCAAGAAGGTACGATGGACTGAACATGGAATATTTGTAACATTTCTGCTGCCCCAGAAGTGTTTTGACTCATTAGTCTACCCATCAGGTTGCTATCCACACCTGAATGAAGCGTGCACTGGGATGGAAGATCTTTGTGCTTACAATATACAGAAAACATTTCTTACATTGTATTCCAACCAGAACACCCACCTACATGTAAATGCTAATGTTCATGAAAGCTAAAAGTACTTCAGAGCGATTTAAGACAGCTAATGTAGAAAAATAATTCTAGGAGTGATTAGGTTCTATGTGGGAACAGTGAGTGAGAGACAGGCGAGCGTGGGAATCGGCCCGGTACGCTTGTCACTTGTGCTAATTGTTCAGATTTTGCAACTCCCATCCCACTGCTCTGTGTGCAGCACTTATAAAACGATTTAGGAATACATCTAGAAAGCACATTTGGGAAAGAATCTGTTAAGCAACATATTATTTGCAAACTAAGTGACTTACTTATAGCCCAGTGAAAAAAGTGCATAGGGCAGGGAGTGTTAGCGCAAGCCATAAGTGACATAAGTGGCCATTACTCCATACAAACAGGCAAAATAGGCAATCTGTGTGTGATCAGTGGGACACAGACCCGCAGTACCAGTAAGCAGAAACAATGGGCCGCACTGCTTGTTTCAGCATGTGGCCTATTCTCTGTGGTACCAAAACACAGTGCCACTCTTGTCTATGTGGTTGTGTCAGGTACTGCAGCTCAGCTCCAGACAGGCTTGGGTATTCAGTGCTGCCTAATGTTGGGATGCTGTATAAGGATAGGCCATGTTATATCTTGGAAAAAAAAACCTTTCAGCCTCTTGATTGGCGCAGTTCCCCGCATTGACAATTGTGCGTCACTTAAATATTGGATGAATGAACGGTGTAAGGTTGAATTTAAAACTTTAGTGCTTTATAATAACACTTTAAGGACTAGAATACATTGGTATATGCCATAAATGTAGATGGGGTTAACCATTTAATGACCCGGCCTAAAAAGGCCTTCATGACCAGCTAAATATTTCTGGTTTTGCCTCTTTGCCTTTCAGCAGCCAAAACGTTTTTATTTTTTCATTGCCGTGGCTGTAGGAGGCCTTATTTTATAAAGGAGAAATTTTAACTTTTATTTTGAGCGGTTTGGATGTGGAAAAATGTCACTGTGTAAGTTATATAATTTATTTTTACGGCGTGAATATGGGAAAAAGCAATTCTCCGCCTCGTTTTTTATTTTTTTATCCCATTCATGTTTTACGCTACATAACCTTTTAAATCAATTCTTCAGGTTATTACGGTCGTCTGATACCTAATATGTGTAAGCTTTTTTGTTTTTATGTAATGTAGGGGCAATAGAATATATTTTATGCAAAATAATGACTTTTTTTTAAATTAAAGGATAACTTTATTTTTTACTAACAATCTATTAGAATACTCTAGTATACTAATACATTACACGGTGTCACTATGACAGTATACATACAGCACATAGTGTGCCCTAACAGCAGGCAAATTGAACAGACAACCTTGGGGTCCTTTCTAGGTCCCCAGGGCTGACTTGCACAGGGATTCCCTGGTCTTCGATCGCGCCACCGGGGTTCCAGTGACGCGATCAAAAAGGGGAGTTCCCTTTGATCATGCAGGGGTCATGGACCGCGGCGATCAAAGGGTTAAAAAGCTGGGGTCGGAACTTTTTCCGATCTCACATGTATTCAGCAGGCTGCTTTAAGTTCAGGCGCTGTAAGATACAGCTCCTGCTTAGAGGATGAGCGATCACAGGAGCAATCATCAGCCTCTTCTATAGCGACGCCAAAAGACGTCGCCATAAACAAAGCACCTGCACCGCCTGCCGTCAAAAGACGATGGGCGGTCGTTAAGGGGTTATGGACCAGTTGTTTTCTTCAATGGCACCATTTTGGGGTACATCAATTTATTGATTGGCTTATATTAACTTTTTTTTGGTGGGGGGATGCAAAAATAATAATTCCGCAATTGTTTTTTTTTGCATCTTTTTCCCTGTTGTTTACCGTGTGGTAAAAACAACAACAAGTAAAATTTATTTAATTATTGGTACGAATGCAGCAATCCCAAATAACTATAAGGGTATGTGCGCACACACTAATTACGTCCGTAATTGACGGACGTATTTCGGCCGCAAGTACCGGACCGAACACAGTGCAGGGAGCCGGGCTCCTAGCATCATACTTATGTACGATGCTAGGAGTCCCTGCCTCTCCGTGGAACTACTGTCCCGTACTGAAAACATGATTACAGTACGTGACAGTTGTCCTGCAGCGAGGCAGGGATTCCTAGCATCGTACATAAGTATGATGCTAGGAGCCCGGCTCCCTGCACTGTGTTCGGTCCGGTACTTGCGGCCGAAATACGTCCGTCAATTACGGACGTAATTAGTGTGTGTGCACATACCCTAAGGCTTTACTTTTACATTTTAGTTCACTTAAGCACAATAAAAATATTTTTTTAATGAAAAAAGGGCATTTTTGTGTCGATGCATTTCAAGAATCATAACTTTTTAATTTTTCCGGCGACGACAGCCGTATGAGGGCTTGTTTTTTTTGCAGGAAGGATTGTAGTTTTTATTGGTACTCTTTTTGGGTACATACAATTTACTTCCTAATTTTTATAAATGTTTCTGTTAAAAACTTTATTAAACTTAATTTCACTTTGTTTTGTCCCCCTAGAGAACAATAAATGCTTTTGAATATATAGTACTCTAAAGCTATATTGTTTGTCAGTATTAGGTACCCTGAACACCATGCAGATTGCAGAAAATCCAAACGGAAATTCCACAGCAAATACATACGTAGGGTGGAATCACATGCAGCACATTGCAAATGAAGATCAATTCCATACCCCTGAATGGGGTTGTTTCTGCAGCAGGTGCATGGATTTCTAAAAGTTCCATTCAGATGAATTTGGGCTTGTCCACACGTAGCGGAATTGCTGCATATTTTCCATCTGGAATTGCGGACGGAAAATATGCAGCAGAATACAGCAGCAGCAAAGTGGGTGAGATGTAACAAATCTCAACCACACGCTGCGTAAAATTTCTGACCAGTAATTTACCTGCGGTGCGTATTTTTCGTACCGCAGCATGTAAATTCCTGCTGCGGAAAGTGGAATGAATTGCTGCGTTTTTCAGAGGAAACGTCACAATTTCCTGCGTCTTTTACTGCAGTAAATGGTGCGTTTTTCCGCAGTGCAAGGTCTGCTACTTTCAAAGGAATTGCTGCAGAAATTTTCGGCAGCAATGCCGTTACGTGTGGACAAGCCCTAGGGGTAAGGCCCCACGGTGCAGTCACGGTGCGTTTATGTTGCAGCAAGTAATTTTTCAATAGAAGTCAGTGGTGAAATTTTGGTTATGGACGGACTGCTGCTATTATATTACAATGTGTTTTTTGTGCAGTTAACTGCATCTTCATAATGTCCGACCGCATGCGGTTACTGACCGCGCTGACAAAGTTGTTGCTGAACTGCTTGCGTTTTTGCTAACAGTTCTGCAATGCCTTGTAATGAACTATATACAGGAAGCACCTAACAAACTTCAACACGGGTGAAAACTGTGTCCATCAATTATCTCCTTTAAAAACGCAACAGAAGTGCAGCATTAGGGTATGTGCACACGATAACTGCAATTACGTCTGAAATTACGGAGCTGTTTTCAGGAGAAAACAGCTCCTGAATTTCAGACGTAATTGCATGTACTGCGTTTTGTGGGGCGTCTTTTACGGACGTAATTTGGAGCTGTTCTTCATTGGAGTCAATGAAAAACGGCTCCAATTACGTCCCAAGAAGTGTCCTGCACTTCTTTTGACGAGGCTGTAAAATGACAGGTCGTCGGCACAGTACATCCTAAAGCCTATTGAAAGCAATGGGCAGATGTTTGCCGACGTATTGGATCCGTTTTTTCAGACGTAATTCGAGGCGTAAAACGCCTCCATTACGTCTGAAAATAGGTCGTGTGAACCCAGCCTGACAGCAGTTGACCGCATGCGGTTTTATTGCTTTTGAATACCGCATCAACTACGCACTTTTTTTTCAGTCATAGAAATTTCTGCAAGAAAACAGACGTGTCAATCCACTCTGACACTCACAGGCAAACTATTAGGCTATGTTCACACGCTTAGCAAAAACTTCTGAGCGCCGTATTTCCAATTGAAATCAATGGGCAGATGTTTGGAGGCGTTCTGCTTCAGAATTTTCAGGACGTTTAGAGCCAGAAAAACGGACGAAAATAGCCCGTGTGAACATACCCTCAGGGTATGTTCACACGCTTAACAAAAAACGGCTGAAAATACCGAGCTGTTTTCAAGGGAAAACAGCCCCTGATTTTCAGCCGTTTTTTAAGCAACTTGCATTTTTTGCGGTGTTTGTTACGGCTGTTTTTTGGAGCGTTTTTTCTATGAAAAATGAAAAACAGCTCCAAGAACGGCTCAGGAAGTGACATACACTTTTTTTTACGGTGTTTTTTTTAACGCGGCTGTTCTTAAAAACGGCTGCGTAAAAAACATCCCGTGGGAACGGAACGCCGAAAAACGGCTGAACATAGTCCATGTGAACATACTCTTAGGGTAAGTTCACATGGGATGGATACACTGTGTGAGGGTACACAGCGCATCTGCCCCAGCATTCTCAGGGAATTCCGGGCAAAAAAAGCGCACCAAATTGTGGTGCAGTTTCTCGCCCTGAATGTCCCCGTGGGAAACTGCAGCATTAGCTGGCCAGCTAGAAGGCCGGCCCACTGGGATGACGTTTCATCCCAGGAGATCGCTGCAGCCTGTGATTGGCTACAGCGGCGGTCACATGGGATGAAATATCATCCCAGGAGGCCAGCCTGCAGAACGTCAGAGGTGTTAGGCTGGGTTCACACGTGGCGGAATTTCACTTAAATTCCGCTGCGGACACTCCGCAGCGTTAATCCGCAGCGGAGCCGTTTGTCCATTGACTTACACTTTAATTTAGCAGTGTTCGTTTAGACGAGGCGTAAAATTCCGCTGCGGAGCATAGGCTGCGGAGCGGAATTTGGTGTCCGCAGCATGCTCTGTCTGTTGCGGAGCAGTGGCGGACTCATGGCGGAATTTCTCCATTGACTTCAATGGAGATTCTAATTTCCGCAATGAAGTCCGCAGCTGTCATGCACATGTTATATGTGTGCTGCGGATGCGTCTTGCTTTTTTAACTTGACATTTCTTCATTCTGGCTGGACCTATGTATTTCTAGGTCTACAGCCAGACTGAGGAAGTCAATGGGGCTCCCGTAATGACGGGAGCGTTGCTAGGAGACGTCAGTAAATAGTCACTGTCCAGGGTGCTGAAAGAGTTAAGCGATCGGCAGTAACTGTTTCTGCACCCGGGACAGTGACTACCGATCCCAATATACAGCAACATGTAAAAAAATAGAAGTTCATACTTACCGAGAACTCCCTGCGTCTGTCTCCAGTCCGGCCTCCCAGGATGACGTTTCAGTCTAAGTGACGGCTGCAGCCAATCACAGGCTAATAACAGGCTGCAGCGGTCACATGGACTGCCGCGTCATCCAGGGAGGTCGGGCTGGATGCCGAAGGAGGGACGCGTCACCAAGACAACGGGCGGTAAGTATGAATTTCTTTGACTGTCCCTTCTCTCTATCCTGCACTGATAGGGAGAAGGGAAGTACTTTTACCGCAGTCCGCAGCAGCTAGTCCGCATCAATTTACTGCACATTTTGTGCAGATCCGCAGCAGAATCTGCAACGCAGATTCTGTGCGGCATTGATGCGGACAGTTGCGGAGGAAATCCGCCACGTGTGGTCATGCCCTTATTTTTTTATAAGTTGCGATTTTTGCGGCATACACGCTGCTATTTCGCCGCAACACTTGACTGTTGCAGGTTTTAGAACCCCGTTGAATTCAATGGGGAAAACCTGCAACAAAATACCGGCGGATCCGCAACCACAATTGACATGCTACGGCTTCAAAAACCGCACCGAAGGTCAATTTGGTTAAACACCTTAGACTAATGACTGTGGCATCTAAGGAGTTAAACAGACATTATCAGAGGTTTCTCTTATCTCGGATGTTAACGCGGGAGCAGGACTGTCAATTACCGCCGGGCTCCTGCTGTTGATTGCATGGGCAAAGCTTCAGTGCCTGCACGATCACCACGACATACATGTGCGGCATGGAGCCTTAACCTTATGACGCACATATATGTTATGGAGCATTAAGGGGTTGTTATTAATAATAACATCGCCTAGAAAGTAATGGAATATAGCTAGACAGTGGGGGGCCAACTGCTGTGACTGCCACCGATCTTGAGAATGAAGTGGGCGGTTTTGCAGGTGAACAGGTTTGTGTTGCAGTTCGCTGCAATGATGATGGCCAGGAGCGCTGCTGTGCAGGGAAAAACTTTTGAAGGGGACACAGGACTAGTTCACATCTGTGCCAGGGTTTTATGTTGTTCTGCTCCGTTATAGGGGCAGAACCATAAACTGGAAGCGCCAGATCCGTCGCATGACAGACACCAACGGCGCCCAATGGAACCCATTGTCTTTAATAGGTTCTGTTGGATTTCTGACATGGTGTCCGTAGTTTTGCCAGACAAAATAGTGTTGAATGACGCTTAATTTTGTTCGTCAAAAGCAACGGAATCCGGAATAGACATGTGAACAGAGCCTTAACCAGAACTGCAGCCCCTTTATTCTCTTTTTGAGATGGGAATACCCCTTTAGGCGTTATCAATAAAACGACTTCATCAGTGTGAGACATACAGTGGCATAGGCCGGAGGGCTTAGGCTGTGTTTACATCAGCGTTGTAACGTTTTGACGACCTGCTGGTCTAAGGGTATGCTCACACGGCAGCGTCCGTAACGGCCGAAATTACGGCGCTGTTTTCAGGAGAAAACAGCCCCGTCATTTCAGCCGTAACGGCATGTGCAGGTGCTTGAACGCCGCGTCCATTAAGGACGTAACTGGAGCTGGTTTTCCATGGAGTCCATGGAAAACGGCTCCATTTACGTCTGAAGAAGTGACATGACACTTCTTTGGCGCGGGCGTCTATTTACGCGCCGTCTTTTGACAGCAACGCGTAAATATACGCCTCGTGTGAACAGACAAACCTCAGCCCATTGCTTTCAATGGGCAGATGTTTGTCAACGCTTTCAAGCCGTACTTTCAGACGTAATTCGGGGGTTAAAACGCCCGAATTACGTCCGTAAATAGGCCATGTGAACATACCCTAACTTACACCTCGACGACCGCGGCCATGGACGTCCTGCTGCTGTGCTGCGTCGTCCCCCTGTAAGGCGTCAGCACTCACTACCGGGTATTGAGCCGGTCTCCCGGAGTGTGCTCCTGAAAATCATCAACTCCTTAATTCCTCGACTATATGAGAATCACTGCCCTTCTTAGGGTATGTTCACACGCAGCAAGCAAAATAGTCTCAAAATACGGAGCTGTGTTCAAGGGAAAATAGCTCCAGATTTTCAGACGTTTTTTAAGCCATTCGCGAGTTTCGTAGCGTTTTTCGCTGCATTTTTACGGCCGTTTTTTGGGCTTTTTTTTTTCGCTCCAAAAACGTCCCAAGAAGTGACCTGCACTTCTTGTTCGCGGCCGTTTTTTTTACGTGGAAAAAACGCAGCGAAAACGGCTCGTTGGAACAGAACGCCGTTTTCCCATTGAAATCAATGGGCAGATGTTTGGAGGCGTTCTGCTTTCGATTTTTCATCCGTTTTTCGGAAAAACAGCCGGAAATAGGCCGTGTGGACATACCCTTATCCTCGCCTGAGCGTTGTTGTGGTTTCCCTTAGGAGACCATTTTCAAGACAGACTAAGTGTCTTCCAGCTTCCCAGTGTTCCCTGTACCTGTATCCTGTTTCCCGTACTGTCAGTACCATCCTGGTCTACTGCCGTGCTGAACGGTTGCCGTGTTGGGCTGCATTACATGCCTGTTCTACTACTCCATGCCTGACATCTACCTGCTGACTGGTCCCAGCCGAGCCTGCCTTGCTACTGTCTACATTGCCTCAGGTACCCTTTTCTGGACTATAGACTCTATACCTAAGGGTATGTGCACACGATAGCTGCATTTACGTCTGAAATTACGGAGCTGTTTTCAGGAGAAAACAGCTCCTGAATTTCAGACGTAAATGCATGTACTGGCGTTTTTCGCCGCGTCTTTTACGGACGTAATTTGGAGCTGTTCTTCATTGAAGTCAATGAAAAACGGCTCCAATTACGTCCCAAGAAGTGTCCTGCACTTCTTTGACGAGGCTGTTATTTTACGCGCTGTCTTTTGACAGCGACGCGTAAAATGACAGGTCATCGGCACAGTACAGCACAGTACATCGTAAGACCCATTGAAAGTAATGGGCAGATGTTTGCCGACGTATTGGAGGCATTTTTTTCAGACGTAATTCGAGGCCTCCAATACGTCTGAAAATAGGTCGTGTGAACCCAGCCTTACCTGTTTGTCCAGCTGCCATTCCGCTACGCGGTATGGCCCAGTGGGTCCACACCCCGCCTCGTGACAAGCGTTGGGCTTCCGTTCATCGGTTCCTTTCGACCGTACCGTTGGAAGAACCGATGAACGGAAAGCCAAATGGAAACCATTGATTTCAATGTTAATGCTTCCGTTGCAGTTGGTTTCTGTTTGTTTCGTTCTGTAAAGTTTCAGTTTCCCCACGTAAACAATAGCATAGCCGACTTTGCTATTGTTTCCGCAAAATAAACGGAAACCTTACAGAACAGAGCCAAACGGAAACCAACTGCAATGGAAGCATTACCATTGAAATCAATGGCAATGCAAACGGAAGCTATTTTTTCCGTCTGACTTTCCGTTCATGGTTTCCTCCGACTAAAAGGTCGAACGAAACCGATGAACGGAAGCCAGACGCTGATGTGAACAGGCCCTTAAGAGGATAAATCCCCCTAACCCTGTGCAGTCAGTACATAAATATTTACTATGGATTATCACAGTTGTGTGTGTGTATGACTACCATACAGTACGGTCGATGGCTCCATTATAATTGTATTGTTATTGTCAATGTTATGGAGGCACTGTGGCGTTTATTGTACAAGGATCGCTGTGGTGGTCCCCTAGAAAGACATTATTGCAAATTAAAAACTAAAATTTGCAATGGTGCGCTTCGTGCATTATATACATCCATTTTCTAACCCAAGTTAGTTAAAAAGGGTTTTCCCATAATCAATATTTATCACCTGTCCTCAGGATAAGTGATAAATATCTGATCGGTGGGGTCCGACCGCTGGGACCCCCACGTGAACGGGCTTACCTTGCTGTTAGCCCAAAATACATGCAATAAAAAACAATTTTCGCCTAAAGATGTCCATAGCCTTTAGAGGGGTTTTCCCCATAATCATTATTCATCACCTATCCACAGGATAAGTGATAATTAAAACGGACTTACCTTGCCATTCCTGGGAGCCCCATAGGAATGGAGCAGTAGTGCGCATACTCGGCCAGCGGTGGTCGAGCATGCACACTACTGCTGCATTCTTATGTATTTTTTGTAAGAGTTTTTTATTAAAAATCTATTTGTTTCACCAAAAATTATTTTTGACCAAAATGCAATAAAAAAAATGAAAATAAATAAATTTTCTCCAACTGGATATCATAAAAGCATATCTGGATGAAAATTCCCCCGGAGATAGCAGCTGACTGCCAGGGTTCCAGGAGTAGATGATCCCTTTAAGGACCCTTGGACATCTTACACACCCCAGACTTAAGAGAAACACGCAGCACAGTGTGTTTTCAATGTGATAACAGAGGATGTCCCGGAAATCCCTGCCCTCCATGGTCACCACTTTATCTGAGAACCTCCATATATATTTTCATGTATACACGTGGCTAATGCCAGAAGCTCTTTTTATAAGTCGCACTTTTATTAGCCGTGTACTCTCAATTGAGAAAACATTACAACTAAATAGAAATTGTGTATTTCTCTTAAAATGGGAAAAAAAAAGACTGTTTATATCTTATTAAATTTAACCAATAAACATTCACGGTTAGGCCTAACATTTCCAGCTACAGGACATACTGCTTCTAAACCTCCTTCTAGGAAAGAGCGTGGAAAATCTCAGGTCTGCTGCTCAATTCCCTTTCTTTCCCAATAAAGGTCTTTCTCGTTTCTTAATATGAGAGCAATAAACTCTTCGGGGGTCTGTAATTACCGTGAGTAATTCTGCTGCTCTCGTCTGTTTAAAGGTACTCAGAGCTCGATTTCTCAAGACGTGCAATTTCTTTACCCGTGTAATCATGTACCCTGCAGTGTGGTATTGTGCGCTGTATATACAATATGATAATGTGTATAATCAAAGAGCTGCTACACAACGCTGATACTTTCTGGGCCACTTTAGACTGATAAGTAGTTGTGATTTAGTGTCATATAAACAGAAACCACCGACTACCGTGGCTCCAGCATTCTCCTTAGATATACAGGTATCTTGCAGGTACTGGAAATCCTAGAGGTCAGCACTAACTGTTTGATTGCAAGGCTTTGTTCACACGCGGAGTCAAAAACGTCTGAAAATAAGAAGCTGTTTTCAAGGCAAAACAGCTCCTGATTTTCAGAAGTTTTTTAAACCACTCGCGATTTTCGCTGCGTTTTTTACAGCCGTTTTTGCAGCGGTTTCTATAGAGTCAATGAAAAATGGCTCCAAAAACATCCCAAGAAGTCACCTGCACTTTTTTCGCGCCCGTTTTTTTAAAACGGGCGTGTAAAAAAAATGGCCCATCGGAACAGAATGCCGTTTTTCCATGGAATCAATGGGCAGATGTTTGGAGTCGTTCGGCTTCCAATTTTTTTCAAAGTTTTTCGGGCCGTAAATAGGCCGTGTGAACATACCCTAATACAGGTTCCAAGAGATTACATGGAAAGAGGATATGGGGTGAGATTAGAATCAAACTATATAAACAGACAGTGCATGATCAGTTGATAGGTCAAGGAACGGTTATAGCCCTTTTACACTGGGAAATTATTGGGCAGATAAGCGTTCATAAAATGCTCATTCATCGGCTGATCGTATAGTTTTGAAAAAAATGAAATATTGTTGTCGGCAGAACATCTCCCCGAGTAAACAGGGAGACGCACTGTCAATATGATAATGTATGGGGACGAGCGATCGGCGTAACGACCGATCGTCCCCATACTAGCTCCTCGTGACAGGAGCAAATGAGCGCCGATCAACGAGCGGTCTCGATCGGTGCTCATTGCACCGGCCAAACTAGTAATATAGGATCCGATATGGGCCGTGTAGATGAGCGCCGATCAATATGGCAGCTCGTTGATCAGCGCTCGTTTGCTCCTTTCACAACTATGTTGCTATGTATGGGGACGAGCACTCGTTATTCCGATCGCTCGTCCCCATACATTTCTATGTCGAAACACGTCTCCGTTTACATGGGGAGATGTGCTGCTGAGAACAATAATTGTATCGTTTTAAATGCAGAAACGATCCTGTTTACACAAGGCAATTATCGGGAAAAAGCGTTTTGTGAAGGCTCGTTTGCCCAATAATCGGCCGATGTAAAAGGGCCCTTAGGGTGGATTCACACACAGTGTTTTTAGGAAACCACATTTTTTTGCGGCAAAAAAACAAAACACTGTGGTCCAATGTTATCTTGAAGTCAATGGGGAAATATAAAACTCCCTACATGCATGCTGTTTTTTTTTTTTTAGGTGCCATTGCTTTTTATATAAAATTTGAGTTTTTTTGGGGTCAGTGGCGGTTTTACTAAATTGCAGCAAGCCTGGCTTTCAGGTTTTTTGCAATATTCAGTAGCATTTTTGTCCCATAGCATTTTTTATGGTGTTTTTTAGGGGAAAAAAAGCGTGCGTTGTAAAGTGGAATCTTTGCATCATATGATTTGCAATGTAAAAAATGCCTCCTAAAAACACAAGTAGTAAAACACACTATTAGCAAAAAACGCATGTATTATTTTTCAAAAATAATAGGAGGCCTAAGGCCCTGCCCTGTTCACACAATTTTTTGCAGGAAGATTTTGAGCTGCCTTCGTTTGTTTTTTTTTAATGCATTTTTGGACCGCAGCTATTGAATATAATGCAAGGATTGTGGCGCAAAAAAACTCTGTGAAAGACGCTCAGACAAAAGTGGCGCAGGTTTTTTCTGCCTGCCATTGATTTTAATGGGAGATTAGAGGCGGAAACCGTGGCAAGAAATAAGACGCCGCTTTTTTTTCCTGCGAGCGACTGAAAATGCCTCTGCCTTCTATTGAAATCAATAGGGGAAGCGATTTTGGCAGTTTTTTTACGCAGATTCCCACACGGTTTCTGCCTCAAAATCAGTGCCAGCAAACTCAGTGTGAACGGACTCGAAAAGGTGTTTTGGACGCTTATGGAAAACACAGAAAAGTACCCTCTATGCGTGTAAATGTTCCCCAAATGATGCCACCATAGTTCAGGAATAGATACAGTGGATCTAGAAAGTCTACACACACCCGTAAAAAATGCCAGTTTTTGTCATGTTACAAAATCAGTACAAGACGAATAATTTGAATAAAATAATTTTTTCCACCTTTAACCCTTTCCCTCCTCAGCCATTTTTCGGATTTTCACTTTTGTTTTTTCTTCCCCGTCTTCCAAAAGCTATAATTTTTAAATTTTTTCGTCAATATAGCCATATGAGGGCCAAGTTGTAGTTTTTGAAGGCACCATTTACTGTACCGCATAATGTACTGGGAAGCGGAGAAAAAATTTGTGGGGCGAAATGCAGAAACAGCGATTACGCCATATTTTGGGGGGGGGGGGGGTTTGTTTTTACAGCGTCCATCAGGCGGTAAAAACTATATATTCACCTTATTCTACAGGTTGCTACGATTACGGCGATACCAAATTTACATGTTTTGTTTTAGGATTTACCACTATTTGCTAAATAAATGTAAAAAATTGTGTCGCTATATTGTGAGAGCGATAATTCTTAAATTTTTCCATCAATTTAGCGGTGTGAGGGCTTAAATTTTGCAGGGCAAGGTATGGTTTTCACCAATTTGCGTGTTTTATGCCATTCACCAGGCAGGTTAAACAACACTATATTGTGATAGTTCGGACTTTTACTTTTTCTCAGTTATGTTAAATTTTATTTTCTTTAACATTGATTTAGGAAAAAAGAATCCCCCTAGGGGATTTGAAGCAGCGATCGTTGGATCGCTTGCACAATATACTGCAATACTAATGTATTGGAGTATATGGTGATTCTGAAAGTCTCCTTTGAAGCCCTGCCAGAGGCCACCAGGCGGCCATAACAACCATTGTAACCAGCCGATTGTGCCACGTGGGGGGGGGGGGGGGGGGCGCGATGGCGTGTTTGAGGGGCCGCCCCCCTGACTAACTATTTAAATGCAGCGGTCGCAATTGACCGCGGCATTTAAGGTGTTAAACAGGCGGAATCAAAGTGATCTTTGATTCCGCCCGTTGCAGTGAGGGTCGGCTGTATTACACAGCCGTCACCCGCTGTGTATGGACCCTATACTTCCCTCTTAACCCTCATCACTTATGTGATAATAGGTTAAGGGGTGAATGTGACCCATAATCTGTACAATTCCATTGAAAAACAGACTGAAATCATTTAGAGGGGAAAAATAAAAAACAAAAATTATGTGGTTGCATAAGTGTGAACACCCGCTTATAATTGGGGGATGTGGTTGTGTTCAGAATTAGCCAATCACATTTGAACGCATGTTAAATAGTAGTCAGTACACAGCTGCCATTATTTAACGTGATTCTGAGTAACCCCATAAAAAGTTCAGCTGTTCTATTAGGATTTTCCTGACATTTTCTTTGTTGCATGCGACAGCAAAAGCCATGGTCCGTAAAGAGCTACCAACACATCAAAGGGATCGGATTGTTGAAAAGCATCAGTCAGGAGAAAGGTACCAAAGAATTTCCAAGGCATTAGATAGATATACCATGGAACACAGTGAAGACTGTCATCAAAAAGTGGATTACATTTGGAACAACAGTGACATTACCAAGAATTGGACGTCCCTCAAAACTTGATAAAAAGACAAGATGGAAATAGGTCGGGGAGGCTACCAAGAGGCCTACAGCAACATTAACTCCTTAACGCCGAAGGACGGATATATCCGTCCTCTGCAGCTGCTAGTTCGCGCAGGAGGACGGATATATCCGTCCTGTAATCGTGCGGGTACTGAGACTGTACCCACGCGATCAGCGGCAGGAGCACGGCTGTTATACACAGCCTGGCTCCTGCTGCAACTGCCGGAATCGAAGCGCGCGCCGATTCCGGCAGTTTAACCCATTAAATGCCGCTGTCAATAGTGACAGCGGCATTTAATGTGTTTGACATAGGGGGGAGCTCCCTCTGTCACCCGATCGGCGCCCCCGCAAACAAATCGCGGGTCGCCGTCGGGTTTCCATGACAGCCGGGGGTCTAACAAAGACCCCCAGGTCTGCCTTCAGCATCTGCCTGTTAGGCGATGCCGGAGGCATGACCTAACAGGTTGCCTGTCAGTTTTACACTGACAGGCAATAATGCTTTGGTATACGAAGTATACCAAAGCATTATATATGCGATCGGCACATCGCATAGTGAAGTCCCCTGGTGGGACTAAAAAAAAAAATGTAAAACAGTTAAATAAAGTTTGTGAAAAAAAATAAATAATAATTACCCCGTATTTTCCGGACTATAAGGCGCACCGGATTATAAGGCGCACTGTGTTCGGTCCGGTACTTGCGGCCGAAATACGTCCGTCAATTACGGACGTAAATAGTGTGTGTGCACATACCCTTATTGGCAAGCACAGCAGTCAGACATTTTTTGTAGTTGATGATGAGGTTTGCACACATGTTAGATGGAATTTTGGCCCACTCCTCTTTGCAGATCATCTGTAAATCATTAAGATTTCGAGGCTGTCGCTTGGCAACTCGGATCTTCAGCTCCCTCCATAAGTTTTCGATGGGATTAAGGTCTGGAGACTGGCTAGGCCACTCCATGACCTTAATGTGCTTCTTTTTGAGCCACTCCTTTGTTGCCTTGGCTGTATGTTTCGGGTCATTGTCGTGCTGGAAGACCCAGCCACGAGCCATTTTTAATGTCCTGGTGGAGGGAAGGAGGTTGTCACTCAGGATTTGACTGTACATAGCTCCATCCATTCTCCCATTGATGCGGTGAAGTAGTCCTGTGCCCTTAGCAGAGAAACACCCCAAAAACATGTTTCCACCTCCATGCTTGACAGTGGGGACGGTGTTCTTTGGGTCATAGGCAGCATTTCTTTTCCTCCAAACACGGCGAGTTGAGTTAATGCCAAGGAGCTCAATTTTAATCTCATTGACCACAGCACCTTCTCCCAATCACTCTCAGAATCATCCAGATGTTCATTTGCAAACTTCAGACAGGCCTGTACATGTGCCTTCTTGAGCAGGGGGACCTTGCGGGCACTGCAGGATTTGAATCCATTACGGCGTAATGTGTTACCAATGGTTTTCTTGGTGACTGTGGTCCCAGCTGCCTTGAGATCATTAACAAGTTCCCCCCGTGTAGTTTTCGGCTGAGCTCTCACCTTCCTCAGAATCAAGGATTCCCCACGAGGTGAGATTTTGCATGGAGCCCCAGATCGATGTCGATTGACAGTAATTTTGTATGTCTTCCATTTTCTTACTATTGCACCAACAGTTGTCTCCTTCTCACCCAGCGTGTTACTTATGGTTTTGTAGCCCATTCCAGCCTTGTGCAGGTCTATGATCTTGTCCCTGACATCCTTAGAAAGCTCTTTGGTCTTGCCCATGTTGTAGAGGTTAGAGTCAGACTGATTAATTGAGTCTGTGGACAGGAGTCTTTTATACAGGTGACCATTTAAGACAGCTGTCTTTAATGCAGGCACCAAGTTGATTTGGAGCGTGTAACTGGTCTGGAGGAGGCTGAACTCTTAATGGTTGGTAGGGGATCAAATACTTATTTCTCTGTGCAAAATGCAAATAAATATATATAATTTTGACTATGTGATTTTATTTTTTTATATAATCTATCTCTCACTGGTAAAATTAACCTAGCCTAAAAATTCTAGACTGTTCATGTCTTTGACAGTGGGTAAACTTACAAAATCAGCAAGGGATCAAATACTTATTTCCTTCACTGTATGTGTACTTTATCTCAGGTCTCACTGTTCTTAGGCTGCTCATATATGCACCACACCATATATACTGTACATTGTATACAAGCAATGCACCATATCTTGGTTTTATTTTTCAGTTTATTTAATAAAAATAAGAAAATAGAGAAAAAAGGGCATTTAAAAAATACAAATCTGAGGGTACATCTGCAGCCTTTGTAAAATATAAAGAGCTTAATAAAATCTGTAAAAATGTAATAAAATTAGCAAAAATACAAAATGAAAGGCAGGTGGCAAAGGATAGTAAAACAAATCCCAAAAAATTCTTCAAGTATATAAATGCTAAAAAGCCAAGGTCTGAACATGCAGGACCCCTAGATAGTGGTAATGGGGAGTTGGTCACAGGGGATCAAGAGAAGGCAGAGTTACTAAATGGGTTCTTTAGCTCTGTATATACAACAGAAGAAAGAGCAGCCGATGTAGCCGGTGCCAGTGCTGTTAATACATCAGTTGATATAATGAATTGGATGAATGTAGATATGGTCCAAGCTAAATTAAATAAAAGTGCACAAGGCCCCGGGACCAGATGGGATACACCCTAGAGTTCTTAAGGAGCTTAGTTCAGTTATTTCTGTCCCCCTTTTCATAATATTCAGAGAATCTCTAGTGACTGGTATAGTGCCAAGGGACTGGCGCAGGGCAAATGTGGTGCCTATTTTCAAAAAGGGCTCTAGATCTTCCCCGGGTAATTATAGACCAGTAAGCTTAACATCCATCATGGGGAAAATTTTTGAGGGGCTATTGAGGGACTATATACAGGATTATGTGACAATAAATAGCATTATAAGGGACAGCCAGCACGGTTTTACTAAGGACAGAAGTTGTCAAACTAACCTAATCTGTTTTTATGAAGAGGTGAGCAGAAGCCTAGACAGAGGGGCCACTGTGGATTTAGTGTTTTTGGACTTTGCAAAGGCATTTGACACTGTCCCTCATAGACGTCTAATGGGTAAATTAAGGACTATAGGTTTAGAAAATATAGTTTTGTAATTGGATTCAGAATTGGCTCAAGGACCGTATCCAGAGAGTTGTGGTCAATGACTCCTACTCTGAATGGTCCCCGGTTATAAGTGGTGTACCCCAGGGTTCAGTGCTGGGACCACTATTATTCAACTTGTTTATTAATGATATAGAGGTTGGGATTAATAGCACTATTTCTATTTTTGCAGATGACACCAAGCTATGTAATATAGTTCAATCTATGGAAGATGTTCATGAATTGCAAGCGGATTTAAACAAACTAAGTGTTTGGGCATCCACTTGGCAGATGAAGTTTAATGTAGATAAATGTAAAGTTATGCACCTGGTTAGGAACAACCTGCATGCATCATATGTCCTAGGGGGGAGCTACACTGGGGGAGTCACTTGTTGAGAAGGATCTGGGTGTACTTGTAAATCATAAACTAAATAACAGCATGCAATGTCAATCAGCTGCTTCAAAGGCCAGCAGGATATTGTCGTGTATTAACCCGTTAGTGACCGCCAATATGCCTTTTAACGGCGGCCACTAACGGGCTTTATTCTGATGCATATGCCTTTTTACGGCACTGCATCAGGATAAAGTAAACAGAGCAGGGAGCGTCAAATCTCCCTGCTCTCAGCTGCTAGTGGCAGCTGAGGGCTGGGAGCGTCCCTGCTCTGCCGGGTGAGATCGATATTAGTATCGATCTCACCTGTTTAACCCCTCAGATGCGGTGCGCAATAGCGTGCACCGCATCTGAGTGGTTTTGGAGAGAGGGAGGGAGCTCCCTCTCATCCCACCGACACCCGGCGATAACATCGCCGAGTGTCTGTGTCTCTAATGGCAGCCGGGGGCCTAATAAAGGCCCCCAGGTCTGCCTGGAGCGAATGCCTGCTAGATCATGCCGGAGGCATGACCTAGCAGATGCCTGTCCGTTTTAAACGGACAGGCAGTAATACACTGCAATACAAAAGTATTGCAGTGTATTATAATAGCGATCGGAGAATCGCATATTATAGTCCCCTAGTGGGACTAGTAAAAAAGTGAAAAAAAAGTTTAATAAAGTAAAAAAAAAAAAATTTGAAAAAAAATGAAAAACCCAGCTTTTCCCCATACATAATGCTTTACTATTAAAAAAACAAAATAAAGTAAAAAAGTTACACATATTTGGTATCGCCGCGTCCGTAACGACCCCGACTATAAACCTATTACATTATTTAACCCGCACGGTGAACGCCGTAAAAAATTTAATAAAAAAACTATGGAAAAATTGCTGTTTTCTGTGAATCCTGACTTAAAAAAAATGTGATAAAAAGAGATCAAAAAGTCACATCTACTCAAAAATGGTACCAATAAAAACTACAAGTCTTCCCGCAAAAAAAAAGCCCTCATACGACCGCATCGGCGAAAAAAAAAACAACATTACGGCTCTTCAAATATGGAGACACAAAAACAAGTCATTTTGAAAAAAAAGCGTTTTTACTGTGTAAAAGTAGTAAAACATACAAAAACTATATAAATTTGGTATCGTTGCAATCGTAACAACCCGCTGAATAAAGTTATTGTGTTATTTATATCACACGGTAAACGCCGTTGATTTAAGACACGAAAAAGTGTGGCAAAATTTCAGGTTTTTTTCTATTCCCCCCCCAAAAAAAAGTTAATAAAAGTTAATCAATAAATAATATGTCCCCCAAAATGGTGCTATTAAAAAGTACAACTTGTCCCGCAAAAAACAAGACCTTATACGGCTATGTCGACGCAAAAATAAAAAGGTTATAGCTCTTGGAATGCGACGATGGAAAAACGTAAAAAATGGCTTGGTCATTAAGGTCTAAAATAGGCTGGTCATTAAGGGGTTAAAAGAGGCATGGACTCGCGGGACAAGGATGTAATATTGCCACTTTACAAAGCATTAGTGAGGCCTCATCTAGAATATGCAGTTCAGTTCTGGGCTCCAGTTCATAGAAAGGATGACCTGGAGTTGTAAAAAATACAAAGAAGAGCAACAAAGCTAATTAGGGGCATGGAGAATTTAAGTTATGAGGAAAGATTAAAAGAATTAAACCTACTTAGCCTTGAAAAAAGACGACTAAGGGGGGACATGATTAACTTATATAAATATATTAATGGCACATACAAAAAATATGGTGAAATCCTGTTCCATGTAAAACCCCCTCAAAAAACAAGGGGGCACTCCCTCTGTCTGGAGAAAAAAGGTTCAATCTGCAGAGGCGACAAGCCTTCTTTACAGTGAGAACTGTGAATCTATGGACTAGTCTACCGCAGGAGCTGGTCACAGCAGGGACAGTAGATGGCTTTAAAAAAGGGTTAGATAATTTCCTAGAACAAAAAAATATTAGCTCCTATGTGTAGAAATTTTTCCTTCCCTTTTCCCTTCCCTTGGTTGAACTTGATGGACATGTGTCTTTTTTCAGCCGTACTAACTATGTAACTATGTAACTATGTAAAATACTATGTAATAAGAGTCAAATTGATAATAGTCCATAGGGTTGCATTTTTTTTTTATATTTTACTATTATTTGGGAAAATTGCCCAGCCCTAATTTGAATGTTGCTCAACTAAAGGTAAGGATGGATTTTTTGGTTTTCATTAAGGGAAAATTATATCAGCATTTAAAGGTTTTTTTTTTCATTTGTTCTGGATCAACCAGGTTTAAAGTGGATCTGGTGCGCTTTTCGATACAGTAAAAATGAAAAAGGTATGCCAACTTGCACGGCCCAACGGAAACTCTTTTGGCCTCTCTCGGGTGAACGGGGAACTGTGGCTATATTCGGGGTTCGCTCTCGGAGTTTTCAAGGTGCATACGCAGAAAGTGATCACATAGTGTGATGTGAAAAAAATATTAGGGAATGGTTCCACTGTCATTCGTGCCAAAACGAATCATCCCTTTGACGTAACAAGACATACAGAAAAACAGATCTCTTGTATATGATGTGCCAGGTGCCTAATGCATGAACGTGTGGGGTTCTCCTGAGTGGGGAATGATCTTTGTAGCTGCTCTCTGTTCTAGATAATAGATAAGGGTCCTGATTGGATTTGAAAACTGGTTTACTCTTACCGGTAATTCCATTTTCAAGAACCACCACAACAGCGTCAGACCGGGAGGGGGCAGGAAGCAGTAACTTCAAAATGGCCCTTCACTATCACTGCTCCAGTGTCTTCTTGGACCTGACAGACCCTTTAGATATGCAACTTACAAACACATATCACTTTTTTTCTTTTTTAACACACCAACAAATAGCCAGCTTGTGTCAAAAATGAATCTATAATATTATAAACAAGTAGTGAGAAATTAGGTGGCGCTGTCATGGAGGTTCACGAAAATGGAATTGAAAGAGCAAACCAGTTTTTCCTAACGCACCACCACAACAGCAGCAGACCAGGAGATCTATCGGATCAATTACTGAGTTAGGGACCATAGCTGGTGAAGTTTTCTCCCGAAAGCCAAGGCTTTACTGGCAGCGACATCTAGCTTGTAGTGCTTAATGTATGCGGACATGTGATCTTGTTAAACGGTTGAGGACCGCCCTCTGTATATGTACGGCGCAGGTTTAAACTTGCTGCCCGAGCAATTGGGCAGCTGAATGCCTGGCAGTCTGAGACTTGCCAAGGACCCTGGATAGAAAACAGAAGCAGTATTCACTGGTTCTGTCTTCTCTGTACTCACATACACAGTGCCCATTGAGCGCTGCGAATGGAATAGATGCCGCTGCCTCTATTGAACCCATCAGTCATGTGACTGGTCACTGAATTGCCGGGATGACAGTAGTAAGAAATTGCTGATGGGTCTAACTAGACCCAGCACAGCCCTAACAGTAGCAATAGTCACTACAACAGGGTTGATTTCCCCATGCTGCATAGCATCAGTTACAGTGGAAAAGTATTGTTTTAAAAAAATAAAATAAAAAATAGTCAAAGTCGCCCAAAGTAAAAAAAATAAATAAAAAAATACACATAACCCCCCACAAAAACGTTCCTCTCGACAATAATTGTCGTAATGCTAGCCCTGACCTTAAAATAGACATCTAATAAACAGTGTCTGGTCCTGAATGCACCTTCAACCCTACTGAAGGTGATTTTTTTTAACACCGTAAGGGTATGTTCACACACAAACTCAAAAACGTCTGAAAATATGGAGCGGTTTCCAAGCGAAAACAGATCCTGATTTTCAGACGTTTTTTTTAAGCCACTCGCAATTTTCGCGGCGTTCTTCACGGCTGTTTTTGGAGCTTTTTTCAATAGAGTCAATGATAAAAATCTCCAAAAACGTCCCAAGAAATGTCCTGCACTTCTTTTTCATGGCCAATTTTTTTAAAAACCGCCCATCGGAACAGAACGCCGTTTTTCCCATTGAAATCAATGGGCAGATGTTTGGAGGCGTTCTGCTTCTGATTTTTTGGACGTTTTTCAGGCGTTTGCGGCCCGAGAAACAGCCGAAAATAGGCCGTGTGAACATGCCCTAATACAGAATCACATACATGCGTGTCATGGGAGGGTTCCCCCGTGAATTCCGACACGCATGTACAGTGGATATAAAAAGTCTACACACCCCTGTTAAAACGTCAGTTTTTACCATATAACAATGTCAGCACAAGATGAATAATTTCAGAACTTTTTCCACCTTTAATGTGACCCATAATCTGTACAATTCCATTGAAAAACAAAACTGAAATCTTTTAGGGTAGAAAAATAAAAATCAAATATAAATAATGTGGCTGCTTAAATATGCACACCCTTAAACTAATACATTATTGAATTACCCTTTGACTTTATGACAGCGTTCAGTCTTTTTGGGTAGAAGTCTATCAGCATGGCACATCTTGACTTGGCAATTGTTGCCCACTCTTCCTTGCAAAAACTCTCCAAATCTGTCAGATTGCGAGGGCATCTCCCCTGTAAAGCCCTCTTCAGGTCACCCCACAAATTTTCAATAAGATTCAGGTCTGGGCTCAGGCTGGGCCATTCCAAAACTTTGATCTTCTTCTGGTGAAGCCATTCTTTTGTTGATTCGGAGGTATGCTTTGGGTCGTTGTGCTGAAAGGTGAAATTCCTCTTCATCTTCAGCTTTTTAGCAGAGGCCTTCAGGTTTTGTGCCAATATTGACTGATATTTTGAACTGTTCAGAATTCCCTTCACCTTGACCTAAGCCCCAGTTGTAGCTGCAGAAAAACAGCTCCAAAGCATAATGCTGCCCCCACTATGCTTCACTGTGGGTATGGTGTTCTTTTGGCGATGTGCAGTGTTGGCTTTGCGCCAAATATACCATTTGGAATTATGGCCAAAAAGTTCAACCTTGGTCTCATCAGACCAGCACATGTTTTCCCACAAGCTTTGGGCAGTCTTGATGTAGGTCTCTGCAAAACATAGCCTGGCTTTGATGTTTTTCTTTGTTAGAAAAGGCTTTAGTCTTGCCACCCTACCCAGACATATGAAGAAAACGGGAGATTGCGGTCACATGCACTACACACACAGTACCTGCCAGAAAGTCCTGCAGCTCCTTTAATGTTGCTGTTGGCCTCTTGGCAGCCTCATGGACCAATGTTTGTCTTGTCTGTGGTCCATGGTATATCTAATGCCTATAATGCCTTGGAAATTTTTGTTACCCTTCTCCTGACGGATGCCTTTCAACAATCAGATCCCTTTGATGTGTGGATACATCGCATGCAACAAAGAAAATATGTCAAAGAAAATCTCAATAGAACAGCTGAACTTTATATGGGGTTACTCAGAATCACTTTAAATAATGGTAGCTGTGTACTGACTACTATTTAACATGTTTGAATGTGATTGAGTAATTCTGAACACAACCACATCCCCAATTACAAGAGGGTGTTCACACTTATGCAACCACTTTATTTTTGTTTTTTATTTTTCCCCTCTAAATGATTTCAGTTTGTTTTTCAATGGGTCACATTAAAGGTGGAAAAAGTTCTGAAATTATTCATCTTGTACGGACTTTGTTACATGACAAAAACGTGGCATTTTAACAGTGGTGTGTATACTTTTTAGATCTACTCTACGTAATGGTGATTTTGTGGGCACAGAAGCTGTGGCTGATAGCTGGGCTCCTGCTGCAACGGATGGGATTGGAGAATTGACCACGGCATTTAATTCCTTAAAGTGTAGCTAAATGTTTGACAAACTTCTGACATGTCAGAAGTTTGGATTGGTGGGGGTTCGAGCACTGAGACCCCCACCAATCTCTAAAACAAAGCAGCTGAAGCGCTCAGCCGCTTCAGGTCTGTTCGGCTTTTTACTCTTCAGGAGCAAAAGATTTATCATAATTATTTACGTCACAAACTAGCGTAAGTTATGGCACAACTGTACACTTGCAATCCCGTCTCAGACAGCCAAAAATCAGCAAAATGTATTAACCTGTTCCAGCACCACGATGTACTGTTGTGTCGTGGTGGGGGAGTTGATGTTTGGAGCAGGCATACCTGCAGAGTCCGCTCCGTATGCAGCGGGCGTCAGCTGCGTTTCACAGCTGACACCTGGGACTAACGGGCAGGAACAGCAGTCGCGCTGTTCCTGGCTGTTTAACCCCTTAGATGCTGGGATCAAGCACGATTGCAGCATCTAAGACGTTAGAAACAGGGGGACACCCTCCTCTGACAGCTCAAAATAAGCCCTCATACCGCCGGATCGCCTTAAAAATAAAAAATAAAGTTATGGCTCTCAGAATTAGGCGACAAAACACAAATTTTATTTTTAACAATTAGTTTCTTCCTTGAAAAAATAGTAAAACATTTAAAAAAAATATATATATAAATTTGGTATCGCCGTATTCATATTGACCGGTAGAATAAAGCCAACATGCCATTTTTACTGTACGCTGAAAGCCATAAAAACTTAACCGCTCAAATATCGAGGAATCAGTTTTTTTCCTATTCCACCCCACAAATAATATTTTCCCAGGTTCCCAATACATTATATGTAGAGATGAGCGAACCGGGACAACCGAACCCGGTTTCGGTCCGAACATCGCGAAATGTTCGGTTCGCAGCGAATCCGAACTTCACCGGGTTCGGCCGAACACGTTTTGACCGAACCCGGGCGGGCAGAAAAAACATTACAAAAATATTATACTAATCGGCAGCCACTTGTCCCTATCAATCACTGATAGAGAAAAGAGGCTGCTGATTAAAAATAAAATAAAAAGCATTTCATACGTACCCGGTCGTTGTCTTGGTGATGAGTCCCTCTTCTTCCTCCAGTCCGACCTTCTTTCCTGACGCGGCAGCCTGTGACTGACTGCAGCGGCAGCCTGTGACTGGCTGCAGCGGCCGCGGCAGCCTGTGACTGGCTGCAGCGGCCGCGGCAGCCTGTGACTGGCTGCAGCGGCCGCGGCAGCCTGTGACTGGCTGCAGCGGCCGCGGCAGCCTGTGACTGGCTGCAGCGGCCGCGGCAGCCTGTGACTGGCTGCAGTGGCCGCGGCAGCCTGTGATTGGATGCAGCGGCCGCCTGTGATCGGATGCAGCAGCCGCGGCAGCCTGTGATCGGATGCAGAGGCGGTCACGTGACGTGCGTGACCGCCACTACAGCCTGTGATTGGCTGCAGCGGCGACATGGATGAAACGTCATCGCTGGAGGCCGGACAGGAGGAATGTAAGTTTGAACGTATTTATATATATTTTATTACAATAAAATTGTATTTTCCGCGCGCCGAGCATGGTACTGTCAAGGTTGCTGAAAGAGTTAGTGCAGCCCATTAACTCTTTCAGCACCCTGGACAGTACCATGCTCGGCGCACGGAAATTACAGGTTCGGTCAGAACTAGTTCGGTCCGAATCGAACTTTTTCGTGAAATTCGGCGAACCAGCCGAACCGAACTTTTCATAAGTTCGCTCATCTCTAATTATATGGTACAATAAATAGTGCAGTGAAAAACAAGCCCTCTATGGCTTTAAGCGACAGAAAAATAAAGTTATGGCTTTTGGAAGGTGAGGAGGAAAAAATGAAAATGAAAATCCAGAAAACGTTTGTGATGGGAAGGGGTTAAGAGGTGTGTACCTCTTAATATAGTTGCCGCATTTACCGTTACCATATATTAGTATACATACTTATATTAGTCTTAATTAATCTTATAGTCACCAGAGTACCGTTTATAAAGTTACCCATTTTAGGTCTCTTATATGGGTTCAAATGGACCCAGGGTTAAATTAGTCAGTGCAATATTCAGCTCCTAGGTCGGAATTAGGTTCCTAATCCTTGGTTTTAATCTATCTGCCCACTGCAGAAAATGTATTACCTAGGAAAGATCTGCCAGCTTTATATCACATACTGAACTAAGGGCCGCTATTAATACCCCAAGTGTACTGGGACAAAGGCCTTTCTCAAGACCTACTTTGGAAAAACCTAGGGTAAATGTGTTCTTTCTAAAACCCCATTGTTCTCATCGCACCAGGAGATTTTATTGTATTAATGACATTATTTGATAATCCTTTTCCCCCATATTTTCCTTTCGTCATCCAGGCAGCCAAGTATAACCTTTGCACCGGAGTCACTGGGCTCCAAGTCAATGTCCACAGATCTTCCAAGGCTAGGTTTTTTTAGGATCAGGAACCAGGATTTTTCTGTCCAACAAGGGGCCACCACTAGCTGAACCTTCCTTAGGACTTTTGAAATCAAGTCCCATTTTTGAGCCAGAGCATCTACTCCCAGGGAATTTTCTTTGGAGTTTAGAGAAAAGTTGTTTTCCAGCTATGCATTGTAATTTATGGTTGACTGACATGTTGTAGTAGGAATAAGGCATAAACACCCCTTGTTTGACATTACCAGTAGGACTTATTGTCTCCATTTTGAACTTTATTAGGAAATTTAAGGTTTATTATGAGGCGAATCTTTCAATTTAATGACTAAGAATATGGTGGAATAGAAGAACCCTCTCCCCATTCTTGTGCAGGGACTTGTAACAATACCTGCATCTTTAGTAGATCCAAAACTATTGAACAAAAAAAAAATCCCTAACCTTTCCAATCTACTCTTGGAATTACGAAAGGGAAAATGATAGGATTTGGAATTAGAACAAAAATTTATTTTAAACTTTCTTTTCTTCTGGAAATGTAGGTGTGTTTTTTTTTAAATTCAGCAGGCTTTCATCAAAATAGTTTCCAGATTCGGCCCAAACAAGTATTCAATACGAAAAGGGTTACCCCCGCAGCTTAACCTAAGGGTATGTTCACACTACAGCGTCCGTAACGGCCGAAATTACAGCCGCAACGGCATGTGCAGGCGCTTGAACGCCGCGTCCATTACGGACGTAATTGGCGCTGCTTTTCATTGGAGTCAATGAATAACGGCTCCAATTACGTCCAAAGAAGTGACAGGACACTTCTTTGACGCGGGCGTCTTTTTTATGCCCCGCCTTTTGACAGCAGGGCGTAAAAAAAATGACCGTCTGAACAGAACATCGTAAGACCCATTCAAATGAATGGGCAGATGTTTGCCGACGCTATTGAGGCGCATTTTCGGAAGTAATTTGGGGCTAAAACGCCCGAATTACGTCCGTAAATAGTGTGTGTGAACATACCCTTAGAAGCCACATCTCCTGACCAAGAATTGAAGGGGTTTCCAGTAATAAGAAATTGATGACCTGACCTCAAGATAGGCCATTAATATCTGATCAGTGGGGAACCGACTCATGCGAGCGCTGCTTCCCCTTCACTTCTGTCACTGCTCATACTGTGAATCGCCGACACACTTGTAGCGGCGGTTCACAGTATTTACAGCCATTCACTTGAATGGGAGAAGGCTGTGAATACTGTGAACCTACGCTACAAGTGTGTTGGCGATTCAAAGTATGAGCAGGTAAGGAATGAAGGGGAAGCAGCGCTCGAATGAGCTCCGTGGCCCTTTCAAAACAGCTGAACGTCGGGTACCTTGAGTCGGACCGCCACCGATCAGATCATGAGGATAGGCCATCAATTTCCTGACTCTTGACTGAAAAACCCCTTTAAGCTATAATGCCAAGAAAAAAAAAAATCTTCCAGATCACCAGTGTCTGCCCGGGTTCCATGCAAAGACCCCGCTCAGGCCCCATGCACACGACCGTAAAAATTCTCCGTAATTGCGGACCGTGATACAGTCCACAATTATAGAACCATTCAGATAGAACTGTGTCGGTAATTACGGAGCATGTCAGTTTTTTAGTCTTTTACAGGCCGTACTCCCATACAAGAATAGGACAGGTTCTCTAATAATTTTTTCAGCATGGACACCCATCCGTAAAAATACGGAATGGTGTCCGTGGCCTATAGAAATGAATGGGTCCGTAATTACAGATGAAAAATGCGATCGTGTGCAGGGGGCCTAAAATAAAAGAAAATATGGTCCAGCGATCCACTTGACAATATTTGGACTTTATTAGAAAAGTATTTCATAAATCAACAGGCATGGTAAAGTTTAGAAACGAGGGCGCTGAATTCTCAGATGACGCTTCGAAAATCTAACGCTTTAAAAAAAATAAGGAGAGGAGTCTATTATCTGGTCATCGGCCGAAATTTCATGGAGGTAGAATTCCAATTAGGAAAAACAATTTTTTTTTACATTTTACGATTAAGGTAGTTTCGACATTAGGCTTAGGGCACGTCCCCACCGTGCGGAATTGCCACGTTTCTTCCGGCCGGAATTTCGTACGGGGAAAAAAAAAAAAGCAGTAGCAGCATAGTGGATGAGATTTAACATATCTCATCCACATGCTGCGTAAAAATTCAGAGCAGAAATTGACCTGCGGTACGTATTTTTCGGATGGCAGCATGTCAATTCCTGCTGCGGAAAGTGGCCAGAATTGCTGCGTTTTTCAGAGGAGATGTCTCCATCTCCTAACATTGTGAAAAAAGCATCAAAATACGCACCATTTTCTGCCGTAAAAACTGTAGGAAATGGTGCGTTTTTACCGCAGCGGAATGTCTGCCTTTTTCAACGGAATTGCTGTAGAAATTTTTTAGTAGCCATCGTGGACTTAAATAATTGATCTGTATCTTCTGACGCAAAAAAAAATAAAAAATTGTGAGTCAAAGGATTCTTCCTCACTTTCACAATATCTCGTATGATAGAGGACATTTCCTCCTCTTCCTCAGATGAGCATGACAAACTGACCACCTCTTTTTTCAATTTACAACTAGAAGTACTGGCTCCAGACACAGATGTTTTTATTTTTCCATTAAGCCAGGATCACACACAGAGTGTTAATGCAGTTTTTAGCACAGTTTACCACGCGGTATACGTTTATTTTGCGGGCTCCCACAGGATTGAATAGCAAAGGAAACCATGTTATTCCATTCTAAAAAAAAAAACATAAAACGTTATACTGATATATACCAGCCCGATGGAGGCTAAGAGGACACTTTTTTGGCCTCCGTCAGGCTAATGGAGCCCTATGGACACGTTTAGCGTGTACGTAGGGAGCTTACCCAACGAACACGCTAAACGTAGGGCCCAAACGTGATGTGAACAGGACCTTACTTACCAGACCTCAGATCGGAGGACATCACTGCTTTGAATCGGTCACCAAACTGAAGTATGACCAGGAGCCAATAGAGAGTGACTGCCCTCAGCATCTCCAATCACCGCTGCGGCCCGTCCAATACCTAGCAGAGAAGAAGTAGCTGCATGCGAGAGGCCACCACTGATGACATCACCCACCGGAGCCAACTTGAATTTCACCTCTGGCTGAACTCATTTGCCCAAAGCAAGCCCAGCAAAATAGCGCCTTCTTCTGCCTTACTACCACGGAAAGGACAGGAAGACACTGGAACGGTGATGGAGAATGATGGAGAATGAGGACCCTCTGTTACTGCCTCTTGTCCCTGCCTGGTGAGAGGAGGATTATCTGATGTGGTGCGGTCGTGAGGAGGAAAAATGGGTTTTCTAAACCTGACAAACGGTTCAAGTTACAATTTACGCCTACTGTGGCATAACCTATATGTATTTATATGCATTTTTTGCAGTGCGGAAGAGGTGTGGCTTTGAACTGTACCACTTTTGGTACGTCTGAATGGACTCTACAGGTATCATATAACCATAGGTTAGGCTGGATGTATTGACAATTTTATGAAGTTACAGTTATGCAATTTTTTTAACAAATCTCATACACGATCATTCACCGAGTGCAGCCATTTTTCACATCATACTTAAAGTGTTTGTCTGGTTTCAGCAAATAAAATTTTATTTTTTTGTATTATGAAAAGCTATACAATTTTCCAATATACTTTCTGTATCAATCCGAAACGGTTTACAAGATCTCTGCTTGCGGTCATTCAACAGAAACCTCCAATGTTTACTTCCAGTGGATAGAAATCTGTCCTGGTCATGTGATGGTCACACAGCTGCACGGCTCAGATCTGCGTCCTGTAACAAGCCGTCTAGCTGTGTGTCCATCACATGACCAGAATAGATTTTTAGCCACCCTTAGGCCGGATTCACACGAGCGTATCTCACGTCCGTTACGCTCGTTAAAACAACAGACATCACACGGCCCTATGCAATTCAATGGGGCCATTAAGTGTTTTTCACGCAGCATGTCCGCTGCATGAAACTCACTGCATGTCCTATTCTTGTGTGTTATTTGAGCATCACGCACCTATTGAAGTCAATGTGTGCATGAAAAAAAAATGGGCAGCACACGGACGTTATCCGTGTGCTGTCCGTGTTTTTCACGCACCAGTTGCTAAAGAAATGATGAGGAAAAAATAAAACACCTTCAGTTTCTTTTGCGGACGTAAAAAATGTGTGACATACGCGCGTAAAAAAACGCAAACGTGCACCGTACACGGATGCCACTCGGAACTGCAACGCAGGAAAAACACTGCATTTTTTACGCACGCAAAATGGATACGTTCGTGTGAATAAGACCTTAGGATAAGTTCACACAGAGTGGACACGCTACTTAAAGGTACACAGCGTATGCGCCCTAGCAGCCGCAGGTAATTTCGGCCAAGAAACCGCACCAAATAGTGGTGCACTTTTTCGCCCGAAATGTCCGCTGCGGGAATAAAAAAAAAAAAAGTGCATACTTACCCTCTGATGTTTTGTCGACTGGCCTCCTGGGATGACGTTTCATCCCATGTGACTGCTGCAGCGGTCACATGGGATGAAACGTCATCCCAGGAGGCCGGCCCGCAGAACGTCAGAGAGTAAGTATAAGGTTTTTTTATTTTGCCGAGTTGCGATTTTTGCAGTGTAATCGCTGGGATTCCGCCACAAAAGTCGCAACACTAGACTGTTGCAGGTTTTAGATCCACATTGAATTCAATGGGGAAAACCTGCAACAAAACACTGGTGATTTCGCAACCACAATTGACATGCTGCGGCTTAAAAACCGCACCGCAGGTCAATTTGCATGTGGAATCTCCGCATATCATGTACGCAGCGTGTGGATGAGATTTCTTGAAAGGTCATCCACTCCTCTTCTACTGTATTATGCTGCGGATTTGCTGCAACAAAATACGTTGTGGAAAATCTGCAGTGTTTACACCACGCGTGGACTAGCCTTTAGTATACGTTTGTTTTTTTCCTGAGTTGAGATTTTTGCGGCGGAAGCGCAGCTTTTCCGCCCCAAAAATCGCAACATTTGGTATTCGTTGCGGGTTTTACCTCCTCATTAAATTCAATGGGGAAAACCTGCGACAAAAAAGCAGCGATTACGCAAATACAATTAACATGCTGCAGAGTAAAAAGAAAAACGCACCGCAGGTCAATTTCTGAGCCTTTTTTCCTGCTTATTTACGCAGCGTGTGGATGAGATTTGTTCAAATCTCATCCACTCTAATGCTACGGATTTTCTGCGCTAAATCCGTTGCGGAAAATTTGCAGTATTTATGCTATGTGTGTACACGGTCTTAGGCCTGGTTTACACGAGCGCGTGCGTTTTGCACACACAAAAAACGCAGCGTTTTGCCTGCGCAAAAAGGCACATAACCGCTCCGTGTGTCATCAGCGTGTGATGCGCGGCTGCGTGATTTTCGCGCAGCCGCCATCATTATGACACTCCGTTTGGATGTTTGTAGACAGAAAAGCACGTGGTGCTTTTCTGTTTACATTCAGAGTTTGACAGCTGTTGCGCGAATCACGCAGTTCGCACGGAAGTGCTTCCGTGCTGCATGCGTGGTTTTCACGCACCCAATGACTTCAATGGGTGCGTGATGCGCAAACAGCGCACAAAGAAAGGACATGTCGTGAGTTTTTTTCAGCGGACTCACGGACTGTCTGCATGCCCCCATAGACTAATATAGGTGCGTACGACACGCGTGAAAAGCACGCGTGAAAAGCACGCACGTATATCACGCTCGTGTAAACGAGGCCTTACAGTCAGGACATACAAAACTTTCTTACATGCACCCTATGACAATTCTGCCTCAATTTGAAGATGATCAGTGAGTGTGTATGAGGGGATGTTTAGGGGATTCCTGGAAGAACGCGCCTTTATGTCAAGTCCAGGAAGTGTTGTCATGTGTTTTAGAGTGGACATTGTGCATTCAGAACACGTTGTGGATGGGATGTAACGGAGAAAGTAACAAACTCCTTGCCCTCTGCATGATCGCTGCCCCCTTCCCTGATTTTAGCCTTTGGGCCACTATTACTATGAAGTATGGTGCCCCTTTAATACCAATGGGGGGGGGGGGATATCAACAGGTTTCCGTTGCGCTAAAATTTGAAACTTTTAAATTTTCTCGCCACTTTCCACATATATATTTTCCAGCGTAAGTTAGTTTGATGTGCCTGCCTTAATATATTTCCCCCATTGATTATAATGGAGAAGGGGATGAACATAAGCAATTAACTGCTGCTACATCTTCTGTATGGAGTACGGGACGGAACTCACCAGCTACAAGGCACTTGGCTGCCAGCTTCACCATGGCTCCAGCGCTGTCTTACCACCAGATACCGGCACCTTTCTTGCTGCTTTTCTTAATATCTTTGTAAGTTGTGATTTATGATACCGACAACACACCCGATGGACTAATCTACTCCAGATACTAAAAGCAGAGACGCTCTAGCTACCATAGCAACAAAAACGAGGGTTTAAAGACCTTTGATGACGTCATGGCCATGTGATCAGTCACATGTGTAGGAGGAGTCAGGCTCTGGACTGAGCTTTTCAACGAGGTAAATGCAAGTGTAGTGGGTAAAGAACCTTTGGTGATGTCAAGACCATGTGATCATCAATGGAATGTGTGGGAGGAGCTATGCTCTGTTGTAGTGATATAGTAGTGAAATGGAAACTTCAGTAAAACAGGATTTTATTCTTCATGAGAAGTGGTTATATGCTGTGTCATGTATTGTGATGATAAGACTGTGCTGTATCACAACTATGTATATGTCAAATGCTTGCAGCAGAGCTGTGTGTGTACTCAGTGTGCAGCAGAGCTGTGTGTGTAATGTGTGTGCAATAGAGCTGTGTATAGGGTCATCCTGGGAAGCTATATGTTTGTGATGGGCATGTGTGATTTGTATACGCATCTGTGTACTGGACATACAGCAGGGGGGGGGGGGTGTGTGTGTGTGTGTTTACCTGTAATAGGCAAGCAGCATAGCCACGTGTAAAGAGCCTCGTAGATGTGTCCGCACTTATGTAAATTTGTTATTAAATAGAGTAGATTTAATTGAGTAGATTTCCCATTATATCAATTCAGTACAATATCGCGATATGCTAGCGCAACCCTTGGCCGGCTGCAACTCACATCACAACCACTGGGTGGCCACACAGCATAGACATCTTGTGGGAGGGATTCATGTACCATCAAAAAAGCATCTTGTAGGCCAATTCTATTATTGATGTGTTGATGGGTAGTTTTGACAATCTTTTTGCAGAAAGAATTTTCCCAATATAGGCTTCCAATTTTGGTTGGTGCATACTGAGCAACTTTTGAGAAGTGATAACTGGGAGATCCCTAGAAGGGATGTATTAAGTGGCACAAGAAGCGCAACATTTTTTTTATTTTACATATGCCCGCTCATTTTTTCTAAGGCTATATCGTCCTTTAAAAGTTGTACTGAGTTAGAATACATTTAGATAATATTGTATTCTATAGAAGGCCAAAAGTATTTACTTGACTGGCATTGCCAGATTTCGCGTGATAAAGTACCAATATGTGAGCGGTACCTCCAGCTTAATTTATCGACTGATAAACCCATTTGATGCAATAGTTGTGGTCTTCTACCAACCTATTAATAACTTACAGTGATTTTGCAGTAATCACACACATTGTTAGAAGCTGTGTGAGTGTGATAAAATGAAAGCTTTCTATTCCTCTGTTAGTTTTGTGCATAACTTTATCGCCCATGAGATGAGGGCCCGTGGATAAAGAAGCTTTGTCACCAAGGCATTTGACATAGGGCTATACCATGGAGCCGAGTCTGATAGGCCCGCATGTATTCACCCTTTAACCCTTATACATGGATATGGACTTCACTGCTGGGGAACACCAGGTTGCTACCCCCAGAGTAGTCTCCTTAGGTGACGAACAACGTAAATAGGTGCAGTACTAAATCAATAGACAGTATACAGGTATAGCAAAGATCAGGGTAGGCGGCCAGTGGCGGATCATCATTAGGGCAGTTCGGGAGGCCGCCTGGGCCCCAAGGCTCCCAGGGGGCCCATGGCCACCTGAACCGCACCTAACCGCACGAGCCCCTTCATGGCCAGTGGTGTCGCTAGCACAGGAGGGGGCCTTGGTGCTAGTCCTCAGGATGTAGATACAAATGAATACTATTGGCATCAGGCTACGTTAGGCCTGCAGCCTATAAGGCTATGGGAAGATTCCCTGCGCAGGTCGGTATGATGACGTCACTGTATCACGCTGGTCTGCGCATGCATCCCGACTGGAGCCTGTGCAGCGCTCTGTCCATTGCGGAAACAGGGCAAGGTAAGTACAATATAGTCACATAGTCACATAGTTAGTACGGTTGAAAAAAGACACATGTCCATCAAGTTCAACCAAGGGTCGGGAAAAGGGAAGGTAAAAATTTCTACACATAGGAGCTAATATTTTTTTGTTCTAGGAAATTATCTAAGCCTTTTTTAAAGCGATCTACTGTCCCTGTTGTGACCAGCTCCTGTGGTGACTATTCCATAGATTCACAGTTCTCACAGTAAAGAAGGCTTGTCGTCTCTGCAGGTTGAACCTTTTTTTTCTCCAGACGGAGAGTTGTTTTTTGAGGGGGTTTTGCATGGAACAAGATTTCACCATATTTTTTGTATGTGCCATTAGTATATTTATATGTTAATCATGTCCCCCCTTAGTTGTCTTTTTTCAAGGCTAAATAAGTTTAATTCTTTTAATCTTTCCTCATAACATAGATTCTCCATGCCCCTTATTAGCTTCGTTTCTCTTTGTATTTTTTCCAATCCCAGGGCATCCTTTCTATGAACTGGAGCCCAGAACTGAACTGCATATTCTAGATGAGGCCTCACTAATGCTTTGTAAAGTGGTAATATTACATCCCTGTCCGGCGAGTCCATGCCTCTTTTAATACACGACAATATCTTGCTGGCCTTTGAAGCAGCTGATTGACATTGAATGTTGTTATTTAGTTTATGATTTACAAGTACACCCAGATCCTTCTCAACAAGTGTAGCTCCCCCTAGGACATATGATGCCTGCAGGTTGTTGGTACCCAGATGCATAACTTTACATTTATCTATGTTAAACTTAATTTGCCAAGTGGACGCCCAAAAACTTAGTTTGTTTAAATCTGCTTGCAATTCACGAACATCTTCCATAGACTGAAGATTCCTACATAGCTTGGTGTCATCTGCAAAAATAGAAATAGTGCTATTAATCCCATCCTCTATATCATTAATAAATAAGTTGAATAAAATATTCCCATGCGTATTTTATATTTGTTTAGGACTGTACCAATTCCCGTCCCGGTGTCCTTTCGCAATAAATTACAAACTATATTGAATAAATATACCTGGAATGGGCGGAGGGCTCGAATAAACTGCTCAACGTTATCTAAACCAACTGATAGCGGGGGGATGGGTGCTCCTGATCTTAAAAAATATAATTATGCCACCGTGTTGGACCAACTAAAATTTTGGTGGCCTTCAACCTCGCAGAAGCGATGGGCTTCTATAGAGATGACGCTTTTAGGGGGCCCTTTAATATCTCTTTTACACACCCAAACAGCCACCCCTGTCTGTATGCTGCCACATGTAACTTTACATTTATCTACATTGAACTTAATTTGCCAACTGGATGCCCAAACACTTAGTTTGTTTAAATCCGCTTGCAATTCACGAACAACTTCCATAGACTGAACTATATTACATAGCTTGGTGTCATCTGCAAAAATAGAAATAGTGCTTTTAATCCCAACCTCTATATCATTAATAAATAAGTTGAATAATAGTGGTCCCAGCACTGAACCCTGGGGTACACCACTTATAACCGAGGACCATTCAGAGTAGGAATCATTGACCACAGCTCTCTGGATACGGTCCTTGAGCCAATTCTGAATCCAATTACAAGCTATATTTTCTAAACCTATAGTCCTTAATTTACCCATTAGACGTCTATGATGGACAGTGCCAAATGCCTTTGCAAAGTCCAAACACACTATATCCACAGCGGCCCCTCTGTCTAGGCTTCTGCTCACCTCTTCATAAAAACATATCAGGTTGGTTTGACAACTTCTGTCCTTAGTAAAACCGTGCTGGCTGTCACTTATAATACTATTTTTTGTCACTGTATATAGTCCCTCAATAGCCCCTCAAACATTTTCCCCACGATGGATGTTAAGCTTACTGGTCTATAATCACCCGGGGAAGATCCAGAGCCCTATTTGAAAATAGGCATCACATTTGCCCTGCGCCAGTCCCTTTGCACTATACCAGTCACTAGAGAATCTCTGAATATTATGAAGAGGGGGACTGAAATAACGGAACTAAGTTCTGCAAGAACTCTACGGTGTAACCCATCTGGTCCCGGGGCCTTGTGTACATTTATTTAATTTAATTTAGCTTGGACCATATAGACATCCAATTCAGTATCTCAACTGATATAATAACAGCACTGGCACCGGCTACATCAGCTGCTCTTTCTCCTGTTGTATATACAGAGCTAAAGAACCCGTTTAGTTACTCTGCCTTCTCTTGATCCCCTGTGACCAACTCCCCATTACCACTATCTTAGGGTCCTACATGTTCAGACCTTGGCTTTTTTGCATTTATATACTTGAAGAATTTTTTGGGATTTATTTTACTATCCTTGGCCACCTGCCTTTCATTTTGTATTTTTGCAAATTTTATTACATTTTTACAGATTTTATTACGTTCTTTATAATTTAAAAAGGCTACAGCTGTACCCTCAGATTTGTATTTTTCAAATAACCTTTTTTTGTCATGTATTGCCCTTTTTACAGAAGGTGTAAGCCATGTGGGGTTTAATTTTAGTCGTTTATACTTGTTACCTATAGGAATAAATTTTGCACTATAATTACCCAAAGTAGATTTGAAAATCTCCCAATTATCATTTGTACCATTATTTCACATTAGTTGTTTCCACTCTATATCCTGAATTGCAGCCCTCATCCTGGGGAAATTGGCCTTCTTGAAATTAAGTGTTTTTGCCCTCCCAGCCTGCGTTGTTTTTTTACAGTATAGGTAAAATGTAACTATATTGTGATCACTGTTACCAGGGTTTTCACGAACATTGACATTCCCAACAAGCTCTGCATTATTAGAAATGACCAGATCCAACAGAGTTTCACCTCTAGTCGGGTCTTCCATAAACTGGCCCATAATATTTTCCTGCAACAGGTTGAGGGAATGTCTCCCCTTTGCAGTTGAAGTCGAACCATGACGCCAATTAATATCCCGGTAATTAAAATCTCCCATTATCACTACAGTACCCCCCTGTGCAGCCCGCTCCATCTGTTTATATAGCTGACCTTCCATCTCCTCAGTTATATTGGGGGGTCTATAGATTACACCAAATGTAGTTCAGTGTTTACCTCCCTTTCTAGTTCCACCGACAAGGTTTCAACCTCCTCACAATCTTCACCCTCTAATGTCTCATTCACACTCGCCTTCATATCACTTCTCACATACAGACATACACCACCGCCTTTCCTATTTTTCCTGTCTTTCCGAAAAAAAACGTAAAACCCTGTAGATTTACAGCCCAGTCATGTGAAGAGTCCGGCCATGTTTCAGCAACACCAACCGTATCTATATTTTCTTCCAGTATCAAGGCCTCCAGCTCCCCCATTTTGCTTGCTAGACTTCTGGCATTTGTGAACATACACTTTAACTTGCTTCTCATTTTTTCCACTTTCAGTTTCAGAAATGTGATTATTTGACATTATTTGGGCAGATTGTTTATGCCCCATACAGTTATATACTGCTATATCCTCCTTGAGCATATTTAATTTAATTTTGTTCTGACTATTCAGCCCCTAGTCTTGTTTTTTATAGATCATTATGACTTATTCTTTCATAGATGATTATGATTTCCTTAATTCTTGTGTTACGTGTTCCACTAATTGATCACGCAATTTTCTTTATACGGTTCAGTATTAAAATATTTTTATTTTTTCCTTATAATTTATTTTTTTCCTTATAATGTATAATAATTGTTCTCTGTGTATATCTGAGATGACAGCGCTATATAATTTCATGTAAACAGAGATAACTCATCTATATATGTTATTTTCATATTATTATTTTTCATTTGTTCATACTGTATTTTTGTAAATTTTATTGCCAACTTTGTAAAAGCATTTTATTCTTTATCATTTTAGCGACCGTGACAAAGGCTGAGGTTCGGCCGAAACGTCTTTACCAAGTCGCTTTCTACCTCAACTCTACCATCTTTTGTTGCAATAAAACTTAAATTTTTTGCATCTGGATCTTTTGCGTACCTCTGTGTGTGCTGGGGTTATATATTTCCAATATTGTGGGATTCTCGTCCCTACCTTACTAGCACCACGCCAATCGATTGAGGAGTGCATCCCAATATCTATTTTTGCTTACTACTGTACCTTGGATGTCTTGCACCCTGATATAGATGACGTCATCAACTTTTGCCTTCGATTCCACTACCACGGCCAATATTTTGGCACAAGTCACCAACTCAGGAGACTTTTTGAGAATTCCTCCGCAGGAACTACGTACACGAGACTACGAAAAGGAACTACGAAAATATACCTCCTATGACCTGCATCGCACAACTCTGGCGGAATATCATAGATTGGAGAGAATACCACGTGGCCTCAGGAGTCACCTTCGACCAACCCTCTTTTCTGACGACGAAGAATACTGTCAACAATTCCAGAGGATTTTAAACAAATGCTCTCTGGATTTGATTCTACTTACCATTTCTCATCTACAAACCAGAATTTCAGAATCCGATATTAAAATCAAGGCTTTGGAAAATCAACTATCAGCAACTCTAAGCCCCAGTGAATGGGAGAATCTGAAAACACGTACCGACATTGCCATCAACGACTTCTCTAAGACCATACAACTAAGAAAACGCGACAAATTCCAGAGGGACGCAACGGATTATGATAACAACAGGGTTTACCGATGGAACGAGTCGTCAACTTACGCAAATTCATGGCGCCAACCACGACAACAAACAGAAAATTTCTCCAGTTCTGGCAGCGACTCCTCCATTGGTCGACGTCCTCCATGTTTTTTAGGCAATCGGAGAGGCCGAAACGGACCACCAGGCGGGCGGGGAGGAGATGGACGAGGTCGAGACACCAACATACAGACGAGGTCCCAGGTAGGAAGAACCACCTGGTCGTCAATCTCTCCTCTCATTCCCTTACGCCAACAGAACTGTCAGTCTTACAGAAAGGCTTGTCCTTCTGCCCCACCGCCCCCTGTAATACGTTCATTCTCCAGCAGGAATTGAACTATTTTTACAGATCATTACGACTCAAGACACACTTTGGACTTACTGATCTATCCACTTCCCAACAACCTAGAGACGTCATTGTTTTTCTTGTGAAATTCTTGATAAGTTTGATGTGTCACATGACCCTCTTCCCATTGAAAAAACTAAAGTTGGATACAAAATGGCCGAATTAAAAATGGCCGCCATGGTCAACACCCAGCTTGAAAAGTTTCCCCCTCCCATATACTAATGTGCCACAAACAGGAAGTTAATATCACCAACCATTCCCATTTTATTTAGGTGTATCCATATAAATGGCCCACCCTGTACATTGACCTCCCTCCTCAGCCCTAGTTTAAATACTCCACCACCCCAGCTAGAATTCTTTCCCCCAGCACAGCAGACCCCCTTCCATTTAGGTGCAAGTCATCTGCAGAATACAGTTTGTACCCCAATGAAAAGTCAGCCCTTTGCTCTAGAAACCCAAAGCCTTCTCCTCTACACCAAGACTTAAGCCATGCATTTAACTCCTTGAGCTCCCGCTGTCTTTCCTGTGATGCGCATGGCACAGGCAGTATTTCTGAGAATACAACCTTGGAGGTCCTTCCCTTCAGCTTGTAGCCTAGTTCTTTCAAATTTTTCCTAAGGCTCCTCCACCTACCATTTATTATGTCTTTGGTACCCACATGGACCACGACCGCTGGATCATCACCAGCCCCTCCCAGTAATTTATCCACCCGTTCCACCACATGCCGAACCCTGGCACCAGGGAGACAGCAAACCATTCAGTTGAGGCGGTCTTGGCGAGAAATTATTCTATCCGTCTTCCTTATTATAGAATCCCCTACAACTACCAATTGTCTTGCCTTACCTGCATTACCATCCCGCCGACTACTAGCTGGGCTGTTCTCCCGGCTGTTAGGGAGATCAGTATCCACTAGGGCTGCCATTTCTGAGACCGACACCCTTGCATCATCACCCAACTTGGCAATTTTTCTTGGAATATCAGAAACAGGATTGGCCTTCCTTTTCTTGGACCCCTTTCTACTGCCCCTAACTACATTAACCCAGCTACTTTTATGAATAAATGTCTCTCAGGAGAAAGTAAGTGGTTAGGTACAACCAGCACATGTGTACAAAGTACCCCCAAAATATCTAATCAAAGGATAGCAGGACTCTACCATATCAGATAAAGAAATTAAGAACTAAGAGTTACAGGGCTACACATATTGTAGAAAATAAATTTTATTAGAGATAAATATATAAACATATAGCATACGCAATAAAACAAAGCGAGGTTTCTAAAAAAAGAAGAAAGTTATATATGGACCACTCCAAAACTGCTGTAGAATCGCAGGAATGGTACAAATGCACCACCAAATCACAGGGCATACCGTGTTTCCCCGATAGTAAGACACCCCCGATTGTAAGACGTATCGGGGGTTTCAGGGGGGTCGGCTAATATAAGCCCACTTCCGCGCCGCCCCCCTCTCCATACATCACCGCGCCGGATATATCCGTCCTCAGCAGCTGCTAGTTCGCGCAGGAGGACGGATATATCCGTCCTGTGATGGCGTGGGTACTGAGACTATACCCACGCGATCAGCGGCAGGAGCACGGCTGTTATACACAGCCTGGCTCCTGCTGCAACTGCCGGAATCGAAGCGCGCGCCGATTCCGGCAGTTTAACCCATTAAATGCCGCTGTCAATAGTGACAGCGGCATTTAATGTGTTTCACAGAGGGGGGAGCTCCCTCTGTCACCCGATCGGCGCCCCCGCAAACAAATCGCGGGTCGCCGTCGGGTTTCCATGACAGCCGGGGGTCTAACAAAGACCCCCAGGTCTGCCTTCAGCATCTGCCTGTTAGGCGATGCCGGAGGCATGACCTAATAGGTTGCCTGTCAGTTTTACACTGACAGGCAATAATGCTTCGGTATACTAAGTATACCAAAGCATTATATATGTGATCGGCACATCGCATAGTGAAGTCCCCTGGTGGGACTAAAAAAAAAAATGTAAAACAGTTAAATAAAGTTTGTGAAAAAAAATAAATAAATAATTCGACAATTTTTTTCCAATATAAGACATACCCCGAAAGTAAGACATAGTGGGGCTTTTGGGGATAAAAAGAAAGTAAGACACTGTCTTACTTTCGGGGAAACACGGTAGTATACACATACACCTTAACACAGGGACATAGCTGCGGTAAACCAAGGTATCAAATGCAAGGTCATGAAGTCAGCAAGTAAATTGTAATAGTGCATAATCCATATCAACTGCTGTCCAATATGTAACATAACCAAAATATTATGTACCGCATATGCTAAACATCTTAATTAGCGATCTGCAAACACGTGTATTCCGAGAGAGGACCCCGGTGCCATATATCCAGAGGGAATATGGCCTGAACCATTCGGTTGAGGCGGTCTTGGTGACAAATTATTCTATCCGTCTTCCTGATTATAGAATCCCCTACAACTACCAATTGTCTTACGTTACCTGCATTACCATCCTGACGACTACTAGCTGGGCTGTTCTCCCGGCTGTTAAGGAGACAAGTATCCACTAGGGTTGCCATTTCTGAGACCGACACCCTCGCATCATCACACAACTTGGCAATTTTGCTTGGAATATCAGAAACAGAATTGGCCTTCTTTTTCTTGGACCCCTTTCTACTGCCCCTAACTACATTAACCCAGCTACTTGCCTGATCCTGCTCACCCATGTCTTCACCCTCCAGTTCTATCCCACTAACTGCTAAAGTATGATATTCCTTTATTCCAGAGTTGCAATTTTTGCGGTGTAATCGCTACAATTACGCTGCAAAAGTCACAACACTTGGCTCTCTGTTGTGGGTTTTGCATCCCCATTGAATTCAATTAGGAAAACCTGCAACAGAAAATCAAAATCAACAAAAACGCAGCATGTAAATTCCGCACCGCAGGTCAATTTATTGACTTTGCGCTGCGTTATTTTTATTCTTATTTTTACTACAAAACCATCAGATGTCATCAGTTGTCGTTTGTTGTCATCGGTTTTTACCATCCGTTTTTAACATCAGTTTTTACCACAATGGTCCACCAAAAAGGTAGTCTAGGGTCTGAAAATATGACAATTTTATCAGAGCGGTGCATAGCTTTTGATTGGATAAATGATAGATTAGATACTTGTGTACCATGTCAGGTCTCTCCTTCTCTGCTCCGGCCTCAGCGCTACACTGAAGACTGACACACACATTGTAATGTCTCTTGTGTCATATTCAGTGCAGCGCCAAGGCCGGCTCCAAGAGAGAGAGCCCGGAAGGCAGCTGCTGTCCACTCAGATCAGATCTTCGACGCAGCCTTGTGAGCCTGCAAAGACGCCAAACACTAGCCCTAACTTCAGGGAGTAGTTATTTATACAAGGCGGGAATGCTGTGCATCACTCTATACAAGGGGGAACGCTGTTTAGCACTATATACAAGGGGGAGCGCTGTGTAGCACTATATGGGGGTGCGCTGTGTAGCACTATATACAAGGGGGGATTGTGTGGCAATATATGGGGGGATTTCTGTGTAGCACTATATACAAGGGGGGAACGCTGTGTAGCACTATATACAAGGGGGGATTTCTGTATAACACTATATACAAGGGGGAACACTGTTTAGCACTATATATACAAGGGGGGAGCGCTGTGTAGCACTATATATAAGGGGGGAGTGCCTTGTAGCACTATATATAAGGGGGGAGCACTGTGTGGCACTATACAAGGGAGGGATGTGTGGCACTATATACAAGGCGGGGCTGTGTAGCACTTTATACAAGGGGGCTGTGTGGCACTATATACAACGGAGGAGGGCTGTGTGGCACTATATAAATGGAAGGGGGGCTGTGTGGCACTATATACAAGGGGGACTGTGTGACACTGTATACAAGGGGGGCTGTGTGGCACTATATACAAGGGGGGGCTGTGTGGCACTATATACAAGGGGGGGCTGTGTGGCACTATATTCAAGGGGGGCTGTGTGGCACAATATACAAAGGGGCTGTGTGGCTCTATCTACAGGGGTCTGTGTATGTTGCGGGCACTATCTACTAAGGTGGGCTATATGGCACTATCTACAATGGGAGGGCTGTGTGGCGCTATCTACAGGGGTCTGTGTGTGGCGCTATCTACAGGAGAGCAAGAGGCAGGCACGGATAGGTACAGCCAGAGGTCAATCACAGGAAATCCAAATAAATAATCACAGGGAATCTCTAGACAAGCTAAGAAGAACCTAATTGCTTTGGCAAAGTGTACAGGAATGGGGGACCCTTTATATCCAGGAAAAGCTAGGTGTCAGAGCAGAAGGTGAGCGTTGGCAGCGTGGGAGGCCGCTAAAAGCAGAGATCCAGACAGAAGTCAGAAGATGCCGGGATCTGGTGCCTATACGGTGGCAGATTGGAGTCGCGACCATTACAAAATGAGAAACAAAGGGTCTAACGCTATATTTAGAACCAATTAGGAGTAGATGCTAGATACTTTGTGTTTGCTTATGGGGCATGGAGGACATCTTCTCAAACTATATGAGTTCCCTTTTTACTTTAGTATCTTAAATTGATTGTTGCAGGTACATACATAGTAATTAAATACAATGATTCTCTATAGCCCACCGGCAGCCGCGACGTTGCTTTGCATCATTTGTCATGTCAGTATAGACCAGCCTTAGACATATTTATCAATCAGTTGAAATGAAGGACATATAATGGATGCTCCTATTGGACAGACAGTCATTCCAGTGATCAGCTACAGTTTTGATTGCTGAAACAACTGGTGATCAGCTGTTATTATTAGGGCAGTAGCGTATGGCTGCTGAAGGGTTAATAAAAGGGGAACATCAGATGAATAAGACATAAGAATGGACTAACAGAGGTAGTCCCACATGGGGGAATATGTATAGAGGTTGGAACAACCCCATTGGGGTAGCCACACGTGTAGCGGATTTTGCACAGCAAATCCCTATATGTTATGTGCAGATTTTGGTGCGTATTCACAACGAATTCCACATCTGTAACAGAAAGAACTTGCTGGAGATCTTAAAATCCGCAGCATGCTCTGATTTCCATGTGGAAAATGTTTAGCAATATATGGATGGGATTTTTTCAAATCTCATCCACATGGCTGGAACTGTAATCTGCAGTATTTTTATCCTGTGTGCAGGGGACTTAAAAGGGATTTTCCCAAAAAACACTTTAATCAGTCACTGGGGGCTTCACCACTGGGACCCCCACGATCACTAGAACGGGAGTCTCGAGGTGATAAATGTGTTTGGTTTGAAAACCCATTTGAGTACAGGAATGAGTATTGGTTACTAGTTGTCCTCAGATGCCTTGCAATACTAAATTCCTAATGACTGAATACTACTAAGCTTGAGGGTTAGTCTAGTTATCACCACAGCAGCACTAGTAAATTAGATACCTTTGTACTGAAAGATTGGTCTTTACAAAACATCATAAAGAGGATTCTAACCAAAACCTAAAATTGCTGATTTATTAGTAAATCAGAGCAGTAAGAGATACATTTTCCTTACCTAAAAAAATTATTTCCCTTGAGTCCCAAGGCAGCACCGATGAAAAATACATCTTACCCTACTGCAAAAAAAACAATCACAATCGTTAGTCAAATTATTAACATATTAATTACCGTAGGTAAATCCCCCAGTGAGAGTTGCCACTTTAAAGGGGTTGTCCAGTGATAAAAATGTATAGCCTTGCCGTCCGACTGTCGGCAACCCCACTGAAGGTCTGTTTGAAGGGGCCACGGCGCTTAGGCGACCGCTGTTTTTCATTCATTTCTTACTTCTCCGGACTGTACAGCACCATCGCATTCATAGCGATGGAGAACAGTATTACAGCTTTCTCCCATTCACTTGAAGTGAATTCACTTGTAGTGCTGAGCTTTGCTTTCAGATATATTCATGGCCTAGTATTTAGTGTAGATACAAGGATTCCATCTAGACGACCTGCTAAAAACGACTCTGCTAAACAGTGCCTTGAGTTCTGACATTCACCTCGCTGTAGAGATTGCCACCAGGAAAAGCACTTCAGCAGATAAAATATTAAGAGGACAAATGGATCTAGAGGTAATTGTTTGAGGACAATTGTGAGGTCCCAGGTAGGACAAGGCGGATAAAGTGAAGTCTATCTCCCCCAGATTGAACAAGTAAGGCCTCATGCACACGACAGTGCCCGTAATTACGACCCGTAATTGCGGGCACCCGACCGTTTTTACGGGCCGTGCTCCCATTATAAAGTATAGTAGCGCGGCCCGAAAAATAAAAAAATAGGACGTGTTCTATATTTTTCAACGGCACGGGCACCTTCCCGTAAGCAAACGGGAAGGTACCCGTGGCCAATAGAAGTCTATGGGCCCGTAATTACGGGCCATAAATACGGCCCGTGATTACGGGCATTTTTACGCTCATGTGCATGGGGCCTTAAGATTATGTCCCCCTGCTTCCTCAAACTGATTTATCAAGCTGTCTTATAGTAGGAATGTCCTTTGTTGCCCATAGCAACCACACAGCTTTCAAATATTAATAAGCTCAGGTAAAATGAAAGCTGAGCTCTGATTGGTTGCTATGGGCAACAAAGGACATTCTTACTATAAGGCAGCTTGATCAATCTCCATTAAATTAAAATGGATAGACATTTCTTTGAGGAGACACTCCAGCCTATTATAGCTCGTACGAATAAAACCGATGTCATCAAATTCATGAAACAGCACTTTTACATTTACTTGCAAACAATCTGGTCTGAGAAAACTGTCATCAACCTCTGCGTTGGATCGCTCGTCACCAATGTTCTGATGGATTTTCTTGGAAGTGTATTCACAAGAACTGTGCGTCATCACGTGTATCCATCAGAAAGGGATCTTTCTTTGAAAAGTCGCAAATCTCTCTGAAAAAGTGGCTACACCTTACTTACCTTCGGTGTTTGGAAACCTCTAGAAAAACAAGCTGCACAACTAACTGGAATATCCGGACGCACCATAGTTGACATTTTTTACTTTTATTATGTTTAACCCGTTAGTGACCGGCCCATCGTGTTTCTACGTCGGTCACTAACGGGCCTTATTCCGATGCCATAGACTTTTTACGTCGCGGCATCGGAATAAGTTAACAGAGCAGGGAGCTGTCAATTCTCCCTACTCTCGGCTGCTAGAGGCAGCTGAGGGCTGGGGGCGTCCCTGCTCTGGCGTGTGAGATCGATATCAGTATCGATCTCACATGTTTAACCCCTCAGATGCGGTGCGCAATAGCGAGCACCGCATCTGAGTGGTTTTGGAGAGAGGGAGGGAGCTCCCTCTCATCCCACCGACACCCGGCGATACGATCGCCGAGTGTCTGTGTCTCCAATGGCAGCCAGGGGTCTAATAAAGGCCCCCAGGTCTGCCTGGAGTGAATGCCTGCTAGATCATCCCGCAGGCATGACTTAGCAGATGCCTGTCCGTGTTAAACGGACAGGCAGTAATACAATGCAATACAAAAGTATTGCTGTTAGGGATCTGCCAGGTACTTCATCTAGCTATACTCCTGGGTATTAATGAAATCCTGAGAGAGTACCTGGGTAATTTTCTTGTTGTGTACCTTGATGACATACTGGTGTTTTCCAAGGACTGGTCCTCCCACGTGGAGCATGTCAGGAAGGTGCTCCAGGTCCTTCGGGAGAATAATCTGTTTGCTAAGACTGAAAAATGTGTCTTTGGGGTACAGGAGATACCATTTTTAGGGCAAATCCTCACTCCTCATGAATTCCGCATGGACCCTGCCAAGGTTCAAGCTGTGGCGGAATGGGTCCAACCTGCCTCCCTTAAGGCGTTACAGTGTTTTTTAGGGTTCGCCAACTATTACAGGAGATTTATTGCCAACTTCTCGGTCGTCGCTAAGCCTCTTACGGACCTTACCCGCAAGGGTGCCGATGTCCTCCAGTGGCCCCCTGAGGCCGTCCAGGCCTTTGAGACTCTCAAGAAGTGCTTTATCTCGGCCCCCGTGCTGATTCAGCCCAACCAAGAGGAGCCATTTATTGTGGAGGTTGACGCTTCCGAGGTGGGAGTGGGGGCCGTCTTGTCCCAGGGTACCAGCTCCCTCACCCATCTCCGCCCCTGTGCTTACTTCTCTAGGAAGTTTTCGCCCACGGAGAGTAACTATGATATTGGTAACCGCGAACTTCTAGCCATTAAATGGGCTTTTGAGGAGTGGCGGCACTTCCTGGAGGGGGCCAGACACCAGGTAACGGTCCTTACGGATCACAAGAATCTGGTTTTCCTAGAATCGGCCCGGAGGCTTAATCCTAGACAAGCTCGGTGGGCACTATTCTTTACCAGATTTAATTTCTTGGTTACCTATAGGGCTGGGTCCAAGAATATTAAGGCTGACGCTCTGTCACGTAGTTTCATGGCCAATCCTCCTTCCGAGAAGGATCCCGCTTGTATTTTACCCCCTGGTATAATCGTCTCTGCCACGGATTCTGATTTAGCTTCTGATATCGCGGCTGATCAGGGTGCAGCTCCCGGGAACGTCCCTGGGGACAAACTGTTTGTTCCCCTGCAATACCGGCTGAGGGTACTCAGGGAAAACCATGACTCCGCTCTATCTGGTCATCCTGGCATCTTGGGCACCAAACACCTCATTACCAGAAACTATTGGTGGCCTGGGTTGCCTAAAGATGTTAGGGCTTACGTCGCCGCTTGTGAGGTTTGCGCTAGGTCCAAAACCCCTAGGTCCCGACCTGCGGGCCTACTACGTTCCTTGCCCATTCCCCAGAGACCTTGGACCCATATCTCCATGGATTTTATCACCGATTTGCCTCCATCTCAGGGCAAGTCGGTGGTGTGGGTGGTAGTCGACCGCTTCAGCAAGATGTGCCACTTTGTGCCCCTTAAGAAGCTACCTAACGCCAAGACGTTAGCTTCTTTGTTTGTGAAACACATCCTGCGTCTCCATGGGGCCCCAGTCAATATCGTTTCTGACAGAGGGGTACAATTTGTTTCCTTATTTTGGAGAGCTTTTTGTAAAAAGTTGGAGATTGATCTGTCCTTCTCCTCCGCCTTCCATCCCGAAACTAATGGCCAAACGGAAAGGACCAACCAATCCCTGGAACAATATTTAAGGTGTTTCATCTCTGACTGTCAATTCGATTGGGTCTCATTCCTTCCCCTTGCTGAATTTTCCCTGAATAACCGGGTCAGTAACTCGTCAGGGGTCTCCCCGTTTTTCTGTAATTTCGGGTTTAACCCAAGGTTCTCCTCCGTCTCCCCTGGTTGTTCCAATAATCCTGAGGTAGAGGAGGTTCATCGGGAACTGTGCACTGTCTGGGCCCAGGTTCAGAAGAACCTAGAGGCGTCCCAGAGCGCACAAAAGATTCAGGCGGATAGTAGACGTTCTGCTAACCCCCGGTTTGTCGTCGGGGATTTGGTCTGGTTGTCGTCCAGGAACTTGCGCCTTAAGGTCCCGTCCAGGAAGTTTGCTCCCCGATTTATTGGACCTTATAAGATCATTGAAGTCCTCAACCCTGTATCCTTCCGTCTGGAGCTCCCCCCATCCTTTCGCATACATGACGTCTTCCATGCCTCCCTCCTTAAACGCTGCTCCCCGTCCTGGTCCCCCTCGAGGATACCTCCTGTTCCCGTTCTCACCCCTGAGGGGGTGGAATTCGAGGTGGCCAAGATTATGGACAGTAGGATGGTCCAGGGCTCCCTCCAGTACCTGGTCCATTGGAGAGGATACGGGCCGGAGGAGAGGACTTGGGTACCTGCCCGTGATGTTCACGCTGGGGTATTGATCAGGAGGTTCCACCTCCTCTTCCCCACTAAACCGGGTCCCCTTAGTAAGGGTCCGGTGGCCCCTCATAAAAGGGGGAGTACTGTTAGGGATCTGCCAGGTACTTCATCTAGCTATACTCCTGGGATTAATCAATCCACACCTGAGGCCAGACCTGCTCGACTGACACCATCTCCCACCAACCAGGGTGGCAGGCTCAGGAGTGGGAGAGCCTATCGCGGCCTGGTCTCTCGGAGTTAGCTCCGCCCCCTGCCCTTTATTACCTGCCCTGTGCGCTCCCTCAGTGCTTGTAATTCTTTTGGATTCCTGGCCCCACTGCTGCTTGCTCCAGCCTGCTTCTGCCGTGCTTCTGCCTTGCTGCAGTTCTGCTTGACCTGCTTGCTTGCCCTGGCTTGCTTCTGTCTCCGTGCCTGCTCGGGTGTACTCACTTCGTCCTGGTCCTTACTGTTTGTTCGCCGCCCTGTTTCCTCGTGGCGTTCCGTGGCTACTGCCCCTTCCCTTGCGTGTTCCCTGTTTGTCTTCCTGTGCACTTAGCCAGCGTAGGGACCGCCGCCCAGTTGTACCTCGTCGCCTAGGGCGGGTCGTTGCAAGTAGGCAGGGACAGGGCGGTGGGTAGATTAGGGCTCACTTTCCCTTCACGTCCTTCCTGCCATTACAATTGCAGTGTATTATAAATGCGATCGCAGAATCGCATATTATAATCCCCTAGTGGGACTAGTAAAAAAGTGAAAAAAAAGTTTAATAAAGTTAATTTAAAAAAAAAATTGAAAAAAAATGAAAAACCCAGCTTTTCCCCTTACAAAATGCTTTACTATTAAAAAAACAAAATAAAGTTAAAAAGTTACACATATTTGGTATCGCCGCGTCCGTAACGACCCCGACTATAAATCTATTACATTATTTAACCCGCACGGTGAACGCCGTAAAAAAATTAATAAAAAACTATGGAAAAATTGCTGTTTTCTGTGAATACTGACTTTAATAAAATGTGATAAAAAGTGATCAAAAAGTCGCATTTACTCCAAAATGGTACCAATAAAAACCACAAGTCTTCCTGCAAAAAAAAAGCCCTCACACAACTGCATCGGCGAAAAAATAAAAACGTTACGGCTCTTCAAACATGGAGACACAAAAACAAATAATTTTGAAAAAAAAGCGTTTTTACTGTGTAAAAGTAGTAAAACATACAAAAACTATACAAATTTGGTATCGTTGCAATCGTAACAACCCGCTGAATAAAGTTATTGTGTTATTTATATCACACGGTAAACGGCGTAGATTTAAGACGCCCCCCAAATAAAAGTTAATAAAAGTTAATCAATAAATAATATGTCCCCCAAAATGGTGCTATTAAAAAATACAACTTGTCCCGCAAAAAACAAGACCTTATACAGCTATGTCGACGCAAAAATAAAAAGGTTATAGCTCTTGGAATGCGACGATGGAAAAACGTAAAAAATGGCCTGGTCATTAAGGTCTAAAATAGGCTGGTCATTAAGGGGTTAACTTTTTATTGTGTTAACAGCATTTGTGTCAAGTAAACTTTACGTCCTAGGGGGGCATAAACTTCACTTTATCTGACAAGGCTTAGTGCGTTAAAGAATCCACTAGCTGACCAGAAAAGCTTCCGCCTAGAGGCATAGATATGGGGTGCGGGATGCGCAGGGTTTATGAGTTTATGGAGGTCCTGCCTTCCCCCTCTCCCTCCTGCCTGTGCTGATTTAAGCAACAACAGTTTGAGCTTCTTGCCGGCTTTTGTAACTTGATCCGGTCAGCAGCTCTGTCGGGTTGTTTGACGGGAGGTGTATCGAGTGCAGAGAACAGCTCTGGCAGGATGTAGTCCTCTCCTCACCAGGGCTCCTTCTTCACTGCTGGGATGTGACAGTTAGGCCGGATTCACGCGTGCGTTTTGCGCGCGCAAAAAAAGCTGCGTTTTGCACAAGCAAAAGGTCTGTGTATCAGCAACGTATGATGCGTGGCTGCGTGATTTTCGCGCAGCCGGCATCATGATGACACTCTGTTTTTATGTTTACAAACAGAAAAGCACGTGGTGCTTTTCTGTTTTCATTCATAGTTTTTACTGCTGTTGTGCGAATCACGCGCGGCACCCGGAGGTGCTTCCGTGTGCTGAGCGCGATTTGCACGCACCCATTGACTTCAATGGGTGCGTGCAGCACAAAACACGGGCAAATATAGGACATGTCGTGAGCTTTACGCAGCGGACATACGCTGCGTGAAAATCACGGACTGTCTGAACGGCCCCATTGACTAACATAGGTCTGTGCGACGCGCGTGAAAATCACACGCGTAGCACGGATGTATTATACGTTCGTCTGAATATCTGAATATCTGAATAAGCCCTTAGCTGCAGAAGAGGTGTGTGTGTGTGTGTGTGTGTGTGTGTGTGTGTGTGTGTATAACTATATACACTGCATTCGGAAAGTCTTCAGACCCCTTTTATTTTTTTCACATTTTGTTATGTTGAAGCCTTGTGCTAAAATGAAAAAAAATCTGTCTTTTTTCCATCATTCTGCACTCAATACCCCATAATGACAAAGTGAAAATAGAATTAAAAATGTTTGCAAATTTAATAAAATTGAAAAACTTTTGCATGAACATAAGTATTTAGAACTTTGCTTTGACACATGCAATTTATATCTAGGGGCCTCCCATTTCTCTAGATCATCTTTGAAATGTTTATACACCTTGATTGGAGTCCACCTGTGGTAAATTCATTTGATTGGACATGATTTGGAAGGTATAAGGTCTCACAGCTGACAATGCATATCACAGCAAAAACCAAGCCATAAGGAGGAAAGAACTGCCTGTAGAGCTCAGAGACAGGATTGTCTTGAGGCACAGATCTGAAGAAGGATACAAAACTATTTCTGCTGCACTTAGAGTTCCCAAGACCACAGTGGCCTCCATAATTCTTAAATTGAAGAAATTTGGAACAACCAGGACTCTTTCTTGAGCTGACCGCCCCACCAAACTAAGTAATCGGGGGAGAAGGGATGTGGTAAGAGAGGTGACCAAAGACCCAATGGTCACTTTGTCTGAGCTCCAAAGATCCTATGTGCAGATGGGAGAAACTTCCAGAAGGTCAACCATCACTGCAGAGGCCAGAAAGAAGCCTTTCCTCAGTAAAAGATTTGCACAATTGAAAAAGGTGAGGGATCAACGGCGCTCCTCCGAGGCTGTGCGTGGAGTGAAATGGTATAGGTTGCCGGCTGCCACCAACTGCAGTCTCTCGGTACTAATGCCTTAGCACCGGGGACAAGGTATGTAGAAGATAAAAGAGCAGGAAAAGAGCAGTATAGTATCAGGTATCGGCGCCAGGCTCAGGAGGACAAGGAACAAGGCCAGGTAATTTTGATCAAGGAGATCTTTAATTCAAAAGATGACGCGTCGTTGTTTGAATCCCCAAATCCAGTTATGCAAACCTTGTGGCATCATGCCCAAGAAGGCTGGAGGCTGTTATCGTTGCCAAAGGTGTTTCAACTAAGTACTGAGTAAAGGGTCTGAATACTTAGGTCAATGCAATATTTTAGTCTTTCCTTTTCAATAAATTAGCAAAGATTACTTACATTCTGTGTTCACTTATTATGGGGTATTGATTGCAGAATGATGGGGAAAAACGTCAATGTTTATTTTCGCACAAGGCCTCAACATAAGAAAATATGAAAAAATGTTCAGGGTGTGTAGACTTTCCAAATGCATTGTATGTGTGTGTAACGCACATGTATATGTGTACAATGTATATGCATGTGTGTGTAACCATATATGTGTGTGTGTGTAAAACTTATCTATATATGTGCCATGTGTATGTGTGTGTGTGTGTGTGTGTGTGTGTATATATATATATATATATATATATATATATATATATATATACAGGGTGGGCCATTTATATGGATACACCTAAATAAAATGGGAATGGTTGGTGATATTAACTTCCTGTTTGTGGCACATTAGTATATGGGAGGGGGGAAACTTTTCAAGCTGGGTTTTGACCATGGCGGCCATTTTGAAGTCGGCCATTTTGTATCCAACTTTAGTTTTTTCAATGGGAAGAGGGTCATGTGACACATCAAACTTATCGAGAATTTCACAAGAAAAACAATGGTGTGCTTGGTTTTAACATTACTTTATTCTTTCAGGAGTTATTTACAATTTTCTGACCACTTATAAAATGTGTTCAAAGTGCTGCCCATTGTGTTGGATTGTCAATGCAACCCTCTTCTCCCACTCTTCACACACTGATAGCAACACCGCAGAAGAAATTCCTCCCGATCTGACCCCCTTAGACTTTTATCTTTGGGGTCATCTGAAGGCAATTGTCTATGCTGTGAAGATACGAGTTGTGCAGTAACTGAAACTACGGATACTGGAAGCCTGTGCTAGCATTTCTTGTGCGGTGTTGCTATCAGTGTGTGAAGAGTGGGAGAACACAATGGGCAGCACTTTGAACACATTTTAGAAGTGGTCAGAAACTTGTAAATAACTCATGAAAGAATAAAGTAACGTTAAAAGCAAGCACACCATTGTTTTTCTTGTGAAATTCTCGATAAGTTTGATGTGTCACATGACCCTCTTCCCATTGAAAAAACTAAAGTTGGATACAAAATGGCCGACTTCAAAATGGCCGCCATGGTCAACACCCAGCTTGAAAAGTTTCCCCCTCCCATATACTAATGTGCCACAAACAGGAAGTTAATATCACCAACCATTCCCATTTTATTTAGGTGTATCCATATAAATGGCCCACCCTGTATATATATATATATATATATATATATACACACACACTAACGGTCAAAAGTTTGGGGTCACCCAGACAATTTTGTGTTTTCCATGAAAACTCACACTTATATTTATCAAATGAGTTGCAAAATGACTAGAAAATATGGTCAAGACATTGACAAGGTTAGAAATAATGATTTTTATTTGAAATAATAATTTTCTACTTCAAACTTTGCTTTCGTCAAAGAATGCTCCATTTGCAGCAATTACAGCATTGCAGACCTTTGGCATTCTAGCTGTTAATTTGCTGAGGTAATCGGGAGAAATTTCACCCCATGCTTCTAGAAGCCCCTCCCACAAGTTGGATTGGCTTGATGGGCACTTCTTGCGTACCATACGGTCAAGCTGCTCCCACAACAGCTCTATGGGGTTGAGATCTGGTGACTGCGCTAGCCACTCCATTACAGATAGAATACCCAGCTGCCTGCTTCTTCCCTAAATATTTCTTGCATAATTTGGAGGTGTGCTTTGGGTCATTGTCCTGTTGTAGGATGAAATTGGCTCCAATCAAGCGCTGTCCACAGGGTATGGCATGGCGTTGCAAAATAGAGTGATAGCCTTCCTTATTCAAAATCCCTTTTACCTTGTACAAATCTCCCACTTTACCAGCACCAAAGCAACCCCAGACCATCACATTACCTCCACCATGCTTGACAGATGGCGTCAGGCACTCTTCCAGCATCTTTTTAGTTGACATGAAAGCTTTCTTTTTCTAGCCATTTTGAGAGTTTAATCGAACCCACAAATGTAATGCTCCAGATTCTCAATTAGCTCAAAGGAAGGTCCGTCTTATAGCTCCTCTAAACAGCAAAACTGTTTACAGCGGTGCTAACATAATTGCACAAGGGTTTTCAAGTGTTTTCTAATCATCCATTAGCCCTCTAACACAGTTAGCAAACACAATGTACCATTAGAACACTGGAGTGATGGTTGCTGGAAATGGGCCTATATACACCTATGTAGATATTGCATTAAAAACCAGACGTTTGCAGCTAGAGTAGTCATTTAGCACATTAACAATGTATAGAGTGTATTTCTGATTAATTTAATGTTATTTTCATTGAAAAAAACTGTGCTTTTCTTGCAAAAATAATGACATTTCTAAGTGACCCTAAACTTTTGAACGGTAGTGTATATACACACACACACACACACACACACACACACACCTATATATATATATATATATATATATATATATATATATATATGTCCTTCTGAATGAATTAGAATATCATCAAAAAGTTAATTTATTTCAGTACTTCAATTCAAAAAGTGAAACTCATATATTATATAGATTCATTACACACAGAGTGATCCATTTCCAGATTTTTTTTCTTTTAATGCTGATGATTATGGCGAACAGTTAATGAAAACCCCAAAAAATAAAATTTTGTGTCTCAGAAAATTAGAATATTATATAAGCCCAATTTCAAAAAAGATTTTTAATACCGAAATGTTGGCCTACTGAAAAGTATGTACAGTATATGTACTCAATACCTGGTGGGGGCTCCTTTTGCATGAATTACTGCATCAATGCGGCATGGCATGGAGGCGTTCAGCCTGTGGTACTGCTGAGGTGTTATGGAAGCCCAGGTTGCTTTGATAGCAGCCTTCAGCTCGTCTGCATTGTTGGGTCTGGTGTCTCTCATGTTCCTCTTGACAATACCCTATAGATTCTCTATGGGGTTTAGGTCAGGCAAGTTTGCTGGCCAATCAAGCACAGTGATACTGTGGTTATTAAACCAGGTATTGTAATTTTGGCAGTGTGGACAGGTGCCAAGTCCTGCTGGAAAATGAAATCAGCATCTACATAAAGAGGGAAGCATGAAGTGCTCTAAAATTTCCTGGTAGACGGCTGCGATGACTCTGGACTGGATATAACATGGTGGACAAATACCAGCAGATGACATGGCTCTCCAAACCATCACTGACTGTGGTAACTTCCCACTGGACCGCAAGCAACTTGGATTGATGCCTCTCCGCTCTTCCTCCAGACTCTGGGACCTTGATTTTCAAATTAAAGGCAAAATTTACTTTCATCTGAAAACAGGACTTTGGACCACTGAGCAACAGTTTTGGTCCACTGTGTTATATCAAGTCCAGAGTCAATGCAGCCGTCTACCAGGACATTTTCCAGCACTTCATGCTTCCCTCTGCTGACAAGCTTTATGGAGATGCTGATATCATTTTCCAGTAGGACTAGGCACCTGCCCACACTGCCAAAAGTACCAATACCTGGTTTAATAACCACAGCATCACTGCGCTTGATTGGCCAGCAAACTCGCCTGACCTAAACCCCATAGAGAATTTACCGGGTATCATCAAGAGGAAGATGAGAGACCCCAGACCCAACAATGCAGATGAGCTGAGGCCACTATCAAAGCAACCTGGGCTTCCATAACACCTCAGCAGTGCCACAGGCTGATCGCCTCCATGCCACGCCGCATTGATGCAGTAATTCATGCAAAAGAAGCCCGACCAAGTATTGAGTGCATATACTGTACATGCTTTTCAGTAGGCAAACATTTCGGTATTAAAAATCATCTAATTTTCTGAGACACTAAATTTTGGGTTTTCATTAACTGTTAGCCATAATTAGAGATGAGCGAACTTATGAAAAGTTCGGTTCGGCAGATTCGCCGAATTTCATGAAAAAGTTCGATTCGGACCGAACTAGTTCTGACCGAACCTGTAATACAAGAAAGCCCCTAAAAATCGTGTATATCACTGTTTAAAAGCCCTAGAAGCCCTGTATAACACTCTTAGGTCACCCATGAGTGTATCCAAGTACTTTTGAGCTGTCTTTAGTGTCAAAGTTACGCCAACATGTATGGCTATAGGAAAACGGATGGGACACGGTGATAACTAACAGAAACCACTGCACTTGTGCATGTTGTATGCTTAATGCATTGTTAAAAAAGGTACAAAAATTAACCATTTTTGGCGGCAGATGCCTGCCAGGGTTCATACATATAAGGTGGTAAAAGAAGAAGCAATGGATTTTGACAAGCCCTCAAAAAATTTACCCTTTATGGTGGCAGATGCCTGCCGGGGTTCTTCCATACATGGATGTAAAAGCAACAAGCAATGGCTTTTCACAAGCCCTCCAAAAATTGACCCTTTTTATTGGCAGATGCCTGCCGGGGTTCTACCATACATGGATGTAAAAGCAACAAGCAATGGCTTTTCACAAGCCCTCCAAAAATTGACCCTTTTTATTGGCAGATGCCTGCCGGGGTTCTTCCATACATGGATGTAAAAGCAACAAGCAATGGCTTTTCACAAGCCCTCCAAAAATTGACCCTTTTTATTGGCAGATGCCTGCCGGGGTTCTTCCATGCATGGATGTAAAAGCAACAAGCAATGGCTTTTCACAAGCTCTCCAAAAATTGACCCTTTTTATTGGCAGATGCCTGCCGGGGGTTCTTCCATACATGGATGTAAAAGCAACAAGCAATGGCTTTTCACAAGCTCTCCAAAAATTGACCCTTTTTATTGGCAGATGCCTGCCGGGGTTCTCCCATACATGGATGTAAAAGCAACAAGCAATGGCTTTTCACAAGCCCTCCAAAAATTGACCCTTTTTATTGGCAGATGCCTGCCGGGGTTCTTCCATACATGGATGTAAAAGCAACAAGCAATGGCTTTTCACAAGCCCTCCAAAAATTGACCCTTTTTATTGGCAGATGCCTGCCGGGGTTCTTCCATACATGGATGTAAAAGCAACAAGCAATGGCTTTTCACAAGCCCTCCAAAAATTGACCCTTTTTATTGGCAGATGCCTGCCGGGGTTCTTCCATACATGGATGTAAAAGCAACAAGCAATGGCTTTTCACAAGCCCTCCAAAAATTTACCCTTTTTATTGACAAGGGTGAGTAGTAGCAGCACATTAAAAGACACTGGACGACAGTCACAGGACAAAGCCCTGTGGTGGGGCAGGCCTGCTTGTAGCAGACGGGCGGCAGTGGAGGTGTATTGGTGGTAGTAGAGGTAGCCAACACAGACAGCAAGGGCGGTAGACTGGTAGTAGCAGCAGAACATTAAAAAAAGAGACTGGACGACAGTCACAGGACAAAGCCCTGTGGTGAGTCAGGCCTGCTTGTAGCAGACAGGTGGCAGTGGAGATGTATTGGTGGTAGTAGAGGTAGACTAGCCAACACAGACAGCAAGGGTGGTAGACTGGTAGTAGCAGCAGCACTTTAAAAAAAGAGACTGGACGACGGTCACAGGACAAAGCCCTGTGGTGGGGCAGGCCTCAGGCCTGCTTGTAGCAGACGGGTGGCAGTGGAGGTGTATTGGTGCTAGTAGAGGTAGCCAACGGACAGCAAGGGTGGTAGTAGTAGTAGCAGTAGCAGCACATTAAAAAAAGAGACTGAACAGTCATAGGACAAAGCCCTGTGGTGGGGCAGGCCTCAGGCCTGCTTGTAGCAGACGGCAGTGGAGGTGTATTGGTGGTAGTAGAGGTAGCCAACACAGACAGCAAGGGTGGTAGTAGTAGTAGCAGCACATTAAAAAAAGAGACTGGACGACAGTCACAGGACAAAGCCCTGTGGTGGGGCAGGCCTGCTTGTAGCAGACGGGTGGCAGTGGAGGTGTATTGGTGGTAGTAGAGGTAGCCAACGGACAGCAAGGGTGGTAGTAGTAGTAGCAGTAGCAGCACATTAAAAAAAGAGACTGGACAGTCACAGGACAAAGCCCTCTGGTGGGGCAGGCCTCAGGCCTGCTTGTAGCAGACGGCAGTGGAGGTGTATTGGTGGTAGAGGTAGCCAACACAGACAGCAAGGGTGGTAGTAGTAGTAGCAACACATTAAAAAAAGAGACTGTACAGTCACAGGACAAAGCCCTGTGGTGGGGCAGGCCTCAGGCCTGCTTGTAGCAGACGGACGGCAGTGGAGGTGTATTGGTGGTAGTAGAGGTAGCCAATGGACAGCAAGGGTGGTAGTAGTAGTAGTAGCAGCACATTAAAAAAAGAGACTGGACAATCACAGGACAAAGCCCTGTGGTGGGGCAGGCCTGCTTGTAGCAGACGGCACTGGGGTGGATTGGTGGTAGAAGTAGTAGCAGCACCAACAGAGGCACATTAAAAAAAGAGTGGACAGGACAGAATCCCGTAGTAGCAGGCAGCAGTAGCAGGCGGCAGTAGCAGGCGGCAGCGGCAGCAGCAGCAGCAATGTCAGATCTAATCAGTGGCATCAGGCACAGGGGTTTTAAAATCCTCACCGATCCACGCTTGATTCATTTTCAGAAACGTGAGATTTTCCAAGCTGTTGGCGGACAATCTTGTTCGCTTAGGGGTGACGAAGCCCCCTGCCGCGCTGAATACCCTCTCTGACGCTACACTGGAGGGTGGACAAGACAGTACACCCATGGCAAACTGGGCCGGTTCTTGCCAATGATCCAATCTGCTGACCCAGAAGTCCATGGGGTCTGGGATCAGCATTTCTGACGGAGAAAGGGCACAGTCCAGGTACGAGTGAACCTGGTTGTTTAGCTGATGCACCTGGTGATGGTGAACATCCCTTTGGTGACTACGATGTGTGTCAGGTCGGGGTATTGGATGTAAAAATGTTGTCATCATATTTTCCAAACTGAATTGGCTGCTGCTACTGCTGCTGCTGCTGCCGCTGCTGCCGCCTATTGCAGAGGTAGCTCTGCCAGAGGCGGTGGAACGATGAGACAGTGGGGAGCGGAGAGTGGCCCCCCGGTCAGACATGCTTGCAGCAGGTGTTTGCCGTTTGAAAGCCGTGACAAGCTGGCTGCATTGCTTCTCTCGATAATAAGCCAATTTTGCCTCCCTCTCGGAAGGCGTAAAAAACTCCCCCATTCTGGCTTTATACCGAGGGTCTAAAAGTGTGGCTATCCAGTACTCATCTCTTTGCTTCATGCTAACAATACGACAGTCAGCGCGCAAGTAACGAAGCATACAGCTCGCCATCCTGGCCAGCGTTTCAGAGGGCCTGGTTGGTTCCATCTCCGCCCCATACTGCCATGGTTGTCCATCATCAAGGTCGTCGTTAGACTCGTCATCACCACCATCACTGTCATGTTGTGCGGCTGCCTCGTCCCCTATCCCTTCCTGTGATTCCATCTCCAAATCCAGCTCCTCTTCATGTCCTGTTTCCTCATCCTCCTCCTCCTCCTCCTCCTCAACATCCATAGCCAGATGTGATCCTTCCTCCATCCTTTGCTGAATTATCGCTGTGAGCGTTTGCTCCATAATGAATATCAGCGGCATAACATCGTTCATTCCGCTAGCGTCGCGGCTCACAAATCGTGTGGCCTCTTCAAAGGGCCTCAAAACGCGACATGCGTCTCTAACCAGCTGCCAGTGCCTGAGCTCGAAATTACACTGGCTCCAAACGCTGCCCGTCTGCTGCATCAGGAAATCATTCACGGCTTTCCGCTGTTCGTACAGACGGTCCAACATGTGCAGGGTGGAATTCCAGCGTGTTGGAACGTCGCAAATCAGGCTGTGTTCTGGGAGATTGTTTTGACGCTGCAAGTCCAGGAGGGCGTGCTTAAATGCATACGAACGTCTAAAGCGAACGCAAACCCTCCTGGACATGGCCAGCACACCCTTCAAACCAACATATGACTTTAAGAAGCGTGTTATGACCAGATTGATCACATGTGCCATGCAAGGAGCGTGTGTCAGATGACCTAGACGCAGTGCAGCCACAACGTTCTTGCCGTTATCAGAGACAACATTGCCCAGTGTGAGTTTCAGAGGAGACAGCCAGCATGCGATTTCCTCCTTGATGCACAGCAGCAGCTCCTGCCCTGTGTGGCTTTTCTCGCCCAGGCTCAGCAGGTGTAAGACAGCGTTGTGGCGCTTCACCTTGCACCTATGAAAAGAGGAGGGAGGAGGAGTGGAAGATACACTGTGTCCTGTCGGGGACGGGAAGACCTCCAAGGAGGAAGGCAAGGAGGAGGAGGAGTAGGAGGAGGAGGATGGTAGGCGCCTGGTGTCCGGAGTTGAACCAGAAAGATACAAGCGTGGAGGTGGTAATGCCTGGCATTGCTGCGGTGGTGCATCGGACTGCAAAATATTGACCCAGTGGGCCGTGAAAGACATGTACTGTCCCTGCCCATAGTTGCTGCTCCACGTGTCGACGGTGGCATGTACCCTGCTGCACACGGATAATTGCAATGACTGGCACACCATTTCCTCCACATGCTTGTGCAAGGCAGGGACAGCTGTTTTGGAGAAGTAATGTCGGCTAGGTATTCGCCACCTAGGCTGAGCGCACTCCATCAATTGCTTGAAGCCGGCGGAGTCGACCAGGTGGTACGGCAGCGACTGCACCACCAACAACTTAGCCAGGTGTGAATTAAGCCGCACGACAAGTGGATGACTGGGTATATATTGTTGCTTATTGGACAACGATTCCGTAATGGATAACTGACGGGACGTAGGAGGAGCACTAGATGACAGTGATGATGATGATGACAACGACATGGTGGATAAGGCCTGGCTACTACTTAGATGACAGGGACTCGGAGCAGCAGCAGCAGCGGAAGAGGGGTCTTCATTAGATGTACATGATGGTGGGGCACGTTGATTGTCCCACATGGCCTTGTGATGCCGTTCCATGTGTTTACGTAGACAGTAGTTCCTACATTGCTGCCCTGCCCACGCCTTACTTTCTGCTTGCAGATACGGCACTGTGCCATGTTTTCGTCCTCCGGGAAGGTACAGAAAAATTGCCACACGGCAGAGTACCGTAAAGAGGTAGTACCACGTCCACCACCACAACCACCCGAGCTTGCCCCTTGTCTGGCAGGCTTTTTTCGGGAGCCTACACCAGCATCTGTGTCGCCGTCACCGGCTCCTGAGCTGACCCTACCGCTGCAACGTTTTTCAGATTGACTTCTGACCTACCTCGACTTGGCTGTTTATCACGTCCAGTGCCGCCACTACTACCCTCCTCCTCTGACGCCGTCATCACCTCGTCACCTGGTTCCCACGTCCTGTCTAAAACAACATCATCATCATAGCCTTCCTCATCATCCCCGCCACTTCTGTCACTGTGTTGTGAATGTGATGTGACATCATGGCGGGCTCCATGCCCCCCCTCATTACTGCGTCTGCCACCACGGCTACCGCCACCAACACCCCCACTACCGCAGCTATGCGTCTCGGTCACCGCTTCCACCTCCACCACCGCCACAACACACTCCATTGGCTGACTCGCGGAAAACAAATCATCATCATCATCATCACTATGTTGTTCAGTATCTTCCTTCGCACCCGAGGAGATGTCTCTTAGGACTCTCAGGAAAGATGGCTTCCCGCTAGGAAGGGGGAGCGAAGACATAGATGATGGAATGGAAACGCTAGAAATACCTATATTACTACTGTCACCGTGCCAAGGAACTGTAGAGGATCTGGAATCCAATAAAACCTGGCTTGAAGCCAGATCGTCAGAGTCTTCCTGCTGAGATGACAGCGAGCCAGCCAACCAGTCCACAATGGCCGTATTGTCTAAAGTAACCCGCCCACCGGAGGAGATGGACAAGTCTGGCTTGCTGATACTACTACCAGCAGGCACATGGCAGCTGCTACTAGTGGAACTGGGCACATGTCTTGTGCCACAAATGCTGGTACTGGGTGTGGCACCAACAGATCCAACATTTGGACTGGAAAAGGAGACGGCATGGGTGTTTTTTCCTCTACCCCGTCCTTTCACAACCTTTTTTTCCCCAGACATTTCAGAGCCCCTTCTAAAAGCGTATTCACACACTGACACTGGCTTGGCAAATGGCAATGAATGAGAATTTCAATCAGCCTCGCTGCAGTGCACTCAGGGAATGCTGGGCCTTGTAGTACTACTAGGCTGCCTGTATCGCAAGTTGGATTGTTATTCCTGTTAACGGCCAGGGATGAGCCCCTTTTAAAAGCGTATTCACACACTGACACTGGCTTGGCAAATGGCAATGAATGAGAATTTCAATCAGCCTCGCTGCAGTGCACTCAGGGAATGCTGGGCCTTGTAGTACTACTAGGCTGCCTGTATCGCAAGTTGGATTGTTATTCCTGTTAACGGCCAGGGATGAGCCCCTTTTAAAAGCGTATTCACACACTGACACTGGCTTGGCAAATGGCAATGAATGAGAATTTCAATCAGCCTCGCTGCAGTGCACTCAGGGAATGCTGGGCCTTGTAGTACTACTAGGCTGCCTGTATCGCAAGTTGGATTGTTATTCCTGTTAACGGCCAGGGATGAGCCCCTTCTAAAAGCGTATTCACACACTGACACTGGCTTGGCAAATGGCAATGAATGAGAATTTCAATCAACCTCGCTGCAGTGCACTCAGGGAATGCTGGGCCTTGTAGTACTACTAGGCTGCCTGTATCGCAAGTTGGATTGTTTGTTATGTTAACGGCCAGGGATGAGCCCCAATTAAAAGCGTATTCACACACTGACACTGGCTTGGCAAATGGCAATGAATGAGAATTTCAATCAGCCTCGCTGCAGTGCACTCAGGGAATGCTGGGCCTTGTAGTACTACTAGGCTGCCTGTATCGCAAGTTGGATTGTTATTCCTGTTAACGGCCAGGGATGAGCCCCTTCTAAAAGCGTATTCACACACTGACACTGGCTTGGCAAATGGCAATGAATGAGAATTTCATTCAGCCTCGCTGCAGTGCACTCAGGGAATGCTGGGCCTTGTAGTACTACTAGGCTGCCTGTATCGCAAGTTGGATTGTTATTCCTGTTAACGGCCAGGGATGAGCCCATTCTAAAAGTGTATTCACACACTGACACTGGCTTGGCAAATGGCAATGAATGAGAATTTCAATCAGCCTCGCTGCAGTGCACTCAGGGAATGCTGGGCCTTATAGTACTACTAGGCTGCCTGTATCGCAAGTTGGATTGTTATTCCTGTTAACGGCCAGGGATGAGCCCCTTCTTAAAGCGTATTCACACACTGACACTGGCTTGGCAAATGGCAATGAATGAGAATTTCAATCAGCCTCGCTGCAGTGCACTCAGGGAATGCTGGGCGTTGTAGTACTACTAGGCTGCCTGTATCGCAAGTTGGATTGTTATTCCTGTTAACGGCCAGGGATGAGCCCCTTCTAAAAGCATATTCACACACTGACACTGGCTTGGCAAATGGCAATGAATGAGAATTTCAATCAGCCTCGCTGCAGTGCACTCAGGGAATGCTGGGCCTTGTAGTACTACTACTACCACTACTACAAAGGCTCCCTGTATTGCAAGTTGGATGCAACGGGGATGAGCCCCTTATAAAAGCGTATTCACACACTGGCTGAGTAGTGAGTAGTGGATGAGCCCCTTCGATTTCTGGATTCCTGCCTTTTAGATTCCTAAAGCTTTCCCTTACTGCACAGAGATGCTATCCCTACAGCTCCTGTCTGTAAAATGGCCGCTGAGCTCCGTGCATAGACTTTTATTGCAGGCTTGAGCCTGCCCCTATGCTGCCTCCCGATTGGCTGGGAGAGCCGTTTGCAAGGCATTATGGGGTAGCCTGATGTCAGGTGATCTTGTGAAATCCTCCATTTTAGATGTAACATGTGGCAGGCGCCAAAAATGTAGCCGAGTTCGGTCAAAACGGGTTCGGCCGAACCCGGTGAAGTTCGGATTCGCTGCGAACCGAACTTTTCCTGAAGTTCGGACCGAAACCGGGTTCGGTTGTCCCGGTTCGCTCATCTCTAGCCATAATCTTCAACATTAATAGAAAAAAATGCTGGAAATAGATCACTCTGTGTGTAATGAATCTATATAATATATGATTTTCACCTTTTGAATTGAATTACTGAAATAAATTAACTTTTTGATGGTATTCTAATTCATTGAGAAGGACTAGTGTATGTGTGTATATATATATATATATATATATATATATATATATATAGAAATATGTGTGTGTCTTTCGGCCTTCCTTAGAAGGTATATACCTCCGTCGGAAGGTCGAAACGTGATATCGAGGGGGCCTTACACACACACACACACACACACACACACACACACACATACAGACATTACACACATAACCTCGGACGAAAGGCCAAAATGTATCCCACTGTATGGCTTGCAGTAGAGTACTCCTTTGGGAACAGGCCTTTTACAGTATCAGAGAATCCTTTTAATTTGGAAGCATTGTTACTCAAGCGCCAGGTCATTAGATCATTTTTTAGTTCTGATGGGAAAAAAAAATTCTGACCCAGAATATCTTCTTAAAGATCCAATACTCTCCCCCTGAGAGATGAAGCAGCAACGGGAACCATGACCTGCAAGATCAAACGGGAATAATGAGTATTGCTCTCGATTCTTCACTCCATGAATCACTGAATCATCACTGGTGGAGAAAACACATCTACAAACAAGCCTTTGCAACATATTAAGAATGCACCCACTGCCACCTGATTGCCTGATCTGTACAGGAAACAGAAACTAGGGAATTTGGAATTGTGATTGGTTACCTTTAGATCCACCTGAGGAAATCCCATCTTTGCACTTATCTTCTAGAAGAAAAGCAAATCGAGGGACCATTCTGGAGAGAGAAACTGTCTGCTGAGCTTGTCTGCTTAGACATTCAACACCCCTCTTAGGCTTCGTTCACATCTGCGTTGAAAGCTCCATTAAGGGGCTCTGTCGCAGATACGGCAGGAATTACCAGAGACAATAACGCAGCATGCTGTGCTATTGTGTCTGATAAAATCACATACATCCCGCCGAAAATCCGGTGGTGTCCATTGTGCAACGGAACCGTTGCTTCCAATGCAAGTGTGAACATAGCCTAATGTGAACTGTGGCGCAGCCTCTGCCCCAACTCATAATTGATCTGCATTGACTCTGAAGACAGAAACCTCCCTGCTTGGTAAGGTAAAACACGCAAGTCGCATTGCCTGACTGAACTTTCATGTGTTTTCCTTTTACATGTTAACAAAAATGAATTAACACTAGATGAATGATTGGATTATAGTGCAGTCTCCATACTCCATCTTCCTTGAATCCAGAGGGCCCCCAGGTGGGCTCCCCAACCTTAACCTGATGTGCCTGTTGTAAGAATGACCGGATGCTAAGGGAGAAAATGCTGCCTATTCCTAGAGCTAAGCCACCATGTGAGATTCTGGCAAGTTTTGGTGGATCTGACATATGCGATTCAAGGAGAATGGATTCCGATTACAGACTGACAAAATATTTGCTTGAAGGCATCTGAAGTAGACCTGTGCCAAAGAAATGTCCTCTTGAAGAGATTCAAAACACTCATTGCTTACCAAATGGATATTTTTAGGTGGAAAATAAGCTGACCGACAGTTGTTTTGATTCTCAATCACTTTGGAGTGACATCGTAGTAGTATTGAAAACAAATCCCAAAAAGTTTTAGTTCCGTGGAAGGTTCTAGATTAGATTTCTGCAGATTCAGAACCCGTGAGACCCCAATATCCCTGTGTTCTCCTGAAGGTGAACCACTAGCTGGGCTTCTGATGATGCCTTGACTAACTAGTCATCCAGGTAAGAAACGTCAAAAATTGCTTTGAGTCTTAGGACTGCTGCCAGCACAACTCTGATCTTTGTTAAGGCTTGTAGCATTGTTGCCAGGCCGAAGCAGAGACAGGTAAATTGCAGATCACTGACTGGTTTTTACTTGACTGTTAGCCTTAAAAACTTTGACTGTGACTCTTTATAGTAGGGATATGCAAGTAAGCGCCCATGAGGTCTAGTGTAGTCATAAAGTTGAACTACTAAAAAGATGTCATGGCCGACTTTATATTATACATTTTGAATTTTAAAGGCTGTCGATTTAATTTCTTGAAGTTAATCACTAACCTCCACTTTGCTTCTTGCTTGGTGGCTACAAACACTACAGAGTAGACACTTTGAAGTACCAGTCGTTCTGCGACTGGTACTTCTTCTAGTGGCCTTTTTTTAATAAACTGTTGAAGACAGGACAAAACTTGGGTGTTGGGGTTCTGGTTCATAATGAACCTTTGAGGAGGAGGGAACAGGAATTTTATGGAGCACTCTGCCTGAATGCATGAAAGCACCCATGCATCTGAGGTAGATTTTTGCCATTCTGAAAAATATTTAGGATTTTTGCATCCTATCTGATCCTGGCGAGGCCTGGCATTAGATGAGGAAACCTAATTAAGAGAGGTTGAGGCCTTGTCTACAGAACTCTTTCATCTTTGTTTCTGACGACAGCCCCTAAAGGACCTCCGACCCCTTTACCCTTGCAGAAAGGAACCTTTGGCTCTCTGTTGCTTTGTAGACTTCGGGAAGAAAACTCCTTTACCTGCACTGAGGCTTTCCAGTACTTTATTGAGCTCAGGCCCAAAGAGACATGTTGGCTTGAAAGCCAACATTCAGAGATGATGTTTAAAGCCACATTCCCTGATCATGGCTTGTACCAGATGACACAACGGACAGTATTGGACAAAGCAAGATTTCTGGATACCAGCCTCAAAGTGTCCTAGGGAAAGTCACACAGAACGTCATTTGCCATCTTGAGTGTAGAAACATTCCCAAAGCCGACCCGAGGGACACCGTCCGCTACTATTGGTTGTCAACTTCTCAGCAATTCATGGGAAATCTCTTTATCATTGATAGAGCATGGTGACAGAATGACAATAGACAATCCGTTTCTGAGAAGCCAATTCAAAGGTGACAACCAATATGGCTGTTTTTCCTGTTGTCACTTTTTTCAAAATTGGCTCCCACGACAAAACAGAAAATTTCCAATACCATTGTAGGTAAAGTAAATATAATTAACAAACTTTGTCTACTGCTCAAACGTATTTACTAATAAGTAAGAAAATAAGAAATCTTGATTAACTCTTTAACTACAACTCCCATTTCTGCTAACACAAAAATTTTGGAAATGTTTTATTTATTCACAGAAATATCAGCATTTTTCTATACAGCTTTTTGTGAAAGCGATAACAGAAAGTGCAGCTATATTTGTTGTCATTTATTAATTGGCTTTTCAGTAAATTATTATTTTTCTACTGAATGAGCACAACAAAATAAATGGCCGCCACAAAAAATGTAAGCGAGAAACTGGCATTACAGAACCGTAATACATTACATTTTATAAATCCAACTAGCTACCTACCAGGCCACTATAAAGAAAGGTGATATCTTAGGTGCTCTAAAACAACAGTAGAAGCTAAGGATGCTTGCTAATGGCCTACCAACCTGCTGTTCAGGGCATGTATTCCGGACTTCCACTTACATTTTCAAATAAAGCTAGGCAGAGGATCCGCTGACTGCCGTGGGTTCGTCTTCAGAAACCCTACTGCAGGGGAAATGTAGTATTTAGGTGCCTATGGAAAATGGGTTGTCTTAGTGAGAAAATGAATATGTATGGTCTGAGCTGCAACAGTTCTGTCAGTCCTCTCAGCTTATGAACAATGCCGTATGGATTCACTTGTAGAAAAGTGGCTGGTACTGCTCCATCTATTCAATCAGAGCTTGAGGGAATACACTTGCATGCACAAGTTTGGAAAACGTATTCTCTTTTTACACCTTCACTATTCCGTTGCTGTCTGATAGCCACAATAGCATATAATGCTGTTCTATTCTATCCAGTGAAAAAAACGATACCTGAAATACTCAATGGTATACGTCAGAATGTGGTACAAAATGGTTCATAAAGGATCAGTCGTATCCGAAAACAGAAGCCATGCAGCTAGTGTAGACAGAGCGTAAAGAACCTTTCCAACCATTTTTTTTTATTCCTCCAATGCATCTAATATGAAAAATGTAGCAACTTATAGTCTTCAATAAAAATGTTTTATAGTTTTGTATCCATAGCTGCTATGCAGATCTATGTGTCTCCATGGTGACAGACAACAGACAAATAAACCTTGTGTAGTCTGATCCTGCAGTCATGCTACCTTCAATCTGTTCTGTACTTGTTTCTAGTCTACTAAATGTATGTTAGGAAAAACTGGGGGATGGATAGAAGGGAGTATGATTGCAGGATCAGGCTATGCAGAGTTTATTTGTTGTCTGTTACCATGGAGACACTTAAATCTGCACAAGAGCTGTGGAAAGAAAACTAGGCTATTTTTACAAAAAACTATTGGCAAAGTTGCATCATTTTTCATTATAGATATGTTGGATGCATTTTTATTTTTTTTGTGAAGGTGTACGTAGTCTTTAATCAAATAGATTTGTTTCTGAAGGAATTTATACTATTTTGAGGTATCTTAATGCGGATCAGTCAGATATTTTTGCTGCGCTGTCTGGGGGCGGCATAAAGAAGTAAAAATTTCAGCGTGCTATCACTTATTAGTTAATGTCAAGTAGTTATCGAGTATTTAGAACTTATACTTACAGAGCGCAGCGTATGTTGTCTAAAAGCCATCATTGTAAAAAACGGATATCGTGCAATATTCTTTTTTGTGGTGGCCAACTGTATAGGAAAGCACAGCAGACTACGCTTTCTTACACAGTGAAAAAAAAAAAGGTATACGGACATTTACCAGCCAGGGCTAGGGACAGAACGAATGAACGAACGAAGGAACGAACGAAGGAACGAACGAAGGAACGAACGAACGAACGAACGAACGAACGAACGAACGAACGAACGAACGAACGAACGAACGCGGCGTGAACAAGGCCGAAGGTGCCACATTCAGCCTATTACTAGCCTGGTCAGGTCTTGCATCTAAACTAGGAGAGTTCCATTCCTGGTGATTCAGTGTGGGGGAAGGTAAGCGACACACATTTCTAATGTGACAAAAAAGCACCCAGAACAGTTATCACTTTTATAACCCCCAGTATATATTTATTCATTCCACTCATGCAATGTGTATTTGGGGTGGATTTGCTGTTTCAGAAGGGACTTTCTGTTTGCTTGGTCTCTAGAGTCCATGAAATATAGAAAACCAAGCACCATTTATTACTCTAGTCCTAATCTGAAATAAATGTTTTCTATGTACATTCAAGTTGTTGTAAGCATAGTAGTATTGATTTTCTAGCACTAGAAGGAAAGAGAAAAATGAAGCATGCAGAGAAATCTTATGTTTTGGAGTTGAGCCTAAATTGAGTGCTATTTTCCAATTTTCTCACTAGGGGGCAGCATTTTATTAAATATACAAAATCTGCTTGCCTCATTATTATCTCAGATTTCAAGGTGTCATTGTAAAACGCTCAAGAAATCTCTTGCATGCCGTCCAGATTTATTCTCTCGTTGCAGGGTTCTATTATTTTTACAAAAATATCTGATCATTCATGGATTTATTCTTTTACCCCTACTGTAAATAGCCCACGAATCCGATAGATCTGGAGAAAACGAGGTTGTGAATGGCACATTCCTTTTTAAGTGGGATTACTGCCAGCTTGCATAAGTAAGCGCAGTAAATAAAGATGTGTAGGGTATACTGAATTGAGCATATGGATTATATAGATCTATCAATAGAGCCTAATGTTTATGCAGCCTGACTAATTGTATTTTAGCTATGCAGAAAACAACAAGGAAAGAAATTAGAATAGTAAAGGAGAAAGTAAAATTGGCATTATAAAGATTGCATTGTTATTGGCGTCACTGACCAAGATGTCCGTTGAGCTGATTTTCCGGCAAGCTGAAGGCTAGGGCAGGAACAGAGAGCGTCTTTAGATATATTTAATCAATGGTTGTGTTGGTGTTAAACCTAATTAGAAGTGACGAGCACTCGGAGAGGTAGGCTTGAGTCATACAAGATGCCTCATATGGATTCTTAATATGTCAGCAGGAAATGTCACACGGTAAAATACTGTGTGAATGACAATCTGACCAATTTGTGATCACTGAACCCAGTGCTTTAACTCTGTGGTGTGAAGAAATACATTGAAGAAGGAATAGAAGAGCCGCTAGGATCACCTCATGGTTTATAATAGACATAAGCCATGAGATCTTAAATGCACTTTAATAGACTCTACCACATAAGAAACCGTGAAGTAGGTTGTAAGATTAAGTATCGAGTTATCAAAATATATTCCTAATTAGAATAAATAATATTTCCAGGAATCCGACAAAGGACAACATCTGTGCAGAGTTTGTAAACTCTACCCGTATTTGCGTGGGTTTACTCTGCGTTCTCTGGTTTCTTTCTACACTCCAAGAACATACTGATAATTTAATAGTATTCCTATTAAATTTACTTGTGTATCTGAGATAAGTAAAATTAGATTGTGAGCCTATTGGGGACAGAGACTGATGTGAATGGTGAACGTCTCTCCGCGGTGGAATATGTTGGCTCTAAGCAAATAAATAAAATAGGGCAATATATTCTTCTGTAGCATTCAATTAGAATTAATTGTCACGTAGGGTTCGTGGACCCACTGGGCCATACCGCATTGGCGGTATGGCAGCTGGCCAACAGGACGCAGGTCAGAGTCTATAGTTTATATAGGGTACCTGTGGCAGCTTGGACAGTAGCAAGGCAGGCTTGGCTGGGACTAGGCAGCAGGTAGACGTCAGGCATGGAGTAGCAGGACAGGCGTGGTATACACGACTACAGCTCAGCACGGGACTAGATCAGGAAAGCACAGGAAACAGGTTACAGGATACAGGAACAGGGAACACTGGGAGCAGAAAACACTAGGGGACGATTTGCAAGACAAACTTAGGATACGACAACAACGCTCAGGCAACGAAGCAAGGGGCTGGGTCCTTCTTGCACTCATGGGTTGAGTACATATGACAGTCCGGTGCGTGCGCTGTCCCTTTAAGAGCGGGCACGAGCGTGCGCGCGCACCCTACGGGGACCCGGCCGAGGTGAGTTGACGTGAGCGCTGGCCTCTCCTGAGGTGGAGACTGGGGCCAACGCTTGCAGACCCATGGCTGCGGCCGTCAGGAGGTGAGTGAACCTGATGGCCCGCAGCCACGGACATGAATTCATTACATTACATTATTACATTATTACATTAATTCTAATGGCGGCCCAAATTCAAGAAACCTGTACCGGTGATGGTCAGGAACCATTTCTGTTAGAAATTGTGAGACTTATAAGGAACCCCACAGTTCCTGATAAGGCGCAATATGCCTCCCAAACTCCCCAGATTAGGCAGGACAGTCCACTGTACTAATACACAGGGGGGGGGGGGGAGAAATGTAATAATTACACCAAAAGTCGCAATTTGCGCAAAAAAAATGTGAATTTAATGCATTTACGCTGCCTATACCAGTTTTCCAAAAAGTGGGCAGAGCTTAACTGGCGTGGCGTGGCCCGCCACTGCTGACAAGTTTGCTAACATTTATGCCACAATCTGGCATCTCTTTCAGGCGCAATCAGAGATACGCATAATTTATGTATTTAATGCATAATGTATTAAATTAGGTGCATCTTACTCCAGCTACCTTAAAGGAACAGTGTCACCAAATATTTTTTTTTATATCAGTTTTATGTTAGGGTTTTATTAAAAACGTTTATATTTATTTGTGTGTTTGTGTGTTACTTTTTTCTATTTTTACACTTTTTCTTCCCTATGGGGGCTGCCATTTTTTTTCCATTTCTGTGTGTGTCGATTAACGACACATACAGACATGGAATACGGCAGCTCCAGTCCCATAGGGAATGCGAACGGGGCCCGTTCCATCCACTCTGGTGTACGCCGTCTGTGTGGGAACGGCGCATGCGCCGCTCCCACACAGTCCAATTTGAAATGCGCGCCGTCCGGCACCATTTTCCTGTGGACCGGAAGTCGCGGCCGGACAGTAAGATTACTACTTCCGGTCGCGGCTTCCGGACATGGGCACATGGAGCAGCGGCAACAGACGGAGCGGACGGACCGGAGGGAGCGGCGGCGACTGGAGCAGGTAAGTGATTTCTGTGTATGTAAGTGTTATACTGTGTGTTTACTAGTGTATGTAAACCTTCTACACTGTGTGTTAGCTCAAAAAATGGCGACACACAGTGTAGGAGGTTAGACCGTTCAAACCCCTCATTTCTCCCGGCCCTAGCCAGGATAAAGGAGGGGGGGATTCTGAGAGCTCACTAGAGCGAGGGATTTTTTCCCAATTTTGCAGCATAAAGCAATGTGGTTGCTTTACCACATGCAATGCTGCAATTTTGGGAATTGCTCCATCTAGTGACCAGTGCTGGGAAATATTATAAATTGAATCCAATTTATAATATTTCCTGACAAGTGAAAAAAAGAAAAAAAATTAGAACAATGTTTAATCACCCACACACTAATTGTTTAACAAAAAACAAACAAACATGTTTTGCTGGCAACACATTCCCTTTAATAAATATTTCCAAATACCGCTTCTAGTAGAGGAGATCTATCATAGGAAAATATTCTCCTATGCAGAACACGATCTAAGGCAGACGAGATGGGAGTGTGGAAAAAGAAGGGTTGTGCTGACTGGAGAAACAGAGGGTACATAGTATATCAATAAAGGAGACTAGACATGGACCTCACATCCACTATACTGTATACTATGATCAATTGCGGCTAGGCAAAATCATTAAACATGAACGAGAGGTTCTTTGTAACATTTTGATCAAATTGTATGCAAGCCCACTTGCCACTTCACTTCGACCTCTTGAAAGTCGGTCCCTACTCTATCGGTTGTAGCACCGCGTGGTGGTCAACGTCACTGCAGCACCGCTCCTGCAGAGGGAGCTCACCTTACCATGCGCCCCCAGTTGACAACTGAGAGTACAAGCAGGATCAGAAACACTTATGAGGTCATTCCTAATTAAAATCAGCTGGGCCAAAAGTGTGGAGTGCTGGTACAAAGTTGTGCTACTGTGGGGTGGTGTCTGTTGCTGTGGTGCTGCACTTGTGGGGGGACGTGGCTCAGAGCCAAGGGGGCTTGGCTTGGCCTGATGGCATGGGTGCTTTTGCGCCTCTGGGTTGCTCCCTCTGCAGGAGCGGTGCTGCAGTGGCGGTGACCGCCACACAGTGCTGCAACCGATAGAGTAGGTACCCACTTTTAAGAGGTCGCCGTGAAGTGGCAAGTGGGCTTGCATACAATTTGATCAAAATGTTACAAAGAACCTCTCGTTCATGTTTAATAATTTTGCCTAGCCGCAATTGATCATAGTATATAGTGGATGTGCGGTCCATGTCTAGTCTCCTTTATTGATATTGAGGGTGCATAGTAGGTGGCACTGTTATGGGGGCACTATGAAACCTAAGCAATTTGTGGAAGCACATTATTCTCATTCAGGGCCTGATCAAGGTTTGTAGAGGCCCTATTGGTGAGGCCCCTGCCTAGTATCCATACGAGTCCATAACGTATGATGGATTTGAACAAAATTGATGACAGATTCTGGCAGGATCTAATATCAATCTAATGTGTATCAGGGCAGCCGCACTGTCCCCAGTGATTGATAATCTAAAACTGAAAATGAGGTTCAGCATGTTGAATTTTAACGTGCCCAATCCATTTTGAATCAGGCGTTAAGCACTGCCAGAAGTTTCTTGCAACTGCCTTACCCCTCTCCTTATGGCAATAAACATGCACGCTTGACCACTGGATTTCTAAGAGTACGTTCAAACGACAAACTAAAAACGGCCCTAAAATATGGAGCTGTTTTCAAGGGAAAACAGCCTCTGATTTTCAGCTGTATATTAAGCATAAAGCGCATTTTGATGCGTTTTTGGAGCTGTTTTTCTATTGACCCAATTAAGAGCAGCACCAAAAAGGGCTCAAGAAGTGACATACACCTCTCTTTTACCGGGGGGGGGGGGGGGGAGGGGGTGTTACGTGCCATTTTTGCCATTGAAATCAAAGGGCAGATGTTTGGATGCGTTCAGCTTACGTATTTTCAGCTGGCTGAAAATAAGCCGTGTGAACATACCCATATAGTTAGCAGTGTCTTGCATTTCTTGTTGCTGGGAGTGTCTTAAAGGGCTGGACGGAACTGGGTAGTAGAGGACCTTAGGTGCAGTGCCGCACCTACCATGAGGCGAGGTGAGCCGACAGCCTCTGGCGGCGCAGCCTAGACGAAAATGGGGGGCGTCATTTTGAGCCAAGGACGGACTGGACCGGGGGGAGGGGGCATGCCTTATTTTACTTAGCAGAAGTGCCGCATGATGTGCACGTCTGTAAGAACACTCCTCCTCTCTGACGATGTACGCCGCCAGAGAGGAGCAGGTCTGCATGTGGAGAGGTCGAGCACTCTCTCCTCAAGCAAGATGACAAGTGACGAGATGCATGAGGTGAGCGGTGGCCTGTATTAAAAACTGAGCGCCACTTACAGTGCTCACGCTCCTGCCTTTACTAATTTAAAAGGGGTCGGACGGCCGAAGCTGGGGGACCGGGACCCGGGAGTATACTGCAAGGGGGGTTTGGGCATTTTACTGACAGCCAAGGGCTCTATGGGGGGGAATAATCCACCCCATAGAGCCCTCACGTTACTATAATGGAAGGATAGGTGGGGGTGGTCTGAGCATCTGACTTACTGCAGAGAGGGCTCTATAGGGGAGATTCTGCCCCCCTTTAGAGCAGTCAGTCAGGTGCTCAAACCCCCCTAACCTTGCAGTATAGTAACTAGTGAGGGCCCTATGGGGGGTTAATTCCCCCCTGTAGAGCCCTCTGCTGTCAGTAAAACGCCCAGACGCCCCCTTGCAGTATACACCTGGCCCCCGAGCGTCGGCCGACCCCTTTTAAATTAGATGGGGCAGGAGGCTGAGCGCAGTGTAATCCTTCCCCATAAACCTGCCCCCGCTAATTCAAAAGTGATCGGCTGATGCTGAAGGGCGGGGGATTCTACAAGGGGCAGTCTGAGCATCTTACGCTTCCCCATAGAGCCCTCACTAGCCACCAGACTGCAAGGTTAGCAGGGTCTGAGAGTCTGACTGACCGCTTAGGACTCTAAGGGGAATCCGCCCCCTTAGAGCCCTTAGCAGTCAGACGCCCAGACCCCACCTTGCAGTATTGTAATTAGTGAGGGCTCTATGGGGGGCCCTCGGCTGTCAATAAGATGCTCAGACATCCCCATCACTTAAATTAGTGGGGGCAGGAAGCTGAGCGCAGTATAGCTCCCCCCCACAGCAGTCAGAGTCAGTACCCCCCTTGCAGTATAATCCCCCCATAGCGCCCTCAGTAGTTATTATACTGCAAGGGGGGGAGTGGGGTTTTAGTGTGATTGGTGCAACTTTCTAATGACTTATTAAAAATAATTGTTACTTTTTGAGATACAGCTGCTTTGTATCCTGAATACAGAACAGCTGTATATAGCACTGAATCCTGTATCCATCAGGTTAGCGGGACTGATGGATTCAGTGTCAGCGGGTCCTGCATGATCGAGCTGTTACCGATCACATCTAAGCTCATAACTTAGATGTGATCGATAATAGGTGACCTAATGGATTCAGGTCTCAGCGCTAGATACAGCTGCTCTGTATACAGGATACAAAGCAGCTGTATCTCAAAAAGTAAAAATAATTCTCAATGAAAAGTAATTAAAACTTGCACCAATCACATTCATAGATATCTTGATATATATATATAAAATATATATGTAAAATAAGTTTTTGAAGGTGTACATAGCCTTTAAACTGTAACTAAACTTTTATCATGTCATACTGACATGTCAGACGTTTTCATCGGTGGGGGACCAAGCACTGAGACCCTTACCAATCGCTAAAACGAAGCAGCAGAAGTGCTTGGGTGAGCGATGTGCCGCTTCATTTATGATCGACTTTCAGCCGAGTGAACGGTGTACGGACTCATAGACTTTCTATTGAGCCTGTACACTGCTCCAAGGAAAGCCAAACAGAATCGAAGCGGCACACCGCTCACCCGAGCACTTCTGCTGCTTCGTTTTAGCGACTAGGGGGGGTCTCAGTGCTCGGACCCCACTGAACAAAATTTCTGACAAAAGTCTCAGAAGTATGTCAAAAGTTTAAAAAAAATGTTGTTACACTTTAAAGAGAACCTTTCACCTGCCCATACATGTGCAGCTGAGTGCAGCATGTAATGGGGAGGGCTGCACAAACTCTGGGTTACTTTAAAAAAAAAATCCTAGCCTACTTTGTTATTTAGATATCGGTGCCGTAATATTTGTCGCCCAATATGTAAATAACCCCCAGAATTGTCAATGGAGTGGTAATTGGCAAGGGAGCGTGTAACATCGCTGTGACATTGTCCAATCAGCTACGGGCAGTGTCACAGCAAGAGCTGGAGAGAGGAGAGCATGCTCTTACTCATCAGCTATCGGCAGGCAAGTACAAGAGTATGTGATCTCTTGCGAGAGATCAGTCTTGTCGTCCTTGTCTGCCAAGAGCTAAAGAGTGAGAGCGTGCGTGTGCGCGCACAGCTCCGATGCCATGAGACAGAAGAAGAATTCACATTCTTCTTCTCCTCTTCTGTTCCATAGTGGTGGCGGAGCTACGAGCTCATGCTCTCCTCTGTCCAGATCTTGCTGTGACACTGTCTGTATCTGATTGGACAGTGTCACAGCGATGTTGCATGCCCCCTTGCCAATTACTGCCCTATTGACAGTTCAGGGGGTTATTTAAATATCGGGCGCCTAATATTACGGCGCCGATATTTAAATAATGAAGGAGGCTAGGAAAAAAATGTAAAGTACCCCAGCGTTTGTGCAGCCTGGCCCATTACATGCTGCACTCAGCTGCACTTGTATGGGGAGGTGAAAGGTTCTCTTTAAAGGAAAGGTGTTATAATTTGTAAAAAAAATAATTAGATATGTCTTATTTTATGGGCCTACTTTTTCTAATTATTTTAATATGTTCCCTAAAGTAACAATTTATTCATATGTTTGTACGTCTGTGGTTGCAGCCATCTTTCTTTATTTTTATTTTTCATACTGCAAATTTTTGTTTTACAGGTTCCGCTGGACCATTTGGACTATGTCGTAGACTTGTTGGACTACTTCGCTGATTTAAGCTTTTTTTTTTTTTAATAAAATGGTTAATGGATTGTGTGGAAGAGTTGTTATTTCAATAAAATTATTTTTATTTATGTCCGTTTGCTTTTTAATACTTCATTACCGCCTTAGTAATGGCAGCTGTCTGATTGAGAGCGTCCATTACTAAGGCAGGGCTTAGTCTTAGCCTGTAAAAAGGCTAGCACTAAGGCCTCATGCACACGACCGTATTTTTTCCCACCCGTAAATACTGGCGTAAATACGGGTCCGGTGTCACACGTATTCCACCCGTTTTGCACCAGTATTTACGAACCCGTGCTTGTAAATATGGGTCCGGTGTCACACGTATTCCACCCGTATTTACGAGCACGTTTTTGGCGGCAAACTAGCACTGCACTAATCGGCAGCCCCTTCTCTCTATCAGTGCAGGATAGAGAGAAGGGACAGCCTTTTCTGTAATAAAAGTTAAAGAAATTCATACTTACCCGGCCGTTGTCTTGGTGACGCGTCCCTCTCTTCACATCCAGCCCGACATCCCTGGATGACGCGGCAGTCCATGTGACCGCTGCAGCCTGTGATTGACCTGTGATTGGCTGCAGCGATCACATGGCCTGAAACGTCATCCAGGACGTCGGGCCGGATGTCGAGAGGGACGCGTCACCAAGGCAACGGGCGGGAGACCGGACTGGAGGAAGCAGGAAGTTGCCGGTAAGTATGAACGTCTTTTATTTTTATTTTTTACAGGTTTATACTGATCGGTAGTCACTGTCCAGGGTGCTGAAAGAGTTACTGCCGATCAGTTAACTCTTTCAGCTCCCTGGACAGTGACTATTTACTGACGTCGCTTAGCAACGCTGCCGTAATGACGGGTGCACACATGTAGCCACCCGTTATTACGAGAGCTCCATAGACTTCTATGGACTGTCCGTGCCGTTATTACGGCCAGAAATAGGACATGTTCTATCTTTTTTAACGGAACGGGCACCTTCCCGTGAGAAAACGGGAAGGCACCCGTCGCCAATAGAAGTCTATGAGCCCGTTATTACGGGTCGTGATTACGACCCGTAATAACGGGAGTTTTTACGGTCGTGTGCATGAGGCCTAACCCCCTATTATTACTCTGATACCCACCACTACCAGGGGTACCGGGAAGAGCCGGGTACGATCCAGTACCCGACCATCTAAAGTAAAGGGAGCGTACCGGGGTGGCCGCAGGCTGGTACTATCAGGCTGGGAAGTGCAAAAACCGTGGCCCTTCCCATCGTGGTAATACTAGGCTTCTGCTTTATTGTATCTGGCTGGCTATGAAAAATGTATCCCAGCCTGATGATACCAGCCTGCGGCCGCCCCGCTGCCTGTCCGTCACTTCAGATGGTCAGGGACTGGGTCGTACTCGGCTCTTCCCGGTATCACTGGCAGCAGTGGGAACCGGGGTAATAATGGCTGTTAGTGCTAGCCTGTCAATCAGACAGCGGCCATTACTATGGCTATAATAAAGTGTTAAAAAAAACAGACATAATAAAACATTTTTTTATTGAAATCAGAACTCCCCCATGCAACCCTCTTTCAGCATTTTATTTAAAAATAAAATGCGCCAGAATAGAGACTAGAGGTCAAGGAAAAATAATTCCCCTTCATGTAACTCTGCTACCTGTCAACTAAAAAGCCATCTGCTAGAAGGAAAAATGTTTCCCCATGGCGGAGTACAAGAAGGTCTCATTCCCAGGTGAGGCTTTCTTGTACTCCGCTATCAGGAAACATTTTTCCTTCTGGTGGATGATTTTTCCGTTGACAGGTAGCAGAGTTCTTACAGGGTGGAGTTAGGGGAGCAAACTCGCCAATTGCCCAGTGCCCCCAGAATAGGCCGCTACTCTTGGGCCAGTGCTGTGTGCTTGCCCCCCAGGCTAAAATTTGCCAGCCAACCCCTGGCCATTGCCTCCCTGTTCCGCCGTTTGCTCTTGTAGGCCACAGCCTGGTTTAGGCCTGCGGCCTCCATGAGATCGGGACCATGCTGCTGAACTTAGTTGAAATTCAGAACGTCCAGCTGGGGTTACAAGTCTATTGCAAGTAAAATGACTGCAACCACATTCATTGTCATTACTTGCATGTAGGCTACGGAACATAGTAATCTTTGGCCGTGCGACCTATGTTGTAGCCAAAGTCACCGTGTAGCTCCAGCCTAAAACGATATTGTATATAAATATATATGAGATAGATATGAGATAGATAGATATGAGAGAGATAGATAGATAGTATCTACCTATCTATCTACCTATCTATCTATCTATCTATCTATCTATCTATCTATCTATCTATCTATCTATCTATCTATCTATCTATCTATCTATCTGTCACGGCACAGGGTGTGGACTCAATGGGCCGTACCGCGTAGCGGGATAGCAGCTGGCCAAACAGGTAAAATACAATGTCTATAGTCCAGAAAGGGTACCTGAGACAATGTAGACAGTAGCTGTGGATTCAGGCTAAGATGAGGCTCCGACAGTAGACAGACACCCGGCGGGGTGTGACACAATAGATGCAGCGGAAGACACAACACGACTCCAACTCTTGACGGCACAGAGGCACGGTAGCCCGGGATACAGGGTACAGGCAGCAGGAACGGGTAACACTCGGAACTGGAAAACACTAGGAGCTCATTTGCAATGACAAATTTTAGGTAACACAACAACGCTCAGTCAATGATCAAGAGGGCAGAGCAGGGGCGTAACTAGGAAAGACTGGGCCCTATATCAAACTTCTGACTGGGGCCCCCCTTCCCCTGGGTGTCACACAACCCTCCCCCCTTTGTAGATAGTGCCTTTTTTACAGCCCCCCTGTAGATAACGCCATACAGCCCCCTCTGTAGATAACGCCATACAGCCCCCTCTGTAGATAACGCCATACAGCCCCCTCTGTAGATAACGCCATACAGTCCCCTCTCTATATAACGCCATACAGCCCCCTCTGTAGATAGCGCCATACAGTCCCCCCTGTAGATAACGCCATACAGTCCCCTCTGTAGATATCTACAAAGGGGGCTGTATGGCGTTATCTACAGAGGGGGCTGTATGGCGTTATCTACAGAAGGGGCTGTATGGCGTTATCTACAGAGGGGGCTGTATGGCACTATCTACAGAGGGGGCTGTATGGCTCTATCTACAGAGGGGGCTGTATGGCGCTATCTACAGGGGGGCTGTATGGTGTTATCTACAGGGGGGCTGTATGGCGCTATCCACAGGGGGACTGTATGGCGCTATCCACAGGGGGGCTGTATGGCGTTATCCACAGGGGGACTGTGTGGCGTTATCTACAGAGGGGGCTGTATGGCGCTATCTACAGAGGGGGCTGTATGGCGCTATCTACAGAGGGGGCTGTATGGCGCTATCTACAGGGGGGCTGTATGGCGCTATCTACAGGGGGGCTGTATGGCATTATCTACAGGGGGGCTGTATGCCGTTATCTACAGGGGGCTGTATGGCGTTATCTACAGGGGGCTGTATGGCGCTATCCACAGGGGGGCTGTATGGCGTTCTCTACAGAGGGGGCTTTATGGCGTTATCTACAGGGGGGACTGTATGGCGTTATCTACAGGGGGGAGTGTATGGCGTTATCTACAGGGGGACTGTATGGTGTTATCTACAGGGGGTCTGTATGGCGTTATCTACAGGGGGTCTGTATGGCGTTATCTACAGGGGGTCTGTATGGCGTTATCTACAGGGGGTCTGTATGGCGTTATCTACAGGGGGTCTGTATGGCGTTCCCTACAGGGGGGTCTGTAGGGAACACCTTACAGCCCCCCTGTAGGGAATGCCATACAGCCCCCCCTTTAGGGAACGCCATACAGCCCCCCCCTGTAGGGAACACCATACAGCCCTCCCTGTAGGGAAGGCCATACAGCCCCCACCTGTAGGGAATGCTATACAGCCCCCCTGTAGGGAACGCCATACAGCCCCCCCTTTAGGGAACGCTATACAGCCCCCCCTGTATGGAACGCTATACAGCCCCCTCCTGTAGGGAACGCCATATAGCGTCCCCAACCCCCCAAAAAAATGCGACCTACATTGTGAAAAGACAAAAGACATGTATCCCCTATCCACAGGATAGGGGATACATGTATGATCGCTGGCAGCGATAGGGAGAAACTGGGACCTAAAGTCCCCTGAAGTTCTCCATGACTAACGTCGGACTTCCGGCGTCTGCGCAGCTCAATAAAAATGAAAGGAGCGCTGGTCACGCATGCGCACAAGCATGACCGGCGCTCCATTCATTTCTACGGAGCTGCCGACACAAACCCCGGAAGTCCGAGGTTTGTGATGGAGAACTTCAGGGGACTTTCAGTCCCCCGTTCTCCCTATCAATGCCAGCGATCACACATGTATCCCCTATCCTGTGGATAGGGGATACATGTCTTTTGTTTAATGGCAGAGCGGGGAGATACCTCCGTGCTCTGCCGTAGTGTTCAGTGGCGTCCCGCTGTAGCAGCCATAGCGGCGGGCGACACGGGCCCCCTCATGCCGCGGTCCCCGTAGCAGCCGCTACGACTGCTATAGCGGTAGTTACGCCACTGGGGCAGAGCCCCTTCCACAGTCCAGCAGCATTTTGGGCTAATTGCAGATTTTCTGCAACTGTGCGCGCACTGGCCTTTCAGATAGATACAGATAGATAGATAGATAGATAGATAGATAGATAGATAGATAGATAGATAGATAGATAGATAGATAGATAGATAGATTGATAACAGGAAAACATTCCAAAAGAAAAAAAAAACTAGACCAAATACAAGTAGGTTGGAAGAGTAATAGAAGAACATTTTACTTTTAAATTGGCCCATGGCTAAAACTCTCCTATTTTCGGTGCGGATTGTGCAGTGAAAATTCACTACAAATTACAATGTAATTCATGTGAATGGGGTTTACCTTTTTTTGAAGGAAGGAATAGCGTTGTAGACTAAGCTATTCCATCCTGAGAGATCCCGCAAAAAATCGTATACCGCTCCTGACAACACTATATGGACAGTAATGTCAGGAGCTTCTCAAAGCCGGTGTCCCCAGGCACAGCAGCATCACAATCACTCTGCCCTGGGGAAGCTCCTGACATTACTGTCCATAAATGGACATCAGGAACAGCGCCAGAGTACTTGGGGAGATCTCTAGTAGAAGTTCTGCCCGGGGACTCCAGCCCTGGGAAAGCTACTAACGTCAATGTCCATTTATGGACAGTGACTCCAGGAGTTTCCCCAGGGCCATTCCCCGGGCAACGTATCCCACTGTATGCCATACAGTGGGATAAGTTTTGGCTGAATTGAACAACATCCAGGGCATTTACTGGTCATGTGCCTGACCCATGGTTTTGTTCACAGTAATTGACATCAGTACGAAAATCAGTTAACTCGAATAACGTACAAACGTGAGCGCAACACTTTCCGTTGCCCAACCTTCGATAATGGAGTGGGACCCAGACTCCTTGGCTGTATGGGGCCCAGAAATTGCTGATGCCTGCCCTATATATATATATATATATATATATATATATACATACAGTGAAGGAAATAAGTATTTGATCCCTTGCTGATTGTGTAAGCTTGCCCACTGTCAAAGTCATGAACAGTCTAGAATTTTTAGGCGAGGTTAATTTTACCAGTGAGAGATAGATTATAGAAAAAAAAATACAGAAAATCACATAGTCAAAATTATATATATTTATTTGCATTGTGCACAGAGAAATAAGTATTTGATCCCCTACCAACCGTTAAGAGTTCAGCCTCCTCCAGACCAGTTACATGCTCCAAATCAACTTGGTGCCTGCATTAAAGACAGCTGTCTTAAATGGTCACCTGTATAAAAGACTCCTGTCCACAGACTCAATTAATCAGTCTGACTCTAACCTCTACAAAATGGGCAAGACCAAAGAGCTTTCTAAGGATGTCAGGGACAAGATCATAGACCTGCACAAGGCTGGAATGGGCTACAAAACCATAAGTAAGATGCTGGGTGAGAAGGAGACAACTGTTGGTGCAATAGTAAGAAAATGGAAGACATACAAAATGACTGTCAATCGACATCGATCTGGGGCTCCATGCAAAATCTCACCTCGTGGGGTATCCTTGATCCTGAGGAAGGTGAGAGCTCAGCCGAAAACTACACGGGGGGAACTTGTTAATGATCTCAAGGCAGCTGGGACCACAATCACCAAGAAAACCATAATTACGCCAGAATGGATTAAAAATCAAGAAATGTGCCCGCAAGGTCCCCCTGCTCAAGAAGGCACATGTACAGGCCCGTCTGAAGTTTGCAAATGAACATCTGGATGATTCTGAGAGTGATTGGGAGAAGGTGCTGTGGTCAGATTAGACTAAAATTGAGCTCTTTGGCATTAACTCAACTTGCCGTGTTTGGAGGAAGAGAAATGCTGCCTATGACCCAAAGAACACCATCCCCACTGTCAAGCATGGAGGTGGAAACATTATGTTTTGGGGGTGTTTCTCTGCTAAGGGCACAGGACTACTTCACCGTATCAATGGGAGAATGGATGGAGCCATGTACCGTCAAATCCTGAGTGACAACCTCCTTCCCTTCCCCAGGACATTAAAAATGGCTCGTGGCTGGGTCTTCCAGCATGACAATGACCCGAAACATACAGCCAAGGCAACAAAGGAGTGGCTCAAAAAGAAGCACATTAAGGTCATGGAGTGGCCTAGCCAGTCTCCAGACCTTAATCCCATCGAAAACTTATGGAGGGAGCTGAAGATCCGAGTTGCCAAGCGATAGCCTCGAAATCTTAATGATTTACAGATGATCTGCAAAGAGGAGTGGGCCAAAATTCCATCTAACATGTGTGCAAACCTCATCATCAACTACAAAAAACGTCTCACTGCTGTGCTTGCCAACAAGGGTTTTGCCACCAAGTATTAAAGAGGCTCTGTCACCAGATTTTGCAACCCCTATCTGCTATTGCAGCAGATAGGCGCTGCAATGTAGATTACAGTAACGTTTTTATTTGTAAAAAACGATCATTTTTGGCCAAGTTATGGCCATTTTTTTATTTATGCAAATGAGGCTTGCAAAAGTACAACTGGGCGTGTTGAAAAGTAAAAGTACAACTGGGCGTGTATTATGTGCGTACATCGGGGCGTGTTTACTACTTTTACTAGCTGGGCGTTCTGATGAGAAGTATCATCCACTTCTCTTCAGAACGCCCAGCTTCTGGCAGTGCAGATCTGTGACGTCACTCACAGGTCCTGCATCGTGTCGGCCACATCGGCACCAGAGGCTACAGTTGATTCTGCAGCAGCATCAGCGTTTGCAGGTAAGTAGCTACATCGATTTACCTGCAAACGCCGATGCTGCTGCAGAATCATCTGTAGCCTCTGGTGCCGATGTGTCCTCGCTCGTCTGACACGATGCAGGACCTGGGGAAGTGAAGTCACAGCGTGATCTCTCGAGAACACGGCTGTGTCTGCACTGCCAGAAGCTGGGCGTTCTGAAGAGAAGTGGATGATACTTCTCGTCAGAAAGCCCAGCTAGTAAAAGTAGTAAACACGCCCCGATGTACGCACATAATACACGCCCAGTTGTACTTTTACTTTTCAACACGCCCAGTTGTACTTTTGCAAGCCTCATTTGCATAAATACAAAAATGGTCATAACTTGGCCAAAAATGCTCGTTTAAAAAAAATAAAAACGTTACTGTAATCTACATTGCAGCGCCGATCTGCTGCAATAGCAGATAGGGGTTGCAAAATCTGGTGACAGAGCCTCTTTAAGTCTTGTTTGCCAAAGGGATCAAATACTTATTTCTCTGTGCACAATGCAAATAAATATATATAATTTTGACAATGTGATTTTCTTTTTTTTTAAAAATATAATCTATCTCTCACTGGTAAAATTAACATAGCCTAAAAATTCTAGACTGTTCATGTCTTTGACAGTGGGCAAACTTACAAAATCAGCAAGGGATCAAATACTTATTTCCTTCACTGTATATATATTTATACACATATATATATACACACGCATACACATTTATTTGCGGGGGACATATGTATTGGGGCTGTTGCCCCTGACATTTTAAGACCTTCGTGATGCAGCTGGCTGCTAGTGCTGTATCGTTGGGTCACTTAGGAGACCCAGAAATGCAGTTGAAAGCTATGGGCCTTCGACCCTGAGAAGAAGTTTGGGGGGGCCCAAGAAGAACTTTTGCACCAGGGCCCATGAGACTTTAGATACGCCCCAGCTTATAGGTTTGTATGGTGTAAAACTACAGCTCCCAGCATGGACGAACAATGGTAAGGATATGCTGGGAGTTGCAGTTTCACAAAATCATACCACCCATCATCTCACTTCAGATCATACAGTGACTACAGTATTGATTAAAGGCATACATAAATACAGTACTAGAACAAAGCTCAGTACATAAATACAACACCAGAACCAAGCTCAGTACTTAAATACAGCACCAGAACCAAGCTCAGTACATATATACAGCACCAGAACAAAGCTCAGTACATATATACAGCACCAGAACAAAGCTCAGTACATAAATACCGCACCAGAACCAAGCTCAGTACATAACTACAGCTCCAGCACAAATACAGCTCAGTACCGAGATCATTTGCAAATTTAGTGCAACGCCTGTCCTATAGGCAGTGGCGTAACTAGCCAGGGGGATCCATTGCCCCCTTCAGCATGTCTATTAAAAGTTACTATAGTAACTGGGGTCTATGTAATAAACTACACTGGCCCACGTTACTATAGTAACTGACAGTATACTTAACTTCCTCGTTCCGGAGCGCAGCGGAGGTCCTGACGTCTTTTCACGGATGGAGTCAGGACCTCCGCTGTGGCCGGAGCTGAAGAAGAGGGTAAGTATACTATTACTGTCTGCTGGGGCCTGGATTGTTCAGTCCCTAAAAATTAATGGCCTATCCTCAGATGGGTGATGGGTCGGGGTCCGACTACCGGGACCTACGCCAATCAGCTGTTTTGAAGGGGGTGCAGCGCTCTAGGAGCGCTGCTTCCCCTTCATTCCGGTCACTTGCTCACACTGTGAATCGCGGTGTGTCAGCGATTCACCGTGTGAGCAAGTGACCGGAATGAAGTGGAAGCAGCGCTCGTACGAGTGCTGCACCCACTTCAAAACAGCTGATTGGCAGGGGTCCTGGCAGTCGGACCCCCGACCCATCAGCTATTGATGGCCTATCCTGAGGCCTTCAATTTTTAGGGACTGGACAACCCTTTTATTGTCTGCTGGGGCCCTGTAGCTAAGCATCTTACCATGACCACATGGTAAGCTTAGATACATGGCCCATGTGTGATCATGTCTGATGGGCCCTGTATTTAAGCCTACCACATGGTAGGCTTAGATCCAAGGCTCCAGCAGACAGTAATCTTATACTGTATAAGATTACTGTCTGCTGGAGACTGTATGTAAGCTGACCTTGTGGTAGGCTTAGATACAGGGTTCAACAGACAGTATCACACATGGGCCCTCTATCTAAGCCCAACAAATGTGTTACTAATGTTGTTTTTGTGTTTGTGTTGTTTTACATGTTCGGTCGTTGGACCACGTCGGATTCAAGGACTACTTCGATGACGGCTTTTTTTTATTCTCAATAAAATGGTTAATGAGGGGTGTGTGTTTTTTTTAATTTCAATAAAATATTTTTGCCGTGTATTTGTTTTGTTTTTTTAACTTTATTATTACCGCCTTAGTAATGGCCACTGGCTGATTGACTGTGTCCATTACTAAGGGGAGGCTTAGTTTTAACCGGTGCAGAGGCTAACACTAACCCCCATTATTACTCTGGTACCCACTGCCACCAGGGGTGCCAGGAAGAGTTGGGGTTGGGTGCGATCCAGTACCCGACCATCTGTAGTGATGGCCGGGCACTGGGGTGGCTGCAGGCTGGTATTATAAGGATGAGAAAGCACAAAAACAGTGGGCCTTCCCACCCTGGTAATGCTAGTCTGCTGCTGCTATGTTGTATCTGGCTGGTTATAAAAATAATAATTTGAAAAAATTATGTGGTGTTCCTGCATTTTTCATAACCAGCCAGATACAACACAGCAGCAGCAGCAACAGCAGCAGCAGGCTAGCATTACCAGGGTGGGAAGGCACACTGTTTTTGGACTTTCTCATCCTAGTCCAACATCTGAACCTGTAAAAAACACAAACACACTAAAAATTAGTAACACATAAAAGCAAAACAATTATTAGACTTACCTTTCCTGGGTTCTGCTCTGCAGCCGCAATGTCAGCGAGCTGGGCCCTATATCTAAGCCTATTATGTCTGACACAGTCTGCTGAGCCGCTGTATCTAATCCTATTCATAGCTGTAAGGTCGTAGTGCTATAGATATGCTGTCTTTATATATATATATATATATATATATATATATATATATATATATATATATATACACACATGTACATACACGCACACACATTTATTTGGGGGGGGGGGCATATGTATTGGGGCTATTGCCCCATATGTTTTAAGACCTTAGTGACGCACCTGGCTGCTAGTGCTGCTTCGTTGGGTCACTTAGGAGACCCAGCAATGCAGCTGAAAGCTGCGGGCGGTCGCCCATGAGAAGAAGTTTGGGGGCCCAAGCAGAACTTTTGCACCGGGGCCCATGAGCCTTTAGCTACGCCCCTGCATATAGGTTTGTACGTCGTAAAACTACAGCTCCCAACATGGACGAACAATGGTAAGGATATGCTGGGAGTTGCTGCTTCACAAAAAAAAATCATACCACCTGCATATCATACAGTGACTACAATACTGATTAGAGGCAGAATAAACATTTACATTGAGTGACTCACAGATGACATCTTCTCAGATTCTAGTTGTTCTTTTTCTCTTTTCTTCTCCATCCGGTCCAGACCTCTATGATGGCTTCTCCTGGCCACGACCCATTTCTGCAGTTTGCCACTCAGATGTCTCCAGCTTCTGACTTTTCAAACATTTCCGCACATATAAACGAAGATAAAATGGTGCCACACACTACACCTCTAAATATAATAGCGCCATACACTGCACCTCTAATTCTAAAAGCTTTATACACCTGATTATAATAGCACCATACCCTGTGTCACACACACACACACACACACACACGCACGCACGCACACACACACACACACACACACACACACACACACACACACACACACACACACACAGAGTGCCCCCTGTAGATAGTGCCCACATTGAGCCCCCTGTAGATAGCACCCCCTGTAGACAATGCCCCAGATAGAGCCCCCTGTAGACATTGCCTCACATAAAGCCCCCTGTAGACAGTGCCCCACATGTATAGTGCACCCTATAGAGCCTCCTGTAAATACTGCCCCATAGAGACCCCTGTAGATTGTGCACCCCATAGAGCCACCTGTAGATAGTGCCCTCATAGAGACCCTGTAGATAGTGCCCTACTTAGATCCCCCTGTAGATAGTGCCTCCCCATAGATCCCCCTGTAGATTGTGGCCTTTGTACATAGTGCCCTACATTTAGCCCTTTGTAGATTGTGCCCCACATATAGCCCCCTGTAGTTAATGCCTCACATATAACCCCCTATAGATAGTGCCCCACCTATAGCCCGCTGTAGATAGTGCCCCACATATAGCTTCCTGTAGGAAGAGCCTGCCCTGTGGATAGATTCACAAAACTTTTAACTGAAAAAAAACAAAACTTTACACACTTACCTGATCCTGTTCCCTCTAGCATGCTGGCCTGCTCTCTTCTGAGCAGGTCTGCTGGGGCTGAACAGCGATGACGTCATTGCGCCACTTGCATCATTGAAAAGCGCTGAATGGCAGGGCAAGACACATTCTTGCCCTGCCATTCAGCACCTTTCAACGATACAAGCGGTGCAACGACGTCATCGCGCCACTTGTATCGTTGAAAGGCGCCGATTGGCATGGTGCCTTGCCCTGCTTTTCAAGCACGCAAGTGGCGTGATGGTATCATAGTGCCGCTTGCGTTATTGACAGGAGCTGAATGTAGACTTCCCCACATAGAACTCCTTGTAGACAGTGCCCCACATAGAGCCCCCTGTAGACAGTGCCCCACATACATAGTGCACCCTATAGAGCCTCCTGTAGATAGTGTCCCCATAGAGCCCCCTTGTAGATCGTGCCCTACATAGATCCCCCTGTAGATAGTGCCCCCTGGAGATTGTGCCCTAAATAGATCCCCCGTAGATAGTGGCCCCTGTAGATAGTGCCGCACATACTGCCCCCTGTAGAAAGTGCCCTACTGATATCCCCCTGTATCTAATGCCCCACATATAGTTTCCTGTAGATAGAGCTCCCCCTATAGGTAGAGCCACTTACACTTTTAACGATTTTTTTTTTACTTTACATACTTACCTGATCACGTTCCCGCGCCATCCCTTTCAGGTCTGCTCTCTTCCGAGCTGGTCTGCTGGGGCTGAACGATGCAAGCGATGCGATGGCATTATAGTGACGCTTACATCATTAAAAGGCGCTGAACGGCAGGACAAGACACATTCTTACCCTGCCATTCAACGCCTTTCAGCGATGCAAGCGGCGTGATGACGTCATTGCGCCACTTGTGGCATTGAAAGGCGCTGATTGGCAGGGTGCTTTGACCTGCCTTTCAACGACGCAAGCGGCACAATAACGTCATCGCGCCGCTTGTATCAATGAAAGGCCCGTACCTTGACAATCTTTGCCTGCCACCTGCCCTGACCTATGCTATACCTGACCTTGCATTCCGTCTGCTGTTTCTGGTGCCACGCCTGTTATTGTTGGCCATTACCAAGGGAGACTACTCTGGGGTAGTGACCTGGTGTTCCCCAGCAGCGGAGTCTAGATCCCTAGATGGGTGTTAAATGGTGAATCCCTGGGGTCCCCTTAGGCTATGTTCACACGGGGTATTTTGGCGAGTTTTTTGACGCGGAAACCGCGTCGCAAAACTCGGCAGAAACGGCCCGAGAACGCCTCCCATTGATTTCAATGGGAGGCGTCGGCGTCTTTTTCCCGCGAGCAGTAAAACTGCCTCGCGGGAAAAAGAAGCGACATGCCCTATCTTCGGGCGCTTCCGCCTCCGACCTCCCATTGACTTCAATGGGAGGCAGGAGAAAGCGTATTTCTCGCTGTTTTATGCCCGCGGCGCTCAATGGCTGCGGGCGAAAAACGGCGCGATAATTGCCGCGAAAATCGGCGTGCAGGGAGAGGAATATCTGCCTCAAAGTTCCAAACGGAATTTTGAGGCAGATATTCCTCCCCCAAAATACTCCGTGTGAACATAGCCTTAGACCTCGCTCGTCAGTTTAGCCCCATGTTAATCCCTTGGTGACACAGTGGATTCACACCATCATCTGTAGGCCTTGTGGCATTCTCATTATCCTTGGGCCTCGTGGCAACCTGTAATAACCGCATCGCAAAACTGCAGCAATTCGCTGGAAAACTAATACGGCTTTTACCATGCGTTTTTCACAGCAATAAAGAAGCACATGAAACTCACTACAAAACTGTAGTAAAAGCACAGTAAAAATGCAAATTTTGCAAACTATGGTTTTCCAGGTATATTTTTAATTTCAGATGCACCAAATGGAACCTGTCAGTACATATGGAGCCTCTAAACCACCAGCATGTAGCTGGGGTTACAGCTTATGTTGAAACTTGCCTACCTCTAAAACATACGTTTAGGGAATAATTAAAGTAAAGTAAGTTAGAACTTACTGAAAGAAGTCTGGGAAAGGAGTCTGGCATAATTGTGCACATGTGCATTGCGCACATAAAGCTGAGGACAGTATACCTTGCTTCGCTGTGCATGCGCAGTATACTGTCCTCGGCTTCATGTGCGCCATGCACATGCATCCCATGCCGCTCCCGGTCTCGTCTGTAACTTACTTTACTAATTATTCCTTAATAATCTGTTTTAGAGGTAGGCAGGTTTGAAACACTATACACCAGCTACATAACGGCATGCTGGTAGTTTAGTAGCTCCAAACCTACTGACAGGTTCCTTTTAAAGCGATAAAAATGTTTGCAATAGAATAATTCAGCAGACTGCATAATACACTTTGTTATTTTAGCAGAAAACATGTAGCTCTGTCACTTACAGTGCTGCTTCACTTCGGTCTTCAGTGCTCTGTACATGGCTGCTCCTTGGATCATCATTAGGGCAGAATTAATACAATATGATTTAATGCATTATTCTATCTATTAGCCTAAATATCAATAAATTAGTTCCATAAGAAATGTTACATGAAATGTGAAAATCTGATAAACCTTTTATTTATTGAACTTTGTTTCCTATACAGATGCATTTTGATGGGTCGTGGCATCAATGGGACAGAGGTTGCAGTGGCACCTGGGTCCCAGAGCCTTCTACTCCATAAGAGGATGGCAGTGCTGTAAATAGCCTGTACATGTGTCATGGCAATGCAATAATGTTGTAACACTAGACAGACTACCAAATAGTAGAAAATAATATTTAATATTTATAATATAGAGATATAAAAAGATGTAATGTAGTCATTCTATGTGACAGGATAGGGGACTGGTTTCTACTTTTCACTGGTGTTCAGAAACTTCTGAAATGAACACAGCACTCCAAACAAACTGAATATCAGGCTATGTGCACGTTACAAGAGGAATGAATCAGTTCCCCAATTGAATGTAGACCAGGGCCGGACTGGCCATCTGGCAGTTCTGGCAAATGCCAGATCGGTCGCTGAACAGTGGGCTGCCTGCTGGCCGACCAACAAACAATCAATCAGTGTCGGCTCAGGAGGCAGGGTACAGCATTTGTAAGGGGGCGGCCGGCACAGCAGCTAAAAAACTGTCGTCCGACTGTAATAGCAGCTGTGCTCTGTGCTGCTATTACAATCTCCCTGTGTAAAATTTCCCCCTCCGGCCCCCTTTCCCTGCTCTTCACACAACCTCTCCTCCTTCTTCTGCTGCTGCTGTTACCAGTCGGGACGTGAGGGAGGAGGAGGGAGACTGTCTGCACACTCTGGGTTGGGCTGTGAGCAGAAGAAGTGCTGGAGTGAAGACCATCCCCCTATCAACCTGCATAACTCCCTTTACAATTATCCTACATAAAAGTAAGTGCATGTGTGTTTACAATGTGTACTTTATATGTGTATAATGTGTGCATGTAATGTGCATATTTGTGTGTCTGTGATGTGTACATGTGTGTATATATAGTCTGTGATGTGTACATGTGTGTATATATAGTATGTGATGCGTTCATCTGTGTGTGTATAGTGTGTTATGTGTTCATGTGTGTATATATAGTGTGTGATGTGTTCATGTGTGTATATATAGTGTGTGGTGATGTATATATAGTGTATGTGATGTGTACATGTGTTTATATATAGTGTATGTGATGTGTACATGTGTGTATATATAGTATGTGATGTGTTCATGTGTGTGTATATATAGTGTGTGACGTGTTCATGTGTGCATAAATCAAGTGTGTGATGTGTTCATGGGTCTATATATAGTGTGTGTATATATAGTGTGTGTACATAGTGTGTTTGATGTGTACGTGTGTGTGTGTTTGTGTGTGTATATATATATATATGTATATATATATATATATATATATATATATAAATAAGTGGTGAGTGCTATAGCTATTGTATTTATTTTACCCTTAGTTTAAATACTGCAGATCTTACCAATGGATTTAGTTGTGGTAAGGGCTCGTCCACACGCTCCTGAATTGCTGCAATTTTTCTGGCCGGAAATGTGGCCGGAAAAAACGCAGCAGGATGCAGTAGCAGCATAGTGGATGAGTAAACACGCATCATTTACAGACCGCATCATGTCAATTCCTGCTACGGAAAGTGTGCAGAATTGCTGCGATTTTCATAGGAGATGTCGCTATCTCCTAACATTGAGAAAAATGCAGCAATTTACGCACCATGTTCTGTCGCAAACAGCACAGGAAATTGTGCGTTTTGCCACAGTGGAAAGCCTTTGACTTTCAAACGGAATTGCTGCAGAAATTTTCTGCAGCAATTCCGTTGTGTGTGGACAAGCCCTAAATCCGCAGCACAAGGGCTTCTCCACACGTATTGCAATTGCTGCAGAAAATGGAGCGGATTCTGTTGTGTTTTTTTCAATGTTGGGGGATGGTGACATCTCCCCTGAAAAACGCAGCAATTCAGTTCACTTTCCACAGCAGGAAGTGACATGCTGCAGTACAAAAAATCCGCACCGCAGGTCAATTTCTCGTCAAAAATTTTAGGCAGCGTGTGGATAGGATTTGATAAATCTCACCCACTTTGCTGCTAATGTATTCTGCGTATTTTCCATCCGCAATTCCGGATGGAAAATACGCAGCAATTCCATTACGTGTGGACAAGCCCTAATGCAGTAGCAGCAGAGTGGGTGAGATTTGAACAAATCTCACCCACAAGATGAGCGGGGAAAAAGGCTCAGAAATTGACCTGCGGTCTGTTTTTTTAATCCGCAGCATGTCAATTGTATTTTCATAAATGCTGCTTATTTGTTTTTGGCTTTCGAGGTAAAACCCGCAACAAATAGCAGATGTTGTGCTTTTTTGCGGCGGAAATGCAGCGATTCCGATGCAAAAAATCGCAACTCAGGAAAAATGTAAATCTCATACTTACCCAGAATTCTGTTTTTTTTTTTGTCAGGGCCGGCCCCCTGGGATGACATTTCATCCATGTGAAGCGTCGCCATGGTAAGTATCCATTTTTTCTGCTCAGTTTTCCGCAACAGCCATTCCTGGCCGAAAAACTGCACCACAGTTTGGTGTGGTTTTTCAGCCGGAATTCCCTGCGGTGCAAAGGGCGTATACACTGTATGCTTTTACACAACGTATCCGTCCTGTGTGAACATACCCATGCAGTATATACATATAGTAGCTGCTGTCTTACAACAATACAGCTGCAAACCACGTCGGCGTGCTGCATTCCCACAAGTCAGCGCAGTTTTCAAATGATTGTTAGGGTATGTTTACACGCTAGACTAAAAACGGGAAAACAGCTCCTGATTTTCAGACGTTTTTTAAGCCACTCGCGATTTTCGCTGCGTTTTTCGTGGCGTTTTTTACGGCCGAGTCTATGAAAAATGGCTCCAAAAACGTCCCAAAAAGTGACCTGCGCTTCTTTTTTGTGGCCGTTTTTTTACGCGGATGTTTCTCAAAACGGCCGCGTAAAAAAACGGCCCATCGGAACAGAACCCCTTTTTTCCCATTGAGATCAATGGGCAGATGTTTGGAGGCGTTTATGGCCCGAAAATAAGCTGTGTGAACATACCCTGTCCATGCAGTTTTTTGCAGGCATTAACAATCATTTGAAAACTGCACAGACTTTTGGTAAAACTGCACGTGCTGCGTGTTGTACTGGACGATGGTTGTTGTTACGATCTGATTGTTTGCATTAAAGGCTACGTAACCCTTTGAAGAGATTTTTTATGTTTTTTTATAAAATGCCAGTCAGTGTGTTTTGTGCAACTTTATAATTAGTTTTTATTAAAAAATCTTTTTACTTTTTGAGATACAGCTGCTCTGTATCCTGTATACAGAGCAGCTGTATCTTATGCTGAATCCTGAACACGTCAGGTGCTTGGGACTAACAGGTTCAGTGTCAGCGTGTCCTGTGTGTCTCTGACATGCAGGTTACACCTATAATAGATCACATCTAAGTTACTTAAAGAGACTCTGTCACCACATTATAAGTGCCCTATCTCCTACATAAGGAGGTCGGCGCTATAATGTAGGTGACAGCAGTGCTTTTTATTTAGAAAAACTATCTACTTTTACCACGTTAGGAGCGATTTTAGCATTATGCTAATTAGTTTCTTAATGCCCAAGTGGGCGTGTTTTTACTTTAGACCAAATGGGCGTTGCACAGAGGAGTGTATGACGCTGGCCAATCAGTGTCATGCACTTCTCTCCATTCATTTAGTCAGTGCATAGTGAGACTGCATTATTCACTATGTTCTGTCTTATACTGACATATTAACGTTACTGAAGTGTTTAGACAGTGACTAGACATTCCTTCCAGCCAGGACAAGATGTCTATTCACAATCCCTGCACTTCGTTAACGTTTCGGGGGTACTTACAGCAGAGCAAGTGTAATCTCGCGAGATCTTGCTGTAAATGACAGGTTACAGCGAGATTACGATTGATCTACATCACGCACAACATCAAGAGGACAGAACTTCCGCCGCGGCTGAAGAGGAAGGTAAGATTAGTAGCCCTGACTGGCGGGGTCCGACTCCCGGGACCCGCCAATCAGCTGTTTTGAAGGGGCCGCAGCACTCGTACGAGAGCTGCTTCCCCTTCATTCCGGTCACTTCATTCCGGTCACACTGTGAATCGGTGTCGGCGATTCACAGTGTGAGCGAGTAGTGAAATGAAGGGGAAGCAGCTCTCGTACGAGTGCTGCGGCCCCTTCAAAACAGCTGATTGGCAGGTCCCGGGAGACGGACCCCGACACATCAGCTATTGATGGCCTATCCTGAGGATAGGCCATCAATGATTAGGGACTGGACAACCCCTTTAAGCCTACGATGTAGCAGGCTAAGAGGGCCCCTGAGACAGGATCACATGGTAGCCTTAGATACATGGCTCATGTGTGATCCTATCTGATGGGCCCTGTATTTAAGCCTACCACACTGTAGGTTTAGATACAGGGCCCCAGCACACAGTAATCTTATACTGTATAAGATTACTGTCTGCAGGACCCTGTATCTAAGCCTACCTTGTGGTAGGCTTAAATACAGTGTCCCACAGACAGTATCACACATGGGCCCTGTATCTAAGCATAACACACGTGTTACTAATCGTTTTTTGTGTGTTTTCTTACATGTTCGGTTGTTGGACTACGTCGGATTCCAGGACTATTTCGATGACGGCTTTTTTTTTTTTATCAATAAAATGGTTAATGAGGGTTGTGTGTTTTTTTTTTATTTCAATAAAATATTTTTTCTATGTCTTTGTGTTTTTTTTAAACGATATTACTACTGCCTTAGTAATGGCCGCCGGCTGATTGACAGCATCCATTGCTAAGACGGGGCTTAGTGTTAGCCGTTGCAGAGGCTAACACTAACCCCCATTATTACCCCGGTACCCACCGCCACCAGGGGTGCTGGGAAGAGCCGGGTACCATCCAGTACTTGACCATCTGTAGTGATGGTTGGCCACTGGGGTGGCCGCAGGCTGGTATTATCAGGAGGGGAAAGGCCAAAAACAGTGGCCCTTCCCACCCTGGTAATGCTAGGCTGCTGCTGCTTTATTGTATCTGGCTGGTTATGAAAAATGGGGGGGACCCCACATCATTTAAAAAAAATAAAATAAAAAATAATTGGAAAGAACGATGTGGGGTGCCCCCCAATTTTCATAACCAGGCAGATACAATACAGCAGCAGCAGGCAGCATTACCAGGGTGGTAGGGGCTACTGTTTTTGGCCTTCCCCAGCCTAATACTACCAGCCTGCGGCCGCCCCGGTGCCTGACCGTCACTGCAGATGTTCGGGTACTGGTTCGTATCTGGCTCTTCCCAGTACCCCTGGTGGTGGTGGGTACCAGGGTAATAATGGGGGTTAGTGCTGGCCTTTGCACCTGCTAACATTAAGCCCCGCCTTAGTAATGGAGGTTGTCAATCAGCCAGCGGCTATTACTAAGGCGGTGTTAACGTTTAAAAAGATACAAGCACATAGAAAAAATATTTTATTGAAATAAAAAAACACAACCCTCATTAACCATTTTATTGAGAATAAAAAAACGCCGTCATTGAAGTCCTCGTATCCGAAGTTCAACAACCGAACCTGTAAAAAAACACAAACACACAAAAATAATCAGTAACACATAAAGACGCAAAATTATTATTCTTACCTTTCCTGTGTCCAGCGCTGGAGGCGCAATGTCAGCGAGCTGAGTCCTGTATCTAATCCGATCATGTATGATACTGTCTGCTGGGCCCTATATCTAATCCTATCATGTGTGATACTGTCTGCTGAGCCACTGTATCTAATCCTATCATGTGTGATACTGCCTTCTGAGCCACTGTATCTAATCCTATCATGTGTGATACTGCCTTCTGAGCCACTGTATCTAATCCTATCATGTGTGCAGTGGCGTAACTACCGCCGTAGCAGCAGTAGCAGCTGCTACGGGGCCCGCGGCATGAGGGGGCCCGTGTCGCCCGCCGGCACGGGCCCCCACCATGGCCGCAGGCTCCGTTAGCAGCCGCTATAGCTGCTACAGCGGGACGCCACTGAACACTACGGCAGAGCAGGGAGGTATCTCCCCGCTCTGCCATTAAACAAAAGACATGTATCCCCTATCCACAGGATAGGGGATACATGTGTGATCGCTGGCAGCGATAGGGAGAACGGGGGACTGAAAGTCCCCTGAAGTTCTCCATCACTAACCTCTGACTTCTGGGTTCTGTGTCGGCTTCTCCGTAGAAATGAATGGAGCGCCGGTCGCGCTTGTGCGCATGCGTGACCAGCGCTCCTTTCATTTTTATTGAGCTGCCGACACAGACACCGGAAGTCAGAGGTTAGTCATGGAGAACTTCAGGGGACTTTCAGTCCCCCGTTCTCCCTATCAATGCCGGCGATCACACATGTATCCCCTATCCTGTCAATAATGAGTCTAGCTCTATTGTCACAATATAGTATAGGCTATTTTGCCTGTCGAAAATAGATATCTGTTCTCTGTAATATTTTGTCCATGATATTCACACTATGTTTCTTATGCAGTACTATCCATACTGCTGTATTTCTTACATACACAAATTCTTAAACATTACGTTTTTTAGCCTAATTGATCAGCTCCGTAGCTCGCGCATGCGCAGACTGACTGGAACGCTAGTGCCGGTCGTGCACATGCGCAATGGTGATTCTTTCACTGCTTGCGTTCCATTGGCTGTATTTCCGGATTGAACGCCATCTTTGAGCATGCGCAGTAGGTGCACAAGGACGCTGTTTCCTCGAGGTGTCTAGCACCGGTAACGTATGACCTGCTGTGTTATTTTTATATGTCTATATTCCTCAGATTGGCCTCTGCATCTTTCTCTGATTAGCCTAATTGCTTATTAAAGCACTGTAGACCATGCTTATGTATTATATATTCACATATGTTGCACTTGTTATATAAAACCATTGTTGAATCAATGCACTGTGAATGACTGTTCTCCAATATGGGTTCAAATTCATGTTTATACACTGTACATTAACTAGATTTTTGTTAATTACTAGTTGTATCCTCTACTTTTACTTGACACAGTGTATAGTGTGCCACAGCTTGAGAAAGGTTCTGTGACAAACCGAAACGTTGCTGCTCACTTGAGGTGAATAAATCCACCCTTTTTCATCTATCTTAAAGTCCTGGTGCTGTTACTTTGCTCTATGGTTTCTGTATATATATATATATATATATATATATATATATATATATATATATATATATATATATATATACACTACCGTTCAAAAGTTTGGGGTCACCCAGACAATTTTGTGTTTTCCATGAAAACTCACACTTATATTTATCAAATGAGTTGCAAAATGAATAGAAAATATAGTCAAGACATTGACAAGGTTAGAAATAATGATTTTTATTTTAAATAATAATTTTCTCCTTCAAACTTTGTTTTCGTCAAAGAATGCTCCATTTGCAGCAATTACAGCATTGCAGACCTTTGGCATTCTAGCTGTTAATTTGCTGAGGTAATCGGGAGAAATTTCACCCCATGATTCCAGAAGCCCCTCCCTCAAGTTGGATTAGCTTGATGGGCACTTCTTGCGTACCATACGGTCAAGCGGCTCCCACAACAGCTCTATGGTGTTGAGATCTGGTGACTGCGCTGGCCACTCCATTACAGATAGAATACCAGCTGCCTGCTTCTTCCCTAAATAGTTCTTGCATAATTTGGAGGTGTGCTTTGGGTCATTGTCCTGTTGTAGGATGAAATTGGCTCCAATCAAGCGCTGTCCACAGGGTATGGCATGGCGTTGCAAAATGGAGTGATAGCCTTCCTTATTCAAAATCCCTTTTACCTTGTACAAATCTCCCACTTTACCAGCACCAAAGCAACCCCAGACCATCACATTACCTCCACCATGCCTGACAGATGGCGTCAGGCACTCTTCCAGCATCTTTTCAGTTGTTCTGCATCTCACAAATGTTCGTCTGTGTGATCCAAACACCTCAAACGTCGATTCGTCTGTCCATAACACTTTTTTCCAATCTTCCTCTGTCCAATGTCTGTGTGCTTTTGCCCATATTAATCTTTTCCTTTTATTAGCCAGTCTCAGATATGGCTTTTTCTTTGCCACTCTGCCCTGAAGGCCAGCATCCTGGAGTCGCCTCTTCACTGTAGACATTGATACTGGGGCTTTGCGGGTACTATTTAATGAAGCTGCCAGTTAAGGACCTGTGAGGCGTCTATTTATCAAACTAGAGACTCTAATGTACTTGTCTTGTTGCTCAGTTGTGCAGCGGGGCCTCCCACTTCTCTTTCTACTCTGGTTAGAGCCTGTTTGTGCTGTTCCCTGAAGGGCGTAGTACACACCGTTGTAGGAAATCTTCAGTTTCTTGGCAATTTCTCGCATGGAATAGCCTTAATTTCTAAGAACAAGAATAGACTGTCGAGTTTCACATGAAAGCTCTCTTTTTCTAGCCATTTTGAGAGTTTAATCGAACCCACAAATGTAATGCTCCAGATTCTCAACTAGCTCAAAGGAAGGTCAGTTTTATAGCTCCTCTAAACAGCAAAACTGTTTACAGCGGTGCTAACATAATTGCACAAGGGTTTTCAAGTGTTTTCTAATCATCCATTAGCCTTCTAACACAGTTAGAAAACACAATGTACCATTAGAACACTGGAGTGATGGTTGCTGGAAATGGGCCTCTATACACCTATGTAGATATTGCATTAAAAACCAGACGTTTGCAGCTAGAATAGTCATTTAGCACATTAACAATGTATAGAGTGTATTTCTAATTAATTTAATGTTATCTTCATTGAAAAAAACTGTGCTTTTCTTTCAAAAATAAGGAAATTTCTAAGTGACCCTAAACTTTTGAACGGTAGTGTATATATATACACACACACACACGCACAGGTTCTACCCCAGGGCAATGTGCACCAAATTCGTGAGTCACTAAATGAGCTCGATTTTTCTGACACATTGGTATCTGTCTAAAAAACTGGTGAAGGCACTTTATAAATATGGCCTTCAGCCTGAACTCCATATTTTTTTTATGTATTTATGCCACAAACTGCTGTAAATACATTGATAAATATGCCCATTGTATTTTCATTGAGTAAATAGTCTAGAATGGATTATGCAATTTCTTTCAGCCATCTCTGAAATGTAGGTAACATATATCCAACCACAGGTACATTCAAAGCTATTATCATTCAGGTTGAATTATGTAGAGAGAAGTGATTATATAATGAGTTGTGGACTGGACACAAAAATGTTACTTTTATTAAATCTAAGTTGAGCCAGAGAAAAAGACTTGTGTTTGAGCATCAGTTTGGATATCAAGTATTATGTGAAGATGGGAGCTTGCCTGAGGCTGTACTTAAGGCTGTGTCTGCTTCAATGACTCATAAAAGCCCTGAGACATTTGGTAATTTTCCACTGCGTTTACCGTGGATGGTGTGTAAAAGACACATGTCCCTTAGCAGTTCTGTGGCTAACCGGCTCCAAGACAAGGGATGATGGACAGATATTTACAAGCATGGGTTGGTTTGTCAGTCTTCAGTGGAACAGATTATTTTTTGCAGTGACATACTCGACATTGAAGATGTGAAGGACACCCTTGAATGTTAATAGTCTTATATCAGATATATATGTACTCCTTTGTAGTCATTTTCCCCTCCCACATGATCCGGCAGTGTAGACTGTATACATCTTATTGATACTGAGGCATAAATATGCAGATCACTGCATGCCACTTCCGTTCCCCTCTCCAATTGACACAACGTAGAAGATGGATTACAAAGGAAACCAATACCCATACCCATGGCAAATAATATTTAAATAGAATAGTCCAATTCCTGAGGGAGCTGTGCATGACTCAGGAATTCAAAGAGCACTATAGAGATTAGTCATGCACCACTAGGCATAACAGTTTTGTATGGAGTGTTCCTTTAAGTGACTCCCAGTTAAGGCTAATCTAATTTTAATCTTATTGTATTCCTAAAAACATGCTTGGAGAGCTGTTGATGTTCCCAAAGTCCTTTATGTGTCTAGGGAAATCTTTCATGTTTTCCTCAGTCTTATGTACATAATCTGCTAGTGTTATATGGAAAACATGGGAGGTAATGGGGAATATTTATCAAAACTAGTGCAGGGAAATGTGGAGCAGTTGCCCTTAGCAACCAATCAGGGTGCTACTTTCATTTTCTAAAGGTCCCTCTCCCCCGAGGAGTTTAGTAGCCTCTAGTATACAGAGTTATTACTCTAGATGGGAATGATAGACCCTGCCCAGCATTCAGTTATATAAAGTGGTGTGGATTTTCAATCTATTTTGGTAATCTCTACTATTAAGGCTTCAAGCACACACACATATATATATATATATATATATATATATATATATATATATATATATATATGTGTTAGGTGGATCCAGAAGATGGGCACCCATAGAAATGTATGGGCCTATACACTACCTTAACATGCCTTCGATTGCATATGTGACAGGTTCCATCAGAAATGTTAAAGAGATATTCTTGCCTAGAAGCATTCCTTCAAATGGAGAACATGGGGGGTATTTTTTAAATACTTCATGCCTGTTTTTTTTTACAAAGAAAAGTCAGAATTTGCGCAATTTCAAAAAAAGAAATAATAATTTTAGATTTTTTTATTTTTACACTGCCTCTGCCACTTAAATAAAAAGTAAGCGGGGCTTAATGGGAGGAGCAGGGCAACCCATGGCCTGACAAATTTACTATCGTTTACACCAGAAACTGGCATAAATTATAGTGCCAATCTGCGCAAGCTCGTAGCCAGTGTAGATTTGACTTTCTGGCGCACAGACAGCCAAAATGCGTCTAAATTTTTAAAAGGTGTGTGCCTCTTAATAAATCAGGTGCATTATACTCCACTGTGTTTCAGATTAAGACTGGCATATGAAACACCAGTCTTCATAAATTCCCCCCACGGGGCTCTTTGGACAGCAGTGGACTCTGTACTAGCTCCATGTACATGACTTTTGCTACATGCATGAGGTCTAAAATCAGTACTAATTTTTACTACTACATGAATGGTTCATGACACTATGATAGGTCCACTTTAAGGACACGAGCAGGTGTGCCCACACTAAAACCTAAAAACCACTCAATTGTGAAAACGATTTCTCCTTTTTGTAACCCCCTGAAAAAAAAATGAAAATAAACAAATAAACAAACAAACAGAGGTTTTAGTTTTTGAGATGTTTTTGCCCTTTATTGCATTGTGTTATGCTTTGTTCCAGCACGGAGATCCAGGAGGCAGGGACCAGAGGTGGAGTATAAAATGGGAGCAATAAATAAATTGGTGTCCAAGGAGGGGAAAGGCTTTGCTAAAATAACAACAGAGCTTCTCTTGCTTAGGATTCGGCCACCATGGTTACAAACTCTGTGAACACAGACAAGAGTATGTTAGTCTGAATACAAAGCAAATACAAATGTGAAGCTATGAGTGCTCTAAGATATTGTCTTCTACTGTTTTACATCTACTTTTATAATCCTGTTCCAAGGTGATGTAAAAAATGACAAAAATATGTACCATGAGTGTGAAGGCAATTAAAGTGATGAACCTAAACATTGATGTCACGCTCAATGTGGTATGATGGGGTCTTTAGAATAAATCGGCTATTTATTATTCCTACAGATATGGAGAGGGATGGATTTACATTCCAAATGTTTACTTTGCTAAATAGTATATGATGCTGCATCAGGAATAATCTCTGTATGTCTTGTGCCGTGACTCTGTAGCTAAATTAATTACATTTGTAATGAATGTTGATCGATTAAGGCATATAATGCAGATCAAATACATTTCAAAGAATTATTGGAATTAAAATCTAGAAGAAAGATTTAATGCCCAACAGAGAAAGTATCTCATATTGAATGATGTTCTGTAGTTGGAGTCTTGATTACTGGTTTACTAATTCACTTTAAAGTAGTTGGCATTCCTTGCAAACTGTTCAATACGTTAAAACAACCTTTTCTATGGTTTATTTTTTAAAGGTGTTTTAGAGTCTTTACAATTTATTATTAAAAGGGTGTTTCAGTTCTGTATTAAAAAAATCAAAAATGACTTAAAATGACAAAAACACAATGTGCTTAACTTTTAAATCCCCCCACTGCCCCCTCCCACTGACGGTTCCATGGGTCCCTCACCAGTCTCTCACTTTTTACAAGTGACCACTGGAGGCAGTCTTTGTCCATAGTGGTGATGTCAGGGAGGTCGCTGTGGTCACCGTTGTGGCCAATGTTTTTCTGCCATGTTCATGTTTTGAGATAAGTGTATTGTTGTTTTTTTTGTAATTTTAAGCCATGTTCAGTTTATTAAAAAACAAAACTTTAATTTGTATACTCCATTTCCAAGGAAAAAAAATACATCTGGTGCTGCTTATAGAACAGTGGGTTGCAGCCTGAATAAAGTAATATTAGAGTTGTTGGTTAAAATATTCCCATTATCATGCACATGGAGATGGAAGAGACACTTTCTTATTTTACCACACACTTACCATCTACGCCGATTTTGCCATCTCCATCTTTGTCACCTGCATTAAGAAGGTCCTTAGTTTCCTTAGGTGAGAGAGTTCTGCCACTAGGGGTGAAGCCTTTCAATATAAGACTGTATAATGGGGAAAATCAATAAACATAAAAATTGAAATACGTTCATGTTAGCCTCACTCTTCAGATATGTAAATTGTTTTGTTACGCATCATCATTGCTTTATTTATCACAATTATGATATGGCTGCATTTACATTAGGTGCTTCTACAGGCATTATGTATAAATGCCCAGTGATACCCCATCGTGATTATACCGCATTGCCAAACACATCACCTACATTATTTTTATGCCAAAAACGGTTAGGGTTTAATGGGAGAAATTAAGAGGTGATGGTCTGTAATGTGGAAATTAGGTATGGAGTTTGAAAAGGCTAAAGAAGAATTATGTGTGGACTCTGCTGTGGAAGTGAGCAGAGATGGTAGAAATTCGGCAATCAGTTCAGCAGGTTCAAGATTTATAGTCAAGCTGATACCCCTGCAGAGAACAGTAGGGCAGATTTACTACTGTGTGTCTGTGTAGAATCTGTCGAAAAATGTCGCACTTCCTTGTAGACTTTATTAAGAATAGATGTTTGCGCCTTACTTGACACTTTTAGATAGGGGGCTTAGCCAGGCGTATGTTTAGACTGCTTGGTCTAATTTTATTCTGTCTAGGTCTTATACAGTTTAGTAAATCTGCCCCATTATTTTTAGCATATATTCACACTTGGCTGGTTTGTTGCAGAAATGTCTGCACCTGAAAAATCCATTTCATACATGTGAATGAGGTTGTTTCTGCAGCATGTACATGAATTTCTGCTAGCTCCATTCAGATAAATGGAACAGTCACAGACATTTTTAGAACAAATCTGTTGTGTGTGAATATATGGCTCCTTTTATACTGCACGACATGGACCGTGAAAACCAGTGCCGATCAACAAGACAGCTCGTCAAGGAATAACAATTGGAGTAACAATCGGTTATGTATGTGGACGAGCGATCGTTACTACGATCGTTCATTCCCATACATATACATGTCGGCAGCACATCTCCCTGTTTACACAGGGAGATGTGCTGCCGACTAGCGACTATTTTATTTGACCCTGTAAACGAGCAGATCAGTCGATGAAAGAGCCGTTTGCTCGTTCATCGGTTGATCTTTGCGTGGTTACACAAGGCAATGATCGGGAATGAGTGTTCATATAAACGCTTGTTTCCCCGATCATTGGGCCATGTAGAAGGGCCTTAAGATTCACCAATATGATGGTACTTTATATTGATATCAGTTTAAGTTAAGGTTAGTAGGAGGGAGAATGTCTCTTTTGTTCTTATCTTCAAGCCTAACTTTTTGTTATAATATTATAGGGGTATTTCCATCTTATAAAGTGATGGCATATTGCTAGAATATGTTATCACTTTATAAGATGAGATTTCCCCTTTAACACAAGGAGTTAGTAGTCTATGGTCATTAGGCCACTGGAAATTGCCACCCTATACACTATGTGGACGTGTGAAACCATGATATGAGATTTTGCATCACATAAAAAGGGTTGATATTTAGGATGATTTGCTATATTGGTAATAAAAACCTGGTGGTGTTTCTTCAGCTTCTACCCAATCTACTGTGAACAGGATAAAGTAAGAATTTGTGTGTTTTTAGGCGTGCAAATTGCAAAATAATAGCTGCTGTTGAAATGGGGAATTAAATTTTTCCACGAAATGTTGCATAACTGTTTAGATGTACAGATATCCAGTATTAAAAAAAAACCTGCTTGTGAATAGTAGAAGGGGTTGGATCATTTTATTACATAGCTAGTTGTTTTGCTTTCTTGAAGTAGTAGGTGATCTGTCTGTCAGTACTTTGGTTCATCTTCATTTTGGTAGAGGGATGTTATATGCTGCTGATTTTTTTTTATAGTGTAAACTGTTGAGGCAATATTGGGTGTTTTGTCTTATGCAACATTTTATTAGTGTCTATGCTTGCCATTTCTTTTGACAAATCTGAAAATAGTGTGTGAAGGATGCCTTAAAGGTGTGGTTGGTCTAATTGATCATAGGTGTGGGTTCAAGTGTATTTTAGCCAGTTATCTGGTATTATTAGGAAAGTAACTATTGATATCTGATGTTACAAGAATATATATACGATTGTTACATGAGGGTGCGTTTTAATGTGGTTGACTGCAGCCCTTGGTACATAATAAGACATGTAGGCTAGCTCAAGATTAGTACAAAAGAACAGCAAATTATTTTTTACATATTATATGTAGATTATATCTAGATGTAAACTATTAAGTGTTGTTCATAGTTAAAAATACTCTTTAAAGACGATATATGTCTGATAGTTGGGAAGCCTCAACTACATGGAGAATGAGGATTCTATGACCCCCATTGCAATGTTATACTAGTCTACTGCGGCCAAAGGAGGGAGGGGAAACTGCACTCCTGTCCGCTGCTCTCTCCAGTGTAGTCTATTGAAGTTACAGAAACAGCTGAGCTTGCTTTGAAAAGAATTGTGAGGTTAGTAGCAGAAAAGAATATAAAAAAATATCATTCATAATTAAACTGTCCTACTTTAGACCAGTGCTTTGTTTACTTTAAGGGTATGCAGTATGATCCTGCACTATGATAAGAAGTTCTTCTTATTCTTGCAGGACTGAACAAATCTCATGAGCAAAGGTAGCCATATAGATACTTGCTAATGGTGCCTACATCCTATTTATCATGAAAAAAATCCATGGTGATGTCTGGCATAAACCAAGAAAAAGTAGCATCATTCTAATTTAATGAACCAATAAAAGTAGCGTGGGCATATGCATTGGTCTGTACACATTGCTGATTATACAAGCTTACAGGGGTTTTCCAGTCCATAAAAATTGATGGCCTATCCTCAGGATAGGCCATCAAAAGCCGATCAGCTGTTTTGAAGTGCTCGTACGAGCCCTGCTTTCCCTTCATTTCTACTTGCTCACTGTGAATCTTCGACATGGATGTAGCGGCCATCAATTTTTAGGGACTGGAAAACCCCTTTAAAGAGTTTTTTCCCATAATTCCCATAATTATCATTTATCACCTATCCACTGGATGGGTGATAAATATCTGATCGGTGAGAGTCCCACTGTTGGGACCCCCATGATCACAAGAACGGGCTTACCTTGCTGTTTCTGGGAGCCCTGTATGCGCATGCTCGGCCACCGCTCCTTTCATTTCTATGGGGCTGTCGAGCGCTATCTTCAGTATCCCCATAGAAATTAATGGAGCGGTCGAGCGATATCTTCAGCAGCCCCATAGAAATTAATGGAGCGGTGGCCGAGCATGCGCATTACCTATCCATTCCTATAGGGCTGCCAGGAACAGCAGGGTATGCTTGTTCTCGTGGTTGGTGGTGGTTCCAGTGGTCGGACTCCCACCGATGAGATATTTATCACTTATCCTGTGAATGGGTGATAAATAATGATTATGGGAAAACCTTTGCTTTTGTGAAGGGATTGCACATTTGTGTCTATTTGAAACTTATGGTTTCTAAAAAAGAGGAAAAATTTGTTGATTGGCATCGCAAGAGACATGTCCATTAACTTACCAGAGCTCCTCCTCCTCTATGAATCCACTTGCATCTTGATCCAGGATTTCGAAAACTTTTTTCATGATATCTTTACTCTTGGCCTTCAGGCCAACCAACTCGAAGAATTTCTTGTGGTTAAAAGAATCAGCAGCTGGATTGAAATATAACAAATGACAAGTTAGGCCACCTTCACATATGTCCAGCGATCCAGCTATGTTTCCCTCCAGCATGGTACAGAAATGACAATAGGAAGATGATGACTAAACTGATAATAATAATTTCCTATGCGAGCATTTTTCGCAGCAGTTGCGTCAGTTGTGATGCCGGACTTCTTCCTGGGCTTTCTGTCCATCTATGTCAGGCTATCGATGCCAGATCGGTACACATCAGTGTTGCCCAGCTCAGGCATAAAACAACTGGCCTGGATACAACTGATATATGTCAACCCAGTCTTAGAGGCTCAAAGATGGTGTGGGTCATTCTTAAAAATGTGTTATAGGATCTGTAAAACCACTTTGCTATATATAGTCCTTATTTTAAAATTGTTAAATATCTTTTCAAATGATGCTGTGGTTTGCTGCCATTTTAAATAACGGATTAGGGAATTACAGTACATATAGCAATGCCCTAATATTTCAGTTCTGTTCAGTGATTGATGTACGATAACCTACAGGGTTCTAGAGAATTTGAGGGCTTTGTTCTGCGGGACCATCAATGGACTATATACAAATTCCATAGTTTTCTATAAATAACATTCAGTGTACAGCAGATTTAAATCAAAATTTTCAAATATCTAGAGAAAGCATCCTTTCTTATGTGATATACAGCCAGTTTATATTAGACATGCCAGCAGTTATGTTAGTCGGAACATTTGCTTAGAGCAGCCGTCCCCAACCTTTTTATAACCAAGGACTAGTTTCATGCAAGACAATTTTTCCACGGACCAGCAAGGGGGGGGGGGGGGCGTTTTGGGGTTTAGGTTCAGTTCACATGTTGCGTAAATACGGCAAATTCACAGCATAATACAGTAGCAGCTAAGTGGATAGCACAAATCTCATCCACACGCTGTGGAAAAAACACTCAGAAATTGACCTGCGGTGCAGAGTTTTATTCCACATCAGGCCAATTGTGTTTGCGTAAACGCTGTTTATTTTTTGCGGGTTTCCCCATTGAATTCAATGGGGAGGTAAAACCTACAACAAATAGCAGTTGTTGCGTTTATTGTGGCAGAATCGCATCAAAATCTTATACTTACTCAGAAGTCTGGTTCTTTCTCCAGGCTGGCCTCCTGGGATGACAATTAATCCCATGTGACCGCTGCAGCCAATTACAGACTGTAGAGGCTGTCACATGGGTTGAAACGTCATCCCAGGAGGCCGGCCTGGATGACGTTAGAGGTCCGGCCTCCTGGGATGACGCTTCATCCCATGTGACCGCCGCTGCAGCCAATCACAGGCTGCAGCGGTCTCCTACTAGCAGGCCGTCTGAATGCTCAGCACTTTTCTGCAGCGGATATTCCGGGTGAAATACTGCACCACAATTTGGTGCGGTTTTTCGCACTTAATTATCTGCGACAAGCAGGAATACCAGACACCGCGCCCCAGTACCAAATGATCCACAGCCCGGTATTGGTCCGCGGCCCGGTGGTTGGGGATTACAGGCTTAGAATATATATATGTATATTTATACTTATTGTATGCCTAGGGCGCTAACATTGGAATGAACTATGTTAGATCATCACATAGTGTATAAACCAAACCTGTGCCAAATCTGTCAGCTTAATATGCTGCCCTATGTAAGAGCAGCATATTACAGCTATAGGTTCTTATTCCTAGTATCCAAAAGGTCACAAAAAATGTTTGAATCACTGAAAGAATACAGCGGAAAGCTATAGGTCCGCTGTATTCATGAGGGTAGCCCACTCCCCGCCTCTCTCGATCCGCCCCTCCCTGTGATGACTGACAAGTTGCTGTGTATGCATGTATAAGCAGCAGCCTGTCAATCACCGGCCTGGGGGGCGGAGAGATGCGTCAGGGGGGGTGTGTGCTCCTCTTCTGAATACAGCAACTCATAAATATATATCTGTTGTATTCTTTCAACTATTCTATTACCCAATTTGTGGCATTTTTTATATTTAGAGTACAGGCCGGCAGCTGTAATATGCTGCCCTATTAAGCTGACAGACCTTAAAAAATAATGTATCTGTACATACCCCTATTACCTCCACTATATGAATTACTTTTGCGTGTGGGCATTCATCAAGGCATTCTTGTTTGTTTAGATTCCCACTCAATAAAGGTGCCCGTACAGTGGTCCCTCAAGTTGCAATGTCCTCAGCTTACAATATTTTCAACATACAATGGTATTTCCTGGGCCATTGTAACTTGAAAACACATTCAACATACAATGCCACAAAATGTCTGGATCTCGGGCTTATGTGATTGGCTGGAAGATCCAGCCAATCAGCATGCGATTTTACTGGTAAAACACCTGCTGTAATGTAGTGAGCGCCCTGATTGGCTTTCTAGTAGATCCTCTCTACAGTACAGTACTGCATGTCCTGTACTGCTCTTTACCTGCATCAGGATAAGCTGCTCCTTTGGACACCAGGTGAGGGGGTCTCCATGTTATATTTCTGGTACACTGTGTACTGTCCAGGCTCCTGAAGAAGCTCCTGTTCTCATCGTAGAAAGTGATTTACAGCCTCCAGCAGATACAGTATTTCTGACTTTTACATGTGAGAACTTGCTTTATCTGTATTATCTGCATAATCATCATATTTTCTTATCTGTGGTTGACATTTTGGGGGCTTTGGAACCAATTCCTAGTTTTCCATAGAGTTATGGCCTCAAGTTTCAATATTTTCAAAAATATTTTTGCCCCGAAACCAATTAATATTGTAACTTGAGGGACCACTGTACACATAATGAGAATTGTGCAATAATGATATTTTGATGATTGTTCTGGATTTTCACCATATTATGTGATATTTACAGGAGTTTTGAGCTTGCAGGTTCCGGACTACTGGGATTGCTGGGGAGTCCCTGAATTATCTCATTATGCTCTAACAGGACAAATAAAAAGAGGTTGCCCCTTTAAGTGGATTTACTATAAGCGTCCTATAAAATCTTGAGTAATGCTATGTGAATTTTCCTTTACACATATATTATTTTGCTGCATAGTTCTTCCATATTTCTATGGGAGATCTTGCAAGACGCACTTAATAAAGTATATCTTTAAATGTCATGCTCTAGATTACTTGATGAGGAACAATTTTTTTTATATGACACAATTTATAGCATATCATAATCCGGGCTGGGTATAATGCTACCATCATTTCATCTTTAATTGCTTTCAGGGAACAATACAGCTTGGTGTCCCTCAGGCTGCAATTTTCCGTGATATAAAGATGTTAATCAGATGTTCCTTTAGAGTGAACACGCTGTAACCACTCACTTTTTGCAGATTTATAAAGACATAACCAGTCGTGAAGGACAGATGGAGAGATCGTCACAAAAAAATAAGGGAAGAGATGGGAGGACGGGGGCTCAGATGTACAAGTCAGCAGAAAAGCGCATAAAGCAGAGGGGAGATAAGAGGAAAAGACGAAGGATGGGAGGGGGCCAGGGAATGAATATGCAGCTAAAGCTTTGCATGGTTTGAACAAGGTTACTCCTAATATTTTTATATAAAAACCTGAAAATTATTTTATATATAAGTAATATATAAAAGTCATACAAAGTGTATAACATATAGTGCCAATTTTGATGCTACTGCAATAGGAAATGCTGAATAGACTTCCAAAAATCAGCGGTGCCAGGTGGGCATTAAAGACTTTTTTAACTTTCCTGTATTAAAGGTAGTTGGCATTTTCAATCAGGACATTAAACTCTCCTGGAAATTCCCATGATTAAGTTGATTTTATAGGAAAACATAGTTTTAATTCCTCCCAAGCATACACACACAGCATAACTTCTCCTACCTGCAAAGGCCCCCACAGCCTTTGAGATGTCAGCAGCAGCGAGTACATCAGTCATAGACATTGCGGCTCTGGATCTGCAAGAGAATGGGACAGACTGAGAGGCAGGCTATGTTCTGCTGGACTCATCACTTCCAAGGGGCAGCCGACCTGACTGCGGCTGGTTGCAGGCACGCAAACTCCAGTGACAGAGTATTAAGGGGGGTGGCTAGCTGAGGGTGAAACTGCTGGCTATAAGCCACGGGGCAATATGCCAGTCACCAGAGAATTTACCAATGTCACATTATCCTTTACGTTTAAGGCATAACCATTTAGGTTCCTGATATAGCAGGGAAGGTTCCCCAATATACAGTCATCCTATGGCTGGAAACAAGGGGGTTAAATGCTATTTCTACCGCCTATATTTTCACTGATAAGCTTTGTGTGCTCTTAGCATAAATAATTTTCTTCCTGCAGTTACATCAAAGCACAGCAGAGAATTCGCTTTTCATTGATTAGTCTTAATTTTGCAGTAAAGGCTTTACTGGCGTGACTACGTTTTGTCATAATGCATCTAACCCACCACCACTGGCAGAACTATTCCCTAGTTTCCTCCGTAGCACTGCGTGCCTACAGCAAACCGGCGTGTGTCTATCAGAAACAAAATCTCAGAGCTTGCTAGTCTTTAATAAAAGAACACTGTCTATAATAAGTATATGAGAGTTTTAAATAGTTAATCCCCTTGGCTCATCTGTCAATCAAGTGACCGCACCTTAAGCTCCTCCTACCTTGCACACAGCTTATCGTTATAGGTCATAATTATAAAGGATGACATATTGATTAATATAGCTGTACCTGCAATGCAGTTCAGTGCCTGATGCCAGTTGAAGTGAATACCCCTGCAGCGATGGCTGCATCCAGTAACTACGAGGCATCGATAGGACATGCTACTGTATATATTTAGGCTAGTGAACAATAGTGAACAATAAAAAAATGGTGTAAATATTTAACACAAAATGGTCTGAAGTTGTCATTAATTACTCTAGTTATTCTAGTACTTGTTATTTGTTTCAGGACATTAAGATCAACAGACCTGGGCAACCAGGACCTGTGTCCTAGATCCCAGGCAAGGTGCCCGAACCATAGTGGCGGCATTTACTATGCTGCATAGAAACTTTGCCCATTGTGTATAATTAATTTTAGATTAATAATGGCTTTCCATGTTGGGAAGTGATATTTAACTTTCATACAGTAGAAACAATGATAAAATGGGTAAATCTGGGAAGAACAAATACAAGGAGAAGATCTACACCCATACAATTATCTTTGTGTTCTTTGCAATAGAGAAGTGTATGGCCAACCAGTTTATAGAAAACAATGTAGGCAACGAAGGCTTTGGCCTCTACATTATTGGGCTATGTTATAGTGCAGCTATCTTTTTTGGCAGCATTTGTCCAGCCTTTTTCCTTGGCATTGTGAGCACACATACTGATAGGACCAAGCCCAGTGGTTGCTTAATTCGGCTGGAGCTTCAACAGTTAAGTGCGAATTGCTTAGTTCTGCAATATAGTGATATAGATGGCATACAGTTATGAAGAAAATGTTTTCTGGCCTTGATGTAAGAGGAGACCACTGATCTCACTTAGTATGCCTATTAAATGGATGCAGCAGTTAAACCCTGGGCAATATGCCACATTGAGAATACCAAGGAACACTTTTGGCATCAACATCTTCCATGGATGTGGGCCTGTGCCCTTTCGAGAAACTAAAAGTGGCCCTGGTCTAATTTTTCTGAGTATGACATTATGTGGTTCGTTTGGTTAGTTGCTTCTTCTGGGTGGGAAATAATTGCTGAAAAAACCCTCATTACAGCTTTGGTGTCATTTCCCTGACTACTAGAGACACTGATCAGATGATGCACATAGTGAGAAATTCATTGACGCTTTGGATTCTCCATAAAATACACAAATGCTGATCATTTCCCGGTGGAGCAGAGACCAATTCCTCTGTGGCAATATATGATTTAAACCAGGGAGGGACGCTCAGGGTCTCATTGTATCTGCCAAGATGAATTTTCTTGTGCAACATCTTGCTGACAGTGCAGGGCACTGGGTGTTATGCACCCAGGCTTACTTGTAACTGTATCCTGACTACCCCCTCCCATGTTCTGCGTTGGCATCATTCTTTCTCTGGCTGAGGCAACTGGCACCTGGGACGTGAGCTGTGTATTTATGGAGTATTAGCAGCAATGTAGACCCTACCTAACCCTCTGCTCTATCTCGTGTGTCCTATTATGCCTAAAATTTCTAATAGGCAATACTTAAGGTTTAGACAAACAGTATTTTAGATCCCTATAATTGCATTTCAGATATTTACATATAAAGTGCAGAATGTTCTCTGTTATAATAAGGTGCCCCCCTATAAACCTATCAATATCATGAATCTCTTATGTAAACTGCAGCTATATTGACCATAGCTTTTCTATATAATAAAAATGTATACTTGGTTTACTTGTACTTTACTGCAGGGGCAGAGTAAGCAGTCAGGTAGTGTCTAGGGGCCCAACGGATCAGGGAAATCCATAGAGAAGGAGTCCAACATTGTACCCCACCCGGAACTGTCAGCAGAACAGATTACTTTCTATACAATTTAAGCTCCTCCATCTGATTACTAGAGTGTCTCACCTGACCCAGCCCGTATGTCCAGAATGGTCTTGGTTTATCCCATGCTTTATAGTTTTGGGGTAAACTCTTTATTTAAATGCACCAATCATGCAAAATTGTTGACTGAACAGTAATTAAGATCTGAAATAAATGCATTATACAATCTGTGACAAATCATAGGACGCTCTTAGGAATAGTTATTAGGTTGTTGACCGGCCTTACTCAATCCAAAATCACCACCTGTTTCAGCTACATGATATCTCAATCTAGTCTTCTATGCAGGCAATCCACAACTATAAGAGCTTGGATAGGAGACGAGATGTAGTTCTATAAGTAATTCATAAACACACTGTACGGGGTGGTCATTTTTGAATACGTTTATATTTTAGCATTAATACCCCAACCTGAGCACATACTGCACCCATAAATATGTTCTGCATAGATATTATGGGTATAGAAGAAACTCCACTTCTCACTAATTCAAGAGCCAACTAAACTCTCAAGATTTGCCAATTTCTGTAATTAAGGGTTAACAAATAATTATCAGACCCCAACTTCTCTACTTTTTCTTTCTTTATATGCAATAAAGACTACCGATTTTATCACATCCCAATCATGATAAATATGAATCTCATAAATGTAGATGTTGGAGAAGCATATGGTGCTTCAGGGTTGGTATCTGATGATGGGATTAATGGCAGCAGCATGTAATGTACAATGATCATGAATAGTATCCATATATAGGTAGATGTGACAGTTATTACACTTTTACATCTATCTCCCAAATACAATTCTCCCGGCCCCTTCTAATACATTGTTCGTTGGACTAAGCTTACACAAAGCAGAGACACAAGCTTTAAGACTGGGGGCTATTGTTGCACATTTTAAAGCTCAGACTCTTTATTGGCATTTGACTTTTACAGCTAGAGGGCAAACCCGTCCAAGAACTAGGGAATAATATCACTTAAAATTCAACATCACTTTTGAATGGCAAGCAAATTATTGTTAACCCTTTATGAACTGCACTCATGTTAAATTTCTACCTCTCTGTTAGATTTATGTTTCAAAGTAATGAAAAACGTACATAAACATAGTTAATCTTTGCATTCTTACTAATATACATTAAAAGTCTATCAATTTAGGTTTTATTGCAGTTAACCCCAGTATCTTACCCCTCATGTCATGCTCAGAAGGGTCCATAGAATGTATAGTTCTTCTACAGTGTCCTTACTCTGGAGAGTTGCTTTATTTGCCCCTGTACATGTACAAATCCCATGAAGGGAACATGGTGGATACTAGTTATTTTCTTTCCCTACCGATCAAAATGCTGACTCTGCGGGTACAGAATTGCCTCCTTAACACTTTTGTCAGCCAAGGAAAGAATGACCTCCATGTCCTTACCTTTGACAGTTCTGCAGGATAGCTCTCCAGTGTAAGGACCTCACCAAATAAATCCACATATCTCATTGTTGGGATGAGTTGTTGATCCAGGGATTTATTCTGTTTGCCGTATTGTAATCACTAACATGAGGAAAATTGGCTTTTGCCTCATAGGGGTTTTACCTTCCCCTAGATCAACATTGCCGAATAATAGGCTGAACTGGATGGACATATGTATTTTTTCAGCCTTCTAAACTATAATGCTATGATATCTATGATCTCAGAACCCCGTAAGTAAGAATTAGTGGGGGGGTTTGTTATTCACTGCATTCAAATCTCAATTTAATTTAATGTAAAAATAGGTTGGATACCTAAAGGGGTTGACTTACCATGGCAACCACTGTCCATATGCCCTATCATGGCATATAGACGTCATAGAGAAGTCCACCCCCTACCTTGGGGAGAGGCACCTAAAGCCAGTCCTAATCATATATCCTCCTCTTGGTTATGCCATGTATCTCGTGAAGTGCCTCATGTCACTAACTAATCTCATTTCACATAGTATTTGCCAGTGTTAAAGGAAATCTCTACTTTATTTAGAAAAAGTCCAGTGGTTGCTACTGACTACACAAGCCATGACACAATCATGGTCACATATGGTCACACATTAGTCATGTTGACACAGAGGTTCTCTGAAGTTGGTTTCTTAGCAGCAACTGAAGGATTAGTGAAATTGTCTCACAACTGTGGAGTCTCCTTTTAAAAGGTAATCTAGCTCATTCAATGTTCCTCTTATAGCACTTCCTTAGTTTTAGGCAGCCCCAAAACGCAAAAATCTACCAGCTACACGGTTTACTATTTTTGCCCATATTTAGGCCAGGCTTAAGGCTTTGCAGGTCCTTGCTGACACTCAAACGTTCGTCATCCATTTCCTTGACTGTCACATTCTTATAAATCTATTACCCTCATCTACTCCTGATAGTTTCAGCTTATCTCTTGTTATCATTCTTCATCAAGCAAAACTAGAAGATACATAATCTTACTGCAATCGATCTGTGGGAGCTAGTTAAAGCTTCTGGTCATTAATTAAATACATTTGCTGAGTCTACATATTTCTGCCCTATAGGGATCCATTAACCCGACTCACAGAATGGAACATGTTGACAATTATTAAAGAGAACATGAGTACTGTCTGTATAAGTTTATGTATGTTATTGTGCCCACAACCGCCTTTATATGCCTGCTTGCTCATGTCCTGCACTAGACACATTTTAGACACGTGAAGATTTATAGATGTTCATTATTTAATCCTGCTTCTATAGTTAGCGTATGACATTTTAGGCATAAAGACATTTGTAGTATGATTTCATTGAGTGCATGATATTTTGTAATGTACAACAAGGGGAAAACCTTACCATGATCTTTACCGACTGACATTGTATGTTTTCTGAACACAGCTGTTTATCCTCTATCTTATTCTAAAAAATATATTATTCCCTGACTCTTATCCTCTCTGATATTAATGGAGTTATGTTTGGACTGAAAAGTATTCGCAGTGTACTCACTGCAGTATGTGAGTACACTTGTTAATAGTCATTCCTGTCCCCCGTTGCGCTGTTTATGAGATTTTAATAGATATTTATAGCACTGACGGAGGGGGGGACGGGACCGGAATGTATATTAGCGAGTGTACTCACATACTGCACAGAGTATAATGCTAATACTTTCCAGTCCCCACATAACCCCTTTAAATGACAATGCCTACTCCTTATATCCTTGTAATTTACATTTTGTGTAGGAATTGTACCTGTATGTTCATGGTCCTATGTACTCCTGATACCTGTGTATTACAAACCAGCCATACATGCTGAGATGTGTCAGTGACACCTATGATCATTGAGATATGTAATGGTTCATAGACCCCTAATGTGCTGTAGGCACCCTCTGCACAGCAGTGATCTGATTATTTCCCTTTCCTATGAGAAAAGAAAAAGGTTTACACCATTACATCATGAAACATTTCTTTGTGTGATATTGACCACTTCTGACCTGTCAATAGCTACCCATGCACAGTCCAGTTAAACGCACAATGGCTGAATTTGGCCAAAATTTTGCGTAAAGGACTTGCATATAGCAAATAGGCTGTTAACCCTGCAGGTTCTGCAACCAAGTGACTCACAGCCCTTTAATAGGATTTAATATTAAGTTTATAGTAACCTGGTCCTACAATTAATACATTCCCAATGGTTTCAGGCTAGTCCTGGCAAATGTGCACTGACAACTAAGCACATATCAGTGCATTGAATCCTTTCTTACGGTACATCCAGTCTCTTCTACCCATAGCCTCCTCCCCTTGTACTCACTTGGGGATGGATCAGGATCCGTGGGAAGGGCTGAGATAAGGCGACGGTGAGGTGCCCCTAAGAAGGGATTCCCTCTTAAATACTTTCTCCATCTGTTCTATTTTGGGAAGGTCCATCCCCTGCTCCTCAGAATCTAGGTCCTTGGTATCAGATACCCTGAGACAGCAGGAAAGGGATCATGTTTATTGACAAGTAACTCATCAAGAAACTCTATTAATACGCCTGGCAGGGGCTCAGATCCTGGACTTGGGCTTTGAGGCCAAAGGAGGAAGGACGACTGGTAAAGACACAATCCATCTGAAATCTAAAGAGTGGGGGTAGGGATGCCCCATTTATCTATGTGCACCCCTAAATTTAATACATTCACTGACATTCTGCTGCTGCTGCCGCTTGAGCTACATTTACAATTTTTTTTCTGCTAGACTTGAAAAAGTCAGAAGATTGAAGGCTCTAATCCAAGTAAAATCTAGATGCTTGGTAAGTGTGCCAGTGAATAGGTCAGATGTCTACAGGAACCAAGAAAGGTGGAGGAAAGTCTGGGCCTTGTTGATGTCTGAACAAATGGACTGTATAATGCATAAGCAGAAATCTGCTCCAATCTATATTTACCTAATTACTTTTTTGGATGATGTGATGCTGAAGTTGGCGGTCGCGCCGAATTTAATGTGCATGATGAGTGTGTCTTGGCAGAAAAAGAGAAGATACACCCATAAATGAGATCTATTGGCAATTTCAACTTTGGATGACTAGAGAAGATGCATGACTGGGAAGTCTGCACAGCGAAAACAATCCATTATGGGATTAAAACATTTTTCAAAATATTTGGCGGTATGTGTTCTTCACTAATTTTATTTATGGATATGGCTGTTTCCAGCTTGAATCCTGTATGTTTGTGGGCCGCTTCCCAATGCGTATTCTCCAAATTTACTGCAGTTTGGATTAAGCCTGTGGTTGCACAGGGGGAAGCACTTCTGGAATAGGAATGCCATGGATTAGCCACAAGTGACTCTAACCCCTCCTGTTATTTTCAGTGTGCCAGGACTACTGAATGAATAAGCTTGGACACATGCTCATAGCTTGTAGCTGCAGGTATGAAATACACAGCCAAGAGTCAAAGGAATTCCGTATATGTCTTTTATACGCATGAACCCAACTAGAGGTTACTGAGATTCAAATAGGAGCTCGCCATTCAGTAGACATCATGACCAATATATGGATCCCAGAGCTTCCTACTCAATCGAATAGGAATTAGTAAACACTAAAATGATTAAAACCTATGAAATGAGTCACGTATTGATTGATATAGTCACCTGTGCTTTTAGGCAATGAATCCTTTTGTGTTATTAAACAAAAGATTTAGTAAACTATGATGTACAGAATATACCATTCTCAGGGTGGACCTACTGGGGGCATTTATTGAACCCCTCACACCATTTGTACTTAGGTGTTTAATAGTTACAGTAAAAAGTGCACTGTCCATTTCTGTGTGACTGCCATTTCATTTATGTGTACTGCTTTTACAGTCCTATCATTGTAATTGTATTTTCATAGGAGACTTCTAATGGCTTCCACAGCAGATTTAGCATAACACAATGCTCTGGAAGCCAAGCGCACGGCAATGCTTTGCTTTTAATGTAATAGTCATTGTTGTCATTTATTTGCAATCTAATATTATATATGCATGTATCAATACAGGAAAATGAAAGAAAAAGTTCAAAGAATATTTTTGGGACAAATTATAACATTGACAATCAAAAATGTAAGTAAAACTAATAATAATAATAATAATAATAATAATAATAATAATAATATTAATGGCAGGGTTAACACTTAACAAAATATGATCACTTTATCCCTTCCATCACTATGCCATGATATAAAGTCCAAAAGGGGCGAGTCCAAAATTTGTTTGGATTGGGGTGATTGTTCTCACAGCAAAATGTATTGGTAGAGATTTAGTGTGTAGATTTGGTATATATAACCCATGGCAAAGCACTATGTGTTATGTACCTTTGTAATATACTATAATAGCTGCATATAATATCCATGTCGGCTATTCTGTAGACATAAACACATTGCTGTCCCATCAGCAACTGCAATCCCAAAGATTCGTGTTCAGGGACTAAATTTCAGCATATTGTATATCACAAAGTTAGAGCATCTTTAGTGTCCTGTCATGTGTTTTTTTTAAAATTATTATTAATAAAGGACAGAGCTGATTTAATATTATTTTATAGAATGGTAATTCATTGACAATGAATTACTGCAACAAATAAGCAACGATTATGTGAATACAATTGACATGCTCCAGATTAAAACAACTTTTTTTTTCCGCTCAGCATTTACGCAGCGTGTGGATAAGATTTGTTAAAATCACAACTACTTTGCTGCTACTGTATTATGCTGCGGATTCTCCGCAATTAAATCTGTTGCAGAAAATCAGCGATATTTACTCTATGTGTAAACTTAGTTCAGACAAACGTAGAATACATGCGTGTGACGCCCGTTTAAGCAACGGCCGTCACACGGACACATGTATTTTAATGGGGTCATTCACACGGGAACCCATGAACGAAAACCAAACAGAAACCATAGCTTTCCATTGGCATTACCATTGATTTCAATGGTAACGCTTCCGTTGCTAATGGTTTCCGTTTGTCTCCGTTCCGTAAGGTTTCCATTTTTTTTGGCAAAATCAATAGCATAGTCGACTCAGAGCCTATTCATACGAGCGTTGTTCACGTCTTTGTGCTGTCCAAATGTGTATAACTGACATTACACTGATCAATTCAAGTTAATGGGCTCATTCATATGTCCTCATTTTTGTGCAGACAAAATAGTAGCATGCACTAGTTTGGTCCGATTCTTGCGATGCTGAAAAAAAAGCATTTATTTTTATTTTTTTACGGACGTCAAAAACTGATGATCACTGATGCTACACTGACGTTAAAAACGAACACACTAAACGCTCTCTGGCGCAATACTGATTGAACTCTGATGTAAAATTTACAGTTTTTCCCTGATGATACACTGACTAGTTTTACAATGCCCATCTGAATAAGCCCTAAGGCTGTGTTCACACACAGAATTTTTCATGTGGATAATTCGGATATGGATTTGGCTGAAATTCAGCTGCAGAAACCCAAGACTGACCCTTCGATTTCTGCAGCGGTTTGCAGTTTAAACTGCTGCGGATCCACACTCAATTTAGGCCCATGTAATTGGGCTAATCTGCATGTGGCTACCCGACGCAGATTTGATACAGTTTTATAAGCTACAGGTTTTTTCATTTTTGGTGTCTATACACATATATAACATTTTTGGTGTCTATGTACATATATCTAATTTTTGCTGTCTATACACATCTATCATATTTTTGGTGTGTATATGTATATATATATATATATATATATATATATATATATATATATATATATATATATATATATATATATATATATACACTGTATATTGTATGTTGGTGTATATACACATCCATCTAATTGTTGGTGTATTACACATATATCTAATATTTAATTATGTATTTGCACATATATATATAATTTTTGGTGTATAGAGACATATATCTACTGTTTGGTGTCTATACACATATATCCAATTAAATAGATGGAGTGAATCAGCCATATACAGAGACATAGGTCTCGGTATATGGGATGGTTTAACATCGTCCTATATCGGATAAACCCCTGCCGATCCACTACAATACTTCCACCAGTGTTCGGACAGCAGCATACATCTCCAATGGTATCCAAAAAGTGGTATTTATTTGTCAAACATCATAAGCATCTGGTTGCCAAACTTTACAATAACACTCTCAAAAATGCATTGTATGAAGCAGCACCCCTACACTCCGAACCACCCGACAAAGATGACGACAACCCTGGCACACGCCTCAATCCCGCTTTCTTCAGCGGTGCTTGAGATGTGCCGAACGACTGTGGAGAAAAGCTAATTTGGCTGCAGACTTACTCCATTACAAATTTATGCTCAAAACGTACAACTCTGCCCTTCACCGCGCCAAACAAGTCTATTTCACTTTTCTCATCTCCACACTATCTAATAATCCAAAACGCCTCTTTGATATTTTTCACTCCTTAGTCCTAAAGTGCAGACGCCAATCACAGATCTCAGTGCTGAAGACCTGGCCACTTATTTTAAAGTTAAAATTGACAACATCCGGCATGATATTATCTCCCAGTCCCCTAGTAACATCGATCCCCTTCCCTCCCGCACTCACTCTTCTTCACTCTCAGCATTTGACCCAATAACAGAAGAAGTCTCTAGGCTCCTCTCTTCTTCTCATCCTACTACCTGCCCTAGTGATCCTATCACCTCACACCAGAGGCGTAGCTAGGTTCTCCAGCACCCGGGGCAAAGATTCAGTTTGGCGCCCCCCCCCAACCTCTTTCCCGACATCTCCTTCCCCCTCGCCGTGTTTGTTTTCTCTACCAATCGACGTGTCATTTATTTTTATGTAACGCGAACATAAAATTATTTGCACATTTCACAAGCAATATAGTTCTATATACAGCCCCAGAAGCAAGCTCACTACATATATACAACACCAGCACAAATACAGCTCAATTTAGTGCAACCCCTGCCGTATAGGTGTGTACGGCGTAAAACTACAGCTCCCAGCATGGCCCGAACAATGGTAAGGATATGCTGGGAGATGCCGTTTCACAAAAAATAAATCCTATCATAATCATACCACCATCATCTCACTGCAGATCATACAGTGACTACAGTGCTGATTAGAGGCAGAATAAACATTTACATTAAGTGACTCACCGGTGACGTCTCAGATTCTAGTTCTTTTTCTCCATTTGGTCCAGACCTCTATGATGACTTCTCCCGGTCCATTTCTGCAGTTTGCCGCTCACATGTCTTCAGCTTCTCACTTTTCCAACATTTCTGCACCTATAAATAAATATAAAGTTATCATTATACCACACAGTACACCCCTAAATATAATAGCGCCAAACACTGCACCTCTAATTATAATAGCACCATACACCGTGTCCCACACACACACACTGTGCCCCCTGTAGATAGTGCCTGCCATAGAGCCACCTGTAGATAGTGCCTGCCATAGAGCCCCTGTAGATAGTGCCCCCATATAGACCACCACAGTATATAGTGTCCCACAAATAACTCCCCCTATAGTGCTCTACAGATAGCCCACCCCTGTATATAGCCCCCTGTAGATATAGCCCACCCCTGTATATAGAGCTCTACAGATAGCCCAACCATGTATGTAGCCCCCTGTAGATATAGCCCACCCCTGTATATAGTGCTCCACATATAGTCCACCCCTGTATATAGTGTTTCACAGATAGCCCACCCCTGTATATAGCCCCCCCTTGTACATATAGTCCACCCCTGTATATAGTGCTCCACTAGATAGTCCACCCCTGTATATAGTGCTCCACAGATAGCCCACCCCTGTATATACTATATACAAGGGTGGGCTATCTGTGGAGCACTATATACATGGGTGGACTATATGTACAAGGGGGCTATATACAGGGGTGGGCTATACACAGGGGGGCTATACACAGGGGGGCTATATCTACAGGGGTGGGCTATACATAGGGGGGCTATATACAGGGGGAATATATCTACAGGGGGCTATATCTACAGGGGGCTATATCTACAGGGCTGGGCTATATACAGGGCGAATATATCTACAGGGGGGGCTATCTATGGAGCACCATATACAGGGGTGGGCTATATCTACAGGGGGCTATATACTATATAGCCCACCCCTGTATATGGTGCTCTATAGACAGCCCACTCCAGTATATAGCACCCCTGTAGATATTGTCCCCCTGTATATAGCCCCCCTGTAGATATAGTCCCCCTGTAGATATAGTCCCCCTGTATATAGCCCAGCAGATATAGTCCCCCTGTATATAGCCCAGCCCTGTAGATATAGTCCCCCTGTAGATATAGTCCCCCTGTATATAGCCCCCCTGTAGATATAGTCCCCCTGTATATAGCCCAGCCCTGTAGATATAGTCACCCTGTATATAGCCCAGCCCTGTAGATATAGTCCCCCTGTATATAGCCCAGCAGATATAGTCCCCCTGTATATAGCCCAGCCCTGTAGATATAGCCCCCCTGTATATAGCCCCCCTGTAGATATAGTCCCCCTGTATATAGCCCCCCTGTAGATATAGTCCCCCTGTATATAGCCCAGCAGATATAGTCCCCCTGTATATAGCCCAGCAGATATAGTCCCCCTGTATATAGCCCCCCTGTAGATATAGTCCCCCTGTATATAGCCCAGCAGAAATAGTCCCCCTGTATATAGCCCAGCAGATATAGTCCCCCTGTATATAGCCCAACCCTGTAGATATAGTCCCCCTGTAAATATAGTCCCCCTGTAGATATAGTCCCCCTGTATATAGCCCCCCTGTAGATATAGTCCCCCTGTATATAGCCCCCCTGTAGATATAGTCCCCCTGTATATAGCCCAGCAGATATAGTCCCCCTGTATATAGCCCACCCCTGTAGATAGTCCCCCTGTATATAGCCCCCCTGTAGATATAGTCCCCCTGTATATAGCCCCCCTGTAGATATAGTCCCCCTGTATATAGCCCAGCAGATATAGTCCCCCTGTATATAGCCCAGCCCTGTAGATATAGCCCCCCTGTATATAGCCCCCCTGTAGATATAGTCCCCCTGTATATAGCCCAGCCCTGTAGATATAGTCCCCCTGTATATAGCCCAGCCCTGTAGATATAGTCCCCCTGTATATAGCCCAGCCCTGTAGATATAGTCCCCCTGTATATAGCCCAGCCCTGTAGATATAGTTCCCCTGTATATAGCCCAGCCCTGTAGATATAGTTCCCCTGTATATAGCCCAGCCCTGTCACCCGCCCCCTGCAGATACAGCCACACTTCTATTACAATTTAAAAAAAAATAATAATTCAAACTCACCTTATTCCCGCTCCCACGTCGTCCGGCAGCCATGGAGACCTGCTCTCTTCTGCGCAGGTCTCCTGGGGGTTGAACGCGGCGTCTATGAAAGGCGCTGATTGGCTGGGCAGGATGACTTTCCCTGCCAGTCAGTCAGCGCCTTTCATCGATGGAAGGTACAAGCGTCACTGGTACAAAAGGTACCAGTCTCTTCATTCGTGGAGAGGCGCTGAATGGCCGGGCACGGAACGTGCCCGGTCATTCATTGCTTCTAATTGTACCTGTGTCCTTGCGACACAGGTACAATTATAGTGCAGGAGGAGGGGGCGCTGGCGCCCCCCTCTGAACTGCGCCCGGGGGCAAGTGCCCCGCCTGCCCCCCCCTAGCTACGCCCCTGCCTCACACCTCCTCCACTCCCTCTCCCCAGCTGTCACTAGTCACCTGACTAAAATATTTAACCTCTCTCTTTCCTCTGGTATCTTTCCCTCCTCTTTTAAACATGCCATTATAAACCCATTACTGAAAAAAACAACTCTTGACCCATCCAGCGCTACCGACCAGTCTCTAATCTACCCTTCATCTCCAAACTCCTGGAACGCTTGGTCTACTCTCGCCTTATCCGCTATCTCTCTGCTAACTCCATTCTAGACCCCTTACAATCTCGTTTCCGCACTCTACACTCCACAGAAACTGCCCTTACTAAAGTCTCAAATGATCTCTTGGCGGCTAAATCGGATGGTAAATACTCTCTCCTGATTCTTCTGGATCTCTCTGCAGCCTTTGACACTGTAGACCACAAACTCCTACTTAACATGCTCCACTCTATTGGCCTCAAGGACGCTGCTCTCTCTTGGTTTTCCTCCTATCTCTCTGACCACACGTTCAGTGTGTCATTTGCTGGTTCTACTTCTTCTCCTCTTCCCCTTGCTATCGGCGTTCCTCAGGGATCAGTCCTAGGTCAGCTCCTCTTTTCTCTCTACACAGCCCCTATTGGACAAACCATCAGCAGATTTGGCTTCCAGTACCATCTCTACGCTGATGACACCCATTTATATGCCTCTTCCCATGACATCACCCCTGCTCTAATACAAAACGCCAGTGATTGTCTGTCCGCTGTCTCTAACATCATGCCCTCTCTCCATCTGAAACTGAATCTTTCTAAAACTGAGCTCCTTGTGTTCCCACCATCTACTAACCTCCCTAAACCTGATGTCTCCATCTCTGTGTGTGGCACAATCATAACTCCTAGGCAGCACGCCCGCTGTCTTGGGTTTATTTTTGACTCAGATCTTTCCTTTACTCCTCACATTCAATCACATTCACGCTCCTGTCATTTTCACCTCAAAAACATCTCCAGAATCTGCCCTTTTCTTACGGAGGAAACAGCCAAAACTCTCATTGTTGCTCTGATTCACTCTCGTCTTGACTACTGTAAGTCATTACTAGTCGGTCTTCCCCTCACTAAAGTCTCCCCTTTCCAATCTATCCTTAATGCAGCAGCCAGGCTCATATTTATGACCAACCGCTACACCAACGCCTCTAAGCTTTTCCAGTCACTGCACTGGTTGCCCATCCTCTTCAGAATAAAATTCAAACTTATTACTCTTACCCACAAAGCTCTCCACAGTGCTGCACCTCCTTACATCTCCTCCCTTATCTCTGTCTACCACCCTACTCGGGCTCTACGTTCTGCTAACGACCTCAGGTTAAAATCCTCTATAATCCGAACCTCCCACTCCCGTCTCCAAGATTTTTCTCGTGCTGCACCAGTCCTCTGGAATGTGTTACCCCAGACAATCAGATTAATTCCCAATATCCACAGTTTTAAACGTACCCTGATAACACATCTATTTAGACAGGCCTATAACATTCCCTAATCGGACTCCTTTCCATGGCCTCTCTTTTAGATTAGTCATCAGAATAAGATTCCCTCACACTCCTTCTCTTCATGTCCGTCATACACGGATACTGGCTGGTGACCGGCTCATGCAGCTTTATGTGTACCACCCATGTGTATAAAAAATGGCTGGACAATTGTACAGAACAAACACTGTTACACTTTGTGTCTCCTTTATTTCCTCATAGATTCCCCGGGCACAGCACTAGCGGAAAACCCCTGAGGTCACTGTTCATATATGGATATTGACGTCAGTGACTCCTCCTGGAGGGAATCCCCGGTCACAGCGTCGGCAATGCTGTGGCCGGGGATTCCTCTGCTAGTGGGAGCTTCAGTGGTGCTATCTACAGTACAGGGGAAGGGGGGTGCTACAGCGGTAGGCCGCTACTACGGGGCCTGCGCCGCCGAGCCTCCAAAAAGGCCCTCTCATGCCCGTAGGCGTCGCTAGCACCGGAGAGGGCCCCAGTGCTAGCGACAGCCAAATACATGCATTAGCGCTGAATGGCTGGGCATGTTCTGTGCCCAACCATTCAGCGCCTTACAATGATGCTGATTGGCGGGGCAAAATGACCAATCAGCGCCTTTCAATGACGCTAGCAGCGCGATTACGTCATCGCGCCGCTTCCGTGCTTGAAAGGTGCTGATGGACGGGGCAAGTCATTCTGCCCCGCCAATCAGCGTCATTGAACGACACGTCGTTCAGCTCCAGCAGACATGCTCAGAAGAGAGCAGATCTGCATTGCCATCGGACTGCGCGGGAACGGGATCATGTGAGTATGTAAAGATTTTTGTTTTTTTCTAACAAAACTGACTGCCATTATCTATAGTGGGGGCTCTATCTACAGGGGGGGGGGTCATCTATATTTGGGCCACTATATACAGGGGGGGGTCTATATGTGGGGATGTGGGGCACAATCTACAGGGGGCTCTATATGTGGGGATGTGGGCCACTATATACAGGGGGGTCTATATGTGGGCCACTATCTACAGGGGGGTCTATATGTGGCCACTATATACAGGGGGTCTATATGTGGGGATGTGGGCCATTATCTACAGGGGGGTCTATATGTGGGGATGTGGGCCACTATCTACAGGGGGGTCTATATATGGGCCACTATCTACAGGGGGGTCTATATGTGGGAATGTGGGGCACTATCTACAGGGGAGGCCTACATGTGGGTCACTATCTACAGGGGTGGTCTATATGTGGGGATGTGGGGCACTATCTACAGGGGGGGTCTATATGTGGGACACTATATACAGGCGGAGCTATAAGTGAGACACTATATACAGGGGTGGGCTATATGTAGGGCACTATAGGGGAGATATTTTTTAGGGCACTTTCTATAGGAGTGGGCTATATGTGGGACACTATATACAGGGGTGGGTTACCTGTGGGGCACTAGCTACAGGGTCGCTATCTGTAGGGCACTGCCTACAGGGGTGGGCTATATGTGGGACACTATATACAGGGGGAGCTATATGTGAGACTATCTACAGAGGTGGGCTATACGTGGAGCACTATCTATAGGGGAAGATATATGTAGGGCAGCACGGTGGCTCAGTGGTTAGCACTATTGCCTTGAAGCTCCAGAGTCCATATGTAGGCACTATTTACAGAGGGCTGTATGTGGGACACTATATACAGGGGCTTCTATGTAGGGCACTATCTACAGAGGCTCCATGGGTGTCACTATCTACAGGGGGCTATGGGGGCACTATCTACAGGGGGCACGGGGTGTGTGTGTGTGTGTGTGTGGGACACAGTGTATGGTACTATTATAATCAGGGACTCAGTGTATGGCGCAATTATAGTTAGTGGTGCAGTGTATGGTGCTTTATTATATTTAGAGGTATTGAGAATTTTAACTTTGTTTATAGGTGCAGAAATGTTTTAAAAGTGAGAAGCCGAAGACATCTGAGCGGAAAACTGCAGAAATGGGTCGTGGCCGGAAGAAATCCATCATAGAGGTCTGGACCGGAGGGAGAAGAAAAGAACTAGAATCTGAGACGTCACCGGGGAGTCACTTAATGTAAATGTTTATTCTGCCTCTAATCAGCATTGTAGTCACTGTATGATCTGCACCGAGATGATGGTGGTGTGATTTTTTTTTTTGTGAAACAGCATCTCCCAGCATATCCTCACCATTGTTCGGGCCATGCTGGGAGCTGTAGTTTTACACCGTACAAACCTTTACGGCTGGGGTTGCACTAAATTGAGCTGTATTTCTGGTGTTGTATATATGTACTGAGCGTGGTTCTGATGCTGTATGTAAGTACTGAGCTTTGTTCTGGTGCTGTATATACGTATGCGATTGGTTTTGGTGTTGTATATATGTAATGAGTTTGGTTCTGGGGATGTATATATGTACAGAGCTTTGTTCTGTTGCTGTATATATGTACTGAGCTTGATTCTGGGGATGTATTTATGTACTGAGCTTGGTTCTAGTGCTGTATTTATGAACTGAGGTTGGTTCTGGTGCTGTATATATGTCAGAGCTTGGTTCTAGTGCTGTATTTATGTACTGAGCTTGGTTGTGGTACTATATATATGTCAGAGCTTGGTTCTGGATCTGTAATTATATCGAATATATTTATAATAAAATTGCAGGGCAGATGGAATTGTTCTCAATTCATTGTATATTTAATGGGAATCTGTCAAGTAGTTTTAACCCCTTGAACCGTGACCATGCGGTAATACATGACCTGAAAATATTTCCAAACATTCTCTTGTATGTTTTTTTCAGATGCAGCAAAATATTTAAAATCCACTTTTAAAACGGCACACTATATGCTAATTACTAATTAGAGGGTCTTGGGGCGCTGCTGCTATCCTAAAGTCACATAGTCCTGCCTCCAAACCCACCTTTCCATGTTTGAGTGACATTTCCCTGGCTGATACAACTTTCTCGGATGCGCCATTGCCTTGTGGCACTTTACACAAGGGGGGGGGGACTGTGTGGCACTATACACAAAGGTGGGGGCTGTGTGGCACTATACACAAGGGGGAGCTGTGTGGCACTCTATCTACAGGGGGCTGAGTGTGGCACTATCTACTAAGGGGGAGCTGTGCTGCACTATCTACCAAGGGGGGGGGGGGCTGTGTGGCACTATATACAAGGGCGGGGGGCTGTGTGGCACTATATACAGTGTGAGCTGTATAGCGCTATATACAGTGGGGGCTTTATGGCAATATCTACAAGGGGCTGTATGGCACTATGTACAAGGGGGAGGAGGGGGCGCTATCTACAAATGGGGTGTGACACTGTCTACAGGGGGGGGGGGCTATATAGCACTGTCTAAAGGGGGCTGTATGGCACGTCCCACAGGGGGCACTATTTATAAGGGGGCTGATTGTGGCACCCGGGGGGGGGGGGGGGGGGCCCGGTCAAGAGTTTGCTATGGGGCCCAGTCTTACCTAGTTACGCCCCTGGTTGTTGCTCTTCTTTTTGTAGGAACATCTACCCTAGGGACATACCACTCTATGTCCCCTTTTGTAAGGAGTGACTTGAGATGGGCTTTCAAGTCTCAGTCCTCATCAGAGCCCATAGTGCTGGAAGCTGCAGCTGGGAAAGGAGAAGGAGTTAAGTGTGGACTACAGGAGAGTGATGGGGATGCACATGTCTCCACCACCATCTAGGAAGTGCCACCGGTGTTGGGCGAGGAGGCCGTCACCTAAATTACTGCAAAATAGTGCCAGAATCTGTGGCAACTGCAGTGATATGTTGCGTGAACTTGCTGTGTGTTCACTCGGCCATAAACAAGCCATGCTCCGCTTCCCACCAGAAGTTTGAGAGTATGTAAAGATGCAGCAGATATGTCGACCACAAATTTTACAGCAAATCCGAGCCAAATCCACAAATGCTATATGCAGATTTTGTCACGCCAGTAAAAATACAAGACAAATCTGCAAAATATGGGGCATACTATGGATTTAAAAATCCAAAGCATGCCCTAATGTCCGCACAGATTTTTTTCCACAGCACGTGAATGAGGTTTTATAGAACCTTAGCATTGTACTACGGACCACAACAAATTCACAACATCTGTACATAAATCTGATGTCAGGAGACTTACTGTAGCTGCCAGAACACACAGTCTTGTTGCGGAGTCGATGCAGTAGAGTAGAGGCTTCAGGTTTACATGGTTGCAGCGGTACCACCTGATCTGAGGACTATGTCTCTTGACATCACATTTAGATTTCTGAGATGAGAATGTAAGCAACATTCGAGGTTTCCTTCAACTTTTATTACGTTCTTCAAGTATCAGTAGTTTACTTTGCACTTTGTTTGGCTAATAGCTGATTTTGAACAAGATTTTATATTTTAGCATGTTATATTACAGCATATTTTTTATGCTATTATATAAACAGGTCTTTCTAAAATAAATCATATTTTGTATAGAAGTTCTTTAGTAGACGTGTAACATATCTTTTGGTTATATAAGGCCCTGTTCACACAGAGTTTTTTTGCAGGCAGAAAAATCTGCCTCAAAATTACTTCAGATAAGGGCATGTCGCTTCTTTTTCCCGCTAGCATTTTTTTTCCACTCATGGGAAAAAATATCTTCCGCCTCCCATTGAAATCAATAGAAGGTCATTTTGGACTTTTTTTTTGCCGCGGTTTCCAAAAACCCACGCCAAAAAACTCTGTGTGAACACGGCCTTTGGGTCTTTTCATTCTAAGCAAATGAAAACTTTGCTCAGATTCTCTGTCTCTTGCTGATTGAGGGGATCCAATTGCTAGTATGAAGGGGCCATGGTGTGGGCAGGTACTTTAACTTAGCCCTATTCACTTGATTGTTACAATACTCTGCACAGTGCCAAGATAAGAGGTGCACTGTGCATGAAAAAAGCATTGAAAATCCCTTTGTTCTCATGGTGGTCCCTGCAGTCAGACGCCCATCGTTCAGCAAGTAACATAACATAGTTCATGTCCACAATTTCATGTTATTATCTGAATCTTTAGCAGTGGGTACAACTCTCCACGGCTTTCCTGTCAACTCATCCTCAGAATACAGGCTAATTTTTTAATTAGTCTGTGCCCTGTGTCCCACTCTTGATGTCTGCTGATGGATTTACAGGGCAGTAGAAGGGAATTTAAAATTCACAGAAGCCATATTGAATCACTTCCACCACGAACAGGAATGATTCCGACTATTTAGACTTACATTATGCTTGACTATTTAAGCAATTGCCTGTTATATTCATAAGTGCAATTACTGTCATGCAGAAGATATATCAAGTGTTTAGCCATGTTCTTTTAATAATTTCTTAATTAAGCTGTGAAAAAAAAAAACTGAGGCTGGCATTAATGAAAGTTGTGTACCAGAGACAACAGTTGCTGACGCCAATGGACAAACTCAAGAGTATAACGATTACTAGAGTAAAAGAGGTAGCCTAGATAACTGTCCCAGAATGTCCAAGAGTCTCCCAGAAAATAGGGGAGACCTTCGGGAAGAGCTGGGTACCCCACATTCTCTCTAAATACTTAGCTCTCCTATTTCCATCAGTCCTCTTCACTCCAGGCACAATCGTAGACGATGTTGTCTGCGGCGGATCCCGGGAGTGAAGAGGTGAAAATCAGCAGTCTGGGCTCTGTATTTATTTAAGGGGTCTATATTTATTTAGGAGGTCTGGTCTGGGGTCTGCATTTGTTTAGGGGGTCTTGTCTGGGGTCTTTGTTTAGGGGTCATCTGAGTTGCTATTTGTTTAGGGTGTCATCGGGGTCTTTATTTGGTTAGTGGTCAAGCGTCTATATTTATTTTTGGGGTGTGATGAATGGGGTCTGTAAAAGGGCTGATATATATATATATATATATATATATATATATATATATATATATTAAACACTTCCCTTTACAGGGTTATATGCGCTACTTGTAATCTAAATGCCTTATGTTGGGGGAAGGCTTTATATAAATGGGCGGGGCTAACTACATCACTTCTCGCAATCTTCCTGATGCCACTTCTCAAAAGTTGGTAAGAATACTGAAAACTCTCTGACACATAATATGGAAAAATGGTGAGAATAGGTGAAAAGTAGTAAAAAAATCCATAACTTCTCCGAAAATTGTCAGCTGCAAAATCTTCTGGCCTCTTCCACAGCGGAAATTTCCACTGTGTGTGAACATGGCCCAAGATATGTTGCTGCCTTTGCACCTCAGAGCTCTTTGGGCTGTTCCTGTGCCCCTGACTACTGGCTCTGCAGGGATATTTTTTCAAAATAGATTCTGATTTTATCTTTCAAAGTTCCTATTTAGTTGTCAGGGAAATAACTTCACCACTCTGTTCCCCCTACTTCAGTTCTGCTGGGACAGCTCAAGCAATTCTCCACCGTGAGGATCCTGCCAAAAAGTATCATACAGCTCAATTTCTGGGCTCCTGTAAGGTTAACTTGGGAGATTAGAAGATTGTGTTTAACACCAGGTCAAACCTGAATTTTCTTGTTCTGGTTGAAGCCAGGCAAACAAAATAGCAGCTTAGCTAGATCCACTTTTAAAGCCCTATGCCCTAAACATAAAAAAATACTTGTTCACTATAATTCTTTAACATGAGCCCTAACTCAGTCCTTGACACTGTTCTTTTATGCTTTGGGATAGGTGTTAGCGGTTGCAATAGGGAAGCTAACATTTTCTATAGTTTGATATGTAAGAAAATATGTTTAGCTAGTGAATATGAGCCACTTTCGGACACCATAATGTGTGTATGAGTCATTTTCGGACACCATTGATAATGATTCAGTTTGGTAGAACCTTACAGAATAGTTCCAATACCCATCTCTATATAATCATGTATACAGTATCAACTAATATGCTATCAATGTGAAGGTCACAACAGTAAGGCACCATCCATGTCCACGCGGCTGTACTGCAGCTCAGCTCATTTTAAGTGCATCAGGCTGAGTTGCAGTACCAGATAGAGTCACATGAATAAGAGCGGCGCAGTGTCGATCACTGCAGTGAAGGGGCCCTGTCACTCCAGCAAGTTTCATGACACCTTTCTGCTGATCTGCGGGGGTTCTTGAGATCAGACTTCCATGGATCACACATTAATAACCTATCCCAAGGATAAACCATTGATGGTATTTCCCAGAAGAACCCTTCAAGGAGCTAGTAGGCAAAACATGGAACAACAACCATATTTATAGTTATACTAAAATTGAGTGACGTCATACTGTTGATATTAGAGCTTATAGTGCATATGGACTTAAAGGGACAGATTGCAAAGGGATCACTGATGTTTGTGTCAAGTTAATTTTGGGGGACATTTGGTTATTGTTAATTTAAGGAAAACAAGCAATGGCTAAGCTCAGTTAAATCAATGTGCTGTCTCTTTTTTGGTAATATTCAGTAGTTTATGAGAATTTAGAAGTTATACTTACGGCGTGCAGCCAGCGATAAGTGATGGAAATTTTTCTCGCTATTGCTGTGCATAGGGAGAAAAGTGTTAATCAACGGCTGGAGGACGGGGGCAGCATGAATATATAAATATACTTGGACTCAAGCCATGTATCGCTGGCCACGCGCCGTAAAGTAAGTATAACCACTAATTTCTCATGAACTACTGAACATTACCTACATACTCACTTCTTAAATCTCCATCTGTTCCAGTGTCGACAGTCCCCTAACCGTTGTGACCAGTCATTGACGGCAGTGGTCACGTGTCAGTGCAGCATTCTATCACTGGAGCAGTGTAAATAGAGACCAGGGGGGACTGAATGAACTGGAGCAGTGGAGAATTTAGAAGGTGAGTGCCTATTATTTTGGACAACAGGTGTTAATATTTTTTCTAAAGTTGGAAACCCCTTTAATTATTGTAAATAAAAGCACAGCATCACGTATGATGTCATCGCTTTCTGTCATCATATGAAGATACGGAAATAAAAAGTGTATAATTTTCAGATGTAAAGATGCTTGCTTTGCCAGTAACAGAGATTTAGGCAGGGGCGTAGCTAGGGGTGGCAGGCGGGGCAAGTGCCCCGGGCACAACTAGGTGGTAGGGAAGGGGGGGCGCCAAAGAGCAGCTGATCGCTGCTGATAGGCGCCCCGTATGTCGGACACCTGCAGCAGCTTTATCAAGAGCCAGGAAATTACGGCGTTCTGACTGGGGTCTGTGACGGCCAGGGAGTGGACCAGTCCAGTCACCTTACCTGTCACCTGACCTCATGTCAGTGACATGAGGTCAGATGACTCAGGTCAGGGGACAGGTCCACTCCCGTGCTGCAGCCTTCCAGCTCTGCCTCTACTCTGTGCTCTGCTGTTACACACGCCGAGAAGCAGAGAGGAAGCTCCGCCCACAGCCCGTCCTGACCTGTGATGCTGTCAGCAAGGAGACATGGTGAGCAGTAGCGTAACTATCGTTGTAGCAGTCGTAGCGGCTGCTACGGGGCCCGCGGCATGAGGGGGCCCATGGTCGGAGGCTCCGCTAGCTGCCGCTATGGCTACTACAGTGTGACGCCACTAAACACTATGGCAGAGCAGGGAAGTATCTCCCCGCTCTGCCATTAAAGGGGTTGTTCCTACAAAAGACATGTATCTCCTATCCGCAGGATAGGGGATACATGTGTGATCGCTTGCAGCGATAGGGAGGACAGGGGACCGAAAGTCCCCTGAAGTTCTCCATCACAAACCTTGGACTTCCGGGGTCTGTGTCGGCAGCTCCGTAGAAATGAATGGAGCGCCGGTCGCGCTTGTGCGCATGCTTGACCAGCGCTCCTTTCATTTTTATTGAGCTGCGCAGACTCCGGAAGTCAGAGGTTAGTCATGGAGAACTTCGGGGGACTTTTGGTCCCCTGTCCTCCCTATCGCTGCAAGCGATCACACATGTATCCCCTATCCTGTGGATAGAGGATACATGTCTTTTGTAGGACACACTATAGGTCGGATTTTTTTGGTGGGTTGGGGCTGTATGGCGTTACGTACAGGGGGGGGCTGTATAGCCTTACCTACAGGGGGGGCTGTATAGCCTTACCTACAGGGGGGGCTGTATGGCGTTACCTACAGGGGGGGCTGTATGGCGTTACTTACAGGGGGTGGCTGTATAGCCTTACCTACAGGGGGGGCTGTATGGCGCTATCTACAGGGAGGCTGTATAGCGTTACCTACAGGGGGCTATATGGCGCTATCTAGAGGGGGGCTGTATGGCGTTATCTACAGAGGGGGCTGTATGGCGCTATCTACAGGGGGGGCTGTATAGCGTTACCTACAGGGGGGGCTGTATGGCGCTATCTACAGGGGGGCTGTATGGCGCTATCTACAGGGGGGTCTGTATGGCGTTATCTACAGGGGGCTGTATGGCGTTCTCTACAGGGGGGGCTCTATGGCGTTCTCTACAGGGGGGGCTGTATGAAGTTCTCTACAGGGGGGGCTGTATGGCGTTTTCTACAGGGGGGCTGTATGGCGTTATCTACAGGCGGGCTGTATGGCGTTCTCTACAGTGGGGGCTGTATGGCGTTATCTACAGGGAGGCTGTATGGCGTTATCTACAGGGGGGCTGTATGGCGTTATCTACAGGGGGGTCTGTATGGCGTTATCTACAGGGGGGTCTGTATGGCGTTATCTACAGGGGGGTCTGTATGGTGTTATCTACAGGGGGGTCTGTATGGCGTTATCTACAGGGGGGTCTGTATGGCGTTATCTACAGGGGGTCTGTATGGCGTTATCTACAGTGGGGGCTGTATGGCATTATCTACAGAGCGGGCTGTAAGGCGTTATCTACGGGGGGGGGGGGGCTGTATGGCGTTATCTACAGGGGGGCTGTAAAAAAGGCACTATCTACAAGGGGGGGGGGTTGTGTGACACTCAGGGGAGGGGGGGGCCCCAGTCAAAAGTTTGCTATGGGACCCAGTCTTTCCTAGTTACACCCCTGATGGTGAGTGTATATGTGTGTGTGTGTGTATATGTGTGTGTGTAGTGTGTATACAGTGTGTGTCTCTGTCTTTGTATGTGTATATGTTACTGTGTGTGTGTGTGTGTGTGTGTCTCTGCATGTGTTTGTCTCTTACATCTACTACATTATCTGTAATAAGAGAGTTATCAATGTGTTATCTGTGGTGTTACATAGGACTGCAGGCAACATCTACCACATTATCTGTACTCAGAGAGTTATCACTGTGTTATCTGTGGTGTTACATAGGACTTCAGGTGATATAACTACTACATGATCTGTGGTCTTACATAGGACTGCAGGTAACATCTACTATATTATCTGTACTCAGAACATTATCACTGTGTGTTATCTGTGTTGTTATATAGGACTGCAGGTAACCTCTACTACATTATCTGTACTGTGTACATATGTGCCTGTGTCGTATATATGGGTCTGTTTGTGAATGTGTATTTGTGCTTGTATATATGTGCCTTTTACGTATTTGCATATGTTCCTGTCTGTGTATTTATCTGCCGGTGTGTGTGCGTATATGTGTCTGTACGTCTATATATTTACCTGTATGTATATATTCCAGATGTGTGTATGTATATTTGCCTGTATGTCTAAATATCTGTCTTTATGTACGTACAGTATATATGTTCCAGCGTGTCCATATATGTGGTTAATTGTTGGTTTGTGTAGGGGGCGGCAAAAGAGAGTCCTGCACAGGGCGCCATCCAAGCTAAGGCCAGCCCTGGCTGTCACCAACCCTAGTCCAAAGGAACTCCGCCGCTGCCTGCGCCGCATGACCTCCTCGGCTCCTCCGGTAAGTCACACCAGGCAGAGCAGAGAGTGGTAGCGGTAGGCTACCGCTCACCGGTCTGTTCACAGTGTGGCGCTAAGTACAAGGGCAGGGGAGTGTGGCGCTATTTAAAAGGGGGGGAATGTGGCACTATTTACAAGGGGCGGGGAGTGTGGCGCTATTTACAAAGGGGCAGCGGGCTGTGTGTGGCACTATCTACAAGGGGGGGAGTGTGCCGCTATCTACTAGGGGGGAAGCGGGCTGTGTGTGGCACTATCTACAAGGGGGGCTGTGTGGCGCTATTTATAAGCGGGGCTGTGTGTGCGCTATCTACAAGAGAGGGGCTGTATGGTGCTATCTACAGGGGGGGCTGTATAGCGTTACCTACAGGGGGGGCTGTATGGTGCTATCTACAGGGGGGCTGTATGGCGCTATCTACAGGGGGGTCTGTATGGCGTTATCTACAGGGGGCTGTATGGCGTTCTCTACAGGGGGGGCTCTATGGCGTTCTCTACAGGGGGGGCTGTATGGAGTTCTCTACAGGGGGGGGGTGTATGGCGTTTTCTACAGGGGGGCTGTATGGCGTTATCTACAGGCGGGCTGTATGGCGTTCTCTACAGTGGGGGCTGTATGGCGTTATCTACAGGGAGGCTGTATGCCGTTATCTACAGGGGGGCTGTATGGCGTTATCTACAGGGGGGTCTGTATGGTGTTATCTACAGGGGGTCTGTATGGCGTTATCTACAGGGGGGTCTGTATGGTGTTATCTACAGGGGGGTCTGTATGGCGTTATCTACAGGGGGGTCTGTATGGCGTTATCTACAGGGGGGGGCTGTATGGCGTTATCTACAGTGGGGGCTGTATGGCATTATCTACAGAGCGGGCTGTAAGGCGTTATCTACGGGGGGGGGGGGCTGTATGGCGTTATCTACAGGGGGGCTGTAAAAAAGGCACTATCTACAAGGGGGGGGGGTTGTGTGACACTCAGGGGAGGGGGGGGGGGCCCAGTCAAAAGTTTGCTATGGGACCCAGTCTTTCCTAGTCACACCCCTGATGGTGAGTGTATATGTGTGTGTGTATATGTGTGTGTGTAGTGTGTATACAGTGTGTGTCTCTGTCTTTGCATGTGTATATGTTACTGTGTGCGTGTGTGTGTGTGTGTGTGTGTGTGTGTGTGTTTCTGCATGTGTTTGTCTCTTACATCTACTACATTATCTGTAATAAGAGAGTTATCAATGTGTTATCTGTGGTGTTACATAGGACTGCAGGCAACATCTACCACATTATCTGTACTCAGAGAGTTATCACTGTGTTATCTGTGGTGTTACATAGGACTTCAGGTGATATAACTACTACATGATCTGTGGTCTTACATAGGACTGCAGGTAACATCTACTACATTATCTGTACTCAGAACATTATCACTGTGTGTTATCTGTGTTGTTATATAGGACTGCAGGTAACCTCTACTACATTATCTGTACTGTGTACATATGTGCCTGTGTCGTATATATGGGTCTGTTTGTGAATGTGTATTTGTGCTTGTATATATGTGCCTTTTACGTATTTGCATATGTTCCTGTCTGTGTATTTATCTGCCAGTGTGTGTGCGTATATGTGTCTGTACGTCTATATATTTACCTGTATGTATATATTCCAGATGTGTGTATGTATATTTGCCTGTATGTCTAAATATCTGTCTTTATGTACGTACAGTATATATGTTCCAGCGTGTCCATATATGTGGTTAATTGTTGGTTTGTGTAGGGGGCGGCAAAAGAGAGTCCTGCACAGGGCGCCATCCAAGCTAAGGCCAGCCCTGGCTGTCACCAACCCTAGTCCAAAGGAACTCCGCCGCTGCCTGCGCCGCATGACCTCCTCGGCTCCTCCGGTAAGTCACACCAGGCAGAGCAGAGAGTGGTAGCGGTAGGCTACCGCTCACCGGTCTGTTCACAGTGTGGCGCTAAGTACAAGGGCAGGGGAGTGTGGCGCTATTTAAAAGGGGGGGAATGTGGCACTATTTACAAGGGGCGGGGAGTGTGGCGCTATTTACAAAGGGGCAGCGGGCTGTGTGTGGCACTATCTACAAGGGGGGGAGTGTGCCGCTATCTACTAGGGGGGAAGCGGGCTGTGTGTGGCACTATCTACAAGGGGGGCTGTGTGGCGCTATTTATAAGCGTGGCTGTGTGTGCGCTATCTACAAGAGAGGGGCTGTATGTGGCACTATCTACAGGGGGCTGTGTGTGGCCTCTTTAATTTATTTTCTTTTAATTTATTTTTATGTTAATTACATTATAGAACTATATTGCTTGTAAAATGTGGAAATGCTTTTATACTCGAGTTACATTAAAAAAATTGTGAAAAAAAATTACACCTCATTGATTGGTAGAGAAAGCAAACATGGTGAGGGGGAAGGAGATGTCGGGAAATAAGTTGGGGGCGCCAATCTGAATCTTTGCCCCGGGTGCAGGAGAACCTAGCTACGCCTCTGGATTTAGGTAAATTAGAAAATGATGATGACATCACTGAAATCTCTTTAATAGGTAACAACATTTTCTCTAACCTCACTGTCCAAATGTTTACTACAAGTTAGCTGTTTGTGATTCATAAGGATCATAGTTGCGAAATGAAAGATACTAAAAATATGATATTTCAAGACAGAAATTATTTGAGAAATCTGCACCATGCCATGTACAGCTTATTTAGACAACCTAAATACACTATTTCAGTGTATGTTCACATTTGAACATTAATTTACAGATAATATTTAATCCACATAAAGATAAAGAGCTGTGTAACTTTGTAAATATAGTGCGTTACTTATCTTGTACTGTGTTTCAGCTTGTATTAAAGTCCAAAAATGCATTTATAATTCAGTAAGCTTCAGAGCTGAAATCTTCCAGCATTTTTTACCTGCTCAGTGCCTATATGGAGATTGTTTTTGGTGATTTTTAATCCGGAAGGTTTTTTCTTTACACCAGTCACTATACAGTAATCTGATGTAGGAAAAACTATCTGTCCCTTCTGCATTATAGGAGCTCAGCTAAAATGCATGGGATGTGTCTGTCAACAAGCTGGTCAACGGTTTCCGTTCACAAACAGCAGAATTATGAATGCAGCTATGTACAATGTGTAACTGTATATCAGTACAAGATAAGTATGGTTCCTTTTCAAACTGCCAGCAACAAGCGCCGATCAATGGTATAGAAAATAATTCAGCGCTCGTATACTTGCATTTTCATACAATGCAACAGCCGGGTTCCTAGCCCTTTAATCACTTAGATGGTGCAGTCAATAGCTTCTGAGGCATCTAAATAGTCACCCCTTCAGTCTCCCTGCAAAGCAATCGTGGAGTGCTGATGGTTGTCATGGCAGCCTGGGGACCTAATAAAGTCCCCCAGGTCTGCCATCCTTGTGCTTCTATAAAGGGCTTTAAGGGGTTATTCAGCTATATGGCAATTATCCAATAACTCTGTATTAAGTCATTTACTAATATACAGCTTACTATATATACTCTTACTAAAGTGTCCCCGTGTTGAGAACACAGTCACGTGTTCCCGGAAGTCCTGTAGTTCACTCAGCAGTGATGACGCAGCAACACGGGTCCACCTGAACAAGAGGGTACGCCATGTCGGCGCGTCATCAAATCACATGACTGCTAGGGGGCTAGCACAGTGACGCTATTGAGGAAGTAAGCCAGCACTCTTCTTCCACTCCATGTTCTCGGCAGTACACTACCCAGCTCATGCACAATGTGGGCGGGAATAGAGGAGCACAGGGGATAGAAGGGGATGTCGGGAATTGTGGTTTTACAGCGCACGCTGAAACTGAAAGTCCCACCTCATTACCAGAAGATAACAAGTGGCTCTGGCATCACATCGGGGTGCTACAAGTAATGTATTACATCGGGGTGCTACAAGTAATGTTAAATTAATTGAAGGTATTTGCAGGCGGTTTTGTGGAATATTTTTTTTCAGGTCCCCTGTATAACCCCTTTAATTGAATTGGTATATGTTACAATACACTGGCAATACATAGGTATTGTAGTGTTTTGTACCAGTCATCAAACAATCGCTTGTTCAAGTCCCCTAAGGGGACTAAAAAAAGAATATTTAAACTTAGATAATTTTTTTAATATACCCCCTAAAAAATGATAAAGTTAAAAAAAAAAAACTTTTTTCATTTTTCCCCTAAAGTAATGTAAAAAAAACCAATAAAATAAACAGAATTGGTATTACCTCTTTCGTAAAAGTCCAAACTATTAGGCCCTGTTCACACTGAGTCGGAGGCGTTTTTATTTTCCTGCGGGCGGTAAAACCGGCTTGCGGCAAAAAGCGACATGCCCTATCTTCGGGCGTTTACGTCTCTAACCTCCCATTGACATTTTCCTGCGTCACTCAATGGCCGTGGGCAAAAAAACGCTGCGAAAAAAAAGTGCCAAACGGCGTGCTCTGTGTGATCAGGGCCTAACAATAAGTTGCGGATTAAGTATACCATGGGCCCTGGGCTGTTGACACAACTTGGGCCCCCTCCTTCCCTCTCACCCACAATTCAACCCCCCAACTTGCGGACACTATACCCGTCAGTGCCACTGACCTGACGGATACAGATTTTAGCACTAGATACAGCTGCTCTGTATTCAGGATATAAAGCAGTTGTATCTCAAAAAGTAAAAATTATTTTTAATAAGTATTTAGAAAGGCTGCACCAAACACCATACACTATTTTATTTTTAAAAAAAAAACTTTTTGAAAGGTTTACATAGCCTTTAACACATCAAATAAAAACAAATTGTAACACCTCTTTTTAAAGGGTAAGTAAATGTACAAACTTAAATAGTGATATGTCAGAACTTTTCATGGTTGGGGTCCGGGTGCTGAGACCCCCACTGATCGCTAAAACTAAGAGACAGAAGCACTCATGCGAGCGCTGAGCCACTTCGTTTCTGTTCGGCTTTTTCCAGAAAGCCAAAGTATCGGTGTACGGCTCATTGACTTTCTATGAGCCCGTACACAAACTGCTCGGCTTTCCGGAAACAGAAACCAAGCAGCTCAGCGCTCACACGAGTGCTTCTGCCCCTAGTTTTAGTGATCGGTGGGAGTCTGCGAGCGACACTGCTTCCGTAACTTTCATTCAGTTTTATGGGACTTACGGAAACAGCGTAGCTCAGCAAGCTGCGCTGTTTTCGTTACTCCCGACCATGTAATCAGGATGTGGCCAGGAGGCAGCGAGAGCAAAAACAGTTGGATATGTCATACATTTCCCTTATGGGAAAACTGAGGGCTGTATGGGGGGATTATATTGCAAGGGGAGGTGAGGTTGTCTCACTGACTGCTGGGGGCTCTATAGGGAGGTCTGCGTGTCTGATTCTGACATCTCTGTGGGGGGGATAGCCCCCCATAGAGCCCCCAGAAGTTAGTCGCTCAGACTCCCCAATAGAGCCCCCAGCAGTCAGACAATTTGACTTCCCCTTGCAATATATTAGTAACTAGTGAGGGCTCTATGGGAAGGGGGGGGGGATTATACTGAATGGGGGGGTCTAACCATCTAAGTGACTCCAGAGGACTCTATGAACGGGGGAATAACCCCCCCCCCCATCACCCATAGAACTCTCAGTATTTCAGTATTTATTATATAGCAGGGGGGGGTTGAGTGTGTAACTGACTGCTGAGTGTCTATGGGGGGGGGGAATTATTATCCCCCCCATAGAGTCCTCTGCAGTGAGTTAGATGGAAATCCCCCCCCCCTGCTGTATAATAAATCCTGAAATACTGAGGGCTCTATGGGGGATGGGGGGTTATTCCCCCCTTCATAGAGTCCTCTGCAGTGAGTTAGATGTTAAACCCCCCCCCTTGCTGTATAATTAATCCCCCCTTAGCGTCTGCCGATTGTTGCTTGGGGCAGGAGGCGAACAGCAGACTAACCTTCTTCCTCACTGCTTGACCACCGCCCTTCTCCTCTGTTCCTCACTGGCATTACGTGCAGTGTCAAAGAGGGGTGTGTTCTACCGCCTAGCAGACGCACGTCTGCTAGTCCTATCCAGCCCCTGCAATTACTATCCCTCCCCCTCCACCCCATCAGCACTGCGCTGGTGGCTTGATTCCGTTCCAGTCCGCCCCTCCCTCCTCTCCCTCCCCTCCCTCTCTCTCAGCAGCGGCCATTAGCGGCGCTAGCACTGAGTCTATTTTTAAAATGATGTGTGGTTCGGGCGGCCATGGGCCCCCTGGGAGCCTTGGGCCCCGGGCGGCTGCCCGAACCGCCCATATGATAATCCCCCACTGCTAACAATATAATGTTATTTAACACGCATGGTGAAAAAAAACCCCATAAAATACAGGCAGAATTGTTGTTTATTTGTGGTCACTTTAACTTCTACATAAAATAAATAAATAAAAAAGTTATGGCTCTCAGAATATTATGACACAAATGATTTTTTTTAACACATAGTTTTTTCTTTGTGAAAGTAGTACATCATAAAAAAAAACTATATCAGTTTGGTACCACCATAATCGTATTGGCCCGCAGCATAAAGTTAAAATGACTGATGCCAAAAAACTTTGGAGGAATTGCAGTTTGTTTTCCATTGCAATCCACAAAGAATTTTCTTTCAGTTTCCCTGTACATTATAGGGCGCCACTAAAAAATGACAACTTGTCCAGCAAAAAATAAGAGCTCATATGGCTATGTCGACAGAAAAATAAAAAAGTTATGGCTTTTAGAGTGCTTGGAGGAAAAAATGAATGAAAAAATGATAAAATGGCTGCGGTGCCAAGGGGTTAATTGCATTGCAAATGTGAGAGGCAAGGACAGAAATGTTCCCAGTAAACAGGACGCTTCCTTTGCTCTGCGCAGATTTGTTAATATCCTTATGTCTACAGTGCTCTGTGTCTTTGACTCGGCTACATTTAACGGTTAGGGTATTGTATATAATACTTGGCAGTATTGCATTTGTTTTCTCAATGAAAATGTGTTTCCATTAAAACAAATGCAAGATGGACTGCCTGCATTCCCTATGATCTAACACTAATGTACCATGTGTTTGGACTTGAATGACACTTGGCAGACCAATAATTGCAGACCCCAGTACACTCCTACTGTGGTGCTGGACAGCTCACTGGGCACTAGACATACAATTATACCTGATCCTGCTTCCCAATGGCTCCAAGTTCTAATTTAGCTTCAGGCTTGGCCATGTTTCGAATGCTGATAAATTTAGTGGGGGATTAAGGAGCCCAAAAGACATGAGAGGGCCTTAAAAGGAGCCTCAGGGCGGGAGAGAGAGTGACAAGGAAAGCATCCTGACTTGCCTTGAATGGTGTTGCAGACTTGGGATACAGAGAAGATGCAGCAAGATGGGCAGATTTTTAAGACAAATGAGTATTATTTGTATTCACAGATTAAAGGGGTTGTCTGAGATTTTTTTTTTTTTAATTTAAAACCACATTGCACATATTTACAATTGTATAATATACTTACCCGTGCAATCTTGCTTCTGTTCTCTGCTCTGGCTTCTTTTTTCCTTCTGATCACATGAGCTCTGACGTCACCTTTTCAGCCTCCTCCACTGTCGTGTCGTATCCCGATCACATGGTCTCGAACCAGAGAGACCTCGGATGGTATACGACACGTCACTTGTCACGTGGTGTATATCGGCTTGTTATGGTTCACAGCCCGTAACGCGCATGCACTGTCACTGCTGTTCTCGTGGTCCCTGCTGTTCTCGAGATAACAGCAGTGACAGCGCATGCGCGTTACAACAGAACAAGCCAATATACACCACGTCACAAGTGACGTGTCGCATACCTGGCAAAGAATTCAAGATCAACAAAGCAGCAGAGCCGGAGCAGAGAGAGACGTCAACAGTCAAGATCCCGATGGCAGGATCTGGAAACGGGGCCACTTTGGAAAACGTAAGTATATTACAAATGTATTTGCATTTATAACTTACATGCATTAAAGGGGTTTTTGAAAATACGATGGTATCTCGGACAACCCCTTTAATTCTGATCACCTTACAATATGAAAGGAATTGGTCGGCATTGGATAAAGAGGTCTTGTTACTTATTCGTAAATTCTCACTGACTGCGCAATTCACATAAGCAATGGGGAATGTAAAATGCGTGCAGTTAGTAAGTCTGAAATTCTTGTCCATTGTCTGCCAGGCTTCATGTAGTCATGTGATGTAATCACATGACCATATTGTCCACATTCTCTCTCTCGAGCTTGTAGATCCAATATCCTTATTTGCTAATAAGCTGAAGTCTCATCATATGGCCGCCATTTAAAAGGCTGCATGACTAGCTCTAACGCTTCATTTCACACATGATTCTAACACCATGGATGATGTGCTAACGTCTAACATAATATGGATTAAGCTTCCTATACATTTATTGACTGCTCCGCTATTAAGAATTGGAAAAACTGTATTAGTGTAAAATGCAGTATTTATTTGTATAAGTAGATAACACTGTGTATGATAGTTACATCATTGTGTAATTAGCATGGCAAGTCATTACACTTCTGCATTGCACTATTACCACCACTAGTTATATCTCGCTGTTCTTGTATGTAGCACGGGCCTGCATGCGATCCAGGCAGAGGGACCTAATGTCTATTACAACTCCCATTTTCCCACATTACTGATGCTAGCAATAATTGAGGTGGGCCTATAGCAAAGATTAGAATAGGCCTCCCATTATAGTACTGTGTTTTCCAACCAAGGACCCCACTCCTTTCCATAACCCTTGGGACAATTCAGTTTTCACTGTTAGCTAACAATGCAGTTGCTATGGGGAGTCCTGTACTGGACCAACTAAAGTCAGTCCCCCTCGCTCCATGGGCCCCAATACAGTTTTCATATTTTTTTATATTAGTCTTTTTTATCACCAAATTATTGACAAACATAAAAAAAAGAGGTGTATTACCATGGACAGGGTACACAACTTCTAAAAGTCCTTGCAGGTGAATTGGTCCAGTCCCAGTAGAGGATCCTGGGTTTTGTTTGCCTTTAAACTCCAACATGGTTGCTGACTAGTTAACTGTTCAGTGCCCCATTATAATCACTATTATATTTCGGATAGCTGGGATTTTATGTGTTCATCCAATAATTACCATACTTAATTTCTTCCCCATTGATCTTGTTAGACTTGTAGTCTAGGTAAAAGTAGATTTTCCAGAACTTGACCACATAGGCAGGAATTCTACGATGGTCTGTTGCTCATTTCACAAATAATTCCTCACTATGACGTAGAAAGAAACACAAGAGGGATCATTAGATTGGGGATGAGGAATGGTACACACACCAGATACCATTTTTCCTTGAAGTTTTGGTGGCACTCAGGCTTAATGTTGGCCAATCTCTGACAAGGTGAGCTCTTACCATGAACTCATTCTTATGGAGTTTGGAGCTAGTATTTCCTTGTTCTTTTACTATTGTTCCTACAGTGTTCCCTGATTCATACAACACAATATGAACAAGTTTAATACAAATACCTATTTTGAGTGGAATTACCCTAATTAAAAAAATTCAATAAAAATAATAATAATAAATATATATATATATATATATATATATATATATATATATATATATATATATATATATAAAAGATATAACTATGGGAATAATAGTGTTTTATTATGACAACTTGTCTGCTAAACCATATATATCCTCACTGCATTTAGACAAACACCTCCACTTGCTTTTGTTCCTTGTGTGTTTGGTTTTTTTATTTGACGAACCTGTCATGGCATTGTGCTAGTACAGCATCTGTTAAGGAGCCGGGAGGTTTGATGGCAGACTGCTAATTGGCTGCTGTTTCTAAGAGTAATGAATTTTGCAGCATGTCATAAAATGATTTTAATTAAAAACACAACTATCCTGTCTACAATATTCTAATCTGCTGCACACATAAGGCCCCACACAACAGCCTTGGAACATAAATCTGAAGCATACAGTACAACCTCGTACTGATGTACCTGTGACACATTTTGGTGTGACAGATGATGCAGTAACCTGCATTATAGAAGTTTGATTAATGAATTGCAAACAATAGGAGCTTCTTTTTCATCTGCCTCTCAACTACTTTCTCATATGCTTGCATTCACAGTATAACTACATCTTTTATTTTCTTAGGAGCTGCCATTTTCCTGTCTGAGAGGACATTGCAAATCAAAAATAAAGTTTTTTTCAGGCTAGAGGTCACCACAATGATTTGTATTGATGATCAGGGCCAGGCAAAACATTTGGTGGGGGTCCCCATCCACCGTCCCCATCTCACCTCGTGGATGTGAACCCCACTGGACGTATTGCAAAACGTTACTCTTATCTACATTGCAGCGCCGATCTGCTGCAATAGGAGATAGGGGTTGCAAAATCTGGTGACAGAGCCTCTTTAGTCTAATGGCAAGTACTCTCTACTGATTCTTCTGGATCTTTCTGCAGCCTTTGACACTGTAGACCACAAACTTCTACTTAACATGCTCCACTCTATTGGCCTTAAAGAGGCTCTGTCACCAGATTTTGCAACCCCTATCTGCTATTGCAGCAGATAGGCGCTGCAATGTAGATTACAGTAACGTTTTTATTTTTAAAAAACGAGCATTTTTGGCCAAGTTATGACCATTTTTGTAGTTATGCAAATGAGGCTTGCAAAAGTCCAAGTGGGTGTGTTTAAAAGTAAAAGTCCAAGTGGGCGTGTATTATGTGCGTACATCGGGGCGTTTTTACTACTTTTACTAGCTGGGCGTTCTGACGAGAAGTATCATCCACTTCTCTTCAGAACGCCCAGCTTCTGACAGTGCAGACACAGCCGTGTTCTCGAGAGATCACGCTGTGTCGTCACTCACAGGTCCTGCATCATGTCAGACGAGCGAGGACACATCGGCACCAGAGGCTACAGTTGATTCTGCAGCAGCATCGGCATTTGCAGGTAAGTCGATGTAGCTACTTACCTGCAAACGCTGATGCTGCTGCAGAATCAACTGTAGCCTCTGGTGCCGATGTGTCCTCGCTCGTCTGACACGATGCAGGACCTGTGAGTGACGACACAGCGTGATCTCTCGAGAACACGGCTGTGTCTGCACTGTCAGAAGCTGGGCGTTCTGAAGAGAAGTGGATGATACTTCTCGTCAGAACGCCCAGCTAGTAAAAGTAGTAAAAACGCCCCGATGTACGCACATAATACACGCCCACTTGGACTTTTACTTTTAAACACACCCACTTGGACTTTTGCAAGCCTCATTTGCATAACTACAAAAATGGTCATAACTTGGCCAAAAATGCTCGTTTTTTAAAAATAAAAACGTTACTGTAATCTACATTGCAGCGCCGATCTGCTGCAATAGCAGATAGGGGTTGCAAAATCTGGTGACAGAGCCTCTTTAAAGACACGGCTCTCTCTTGGTTTTCTTCCTATCTCGTTCAGTGTGTTATTTGCTGGTTCTACTTCTTCTCCTCTTCCCCATGCTATCGGGGGTTTCTCAGGGATCAGTCCTATTTCCGCCAGTCTTTTCTCTCTACACAGCCCCTATTGAACAAACCATCAGCAGATTTCTAGTACCATCTCTACGCTGATGACACCCAAATATATGCCTCTTTCCATGACATCACCCCTGCTCTAATACAAAACACCAGTGATTGTCTGTCCGCTGTCTCTAACATCATGCCCTCTCTTTATCTGAAACTGAATCTTTCTAAAACTGAGCTCCTTGTGTTCCCACCATCTACTAACCTCCATAAACCTGATGTCTCTATCTCAGTGTGTGGCTCTACTATAACTCCTAAGCAGCACGCCCGCTGTCTCGGGGGTTACTTTTTACTCAGATCTTTCCTTTACTTCACACATTCAATCACTTTTACGCTCCTGTCATTTTCACCTCAAAAACATCTCCAGAATGTGCCCTTTTCTTACTGTGGAAACAGCCAAAACTCTCATTGTCATTCTCATTCACTCTCGTCTTGACTACTGTAACTCATTACTAATCGGTCTTCCCCTCACTAAACTCTCCCCTCTCCAATCTATCCTTAATTCAGCAGCCAGGCTAATCTTTCTGACCAACTGCTACTCCAACAGCTCCACACTGTGCTAGTCACTGCACTGGTTGCCCATACCCTTCAAAATGTTATTGAAAATTATTACTCTCACCCACAAAGCTCTGCACAGTGCTGCACCTCCTTACATTTCCTCCCTCATCTCTGTCTACCACCCTACTCGGGCTCTACGTTCTTCTACCGACATTAGATTAACATCCACCATAATCCGAACCTCCCACTCCCGTCTCCAAGTTTTTTCTCGTGCTGCACCAGTTCTCTGGAGTGCGCTACCCCAGACAATCAGATTAATTCCCAATATCCACAGTTGTAAACGTGCCCTGAAAACACATCTTTTTAGACAGGCCTATAACATTCCCTAATCTGACTCCTTTCCCTGGCCCATCCCTTTTACATTAGTCATAAGCACTTGACCCCCTCATTCAGCAGTATCCCCTAAACTACTTGTACCCTAATGCACTTCATGTCTGTCATACACAGATACTGGCTGGTGACCGGCTCATGCAGCTTTATGTGTACCACCCCATGTGTATAAAAGACGGCTGGACCATTGTACTGAACAAGCACTTTTTACATTTTGTGTCACCCCCATATTCTCATAGATTGTAAGCTCTTGCGAGCAGGGTACTCACTCCTCTTGTTTGAATTATTAATTATTTTTTTCAATATGTAATGTCTGATATTGTCTGTACATGAACCCTCTAAATTGTAAAGTGCTGCGGAATATGTTGGAGCTATATAAAGATTACTATCATTATCATGTCTGTACTGTAGTAGTAGAGACATAAATAGCAGGAACATTCGCTGCTGTATTATTATATATATACTAGGTTGCGTCTAAAAATCGCACTTCTGTTAACACAGAACCACTGAATGTATTTCAAAATGCAAGACACAGCCCCCATGACATGTTTTGTCAAGGCACGGCATCCTTATCGGTAAACAGGGCTTTTATATGAGAGCTGTCGGATTCAAATTTTCAGACCTTCAAATTTGGAGTCCTAAACTGACATCACCATTGGAGAACTCTGGAGAAAGATTGACAGCACCATCAGATATACAAACCACATATTGATTGAAGTAACATGGATGGGATCACCATTTCCTATGTAGTAGATAATGCTTGGCATGTTATATCAAAGAAAGGTTGTCCACAAGTGTATGATTCCTCCAAAGAGCAGTCTTATACTCAGGAGGTATCTTCTGGGCTAAACATCCTTTACACTAATGCCAGATTCCCTGGTAATTTTCTCATAATAAGTCATGCAGTAAATTAGGGATGTCACTTTTTTATTACTCACTGGACAGATGACACTATTATATTTAGACTTCTAAGTGACTGCTTTCACTGTATGCAGGCAACAGGTGCTGATTACTGTATATAGAAAATGGTAGTGAACAAGTTAAAGGAAATGCAAACCGTTGAAGTAATTTTTTAATTAAAATAAAGTATTATGGGATTTAGTGCAAATTTTAAATAGATTTTAATTTTTTTTTAAAAAATGAACTTTTTGAGATACAGGATACATAGAAGCTGTATCTTGATGTTAAAGGAACAGTGTTACCACAATTTTTTTTTTAATATGTTAAAGATGTTAGTGCTTTATTAAAAACGTTTGGATTAATTTGTGTGTTTGTGTGTTACTTTTTCTTATTTTTACACTTTTTCTTCCCTATGGGGGCTGCCATTTTTTTTTCAATTTCTGGATGTGTCGATTAACGACACATACAGACATGGAATACGGCAGCTCCAGTCCCATAGGGACTGCGAACGGGGCCCGTTCCATCCACTAACATTGTACGCCGCTGTGTGGGAACGGCGCATGCGCCGCTCCCACACAGTTCAATTTGAAATGCGCGCCGTCCGGCGCCATTTTCCTGTGGACCGGAAGTCGCGGCCGGACAGTAAGATTACTACTTCCGGTCGCGGCTTCCGGACTTGTGCACATGGAGCAGCGGCAGCAGACGGAGCGGATGGACCGGAGGGAGCGGCGGCGACTGGAGCAGGTAAGGGATTTCTATGTATGTTTGTGTTCAGTGTGTGTTTACTACTGTATGTAAACCTTCTACACTGTGTGTTAGCTCAAAAAATGGTGACACACAGTGTAGGAGGTTAGACCGTTCAAACCCCTCGTTTCTCCCGGCACTAGCCAGGATAAAGGAGGGGGGGGGCTGCTGAGAGCTCACTAGAGCGAGGGCTTTTTACCCAATTTTGCAGCATAAAGCAATGTGGTTGCTTTACCACATGCAATGCTGCAATTTTGGGAATTGCTCCATCTAGTGACCAGTGCTGGGAAATATTATAAATTAGAATCCAATTGAATCCAATTTATAATATTTCCTGACTAGTGAAAAAATAAAATAAATTAGAACAATGTTTAATCACCTATACACTAATTGTTTAACTAAAAATAAATAAATCATGTTTTGCTGGCAACACATTCCCTTTAAAGCCGAATCCGTCAGGTCAGCAGGAATGACGGCTCAGCTGAGAGTGGGTCCTGCATGCCTCTGATACGCAGGATCCAGCTGTTATCGATCACATCTAAGTTCATGAACTAAGATGTGATCGATAACAGGTAAATGTCACGCAGGACCCGCTGTCACCGAAGCCGTCAGTACTGTTGACATGACGGATTTGACTTTAACAGCAAGATACAGCTTCTTTCTATTTAGAATACAGTACATAGAAGCTGTATCAAAAGGTAAAAAAATGCTTATTAAAAACCTTTTTAAAAGTTGCATTAATCACATAACACATTATTTTATTTTTATATTTCAAAATGACTTCAAAGGTTTACATATGCTTTAACAGTTGATTTAGCAATAAATGAAGTGTAATTTAGTGTGATTATCCTTATAATACTGGAAAATGATACCTTTCAATTTAATTGCTCATATCATAACAAACATGAGAGTAATGTGCATAATGTGTAATTTTATATCCGTAACTGCTGGCATAAAGGTGATTCATGCTGGCGTAATTTTTATATGCATCTAAGATCCCTAAAGTAAATCACATAAACCTATTATTTTGGACTATAGATAAAGGGGGGAATATATTAAGACTGGTGGGTCAAATGCCAGTCTTAAACCAATTTACGTTGGTGGAAAATGCGCCAAATATATAAAGAGGTGCACACGACTTAATATATTTGGCGCATCTTTGGCTCTTGCGGCAGAAATGCAAATCTACACCTATGAGCAGGTGTAGATTTGCGCCATAACTTATGCCAGTTTCTGGCGCAAATTGTGCTAGATCTGTAGTTCTGTGGAGGTCCCACACCATTTGGCTAAACACGGAACACCTTTTCACGCCACTTTTGGGAATGGTCGAGTAAAGCAAAAAGTTGCAAATTTTAGCACAACTGTGGCGTGCACCAAGTTTTGCTACTTTTTTTACAACAGAAAACTGCGGTAAACCTGTCTATATTTTCCCCCCTAAATGTTTCAAAGTGGATCAACAACTGTTTAAATTATTGGGACCTTAGAGAGAGAAGGGTCAGCCTGGATTGGTCCCATCATCTTTGCTGTTTGGTGATGAGAACCTGTGCAGGAATCCCCTCTACATAGAAGTGCATTGTTAGCAAATAAGGGGTGGGAAATTGGCCCAAAGGTCATTGAAAGTGTGTGCAGAGAGAAACAAACACCAGTTCCTTCTATTCTTGGTGGCCCAGAAACATAAGGTTACAATAACACATGCAGTTTTTGGTGCAGTTTTTTAATCAGATTTTTGAGCCAAAGCCAGAAATGTATTCAAAAGAAATTGAAAGTATAAAGAAAGGTCTTTTCCTTCCTGTTGGATCCACTCCTGGCTTTGGCTTAAAAACGACATCTCAAACTGCATGAAAAACTGCGTGATTTCCCCCTCTGATGCCATTTTGATCTTTCCTATAGTGCCCCCACACTTCTTTCTATGCCACTGTTAAAAATGCAAACATGCTTTTAAAAGGAATGTGTAAAAAATTATAAAATGTTATATATTGGTGCTATTAACCTTTGGAGACCCTGTGCTAGGAATAAGAAAGTTCACTTATACCTCTAATACCACATTTATGGAACTCAATCCAAAATGTAATTTGATCTAGAAGGCTAGTGTAACTATATGGGACTTAGATTTCCATTGATCTTCTTACTGCCATTACAGAGATCCCATGCCATCCACTTTAAGGCCTCAGTTAAAGCCTGGGAGTCATTGGGGCGGATTTACTACTGTGTCTGCAACTAGAATGTGTCGAAAAATGCACCAGACTCTGGCCCAATTTAGGGAATTTTGGGCCATTTCGTTTTAGACTAATTTAGGAACAGATGAAAACTAAGCCAACCAAGAGGGGGCATAAGGAAGAGAATATATTTATTATGCAGCGTGCACCACTGTAATACATTTGATGCATCTTCAGACTGCCTGGTCTAAGTTTATGCTTTCAAAATCTTAGGCAGCTTAGTAAATTTGCCCCAGTGTCTGTCACAGGTTGTACCTGAGGCCTAGAAGTGGATTGCAAGCAGATAAATAAAAATCTGGGGGCAAAGAAAGTAACATAACTACTGGGTACTACCCAACATGAACCTCCTCTGTATGGTAACAAACAAAGGGAGCAAATTTTGTACCGAGTGGTGCATAAATATGGAGTCAACGATTGGGAGCCAACAAGCTTATGGAGTCAACACTTGGCACAGGCTGTAGTGGCGGCATAGAAGACGATGGCACGTGATCTCCAAAACAGCGGCAAACAAGTCAGCAAAACCTTGAAGGCATAAACAGCTTCATAGTGCTAGTGACACAACAAATATGCTGAGAGCATAAAATACCAATTTGTTTGCAATTGAAATTCCAATTTAAGATCAATAGTAAGGACAATGATTTAATAAAGGCATAACCATGCCAACACAGACTGCTTATGTTTTACTTGACTTTTTAATGTCTGTATGTACTGTAGAATAGGATGGAATAGGCAAAATACATCATATTTACCCTGAACTCCTTGGCCTTACAAACTGCACTCGTTTTAATAGGTTCAACTATATTTATTTGTTACCCATATGTTCCAATTGCATGTCGATGACATTGTGTCTGAATTTGTAAGCGATACATACTGTGTATGTCATTGATACCGTGTCTATGTGTCTGACTCTGAGACCGGAGTATAATCTCTGATTGAATTTCTCATTTTCAGCAGTTTAGATTTTGCAGCATATAAAATCACATCCCTGCCTCCACCTGCAGGTGAGTCTGGACATTGCAGCAGCAGAGGAGAGCCATGAAATGGACTATAGAAAATATCAAAGAGGTGTTCGTTGATAAGTGGAAACACATGTTTTGAGTCCGAAAGAAAGCTGCATATTATCTCCATTTATTTGAAAAAAAAAAAAAAAAGATCAATGACTGTTCTGACAGAAACAGTCTAAGATGCTCAATTGTGTATTACTAGACAAACAAGCAACTTTAGGGGCTCCCATAGGTTACATAGGTTAACTGCAGGAACATTAACTCAGATGAGGAGCAGTAGGAAAGAAAAGCACTGGGGACATTTAATTTTGCATAACAATGCAGATTTATATGCCATTCCAGATGTATGGAAAGTTGCGTGACAACTCTGGGCACTGTAAGGGCCTGTTCACATCAGCGTCACCCTTCCGTTCATGGGTTCCATCAGACCTTTCAGTCAGAGAAACCCATGAACGGAAAGGCAAACGGAAACCATAGCTTTAGTTTGCATTACCATTGATTGCAATGGTAATGCTTCCGTTGCAAATAGTTTCAGTTTGTCTCCGTTGCCATTTAATTGGCGGCAACAATCGCGCAGTCGATGAGCGTTGTAGGACCTGTTGGACCATTATAGGACCTGTACGTTAATATATGTTTATCACAAAGAAGTGGCGACAGTTTCTCTTTACGTGATGACATAGCATAGCTGAAATTTCTCAACCAATTGCTGTAACATGTATGAAGATGTCCAAATCACCATTCCAAGATCGTCCATGATTAAATAAATGTCTTTGAGTGTTTATTGGCACATATAGTATAGATTATGATTTTATACACAAGACAGTGATAAGATGAAGGAAACCATGTCATCTCTAGAGGCCCAACTGCAACTGCACCCACTAAATGGCTCCCTGATGTACCGATTTGGGAGGCAAAAGGTGGCTGTATCTGAAAACAGTCCAATGCCTCTCTCTCAATCTGAATCACTGATAGGGCTACTGTAATGGCAGGGGGTAGGGAGACGGACAAGTGAGCCCTAATCTACCCGCCACTCTGACCCTGCCTACTTGCAACGACCCGCCCTAGGCGACGGGGTACAACTGGGCGGCGGTCCCTGTGCTCAGTAAGTGCACGACAAACACGACAAACATACAAAGGAACACAAGCAAGGAAAAGGGGCCGTTGCCCACGGCAACACCGTGAGCAACCAGAGTGGTGAACGAGCCGAGTCAAGCCAGGAGTGTGCGAGGTACAAAACGAAAAGCAGAAGAGTAGTCGGTAAGCCAGGGTCTGTATGGAGCAGGATCAAAAATAGCAGGAGCTGTAGCTGGGCCAGGAAACCACAAGGAGGGAAACACAAGCAATAACAAGCACCGAGGGACAGGAAGTGCAGGCTAAAATAGACCGAGGGCGGGAGCTAGCTGAGTCTGGCCAGGTTACAATAGGCTCTCCCACTCCTAAGCCTGCCAGCCTGAATGGTGGAAGCAGGAGTCAGTCTCAGGGATGTATTCTCAGGTGCTGACTGATTAGTTCTGGGAGTTAACCCCGAAGCTGTGCCTGGCAGATCCTTTACAGCTACAGAGTACAGGGTTTAAGAGTTCACACATGACCCCTTTCACTGCTGCTTTGAATAGCCAGAACGGTTCAGTCAGAGGCATTGTGGCTGGAGATGAGCGAATCGACTCTACACTAATCAAGTCCATTCCAAATTTCCTATACGTTTTGGATTTTTAGTGAATTTTAAAATTTTGGTATTCATCCTGCACAAATCACGGGTGCCTTTTTACAGATCAGAAAGAAAACAGTGGGGATGGATCATATGACCTCAGGCGGTTCCTCCCTCTAACATAGCCAATAATGAGGCGTATATGGCTGAGTCACCAATGACAGTCATATGAGTCATAGCCACTATAAACAGTCCCACCAGGAAATTCTGCTGCAGATAGATAGTGGATTAGTGTAAGTGAGTGTTATTTTATAGTGAGAAGAAGAGAATAGATAGTTAGATTACAATAATTTGATAGAGAGATTTTAAAGAGAAATAGCAGTCAGTGTCACTGTGTTAGTTAGACAGGCAGCCATTGCTGTGAGTGAGTTCTGCTGCAGCTTTATATTTCTTACATTATTTTTTGAATAACCAATCTTCATCACATCATTAACATATCCTCTTCAATAATGCTAATCCTAGTGCTGACAGCGTTCTGCTGCCCTCTGAAATAGACATCACACACAGTTGTTTTGCATATATCTAATAGTGCCACCAAAAATGGTTGTATTGCAATGCGTGAAGCATTTATACAGTGCTGTTACACTTCAGTCTGTGTCCAATTGACAATTTCTTTTTAACTAAATAGATTTTAATTTAAAATTCAACCCTGGTGCGTGATGTCACTCATTGTGTTGCATATATCTAATTGATAAAAATAGTGTCACCAAAAATTTTCGTATTCTGCATCAGGCATTTATACAGCACCGTTATACCATAGTATGCGTAAAAATGTGCCATTTTTTATTTTAAATATATTGCTAATGCTTTCTTGGCGGTAATGGTCTGTCTTGGGAAATATGCCAGTGCTACACATAAAACTTGCACACCACTTGCCGGTACAATAGTATTAGTCCTCGGAAAGAAGTCGGGAGAGCTGCCTTTTTAATGATAAGCACTTTTTAACTGAAGTCTATTATCTATAGACACAGGTACATATATCTCCAGAAAAGCACTGGTGAAACATTCAGCATCTCTATCATCCAGTTGCATGAAACATCCAGTTTTAAGAAAAAAAATGACAATTATTCCTATAGTATTTACCAATGGATGTGGTGTAATAGTCAAATTACAGAATTTCCAAAACTCACTGGTTTTGATAAATGGCAATCCAAATGCGTCATATTATTATTATCTCAATTGTATATTGGAAATACGTTTAAAATCTTTTAAACAACTTAATGTAGAATTTAATCTTAAAAATAAATCTTTTTTTTTTAATATTTGCAATTGAGTTAATCAATGTTTCTGTTAAGGATCTGCCAGGCACAGCTTCTGTATCCACGCCCATAGGTAATCAGTCTGCACCTTCTTCTATGTCTGTGAGACTGACTCCATCTTCCACCACTCAGGATGGCAGGCTTAGGAGTGGGAGAGCCTATCACAGCCTGGCCAGACGGAGCTAGCTCCCGCCCTCTGTCTATTTATACCTGCCTTTCCTGTTCCTCCTTGCTTGTGATTCTTGTTTTGTTTCCTGGCCCTGCTGCAGCTTCTTGAACCATTTGACCCTACTTCATATTGACCCTGGCTTACTGACTACTCTCCTGCTCTGCGTTTGGTACCTCGTACACTCCTGGTTTGACTCGGCTTGTTCACTACTCTCCTGCTCTGCGTTTGGTACCTCGTACACTCCTGGTTTGACTCGGCTCGTCACGGTGTTGCCGTGGGCAACTGCCCCTTTTCCCTTGCTTCTGTGTACCCTTGTCTGTTTGTCTGTCGGGCACTTATTGAGCGTAGGGACCGTCGCCCAGTTGTACCCCGTCGCCTAGGGCGGGTCGTTGCAAGTAAGCAGGGACTGAGTGGCGGGTAGATTAGGGCTCACTTGTCTGTTTCCTTACCCCCATCATTACATAATCACAAGCCCATATACCTACTCTACCCTGGTCCCTCACACTACTATGGTTCCCCTTGAGACCCTGGTTCAGCAAATGCAGGGTCTCTCCCTACAGGTCCAGGCCCTGGCTCAGAGGGTCAACCAGCCTGATGCTACCATGGTAGTGCCCCTCACCTCTTGAACCCCACCTCAAGTTGCCTGACCGGTTCTCAGGGGACCGGAAGACTTTTCTCTCCTTTCGGGAGAGTTGTAGGCTCTATTTTCGTTTAAAGCCCCACTCCTCAGGTTCTGAGGGCCAGCGGGTGGGTATAATTATGTCCCGGCTCCAGAAAGGGCCCCAAGAATGGGCCTTCTCCTTGGCTCCTGACGCTCCTGAACTTTCCTCCGTTGATCTTTTCTTTTCTGCTCTCGGACTTATTTATGACAAGACTGACAGGACTGCCTTTGCCGAGAGTCAGCTGGTGACCTTACGTCAGGGTAAGAGACCTGTTGAGGAGTATTGCTCTGACTTTAGGAAGTGGTGTGTAGCTTCTCGGTGCAATGACCCTGCCTTAAGGTGCCAGTTTAGGTTGGGTCTGTCGAACGCCCTGAAAGACCTGCTAGTTAGCTATCCCTCTTCTGACTCCCTAGACCAGGTTATGGCTTTAGCGGTACGACTTGACCGACGTCTCAGGGAACGACAACGTGAACGTTTTTGTGTTTTCTCCTCTGACTCCCCCATGATGCCTCCCGAGGTTCTGTTGCTTTGTTCTTCCACGGAAGACTCGGAGGTACCTATGCAACTCGGGGCCTCCGTGTCCCCCTGACAACGTAGAGATTTCCGCAGGAAGAATGGTCTCTGCTTCTATTGTGGGGATGACAAGCATCAAGTGAACACCTGTCCTAGGCGTAAGAATAAGCAGCCGGAAAACTTCCGCGCCTAAGTGATCATCGGGGAGGTCGCTTGGGCGCACAGGTATTTCCCGTAAATATGAAACGTAATAAAATCTTGCTTCCCTTTCAGGTCTCTTTTGGAGGTAGGTCTGCTACCGGCAGTGCCTTCGTGGATTCAGGGTCGTCTGCTAATATCATGTCTGTGGAATTTGCTATGTCTCTAGCTATGCCTTTGATTGATTTGCCTAAACCTGTCCCGGTAGTGGGTATTGACTCCACTCCTCTTGCTAATGGTTATTTTTCACAGCATACCCCTGTTTTTGAACTCCTTGTTGGCTCCATGCATTTGGAGCAGTGCTCTGTACTGTTAATGCAGGGATTATCGTCCGATTTGGTTTTAGGCCTTCCCTGGTTGCAGTTGCATAATCCCACGTTTGACTGGAATACTGGGGATCTTACCAAATGGGGTAATGAATGCTTGACGTCATGTTTTTCTGTTAATTCTATTTCTCCCCCTGAGGAGGTGAACACGCTACCTGAGTTTGTTCAGGACTTCGCTGATGTTTTCTCTAAGGAGGCCTCCGAAGTGTTACCTCCTCATAGAGAATACGATTGCGCTATCAATTTGGTACCAGGAGCTAAGCTCCCTAAGGGTAGGATATTTAATCTCTCTTGTCCCGAACGTGAAGCCATGAGAGAGTATATCCAGGAATGCCTGGCCAAGGGTTACATTCGCCCCTCTACGTCTCCGGTAGGTGCTGGCTTCTTCTTCGTAGGGAAGAAGGATGGTGGTCTTAGGCCATGCATTGACTCCCGTAACTTGAATAAGGTCACTGTAAGTAACCAGTATCCCCTTCCTTTGATTCCTGATCTCTTTAATCAGGTTCAGGGGGCCCAATGGTTCTCTAAGTTTGATCTACGGGGGGCGTATAACCTTATCCGCATCAAAGAGGGGGATGAGTGGAAGACTGCGTTTAACACGCCCGAAGGTCATTTCGAATACCTCGTCATGCCCTTTGGGTTGTGTAATGCTCCCTCGGTCTTCCAGAATTTCATAAATTAGATTTTAAGAGATTACCTGGGGGTATTTCTTGTAGTGTACCTTGATGACATACTTGTGTTTTCCAAGGACTGGTCCTCCCACATTGAGCATGTCAGGAAGGTGCTCCAGGTCCTTCGGGAAAACAAACTGTTTGCGAAGACCGAAAAATGTGTGTTTGGGGTACAGGAGATACAATTTTTGGGTCAAATCCTCACTCCTCATGAATTCCGCATGGACCCCGCCAAGGTCCAGGCTGTGGCGGAATGGGTCCAACCTGCCTCCCTGAAGGCGTTACAGTGTTTCTTGGGGTTCGCTAATTATTACAGGAGATTTATTGCTAACTTCTCGGTCATCGCTAAGCCTCTTACGGACCTCACTCGCAAGGGTGCTGATCTCCTCCGCTGGCCTCCAGAGGCTGTCCAGGCTTTTGAGGTCCTTAAGAAGTGCTTTATCTCGGCCCCGGTGTTGGTTCAGCCCAACCAAATGGAGCCATTTATCGTGGAGGTTGACGCGTCCGAGGTGGGAGTGGAGGCTGTCTTGTCCCAGGGTACCAGGTCCCTCACCCATCTCCGTCCCTGTGCCTACTTCTCCAGGAAGTTTTCGCCCACTGAGAGGAACTATGATATTGGCAACCGCGAACTCTTAGCCATTAAATGGGCATTTTAAGAGTGGCGCCACTTCCTGGAGGGGGCTAGGCACCAGGTAACGGTCCTTACCGACCACAAGAATCTGGTTTTCCTAGAATCTGCCCGGAGGCTAAACCCGAGACAAGCTCGATGGGCGTTATTTTTTACCAGATTAAATTTTTTGGTTACCTATAGGGCTGGGTCTAAAAATATTAAGGCTGATGCACTGTCGCGTAGCTTCATGGCCAGCCCTCCTTCGGAGGAAGATCCTGCTTGTATTTTGCCTCCAGGTATAATCATTTCCTCTATTGATTCTGATTTAGTCTCTGAAATTGCTGCTGATCAAGGTTCAGCTCCCAGGAACCTTCCTGAGAACAAGCTGCTTGTTCCCCTGCAATTCCGGCTAAGGGTACATAGGGAAAATCATGACTCCACACTATCTGGTCATCCAGGCATCCTGGGTACCAAGCACCTCATTGCCAGAAACCATTGGTGGCCTGGGTTGCCTAAAGATGTTAAGGCCTACGTCGCCGCTTGTGAGGTTTGTGCTAGGTCCAAGACTCCCAGGTCCCGACCAGCGGGCTTACAACGTTCTTTGCCCATTCCCCAGAGACCTTGGACCCATATCTCCATGGATTTTATCACCGATTTGCCTCCATCTCAAGGCAAGTCGGTGGTGTGGGTTGTAGTAGACCGCTTCAGTAAGATGTGCCACTTTGTGCCCCTCAAAAAACTACCCAATGCTAAGACGTTAGCTACCTTGTTTGTCAAAAACATCCTGCGTCTCCATGGGGTCCCTGTCAATATTGTTTCTGACAGAGGGGTACAATTTGTTTCTTTGTCTTGGAGAGCCTTCTGTAAAAAGTTGGAGATTCATCTGTCCTTCTCCTCTGCCTTCCATCCTGAAACTAATGGCCAAACCGAGAGGACTAAGTCTCTAGAACAATATTTAAGGTGTTTTATCTATGACTGTCAATATGATTGGGTCTCATTCATTCCCCTCGCCGAATTTTCCCTTAATAACCGGGTCAGTAACTCGTCAGGGGTCTCCCCCTTTTTCTGTAATTTTGGGTTTAATCCACGGTTCTCCTCCGTTTCACCTGGTAGTTCCAACAATCCCGAGGTAGAGGTCGTTCATTGGGAACTGTGCACAGTCTGGGCCCAGGTTCAGAAGAACCTAGAGGCGTCCCAGAGCATACAAAAAACTCAGGCAGATAGAAGACGTTCTGCTAACCCCTTGTTTGTGGTCGGGGATCTGGTTTGGCTATCGTCTAAGAATTTGCGCCTTAATGTCCCGTCCAAGAAGTTTGCTCCCCGGTTTATAGGGCCGTACAAGGTCATTGAAGTCCTCAATCCTGTCTCCTTCCGACTGGAGTTGCCCCCATCTTTTCGAGTACATAACGTGTTTCATGCCTCCCTCCTTAAACGCTGCTCCCCGTCCTTGGCTCCCTCGAGGAAACCTCCTGTCCCCGTTCTCACCCCTGAGGGGGTAGAATTCAAGGTGGCCAAGATTGTGGACAGCAAGATGGTCCAAGGCTCCCTCCAGTACCTGGTCCATTGGAGAGGATACGGGCCTGAGGAGAGGACTTGGGTATCCGCCTGGGATGTTTACGCTGGTGTATTGGTCAGGAGGTTCCACCTTCGTTTCCCCAATAAACCAGGTCCATCTAGAAAGAGTCCGGTGGCCCCTCATAAAAGGGGGGTACTGTTAAGGATCTGCCAGGCACAGCTTCTGTATCCACGCCCATAGGTTATCAGTCTGCACCTGCTTCTATGTCTGTGAGACTAACTCCATCTTCCACCACTCAGGAAGGCAGGCTTAGGAGTGGGAGAGCCTATCACAGCCTGGCCAGACGGAGCTTGCTCCCGCCCTCTGTCTATTTATAACTGCCTTTCCTGTTCCTCCTTGCTTGTGATTCTTGTTTTGTTTCCTGGCCCTGCTGCAGCTTCTTGGACCATTTGACCCTGCTTCATATTGACCCTGGCTTACTGACTACTCTCCTGCTCTGCGTTTGGTACCTCGTACACTCCTGGTTTGACTCGGCTTGTTCACTACTCTCCTACTCTGCGTTTGGTACCTCGTACACTCCTGGTTTGACTCGGCTCGTTCACCACTCTTGTTGCTCACGGTGTTGCCATGGGCAACTGCCCCTTTTTCCTTGCTTCTGTGTACCCTTGTCTGTTTGTCTGTCGGGCACTTATTGAGCGTAGGGACCGTCGCCCAGTTGTACCCCGTCGCCTAGGGCGGGTCGTTGCAAGTAGGCAGGGACTGAGTGGCGGGTAGATTAGGGCTCACTTGTCTGTTTCCTTACCCCCATCATTACAGTTTCAATAATTTTTAAAGATTTGAACATCATTTTTTAAAATCAACCTCAGAGAGTTCAGTTAAAGGGGTTGTTTAGGTTGGGGGCTGTTTTTTATATCGATGTCCTATCCACAAGATAGGTCATTAGTATATGATCGTGGGGGTCCACCCCGCACGATCAGCTGTTCCGGCTGCCTCTGGGCACCAGAATCTATGAGGGGTCGGTGCCGGAAGCAGAGGGCTCCAACCACTGTATGGTTTACTGCAGCTCTGCTCCTATTTCGCCTTTTGCTTCCGGTACCGACTCCTCATAGCTTCCTCGACAACTCCTTTAAGTGAGGATGAAAATCTTCTAGAACGGAGAATAAAATGGGAAGGTGATTGGGGTCCCATTTTGGATGATGAATGGTTTAGGATATTGGGGATGTCCTATTTGTCATCTCCAAAAGATTCTTTTAGATTCTCAAATCTAGTTCTGCTATATCAAGCTATACTTTCACAATTTGTACTGGCTAACTTAGACCTAGAGTTTTGTGTCTGTGTCCTAAATGTCGAACTTACCCAGGAACAATTATTCATTTAATGAAGACGTTACTGGTCTTTTGTTATTCAGAAAATTAAAAAAGTCTATAATACAGATGTTATTTGATATTCAATTTCGTGTTTTTAATTATACGTCTACTGTCTACATATGGTGAAAGCAGTAACGTTCTATTAGTTATATGTTGGTCATTATTAGCTGCTAGGAAGACAGTTTTGCAATTTTGGCTCTCTCACAAGATACCAACTGTCAGAATGGTTGTGTAATGACAGGGTAGGGAGACAGACAGGTGAGCCCTAATCTACCCGCCACTCAGTGCCTGCCTACTTGCACGGCCCATCCTAGGCGACGGCGTACAACTGGGCGACGGTCCCTACGCTCAATAAGTGCACAACAGACCAACAGACAAGGGTACACAGAAGCTAAGGGAAATGGGGCAGTTGCCCACGGAAACACCGTGAGCAACAAGAGTAGTGAACGAGCCGAGTCAAACCAGGAGTGTACGAGGTACCAAACACAGAGCAGGAGAGTAGTCAGTAAAGCCAGGGTCAATTGAAAGCAGAGGACAATAGAACAAGCAGGAGCAGCAGAGCCAGGAAACAGGACAGAATCACAGGCAAAGGAGGAGCAGGAAATGAAGGTATAAATAGACAGAGGGCGGGAGCTAGCTCCGTCTGGCCAGGCTGTGATAGGTTCTCCCACTCCTCAGCCTCCCAGCCTGAGTGGTAGCAGATCGAGTCACTCTAACAGACCTAGGCACAGATGCAGGCTGATTAATCACGGGCGTCGACAAAGAAGCTGTGTCAGGCAAATCCATTACAGGTTGACTGGTTTTGGCATATTTGCCAAAATTTTTAAATTGTATTTTGACTTTATAATATGAATACATTTGTAGCCATTTGGAGCCAATTTTTATATGGATGTTGTATTCTTGTAAGAATAAAGATTGTGAAAATAAAAAAAAAACACCAGTTGCCTGTAGGGGAGGACTGTGATTCCCCTTTTACAGGAGTATATTCATCAAAGTGACCACTTCTGCAGTACCGCATCTCAGTGTGCGGCATGAGTTTCTTCTTCAGGTTATAGAGAGATGGACTTTGAATTGTAATTGAACTTGCCTGGATCATTTAGCCGCCATTTGAGCAGTGAGGTGTATCTTTATTGTTATATTTCGTGAAGTATTTACGTGGATTTCAGCTTCTCACAATCCCCTGCTCCATTGGGCTCTCCTATGTGTTCATTTAATTTGCATCATACCACAACTGTATTCGGTACTATAAGTAAATTTGCCCCATTGCTGGTGATGGGCTTCCCTCACACTACACTGCCAGCTGACTAAGTGTATAGCTTTGTATACTGTCGTGTTTGGCGTTGAATAGTGTATCTGCTCAGCACTTGCTCTCTTATCATCTCTCAGATATTTTTGGTTAAATGTGCACCTGTCTCATTTGGTATGGTCTAAAATGTGCAATAGAAGTTACATAGTTACATAGTTTGTATGGTTAAAAAAAGACACATGTCCATCAAGTTCAACCAAGGGATGGGAAAGGGGAAGTAAAAAATTTCTACACATAAGAGGTAATATTTTTTTGTTCTTGGAAATTATATAAGCCTTTTTTAAAGCCATCTACTGTCCCTGCTGTGACCAGCTCCTGCGGTGACTATTCCATAAATTCACCGTTCTCACAGTAAAGAAGTCTTGTCGCCTCTGCAGGTTGAACCTTTCTTTTTCCAGAAGTAGAGCTAGTAAAACGAATTATGTATTGTTACATATTTTTCTGAGTAAGTGTGGCACTAATCACTAAAGGGAAGATACTTTCCAGGTTTCCCATAAGGTGTTAAAATATATGTGACTGAAAGCATGACCACAGCACAATATGTAGCAATTTCCCATCAACTGAAAGAAACAGGAAGAAAGATAACAACCAGACAGTGTGAAAGTTATTCCATTTTTAGAGTAATTTACTCTTAAAGCATTTTACCACTTATACATACCTTTAACATAAAATATAATTAATGTACATAAAAAAATATGTAGCTCTAAAAATACATTGTTCTACTGATCACGCACTGATTCCTAGTCTGTATTATAGTTCAAAGCTGCATTTACAATTCTGCATGCTACAGAAAGGGTCGGATTGGCCCACCAGAGACCCAGAGGGGTCATCTGATGGGCCCAATCTGTTCACAGGATTTGCCTATCTCCAAATGAGTCTACGGGGAGGAGCTTGAAAACGTGTTCATTAAGGACTTTGACCAATCTTGTTCACCGTTGCTCAACAGTAATGCAATAACACAGGCCAGTTAGCTGTCAGCTTGTAGGGGGAGCTTCTAAATTATACAAGTCATTATCTGGGTACTCCTGCAGCAAATAGGAGTATTTTTGATAATAGCATTATGTTGACTGGTGTGAATATTGACATTAGCAAACCTTTGATTGCATATCAGGGCGTCTTCTAATTCTATTACTCTATCACTTCCATTACAAGTGAGAGTGAAATCAGATTCTACATGTCTGCCATACCAGCACAGTCAGCAGAAAACAGGCGCTGTAAATGGTACATGCATTCTACTGACAGTGACAGGAGATTAGCCACTGGGATTTTTCCTATGGCTACTTTTTTAATATCTTACTTCTGCTGGTGAAAGGAGTGATTTGGGTAATGGATGTATCTTAGGGAATTGCTGATAATTTAATCAGCTTAGTACAACAGGGCTCCAGGATATTTGCATTAAAAGGGTTGTCCCACCATAAAATATCAAATTCATTGTATAGATCCTTAAAAATTAGAATTGTTTGCCATTTACATGCTGTTAAAAAACAATTCGGTGAAGAGTTATGATCTTTACTTACATAGTATGGCTCTACCTGCTTTTTAGTGTTTAACAATGTGCACGTCTACCTACTGGACAGAGTGCTGGTGGACATGCATACTCATTCACTCTCCCCGCAGCCAGTTTTCTGCATAGTGATCCTAAGTTCATTGAAGAGCAGCCAATAGACATAAGTTTCTGCCCTGCTTGTCAGGAAAGGAGCATGGTAGTATAGCTGAGGAGACTCACTGTAATGTCCGTGGCTGCGGGCTGTCTGCTCCGGTCCCATCCTGACAGCCGCAGCCATGAGTCGGCAAGCGCTGGCCCCAGTCTCCAGCTTAGGAGACGCCAGCGCTCGCGTCCACTCACCTCAGCCGGATCCCGTAGGGTGCGCGCGCATGCTCGTGCCCGCTCTTAAAGGGGCAGCGTGCGCACCGGACCTTTTGACGAACTTTGATCCGTGAGTATCCTGGACTATAATAGGGGTCCAGCCCCCTGCTTCGATGCCTGAGCATTGTTGTTGTTCCCTAGTTTGTCTATGTGATGGCCTCCTAGTGTGTTACCTGTTCCTGTACCTGTTCCAGTTCCTGTACCTGTTCCAGTTCCTGTTCCTAGAATTCCATACCATCCTGGTCGAGCACTGTGCTGTGCCAAAGTCGTGTCGTGCTGTATCTACATCTGACCTGGTTCACCTCGCCTAACGTCCACCTGCTGCCTAGTCCCAGCCGAGCCTGCCTTGCTGCTATCTGAGCTGCCACAGGTACCTATACAAACTATAGACATTCACCTGCGCCCTTCGTGACATTCATTCTGCAGGGGAAGTAAGAATCGTCAGCTTCCAGAAGGGGAAAGGGGACTGATTCTGCTTGGAGTCCTTCCCCTAGCAGCACATATTAGCAGCAGCACCAAGGGGGACAGAGGGAAGCAAAAACTGATGAGAAAGTTATTTTTTATGCTAGAAACACTCTTAACATTATTTTAAAACCACTATTAATAGCATTTCACGTCCTTGCTATGGGGGGTCCTATGGTAACTTGTTACACCCTTAGTTACTTGTTACACCCTTGCATAGAGCACAGAACAAAACATATTTAGACTATACAGGGATTCTTCCAACTCAATCTATTGGCTCTGCATAGATGAAAAATTGCCTGTCTTGTGCTGTGTTCTATGGATTCAATAAAGCAAAAATTGCAAACAAACTCCTGTTGCCTTAGCATTCTCTTAAATTCTTTACATTGGAGATAAAGGGCTGTTTTAGTGTAAGGCAGATGATATCCACTTGAGTGTTGTAATACCCAAATATACAAGTGAAAGGTGAAGCAATTTCTCAATGTATTATTCAAAGCAGTTCCAAAGTGGTGCCTCACTTCAAAAATATACTTAAAATAGTGATCTAAGTTCAATTATCCAAAGGGATAGAGTGAGATATATAAAGATACTTAAAATGTCCTGTTGAATGTCAATTTGCATCTCTATTTATAACATATCCACATTGATATAATGAGCATTAATACCACGGGTTCCAAATGAAGGACGCGCTAACATATTTTTTTTGTGGCAGGCTTATCATTACAGCTATTGAATAACAAAATACTTGTCATGACAGACATTGCCACCCGACAGGTGCAGTTAACTACTTTGATGTTAGCCCCTTCCTTCATTCAGCAAGCAGATTAAACTTCCCAAAACTCTGCATTGCAATGTCTATGCAGGGAACACCATCATGAGAAACCCATAAATATGTCGTAAAAATAATTTATTCAACTGATATAACCACAATTATTCTAATTTGATTTGTATTAAGGGATTTTTATTGGTGTGTGATAGGACTTAAAGGGGTTAGCTCATGACACTCCCCCCCCCCTTTATTGAAAGCAACTGGCCCAGCTCTTAAGACCCCCCCTGCAAACAGCTTATTTTACTGGGAAAGTTGTTGTCTTCTTATCATTTTCCTTTCAGTAGCTGCTACTGGGAAAATGTAGTATGACAAACGGCCATTTATATGAATGGACCTACATCTAATACTGTCCAAGTCCGCCAGAGAAACATCGCTGTTTGTTAGTGTCTCGTTGCTCTGCCACAATTGGTTTCACAAAAAAAGACTCACAATGATTTTGACTTTCACATATCTGTTAACATTGCTGCAAAATCATTAATATATGGATTTAAAAGAGTTTTCCCCACGATCAACATTTATGACTTGGATATAGGAGAGGTGATAAATGTTAGAATGCTGAGACCCCAACCGATCAATGCTATTGGAATCTTGATTCCCCTATTCCTTCCCACCAGCACAACATAGTGAGGAGGAGATTGTATGGAGTAGCGTTCGAGCGCCCTCACTCGGCTATTTCCATAACTTCCATAGAACTTCCACACAAGTTCCTCCTCACCACAGTCGTGCTGGTGATCAGGAACTGGGGACTTGGGACACCCATACTTGTAATTGGTATTTGCCCCAGTGATAGTGCCTCCAGTAATCTAACATTTATCACCTATCCTGTGGACACGTGATTGATTGTCAGAAAAAAACTTTAAGCAGTTTATGACCATGCAAGCATTGTAAAACAGAGTTTGTCTGGTGTAAAACTAGGCCATAACCTAGGGTGAGTCTGCAAGACATAAGCCAAATCGTTCTAGTAATATTTTTGAACACTGCAGATTATCCCTGATTTGGAACACCTGTCAATGTCGAGAACATAAGGGCCACTATTTTTGATCATGTGTCATAATCCCTTCAAGGTTCATTAGAGATTTCCATAACTTACTGTAGGATCTCCAGCACAGCGCTATATCAGAAAAGCCATTTAAAGTCACCTAATAGTACTTGTGCAACACAGTAAAATCGGTAGGTAGAAAGACACTTTAACATTTGCCTTTATGCTGGCATCGAGTCTATAAAACACTAGTATTTGTCATGCTTTGTATACAAAACACAGGTCATTCTGCTGAGAAACAAAATATAGAATACTAGCAATAAAGCCCATTGTGTGAAAAAATACAACGGACTCTAGAACAGTCTGCCTCCTAATATGCTATCAATCTGTCACCTGGGTATGCCATCACTCTCCGCGGTATGCCAGTATTGACCCCTGAGAAGGCCACCCCTCTGTTGCCTGTATGCCATCACTGTCCCCCGCGTGTCACCCATGGCCGGCCGCCATGCTGTAAGGGGGCGCCAGCGGGTGAATTTATCCCGCTATGTGGCTACTGCTCGGGGTGCCAGCGTCAGGTGTCACTCACTGACCTCACTACTGGCTTTCCTGCACTGCGACTACCGCTCCACCGCTCCCCCTCCTCGTCTTACGTCCTGAGTGATGATCAGGCGTGATGACATCACTCAGGACGCAAGACAGGGCGGAGACTATCTTACCATGCGTTCCTGGTCTGGCTATTTCCCCAGGGCTCCGCTCCAGCAGCTTCAGCGGGCACAGTGCACTGTAAGAAGCCTAGCAGGTCAGTCAGACTGTGGGCTTTGGTTGTATAGGGGCACTGATGGGGGGGTCTAAAAATGGCAAATGGGCAGAGGATTCAGTGCCACCTTGGTGCCCATTTGCGACTTATTGCCCCTTTAGTGTCCTGTTCAGTGCCCCTTCGATGCCCATTTGCAATGTATTGTTCTTCTGTGACAGAGGGTGCTAAAGGGGCAGTAAATGGCAAATATGCATCAAGGGGGCACTGAACATAAGGACATCAAAGGGGAAATAAGTGGAAAATGGGCACCAAGGTGGCAGTGAACGACACTGTTAGTAAATGGCAGATGGGCGCATTGTTCAGTTGCTGCATAGTGCACATTTGCCATTTGTTGCCTTTTTAGACCCTGTGCACATTACGTTAAAGGGGTTAAAAAGAAATTCTGTTGAAGCAGTAGAGGAGAAGTTAAAATAAAAAAGAACTTATACTTACCTTTCTCCTCCCAAACGTTCCTGCGCTGGGGGCTCCCGTTACCTCTGTTCACTGTTTATATACAGAGCAGGACGTAATGTGAAAACAGCCTTACCAAAACATAGGCCTTGTTCTCATTGTGCTAAAAACAGCAGAAAAATTGGAAGCAGAAACGGCCGCGGAAAAATACAGGCCAGGAAAAAGAAGTGCATGTCACTTCTTCAGCCATTTTTGGGGCCGTTTTTCATAGACTCTATAGAAAAACAGATCCAAAAACGGCTGTTAAAAACGCAGCGAAAAACGCGACTTTAAATAAAAAACGGCTGAAAATCAGGAGCTGTTTTCCATTGAAAACAGCTCCGTATTTTGTGACTTTTTTTGTGTGCGTACACATACACTTGAAAACACTAGTGTTTTTGTAAAGTTCTTTTTAGACTATAGGCGCTTCTGACGCGTATTCAACACTTTTTTTGCACACCTCAACTCCCATTAACCCGTTAGTGACCGACCCATCGTGTTTCTACGTCGGTCACTAACGGGCCTTATTCCGATGCCATAGACTTTTTACGTCGCGGCATCGGAATAAGTAAACAGAGCAGGGAACTGTCAGATCTCCCTGCTCTCAGCTGCTAGAGGCAGCTGAGGGCTGGGAGCGTCCCTGCTCTGCCGTGTGAGATCGATATTAGTATCGATCTCACACGTTTAACCCCTCAGATGCGGTGCTCAATAGCGAGCACCGCATCTGAGTGGTTTTGGAGAGAGGGAGGGAGCTCCCTCTCTCCCCCACCGACACCCGTCGATACGATCGCCGAGTGTCTGTGTCTCTAATGGCAGCCGGGGGTCTAATAAAGGCCCCCAGGCTGCCTAGAGTGAATGCCTGCTAGATCATGCCGCAGGCATGACCTAGCAGATGCCTGTCCGTGTTAAACGGACAGGCAGTAATACACTGCAATACAAAAGTATTGCAGTGTATTATAAATGCGATCGCAGAATCGCATATTATAGTCCCCTAATGGAACTAGTAAAAAAAGTGAAAAGAAAGTTTAATAAAGTTAATTAAAAAAAAAAATTTGAAAAAAATGAAAAACCCAGCTTTTCCCCGACTATAAATCTATTACATTATTTAACCCGCACGGTGAACGCCGTAAAAAAAATAATAAAAAACTATGGAAAAATTGCTGTTTTCTGTGAATACTGACTTTAAAAAAATGTAATAAAAAGTGATCAAAAACTCGCATCTACTCCAAAATGGTACCAATAAAAACTACAAGTCGTCCCGCAAAAAAAAAGTCCTCATACAACCGCATCGGCAAAAAAATAAAAACGTTACGGCTCTTCAAATATGGAGACAAAAAAACAAATAATATTGAAAAAAAAGCGTTTTTACTGTGTAAAAGTAGTAAAACATACAAAAACTATACAAATTTGGTATCGTTGCAATCGTAACAACCCGCTGAATAAAGTTATTGTGTTATTTATACCACACGGTAAACGGCGTAGATTTAGGACGCAAAAAAGAGCGGCGAAATGTCAGATTTTTTTCTATTCCCCCCCAAAAAAAAGTTAATAAAAGTTAATCAATAAATAATATGTACCTAAAAATGGTGCTATTAAAAAATACAACTTGTCCCGCAAAAAACAAGACCTTATACAGCTATGTCGACGCAAAAATAAGAAGGTGATAGCTCTTGGAATGCGACGATTCAAAAACGTAAAAAATAGCTTGGTCATTAAGGTACAAAATAGGCTGGTCATTAAGGGGTTAACTATAGAAATTAGGTGCTATTTTGGCACATTTTACGTGCAAAAGAATTGACCTGACACTTCGTTTTTTACGCGACACAGTTTTGTACAAAACACGTCGTATGCACTAACGGCGCGCTATACCATTGGTGTCAATGGGACTCTTAAACCAAGCATTTTTTATGCGTTTTTCGGCGTGACAAATGCACAAACAAAAGCACCAAATGCCGACAATACTTAACAATGATAAATGGAGTGGGGGGCACCAAAGGGCAATTCCGCACAGGGCACCCTGTAGCCTAAGGCCGGCCCTGGTGTCACCACTCTATTCTGTGTATGTCCACTTTCCAAAAAATACAATGAGCTCTACAAAACTCTTGTTGGTCAGTACTTTCATTTTTCATTAGACATTAAAATACAAAATGCAGAAGCATTTGCAGTATGATAATCCTACTAGGGCAGGAGATGTGGTCATGGTTTGTGCTTCTGCAATATTCACATTACGCATTTTCTGAGATTCAGCTTCAATTTTTTTCTCGTGTCATTTCATTATGACCATCACGCAAAAGCTGAACCTCCGCATTTCTTTTATCTGTAGAAGATTTTTTCCGCATTGTTCCGTCATAACTGGCTTCGCGGCGTTCAGCATCAGCTTGTTCTTCTGATGATAACTAATCTTTTGGACATGGCATTGTTTATAGAAGTAAAGTAATGTAGTCGTGTGCAGTGCGTTCATGCCCCCTCCCCCCCCCCACACACACAATGTGACCTTTGGCATTCAGTTAACCGGGTTACTTGACATCCATGGGCTAACTGAATAGGAATAATGGTGGAATTAACTCCTTCCCGACATTTGTCGTATGAATACATCATGGAAAGCTAGTGCTTCCCGCATTTTGCTGTATCTATATGACAAATGGTGGACACCGGCTCAGAAGCTGAGTGGGTGCCACCATCCCCGTATGTCTGCTGTATCTTACAGCTGACACAGTGGGGTAATGGTGGGGACCAAAGTTAGCTCCGATCCCCGCCATTAACCCCTCAAATGCAGCGGTCAAAAGCGATCGCTGCATTTAAGCGGTTTGAAGCTAATCGGCACCCTAGCAATGAAATTGTCGGGGTGCCGGCGGCTGCAATGGCAACCGGAGGCCTAATACTGGCCTCTCGGTCTGCCTGGTATGGAACCCTTCCAGGCCCCGCCCCCGGCAAGATGGCGCCGGCTCAAGAGTATATTCCCATTTTCACTCTGCAACATCGAGTGCACACTAATTTCTGCAAAACACCTGCGGGGTTAACATGCTCACCCAGGGCCGCCATCAGGGGGGTATTAGGGGTAGTAGTGTAGGAGGCCCGGCCAAACTTAATTGAAAGGGGGGCCCGGCAACTGCCGCGACTTGCCTTTGGTAGAAAAAAACAGGCCCCTGCAATGGGGCCTGTTTTTTTCACCAAAACAATGTCGTGAGCTGCGGGCCCCCCTCTCGTGAAACACCGCCGTGAGCTGCGGGCCCCCCTCTTATCACCGCCGCGAAACACCGCCCGCTTGCGCGCGTACGAGCGAGCGCGCGATCAACCGCGCGCGAACGACCGCAAGCGCGCGCGACCAGGCGCGCCGCCGAGAGGGAGGCGGTGCGCCCGCAACACAAGATCTAGGGGGAAGGACAGCACAGCCACACTGGACAGCGGCGCAGTCTACTTACCTGCTGGCCCGCCTCCGACTCGTCCTCCTCGTCCGACTCCGCCTCCTCGTCCGACTCCGCCTCCTCCTTCTCCAGAGCGTGGCTGCGTAAGGAGAGGGGGAGGAGTCTAGTTGTTGCGCGGCAGTTCTACGATCCATTTTCTGGAGCCTGGAGCCTGGAGGTGAAGGACGACATCTGGACCGAAGACATCGCCTGAAGAGGACTGGAGTGGGAGCAGCTCTTCTGACACGGTGAGTAAAGTGTCTCAAAGTGCTGTTTATGTATGGCCCTGTTCACACAGAGTATTTTGCAGGCCGAAAAAATCTGCCTCAAAATTCCTTAAAGAATTTTGAGGCAGATTTTGACCTGCCCTCACTATCTTGCCGCGTTTTTTGCTGCGTTTTTTGCCCGCTGTGATTGAGGACAGCAGACAAAAAACGCAGCAAAAAATGCATTTTCTGCCTCCCATTGATTTCGATGGCAGGTCAGAGGCAGAACCGCGGCAAGAAAGGACGTGCTGCTTTTTCTTTTTTCCGCGACTGGCTCCCATTGATTTCAGATTAAATCAATGGGAGGCGGTTTTGGAAGTTGTTTGGTGCTGATTCTGACGCAGTGTCCGAGTCAATATCAAGGCCCAAAAACTGTGTGAACTGGGCCTTATTGTTAGGGCTTATTCAGACGAACGTGTAATACATCCGTGCAACGCGCGTGATTTTCACGCGCCTCGCACGGACCTGTGTTACTCTATGGGGTCGTGCAGACTGTCAGTGATTTTCACGCAGCGTGTGTCCGTGTGTCCGCTGCGTAAAACTCACGACATGTCCGATATTTGTGCATTGTTCGCGCATCACGCACCCATTGAAGTCAATGGGTGCGTGAAAATCACGCCCAGCACTTCCGCAGCCGTATAAACTATGAATGAAAACAGAAAAGCACCACGTGCTACAAACATACAAATAGAGTGTCATAATGATGGCGGCTGCGCGAAAATCACGCAGCCGCGCATCATACGCTGCTGACACACGGAGCGGTTATGATCTTTTGCATGCACAAAACGCCACGTTTTTGCGCACACAAAAAGCACACGCTTGTGTGAATCCGGCCTTAGGGTAGGAACACACTAGGCATGAACACTGCAGATTTTATGCAACACATTTTATTGTGGAAAATCCGCAGCGTATCACAGTCGCAGCAGAGTGGATGAGATGTGAACAAATCTCATTCACACGCTGCAAAAAAAATGGACCTGCAGTGTGGCTTTTTAAGCCGCAGCATGTCAATGTATTCTGTGGGATCGCTGCTCCTCTGTTGCGGAAATGCTGCGGTTCTGCCGCAAAAATCACACATGAGAAAAAAAAAAGGTACTTTTTTACATTTATAAAAAAGTTTAGACTTACCCCGGCCGTAGTCCTGGTGACGCGATCCTCTATTCTTAGCGCAGCCCCGCCTCCTGTCATGACGTTTCATCCAATGTGACTGCTGCAGCGGTCACATGGTCTACAGCGTCATCCCAGGAGGCGGGGCTACGTTCAGAAGAGAGAGATGCGTCACCAGGACTATGGCCGGGGCAAGTCTAAACTTTTTTTTCCCTACAGGATTCCCGCAGCGGACACGCCTCACGAAACCTGCGCCACTATTTGGTGCGGTTTTGCTGGCGGAATTCCCTGCGGTTACCGGGGCGGATAAGCTGTGTAGTTTTACTCAGCATATCCGCCTAGTGTGTCCCTTATGATGTCGCTCCTGGAGCTGCTGCCGGTCTCTAAATAGGCAGTTGGTCCAGTAGAATTTGGATTTTTTTTTTTTTGTGAACCAGCTTAAAAAAACACAAAACTTTTGCGTTAGGGCCTGTTCACATCACCGTTCGCTTCCGTTCCGGGGTTCCGTCTGAGGTTTCTGTCGGGTGAACCCCGCAACGGAAAGTGAAAGTGACAGCACAGCTTCCGTTTCAGTCACCATTGATCTCAATGGTGACGGAAACATCGCTAATGGTTTCCGTTCGTCACCGTTCCGGCAGGTTTTCGGACGGAATCAATAGCGTAGTCGACTGCGCTAATGGTGACGGAAACGGAAGCTTTCACTTTCCGTTGCGGGGTTCACCCGACGGAAACCTCAGACGGAACGGAAGCGAACGGTGATGTGAACAGGCCCTAACACAAAAGTTTTGTATTTTTTTAAGCTGGTTCACAAAAAAAAATAATTCCAAATTCTACTGGACCAACTGCCTATTTAGAGACCGGCAGCAGCTCCAGGAGCGACATCATAAGGGACACACTAGGCGGATATGCTGAGTAAAACTACACAGCTTATCCGCCCCGGTAGCCGCAGGGAATTCCGCCAGCAATACCGCACCAAATAGTGGCGCAGGTTTCGTGAGGCGTGTCCGCTGCGGGAATCCTGCAGGGAAAAAAAAGTTTCGATTTGCCCCGGCCGTAGTTTAGGTGACGCATCTCTATCTTCTGAACGTAGCCCCGCCTCCTGGGATGACGCTGTAGACCATGTGACCTGCAGCAGTCACATGGGATGAAACGTCATGACAGGAGGCGGGGCTGCGCTAAGAATAGAGGATCGCGTCACCAGGACTACGGCCGGGGCAAGTCTAAACTTTTTATAAATTTAAAAAAGTGCCTTTTTTATTTTTTCTCATTTGTGATTTTTGCGGCAGAACCGCAGCATTTCCGCAACAGAGGAGCAGCGATTCCACAGAATACATTGACATGCTGCGGCTTAAAAAGCCACACTGCAGGTCCATTTTTTTTGCAGCGTGTGAATGAGATTTGTTCACATCTCATCCACTCGGCTGCGACTGTAATACGCTGCGGATTTTCCACAATAAAATGTGTTGCATAAAATCTGCAGTGTTCATGCCTAGTGTGTTCCTACCCTAAGGCCGGATTCACACAAGCGTGTGCTTTTTGTGTGCGCAAAAACGTGGCGTTTTGTGCATGCAAAAGGTCATAACCGCTCCGTGTGTCAACAGCGTATGATGCGCGGCTGCGTGATTTTCGCGCAGCCGCAATCATTATGACACTCTGTTTGTATGTTTGTAGCACGTGGTGCTTTTCTGTTTTCAGTCATAGTTTATACGGCTGCGGAAGTGCTGGGCGGGATTTTCACGCACCCATTGACTTCAATGGGTGCGTGATGCGCGAACAATGCACAAATATCGGACATGTCGTGAGTTTTACGCAGCGGACACACGGACACACGCTGCATGAAAATCACTGACAGTCTGAACGGCCCCATAGAGTAACATACACTACCGTTCAAAAGTTTGGGGTCACCCAGACAATTTTGTGTTTTCCATGAAAACTCAAACTTATATTTATCAAATGAGTTGCAAAATGACTAGAAAATATAGTCAAGATATTGACAAGGTTAGAAATAATGATTTTTATTTGAAATAATAATTTTCTCCTTCAAACTTTGCTTTCGTCTTGGAATGCTCCATTTGCAGCAATTACAGCATTGCAGACCTTTGGCGTTCTAGCTGTTAATTTGCTGAGGTAATCTGGAGAAATTTCACCCCATGCTTCCAGAAGCCCCTCCCACAAGTTGGATTGGCTTGATGGGCACTTCTTGCGTACAATACGGTCAAGCTGCTCCCACAACAGCTCTATGGGGTTGAGATCTGGTGACTGCGCTGGCCACTCCATTACAGATAGAATACCAGCTGCCTGCTTCTTCCCTAAATAGTTCTTGCATAATTTGGAGGTGTGCTTTGGGTCATTGTCCTGTTGTAGGATGAAATTGGCTCCAATCAAGCGCTGTCCACAGGGTATGGCATGGTGTTGCAAAATGGAGTGATAGCCTTCCTTATTCAAAATCCCTTTTACCTTGTACAAATCTCCCACTTTACCAGCACCAAAGCAACCCCAGACCATCATATTACCTCCACCATGCTTGACAGATGGCGTCAGGCACTCTTCCAGCATCTTTTCAGTTGTTCTGCGTCTCACAAATGTTCTTCTGTGTGATCCAAACACCTCAAACTTCGATTCGTCTGTCCATAACACTTTTTTCCAATCTTCCTCTGTCCAATGTCTGTGTGCTTTTGCCCATATTAATCTTTTCCTTTTATTAGTCAGTCTCATATATGGCTTTTTCTTTGCCACTCTGCCCTGAAGGCCAGCATCCCGGAGTCGCCTCTTCACTGTAGGCGTTGACACTGGCGTTTTGCGGGTACTATTTAATGAAGCTGCCAGTTGAGGACCTGTGAGGCGTCTATTTCTCAAACTAGAGACTCTGATGTACTTGTCTTGTTGCTCAGTTGTGCAGCGGGGCCTCCCACTTCTCTTTGTACTCTGGTTAGAGCCTGTTTGTGCTGTCCTCTGAAGGGAGTAGTACACACCGTTGTAGGAAATCTTCAGTTTCTTGGCAATTTCTCGCATGGAATAGCCTTCCTTTCTAAGAACAAGAATAGACTGTCGAGTTTCACATGAAAGCTCTCTTTTTCTAGCCATTTTGAGAGTTTAATCGAACCCACAAATGTAATGCTCCAGATTCTCAGCTAGCTCAAAGGAAGGTCAGTTTTATAGCTCCTCTAAACAGCAAAACTGTTTACAGCGGTGCTAACATCATTGCACAAGGGGTTTCAAGTGTTTTCTAATCATCCATTAGCCTTCTAAAACAGTTAGCAAACACAATGTACCATTAGAACACTGGAGTGATGGTTGCTGGAAATGGGCCTCTATACACCTATGCAGATATTGCATTAAAAACCAGACGTTTGCAGCTAGAATAGTCATTTAGCACATTAACAATGTATAGAGTGTATTTCTGATTAATTTAATGTTATCTTCATTGAAAAAAACTGTGCTTTTCTTTCAAAAATAAGGAAATTTCCAAGTGACCCTAAACTTTTGAACGGTAGTGTAGGTCCGTGCGAGGCGCGTGAAAATCACTGACAGTCTGCACGGCCCCATAGAGTAACATAGGTCCGTGCGAGGCGCGTGAAAATCACGCGCGTTGCACGGATGTATTACACGTTCGTCTGAATAAGCCCTAACAATAAGGCCCAGTTCACAGAGTTTTTGGCCCTTGATATTGACTCGGACACTGCGTCAGAATCAGCACCAAACAACTTCCAAAACCGCCTCCCATTGATTTAGTCTGAAATCAATGGGAGCCAGTCGCGGAAAAAAGAAAAAGAAAAAGCAGCACGTCCTTTCTTGCCGCGGTTCTGCCTCTGACCTGCCATCGAAATCAATGGGAGGCAGAAAATGCATTTTTCCCTGCGTTTTTTGTCTGCTGTCCTCAATCCCAGCGGGCAAAAAACGCGGCAAGATAGTGTGGGCAGGTCAAAATCTGCCTCAAAATTCGGTGCGCGGTTCCAGGCGGTCGCGGGTGCGCATGCGCGGGAGTTTGCGGGTGCGCGCGATTGGTCGCACGGGCGGCAGTGTTTGACGGCCCCCATGATGACCCCCATGCTACCCAGGGCCGCCATCAGGGGGGGTATTATGGGTACTGATGTGAGAGGCCCGGCCAAACCTAATTGAAAGGGGGGCCCGCAGCTCACGACATTCTTTTGGTGAAAAAAACGGGCCCCATTACAGGGGCCTGTTTTTTTTCTACCAAAGGCAAGTCGCGGCAGTTGCCGGGCCCCCCTTTCAATTAGGTTTGGCCGGGCCTCTCACATCAGTACCCATAATACCCCCCTGATGGCGGCCCTGGGTACCATGATATAGTGCTGGACGGAGTACCGTTAACAGGCGGTGCCACGGTAGGGGGGCCCAGAAAATTTAGCTGTAGGGGGCCCTGAAATTCCTGATGGCGGCCCTGTGCTCACCCCTAGGTAAATACCTTGTAGTTTCCAAAATGGGGTCACTTATGGGGGTTTTCCACTGTTTTGGTCCCACAGGAACTCTGCAAATGCGACATAGCGCCCAGAAACCAATCCAGCAAAATCTGCATTTCAAAAGCCAAATGGCACTCCTTCCCTTTCTGAGCCCTACTGTTTGCCCAAAAAGCAGTTTTTTTTTACCACATATGGTGTCTTGCCATACTCGGGAGAAATTGTTTTGCAAATGTTGTTGTTTTTTTTTCACTTTATTTGTTGAGAAAATGAAAAATTTTGAGCTAAGGCTACGTCTTATTGAAGATAAAGATTTTTTTTATTTTCACTACCCAATTCTATGAAACACCTGTGGGGTCAAAATGCTCACTACACCACTAGATGAATTCCTCAAGGAGTGTAGCTTTCCAAATGGAGTCACTTTTGGGGCGTTTTCACTGTTTTGGTCCCAAAGGGGCTTTGCAAAAGCGACATGGTGCCAAGAAACCAATCCAGCAAAATATGTGCTCCAAAAGCCAAATGGTGCTCCTTTACTTCTGAGCTCTGGCATGTGCCCAAACAGCAGTTTATGACCACATATGGGGTATTTCCGTATTCCAGAGAAGTTGCTTTACAAATGTTAGGGGGCTTTTTCTTCTTTATTCCTTAATTTTCACGTCCAAATTCTAATAAAATCTATGAAACACCTGTGGGGTCAAAATGCTCACTACACCCCTAGATGAATTCCTTGTGGGTGCAGTTTCCAAAATGGGGTCTTTATGGGGTGTTCCCTTTGTTTTGGCTTCACAAGACCTCTTCAAACCTGACATGGTGCCTAAAATATATTCTAATAAAAAGAAGGCCCCAAAATCCTCTAGGTGCTCCTTTGCTTTGAAGGCATGTGTTTCAGTCCATTAGCATACTAGGGCCACATGTGGGATATTTCTAAAAACTGCAGAATCTGGGCAATAAATATTAAGTTGCATTTCTCTGGTAAAACCTTCTGTGTTACAGGAAAAAAAAATTAAATATGAATTTCTGCAAAAAAAATAAAATTTGTAAACTTCATCTCCACTTTGCTTTAATTCTCGTGAAAGGCTTAAGAAACTCTAAATGCTGTTTTGAATACTTTAAGGGGCAGTTTTTAAAATGGGGTGACTTATGGGGTTTGTATTGTATAGGCCCCTCAAAGCCACTTCAAAACTTAACTAGTCCCTGTAAAAATAGCCTTTTGAAATTTTATTGAAAATGTGAGAAATTTCTGCTAAAGTTCTAAGCCTTGTAACGTCCTAGAAAAATAAAAGTACGTTCAAAAAACGATGCCAATCTAAAGTAGACATATGGGAAATGTTAATTAGCAACTATTTTGAGTGGTATTACTATCTGTATTACAAGCAGATTTAAATTGAGAAAAATGCTAATTTTTGCAATTTTTCGCTACATTTTGCTGTTTTTCACAATTAAATACTGAATGTACTGACCAAATTTTACTACTAACTTAAAGTCCAAGGTGTCACGAGAAAACAATCTCAGAATCGCTTGGATAGGTAAAAGCATTCCAAAGTTATTACCACATAAAGTAAGACATGTCAGATTTGAAAATTAAGGCTGTCAGGAAGGTCAAAAGTGGGTGCAGCAGGAAGAGGTTAAAAATGGTGTATGCATGTACTTGTATTACATTGCTGTCTGTCTCTAGGTGATGTTGTCATGGCCATAGCAACCAATCAGAGCTCAGCTTCCCTTTAACCCTTTAACGACCCATGACGAAAATACACGTCATGGACCAGGGGGCGATGTTTGGTGCGGGTTCACGTGCTGAGCCCGCTTCATACACCGCAGCTATCAGCTGTGTAGTACAGCTGACCCGCTGCTAGTTAAATGCCGCGGTCAATAGAGGCTGCAGCATTTAAACCGTTAGGAGGAGGGGCGGCCCCTCCGACAGCCCAATAGCCCACCCACAGCGCGATCGGGGGTTGCCTATGGCTGTCATGGCAGCCCGGGGGCCTAATAAAGGCCCCCAGGTCTGCCGTCTGTCTGCCTCTGCTAAGCCATCCCCTAGTGGGAGTAATAAAATGTGTAAAAAAAAGTTAAATACATTTTTAAAAAGTGTAAAAAAAATACAAAAATATTAAAAGTTAAAAAAAAAAACCTTTTCTTATTTTTCCTCAAGCACAGAGTAAAAAATGTCAAAATGTCAAAATTTGGTATTACAATATACCATTATTTAACTCGCATGGTGAACGGCGTAAAAAAAATATTTTTAAAACACCTGAATCATTGTTATTTGGTCACCTTAGCACTAAAAAAATTAAATAAAAAGTGATCAAAAAATCGTATGTACCAAAAAACAGTACCAATAAAAACTAGAGCTCGTCCCGCAAAAAATAAGCCCTCACACCTCCCAATCGACGGAAAAACAAAAAAGTTATGGCTCCCAGAATGTGGGGAAACAGAACAAGTTTTTTTGTTAACAAATAGTTTTTTCTTTGTAAAAGTAGTCAAATATAGATTTGGTGTTACCATAATCATATTGAGACACAGAATAAAGTTAAGTTGTCGTTTTTACCGCACGGTGAAAGCCGTAAAAACAAAACCCAAAAAACAATGGAGGAATTTAGTTTTTTTACAATTCCACCCCACGAATAATTGTTTTTCCATTTCCCAGTGCATTATATGGTACTTTAAATGGTGACAATAGAAGCTACAGCTCCTCCCGCAAAAAATAAGCACTCACACCACTCTATTGACAGAAAAATAAAAACGTTATGGCTCTTGGAATGCGGCGAGTGAAAAACTAAAACGTAAAAAACTAAAAATGTCTGGGTCGTTAAGGGGGTAAATTTAACCGCTCTGGCAAAATGAAAGCTGTGGCTGTTACACCATGTGACCGCTGAATCCAATCAGAGATGAAGTGAATCGTTGGCAACACGGCATGCCTTTTATATATGAGTATGATATTTTGGTGCACAAATTACATTACTTTCTGGTTAGTAATCGGAGCCCATCGGTGTACAAGGCAGAAAACAATGATAGTTCAATATGTAGACTAGTACATTTCTTAATGTTTATTTCAAGACCGACCACCATGTCTTTTCTAAAACTGGCCTAACTCAACCACAGCTATGAATCATTCAGCATATCAGACGTAGCCTTGGGTTTCCACAACCTGTATAAAAGCACTTGCCATCTTTCCTGGTGCCTTATAAGTTCTTAAATAATTCCTCAGTGACTGTATTTATAATTTATGTCAGGTAATACATTATTCTACATATGTCATTACTCTTAGGCCCCATGCACACGACCGTAGATTTGTTCCGTAATTACGGTCTGCAATTACGGACCCAGGGTCGGCTCCAGGTTTATGTGGGCCCTTGGGCAACACAGACTTAGTGGGCCCCTTTGCGGGGGAACTCACGGCGGCAGTAAAATGCCAAAAATCGTCACTTTGTGCCCCCATATAGACATTAGGCCCTGTTTATGCCCCCCATAGAGAAGTTAGGCCCCACCAGTTTGTACCCCCATAAATTTAGTGCCCTCTGTAGATAGTGCCTATGCCTATGCCCAGCTGCATTGCCCGACAGACCCCATGAATGCCCCCACAGTATAATGCCCCCATAGCTGCCCCCACAGTATAATGACCCCCCATAGCTGCCCCCACACAGTATAATGCCCCCCATAGCTGCCCCCACACAGTATAATGCCCCCCATAGCTGACCACCACAGTATAATGCTCCCCATAGCTGCCCCACACACAGTATAATGCCCCTACTTTATGTGGGATCACGGGCCGAAATTGCGGGTGGCTGTCCTCGGACCTTGCATCAGGCCTTAATTTGCAAAACAAATTCTATTTAGCAACCTTTGCGACAATTCGGTATAATTTAGCAGCAAAGGTAGTAGCTTGCTGAACTCTACACAAGTGTTTGAGGCGCTAAGTGCCAAATAAACAGAAGCTTAAAATCTAAAAGAAACTGCTTTATTCAGCTTTAAATGATTGTTGGTATGATAATAATAATGGCCAAGCCCACACATAGGACACTATATCACTTCTTGAACCCTAACTAACCTCTAAGGACAAATAGTAAAAATTTGTGAATCGATTCTAAATGAATCAAATTCGGTCTGGATTTAAAAAATGTTTTGGGGGATTTGGCGAAATCCTGAACTCTTGGTGTTCGTGGTGCACAAATCGCCAAGAAGGCGGCCACCGGCCGCTATTTTACAGATTCGAAAAGGGAAGTGGGGAGAAGAAGAGATAATAAAAAATATCATACTCACCTGGTCTACCATAGCGACGCTTCCCTGACGGCCTTCTGAGATGACCGTGTTTTGTCCCATGTGACCGCTATTGCACTGCATCCCTGATGGCCTCCTAAGATGATGTTGTTTTGTCCCATGTGACTGCTGCAGCAGTCACATGGGTCACACCTACTGTATTTCATCACAAGAGGTCGACAGAGATGCGTTGCCGCAGCGGTCAAATGGGACAAAACAACATCATCTCAGGAGGCCGGCAGAAACACATTGGGAGACTAAAGGAGGTAAATATGCAATTTTTTTTATTTTAGGTAAGGAATCACAAGTGCCCTGATTGCCCTGTTGGAACTCTCTGATGTCTTCTAGAATTGTATCCAACTTGGATACAGTCCTAAAACATATCAGAGAGTTAGACAGGGCAATCGGAGCACTTGCTATTCGCGGAAAATTTATTTAGACCGAATCGAATTGAACAGCTGATTCGATAGAATCGGCCCTGAAATTAATTCATTCACTCATTTCTAGAAAATTGCTTTTATTAAAGTCCCTCCTTAGTACTCTGGCTCTCATCCAGCTCCCTTCTGGATACCAATCTTCTTGGGACAGTTCACCTCTCTCTCTCCAACAGGTCCACAGTTCACCAGCAGGACACAAATAGCACTTTCATGTTGTAAGCGCCTCCAGCTGGAGTTGGCCAGGGATGGATTGTTGTGAAGGTCCTTATTAACCCTGATTTTTAGTGGCTTTCCAGCACCTGTAGCTTCACAGCCTCACACTTTGTACAAGAGAATTAGCAAATGTGGAAATATAAGCTACCATATGAGAACATAAGACAAAGATGGCCATGTCTCTTGGAAATCTGCATGTATTACTAAGCTTATTAAATCTGCAAGAAAATCAGTTCTGTGCGATACGGTGAAGAACTAACCCAGAATGAGTTAAAAGGCCACTGTTGTAAAATCTTTCGACATCATTGTGGCATGTTAGATGTTTGGTCGTGAGGGTCCTGGTGCTGAGACACCCACTGATCGCTAGAATAAAGGTCCAGATCCCCTTTTGCTCAGATTTGTTTTTTTTTGCCTCTCTTGGAAAAGGCAGGGTAAGTGTCATGTTGGGTATGTGGACCCACTGAACCGTACCGCATTGACAGTATGGCAGCTGGCCAACAGGACACGGGTCACAGTCTATAGTTTGTATAGTGTACATGTGGTAGCTCAGACAGTAGCAAGACAGGCTCGGCAGGGACTAGGCAGCAAGCAGGCTCTAGGCGTCGTATAGCAGGACAGGCATGGTAAGCACGACTTCAGCTCAACACGGTACTTGACCAGGATAGCACCGGATACAGATTACAGGTGGCATGAACGGGAAACACTGGGAACTGGGAAACACTAGGAGACTATTTTCTTAGACAGACTAGGGTAGACAAAAAGGCTCAGGCATTGCAGAGAGGGGCACAGCCCTTCTTATAGCCCAGGGTGCTCGGGGAGCAATCAGCTCAATCTCCCGCCTGTGTGCGCTTTGGCTCCTTAAGTCTGGACTGAGCTTGCGAGCGCACCCTGGTGGTCACTGTGGAACAGAACGGCCGCATGGGCAGATATTTCTGGAGAGAAGGGCATCGACTGGATGGAAGGAGTTCATGGTCAGCGACCACGGACATTACAGTAAGGCTTCGTTCACATCTGCGTTGTGGCATCCGTTCTAGCGAATCCATTGAAATTTTAAAAAAAACTGACTGACTGACTGATGCCAGACTGAATGCAACGGAAGGTAAAACATGTTTGTTTTTGATGGATCAGTTTACCGGCTCCGTAAAAAAAACCTGACTCCATTTGTATCAGTTTGTCATCAGTTATACTTAGTTGTGGCGGAACGGGTGACGGTTACAGGCATTGTACCCAAATAAAGGTTAAGCCTGCCGCAAACCGTCGCACATCCGGGTACCATAGCTTAGATGGCGCCCGGTGCTAGATGGGGATATGTCCCCTCAAACTGCATTACGTTATGTTTGATAACCAGTTGATTATATTATATTGTATTCAGTGCTGCTTCACTGTCCTCCCCTCTAGGGTTAATCTTATACTGTATGAGAGTGAGTCACAGGCTGCAAGCGGGAACTTGTCTGAATGTAAATAAGAAAAAGGAGGGGGCAAGAGCAGAATGCACATGGCCTGATGCCTGAGGGAGGGGTGAGTGAGGGAGATAGTGGTGCTGTGTGAGATCTCAGTAGTTGCTGTCCAGGAGAGGATGAGATAGCAGTGTGAGCTGCAGGCAGGGGCTATCTACCTCAGAGATGGTACCTGACCTAGGGACAGTAATAGAGGGCAAGTGCTGGAGTCCCATCTAACTAAGGAGGATCTGGAGACACCCCAAAGGATGAAAGGTACAGTGGAGAGACCCCATAGTGAGGTAGCCTGTCCCATCCAGCCCAGAGGGGAGAAGCAGCGATGCATTGGTTCTGTGTGTGTCTGTCCCTGTTAATAAACGCGCCTCTGTGGCTTGTCCCCAGTTAATCTGTGTCGCCTGAATCTATCGCCCACATTCTCTTGGCGTAAACCGACCCCCACTGACCCGGTTTCGCCACATTAGTTTTCACAGATCAGTTTTTATCTTTGCACCTTTCTTGCTTTCATTTTTAGTCGACTCTGCTATTGCTTCCGGCAAAATGACGGGTCCAGTGCACAACATAGAAAAACGGAAACCATGGGCATCGGATCCGTCACCATTGAAATCAACGGCGATAGAAACGGAAACCTCTAGTTTCCATCTGTGTCAGTTTGTGTCTGTTCAGGATCCCGTTCTGATGGAAAGCTCTGACGGAACGTCAGAACGCGACCCCAGCGCAGATGTGAACAGAGTCTTACTGATACAAACGGATGTCATGACGGAAACTATAGCGCAGCAGACTACGATATTGCTTCTGTCAAAAAAACGGAAACCTGACGGAACAGAGCCTAATTGAGCACAACTAATGCAAAAATAAAACCTGTTGAAATCAATGTTTTTATTTACGTAAACATTAACTTCCGTTCTTTGGTCCTCTGATGGATACGCTAGAACGCAAGCCACAATGCAGATGTGAACGCAGCCTGAGCCATGTACAAACTATAGACTTTCTATAAGTGGAGAGCTGTGGTAAGTCAAGAAAAAGTGAAAAGAACTAAAGGTGCACAGCGCTCAGAAGTGCACTTCTCCTTCATTCTTTTTGGCAATACTTACTAGATGCTGGAGTGTCTTTTCTCAGCCTGTGGGAGGGTCAGATTGCTTGTATGCCTGTGTCCAACCTTGTATAAGCTGTGAGGTAACATTCCCACTAGAGGAGCTCTCCCTACTCAGATATGTCATAAAATACCATGTCATGATGCAGCCCTTCCACTATCTGCCATAGGAGGCCAGTGTTTTTCTTTAAAGGAATATTCTGTTTAGAATATTCAAATAAATGTTTTCAATTTATATTGGAGGGTGCAGCATTATGGTGGTGGCAGGTTAGTGGAAATTGTAGTTGCACTGATGGTGTTTTTGTTTAACTTTTACTGCTGAATTACGTTTGGGATCAACTTTTGTGCACCTAAATTGTTAATTTGAAGTTGTTTTTCTTTACATGTCTGTCAAAAGTATACATGAAGCGGTATACAGTTGTTTTACGGTTTGTATCTATTTGAAGAACCTATTATTTATTTTGCCGTCTTTTCATCAGATGTATCCAAATGTATACTGTGCAAATATATGCGTATGTTTGGATCTATCTGCCTAGGACTTTAACAAATACTTTGGTGGTTCTCAAAGGCTAGTAGCATATGCTTTATAGAATTATAAAAACAAGGTACCCAGACAGCATCGTACTGGCCCAGGCAGCAAGCTGCTTTTATCCGGCAGCGGAGCAGGGAGACATATTCCCCCAGCCCCGCTGCTTACTCCTGCTTACTCCTGTAGGCAGGGCCGCCCGGCACATAACATTTATGGGCTGGGAGGCATGGGCCCCCGCATGCCTGGTAGCATCAATAACATCGGGGGGGGGGGGGGGGGGGGCGATTCTAGCGACTGCCACATTCAATTGTATCTGTGTCATCAGGGGGGCTGTGTGGCGCTGTCTACAGGGGGGTGGCTGTGTGGCACTATATACATTGAGGGCTGTGTAGCACTATGTACAAGGCGGGCTGTGTAGCACTATGCACAAGGCACAAGGGGGGGGGACGGACAGTGTGACACTGTCTACAGGGGGGGCTGTGTTGCACTGTCTACAGGGTGGACTGTATGGCACTGTCTACAGTGAGGGCTGTGTGTCACTGTTACAGTTGGGGGCTATGGGGCAATCTATACAGTGGGGGGCTGTGTGGCACTATGTACATGGGGGGCTGTGTGGTACTATGTACAAGATGTACTGAGTGGCACTGTCCACAGGGGGGGCTTTGTGGCACTGTCTACAGGGGGGGCTGTGTGGCACTGTCTACAGGTGGGGCTGTGTGGCACTGTGTACAGTGGGGGGCCTGTGTGGCACTGTCTACAGTGGGGGGGGGGCTAGGTGGCACTATCTACAGAGGAGTGGTCATGTGGCACTATCTACAGTGGGGGGGGGGGGGCTGTGTGGCAACATCTACAGTGGGAGCTGTGTGGAACTATCTACAGTGGGGGCTGTGTGGCACTAGCTACAGTGGGGGCTGTGTGGCACTATCTACAGTGGGGGTCTGTGTGGCACTATCTACAGTGTGGGGGGCTTCATGGCACCATATACAAGAGGGGGCTGTGTGGCACTAGCTACAAGAGGGGGCTGCGTGTGTGGCACTATCTACCAGAGGGGGCTGTGTGTGACACTATCTACCAGAGGGGGCTGTGTTCAGCGCTATCTACCAGAGGGGGCTTTGTGTGGCGCTATCTACCAGAGGGGGCTGTGTGTGGCGCTATCTACCAGGGGGGCTGTGTGTGGCGCTATCTACCAGAGGGGGCTGTGTGTGGCGCTATCTACCAGAGGGGGCTGTGTGTGGCGCTATCTACCAGACGGGGCTGTTTGTGGTGCTGTATACAAGAGGGGGCTGTGTGTGGCACTATCTACAAGGGGCTGAGTGTGGCACTATCTACATGGGGCTGTTTGTGGCACTATCTACAGGGAGCTGTGCATGGCACTATTACTGTGTGGGGCCTAAAAGGGGGGTACTATTATAGTGTGTAGCACCAAGGGGGCATTATTTCCATCTGGGGCACTATAAATGTTGAGGTGTTTGTCGATGGTGGGGAGGTGCTAGAAAAGCGAAAAAGCCAAAGATGTTTGTGTTGCAAATTCTGCAGAGGCGATTCCGGTCACACACTGGATTTCACTGTATTGTATTAAAGGAGTTTTCCCATATTAGACATGTATGGCATATCCACAGGAAATGCCAAAAATGTCTGATAGATGCGGGTCCCAGCTCCAAGACCCACACCTATATCTAGAACTGGCCGCAGAATCCAGACGGAGACCAGTGGAGAGAGGGTCAGGAGTGCGCACACCTCTCTCTATTCTGTTGAATGGTTGTTATGGAAATAGCCATTTTTGTCATTTCCTGTAGCTATGCCATATATGTCTAAAATGGGAAAACACCTTTAAGTTATATGATCTGCAGAGTGCTTGTGTAGGACTGATGTCTACCACTATATGGTCCCTATGTGGTGGTTATATTGGTCTTTGGTTTACTACACACATTATACTATACTATAATTTGGTGAAAAAAATAAGTTCATAAGAATATAAACCAGGAATTCCAAAAAACAGCTAAGTATAAAAAAAATTATAAAAAGCCTCAATAAAAACAATCAATATATTGACCATATATGACCTGTTGAAAAAGAACAAAGCAGTACACAAACTGCACATCATGTGTTAATTTCACTAACCAATTATTTATGTAGCTGCATTGATGATGGAAAGATAGGGGTGAGACATGGAGGCAGCTTATGTTCAGACCGCTGTCCATCCTGTTACCCTATAATAGAGGAAAAAGTCTATTGAAAATAGTAACAAAGGCTGGACTCCCATCTAAAAAACAATAAAGAGATTAAACGCTTAATGACACAATGACAGAAAACAATAGGGCATAATTCTGTGGGTCATTTTAATATTGCTCTCTTGATTTTGGACCCATTATTTGCACATTGAAAATGTAACAAAAAAAAATTAAGTTATATTTTATTGCCCACATACTGAAGAGCTGGGCCATTACTGGGTCAGACTGAGATCTGTACTATTGGTACGTAGAGATAATTAGCAATATTTCCCTTCCCAGGGCAATGTGACTATGGATATATTGGATATTATACAACTTTACTCCACATTGATAAGTCTCTCCCGATGTATGTTAATACCCTGCCTGTTTGTATGGGTTTCCTCTAGGTTCTCGCTTTCTTCCCACAAAAGAGACGTGATTGATACACAGGGCCGGCTCCAGGTTTATGTGGGCCCTTGGGTGACACAGACTTAGTAGGCCTCTTTACGGGGGAACTCACGTCAGCAGTAAAATGGCAGAGAACTTCACTTTGTGCCCCCAAATAGACGTTAGGCCCACAGTTTGTACCCCCATATACTTAGTGCCCTCTGTAGATAGCCCCCACCGAGGTAATGCCACACAGCTACCCTTTCTGGTAGTGCCACACAGCCAACCTCCCTGGTAGTGCCACACAGCCCCCTCCCTGTAGGTAGCGCCATTGGGGTTCCCTGTAGAAGTGGAATTCACAGCCAGAGCATTGCCGACGCTCTGGCAGGGAATTCCACTTCAAAAACCCTTGACGTCACTGTCCATATATGGACAGTGTTGTCAGGGGCAACCCCAGAGCCATAGTCCTGGGCAGAGCACTACTAGCACTCTGCCTGGGAGTGGACACTGCTCTGCTCCTGACAACATTGTCCATATATGGACAGTGATGTCAGGGGCTTCCCCAGAGATGGAGTGATGCCGTGACGAAGGCAGCATCAGCACCCGGCAGCCGAGTGGGTCCCCCCAAGTGTTGTGGGCCCCGGCACTTGCTCAGGTTCGCTGGGTACTGACACTGGCCCTGTTGACACATTCTCTGTACAGTGGAATATGTACGTGTTAGGCTTTCTTCACATCTGCGTTGGGACTCCGTTCATGGGTTCCATCTGACCTTTCCGTCAGGGGAACCCATGAACGGAACCCAAACTGAAACAAACAATGGTAGTTTACATCACCATCGATTTGAATTGTGACGGATCCGGTGCAAATGGTTTCTGTTCCGGCGTTTCAACGGAATCAATACCGTAGTCGACTGTGCTATTCATTCCGTCAAACGACGGAACCCTTAAACAACGGTGACATATGGAAACCATTTTCACCGGATCCGTCTGCATTGAAATCAATGATGATGCAAACAGAATTGTTTCAGTTTGGACTCCGTTCATAGGTTCCGTCAGACCTTTCCGTCAGGGGAACCCATGAACGGAATCCAAAGGTCTGACGGAACCCATGAACGGAGTTCCAACGCAGATGTGAACGAAGCCTAATACCTCCAGCAGCCGGCTCCCTTGCACGCAGCACACTCTGTGCCTCTTGGAATTTTCTGATTGGATGAGAGCCTGTCAGTCTCCCTAGCTGACAGATATTTATCCAATCAGCAGGTCCTCTTGCAACTATGGAAGAACCAATGGAGTGACAGTGGGTGAAGCCATGACGAGAGGGCGGCCCTGCAAGGTAATGCAGACAAATTACAGGAGGTAGTGAAAGAGCCTAGGCTGCAACATACTACAAAAAGTAAGAGTAATGTTGGGGGGCAGTGTCTGATTATATTTATTGTGCTGTGGCAGGTGAGAAGAAAAGTTACAAAAATTTGCGCCATTCATAAGGTTGGTTTTCACATGCCATGGTCAAAATGCTTTTTTTACTGCACCATTTTGCGATTTTCCAAAAATCACGTTAAAAGCGCCCCATTTGGTCATGAGTTTCCGAAAATCGCGGGAAAACCGCCATTCTCCCGCAATTTTTACGTAAATTGTGGCAAAACCGCACCTTTTTTAAAAATCACGGCAAAATGATGCGGTAAATAACACATTTTGACCGCAGCATGTGATCCCATCCTCATGAGTATGCGCCGCTGCTGTCCCATGTTGTATAACTCTGGGTTCCGTCAAAATGTGTCTTGATTGTGCTGGGTTTTCAAGCTGCTTTTTTGGTCTATTTTTTTCTGAATGTAAGGCCCTTCAGGAATTTTGAGGCAGATTTTGACCTGCCTGCAATTTGTTGCTGCGATTTTCACTGTGTTTTTTGGCTGCAGCCATTGAGCACCGCAGGCAAGAAAACACAGCGAAAAACTCTTTCTCTGCCTCCCATTGATTTCAATCAGAGGTCAGAGGCGTAACCGTGGCGAAAATAAAAAAAAGCCTCTGCCTCCCATTGAAATCAATGGAAGGCGGTTCCTGACATTTTTGGTGCTGATTTCGTCGCATTTTCCGCGCTTAAATTAGCGTAAAAACACTTCTGGTACTCTGACGCTGACTGTGTTGGATCAACAATGTATTCACTTCTATAGTTTGCAGTGTGATAATACTCTGCAGACTGAGTACAGTACTGCATGGTGGTATTATTTAGTCTCACTTTGGTGGTATTAGAGATAAGTGAATCAATTCTACACAAATCAGTTACGAATCTCCCAAAAGGTTCGGATTTTAGCGAATCCAAAACATTCGGGAATTGTCCTACATGTATTGCTCAATTTTTTTCCTAATAAATAGATTTTAATTAAAAACTAAATGCTGTTGCTAATAGCGTGTCGATGCCTGCTGATACTCAATTACCCAACTAATTTATTCTGATCAAACCTGATGGCCCAAAAGGAATTTTGTGAAATTCGCTAATCTCTAGTGCTAATATTGATCTTTGTATAGTTTTTTTAAAATTTAGTTACAGTGGTATTATTCAGTTACTATGTTGTAGTAATATTTGTTTACAGTTTACTTGCCAGGACCAATGACATGCTGTACCGACACATGACCGCTGCAGACAGTCACTGGCCTCAGCGATGATGCCAGTATGTATGGCACGGGACTTCTTAGGTCAGTGATTTAGCGGTTTGCTCCACCTACTGTTTTGTAGTATTCGCCCTGTCTACCAGTGTAATACCTCACTTAATTGTGCGTTAGCCCCCCTACTGTAAATGATCCGACTTTGTATTTTTGTATTGGCTCAACCTACCACCAATGTGACTACGGCTAATGATTTTTTTTTTGCCTGCCCTCTTGTTTTGGCCCCACCTGCTGCCAATTTTGACCTAACTGCAATATCAAGGCCACTTTAGATTTTTTTCCAGGGCCACTTTAAATTTCCAATCCGCCCCTGGTAGGAGCTGTGTCCGCACCATCAGCAGCGGGTGTCAGCTGTAACATACAGCTTAGTTTAACCTTGGAATACGACAACACTAAAAAACAAATTGTTACATTCCTCCATTTGTTCCAACGTCAAGTCTCACCACTGTGTGTGGTGCATTGCTCTGACAACCAGCGCTCGGTGATGATGTCATTGGCCTGAGCATCTGATTGCCATGGCAACCCTATGCAAATAATTTCTGCAGGCCTATTTCAACTGCCAAGGGTCTCCTGACCCTTGCCTGAGTTTCAGTTTTTGTTTTCTGGTCCCTGCCTTTAGCCTGCATATTTACTATAACCTGCCTGTGTATGAAACATTTTTTTTTTTATTGGCCTTTATCTCTCTCATATAACCTTCTGGATTTGTTGCTCTTCGTTTGCCTTTCCAGTTTTGACCTCTGGCCTGATCCCCTGGCTCTGGCTTGCCTCTGTTGCACTCTGGATTTGTCATTCCTGATTAATCTTCTGGTTCTGAGTCACGGCAACGTTATAATGGCTCTCTTGTTCCTGCATCGCTGCGACATCCGGCTGCCTTTTGGTGACTACCCTGATGATTGCGACCATCTCTGTTCAAGGTTTGAATATGGATCTAGACACAGACTCTGCCATATTTCGCTGGCCTCATACTACAGGTCCGAAAGCCCTGCAACTCTTTCTAGGATTTGCTAACTAATACCGGCAATTCGTTCATAACTTTTCTTCTCTGGCAGCTCCCTCGAACAACTCAATGCTACTTTGTGTCTGCACCAGTCCTCATTTACTTAAACATCTCAAGACTTTTTGTGTCGAAAAAAAGAGGCCTCTTATGTGGTAGTAGAAGTCATTTTGTCTGAGAAGTCTTCTAATGGGAAACTCCACCCCTTTGCCTTCTCTTCTCAAGAAATTATTTAGGACTACCTCAGGAAACACAAAGAATGTATTGGGAGAAGGGGTACTGGTACATTCCTCGATCCACTCCAGCAACGCTCCTCTGCGTCTTGCCAAAGTATGCGCTGCTTTGCAGTACCAACCAGATGTTCAGCGATTGAACCTCTTGTTGCCATTGCATCCGGACGCAAATAAATTCTAGTGGCCTATTCAAACCAGCATGGGTCTCCTAAGCCTTGAGTGTTACATAGTTCATACGGTTGAAAAAAGACACATGTCCATCAAGTTCAACCAAGGGATGGAAAAAGGGAAGTAAAAAATTTCTACACATAGGAGCTAATATTTTTTTGTTCTAGGGAAATTATCTAAGCCATTTTTAAAGCGATCTACTGTCCCTGCTGTGACCAGCTCCTGTGGTGACTATTCCATAAATTCATTGTTCTCACAGTAGAGAAGGCTTGTCGCCTCTGCATGTTGAACCTTTTTTTTCCAGACGGAGGGAGTGCCCCCTTGTTAATTGAGGGGGTTTTACATGGAATAGGATTTCACCATATTTTTTGTATGTGCCATTAATATATTTATATAAGTTAATCATGTCCCCCTTAGTCGTCTTTTTTCAAGGCCAAATAGGTTTAGTTCTTTTATTCTTTCCTCATAACTTAGATTCTCCATGCCACTTATTAGCTTCGTTGCTCTTCTTTGTATTTTTTCTAACTCCAGGGCATCCTTTCTATGAACTGGAGCCCAGAACTGAACTGCATATTCTAGATGAGGCCTCACTAATGCTTTGTAAAGTGGTAATATTACATCTCTGTCCCGTGAGTCCATGCCTCTTTTCAGGGGCGTAGCTAAAGGCTCATGGGCCCGGGTGCAAGAATTCAGCTTGGGCCCCCCTACCCCTCCCCAGCACCACCATCATCATCAGACCCCTGCGTGCTCCTATGCCCAGACGCCTTGCCCAACAGCCCCCATAGTATAATGCCCCCACACAGTTAATGCTCCCATAGCTGCCCCCACACAGTTAATGCTCCCATAGCTGCCCCCAATATCAGCCCCCCCATACAGTATAATGCCCCCATATGTGCATAATTACTTACCTATCCCCGTTCCCACGTCGAGTGGAGGATCCTTCGCCTCCTCCGGTGTGTACTATGAGTGACTCAGCGCAGGAAGGCGCGATGATGTCGCTACATCCCGCCTGCCTGCGTCGAGCCGCTCACGGCACAGGGAATGCTGGATCAAGGAGATGTCAGCTCCTTGCTCCAGCATTGATTGGAACCGGGACCTCGGTGAGTGACTCACGAACCCCCGGGGGGACGCGACCCACAGTGTAGGGATGTCACGATACCAAAATTTGGACTTCGATACCGATACTTCGTTTACTTTGCCAACAGTAATAAAAAAAAAAAAAAAGTTCTTCCATTTTCTGATGTGAGGCACGAGGTGTGATGATGAATTTTGAATGTGCCTCACATTAATAGTAATTAACCCCATCATGTTTCTCAGCCATAATGGGCTAATATGTAAGGTACATGATGGGGTTAATTACTATTAATGTGAGGCACATGGAGGTTAAATTCATCATCGCACCTTGTGCCTCACAATTAGGCCCCATGCACACGACCGTAAATAACCTCCATTCACTTTCATTGAGCGCGGACACATTTCCGTAGCGCTACGGATGGGTGTCCGTGCCGTAGAAATGTTCCGAAAATTATGGAACATGTCCGTCCTTTTGCATTTTGCGGGCCGTTCTCCCATACTTTGTATGGGAGCACGGCCCGAAAATGCGAGTGGCAGTCGGCGGCCGGCCGTGCCCGCAATCGCGGGCCCTGATTGCGGGCACGGTCGTGTGAATGGGGCCTAAGTGATAGAAAGCTATTTTTATTTTATTTTTTTACAGAGTACACATCATAAATGATGCAAAAAAATTGTTGTGCAGGTTATTACGGGCGTGCCAATACTGATTATGTGTATGTTTTATGTATTGAGACTTATTTTAATGTTTATTATAAAAAAAGTGTATGTGTATTTTTTTTATTTAACATTACTTTGTTTTTATTTTATTTTTAAACTTCAATGTACTGGCCTATAGCTATAAGCCAGTACATTAGCCTGTGTACGGATAGTACACAGGCAGTTGTTAGGACATACCTCAGTATGCCCTAACAACAGGAAATATGGTAGGACAGCCCTGGGGTCCTTCAACAGACCCTGGGCTGTCTGCCCATATATGGTATGTCCCTTAATCGCATCACAGGAATTCCCTGTGACGCGATCCAGGGGCATCCCCCCTTCTCATTTTCCCCTGAATGCTGCAGTCAGCTTTGATCGCAGCATTCAGGAGAATAGCGGCGGAGATGAGCGGTTTCTCTGATCTCCGCCGTTATAGAGCGGGGCTGCAGCTGTGTAATACAGCCATTGCCCCGCTCCTGATATAAGTGCGCGCGCGGTCAGCATGAGGAGATGCGGCCGGCGCTGCACTAATGAGCGGCGGTTCAGGCATTGAGGACAGAACATGGGGGTGTTTTGTAGCGCGCCCACCATGTTCTGTCTTCAGTGCCGACGCTCATTAGTGCAGCGCCGGCCGCATCACATCATCCTGACGGCGCGCACATGTTAGGACTCAGGAGCGGGGCAGTGACTGTATTACACAGCCGCAGCCCCGCTCTCATACACTCATGTGTATATATACTGTATTGTGCAGTTTGCGGTGGAGGAGGGGGGGGGCTGTGATTTAACGCTCCCCCCCTCTCCACCGCATACAACACAATACATTACAAGGCATCACATACATTACATTACAATACATAACGTTACAACACAATACATTACATTACACTGCAGCTTACCTGGAGTCCTCCGCACCGACTCTTCTGCTTTGTCTGGAAGTCGTGTCACGTGACAACACGGTCACATGGTACACTAAGTGTACCATGTGACCGTAACCCGGAAGTGCCGGCTTCACGGCACAGAAGATTTAGTTAGAAAAAATGCTGTATGGCAACGGGGGCCCGTGGGCCCCCCAGGCTTAGGGGCCCGGTCGCAACTGCGACCGCTGCGACCCCTATAGCTACGCCACTGCCTCTTTTAACCCCTTAAGGACACAGCCTGTTTTGGCCTTCAGGACATAGTCAATTTTTTCAAATCTGACATGTTTCAATTTATGTGGTAATAACTTCGGAATGCTTTTACCTATCCAAGCGATTCTTAGACTGTTTTCTTGTGACACATTGGACTTTATGTTACTGGCAAAATTTGCTCGATACATTAAGTATTTAATTGTGAAAAACAGCAAAATTTCGCAAAAAATTGCAAAAATTAGCATTTTTCTAAATTTATATGTATCTGCTTGTAAGACAGATAGTAATACCACACAAAATTGTTGCTAATTAACATCACCCATATGTCTACTTTAGATTGGCATTGTTTTTAGAACATCCTTTTATTTTTCTATGACATCACAAGGCTTAGAACTTTAGCAGCAATTTCTCACATTTTCAAGAAAATTTCAAAAGGCTATTTTTACAGGGACCAGTTCAGTTGTGAAGTGGATCTTAGGGCCTTACATATTAGAAACCCTCGATAATTCACCCCATTGTAAAAACTTCACCCCTCAAAGTATTCAAAACAGCATTTAGAAAGTTTCTTAACCCTTTAGATGTTTCACAGGAGTTAAGGCAAAGTAGAAGTGAAATTTTCACATTTCTTTTTTTTTTTGCAGAAATTCATTTTTCATCTATTTTTTTTGTAACACAGAAAGTTTTACCAGAGAAACACAACTCCATATCTATTGCCCAGATTCTGCAGGTTTTAGAAATACCCCACATGTGGCTCTAGTGCACTTATTGACTGAAGCACAGGCCTCAGAAACAAAGGAACACCTAGAGGATTTTGGGGCCTCCTTTTTATTAGAAAATATTTTAGGCACCATGTCGGGTCTGAAAGGCTCTTGCGGCGCCAAAACAGTGGAAATCCCCCCAAAAGTGACCCCAATTTGGAAACTATACCCCTTGAGGAAATTATCTAGGGGTATAGTGAGCATTTTGACCCCGCAGGTTTTTTGCAGAAATTATTGGAAGTAGGCTGTGAAAATGAAAATCTACATTCTTTCAAAGAAAATGTAGGTTTAGCTAATTTTTTCTAATTTCAACAAGGACTAAAAGGAGAAAATGCACCACTACTTTTGTAAAGTAATTTCTCCTGAGTAAAACAATACCCCACATGTGGTCATAAACGGCTGTTTGAACACACGGCAGGGCTTAGAAGGGAATGAGCGCCATTTGGCTTTTGGAGCTCAAATTTAGCAGGAATGGTTTGCGGAGACCACGTCGCATTTGCAAAGCCCCTAAGGGACCAAAACAGTGAATTCACCAAAAAAGTGACTCCATTTAGGAAACTACACCCCTTGAAGAATCCATCTAGGGGTGTAGTGAGCATTTTGAACCCACAGGGGTTTCATAGATTTTATTAGAATTGGGCAGTGAAGATAAAAATAATCCTTTTTTTCCCAATAAGACGTAGCTTTAGCTCAAAATTTTTCATTTTCTCAACAAATAAAGGAATAAAAGAACCCCAAACATTTGTAAAGCAACTTCTCTGGAGTACGGCATTACCCCATTTGTGGTCATAAACTGCTGTTTGGGCACACGGTAAGGGTCAGAATAGAAGGAGCGCCATTTGGCTTTTGGAGCACAGATTTTGCTGGATTGATTTCTTGACACCATGTCACTTTTGCAAAGCTCCTAAGGTACCAGTACAGTGGAAACTCCCCAAAAGTGACTCGATTCAGGAAACTACACCACTTGAGGAATTCATCTAGGGTTGTAGTGAGCATTTTGACCCCACAGATGTTTCATAGATTTTAGATTTTTAGAATTGGGCAGTGAAAATAAAAATAAATATTTTTCTTCAATAAGACGTAGTTTTAGCTCAAAATGTTTCATTTTCTCAACAAATAAATAAAAAAAAAAACCCCAACACTTGTAAAGCAACTTCTCCTGTGTACGGCAATACCACATATGTGGTCATAAACTGCTGTTTGGGCACAGAGTATGGCTCAGAAGGGAAGGAGCACCATTTGGCTTTTGGAGTACAGATTTTGCTGGATTGGTTTCTGGGCGCTATGTCGCATTTGCAAAGTCCCTGTGGGACCAAAACAGTGGATCACCCCCAGAAGTGACCCCATTTTGGAAACTACACCCCTCAAGGTATTCACCTAGGGGTGTAATGTGCATATTAATCCCACAGGCGATTGGCAGAAATTGGTGTGCACTTGATGTGTGAGAGTGAAAATGGGATTTTTTCCATAGATATGCCAATATGTGGCGCCCAGCTTGTGCCACCAAAAATTGTTAAAAGGGTTCCCCGGGTATGCTGATGCCATATATGTGGAAGTAAACTGCTGTTTGGGCACACTGTAGGGTTCAGAAGGGAGGTAGCGCCATTTGGCTTTTGGAGCGTGGATTTTGCTTGTAGTAGTTTTGTTTGGAGTCTTACTGGTGTTTCCGGTTATAATGTGGGGGTACATGTAAGCCGGGCGGAGTATATAAGGGGCATAGTCAGGTGGTATAATAATGGGGTAAAAAAAACAATAAAATGATCCATAGATATTTGTTACGCTGTGACACAATCCTTTCTGCACAGGCCGGTGTCGCACTAATAAATGGTCTTTACTTATTACCCTTTTGGTCCACACTCGGGATCTTTGCAGTTTGAGGAATTTTTCTGGGAAGTGTTGTCCTGGTATAATACGGGCACCTTCGCTTCCAGCAGATATGTTTGGGCCCTCCCCTTCCTGGTTCCCTAATTTTAGGGACCTTGACAATTCGCCACTTGAAACAGAAGAAACGTTCCCCTCGGGCTGGCACAACTGCATATTTTTATTTCCTGGCTTATTGGAGCCTTAACTAATTTTATTTTTTCATAGACATAGTGGTATGACGGCTGTTTTTTTTGCGGGATGAGCTGTAGTTTTTATTGGTACCATTTTGGGGTACATGTGACTTTTTGATGACTTGTTATCCTTTTTTTTTGGGGAGGCAAGGTGACCAAAAAACAGCAATTCTGGCATATTTTTTTTAATTCTTCTTATACAGCGTTCACCATGCTTTATAAATTAAATGTTACCTTTATTCTGCGGGTCAGTCCGATTCCGGCGATACCTAATTTATAACACTTTTTATGTTTTACAACTTTTTGCACAATAAAATAACTTTTGTAAAGAGAATGGATTTTTTCTGTCGCCAAGTTGTGAGAGCCATAACGGTTTTCATTTTTTAGTTAACGTAACTGTATGAGGGCTTGTTTTTAGCGAGACGAGTTATAGTTTTTATAGACACCATTTTTGGGTACATGCGACTTTTTGATCACTTTTTATTTCAATTTATGGAAGACAAAGTGACCAAAAAATAGCTATTATGTCAGTATTTTTTTATTTATTTTTTACGGCGTTCACTGTGGGGAATAATGAACATAATATTTTTATAGTTAGGGTCGTTACGGTCGCAGCGATACCAAATATGTATGGCTTTATTATTTTTTTCAATAGTAAATAACTTGATAAGGTAAAAAGGGCGATTGTGTTTTGTGTTATTATTTGAAACTTTTATTGTATTTTTTACAACTTTTATTTTTACTTTTTTTACACTTTTTTTTACACTTTTCTTTAGTCCCACTAGGGGACTTGAAGGTCCAACTGTTTGTTGGATGTTCTAATACATTTCACTACCTATGTAGTGCAATGTATTAGAACTGTCAGTTGTTCACTGTCAGCAAGCCGATCAGGCTCCGCCTCCGGGCGGGGCCTAATTGGCTTCCGTAATGGCAGATAGGAAGCCATTGTTAGGCATCCTGTTGCCATAGTAACAGTCACCAGCCTTGCCATCGCATGGCAGGGCTGCCGATTTCATACAAACCACTTTGATGCAGCGATTGCATTGAATCGCTGCATTGAAGGGGTTAATGGCAGGAATCTGAGCTAGCTCCGGTTCCTGCCGATAGATCGGGGTGTCCGCTGTAACAGACAGCAGACACCCACTACTGATGACGCCGGCTCAGCTTCTGAGCCGGAAGCTGAACCGGCGCCATCTTGCCGATGGTACCGGAAGCCTCCTGGGCCCCGCAGACGACGGGGCATAGGAGGATTCCGGTACTGGCAGACCGGGAGGTAAGTATTAGCCCTCCAATCGCCTTTTCAGCCACCGGCAACCCAGCGATCACGTTGCTGGGGTGCCGGTGGCTATAAACTCCTCACATGCTGCGATCTCTATTGAACGCAGCATGTGAGGGGTTAATCGGTCAGATCGGAGGCTAGCTCCGGTCCTGGCCGATACCTCAGGGTGCCAGCTGTAACATACAGCTGTCACCCGGCGGTGATGTCGCTGGCTCAGCTCCTGAGCCAGCTCCATCTGTTTCACGTACAGTTACGTGGAGTTGCGGGAAAAGACCATCTCCCATCACGTAACTGTACGTGAAATGGCGGGAAGGGGTTAATGCACAACAATATCTTGCTGGCCCTTGAAGCAGCTGATTGACATTGCATGCTGTTATTTAGTTTATGATTTACAAGTACACCTCGATCCTACTCAACAAGTGACTCCCCCAGTGTAGCTCCCCCTAGGACATATGATGCATGCAGGTTGTTCGTACCCAGGTGCATAACTTTACATTTATCTACATTAAACTTAATTTTCCCAGTGGACGCCCAAACACTTAGTTTGTTTAAATCCGCTTGCAATTCGCGAACATCTTCCATAGACTGAACAATACTACATAGCTTGGTGTCATCTGAAAAATAGAAATAGTGCTATTAATCCCATCCTCTATATCATTAATAAATAAGTTGAATAATAGTGGACCCAGCACTGAACCCTGGGGTACACCACTTATAATAGGGGACCATTCAGAGTAGGAATCATTGACCACAACTCTCTGGACACGGTCCTTGAGCCAATTCTCAATCCAATTACAAACTATACTTTCTAAGCCTATAGACCTTAATTTACCCATTAGACATCTATGAGGGACAGTGTCAAATGCCTTTGCAAAAACACTATATCCACAGCGGCCCCTCTGTCTAGGCTTCTGCTCCCCTCTTCATAAAAACAAATCAAGTTGGTTTGACAGCTTCTGTCCTTAGTAAAACCGTGCTGGCTGTCACTTATAATATTATATTTTGTCACATAATTCTGTATATAGTCCCTCAATAGCCCCTCAAACATTTTCCCCACAATGGATGTTAAGCTTACTGATCTATAACTACCCGGGGAAGACCTAGAGCCTTTTTTGAAAATAGGCACCACATTTGCCCTGCGCCAGTCCCTTGGCACTATACCAGTCACTAGAGAATCTCTAAATATTATGAAGAGGGGGACAGAAATAACTGAACTAAGCTCTTTAAGAACTCTAGGGTGTAACCCATCTGGTCCCTGGGCCTTGTGTACATTTATTTTGTTTAATTTAGCTTGGACCATCTCTACATTCATCCAATTCAGTATATCAACTGATATATTAACAGCACTGGCAGCGGCTACATTAGCTGCTCTTTCTTCTGTTGTATATGCAGAGCTGAATAACCCATTTAGTAACTCCGCCTTCTCTTGATCCTCTGTGACCAACTTACCATTACCACTATCCAGGGCTCCTACATGTTCAGACCTTGGCTTTTTGCATTTATATACTTGAAGAATTTTTTGGGATTTGTTTTACTATCCTTGGCCACCTGCCTTTCATTTTGTATTTTTGATGATTTTATTACCTTTTTACAAATTTTATTAAGCTCTTTATAATTTACAAAGGCTACAGCTGTACCCTCAGATTTGTATTTTTCAAATGCTCTTTTTTTGTCACGTATTGCCCTTTTTACAAAAGGTGTAAGCCATGTGGGGTTTAATTTTAGTTGTTTATACTTGTTACCTATAGGAATACATTTTGCAATATAACTACCCAAAGTAGATTTTAAAATCTACCATTTCTCATTTGTACCATTATTTGACATTAGTTCTTCCCAGTTTATATCCTGAATTGCAGCCCTCACCCTGGGGAAATTGTCCTTCTTAAAATTAAGTGTTTTTGCTCTCCCAGCCTGTGTTTGTGTTTTACAGTATCAGGTCTCATGCACACGAACGTATTTTTTTCCTCCCGTGAATACTGGCGTAAATACAGGTCCTTGGTCACACGTATTAGACCCGTATTGCACCAGTATTTACGGACCAGTGCCCGTAAATACGGGTCCGGTGTCACCAGTATTCCACCCGTGTTTATGGGCACGTTTTCGCTGCAAAATTGCACTGCACTAATCGGCAGCCGTTCTCTCTATCAGTGCAGGATAGAGAGAAGAGACAGCCCTTTCCGCAGTAAAAGTAAAAGAAATTCATACTTATCCGGCCATCGTCTTGGTGACGCGTCCCTCTTTCGACATCCAGCCCGACCTCCCTGGATGACGCGGCAGTCCATGAGACTGCTGCAGCCTGTGATTGGCTGCAGTGGTCACATGGGCTGAAACATCATCCCTGTAGGCCGGACTGGAGGAAGAAGCAGGGAGTTCTGGGTAAGTATAAACGTCTTTTTTTTTTTTACAGTTTGATCTATATTGTGATCGGTAGTTTCTGTCCAGGGTGCTGAAAGAGTTACTGACGATCGTTTAACTCTTTCAGCACCCTGGACAGTGACTATCCCCTGACGTCGCCTAGCAACGCTCCCGTAATTACGGGTGCACACACATAGTCACCCGATAATTACGGTAGCCCCATAGACTTCTATGGGCCTGCCCGTGCCGTAATTATGGCCTGAAATAGGAGATGTTCTATATTTTTCAACGGCACGGGCACCTTCCCGTTAGCATACAGGGAGGTACCCATGGCCAATAAAAGTCTATGGGTCCGTAATTAGGGCCCGTGATTACGGGCGTTTTTACGTTCGCGTGCATGGGGCCTAAGTAAAAGTGCAAATCATCTGCAGAATACAGTTTGTACCCCAATGAAAAGTCAGACCAGTGCTCTAGGAACCCAAAGCCTTCTCCTCTACACCAAGACTTCAGCCATGCATTTAACTTTCTGAGCTCCCGCTGTCTTTCCTGTGATGCACATGGTACAGGCAGTATTCCTGAAAATACTGCCTTGGAGGTCCTTCCTTTCAGCTTGTAGACTTGTTCTTTAAAATTATTCTTAAGGCTCCTCCACCTACCATGTATTCTATCATTGGTACCCACATGGACCACGACAGCAGGATCATCACCAGCCCCTCCCAGCAATTTATCCACCTGTTCCACCACATGCCGAACCCTGGCACCAGGGAGACAGCAAACCATTCGGTTGAGGCGGTCTTGGTGACAAATTATTCTATCCGTCTTCCTGATTATAGAATCCCCTACAACTACCAATTGTCTTATGTTACCTGCATTACCATCCCGACGACTACTAGCTGGGCTGTTCTCCCGGCTGTTAAAGGAACAGTGTCATCACAAATTATTTTTTTATATGCTAAAGATGTTAGTGCTTTATTAAAAACGTTTATATTCATTTGTGTGTTTGTGTTTTACTTTTTCTTATTTTTACACTTTTTCTTCCCTATGGGGGCTGCCATTTTTTGTTCCATTTCTGTATGTGTCGATTAACGACACATACAGACATGGAATACGGCAGCCACAGTCCCATAGGGACTGCGAACGGCTCCCGTCCCATTGACTTCAGTGTACGGCGTCTGTGTGGGAACTGCGCATGCGCCGCTCCCACACAGTCCAATTTGAAATTGGCGCCGTCCGGCGCCATTTTCCTGTGGACCGGAAGTCGCGGCCGGACAGTAATATTACTACTTCCGGTCGCGGCTTCCGGATTTGTGCACTTGGACCAGCGGCAGCAAACGGAGCGGACGGGCCGGAGGGAGCCGCGGCAGCAGGAGCAGGTAAGAGATTTCAATGTATGTTCGTGTTTGTGTGTGTTTACTACTGTATGTAAACCTACTACACTGTGTGTTAGCTCAAAAAATGGCGACACACAGTGTAGGAGGTTACACCGTTCAAACCCCTCGTTTATCCCGGCACTAGCCAGGATAAAGGAGGGGGGGATGCTGAGAGCTCACTAGAGCGAGGGCTTTTTACCCAATTTTGCAATGCTGCAATTTTGGGAATAGCTCCATCTAGTGACCAAAAATGGGTAGTATTATAAATTAGAATTAATTTATAATATTTCCTGACTCGTGAAAAAAATAAAAAAAATTTGAACAATGTTTAATCACCCACACACTAAATGTTTAATTTAAAAAAAACAAACATGTTTTTCTGGCAACACATTCCCTTTAAGGAGACCAGTATCCACTAGGGTTGCCATTTCTGAGACCGACACCCTCGCATCATCACACAACTTGGCAATTTTGCTTGGAATATCAGAAACAGAATTGGCCTTCTTTTTCTTGGACCCCTTTCTACTGCCCCTAACTACATTAACCCAGCTACTTGCCTGATCCTGCTCACCTATGTCTTCACCCTCCAGATCTACTCCACTAACTGCATGCTCCGTGAGCAGCATGCTCCGCCCAAGATTTTCTATCGCCCTCAGAGTTGATATCTGCTACTCCAGATCTCTAATGCGAGCTTCCAGGTGACCAACATGCTCACATCTGCCACAGCGGTATTTACCATGGAACTCCGGCTCCAGTCATGCATACATATGGCAAACTGTGCAGTGAAGAAAACCTCAAATCTTGCTGTTCATTATCCCAGTTTAAAAAAAACAGTGAAGAATTGAAAAAGTAAAAGAAGAGTACTTACAGGGTTAACTCCTCTTTTTAACTTTGTTTTTTTTTAAACTCCACTTATATCACAAGCCACTTAGTGCACCAAGCTCAGAACAGAGATAGCTCAGAGTGAGTCATGCAGGCTAATTTATATCACCTGAGAGAAATTAACCCCTCACCCTAGTCAGCAGCTCAACAGGAAGGAAGCTGCAAAGAAAAAAAGGTTTTTAAATTGTGTCAGTTTTTGCAAGTTTGTATTTCAAAGCACTCGATTCAGTTATCTCGGACAAATTCAGCTTCTATATTTGACCCAGCTTTCCCTTATTGGACTTTGTCTCTCATCTTGTGACCTTGGATTCACTGCCTTCCATTTGCCTCTCCGGTTTTGACCTCTAGTCTGGACCCCAGACTCTGCCTCTGTTGCGCACTCTAAATTTGTCTTTCCTGATTGATATCCTGGTTCTGACTCACAGATCCATCTGATGGCTCTCCAGTTCCTACATCGCTGACATATTTTACTGCTAAGTAATGACTACTCTGACCTGGGAATCCAACCTGTTAAGTCCAAACTTCTTTGTGTGGGTTCCCTGGAGAAGAACGGGGGGATGCTTTAAGGTACTTTTACACGGCCCAACATTGGCCATGTAAACAAGCGCTGATCAAGGAGATTTGCTCCTTTGCTCGTATGGGGACGAGTGCTCGTTACTCTGATCGCTCGTCCCCATACATTTCTATAATGTCGGCAGCACGTCTCCCTGTTTACACAGGGCGACAACGATAATATTCAAGGCATTTAAAACTATACAATCAGCCAATGAACGAGAGTTTGCTCGTTCATTGGCTGATTGCTGCCCTATTTACATAGGGCAATTATCGGCAATGAGCGTTCTGCGAACGCTTGTTTGTTCAGTAATTGACCAGTGTAAAAGGGCCCTTAAAATCTGCGCCTTACTTTAGTCAGCACCAGAATGATTGCAGCGCTGAGCTTTCACTTTCAAGTAAAAACTTTATAAATTTGATATTGCCATATTCGTAATAACCTAAAGTTTTTTTTTTGCTTTTTTTTTATTTTAAATATTTATTTCAAACACTTACAAAAAGAGACAGGAAGACCTCTATTCCAATATTATTTTAACCTAGCATACATTTTTATTCCCCCCTGAAATACGAGATAAAGAACTACCTCTTCTCCTCAGTCCTGGAACAGGAGAGCAAAAAAGCAAAAAAAAAATGTAGTCCAAGGTTGCCACTTCTTTTGGAAAGTCAAAGGTTGGCCTTTACTCTTTTACTTGCTAAAATAGATTTTCTCATAGAGAATATGCACATGGCATTTCAATGCAGGAAAGCTGGGTACTGCAATTGCAAACCACCTTTTAAGCATTTGCAGCCGAACATTAAATAGTAAATAATTGTAATAACAATTGAGTATGTTTGTATACATGGGTATTGGAGAACGAGGTCGGATCACTTAAAAGTGCCAGTGTAAGTTTTTTTCTCCAAAACCCAATCCAAAAATATAATTTAAAAATTTGAAAATCCTATCCTAATAAAGTTAACATGCCATTTATACTGCACGGTGAATGCCAAAAAAAACAAATCCCATTTTTCCACCACCCCCAAAATAATTAATAAAAGTTATCCAGTCCATTATATGTACCCCAAAATGAGAAAATACAACTCATCCTGCAAAAAACAAGTTGTCATTGTAGCGTCCAAGGCCATGGGCCGTCGGGTTTACTCACCTCCCGACGCCCGCAGCCATGTATCCGTGAGCGCTGGTCCCCATCTCATTCCTAGGAGACGCCAGCGCTCACTTCTGCTCCGGTCTGCTGTGTCCAGTAGGGTGCGCGCGCGCTCGTGCCCGGCCTTAAAGGGCCAGCACACAGAGGAAATCGTCATCATCATCAACTGCCATGATTTCTTGATCTATAAGAAGTCCCCAGGCCTTCTGATCCTTGCCTGAGCGTTGTTAGTTTTCCCAGTCTGTCTTGCAAATAGTCCCTTAGTGTTTCCCGTTCCAGTTGTTACCCTTGCCCTGTTACCTGTTCCTGTATCCCGTGCTGTTCTTGTCCCTGTTCCTATTAGTATCAGAGTCGTGTTACGTCCTGTGTCATCTGCCATGTCCTGAGGAATTCGCCACGTCAGGCGCAACCTGTGGCACCTGGGACATCTGCCACATTTGGCGATACCTGCTGCACCCATCTCCATTGGACTATCCAGGTACCCTTGTGCGGGACTTTGTATTCTGGGGTTCCTGTTGTTTGGCCAGCTGCCTCCCTGCTACAGCGGTGCGGCCTAGTGGGTCCACTAACCCGCTACGTGACAGTACGCTCAGGCCATGGACCCCGCTGGTCAACCTGAGACCTTGACGACACAAGCCATGCTGGCCGAGATAGAGGATCTCCAGTCACGACAAGACCAACTCCTCCTGTCTGCGAACGCCATACGCCATAGCCCATCGGCTGCTTGTTCCCAGCACAGTCGTCACCACAGCCATTCCTGCTGTTCCTCCTGCTACACTTCCTGTCTGTACCGGTACCGATCCCCTGTGCTTCCTGTCGCTACTTTCACGCAATTTTTGAATCAGTGCCTGATCCACTTCAAACTACATGCCAGGTCCTTCTCTTCAGATGACGTCAGGATCGCCTTCATCATCTCTCTCCTTACTGGGAGAGCCCTGGCATGGGCTAATCCTCTGTGGGAACATCAGGGACCAGAGACCCGTGACTTGCAGTGCTTCTTACAGACATTCCGCTCGATCTTTGAAGAACCTGGGAGAGTTTCTTCGGCTGTTGCATCCTTGCTAACCCTACACCAGGGAGACCTCTCCGTGGGCGAGTATGCCATTCAGTTCCCTATCCTGGCTGCTGAATTGACCTGTAACAACGAGGCTTTGGTGGCCACATTCTGGCAGGGACTGTCTTCAGGGATTAAGGACGAGGTGGATGCTCGCGATCTGCCATCTACCCTGGACGATCTTATCCTACTCGCTTCCCGGGTTGACATGAGGGTCCGGGAGCGTTCCCAAGAGGTTCTTCGGGAGAGAGAACTTCCTAGGCTGGATTATACTTTCCAGCAATCCTCCTCAGTCGTCCTACCAGAGGATCCTATGCAGAGTAACGATGTCAAATTGTCTACACAGAAGAAACAACGCAGACGTACTTCTGTACTTTGTTTGTATTGCGGCATCAGAGGCCATATTGTGCGTCTGTGTCCCCAGAGTCCAGAGAGACCCCATTGCCTAGGATTGGTTGGAGAGACAACCCTAGGTGGAATGGTTCCTAATAGAGCATTCTGTTCCAAGCTGACTATTCCTGTGACCCTAGTATCTGGCGAGAGGACCCATCAAGTTTCTGCCTATCTTGACTCTGGTTCTGCGGAAAACTTAATTCAAAAGGAGCTAGTGGATCATCTTCAGATGCCCACAGTTCCCCTGGAGACATCTTTGGCTGTTGCTTCAGTTAATGGACTGCCTCTGCCTGATCCCATCATTTCTAAGACCAAGCCGCTGAGGCTCCAGGTTGGAGTCCTTCATTTTGAATTGATTTCTTTCCTTGTTTTGCCCAAGGCCATCAATGCTGTTCTGCTGGGCCTGCCTTGGCTTCGACTACATGCCCCAGTCCTGGACTGGAATTCTGGAGAGATTCTCCAATGGGGCTCTAAGTGCCTTGGTCGTTGTCTGTTGCAGATCCATCCTGTCAAGCCTCCTTTGCCTCAGCCATTGGCGGGACTGCCCCCCCAGTTTGCTCAGTTTGCAGATGTTTTCAGCAAAAGGGAGGCTGAGATGCTGCCTCCACATCTGACTTATGACTGTCCCATTGAACTGGTTCCTAATGCCTCTCTCTCTGGTGGCCGAGTATATCCTCTCTCCTTGCCAGAGTCTCTATCCATGTCGGCCTATATCAAGGAAAATCTGGAAAATACGAAAGTCTTCCTCCCCGGCCGGGGCTGGATTCTTCTTCGTTAAAAAGAAGGACGGATCCCTTCGACCCTGCATTGACTACCGTGGTCTCAACCAGATCACGGTCAAGAACAAATACCCGTTGCCACTTATATCCGAGCTGTTTGATCGCATACGAGGATCCAACATTTTTTCTAAGCTAGACCTGCGGGGGGCTTATACTCTAATCCGGATTCGCCGGGGTGATGAATGGAAGACGGCATTTAACACCCGGGTCGGGCACTACGAATACCTAGTGATGTCCTTCGGACTGTGTAACGCTCCCGCAGTGTTTCAGGAGTTCGTTAATGATATCTTCCGAGATCTCCTGTATGTCTGTGTGGTTGTTTATCTCGATGATATTTTGATTTTCTCCCCAGATCCGACGACTCATCGGAGGCATGTCCGTCAGGTTCTACTACGATTAAGGGAGAATCATTTATACGCCAAGCTGGAGAAGGGCGTCTTTGAGAAGAGTTCTCTGCCCTTCCTGGGCTACATCATCTCAAGTCAAGGTCTCAAGATGGATCCTGAGAAAGTGAAAGCTGTCCTGGAGTGGCCACATCCTAAAGGCTTAAGGGCCATACAGCGGTTCCTGGGATTCTCCAATTTCTACCGGCAGTTTATTCCAAACTTCTCATCTCTGACGGCTCCCATCTCTACCCTAACCAAGAAGGGTGTAAACGCCAAGATGTGGACTTCAGAGGCAGAGTCCGCATTTATTAGCCTCAAGAGAGCCTTCACTTCAGCTTCGATCCTCCATCATCCTGACATATCTCGGCAGTTCTCACTGGAGGTGGACGCTTCCTCTGTTGGTGCTGGTGCAGTTCTGTTCTAGAGGAGTTCCAAAGGAAAGGCAGTAGTATGTGGCTACTACTCTAGAGTTTTTTCTTCTGCTGAGTGCAATTAGTCTATTGGAGATCGGGAGCTACTGGCCATCAAATTGGCTCTGGAGGAGTGGAGACATCGTCTAGAGGGCGCAGCTCACCCCATCTTAATCTTCACTGACCACAAGAACCTTACCTACCTTCAGTCTGCTCAACGACTAAATCCCCGTCAAGCCAGGCGTTCGCTGTTCTTCACCCGTTTCCAGTTTGTGCTCCACTACCATCCCGCGGACAAGAATGTGAGGGCCGACGCCCTGTCCAGATCGTTTGAGACGGAAGACACAGTGGAGTCCCTTCAGACTATCATAGACCCGTCCTGCATTGTCACTTCTAATCCTCTGCAGATTAGATACATCCCTCCGGAGGACTGTTGTTCGGTTGGCAGACAGGAGAAGAATTCTCCGCTGGGGACACAGTTCTAAACTGGCTGGGCATGCTGGTGTCCGTAAAGCTCGAGACCTGATTGCTCGTCACTTCTGGTGGCCCACGCTACCTAAAGATGTTCTGGATTTTGTCTCCTCTTGCACGGTGTGTGCTTCTAACAAAGTTACCCACTCCAAGCCTGCCGGCCTGTTTCAACCTCTGCCTGTACCCAATGCCCCATGGCAGCACATTGCAATGGAATTTGTCACAGACCTTCCCCCCTCAGCAGGATGCAACACTGTCTGAGTGGTGGTGGACCGGTTCTCTAAGATGACACATTTTACCCCTCTGACCGGACTACCTTCTGCTCCTCGACTGGCGAGTCTCTTCATTCAACACATCTTTCGCTTGCATGGCTTGCCTCTTCACATTGTGTAGGACTGGGGGGTTCAGTTTACTTCAAAGTTCTTGAGAGCCCTCTGTAAACTCCTGGATGCGAGATTGGACTTTTCCTCAGCTTATCACCCCCAGTCCAATGGGCAAGTTGAGAGGATCAACCGGATCATGGAGAATTATCTCCTCCACTTCATCTCTTCACAGCACAATAACTGGGTACAGCTTCTTCCATGGGCCGAGTTCTCATACAACAACCATACAAGTGAGTCCACCACTTCCACTCCATTTCACATTGTGTACAGTCAACATCCTAGAGTCCCTCTTCAAGTATCCACTACATCTCAAGTACCCGCTGCTGACCCTGCATATGGGGACTTTCTGCAAATCTGACAACAGACCCGGTCCTCTATTTTGCTGGCAGTCGATCGCATGAAGCGGAAAGCAGATACAAGGAGAAGAGAGCCGCCTCAGTATCTTCCGGGTACCAAAGTCTGGCTATCCTCTTGGAACATTCATTTGAAGGTGCCTTCATACAAGTTTGCTCCCAGGTTCCTTGGCCCTTTCGAAATTCTGCAACAAATAAACCCTGTCTCCTATAAGCTGCGACTGCCTCCTGCCCTCAGAATCCCCAACTCCTTTCATGTGTCCCTCCTGAAGCCTGTGGTCCTGAACCACTACAGCAAGACTTCTAGTTCCACAGTCGCTCCCAGCGGTTCTTCTGATGTGTTCGAGGTGAGGGAGATCCTGGACTGCAAAAGGGTAGGAGAAAGGACTTTCTATTTGGTGGACTGGAGAGGGTATGGTCCTGAGGAGAGGTCCTGGGTGCCAGAAGAGAACCTCAGTGCCCCTGCTCTTATAAAAAAATTCCTCTCTCGCTCTGGCCCCAAGAAGAGGGGGCGTAAGAGGGGGGATACTGTAGCGTCCATGGCCATGGGCCATTGGGTTTACTCACCTCCTGACGCCCGCAGCCATGGATCCGTGAGCGCTGGTCCACATCTCCTTCCTAGGAGATGCCAGCGCTCACTTCCGAAACAGTCTGCTGTGTCCCGTAGGGTCACAGTATTGGAGTATCGGAGTCATGTCACGTCCTCTGTCATCTGCCATGTCCTGAGGAATTCGCCACCTTTGGCACAACCTGCGGCATCTGTGTCATCCGCCACGTCCTGTGTCTTCTGCCACGTCTGGAGGAATTCGCCACGTCTGGCGCAACCTGCGGCACCTGTGACACCCGCCATGTGTGGCAATACCTACTGCACTCATCTCCATCAGTGCCAGAGCTGCGGCCACTGTCTGGACTATTCAGGTACCCTTGTGCGGGACTTTGTATTCTGGGTTTCCTGTTTGGCCAGCTGCCTCCCTGCTACGGCGGTGCGGCCTAGTGGGACCACTAACCCGCTACGTGGCACTCACATAGCTATGTTGGAAAAAAAAAAAAAGTTATGGCTTTTAAAATAAATGCAGTGATGAAAAAGCATCTAAAATGCCCAAACTAGGCTGCATTCTTAAGGGGTTAAAGCTCATTCAGATACAGCAGATGTTGTTACTATGCCTTTGGTTTTACCCTTATTGAACTTTTTCTGCATGTGGCTGGAAAGCAGTAGAGCATGTAATAATCAATATCTCACTTCATCTTATACAATTACCATACTGATTTAGAGAACTCACACCTAAAGAAGACTGTAGTCATAGCTCTTGTTGCATTAATATGCAGATTAGGTATGAATGAATAATGAAGTATCCAGCTAATATATTAGACTAGATTTTATTTACTCCTTAAACGTTAAAAGGCATCTATAAGTTAACTATGACCAAATTATGCAATTTATCCTCTGTACTGTACTTATAATGCACAACCAAAACGACCTAAGACAAAAAAAATCCAGAATTTCATTGTCATTGATAGCTGAGTAACAGGCAAAAGTACATAGTACTAGTGGATCTAGTGGGAACAAGAGGGGCAGTTGCTTTTGTGCTTACTAACTGAGATGAAACAATGTAGATGTCCAGCAGTAAGTCAGTCGAGACTGCTCTTTGAAGACAACATTCTCTTCTTCCTTGGCTAAAGGGTTTATTGTTTATTTATTTTAGGTCCTTAAAGAGGACCTGTCACTAGGTTATATAATGCAAACTATCTAATATATATCCCGCTGTATCCCCTGATTCCAGTGCCATTTTACTTTTGTTCCTGGTCCCCGTTACTAAGATATGGCCCTCGTTGTGTTGGCACCATATATATTAATTCCCTGTAGTTAGTCAACAGAACATTAACTACACTGATTCACTGGAGCCAGCTTTACAGTCTCTGACGCTGTCAAATCAGACAGCGCGGTCTCACGATATAAGGTTGCTCTGGCGAGATCGTTGTGGGCCTGGCTGGTCTGAAGTTGCCCCATGCTGAATGGACAGCATAAGAAGCTGTGAAGCTCGCTCCTCCTTGGGAGAATCAGTCTTGGGAGAATCTGTGTAGCGCACGCATTGTTGGCTAACTACAGGGAATTAGCATATAGGGCGCCAACACAACGGGGGAACAGATAAACAGTTTGTATTATATGACCTTCAGTCAAGTAAGAAACAGGTCTAGTTGTCAGAAACTGTACTCGCACATTCACAGTATTAGGAAACAAAGTGTCTTATTCTAAAAGCCTTGGTACAGTGCACCGATGTAGAATATATATTTAGGTAAAGGTGCCTGATGATATCAGAGAATAGTTTCTAAGATATGATGATTGGATTGCTCTGACTTGGAGAAAAAACAATTCTACCAAAAGATGAGACCTTACTTACTAATGACATACCATTTTTTGTGTAAATCTTTATTGGGATGTAGTATAGGGATTATTTTTTTTTAATAACCACCATAATTCTGTTTAACCTGTTTGACAAGAAGCTAATGCTGTCCTAGCCTATCCCTCAACAATATTACATTCAAAATCCAATTTGTAATGCCCCTTGAGGTGAAACCATTAACTATATGTTCTAACTCATATTGATAATCAGATTATCTTGAGCAGCTTTGTTTATCCCTGGTTATCTTTCCAATGGATATAGCCTTGATAATATGCTCTAGGTGACAGCTCCCAGTGCTGAGAAAAATGTTAGCAGCCGTTGGCTCTGGAAATGTAATTGTGTTGTTCTTGTGTAAAAAAAAAAAAAAAAAGATCTCCACATGATGTGGAATCCAAAGCAATTCTGAAGATTCCCAAATATAAGATATGTTGACCAAGAGTTCTTATAAATATGGTAAACAGTATTTGTGATTTTTTTTTCTTTGGATCTGACTGCTGGAATCCCCACTAACCTAAAGTGGACTGGTTTGGGCCCAAACTGCCCGTAAAGAGGAGGCTTACCTAAAAAGAAATGCAGGAGGTTTGTAGAGAAGTAAAACTGAAGTGAATAGGAGCTGCGAAATGCTCCCTAATAAATTTAAAATTAAACTTAATCTCTCTATTGGTTAAATGGAAATGCTTTTAGTATTTTTACTCAGGGATAAAGATCTATTAGGCTCATGGGAAAGCTTTTGTGTGGGACTGTTCCTGGTTGTTTTTTTATAGGATGGCCCTATGCCAACAATTTTTCCATACTGTGCCCAAATAACAGCAAATAATAGAACATATAATGCTTATATAATTAAAGGAGTAGTGGTTTAAATATTATTTTAGATATCCAAGTAAATTCCGCTTAGGGCCATATAGTGAACACATAACAATGCCATATAGTGTCCTTATAATACTACAGAGGTACAGGGAGAAGGTTCAGAGCAGACCATGCATGGTGGGGACATTGTGGTGGAGGCCATAGAGTAATTTCTCCTTTTCTGGTTTTATTCTGGTCCTCTTTGTACCTACAGAAATGTTTTTCATCTCAATCTTGGCATGCAGTTGCAAATTTAATATTCAAAGGGGTTTTATATGTAAATAAAGCTTAATCACTGTATAGAGGAAAAGTTTTACAACATTCGAATATTCTTTGTGTTTGACATCTTCCCAATTTTCAAGATCTTTGCTGTTAGGCCATGTTCACACATCACATATGTGTAATGACGGGGTAGGGAGACAGACAGTTTAGCCCTAATCTACACACCACTCAGAACCCTGCCTACTTGCACGGCCCATCCTAGGCGACGGCATACAAATGGGCGACGGTCCATACGCTCAATATGTGCACGACAGACAAACAGACAAAGGTACACAGAAGCTAAGGGAAATGGGGCAGTTGCCCACGGCAACACCGTTAGCAACAGGCGTAGTGAACAAGCCGAGTCAAACCAGGAGTGTACGAGGTACCAAACGCAGAGCAGGAGCGTAGTCAGTAAAGCCAGGGTCAAAATGAAGCAAGGTAAATAATAACAGCAGGAGCAGCAGAGCCAGGAAACAGGACAAAATCACAGGCAAAGACAAGCAGGAAATTAAGCTATAAATAGACCGAGGGCGGGAGCTAGAACCGTCTGGCCAGGCTGTGATAGGTTCTCCCACTCCTGAGCCTACCAGCCTGAGTGGTAGCAGATCGAGTCACTCTATCAGACCTAGGAGCAGGTGCAGGGGCATAACTAGGAAAGACTGTGCCGCATAGCAAACTTTTGACTGGGGCCCCCCCTCCCCTGGGTGTCACACAACCCCCCCTTGTAGATAGTGCCTTTTTTACAGCCCCCACTGTAGAGAACGCCATACAGCCCCCTCTGTAGATAGCGCCATACAGCCCCCTCTGTAGATAACGCCATACAGAGTCCCCCCTGTAGAGAACTCCATACAGAGTCCCCCCTGTAGATAACGCCATACAGAGTCCCCCCTGTAGATAACGCCATACAGCCCCCTCTGTAGATAACGCCATACAGACCCCTGTAGATAACGCCATGCAGCCCACTCTGTAGATAGCGCCATACAGCCCCCACTGTAGATAACGCCATACAGCCCCCTCTGTAGATAGCACCATACAGCCCCCTCTGTAGATAGTGCCATACAGCCCCCACTGTAGAGAACGCCATACAGAGTCCCCGCTGTAGATAACGCCATACAGCCCCCTTTGTAGATATCTACAGAGGTGGCTGTATGGCGCTATCTACAGAGGGGGCTGTATGGCGTTACCTACAGGGGGGCTGTATGGCATTATCTACAGGGGGGGCTGTATGGCGCTACCTATAGGGGGGCTGTATAGCGTTATCTATAGGGGGGACTCTGTGTGGAGCTCTCTACAGTGGGGGCTGTATGGCGTTATCTACAGGGGGGGCTGTATAGCGTTACCTACAGGGGGGGCTGTATAGCGTTACCTACAGGGGGGGCTGTATAGCGTTACCTACAGGGGGGCTGTATAGCGTTACCTACAGGGTGGGCTGTATGGCGTTACCTACAGGGGGCTGCATGGCGTTACCTACAGGGGGGGCTGTATGGCGTTACCTACAGGGGGGCTGTATGGCGTTATCTACAGTGGGGGCTGTATGGCGTTATCTACAGAGGGTGCCCCCCTGTAGGTAACGCTATACAGCCCCCCTGGAGGTAACACTATACAGCCCCCCCTGGAGGTAACGCTATACAGCCCCTCCTGTAGGTAGCGCCATACAGCCCCCCCTGTAGGTAACGCCATACAGCCCCCTGTAGGTAACGCTATACAGCCCCCTGTAGGTAACGCCATGCAGCCCCAACCCCCCAAAAAAATCTGACCTACAGTGTGTCCTACAAAAGACATGTATCCCCTATCCACAGGACAGGGGATACATGTGTGATCGCTGACAGCGATAGGGAGAACGGGGGACTGAAAGTCCCCTGAAGTTCTCCATGACTAACCTCTGACTTCTGGCGTCTGCGCAGCTCAATAAAACTGAAAGGAGCGCTGGTCACGCATGCGCACAAGCGCGACCGGCGCTCCATTCATTTCAATGGAGCTACCGACACAGACCCCGGAAGTACGAGGTTTGTGATGGAGAACTTCAGGGGACTTTCAGTCCCCCGTTCTCCCTATCAATGCTAGCAATCACACATGTATCCCCTATCCTATGGATAGGGGATACATGTCTTTTGTTTAATGGCAGAGCGGGGAGATACCTAAAGGACCTGTGATGACGTTTTCAGCATGTGACCGGGACAGGAGGGGCAGAGTTTATCAGTGGACAGACCTGGTGGATGAAGGACCCGTGATATCAAAATCACGTGACCACTGCATCATAAGGAGGAGGAGCTTAGAAGTGGGAATAATGAGCTCATGTCATGTGAAGAGGATCACATGATATGAGGGTCGGATCTCTGTGAGGGAGCGGGGCTCCTGCGGTGTGTGAAGGTGATGACCACGTGACATCAGGGGGCGGGGATCTGTGAGGGGGCGGAGCTCCTATATGCTGTAAAGTGGTGATGATCACGTGATATGAGGTACGGACCTCTGTCAGGGGGCAAGGCCAGTGGTGTAACTACCGCCGTAGCAGCCATAGCGGCTGCTAGCAGAGCCTTCCGCCATGGTGGGGGCCAGTGCCGGCGGGCGACACGGGCCCCCTCATGCCGCGGGCCCCGTAGCAGCCGCTACGGCTGCTACGGCTATAGTTAAAAAACACTGAGCAGGTGCAGACTGATTAACCACGGGCGTCGACACATAAGCTGTGTCTGGCAGATCCTTTACAGTACCCCCCCTTTTATGAGGGGCCACTGGACCCTTTCTAGGTGGACCTGACTTATTGGGGAACTGTAGATGGAACCTCCTGAGCAATACCCCAGCGTGAACATCTCGGGCGGGTACCCAGGTCCTCTCCTCAGGCCCGTATCCTCTCCAATGGACCAGGTACTGGAGGGAGCCTTGGACCATCCTGCTGACCACAATCTTGGCCACCTCGAATTCTACCCCTTCAGGGGTAAGAACAGGGACCGGAGGTTTCCACGAGGTAGCCAAGGACGGGGAGCAGCGTTTCAGGAGGGAGGCATGAAACACGTCATGTGTTCGAAAAGACGGGGGTAACTCCAGCCGGAAGGAGACAGGGTTAAGGACCTCAATGACCTTGTACGGCCCTATATACCGGGGAGCAAATTTTTTGGACGGAACTTTAAGACGCAAATTTTTTGAAGACAGCCACACCAGATCCCCGACCACAAACAAGGGGTTAGCAGAACGTCTTCTATCTGCCTGAGTCTTTTATATGCTCTGGGACGCCTCTAGGTTCTTCTGAACCTGGGCCCAGACTGTGCACAGTTCCCGATGAATGACATCTACCTCAGGATTGTTGGAACCACTAGGTGAAACGGAGGAGAACCGTGGATTAAACCCTCCGTCTGGAGAAAAAAAGGCACTCCCTCCGTCTGGAGAAAAAAAGGTTCAAGCTGCAGAGGCGACAAGGCTTCTTTACTGTGAGAACTGTGAATCTATGGAATAGCCTACCGCAGGAGCTGGTCACAGCAGGGACAGTAGATGGCTTTAAAAAAGGGTTAATTTCCTAGAACAAAAAAATATTAGCTCCTATGTGTAGAAATTTTTCCTTCCCTTTTCCCGTCCCTTGATTGAACTTGATGGACATGTGTCTTTTTTCAGCCGTACTAACTATGTAACTATGTAACCCAAAATTACAGAAAAAGACGGAGACCCCTGACGAGTTACTGACCTGGTTATTAAGGGAAAATTCGGCGAGGGAAATGAAGGAGACCCAATCATATTGATAGTCAGAGATAAAACACCTTAAATATTGTTCTAGAGACTGATTAGTCCTCTCGGTTTGGCCATTAGTTTCAGGATGGAAGGCCGAGGAGAAGGACAGATCAATCTCAAACTTTTTACAGAAAGCTCTCCAAAACAATTAAACAAATTGTACCCCTCTGTCAGAAACAATATTGACAGGAACCCCATGGAGGCGCAGGATGTGTTTGACAAACAAGGTAGCTAACGTCTTAGCATTGGGTAGTTTCTTGAAGGGCACAAAGTGCGACAGACCCAATCTAAACTGGCACCTCAAGGCAGGGTCATTCCACCGAGAAGCTACACACCACTTCCTAAAGTCAGAACAGTACTCCTCAACGGGTCTCTTACCCTGACGTAAGGTCACCAGCTGACTCTCGGCAAAGGCAGTCTTGTCAGTCTCGTCACAGATAAGCCCGAGAGCAGAAAAAAAGATCAACAGAGGAAAGTTCAGGGGCGTCAGGAGCCAAGGAGAAGGCCCATTCTTGGGGCCCGTCCTGGAGCCGGGACATAATTATACCCACTCGCTGGCTCTCAGAACCTGAGGAGTGGGGCCTTAGACGGAAATAGAGCCTACAACTCTCCCGAAAGGAGAAAAAAGTCTTCCGGTCCCCTGAGAACCGGTAAGGCAACTTGAGGTGGGGTTCAAGAGGTGAGGTGAGGGGCACTACCAGGGTAGAATCAAGCTGGTTGCCCCTCTGAGCCAGGGCTTGGACCTGTAGGGAGATGCCCTGCATTTGCTGAGCCAGGCTCTCAAGGGGGTCCATAGTTGTGTCAGAGACCAGGGTAGAAAAGGTATATGGGCCTGTGATTATGTAATGATGGGGTAGGGAGACAGACAGGTGAGCCCTAATCTACCCCCACTCAGTCCCTGCCTACTTGCACGGCCCGTCCTAGGCGTCGGCGTACAACTGGGCGACGGTCCCTACGCTCAATATGTGCACGACAGACAAACAGACAAGGGTACACAGAAGCTAAGGGCATTGGGGCAGTTGCCCACAGCAACACCGTGAGCAACAGACGTAGTGAATAAGCCGAGTCAAACAAGGTGTGTACGAGGTACCAAACGCAGAGCAGGAGCGTAGTCAGTAAAGCCAGGGTCAAAATTAAGCAAGGTAAATAATAATAGCAGGAGCAGCAGAGCCAGGAAACAGGACAAAATCACAGGCAAAGACAAGCAGAAAATCAAGCTATAAATAGACCGAGGGCGGGAGCTAGAACCGTCTGGCCAGGCTGTGATAGGTTCTCCCACTCCTGAGCCTACCAGGCTGAGTGGTAGCAGATCGAGTCACTCTATCAGACCTAGGAGCAGGTGCAGACTGATTAACCACAGGCGTCGACACAGAAGCTGTGTCTGGCAGATCCTTTACAATATGCGTTATGAATTTTCAGTTGCGGAATTCGCACCGAAATACCACAACAAAGTACAGTACAATGTCATTTATAGTGTGAAAGATCCATAGCCGATTCTATGCATGCTGCAAATTTTAAAATATGGGTGACCTTACAAAACCCCATATCAATAATAGGTCCGTGCAAAATACTTAAATTTAAACCTATACAGAAAAACACGACCATGACATGTTTATAAACATGCAATTTTTATTTGATCATACATTAAAAGGTAAACACAAATGAGTTAAAACCAATAAGACCTTCAAAAAGGGAGAAAAAGCAAAAGGTGGATGACCTAGATGTACAGACACGGTCTTGATACTGTCTGTACATCCAGATCATCCACCTTTTGCTTTTTCTCCCTTTTTGTGAAGGTCTTGCCTGTCTTAAATCATTTATGTATACCTTTTAATTTATGATCAAATAAAAATTGTATGTTTATAAACATGTCATGTTGGTGTTTTTCTGTATAGGTTTAGGTTTTAAAATGTGCGGCATGCCCTAGCTGCTGCAGAAATGTTACGGATTTTCACCACAGATTTAATTGATTGCTAAGCAAATAGTGAAATCTGCAGCTATTTCCACACCAAAATCTGCACGTTAGGCTATGTTCACACGGGGTCTTTTGCCGAGTTTTTTGACGCGGAAACCGCGTCGCAAAACTCGGCAGAAACGGCCCGAGAACGCCTCCCATTGATTTCAATGGGAGGCGTCGGCGTCTTTTTCCCGCGAGCAGTAAAACTGCCTCGCGGGAAAAAGAAGCGACATGCCCTATCTTCGGGCGCTTCCGCCTCCGACCTCCCATTGACTTCAATGGGAGGCAGGAGAAAGCGTGTTTTATGCCCGCGGCGCTCAATGGCCGCGGGCGAAAAACGGCGCGATAATTGCTGTTCACACGGAGTATTTTGGGGGAGGAATATCTGCCTCAAAATTCCGTTTGGAACTTTGAGGCAGATATTCCTCCCCCAAAATACTCCGTGTGAATATAGCCTAACACATGCAGATTTCATTGCAGATTTTGCTGCGGACGTTTAGGCCAATTACATGGCATAATTTTTACGCTGTGCATGAAACAAGCCTTACAGGATGAGGACACTCTTAGGCCCTGTTCACATGGAGTTGTTTTTGCAAGCAGAAAAAAAATAATTTTGAGGCAGATTTTGATCTGCCTGTACACCGTTTGCCACGTTTTTCGCCGCGAAAATCTTTTCTCTGCCTTCCATTAATGTCAATGGGAGGTCAGATAGAGTGTATTTTTACGCTCGCGGGAAAAAATAGCCTCCACTTCCCTTTGAAATCAATGGGAGGCGATTTCGGACGTTTTTCATCGTGGTCTCCGAGTCAAAAGCCACGGCAAAAAAACTCAGTGTGAACAGGGCCTTAAGGCCATTTTCAAAAAGTAGTATTTTGGTATTTTGCATCGGTATTTGAGTGGGTCCAAAACATGGAAGACGTTCAAATCTTTCCATTATACTTTTTTTGTTTGGAGTTTCCACTCCTGGTTTTGGCTTCCAAAAGGGCCTAAGGGCCTGTTCACATCTGCTTTGCCCTTCCGTTGAGGGTTTAACCTGATGGAAACTTCCGATGGAACCCCTCAACGGAAGGGCAACGCTGATGTGAACAGGCCCTAACATTCAGAGTCTGAAAACCGTACATTGCTAGTCCTGCTCTCAGCTGAGAAGTGGCTATCCAGTCTAGGCAATGCTCTATGAGCTAAACTGCATAAATATCTTTGGGAATTTACTACAATGTATCAGTCTGGAGTCTTGGCTGTTTAGCTCCCAGAGCATTGCCTTCACTGGATACAATTGTATCCATTTCTCAGCTAAGAACATGACTAAGTATGGGGGTTTCATAGTTTCATAGTTAGTACGTTTGAAAAAAGACACATGTCCATCAAGTTCAACCAAGGGATGGGAAAAGGGAAGGGACAAATTTCTACACATTGACATAGGAGCTGATGTTTTTTCGTTTTCAAAATTATCTAAGCCTTATTTAAGCCTTATCTGAGCCCTGCTGTATGCCCAGGCAGCTGTTAACAGCCACATTGAGGGTATTGCCATACCCAGGAGAACCCACATTACAGTTTATGGGGTGTATGTCTCCGGTCAAAATGCTCACTACACCTCTAGATGAATGCCTTAAGGGGTGTAGTTTTTAAAACAGGGTCACTTCTCAGGGGTTTCAACTGTACTTGTACCTCAGGGGCTTCTGCATACATGACTTCGTACCAGAAAATCCCCAGTAGGCCAAATGGTGGTCCTTTCCTTCTGAGCCCTCCCATGGGCCTAAACGGCCATTTATCCCCACAAATGGGGTATTGCCACACTCAGGACAAATTTGGCAATAAAATTGGGTATTTTATTTCTTGTTAAAATAAGAAATTTTGAGCCAAAACGACATATTATTGGAAAAAAAATCAAAAAACATTTTTTTAAATTCACAGCCCAATTCAAATAAGTTCTGTGAAAAATCTATGGGGTCTAAGTGGTCACAACACCCATAAATGAATTTCTTGAGTGGTGTAGTTTCCAAAATGGGGTCACTTCTGGTGGGTTTCCATCGTTTTGATACCTCTGGGGTTCTGCAAATGCGACATGGCACCCGAAAACCAATCCAGCAAAATCAGCACTCCAAAGAACACACAGCGCTCCTTCCCTTCTGAGGCCTCCCATGGGCCCAAACGGAAGTTTATCGCCACAATTGGGGTATTGCTGCACTCAGGAGAAATTGGGCAACATAATGCAATAGGTGCTTCTTTGCTTCTGGGGCTTGTGTTTTAGTCCACGAGCGCACTAGAGCTACATGTGAGACATTTCTAAAAACTGCAGAATCTGGACAATACATATTTAGTAGTGTTTCTCTGGTAAAACCTTCTGTGTTACAGAAAAAAATGGAATAAAATTGAAAATCAGCAAGAAAAATTAAATTTGCAAATTTCACCTCCAATTTGCTTTAATTCCTGTAAAATGCCTAAAGGGTTAAAAAAAACTTTCTAAATGCTGTTTTGAATACTTTGAGGGGGTCTAGTTTTTAAAATGGCGAGTTTTATGGGGCTTTCTAATACATAGGCCCCTCAAAAGCCACTTCAGAACTGAACAGGTACCTTAAAAAAAAGGCTTTCGAAATTTTCTTAGAACGTGAACAGCAATTTCTCATATTTTTAAGCCTTGTAACGTCCAAGAAAAACAAAAGAATGTTCAAAAAACAATGCCAATCTAAAGTAGACATATGGGAAATGTGAACTAGTAACTAATTTGGGTGGTATAACCATCTGCTTTACAAGCAGATACATTTAAATTTAGAAAAATGCTATGTTTTCAAAATTTTCTCTACGTTTTGCAATTTTTCACAAATAAACAATATATCGACCAAATTTTACCACTAACATAAAGCCCAATGTCTCGCGAGAAAACAATCTCAGAATCGCTTGGATAGGTGTAAGCATTCTGAAGTTATTACCACATAAAGTGAAATATGTCAGATTTGAAAAATGGGCTCTGAGCCTTAAGGCGCAAACTAGGCTGCGTCCTTAAGGGGTTAATGGCACATACAAAAAATGGTGAAATCCTGTTTCATGTAAAACCCCCTCAAAACACAAGGGGCACTACCTCTGTCTGGACAAAAAAGGTTCAACCTGCAGAGGCGACAAGCCTTCTTTACTGTGAGAACTGTGAATCTATGAAATAGTCACCGCAGGAGCTGGTCACAGCAGGGACAGTTGATCGCTTTAAAAAAGGCTTAGATAATTTCCTAGAACAAAATAATATTAGCTCCTATGTGTAGAAAGGTTTACATTCCCTTTTCCCATCCATTGGTTGAACTTGATGGACATGTGTCTTTTTTCAACCGTACTAACTATGTAACATACATTAAGAATTTTTTGTGATTTGTTTTACTATCCTTTGCCACCTGACTTTCATTTTTTATTTTTGCTGATTTTATTACTTTTTTACAGAAAGTATTAAGCTCTTTATAATTTACAAAGGCTACAGCTGTACCCTCAGATTTTTATTTTTCAAATATTGCACTTTTTACAGAACGTATAAGCCATGTGGGGTTTAATTTTAGGCGTTTATACTTGTTATACAGGAAATATATTATTTAGAACACAAGGTAACATATAGTTATATATAAATAATAGCAATTCATGAAAATGTAACCGATTGATGTAATAACCGGACGTAATATAGAAACAGGGTCACATGGAGTTGAGAAAATTTCCCATTACGTACAATTGAATAGAAATGTTATCACTCAAATAAATGTATCTTCATAGACAGTGAAACATATTCACAAAGGTACCTATATTTATATCATAGGCATTTAAAGGTACATTGTCTGTTTAAATATCCCAATTAGTTACATACAAAATAATATTGAGGTATAAACATTTAAACTGAATTGGAATGAGTGTACAATACACAAACCTTATTAGCGAGAAACAATCATTATTGAAAATAGTTTTTTATAATTTTTTGGTAATAAATATGACCAAAATTATTATTTAACAAATAAGGCACATTATATTCCTCATTTCTTTACACATAAATTTCGATAAGAATACTAAAATTGTATTCCATTGAGTGAGGCATCACTCTCCCAGAGTAAAATAAAATGACTAGTAATAAAAAATAAAAAATAATAAATAGAAAAAAATAATAAATAAATAAAATGAAAAATAACATAAATAATACATGGATAATAAATAAATAATAATAAAACAATAAAACATAAATTAACAAAATTAATTATAAATAACTATAAAAAAGAGGAGAGTAAATAGATTAACTGGTTGCCGACACAGGATGAGAATGCTCGTCTGAGCGGCGAGTACTTGGCGCATTAGGACGAGCATTCTCGTCCTGTGTGACAGCCGCCTGTGCGCGCGATCAAGAGCGGGGCAACGGCTGTAATACACAGCCACGGCCCCAGTCTGACAGCGGAGAGAAGAGAAACATCTTTTCTCCGCCGTTAACCCTTTGAATGCCGCGATGAAAGCTGATCGCGACGTTCAAGGAAAGGGGACTGCACTTTGATTGCGTCAAGGGCATACTGAGGTATGCCCTAACAACTGCCTGTGTACAATCAGTACACAGGCTAATGTACTAGCATATAGATCTATGCCAGTACATTACAGTTACAAAATCAAAATCAAAATGATAAATCCCTTTATGGAATTAACAAAAAAAAGTGAAATGAACGTAAAAAAAAATTAATGCTAAATAAATAAATAAAAAGTAAAAAAAATACACAGAGACACAATTTTTTTTTAAAATATGAAATAATATAGACATATTTGGTATTGTCACGACAGTAACAACCTGTACAACAAATGTATAACATTATTTATGATGATCGGTGTATGGCGTAAAAAAATAAAATATTAAAACTGCTGCGGAACTGCATTTTCGCCAAAATAAAAATTTATAGAAATTGAACAATAATGTATTTGTACAAAAAAATGGTACCTACATAAAGTACAACTCGTCACGGAAAAAACAAAATCATATACAACTACGTCGTACAAAAAATAAAACAGTTATGAGCGTCGGAATGCAAAGAGGAAAATATAAAAAAATTGTTATGTCCTCAAGGCCAAAATTGTCCTTGTCCTTAACGGGTTAAATAACTAATAAGACAAATAATAAAAGATAATAATAAAGCCCCAAGGAAAATTGTATGGAGTTATAAAGTTTGTAAATATCTAGACATGGTTGCTTTATTCCATCATAGAAGGCAGGGAGCCAGTCAATGACCTATTATAGTCATCGACCGGGTCCCCACCCTCCACAGCGGGGCCCACAACCAATACAGAACGTCTAATGAAGAGGAAAGGGTACCTCGTACGGAATTAAGACCAAAGAAAGGACAAATCAAGTCTTATCTTGATTATTTGAACCCAGGAGGGGTATCATTTATCAAATATGTATAGGGATAAGGGGATGCAAGACCGCTCGATCGCTGGTATACAGGTCTTTTTTTGTCTATAGTTTATTAACTAGGACGAAACCCTGTGGCATTTGTGCCACAAAACCTTTTGGGTTATTGGATATCCAATTTTTCCTTCTTTAGTTTATACTTGTTACCTATAGGAATAAATTTTGCACTATAATTATACAAAGTAGATTTTAAGATGTCCCATTTATCATTTATACCATTATTTGACATTAGTTCTTCCCAGCCTATATGCTGAATTGCAGCCCTCATCCTGGGGAAATTGGCCTTCTTAACCCCTATTCGCACGAGTAAGTAACTATACGTCGTCGCAGGAGGTTACTTCCCGCACGAGGACGTATAGTTACTGATTTGTTTCCGGTGCACACTGTCGGTCCGAAATCGCTGGGTTTGACGATAGCATGGCAAACGGAAGCCAAACAATGGCCATCGTGTCTGTCATGGATGGATGCCCATCAGGACCCACCTCCGGCTGGTCCTGATAGGCTTCCTGTCAGAGGGACAGGAAGTCACTGTGTCGTTCCCGATGCACACTGTCGGCGACAAGGTGTGCATCGGGAACTGGGAGGTCAGCTGTCCCCAACAGCTGACACTCCAGTGTTGCCGCTGATTTCGGCAATTAACCCGTTAAATGCGGCGCTTGATTCCGATCTCCACATTTAGGGGGTTTGTAGCACATCAGCAGCCCCCATGCAATTGTGGGGGCTGCTGATGCTTGTGATGGCATCTGGAAGCCAGGCAACGGCCTTCGCGTCTGCCATGTATGGAAGCCTATGAGGACCAGCCTCTGGCTGGTCCTTGTAGATTTAGGGTATGTTCACACACAGTGTTTTCAGGCGTAATTCGGGCGTTTTACGCTTCGAATTACGCCTAAAAAAACGCCCCTAGTACGCCTACAAACATCTGCCCATTGCTTGCAATGGGAATTACGATGTTCTGTTCCCACGAGCCTTTATTTTACGCATTGCTGTCAAAATACAGCGCGTAAAATGACGGCTCGTTAAAAGAAGTGCAGGACACTTCTTGGGACGTTTTTGGAGGCATTTTTCATTGACTCCACTGAAAAACAGCTCCTAAAACGGCCATAAAAAACGCTGCGAAAAACGCGAGTTGCTACAAAAACTTCTGAAAATCACGAGCTGTTTTCACCTGAAAACTGCTCCGTATTTACAGACGTTTCTGGCCACTGTGTGTGAACCTACCCTCAGGCTATGTGCACACGACCTATTTTCAGACGAAATTGAGGCGTTATACGCCTCGAATTACGCCAGAAAAGATGGCTCCATTACGCCTGCAAACATCTGCCCATTGCCTGCAATGGGTTTTACGATGTTCTGTTCCCACGAGCCTTTATTTTACGCGTCGCTGTCAAAATACGGCGCGTAAAATGACGGCTCGTCAAAAGAAGTGCAGGACACTTCTTGGGAGGTTTATGGAGCCGTTTTCTCATAGACTCTATTGAAAACAGCTCCAAAAACGGACGTAAAAAACGCAGCAAAAACGCGAGTTGCTAAAAAAACTTCTGAAAATCAGGAGCTGTTTTCCCTTGAAAACAGCTCCGTATTTTCAGACGTATTTTGTTAATCGTGTGAACATACCCTGAGGGTATGTTCACACGCAGAGTCAAAAATGTCTCAAAATACGGAGCTGTTTTCAAGAGAAACTAGCTCCTGATTTTCAGACGTTTTTTGTGCCACTCGCGATTTTCACAGCGTTTTTCGCTGCGTTTTTTACGGCCGTTTTTAGAGCTTTTTTCAATAGAGTCTATGGAAAACGGCTCCAAAAACGTCCCAAGAAGTGTCTTGAAATCAATGGGAGGCATTTTCGGGCGGTTTTTGACAAGTTTTGCAGAGTGGTTTCCGCATCAAAAAACTCATCAAAAAAACTTTGTGTAAACAGGGCCTTCTGCTTCCGATTTTTCAGCCTTTTACAGCCCGAAAAATGGCCGAAAATCGGCCGTGTGAACATACCCTTACTGTCAGAGTGACTGTGACGTCACACTGACAGTTGGAATACGTTACACTACCTAGGCAGTGTAATGTATTCTAGCAGCGATCAGAGCTGCAAAAAAAATATAAAGTGTAAAAAGTAAAAAAAAGTTAATAAAAATGTTTTAGAAAAGTGTAAAAATAAAAGTTTTTGTTTTCCTATAATAAGTCATTTATTGTAGGAAAAAAATTAAAACGTTAAAAAAAGTACACATATTTGGTATCACCGCGTTCGTAACGACCCAAACTATGAACGCCGCAAACAGAAAAAACGGAAAACTATGTCAGCATCACTATGTTTTGGTCACCACCCCTCCCAAGATGTAGAATAAAAAGTGATCAAAAAGTCGCATTTACCCCAAAATAGTACCAATAAAATCTACAACCCGTCCCGCAAAAAACAAACCCTTACACAACTTTTTTGACTAAAAAAAAAAAAAGTTACGGCTCAGAATATGGTGTCTAAGAAAATAAATTATTTTATAGAAACGTAATTTTATTGTGCAAACGCTGCAAAACTTAAAACGTAATTTATTGTGCACGGTGAACGCTGTAAGAAATAAAGAATTTAAAATGCCAAAATCGCAGTTTTTTGGTCACCTTAGCTCTAAAAAAGATGTAATAAAAAGTTATCAGGAAGATGTACAGTATGTACCATGAAATGGGACCAATAAAAGCTACAGCTCGTCCCACCAAAATTAAGCAATTACACTGCTCAATCGACCAAAAAATTAAAAAGTTTTGGATGTTAGAATGTGATGATACAAAACAATTATTTTTTTTTAACAAATAGTGTTTTCTTTGTAAAAGTAGTAAAATATAAAAAAACTATATAAATTTGGCATCACCGTAATCGTATTGAGACGCAGAATAAAACGAAAGTTGTCGTTTTTACCGCACAGTGAAAGACATAAAAACAAAACCCCAAAAACAATGGAGGAATCACAGTTTTTTCGAATTTCAGCCCGCAATTTTTTTTTTCCAGTTTCCCAGCTCACGTTATGGTACTTTAAATGGTGTTAATAGAAACGACAACTCTTCCCGCAAAAAATAAGTCCTCACACCGCTCTATTGACGGAAAAATAAAAAAATTATGGCTCTTGGAACGCGGGGAGTGAAAAACGTAAAATAAAAAAGCAAAAAACGATCAGTCCTGAAAGGGTTAATTAATTTCTAATAAAAAAACATTAATGACCACATATGGAGTATTGACGTAATCGGGAGAAATTGCTTTACAAATGCTAGGGTGCTTTTCTTCTTTTATCCCTTGTGAAAATTAAAAAATTCAACATTTTTAGTGGACAAAAATGTTGATATTAATTTTCACGGCCTAATTCCACTAAGTTCTACAAAAAACCTGTGGGGTCAAAATGCTCATTATACCCCTAGAAAAATTCGTTGAGGGGTGTAGTTTCCAAAATAGATTCTCTTTTGGGGTTTCCATTGTTTTGGTCCCTCCGGGGCGTTGCAAACCCGACATGGCACTAAAAATCAATCCAGCAAAGTCTGCGCTCCAAAATCCAAAAGGTGCTACTTCTCTTCTGAGCCCTGCAGCGGGACCAAACAGCAGCTTATTACCACATATGGAGTATTGCCATAATCGGGAACACTTGCTTTACAAATGTTGGGGTGCTTTTTCTCCTTTATTCCTTGTAAAAATGAAAAAATGCTATGTTTCCACAGAAAAAAAAGGTGATTTTCATCTTCACCGACTAATTCCACTAAATTCTGCAAAAAAAAACCTCTGGGGTCAAAATGATAACTATACCCCTAGAAAAATGCCTTGAGGGGTGTACTTTCCAAAATGGGGTCAGTTTTGGGGGGGGGGGTTTCGACTGTTTAGGTACCACAAAACCTCTTCAAACCTGACATGGTGCCTAAAATATATTCCTAAAAAAATGAGGCCCCAAAATCCACTAGGTGTTCCTTTGCTTCTGAGGCCGGTGCTTCAGTCCATTAGGACACTAGGGCCGCATGTTGCATATTTCTAAAAGCTGTAGAATCTGGGCAATAAATATTGAGTTGCGTTTCTCTGGTAAAACCTTCTGTGTTACAGAATTTATTTTATTACAAATGAATTTTGGCAAAAAAAAAATGAAATTTGTAAATTTCACCTCTACGTTGCCTTAATTCCTGTGAAACGCCTAAAGGGTTACAATACTTTCTGAATGTGGTTTTGAATACTTTGAGGGGTGCAGTTTTCAAAATGGGGTGATTTATAGAGGACTTTCTAATATAGAAGGCCCTCAAAGCCACTTCACAACTAAACAGGTACCTGTAAAAATAGCCTTTTGAAACTTTCTTGAAAATAATGAGAAATTGCTGCTAAAGTTCTAAGCCTTGTAATGTCCTAGAAAAATAAAAGAACGTGAAAAAAACTATGCAAACATAAAGTAGACATATGGGGATGTTAACTAGTAACTATTTTGTGTGGTATTACTATCTATTTTACAAGCAAATACATTTGAATTTAGAAAAATGCTAATTTTTACAAATTTTCGCTAAAATTTGAAGTTTTTCACAAATAAATATTGAATTTATTGATCAAATTTTGTCACTAACATAAATTACAATATGTCATGAGAAAACATTCTCAGAATCGCTTGGATAGGTAAAAGCATTCCAGAGTTATTACCACATAAACTGACACATTTCAGATTTGAAAAAATCATCTGTGTCCACGAGGCCAAAACAGGCTGTGTCCTGAAAGGGTTAAAATTAAGTGTTTTTGCCCTCCCAGCCTGTTTGTTTTTTACAGTATAGGTAAAATGTAGTTATATTGTGATCACTGTTACCGAGGTTTTCACGAACATCGACATTCCCTACAAGCTCTGCATTATTAGAAATGACCAGATCCAACAGAGCTTCACCTCTAGTCGGGTCGGCCACAAACTGGCCCATAAAATTTTCCTGCAACAGGTTGAGAAAATTTTTCCACTTTGCAGTTGAAATTGAACCATGACTAGAGATGAGCGAACTTATGAAAAGTTCGGTTCGGCTGGTTTGCCGAATTTCACAGATAAGTTCGATTCGGACCGAACTAGTTCTGACCGAACCTGTAATTCAAGAAAGCCCCTAAAAATCGTGTATAACACTTTTTAAAATCCCTAGAAGCCCTGTATAACACTCTTAGGTCACCCATGAGTGTATCCAAGTACTTTTGAGCTGTCTTTAAGGCAAAGTTAGTGTCAAAGTTACGCCAACATGTATGGCTATAGGAAAACGGATGGGACACGGTGATAACTAACAGAAACCACTGCACTTGTGCATGTTGTATGCTTAATGCATTGTTAAAAAAGGTACAAAAATTAATCATTTTCATACATATAAGGTGGCAGGGGCGTAGCTAAAGGCTCATGGGCCCCGATGCAAAAATTCTTACTGGGCCCCTCCCCGCAAACTTCTCATGGCGGACGGTCCGCAGCTTTCAGCTGCATCGCTGGGTCTCCTAAGTGACCCAACAATGCAGCACTAGCAGCCGGGGCGTCACTAACGCTGGGTTCACACACCCTATTTACGGACGTAATTCGGGTGTTTTAGCATTGAATTACATCTGAAAATGCGGCTCAAAAGCGTTGGCAAACATCTGCCCATTCATTTGAATGGGTCTTACGATGTTCTGTGCCGACGGTCATTTTTTTTTACGCGCCGCTGTCAAAAGGCGGCGCGTAAAAAAGACGCCCGCGTCAAAGAAGTGCCTGTCATTTCTTCAGACGTAAATGGAGCCGTTTTCCATGGACTCCATAGAAAAACAGCTCCAATTACGTCCGTAATGGACGCAGCGAAAGACGCCTGCACATGCCATTACGGCTGAAATTACGGTGTTGTTTTCTCCTGAACACAGCACCGTAATTTCAGCCGTAACAGACGCTGCCGTGTGAACATACCCTGAGGGCTTAAAATGTCAGGGAAATAGCCCCAATACATATGTGTCCGCCCAAAAAAATGGAGACAGCATAGCATATCTATAGCACTACGACCCTATAAACTATGGATAGGATTAGATACATTGGCTCAGCAGACAGTATCACACATGATAGGATTAGATACAGTGGCTCAGAAGGCAGTATCACACATGATAGGATTAGATACAGTGGCTCAGCAGACAGTACCACACATGATAGGATTAGATACAGTGGCTCAGAAGGCAGTATCACACATGATAGGATTAGATACAGTGGCTCAGCAGACAGTACCACACATGATAGGATTAGATACAGTGGCTCAGCAGACAGTATCACACATGATGGGATTAGATATAGGGCCCAGCAGACAGTATCACACAAGATACGATTAGATACAGGGCCCAGCAGACAGTATCACACATGATTGGATTAGATACACAGCTCAGCAGACAGTATCACACATGATAGGATTAGATACAGGGCCCAGCTCGCTGACATTGCGTCTCCAGCGCTGGACCCAGGATAGGTAAGAATAATAATTTAGCTTCTTTATGTGTTACTGATTACTTGTGTGTGTTTTTTTTACAGGTTCGGTTGTTGGACTTCGGATACGAGGACTTCAATGACGGCGTTTTTTTTATTCTCAATAAAATGGTTAATGAGGGTTGTTTTTTTATTTCAATAAAATATTTTTTCTATGTGCTTGTACTTTTTAGACTTTATTATTACCGCCTTAGGCGGGATTCACACGAACGGGTCGTTCCCGAGCCCGAGTGCCGGCCGGTAAAATCGGCCATTCTGCCCGGCCGGTTTGCATAAAGTTTTGCATCCGTGCCGGGCCGGGCAGATCCGGACAGTGACATCAGCGGCAACTCCTGAAGGGGAATCCCCATGTGTTCGGGGATTCCGCTTCAGGAGTTTCCCCTGATGTCACTGCCCAGATATGGACAGAGACATCAAGCGCTCTGTCCAGGAGCGGAATCCCCGAAAACACGGGGATTCCGCTCCATCAAGGAGCTAAAGTGCGGCTAGCACATAGCAGAGCGGGGAGATACCTCCCCGCTCTGCTATAGTGGCGTCGCTACGGTAGTAGCAGCCGCAGCAGCAGCTGCAGCTGCTAGCGGCGCCATCGAAGGTGTCGCCGGGCCAGGGTGCTTTTCAAGCAGGGGAAGGGAGCCAGCGCAGCGCTCCCTTCCACCTGCTGTACACCCCGGCCCTGCCACACAGTGTACAGCACACAGCCATTCGTCAGAATGGCATCAACTCCTCCTCCTCACATGCACTCTGCGCTGTGAGGAGGAGGAGATAGAGCGCAAGCGCCGGGAAACCCGGCCATCGCTCGGAACACATTCCGGTGATGGCCGTGTAATACCCGGCCCCATAGACTTCTATGGGAGCCGGGCGGCCGGGTACCCGGGCAAAGATAGAGCATGTCCTATTTTTTGACGGCCGGATTTCCCGGCCGTCAAAAAATCGGTCGTGTGAATAGCCCCATTAGGGGTCTATTATTCCTAATGCAGCAGGGTGCCGGCCGATTTATGAACGGCCGGCACCCGGCCGGGAAACCCTGCCGTGTGAATGAGGCCTTAGTAATGGCCGCTGGCTGATTGACAACCTCCATTACTAAGGCGGGGCTTAATGTTAGCAGGTGCAGAGGCTACACTAACCCCCATTATTACCCCGGTACCCACCGCCACCAGGAGTACTGGGAAGAGCCGGGTACGAACCAGTACCCGACCATCTGTAGTGACGGGCAGGCACCGGGGTGGCTGCAGGCTGGTAGTATTAGGCTGGGGAAGGCCAAAAACAGTGGCCCTTCCCACCCTGGTAATGCTGCCTGCTGCTGCTGCTGTGTTGTATCTGGCTGGTTATGAAAATTGGGGGGGACCCCACATCGTTCTTTCCAATAATTATTATTATTTTTTTTTTAAATGACGTGGTGTCCCCCCCATTTTTCATAACCAGCCAGATACAATAAAGCAGCAGCAGCCTAGCATCACCAGGGTAGGAAGGGCCACTGTTTTTGGCCTTTCCCCTCCTGATAATACCAGCCTGCCACCACCCCAGTGGCCGACCATCACTACAGATGGTCAGGTACTGGATCGTACCCGGCTCTTCCCAGCACCCCTGGTGGCGGTGGGTACCGGGGTAATAATGGGGGTTAGTGTTAGCCTCTGCATCGGCTAACACTAAGCCCCGCCTTAGCAGTGGATGCTGTCAATCAGCCGGCGGCCATTACTAAGGCGGTAGTAATATAGTTTAAAAAAAACCACAAAGACATAGAAAAAATATTTTATTGAAATTAAAAAAAAAACACACACAGCCCTCATTAACCATTTTATTGATAATAAAAAAAAAGCTGTCATCAAAGTAGTCCTGGAATCCGACGTAGTCCAACGACCGAACCTGTAAGAAAACACACAAAAAATGATTAGTAACACGTGTGTTAGGCTTAGATACAGGGCCCATGTGTGATACTGTCTGTGGGACCCTGTATCTAAGCCTACCACAACGTAGGCTTAGATACAGGGTCCAGCAGACAGTAATCTTATACAGTATAAGATTACTGTGTGCTGGGGCCCTGTATCTAAACCTACAGTGTGGTAAGCTTATATACAGGGCCCATCAGACAGGATCACACATGGGCCATGTATCTAAGCCTACCATGTGATTGGCTAAGATACAGGGCCCAGCAGACAGGATCACGCATGGGCCATGTATCTAAGCCTACCATGTGATTGGCTTAGATACAGGGCCCATCAGACAGGATCACACATGGGCCATGTATCTAAGCCATGTGATTGGCTTAGATACAGGGCCCAGCAGACAGGATCACGCATGGGCCATATATCTAAGCCTACCATGTGATTGGCTAAGATACAGGGCCCAGCAGACAGGATCACGCATGGGCCATGTATCTAAGCCTACCATGTGATTGGCTTAGATACAGGGCCCATCAGACAGGATCACACATGGGCCATGTATCTAAGCCATGTGATTGGCTTAGATACAGGGCCCAGCAGACAGGATCACGCATGGGCCATGTATCTAAGCCTACCATGTGATTGGCTAAGATACAGGGCCCAGCAGACAGGATCACGCATGGGCCATGTATCTAAGCCTACCATGTGATTGGCTTAGATACAGGGCCCATCAGACAGGATCACACATGGGCCATGTATCTAAGCCATGTGATTGGCTTAGATACAGGGCCCAGCAGACAGGATCACGCATGGGCCATGTATCTAAGCCTACCATGTGATTGGCTTAGATACAGGGCCCAGCAGACAGGATCACACATGGGCCATGTATCTAAGCCTACCATGTGATTGGCTTAGATACACAGCTCAGCAGACAGGATCACACAATCTGTGATCCTGTCTCATGGGCCCCCTAAGCCTGCTACATCGTAGGCATAGGGGTTGTACAGTCCCTAAACATTGATGGCCTATCCTCAGGATAGGCCATCAATAGCTGATGTCTCTCTCGGGACCCGCAAATCAGCTGTTTTGAAGGGGCCGCAGCACTCGTACGAGAGCTGCTTCCCCTTCATTTCACTACTCGCTCACACTGTGAATCGCCGACAAAGATTCACAGTGTGACCGGAATGAAGTGACAGGAATGAAGGGGAGCAGCTCTCGTACGAGTGCTGCGGCCCCTTCAAAACAGCTGATTGGCGGGTCCCGGGAGTCGGACCCCGCCAGTCAGGGCTAACCTTACCTTCCTCTTCGGCCACGGCGGGAGTTCTGTCGTCTCGATGCTGTGCGCGGCGCATAGCGCTGTGACGTCATGCGCTGCGCACACCGCTTGACGTCAGGGCCTCCGCTGCGATCCGGAACCAGGAAGGTAAGTAAAGTATGTTACTATAGTAACAGGGGCCCGCGGCCCGAGTTACTATAGTAACTTTTTATTGATGTGGTGCGGGGGACCGTGGGCCCCCCTGGCTTCGGGGCCCGGTCACAATTGCGACCGCTGCGACCCCTATAGCTACGTCAGTGTAAGGTGGTAAAAGAAGAAGCAATGGCTTTTAACAAGCCCTCAAAAAATTTACCCTTTATGGTGGCAGATGCCTGCCGGGGTTCATCCATACATGGATGTAAAAGCAACAAGCAATGGCTTTTCACAAGCCCTCCAGGCCTGCTTGTAGCAGACGGCAGTGGAGGTGTATTGGTGGTAGTAGAGGTAGCCAACGGACAGCAAGGGTGGTGGTAGTAGTAGTAGCAGCACATTAAAACAGACTGGACAGTCACAGGACAAAGCCCTGTGGTGGGGCAGGCCTGCTTGTAGCAGACGGCACTGGAGGTGTATTGGTGGTAGTAGAGGTAGCCAACGGACAGCAAGGGTGGTGGTGGTAGTAGTAGTAGCAGCACATTAACAGACTGGACAGTCACAGGACAAAGCCCTGTGGTGGGGCAGGCCTGCTTGTAGTAGACGGCACTGGAGGTGTATTGGTGGTAGTAGAGGTAGCCAACGGACAGCAAGGGTGGTGGTGGTAGTAGTAGTAGCAGCACATTAACAGACTGGACAGTCACAGGACAAAGCCCTGTGGTGGGGCTGGCCTCAAGCCTGCTTGTAGCAGACGGCAGTGGAGGTGTATTGGTGGTAGTAGAGGTAGGCAACGGACAGCACGGGTGGTGGTAGTAGTAGTAGTAGTAGTAGCAGCACATTAACAGACTGGACAGTCACAGGACAAAGCCCTGTGGTGGGGCTGACCTCAGGCCTGCTTGTAGCAGACGGCACTGGGGGTGGATTGGTGGTAGTAGAGGTAGCCAACGGACAGCAAGAGTGGTGGTGGTAGTAGTAGCAGCACATTAACAGACTGGACAGTCACAGGACAAAGCCCTGAGGTGGGGCTGGCCTTAGGCCTGCTTGTAGCAGACGGCAGTGCAAGTGTATTGGTGGTAGTAGAGGTAGGCAACGGACAGCACGGGTGGTGGTAGTAGTAGTAGTAGTAGTAGTAGCAGCACATTAACAGACTGGACAGTCACAGACAAAGCCCTGTGGTGGGGCAGGCCTGCTTGTAGCAGACAGCACTGGAGGTGTATTGGTGGTAGTAGAGGTAGCCAACGGACAGCAAGGGTGTTGGTGGTAGTAGTAGTAGCAGCACATTAACAGACTGGACAGTCACAGACAAAGCCCTATGGTGGGGCAGGCCTGCTTGTAGCAGACGGCACTGGAGGTGTATTGGTGGTAGTAGAGGTAGCCAATGGACAGCACGGGTGGTGGTAGTAGTAGTAGTAGTAGCAGCACATTAACAGACTGGACAGTCACAGGACAAAGCCCTGTGGTGGGGCTGGCCTCAGGCCTGCTTGTAGCAGACGGCACTGGCTGTGGATTGGTGGTAGTAGAGGTAGCCAACGGACAGCAAGAGTGGTGGTGGTAGTAGTAGCAGCACATTAACAGACTGGACAGTCACAGGACAAAGCCCTGTGGTGGGGCTGGCCTCAGGCCTGCTTGTAGCAGACGGCAGTGAAAGTGTATTGGTGGTAGTAGAGGTAGGCAACGGACAGCACGGGTGGTGGTAGTAGTAGTAGTAGCAGCACATTAACAGACTGGACAGTCACAGACAAAGCCCTGTGGTGGGGCAGGCCTGCTTGTAGCAGACGGCACTGGAGGTGTATTGGTGGTAGTAGAGGTAGCCAACGGACAGCAAGGGTGGTGGTGGTAGTAGTAGTAGCAGCACATTAACAGACTGGACAGTCACAGACAAAGCCCTGTGGTGGGGCAGGTCTGCTTGTAGCAGACGGCACTGGAGGTGTATTGGTGGTAGTAGAGGTAGCCAATGGACAGCACGGGTGGTGGTAGTAGTAGTAGTAGCAGCACATTAACAGACTGGACAGTCACAGGACAAAGCCCTGTGGTGGGGCAGGCCTGCTTGCTCGATAATAAGCCAATTTTGCCTCCCTCTCGGAAGGCGCAAAAAACTCCCCCATTCTGGCTTTATACCGAGGGTCTAAAAGTGTGGCTATCCAGTACTCATCTCTTTGCTTCATGCTAACAATACGACAGTCAGCGCGCAAGTAACGAAGCATACAGCTCGCCATCCTGGCCAGCGTTTCAGAGGGCCCGCTTGGTTCCATCTCCGCCCCATACTGCCATGGTTGTCCATCATCAAGGTCGTCGTCAGACTCGTCATCAACATCACTGTCATGTTGTGCAGCTGCCTCGTCCACATCCCTTCCTGTGATTCCATCTCCAAATCCAGCTCCCCTTCAGGTCCTGTTTCCTCATCCTCATCCTCCTCCTCCTCAACATCCATAGCCAGATGTGATCCTTCCTCGATCCTTTGCTGAATCATCGCTGTGAGCGTTTGCTCCATAATGAATATCAGCGGCATAACATTGTTCATTCCGCTAGCATCACGGCTCACAAATCGTGTGGCCTCTTCAAAGGGCCTCAAAACGCGACATGTGTCTCTAACCAGCTGCCAGTGCCTGAGCTCGAAATTACACTGGCTCCAAACGCTGCCCGTCTGCTGCATCAGGAAATCATTCACAGCTTTCCGCTGTTCGTACGGACGGTCCAACATGTGCAGGGTGGAATTCCAGCGTGTTGGCACGTCACAAATCAGGCTGTGTTCTGGGAGATTGTTTTGACGCTGCAAGTCCAGGAGGGCGTGCTTAAATGCATACGAACGTCTAAAGCGAACGCAAACCCTCCTGGACATGGCAAGCACACCCTTCAAACCAACATATGACTTTAAGAAGCGTGTTATGACCAGATTGATCACATGTGCCATGCAAGGAGCATGTGTCAGGTGACCTAGACGCAGTGCAGCCACAACGTTCTTCCCGTTATCTGAGACAACATTGCCCAGTGTGAGTTTCAGAGGAGACAGCCAGCGTGTGATTTCCTCCCTGATGCACAGCAGCAGCTCCTGCCCTGTGTGGCTTTTCTCGCACAGGCTCAGCAGGTGTAAGACAGCGTTGTGGCGCTTCACCTTGCACCTATGAAAAGAGGAGGGAGGAGGAGTGGAAGATACGCTGTGTCCTGTCGGGGACGGGAAGACCTCCATTGAGGAGGGCAAGGAGGAGGAGTAGGAGGAGGAGGATGGTAGGCGCCTGGTGTCCGGAGTTGAACCAGAAAGATACAAGCGTGGAGGTGGTAATGCCTGGCATTGCTGCGGTGGTGCATCGGACTGCAAAATATTGACCCAGTGGGCCATGAAAGACATGTACTGTCCCTGCCCATAGTTGCTGCTCCACGTGTCGACGGTGGCATGTACCCTGCTGCACACGGATAATTGCAAGGACTGGCCCACCTTTTCCTCCACGTGCTTGTGCAAGGCAGGGACAGCTGTTTTGGAGAAGTAATGGCGACTAGGTATTCGCCACCTAGGCTGAGCGCATGCCATCAATTGCTTGAAGCCGGCGGAGTCGACCAGGTGGTACGGCAGCGACTGCACCACCAACAACTTAGCCAGGTGTGAATTAAGCCGCACGACAAGTGGATGACTGGGTATATATTGTTGCTTATTGGACAACGATTCCGTAATGTATAACTGACGGGACGTAGGAGGAGCACTAGATGACAGTGATGATGATGACAACGAGATGGTGGATAAGGCCTGGCTACTACTTAGATGACAGGGACTCGGAGCAGCAGTGGCAGAGGGGTCTTCATTAGATGTACATGATGGTGGGGCATGTTGATTGTCCCACATGGCCTTGTGATGCCGCTCCATGTGTTTACGTAGAGCGGTAGTTCCTACATTGCTGCCCTGCCCACGCCTTACTTTCTGCTTGCAGATACGGCACTGTGCCATGTTTTCGTCCTCCGGGAAGGTACAGAAAAATTGCCACACGGCAGAGTACCGTAAAAAGGTAGTACCACGTCCACCACCACCACCCGAACTTGCCCCTTGTCTGGCAGGCTTTTTTCGGGAGCCTACACCAGTAGCAGCAGTGTCGCCGTCACCGGCTCCTGAGCTGACCCTACCGCTGCAACGTTTTGCAGATTGACTTCTGCCCCTACCTCGGCTTGGCTGTTTATCACTGCCAGTGCCGCCACTACTACCCTCCTCCTCTGACGCCGTCATCACCTCGTCACCTGGTTCCCACATCCTTTCTAAAACAACATCATCATAGCCCTCCTCATCATCCCCGACACACCTGTCACTGTGTTGTGAATGTGATGTGACATCATGGCGGGCTCCATGCCCCCCCTCATTACTGCGTCTGCCACCACGGCTACCACCAACACCCCCACTACCACAGCTATGCGTCTCGGACACCGCTTCCACCACCGCCGCAACACACTCCGTTGGCTGACTCGCGTAAAACAAATCATCATCACTATGTTGTTCAGTAATATCTTCCTTCGCACGCGAGGAGATGTCTCTTAGGACTCTCAGGAAAGATGGCTTCCCGCTAGGAAGGGGGAGTGAAGACATAGATGATGGAATGGAAACGTTAGAAATACCCATATTACTACTGTCACTGTGCCAAGGAACTGTAGAGGATCTGGAATCCAACGAGACCTGGCTTGAAGCCAGATCGTCAGAGTCTTCCTGCTGAGATGACCGCGAGCCAGCCAACCAGTCCACCATGGCCGTATTGTCTAAAGTAACCCGCCCACCGGAGCAGATAGACAAGTCTGGCTTGCTGATACTGCTACTACTACCAGCAGGCACATGGCTGCTGCTACTAGTGGAACTGGGCACATGTCTTGTGCCACAAATGCTGGTACTGGGTCTGGCACCAACAGATCCAACATTTGGACTGGAAGAGGACATGGCATAGGTGTTTTTTCCTCTACCCCGTCCTTTCACAACCTTTTTTTTACCAGACATTTTACTGCTGGAGTGCAGCAAGTGAATCAAAACCCCAGAGATGAGCCCCTTCTAAAAGCGTATTCACACACTGGCTTGGCAAATGGCAATGAATGAGAATTTCTATCAGCCACTGTGCACTGACTCAGGGAATGCTGGCCGTGGGCGTTGTAGTACTACAAAGGCTGCCTCAGCTGCCTGTATTGCAAGTTGGATGCAACGGGGATGAGCCCCTTCTAAAAGCGTATTCACACACTGGCTTGGTAAATGGCAATGAATGAGAATTTCTATCAGCCACTGTGCACTGACTCAGGGAATGCTGGCCCTGGGCGTTGTAGTACTACAAAGGCTGCCTCAGCTGCCTGTATTGCAAGTTGGATGCAACGGGGATAAGCCCCTTCTAAAAGCGTATTCACACACTGGCTTGGCAAATGGCAATGAATGAGAATTTCTATCAGCCACTGTGCACTGACTCAGGGAATGCTGGCCGTGGGCGTTGTAGTACTACAAAGGCTGCCTCAGCTGCCTGTATTGCAAGTTGGATGCAACGGGGATGAGCCCCTTCTAAAAGCGTATTCACACACTGGCTTGGCAAATAGCAATGAATGAGAATTTCTATCAGCCACTGTGCACTGACTCAGGGAATGCTGGGCGTTGTAGTACTACAAAGGCTGCCTCAGCTGCCTGTATTGCAAGTTGGATGCAACGGGGATGAGCCCCTTCTAAAAGCGTATTCACACACTGGCTTGGCAAATGGCAATGAATGAGAATTTCTATCAGCCACTGTGCACTGACTCAGGGAATGCTGGCCGTGGGCGTTGTAGTACTACAAAGGCTGCCTCAGCTGCCTGTATTGCAAGTTGGATGCAACGGGGATGAGCCCCTTCTAAAAGCGTATTCACACACTGGCTTGGCAAATGGCAATGAATGAGAATTTCTATCAGCCACTGTGCACTGACTCAGGGAATGCTGGGCGTTGTAGTACTACAAAGGCTGCCTCAGCTGCCTGTATTGCAAGTTGGATGCAACGGGGATGAGCCCCTTCTAAAAGCGTATTCACACACTGGCTTGGCAAATAGCAATGAATGAGAATTTCTATCAGCCACTGTGCACTGACTCAGGGAATGCTGGGCGTTGTAGTACTACAAAGGCTGCCTCAGCTGCCTGTATTGCAAGTTGGATGCAACGGGGATGAGCCCCTTCTAAAAGCGTATTCACACACTGGCTTGGCAAATAGCAATGAATGAGAATTTCTATCAGCCACTGTACACTGACTCAGGGAATGCTGGGCGTTGTAGTACTACAAAGGTTGCCTCAGCTGCCTGTATTGCAAGTTGGATGCAACATGGATGAGCCCCTTCTAAAAGCGTATTCACACACTGGCTTGGTAAATGGCAATGAATGAGAATTTCTATCAGCCACTCTGCACTGACTCAGGGAATGCTGGCCCTGGGCGTTGTAGTACTACAAAGGCTGCCTCAGCTGCCTGTATTGCAACTTGGATGCAACGGGGATGAGCCCCTTCTAAAAGCGTATTCACACACTGGCTTGGCAAATGGCAATGAATGAGAATTTCTATCAGCCACTGTGCACTGACTCAGGGAATGCTGGCCGTGGGCGTTGTAGTACTACAAAGGCTGCCTCAGCTGCCTGTATTGCAAGTTGGATGCAACGGGGATGAGCCCCTTCTAAAAGCGTATTCACACACTGGCTTGGCAAATGGCAATGAATGAGAATTTCTATCAGCCACTGTGCACTGACTCAGGGAATGCTGGGCATTGTAGTACTACAAAGGCTGCCTCAGCTGCCTGTATTGCATGTTGGATGCAACGGGGATGAGCCCCTTCTAAAAGCGTATTCACACACTGGCTTGGCAAATAGCAATGAATGAGAATTTCTATCAGCCACTGTGCACTGACTCAGGGAATGCTGGGCGTTGTAGTACTACAAAGGCTGCCTCAGCTGCCTGTATTGCAAGTTGGATGCAACGGGGATGAGCCCCTTCTAAAAGCGTATTCACACACTGGCTTGGCAAATAGCAATGAATGAGAATTTCTATCAGCCACTGTACACTGACTCAGGGAATGCTGGGCGTTGTAGTACTACAAAGGCTGCCTCAGCTGCCTGTATTGCAAGTTGGATGCAACAGGGATGAGCACCTTCTAAAAGCGTATTCACACACTGGCTTGGCAAATGGCAATGAATGAGAATTTCTATCAGCCACTGTGCACTGACTCAGGGAATGCTGGGCGTTGTAGTACTACAAAGCCTGCCTGTATTGCAAGTTGGATGCAACGGGGATGAGCCCCTTATAAAAGCGTATTCACACACTGGCTGAGTAGTGAGTAGTGGATGAGCCCCTTCGATTGCTGGATTCCTGCCTTTTAGATTCCTAAAGCTTTCCCTTACTGCACAGAGATGCTATCCCTACAGCTCCTGTCTCTAAAATGGCCACTGAGCTCTGTGCATAGACTTTTATTGCAGGCTTGAGCCCGCCCCTATGCTGCCTCCCGATTGGCTGGGAGAGCCGTTTGCAAGGCATTATGGGGTAGCCCGATGTCAGGTGATATTGTGAAATCCTCCATTCTACATCTAACATGTGGCAGGCGCCAAAATGCAGCCGGGTTCGGTCAAAACGGGTTCGGCCGAACCCGGTGAAGTTCGGATTCGCTGCGAACCGAACTTTTCCCGATGTTCGGACCGAAACCGGGTTCGGTTGTCCCGGTTCGCTCATCTCTAACCATGACACCAATTAATGTCTGGGTAATTAAAATCTCCCATTATCACTACAGTACCCCCTGTGCTGCCTGCTCCATCTGTTTATATAGCTGACCTTCGATCTCCTTAGTTATATTCGGGGTTCTATAGATGACTCCAAAAGTAGTTTTTTCAGTGTTTACCTCCCTTTGTAATTCCACCCACAAGGTTTCAACCTCCTCACAATTCAAGGTTTCAACCTCCTCACCCACTATTGTCTCTTTCACACTCACCTTCATATCACTTCTCACATACAGACATACACCACCGCCTTTCCGATTTGCCCTGTCTTTCCGAAACAGTGTAAAACCCTGTCGATTTACAGCCCAGTCATGAGAAGAGTCTAGCCATGTTTCAGCAACACCAACTATATCTATATGTTCCTCCAGTACCAAGGCCTCCAGCTTCCTCATTTTGCTTGCTGGACTTCTTTCATATGTGAACATATACTTTAACTTGCATTTCAAATCGGCAAGTTTGGTATCAGAAATGTGGATATTTAACATTATTTTGGCATTTTTATTTTCATTGCTGTTTTGTAACAAAATTATCTCCTTATCCTTTTCCCACAGTCTATTTCTCCCCCCACCAATATAGTCTGACCCCCTCTCTAACCTAACTACACATTTATTTTCTACATTGACCTCCCTCCTCGGCCCTAGTTTAAATACTCCACCACCCCAGCTAGAATTCTCTCCCCCAGCACACCGGACCCCCTTCCATTTAGGTGCAAATCATCTGCAGAATACAGTTTGTACCCCAATGAAAAGTCAGCCCAGTGCTCTAAGAACCCAAAGCCTTCTCCTCTACACCAAGACTTCAGCCATGCATTTAACTCCTCGAGCTCCCGCTATCTTTCCTGTGATGCGCATGGCACAAGCAGTGTTCCCGAGAATACTACCTTGGAGGTCCTTCTCTTCAGCTTGTAGCCTAGTTCTTTAAAATTATTCTTAAGGCTCCCCCACATACAATTTATTCTGTCATTGGTTCCCACATGGACCACGACAGCAGGCTCATCACCAGCCCCTCCCAGTAATTTATCCACCCGTTCCACCACATGCCGAACCCTGGCACCAGGGAGACAGCAAACCATTCGGTTGAGGCTGTCTTGGCAACAAATTATTCTATCCATCTTCCTGATTATAGAATCCCCTACAACTACTAATTGTCTTGCCTTACTTTCATTAAAATCTCGCCGACTACTATCTGGGCTGTTCTCCCGGCTGTTAGGGAGATTAATATCCAAAAGGGCTGCCATTTCTAAGACCGACACCCTCGCATCATCACCCAACTTGGCAATTTTGCTTGTAATAAGAGAAACAGGATTGGCCTTCCTTTTCTTGGACCCCTTTCTACTGCCCTTAACTACATTAACCCAGCCACTTGCCTGGTCCTGCTGACCCATTTCTTCACCCTCCAGGTTTACCCCACTAACTGCTTGCTCAGTGAGCAGCATGCTCCGCTCAAGATTGTCTATTGCCCTCAGTGTTGCATTTTGCTCCTCCAGATCTCTAATGCGAGCTTTCAAGTGAACAACAAGCTCACATATGCCACAGCGGTATTCACCATGGAACTCCGGCTCCAGTCGTGCATACATATGGCAAACTGTGCACTGAAGAAAACCTCCAATCTTGCTATTCATTATCCCAGTTACAAAACAGTGAACAATTTAAAAAGTAAAGAAGAGTACTTACAGGAATTTTAACTTCTCTTTTTAACTCCTGTTTAATAATTTCACTTGATCATAAACCACGTAATCCAGCTAGCCCAAAACAAAACAAGCTCAGAGTGAGTCCTGCAGGCAAATTTATATCACCTGGGAGCAATTAACCCCTCCCACTAGTTAGCTGCTCAGCAGGAAAGAAGCTGAGAAGGTAAAAAAGGTTTTTAAATTGTGTCAGTTTTTCTAGCTTCTATTTGCAAGCACTCAATTCATATATCACACACAGTATCACACACAGTTCACACACACAGGAACACACAGGAACACAGCAACCCCACCCAGTTCATTAACTCCACTTGATCACAAACCACTTAATCCAGCAAGCCCAAAACATAGCAAGCTCAGAGTGAGTCCTGCAGGAAAATTTATATCACCTGGGAGCAATTAACCATTCCCCCTATTTAGCTGCACAGCAGGAAAGAAGCTGAGAAGGTAAAAAAGGTTTTCAAATTGTGTCAGTTGTTCTAGCTTCTATTTGTAAGCACTCAATTCATTTATCACACACAGTAACACCAACCCAATCCGGTTTAATAACTCCACTTGATCCCAAACCACTTAATCCAGCAAGCCCAAAACAGAGAAAGGTTTGCTACCTCTGAATCTAAACAAGAGTGCTCTAATTCACTGACAGCAAACAAATATCTTGAAAATGGTTAAGGAATTGAAACACATCTATAAGACATTTATTGCATCTCCTGTGGATATGCCATAGATGTATGAGACGGGAATAACTCTATGCATTATTTACATAAAACCAGAAAATCTCTTTAACCCCTTCAGGACCCAGCCTGTTTTGGCCTTCAGGACACAGCCGATTTTTTCAAATCTGACATGTGTTACTTTATGTGGTAATAACGTTGGAATGCTTTTACCTATCCAAGCGATTCTGAGTTTATTTTCTCGAGACACATTGGACTTTATGTTAGTGAAAAAATTTTGTCGATAATTTTGGTATTTCTTTCTGAAAAACACCACAATTTAGAAAAAATGTGCAAAAATTAGCATTTTTCTAAATTGAAACGTATCTGCTTGTAAAACAGATAGTAATACCACACAAAATAGTTACTAGTTAACATTTCTCATATGTTTACTTTATGTTTGCATTGTTTTTTGAACGTCCTTTTATTTTTCTAGGACGTTATAAGGCTTACAACTTTAGCAGCAATTTCTCATATTTTAAAGGAAATTTCAAAAGGCCATTTTTTCAGGGACCAGTTCAGTTCTGAGGTGGCTTTGAGGGCCTTATATATTAGAAAATCCCCAGAAGTCACCCCATTTTGAAAACTGCACCCCTCAAGGTATTTGAATCAGCATTCACAAAGTGTTTTAACCCTTTAGGCGTTTCACAGGAATTAAAGCAATATAGAGGTGACATTTAAAAATTGTGTTTTTTTTGCCGAAATTCATTTCTAATAAATTTTTTTTTCTGAAACCAGGGGTGTAGCAAGGGGGGGGGGGGGCAGGCAGGGCATGTGCCCCGGGCGCAGCTCAGAGGGGGGCGCCAGCGCCACCTCCTCCTGCACTATAATTGTACCTGTGGAGCACCATATACATGGGTGGGCTATAGCTACAGGAAGCCCACCCCTGTATATAGCCCCCTTGTACATATAGTCAACCCCTGTATATAGTGCTCCACAGATAGCCCACCCTTGTATATAGTATATACAGGGGTGGGCTATCTGAGGAGCTCTATATACAGGGGTGGACTATCTAGTTGAGCACTATATACAGGGGTGGACTATATGTACAAGGGGCTATATACAGGGGTGGGCTATATGTGAAGCACTATATACAGGGGTGGGCTATATGTGGAGCACTATATACAGGGGTGGGCTATCTGTGAAACACTATATACAGGGGTGGACTATATGTGGAGCACTATATACAGGGGTGGACTATATGTGGAGCATTATATACAGGGGTGGGCTATATCTACAGGGGGGCTATATACATGGGTGGGCTATATCTACAGGGGGGCTATATACAGGGGTGGGCTATCTGTAGAGCACTATATACAGGGTGGGCTATATCTACAGGGGGCTATATACAGGGTTGGGCTATACATGGAGCACTATATACAGGGCTGGGCTATATCTAAAGGGGGCTATATACAGGGGTGGGCTATCTGTAGAGAACTATAGGGGGAGTTATTTGTGGGACACTATATACAGGGGTGGGCTATATGGGGGCACTATCTACAGGGGGCTCTATGGCAGACACTATCTACAGGGGTCACGGTGTGTGTGGGACACGGTGTATGGCGCTATTATAATTAGAGGTGCAGTGTAAGGCGCTATTATATTTAGGGGCGTAGTGTGTGGTATAATGATAACTTTATATTTATTTATAGGTGCAGAAATGTTGGTAAAGTGAGAAGCTGAAAACATGAGCGGCAAACTGCAGAAATGGGCTTTGACCGGGAGAAGTCATCATAGAGGTCTGGACCGGATGGAGAAAAAGAACTAGAATCTGAGACGTCACCAGTGAGTCACTTAATGTAAATGTTTATTCTGCCTCTAATCAGTAATGTAGTCACTGTATGATCTGCAGTGGTATGATTATGATTTATTTTTTGTGAAACAGCATCTCCTAGCATATCCTTACAATTGTTCGGGCCATGCTGGGAGCTGTAGTTTTACGCCGTACACACCTATACGGAAGGGGTTGCACTAAATTGAGCTGTATTTGTGCTGGTGTTGTATTTATGCACTGAGCTTGGTTCTGGTGTTGTATATAGAACCATATTGCTTGTAAAATGTACAAATGTGTTACATAAAAAGCAATGACACGTCGATTGGTAGAGAAAACAAACACGGCGAGGGGGAAGGAGATGTCGGGAAAGAGGTTGGGGGGGGGGGGCGCCAAACTGAATCTTTGCCCCGGGTGCTGGAGAACCTAGCTACGCCTCTGCTGTATCACAGAAGGTTTTACCAGAGAAATGCAACTCAATATTTATTGCCCAGATTCTGCAGTTTTTAGAAATATCCCACATGTGGCCCTAGTGCGGTAATGGACTGAAACACCGGCCTCAGAAGCAAAGGAGCGCCCAGTGGATTTTGGGCCTCCTTTTTTTTAGAATATATTTTAGGCACCTTGTCAGGTTTGAAGAGGTCTTGTGGTGCCAAAACAGTGGAAACACCACAAAAGTTACCCCATTTTGGAAACTACACCCCTCAAGGAATTTATATAGGTGTATAGTTAACATTTTGACCACACAGGTTTTTCGCTACATTTATTAGAATTAGTCTGTAAAAATGAAAATCTACTTTTTTTCTGAAAAAACATAGAAATTTTTAATAGTTACAAGAAATAATAAAGAACATGCACCCCAGCATTTGTAAAGCAATGTCTCCCGATTACGGCAATATCCCATATGTGGTAATAAACTGTTGATTGGATCCACAGCAGGGCTCAGAATGGAAGGAGCGCCATTTGGATTTTGGAGCACGGATTTTGCTGGATTGGTTTTCGGTTCCATGTCGCGTTTGCAACACCCTGGAGGGACCAAAACAGGGGAAACACTCCAAAAGTGACCCCATTTTGGAAACTACACCTATCAAGGAATTTATCTTGGGGTAAAGTTAGCATTTGGACCACACAGGTTTTTTGCAGAATTTAGTGGAATTAGGCAGTGAAAATGAAATTATTTAAGTTTTTTACGGTGTTCACCGTGCGAGTTAAATAATGGTATATTGTAATAGTTCGGCCTTTTACGGACGTAGCGATACCAATTTTGTTTATTTTTTTACATTACTTTAGAAGAAAAATGGGAAAAGTTTTGTTTTTTTAACTTTAAACTTTTTTCTTTCTCACTACTAATAACTTTAATTCTTCGACACATTTTATTAGTCCCCTTAGGGGACTTGTACCAGCGATCATTGGATCGCTGGTACAATATACTGCAATACTAATGTATTGCAGTATATTGTTATTTTTACAGGCTTCTGTAACCGCACGATCGTTGTTCCTGTCCGCTAGTCCTGGGTGTCAGCTGTAATACACAGCTGACACCTGCAGCGTATGGAGCGGGCTCAGCACGTGAGCCCGCTCCATACATCAACCCCCGCACCATGACGTGCAATTAGGTCATAGTGCGCAAAGGTGTTAATGCACAGCGGATGGTGTGAATATTGCAATTATCCACTGATATGCCATTTTAGTGCATAATATGTTGTGCCCAGTTTGTGCCACTGAAGACAAATACCTCATAAAACGTTAAACGGGTTCTCCTGGGTAAGTTGATGCCATATATGTGGACGCAACCTGCTGTTTGGACACACTGCAGGGCTCAGAAGGGAGGGACGCCATTTTGCTTTTGGAGCGCAGATTTTGCTTGGTAGTTTTTCTGTTTTGGGTTTCGCTGGTATTTTAGTTTATAATGTGGGGGCATATGTAATCTGTGCGGAGAACATCAGGGCATAATAAGATGGTATAAAAATGTGGTAAATAAATAATAATTCATAGATGTGTGGCCGGTGCCGCACTGATAAATGGTGTCGGATGTTATCCGCTTTTAGAAAACACTGCAGATTTTGCATTGCCATATTCTGAGAGCCAGAACTTCTTTATTATTTCACCACCGGAGCTGCGTGAGGGCTTATTTGTTGCGGGACAATCTGTAGTTTTCATTGGTACCATTTTGGGGTACATGCGATTTTTCTGATCACTTTCTATTACATTTTTTTGCAAGCCAGGTGACCAAAAACAAGCAATGTTTTTTAGTTTATTTTTTGCGGCGTTCACCGTGCACTATAAATGACAATTTTACTTTATTCTGCGGGTCGATACGATTACGGCGATACCATATGTATATAGTTTTTTTTTATGTTTTGCAGCGTTTGCGCAATAAAATCACTTTTTTATAAAATAATTTATTTTCTGTGTCACCATATTCTGAGAGCCGTAACTTTTTTATTTTTCAGTCAAAAAAGCTGTTTAAGGGCTTGTTTTTTGCGGGACGGGTTGTAGTTTTTATCGGTACTGTTTTCGGGTACATGTGACTTTTTGATCACTTTTTATTCTCTATTTTGGGAGGGGTGGTGTCCAAAAAATAGCGATTCTGGTGTAGTTTTCTATTGATTTTTTTTTGGGGTGTTCATCGTGCGGGGAAAAATAACACTACAGTTTTATAGTTGGGGTCGTTGCAAACGGTGTGATACCAGATATGTGCACTTTTTTTAACGTGTTAAATTTTTTCCTATAATGAAAGTCTTATTATAGGAAAAAAATGCAGTGTTTGTTTATATAACTTATAACTTTTTATTTTTACACTTTTTCAAAACATTTTTAGTACTTTTTTTTATTTTTTCACTTGTCCCACTAGGGGACACTTAGACTTGCAGCTCTGATCGCTACTGGAATACATTATACTACCTACGTAGTGTAATGCATTCCAACTGTCATTGTGACGTGACAGTCGCACTGACAGGAAGCCTCAGAGGACCGGCCGGAGGCTGCTCCTCCGAGGCTTCCATACATGGCAACCCGGAGGTCATTGTCCGACCTCCGATTGCCACGACAAGCATCGGCAGCTCCCACAATCACTTTGTGGGGGCTGCCGATGTGCTTCAATCCCCTTAAATGTGGCGAATGCAATCGTCGCCGCATTTATGGGGTTAATTGCCGAAATCAGCGGCAATGGTCCACTGAACGGCAAGGCTGGAGTGTCAGCTGTCGGGGACAGCTGACCTCCTGGTTCCCGGACACTGTCCGTTAGGACAGTGTGCGCCGGGAACTACTCCGCAACTGTACGCCCTGATGCGGGAAGAAACCCCTCTGCAGGACGTACTATTGCGGAGCAGCACGTGAAGAGGTTGAAGGGGTTTTCCCATCAGAGACATTTATGACATATCCACAGGATATGTCAATAATGTCAGATAGATGCAGGTCCCACCTCTGGGACCCGCACCTATCTCTAGAACGGGGCCCCCTAAACCCCGTTCTACCTTTTTCTGCTTCCTCTGCCTCCCCGGTCACTTCCTGACTATATGGTCGGGAGTTACAAGAACAGCATAGCTGAGCTGAGCTATGCTGTTTCCTAAGTCATGGTCGGAATTCATCTGCTTCTGCGCAACACAGAGAGGCAGAACAGGGTTTAGGGGAACTCGTTCTAAAGGTGGGACCCGCATCTATCTGACATTTATGACATATCCTGTGGATATGTCATAAATGTCTCACATGGGAAAACCCCTTCAGACTTGATTTTAGACAAGGGAATAAAGAACATTATTGCAGTAGGTTTATTACAATATAATCATCCGGTCCCACATAAATGTTAAACATGAATGTGACTGGTAATCATAAACTAACAAAAACTTCCTAGATGTGCAATCAAATCTTCATCATAACTGTCATCAGTGCTGCAAATGGGAAGCGTTGAAGTAGAGAATCAGAACAGCTGGTTGGAGGGGAAGTTTAAGTCTGACTTGTGTCACCACTTCCTATTACTCTCCTTCTGCTTTTGTTCACAATGTAATCTACAAATTTCCTCTTCTGACAGAGACAACAGAAGACCCGGCGTGGCGTGCTAAGACAGTGCGACAGGTGAGAGGCAGGAGTAGTATGGGACTGTAAAATTGTCTGATTCGAGGTGGGACCAGGGGTATACCATTTGCAGGACATAACGTTGATCCATGAATACTGTATTGTCTCTGACATTTTAGAAAACCGATGATGTGTGTAAACTGTGCGTGATGTGTTAGGGTATGTTCACACGCTAGACTAAAAACGGCTGTAAAATACAGAGCTGTTTTCAAGGGAAAACAGCCCCTGTATTTCAGCCGTTTTTTATGCTTCAAGCGTTTTTTTATGGCCGTTTTTGGAGCTGTATGTCTATTGAGACAATGAAAAACATCTCCAAAAACGTCTCAAGTAGTAACATGCACTTCTTTTGTACGGGGCGGTTTTTTTCCGAGCCGGGTTTACAAACGGCCGCGTAAAAAAAGCCCCGTGGGAACGAAACGCAGTTTTTCCCCATTGAAATCAATGGGCAGATGTTTGGAGGCATTCAGCCTCCGTATCTTTTGACATTTTTCGTGGCGTTTACGGCCCAAAAAACGTCTGAAAATAAGCTGTGTGAACATACCCTAACAGCTATGTGCAGGGTTCATTCCTGTGAAGTAAGAAAAAGATTACAGGTTGGCTTCCTGATGCATTGCTATATGAATGCAGCAATACATGTAAATCTGACATTTCAGACACATTCGTACATGTTGATTTTCACTCAGATTATCATATTGATAATTGCGGCGTGTAAATGACTCAAAAAAAAAAGTTAATTCCGAAATCTTTGAATTATCTCCCATTCAAACATAGAAGATTACGTGTAAAAAGAAGTCTTAGTCTCATGTACACGACCGTAGTGGTTTTGAGGGTCTTTTGTTGTGCATCCGTGTGTCATCAGGATTCCCGGATCCACAACAAAATATGATGTCAAAGCTTGTGTAGCCGCAACATATCCGGACAGTAAAATGACTGGATTTATTGTGCATTAGGCATTACTAAACAGAGCAATAATGAGATAAACAGGCCTTTAAATGTTCTTAATGTTTGATAAATATAAGAAGTTTTGCCATGTCAGACATTTTTTGCATATTCACAACATGTTATAAATGTCTTATGGATTGGGTTCCTAGTAAGCCTGCTCAGTTCTTTTTGTAAATCCTATATACTTGAATCCCAACAGCTGCACACTTGCAAATCTGATTCCAGGCCTTTAGAGTAAGGGCATGACCAGACGTGGTGGAATTGCTCTGGAATTCCGCTGCGGACAGTCCGCAGCGGAAATACGCCGTGTACACGTTTCTCCATTGCTTTCCACAGCTTTTTAGTTGAGTTCGTTTACACGTTGCGGACAATTCCGCTGCGGAGCATAGGCTGCGGTGCGGAATTTGGTGTCCGCAGCATACACTGACTGTTGCGGACCTGTAGCGGACTTGTTGCGGACTCATTGCGGAATTTCTCCATTGACTTCAATGGAGAGTCAAAATTCTGCAATGAAGTCCGCAGATGTTATGTGTGCTGCGGAGAATATTGGTTTTACTAACATGATAGTTCTTCATTCTGGCTGGACCTATGTATTTCTAGGTCTACAGCCAGACTGAGGAAGTCAATGAGGCTCCCATAATTACGGGTGACTACGTGTGTGCACCCGTAATTACGGGAGCGTTGCTAGGCGACGTCAGTAAATAGTCACTGTCCAGGGTGCTGAAAGAGTTAAACGATCGGCAGTAACTGTTTCAGCACCCTGGACAGTGACTTCCGATCACTAGATACATCAACCTGTAAAAAAAATAGAAGTTCCTACTTACCGAGAACTCCCTGCTTCTTCCTACAGTCCGGCCTCCCGGGATGACGTTTCAGTCCAAGTGACGGCTGCAGCCAATCACAGGCTGCAGCGGGGTCACATGGACTGCCGCGTCATCCAGGGAGGTTGGGCTGGATGTCGAAAGAGGGACGCGTCTCCAAGGCAACGGCCGGGTAAGTATGAATTTATTTTTCTTTTACTAGGGAAAGGGCTGTCCCTTCTCTCTATCCTGCACTGATAGAGAGAAGGGAAACCCTCTTCCCCTCAATACGCAACGGCTAGTCCGCATCAATTTAATGCCCATTTTAGGCAAAGCCGCAACAGAATCTGCAACGCAGATTATGTGCGGCATTAACGCGGACAGTGTATGCAGAACTCCGCCACGTCTGGGCATACCCCCAGGCTTGGTTCACACGAGCATGTTACGTCCGTAAAGGACGGAACGTATTTCGGCCGCAAGTCGAACACACTGCAGGGAGCCGGGCTCCTAGCATCATAGTTATGTATGACGCTAGGAGTCCCTGCCTCGCTGCAGGACAACTGTCCCGTACTGTAATCATGTTGTCAGTACGGGACAGTAGTTCCACGGAGAGGCAGGGACTCCTAGCGAGCGTCGTACATAAGTATGATGCTAGGAGCCCGGCTCCCTGCATTGTGTTCGGTCGAAATACGTTCCGTCCTTTACAGACGTAACATGCTAGTGTGAACCCAGCCTAAGTTGACACTGGTTGGATTTGCTGTGGAAAGTTGTGCAGCAAATTCGACCCAGATTCCACAGAGAATTCTAGCCGAAAGTCCACTATGTTTGAACGTAACCTTTAAGAGGTTTTACATATCTAACATTAAATAAGGGCTTCATTTACCAAAACTGTTAAACCGGCTATGTTGCCCACAGCAACCAATCATCTTTCAGCATTCAGTTTTCAATAGCAGTTTAAAAATAAAAGCTGAGTGCTGATTGGTTGCTTTAGGCAGCAAGGCTAGTGTGTCTTTTAGACAGTCTTGATAAAATGAGTCTCTTAAAAAATTTGAAACCGGTACATAGAAGAGAGAGGGGCCCATAGAAAGGATCAAACTAGCTCTCCCCCATTCAAGTGCTTAGTGTTTGTTTCCTCAGGACCTTTCAATGATCCTTGGACCAATCCCTGACCCCTTGCTTGCTAGTTCAATTGAAGAGAGAAGTCCTGCACAGGTTCTCAACACCAAAGGCAATGAGACCAACCAGGACTGGGTCCCCTCTGTCCAAGGATCCCATTTGCCTTACACATACCCACTCATAGAGCTGCCTCTCGTCTTGTACACATTATTTAACAGCTAGTATTGAGTACTAAGAAAACATTTTAAAACTATGAGGTGCCTTTAAAATACAATTGGAAAGTAATTGATGTTCTTACAGCTCAAAGCTATGCTCAGCGGGGTTCGCGCACTTCTTGACTTGTGAACCAAGACATAAATATTTACTTGTGGTTACAGTATATATATACACATATATATATATATATATATATATATATATATATATACAGTATATGTTGCTAATGTTTTAGCCAATCTCAAGTGTTTTTATCAATTATACAGGGTAGACACATCTGCAGTCGTTCAAATACTACCTGATCATGTCTCTTCCTCGCCAGCTAAGGGATGAAAGGTAAGTGATGTATATGAGAACTTAATGAAAAAATACAGCTTAAGGACACAGACAATATTGGCCTTGAGGGTGCAGGGAATGTTTTCATTTTACCTCACTTCACTCTGACAGCCATAACTTTTTTACTTTTCAATTTCCATACAAATATGAGGGCTTATTTTTTGCGAAACGATTTGCATCATTTAATAGCATTTTTTTTTTGGAGTACATATATCTTAGCGTTTAACTTTTATACAATTTTTGGTGTGGTAATGCAAAAAAAGACATACATTTTGCCTTTTATTTTACGCTGTTTACTGTGCAGTATCAATAATGTGTTAACTTTTTTCTGTTGGACATTGCGGCTATGGGGATACCAAATATGTATTTGGTATTTTTATGTTTAATCACTTTTATTCAATAAAGGTTATTTTTATGGAAAATAATGTGTTTTTCCTTTTTTATTCTCTTTTTTCTTTTATATGTTTTTATGTTTTAATCAACTGCATTCAAGTTTTTTGTCCCACTAGGGGACCTTCACTTATTAATTTAACTTTTTAACACATAATGCATTGGTCTTTAATAAACTGCCAGGCACCTCTGCCACGGGAGGATGGCTGTTAATGACATGTACTGTGCCTACATCATCACTATGCTATACATTTACAGTGCTGGTCCTTAACAATAGGCCTTCATAAATATTCAGCACATGGCGTCAAGGGGGTCAAGGGCTATTGTCACCTTTGCAACCATCTTTCATTATTGCTCCAATGCATCTAAAATAAACAATGAAGCAACTTTACAAATAATAATTTTGATTAAAAAACTACAATTTCTTTATCTGCAGTTCCTATTCAGACCAATGTGTCTCCATGGTTACAGACTACAAAAAAACAACCTTGTGTAGTTTGAGCCCGCAGTCACACTCCATTCCGTCTATCCCCTATGTATTTTTAACATACATTTGCATGGTGATACTAAACAGGGTTAGTTTCTAGTCTGTAACCATAGAGACTAATAGATTTGCATAGGTGCTTTAGATAGAAAACGTTTTTAACTAAGACTATCTGCAAAGTTGTTCCATTTTCTATTTTAGACGCATTAAAGTAATAACATGGTTGCAAAGTTGGACCTAGCCTTTAAGATATGTTCACAGTAGCATTAAATTACCATATAGCTTGTTAACATTAGTGACTGGCATAAATGATGCACTTTCCCAGAGGTACTGCTATCATCTGCCATCTTTTGAGACTGTAACAGAGAACAGCTGTGTCCAGATTGTCACGATATATGTAAAAATTATTGCTAAACCGAAGTCACGTCAACAGAATTTGCTTCCAGCGAGTTCAACTAAATGGATTTGACTTGATTGTGCGCCTCAAAGATTCCAAAAATATACCTATATTAGAATGCATAAGAACTAGTCAGTAGTTGGCTTTTATTTATCTAGGGCAGGTTAGACAATTTTTGTTTGCGGCTGTACAGAATATTCATTGTGTAACATCTGTTTTTCATTTTTAAGATTTTTATGTCCTTTGTTTATTCTACTAGTGACTTTGAGCAGCTTCCAGAAGATGTTGCTGTATCAGCCCATATCGCAGACATAGAAGAGAGAAGTGGTTTTTCAGTATTCTATGTAAGCAGTAGTATATATATATATATATATATATATATATCTCCAAATTATTATCAGACTCCGCCCGCCTCCATAAGAACAGAATTTATTCTGCCCGCACAGCTTGTAATGACTGGGGACCTAAACAGTATATAATGGGGTTAGATCGTCTACTCATGCGTCTTAACGTGGACAAAGACGTTACATTTCTGTTATTTCAGTAGGATTCACCAACAGTCTAATGCCTATGAAAGCTACCATACAGTCCATCTGTAGTAACAAGTATTGCACAGGTAGGTGCAGCTGCCCTATCACCTATCAAAATAAAATGTCTGCTCAAATAGGGATATGCTGGCAGCTGTTGTCCAAAACATTGTTCAGCCAATAGGTATCTAATGTCTATGGCCAACTTTAGCCATTAATCACCAGGCCATTATGGCTACATCAATTCCTCAAAGCCATATAGTCTCTGTAATTGCAACCCTGGCCAGGATAGAGCTGTGGTTGCAAGAGAAGGAAATAACAGTGCCACCTGGTAAATGATCGCAGTCCCAATACTATTTTTCCCGAAGGCTGCTATGTCACTGAAGGTCTCTGTTTGCTACTGAGGGAACTCATTTAAGATGTGAAACAAACCTTGATCTCAGACCCAAGTGACCACTGTCTTGGTTAGCCGTGCACCTCTGTCAACTCATAACGAATAATCAACTAAATTATACTTTTGGGAGCTGAATAATTGAAAAAAAACCTTATTAATGTCAAAAATTAGTTGAGTGATGATCTCTTATTCTTCCACTGTTACATTAAAGATCCCCAATTTCTAGGTCACAGAATACACCTCAATTATTTATTTTTTCGCTGCAGACATTTGTGATCGAGGTCAAAACAAAAGGTGGATCTAAGTATTTTATATACAGGAGATATAGCCAGTTCTTTAGTCTACACGCAAAGCTTGAAGTCAATTATGGACCTGAGAACGGTATAGCCCCTTATATCTGCACCCTACCACCATTACCGGGTAAGTAGCCAAAGTATTTTTTATTTTTTTAGAGCATGAAGTAAACGACTAATTGAATTATTGAATCTCTTGAGAACTGACAGAGCAGTTCCGTGTTTTCTGGCAATGAGCTGTGGTCACTGCTGTTTGTACCTTTAGTCAGTGACCATTGTCATGGGACCAGCATTTTTCTGAATCTAATTTAACATGTATTTGATGTGTGAGCTGTTATGTGTGCTGTGCCCAGTGTAATGTATCTAATAACCTTGTCTTCCAGCTAAGATTTATGTTGGGAACAAGAAGGAAATTGCTGAGGCTCGCATTCCTCTCTTGACCGCCTATATGAAGGTATAGTTGCTGCGCTCGTTCACGAACACTTCCTTTGTACAATATCCTCTATACATAAAATAACTAAACCTTACAGTGGTTGTCCAAAAGTAGAAAAAAAAAAAAGTGGCAGCAAAAAATTCTAGAATATAAAAACGTACCTGTTAAATTCCTAGCTAGCTTCAGCAGTGATGGCAATAAGTACCGCACATCACCGCTGATGCCATCGCTCTTGGAGTATTTGAGAAGCTTAGCTGGGGAGCACCCTATTGGGTATAGGGGGACACAATGTGATCAGCTTATTATTGGGGAACCGTCTAACAAAAAGGGATGATCTAAAGAAGGCAACCCTTTTATATTTTACTTAGAACATTTGTAGGATGCAACATCATAAATAGCAGGAGCATACCATATACTATATGTGGAAAGCCTTCCTAGAAGAGTGGAGGCTGTTCTAGCTGCAAAAAGGGGCCCAACTCCTTATTAACGCTCATGGTTTTGGAATGGTATGTCCAATAACCCTAAATAGGGGTGATGTTCAGGTGTCCACATACTTTTGGCCATATAGGGTATGTGCAACTTGTGCAGCTGCACAGGGGCCCTGAAGGCAAGGGGGGCCCAATGCTAACTTATAGTGCTCACTACTGTCTATTTACATAGTTACATAGTTAGTACGGTTGAAAAAAAGACACATGTCCATCAAGTTCAACCAAGGGATGGGAAAAATGTGATCACATGTGAGGGGCTACATTCATTCCTATTTGTGTCCAATTTGTGGCTACATTAATTCCTATTTGTGTCTCCAGAATATCTGGAGAGCCATGAATGAGTAGGTGTATGGCTAGCACCCTGCAATTATCAAACTACAAGTTGGATAACAAATAGCCCATATATTGTTCTTTTATAGGGGTTATCTGTGGTCACTGTCCGTCCCTGATAAGTGGGGCTATGATATGGATATGAATGCAGAGTTACCTCTTCACTGCAAGCCCAGACATTTTATTAGCTATCCAATGGGATCCAAACCCAATTCTATCAATAAATACACAAAGAAATACGAAGCTAAGATTTGCTTGTGATGGGGGGGAAGAATGTAGTTTCATCCTTTTTATTTGGCATATCTTACTACATTTTTTTATCCACCCTCGCCTCTTTCCAATTTTTATGTGGTATATTTCTTTGACGTGTTCTTCACTTGACTGATTTGTCTAAGTTAGTATTAAAGTATCTCTTCTCTGATTTTATGATTATACGGTTGTGGTATTCACTTGAAAACTGATTTCAGGGGCTTGCACGCTGTAAAAGTATGGATGCAAAATAGAACATTTACATTGTTTGCTATGCTGTCAATTACATAGTACGGTTGAAAAAAGACACATGTCCATCAAGTTCAACCAAGGGATGGGAAAAGGGAAGGAAACATTTCTACACATAGGAGCTAATATTTTTTCGTTCTAGGAAATTATCTAACCCTTTTTTAAAGCCATCTACTGTCCCTGCTGTGACCAGCTCCTGCGGTAGACTATTCCATAGATTCTCAGTTCTCACAGTAAAGAAGGCTTGTCGCCTCTGCAGATTGAAGCTTTTTTTCTTCAGACGGAGGGAGTGCCCCCTTGTTTTTTGAGGGGGTTTTACATGGAACAGGATTTCACCATATTTTTTATATGTGCCATTAATATATTTATATAAGTTAATCATGTCCCCCCTTAGTCGTCTTTTTTCAAGGTTAAACAGCTTTAATTCTTTTAATCTTTCCTCATAACTTAGATTCTCCATGCCCCTTATTAGCTTAGTTGCTCCTCTTTGTATTTTTTCCAACTCCAGGGCATCCTTTCTATGAACTGGAGCCCAGAACTGGACTGCATATTCTAGATGAGGCCTCACTAATGCTTTGTAAAGTGGTAATATTACATCCCTGTCCCGCGAGTCCATGCCTCTGTTAATACACGTCAATATCTTGCTGGCCTTTGAAGCAGCAAATTGACGTTGCATGCTGTTTAGTTTATGATCTACAAGTACACCCAGATCCTTCTCAACAAGTGACTCCCCCCAGTGTAGCGCCACCAAGGACATATGATGCATGCAGGTTGTTCATAGCCAAGTGCATAACTATATATTTATCTACATTAAACTTAATTTGCCAAGTTGATGCCTAAACACTTAGTGTGTTGAAATCAGCTTGCATTTACGAACATCTTCCATAGACTGAACAATACTACTTAGCTTGGTGTCATCTGCAAAAAGAGAAATAGTGCTATTAATCCCATCCTCTATATAATTAATAAATAAGTTGAATAATAGTGGTCCCAGCACTGAACCCTGGGGTACACCACTTATAACCGGGGACCATTCAGAGTAGGAATCATTGACCACAACTCTCTGGATACGGTCCTTGAGCCAATTCTCAATCCAATTTCAAACTATACTTTCTAAACATATAGTCCTTAATTTACCCATTAGACGTCTATGGGGGACAGTGTCAAATGCCTTTGCAAAGTCCAAAAACACTATATCCACAGAGGCCCCTCTGTCTAGGCTTCTGCTCACCTCTTCATAAAAACAAATCAGGTTGGTTTGACAACTTCTGTCCTTAGTAAAAACGTGCTGGCTGTCACTTATAATACTATTTTTGTCACATAATCCTGTATATAGTCCCTCAATAGCCCCTCAAACGTTTTCCCCATGATGGATGTTAAGCTTACTGGTCTATAATTACCCGGGGAAGACCTTTCAGTATCAGAAATGTGATTACTTTACATTATTTGGGCATTTTTATTTTCATTGCTCTTTTGTAACAAAACTATCTCCTTGTCCTGTTGTCTAGTCCTCTCCCCACCGTCTAATGCTCCCCCCACCAATATAGTCTCACCCCTCTCTAACCTAACTACCCCTTTATTTTCTACATTGAGTTTCCTCCTCAGCCCTAGTTTAAATACTCCACCACCCCAGCTAGAATTCTTTCCCCCAGCACAGCGGACCCCCTTCCATTTAGGTGCAAATCATCTGCAGAATACAGTTTGTACCCCAATGAAAAGTCAGACCAGTGCTGTAGGAACCCAAAGCCTTCTCCTCTACACCAATACTTCAGCCATGCGTTTAACTCCCTGAGCTCCCGCTGTCTTTCCTGTGATGCGCATGGCACAGGCAGTATTCCTCAGAATACTACCTTGGAGGTCCTTCCCTTCAGCTTGTAGCCTAGTTCTTTAAAATTATTCTTAAGGCTCCTCCACCTACCATGTATTCTATCATTGGTACCCACATGGACCACGACAGTAGGATCATCACCAGCCCCTCCCAGTAATTATTCTATCCATCTTCCTGATTATAGAATCCCCTACAACTACTAATTGTCTTGCCTTACCTGCATTACCATCCCGCCGACTACTACCTGGGCTGTTCTCCCGGCTTTTAGGGAGGTCAGTATCCACTAGGGCTGCGAATTCTGAGACCGACAGAAACTTATATACATATTGTTATTATTTAGGCTTGTTATAGCATGAAATATATATAACAAAATATTATAGCAGAATAGGAGCAGTCTCAAAATGCTTCCTTTAAGGCATACTTCTGAGATTTGGAGATAAATTATTCATTGCGGTGGCAGGGATTTCCTATCCGTAATTGAGGAAGATTGTACGTTTTCCAAAAACAGTGCCACACATGTCCATAGGTTGTGTGTGGTATTGCAGCTCAGCCCTGTAACTTCAATGCAGTTAACCTACAATACCTATAATTTTTCTAATCTTGGACACTCCCTTTAAATAATATAGTGGTTTTAAATTGAAGGTTCAATTTAATTTTCATACAGCCACTTCTGGAAATGCCTTACAATGTCTACTCCATGTCTGTTCTACAGCTACTTCTGAACTCACCTGTCTGGACTCTATTGGATGAAGATCTTCGGTTATTTTTCTACCAAACAGCAAATGACAGTGAAAGGATTCCTCGAGCCTTGCGCAGGTTACGCCCTCAGACTCGGAAAATGTATGATCTTCACTGTAAACTGCATATTCAGCATATCATGTCTTTCTCAATAGCCATGGTAGGGATACACAGAGACTGCCCTGGATCCACATGTTGGGAATACTGGCATCACTACAACAGACATGGCGACTTCATTTAAAATATCTGGCAGATTAAGTGACTGGCTGTCAAAAGTTTTCAGTGAAATAAAAAGTAATCTGAGGCAGCCCTAACTATATTTCTGACCTTTTGGGGGAAGAGTGTTGGGGGGGGGGGGGAGACGATGTGTAAAAAGGAGGGCTAGAATTTAAAAAGTCAAAACAAAAAAAAGGCTAAAAAAATTAAAGCAAAAAAATCCAAAAGGTCGCTGACAATACTAACTTGAACTGCAGACCCAACTGACCAAAACTACTCATGTCATAGATCAAAGTGTCTGTATTGGAAAGTGAATATATCCTTTTTATTTTAAAGTAATCTTAACAATACGCCTAAGAATTAGAGAAGTAAAAATGCTTATGGCCATTTGTACACATTTTGGTCATTTTTTTAGTCTTAACACTGAAAAATAAACCCCCACAACAATTTCGATTAAAAAAAAATTGTACACAATAGTGTCACAATTTCGGCTACTCTAGAAAAATATAGCTGGTAGATCATAGTTTACAAAAAAATTGCTAGATTTAGCCAGGTTGTTGAGGCTGAAAATATCCTATGTCCGTAAGGGGTTTATATTGCAAAATTAAGGTGACCTACTACTACTTTGACATTGTCTGGTTAGTTGCATCCACATGCTTATTTATCATATATCCCTTAGTTTGCTCATCTACTATTTGGTAATGGAAAGTAATTCAATGCACTGCATCAGACAGATGTCCTCTAGTCGGCCCGCTGGGGCACCTATGCACCCTCTCAACTGTTGGGACCATTTTGCAATACCTGATTTTCCAACTGCTCAATCTGCCCTTAAAGGGATCCTGTACCTTTGAACATGCTGTCCTAGCTGTGGGACGCATGTTATAAAACTGGAGGAACTGATTAGGTTGATGTATAGTTTTGTGGGAAAATATTCAATATAAATTGGAAATTATTGATTTAGATCCCTGCTCACTGTGTGCTTATGAGTCCTGTGGGTGGTCCTACATAGTGATTGACAGCTATCACTGTATGCCACTCACACAAGGAAGGCTGAAAAATCACTGAGTCACTCCTCCCACTGGACTCATAAGACAAGAGTGAGCAGGGATTGAAATCAATGTTACAAATCGTCCTCCATAGATAGGACAGTATGTTTGATATGACAGGTTTTAGATTAGGTACGTATGCCTAAAATACAAAAAAAATAGATAAGGTTGACTTCCATGTCATGGGCATGCAAAATCTTTTCCCTATTAAATATTTGGAACCACTCACTGTACTGAGCAGTTGGAAGTTGGAACACATTTGGTCGCATTCTATTGATCTGACATGCCCCTAGATTACAGCTTGGTGTAATCGACCAACCAAAATCAGTACAGCATGACATAAGTCTCTAATAATATATATATATATATATATATATATATATATATATATATATATATATATATATATATATATACATATATATATATATATATATATATTATATATTATATATATTATATATTATATATACTGTGGTTTGTAGCTCTGTGAAACTAAAGTTGCTGAAGTTTGTATTATTTTTCAGTATAAGACAGCATTAGTGTTATTGAGCCATGGAGTAATCTGTGTTTCTTTTCTGGCAGTAAGAAGAATCCCGCACACATTTCAGATATGGAAAGACCCCGGGCAGAGGTAATACCATTATATGGAAGAAGTAGTTATTCAAATATTTCATTAAGATGTAAACTCTATTATACAACTCTAGGATTATCTATGCCCCTAGAAATGAAGTTCACCCTCTGGGGTCACCAGTTCACCTGATTCATCCTGGCCCGTTCCCTAATAAGATACATTCAATTTGATTACCATATACTTTCAATGATCCAATGTTAATGGTATAACGTTTAACATCATTACATACCATAATCTTCAGTAACTGTTCTAGACAAACTTGGCATTGCACTAAGGATTCCGGTCGCTCAATATAATGAGCAGAATAATGTATTTATAGAGTAGAGCTCAAAGCTAGGTGTCTCTTTTTCCTATAATAGGCAGATAAAGTATCTGTCCCTGTGATCTATGTATTCAGATACTGTAAATTAAAGCTCTGATTAGATGTCTATGTAAATGAAATTGTGTCATATACAGAGCGGGGGCTCATTATGCTATTATGAGTAACAAAGGTCAAAATTAGTTATTTTGTGCCCCACATACTTATGCTAGGTGCCTGGTAAAATAAGTGGAAAAAAATAATTGAATGGATACACTATATACACTGTTTAAAAACATTAAATGCACTCAATATAATATAATAAAAATTATAAAATACATTTGGAAGAACACTTACCCTGAATGACACCTTTTGTCTGGCAAGTTCTGTTTAAAGTGTAGGATTACTTTTGGGAAACCGAATACATTAGAGAATTGCATAAAATGCTAATACATTTATTAGCAGAATCACTCCCTGTATATGAAGCAGTTTTCTGATAAGACTATCCCTGCTTCAGAATGAGAACATCCCTACTAGCAAAAGGTACAAGTGGGGCTGATCATGGCCAGTGGCACCCCCTTCAGTAGTGACAGGAGATGCGTCCTGTGCGACTTCACTGGTCACATACCCCTATGGCCGGCCCTGGATTGGCTAATAATATGTTGATACATGAGGCCCATAATAGGTTCTTATCAATGAATAAAATGTAGATGTCCCTTATATCTGTAAGTCAGTTTGGCTAAACAGTATTCACTGTGACCTTCCTGCCTCGTTCTGCATCTGCTCATCTTTTTCTTCCTGGTAAGCGCATGTGGACTTTGCACTTTTGCTTGACTGCTTTTTAATCAGTGCACAATTGGAGCAAAGACATAGGGTTAATGCTCCAATGAGGCTTCTCACCGTGGTTTATATACGGAGCGAAAGCTGAGAACACAGGAAAGCTGCAATGCAGTGAAAGCTATACTTCTCAGTATTGAGACTTACCTGCCAGTCCACTGCATTTTATAGTCTGCTGAATTTAGCTGAATATTTAAAGATGGTTTTAACATCAATTTCAACTCCCTCAAATTTTCTTATATAGCCCTAAACAGCCTCAATTCTAGAACATCCAGTTTTTAGTAGAAAAGGGTAATGGCAGCATATAATCTCTAATCCATACAGCTATCTATCTATCTATCTATCTATCTATCTATCTATCTATCTATCTATCTATCTATCTATCTATCTATCTATCTATCTATCTATCTATCTATCTATCTATCTATCTATCTATCTATCTATCTATCTATCCATCCATCCATCTATCCATCCATCCATCCATCCATCCATCTCATATTTATGTATCTATCTATTGAATATTTTTCTATTTATCTGGTTTAGTTCATAGCTACTGGCCTGGTGACAAACACATTCTGCTAACATTTTTAATGACATTAATACCTATTTGGTAGAGATGTTGAGGTTCACGCATAAAAGACATTACCATAGATGGATAACAGCTGTTCTGATCTGCTAAAATTTGCTGAGACTTATATATCTAGCTAGCTATCTGTCTGTCTATCGTTTTTCTAATTAATGTAATGTTTTTATTTTATATATTAGGCTCTCTTTGACTTTAAAGGGAACGCTAACCAAGAACTTAGCTTTAAAAGCGGAGAGCTCATATATCTTTTGAGTCGAGTCAACCAGAACTGGTTGGAGGTAAGAAAATGCGGTGTAGGTTGGGTTTTAAAAAGAACGAAAAAATGAATTAAATATTAATAGATGCCAATAATTCTCTTTTACGAGTCACCAACAGAACCCACTTGGCAATGAAATGGGACCCAACTCAGGCTAGCCCTATCCGCTTTTCCTCTAGAAATATGAAAATTCTTCCCCCTATACACAATCACTGGTACATTAGAAAGTGATCGAGGGACCAGAAGGTCATGCTGTCTGTCCATCTCTCTACAAATAATGCAAAGGGGATGAGGGAGGGGGCAAGAAGTGCTGGTCTCTCACCTGGAATGTTGGGATGCGAGGGCATGAACCAATAACAGATCTCATTTTGAGTTTTGCTTTGGAGCCCCTTACTATCTGTGTATACCATTGCATATGGGAATATTCTATTAGTTAGATAAGATAAGACCCTCATCAATAATAATGGTAATTTGCCATGTTTAACCAAATGCTTCTGTGGAAACTACATTTATTTTAGATGAGCAGTTCTATTCAAACAAATACACTGACAGTGAAGAAGAAGCCAAAATGCAATTCAGCCATTTGTAAAGTAAAAGGATAGATCGAAAGAGGTTCCTATTCCAATCCATTTTTTAGACTAGAACAAATTCTGAGCACTAATCTATGTCCTGAGAAATCTAAGGCTATGTGTACTCCCTGAATTTTCATTTAAAAATAATGTCGACCCGGATTAAAAAACTTAAACATAAAAAATATATTAAATAGCAATAAAATGAATAATTCAACAGAACAATATATTTCATGGTCCGTCCTCAGCAGCCATGTATATGTGACTGAACCATTGCTGGACCATTTGGGTCACCTTATTATATCTGTGATTCTGCCTTCTACTGTTTTGCACATGGCAATTTCTTTTTTGGTTTCATAAAGATGGTTATAGTTAAGATGGTTAGATGTCTTCTTTTCTTCTTTAAACAATGTTCCTCAAAATTTCTTATTTCTGGGGCCAAACTTGGTGCATTGAGTTCATCGGTCACTCTTTTGATGTAAGTATTTGCTTTGCTGGTGTTTATGGTCTGCAGTGGATTACACTGAGATGTTGTATATGGTAATCCAATGTCTCTTGAAGATAACAAGGGAATAAAGTATAAGTATCAATCTCATGTGCATCATTACAAAGATCTGCTGTTATCTCATAGTACTGACTCTTCTAACATGTCATCCTTCTTACCTGCGATGATCAGGTGAATATATTTTCCATACTGCAATGCACATTAATGCAAAAATGCCTTGTAGATACTGCCTGTGTTCTAGAAGAAATTCTCCAAAATGGGGCATTATCCATCTATTTTAAGGAGATGAGGCGAGAGACTGCAAGCAATATTAGAAGAATTAATACAGGGAACATGGTAACTTCTTTCATTAAAGAAGTTTTCTAGCCATATAAGATCTTTTACAAACCGCTTGCAATGGTTTAAAATAACAAAAGGATTAATACTCACTTTACCAAATCCCTGTTGTTCCCATCTGGACACTTCCCTAGTTCTGGCCGGACTTTGTTTACCCGGCTCCAGCGATAATGTGTTGTCTCAATACGAGACTGCTGCCACCAATCACTGGCTGTAATGGTGAGGTGTTGACCCCACTGACATCACCGCTACAGACAGTGGTTGGCTACATCAGTTACATGTCAAAATGACACGTGATCACTGGAGCCAGATAAACAAAGTCTGGAGGGGGACCTGGCAAGCGTCCACATGGGAGTGGCAGGAGATTGGTAAAATGAGTATTACCCCTTTTGTTATTTTATACCATTGTCAGCTTTTTTTTTCCTTTAAAAAATTCATGGGGTTGGATAATCAATTTAACTATCTTATGGCATATGTCATAGGGCCTGCATTCATGAAAATTTTCCACCTGGAAATACTGTGCCATAAATCCATTTACTGCACATTTTAATGTCATTGAGTTTTATTAATAGTTTATGAAAGTTTTAAAGTAAAACCCTGATCATAAATTATATATTCACATAGGGGAAGATTTACTAAGAGTGGCATTTCATAAGCTGTCTGCTCCACTGAAATAAGATATAACAGATTTATTAAGTGGCACACACCTCTTAATAAGTTTGACCCAACTTCCCGCTGGTCGTAACCGTGGCCGTGCAACCTTAATTGTGGCACAACGCACCATCCATTCCCACTCCCCAATCGAAAATAAAAACAATTTAAAAAGTGATACTCTCCTCACCTCTCCTCTTCTTTTCTCCCCTCTGGGTCCCCTCAACATTACAACTAATTCAAGGTCTTGACAACGAGTAGCTGTGTCAGGCTGAGGGGACTTGGACGGAAGAAGAGAAGCGGTTGTCATTTTCTGAAGGGGAAAATGGGGGTTGGGGGTAATCTGATCAGGGGAAGACAAGGTACGAGGCCCAACACGGGCTTCTACCTTTTTACGCCCCACAGAGTGAAATCTGGCTTGGAGCTGACGTTGATTTCCACTATAACATATGCCATAAATAGTAGCAAGGGCAGCATTAAAAGGCCAAAAGCTGTGATTATCCTAAAAAAATTGTGACTTTTGGTTCCTTCTGTGACTTTTCTATGCCAAAAAACTGGCAGAGAAAGCTTGATAAATTCTTCGCATAATCATAATGATCATTCCATTGGGTTTGACTGACCGATGTGAATGCATTTGTTGTTCAATTCTATTATCAAATAATGAATTACAATGTATACAGGTAACCAAAGTCTCTTGAAAATATCCAGCTTGTGTCCTGGAAAGTATAGACGCCATAGTATTAGTATTATGCAGTCCTCAGATATTTGTTCACTCTGCCCATTTGTGACACAATAGAATCTATGCAAATGAGCCATCACGTGAGAATCATTAAAGGAAAATGAAACGTAATAACCATCTACTCCAGAACTCATTTACTTTAATAGAATAGGTAAAATTGTATAACTTGCTCATTTTTTAATAATCACTTATGCAAGTATCACTTGTGTTTCTAAAAAACAATACAGACATTTCTTTTATGGAATGCAACATTAATCTTAGAGAAGAAGGAGCAGACTGGCCATCCCCATTTTTCGGGCTCTAGCAGAGAAATGTGACTAAGGATTTCCCTGAGTTCTCAGGGCACTAGACAATGATTTAATATAGATCTGTACTATAACAAGTGATATGGGAAGAAAACAGGTAGCACATTTATTTTCCAATCAGTGTATGAAAAATTTTTTTTTTCATTTTTTTTTAACCTGCTATTTCTGAATAGAATAGAGGTCTATAAAGCCAAAAGCTGTTATCCTAATACACACAATGTCCACAATGTATATAATTGGGTAGAGGTTATTCCATACAAAACAGTTCTGTTGTAGGTGGTTATTTGGTGTTATTTGCCTTTAAAATGTCTCCTTTGAAGGCTCATTTGCATAGATTATATTGTGTCATAAGGTAACAGTGACATCATAATACTGTTTTGACTGAAAATTCTGAGCAAACCTGCATTCTGCGTGCTGGCGACGGCCAAAGTGGACTCATATTTGTGGACAAAGTGTGCATTAGCTCCATAGTTCAATAATATGGCTTATGTTCTCTTTAAAGCCACAAGCCTTGCAACTGTTTTATTGCAGTAATATAAAAAAAAATGAACATGGCAAATAGTCTTCATTAAAAAATCTCCAACTGTTTTGTGTCTACAACTCTTATGTAGATCTATGTTTCTCCATGGACGGAGACTACAAACATTCCCTGTGTAGTCTAAACCTGCAGTCATACTTTTTCCCCACACGGTTTGTTTGTAGTCTGTTGTCATGTGACCCCAGCTCCTTTCTAGGATAGAGTGGCATGGCTTTGTCACCCATTCCATGTGGCATCTGTTTCTAAGCAACACACTTAGCAAAACAGCACTCCTGAAACTTGTGCTTTTGTTCAGGTGACTACTTTATATGGGGATAGTCATGTGTATATGTGTAATTGGAGTAAAATTATTAGAAGTGATGCATTGTATACAATTAAAGAATTTGTCCTGGTTTGATTATCAGGGATCTACTGCTGATGGAGTAGGTATTTTCCCACAGTCCTTTGTGAGAATCATCAAAGATCTTCCTGATGAAAAGTTTCCTGTCAGCTGGCTACGTTGCTATTTCCACGATTATGATGTGTGCTCAATCAGGTAATTATGGTAGGCGCAGGGACGGACATAGACAACTAAGGGCCACCTGTGCAAGAATAGAATATGGGCCCCTTGTTCTCTATGACCCATTTGTACACGCAGCGTAGCAGATTTGTTGCAGATTTTTGATTTGCAGACAGAAAATCCACAGCGGATGACTGTGGTAGGCAAGTGAATGATGTTAAAAAAAATCTCATCCACATGCTGCTGAAAATTTTCTGCGTGGAAAACAGAGCATGCTGCAGATTTTCATCCCCAGCTTTCTCATTCTGTTTTGGATGTTCACTGTGGGTTTCATCCATTTCAATATAGAAGGGGTGAAATCTGCAACAAAATCTGCTTGTAAGGCTATGTTCACACAGAGTTTGTTGACGCGTTTTGACGCAGAAACCGTGTCGCAAAACTCGTCAAAAACGGCCTGAAAATGCCTCCCATTGATTTCAATGGGAGGCGGAGGCGTCTTTTTCACGCGAGCGGTAAAACCGTCTCGCGGGAGAAAGAAAGGACATGCTCGATCTTCGGGCGTTTATGCCTCTGACCTCCCATTGACATCAATGGGAGGCAGAGAAAGCGTATTTCCCGGCGTTTTATGCCAGGGGCGCTCATTGGCCACGGGTGAAAAACGCAGCGAAAAACGCTGCGAAAATCGGCGTACAGGGAGAGGAAAATCTGCTTCAAACTTCCAAACTGAATTTTGAGGCAGAAATTCCGCCTGCAAAATACTCCGTGTGAACATAGCCTAATAACACGTGCACATTGTGTTGCGGAAATGCTGAGGATACGCTGTGGAAAAACTGAAACAAATCGGCTACGTGTTTGGGTACCCTAAATGGCTCATCATAGAGCAGCTCCTGTAAGTCTAACAACCCTACAGGAATTGTGAGCTATGAATTTCATTAGCTCAGTCCCTTACATGGAATCTAAAGCTAAGACACTAGCAGCTTTTTTTATGGTTTTTATGGTGACAGTGAGCCCCTTCACCTACTGGGGCCCTTGTCCAAAATGGTATGTCTGCCCCATGGTAGGGGATGCTATTCTAGTCACTGTTCAAATCATGGCAGTGCAGCACACAGATGTATACAATCTTCTATGTTACAGAGATATTCCCTTAGAAGAGGATGTGAAGAAACGGCCGTCTTACAATGAACTGCTACAATTAATACGGTAAAATCTAAATTTCGGACATAAAATGAGATAATTAACTGTATAATAAAAACAATACTTTACTACTTAATACTTCAATACTTTAATACTGGAAGGGGGCATTTTCCTTGGTGAAAGGAAGGTCACTCTACTAATGGGCAGCATTTCTCAACACAGCTACAGTATACAGTATTGGTATTTTTAGAAAATCAATAGCTGCTATAGAAAAGTCCATTTTTGTTATATGACTTAATTGTCCAGACAAGCTGAACTATTTGCAGTATAGTTTTCCATTATGCCAAGAGTATTGCGGAAACCTTTAAAATAATAGTCCCCAGGTCGTTTTTTAAATATATCGTTTTAATTTTTGTGTATTGATCTATACCATTTTCTTCAGACCAATGCACTGTGAACTGATGATATCTGAAAGATCTCCTTACTGGGGTTTTCCAGGAGTTAAACATGTGCGACTAATAACAAATAAAGGGACCAATATAATGCTTGCACTAAATGTACAGTACAATATGGGTATGGATAAGGGTTGTCCATCTTCATCTGATGTCACATCCAGTGGTCATGTGATATAATCGAAATAGACAACTTTTACCAATGTCAGAAGATCACTTTTTACTGGCTTACCCCTTCCATTATGTGTACACTCAGGGTTTTAGTAGAAAGAAAGAGATCTGGGATTTTGACCTTTCAGAATTGTCTCACGCTTTAGTGTGTGGCTAAACTAGACATGTTTCCCTTTCAAGCATAAGTTGGGCAGATAGAAATATTTGTGCAGAATAATCGGTGCCCCCTGGATGCTATAATGTAACCATGTACCTCTGTGTGAAATCAGAGGCACAGGTAGGTACAGTATGGGCCCATAACAGACTATGGGGGCTGTATTAGGTATATGTACAACGTGGATATGTAATACAGCTGTGTACATGGAGAAAGATTTTAAGGTATTGAAACCAAGCTTTGGAGTTCAGAACATTCTTCATCGTAGTTCTCTTCGGTGAGAAAGTTTAAACCCCCCCCCCCCCCAAATCATAATGCAAAATTTACCTCAATCGCTCAAGTGGTTTTATTTTGCTTTCCTCTGGAAAGATCCAAGAAAGGTTGAACTGATGAAAATGTTTCTTTTTTTAATCTATGTAACTATGTTGTAAGTTGATTCATTGCTTGCTGCTTAACACATTCTTAACCATGTTCTCATCCAGAAATCAGTTCCCTGGAATTAACTTGGCTCTAAATATGAAGGATCCAGACGGTGACCTGATTCGCCTAACCGACAATAGTGACATGGAACTTCTTGTTACCAAGGGAAAAAGGAAATCGCAACTAGAGAATTTCTTCCCCTGGGAATTACATATCACACGTATTGATGACCTGGACATTTACAGTCATGGGGAATGAGGAGGAAAAAAAGCTGCTGGATATTCTATTTTGAGGCACAAATATTTTTGAGATTTCAGTAACATGACGGGGTCAAATCAAATTTAGGTTAGTGACGTGTTACAAAAGGAAATTGTATTGAGATCCAGCAGTGTGTGTTATCAGTGGGAAGTTCACATATCAAAAATGATTATGAATTTTTCTAACACTTTAAAGCCAACATCTGCTCCAATGTTCCTGGCAAAGTATAATAAAAACTGTTTCTAATATGGAGGTAACCAGATAAAGTAAGAACCCTGCCTACAAGAGCTTGAGGTGCTGCTTTAATTTTATTGCTTTCCCCTCTTAAAGAGATCAATGAAGCACTATCTGAACCCTTTAAAGGGGAATACCATTATTACTCTGTATTTTATTCTATTTGTTTATTATTATTTAGTAAAGACATTTGGGGACCAATTGTCTAAAATATAAGATTTAGGCCTCAAGCACACTTCAGTGATTTTCTTCAGTGGGCTATCAGGTTTTTTTAACGGATATCACACTGACCTATTCATTGCTATGGGGCCATGCACATTTCCGCTATTTTCGATCCGTGTGACCGCTCCGCAAATTATAGAACAGGTTCTAGTCCGGTCCATTTTTGAGGATCAGTCTCGGCCATTCTGTTCAATAGTCCGTTAAAACGACGGACTGCACACTGAAGCCATCCATGTTGGGTCTGTGTTATTGCGTATCCGTGACTTGCGGCTGTAAAAAGGGCCACGGATGTGTGCTTGAGGCATTACTGTTTGTCTCTACCTCAATTATTCTTCTACTATAAAAGACACGGGGGAACTTATTAAGACTGGCGTTTAATTCACCAGTCATAATCTAAAAAGTGCACCCCTCTTAATAAATTAGGCATCTCTCTGGCCATCCATGCACCATAAAGTAAAATTTATGTCCCTGCCCACTTCTAAAAAATGAAAAGTTGCAAAAAAAAATTGTCACAAATTCAGCTTTTCTACGCAAGAGTATTTAATAAGTGTCCCCCCCCCATAGTGTTAGGGTTTCTGATATAAGGACAAGACTACTGAAAGGGTCACTGTTGTTCTAGGAGTCCTAAAGGCACTTTGTTTGGGGTCCATGGAGATGGACCTCCACCAAGTTCAATAAAAATTGTGATAAGGCATATTTAACATAAAAAAAGGCAGCTCATTAAATACAGGAAGTTTTCGGAAAGATAATCAGCATACAGCAGTACCACGGGGTCCTCTAGAGTACAGATATATATATATATATATATATATATATATATATATATATATATATTATATAGCACAGTGTCAATAATTACAAATCAGTTAATGAGCACTGATCTTTGGATGGATGGTAGGATGATTTGTAGCCAAACAAGCTCCCCCAACAACAAATTCCAAATTGTAACTGATGCTGTAGTAGGAGATTACAGTACATCTTTAGCTCCGTTAATTGAAAGAGAACCCGTCACTATGATCTATTAAAATTAGAACACTAGTATGATGATACCCGAACAGAGTTAATCTAGTGAGTGCCATTACACAGATCCCCAAAGGTGAATCACAAGATCCATCTCAGCCATAAAGCAGCTCTGAAAAGGATCATGTGATGCATGCTGAGAGAGATCTTGTGATACATAAGTAAGACTCTACGGAACAAGGGAGTGTTTTTTTCAGTTCTGCTCTTTTGGCAGGTTAAGGGGCTGTTTAGTAGATGGAAAAACACTTACTAGTATAACTCTATTAAGACACACTGATGTTCCCATTTAAAAAGGACTGTCATATTTGCCGGTTCTCTTTAAATCATATTTATGAACATCCAGACAACCCCTTTAAGGGTATGTTCACACGGCCTATTTACGGACGTAATTCGGGCGTTTTTGCCCCGAATTACGTCTGAAAATAGCGCCTCAATAGCGCTGACAAACATCTGCCCATTGAAAGCAATGGGCAGACGTTTGTCTGTTCACACGAGGCGTATATTTACGCGCCGCTGTCAAATGACGGCGCGTAAATAGACGCCCGCGTAGAAGAAGTGACCTGTCACTTCTTTGGCCGTAATTGGAGCCGCTATTCATTGTCTCCAATGAATAGCAGCGCTAATTATGGCCGTAAATGACGCGGCGTTCAAGCGCCTGCACATGCCGGTACGGCTGAAATTACGGGGATGTTTTCAGGCTGAAACATCCCCGTAATTTCAGCCGTTACGGACCCCCGCCGTGTGAACATACCCTAAGAGATAACTAAAAGGTTTTGTAATATGTTACCTTAGAAACACCATGTCAGAAAATACAAATTTCCTTTTAATTTATTTATAATCAAATTATTCCATGTGTAACAACGGCATGAATGGAGATCTGAGATGTTGATATTGATTTATAATGCTCAGTGCAGATAAAACACTTCTGAATATGAGAATGGCATTATTATAAACAGAATGTGTCATATATATATATATATATATAAAAGGATTACCGCATTTGTACGCACTACTGTCCATCAACTGTTGTGTAATGTTTATTTTATATACCGTATGTAATACATTTGAAAATATATATAATAAAATTAATGAAATGTTGTGAAATTTTTTTGTGTTCTGAAAATGTAAAGTGTAGAAGAAGTATAGATGAATTATTCACAATACACCTATGATAGATACCTAGGGACCTAGGGCTTCCTGGTGAATAGGATGGCAAACAGGGCTATAATAAGTGATGGAGCTTGGTGGACATAATATTCCAAAACCATGGGGGATAACATAGAGTTGGGCCCCCTTTTGCGGCTATAACAGTCTCCACTCTTCTGTGACAACTTTCTGTGAAATTTAGGCTTTTGGAATTTTTATTTCTGGGAATTTGTTCCCATTCAGTCAAAACAGCATTTGTGAGGTGACACTGATGTTGTCATTCATCCTTAATGTGTTTGATGGGGTTGAGATCAGGGCTCTGTGCAGACCCCTCAAGTTCCTCCGCAACAAACTCGTCAAAACATGTCTATATGGACCTCGATTTGTGCACAGGGTCACAGCCATGCTGCTTGATCCTCAGACACAAGGGTGGATAGAGCGGTAGGGCAATCCACAGGTCACCCTCTTTCTTAGATGACAGAATGTTCAAAATGTTCCTTCACCTGAAGCTTTCAGTAGAATTATTGTCCATTTCACCCAAAATGTTAAAAGCATACAGTATTGTGACTAGTAACCACCAGCAACTCTCTCATTCCAGGGAGGCCCCGCTGAGAGCCTCCACAATGAGTAGGGAGAACCGCTTTGTAACTGCATTCAGAAATGCCCATTGAAATCAGAGGCCATTGTGTTTAGTGGATGGCAACTATCTTAGGGCTTGTCCACTCATAACGGAATTGCTGTGTATTTTCCGTCCGGAATTGCGAATGGAAAATACGCAGCAGAATACAGTAGCAGCAAAGTGGGTGAGATGTAACAAATCTCATCCACACACTGCATAGAATGTCCAAGCAGAAATTCACATGCGGTGCGTATTTTTCGTACCACAGCATGTCAATTCCTGCTGCGGAAAGTGGACTGAATTACTGCATTTTTCCCAACAAAAATGTCACCATCTCCCAGCAGTTAGTTTCTGCGGAATTGTTGCAGAAATTTTCTGCAACAATTCTGTTACATGTGGACAAACCTTACAGAGCAAAAAGGTATATTTAATGTGGCCCCCTAATCAGAGTAATAGTGGTGGACTCCCACCTACCCGCTAGACAAAGTCTTTCATTTTATAGGTAAACTGCTTTACATTACATTGTGTCTCTATTCACATTAATTGACTGTAAACTCTGTTAAATAATCTGTGCGAGCTGATGAATAATATCTGTCAAAATATAACCACATACATTATAAGAAATATGTTTCTTATATGGAAAATATTCAAAAATACATAAACAACTCCACCCTAAATTTCAGATATAGTATCTTGGTATATAATCAATTAAAAATGATCTTCCATTCTATCTGGTACACAAGACAAATTTTAGGAAATGTAGTCCCCATGGCTGGACTGTGCCTTCCAATCTGGCACCTCCAGAAGACTTTTTTCTCTCTAGTTTTCCTACTTTCCCCAAAGGGGTTCTCCCCTCTTCTTTTTTCCTTTCTCTTTTCTCTCCTTTCCTTTTTTTTCCCCTGTCTTAATTTCGCCGTGGTTGTTTTTGTGCAAAGTTGCCATTGGCATAATCCTGGTTCCTGTTAAAAATGTACACATTAATAATTGACCACTAATATGCCCAATGAAACTTACAGGTCTCATTGCTCAACCTGCTTATTCTAGGTGGGCATTACTCTACTAGCTAATTTGTTTATAATTTATGTATGCATCTTTATTCCTTTAATTAAAATTATAGTATAAAAAAATCACAAATACAAATTTGCTAAAATGAATGGTGAGAAAATATTCATGTGAAGTCTACTAAATTAACACTGAATTTTTGTTTCAGAATGATATGTTAGATAAATGATATGTGTGACATAGTCCTTATTTCAAACAATAACAAAACATTTAAAAATTGGTAAGAAAAAATGGTTGCGATATACCTGGTTCAATCTTACTTTGCATATGCACTACTGTATATGACGATACCCCAAAGAATATATATATATTTTATGTGTATTCAGTTTAGTCATGTACAAGTATATGTATTAGATCATGTCAATAGTTTTTACATTTTTCAAAAACTTGACTGCAACCTAGTAAAAGTAAAATAAAAATAATAAAAAAAATATTTAAAAAAAGAGCTAAAAGGTAATGAAAGTATATCGTAAAGATATTAGATGTTTACTAGATGTTTTATGTTGATCTAAAGTGAAGCTTCAATCTCCATTATAACTTTCAATTATCATTATTCTTTTGGTTCCTATCTCTTTGCAGTGCCAGTAGATCGATTAGAATTTAACATAAAGTTCATTCTGTATAAGGATTGTGGCAGTAGCAGATTAGTAAATAATTTAGATTGTATAGGTCTAGTTTTTTTTAAGCCTAACAAAATGCTTCAATAATGATTTTAAGTTGAGCAAATGCACTTACTTATTCCTGGGAAACACTATAGAGCTCAGTTTTTGGCAAAAACATACTAAGTGTCACATAAATATTGTCCCCAGAGGTTCAGACATGCAGTATGTCACGCACAAAGTCCCCAAAAAGTTCTTATTTTTATTAGGCCTATGTTGTACATGCAGCGATGTGTAAAAACGCCATATGAAACATTAATCATAATGTTCTTACATAGTTATGTAATCCATAAATAAATAAATGAGCCATGTTGATCCCACCAGCTTGCACCCTGGCCTTGTGGCTGAGGTGCATCCATAGAAATGTTTCCCACTAGGTTAAGCCATTGGGCCATGAAAGACATATAGTGGCCTTGTCTATAGTTAGTGCTCCAGGTGCCATTGAGGGCGTGTACTTGTGCTGAGACTGTCATGACGTGGGGTGTGGACCCACTAGGCCGTACCGCGTAGCAGGATAGCATCTGGCCAAACAGGTATAATGCAATGTCTATCTGAACGGGTACCTGAGGCAATGTAGACAGTAGCAGTGGATTCAGGCTAAGATGAGGCTCTGACAGTAGACAGACACCCGGCGGGGTGCGACACAATAGATACAGCGGAAGGCACAACACGACTCCAACTCTTGAAGGCACAGAGGCAAGGTAGCACGGGATACAGGGTTCAGGCAGCAAAACACTAGGAGACCATTTGCAAGGACAAACTTAAGGTAATACAACAACGCTCAGGCAAAGATCAAGAGGGCAGAGCCCCTTTTATAGTCCAGAAGCATTCTGGGCTAATTGCAGCTATTCTGCAAATGTGCGCGTACTGGCCCTTTAAGGCCGTGCACGTGGGGGAGACAGTGTCTGGACCAGAAAGTGAGTGCCAGCATCTCCCAAGAGAGAGATGCCGCCGGGAACTCGCTTGTCCATGGCCGCGGTCGACAGAGGGTAAGTCAGGACGACGGTCCGCGGCCATAGACGTTACAGTATCCTCCCTCTTATGCCCCCTCTTCTTGGGACCAGAGCGGGAGAGAAACTTCTTCACGAGGGCAGGAGCATTGATGTTCTCCTCTGGCTCCCAAGACCTCTCCTCTGGGCCAAATCCCGTCCAATCCACCAAATAAAACGTTCTTCTTCCTACTCTCTTGCTGTCCAAGATCTCCCTCACCTCGAATATCCCTGACGAGCTGCTAGGAGCCACTGTGGAACTAGGAGTCTTTGAGTAGCGGTTCAAGACCACAGGCTTAAGCAGGGAGACATGGAAAGAGGTTGGGATCTTGAGGGTGGGAGGCAGCCGAAGCTTGTAAGAGACATGATTTATCTGCAGCAGAATCTCGAAGGGTCCGAGGAACCTGGGAGCAAACTTGCAAGGTGACACCCTCAGCCGGATATTCTTGGAAGACAGCCAGACCTTAGTACCAGGAAGAAACTAGGGAGGTTCTCTTTCTCTTCATGAAGTCGACCGCCAGCAGAATAGAAGATCAGGTCTACTGCCATATCTGCAGAAAGTCCCTGACAGTAGAGTCAGCTGCAGGCACCTGGGACATAGTGGAAACAGGAAGAGGTATTCGTGGATGTTGGCTGTAGACAATGAAGAATGGTCTGGAGGTGGTGGACACACTAGTATGGTTGTTGTAAGAAAACTCATCCCAAAGAAGCAGCTGCAACCAGTCATCATGCTGCCTGGAGATAAAGTCCGGCAGATAGTTCTCCATAATCTGATTAACCCTCAAGACTTTACCATTGGACTGGGGATGGAAGGCCGAGATTAGGTCCAACTTTTCATCGAGGAGACTGCAGAGGGCTCTCCAGAATTTTGCGGTGAACTGAACACCTCGATCCGAGACAATATGTAGAGGCAAGCCGTGCAGACGGAAGATGTGTTGGATGAAGAGACCGGCCAGTCGAGAAGCAGAAGGCAGACCAGTCAGTGGAACAAAATGTGCCATTTTGGAGAATCGATGCACCACCACCCAGACTACACTGCATCCAGCAGAGAGAGGCAGGTCCGTGAAAAAAAGTCCATAGCAATATGTCGCCAGGGGGCATCGGGCACAGGCAGTGTCTGGAGCAGACCAGCTGGTCTGGAGTGGGCAACTTTATTTGCTGCGCACACCGTGTAGGAGGAGACAAAGTAGGGGGACGTCTTTGGGCAGTGTGGGCCACCAGAACTGACGGGCAATTAGGTCTCGGGTGTTACGGGCACCCACATTCTTGTCGGCAGGGCGGTAGTGGAGCTCCAACTGGAACCGAGCGAAGAACAGCGACCACCTGGCCTGACGAGGCTTCAGCCGTTGGGCCATCTGGATCTAGGTGAGGTTCTTGTGGTCCATGAAGACCAGGATTGGATATCATTAGCATACGTTGTGGAAACACTAAAAAGCTGAATACTAAAGCTACAGAGCCGACTAAGAAGACAATTATAGGTTATATAGAAATGATTTTTCACCCACTACCACCTGGTATTGCTGGTTTAATAGGTGAAATGCTGGTGACAGTTTCCCTTTAAGGCCCAAACTAGGCTGCATCATTAAGGGGTTAAAGTGGTTTTACATCTTATAAAGTGGGGGGAATACAATTAGGATATGTCATCACTTTCTGATCGTGGAGTTCTGACTGCCATGACTACTTGATGTTTAGTAAAGCCAATCCCTGTCTTTACAGTTTACCAAATTTGCCATCAATGGTCTTAGAAATGACCCAGATGAAGAGACTATGAAGGAATTCTTCGGTTCTCATGACTATAAATGCAGCAGAGATTATGGTATCCATAAAAATATAATGCAGCCATTTTTAATGAATACATATGGTTGTTGGCCTTCTACCCTCTCTGGGAGGCTTATGATATATATAATTTATGCTGCATTCGTTCACATCAGGTATGACCGTCTTGTCTCAGGATTTCTAGATCGATTCTTACCACCTCTATTACCTTTCCAGAACATGGTACATGAGGTAATGGCTGCCCACAGCTGTTCTTATACCTATTACAAGCTGGTAGGGGAATTGTGAAGCAGTATATATTCAGGATTGTAAGGAGTAAGAGGGCTGAGCCCAGGAGATGCAGCATGTAGCGTGTTCTTACTGGTGCAGAGTCACATCCTCTAATGGGGGTCTTTAGGGTTTATTAAAATTAAAAACTAAAATTATATATTTTAAGATAATATAAATGATTTCCCCCATGTCACACAGACAGAAATGATCATTTATCCCCTATAAAGAATTCATCAGAGAACGTTCCCATTAAAAACTTCAATTTTATTAATTTCAATAAAAAAATACTCTATACAGTAAAGCAATTGATGAAAACACCCGGAAAAATTACAGATCACACTAAACTTTTCTAGAGGTACAAATCATACAATATCATCAAATTCATATTCCCAATGGTAAAGCCATACTGATATATGTAAATTATGGGTGTGGTCATAAAAGCAGCTCAAACCGGTTATAGCTATTGTGATGTCACAGAGCTTGGGTATAAACAATGATGTTGGTCACAGAGCTGTCACTATCAGTTGGATGTGACCGGTAAGTAATCTATCAATGCTACATCTGTACTTCTTGCTAATCAATTTGTTTTATTAGGAACATTGAATTATTCCATCTCTAGAAGATATTGTGTGATAGTGGTAGTAATATGGTATTAGTATTAGTGTGCAATTAAATTGCTCAAGTATCTTAGATTTGCAGGGTAAGTGGCCAAAATTTGAGCTCCCTTATTATCATTATGTTTACCACTTGTAAAAGAGAAATTTCAATATGCTCATATTAGAGGACTGTATATTAGGGGACTATAATTCCTTATATTATTTAGGTTCACCAGAAATAATTACAATTTAATAAAATTCAGAATTTTGATCAATTGATATAAAAATTATTAGTGGGGAATTGATACTGGTCTGGGGCTACTTATCATGGTTTGCACCAAAAAGAAGAACCAAGGAGTCTCTAAGTCAAAAATTACATAATCTTTTTATTTGACAATATTACACTGTTTACAAAAAACAAGTTTCTAAAAATGAATCACAAATAAAAGCATGGCCGCCACATGGGTCAGTATACATCAGATATGGTCATATATGTAAAGACACATTACAGTATACCTCAAAGACAACAATATAGGTAGTGTGATGTAAATGGGATGAGGTATACAAGCTACAGGTAATATGTTAAACTGCTTCAGGAAAACAGTAAAAGGGATGAGACTCCCATGTATGGAAATTGCAAAAGAGAACAGGACTAAGAAACAACGTGTTATAATGTCCAAAAGCTCAAATATGTGTAAATGTCGGAGAGTTGTTCATACATATATAAGAGAGCCCAAATACCATGAACCAGCAAACACTGAACCAAGGAGCACTATCAAAGTACTAACCCATGTAGCTAAGACTCCAAGAATGGCGGCCGGCCCCAACGCGTTTCGGCTTCCGCCTTCGACCCCCAGACGAAGGCGGAAGCCGAAACGCGTTGGGGCCGGCCGCCATTCTTGGAGTCTTAGCTACATGGGTTAGTACTTTGATAGTGCTCCTTGGTTCAGTGTTTGCTGGTTCATGGTATTTGGGCTCTCTTATATATGTATGAACAACTCTCCGACATTTACACATATTTGAGCTTTTGGACATTATAACACGTTGTTTCTTAGTCCTGTTCTCTTTTGCAATTTCCATACATGGGAGTCTCATCCCTTTTACTGTTTTCCTGAAGCAGTTTAACATATTACCTGTAGCTTGTATACCTCATCCCATTTACATCACACTACCTATATTGTTGTCTTTGAGGTATACTGTAATGTGTCTTTACATATATGACCATATCTGATGTATACTGACCCATGTGGCGGCCATGCTTTTATTTGTGATTCATTTTTAGAAACTTGTTTTTTGTAAACAGTGTAATATTGTCAAATAAAAAGATTATGTAATTTTTGACTTAGAGACTCCTTGGTTCTTCTTTTTGGTGCAATATATTTTGGGAGTACAGTCGTAAGTTATAAGGGATGATATACATATTTTGTGCCAGATGATGCAGCATGTATGCCCTGTATATAGGATTTATTATCATGGTTTGGGCTAGGCCCTTTATTTCCAGTGAATGGTAATGTAAAGACTACTTAGACCATTGCATGCTTCCGACTTTGTGGGACTAGTTTGGTAAAGACCCCCTTCCCTGTTTCTGTATGACGTTGCCCCTTTGCACAAAGCAAGGTCCATAAAGACATTGAGTGATAAATTTGGTGTGGAGGAACTTGACTCTCTGCACAGAGCCCTGACCCCAAACCTGAACTCACAAATACTCTTTTAATTAAATGGGCAAAAATTCCAACAAACACGCTACAAAATCTTGTGGAAAGCCTTGTAAGAAGAAGTTATAGCCACAAAAGGGGGCCCAACTTCATATTAACATCTATGGCTTTGTAATGGGAAGTACCACAAGCTTATAATGGTGTAAAGGGTCAGCTGTCCACATCTTTTGGCCAAATAGTGTATTTTTGGTTTATGTATTGTGATGTCACTACTATTAAAAATAATGATAAATCCATATTGAAATATGCAAATTATGGGTGAGGTCATAAAAGCAACTCACCCCGGGAATAGCTATTGTGATGTCACAGAGCACCGGTGGGTGTATACTATGGTGCTGGCCTTAGATCTGTCACTCAGTTGGATGTGACCGGTAAGTACTCTATCAGCGCTACGTCTCTAGATGAGTCTCACCTATCAGTTTCTTTATGAATATTTTATTCTTTGGTATAATTCTGCTGTGTCTGCCATTTAAAGTTTAGTTTATATTTGGAATAGTTATACTAATTTACTAAGAAGTTGCTAAATGGCAATATGGCGGCCTGTGACTTCTGCTCCAGAGACAGAATGCAGCTTGCAGACAAAAATTGCCATCTGTATTCTGCTGGTAAATTGATAAAGCAACCTCAAAAAAAAGGGAATGTGAATGTCCTGCAGCCCTGAGAACTTATTATTGGAACCCTTCAGTTTATAACAGGAGTAATTCACATAATAAATATTTACTAGGGAATTACTAATTATGTATTTGAGGTTTTCTATTTGTGTAAAATACACAATTCTTATTATTATTAATAATAATAATTACTAGTATAAAAATGTTAGGGAAGTGATTTCTTAAGAACAGCCCTGACCCCCTGAATCCTGTATCCTCAAAAGCAATTGTCATTTTTCATTAATATATATATATGTAAATATAAAATGTAATAATGTCTATAACAAATTACAGAGGTTCTAAATTATAGTTAGTATCTCATATAAAAATTACATAAACCCCCGAAATGTCATACCGTATGGTCAATTCAACAACCAATGCATTGTTCCAACATCCAAACCCCAAGCAATGTCATTCACAGGGGGTCCAAACCCCAAGACCCCAAGCAATGTGATCTTCAACCACTTCTGATTGTCCAGATCATGTACTTGGAATACCCCTTTTATAACTAATTTCTCCAGCTGGTTTCCTTTAAGTTTTCCCTAACTATTTCTTTTTCTGGTCATTCTAGATCTTGCTGTTGGATTGACACTGTTGGATTACTGTGTTGCTTTTATGGTCAGCGATTTGTCCTATTTTCAGAGAACTAGAGGCGATTAGTTAAATTCAATCTTTACTGTCGCCTGGTTTTCTACCACGGACATTGGTGCAGTTTTGCACCCGGGTTATTAAACAACCATGCCCTTTTGGAAAAAAACAAAAAAATATCATGTCTCTCAGATTCCAGATAAAGGAAATCTGATGAAAGAGATACCAACTATGGAGGAGCCTAACATCTCGCTCCAGAAGTTTTCTATCATCAAAGATATGCCAGCCGAAAAATGCAGCGATCCAAGTCACAGCAAACCTTGTGACATTGGCTCAAAGAACGCCAAGAAGAGCGCAATCAGGAGCTTGGGCAGCAGCGCTGTGATTGGCGCTAAAGAACTGGATCGCTGTTTCCCAAATAGACGGCTGAGATTATATGTTGCCACCTGGAATATGGAGGGAAAGGTGAGAAGTAATGTACAATATCTATTGTGACCCATCAGTGTGTCTGATCTAAAGTTGGATAAATTGGGTCAGTAATCATGTCTCTTTAGTTTGTAGTGGGATATCACATAGACATATTATATACTACCCTAGGCCCAAATTTTCTAAACATTTGGGCCAATCAATCTTGCTGCACACACTGCAAACTGTCAAAATAATAACCTATGTCTTTTGAATGGCAATGCGTCTGATCCTAAGATTGCAGCCCTAGCCATAGTCTATAAAGACTAAAATCCAATTCGATCAGATATAATTTTTTGTAGGTGATATAGAAGATGTCAGTTTGGTTGGTACTCTGTGTATACATTATTAATATCTTCATATTTTGAGCAGGAGTTCCCACAAAATCTAGAGGATCTGCTGTTGCCATCAGATGACACCAAAGATATTTACGTAATTGGCGTTCAAGAAGGATGTCCAAACAGGTAAGTCTTCTCAGGTTGTCTTACAACAGTCTATATCTGCAGATGGACTACAGGTCGACTGATTGAAATTCTCTCTTGACCTACTACTTATTGTAGGATCGCTCCTTAGTTTTCCTATTTAGCCCCAGAGGTTATAATATTGATTGTTTAATAGATGAGTTGAGTATTTTAATCTGGAGTAATTTATTAATATGTAAACTTGAAATTGTGTCTTCTTGTAGACGGGAATGGGAGATAAAATTACAGGAGACGCTTGGTCCACACTACGTGCTATACCATTCATCCGGGCTCGGAGTCCTGTATCTCACCATCTTTATTCGACGGGAACTGATCTGGTTCTGCTCAGGTAAGATTCACTTTCTAACATTTACATAATAAGTTCTAATTGAAGTCATTAGTTGGAACTTCTTATTTAGTCATTAGAACTAGATGTCTGAGATCTTGACTCTCAGATTCTTGACTGTGAAGTACTGGAGATCTTGGAGATCAATCCACAGTTACAAAGTGTGAAATGATGTTGTAGTAATATCTCCAGAGTTTTAGAGGAATCTATCTCTGTTTCATTGTTGCATGTTGTACCATTAACCACTGACCCTTCTTCTTGTGTTTAATTTCATATACAGAGGTAGAGCACACCCATGTAACAACCAGGCTATTCCACCATGTCAAAACTAAAGGAGCCTTGGGTGTTGCCTTCACCGTCTTTGGGACATCTTTCCTTTTTATTAATTCCCATATGAGATGTAAGTATGTCTGTTTTTAATATATGACTATCTACAGTGTTATTGTGTATAAAAATATCTGCTGTTTAATAATAAGCTGGAATATATGAGATGATATGAAAAGATCTGTACTATTAATGTTTTGGTGTAAAATTAAAAGCTCTTACTCATTTGGTCAAACTTCTTCTAATCTATCAAACTTATACTATTTAATGAGAGACAAGTAATGGAAGGATTAACGGCCTAATGTCCTCTACAGACTGGTATAGAAATACATTATCCTCTGTCATGAAAATGATTGTGTCTTAGATTTACAGTAACAGAAATATCAGTGTGTCTGGTGTACAGAGTGCGGACCCAGATCATGGAACTCCACCAGTCACATCTTCTAAAATGTCAATAGAAATCCTATTAAAATAAATACTATTTGTAGAAAATTAATTGTTGAGGGAACATTCAGACTACACACCCCAAGAAGTAGATATGATACCTAGATAATATAAGATAAAGAAACCTATTGTCAAAGAAAACTTAAAGAGGCTCTGTCACCAGATTTTGCAACCCCTATCTGCTATTGCAGCAGATAGGCGCTGCAATGTAGATTACAGTAATGTTTTTATTTTAAAAAAACGAGCATTTTTGGCCAAGTTATGACCATTTTTGTAGTTATGCAAATGAGGCTTGCAAAAGTCCAAGTGGGTGTGTTTAAAAGTAAAAGTCCAAGTGGGCGTGTATTATGTGCGTACATCGGGGCGTTTTTAATACTTTTACTAGCTGGGCGTTCTGATGAGAAGTATCATCCACTTCTCTTCAGAACGCCCAGCTTCTGGCAGATCACGCTGTGACGTCACTCACAGGTCCTGCATCGTGTCAGACGAGCGAGGACACATCGGCACCAGAGGCTACAGTTGATTCTGCAGCAGCCATCAGCGTTTGCAGGTAAGTAGCTACATCGACTTACCTGCTAACGCCGATGCTGCTGCAGAATCAACTGTAGCCTCTGGTGCCGATGTGTCCTCGCTCGTCTGACACGATGCAGGACCTGTGAGTGACGTCACAGATCTGCACTGCCAGAAGCTGGGCGTTCTGAGGAGAAGTGTATGATACTTCTCATCAGAGCGCCCAGCTAGTAAAAGTATTAAAAACGCCCCGATGTACGCACATAATACACGCCCACTTGGACTTTTACTTTTAAACACACCCACTTGGACTTTTGCAAGCCTCATTTGCATAACTACAAAAATGGTCATAACTTGGCCAAAAATGCTCGTTTTTTAAAAATAAAAACGTTACTGTAATCTACATTGCAGCGCCTATCTGCTGCAATAGCAGATAGGGGTTGCAAAATCTGGTGACAGAGCCTCTTTAAATATGGTGGTTGACCTAAATTCCAGCAGGTCACATTTACTGATATGTATATTTTTGTTGGCAGTTGGGGCAGTCTACAAGAGGATCCAGGACTATAAAACTATCACTGAGGGTCTCCGTCTGCCTCAAATTATTCCGGAAAGAATCAACTCCAATGCCTGTGAGCATTACTTATGTGGTTGAACCTATCGATTCCTTTATCTCTCTATTTATCTCCATTGAGTCTAATGCAGTCACGTGGTCTAATTGTGTCCTGTGTTTATCTCATTCTACAGTGGACGTCACCAGCCGCTTTGATCGAGTTTTTTGGTTTGGGGACCTTAATTTTCAACTGAAAGAGGACAGAAAAAACGTGGAATCTCTTCTGAAGAACATTAAAGGAAGAGATATGTCCAGTCTCCTCAAACACGACCATCTGAATGACGCCAAGAACAACGGTACATTTACTAGTAGACAGATCTCTATCACTCCTCAGCCTGTATTATTACCACATACACCTCAATAGATCAATACAAATTACTGTCATGATGGTTGATATGTTCCCCACATTCTTATATAGTCCTACATCTCTTGCGCATGTTTTTAATACTGACATGTTTTTTTTGTCTTTTAACTTAAGGGTCCATATTTGTAGGGTTTAAGGAGCACACCATTGAATTCCTTCCTACATATAAGTTCGACATTGGCACAGACACCTACGATACATCAGAAAAGCAGAGAGTCCCATCATATACGGTAAGATATCTTATTTCCAGGTCTACAGAGCTAAAGAAAGAATACATTTCATGAATAGATTTTCATATAATAAATCCCCTCGCCCAAGGTAATGAATTGTTATTATAGATGGAGGAATAATTCTTACGAACAAAGTGTCCAGGCAATTTAATTGTAGTGAGTTTCTCATCGTCTCCCAGTGTAATATGTCTTTGCCTAGCATGGCTCAAAGATACTTATTTCATTAAATCTGTGTGACCAAGTCAAACCTTAAATGCAACAAAGTCTCAAAATTTATATTACTTAAATAAAATATGTTCAGTCTATGATGCTATGAGTTTTATAAATAAATGATAATATGAATGCACTGATGATATTTGTTATTTTTATGACCTCTACAGGACAGGGTGTTGTTTAAAAGCCAATATGAGGGAGATGTGCGAGTCCTGAAATACGACTCTTGCCCTGTTTTGAAGACCTCAGACCACCGACCCGTTTTTGGCATCTTCGAAGTAAAGCTCAGACCTGGTTCAGATAAGTAAGTCATGATTTCCTCCATGTTGTTGGTATGATCCTTTCAGTAGCCGCCATTACTACATGGGCCTTATAGCCAGAGCTCACACTTTGGGGCAGGTGGCTGTATACCTGGGTGACAGTACTGGAGTAATCTAGGATGTGAAACAAAACAATTATTTTTGTGGTTACCTGCTAACATTATCATATGTCTTACATCAATGTATTTCTCATTCCAGCATCCCATTGGCTGGTGGACGCTTTGACCGCAAGATCTATTTGAAGGGCATTTGGAGGAAAGGACAAAAAAAGTAGCTGCGTCTGTTCATGTCCTTACAGCACATAAGGTGAGAGCATTGTACTTGTCTATTATGTTTGCTGTGAGAATGTTCTTCCATCTCTTAAGTCTTCCTCTGTATCAGTAATTTATTTTATCAACCAACATAAAGAAATTGTAAATAAGTCATTCTATCTTCTAGTTCAATTTTCTTGTATTCAGATATTTATTTAATTTCTAAATGAAGGTTATGGGTTTTAGAAGAAAACTGTAAGCATGTATGTAGTATAATAGATTGGTGGGAATTCATTAAGACTGACGTTTCATACACCGGTCTTAATATAAAAAAACTTGGAGTAAAATGTGCCTAATTTATTAAAAGGCCCACACCTTAATAATTAATAATCCATGTTATTATGATAAATGTGTCGGCCGCTGGTGGCTCTGCTCCTTCAGCTACTCTCTGTCCACTGTTTAGAAAAGTGCCGTAAGCGGCAGAAACTACATGATAGATACAAGGAACATTGTTATTGATGTAAGACATTACTTGGCATCTTGCAGGACTCCTAAGGAACATTTACCATCTCAGGTGCATAAAATAATGATTCTACCTTTGTGAACATCAGGAAGTTCCTGTAACATCCTGAACAGCGCAGCTTTAGATCAAAGCCATTGCTTGGATCAACCATCTTCAAGGTTTGTAGTGTAACCGCCAGGATCAAATAGGAAAATCCGCAATAAAACATCTATATTTTGTGCCTGCTAAGAAACACACATTAGTAGAGCATTAATTGCAAATATTTCTCTTGCAGCATAAACATAAATTCCGCAGTATATCTGGCGAGAACTGCGCTCCCTGTGACCGGAGGAGCCGCCATCATTGCTGATAGAAAGGTAAGTTCCTCTAGATATGTCCCCTCTATATTTGGTAAGCAGCCTGAATAATGAATATCTAATAGGATTGTGTGCTTCTCCCCCCAGAACAAGTCAGCAGATACAAACAGACCATCAACATCAATGCCAATAACAACCGAGGGCAGAACCCGCCATCTTACAAGTATTCCAATGGCGAGACTTAAAATTTTCTACATCTGTCACAGAAGAGATATCAGTGTGGTTACCGGGGCATCAATGTCACCCAGAAGACCAGGCCCAGAACAGCAGAACATGTCATCTCTTCCTGTGTCTCTGGAATACAGATTTCCCACCCCTTACTGATACTACATTATATACTGTGACATCTTCCATTGTTTTTGCAGGATCTTGTTTAACATCATCTTTACCATTATATATTTTGATCCACAAAAACCTTAAATAAATCTTTAATATCAATCCATAAGTGTGACTGGTATTTATTAGTGTGTTCAGTGCTACAACTTACCACAGTGTATACAATTCACTTATCCGACCCTTCAGAGCGCTATTTGTGTGACATCGCGTTTAATCCAGTGGTAGGTGACAGGACATTGTATCATATGTACACAATACAGAGAGTATGGAACGTGCCGCCCTATGTACTGGATTAGATCCTGTGTTGGACAAAAAGTGACAGGAGGGCATTCACTCACTGCAGCCAGCAGAGACACGTGTGAGCGCCCCCTGCGAACGTCGATTTCAGTTATATCTCTTAGCCTTTGACAAAATGAAGGCAAAAAAGAAGAGAAATAATTTAGAGAAAGAAGGAGAGAAGGAGGAGAGAAAAGAAGGAGAACAAAAAGAGAAGAATGGTGGAGATGATGGCCAGAAGAAGCCAAGTAAAGCTAAGAAACCAAGAGTCATCCGGTTGTTAGCTCGCCTACAAAAAACCTGGGCGAGAATTGCTGGACATAAGGGGAGGAGGACTTCCATCCAAAAAAAGACAAGTTCAGAACTCCCAGGACCCAGCGGCATGGTGGACAGCAAAGTCAACTTGTCATCTAAAGAAAAGCAGGATGACATGGAGGAAAATAAAAACATCAAGACTGCTGACAAGGAGACAGAACTGGAGACAGAGAATTTTGGGGGACAGCATATTCTCGAAGAATACCAACAAATTCATGACCTGATCCACAGCTTGGAAGACCTGTATATCCAGTACTATGGTGGGCACGATGACATGGAGGAAAATCAAAGCATCAAGACCGATGACAAGGAGACAGAAACTGGTGACAGACAGTTTTGGAGAACAACATATACTAGAAGAACACCAACAAATTCATGACCTGATCCACAGCTTGGAAGACCTGTACATCCAGTACTATGGTGGACATGATGACATCGAGAAAAATCAAAGCATCAAGACCGATGACAAGGAGACAGAACTGGTGACAAACAGTTTTGGGGAACAGGAAATACTAAAAGGAGGAAAAGGAAAGGCAGGTATAAATAGACAGAGGGCGGGAGCTAGCTGAGTCTGGCCAGGCTGCGATAGGCTCTCCCACTCCTAAGCCTGCCAGCCTGAGTGGTGGAAGCTGGAGTCAGTCTCAGAGAGATAGACTCAGGTGAAGACTGATTACCTAAGGAAGTTAACCCTGAAGCTGTGCCTGGCAGATCCTTTACAGTACCCCTCCTTTTATGAGGGGCCACCGGACCCTTTCTAAGCGGACCTGGTTTACTGGGGAAACAAAGGTGGAACTTCCTGACCAATACCCCAGCGTGAACATCCCGGGCGGGTACCCAAGTCCTCTCCTCAGGCCCGTATCCTCTCCAATGGACCAGGTACTGGAGGGAGCCTTGGACCATCTTGCTGTCCACAATCTTGGCCACCTGAATTCCACCCCCTCAGGGGTGAGAACGGGAACAGGAGGTTTCCTCGAGGGAGCCAAGGACGGGGAGCAGCGTTTAAGGAGGGAGGCATGAAACACGTCATGTATACGAAAAGATGGGGGTAACTCCAGCCGGAAGGAGACAGGATTGAGGACTTCAATGACCTTATACGGCCCAATAAACTGGGGAGCAAACTTCTTGGACGGGACCTTAAGACGCAAGTTCCTAGATGATAATCACACCAGATCCCCGACCATAAACAAGGGGTTAGCAGAACGTTTTCTATCAGCCTGAGTTTTTTGTACGCTCTCGGTTCTTCTGAACCTGGGCCCAGACTGTGCACAGTTCCCGATGAACGACCTCTACCTCGGGATTGTTGGAACTACCAGGTGAAACGGAGGAGAACCGTGGATTAAACCCAAAATTACAGAAAAAGGGGGAGACCCCTGACGAGTTACTGACCCGGTTATTAAGGGAAAATTCAGCGAGGGGAATGAATGAGACCCAATCATATTGACAGTCAGAGATAAAGCACCTTAAATATTGTTCTAGAGATTGATTAGTCCTCTCAGTTTGGCCATTGGTTTCAGGATGGAAAGCAGAGGAGAAGGACAGATCAATCTCCAACTTCTTACAGAAAGCTCTCCAAAACAAAGAAACAAATTGTACCCCTCTGTCCGAAACAATATTGACAGGGACCCCATGGAGATGCAGGATGTGTTTGACAAACAAGGTAGCTAACGTCTTGGCGTTGGGTAGTTTCTTGAGGGGCACAAAGTGGCACATCTTACTGAAGCGGTCTACTACCACCCACACCACCGACTTGACTTGGGATGGAGGCAAATCGGTGATAAAATCCATGGAGATATGTGTCCAAGGTCTCTGGGGAATGGGCAACAAACGTAGTAAGCCCTGCTGGTCGGGACCTGGGAGTCTTGGACCTAGCACAAACCTCACAAGCGGCGACGTAGGCCTTAACGTCTTTAGGCAAGCCAGGCCACCAATAGTTTATGGCAATGAGGTGTTTGGTACCCAGGATGCCTGGATGACCAGATAGTGCGGAGTCATGATTTTCCCTAAGTACCCTTAGCCGGCATTGCAGGGGAACAAACAGCTTGTCCTCAGGAAGGTTCCCGGGGGCTGAACCTTGATCAGCTGCAATTTCAGAGACTAAATCAGAATCAATAGAACAAAATGATTATACCGGGAGGCAAAATACAAGCAGGATCTTCCTCCGAAGGAGGGCTGGCCATGAAGCTACGCGACAGTGCATCAGCCTTAATATTTTTAGACCCAGCCCTATAGGTAACTAAAAAGTTGAATCTGGTAAAAAATAGCGCCCATCGAGCTCGTCTCGGGTTTAGCCTCCGGGCAGATTCTAGGAAAACCAGATTCTTGTGGTCGGTAAGGACCGTTACCTGGTGCCTAGCCCACTCCAGGAAGTGGCGCCACTCTTCAAATGCCCATTTAATGGCTAAGAGTTTGCAGTTGCCAATATCATAGTTACTCTCAGTGGGCGAAAACTTCCTGGAGAAGTAGGCACAGGGGCGGCGATGGGTGAGGGACCTGGTACCCTGGGACAAGACAGCCCCCACTCCCACCTCGGATGCGTCAACTTCCACGATAAATGGCTCCATTTGGTTGGGCTGAACCAGCACTGGGGCCGAGATAAAGCACTTCTTAAGGACCTCAAAAGCCTGGACAGCCTCTGGAGACCAGTGGAGGAGATCAGCACCTTTGCGAGTGAGGTCCGTAAGAGGCTTAGCGATGACCAAGAAGTTAGCAATGAATCTCCTGTAATAATTAGCGAACCCCAAAAAACACTGTAACGCCTTAAGGGAGGCAGGTTGGACCCATTCTGCCACTGCCTGAACCTTGGCGGGGTCCATGCGGAATTCATGAGGAGTGAGGATTTGACCCAAAAATGGTATCTCCTGTACCCCAAACACACATTTTTTGGTTTTTGCAAACAGTTTGTTTTCCCGAAGGACCTGGAGCACCTTCCTGACATGCTCAATGTGGGAGGGCCAGTCCTTGGAAAACACCAGTATGTCATCAAGGTACACTACAAGAAATATCCCCAGGTAATCTCTCAAAATCTCATTTATGAAATTCTGGAAGACCGTCGGCGCATTACACAACCCAAAGGGCATGACGAGGTATTCGAAATGACCTTCGGGCGTGTTAAACGCAGTCTTCCACTCATCCCCCTCTTTGATGCGGATAAGGTTATACGCCCCCCGTAAATCAAACTTAGAGAACCATTGGGCCCCCTGAACCTGATTAAAGAGATCAGGAATCAAAGGAAGGGGATACTGGTTCCTTACAGTGACCTTATTCAGGTTACGGTAGTCAATGCATGGCCTAAGACCACCATACTTCTTCCCTACGAAGAAGAAGCCAGCACCTACCGGAGAAGTAGAGGGGCGAATGTAACCCTTGGCCAGGCATTCCTGGATATACTCTCTCATGGCTTCACGTTCGGGACAAGAAAGATTAAATATCCTACCCTTAGGAAGCTTAGCTCCTGGTACCAATTCGATAGCGCAATCGTATTCTCTATGAGGAGGTAACACTTCGGAGGCCTCCTTAGAGAAAACATCAGCGAAGTCCCGAACAAACTCAGGTAGCGTGTTCACCTCCTCAGGGGGAGAAATAGAATTAACAGAAAAACATGACGTCAAACATTCATTACCCCATTTGGTAAGCTCCCCAGTATTCCAGTCAAACGTGGGATTATGCAACTGCAACCAGGGAAGGCCTAAAACCAAATCGGACGATAATCCCTGCATCAACAGTACAGAGCACTGCTCCAAATGCATGGAGCCAACAAGGAGTTCAAAAGCAGGGGTATGCTGTGTAAAATAACCATTAGCAAGAGGAGTGGAGTCGATACCCACTACCGGGACAGGTTTAGGCAAATCAATCAAAGGCATAGCAAGAGACATAGCAAATTCCACAGACATGATATTAGCAGAGGACCCTGAATCCACGAAGGCGCTGCCGGTAGCAGACCTACCACCAAAAGAGACCTGAAAGGGAAGCAAGATCTTATTACGTTTCATATTTACGGGAAATACCTGTGCGCCCAAGTGACCTCCCCGATGATCACTTAGGCGCGGAAGTTCTCCGGCTGCATTCTTACGCTTAGGACAGTTGTTCACTTGATGCTTGTCATCCCCACAGTAGAAGCAGAGACCATTCTTCCTGCGGAAATCTCTACGTTGTTGGGGGGACACGAAGGCCCCGACTTGCATAGGTACCTCTGAGTCTTCCGGGGAAGAACGAAGCAACGGAACCTCGGGAGGCATCATGGGGGAGTCGGAGGAGAAAACACATAAACGTTCGCGTTGTCGTTCCCTGAGACGTCGGTCAAGTCGTACCGCTAAAGCCATAACCTGGTCTAGGGAGTCAGAAGAGGGATAGCTAACTAGCATGTCTTTCAGGGCATTCGACAGACCCAACCTAAACTTGCACCTTAAGGCAGGGTCATTCCACCGAGAAGCTACGCACCACTTCCTAAAGTCAGAACAATACTCCTCAACAGGTCTCTTACCCTGACGTAAGGTCACCAGCTGACTCTCGGCAAAGGCAGTCTTGTCAGTCTCGTCATAAATGAGTCCGAGAGCAGAAAAGAAAAGATCAACGGAGGAAAGTTCAGGGGCGTCAGGAGCCAAGGAGAAGGCCCATTCTTGGGGCCCGTCCTGGAGCCGGGACATAATTATACCCACTCGCTGGCTCTCAGAACCTGAGGAGTGGGGCTTTAAGCGAAAGTAAAGCCTGCAACTCTCCCGAAAGGAGAGAAAAGCCCTCCGGTCCCCTGAGAACCGGTCGGGCAACTTGAGGTGAGGTTCAGGAGTTGAGGTGAGGGGAACCACCAAGGTAGCCTCAGGCTGGTTGACCTTCTGAGCCAGGGCCTGGACCTGTAGGGAGAGACCCTGCATTTGCTGAGCCAGGGTCTCAAGGGGGTCCATAGTAGTGTCAGGGACCAGGGTAGACTAGGTATATGGGCTTGTGATTATGTAATGATAGGGGTAGGGAAACGGACAAGTGAGCCCTAATCTACCCGCCACTCTGTCCCTGCCTACTTGCAACGACCCGCCCTAGGCGACGGGGTACAACTGGGTGGCGGTCCCTACGCTCAGTAAGTGCACGAGACAAAACATACAAGGGAATATAAAGCAAAGGGAAAGGGGCAGTTGCCCACGGCAACACCGTGAGCAACAGAGTGGTGAACGAGCCAAGTCAAACCAGGAGAGCACGAGGTACCAAACGCAGAGCAGAAGAATAGTCAGAAAGCCAGGGTCAGAATGGAGCAGGATCAAATTGTTAGGAGCTGTAGCTGGGCCAGGAAACCACACGGAAAGAATCACAAGCAAGGAGGAAAAGGAAAGGCAGGTATAAATAGACAGAGGGCGGGAGCTAGCTGAGTCTGGCCAGGCTGCGATAGGCTCTCCCACTCCTAAGCCTGCCAGCCTGAGTGGTGGAAGCTGGAGTCAGTCTCAGAGAGATAGACTCAGGTGAAGACTGATTACCTAAGGAAGTTAACCCTGAAGCTGTGCCTGGCAGATCCTTTACAAAAAAACTTTCCTCTTGATTAGAGATGAGCGAACCGGGACAACCGAACCCGGTTTCGGTCCGAACTTCCGGAAAAGTTCGGTTCGCAGCGAATCCGAACTTCACCGGGTTCGGCCGAACCCGTTTTGACCGAACCCGGTCAAAAATATTATACAAATCGGCAGCCACTTGTCTCTATCAATCACTGATAGAGAAAAGAGGCTGCTGAGTAAAAATAAAATAAAAAGCATTTCATACGTACCTGGTCGTTGTCTTGCGGACGAGTCCCTCTTCTTCCTCCAGTCCGACCTTCTTTTCTGACGCGGCAGCCTGTGATTGGCTGCAGAGGCCTCTGCAGCCCGTGATTGGCTGCAGAGGCCTCTGCAGCCCGTGATTGGCTGCAGAGGCCTCTGCAGCCCGTGATTGGCTGCAGCGCTCACATGGGCTGCATCGTCATCAAGGAATGTCGGGCCGGATGTCGCGAGGGACGCGTCACCAAGGCAACGGCCAGGAGACCGGACTGGAGGAAGCAGGGAGTTCCCGGTAAGTATGAACGTCTTTTTTTTTTACAGGTACTCTATATTGTGATCGGTAGTCACTGTCCAGGGTGCTGACACAGTTACTGCCGATCAGTTAACTCTTTTAGCACCCTGAAGAGTGACTATTTACTGACGTCGCCTAGCAACGCATTGGTAATGACGGGTGCACACATGTAGCCACCCGTCATTACGGGGCCTCATGCACACGACCGTAAAAACACCCGTTATTAAGGGTCGTAATTACGACCCGAAATAGCGGGCCCATAGACTTCTGTTAGCCACGGGTACCTTCCCGTTTTCTCACGGGAAGGTGCCCGTGCCGTTAAAAAGATAGAACATGTTCTATTTTTTTATTTTACGGGTCGTGCTCGTAATTACGACTCGTAATTACGAGCACGGCCAGCCACGGGCAGCCGGACGCTTTTACGAGCCGTGCTGTCATTATAAGGGTATGTTCACACGACAGCGTCCGTTACGGCTGAAATTACGGGGATGTTTCCGCCTGAAAACATCCCCGTAATTTCAGCCGTTACGGCATATGCAGGCGCTTGAACGCCGCGTCCATTACGGACGTAATTGGCGCTGCTATTAATTGGAGTCAATGAATAACGGCTCCAATTACGGCCAAAGAAGTGACAGTTCACTTCTTTGACGCAAGCGTCTATTTACGCGCCGTCATTTGACAGCGGTGCGTAAATTACGCCTCGTGTGAACAGACAAACGTCTGCCCATTGCTTTCAATGGGCAGATGTTTTTTGTCAGCGCTATCGAGGCGCTATTTTTGGACGTAATTCGGGGCAAAAACGCCCGAATTACGTTCGTAATTAGTGCGTGTGAACATACCCTGTGTTCACACGCACTAATTACGGATGTAATTCGGGATTTTTTGCCCCGAATTACGCCCGAAAATAGCGCCTCGATAGCGCTGACAAACATCTGCCCATTGAAAGCAATGGGCAGACGTTTGTCTGTTCACACGAGGCGTAATTTACGCGCCACTGTCAAATGACGGCGCGTAAATAGACGCCCGCGTCAAAGAAGTGAACTGTCACTTCTTTGGCCGTAATTGGAGCCGTTATTCATTGACTCCAATGAATAGCAGCGCCAATTACGTCCGTAATGGACGCGGCGTTCAAGCGCCTGCACATGCCGTTACGGCTGAAATTACGGGGATGTTTTCAGGCGGAAACATCCCCGTAATTTCAGCCGTTACGGACGCTGTCGTGTGAACATACCCTAAATTTTATAGCAGCATGGCCCGTAAAATAGAAAAATAGAACATGTTCTATTTTTTTAACGGCACGGGCACCTTCCCGTGAGAAAACGGGAAGGTACCCGTGGGTAACAGAAGTCTATGAGCCCGTTATTGCGGGTCGTAATTACGACCCGCAATAACGGGTGTTTTTACGGTCGTGTGCATAATGGGAGCACGGCTTGGAAAAACGACCGGCTGCCTGTGGCCGGCCGTGCTCCTCTCCTGAAATACTCTGTGCTGCCTTAAACTCTGAGGACAGGTCAGGATCCTGTTTCTTTTAAATGCTGCTAGGGAACCCGCTCGATCCACTATATAAGGCTGCGCTACAGTGCAGCATTTAAAAGAAACAGGATCCTGACCTGTCCACAGAGTTTAAGGCAGCACAGAGTATTTCAGGAGATGAGCGTGCAGATTCAGTGCTGCTGTGAACTCTGCTCTTACCATTACGTAGCTCTCAGTCTGTTACCTCTCCTCCACTCCTGTCCTCAAGAACACCTTCACATGATTGGCAAGTCACCACGTAATGGTAAGAGCAGAGTTCACAGCAGCACAGAGTATTTCAGGAGATGAGCGTGCGGATCTTGTGCGGGGTGGTGACTTGCCAATCATGTGAAGGTGTTATTGAGGACAGGAGTGGAGGAGAAGTAACAGACTGAGCTACGTAATGGTAAGAGCAAAGTCCACAACAGCACAGAATCTGCACGCTCCTCTCCTGAAATATTCTGTGCTGCTGTGAACTCTGCTCTTACCATTACGTAGCTCTCAGTCTGTTACCTCTCCTCCACTCCTGTCCTCAAGAACACCTTCACATGATTGGCAAGTCACCACTGCGCACAAGATCTGCACGCTCATCTCCTGAAATACTCTGTGCTGCTGTGAACTCTGCCCTTACCGTTACGTGGTGACTTGCCAATCATGAAGGTGTTATTGAGGACAGTAGTGGAGGAGAGGTAACAGACTGAGAGCTACGTAATGGTAAGAGCAGAGTTCACAGCAGCACTGAATCTGCACGCTCATCTCCTGAAATACTCTGTGCTGCCTTAAACTCTATGGACAGGTCAGGATCCTGTTTCTTTTAAATGCTGCACTATAGCGCAGCCTTATATAGTGGATCGAGCGGGTTCCCCAGCAGCATTTAAAAGAAACAGTGTGTGTGTTTGGGTATGTGTCTTTGTCTGTTTTTGTTTTTATATGTGTGTTTGTGTATATATGGGTGTGTTTGTGTATATGTGTTTGTGTATATATGTGTGTGTATATATGGGTGTATGTGTATATGTTTGTGTGTAGATGTTTGTGTGTGTGTGTTTTTGTATATGTGTGTGTTTGTGTATATGTGTGTATATGGGTGTGTGTTTATGTGTGTGTTTGTGTATATATGGGTGTGTTTGTGTATATATATGGGTGTATTTGTATATATGTTTGTGTGTAGATGTTTGTGTGTGTGTGTGTGTGTGTGTGTGTGTGTGTTTTTGTATATGTGTGTGTTTGTGTATATATGGGTGTGTTTGTTTATATGTGTGTATATGTGTTTGTGTATATGTGTGTGTTTGTGTATGGTTGTTTGTGTGTGTGTGCGTGTATATATGTGTGTAGGTGAGTAGAAGTATTGTTATTGTTCACATTGATAACTGTTTTTTTATGTTGTTGCAGATTTTGATGTACCGATTGGACTACATCTTCAATTCGTTTGACTACTGCGTAGATCTACGTTTTTTCAAATTTTAATAAAATGGTTAACGAGGGTTTTGTTGGGGATTTCTTATTTCAATAAAAAAGAATTGTCTTTGTGTTTTTTTTTAAACTTTATTAGTGCCTAGATAATGGCAGTTGGCTGATTGACAGCGTCCATTATTAAGGCGGTACTTAGTGTTAGCCGGTGCAGAGGCTAGCACTAACCACCCATTATTACCCCGGTACCCACCACCACCAGGGGTGCCGGGAAGAGCTTGGTACGATCCAGTACCCGACCATCTGTTGTGATGGTCGGGTACTGGGGCGGCCGTAGGCTGGTATTATGAGGCTGGGAAGGGCCAAAAACAGTGGACCTTCCCACCCTTGTAATGCTAGGCTGCTGCTGCTGTGTTGTATCGGGCTGGTTATAAAAATGGGGGGGACCCCACGTCGTTTTTTTTTTTTATTTAACAATAGACGTTGGGTCCCCCACATTTTTAATAACCAGCCATATACAAGGCCGCAGCAGTCCGGCATTACATGGGTGGGAAGGGCCACTGGTTTTGTCCATTCCCAGGCTAATAACACTGTGTTGTATGTGGCTGGTTATGATAAATTGGGTGGAACCCCATGTCTTTTTTAAAAATAAAAAAATAAAAATAATTAAAAAAAAATGACGTGGGGGTACCCCCCACTTTTATAACCAGCCAGATACAACACAGCAGCAGCAGCCTAGCATTACAAGGGTGGGAAGGTCCACTGTTTTTGGCCCTTCCCAGCCTCATAATACCAGCCTGCGGCCGCCCCAGAGCCCGACCATCACAACAGATGGTCGGGTACTGGATCGTACCTGGCTCTTCCCGGCACCCCTGGTGGTGGTGGGTACCGGGGTAATAATGGTGGTTAGTGTTATACTCTGCACCGGCTAACACTAAGCCTTGCCTTAGTAATGGATGTTGTCACTCAGACAGAGGCCATTACTAAAGTGGTAGTAATAAAATTTGAAAAGACAAAGATATAGATAAAATATTTTATTGAAATAAATCACCCCCAACACAACCCTCATTAACCATTTTATTGTAGAAAAAAAAACCGTCATCGAAGTAGTCCTCGAAACCGACGTAGTCCAAACACCAAACCTGTAAAAAAAATAAAAAATGAAATAAAACATGTCGTAGGCTTAGATTCAGTTTAATGTGTGATACTGACTGTTATACCATGTATAGAAGCCTGCCACGAAGTTGACTTAGATACAGGGCGCCAGCAGACAGTATCATACATGGCCATACAGACATATATACAAACAAACATACATGCAAACATACATACATACATGCATACACACACACATGAAACCATACATACAAACATGCAAAGATACATACATACATATATACAAGCATGCACAAATATACATGCAAACATAAATACATGCAAACATAATTACATACATGCACATATATATAAACATACATGCAAAAATAAAAACATGCAAACATACATGACAACATACATACATACATACAAACATGTATACATACATGCCAACATACATGACAACATACATACATGACAACATACATACATACATACATACATACATGCAAATATACATTCATGCAAACATACATAAATGCAAACATACATACATACATACATGCAAATATATACATGCAAATATACATACAAACATGCACATATATACATACATGACAACATACATACATGACGACATACATACATTAATGCAAACATACATACATACATACATACATACATGCAAACATACATAAAATGCAAACATACATACATTCATGCAAACATACATACATACATGCAAATATATACATGCAAATATACATGCACATATATACATACATGTCAACATACATACATACATGCAAACATACACACATGCAAACATACATACATGCAAATATATACATGCAAATATACATACAAACATACATGCACATATATACATACATACATGACAACATACATACATACATACATACATTCATGCAAACATACATACATGCAAACATACATACATACATGCAAATATATACATGCAAATATACATACAAACATGCACATATATACATACATGACACCATACATACATGACAACATACATACATGCAAACATACATTCATGCAAACATACATACATGCAAACATACATACATACATGCAAATATATACATGCAAATATACATACACACATGCACATATATACATACATGCCAACATACATGCACATATATACATACATACATGACAACATACAACATACATGCCAAAAAAATAAATAATACGTTCATACTTACTTTCCTCCTGTCCGGCCTCCAGCGATGACGTTTCATCCATGTCGCCGCTGCAGCCTGTGATTGGCTGCAGAGGCGGTCACGTGGGATGAAGCGTCATCCTGACGTGCGTGACCGCCACTACAGCCTGTGATTGGCTGCAGCGGCGAAAGGGATGAAACGTCATCGCTGGAGGCCGGACTGGAGGAAAGTAAGTACGAACGTATAATTTTTATTTTTTTATTGCATTAAATTGTATTTTCCGCGCGCCGAGCTTGTACTGTCAAGGTTGCTGAAAGAGTTAGTGCAGCCCATTAACTCTATCAGCACCCGAGACAGTAGCATGCTCGGTGCACGTAAGTGACAGGTTCGGTCCGAACTAGTTCGGTCCGAATCAAACTTTTTTGTGAAATTCGGCGAACTAGCCGAACCGAACTTTTGAAAAGTTCGCTCATCTCTACTCTTGATACTCCCATAATACAATTCATCTCAGCAGAAGTGGTCTGTGGCACAGAGTTCCTGCATAACAAAGGCATTCTACACCGGGACCTGAAGATGGAAAACATCCTTCTGACCACAGACAGCCATGTCAAAATAACTGAAGCAAGGAAGAAGAAGAGGAGTATTGGGTCCAGCGCTGCGTGTAGTTAAAAGCGGAAGCAAATTCCAAGTTTAATGGTTCTTGATTTAAAAGATAGTCCAGAAGTATAAAGTCCAGGTGTGAAGGTAAGCGGGCGGTGATGTCCTCAGAGCCTACGCGTTTCGGACGCTTCTGCGTCCTTAGTCTTGGCTGTAAAGACATTACAGCCAAGACTAAGGACGCAGAAGCGTCCGAAACGCGTAGGCTCTGAGGACATCACCGCCCGCTTACCTTCACACCTGGACTTTATACTTCTGGACTATCTTTTAAATCAAGAACCATTAAACTTGGAATTTGCTTCCGCTTTTAACTACACGCAGCGCTGGACCCAATACTCCTCTTCTTCTTCCTTGCTTCAGACCGTGTGCCGACACGAGGATCCGGGCGCTATTGTGACACAACCCACAGTGTCAGGTGAGCTGGAGGATTCCTCCCCCCTCTTCTCAAAATAACTGACTTTGGCCTTGCTGTAACAGGCGTGTATAAGAAGACCACAGAAACATGTAAAGGTACACCTGGATACGCAGCCCCAGAAATGGTGAAAGACAAGGCACATGGACGAGGGGTAGATTATTTTGCAATTGGTTTTATTCTTTATCAATTGTTTACAGGAGAGACAGCTTTTCGTGGAAAACATCCCAGAGAAATTGAGTGCTCTGTCCTCTACCATGCTCCACCCTACCCAAAGTATCTAACACCTGACCAAGTAAACATCTTAGAAGGGCTGCTGTGTAAAGATCAGTTTCAGCGGCTGGGAGTAAAAGGAGACATCAAGAAACATCGATTTTTCTCAAGTATCAATTGGGAAAATGTGGATGCCAGGAAAATGGCACCACCAGCGAGCCTGATGGCAGTTTCTGTTGACCTGAATGTTAACCAAACTCTGGAATATACTGAAATGCCAAATAGAATAAGAACCAAAGACCAGAAGATCTTCAATAAATTCAGCTTTGTGTGCCCAGAGTGGTCAAAGCACTATCATCCTGTCATCACTCAGACCAGAACTTGGATGGCCAAACCGTTTACCAAGCGGTCATTCAGGAAGAACAAAAAGTAACTGGTCAATGGAAAAAGCTAGTGGATGGCCAGATCAAACCAGCAGAACTAAATCTCCATCTACAAATTCCTACTACATTCCATAACCTACCTGATACCATGAAATAGCTCCTGTAATAGACAGCACTGCCACCACTAACACCAGTGGATTAGGCAATGCCTACAAAACTCCATGAAGCCATCTGTCAATATCCTCGTCCTATAGATCCAACCTGTGCATCCACTCAGTAGACTCGGCGAGCTTGCATCTTGCAGAACCCACCCACGATTCTATTTAGACACTCAACCACCGGATGAGACAACTCTTTGAAGAGGAATTTCATCTTTACCGGACTGTGACAAACTTACCAAGCTTCCACCACTGAACATCCAAGTAGATTTGAGCACCAACGATCCAGGGATATATTCCGATCGCCATATTTGGGATCAGGAAGGAATTTTTTCCCCTTATACAAGGACAAGCCAACAAGTAGTCCTCAGGGGTTATTTTTCGCCTTCCTCTGGATCACCATAGCAAGTAATTAAGAGGTTGAAATTGAAGGACTTCTTTCAACCATACTTGCTATGTAACCAACTGGACAACTCATCTACCAATGTGGTGGCAAAGACAAACAGAAGGAAGCTGCTAAGATAGAAAGCAGCTCCTTCTCCTACCGATAATGGTCAGACAGTAGGATGCTGAAGAAACAGAAAACAAAACACCTCCTACTGACCATAGACACATAGAAGGACGCTGCTGAGACAGAAAGCAGCTCCTTCTCCTACCGACAATGGTCACCACGGAAGAAAGCTGTGTTGACAAAAAACAGCTCCTTTTCCAATCGACCATAGACACACAGAAGGAAGCTGCTCAAATAGAAAGCAGCTCCTTCACTTACCGACCATAAGCAGATAGAAGGAAACTGCTAAAAAAGAAGACAGCTCCTTCACCTACTGCCCATAGACAAAACTTCATCTTCAGTCTTTATTTTTCTTGATTGTGTGATGGTAAGATCTATAATGCATAATTAAATAAAAATGAAAAAAAAATAAAAAAAGTGCCAGGAGATGTAAAATATTGATATATTTGATAGTTGTTTCAATTTCAGCTCCATAAAATGTAATGTTGGGCGGAGACAATCACATTAAGCAGGGAAGCCGCTAGGGTGACACAATCCCCACAGATCTCAGATTGGACAAACGGGCAGGATGAGAGCTGCCAGTTGAGATTGCCAGTTAGGGCAGAAGTTACAAAGTGACTGATCAACCAAAAATACTTTGTATTGCTAGCCTGAATGGCGTATCGCTAGCTCAGCATTTCATATGAGAACAAAGACCCTCTGCAGCACAAGTTTAAGTTGAGACTGAACCATAGCAAACACATTGTCCCATTCTCACAAGTTAAATCAGAAACCGCCTAGTATAAAGCCTATTTATTAGTGAAACCGTCAAGCTTATGTACTAAATATTATAACCGAGAAGACTGTGCCTCTGTTGGAGTAAAGTTCTGTTCAGCATCTTATACCTGTGTCGTCTGAAGTTCTTGCTGTGCAATTTCCTCTGCGGGGCAGTAACCATCCTAAACCCCCTCCCACCTGTTACATTTGTCCATACTAAAGTCCATTACTCCATTGAAGTCGCCAATTAGTAGCAGTGGATAATCTGCAAGGGCTTTTTATCAATAAACTCCTGTACCACACCCAAGACATAAGAATTAAAGGGTGGCGGTAAATAAATTGAGACAATGATACATTGAAGATTTTGTATTGTACAGTCCAGGAGCACAAACTTTCCTTCTTTTTCTTCCCAATATGTATGGCAGGCTAATTTGCAGTTAGGGTATGTTCACACGCAAACTCAAAAACGTCTGAAAATACAGAGCTGTTTTCAAGGGAAAACAGCTCCTGATTTTCAAACGTTTTTTAAGCCACTTGCGATTTTCGCTGCGTTTTTCGCTGCGTTTTTTATGGCCGTATTTGGAGCTGTTTTCAATGGAGTCTATGTAAATGGCTCCAAAAACGTCCCAAGAAGTGACCTGCACTTCTTCTTCGCTGCCGTTTTTTTACGCGGCCATTTTTCAAAAAGGCTGCGTTAAAAAAAACGGCCCGTCGGAACAGAACGCCGTTTTCCCTATTGAAATAAATGGGCAGATGTTTGAAGAAGAGGACTTACTCCTAAAGCAAAGCAGGGATGAGTTAATGCTCCGTCCAACAAACAAAAGAAGCTGGTGTGCCACCCATGCCGCATTGCGCCATTATTTGTGTAATGTTTGAAAGAGATTGTGCCTCTTTTTTGTAGAGTAGTGTTTACATCCCCTTGTGTATGTTTATACACCACTGGTCAGTAAAGAATTTGTTGTTTGCATTACTTGGGTCTACTGTATTTTATTGCTTGCGACTAACCCTGCGGTCCTTGCCGGTACTTGGCCTTACATAGGGATACATTCTATCAGGGGCGTAGCTAGAGGCTCATGGGCCCCGATGCAAAAATTATTACTGGGCCCCCCCCCCCGCAAACTTCTCATGGCCGACGGTCCGCTTTCAGCTGCATCGCTGGGTCTCCTAAGTGACCCAACAATGCAGCACTAGCAGCCGGGGCGTCACTAAGGCTGGGTTCACACACCCTATTTACGGACGTAATTCGGGCGTTTTAGCATTGAATTACGTCCGAAAATGCGGCTCAAAAGCGTCGGCAAACATCTGCCCATTCATTTGAATGGGTCTTACGATGTTCTGTGCCGACGGTCATTTTTTTTTACGCGCCGCTGTCAAAAGGCGGCGCGTAAAAAAGTGCCTGTCACTTCTTCAGACGTAAATGGAGCCGTTTTCCATGGACTCCATGGAAAACCAGCTTCAATTACTTCCGTAATGGACGCAGCAAAAGACGCCTGCACATGCCATTACGGCTGAAATTACGGTGCTGTTTTCTCCTGAAAACAGCACAGTAATTTCAGCCGTAACGGACGCTGCCGTGTGAACATACCCTCAGGGCTTAAAATGTCCGGGAAATAGCCCCAATACATATGTGTCCGCCCAAAAAAAAGTGTGTATATGAGATAGCATAGCATATCTATAGCACTACGACCCTATAAACTATGGATAGGATTAGATACAGTGGCTGAGCAGACAGTATCACACATGATAGGATTAGATACAGTGGCTCAGAAGGCAGTATCACACATGATAGGATTAGATACACAGCTCAGCAGACAGTATCACACATGATAGGATTAGATACAGTGGCCCAGCAGACAGTATCACACATGATAGGATTAGATACAGTGGCTCAGCAGACAGTACCACACATGATAGGATTAGACACAGTGGCTCAGCAGACAGTATCACACATGATAGGATTAGATACAGTGGCTCAGCAGACAGTACCACACATGATAGGATTAGATACAGTGGCTCAGCAGACAGTATCACACATGATAGGATTAGATACAGTGGCTCAGCAGACAGTATCACACATGATTGGATTAGATATAGGGCCCAGCAGACAGTATAATACATGATTGGATTAGATACACAGCTCAGCAGACTGTATCACACATGATAGGATTAGATACAGGGCTCAGCTCGCTGACATTGCGGCTCCAGCGCTGGACCCAGGATAGGTAAGAATAATAATTTTGCTTCTTTATGTGTTACTGATTATTTTTGTGTGTTTGTGTTTTTTTTACAGGTTCGGTTGTTGGACTTCGGATACGAGGACTTCAATGACAGCGTTTTTTTTATTCTCAATAAAATGGTTAATGAGGGTTGTGTTTTTTTATTTCAATAAAATATTTTTTCTATGTGCTTGTATCTTTTTAAACTTTATTATCACCGCCTTAGTAATGGCCGCTGGCTGATTGACAACCTCCATTACTAAGGCGAGACTTAATGTTAGCCGGTGCAGAGGCTACACTAACCCCCATTATTACCCCGGTACACACCGCCACCAGGGGTACTGGGAAGAGCCGGGTACAAACCAGTACCCGACCATCTGTAGTGACGGGCAGGCACCGGGGTGGCCGCAGGCTGGTAGTATTAGGCTGGGGAAGGCCAAAAACAGTGACCCTTCCCACCCTTGTAATGCTGCCTGCTGCTGCTGTGTTGTATCTGGCTGGTTATGAAAATTGGGGGGGGGACCCGACATCGTTCTTTCCAATTATTTTTTTTTTTTTTTTTTTTTTAAATGACGTGGGGTCCCCCCCATTTTCATAACCAGCCAGATACAATAAAGCAGCAGCAGCAGGCCGCATTACCAGGATGGGAAGGGCCACTGTTTTTGGCCTTTCCCCTCCTGATAATACCAGCCTGCGGCCACCCCAGTGGCCGACCATCACTACAGATGGTCAGGTACTGGATCATACCCGGCTCTTCCCAGCACCCCTGGTGGCGGTGGGTACCGGGGTAATAAAGGGGGTTAGTGTTAGCCTCTGCATCCGCTAACACTAAGCCCCGCCTTAGCAATGGATGCTGTCAATCAGCCGGCGGCCATTACTAAGGCGGTAGTAATATAGTTTAAAAAAAAACCACAAAGACATAGAAAAAATATTTTATTGAAATAAAAAAAAAAAACACACAACCCTCATTAACCATTTTATTAATAAAAAAAAAGCTGTCATCGAAGTAGTCCTGGAATCCGACGTAGTCCAACGACCGAACCTGTAAGAAAACACACAAAAAATGATTAGTAACACATGTGTTAGGGTATGTGCACACACACTAATTACGTCCGTAATTGACGGACGTATTTCGGCCACAAGTACCGGACCGAACACAGTGCAGGGAGCCGGGCTCCTAGCATCATACTTATGTACGACGCTAGGAGTCCCTGCCTCGCTGCCGGACAACTGTCCCGTACTGAAAACATGTTTACAGTATGGGACAGTTGTCCTGCAGCGAGCCAGGGACACCTAGCATCGTACATAAGTATGATGCTAGGAGCCCGGCTCCCTGCACTGTGTTCGGTCCGGTACTTGCGGCCGAAATACGTCCGTCAATTACGGACGTAATTAGTGTCTGTGCACATACCCTAAGGCTTAGATACAGGGCCCATGTGTGATATTGTCTGTGGGACCCTGTATTTAAGCCTACCACAAGGTAGGCTTAGATACAGGGTCCAGCAGACAGTAATCTTATACAGTATAAGATTACTATGTGCTGGGGCCCTGTATCTAAACCTACAGTGTGGTAGGCTTAGATAAAGGGCCCAGCAGACAGGATCACGCATGGGCCATGTATCTAAGCCTACCATGTGATTGGCTTAGATACAGGGCCCAGCAGACAGGATCACACAATCTGTGATCCTGTCTCATGGGCCCCCTAAGCCTTCTACATCGTAGTCTTAGGGGTTGTGCAGTCCCTAAACATTGATGGCCTATCCACAGGATAGGCCATCAATAGCTGATGTGTCGCCCGGGACCCGCAAATCAGCTGTTTTGAAGGGGCCGCAGCACTCGTACGAGAGCTGCTTCCCCTTCATTTCACTACTCGCCCACACTGTGAATCGCCGACACCGATTCACAGTGTGACCGGAATGAAGTGACAGGAATGAAGGGGAGCAGTGACAGGAATGAAGGGGAGCAGCTCTCGTACGAGTGCTGCGGCCCCTTCAAAACAGCTGATTGGCGGGTCCCGGTAGTCAGACCCCGCCAGTCAGGGCTAACCTTACCTTCCTCTTCGGCCGCGGCGGGAGTTCTGTCGTCTCGATGCTGTGCGCTGCGCACAGCGCTTGACGTCAGGACCTCCGCTGCGATCCGGAACCAGGAAGGTAAGTAAAGTATGTTACTATAGTAACAGGGGCCCGCGGCCCGAGTTACTATAGTAACTTTTTATTGATGTGGTGCGGGGGGCCATGGGCCCCCCTGGCTTCGGGGCCCGGTCGCAATTGCGACCGCTGCGACCCCTATAGCTACGCCAGTGCATTCTATAGACAAGATGAATGCTAACACTCAATTGCTATTTAGGCTGGGACTTCACAGAGACTGATTGATTTTAATTGATCTTATTTTTAAATTCTATTACTTATTTAAGGGTTGCATGCAACTCCATGTATAGCTTTGTACTGCGGCTGTTGATTTGTAGCTAAAATCAATTAGTTGCATGCCAATGCGTTTCCATGATGGCCTTATTTTCACATTTCCAGGAAAAGTAACAGAAGACCATCACAACACAGAGTTCTGAGTAAAGATGCTCCATATCATAAGGCTGACAGGTCCGCCTTAAAATGGGTAAATCACAGGTGACGTCTTTTCTGATTGTAGACTTTCTCTTTCCATTTTATCTCCACCCAGCCAGGACCGCTATTATGACTTCTACTGACATAACATTACAGAGTTTGCTGCTGAGATATCTTTAGATCTTCACTTCTGCAGCCATCTTCAGCTTCTAGAGCAACGTAAAGAATTCAGACCACAAAATAGACCCCTTAATTCATGCAGACCAGACCACCAAATAAATTTAGACACCAGCCTAAACCCCTATATAAATTCAGACCCTAGACCAGACCCCAGAACAGACCCAATTAACTGCAGACCCCAGGCAAGACTCCAAAATGTAAACCCCAAAACAGAGTAAATAAAATGAATGCAGACCCTAGACCAGACATCTAAATAATGTCAGACCTCAGACCAGACCCCTCAATTAATTGCAGACCACAGACCAGACCGTTAAATTCAGACCCCAAACCAGAGTAAAGAAAATGGATTTAGATACCTGACCAAGACCTCTAAATAAATTCAAATTCCAGAACAGACCCTTAAATTCATGCAGATCCCAGATAAATGAGTTGGTCGATTGCAAGCAGCTTGTAATGAGGGCGAGCCGTATAACCTCCATTTCCAGCTTATAAACTGATTATCTTATTAAGTTGGTTGCCTGTTTCTTTATATTAACTGTTTAGGGGCTCACTGTTAATGTATATTTGTGTATCTGTTGAGTTTCACTGTATAGAAGGTTTTGTCTTACAGGTTGGCAGGAGGACAGGCCGCAGTTCCCAGTGGCACTGTCTTATGTGCGGTGCTGTCACTGTACATAGCAATGAGAGGCTGCTGGACAGTGACAGGGGAGGTACAGGGGGTTTGGAAAGAAAGAGCCTGGTGCTGGCTGGGATCAGAGTGTAACGTCACTGATGCGCTGCGCCACCATGAAGTCAGGTGAGACGGTGAGAGTCAATAACAAAGCAGAAAATAAGCTAACAAAATGACCTCTTATGGTCTGTAGGCTGATAGAGAAGGCCTATCCTACGTAGGGGTAGGCCTATAAGTGTAGGCTGTCACTGAAACATGCGTGGCTGAAGAGTACCGTTAGCCTAGAGTGGTTCGCTCTGAGGAGTCTACTGGGGCTGTGAGAATAGTCAGCCTGGCATGGGAACCAGTGGTCAGTAGAGCAGTACTGTGCTCAAACCCAGGAGAGGCTGTAACTAGGTCCTGATTAGGATAAAGAATGTTCCATGTATTAGAGGGCCGCTTAGATAGCTGCAGTGATGAATGGTTGCCCTGCAGCAGGGGCGTAACTAGGAAAGACTGGGCCCCATAGCAAACTTTTGACTGGGGCCCCCCCTCTGCTGGGTATCACACAACCCCCCCCCCCCCTTGTAGATAGTGCCTCCCTATAGATTCCACCACACAGCGCCCCCCTATAGATAGCACCATACACAGCCCCTGCAGATAACGCCATACAGCCCCCCTGTAGATAACGCCATACAGACTCCCTCTGTAGATAACGCCATACAGCCCCCCTGTAGATAACGCCATACAGCCCCCCTGTAGATAACGCCATACAGCCCCCCCTGTAGATAACGCTATATAGCCCCCCCCCCCCAAAAAAAAACGTCCTATAGTTTGTCCTACAAAAGACATGCATCCCCTATCCACAGGATAGGGGATACATGTGTGATCACTGGCAGCGATAAGGAGAACGGGGGACCGAAAGTCCCCCGAAGTTCTCCATGACTAACCTCGGACTTCCGGCGTCTGCGCAGTTCAATAAAAATGAAAGGAGCGCTGGTCACGCATGCGCACAAGCGCGACCGGCGCTCCATTCATTTCTACGGAGCTGCCGACACAGACCCCGGAAGTCCGAGGTTTGTCATGGAGAACTTAGGGGGGACTTTCGGTCCCCCGTTCTCCTCATCGCTGCCAGCGATCACACATGTATCCCCTATCCTGTGGATAGGGGATACATGTCTTATGTAGGAACAACCCCTTCAGTGGCGTCGCGCTGTAGCAGCCATAGCGGCTGCTAGCGGAGCCTGCGGCCATGGGAGGGGGCCGTGCCGGCGGGTGGCACGGGCCCCCTCATGCTGCAGGCCCTGTAGAAGTCACTACGGCTGCTATAGCGGTAGTTACGCCACTGCGTATAAGTTTGTACGGCGTAAAACTACAGCTCCCAGCATGGCCGGAACAATGGTAAGGATATGCTGGGAGATGCGGTTTCACAAAAAAAATCCTATCACCATCATCTCGCTGCAGATCATACAGTGACTACATTACTGATTAGAGGCAGAATAAACATTTACATTAAGTGACTCACCGGTGACGTCTCAGATTCTAGTTCTTTTCTTCTCCCTCCGGTTCAGACATCTATGATGGATTTCTCCCGGCCATGACCCATTTCTGCAGTTTTCCGTTTAGATGTCTTCAGCTTCTCACTTTTAAAACATTTCTGCACCTATAAAACGAAGTTAAAATTCTCAACACATCTAAATATAACTGTCACAAACACACAACATGTCCCCTGTAGATAGTGACCTACATAGAAGCCCCTGTAGATAGTGCCCACATATGGACTCCAGAGCTGCAAGGCAATAGTGCTAACCACTGAGCCACCGTGCTGCCCTACATATAGCTTCCCCTATAGTTAGTGCTCCACGTATAGCCCACCTCTGTAGATAGTGTCTCACATATAGCTCCCCCTGTATATAGTGTCCCACATATAGCCCACCCCTGTAGACTGTGCACTACATATAGCCACCCTGTTGCTAGTGCCCCACAGGTAACCCACCCCTGTATATAGTGTCCCACATATAGACCCCCCTGTATATAGTGTCCCACATATAGACCCCCCTGTATATAGTGGCCCACATATAGACCCCCCTGTATATAGTGGCCCACATATAGAGCCCCCTGTATATAATGGCCCACATATAGAGCCCCCTGTATATAGTGGCCCACACCCCCACATATAGACCCCCCTGTATATAATGGCCCACATATAGAGCCCCCTGTATATAATGGCCCACACCCCCACATATAGACCCCCCTGTAGCTACTGCCCCACATATAGACCCCCTATATATAATAGCCCACATAAAGATGACACCCCCCCCCCCCATAGATAATGCCATTCACATTTTTATGAGGGGAAAAAAAAAAAAAACTTGACATACTCACATTCTCCGGTTCCCACGCTGTTCACTGGCGATGCAGACATGCTCTCTTCTGAGCATGTCTGCAGGAGCTGAACGAGCGTCCTCCAATGACGCTGATTGGCGGGGCAGAATGACTTGCCCCGCCAATCAGCACCTTCCAAGCATGGAAGCGGCGCGATGATGTCATCGCGCCGCTAGCCAATCAGTGTCATTGTAAGGCACTGGATGGTCAGGCACGGAACATGCCCGGCCATTCATGTATTTGGCTGCCGCTAGCACTGGGGCCCCCTCCGGTGCTAGCGACACCTACAGGCATGAGATGGCCTGTGTAAGGCTCGGCGTCGCGGGCCCCACAGTAGCGACGCTACCGCTGTAGTAGCCATAACGGCTGCTAGCGGCGCCACCGGGCCCCCTCAAGCCCCGGGCCCCGTAGCAGCCGCTACTGCTGCTACCGCGGTAGTTACGCCACTGCCCTGCAGGCCTGAGATGTGGCCTAGTAGTACACTCCTGAATTGTACTGGACTGGGTGCAGTAGTCACTAGGACGAGTGGTGTGGTAGGAGCCCTTCAGCGTCAGGACCCTAGTAAGAGTGCATAGGAGCAGATATTTAATATAGTAAAAAGTATTAAAACTTATAAAACCCACTGTGTCAGTTGTATCGGGGCAGCCCCCTTCATCAGGAATACTATGTTTCACAGCATTGAAACAATTTAAATGTCTCTATATTATATAAACAAACCTTTCTACGTTTACTCACGCAATACCGGAAGTGACGTTCCGAACTCTAAGGCCCTGTTCACACAGAGTGTTTTTGCAGGCAGAAAAATTTTGAGGCAGACTTTGACCTGCCTGCGATTTGCGCAGCATTTACCATTGCGTTTTTCGCCCGTGGCCACTGCGTGCCGGGTGCAAAAAACACTGTGAAAAACACTTTCTCTGCCTCTCATTGATTTCAATGGGAGGTCAGAGGCGGAACAGCGAGCCGCTAAAAGCTGCAGCAGAAAAGAAACGCCTCCGCCTTCCATTGAAATTAATAGAAGACAGTTTCGGCCGTTTTTTGGTGCTGATTCCAATGCGGTTTCCGTGTCAAAATCAGCATAAAAAAACTCAGTGTGATCTGGGCCTAAATCTCTTTATACTTCCTATAATGGACATATCTCTCTATGGCAGATGTTTCGGAACAGGTTCTTTCTCGCTCTTTTACCCTTTCTATTCCTCTTAGGGTATGTTCACACGGCGGGGGTCCGTAACGGCTGAAATTACGGGGATGTTTCAGCCTGAAAACATCCCCGTAAATTCAGCCGTACCGGCATGTGCAGGCGCTTGAACGCCGCGTCAATTACGGCCGTAATTAGCGCTGCTATTCATTGGAGTCAATGAATAGCGGCTCCAATTACGCCCCAAGAAGTGACAGGTCACTTCTTCTACGCGGGCGTCTATTTACGCGCCGTCATTTGACAGCGGCGCGTAAATATACGCCTCGTGTGAACAGACAAACGTCTGCCCATTGCTTTCAATGGGCAGATGTTTGTCAGCGCTATTGAGGCGCTATTTTCAGACGTAATTCGGGGCAAAAACGCCCGAATTACGTCCGTAAATAGGCCGTGTGAACATACCCTAATACTTCATCCCAATTACATTATTTAATACAGGGAATTTCTTATATTTCTTTTTCCATGCAAAAATACATATATTAATAAAATAGGATAAAAACAACCAATATGAATCTATGGGGAATAGTAAAGACTCATTTACTTTACTCGTTCTTAAACTCTACTATTATTCGCAAACCCCATTCCTTTCTTTAGTATTTCTTATTTTTTGGATAGGATGGTGCGACTATATAATTTATTATCCTTGGTCTTTTTACGATCATTTGTGGGGACCTTCTTACTTCATCTTTCAAAAACAGATCACTTAATAGTATTTCCCAATTTCTCTTTAGGATTCTTTTAATTTCTTCAATATTACCATTATATTTAGCAAAATAATGTCAGTCCAAATTTATATTTCTCTTTTTTCCATCTTGCTTTTTTACAAGGTATAACTTTTCCCTGTTCCTTGTTATCTAGGCAGTCTTTCTGTTTCATTTTTGACACCTTTTTCTTTACTCCCTCTATAATATTTTTTTTGCTATTTTTTATCCTTCTGTCTGCCTGATATAACCTCCTTTGACTTATACAGTATCAGCATCCCCATGATATGCTGAGAGTATATTTCCAAGTTTCTATACCACTTATTTGTGAAATAAAAGTAAACCAATATATATATTAGTCCATAATGGACAAGATTGTGGTATGCGACGTGAGCATTTACCGATGCATATGCCAATTGTGCACTGCAAATGCAGTGTGAATGGACCTTTAGACAACCTACTTACACAACCCCTCAGTTGGCTAAAGCAGAAAGCCAGTGTAAGGAGCGACTCTACCTTTGCAGGACTTTTCATATTTGTGTCTTACACTGACGGCCCATTTGCTGTCCGATTCCCCCATTGATAACAGCAGATTGTGGTAGAAGCTCGACAGAAGGCCCCCTGTGGTTAGCACATTGCTGAGGTTGTCCTTAACCCCTTCCCGCTCTGCTCATTACTATTACAACGAGCTGAGCACATTGTTCGTGCTCAGCTCAGTAATAGTATGGTACCGCTGAAATCCAGCGCCATTCCCAACCACCGACACATTTATGAGCTGTGATAACTGCTGTATCGTCGTACAACAGTTATCACAGCTCATACCTCCGGGACCGATCGCAGTGGTTTACGCCGATTTACCCCTTAAATGCAGCGGTCAATAGCGATCACCACACTTAAGGGGTTACAACGCCATTGGCGACCTTGCGACGCAATCGCAGGGTGCCGATGGTTGCTATGGTAACCGGAGGCCTAACAATAGCCACCGGGTCTGACATCTACAGAAGGTGATTACATAAGTATTGCAGGATATTATAACAGAAATCGGACAGTTGGACCTTTGGGGTCCTGTGGTGGTGGTGGTGGTTATTTGTTGTTGCTGTATCTTGGACTGTTTATGGGTCAGTTTAGTGGTGCTTTTTACTCCATGTGTCCTTAGGACATGTTTATTATGTCATTACGAACTTGAGGTTTGTGTCCCATATTTTTTGTGAAGGCTTTTTCTTTAGTAGTGTATCCAGCCTTATAGGGGATCTTGTTCCCAGTAAAATATGTTTTTGTCCCACTTGGGAAATCTCTTGACTAGCCTAAGTAGAGTCATGTGCTATTTTACCTTTTATTTCCCTTTTCCACCCATCCACCAAATAAGGACACGTGACAACCGAGGTTGGATGTGAAATGGCCACAGCAGCCGTTTATTAATTTACATTATTTTTTAAATACAATTTAATCCGAAACATTCGGATAACTACTTTAGGAATTCGACCAGAGAATTCCTCCTATAATTCACATGACCCAACATGGGTCAGAATCATAAATAACAATCAACATTTTAACACTAAACAGAGCAGGGGAAGTCCTTGAAGCCATTTTTTACAGATTTTACATTTAAGTTAGCCATCTGCAAACCACCAACAACTATTTACCTCCAGCCGTAAACTAGCTCGGAGGCACAGCTCACCTCTGCAGATGGCTCCAACCATAAGAAGAACACTTCAAAGGGATAACACCCTATGAAGTCTTCAAATGATATACCTTTTTGGGGGACGCATGCCCCGATGATACCTCCCCACCATTTTGTACTGACCAACCTCAAGGACTCCCCCCGCCAGCCGCCATGACACCTAGACCTACTCCAAAGAAAAGAGAAACACAAGTTACGCAAGCATACATCATAAGCACAAGAAAATAGACAAACGCACAAAAAACAAACCCAATCCCAAAAGACACAACCCAATTCAGGGCGGAAGGGTGGGAGCTAACCTTTTTACCTGTTATTCCTCCCGCAACTTCCGGCTCAATGCTAAAAACAGCGGGAGGAACAGATACCGAACCCCAACCCCAACCCCAACCCCAACCTTCTGCATGGAATACAATAAATAACCGCAAATAGGGGAACCGCTAGGGCCGACGCACAAAAAATCGTCAAGATAATGTATTAACGAATCCACCCCAGCTACGCCCTTCGTCACCCATTCCACAAAGCTACTAAATGCCTCGAAGTATGCGCAAGAAAGGGAGTACCCCATTGGAAGACACCTATCGACATAAAACCCCCCGTTCCAGAAGCAACCCAACAGCCGTTGGCTCTCCGGATGGACCAGCAGCAAGCGAAAAGCCACCTGAATGTCACTTTTTGCCAACAACGCCCCAGGCCCCGCCTCACGCACTAACACCACCGCTTTGTCAAATGACGTGTAAACAACCGAGCATAAATCGTGATCTATCCCATCATTTACCGACGACCCCTGCGAAAAGACAAATGCTGAATCAAACTGAATTTATGGGGCTCCCGCTTCGGCACAATTCCCAAGGGGGATACCACTAGATTTTCTATCGGCGGCTCGACAAAAGGCCCGACCATGCGACCCAACGAAACTTCCTTCAAAAGTTTTTGCAAAACGACCGCCGAGTGCAAATAAGCTGACTTAAGATTGCGCCGTGTAAGCGGAACCTCATACGGAGGAGGGGGAATAACAAAACCAAACAAAAACTCCTCATAAATTAACTTGGCTGCAACCCTATTCGGATATTCATTTAGATACGGGGCCATCCTTTCCACCCTCACCGGCGACAGCCCCTTGACCAACGGAGGAGGACTGAGTGTCTGACCGCTTCCCTTTTCGCATACATTTTGCAGCCCCATGCGAGGAGCCGTTGCACTCCGAACAGACATGCTTAAATTTACAAGTGGCCCCGAACTTGGCCATCATTGAATTGCCAGCAGAACCCGAGTTTTGACCCAGAGCCCTGTCCGGACTGACTAGACTGACCTCCTTGGCCAACGCTCCCGAGAAAGGACTGCTTAACCGGGGCCGTCACCCGCAACCAAAGCGCAATATCTTTCTGATCCCACCGAATCGCCGGCCGGACCGCCTTCCGCTGGCGAAACTGCTCATCATACCGCAACCACACCTGACCCCCGTACGCCCGATGAGCCTCCCCGATGGCATCGAAATAACAAAACAACGCCGAGCAATTTTCAGGTGCCTTTTCCCCAATCACACTCGCCAAAATAGCAAAAGCTTGCGACCAATTCACGAACGTCTGCGGCCTATACTGCCGACGCTCCTTTTCCTCCTTCTTACTCTCATCCCGCTTGCCCTTATCCAAGTTGAACTTCGCAAGTGGCAGAAGGGAAAAAATTTCCACGTACTCGTCCTTACAAATCCGTTCCCGAACCTCCTGTTTAAGGTGGGCCCCTAAAGGACCCTCAAAACAGACGTAAACCTCGCCCCGAGCACGATCATCAAGCCGAATTCTATCCCTGTCCTTCTGCGCCTCGGTTTGAACAGACACTGCCACTGCTTCCTTGGATGCCCCCGAAACTTCCCCAACCAGGGACCGTGACTGTACATCACGAGGACCTTCCCAGACCACCGCCGGGGACCCCGCCGGAACTACAGGTGCCGCAGCCCTATCTAAGCGCCCGACTAACTTGCGCAAACAACCCACTAAATCCGATAAGCCATCTCGCCCGGCAACACCACTGCCGACAGCCGATACTTCCGCGCTCGCTGCCCCACCCCCAAAACCCGACATGAAAATTGCTGGATACGGCAAAGTAGGAGTTACGCACTCACCAGGCTGCCCAGGCGCTGTATTCCCACCAGCCGGAAAATTCTGACCGCGCTGCGACTCGTCCAGCTCTCCATCTTCCAGATCCTCTCTGGCTGACGACTGGCACTCGCACCAACATCTCCGACACGGGGACCCTGGCATGCTGACAGAGGGGCCGGCAACCTGCCGCCCGACCGCAGGGACCCAGACTTCCGACCGGACCTGTTGCCTCGTCGTCGTCGCTGATCTTGGCGTCCTCACCGAAGACCTCAAGGAAGCCTGCCCCATGGCCGGCACATCACCATGCGGGGCGGCCGTGGACTGCACCCTGGAAACTGCATATAAAGGCGGTGGCGTAACAGGGAGCCCAGCCTGCGACTCCCTGTGAACCGCCGAGCCCCGTCGCGGCTGGGGATTCCTGCCAGGACGCAGGCCCTGGGAGGAGGCGGCCGTCCCAGCAGCCTGGCCTGCAGCGTCCTTAGAAGGGCTCCCCCTGTGACGCCGAGCCCACGGGACCACATCCGGACTCAACCATTCAGGTGGGCGGGACCGCTAGGAGCGGCGGGGTGACCGAGCCTGAGCAACCGCCGCTCCCGATGACGCCCTCTTCTTTATTTCAGCAGGGGCAGCAATAAGCAACTCTCCCCCCACCGCCATGTCATCAGCGCCAGAAAGGGGGGAGGGGAGCGCATCCGGGCTAGCAGCCGACACAGAGCGCCGATCTAGGCGCGAAGACTGGCCCGCCTGATGGATACTGGCCAGCGCTGCCACCGTCTCCTCCAGCCACCCCGGACCGTGGAACTCAGCTGCCGCGCGCAGCTGATCAAGCATGCTTACTGGAGACGCCATACTTGCAGGTAAGCAGGGCAGTGGGAGCTAACTTTTTTACCTGTTATTCCTCCTGCTGCTTCAGGCTCAATGTCGAAAACAGCGGGAGGAACAGATACCGAACCCCAACTCCTGCCATCTCCATCTCCTCCCTCTCCCTGCCTCCACTAACCCTTTCCCCCCTCATTGGCTAACCTTCCCTCCTATGGCAGTTATGGAGGCTTTCCCTTAAGCCCTCCGTGCTGCCGTCCAGCCTCATCTTTACTTTGTGACTATTGCCTGATCAAACCGAGTTGTGATACATTGTTTGCACCATATAAATAACTATATATTTGATGTTGTGTATTTTCTGACCACCACTGCAATCCTTTGTTTTAGATGATTTTAACTGTTTTTATGAGATTATATTATTTTGTCTGTATTTATTGCAATAATAAAGATATTTTGTTATTGACCATGTGTCGTTTTGCTATATGGTTTTGTGGTATACATTTGTAGCTATCTGACAGGTATAATACGCTGCAATACATAAGTATTGTAGGATATTATAACAGCGATCGGACAGTTGGATATTCAAGTCCCTAGTGAGACGGAAAAAAAAGTAAATAAAAAGTTAAAAAAAATGTTATACAAAAATAAAAAAGTAAGAATTTAAAGTAATAAATTTAAAACTCACCCTTTTTCCATTATCAACAACTTAATTATTAGAAAAAATAATAAACTATACAGAATTGGTATTGCCGCATCCGTAATGGCCTGAACTATATAAATATTATGTAATTTATCCAATGCAGTGAATGCCATAAAAATAAATAATAAAAAAACGATACCAGAATTGCTATGTTTTTGGTCACCTAAGAATAAAAAGTGATCAAAAAGTTGCATGTATCCAAAAATGGTACCACCAAAAAAACATATAGCTCGTCTTGCAAAAAACATGCCCTCATACAGCTCTGTCGACCAAAAATTTTCTTTAAAGTTGTGGTTCTCAGATTGTGGCAACAGAAAAAATACATTCTTTTTACAAAATAAATGTTATTGTGCAAATAGTTGTAAAACATAAAAAACAATATAAATTTGGTATCACCAGAATCGTACTGACCCACAGAATAAAGTAAATATGTCAATTATAGTACACGGTGAACGCTGTAAAAAAAAAAAAAAGGATAAAAACAATAGCAGAATTGCTGTTTTTTGTCACCACGCTTCTCAAAAAATAGAATAAAAAATGATCAAGAAGTTGCATGTATCCAAAAATGGTGCCGATAAAAACTACAGATTGTCCCGCAAAAAACAAGCCCTCACACCGCTCTGTCACAAAAAAAAAGTTATGGCTCTCAGAATATGGCGACACAAAATGTGCAGAGTGCGATCCAAAAGGGGGATAAGATCGGGCACCATTTGTCAGTGCGACACAGGCCACAGAACTGCGGATTATTATTTATTTATCGCATTATTATATCCTCTTATTATGTACTGATGTACTCCGCACAGTTTACATATGCCCCCAGATTATAAACTGAAATACCAGCAAAACCCCAAACAGAAAAATTACCAAGCAAAATCTGTGCTTCATAAGCCAAATGGCGCTCCCTCCATTCTGAACCCTTCAGTGTGCCCAAACAGCAGTTTACATCCACATATATGGAATCGCCATACCCGGGAGAACCCGCTTAACAGTTTATGATGTATTTGTCTTCAGGGGCACAATATGGGTATAACATATCGTGCACTTAAATGGCATATCAGCGGAAAATCCACTGCACATTTTTCTAGTAAAAATAGTAGTATTGGTTCATACGCACTGCACCCTTTAATAAATGCCTTGAGGGGTATATTTTAAAAAATGGGGTCACTTCTTGGAAGTTTTTGTTTTACTATTTGACCTCAGAGCCCTGCAATTGGGGACAAATGCTATGGAAAAATCACTAAAATAGACCTCAAATGCGCATGGTGCTCTTTCACTCCTTTAATCTAACACCAATCCAGCAAAATCTGCGCTCCTACAGACAAATGACGCTCCTTCTCTTCAGAGCCCTGCCGTGTGCCCAAACAGCTGTTTAGGGCCACATATGGGATATTGCTGTACTCAGGAGAAATTGAGTAAAAAATTGTGTGGTGTTTTTTTCTCCAATTACCCCTTGTAAAAATAAAACATTTAGAGCTAAAACAGGATTATAATGGAATTTCTTAAAAAAATAAAAAATAAAAAATAAAAAAATATATATATATTTGTAAATTTCACCTCCAAAATGTTAACTAGTAACTATTTTGTGTTGTATTACTATCTGTCTTACAAGCAGATACACTCAAATTTAGAAAAATCTAAAATTTTCAAAAATGTCTCTAAATGTAGGTGTTTTTCACAAATAAACACTAAAGGTATTGACCAAATTTTACTACTAACATAAAGTACAATGTGTCACGAGAAAAAATTCTCAGAATCGCTTGGATAAAAGAATAGCATTCCAAAGTTATTACCAGCTAAAGTGACACAGGTCAGATTTGAAAAATGGTGTCTGAGCCTTAAGGCCCAAACTAGGCTGCACCATTAAGGGGTTAAAGTGGTTTTACATCTTATAAAGTGGGGGGAATACAATTAGGATTTGTCATCACTTTCTGATCGTGGAGTTCTGACTGCCATGACTACTTGATGTTTAGTAAAGCCAATCCCTGTCTTTACAGTTTACCAAATGTGCCATCAATGGTCTTAGAAATGACCCAGATGAAGAGACTATGAAGGAATTCTTCGGTTCTCTTGACTATAAATGCAGCAGAGATTGTGGTATCCATAAAAATATAATGCAGCCATTTTTAATGAATACATATGGATGTTGGCCTTCTACCCTCTCTGGGAGGCTTATGATATGTATAATTTACGCTGCATTCGTTCACATCAGGTATGACCATCTTGTCTCAGGATGTCTAGATCGATTCTTACCACCTCTATTACCTTTCCAGGACATGGTACATGAGGTAATGGCTGCCCACAGCTGTTCTGATGCCTATTACAAGCTGGTAGGGGAATTGTGAAGCAGTATGTATTCAGGATTGTAAGGAGTAAGAGGGCTGAGCACAGGAGATGCAGCATGTAGCGTGTTCTTACTGGTGCAGAGTCACATCCTCTAATGGGGGTCTTTAGGGTTTATTAAAATTCAAAACTAAAATTATATATTTTAAGATAATATAAATGATTTCCCCCATGTCACACAGACAGAAATGATCATTTATCCCCTATAAAGAATTCATCAGAGAACGTTCCCATTAAAAACTTCAATTTTATTATTTTCAATAAAAAAATACTCTATACAGTAAAGCAATTGATGAAAACACCCGGAAAAATTACAGATCACACTAAACTTTTCTAGAGGTACAAATCATACAATATCATCAAATTCATATTCCCAATGGTAAAGCCATACTGATATATGTAAATTATGGGTGTGGTCATAAAAGCAGCTCAAACCGGTTATAGCTATTGTGATGTCACAGAGCTTGGGTATACACAATGATGTTGGTCACAGAGCTGTCACTATCAGTTGGATGTGACCGGTAAGTTCTCTATCAATGCTACTACATCTGTACTTCACATTAATTAATTTGTTTTATTAGGAACATTGAATTATTCCATCTCAAGAAGATATTGTGTGATAGTGGTAGTAATATGGTATTAGTATTAGTGTGCAATTAAATTGCTCAAGTATCTTAGATTTGCAGGGTAAGTGGCCAAAATTTGAGCTCCCTTATTATCATTATGTTTACCACTTGTAAAAGAGAAATTTCAATATGCTCATATTAGAGGACTGTATATTAGGGGACTATAATTCCTTATATTATTTAGGTTCACCAGAAATAATTACAATTTAATTCAATTCTGAATTTTGATCAATTGATATAAAAATTATTAGTGGGGAATTGATACTGGTCTGGGGCTACTTATCATGGTTTGGGCTAGGCCCTTTATTTCCAGTGAATGGTAATGTAAAGACTACTTAGACCATTGCATGCTTCCGACTTTGTGGGACTAGTTTGGTAAAGACCCTTCCCTGTTTCTGTATGACGTTGCCCCTTTGCACAAAGCAAGGTCCATAAAGACATGGAGTGATAAGTTTGGTGTGGAGGAACTTGACACTCTGCACAGAGCCCTGACCCCAACATCAGAGCCTGAACTCACAAATGCTCTTTTAATTAAATGGGCAAAAATTCCAACAAACACGCTACAAAATCTTGCGGAAAGCCTTGTCAGAAGAAGTTATAGCCACAAAAGGGGGCCCAACTTCATATTAACATCCATGGCTTTGTAATGGGAAGTACCACAAGCTTATAATGGTGTAAAGAGTCAGCTGTCCACATCTTTTGGCCACATAGTGTATTTTGGGCTTATGTATTGTGATGTCACTACTATTAAAAATAATGATAAATCCATATTGAAATATGCAAATTAAGGGTGAGGTCATAAAAGCAGCTCACCCCGGGTATAGCTATTGTGATGTCACCGAGCGTGGGTGTATACTATGGTGCTGGCCACAGAGCTGTCACTCATCAGTTGGATGTGACCGGTAAGTACTCTATCAGCGCTACGTCTCTAGATGAGTCTCACCTATCAGTTTCTTTATGAATATTTTATTCTTAGGCATAATTCTGCTGTGTCTGCCATTTAAAGTTTAGTTTATATTTGGAATAGTTATACTAATATACTAAGAAGTTGCTAAGTGGCAATATGGCGGCCTGTGACTTCTGCTCCAGAGACAGAATGCAGCTTGCAGACAAAAATTGCCATCTGTATTCTGCTGGTAAATTGATAAAGCAACCTCAAAGAAAGGGAATGTGAATGTCCTGCAGCCCTGAGAACTTATTATTGGAACCCTTCAGTTTATAACAGGAGTAATTCACGTAATAAATATTTACTAGGGAATTACTAATTATGTATTTGAGGTTTTCTATTTGTGTAAAATACACAATTATTATTATTATTAATAATAATAATAATTACTAATATAAAAATGTTAGGGAAGTGATTTCTTAAGAACAGCCCTGACCCTGTAATCCTGTATCCTCAAAAGCAATTGTCATTTTTCATTAATATATATATATATATATATATATATATATATATATATATATATATATATATATATATATATATATATATATATATATATATATAACATGTAATAATGTCTATAACAAATTACAGAGGTTCTAAATTATAGTTAGTATCTCATATAAAAATTACATAAACCCCGGAAATGTCATACCGTATGGTCAATTCAACAACCAATACATTGTTCCAAAATCCAAACCCCAAGCAATGTCATTCACAGGGGGTTCAAACCCCAAGACCCCAAGCAATGTGATCTTCAAACACTTCTGATTGTCCAGTTCCTGTACTTGGAATACCCCTTTTAGAACTAATTTCTCCAGCTAGTTTTCTTTAAGTTTTCCCTAACTATTTCTTTTTCTGGTCATTCTAGATCTTGCTGTTGGATTGACACTGTTGGATTACTGTGTTGCTTTTATGGTCAGCGATTTGTCCTATTTTCAGAGAACTAGAGGCGATTAGTTAAATTAAATCTTTACTGTCGCCTGGTTTTCTACCACGGACATTGGTGCAGTTTTGCACCCGGGTTATTAACCAACCATGCCCTTTTGGAAAAAATCAAAAAAATATCATGTCTCTCAGATTCCTGATAAAGGAAATCTGATGAAAGAGATACCAACTATGGAGGAGCCTAACATCTCGCTCCAGAAGTTTTCCAACATCAAAGATATGCCAGCCGAAAAATGCAGCGATCCAAGTCACAGCAAACCTTGTGACATTGGCTCAAAGAACGCCAAGAAGAGCGCAATTAGGAGCTTTGGCAGCAGCGCTGTGATTGGCGCTAAAGAACTGGATCGCTGTTTCCCAAATAGACGGCTGAGATTATACGTTGCCACCTGGAATATGGAGGGAAAGGTGAAAAGTAATATACAATATCTATTGTGAACCATGAGTGTATCTGATCTAAGGCTATGTTCACACAGAGTGTTTTGCCAAGTTTTTTGACGTGGAAACCGCATCGCAAAACTCGGCAAAAACGGCCCGAAAATGCCTCCCATTGATTTCAATGGGAGGCATCGGCGTCTTTTTCCCGCGAGCAGTAAAACTTCCTCGCGGTAAAAAGAAGCGACATGCCCTATCTTCGGGCGCTTCCGCCTCTGACCTCCCATTGACTTCAATAGGAGGCAGAGATAGCGTATTTCGCTGTGTTTTATGCCCGCGGCGCTCAATGGCCGCGTGCGAAAAATGCAGCGAAAAACTCTGCGAAAATCGGCGTGCAGGGATAGGAAAATCTGCCTAAAACTTCCAAACTGAATTTTGAGGCAGATATTCCTCCTGCAAAATACTCCGTGTGAACATAGCCTAAAGTTGGATACATTTGTAGTTGGATATGAGATAGACATATTATAAACTACCCTAGGCCCAAATTTTCTAAACATTTGGGCCAATCAATGTTGCTGCACACACTGCAAACTGTCAAACTAATAATCTATGTCTTTTGAATGGTAATGCCTCTGATCCTAAGACTGCAGCACTGGCCATAGTCTATAAAGACTAAAATCCAATTCGATCAGATATAATTTTTTGTAGGTGATATAGAAGATGTCAGTTTGGTTGGTGCTCTGTGTATACATTATTAATATCTTCATATTTTGAGCAGGAGTTCCCACAAAATCTAGAGGATCTGCTGTTGCCATCAGATGACACCAAAGACATTTACGTAATTGGCGTTCAGGAAGGATGTCCAAACAGGTAAGTCTTCTTAGGTTGTCTTACAACAGTCTTTGTCTGCAGATGGACTACAGGTCGGCTGATTGAAATTCTCTCTTGACCTACTACTTATTGTAGGATCACTCCTAAATTTTCCTATTTAACCCCAGAGGTTATAATATTGATTATTTAATAAATGAGTTCAATATTTTAATCTGGAGTAATTTATTAATATGTAAACTTGAAATTGTGTCTTCTTGTAGACGGGAATGGGAGATAAAATTACAGGAGACGCTAGGTCCACACTACGTGCTATACCATTCATCCGGGCTCGGAGTCCTGTATCTCACCATCTTTATTCGACGGGAACTGATCTGGTTCTGCTCAGGTAAGATTCACTTTCTTACATTTACATAATAAGTCCTAATTGAAGTCATTAGTTTGAACTTATTATTTAGTCATTAGAACTAGATGTCTAAGAACCCAACTCTCAGATTCTTCACTGTGGAGTATTGGAGATCTGATAGTTTACTCCACAGGTTACAAAGTGTGAAATGGTGTTGTAGTAATATTTCCAGCGTTTAATAGGAAACTATCTCTGTTTCATTGTTGCATGTTGTACTATTAACCACTAACCCTTCTTCTTGTGTTTCATTTCTTATACAGAGGTAGAGCACACCCATGTAACAACCAGGCTATTCCACCATGTCAAAACTAAAGGAGCCTTGGGTGTTGCCTTCACCGTCTTTGGGACATCATTCCTGTTTATTAATTCCCATATGAGATGTAAGTGTTTTTAATATATGACTATGTACAGTGTTATTGTGTATAAAAGTGCTGCTGTTTAATAATAATAAGCTGGAATATATGAGATGACATGAAAAGATTTGTACTATTGATGTTTTGGTGTAAAATTAAAAGTTCTTCCTCATTTGGTCAAACTTCTTCTAATCCATCAAACTTATTCTATATAATGAGAGAATAATAGTGGAAGGATAAACGGCCTAATGTCCTCTACAGACTGCTATAGAAATACATTATCCTCTGTCATGAAAATGATTGTGTCTTAGATTTACAGTAACAGAAATATCAGTGTGTCTGGTGTACAGAGTGCGGACCCAGATCATGGAACTCCACCAGTCTCATCATCTAAAATGTCAATAGAAATCCAATTAATATAAATACTATTTGTAAAAAATTGATTGTTGAGGGAACATTCAGAATACACAGCCCAAGAAGTAGATATGATACCTACATAATATAAGATAAAGAAACCTATTGTCAAAGAAAACTTAAATATGGTGGTTGTCCTAAATTCCAGGAGGTCACATTTACTGATATGTAGATTTTTGTTGGCAGTTGGGGCAGTCTACAAGAGGATCCAGGACTATAAAACTATCACTGAGGGTCTCCGTCTGCCTCAAATTATTCCGGAAAGAATAAACTCCAATGCCTGTGAGTATTACTTATGTGGTTGAACCTATCGATTCCTTTATCTCTCTATTTATCTCCATTGACTCTAATGCAGTCACGTGGTCTAATTGTGTCCTGTGTTTATCTCATTCTACAGTGGACGTCACCAGCCGCTTTGATCGAGTTTTTTGGTTTGGGGACCTCAATTTTCAACTGAAAGAGGACAGAAAAAACGTGGAATCTCTTCTGAAGAACATTAAAGGAAGAGATATGTCCAGTCTCCTCAAACATGACATTCTGAATGAAGCCAAGAACAACGGTACATTTACTAGTAGACAGATCTCTATCACTCCTCAGCCTGTATTATTACCACATACACCTTGACAGATCAATACAAATCACTGTCATGATGGTTCATATGTTCTCCACATTCTTATATAGTCCTACATCTCTTGCACATGTTTTTAATACTGACATGTTTTTTTTTCTTTTAACTTAAGGGTCCATATTTGTAGGGTTTAAGGAGCACACCATTGAATTCCTTCCTACATATAAGTTCGACATTGGCACAGACACCTACGATACATCAGAAAAGCAGAGAGTCCCATCATATACGGTAAGATATCTTATTTCCAGGTCTACAGAGCTAAAGAAAGAATACATTTCATGAATAGATTTTCATATAATAAATCCCCTCGCCCAAGGTAATAAATTGTTATTATAGATGGAGGAATAATTCTTAAGAACAAAGCATCCAGTCCATTTTACTTGTAGTGAGTTTGTCATCGTCTCCCAGTGTAATATGTCTTCGCCTAGCATGGCTCAAAGATACTTATTTCATTAAATCTGTGTGACCAAGTCAAACCTTAAATGCAAGAAAGTCTTAAAATTTATATTTCTTAAAGAAAATAGGCCGAAATGTTCAGTCTATGATGCTATGAGGTTTATAAATAAATTATAATATGATTGCACTGATGATATTTGTTATTTTTATAACCTCTACAGGACAGGGTGTTGTTTAAAAGCCAATATGAGGGAGATGTGCGAGTCCTGAAATACGACTCTTGCCCTGTTTTGAAGACCTCAGACCACCGACCCGTTTTTGGTATCTTTGAAGTAAAGCTCAGACCTGGTTCAGATAAGTAAGTCATGATTTCCTCCATGTTGTTGGTATGATCCTTTCAGTAGCCGCCATTACTACATGGGCCTTATAGCCAGAGCTCACATTTTGGGGCAGGTGGCTGTATACCTGGGTGACAGTACTGGAGTAATCTAGGATGTGAAACAAAACAATTATTTTTGTGGTTACCTGCTAACATTATCATATGTCTTACATCAATGTATTTCTCATTCCAGCATCCCATTGGCTGGTGGACGCTTTGACCGCAAGATCTATTTGAAGGGCATTAGGAGGTTAGGACAAAAAAAGTAGCTGCGTCTGTTCATGTCCTTACAGCACATAAGGTGAGAGCATTGTACTTGTCTATTATGTTTGCTGTGAGAATGTTCTTCCATCTCTTAAGTCTTCCTCTGTATCAGTAATTTATTTTATCAACCAACATAAAGAAATTGTAAATAAGTCATTCTATCTTCTAGTTCAATTTTCTTGTATTCAGATATTTATTTAATTTCTAAATGAAGGTTATGGGTTTTAGAAGAAAACTGTAAGCATGTATGTAGTATAATAGATTGGTGGGAATTCATTAAGACTGACGTTTCATACACCGGTCTTAATATAAAAAAACTTGGAGTAAAATGTGCCTAATTTATTAAAAGGCCCACACCTTAATAACTAATAATCCATGTTATTATGATAAATGTGTCGGCCGCTGGTGGTTCTGCTGCTTCAGCTACTCTCTGTCCACTTTTTTAGAAAAGTGCCGTAAGCGGCAGAAACTACATGATAGATACAAGGAACATTGTTATTGATGTAAGACATTACTTGGCATCTTGCAGGACTCCTAAGGAACATTTACCATCTCAGGTGCATAAAACATTGATTCCACCTTTGTGAACATCAGAAAGTTCCTGTAACATCCTGAACAGCGCAGCTTTAGATCAAAGCCATTGCTTGGATCAACCATCTTCAAGGTTTGTAGCGTAACCCCTAGGATCAAATAGGAAAATCCACAATAAAACCTCTTCTAGATTTTGTGACTGCCAAGAAACACACATTAGTAGAGCATTAATAGCAAATATTTCTTTTGCAGCATAAACATCAATTCCGCAGTATATCTGGCGAGAACTGCGCTCCCTGTGACCGGAGGAGCCGCCATCGTTGCTGATAGAAAGGTAAGTTCCTCTAGATATGTCCCCTCTATATTTGGTAAGCAGCCTGAATAATGAATATCTAATAGGATTGTGTGCTTCTCCCCCCAGAAAAAGTCAGCAGATACAAACAGACCATCAACATCAATGCCAATAACAACCGAGGGCAGAACCCGCCATCTTACAAGTATTCCAATGGCGAGACTTAAAATTTTCTACATCTGTCACAGAAGAGACATCAGTGTGGTTACCGGTGCATCAATGTTACCCAGAAGACCAGGCCCAGAACAGGAGAACATGTCATCTCTTCCTGTGTCTCTGGAATACAGATTTCCCACCACTTACTGATACTACATTATATACTGTGACATCTTCCATTGTTTTTGCTGGATCTTGTATAACATCATCTTTACCATTATATATTTTGATCCACAAAAACCTTAAATAAATCTTTAACATCAATCCATAAGTGTGACTGGTATTTATTAGTGTGTTCAGTGCCCGGCTACAACTTACCACAGTGTATACAATTCACTTATCCGACCCTTCACAGCGCTATTTGTGTGACATCGCGTTTAATCCAGTGGTAGGTGACAGGACATTGTATCATATGTACACAATACAGAGAGTATGGAACGTGCCGCCATATGTAATGGATTAGATCCTGTGTTGGACAAAAAGTGACAGGAGATGTAAAATATTGATATATTTGATAGTCGTTTAAATTTCAGTTCCATAAAATGTAATGTTGGGCTCTCTTTACAAGTGGAGACAATCACATTAAGCAGGGAAGCCGCTAGGGTGACACAATCCCCACAGATCTCAGATTGGACAAATGGGCAGAATGAGAGCTGCCAGTTGAGATTGCCAGTTAGGGCAGAAGTTACAAAGTGACTGATCAACCAAAAATACTTTGTATTGCTAGCCTGAATGGCGTATCGCTAGCTCAGCATTTCATATGAGAACAAAGACCCTCTGCAGCACAAGTTTAAGTTGAGACTGAACCATAGCAAACACATTGTCCCATTCTCACAAGTTAAATCAGAAACCGCCAAGTATAGAGCCTATTTATTAGTGAAACCGTCAAGCTTATGTACTAAATATTATAACCGTGAAGACTGTGCCTCTGTTGGAGTAAAGTTCTGTTCAGCATCTTATACCTGTGTCGTCTGAAGTTCTTGCTGTGCAATTTCCTCTGCGGGGCAGTAACCATCCTAAACCCCCTCCCACCTGTTACATTTGTCCATACTAAAGTCCATTACTCCATTGAAGTCGCCAATTAGTAGCAGTGGATAATCTGCAAGGGCTTTTTATCAATAAACTCCTGTACCACACCCAAGACATAAGAATTAAAGGGTGGCGGTAAATAAATTGAGACAATGATACATTGAAGATTTTGTATTGTACAGTCCAGGAGCACAAACTTTCCTTATTTTTCTTCCCAATATGTATGGCAGGTTAATTTGCAGTTAGGGTATGTTCACATGCAAACTCAAAAACGTCTGAAGATACAGAGCTGTTTTCAAGGGAAAACAGCTCCTGATTTTCAAACGTTTTTTAAGCCACTTGCAATTTTCGCTGCGTTTTTCGCTGCGTTTTTTACGCCCGTATTTGGAACTGTTTTCAATAGAGTCTATGTAAATGGCTCCAAAAACGTCCCAAGAAGTGACCTGCGCTTCTTTTTCGCTGCCATTTTTAAAAAAAACGGCCCGTCGAAACAGAACGCCGTTTTTCCTATTGAAATAAATGGGCAGATGTTTGAAGAAGAGGACTTACTCCTAAAGCGAAGCAGGGATGAGTTAAAGCTCCGTCCAACAAACAAAAGAAGCTGGTGTGCCACCCATGCCGCATTGCGCCATTATTTGTGTAATGTTTGAAAGAGATTGTGCCTCTTTTTTGTAGAGTAGTGCTTACATCCCCTTGTGTATGTTTATATACCACTGGTCAGTAAAGAATTTGTTGTTTGAATTACTTGGGTCTACTGTATTTTATTGCTTGCGACTAACCCTGCGGTCCTTGCCGGTACTTGGCCTTACATAGGGATACATTCTATAGACAAGATGAATGCTAACACTCAATTGCTATTTAGGCTGGGACTTCACAGAGACTGGTTGATTTTAATTGATCTTATTTTTAAATTCTATTACTTATTTAAGGGTTACATGCAACTCAATGTATAGCTTTGTACTGCGGCTGTTGATTTGTAGCTAAAAATCAATTCGTTGCATGCCAATGCGTTTCCATGATGGCCTTATTTTCACATTTCCAGGAAAAATAACAGAAGACCATCACAACACAGAGTTCTGAGTAAAGATGCTCCATATCATAAGGCTGACAGGTCCGCCTTAAAATGGGTAAATCACAGGTGACGTCTTTTCTGATTGTAGACTTTCTCTTTCCATTTTATCTCCACCCAGCCAGGACCGCTATGATGACTTCTCCTGACATAACATTACAGAGTTTGCTGCTGAGATATCTTTAGTTGTTCACTTCTGCAGCCATCTTCAGCTTCTAGAGCAACGTAAAGAATTCAGACAACAAAATAGACCCCTTCATTCATGCAGACCCCAGACCAGACCACCAAATAAATTTAGACACCAGCCTAAACCCCTATATAAATTCAGACCCTAGACCAGACCCCAGAACAGACCCAATTAACTGCAGACCCCAGGCAAGACTCCAAAATGTAAACCCCAAAACAGAGTAAATAAAATTAGACCAGACATCTAAATAATGTCAGACCTCAGACCAGACCCCTCAATTAATTGCAGACCACAGACCAGACCGTTAAATTCAGACCCCAAATCAGAGTAAAGAAAATGGATTTAGATACCTGACCAAGACCTCTAAATAAATTCAAATCCCAGAACAGACCCTTAAATTCATGCAGATCCCAGATACATGAGTTGGTCGATTGCAAGCAGCTTGTAATGAGGGCGAGCCGTATAACCTCCATTTCCAGCTTATAAACTTGGTTGCCTGTTTCTTTATATTAACTGTTTAGGTGCTCACTGTTAATGTATATTTGTGTATCTGTTGTGTTTCACTGCATAGAAGGTTTTGTCTTACAGGTTGGCAGGAGGACAGGCTGCAGTTCCCAGTGGCACTGTCTTATGTGCGGTGCTGTCACTGTACATAGCAATGAGAGGCTGCTGGACAGTGACAGGGGAGGTACAGGGGGTTTGGAAAGAAAGAGCCTGGTGCTGGCTGGGATCAGAGTGTAATGGCAGTGATGCGCTGCGCCATCATGAAGTCAGGTGAGACGATGAGAGTCAATAACAAAGCAGAAAATAAGCTAACAAAATGACCTCTTATGGTCTGTAGGCTGATAGAGAAGGCCTATCCTACGTAGGGGTAGGCCTATAAGTGTAGGCTGTCACTGAAACATGCGTGGCTGAAGAGTACCGTCAGCCTAGAGTGGTTCGCTCTGAGGAGTCTACTGGGGCTGTGAGAATAGTCAGCCTGGCATGGGAACCAGTGGTCAGTAGAGCAGTACTGTGCTCAAACCCAGGAGAGGCTGTAACTAGGTCCTGATTAGGATAAAGAACGTTCCATGTATTAGAGGGCCGCTTAGATAGCTGCAGTGATGAATGGTTGCCCTGCAGGCCTGAGATGTGGCCTAGTAGTACACTCCTGAATTGTACTGGACTGGGTGCAGTAGTCACTAGGACGAGTGGTGTGGTAGGAGCCCTTCAGCGTCAGGACCCTAGTAAGAGTGCATAGGAGCAGATATTTAATATAGTAAAAAGTATTAAAACTTATAAAACCCACTGTGTCAGTTGTATCGGGGCAGCCCCCTTCATCAGGAATACTATGTTTCACAGCATTGAAACAATTTAAATGTCTCTATATTATATAAACAAACCTTTCTACGTTTACTCACGCAATACCAGAAGTGACGTTCCGAACTCTAAGGCCCTGTTCACACAGAGTGTTTTTGCAGGCAGAAAAATTTTGAGGCAGACTTTGACCTGCCTGCGATTTGCGCAGCATTTACCATTGCATTTTTCGCCCGTGGCCACTGCGTGCCGGGTGCAAAAAACACTGTGAAAAACACTTTCTCTGCCTCTCATTGATTTCAATGGGAGGTCAGAGGCGGAACAGCGAGCCGCTAAAAGCTGCAGCAGAAAAGAAACGCCTCCGCCTTCCATTGAAATTAATAGAAGACAGTTTCGGCCGTTTTTTGGTGCTGATTCCAATGCGGTTTCCGTGTCAAAATCAGCATAAAAAAACTCAGTGTGATCTGGGCCTAAATCTCTTTATACTTCCTATAATGGACATATCTCTCTATGGCAGATGTTTCGGAAGAGGTTCTTTCTCGCTCTTTTACCCTTTCTATTCCTCTAATACTTCATCCCAATTACATTATTTAATACAGGGAATTTCTTATATTTCTTTTTCCATGCAAAAATACATATATTAATAAAATAGGATAAAAACAACCAATATGAATCTATGGGGAATAGTAAAGACTCGTTTACTTTACTCGTTCTTAAACTCTACTATTATTCGCAAACCCTATTCCTTTCTTTAGTATTTCTTATATTTTGGATAGGATGGTGCGACTATATCATTTATTATCCTTGGTCTTTTTACGATCATTTGTGGGGACCTTCTTACTTCATCTTTCAAAAACAGATCACTTAATAGTATTTCCCAATTTCTCTTTAGGATTCTTTTAATTTCTTCAATATTACCATTATATTTAGCAAAATAATGTCAGTCCAAATTTATCTTTCTCTTTTTTCCATCTTGCTTTTTTACAAGGTATAACTTTTCCCTGTTCCTTGTTATCTAGGCAGTCTTTCTGTTTGGTTTTTTACACCTTTTTCTTTACTCCCTCTATAATATTTTTTTTGCTATTTTTTATCCTTCTGTCTGCCTGATATAACCTCCTTTGACTTATACAGTATCAGCATCCCCATGATATGCTGAGAGTATGTTTCCAAGTTTCTATACCACTTATTTGTGAAATAAAAGTAAACCAATATATATATTAGTCCATAATGGACAAGATTGTGGTATGCGACGTGAGCATTTACCGATGCATATGCCAATTGTGCACTGCAAATGCAGTGTGAATGGACCTTTAGACAACCTACTTACACAACCCCTCAGTTGGCTAAAGCAGAAAGCCAGTGTAAGGAGCGACTCTACCTTTGCAGGACTTTTCATATTTGTGTCTTACACTGACGGCCCATTTGCTGTCCTATTCCCCCATTGATAACAGCAGATTGTGGTAGAAGCTCGACAGAAGGCCCCCTGTGGTTAGCACATTGCTGAGATTGTCCTTAACCCCTTCCCGCTCTGCTCATTACTATTACAACGAGCTGAGCACATTGTTCGTGCTCAGCTCAGTAATAGTATGGTACCGCTGAAATCCAGCGCCATTCCCAACCACCGACACATTTATGAGCTGTGATAACTGCTGTATCGTCGTACAACAGTTATCACAGCTCATACCTCCGGGACCGATCGCAGTGGTTTACGCCGATTTACCCCTTAAATGCAGCGGTCAATAGCGATCACCACACTTAAGGGGTTACAACGCCATTGGCGACCTTGCGACGCAATCGCAGGGTGCCGATGGTTGCTATGGTAACCGGAGGCCTAACAATAGCCACCGGGTCTGACATCTACAGAAGGTGATTACATAAGTATTGCAGGATATTATAACAGAAATCGGACAGTTGGACCTTTGGGGTCCTGTGGTGGTGGTGGTTATTTGTTGTTGCTGTATCTTGGACCGTTTATGGGTCAGTTTAGTGGTGCTTTTTACTCCATGTGTCCTTAGGACATGTTTATTATGTCATTACGAACTTGAGGTTTGTGTCCCATATTTTTTGTGAAGTCTTTTTCTTTAGTAGTGTATCCAGCCTTATAGGGGATCTTGTTCCCAGTAAAATATGTTTTTGTCCCACTTGGGAAATCTCTTGACTAGCCTAAGTAGAGTCATGTGCTATTTTACCTTTTATTCCCCTTTTCCACCCATCCACCAAATAAGGACACGTGACAACCGAGGTTGGATGTGAAATGGCCACAGCAGCCGTTTATTAATTTACATTATTTTTGAAATACAATTTAATCCGAAACATTCGGATAACTACTTTAGGAATTCGACCAGAGAATTCCTCCTATAATTCACATGACCCAACATGGGTCAGAATCATAAATAACAATCAACATTTTAACACTAAATAGAGCAGGGGAAGTCCTTGAAGCCATTTTTTACCGATTTTACATTTAAGTTAGCCATCTGCAAACCACCAACAACTATTTACCTCCAGCCGTAAACTAGCTCGGAGGCACAGCTCACCTCTGCAGATGGCTCCAACCATAAGAAGACCACTTCAAAGGGATAACACCCTATGAAGTCTTCAAATGATATACCTTTTTGGGGGACGCATGCCCCGATGATACCTCCCCACCATTTTGTACTGACCAACCTCAAGGACTCCCCCCGCCAGCCGCCATGACACCTAGACCTACTCCAAAGAAAAGAGAAACACAAGTTACGCAAGCATACATCATAAGCACAAGAAAATAGACAAACGCACAAAAAACAAACCCAATCCCAAAAGACACAACCCAATTCAGGGCGGAAGGGTGGGAGCTAACCTTTTTACCTGTTATTCCTCCCGCAACTTCCGGCTCAATGCTAAAAACAGCGGGAGGAACAGATACCGAACCCCAACTCCTCCCCTCTCCATCTCCTCCCTCTCCCTGCCTCCACTAACCCTTTCCCCCCTGATTGGCTAACCTTCCCTCCTACGGCAGTCATGGAGGCTTTCCCTTAAGCCCTCCGTGCTGCCGTCCAGCCTCGTCTTGACTGGCCTGAGTAGAGTCATGTGCTATTTTACCTTTTATTCCCCTTTTCCACCCATCCACCAAATAAGGACACGTGACAACCGAGGTTGGATGTGAAATGGCCACAGCAGCCGTTTATTAATCTACATTATTTTTGAAATACAATTTAATCCGAAACATTCGGATAACTACTTAAGGAATTCGACCAGAGAATTCTTCCTATAATTCACATGACCCAACATGGGTCAGAATCATAAATAACAATCAACATTTTAACACTAAACAGAGCAGGGGAAGTCCTTGAAGCCATTTTTTACCGATTTTCCTTTTAAGTTAGCCATCTGCAAACCACCAACAACTATTTACATCCATTCGTAAACCAGCTCGGAGGCTCCAACCACCAGAAGACCACTTCAAATGGAAAAACACCCTATGAAGTCTTCAAATTATATACCTTTTTGGGGGACGCATACCCCCGATGCGACCCCCCCCACCATTTTGTACTGACAAACCTCAAGGACTCCCCCCACCACAGCGAAACAGGCATTGACCACCTTAAGCCTGTGAGTCCCTCCAAACCACCACCGCCCTCTCAATTCCTTCTGCTAAGGACAGGCTCCACAAATCAATTCCAACCTCGGTCAAATGTACTCCATCACTCCGCCAATATCTTCCAACTCCTGACTCCAAATCCCTGTGTCGAACACAAATGCCCCCGTTCTTGGCAACAAAACGTGACACCGCCCGGTTTACTTTGATGCAGGCTTTATTAACCCTCTCCACTGATCTTGCCAAGCGCCAAAACTTCCTCGGAACTATGTTCGACCAAACTATAACTAAGCGTAGATAAGACACCCATAAGCGTAACAAATCGTGTTTTATATCCCGCACTAACTCACGAAAAGGGCGCACACCTAGATCGTCCCCCCCCCCCCCCCACATGTAAAGCCAGAACCTCCGGACCCTATCTAACTGAGAGTATGTTTGAAACTCGGTCAATACCCAGCTCCATAACATACCTCGGAATCCCAGCCAATGTAAAACCGCATCTTGCCGCGGAATGCGAAGCTGACGGCCATCTGGGCGAACGTCCGCCCGCAGTGCCCCCCAGTGCACATAAGAGTGTCCTAAAAGCCAAACTAAGCAGGGGCGATGATCTGAAATGAAAGGACAAGCAAACGCACATGTAAGCCATCAAAGCACAAGTTACAAACTCACAACAAATGAGGGCGCACGTAAGTCCTAAACCTATTGGACTTCCAACTGTCAATGCGACGCACACCCTCGTCATCCAACCCCCAACGCCCAGCTTCAGTAGCAGCGCCGATCCTAAACGTGTGAGACGAGTAATACTCATACCCAACTCCGACCTCAGCCAAGCATTTTTTAAATACAGCACCAAATTGATACCTGGACAAAAACGAGCCATTCTCATGACGGAGCAATGGCGACTCAGGCACCCCACCCCGTAGCTTGAAAGCAACCATACAAGCAACCGGACACATCGCCGACCCCGGGAGGGCAAACAACACTATCCGCTTACCCCGTCCTACTTGATCAGTCTTGGACCGCCACAAAAACAACTCGAGTCTATCCCCATATAGACCCACATCCGCCTGTCGCAATTCCCCAGCCCTCACCGCACTAGGAGAAACCAACTCACCAATTCTGAGTGCTCCAAAAAACGCTAGAGAAAAAGCCAATTGAAGCAACTCTACCTCATAAGGCGAATTACAAACAGCCCCCAGCGATGCGCCCAACGAACCAAGAAGGGTAAAAGACATGGGTCGCCTCTGATCTGCTTCAGCCCTGCCGCGATGCAAACCCTTCAAAGCTTGCCTTACCAAAAAATTCTTGGACACATCCTGAAAACCCCGTAATTTAAATCCAAACGCCAACCCAGCAACGAAACGATTCACCTTAGCCAGAGAAAACCCCGCCTCCCAAGCATCCCAAAACCAGTATAACAATGCCACCAACCTGTCTTGATCCGTGCTGACGTTACCCAACACTCTTACCCACTCCTCCCACTGCTGCCAACAAGCCGAATAAGTACTCCAAGTCGCACTAGCCAACGACTGTTCGATCAACCGTTCCACGGGACCGAAACCAGATCCCATAGATGTCCCGGGCAAGCCAAACCGAACAGCTCCGATCCCGGTGCCAATTGACAAAATCGATCCCACTGCGAGCGAGAAAGAGCATCAGCGATACAATTGTAAACCCCCGGTACATGCACCGCAACCATTCACGTGTTTAAGGACAAGCACACCAAGACTAAGTGACGCAACAACTGAACCACAGGCGGAGAAGATGCCGATACGTTATTAATCGCTAACACCACTCCCATGTTATCGCGGTGGAAACTAATGTTTTTATCCCTGAGCCTGTCCCCCCAAATGGTCACCACAACCACGATGGGGAACAGCTCGAGCAGGGCCATATTCCGTGTAAGACCACTGATCACCCAGCTGTCCGGCCAGTCCCCCGCACACCATTGACCTCCTGCATACGCACCAAAACCACCAGACCCCGCCACGTCAGTAAACAGCTCCAACTCGCTCATATCCTGTACCGGCGACATCCACAACAATCTACCATTATATTGCCCGGGAAACGCGTCCCAGACCTGCAGATCCGCCCTGTGTTCCACCCCAATCCTCACGAAATTATGGGATGCCCGGATACCCGCCATCGCTGCCGCCAATCACCTACTAAAAACTCTACCCATTGGTATAATCCGACAGGCAAAGTTCAACTTCCCCAGCAGAGACTGGAGATCGCGCAAAGTGATCTTCTTCAATCGGCAGGCACGCCTCACCTCTTGACGCAATGACAGTAATTTATCCTCAGGAAGCCTGCACTCGAATTGCACTCGAATTGCATTGCAACCGAATCAATTTAGATCCCTAAAAAACAGATGGTAGGGACAGGGCCCTCAGTTTTACCAGGCGCCAGAGGAATTCCAAAATCCGTCGCAACCTTCTGCAAGGAATACAATAAATAACCGCAAATAGGGGAACCGCTAGGGCCGACGCACAAAAAATCGTCAAGATAATGTATTAACGAATCCACCCCAGCTACGCCCTTCGTCACCCATTCCACAAAGCTACTAAATGCCTCGAAGTATGCGCAAGAAAGGGAGTACCCCATTGGAAGACACCTATCGACATGAAACCCCCCGTTCCAGAAGCAACCCAACAGCCGTTGGCTCGCCGGATGGACCAGCAGCAAGCGAAAAGCCGCCTGAATGTCACTTTTTGCCAACAACGCCCCAGGCCCCGCCTCACGCAATAACACCACCGCTTTGTCAAATGACGTGTAAACAACCGAGCATAAATCGTGATCTGTCCCATCATTTACCGACGACCCCTGCGAAAAGACAAATGCTGAATCAAACTGAATTTATGGGGCTCCCGCTTCGGCACAATTCCCAAGGGGGATACCACTAGATTCTCTATCGGCGGCTCGACAAAAGGCCCGACCATGCGACCCAACGAAACTTCCTTCAAAAGTTTTTGCAAAACGACCGCCGAGTGCAAATAAGCTGACTTAAGATTGCGCCGTGTAAGCGGAACCTCATACGGAGGAGGGGGAATAACAAAACCAAACAAAAACTCCTCATAAATTAACTTGGCTGCAACCCTATTCGGATATTCATTTAGATACGGGGCCATCCTTTCCACCCTCACCGGCGACAGCCCCTTGACCAACGGAGGAGGACTGAGTGTCTGACCGCTTCCCTTTTCGCATACATTTTGCAGCCCCATGCGAGGAGCCGTTGCACTCCGAACAGACATGCTTAAATTTACAAGTGGCCCCGAACTTACACTGGCCATCATTGAATTGCCAGCAGAACCCGAGTTTTGACCCAGAGCCCTGTCCGGACTGACTAGACTGACCTCCTTGGCCAACGCTCCCGAGAAAGGACTGCTTAACCGGGGCCGTCACCCGCAACCAAAGCGCAATATCTTTCTGATCCCACCGAATCGCCGGCCGGACCGCCTTCCGCTGGCGAAACTGCTCATCATACCGCAACCACACCTGACCCCCGTACGCCCGATGAGCCTCCCCGATGGCATTGAAATAACAAAACAACGCCGAGCAATTTTCAGGTGCCTTTTCCCCAATCACACTCGCCAAAATAGCAAAAGCTTGCGACCAATTCACGAACGTCTGCGGGATAAGCCTATACTGCCGACGCTCCTCTTCCTCCTTCTTACTCTCATCCCGCTTGCCCTTATCCAAGTTGAACTTCGCAAGTGGCAGAAGGGAAAAAATTTCCACGTACTCGTCCTTACAAATCCGTTCCCGAACCTCCTGTTTAAGGTGGGCCCCTAAAGGACCCTCAAAACAGACGTAAACCTCGCCCCGAGCACGATCATCAAGCCGAATTCTATCCCTGTCCTTCTGCGCCTCGGTTTGAACAGACACTGCCACTGCTTCCTTGGATGCCCCCGAAACTTCCCCAACCAGGGACCGTGACTGTACATCACGAGGACCTTCCCAGACCACCGCCGGGGAACCCGCCGGAACTACAGGTGCCGCAGCCCTATCTAAGCGCCCGACTAACTTGCGCAAACAACCCACTAAATCCGATAAGCCATCTCGCCCGGCAACACCACTGCCGACAGCCGATACTTCCGCGCTCGCTGCCCCACACCCAAAACCCGACATGAAAATTGCTGGATACGGCAAAGTAGGAGTTACGCACTCACCAGGCTGCCCAGGCGCTGTATTCCCACCAGCCGGAAAATTCTGACCGCGCTGCGACTCGTCCAGCTCTCCATCTTCCAGATCCTCTCTGGCTGACGACTGGCACTCGCACCAACATCTCCGACACGGGGACCCTGGCATGCTGACAGAGGGGCCGGCAACCTGCCGCCCGACCGCAGGGACCCAGACTTCCGACCGGACCTGTTGCCTCATCGTCGTCGCTGATCTTGGCGTCCTCACCGAAGACCTCAAGGAAGCCTGCCCCATGGCCGGCACATCACCATGCGGGGCGGCCGTGGACTGCACCCTGGACACTGCATATAAAGGCGGTGGCGTAACAGGGAGCCCAGCCTGCGACTCCCTGTGAACCGCCGAGCCCCGTCGCGGCTGGGGATTCCTGCCAGGACGCAGGCCCTGGGAGGAGGCGGCCGTCCCAGCAGCCTGGCCTGCAGCGTCCTTAGAAGGGCTCCCCCTGTGACGCCGAGCCCACGGGACCACATCCGGACTCAACCATTCAGGTGGGCGGGACCGCTGGGAGCGGCGGGGTGACCGAGCCTGAGCAACCGCCGCTCCCGATGACGCCCTCTGCTTTATTTCAGCAGGGGCAGCAATAAGCAACTCTCCCCCCACCGCCATGTCATCAGCGCCAGAAAGGGGGGAGGGGAGCGCATCCGGGCTAGCAGCCGACACAGAGCGCCGATCTAGGCGTGAAGACTGGCCCGCCTGATGGATACTGGCCAGCGCTGCCACCGTCTCCTCCAGCCACCCCGGACCGTGGAACTCAGCTGCCGCGCGCAGCTGATCAAGCATGCTTACTGGAGACGCCATACTTGCAGGTAAGCAGGGCAGTGGGAGCTAACTTTTTTACCTGTTATTCCTCCTGCTGCTTCAGGCTCAATGTCGAAAACAGCGGGAGGAACAGATACCGAACCCCAACTCCTGCCATCTCCATCTCCTCCCTCTCCCTGCCTCCACTAACTCTTTCCCCCCTCATTGGCTAACCTTCCCTCCTATGGCAGTCATGGAGGCTTTCCCTTAAGCCCTCCGTGCTGCCGTCCAGCCTCATCTTTACTTTGTGACTATTGCCTGATCAAACCGAGTTGTGATACATTGTTTGCACCATATAAATAACTATATATTTGATGTTGTGTATTTTCTGACCACCACTGCAATCCTTTGTTTTAGATGATTTTAACTGTTTTTATGAGATTATATTATTTTGTCTGTATTTATTGCAATAATAAAGATATTTTGTTATTGACCATGTGTCGTTTTGCTATATGGTTTTGTGGTATACATTTGTAGCTATCTGACAGGTATAATACGCTGCAATACATAAGTATTGTAGGATATTATAACAGCGATCGGACAGTTGGATATTCAAGTCCCTAGTGAGACGGAAAAAAAAGTAAATAAAAAGTTAAAAAAAATGTTATACAAAAATAAAAAAGTAAGAATTTAAAGTAATACATTTAAAACTCACCCTTTTTCCATTATCAACAACTTAATTATTAGAAAAAATAATAAACTATACAGAATTGGTATTGCCGCATCCGTAATGGCCTGAACTATATAAATATTATGTAATTTATCCAATGCAGTGAATGCCATAAAAATAAATAATAAAAAAACGATACCAGAATTGCTATGTTTTTGGTCACCTAAGAATAAAAAGTGATCAAAAAGTTGCATGTATCCAAAAATGGTACCACCAAAAAAACATATAGCTCGTCTTGCAAAAAACAAGCCCTCATACAGCTCTGTCGACCAAAAATTTTCTTTAAAGTTGTGGTTCTCAGATTGTGGCAACAGAAAAAATACATTCTTTTTACAAAATAAATGTTATTGTGCAAATAGTTGTAAAACATAAAAAAGCAATATAAATTTTGTATCACCAGAATCGTACTGACCCACAGAATAAAGTAAATATGTCAATTATAGTACACGGTGAACGCTGTAAAAAAAAAAAAAAAGGATAAAAACAATAGCAGAATTGCTGTTTTTTGTCACCACGCTTCTCAAAAAATAGAATAAAAAATTATCAAGAAGTTGCATGTATCCAAAAATGGTGCCGATAAAAACTACAGATTGTCCCGCAAAAAACAAGCCCTCACACCGCTCTGTCACAAAAAAAAGTTATGGCTCTCAGAATATGGCGACACAAAATGTGCAGAGTGCGATCCAAAAGGGGGATAAGATCGGGCACCATTTATCAGTGCGACACAGGCCACAGAACTGCGGATTATTATTTATTTATTGCATTATTATATCCTCTTATTATGTACTGATGTACTCCGCACAGTTTACATATGCCCCCAGATTATAAACTGAAATACCAGCAAAACCCCAAACAGAAAAATTACCAAGCAAAATCTGTGCTTCATAAGCCAAATGGCGCTCCCTCCATTCTGAACCCTTCAGTGTGCCCAAACAGCAGTTTACATCCACATATATGGAATCGCCATACCCGGGAGAACCCGCTTAACAGTTTATGATGTATTTGTCTTCAGGGGCACAATATGGGTATAACATATCGTGCACTTAAATGGCATATCAGCGGAAAATCCACTGCACATTTTTCTAGTAAAAATAGTAGTATTGGTTCATACGCACTGCACCCTTTAATAAATGCCTCGAGGGGTATATTTTAAAAAATGGGGTCACTTTTTCGAAGTTTTTGTTTTACTATTTGACCTCAGAGCCCTGTAATTGGGGACAAATGCTATGGAAAAATTACTAAAATAGACCTCAAATGCGCATGGTGCTCTTTCACTCCTTTAATCTAACACCAATCCAGCAAAATCTGCGCTCCTACAGACAAATGACGCTCCTTCTCTTCAGAGCCCTGCCGTGTGCCCAAACAGCTGTTTAGGGCCACATATGGGATATTGCTGTACTCAGGAGAAATTGAGTAAAAAATTGTGTGGTGTTTTTTTCTCCAATTACCCCTTGTAAAAATAAAACATTTAGAGCTAAAACAGCATTGTTTTGGGAAAAATGTAATTTGTCATTTTCACTGCCTAATTCTAATAAAATCTATGAAACAGCTGTGGGGTCAAACTATTCACTACCCCCCTAAGTGAATGCCTTGAGGGTTTTATTTTCCAAAATGGAGTCACTTCTCAAAAGGTTTTTACGGTACTGGTACCTAAGGAACTCTGCAAATACGACTTGCCACCTTTAAACAAAACCAGCAAAATCTGCATGCCAAACGGTGCTCCTGCCATTCTGAGCCCTACCGTGTGTCCAAACAGCAGTTTATGACAACATATGGGGTATTATCGTACTTGAGAGAACTTGATTTACAAATGTTGGTGTTCTTTTTCTCTTTCATTCTTTGTGAAAATGAAAAAAAATCGGAGCTGAAACTACTTTTTGTGTGAAAAATGTTTAGATTTTAATTTCTATGACCTAATTTCAATAAATTCAGCAGAACACCTGTAGTGTTAAAATGCTCACTATACCCATAGATTAATTCCTTGGGAGTGTAGTCCCGAAATGGCGTCTTTTTGGGGATGTTTCCTATGTTTTGGCACCACAAGACCTCTTCAAACATGACAGGGTGCCTAAAATATATTGTAATAAAAAGGAGGCCCCAAAAACCTAGTAGGTGTTCCTGAGGCCTGTGCTTCAGTCCACCAGGGCCACATGTGGGACATTTTTAAAAGCTGCAGAATCTGAACAATAAATATTGAGCTGAGTTTCGCTGCTAAAACCTTCTGTGTTACAGAAATAAAATGGATTATAATGGAATTTCTTAAAAAAATAAAAAATAAAAAAATATATATATATTTGTAAATTTCACCTCCAAAATGTTAACTAGTAACTATTTTGTGTTGTATTACTATCTGTCTTACAAGCAGATACACTCAAATTTAGAAAAATCTAAAATTTTCAAAAATGTCTCTAAATGTAGGTGTTTTTCACAAACAAACACTAAAGGTATTGACCAAATTTTACTACTAACATAAAGTACAATGTGTCACGAGAAAAAATTCTCAGAATCGCTTGGATAAAAGAATAGCATTCCAAAGTTATTACCAGCTAAAGTGACACAGGTCAGATTTGAAAAATGGTGTCTGAGCCTTAAGGCCCAAACTAGGCTGCATCATTAAGGGGTTAAAGTGGTTTTACATCTTATAAAGTGGGGGGAATACAATTAGGATTTGTCATCACTTTCTGATCGTGGAGTTCTGACTGCCATGACTACTTGATGTTTAGTAAAGCCAATCCCTGTCTTTACAGTTTACCAAATGTGCCATCAATGGTCTTAGAAATGACCCAGATGAAGAGACTATGAAGGAATTCTTCGGTTCTCTTGACTATAAATGCAGCAGAGATTATGGTATCCATAAAAATATAATGCAGCCATTTTTAATGAATACATATGGATGTTGGCCTTCTACCCTCTCTGGGAGGCTTATGATATGTATAATTTACGCTGCATTCGTTCACATCAGGTATGACCATCTTGTCTCAGGATGTCTAGATCGATTCTTACCACCTCTATTACCTTTCCAGGACATGGTACATGAGGTAATGGCTGCCCACAGCTGTTCTGATGCCTATTACAAGCTGGTAGGGGAATTGTGAAGCAGTATGTATTCAGGATTGTAAGGAGTAAGAGGGCTGAGCACAGGAGATGCAGCATGTAGCGTGTTCTTACTGGTGCAGAGTCACATCCTCTAATGGGGGTCTTTAGGGTTTATTAAAATTCAAAACTAAAATTATATATTTTAAGATAATATAAATGATTTCCCCCATGTCACACAGACAGAAATGATCATTTATCCCCTATAAAGAATTCATCAGAGAACGTTCCCATTAAAAACTTCAATTTTATTATTTTCAATAAAAAAATACTCTATACAGTAAAGCAATTGATGAAAACACCCGGAAAAATTACAGATCACACTAAACTTTTCTAGAGGTACAAATCATACAATATCATCAAATTCATATTCCCAATGGTAAAGCCATACTGATATATGTAAATTATGGGTGTGGTCATAAAAGCAGCTCAAACCGGTTATAGCTATTGTGATGTCACAGAGCTTGGGTATACACAATGATGTTGGTCACAGAGCTGTCACTATCAGTTGGATGTGACCGGTAAGTAATCTATCAATGCTACTACATCTGTACTTCACATTAATTAATTTGTTTTATTAGGAACATTGAATTATTCCATCTCAAGAAGATATTGTGTGATAGTGGTAGTAATATGGTATTAGTATTAGTGTGCAATTAAATTGCTCAAGTATCTTAGATTTGCAGGGTAAGTGGCCAAAATTTGAGCTCCCTTATTATCATTATGTTTACCACTTGTAAAAGAGAAATTTCAATATGCTCATATTAGAGGACTGTATATTAGGGGACTATAATTCCTTATATTATTTAGGTTCACCAGAAATAATTACAATTTAATTCAATTCTGAATTTTGATCAATTGATATAAAAATTATTAGTGGGGAATTGATACTGGTCTGGGGCTACTTATCATGGTTTGGGCTAGGCCCTTTATTTCCAGTGAATGGTAATGTAAAGACTACTTAGACCATTGCATGCTTCCGACTTTGTGGGACTAGTTTGGTAAAGACCCTTCCCTGTTTCTGTATGACGTTGCCCCTTTGCACAAAGCAAGGTCCATAAAGACATGGAGTGATAAGTTTGGTGTGGAGGAACTTGACACTCTGCACAGAGCCCTGACCCCAACATCAGAGCCTGAACTCACAAATGCTCTTTTAATTAAATGGGCAAAAATTCCAACAAACACGCTACAAAATCTTGCGGAAAGCCTTGTCAGAAGAAGTTATAGCCACAAAAGGGGGCCCAACTTCATATTAACATCCATGGCTTTGTAATGGGAAGTACCACAAGCTTATAATGGTGTAAAGGGTCAGCTGTCCACATCTTTTGGCCACATAGTGTATTTTGGGCTTATGTATTGTGATGTCACTACTATTAAAAATAATGATAAATCCATATTGAAATATGCAAATTAAGGGTGAGGTCATAAAAGCAGCTCACCCCGGGTATAGCTATTGTGATGTCACCGAGCGTGGGTGTATACTATGGTGCTGGCCACAGAGCTGTCACTCATCAGTTGGATGTGACCGGTAAGTACTCTATCAGCGCTACGTCTCTAGATGAGTCTCACCTATCAGTTTCTTTATGAATATTTTATTCTTAGGCATAATTCTGCTGTGTCTGCCATTTAAAGTTTAGTTTATATTTGGAATAGTTATACTAATATACTAAGAAGTTGCTAAGTGGCAATATGGCGGCCTGTGACTTCTGCTCCAGAGACAGAATGCAGCTTGCAGACAAAAATTGCCATCTGTATTCTGCTGGTAAATTGATAAAGCAACCTCAAAGAAAGGGAATCTGAATGTCCTGCAGCCCTGAGAACGTATTATTGGAACCCTTCAGTTTATAACAGGAGTAATTCACGTAATAAATATTTACTAGGGAATTACTAATTATGTATTTGAGGTTTTCTATTTGTGTAAAATACACAATTATTATTATTATTATTAATAATAATAATAATTACTAATATAAAAATGTTAGGGAAGTGATTTCTTAAGAACAGCCCTGACCCCGTAATCCTGTATCCTCAAAAGCAATTGTCATTTTTCATTAATATATATATATATATATATATATATATATATATATATATATATATATATATAACATGTAATAATGTCTATAACAAACTACAAAGGTTCTAAATTATAGTTAGTATCTCATATAAAAATTACATAAACCCCGGAAATGTCATACCGTATGGTCAATTCAACAACCAATACATTGTTCCAAAATCCAAACCCCAAGCAATGTCATTCACAGGGGGTCCAAACCCCAAGACCCCAAGCAATGTGATCTTCAAACACTTCTGATTGTCCAGTTCCTGTACTTGGAATACCCCTTTTATAACTAATTTCTCCAGCTAGTTTTCTTTAAGTTTTCCCTAACTATTTCTTTTTCTGGTCATTCTAGATCTTGCTGTTGGATTGACACTGTTGGATTACTGTGTTGCTTTTATGGTCAGCGATTTGTCCTATTTTCAGAGAACTAGAGGCGATTAGTTAAATTAAATCTTTACTGTCGCCTGGTTTTCTACCACGGACATTGGTGCAGTTTTGCACCCGGGTTATTAACCAACCATGCCCTTTTGGAAAAAATCAAAAAAATATCATGTCTCTCAGATTCCTGATAAAGGAAATCTGATGAAAGAGATACCAACTATGGAGGAGCCTAACATCTCGCTCCAGAAGTTTTCCAACATCAAAGATATGCCAGCCGAAAAATGCAGCGATCCAAGTCACAGCAAACCTTGTGACATTGGCTCAAAGAACGCCAAGAAGAGCACAATTAGGAGCTTTGGCAGCAGCGCTGTGATTGGCGCTAAAGAACTGGATCGCTGTTTCCCAAATAGACGGCTGAGATTATACGTTGCCACCTGGAATATGGAGGGAAAGGTGAAAAGTAATATACAATATCTATTGTGAACCATGAGTGTATCTGATCTAAGGCTATGTTCACACAGAGTGTTTTGCCAAGTTTTTTGACGTGGAAACCGCATCGCAAAACTCGGCAAAAACGGCCCGAAAATGCCTCCCATTGATTTCAATGGGAGGCATCGGCGTCTTTTTCCCGCGAGCAGTAAAACTTCCTCGCGGTAAAAAGAAGCGACATGCCCTATCTTCGGGCGCTTCCGCCTCTGACCTCCCATTGACTTCAATAGGAGGCAGAGATAGCGTATTTCGCTGTGTTTTATGCCTCAACGGCCGCGAGCGAAAAATGCAGCGAAAAACTCTGCGAAAATCGGCGTGCAGGGATAGGAAAATCTGCCTAAAACTTCCAAACTGAATTTTGAGGCAGATATTCCTCCTGCAAAATACTCCGTGTGACAATAGCCTAAAGTTGGATACATTTGTAGTTGGATATGAGATAGACATATTATAAACTACCCTAGGCCCAAATTTTCGAAACATTTGGGCCAATCAATGTTGCTGCACACACTGCAAACTGTCAAACTAATAATCTATGTCTTTTGAATGGTAATGCCTCTGATCCTAAGACTGCAGCACTGGCCATAGTCTATAAAGACTAAAATCCAATTCGATCAGATATAATTTTTTGTAGGTGATATAGAAGATGTCAGTTTGGTTGGTGCTCTGTGTATACATTATTAATATCTTCATATTTTGAGCAGGAGTTCCCACAAAATCTAGAGGATCTGCTGTTGCCATCAGATGACACCAAAGACATTTACGTAATTGGCGTTCAGGAAGGATGTCCAAACAGGTAAGTCTTCTTAGGTTGTCTTACAACAGTCTTTGTCTGCAGATGGACTACAGGTCGGCTGATTGAAATTCTCTCTTGACCTACTACTTATTGTAGGATCACTCCTAAATTTTCCTATTTAACCCCAGAGGTTATAATATTGATTATTTAATAAATGAGTTCAATATTTTAATCTGGAGTAATTTATTAATATGTAAACTTGAAATTGTGTCTTCTTGTAGACGGGAATGGGAGATAAAATTACAGGAGACGCTAGGTCCACACTTCGTGCTATACCATTCATCCGGGCTCGGAGTCCTGTATCTCACCATCTTTATTCGACGGGAACTGATCTGGTTCTGCTCAGGTAAGATTCACTTTCTTACATTTACATAATAAGTCCTAATTGAAGTCATTAGTTTGAACTTATTATATAGTCATTAGAACTAGATGTCTAAGAACCCAACTCTCAGATTCTTCACTGTGGAGTATTGGAGATCTGATAGTTTACTCCACAGTTACAAAGTGTGAAATGGTGTTGTAGTAATATTTCCAGCGTTTAATAGGAAACTATCTCTGTTTCATTGTTGCATGTTGTACTATTAACCACTAACCCTTCTTCTTGTGTTTCATTTCTTATACAGAGGTAGAGCACACCCATGTAACAACCAGGCTATTCCACCATGTCAAAACTAAAGGAGCCTTGGGTGTTGCCTTCACCGTCTTTGGGACATCATTCCTGTTTATTAATTCCCATATGAGATGTAAGTGTTTTTAATATATGACTATGTACAGTGTTATTGTGTATAAAAGTGCTGCTGTTTAATAATAATAAGCTGGAATATATGAGATGACATGAAAAGATTTGTACTATTGATGTTTTGGTGTAAAATTAAAAGTTCTTCCTCATTTGGTCAAACTTCTTCTAATCCATCAAACTTATTCTATATAATGAGAGAATAATAGTGGAAGGATAAACGGCCTAATGTCCTCTACAGACTGCTATAGAAATACATTATCCTCTGTCATGAAAATGATTGTGTCTTAGATTTACAGTAACAGAAATATCAGTGTGTCTGGTGTACAGAGTGCGGACCCAGATCATGGAACTCCACCAGTCTCATCATCTAAAATGTCAATAGAAATCCAATTAATATAAATACTATTTGTAAAAAATTGATTGTTGAGGGAACATTCAGAATACACAGCCCAAGAAGTAGATATGATACCTACATAATATAAGATAAAGAAACCTATTGTCAAAGAAAACTTAAATATGGTGGTTGTCCTAAATTCCAGGAGGTCACATTTACTGATATGTAGATTTTTGTTGGCAGTTGGGGCAGTCTACAAGAGGATCCAGGACTATAAAACTATCACTGAGGGTCTCCGTCTGCCTCAAATTATTCCGGAAAGAATAAACTCCAATGCCTGTGAGTATTACTTATGTGGTTGAACCTATCGATTCCTTTATCTCTCTATTTATCTCCATTGACTCTAATGCAGTCACGTGGTCTAATTGTGTCCTGTGTTTATCTCATTCTACAGTGGACATCACCAGCCGCTTTGATCGAGTTTTTTGGTTTGGGGACCTCAATTTTCAACTGAAAGAGGACAGAAAAAACGTGGAATCTCTTCTGAAGAACATTAAAGGAAGAGATATGTCCAGTCTCCTCAAACATGACATTCTGAATGAAGCCAAGAACAACGGTACATTTACTAGTAGACAGATCTCTATCACTCCTCAGCCTGTATTATTACCACATACACCTTGACAGATCAATACAAATCACTGTCATGATGGTTCATATGTTCTCCACATTCTTATATAGTCCTACATCTCTTGCACATGTTTTTAATACTGACATGTTTTTTTTTCTTTTAACTTAAGGGTCCATATTTGTAGGGTTTAAGGAGCACACCATTGAATTCCTTCCTACATATAAGTTCGACATTGGCACAGACACCTACGATACATCAGAAAAGCAGAGAGTCCCATCATATACGGTAAGATATCTTATTTCCAGGTCTACAGAGCTAAAGAAAGAATACATTTCATGAATAGATTTTCATATAATAAATCCCCTCGCCCAAGGTAATAAATTGTTATTATAGATGGAGGAATAATTCTTAAGAACAAAGCATCCAGTCCATTTTACTTGTAGTGAGTTTGTCATCGTCTCCCAGTGTAATATGTCTTCGCCTAGCATGGCTCAAAGATACTTATTTCATTAAATCTGTGTGACCAAGTCAAACCTTAAATGCAAGAAAGTCTTAAAATTTATATTTCTTAAAGAAAATAGGCAGAAATGTTCAGTCTATGATGCTATGAGGTTTATAAATAAATTATAATATGATTGCACTGATGATATTTGTTATTTTTATAACCTCTACAGGACAGGGTGTTGTTTAAAAGCCAATATGAGGGAGATGTGCGAGTCCTGAAATACGACTCTTGCCCTGTTTTGAAGACCTCAGACCACCGACCCGTTTTTGGTATCTTTGAAGTAAAGCTCAGACCTGGTTCAGATAAGTAAGTCATGATTTCCTCCATGTTGTTGGTATGATCCTTTCAGTAGCCGCCATTACTACATGGGCCTTATAGCCAGAGCTCACACTTTGGGGCAGGTGGCTGTATACCTGGGTGACAGTACTGGAGTAATCTAGGATGTGAAACAAAACAATTATTTTTGTGGTTACCTGCTAACATTATCATATGTCTTACATCAATGTATTTCTCATTCCAGCATCCCATTGGCTGGTGGACGCTTTGACCGCAAGATCTATTTGAAGGGCATTAGGAGGTTAGGACAAAAAAAGTAGCTGCGTCTGTTCATGTCCTTACAGCACATAAGGTGAGAGCATTGTACTTGTCTATTATGTTTGCTGTGAGAATGTTCTTCCATCTCTTAAGTCTTCCTCTGTATCAGTAATTTATTTTATCAACCAACATAAAGAAATTGTAAATAAGTCATTCTATCTTCTAGTTCAATTTTCTTGTATTCAGATATTTATTTAATTTCTAAATGAAGGTTATGGGTTTTAGAAGAAAACTGTAAGCATGTATGTAGTATAATAGATTGGTGGGAATTCATTAAGACTGACGTTTCATACACCGGTCTTAATATAAAAAAACTTGGAGTAAAATGTGCCTAATTTATTAAAAGGCCCACACCTTAATAACTAATAATCCATGTTATTATGATAAATGTGTCGGCCGCTGGTGGTTCTGCTGCTTCAGCTACTCTCTGTCCACTTTTTTAGAAAAGTGCCGTAAGCGGCAGAAACTACATGATAGATACAAGGAACATTGTTATTGATGTAAGACATTACTTGGCATCTTGCAGGACTCCTAAGGAACATTTACCATCTCAGGTGCATAAAACATTGATTCCACCTTTGTGAACATCAGAAAGTTCCTGTAACATCCTGAACAGCGCAGCTTTAGATCAAAGTCATTGCTTGGATCAACCATCTTCAAGGTTTGTAGCGTAACCCCTAGGATCAAATAGGAAAATCCACAATAAAACCTCTTCTAGATTTTGTGACTGCCAAGAAACACACATTAGTAGAGCATTAATAGCAAATATTTCTCTTGCAGCATAAACATCAATTCCGCAGTATATCTGGCGAGAACTGCGCTCCCTGTGACCGGAGGAGCCGCCATCGTTGCTGATAGAAAGGTACGTTCCTCTAGATATGTCCCCTCTATATTTGGTAAGCAGCCTGAATAATGAATATCTAATAGGATTGTGTGCTTCTCCCCCCAGAAAAAGTCAGCAGATACAAACAGACCATCAACATCAATGCCAATAACAACCGAGGGCAGAACCCGCCATCTTACAAGTATTCCAATGGCGAGACTTAAAATTTTCTACATCTGTCACAGAAGAGACATCAGTGTGGTTACCGGTGCATCAATGTTACCCAGAAGACCAGGCCCAGAACAGGAGAACATGTCATCTCTTCCTGTGTCTCTGGAATACAGATTTCCCACCACTTACTGATACTACATTATATACTGTGACATCTTCCATTGTTTTTGCTGGATCTTGTATAACATCATCTTTACCATTATATATTTTGATCCACAAAAACCTTAAATAAATCTTTAACATCAATCCATAAGTGTGACTGGTATTTATTAGTGTGTTCAGTGCCCGGCTACAACTTACCACAGTGTATACAATTCACTTATCCGACCCTTCACAGCGCTATTTGTGTGACATCGCGTTTAATCCAGTGGTAGGTGACAGGACATTGTATCATATGTACACAATACAGAGAGTATGGAACATGCCGCCATATGTACTGGATTAGATCCTGTGTTGGACAAAAAGTGACAGGAGATGTAAAATATTGATATATTTGATAGTCGTTTAAATTTCAGTTCCATAAAATGTAATGTTGGGCTCTCTTTACAAGCGGAGACAATCACATTAAGCAGGGAAGCCGCTAGGGTGACACAATCCCCACAGATCTCAGATTGGACAAACGGGCAGGATGAGAGCTGCCAGTTGAGATTGCCAGTTAGGGCAGAAGTTACAAAGTGACTGATCAACCAAAAATACTTTGTATTGCTAGCCTGAATGGCGTATCGCTAGCTCAGCATTTCATATGAGAACAAAGACCCTCTGCAGCACAAGTTTAAGTTGAGACTGAACCATAGCAAACACATTGTCCCATTCTCACAAGTTAAATCAGAAACCGCCAAGTATAGAGCCTATTTATTAGTGAAACCGTCAAGCTTATGTACTAAATATTATAACCGTGAAGACTGTGCCTCTGTTGGAGTAAAGTTCTGTTCAGCATCTTATACCTGTGTCGTCTGAAGTTCTTGCTGTGCAATTTCCTCTGCGGGGCAGTAACCATCCTAAACCCCCTCCCACCTGTTACATTTGTCCATACTAAAGTCCATTACTCCATTGAAGTCGCCAATTAGTAGCAGTGGATAATCTGCAAGGGCTTTTTATCAATAAACTCCTGTACCACACCCAAGACATAAGAATTAAGGGGTGGCGGTAAATAAATTGAGACAATGATACATTGAAGATTTTGTATTGTACAGTCCAGGAGCACAAACTTTCCTTCTTTTTCTTCCCAATATGTATGGCAGGTTAATTTGCAGTTAGGGTATGTTCACATGCAAACTCAAAAACGTCTGAAGATACGGAGCTGTTTTCAAGGGAAAACAGCTCCTGATTTTCAAACGTTTTTTAAGCCACTTGCAATTTTCGCTGCGTTTTTCGCTGCGTTTTTTACGCCCGTATTTGGAACTGTTTTCAATAGAGTCTATGTAAATGGCTCCAAAAACGTCCCAAGAAGTGACCTGCGCTTCTTTTTCGCTGCCATTTTTCAAAAAAACGGCCCGTCGAAACAGAACGCCGTTTTTCCTATTGAAATAAATGGGCAGATGTTTGAAGAAGAGGACTTACTCCTAAAGCGAAGCAGGGATGAGTTAAAGCTCCGTCCAACAAACAAAAGAAGCTGGTGTGCCACCCATGCCGCATTGCGCCATTATTTGTGTAATGTTTGAAAGAGATTGTGCCTCTTTTTTGTAGAGTAGTGTTTACATCCCCTTGTGTATGTTTATATACCACTGGTCAGTAAAGAATTTGTTGTTTGAATTACTTGGGTCTACTGTATTTTATTGCTTGCGACTAACCCTGCGGTCCTTGCCGGTACTTGGCCTTACATAGGGATACATTCTATAGACAAGATGAATGCTAACACTCAATTGCTATTTAGGCTGGGACTTCACAGAGACTGGTTGATTTTAATTGATCTTATTTTTAAATTCTATTACTTATTTAAGGGTTACATGCAACTCAATGTATAGCTTTGTACTGCGGCTGTTGATTTGTAGCTAAAAATCAATTAGTTGCATGCCAATGCGTTTCCATGATGGCCTTATTTTCACATTTCCAGGAAAAATAACAGAAGACCATCACAACACAGAGTTCTGAGTAAAGATGCTCCATATCATAAGGCTGACAGGTCCGCCTTAAAATGGGTAACTCACAGGTGACGTCTTTTCTGATTGTAGACTTTCTCTTTCCATTTTATCTCCACCCAGCCAGGACCGCTATGATGACTTCTCCTGACATAACATTACAGAGTTTGCTGCTGAGATATCTTTAGTTGTTCACTTCTGCAGCCATCTTCAGCTTCTAGAGCAACGTAAAGAATTCAGACAACAAAATAGACCCCTTCATTCATGCAGACCCCAGACCAGACCACCAAATAAATTTAGACACCAGCCTAAACCCCTATATAAATTCAGACCCTAGACCAGACCCCAGAACAGACCCAATTAACTGCAGACCCCAGGCAAGACTCCAAAATGTAAACCCCAAAACAGAGTAAATAAAATTAGACCAGACATCTAAATAATGTCAGACCTCAGACCAGACCCCTCAATTAATTGCAGACCACAGACCAGACCGTTAAATTCAGACCCTAAATCAGAGTAAAGAAAATGGATTTAGATACCTGACCAAGACCTCTAAATAAATTCAAATCCCAGAACAGACCTTTAAATTCATGCAGATCCCAGATACATGAGTTGGTCGATTGCAAGCAGCTTGTAATGAGGGCGAGCCGTATAACCTCCATTTCCAGCTTATAAACTGATTATGTTATTAAGTTGGTTGCCTGTTTCTTTATATTAACTGTTTAGGTGCTCACTGTTAATGTATATTTGTGTATCTGTTGTGTTTCACTGTATAGAAGGTTTTGTCTTACAGGTTGGCAGGAGGACAGGCCGCAGTTCCCAGTGGCACTGTCTTATGTGCGGTGCTGTCACTGTACATAGCAATGAGAGGCTGCTGGACAGTGACAGGGGAGGTACAGGGGGTTTGGAAAGAAAGAGCCTGGTGCTGGCTGGGATCAGAGTGTAATGGCAGTGATGCGCTGCGCCATCATGAAGTCAGGTGAGACGATGAGAGTCAATAACAAAGCAGAAAATAAGCTAACAAAATGACCTCTTATGGTCTGTAGGCTGATAGAGAAGGCCTATCCTACGTAGGGGTAGGCCTATAAGTGTAGGCTGTCACTGAAACATGCGTGGCTGAAGAGTACCGTCAGCCTAGAGTGGTTCGCTCTGAGGAGTCTACTGGGGCTGTGAGAATAGTCAGCCTGGCATGGGAACCAGTGGTCAGTAGAGCAGTACTGTGCTCAAACCCAGGAGAGGCTGTAACTAGGTCCTGATTAGGATAAAGAACGTTCCATGTATTAGAGGGCCGCTTAGATAGCTGCAGTGATGAATGGTTGCCCTGCAGGCCTGAGATGTGGCCTAGTAGTACACTCCTGAATTGTACTGGACTGGGTGCAGTAGTCACTAGGACGAGTGGTGTGGTAGGAGCCCTTCAGCGTCAGGACCCTAGTAAGAGTGCATAGGAGCAGATATTTAATATAGTAAAAAGTATTAAAACTTATAAAACCCACTGTGTCAGTTGTATCGGGGCAGCCCCCTTCATCAGGAATACTATGTTTCACAGCATTGAAACAATTTAAATGTCTCTATATTATATAAAGAAACCTTTCTACGTTTACTCACGCAATACCAGAAGTGACGTTCCGAACTCTAAGGCCCTGTTCACACAGAGTGTTTTTGCAGGCAGAAAAATTTGAGGCAGACTTTGACCTGCCTGCGATTTGCGCAGCATTTACCATTGCGTTTTTCGCCCGTGGCCACTGCGCGCCGCGTGCAAAAAACACTGTGAAAAACACTTTCTCTGCCTCTCATTGATTTCAATGGGAGGTCAGAGGCGGAACAGCGAGCCGCTAAAAGCTGCAGCAGAAAAGAAACGCCTCCGCCTTCCATTGAAATTAATAGAAGACAGTTTCGGCCGTTTTTTGGTGCTGATTCCAATGCGGTTTCCGTGTCAAAATCAGCATAAAAAAACTCAGTGTGATCTGGGCCTAAATCTCTTTATACTTCCTATAATGGACATATCTCTCTATGGCAGATGTTTCGGAAGAGGTTCTTTCTCGCTCTTTTACCCTTTCTATTCCTCTAATACTTCATCCCAATTACATTATTTAATACAGGGAATTTCTTATATTTCTTTTTCCATGCAAAAAGACATATATTAATAAAATAGGATAAAAACAACCAATATGAATCTATGGGGAATAGTAAAGACTCATTTACTTTACTCGTTCTTAAACTCTACTATTATTCGCAAACCCTATTCCTTTCTTTAGTATTTCTTATATTTTGGATAGGATGGTGCGACTATATCATTTATTATCCTTGGTCTTTTTCCGATCATTTGTGGGGACCTTCTTACTTCATCTTTCAAAAACAGATCACTTAATAGTATTTCCCAATTTCTCTTTAGGATTCTTTTAATTTCTTCAATATTACCATTATATTTAGCAAAATAATGTCAGTCCAAATTTATCTTTCTCTTTTTTCCATCTTGCTTTTTTACAAGGTATAACTTTTCCCTGTTCCTTGTTATCTAGGCAGTCTTTCTGTTTCGTTTTTTACACCTTTTTCTTTACTCCCTCTATAATATTTTTTTTGCTATTTTTTATCCTTCTGTCTGCCTGATATAACCTCCTTTGACTTATACAGTATCAGCATCCCCATGATATGCTGAGAGTATGTTTCCAAGTTTCTATACCACTTATTTGTGAAATAAAAGTAAACCAATATATATATTAGTCCATAATGGACAAGATTGTGGTATGCGACGTGAGCATTTACCGATGCATATGCCAATTGTGCACTGCAAATGCAGTGTGAATGGACCTTTAGACAACCTACTTACACAACCCCTCAGTTGGCTAAAGCAGAAAGCCAGTGTAAGGAGCGACTCTACCTTTGCAGGACTTTTCATATTTGTGTCTTACACTGACGGCCCACTTGCTGTCCAATTCCCCCATTGATAACAGCAGATTGTGGTAGAAGCTAGACAGAAGGCCCCCTGTGGTTAGCACATTGCTGAGGTTGTCCTTAACCCCTTCCCGCTCTGCTCATTACTATTACAACGAGCTGAGCACATTGTTCGTGCTCAGCTCAGTAATAGTATGGTACCGCTGAAATCCAGCGCCATTCCCAACCACCGACACATTTATGAGCTGTGATAACTGCTGTATCGTCGTACAACAGTTATCACAGCTCATACCTCCGGGACCGATCGCAGTGGTTTACGCCGATTTACCCCTTAAATGCAGCGGTCAATAGCGATCACCACACTTAAGGGGTTACAACGCCATTGGCGACCTTGCGACGCAATCGCAGGGTGCCGATGGTTGCTATGGTAACCGGAGGCCTAACAATAGCCACCGGGTCTGACATCTACAGAAGGTGATTACATAAGTATTGCAGGATATTATAACAGAAATCGGACAGTTGGACCTTTGGGGTCCTGTGGTGGTGGTGGTGGTTATTTGTTGTTGCTGTATCTTGGACCGTTTATGGGTCAGTTTAGTGGTGCTTTTTACTCCATGTGTCCTTAGGACATGTTTATTATGTCATTACGAACTTGAGGTTTGTGTCCCATATTTTTTGTGAAGGCTTTTTCTTTAGTAGTGTATCCAGCCTTATAGGGGATCTTGTTCCCAGTAAAATATGTTTTTGTCCCACTTGGGAAATCTCTTGACTAGCCTAAGTAGAGTCATGTGCTATTTTACCTTTTATTCCCCTTTTCCACCCATCCACCAAATAAGGACACGTGACAACCGAGGTTGGATGTGAAATGGCCACAGCAGCCGTTTATTAATTTACATTATTTTTGAAATACAATTTAATCCGAAACATTCGGATAACTACTTTAGGAATTCGACCAGAGAATTCCTCCTATAATTCACATGACCCAACATGGGTCAGAATCATAAATAACAATCAACATTTTAACACTAAATAGAGCAGGGGAAGTCCTTGAAGCCATTTTTTACCGATTTTACATTTAAGTTAGCCATCTGCAAACCACCAACAACTATTTACCTCCAGCCGTAAACTAGCTCGGAGGCACAGCTCACCTCTGCAGATGGCTCCAACCATAAGAAGACCACTTCAAAGGGATAACACCCTATGAAGTCTTCAAATGATATACCTTTTTGGGGGACGCATGCCCCGATGATACCTCCCCACCATTTTGTACTGACCAACCTCAAGGACTCCCCCCGCCAGCCGCCATGACACCTAGACCTACTCCAAAGAAAAGAGAAACACAAGTTACGCAAGCATACATCATAAGCACAAGAAAATAGACAAACGCACAAAAAACAAACCCAATCCCAAAAGACACAACCCAATTCAGGGCAGAAGGGTGGGAGCTAACCTTTTTACCTGTTATTCCTCCCGCAACTTCCGGCTCAATGCTAAAAACAGCGGGAGGAACAGATACCGAACCCCAACTCCTCCCCTCTCCATCTCCTCCCTCTCCCTGCCTCCACTAACCCTTTCCCCCCTGATTGGCTAACCTTCCCTCCTATGGCAGTCATGGAGGCTTTCCCTTAAGCCCTCCGTGCTGCCGTCCAGCCTCGTCTTGACTGGCCTGAGTAGAGTCATGTGCTATTTTACCTTTTATTCCCCTTTTCCACCCATCCACCAAATAAGGACACGTGACAACCGAGGTTGGATGTGAAATGGCCACAGCAGCCGTTTATTAATCTACATTATTTTTGAAATACAATTTAATCCGAAACATTCGGATAACTACTTAAGGAATTCGACCAGAGAATTCTTCCTATAATTCACATGACCCAACATAGGTCAGAATCATAAATAACAATCAACATTTTAACACTAAACAGAGCAGGGGAAGTCCTTGAAGCCATTTTTTACCGATTTTCCTTTTAAGTTAGCCATCTGCAAACCACCAACAACTATTTACCTCCATTCGTAAACCAGCTCGGAGGCTCCAACCACCAGAAGACCACTTCAAATGGAAAAACACCCTATGAAGTCTTCAAATTATATACCTTTTTGGGGGACGCATACCCCCGATGCGACCCCCCCCACCATTTTGTACTGACAAACCTCAAGGACTCCCCCCACCACAGCGAAACAGGCATTGACCACCTTAAGCCTGTGAGTCCCTCCAAACCACCACCGCCCTCTCAATTCCTTCTGCTAAGGACAGGCTCCACAAATCAATTCCAACCTCGGTCAAATGTACTCCATCACTCCGCCAATATCTTCCAACTCCTGACTCCAAATCCCTGTGTCGAACACAAATGCCCCCGTTCTTGGCAACAAAACGTGACACCGCCCGGTTTACTTTGATGCAGGCTTTATTAACCCTCTCCACTGATCTTGCCAAGCGCCAAAACTTCCTCGGAACTATGTTCGACCAAACTATAACTAAGTGTAGATAAGACACCCATAAGCGTAACAAATCGTGTTTTATATCCCGCACTAACTCACGAAAAGGGCGCACACCTAGATCGTTCCCCCCCCCCCACATGTAAAGCCAGAACCTCCGGACCCTATCTAACTGAGAGTATGTTTGAAACTCGGTCAATACCCAGCTCCATAACATACCTCGGAATCCCAGCCGATGTAAAACCGCATCTTGCCGCGGAATACGAAGCTGACGGCCATCTGGGCGAACGTCCGCCCGCAGTGCCCCCCAGTGCACATAAGAGTGTCCTAAAAGCCAAACTAAGCAGGGGCGATGATCTGAAATGAAAGGACAAGCAAACGCACATGTAAGCCATCAAAGCACAAGTTACAAACTCACAACAAATGAGGGCGCACGTAAGTCCTAAACCTATTGGACTTCCAACGGTCAATGCGACGCACACCCTCGTCATCCAACCCCCAACGCCCAGCTTCAGTAGCAGCGCCGATCCTAAATGTGTGAGACGAGTAATACTCATACCCAACTCCGACCTCAGCCAAGCATTTTTTAAATACAGCACCAAATTGATACCTGGACAAAAACGAGCCATTCTCATGACGGAGCAATGGCGACTCAGGCACCCCACCCCGTAGCTTGAAAGCAACCATACAAGCAACCGGACACATCGCCGACCCCGGGAGGGCAAACAACACTATCCGCTTACCCCGTCCTACTTGATCAGTCTTGGACCGCCACAAAAACAACTCGAGTCTATCCCCATATAGACCCACATCCGCCTGTCGCAATTCCCCAGCCCTCACCGCACTAGGAGAAACCAACTCACCAATTCTGAGTGCTCCAAAAAACGCTAGAGAAAAAGCCAATTGAAGCAACTCTACCTCATAAGGCGAATTACAAACAGCCCCCAGCGATGCGCCCAACGAACCAAGAAGGGTAAAAGACATGGGTCGCCTCTGATCTGCTTCAGCCCTGCCGCGATGCAAACCCTTCAAAGCTTGCCTTACCAAAAAATTCTTGGACACATCCTGAAAACCCCGTAATTTAAATCCAAACGCCAACCCAGCAACGAAACGATTCACCTTAGCCAGAGAAAACCCCGCCTCCCAAGCATCCCCCAACCAGCATAACAATGCCACCAACCTGTCTTGATCCGTGCTGACGTTACCCAACACTCTTTCCCACTCCTCCCACTGCTGCCAACAAGCCGAATAAGTACTCCAAGTCGCACTAGCCAACGACTGTTCGATCAACCGTTCCACGGGACCGAAACCAGATCCCATAGATGTCCCGGGCAAGCCAAACCGAACAGCTCCGATCCCGGTGCCAATTGACAAAATCGATCCCACTGCGAGCGAGAAAGAGCATCAGCGATACAATTGTAAACCCCCGGTACATGCACCGCAACCATCCACGTGTTTAAGGACAAGCACACCAAGACTAAGTGACGCAACAACTGAACCACAGGCGGAGAAGATGCCGATACGTTATTAATCGCTAACACCACTCCCATGTTATCGCGGTGGAAACTAATGTTTTTATCCCTGAGCCTGTCCCCCCAAATGGTCACCACAACCACGATGGGGAACAGCTCGAGCAGGGCCATATTCCGTGTAAGACCACTGATCACCCAGCTGTCCGGCCAGTCCCCCGCACACCATTGACCTCCTGCATACGCACCAAAACCACCAGACCCCGCCACGTCAGTAAACAGCTCCAACTCGCTCATATCCTGTACCGGCGACATCCACAACAATCTACCATTATATTGCCCGGGAAACGCGTCCCAGACCTGCAGATCCGCCCTGTGTTCCACCCCAATCCTCACGAAATTATGGGATGCCCGGATACCCGCCATCGCTGCCGCCAATCGCCTACTAAAAACTCTACCCATTGGTATAATCCGAGAGGCAAAGTTCAACTTCCCCAGCAGAGACTGGAGATCGCGCAAAGTGATCTTCTTCAATCGGCAGGTACGCCTCACCTCTTGACGCAATGACAGTAATTTATCCTCAGGAAGCCTGCACTCGAATTGCACTCGAATTGCATTGCAACCGAATCAATTTAGATCCCTAAAAAACAGATGGTAGGGACAGGGCCCTCAGTTTTACCAGGCGCCAGAGGAATTCCAAAATCCGTCGCAACCTTCTGCAAGGAATACAATAAATAACTGCAAATAGGGGAACCGCTAGGGCCGACGCACAAAAAATCGTCAAGATAATGTATTAACGAATCCACCCCAGCTACGCCCTTCGTCACCCATTCCACAAAGCTACTAAATGCCTCGAAGTATGCGCAAGAAAGGGAGTACCCCATTGGAAGACACCTATCGACATAAAACCCCCCGTTCCAGAAGCAACCCAACAGCCGTTGGCTCGCCGGATGGACCAGCAGCAAGCGAAAAGCCGCCTGAATGTCACTTTTTGCCAACAACGCCCCAGGCCCCGCCTCACGCACTAACACCACCGCTTTGTCAAATGACGTGTAAACAACCGAGCATAAATCGTGATCTATCCCATCATTTACCGACGACCCCTGCGAAAAGACAAATGCTGAATCAAACTGAATTTATGGGGCTCCCGCTTCGGCACAATTCCCAAGGGGGATACCACTAGATTCTCTATCGGCGGCTCGACAAAAGGCCCGACCATGCGACCCAACGAAACTTCCTTCAAAAGTTTTTGCAAAACGACCGCCGAGTGCAAATAAGCTGACTTAAGATTGCGCCGTGTAAGCGGAACCTCATACGGAGGAGGGGGAATAACAAAACCAAACAAAAACTCCTCATAAATTAACTTGGCTGCAACCCTATTCGGATATTCATTTAGATACGGGGCCATCCTTTCCACCCTCACCGGCGACAGCCCCTTGACCAACGGAGGAGGACTGAGTGTCTGACCGCTTCCCTTTTCGCATACATTTTGCAGCCCCATGCGAGGAGCCGTTGCACTCCGAACAGACATGCTTAAATTTACAAGTGGCCCCGAACTTACACTGGCCATCATTGAATTGCCAGCAGAACCCGAGTTTTGACCCAGAGCCCTGTCCGGACTGACTAGACTGACCTCCTTGGCCAACGCTCCCGAGAAAGGACTGCTTAACCGGGGCCGTCACCCGCAACCAAAGCGCAATATCTTTCTGATCCCACCGAATCGCCGGCCGGACCGCCTTCCGCTGGCGAAACTGCTCATCATACCGCAACCACACCTGACCCCCGTACGCCCGATGAGCCTCCCCGATGGCATTGAAATAACAAAACAACGCCGAGCAATTTTCAGGTGCCTTTTCCCCAATCACACTCGCCAAAATAGCAAAAGCTTGCGACCAATTCACGAACGTCTGCGGGATAAGCCTATACTGCCGACGCTCCTCTTCCTCCTTCTTACTCTCATCCCGCTTGCCCTTATCCAAGTTGAACTTCGCAAGTGGCAGAAGGGAAAAAATTTCCACGTACTCGTCCTTACAAATCCGTTCCCGAACCTCCTGTTTAAGGTGGGCCCCTAAAGGACCCTCAAAACAGACGTAAACCTCGCCCCGAGCACGATCATCAAGCCGAATTCTATCCCTGTCCTTCTGCGCCTCGGTTTGAACAGACACTGCCACTGCTTCCTTGGATGCCCCCGAAACTTCCCCAACCAGGGACCGTGACTGTACATCACGAGGACCTTCCCAGACCACCGCCGGGGAACCCGCCGGAACTACAGGTGCCGCAGCCCTATCTAAGCGCCCGACTAACTTGCGCAAACAACCCACTAAATCCGATAAGCCATCTCGCCCGGCAACACAACTGCCGACAGCCGATACTTCCGCGCTCGCTGCCCCACACCCAAAACCCGACATGAAAATTGCTGGATACGGCAAAGTAGGAGTTACGCACTCACCAGGCTGCCCAGGCGCTGTATTCCCACCAGCCGGAAAATTCTGACCGCGCTGCGACTCGTCCAGCTCTCCATCTTCCAGATCCTCTCTGGCTGACGACTGGCACTCGCACCAACATCTCCGACACGGGGACCCTGGCATGCTGACAGAGGGGCCGGCAACCTGCCGCCCGACCGCAGGGACCCAGACTTCCGACCGGACCTGTGGCCTCATCGTCGTCGCTGATCTTGGCGTCCTCACCGAAGACCTCAAGGAAGCCTGCCCCATGGCCGGCACATCACCATGCGGGGCGGCCGTGGACTGCACCCTGGACACTGCATATAAAGGCGGTGGCGTAACAGGGAGCCCAGCCTGCGACTCCCTGTGAACCGCCGAGCCCCGTCGCGGCTGGGGATTCCTGCCAGGACGCAGGCCCTGGGAGGAGGCGGCCGTCCCAGCAGCCTGGCCTGCAGCGTCCTTAGAAGGGCTCCCCCTGTGACGCCGAGCCCACGGGACCACATCCGGACTCAACCATTCAGGTGGGCGGGACCGCTGGGAGCGGCGGGGTGACCGAGCCTGAGCAACCGCCGCTCCCGATGACGCCCTCTGCTTTATTTCAGCAGGGGCAGCAATAAGCAACTCTCCCCCCACCGCCATGTCATCAGCGCCAGAAAGGGGGGAGGGGAGCGCATCCGGGCTAGCAGCCGACACAGAGCGCCGATCTAGGCGCGAAGACTGGCCCGCCTGATGGATACTGGCCAGCGCTGCCACCGTCTCCTCCAGCCACCCCGGACCGTGGAACTCAGCTGCCGCGCGCAGCTGATCAAGCATGTTTACTGGAGACGCCATACTTGCAGGTAAGCAGGGCAGTGGGAGCTAACTTTTTTACCTGTTATTCCTCCTGCTGCTTCAGGCTCAATGTCGAAAACAGCGGGAGGAACAGATACCGAACCCCAACTCCTGCCATCTCCATCTCCTCCCTCTCCCTGCCTCCACTAACTCTTTCCCCCCTCATTGGCTAACCTTCCCTCCTATGGCAGTCATGGAGGCTTTCCCTTAAGCCCTCCGTGCTGCCGTCCAGCCTCATCTTTACTTTGTGACTATTGCCTGATCAAACCGAGTTGTGATACATTGTTTGCACCATATAAATAACTATATATTTGATGTTGTGTATTTTCTGACCACCACTGCAATCCTTTGTTTTAGATGATTTTAACTGTTTTTATGAGATTATATTATTTTGTCTGTATTTATTGCAATAATAAAGATATTTTGTTATTGACCATGTGTCGTTTTGCTATATGGTTTTGTGGTATACATTTGTAGCTATCTGACAGGTATAATACGCTGCAATACATAAGTATTGTAGGATATTATAACAGCGATCGGACAGTTGGATATTCAAGTCCCTAGTGAGACGGAAAAAAAAAGTAAATAAAAAGTTAAAAAAAATGTTATACAAAAATAAAAAAGTAAGAATTTAAAGTAATAAATTTAAAACTCACCCTTTTTCCATTATCAACAACTTAATTATTAGAAAAAATAATAAACTATACAGAATTGGTATTGCCGCATCCGTAATGGCCTGAACTATATAAATATTATGTAATTTATCCAATGCAGTGAATGCCATAAAAATAAATAATAAAAAAACGATACCAGAATTGCTATGTTTTTGGTCACCTAAGAATAAAAAGTGATCAAAAAGTTGCATGTATCCAAAAATGGTACCACCAAAAAAACATATAGCTCGTCTTGCAAAAAACAAGCCCTCATACAGCTCTGTCGACCAAAAATTTTCTTTAAAGTTGTGGTTCTCAGATTGTGGCAACAGAAAAAATACATTCTTTTTACAAAATAAATGTTATTGTGCAAATAGTTGTAAAACATAAAAAAGCAATATAAATTTGGTATCACCAGAATCGTACTGACCCACAGAATAAAGTAAATATGTCAATTATAGTACACGGTGAACGCTGTAAAAAAAAAAAAAAAGGATAAAAACAATAGCAGAATTGCTGTTTTTTGTCACCACGCTTCTCAAAAAATAGAATAAAAAATTATCAAGAAGTTGCATGTATCCAAAAATGGTGCCGATAAAAACTACAGATTGTCCCGCAAAAAACAAGCCCTCACACCGCTCTGTCACAAAAAAAAAGTTATGGCTCTCAGAATATGGCGACACAAAATGTGCAGAGTGCGATCCAAAAGGGGGATAAGATCGGGCACCATTTATCAGTGCGACACAGGCCACAGAACTGCGGATTATTATTTATTTATCGCATTATTATATCCTCTTATTATGTACTGATGTACTCCGCACAGTTTACATATGCCCCCAGATTATAAACTGAAATACCAGCAAAACCCCAAACAGAAAAATTACCAAGCAAAATCTGTGCTTCATAAGCCAAATGGCGCTCCCTCCATTCTGAACCCTTCAGTGTGCCCAAACAGCAGTTTACATCCACATATATGGAATCGCCATACCCGGGAGAACCCGCTTAACAGTTTATGATGTATTTGTCTTCAGGGGCACAATATGGGTATAACATATCGTGCACTTAAATGGCATATCAGCGGAAAATCCACTGCACATTTTTCTAGTAAAAATAGTAGTATTGGTTCATACGCACTGCACCCTTTAATAAATGCCTTGAGGGGTATATTTTAAAAAATGGGGTCACTTCTTGGAAGTTTTTGTTTTACTATTTGACCTCAGAGCCCTGCAATTGGGGACAAATGCTATGGAAAAATCACTAAAATAGACCTCAAATGCGCATGGTGCTCTTTCACTCCTTTAATCTAACACCAATCCAGCAAAATCTGCGCTCCTACAGACAAATGATGCTCCTTCTCTTCAGAGCCCTGCCGTGTGCCCAAACAGCTGTTTAGGGCCACATATGGGATATTGCTGTACTCAGGAGAAATTGAGTAAAAAATTGTGTGGTGTTTTTTTCTCCAATTACCCCTTGTAAAAATAAAACATTTAGAGCTAAAACAGCATTGTTTTGGGAAAAATTTAATTTGTCATTTTCACTGCCTAATTCTAATAAAATCTATGAAACAGCTGTGGGGTCAAACTATTCACTACCCCCCTAAGTGAATGCGTTGAGGGTTTTATTTTCCAAAATGGAGTCACTTCTCAAGAGGTTTTTACGGTACTGGTACCTAAGGAACTCTGCAAATACGACTTGCCACCTTTAAACAAAACCAGCAAAATCTGCATGCCAAACGGTGCTCCTGCCATTCTGAGCCCTACCGTGTGTCCAAACAGCAGTTTATGACAACATATGGGGTATTATCGTACTTGAGAGAACTTGATTTACAAATGTTGGTGTTCTTTTTCTCTTTTTTTCTCTTTTCTCTTTCTGAAACTACTTTTTGTGTGAAAAATGTTTAGATTTTAATTTCTATGACCTAATTTCAATAAATTCAGCAGAACACCTGTAGTGTTAAAATGCTCACTATACCCATAGATTAATTCCTTGGGAGTGTAGTCCCGAAATGGCGTCTTTTTGGGGATGTTTCCTATGTTTTGGCACCACAAGACCTCTTCAAACATGACAGGGTGCCTAAAATATATTGTAATAACAAGGAGGCCCCAAAAACCTAGTAGGTGTTCCTGAGGCCTGTGCTTCAGTCCACCAGGGCCACATGTGGGACATTTTTAAAAGCTGCAGAATCTGAACAATAAATATTGAGCTGAGTTTCGCTGCTAAAACCTTCTGTGTTACAGAAATAAAATGGATTATAATGGAATTTCTTAAAAAAATAAAAAATAAATATATATATATATTTGTAAATTTCACCTCCAAAATGTTAACTAGTAACTATTTTGTGTTGTATTACTATCTGTCTTACAAGCAGATACACTCAAATTTAGAAAAATCTAAAATTTTCAAAAATGTCTCTAAATGTAGGTGTTTTTCACAAATAAACACTAAAGGTATTGACCAAATTTTACTACTAACATAAAGTACAATGTGTCACGAGAAAAAATTCTCAGAATCGCTTGGATAAAAGAATAGCATTCCAAAGTTATTACCAGCTAAAGTGACACAGGTCAGATTTGAAAAATGGTGTCTGAGCCTTAAGGCCCAAACTAGGCTGCATCATTAAGGGGTTAAAGTGGTTTTACATCTTATAAAGTGGGGGGAATACAATTAGGATTTGTCATCACTTTCTGATCGTGGAGTTCTGACTGCCATGACTACTTGATGTTTAGTAAAGCCAATCCCTGTCTTTACAGTTTACCAAATGTGCCATCAATGGTCTTAGAAATGACCCAGATGAAGAGACTATGAAGGAATTCTTCGGTTCTCTTGACTATAAATGCAGCAGAGATTATGGTATCCATAAAAATATAATGCAGCCATTTTTAATGAATACATATGGATGTTGGCCTTCTACCCTCTCTGGGAGGCTTATGATATGTATAATTTACGCTGCATTCGTTCACATCAGGTATGACCATCTTGTCTCAGGATGTCTAGATCGATTCTTACCACCTCTATTACCTTTCCAGGACATGGTACATGAGGTAATGGCTGCCCACAGCTGTTCTGATGCCTATTACAAGCTGTTAGGGGAATTGTGAAGCAGTATGTATTCAGGATTGTAAGGAGTAAGAGGGCTGAGCACAGGAGATGCAGCATGTAGCGTGTTCTTACTGGTGCAGAGTCACATCCTCTAATGGGGGTCTTTAGGGTTTATTAAAATTCAAAACTAAAATTATATATTTTAAGATAATATAAATGATTTCCCCCATGTCACACAGACAGAAATGATCATTTATCCCCTATAAAGAATTCATCAGAGAACGTTCCCATTAAAAACTTCAATTTTATTATTTTCAATAAAAAAATACTCTATACAGTAAAGCAATTGATGAAAACACCCGGAAAAATGACAGATCACACTAAACTTTTCTAGAGGTACAAATCATACAATATCATCAAATTCATATTCCCAATGGTAAAGCCATACTGATATATGTAAATTATGGGTGTGGTCATAAAAGCAGCTCAAACCGGTTATAGATATTGTGATGTCACAGAGCTTGGGTATACACAATGATGTTGGTCACAGAGCTGTCACTATCAGTTGGATGTGACCGGTAAGTTCTCTATCAATGCTACATCTGTACTTCACATTAATTAATTTGTTTTATTAGGAACATTGAATTATTCCATCTCAAGAAGATATTGTGTGATAGTGGTAGTAATATGGTATTAGTATTAGTGTGCAATTAAATTGCTCAAGTATCTTAGATTTGCAGGGTAAGTGGCCAAAATTTGAGCTCCCTTATTATCATTATGTCTACCACTTGTAAAAGAGAAATTTCCATATGCTCATATTAGAGGACTGTATATTAGGGGACTATAATTCCTTATATTATTTAGGTTCACCAGAAATAATTACAATTTAATTCAATTCTGAATTTTGATCAATTGATATAAAAATTATTAGTGGGGAATTGATACTGGTCTGGGGCTACTTATCATGGTTTGGGCTAGGCCCTTTATTTCCAGTGAATGGTAATGTAAAGACTACTTAGACCATTGCATGCTTCCGACTTTGTGGGACTAGTTTGGTAAAGACCCTTCCCTGTTTCTGTATGACGTTGCCCCTTTGCACAAAGCAAGGTCCATAAAGACATGGAGTGATAAGTTTGGTGTGGAGGAACTTGACACTCTGCACAGAGCCCTGACCCCAACATCAGAGCCTGAACTCACAAATGCTCTTTTAATTAAATGGGCAAAAATTCCAACAAACACGCTACAAAATCTTGTGGAAAGCCTTGTCAGAAGAAGTTATAGCCACAAAAGGGGGCCCAACTTCATATTAACATTCATGGCTTTGTAATGGGAAGTACCACAAGCTTATAATGGTGTAAAGAGTCAGCTGTCCACATAGTGTATTTTGGGCTTATGTATTGTGATGTCACTACTATTAAAAATAATGATAAATCCATATTGAAATATGCAAATTAAGGGTGAGGTCATAAAAGCAGCTCACCCCGGGTATAGCTATTGTGATGTCACCGAGCGTGGGTGTATACTATGGTGCTGGCCACAGAGCTGTCACTCATCAGTTGGATGTGACCGGTAAGTACTCTATCAGCGCTACGTCTCTAGATGAGTCTCACCTATCAGTTTCTTTATGAATATTTTATTCTTAGGCATAATTCTGCTGTGTCTGCCATTTAAAGTTTAGTTTATATTTGGAATAGTTATACTAATATACTAAGAAGTTGCTAAGTGGCAATATGGCGGCCTGTGACTTCTGCTCCAGAGACAGAATGCAGCTTGCAGACAAAAATTGCCATCTGTATTCTGCTGGTAAATTGATAAAGCAACCTCAAAGAAAGGGAATGTGAATGTCCTGCAGCCCTGAGAACTTATTATTGGAACCCTTCAGTTTATAACAGGAGTAATTCACGTAATAAATATTTACTAGGGAATTACTGATTATGTATTTGAGGTTTTCCTATTTGTGTAAAATACACAATTATTATTATTATTATTAATAATAATAATAATAATAATTACTAATATAAAAATGTTAGGGAAGTGATTTCTTAAGAACAGCCCTGACCCCGTAATCCTGTATCCTCAAAAGCAATTGTCATTTTTCATTAATATATATATATATATATATATATATATATATATATATATATATATATATATATATATATATATAACATGTAATAATGTCTATAACAAATTACAGAGGTTCTAAATTATAGTTAGTATCTCATATAAAAATTACATAAACCCCGGAAATGTCATACCGTATGGTCAATTCAACAACCAATACATTGTTCCAAAATCCAAACCCCAAGCAATGTCATTCACAGGGGGTCCAAACCCCAAGACCCCAAGCAATGTGATCTTCAAACACTTCTGATTGTCCAGTTCCTGTACTTGGAATACCCCTTTTATAACTAATTTCTCCAGCTAGTTTTCTTTAAGTTTTCCCTAACTATTTCTTTTTCTGGTCATTCTAGATCTTGCTGTTGGATTGACACTGTTGGATTACTGTGTTGCTTTTATGGTCAGCGATTTGTCCTATTTTCAGAGAACTAGAAGCGATTAGTTAAATTCAATCTTTACTGTCGCCTGGTTTTCTACCACGGACATTGGTGCAGTTTTGCACCCGGGTTATTAACCAACCATGCCCTTTTGGAAAAAATCAAAAAAATATCATGTCTCTCAGATTCCTGATAAAGGAAATCTGATGAAAGAGATACCAACTATGGAGGAGCCTAACATCTCGCTCCAGAAGTTTTCCAACATCAAAGATATGCCAGCCGAAAAATGCAGCGATCCAAGTCACAGCAAACCTTGTGACATTGGCTCAAAGAACGCCATGAAGAGCGCAATTAGGAGCTTTGGCAGCAGCGCTGTGATTGGCGCTAAAGAACTGGATCGCTGTTTCCCAAATAGAAGGCTGAGATTATACGTTGCCACCTGGAATATGGAGGGAAAGGTGAGAAGTAATATACAATATCTATTGTGAACCATGAGTGTATCTGATCTAAGGCTATGTTCACACAGAGTGTTTTGCCAAGTTTTTTGACGTGGAAACCGCGTCGCAAAACTCGGCAAAAACGGCCCGAAAATGCCTCCCATTGATTTCAATGGGAGGTGTCGGCGTCGTTTTCCCGCGAGCAGTAAAACTTCCTCGCGGTAAAAAGAAGCGACATGCCCTATCTTCGGGCGCTTCCGCCTCTGACCTCCCATTGACTTCAATAGGAGGCAGAGATAGCGTATTTCGCTGTGTTTTATGCCCGCGGCGCTCAATGGCCGCGGGCGAAAAACGCCGCGAAAAACTCTGCGAAAATCGGCGTGCAGGGATAGGAAAATCTGCCTAAAACTTCCAAACTGAATTTTGAGGCAGATATTCCTCCTGCAAAATACTCCGTGTGAACATAGCCTAAAGTTGGATAAATTTGTAGTTGGATATGAGATAGACATATTATATACTACCCTAGGCCCAAATTTTCTAAACATTTGGGCCAATCAATGTTGCTGCACACACTGCAAACTGTCAAACTAATAATCTATGTCTTTGGAATGGTAATGCCTCTGATCCTAAGACTGCAGCACTGGCCATAGTCTATAAAGACTAAAATCCAATTCGATCAGATATAATTTTTTGTAGGTGATACAGAAGATGTCAGTTTGGTTGGTGCTCTGTGTATACATTATTAATATCTTCATATTTTGAGCAGGAGTTCCCACAAAATCTAGAGGATCTGCTGTTGCCATCAGATGACACCAAAGACATTTACGTAATTGGCGTTCAGGAAGGATGTCCAAACAGGTAAGTCTTCTTAGGTTGTCTTACAACAGTCTTTGTCTGCAGATGGACTACAGGTCGGCTGATTGAAATTCTCTCTTGACCTACTACTTATTGTAAGATCACTCCTAAATTTTCCTATTTAACCCCAGAGGTTATAATATTGATTATTTAATAAATGAGTTCAATATTTTAATCTGGAGTAATTTATTAATATGTAAACTTGAAATTGTGTCTTCTTGTAGACGGGAATGGGAGATAAAATTACAGGAGACGCTTGGTCCACACTACGTGCTATACCATTCATCCGGGCTCGGAGTTCTGTATCTCACCATCTTTATTCGACGGGAACTGATCTGGTTCTGCTCAGGTAAGATTCACTTTCTTACATTTACATAATAAGTCTTAATTGAAGTCATTAGTTTGAACTTATTATTTAGTCATTAGAACTAGATGTCTAAGAACCCAACTCTCAGATTCTTCACTGTGGAGTATTGGAGATCTGATAGTTTACTCCACAGTTACAAAGTGTGAAATGGTGTTGTAGTAATATTTCCAGCGTTTAATAGGAAACTATCTCTGTTTCATTGTTGCATGTTGTACTATTAACCACTAACCCTTCTTCTTGTGTTTCATTTCTTATACAGAGGTAGAGCACACCCATGTAACAACCAGGCTATTCCACCATGTCAAAACGAAAGGAGCCTTGGGTGTTGCCTTCACCGTCTTTGGGACATCATTCCTGTTTATTAATTCCCATATGAGATGTAAGTATGTCTGTTTTTAATATATGACTATGTACAGTGTTATTGTGTATAAAAGTGCTGCTGTTTAATAATAATAAGCTGGAATATATGAGATGACATGAAAAGATTTGTACTATTGATGTTTTGGTGTAAAATTAAAAGTTCTTCCTCATTTGGTCAAACTTCTTCTAATCCATCAAACTTATTCTATATAATGAGAGAATAATAGTGGAAGGATAAACGGCCTAATGTCCTCTACAGACTGCTATAGAAATACATTATCCTCTGTCATGAAAATGATTGTGTCTTAGATTTACAGTAACAGAAATATCAGTGTGTCTGGTGTACAGAGTGCGGACCCAGATCATGGAACTCCACCAGTCTCATCATCTAAAATGTCAATAGAAATCCAATTAATATAAATACTATTTGTAAAAAATTGATTGTTGAGGGAACATTCAGAATACACAGCCCAAGAAGTAGATATGATACCTACATAATATAAGATAAAGAAACCTATTGTCAAAGAAAACTTAAATATGGTGGTTGTCCTAAATTCCAGGAGGTCACATTTACTGATATGTATATTTTTGTTGGCAGTTGGGGCAGTCTACAAGAGGATCCAGGACTATAAAACTATCACTGAGGGTCTCCGTCTGCCTCAAATTATTCCGGAAAGAATAAACTCCAATGCCTGTGAGTATTACTTATGTGGTTGAACCTATCGATTCCTTTATCTCTCTATTTATCTCCATTGACTCTAATGCAGTCACGTGGTCTAATTGTGTCCTGTGTTTATCTCATTCTACAGTGGACGTCACCAGCCGCTTTGATCGAGTTTTTTGGTTTGGGGACCTCAATTTTCAACTGAAAGAGGACAGAAAAAACGTGGAATCTCTTCTGAAGAACATTAAAGGAAGAGATATGTCCAGTCTCCTCAAACATGACATTCTGAATGAAGCCAAGAACAACGGTACATTTACTAGTAGACAGATCTCTATAACTCCTCAGCCTGTATTATTACCACATACACCTCGACAGATCAATACAAATCACTGTCATGATGGTTCATATGTTCTCCACATTCTTATATAGTCCTACATCTCTTGCACATGTTTTTAATACTGACATGTTTTTTTTTCTTTTAACTTAAGGGTCCATATTTGTAGGGTTTAAGGAGCACACCATTGAATTCCTTCCTACATATAAGTTCGACATTGGCACAGACACCTACGATACATCAGAAAAGCAGAGAGTCCCATCATATACGGTAAGATATCTTATTTCCAGGTCTACAGAGCTAAAGAAAGACTACATTTCATGAATAGATTTTCATATAATAAATCCCCTCCCCCAAGGTAATGAATTGTTATTATAGATGGAGGAATAATTCTTAAGAACAAAGCATCCAGTCCATTTTACTTGTAGTGAGTTTGTCATCGTCTCCCAGTGTAATATGTCTTCGCCTAGCATGGCTCAAAGATACTTATTTCATTAAATCTGTGTGACCAAGTCAAACCTTAAATGCAAGAAAGTCTTAAAATTTATATTTCTTAAAGAAAATAGGCCGAAATGTTCAGTCTATGATGCTATGAGGTTTATAAATAAATTATAATATGATTGCACTGATGATATTTGTTATTTTTATGACCTCTACAGGACAGGGTGTTGTTTAAAAGCCAATATGAGGGAGATGTGCGAGTCCTGAAATACGACTCTTGCCCTGTTTTGAAGACCTCAGACCACCGACCCGTTTTTGGTATCTTTGAAGTAAAGCTCAGACCTGGTTCAGATAAGTAAGTCATGATTTCCTCCATGTTGTTGGTATGATCCTTTCAGTAGCCGCCATTACTACATGGGCCTTATAGCCAGAGCTCACACTTTGGGGCAGGTGGCTGTATACCTGGGTGACAGTACTGGAGTAATCTAGGATGTGAAACAAAACAATTATTTTTGTGGTTACCTGCTAACATTATCATATGTCTTACATCAATGTATTTCTCATTCCAGCATCCCATTGGCTGGTGGACGCTTTGACCGCAAGATCTATTTGAAGGGCATTAGGAGGTTAGGACAAAAAAAGTAGCTGCGTCTGTTCATGTCCTTACAGCACATAAGGTGAGAGCATTGTACTTGTCTATTATGTTTGCTGTGAGAATGTTCTTCCATCTCTTAAGTCTTCCTCTGTATCAGTAATTTATTTTATCAACCAACATAAAGAAATTGTAAATAAGTCATTCTATCTTCTAGTTCAATTTTCTTGTATTCAGATATTTATTTAATTTCTAAATGAAGGTTTTGGGTTTTAGAAGAAAACTGTAAGCGTGTATGTAGTATAATAGATTGGTGGGAATTCATTAAGACTGACGTTTCATACACCGGTCTTAATATAAAAAAACTTGGAGTAAAATGTGCCTAATTTATTAGAAGGCCCACACCTTATTAACTAATAATCCATGTTATTATGATAAATGTGTCGGCCGCTGGTGGCTCTGCTCCTTCAGCTACTCTCTGTCCACTGTTTAGAAAAGTGCCGTAAGCGGCAGAAACGACATGATTAGATACAAGGAAAATTGTTATTGATGTAAGACATTACTTGACATCTTGCAGGACTCCTAAGGAACATTTACCATCTTAGGTGCATAAAACAATGATTCTACCTTTGTGAACATCAGAAAGTTCCTGTAACATCCTGAACAGCGCAGCTTTAGATCAAACCCATCGCTTGGATCAATCATCTTCAAGGTTTGTAGCGTAACCCCTAGGATCAAATAGGAAAATCCACAATAAAACCTCTTCTAGATTTTGTGACTGCCAAGAAACACACATTAGTAGAGCATTAATAGCAAATATTTCTTTTGCAGCATAAACATCAATTCCGCAGTATATCTGGCGAGAACTGCGCTCCCTGTGACCGGAGGAGCCGCCATCGTTGCTGATAGAAAGGTAAGTTCCTCTAGATATGTCCCCTCTATATTTGGTAAGCAGCCTGAATAATGAATATCTAATAGGATTGTGTGCTTCTCCCCCCAGAACAAGTCAGCAGATACAAACAGACCATCAACATCAATGCCAATAACAACCGAGGGCAGAACCCGCCATCTTACAAGTATTCCAATGGCGAGACTTAAAATTTTCTACATCTGTCACAGAAGAGACATCAGTGTGGTTACCGGTGCATCAATGTTACCCAGAAGACCAGGCCCAGAACAGGAGAACATGTCATCTCTTCCTGTGTCTCTGGAATACAGATTTCCCACCACTTACTGATACTACATTATATACTGTGACATCTTCCATTGTTTTTGCTGGATCTTGTATAACATCATCTTTACCATTATATATTTTGATCCACAAAAACCTTAAATAAATCTTTAACATTAATCCATAAGTGTGACTGGTATTTATAGTGTGTTCAGTGCCTGGCTACAACTTACCACAGTGTATACAATTCACTTATCCGACCCTTCACAGCGCTATTTGTGTGACATTGCGTTTAATCCAGTGGTAGGTGACAGGACATTGTATCATATGTACACAATACAGAGAGTATGGAACGTGCCGCCATATGTACTGGATTAGATCCTGTGTTGGACAAAAAGTGACAGGAGATGTAAAATATTGATATATTTGATAGTTGTTTAAATTTCAGTTACATAAAATGTAATGTTGGGCTCTCTTTACAAGCGGAGACAATCACATTAAGCAGGGAAGCCGCTAGGGTGACACAATCCCCACAGATCTCAGATTGGACAAACGGGCAGGATGAGAGCTGCCAGTTGAGATTGCCAGTTAGGGCAGAAGTTACAAAGTGACTGATCAACCAAAAATACTTTGTATTGCTAGCCTGAATGGCGTATCGCTAGCTCAGCATTTCATATGAGAACAAAGACCCTCTGCAGCACAAGTTTAAGTTGAGACTGAACCATAGCAAACACATTGTCCCATTCTCACAAGTTAAATCAGAAACCGCCAAGTATAGAGCCTATTTATTAGTGAAACCGTCAAGCTTATGTACTAAATATTATAACCGTGAAGACTGTGCCTCTGTTGGAGTAAAGTTCTGTTCAGCATCTTATACCTGTGTCGTCTGAAGTTCTTGCTGTGCAATTTCCTCTGTGGGGCAGTAACCATCCTAAACCCCCTCCCACCTGTTACATTTGTCCATACTAAAGTCCATTACTCCATTGAAGTCGCCAATTAGTAGCAGTGGATAATCTGCAAGGGCTTTTTATCAATAAACTCCTGTACCACACCCAAGACATAAGAATTAAAGGGTGGCGGTAAATAAATTGAGACAATGATACATTGAAGATTTTGTATTGTACAGTCCAGGAGCACAAACTTTCCTTATTTTTCTTCCCAATATGTATGGCAGGTTAATTTGCAGTTAGGGTATGTTCACATGCAAACTCAAAAACGTCTGAAGATACGGAGCTGTTTTCAAGGGAAAACAGCTCCTGATTTTCAAACGTTTTTTAAGCCACTTGCAATTTTCGCTGCGTTTTTCGCTGCGTTTTTTACGCCAGTATTTGGAACTGTTTTCAATAGAGTCTATGTAAATGGCTCCAAAAACGTCCCAAGAAGTGACCTGCGCTTCTTTTTCGCTGCCATTTTTAAAAAAAACGGCCCGTCGAAACAGAACGCCGTTTTTCCTATTGAAATAAATGGGCAGATGTTTGAAGAAGAGGACTTACTCCTAAAGCGAAGCAGGGATGAGTTAAAGCTCCGTCCAACAAACAAAAGAAGCTGGTGTGCCACCCATGCCGCATTGCGCCATTATTTGTGTAATGTTTGAAAGAGATTGTGCCTCTTTTTTGTAGAGTAGTGTTTACATCCCCTTGTGTATGTTTATATACCACTGGTCAGTAAAGAATTTGTTGTTTGAATTACTTGGGTCTACTGTATTTTATTGCTTGCGACTAACCCTGCGGTCCTTGCCGGTACTTGGCCTTACATAGGGATACATTCTATAGACAAGATGAATGCTAACACTCAATTGCTATTTAGGCTGGGACTTCACAGAGACTGGTTGATTTTAATTGATCTTATTTTTAAATTCTATTACTTATTTAACCCCTTAAGGACGCAGCCTAGTTTTGGCCTTAAGGCTCAGAGCCCATTTTTCAAATCTGACATATTTCACTTTATGTGGTAATAACGTCGGAATGCTTAAACCTACCCAAGCGATTCTGAGATTATTTTCTCGTGACACATTGGGCTTCATGTTCGTGGTAAAATTTGGTCGATATATTCAGTGTTTATTGGTGAAAAATTGCAAAATGTAGAGAAAATTTTGAAAAAATTGCATTTTTCAGAATTTAAATGCATCTGCTTGTAAAACAGACGGTTATACCACCCAAAATAGTTACTAGTTCACATTTCCCATATGTCTACTTTGGATTGGCATCGTTTTTTGAACATTATTTTATTTTTCTTGGACGTTACAAGGCTTAGAACATAAACAGCAATTTCTCATATTTTTAAGAAAATTTCAAAAGCCTTTTTTTTAAGGTACCTCTTGAGTTCTGAAGTGGCTTTGTGGGGCCTATGTACTAGAAACCCTGATAAAACACCCCATTTTAAAAACTAGACCCCTCAAAGTATTCAAAACAGCAGTTAGAAAGTTTTTTAACCCTTCAGGCATTTCACAGGAATTAAAGCAAAGTGGAGGTGAAATTTGCAAATTTCATTTTTCTTGCTGAATTTCAATTTTATTCATTTTTTTTTCTGTAACAGAGAAGGTTTTACCAGAGAAACAATACTAAATATGTATTGTGCAGATTCCGCAGTTTTTAGAAATGTCCCACATGTGGCCCTACTGCGCTCGTGGACTAAAACACAAGCCCTAGAAGCAAAGAAGCACCTAGTGCATTTTGAGTCCTCTTTTTTATTAGAATATATTTTAGACAGCATGCCAGGTTTGAAGAGGTGTTGAGGTGCCAAAACAGTAGGAATCTCCCAAAAGGGACCCCATTTTGGAAACTACACCCCTCAAGGAATTCATTTAGGGTTGTTGTTACCATTTTGACCGCACAGTTATTTCACAGCACGTATTTGAATTGGGCTCTGAAATGAAAAAAATTTCATTTTTCCCAATAAAATGTCATTTGTGATCAAAATTTCTTATTTTCACAGGGAACAAAATACCCCATTTTGTTGCCCAATTTGTCCTTAGTGTGGCAATACCCCATTTGTGGTGATAAACTGCCGTTTGGGCCCATGGGAGGGCTCAGAAGGAAAGGAGCGCTATATGTTTGTTGGAGTCCAGATTTTGTTGGATTGGTTTTCGGGTGCCATGTCGCATTTGCAGAGCCTCAGAGGTATCAAAGCAATGGAAACCCACCAAAAGTGACCCCATTTTGGAAACTACACCCCTCAAGGAATTCATTTATGGTTGTTGTTAGCATTTTGACCACACAGTTTTTTCACAGCACCTATTTCAATTGGGCTGTGACATTAAAAAAATGACATTTTTTCCAATAAGATGTAATTTTTTACCAAAATTTCTTATTTTCACAGGGAACAAAATACTCAATTTTGTTGCCCAATTTCTCCTGAGTGCATCAATACCCCATTTGTGGCAATAAACTGCCGTTTGGGCCCATGGGAGGCCTCAGAAGGGAAGGAGCGCTGTGTGTTCTTTGGAGTACAGATTTTGCTGGATTGGTTTTCGGGTGCCATGTCGCATTTGCAGAGCCCCAGAGGTATCAAAGCAATAGAAACCAATCACAAATGACCCCATTTTGGAAACTACACCCCTCAAGGAATTCATTTATGGGTGTTGTGACCATTTTGACCCCATAGTTTTTTCACAGAACTTATTTGAATTGGGCTGGGAATGAAAACAAAATTATTTTTTTCAAATAATATGTAGTTTTGGCTGAAAATTTCTTATTTTCACAAGAAACAAAATACCCCATTCTGTTGCGCAATTTGTCCTGAGTGCGGCAATACCCCATTTGTTGTGATAAACTGCCGTTTGGGCCCATGGGAGGGCTCAGAAGGAAAGGACCACCATTTGGCCTACTGGGGATTTTCTAGTGCGAAGTCATGTATGCAGAAGCCCCTGAGGTACCAGTACAGTTGAAACCCGCAAGAAGTGACCCCGTTTTAATAACTACACCCTTAAGGCATTCATCTAGAGGTGTAGTGAGCATTTTGACCGGAGACCTACACCCCATAAACTGTAATGTGGGTTCTCCCGGGTATGGCAATACCCTACATGTGGCTGTTATCAGCTGCCTGGACACACAGCAGGGCCCAGAGGGGAAAGACGAGGGGGGATAAGCTGTGCGGAGTGCATCAGGGTAAGTAAAATTGGGGTAAATTATAAACCAAGGGATGTATGATAAATTTTAAAACACTTTCATACAGAGCTCAGGTTATTCGGGACACGTGTCACATTGATATATTGTGTCCTCCCTTATCCCCCTCTTATAGCAGACTTTGCGCCTCTTTTGACTTTTTCCCTTCTTGCCAGTTTGGGGAACTTCTCCTGGAAAGTGTTGCCCTGGTACGATGCGTGTGGGCTCGCTTCCAGAAGTACTGGGTGCCCCCCCTTCTTGGTCCCTAAAGATTAGGTTCTTGATAATCACCTCTTGAAATTCCAGGAAAGTTCCCGTCTGGCCTGCACATCGACGTAGCATGTACACATTGTACAATGCCATCTGTATGATGTGCCCGGCCAGCTTCTTATACCACACCGCATGGCGCTGTAGGGCTTCAGGGCTTGATCTTACAAGTCCATCCCTCCCATGTACCTATTGTAGTCCAGGATGCAGTCTGGTTTGGGGGTGGCCTTTCCTTCATATATCCTAAACCTGTAGGTATACCCTGATGCACTCTCACAGCTTATACATCTTCACGCCATACCTTGCCCTCTTACCCGGCAGGTACTGGTGGAATTGAACCCTCCCTTTAAAATGTACCAAGGACTCATCAATAGAAATACACTTCTCGGGGGTGTATGCTTGGGAAAACCGGGCACTGGAACGGTCTAATAGGGGTCTCCGTTTATACAAACTGTCAAAACTGGGGTCATCTCGGGGTGGGCACGGCTCATTATCAGTATAATGTAAGAAGCAAAGTATTGCCTCATTTATTTATTTTTTTAGGTTACAGTTCAGTTCTGAAGTTGCTTTGAGGGGCCCATATATTAGAAACCCCTATCAAATACCCCATTTTAGAAACTAGACCCCTCAAAGTATTCACAACAGCATTTAGAAAGTTTATGAACCCTTTAGGTGTTTCACAGAAATTTAGAGCAAAGTAGAGGTGAAATTTACATATTTTTTTTGTCAGTAAATCCTCTTTATACCATTTTTTTTATAACACAAAAGGATTTATCAGAGAAACGCAACTTAATACGTATTGCCCAGATTCTGCAGTTTTGAGAAATATCCCACATGTGGCCCTCGGGCGGTAATGGACTGAAGCACCGGCCTCCGAAGCAAAGGAGCACCTAGTGGATTTTGAGCCCTCCTTTTTATTAGGCACCATGTCCGGTTTGAAGAGGTCTTGTGGTGCCAAAACATTGGGAACCCCCCAAAAGTGACCCCAATTTGGAAACTAGACCCCTTGAGGAATCCATTGTAGTTTTCTTGCGGTGCATGCGGCTTTTTGATCAGTTTTTATTCTATTTTTAGGTGGCGTGGTGACTAAAAAACAGCAATTGTACTATTGTTTTTTTATTCTATTTTTTTTACAGCGTTCACCGTGCGCTATAAATGACATTCACTTTATTCTGCGGGGCGATACGATTATGGCGATACCAGATGTTTATAGGTTTTTTTTATGTCTTATGGCGTTTGCACAATAAAATACGTTTTGTAAACAATCATTCACTTTTTGTGTTGCCTTATTCTAAGAGACATAACGGTTTTATTTTTCAATCAATAAAGCCGTGCGAGGACTTATTTTTTGCGTAACGAACTGTAGTTTCGATCAATACCATTTTTCGGTACATGCGACTTTTTGATCTCTTTTTATTCCATTTTTTGGGAGGTGAAGTGACCAAAGAATTGTGATTGTGGTTCGGTTTATTATTATTTTATTTTACGGCGTTCACCGTGCGGGATAAATAATGAAATAATTTTGTAGATCAGGCCGTTACGGACGCGGCGATACCAATTATGTATAGTTTATTTGTTTGTTTATATATTTCTATTAATAATAAAGGACTGATAAGGGAAAAGGGGGGATTTTTACTTTTAATACTTTTAAATCTTTTATTTTCTTATTTTTACACAACTTTTTTTAACTTTTTTTTAACTTTATTACTTTGTCCCACTAGGGGACATGAAGGCAGGAGGCCCTGATCGCTATTCTAATACACTGCACTACATGCGTAGTGCAGTGTATTAGAACTGTCAGCTACTCACTGACAGCAAGCATAGTGGGTCCTGACGTTGTCAGGACCCACTAGGCTTCCGTCTATGGCATAGCCGGACACCATCGCCGGCCGCTATCGCGTAGCAGGCCGGCGATGGCAGCTTAACCCCTAAAAAGCCGCGATCTCTATAGAACGCGGCTTTTAAGGGGTTAATCAGCGGGGACACAGCGATCGGTCCCCGCTGTAGGAGCTGTGACAGCTGCTGAACAACACAGCAGCTGTCACAGCTCCTGTATGTGTCGGGAGGACGGCCGAAACGGCCGTTACTCCCGAGACGTACTATTACGGCATGGAGCGCGAACGATACAGCTGCCATGACGTAATAGTACGTCAAGGAGCGGGAAGGGGTTAAGGGTTACATGCAACTCAATGTATAGCTTTGTACTGAGGCTGTTGATTTGTAGCTAAAAATCAATTAGTTGCATGCCAATGCGTTTCCATGATGGCCTTATTTTCACATTTCCAGGAAAAATAACAGAAGACCATCACAACACAGAGTTCTGAGTAAAGATGCTCCATATCATAAGGCTGACAGGTCCGCCTTAAAATGGGTAAATCACAGGTGACGTCTTTTCTGATTGTAGACTTTCTCTTTCCATTTTATCTCCACCCAGCCAGGACCGCTATGATGACTTCTCCTGACATAACATTACAGAGTTTGCTGCTGAGATATCTTTAGTTGTTCACTTCTGCAGCCATCTTCAGCTTCTAGAGCAACGTAAAGAATTCAGACAACAAAATAGACCCCTTCATTCATGCAGACCCCAGACCAGACCACCAAATAAATTTAGACACCAGCCTAAACCCCTATATAAATTCAGACCCTAGACCAGACCCCAGAACAGACCCAATTAACTGCAGACCCCAGGCAAGACTCCAAAATGTAAACCCCAAAACAGAGTAAATAAAATTAGACCAGACATCTAAATAATGTCAGACCTCAGACCAGACCCCTCAATTAATTGCAGACCACAGACCAGACCGTTAAATTCAGACCCCAAATCAGAGTAAAGAAAATGGATTTAGATACCTGACCAAGACCTCTAAATAAATTCAAATCCCAGAACAGACCCTTAAATTCATGCAGATCCCAGATACATGAGTTGGTCGATTGCAAGCAGCTTGTAATGAGGGCGAGCCGTATAACCTCCATTTCCAGCTTATAAACTGATTATGTTATTAAGTTGGTTGCCTGTTTCTTTATATTAACTGTTTAGGTGCTCACTGTTAATGTATATTTGTGTATCTGTTGTGTTTCACTGTATAGAAGGTTTTGTCTTACAGGTTGGCAGGAGGACAGGCCGCAGTTCCCAGTGGCACTGTCTTATGTGCGGTGCTGTCACTGTACATAGCAATGAGAGGCTGCTGGACAGTGACAGGGGAGGTACAGGGGGTTTGGAAAGAAAGAGCCTGGTGCTGGCTGGGATCAGAGTGTAATGGCAGTGATGCGCTGCGCCATCATGAAGTCAGGTGAGACGATGAGAGTCAATAACAAAGCAGAAAATAAGCTAACAAAATGACCTCTTATGGTCTGTAGGCTGATAGAGAAGGCCTATCCTACGTAGGGGTAGGCCTATAAGTGTAGGCTGTCACTGAAACATGCGTGGCTGAAGAGTACCGTCAGCCTAGAGTGGTTCGCTCTGAGGAGTCTACTGGGGCTGTGAGAATAGTCAGCCTGGCATGGGAACCAGTGGTCAGTAGAGCAGTACTGTGCTCAAACCCAGGAGAGGCTGTAACTAGGTACTGATTAGGATAAAGAACGTTCCATGTATTAGAGGGCCGCTTAGATAGCTGCAGTGATGAATGGTTGCCCTGCAGGCCTGAGATGTGGCCTAGTAGTACACTCCTGAATTGTACTGGACTGGGTGCAGTAGTCACTAGGACGAGTGGTGTGGTAGGAGCCCTTCAGCGTCAGGACCCTAGTAAGAGTGCATAGGAGCAGATATTTAATATAGTAAAAAGTATTAAAACTTATAAAACCCACTGTGTCAGTTGTATCGGGGCAGCCCCTTTCATCAGGAATACTATGTTTCACAGCATTGAAACAATTTAAATGTCTCTATATTATATAAACAAACCTTTCTACGTTTACTCACGCAATACCGGAAGTGACGTTCCGAACTCTAAGGCCCTGTTCACACAGAGTGTTTTTGCAGGCAGAAAAATTTTGAGGCAGACTTTGACCTGCCTGCGATTTGCGCAGCATTTACCATTGCGTTTTTCGCCCGTGGCCACTGCGCGCCGCGTGCAAAAAACACTGTGAAAAACACTTTCTCTGCCTCTCATTGATTTCAATGGGAGGTCAGAGGCGGAACAGCGAGCCGCTAAAAGCTGCAGCAGAAAAGAAACGCCTCCGCCTTCCATTGAAATTAATAGAAGACAGTTTCGGCCGTTTTTTGGTGCTGATTCCAATGCGGTTTCCGTGTCAAAATCAGCATAAAAAAACTCAGTGTGATCTGGGCCTAAATCTCTTTATACTTCCTATAATGGACATATCTCTCTATGGCAGATGTTTCGGAAGAGGTTCTTTCTCGCTCTTTTACCCTTTCTATTCCTCTAATACTTCATCCCAATTACATTATTTAATACAGGGAATTTCTTATATTTCTTTTTCCATGCAAAAATACATATATTAATAAAATAGGATAAAAACAACCAATATGAATCTATGGGGAATAGTAAAGACTCTTTTACTTTACTCGTTCTTAAACTCTACTATTATTCGCAAACCCTATTCCTTTCTTTAGTATTTCTTATATTTTGGATAGGATGGTGCGACTATATCATTTATTATCCTTGGTCTTTTTACGATCATTTGTGGGGACCTTCTTACTTCATCTTTCAAAAACAGATCACTTAATAGTATTTCCCAATTTCTCTTTAGGATTCTTTTAATTTCTTCAATATTACCATTATATTTAGCAAAATAATGTCAGTCCAAATTTATCTTTCTCTTTTTTCCATCTTGCTTTTTTACAAGGTATAACTTTTCCCTGTTCCTTGTTATCTAGGCAGTCTTTCTGTTTCGTTTTTTACACCTTTTTCTTTACTCCCTCTATAATATTTTTTTTGCTATTTTTTATCCTTCTGTCTGCCTGATATAACCTCCTTTGACTTATACAGTATCAGCATCCCCATGATATACTGAGAGTATGTTTCCAAGTTTCTATACCACTTATTTGTGAAATAAAAGTAAACCAATATATATATTAGTCCATAATGGACAAGATTGTGGTATGCGACGTGAGCATTTACCGATGCATATGCCAATTGTGCACTGCAAATGCAGTGTGAATGGACCTTTAGACAACCTACTTACACAACCCCTCAGTTGGCTAAAGCAGAAAGCCAGTGTAAGGAGCGACTCTACCTTTGCAGGACTTTTCATATTTGTGTCTTACACTGACGGCCCATTTGCTGTCCGATTCCCCCATTGATAACAGCAGATTGTGGTAGAAGCTTGACAGAAGGCCCCCTGTGGTTAGCACATTGCTGAGGTTGTCCTTAACCCCTTCCCGCTCTGCTCATTACTATTACAACGAGCTGAGCACATTGTTCGTGCTCAGCTCAGTAATAGTATGGTACCGCTGAAATCCAGCGCCATTCCCAACCACGACACATTTATGAGCTGTGATAACTGCTGTATCGTCGTACAGCAGTTATCACAGCTCATCCCTCCGGGACCGATCGCAGTGGTTTACGCCGATTTACCCCTTAAATGCAGCGGTCAATAGCGATCATCACACTTAAGGGGTTACAACGCCAGTGGCGATCTTGCGACGCAATCGCAGGGTGCCGATGGTTGCTATGGTAACCGGAGGCCTAACAATAGCCACCGGGTCTGACATCTACAGAAGGTGATTACATAAGTATTGCAGGATATTATAACAGAAATCGGACAGTTGGACCTTTGGGGTCCTGTGGTGGTGGTGGTTATTTGTTGTTGCTGTATCTTGGACCGTTTATGGGTCAGTTTAGTGGTGCTTTTTACTCCATGTGTCCTTAGGACATGTTTATTATGTCATTACGAACTTGAGGTTTGTGTCCCATATTTTTTGTGAAGGCTTTTTCTTTAGTAGTGTATCCAGCCTTATAGGGGATCTTGTTCCCATTAAAATATGTTTTTGTCCCACTTGGGAAATCTCTTGACTGGCCTAAGTAGAGTCATGTGCTATTTTACCTTTTATTCCCCTTTTCCACCCATCCACCAAATAAGGACACGTGACAACCGAGGTTGGATGTGAAATGGCCACAGCAGCCGTTTATTAATTTACATTATTTTTTAAATACAATTTAATCCGAAACATTCGGATAACTACTTTAGGAATTCGACCAGAGAATTCCTCCTATAATTCACATGACCCAACATGGGTCAGAATCATAAATAACAATCAACATTTTAACACTAAACAGAGCAGGGGAAGTCATTGAAGCCATTTTTTACCGATTTTACATTTAAGTTAGCCATCTGCAAACCACCAACAACTATTTACCTCCAGCCGTAAACTAGCTCGGAGGCACAGCTCACCTCTGCAGATGGCTCCAACCATAAGAAGACCACTTCAAAGGGATAACACCCTATGAAGTCTTCAAATGATATACCTTTTTGGGGGACGCATACCCCGATGCAACCTCCCCACCATTTTGTACTGACCAACCTCAAGGACTCCCCTCGCCAGCCGCCATGACACCTAGACCTACTCCAAAGAAAAGAGAAACACAAGTTACGCAAGCATACATCATAAGCACAAGAAAATAGACAAACGCACAAAAAACAAACCCAATCCCAAAAGACACAACCCAATTCAGAGCGGAAGGGTGGGAGCTAACTTTTTTACCTGTTATTCCTCCCGCTACTTCCGGCTCAATGCTAAAAACAGCGGGAGGAACAGATACCGAACCCCAACTCCTCCCCTCTCCATCTCCTCCCTCCCCCTGCCTCCACTAACCCTTTCCCCCCTGATTGGCTAACCTTCCCTCCTATGGCAGTCATGGAGGCTTTCCCTTAAGCCCTCCGTGCTGCCGTCCAGCCTCGTCTTGACTGGCCTGAGTAGAGTCATGTGCTATTTTACCTTTTATTCCCCTTTTCCACCCATCCACCAAATAAGGACACGTGACAACCGAGGTTGGATGTGAAATGGCCACAGCAGCCGTTTATTAATCTACATTATTTTTGAAATACAATTTAATCCGAAACATTCGGATAACTACTTAAGGAATTCGACCAGAGAATTCCTCCTATAATTCACATGACCCAACATAGGTCAGAAACATAAATAACAATCAACATTTTAACACTAAACAGAGCAGGGGAAGTCCTTGAAGCCATTTTTTACCGATTTTCCTTTTAAGTTAGCCATCTGCAAACCACCAACAACTATTTACCTCCATTCGTAAACCAGCTCGGAGGCACCGCTCACCTCTGCAGATGGCTCCAACCACCAGAAGACCACTTCAAATGGAAAAACACCCTATGAAGTCTCCCCACCATTTTGTACTGACAAACCTCAAGGACTCCCCCCCCAACAAAACGTGACACCGCCCGGTTTACTTTGATGCAGGCTTTATTAACCCTCTCCACTGATCTTGCCAAGCGCCAAAACTTCCTCGGAACTATGTCCGACCAAACTATAACTAAGCGTAGATAAGACGCCCATAAGCACAACAAATCGTGTTTTATATCCCGCACTAACTCACGAAAAGGGCGCACACCTAGATCGTTCCCCCCCCCACATGTAAAGCCAGAACCTCCGGAACCCTATCTAACTGAGAGTATGTTTGAAACTCGGTCAATACCCGGCTCCATAACATACCTCAGAATCCCAGCCAATGTAAAACCGCATCTTGCCGCGGAATGCGAAGCTGACGGCCATCTGGGCGAACGTCCGCCCGCAGTGCCCCCCAGTGCACATAAGAGTGTCCTAAAAGCCAAACTAAGCAGGGGCGATGATCTGAAATGAAAGGATAAGCAAACGCACATGTAAGCCATCAAAACACAAGTTACAAACTCACAACAAATGAGGGCGCACGTAAGTCCTAAACCTATTGGACTTCCAACGGTCAATGCGACGCACACCCTCGTCATCCAACCCCCAACGCCCAGCTTCAGTAGCAGCGCCGATCCTAAACGTGTGAGACGAGTAATACTCATACCCAACTCCGACCTCAGGCAAGCATTTTTTAAATACAGCACCAAATTGATACCTGGACAAAAACGAGCCATTCTCATGACGGAGCAATGGCGACTCAGGCACCCCACCCCGTGGCTTGAAAGAAACCTTACAAGCAACCGGACACATCGCCGACCCCGGGAGGGCAAACAACACTATCCGCTTACCCCGTCCTACTTGATCAGTCTTGGACCGCCACAAAAACAACTCGAGTCTATCCCCATATAGACCCACATCCGCCTGTCGCAATCCCCCAGCCCTCACCGCACTAGGAGAAACCAACTCACCAATTCTGAGTGCTCCAAAAAACGCTAGAGAAAAAGTCAAACGAAACAACTCTACCTCATAAGGCGAATTACAAACAGCCCCCAGCGATGCGCCCAACGAACCAAGAAGGGTAAAAGACATGGGTCGCCTCTGATCTGCTTCAGCCCTGCCGCGATGCAAACCCTTCAAAGCTTGCCTGACCAAAAAATTCTTGGACACATCCTGAAAACCCCGTAATTTAAATCCAAACGCCAACCCAGCAACGAAACGATTCACCTTAGCCAGAGAAAACCCCGCCTCCCAAGCATCCCCCAACCAGTATAACAATGCCACCAACCTGTCTTGATCCGTGCTGACGTTACCCAACACTCTTACCCACTCCTCCCACTGCTGCCAACAAGCCAAATAAGTACTCCAAGTCGCACTAGCCAACGACTGTTCGATCAACCGTTCCACGGGACCGAAACCAGATCCCATAGATGTCCCGGGCAAGCCAAACCGAACAGCTCCGCTCCCGGTGCCAATTAACACAATCGATTCCACTGCGAGCGAGAAAGAGCATCAGCGATACAATTGTAAACCCCCGATACATGCACCGCAACCATCCACGTGTTTAAGGACAAGCACACCAAGACTAAGTGACGCAACAACTGAACCACAGGCGGAGAAGATGCCGATACGTTATTAATCGCTAACACCACTCCCATGTTATCGCGGTGGAAACTAATGTTTTTATCCCTGAGCCTGTCCCCCCAAATGGTCACCGCAACCACGTTGGGGAACAGCTCGAGCAGGGCCAGATTCCGTGTAAGACCACTGATCACCCAGCTGTCCGGCCAGTCCCCCGCACACCATTGACCTCCTGCATACGCACCAAAACCACCAGACCCCGCCGCGTCAGTAAACAGCTCCAACTCGCTCATATCCTGTACCGGCGACACCCACAACAATCTACCATTATATTGCCCGGGAAACGCGTCCCAGACCTGCAGATCCGCCCTGTGTTCCACCCCAATCCTCACGAAATGATGGGATGCCCGGATACCCGCCGTCGCTGCCGCCAATCGCCTACTAAAAACTCTACCCATTGGTATAATCCGACAGGCAAAGTTCAACTTCCCCAGCAGAGACTGGAGATCGCGCAAAGTGATCTTCTTCAATCGGCAGGCACGCCTCACCTCTTGACGCAATGACAGTAATTTATCCTCAGGAAGCCTGCACTCGAATTGCACTCGAATTGCATTGCAACCGAATCAATTTCGATCCCTAAAAAACAGATGGTAGGGACAGGGCCCTCAGTTTTTCCAGGCGCCAGAGGAATTCCAAAATCCGTCGCAACCTTCTGCAAGGAATACAATAAATAACCGCAAATAGGGGAACCGCTAGGGCCGACGCACAAAAAATCGTCAAGATAATGTATTAACGAATCCACCCCAGCTACGCCCTTCGTCACCCATTCCACAAAGCTACTAAATGCCTCGAAGTATGCGCAAGAAAGGGAGCACCCCATTGGAAGACACCTATCGACATAAAACCCCCCATTCCAGAAGCAACCCAACCGCCTTTGGCTCTCCGGATGGACCAGCAGCAAGCTAAAAGCCGCTTGAATGTCACTTTTTGCCAACAACGCCCCAGGCCCTGCCTCACGCACTAACACCACCGCTTTGTCAAATGACGTGTAAACAACCGAGCATAAATCGTGATCTATCCCATCATTTACCGACGACCTCTGGGAAAAGACAAATGCTGAATCAAACTGAATTTATGGGGCTCCCGCTTCGGCACAATTCCCAAGGGGGATAGCACTAGATTCTCTATAGGCGGCTCGACAAAAGGCCCGCCCATGCGACCCAACGAAACTTCCTTCAAAAGTTTTTTCAAAACGACCGCCGAGTGCAAATAAGCTGACTTAAGATTGCGCCGTGTAAGCGGAACCTCATACGGAGGAGGGGGAATAACAAAACCAAACAAAAACCCCTCATAAATTAACTTGGCTGCAACCCTATTCGGATATTCATTTAGATACGGGGCCATCCTTTCCACCCTCACCGGCGACAGCCACTTGACCAACGGAGGAGGACTGAGTGTCTGACGCTTCCCTTTTCGCATACATTTTGCAGCCCCATGCGAGGAGCCGTTGCACTCCGAATAGACATGCTTAAATTTACAAGTGGCCCCGAACTTACACTGGCCATCATTGAATTGCCAGCAGAACCCGAGTTTTGACCCAGAGCCCTGTCCGGACTGACTAGACTGACCTCCTTGGCCAATGCTCCCGAGAAAGGACTGCTTAACCGGGGCCGTCACCCGCAACCAAAGCGCAATATCTTTCTGATCCCACCGAATCGCCGGCCGGACCGCCTTCCGCTGGCGAAACTGCTCATCATACCGCAACCACACCTGACCCCCGTATGCCCGATGAGCCTCCCCGATGGCATCGAAATAACAAAACAACGCCGAGCAATTTTCAGGTGCCTTTTCCCCAATCACACTCGCCAAAATAGCAAAAGCTTGCGACCAATTCACGAACGTCTGCGGGATAAGCCTATACTGCCGACGCTCCTCTTCCTCCTTCTTACTCTCATCCCGCTTGCCCTTATCCAAGTTGAACTTCGCAAGTGGCAGAAGGGAAAAAATTTCCACGTACTCATCCTTACAAATCCGTTCCCGAACCTCCTGTTTAAGGTGGGCCCCTAAAGGACCCTCAAAACAGACGTAAACCTCGCCCCGAGCACGATCATCAAGCCGAATTCTATCCCTGTCCTTCTGCGCCTCGGTTTTAACAGACACTGCCACTGCTTCCTTGGATGCCCCCGAAACTTCCCCAACCAGGGACCGTGACTGTACATCACGAGGACCTTCCCAGACCACCGCCGGGGACCCCGCCGGAACTACAGGTGCCGCTGCCCTATCTAAGCGCCCGACTAACTTGCGCAAACAACCCACTAAATCCGATAAGCCATCTCGCCCGGCAACACCACTACCGACAGCCGATACTTCCGCGCTCGCTGCCCCACCCCCAAAACCTGACATGAAAATTGCTGGATACGGCAAAGTAGGAGTTACGCACTCACCAGGCTGCCCAGGCGCTGTATTCCCGCCAGCCGGAAAATTCTGACCGCGCTGCGACTCGTCCAGCTCTCCATCTTCCAGATCCTCTCTCGCTGACGACTGGCACTCGCACCAACATCTCCGACACGGGGACCCTGGCATGCTGACAGACAGGCCGGCAACCTGCCGCCCGACCGCAGGGACCCAGACTTCCGACAGGACCTGTTGCCTCGTCGTCGTCGCTGATCTTGGTGTCCTCACCGAAGACCTCAAGGAAGCCTGCCCCATGGCCGGCACATCACCATGCGGGGCGGCCGTGGACTGCACCCTGGACACTGCATATAAAGGCGGTGGCGTAACAGGGAGCCCAGCCTGCGACTCCCTGTGAACCGCCGAGCCCCGTCGCGGCTGGGGATTCCTGCCAGGACGCAGGCCCTGGGAGGAGGCGGCCGTCCCAGCAGCCTGGCCTGCAGCGTCCTTAGAAGGGCTCCCCCTGTGACGCCGAGCCCGCGGGACCACATCCGGACTCAACCATTCAGGTGGGCGGGACCGCTGGGAGCGGCGGGGTGACCGAGCCTGAGCAACCGCCGCTCCCGTTGACGCCCTCTGCTTTATTTCAGCAGGGGCAGCAATAAGCAACTCTCCCCCCACCGCCATGTCATCAGCGCCAGAAAGGGGGGAGGGGAGCGCATCCGGGCTAGCAGCCGACACAGAGCGCCGATCTATGCGCGAAGACTGGCCCACCTGATGGATACTGGCCAGCGCTGCCACCGTCTCCTCCAGGCACCCCGGACCGTGGAACTCAGCTGCCGCGCGCAGCTGATCAAGCATGCTGACTGGAGACGCCATACTTGCAGGTAAGCAGGGCAGTGGGAGCTAACTTTTTTACCTGTTATTCCTCCCGCTGCTTCAGGCTCAATGTCGAAAACAGCGGGAGGAAAAGATACCGAACCCCAACTCCTGCCCTCTCCATCTCCTCCCTCTCCCTGCCTCCACTAACCCTTTCCCCCCTGATTGGCTAACCTTCCCTCCTATGGCAGTCATGGAGGCTTTCCCTTAAGCCCTCCGTGCTACCGTCCAGCCTCATCTTTACTTTGTGGCTATTGCCTGATCAAACCGAGTTGTGATACATTGTTTGCACCATATAAATAACTATATATTTGATGTTGTGTATTTTCTGACCACCACTGCAATCCTTTGTTTTAGATGATTTTATCTGTTTTTATGAGATTATATTATTTTGTCTGTATTTATTGCAATAATAAAGATATTTTGTTATTGACCATGTGTCGTTTTGCTATACAGAATTGGTATTGCCGCATCCGTAATGGCCTGAACTATATAAATATTATGTAATTTATCCAATGCAGTGAATGCCATAAAAATAAATAATAAAAAAACGATACCAGAATTGCTATGTTTTTGGTCACCTAAGAATAAAAAGTGATCAAAAAGTTGCATGTATCCAAAAATGGTACCAATAAAAAAACATATAGCTCGTCTTGCAAAAAACAAGCCCTCATACAGCTCTGTCGACCAAAAATTTTCTTTAAAGTTGTGGTTCTCAGATTGTGGCAACAGAAAAAATACATTCTTTTTACAAAATAAATGTTATTGTGCAAATAGTTGTAAAACATAAAAAAGAAATATAAATTTGGTATCACCAGAATCGTACTGACCCACAGAATAAAGTAAATATGTCAATTATAGTACACGGTAAACGCTGTAAAAAAAAAAAAAGGATAAAAACAATAGCAAAATTGCTATTTTTTGTCACCACGCTTCTCAAAAAATAGAATAAAAAATGATCAAGAAGTTGCATGTATCCAAAAATGGTGCCGATAAAAACTACAGATTGTCCCGCAAAAAACAAGCCCTCACACCGCTCTGTCACAAAAAAAAAGTTATGGCTCTCAGAATATGGCGACACAAAATGTGCAGAGTGCGATCCAAAAGGGGGATAAGATCGGGCACCATTTATCAGTGCGACACAGGCCACAGAACTGCGGATTATTATTTATTTATCGCATTATTATATCCTCTTATTATGTACTGATGTACTCCGCACAGTTTACATATGCCCCCAGATTATAAACTGAAATAAATGGCCTATTTGTACATTCAGGGACAAACCAATTGAAAAACTGGTAACCAGAAACAATTGGTTTAAATAAAAAACCAAGTAATGAACTTGGTGCATTGACCTATGAAATCATAAGTCTATCCTATAGAGAGAGGTCAATTAACACACAGTATATTAGAAACATGAAACAACTTTATTGCACATAAATACACAGGATATATCAATAAAAGTTAGAACCATGCAATGCAAAACGTGTCCTGCAGGTTGAAGCAACATATGGGGAGACATAATGACATATAATATAAAAACCAGGGCAATATGATATATGTATAATAAATATGTTCACCTGAAATGATAGTATTGCCATATAGCTACCTGGAATGATTGTATATAAATGCGATGATACAAGCTAAGGCCAAAATGTATGGCCATATATCAGCTTACCCATGTGTAGTTGCTCCTGCTACCTGCAGAGACACCGAACCCGACGCGCGTTTCGGCAGGAATGCCTTCGTCCGGGGGTGGTGTCTCTCCAGCGGAACAGGATATTTAAAGGGCATTGCATGGTTCTAACTTTTATTGATATATCCTGTGTATTTATGTGTATTTATGTGCAATAAAGTTGTTTCATGTTTCTAATATACTGTGTGTTAATTGACCTCTCTCTATAGGATAGACTTATAAACTGAAATACCAGCAAAACCCCAAACAGAAAAATTACCAAGCAAAATCTGTGCTTCATAAGCCAAATGGCGCTCCCTCCATTCTGAACCCTTCAGTGTGCCCAAACAGCAGTTTACATCCACATATATGGCATCGCCATACCCGGGAGAACCCGCTTAACAGTTTATGCTGTATTTGTCTTCAGGGGCACAATCTGGGTATAACATATCGTGCACTTAAATGGCATATCAGCGGAAAATCCACTGCACATTTTTCTAGTAAAAATAGTAGTATTGGTTCATACGCACTGCACCCTTTAATAAATGCCTTGAGGGGTATATTTTAAAAAATGGGGTCACTTCTTGGAAGTTTTTGTTTTACTATTAGACCTCAGAGCCCTGCAATTGGGGGCAAATGCTATGGAAAAATCACTAAAATAGACCTCAAATGCGCATGGTGCTCTTTCACTCCTTTAATCTAACACCAATCCAGCAAAATCTGCGCTCCTACAGACAAATGACGATCCTCAAACTATTCACTACCCCCCTAAGTGAATGCCTTGAGGGTTTTATTTTCCAAAATGGAGTCACTTCTCAAGAGGTTTTTACGGTACTGGTACCTAAGGAACTCTGCAAATACGACTTGCCACCTTTAAACAAAACCAGCAAAATCTGCATGCCAAACGGTGCTCCTGCCATTCTGAGCCCTACCGTGTGTCCAAACAGCAGTTTATGACAACATATGGGGTATTATCGTACTTGAGAGAACTTGATTTACAAATGTTGGTGTTCTTTTTCTCTTTTTTTCTCTTTTCTCTTTCTGAAACTACTTTTTGTGTAAAAAATGTTTAGATTTTAATTTCTATGACCTAATTTCAATAAATTCAGCAGAACACCTGTAGTGTTAAAATGCTCACTATACCCATAGATTAATTCCTTGGGAGTGTAGTCCCGAAATGGCGTCTTTTTGGGGATGTTTCCTATGTTTTGGCACCACAAGACCTCTTCAAAAATGACAGGGTGCCTAAAATATATTGTAATAAAAAGGAGGCCCCAAAAACCTAGTAGGTGTTCCTGTGCTTCAGTCCACCAGGGCCACATGTGGGACATTTTTAAAAGCTGCAGAATCTGAACAATAAATATTGAGCTGAGTTTCGCTGCTAAAACCTTCTGTGTTACAGAAATAAAATGGATTATAATGGAATTTCTTAAAAAAATAAAAAATAAATATATATATATATATATATATATATTTGTAAATTTCACCTCCAAAATGTTAACTAGTAACTATTTTGTGTTGTATTACTATCTGTCTTACAAGCAGATACACTCAAATTTAGAGAAATCTAAAATTTTCAAAAATGTCTCTAAATGTAGGTGTTTTTCACAAATAAACACTAAAGGTATTGACCAAATTTTACTACTAACATAAAGTACAATGTGTCACGAGAAAAAATTCTCACAATCGCTTGGATAAAAGAATAGCATTCCAAAAATATTACCAGCTAAAGTGACACAGGTCAGATTTGAAAAATGGTGTCTGAGCCTTAAGGCCCAAACTAGGCTGCATCATTAAGGGGTTAAAGTGGTTTTACATCTTATAAAGTGGGGGGAATACAATTAGGATTTGTCATCACTTTCTGATCGTGGAGTTCTGACTGCCATGACTACTTGATGTTTAGTAAAGCCAATCCCTGTCTTTACAGTTTCCCAAATGTGCCATCAATGGTCTTAGAAATGACCCAGATGAAGAGACTATGAAGGAATTCTTCGGTTCTCTTGACTATAAATGCAGCAGAGATTGTGGTATCCATAAAAATATAATGCAGCCACTTTTAATGAATACATATGGATGTTGGCCTTCTACCCTCTCTGGAAGGCTTATGATATGTATAATTTACGCTGCATTCGTTCACATCAGGTATGCCCATCTTGTCTCAGGATGTCTAGATCGATTCTTACCACCTCTATTACCTTTCCAGGACATGGTACATGAGGTAATGGCTGCCCACAGCTGTTCTGATTCCTATTACAAGCTGGTAGGGGAATTGTGACGCAGTATGTATTCAGGATTGTAAGGAGTAAGAGGGCTGAGCACAGGAGATGCAGCATATAGCGTGTTCTTACTGGTGCAGAGTCACATCCTCTAATGGGGGTCTTTAGGGTTTATTAAAATTCAAAACTAAAATTATATATTTTAAGATAATATAAATGATTTCCCCCATGTCACACAGACAGAAATGATCATTTATCCCCTATAAAGAATTCATCAGAGAACGTTCCCATTAAAAACTTCAATTTTATTAATTTCAATAAAAAAATACTCTATACAGTAAAGCAATTGATGAAAACACGCGGAAAAATTACAGATCACACTAAACTTTTCTAGAGGTACAAATCATACAATATCATCAAATTCATATTCCCAATGGTAAAGCCATACTGATATATGTAAATTATGGGTGTGGTCATAAAAGCAGCTCAAACCGGTTATAGCTATTGTGATGTCACAGAGCTTGGGTATAAACAATGATGTTGGTCACAGAGCTGTCACTATCAGTTGGATGTGACCGGTAAGTAATCTATCAATGCTACATCTGTACTTCTTGCTAATCAATTTGTTTTATTAGGAACATTGAATTATTCCATCTCTAGAAGATATTGTGTGATAGTGGTAGTAATATGGTATTAGTATTAGTGTGCAATTAAATTGCTCAAGTATCTTAGATTTGCAGGGTAAGTGGCCAAAATTTGAGCTCCCTTATTATCATTATGTTTACCACTTGTAAAAGAGAAATTTCCATATGCTCATATTAGAGGACTGTATATTAGGGGACTATAATTCCTTATATTATTTAGGTTCACCAGAAATAATTTCAATTTAATTCAATTCTGAATTTTGATCAATTGATATAAAAATTATTAGTGGGGAATTGATACTGGTCTGGGGCTACTTATCATGGTTTGGGCTAGGCCCTTTATTTCCAGTGAATGGTAATGTAAAGACTACTTAGACCATTGCATGCTTCTGACTTTGTGGGACTAGTTTGGTAAAGACCCTTCCCTGTTTCTGTATGACGTTGCCCCTTTGCACAAAGCAAGGTCCATAAAGACATTGAGTGATAAATTTGGTGTGGAGGAACTTGACTCTCTGCACAGAGCCCTGACCCCTAACCTGAACTCACAAATACTCTTTTAATTAAATGGGCAAAAATTCCAACAAACACGCTACAAAATCTTGTGGAAAGCCTTGTCAGAAGAAGTTATAGCCACAATAGGGGGCCCAACTTCATATTAACATCCATGGCTTTGTAATGGGAAGTACCACAAGCTTATAATGGTGTAAAGGGTCAGCTGTCCACATCTTTTGGCCACATAGTGTATTTTTGGTTTATGTATTGTGATGTCACTACTATTAAAAATAATGATAAATCCATATTGAAATATGCAAATTATGGGTGAGGTCATAAAAGCAACTCACCCAGGGAATAGCTATTGTGATGTCACAGAGGGTGGGTGTATACTATGGTGCTTGCCTTAGATCTGTCACTCAGTTGGATGTGACTGGTAAGTACTCTATCAGCGCTACGTCTCTAGATGAGTCTCACCTATCAGTTTCTTTATAAATATTTTATTCTTCGGTATAATTCTGCTGTGTCTGCCATTTAAAGTTTAGTTTATATTTGGAATAGTTATACTAATTTACTAAGAAGTTGCTAAATGGCAATATGGCGGCCTGTGACTTCTGCTCCAGAGACAGAATGCAGCTTGCAGACAAAAATTGGCATCTGTATTCTGCTGGTAAATTGATAAAGCAACCTCAAAAAAAAGGGAATGTGAATGTCCTGCAGCCCTGAGAACTTATTATTGGAACCCTTCAGTTTATAACAGGAGTAATTCACATAATAAATATTTACTAGGGAATTACTAATTATGTATTTGAGGTTTCCTATTTGTGTAAAATACACAATTCTTCTTATTATTATTAATAATAATAATTACTAGTATAAAAATGTTAGGAAAGTGATTTCTTAAGAACAGCCCTGACCCCCTAATCCTGTATCCTCAAAAGCAATTGTCATTTTTCATTAATATATATATATATGTAAATATAAAATGTAATAATGTCTATAACAAATTACAGAGGTTCTAAATTATAGTTAGTATCTCATATAAAAATTACATAAACCCCGGAAATGTCATACCGTATGGTCAATTCAACAACCAATGCATTGTTCCAACATCCAAACCCCAAGCAATGTCATTCACAGGGGGTCCAAGCCCCAAGACCCCAAGCAATGTGATCTTCAAACACTTCTGATTGTCCAGTTCCTGTACTTGGAATACCCCTTTTATAACTAATTTCTCCAGCTGGTTTCCTTTAAGTTTTCCCTAACTATTTATTTTTCTGGTCATTCTAGATCTTGCTGTTGGATTGACACTGTTGGATTACTGTGTTGCTTTTACGGTCAGCGATTTGTCCTATTTTCAGAGAACTAGAGGCGATTAGTTAAATTCAATCTTTACTGTCGCCTGGTTTTCTACCACGGACATTGGTGCAGTTTTGCACCCGGGTTATTAACCAACCATGCCCTTTTGGAAAAAATCCAAAAAATATCATGTCTCTCAGATTCCTGATAAAGGAAATCTGATGAAAGAGATACCAACTATGGAGGAGCCTAACATCTCGCTCCAGAAGTTTTCCAACATCAAAGATATGCCAGCCGAAAAATTCAGCGATCCAAGTCACAGCAAACCTTGTGACATTGGCTCAAAGAACACCAAGAAGAGCGCAATCAGGAGCTTGGGCAGCAGCGCTGTGATTGGCGCTAAAGAACTGGATCGCTGTTTCCCAAATAGACGGCTGAGATTATACGTTGCCACCTGGAATATGGAGGGAAAGGTGAGAAGTAATTTCCAATATCTATTGTGAACCATGAGTGTATATGATCTAAGGCTATGTTCACACAGAGTATTTTGCCAAGTTTTTTGACGTGGAAACCGCGTCGCAAAACTCGGCAAAAACGGCCCGAAAATGCCTCCCATTGATTTCAATGGGAGGCGTCGGCGTCTTTTTCCCGCCAGCAGTAAAACTGCCTCGCGGTAAAAAGAAGCGGCATGCCCTATCTTCGGGCGCTTCCGCCCCTGACCTCCCATTGACTTCAATAGGAGGCAGAGATAGCGTATTTCGCTGTGTTTTATGCCCGCGGCGCTCAATGGCCGCGGGCGAAAAACGCTGTGAAAAAAATTGGTGTGCAGGGAGAGGAAAATCTGCCTAAAACTTCCAAACGGAATTTTGAGGCAGATATTCCTCCTGCAAAATACTCCGTGTGAACATAGCCTAAAGTTGGATAAATTTGTAGTTGGATATGAGATAGACATATTATATACTACCCTAGGCCCAAATTTTCTAAACATTTGGGCCAATCAATGTTGCTGCACACACTGCAAACTGTCAAACTAATAATCTATGTCTTTGGAATGGTAATGCCTCTGATCCTAAGACTGCAGCACTGGCCATAGTCTATAAAGACTAAAATCCAATTCGATCAGATATAATTTTTTGTAGGTGATATAGAAGATGTCAGTTTGGTTGGTGCTCTGTGTATACATTATTAATATCTTCATATTTTGAGCAGGAGTTCCCACAAAATCTAGAGGATCTGCTGTTGCCATCAGATGACACCAAAGACATTTACGTAATTGGCGTTCAGGAAGGATGTCCAAACAGGTAAGTCTTCTTAGGTTGTCTTACAACAGTCTTTGCAGATGGACTACAGGTCGGCTGATTGAAATTCTCTCTTGACCTGCTACTTATTGTAGGATCACTCCTAAATTTTCCTATTTAACCCCAGAGGTTATAATATTGATTATTTAATAAATGAGTTCAATATTTTAATCTGGAGTAATTTATTAATATGTAAACTTGAAATTGTGTCTTCTTGTAGACGGGAATGGGAGATAAAATTACAAGAGACTCTTGGTCCACACTACGTGCTATACCATTCATCCGGGCTCGGAGTCCTGTATCTCACCATCTTTATTCGACGGGAACTGATCTGGTTCTGCTCAGGTAAGATTCACTTTCTTACATTTACATAATAAGTCCTAATTGAAGTCATTAGTTGGAACATCTTATTTAGTCATTAGAACTAGATGTCTAAGAACCCAACTCTCAGATTCTTCACTGTGGAGTATTGGAGATCTGATAGTTTACTCCACAGTTACAAAGTGTGAAATGGTGTTGTAGTAATATTTCCAGCGTTTAATAGGAAACTATCTCTGTTTCATTGTTGCATGTTGTACTATTAACCACTAACCCTTCTTCTTGTGTTTCATTTCTTATACAGAGGTAGAGCACACCCACGTAACAACCAGGCTATTCCACCATGTCAAAACTAAAGGAGCCTTGGGTGTTGCCTTCACCGTCTTTGGGACATCATTCTTGTTTATTAATTCCCATATGAGATGTAAGTATGTCTGTTTTTAATATATGACTATGTACAGTGTTATTGTGTATAAAAGTGCTGCTGTTTAATAATAATAAGCTGGAATATATGAGATGACATGAAAAGATTTGTACTATTTATATTTTGGTGTAAAATTAAAAGTTCTTCCTCATTTGGTCAAACTTCTTCTAATCCATCAAACTTATTCTATATAATGAGAGAATAATAGTGGAAGGATAAACGGCCTAATGTCCTCTACAGACTAGTATAGAAATACATTATCCTCTGTCATGAAAATGATTGTGTCTTAGATTTACAGTAACAGAAATATCAGTGCGTCTGGTGTACAGAGTGCGGACCCAGATCATGGAACTCCACCAGTCTCATCTTCTAAAATGTCAATAGAAATCCAATTAATATAAATACTATTTGTAAAAAATTGATTGTTGAGGGAACATTCAGAATACACAGCCCAAGAAGTAGATATGATACCTACATAATATAAGATAAAGAAACCTATTGTCAAAGAAATTTAAATATGGTGGTTGTCCTAAATTCCAGGAGGTCACATTTACTGATATGTATATTTTTGTTGGCAGTTGGGGCAGTCTACAAGAGGATCCAGGACTATAAAACTATCACTGAGGGTCTCCGCCTGCCTCAAATTATTCCGGAAAGAATAAACTCCAATGCCTGTGAGTATTACTTATGTGGTTGAACCTATCGATTCCTTTATCTCTCTATTTATCTCCATTGACTCTAATGCAGTCACGTGGTCTAATTCTGTCCTGTGTTTATCTCATTCTACAGTGGACGTCACCAGCCGCTTTGATCGAGTTTTTTGGTTTGGGGACCTCAATTTTCAACTGAAAGAGGACAGAAAAAACGTGGAATCTCTTCTGAAGAACATTAAAGGAAGAGATATGTCCAGTCTCCTCAAACACGACCATCTGAATGACGCCAAGAACAACGGTACATTTACTAGTAGACAGATCTCTATCACTCCTCAGCCTGCATTATTACCACATACACCTCGACAGATCAATACAAATCACTGTCATGATGGTTCATATGTTCTCCACATTCTTATATAGTCCTACATCTCTTGCACATGTTTTTAATACTGACATGTTTTTTTTTTCTTTTAACTTAAGGGTCCATATTTGTAGGGTTTAAGGAGCACACCATTGAATTCCTTCCTACATATAAGTTCGACATTGGCACAGACACCTACGATACATCAGAAAAGCAGAGAGTCCCATCATATACGGTAAGATATCTTATTTCCAGGTCTACAGTGCTAAAGAAAGAATACATTTCATGAATAGATTTTCATATAATAAATCCCCTCGCCCAAGGTAATAAATTTTTATTATAGATGGAGGAATAATTCTTAAGAACAAAGCATCCAGTCCATTTTACTTGTAGTGAGTTTGTCATCGTCTCCCAGTGTAATATGTCTTCGCCTAGCATGGCTCAAAGATACTTATTTCATTAAATCTGTGTGACCAAGTCAAACCTTAAATGCAAGAAAGTCTTAAAATTTATATTTCTTAAAGAAAATAGGCCGAAATGTTCAGTCTATGATGCTATGAGGTTTATAAATAAATTATAATATGATTGCACTGATGATATTTGTTATTTTTATAACCTCTACAGGACAGGGTGTTGTTTAAAAGCCAATATGAGGGAGATGTGCGAGTCCTGAAATACGACTCTTGCCCTGTTTTGAAGACCTCAGACCACCGACCCGTTTTTGGTATCTTTGAAGTAAAGCTCAGACCTGGTTCAGATAAGTAAGTCATGATTTCCTTCCATGTTGTTGGTATGATCCTTTCAGAAGCCGCCATTACTACATGGGCCTTATAGCCAGAGCTCACACTTTGGGGCAGGTGGCTGTATACCTGGGTGACAGTACTGGAGTAATCTAGGATGTGAAACAAAACAATTATTTTTGTGGTTACCTGCTAACATTATCATATGTCTTACATCAATGTATTTCTCATTCCAGCATCCCATTGGCTGGTGGACGCTTTGACCGCAAGATCTATTTGAAGGGCATTAGGAGGTTAGGACAAAAAAAGTAGCTGCGTCTGTTCATGTCCTTACAGCACATAAGGTGAGAGCATTGTACTTGTCTATTATGTTTGCTGTGAGAATGTTCTTCCATCTCTTAAGTCTTCCTCTGTATCAGTAATTTATTTTATCAACCAACATAAAGAAATTGTAAATAAGTCATTCTATCTTCTATTTCAATTTTCTTGTATTCAGATATTTATTTAATTTCTAAATGAAGGTTATGGGTTTTAGAAGAAAACTGTAAGCGTGTATGTAGTATAATAGATTGGTGGGAATTCATTAAGACTGACGTTTCATACACCGGTCTTAATATAAAAAAACTTGGAGTAAAATGTGCCTAATTTATTAAAAGGCCCACACCTTAATAACTAATAATCCATGTTATTATGATAAATGTGTCGGCCGCTGGTGGTTCTGCTGCTTCAGCTACTCTCTGTCCACTTTTTTTAGAAAAGTGCCGTAAGCGGCAGAAACTACATGATTAGATACAAGGAACATTGTTATTGATGTAAGACATTACTTGGCATCTTGCAGGACTCCTAAGGAACATTTACCATCTTAGGTGCATAAAACAATGATTCCACCTTTGTGAACATCAGAAAGTTCCTGTAACATCCTGAACAGCGCAGCTTAAGATCAAAGCCATTGCTTGGATCAACCATTATCAAGGTTTGTAGCGTAACCCCTAGGATCAAATAGGAAAATCCACAATAAAACCTCTTCTAGATTTTGTGACTGCCAAGAAACACACATTAGTAGAGCATTAATAGCAAATATTTCTCTTGCAGCATAAACATCAATTCCGCAGTATATCTGGCGAGAACTGCGCTCCCTGTGACCGGAGGAGCCGCCATCGTTGATGATAGAAAGGTAAGTTCCTCTAGATATGTCCCCTCTATATTTGGTAAGCAGCCTGAATAATGAATATCTAATAGGATTGTGTGCTTCTCCCCCCAGAACAAGTCAGCAGATACAAACAGACCATCAACATCAATGCCAATAACAACCGAGGGCAGAACCTGCCATCTTACAAGTATTCCAATGGCGAGACTTAAAATTTTCTACATCTGTCACAGAAGAGACATCAGTGTGGTTACCGGTGCATCAATGTTACCCAGAAGACCAGGCCCAGAACAGGAGAACATGTCATCTCTTCCTGTGTCTCTGGAATACAGATTTCCCACCACTTACTGATACTACATTATATACTGTGACATCTTCCATTGTTTTTGCTGGATCTTGTATAACATCATCTTTACCATTATATATTTTGATCCACAAAAACCTTAAATAAATCTTTAACATCAATCCATAAGTGTGACTGGTATTTATTAGTGTGTTCAGTGCCCGGCTACAACTTACCACAGTGTATACAATTCACTTATCCGACCCTTCACAGCGCTATTTGTGTGACATCACGTTTAATCCAGTGGTAGGTGACAGGACATTGTATCATATGTACACAATACAGAGAGTATGGAACGTGCCGCCATATGTACTGGATTAGATCCTGTGTTGGACAAAAAGTGACAGGAGATGTAAAATATTGATATATTTGATAGTTGTTTAAATTTCAGTTCCATAAAATGTAATGTTGGGCTCTCTTTACAAGCGGAGACAATCACATTAAGCAGGGAAGCCGCTAGGGTGACACAATCCCCACAGATCTCAGATTGGACAAACGGGCAGGATGAGAGCTGCCAGTTGAGATTGGCAGTTAGGGCAGAAGTTACAAAGTGACTGATCAACCAAAAATACTTTGTATTGCTAGCCTGAATGGCGTATCGCTAGCTCAGCATTTCATATGAGAACAAAGACCCTCTGCAGCACAAGTTTAAGTTGAGACTGAACCATAGCAAACACATTGTCCCATTCTCACAAGTTAAATCAGAAACCGCCTAGTATAGAGCCTATTTATTAGTGAAACCGTCAAGCTTATGTACTAAATATTATAACCGTGAAGACTGTGCCTCTGTTGGAGTAAAGTTATGTTCAGCATCTTATACCTGTGTCGTCTGAAGTTCTTGCTGTGCAATTTCCTCTGCGGGGCAGTAACCATCCTAAACCCCCTCCCACCTGTTACATTTGTCCATACTAAAGTCCATTACTCCATTGAAGTCGCCAATTAGTAGCAGTGGATAATCTGCAAGGGCTTTTTATCAATAAACTCCTGTACCACACCCAAGACATAAGAATTAAAGGGTGGCGGTAAATAAATTGAGACAATGATACATTGAAGATTTTGTATTGTACAGTCGAAGAGCACAAACTTTCCTTCTTTTTCTTCCCAATATGTATGGCAGGTTAATTTGCAGTTAGGGTATGTTCACATGCAAACTCAAAAACGTCTGAAGATACGGAGCTGTTTTCAAGGGAAAACAGCTCCTGATTTTCAAACGTTTTTTAAGCCACTTGCAATTTTCGCTGCGTTTTTCGCTGCGTTTTTTACGCCCGTATTTGGAGCTGTTTTGAAAAGAGTCTATGTAAATGGCTCCAAAAACGTCCCAAGAAGTGACCTGCGCTTCTTTTTCGCTGCCGTTTTTCAAAAAAACGGCCCGTCGAAACAGAACGCCGTTTTTCCTATTGAAATAAATGGGCAGATGTTTGAAGAAGAGGACTTACTCCTAAAGCGAAGCTGGGATGAGTTAAAGCTCCGTCCAACAAATAAAAGAAGCTGGTGTGCCACCCATGCCGCATTGCGCCATTATTTGTGTAATGTTTGAAAGAGATTGTGCCTCTTTTTTGTAGAGTAGTGTTTACATCCCCTTGTGTATGTTTATACACCACTGGTCAGTAAAGAATTTGCTGTTTGCATTACTTGGGTCTACTGTATTTTATTGCTTGCGACTAACCCTGCGGTCCTTGCCGGTACTTGGCCTTACATAGGGATACATTCTATAGACAAGGTGAATGCTAACACTCAATTGCTATTTAGGCTAGGACTTCACAGAGACTGATTGATTTTAATTGATCTTATTTTTAAATTCTATTACTTATTTAAGGGTTGCATGCAACTCAATGTATAGCTTTGTACTGAGGCTGTTGATTTGTAGCTAAAATCAATTAGTTGCATGCCAATGCGTTTCCATGATGGCCTTATTTTCACATTTCCAGGAAAAATAATAGAGGACCATCACAACACAGAGTTCTGAGTACAGATGCTCCATATCATAAGGCTGACAGGTCCGCCTTAAAATGGGTAAATCACAGGTGACGTCTTTTCTGATTGTAGACTTTCTCTTTCCATTTTATCTCCACCCAGCCAGGACCGCTATGATGACTTCTCCTGACATAACATTACAGAGTTTGCTGCTGAGATATCTTTAGTTCTTCCCTTCTGCAGCCATCTTCAGCTTCTAGAGCAACATAAAGAATTCAGACCACAAAATAGACCCCTTAATTCATGCAGACCCCAGACCAGACCACCAAATAAATTTAGACACCAGCCTAAACCCCTATATAAATTCAGACCCTAGACCAGACCCCAGAACAAACCCAATTAACTGCAGACCCCAGACAAGACTCCAAAATGTAAACCCCAAAACAGAGTAAATAAAATGAATGCAGACCCTAGACCAGACATCTAAATAATGTCAGACCTCAGACCAGACCCCTCAATTAATTGCAGACCACAGACCAGACCGCTAAATTCAGACCCCAAACCAGAGTAAAGTAAATGGATTTAGATACCTGACCAAGACCTCTAAATAAATTCAAATCCCAGAACAGACCCTTAAATTCATGCAGATCCCAGATAAATGAGTTGGTCGATTGCAAGCAGCTTGTAATGAGGGCGAGCCGTATAACCTCCATTTCCAGCTTATAAACTGATTATGTTATTAAATTGGTTGCCTGTTTCTTTATATTAACTGTTTAGGTGCTCACTGTTAATGTATATTTGTGTATCTGTTGTGTTTCACTGCATAGAAGGTTTTGTCTTACAGGTTGGCAGGAGGACAGGCTGCAGTTCCCAGTGGCACTGTCTTATGTGCGGTGCTGTCACTGTACATAGCAATGAGAGGCTGCTGGACAGTGACAGGGGAGGTACAGGGGGTTTGGAAAGAAAGAGCCTGGTGCTGGCTGGGATCAGAGTGTAACGTCACTGATGCGCTGCACCACCATGAAGTCAGGTGAGACGGTGAGAGTCAATAACAAAGCAGAAAATAAGCTAACAAAATGACCTCTTATGGTCTGTAGGCTGATAGAGAAGGCCTATAAGTGTAGGCTGTCACTGAAACATGCGGGCTGAAGAGTACCGTCAGCCTAGAGTGGTTCGCTCTGAGGAGTCTACTGGGGCTGTGAGAATAGTCAGCCTGGCATTGGAACCAGTGGTCAGTAGAGCAGTACTGTGCTCAAACCCAGGAGAGGCTGTAACTAGGTCCTGATTAGGATAAAGAATGTTCCATGTATTAGACGGCCGCTTAGATAGCTGCAGTGATGAATGGTTGCCCTGCAGGCCTGAGATGTGGCCTAGTAGTACACTCCTGAATTGTACTGGACTGGGTGCAGTAGTCACTAGGACGAGTGGTGTGGTAGGAGCCCTTCAGCGTCAGGACCCTAGTAAGAGTGCATAGGAGCAGATATTTAATATAGTAAAAAGTATTAAAACTTATAAAACCAACTGTGTCAGTTGTATCGGGGCAGCCCCCTTCATCAGGAATACTATGTTTCACAGCATTGAAACAATTTAAGGCTATGTTCACACGGAGTATTTTGGGGGAGGAATATCTGCCTCAAAATTCCGTTTGGAACTTTGAGGCAGATATTCCTCTCCCTGCACGCCGATTTTCGCTGCAATTATCGCGCCGTTTTTCGCCCGCGGCCATTGAGCGCCGCGGGCATAAAACAGCGAGATATACGCTTTCTCCTGCCTCCCATTGAAGTCAATGGGAGGTCGGAGGCGGAAGTGCCCGAAGATAGGGCATGTCGCTTCTTTTTCCCGCGAGGCAGTTTTACTGCTCGCGGGAAAAAGACGCCGACGCCTCCCATTGAAATCAATGGGAGGCGTTCTCGGGCCGTTTCTGCCGAGTTTTGCGACGCGGTTTCCGCGTCAAAAAACTCGGCAAAATACCCCGTGTGAACATAGCGTAAATGTCTCTATATTATATAAACAAACCTTTCTACGTTTACTCACGCAATACCGGAAGTGACGTTCCGAACTCTTAGGCCCTGTTCACACAGAGTGTTTTTGCAGGCAGAAAAATTTTGAGGCAGACTTTGACCTGCCTGCGATTTGCGCAGCATTTCCCATTGCGTTTTTCGCCCGTGGCCACTGCGCGCCGCGTGCAAAAAACACTGTGAAAAACACTTTCTCTGCCTCTCATTGATTTCAATGGGAGGTCAGAGGCGGAACAGCGAGCCGCTAAAAGCTGCAGCAGAAAAGAAACGCCTCCGCCTTCCATTGAAATTAATAGAAGACAGTTTCGGCCATTTTTTGGTGCTGATTCCAATGCGGTTTCCGTGTCAAAATCAGCATAAAAAAAACTCAGTGTGATCTGGGCCTAAATCTCTTTATACTTCCTATAATGGACATATCTCTCTATGGCAGATGTTTCGGAAGAGGTTCTTTCTCGCTCTTTTACCCTTTCTATTCCTCTAATACTTCATCCCAATTACATTATTTAATACAGGGAATTTCTTATATTTCTTTTTCCATGCAAAAAGACATATATTAATAAAATAGGATAAAAACAACCAATATGAATCTATGGGGAATAGTAAAGACTCATTTACTTTACTCGTTCTCAAACTCTAATATTATTCCCAAACCCTATTCCTTTCTTTAGTATTTCTTATTTTTTGGATAGGATGGTGCGACTATATGATTTATTATCCTTGGTCTTTTTACGATCATTTGTGGGGCCCTTCTTACTTCATCTTTCAAAAACAGATCACTTAATAGTATTTCCCAATTTCTCTTTAGGATTCTTTTAATTTCTTCAATATTACCACTATATTTAGCAAAATAATGTCAGTCCAAATTTGTCTTTCTCTTTTTTCCATCTATCTAGGCAGTCTTTCTGTTTCGTTTTTGACACCTTTTTCTTTACTCCCTCTATAATATTTTTTTTGCTATTTTACGCAAGCATACATCATAAGCACAAGAAAATAGACAAACGCACAAAAAACAAACCCAATCCCGAAAGACACAACCCAATTCAGGGCGGGAGGGTGGGAACTAACTTTTTTACCTGTTATTCCTCCCGCTGCTACCGGCTCAATGTCGAAAACAGCGGGAGGAACAGATACCGAACCCCAACTCCTCCCCTCTCCATCTCCTCCCTCTCCCTGCCTCCACTAACCCTTTCCCCCCTGATTGGCTAACCTTCCCTCCTATGGCAGTCATGGAGGCTTTCCCTTAAGCCCTCCGTGCTGCCGTCCAGCCTCGTCTTGACTGGCTTAAGTAGGGTCATGTGCTATTTTACCTTTTATTCCCCTATTCCACCCATCCACCAAATAAGGACATGTGACAACCGAGATTGGATGTGAAATGGCCACAGCAGCCGTTTAATAATTTACATTATTTTTGAAATACAATTTAATCCGAAACATTCGGATAACTACTTTAGGAATTCGACCAGAGAATTCCTCCTATAATTCACATGACCCAACATAGGTCAGAAACATAAATAACAATCAACATTTTAACACTAAACAGAGCAGGGGAAGTCCTTGAAGCCATTTTTTACCGATTTTACATTTAAGTTAGCCATCTGCAAACCACCAACAACTATTTACCTCCAGCCGTAAACTAGCTCGGAGGCACAGCTCACCTCTGCAGATGGCTCCAACCATAAGAAGACCACTTCAAAGGGATAACACCCTATGAAGTCTTCAAATGATATACCTTTTTGTGGGACGCATACCCCGATGATACCTCCCCACCATTTTGTACTGACCAACCTCAAGGACTCCCCCCGCCAGCCGCCATGACACCTAGACCTACTCCAAAGAAAAGAGAAACACAAGTTATGCAAGCATACATCATAAGCACAAGAAAATAGACAAACGCACAAAAAACAAACCCAATCCCAAAAGACACAACCCAATTCAGGGCGGAAGGGTGGGAGCTAACTTTTTTACCTGTTATTCCTCCCGCAACTTCCGGCTCAATGCTAAAAACAGCGGGAGGAACAGATACCGAACCCCAACTCCTCCCCTCTCCATCTCCTCCCTCTCCCTGCCTCCACTAACCCTTTCCCCCCTGATTGGCTAACCTTCCCTCCTATGGCAGTCATGGAGGCTTTCCCTTAAGCCCTCCGTGCTGCCGTCCAGCCTCGTCTTGACTGGCCTGAGTAGAGTCATGTGCTATTTTACCTTTTATTCCCCTTTTCCACCCATCCACCAAATAAGGACACGTGACAACCGAGGTTGGATGTGAAATGGCCACAGCAGCCGTTTATTAATCTACATTATTTTTGAAATACAATTTAATCCGAAACATTCGGATAACTACTTAAGGAATTCGACCAGAGAATTCCTCCTATAATTCACATGACCCAACATAGGTCAGAAACATAAATAACAATCAACATTTTAACACTAAACAGAGCAGGGGAAGTCCTTGAAGCCATTTTTTACCGATTTTCCTTTTAAGTTAGCCATCTGCAAACCACCAACAACTATTTACCTCCATTCGTAAACCAGCTCGTAGGCTCCAACCACCAGAAGACCACTTCAAATGGAAAAACACCCTATGAAGTCTTCAAATTATATACCTTTTTGGGGGACGCATACCCCCGATGCGACCCTCCCCACCATTTTGTACTGACAAACCTCAAGGACTCCCCCCACCACAGCGAAACAGGCATTGACCACCTTAAGCCTGTGAGTCCCTCCAAACCACCACCGCCCTCTCAATTCCTTCTGCTAAGGACAGGCTCCACAAATCAATTCCAACCTCGGTCAAATGTACTCCATCACTCCGCCAATATCTTCCAACTCCTGACTCCAAATCCCTGTGTCGAACACAAATGCCCCCGTTCTTGGCAACAAAACGTGACACCGCCCGGTTTACTTTGATGCAGGCTTTATTAACGCTCTCCACTGATCTTGCCAAGCGCCAAAACTTCCTCGGAACTATGTTCGACCAAACTATAACTAAGCGTAGATAAGACGCCCATAAGCGCAACAAATCGTGTTTTATATCCCGCACTAACTCACGAAAAGGGCGCACACCTAGATCGTTCCCCCCCCCCCACATGTAAAGCCAGAACCTCCGGAACCCTATCTAACTGAGAGTATGTTTGAAACTCGGTCAATACCCAGCTCCATAACATACCTCGGAATCCCAGCCAATGTAAAACCGCATCTTGCCGCGGAATGCGAAGCTGACGGCCATCTGGGCGAACGTCCGCCCCCAGTGCCCCCCAGTGCACATAAGAGTGTCCTAAAAGCCAAACTAAGCAGGGGCGATGATCTGAAATGAAAGGACAAGCAAACGCACATGTAAGCCATCAAAGCACAAGTTACAAACTCACAACAAATGAGGGCGCATGTAAGTCCTAAACCTATTGGACTTCCAACGGTCAATGCGACGCACACCCTCGTCATCCAACCCCCAACGCCCAGCTTCAGTAGCAGCGCCGATCCTAAACGTGTGAGACGAGTAATACTCATACCCAACTCCGACCTCAGCCAAGCATTTTTTAAATACAGCACCAAATTGATACCTGGACAAAAACGAGCCATTCTCATGACGGAGCAATGGCGACTCAGGCACCCCACCCCGTGGCTTGAAAGCAACCATACAAGCAACCGGACACATCGCCGACCCCGGGAGGGCAAACAACACTATCCGCTTACCCCGTCCTACTTGATCAGTCTTGGACCGCCACAAAAACAACTCGAGTCTATCCCCATATAGACCCACATCTGCCTGTCGCAATCCCCCAGCCCTCACCGCACTAGGAGAAACCAACTCACCAATTCTGAGTGCTCCAAAAAACGCTAGAGAAAAAGCCAAACGAAGCAACTCTACCTTATAAGGCGAATTACAAACAGCCCCCAGCGATGCGCCCAACGAACCAAGAAGGGTAAAAGACATGGGTCGCCTCTGATCTGCTTCAGCCCTGCCGCGATGCAAACCCTTCAAAGCTTGCCTTACCAAAAAATTCTTGGACACATCCTGAAAACCCCGTAATTGAAATCCAAACGCCAACCCAGCAACGAAACGATTCACCTTAGCCAGAGAAAACCCCGCCTCCCAAGCATCCCCCAACCAGTATAACAATGCCACCAACCTGTCTTGATCCGTGCTGACGTTACCCAACACTCTTACCCACTCCTCCCACTGCTGCCAACAAGCCGAATAAGTACTCCAAGTCGCACTAGCCAACGACTGTTCGATCAACCGTTCCACGGGACCGAAACCAGATCCCATAGATGTCCCGGGCAAGCCAAACCGAACAGCTCCGATCCCGGTGCCAATTGACAAAACTGCGAGCGAGAAAGAGCATCAGCGATACAATTGTAAACCCCCGGTACATGCACCGCAACCATCCACGTGTTTAAGGACAAGCACACCAAGACTAAGTGACGCAACAACTGAACCACAGGCGGAGAAGATACCGATACGTTATTAATCGCTAACACCGCACCCATGTTATCGCGGTGGAAACTAATGTTTTTATCCCTGAGCCTGTCCCCCCAAATGGTCACCGCAACCACGATGGGGAACAGCTCGAGCAGGGCCATATTCCGTGTAAGACCACTGATCACCCAGCTGTCCGGCCAGTCCCCCGCACACCATTGACCTCCTGCATACGCACCAAAACCACCAGACCCCGCCACGTCAGTAAACAGCTCCAACTCGCTCATATCCTGTACCGGCGACATCCACAACAATCTACCATTATATTGCCCGGGAAACGCGTCCCAGACCTGCAGATCCGCCCTGTGTTCCACCCCAATCCTCACGAAATTATGGGATGCCCGGATACCCGCCATCGCTGCCGCCAATCGCCTACTAAAAACTCTACCCATTGGTATAATCCGACAGGCAAAGTTCAACTTCCCCAGCAGAGACTGGAGATCGCGCAAAGTGATCTTCTTCAATCGGCAGGCACGCCTCACCTCTTGACGCAATGACAGTAATTTATCCTCAGGAAGCCTGCACTCGAATTGCACTCGAATTGCATTGCAACCGAATCAATTTCGATCCCTAAAAAACAGATGGTAGGGACAGGGCCCTCAGTTTTACCAGGCGCCAGAGGAATTCCAAAATCCGTCGCAACCTTCTGCAAGGAATACAATAAATAACCGCAAATAGGGGAACCGCTAGGGCCGACGCACAAAAAATCGTCAAGATAATGTATTAACGAATCCACCCCAGCTACGCCCTTCGTCACCCATTCCACAAAGCTACTAAATGCCTCGAAGTATGCGCAAGAAAGGGAGTACCCCATTGGAAGACACCTATCGACATAAAACCCCCCGTTCCAGAAGCAACCCAACAGCCGTTGGCTCGCCGGATGGACCAGCAGCAAGCGAAAAGCCGCCTGAATGTCACTTTTTGCCAACAACGCCCCAGGCCCCGCCTCACGCACTAACACCACCGCTTTGTCAAATGACGTGTAAACAACCGAGCATAAATCGTGATCTATCCCATCATTTACCGACGACCCCTGCGAAAAGACAAATGCTGAATCAAACTGAATTTATGGGGCTCCCGCTTCGGCACAATTCCCAAGGGGGATACCACTAGATTCTCTATCGGCGGCTCGACAAAAGGCCCGACCATGCGACCCAACGAAACTTCCTTCAAAAGTTTTTTCAAAACGACCGCCGAGTGCAAATAAGCTGACTTAAGATTGCGCCGTGTAAGCGGAACCTCATACGGAGGAGGGGGAATAACAAAACCAAACAAAAACTCCTCATAAATTAACGTGGCTGCAACCCTATTCGGATATTCATTTAGATACGGGGCCATCCTTTCCACCCTCACCGGCGACAGCCCCTTGACCAACGGAGGAGGACTGAGTGTCTGACCGCTTTTCTTTTCGCATACATTTTGCAGCCCCATGCGATGAGCCGTTGCACTCCGAACAGACATGCTTAAATTTACAAGTGGCCCCGAACTTACACTGGCCATCATTGAATTGCCAGCAGAACCCGAGTTTTGACCCAGAGCCCTGTCCGGACTGACTAGACTGACCTCCTTGGCCAACGCTCCCGAGAAAGGACTGCTTAACCGGGGCCGTCACCCGCAACCAAAGCGCAATATATTTCTGATCCCACCGAATCGCCGGCCGGACCGCCTTCCGCTGGCGAAACTGCTCATCATACCGCAACCACACCTGACCCCCATACGCCCGATGAGCCTCCCCGATGGCATCGAAATAACAAAACAACGCCGAGCAATTTTCAGATGCCTTTTCCCCAATCACACTCGCCAAAATAGCAAAAGCTTGCGACCAATTCACGAACGTCTGCGGGATAAGCCTATACTGCCGACGCTCCTCTTCCTCCTTCTTACTCTCATCCCGCTTGCCCTTATCCAAGTTGAACTTCGCAAGTGGCAGAAGGGAAAAAATGTCCACGTACTCGTCCTTACAAATCCGTTCCTGAACCTCCTGTTTAAGGTGGGCCCCTAAAGGACCCTCAAAACAGACGTAAACCTCGCCCCGAGCACGATCATCAAGCCGAATTCTATCCCTGTCCTTCTGCGCCTCGGTTTGAACAGACACTGCCACTGCTTCCTTGGATGCCCCCGAAACTTCCCCAACCAGGGACCGTGACTGTACATCACGAGGACCTTCCCAGACCACCGCCGGGGACCCCGCCGGAACTACAGGTGCCGCAGCCCTATCTAAGCGCCCGACTAACTTGCGCAAACAACCCACTAAATCCGATAAGCCATCTCGCCCGGCAACACCACTGCCGACAGCCGATACTTCCGCGCTCGCTGCCCCACACCCAAAACCCGACATGAAAATTGCTGGATACGGCAAAGTAGGAGTTACGCACTCACCAGGCTGCCCAGGCGCTGTATTCCCGCCAGCCGGAAAATTCTGACCGCGCTGCGACTCGTCCAGCTCTCCATCTTCCAGATCCTCTCTGGCTGACGACTGGCACTCGCACCAACATCTCCGACACGGGGACCCTGGCATGCTGACAGAGGGGCCGGCAACCTGCCGCCCGACCGCAGGGACCCAGACTTCCGACCGGACCTGTTGCCTCGTCGTCGTCGCTGATCTTGGTGTCCTCACCGAAGACCTCAAGGAAGCCTGCCCCATGGCCGGCACATCACCATGCGGGGCGGCCGTGGACTGCACCCTGGACACTGCATATAAAGGCGGTGGCGTAACAGGGAGCCCAGCCTGCGACTCCCTGTGAACCGCCGAGCCCCGTCACGGCTGGGGATTCCTGCCAGGACGCAGGCCCTGGGAGGAGGCGGCCGTCCCAGCAGCCTGGCCTGCAGCGTCCTTAGAAGGGCTCCCCCTGTGACGCTGTGCCCGCGGGACCACATCCGGACTCAACCATTCAGGTGGGCGGGACCGCTGGGAGCGGCGGGGTGACCGAGCCTGAGCAACCGCCGCTCCCGATGACGCCCTCTGCTTTATTTCAGCAGGGGCAGCAATAAGCAACTCTCCCCCCACCGCCATGTCATCAGCGCCAGAAAGGGGGGAGGGGAGCGCATCCTCGCTAGCAGCCGACACAGAGCGCCGATCTAGGCGCGAAGACTGGCCCGCCTGATAGATACTGGCCAGCGCTGCCACCGTCTCCTCCAGCCACCCCGGACCGTGGAACTCAGCTGCCGCACGCAGCTGATCAAGCATGCTTACTGGAGAAGCCATACTTGCAGGTAAGCAGGGCAGTGGGAGCTAACTTTTTTACCTGTTATTCCTCCTGCTGCTTCAGGCTCAATGTCGAAAACAGCAGGAGGAACAGATACCGAACCCCAACTCCTGCCATCTCCATCTCCTCCCTCTCCCTGCCTCCACTAACCCTTTCCCCCCTCATTGGCTAACCTTCCCTCCTATGGCAGTCATGGAGGCTTTCCCTTAAGCCCTCCGTGCTGCCGTCCAGCCTCATCTTTACTTTGTGACTATTGCCTGATCAAACCGAGTTGTGATACATTGTTTGCACCATATAAATAACTATATATTTGATGTTGTGTATTTTCTGACCACCACTGCAATCCTTTGTTTTAGATGATTTTAACTGTTTTTATGAGATTATATTATTTTGTCTGTATTTATTGCAATAATAAAGATATTTTGTTATTGACCATGTGTCGTTTTGCTATATGGTTTTGTGGTATACATTTGTAGCTATCTGACAGGTATAATACGCTGCAATACATAAGTATTGTAGGATATTATAACAGCGATCGGACAGTTGGATATTCAAGTCCCTAGTGAGACGGAAAAAAAAAGTAAATAAAAAGTTAAAAAAAATGTTATACAAAAATAAAAAAGTAAGAATTTAAAGTAATAAATTTAAAACTCACCCTTTTTCCATTATCAACAACTTAATTATTAGAAAAAATAATAAACTATACAGAATTGGTATTGCCGCATCCGTAATGGCCTGAACTATATAAATATTATGTCATTTATCCAATGCAGTGAATGCCATAAAAATAAATAATAAAAAAACGATACCAGAATTGCTATGTTTTTGGTCACCTAAGAATAAAATGTGATCAAAAAGTTGCATGTATCCAAAAATGGTACCACCAAAAAAACATATAGCTCGTCTTGCAAAAAACAAGCCCTCATACAGCTCTGTCGACCAAAAATTTTCTTTAAAGTTGTGGTTCTCAGATTGTGGCAACAGAAAAAATACATTCTTTTTACAAAATAAATGTTATTGTGCAAATAGTTGTAAAACATAAAAAAGCAATATAAATTTGGTATCACCAGAATCGTACTGACCCACAGAATAAAGTAAATATGTCAATTATAGTACACGGTGAACGCTGTAAAAAAAAAAAAAAGGATAAAAACAATAGCAGAATTGCTGTTTTTTGTCACAACGCTTCTCAAAAAATAGAATAAAAAATTATCAAGAAGTTGCATGTATCCAAAAATGGTGCCGATAAAAACTACAGATTGTCCCGCAAAAAACAAGCCCCCACACCGCTCTGTCACAAATAAAAAGTTATGGCTCTCAGAATATGGCGACACAAAATGTGCAGAGTGCGATCCAAAAGGGGGATAAGATCGGGTACCATTTATCAGTGCGACACAGGCCACAGAACTGCGGATTATTATTTATTTATCGCATTATTATATCCTCTTATTATGTACTGATGTACTCCGCACAGTTTACATATGCCCCCAGATTATAAACTGAAATACCAGCAAAACCCCAAACAGAAAAATTACCAAGCAAAATCTGTGCTTCATAAGCCAAATGGCGCTCCCTCCATTCTGAACCCTTCAGTGTGCCCAAACAGCAGTTTACATCCACATATATGGCATCGCCATACCCGGGAGAACCCGCTTAACAGTTTATGATGTATTTGTCTTCAGGGGCACAATATGGGTATAACATATCGTGCACTTAAATGGCATAGCAGCGGAAAATCCACTGCACATTTTTCTAGTAAAAATAGTAGTATTGGTTCATACGCACTGCACCCTTTAATAAATGCCTTGAGGGGTATATTTTAAAAAATGGGGTCACTTCTTGGAAGTTTTTGTTTTACTATTTGACCTCAGAGCCCTGTAATTGGGGACAAATGCTATGGAAAAATCACTAAAATAGACCTCAAATGCGCATGGTGCTCTTTCACTCCTTTAATCTAACACCAATCCAGCAAAATCTGCGCTCCTACAGACAAATGACGCTCCTTCTCTTCAGAGCCCTGCCGTGTGCCCAAACAGCTGTTTAGGGCCACATATGGGATATTGCTGTACTCAGGAGAAATTGAGTAAAAAATTGTGTGGTGTTTTTTTCTCCAATTACCCCTTGTAAAAATAAAACATTTAGGGTATGTTCACACGGCCAAATTTCAGACGTATACGAGGCGTATTATGCCTCGTTTTACGTCTGAAAATATGGCTACAATACGTCGGCAAACATCTGCCCATTCATTTGAATGGGTTTGCCGACGTACTGTGCAGACGACCTGTTATTTACGAGTCGTCGTTTGATAGCTGTCAAACGACGACCCGTAAATTTACTGCCTCGGCAAAGAAGTGCAGGGCACTTCTTTGCCACGTAATTTGAGCCGTTCTTCATTGAAATCAATGAAGCACGGCTCAAGGTTTACGAGCGTCTCAGACGCCTCGTAAATTACGAGGAGGAGCTTTTACGTGTGAAACGAGGCAGCTGTTAACAGTCTGTCTTTTCACACGTAACTGCCTCTCAGCGTGTGAACATACCCTAAGAGCTAAAACAGCATTGTTTTGGGAAAAATGTAATTTGTCATTTTCACTGCCTAATTCTAATAAAATCTATGAAACAGCTGTGGGGTCAAACTATTCACTACCCCCCTAAGTGAATGCCTTGAGGGTTTTATTTTCCAAAATGGAGTCACTTCTCAAGAGGTTTTTACGGTACTGGTACCTAAGGAACTCTGCAAATACGACTTGCCACCTTTAAACAAAACCAGCAAAATCTGCATGCCAAACGGTGCTCCTGCCATTCTGAGCCCTACCGTGTGTCCAAACAGCAGTTTATGACAACATATGGGGTATTATCGTACTTGAGAGAACTTGATTTACAAATGTTGGTGTTCTTTTTCTCTTTTTTTCTCTTTTCTCTTTCTGAAACTACTTTTTGTGTGAAAAATGTTTAGATTTTAATTTCTATGACCTAATTTCAATAAATTCAGCAGAACACCTGTAGTGTTAAAATGCTCACTATACCCATAGATTAATTCCTTGGGAGTGTAGTCCCGAAATGGCGTCTTTTTGGGGATGTTTCCTATGTTTTGGCACCACAAGACCTCTTCAAACATGACAGGGTGCCTAAAATATATTGTAATAAAAAGGAGGCCCCAAAAACCTAGTAGGTGTTCCTGAGGCCTGTGCTTCAGTCCACCAGGGCCACATGTGGGACATTTTTAAAAGCTGCAGAATCTGAACAATAAATATTGAGCTGAGTTTCACTGCTAAAACCTTCTGTGTTACAGAAATAAAATGGATTATAATGGAATTTCTTAAAAAAATAAAAAATAAATATATATATATATATTTGTAAATTTCACCTCCAAAATGTTAACTAGTAACTATTTTGTGTTGTATTACTATCTGTCTTACAAGCAGATACACTCAAATTTAGAAAAATCTAAAATTTTCAAAAATGTCTCTAAATTTAGGTGTTTTTCACAAATAAACACTAAAGGTATTGACCAAATTTTACTACTAACATAAAGTACAATGTGTCACGAGAAAAAATTCTCAGAATCGCTTGGATAAAAGAATAGCATTCCAAAGTTATTACCAGCTAAAGTGACACAGGTCAGATTTGAAAAATGGTGTCTGAGCCTTAAGGCCCAAACTAGGCTGCATCATTAAGGGGTTAAAGTGGTTTTACATCTTATAAAGTGGGGGGAATACAATTAGGATTTGTCATCACTCTCTGATCGTGGAGTTCTGACTGCCATGACTACTTGATGTTTAGTAAAGCCAATCCCTGTCTTTACAGTTTACCAAATGTGCCATCAATGGTCTTAGAAATGACCCAGATGAAGAGACTATGAAGGAATTCTTCGGTTCTCTTGACTATAAATGCAGCAGAGATTGTGGTATCCATAAAAATATAATGCAGCCATTTTTAATGAATACATATGGATGTTGGCCTTCTACCCTCTCTGGGAGGCTTATGATATGTATAATTTACGCTGCATTCGTTCACATCAGATATGACCATCTTGTCTCAGGATGTCTAGATCGATTCTTAGCACCTCTATTACCTTTCCAGGACATGGTACATGAAGTAATGGCTGCCCACAGCTGTTCTGATGCCTATTACAAGCTGGTAGGGGAATTGTGAAGCAGTATGTATTCAGGATTGTAAGGAGTAAGAGGGCTGAGCACAGGAGATGCAGCATGTAGCGTGTTCTTACTGGTGCAGAGTCACATCCTCTAATGGGGGTCTTTAGGGTTTATTAAAATTCAAAACTAAAATTATATATTTTAAGATAATATAAATGATTTCCCCCATGTCACACAGACAGAAATGATCATTTATCCCCTATAAAGAATTCATCAGAGAACGTTCCCATTAAAAACTTCAATTTTATTATTTTCAATAAAAAAATACTCTATACAGTAAAGCAATTGATGAAAACACCCGGAAAAATTACAGATCACACTAAACTTTTCTAGAGGTACAAATCATACAATATCATCAAATTCATATTCCCAATGGTAAAGCCATACTGATATATGTAAATTATGGGTGTGGTCATAAAAGCAGCTCAAACCGGTTATAGCTATTGTGATGTCACAGAGCTTGGGTATACACAATGATGTTGGTCACAGAGCTGTCACTATCAGTTGGATGTGACCGGTAAGTTGTCTATCAATGCTACATCTGTACTTCACATTAATTAATTTGTTTTATTAGGAACATTGAATTATTCCATCTCAAGAAGATATTGTGTGATAGTGGTAGTAATATGGTATTAGTATTAGTGTGCAATTAAATTGCTCAAGTATCTTAGATTTGCAGGGTAAGTGGCCAAAATTTGAGCTCCCTTATTATCATTATGTCTACCACTTGTAAAAGAGAAATTTCCATATGCTCATATTAGAGGACTGTATATTAGGGGACTATAATTCCTTATATTATTTAGGTTCACCAGAAATAATTACAATTTAATTCAATTCTGAATTTTGATCAATTGATATAAAAATTATTAGTGGGGAATTGATACTGGTCTGGGGCTACTTATCATGGTTTGGGCTAGGCCCTTTATTTCCAGTGAATGGTAATGTAAAGACTACTTAGACCATTGCATGCTTCCGACTTTGTGGGACTAGTTTGGTAAAGACCCTTCCCTGTTTCTGTATGACGTTGCCCCTTTGCACAAAGCAAGGTCCATAAAGACATGGAGTGATAAGTTTGGTGTGGAGGAACTTGACACTCTGCACAGAGCCCTGACCCCAACATCAGAGCCTGAACTCACAAATGCTCTTTTAATTAAATGGGCAAAAATTCCAACAAACACGCTACAAAATCTTGTGGAAAGCCTTGTCAGAAGAAGTTATAGCCACAAAAGGGTGCCCAACTTCATATTAACATCCATGGCTTTGTAATGGGAAGTACCACAAGCTTATAATGGTGTAAAGGGTCAGCTGTCCACATCTTTTGGCCACATAGTGTATTTTGGGCTTATGTATTGTGATGTCACTACTATTAAAAATAATGATAAATCCATATTGAAATATGCAATTAAGGGTGAGGTCATAAAAGCAGCTCACCCCGGGTATAGCTATTGTGATGTCACCGAGCGTGGGTGTATACTATGGTGCTGGCCACAGAGCTGTCACTCATCAGTTGGATGTGACCGGTATGTACTCTATCAGCGCTACGTCTCTAGATGAGTCTCACCTATCAGTTTCTTTATGAATATTTTATTCTTAGGTACAATTCTGCTGTGTCTGCCATTTAAAGTTTAGTTTATATTTGGAATAGTTATACTAATATACTAAGAAGTTGCTAAGTGGCAATATGGCGGCCTGTGACTTCTGCTCCAGAGACAGAATGCAGCTTGCAGACAAAAATTGCCATCTGTATTCTGCTGGTAAATTGATAAAGCAACCTCAAAGAAAGGGAATGTGAATGTCCTGCAGCCCTGAGAACTTATTATTGGAACCCTTCAGTTTATAACAGGAGTAATTCACGTAATAAATATTTACTAGGGAATTACTAATTATGCATTTGAGGTTTTCTATTTGTGTAAAATACACAATTATTATTATTAATAATAATAATAATAATAATTACTAATATAAAAATGTTAGGGAAGTGATTTCTTAAGAACAGCCCTGACCCCGTAATCCTGTATCCTCAAAAGCAATTGTCATTTTTCATTAATATATATATATATATATATATATATATATATATATATAACATGTAATAATGTCTATAACAAACTACAAAGGTTCTAAATTATAGTTAGTATCTCATATAAAAATTACATAAACCCCGGAAATGTCATACCGTATGGTCAATTCAACAACCAATACATTGTTCCAAAATCCAAACCCCAAGCAATGTCATTCACAGGGGGTCCAAACCCCAAGACCCCAAGCAATGTGATCTTCAAACACTTCTGATTGTCCAGTTCCTGTACTTGGAATACCCCTTTTATAACTAATTTCTCCAGCTAGTTTTCTTTAAGTTTTCCCTAACTATTTCTTTTTCTGGTCATTCTAGATCTTGCTGTTGGATTGACACTGTTGGATTACTGTGTTGCTTTTACGGTCAGCGATTTGTCCTATTTTCAGAGAACTAGAGGCGATTAGTTAAATTCAATCTTTACTGTCGCCTGGTTTTCTACCACGGACATTGGTGCAGTTTTGCACCCGGGTTATTAACCAACCATGCCCTTTTGGAAAAAATCAAAAAAATATCATGTCTCTCAGATTCCTGATAAAGGAAATCTGATGAAAGAGATACCAACTATGGAGGAGCCTAACATCTCGCTCCAGAAGTTTTCCAACATCAAAGATATGCCAGCCGAAAAATGCAGCGATCCAAGTCACAGCAAACCTTGTGACATTGGCTCAAAGAACGCCAAGAAGAGCGCAATCAGGAGCTTGGGCAGCAGCGCTGTGATTGGCGCTAAAGAACTGGATTGCTGTTTCCCAAATAGACGGCTGAGATTATACGTTGCCACCTGGAATATGGAGGGAAAGGTGAGAAGTAATATACAATATCTATTGTGAACCATGAGTGTATATGATCTAAGGCTATGTTCACACAGAGTATTTTGCCAAGTTTTTTGACGTGGAAACCGCGTCGCAAAACTCGGCAAAAACGGCCCGAAAATGCCTCCCATTGATTTCAATGGGAGGCGTCGGCGTCTTTTTCCCGCGAGCAGTAAAACTGCCTCGCGGTAAAAAGAAGCGACATGCCCTATCTTCGGGCGCCTCCGCCCCTGACCTCCCATTGACTTCAATAGGAGGCAGAGATAGCGTATTTCGCTGTGTTTTATGCCCGCGGCGCTCAATGGCCGCGGGCGAAAAACGCCGTGAAAAAAATCGGCGTGCAGGGAGAGGAAAATCTGCCTAAAACTTCCAAACGGAATTTTGAGGCAGATATTCCTCCTGCAAAATACTCCGTGTGAACATAGCCTAAAGTTGGATAAATTTGGAGTTGGATATGAGATAGATATATTATATACTACCCTAGGCCCAAATTTTCTAAACATTTGGGCCAATCAATGTTGCTGCACACACTACAAACTGTCAAACTAATAATCTATGTCTTTTGAATGGTAATGCCTCTGATCCTAAGACTGCAGCACTGGCCATAGTCTATAAAGACTAAAATCCAATTCGATCAGATATAATTTTTTGTAGGTGATATAGAAGATGTCAGTTTGGTTGGTGCTCTGTGTATACATTATTAATATCTTCATATTTTGAGCAGGAGTTCCCACAAAATCTAGAGGATCTGCTGTTGCCATCAGATGACACCAAAGACATTTACGTAATTGGCGTTCAGGAAGGATGTCCAAACAGGTAAGTCTTCTTAGGTTGTCTTACAACAGTCTTTGTCTGCAGATGGACTACAGGTCGGCTGATTGAAATTCTCTCTTGACCTACTACTTATTGTAGGATCACTCCTAAATTTTCCTATTTAACCCCAGAGGTTATAATATTGATTATTTAATAAATGAGTTCAATATTTTAATCTGGAGTAATTTATTAATATGTAAACTTGAAATTGTGTCTTCTTGTAGACGGGAATGGGAGATAAAATTACAAGAGACTCTTGGTCCACACTACGTGCTATACCATTCATCCGGGCTCGGAGTCCTGTATCTCACCATCTTTATTCGACGGGAACTGATCTGGTTCTGCTCAGGTAAGATTCACTTTCTTACATTTACATAATAAGTCCTAATTGAAGTCATTAGTTTGAACTTATTATTTAGTCATTAGAACTAGATGTCTGCAATCTCGACTCTCAGATTCTTCACTGTGGAGTATTGGAGATCTGATAGTTTACTCCACAGTTACAAAGTGTGAAATTATGTTGTAGTAATATTTCCAGCGTTTAATAGGAAACTATCTCTGTTTCATTGTTGCATGTTGTACTATTAACCACTAACCCTTCTTCTTGTGTTTCATTTCTTATACAGAGGTAGAGCACACCCATGTAACAACCAGGCTATTCCACCATGTCAAAACTAAAGGAGCCTTGGGTGTTGCCTTCACCGTCTTTGGGACATCATTCTTGTTTATTAATTCCCATATGAGATGTAAGTATGTCTGTTTTTAATATATGACTATGTACAGTGTTATTGTGTATAAAAGTGCTGCTGTTTAATAATAATAAGCTGGAATATATGAGATGACATGAAAAGATTTGTACTATTGATATTTTGGTGTAAAATTAAAAGTTCTTCCTCATTTGGTCAAACTTCTTCTAATCCATCAAACTTATTCTATATAATGAGAGAATAATAGTGGAAGGATAAACTGCCTAATGTCCTTTACAGACTGGTATAGAAATACATTATCCTCTGTCATGAAAATGATTGTGTCTTAGATTTACAGTAACAGAAATATCAGTGTGTCTGGTGTACAGAGTGCGGACCCAGATCATGGAACTCCAACAGTCACATCTTCTAAAATGTCAATAGAAATCCTATTAAAATAAATACTATTTGTAGAAAATTAATTGTTGAGGGAACATTCAGACTACACACCCCAAGAAGTAGATATGATACCTACATAATATAAGATAAAGAAACCTATTGTCAAAGAAAACTTAAATATGGTGGTTGTACTAAATTCCAGGAGGTCACATTTACTGATATGTATATTTTTGTTGGCAGTTGGGGCAGTCTACAAGAGGATCCAGGACTATAAAACTATCACTGAGGGTCTCCGTCTGCCTCAAATTATTCCGGAAAGAATCAACTCCAATGCCTGTGAGTATTACTTATGTGGTTGAACCTATCGATTCCTTTATCTCTCTATTTATCTCCATTGAGTCTAATGCAGTCACGTGGTCTAATTGTGTCCTGTGTTTATCTCATTCTACAGTGGACGTCACCAGCCGCTTTGATCGAGTTTTTTGGTTTGGGGACCTTAATTTTCAACTGAAAGAGGACAGAAAAAACGTGGAATCTCTTCTGAAGAACATTAAAGGAAGAGATATGTCCAGTCTCCTCAAACACGACCATCTGAATGACGCCAAGAACAACGGTACATTTACTAGTAGACAGATCTCTATCACTCCTCAGCCTGTATTATTACCACATACACCTCAATAGATCAATACAAATCACTGTCATGATGGTTGATATGTTCCCCACATTCTTATATAGTCCTACATCTCTTGCGCATGTTTTTAATACTGACATGTTTTTTTTGTCTTTTAACTTAAGGGTCCATATTTGTAGGGTTTAAGGAGCACACCATTGAATTCCTTCCTACATATAAGTTCGACATTGGCACAGACACCTACGATACATCAGAAAAGCAGAGAGTCCCATCATATACGGTAAGATATCTTATTTCCAGGTCTACAGAGCTAAAGAAAGACTACATTTCATGGATAGATTTTCATATAATAAATCCCCTCGCCCAAGGTAATGAATTGTTATTATAGATGGAGGAATAATTCTTACGAACAAAGTGTCCAGGCAATTTAATTGTAGTGTGTTTGTCATCGTCTCCCAGTGTAATATGTCTTTGCCTAGCATGGCTCAAAGATACTTATTTCATTAAATCTGTGTGACCAAGTCAAACCTTAAATGCAACAAAGTCTCAAAATTTATATTACTTAAATAAAATATGTTCAGTCTATGATGCTATGAGTTTTATAAATAAATGATAATATGATTGCACTGATGATATTTGTTATTTTTATGACCTCTACAGGACAGGGTGTTGTTTAAAAGCCAATATGAGGGAGATGTGCGAGTCCTGAAATACGACTCTTGCCCTGTTTTGAAGACCTCAGACCACCGACCCGTTTTTGGCATCTTTGAAGTAAAGCTCAGACCTGGTTCAGATAAGTAAGTCATGATTTCCTCCATGTTGTTGGTATGATCCTTTCAGTAGCCGCCATTACTACTTGAGCCTTATAGCCAGAGCTCACACTTTGGGGCAGGCCGCTGTATACCTAGGTGACAGTACTGGAGGATTATAGGATGTGAAACTAAGCAATAATTGTGTGGTTACCTGCTAACATTATCATATGTCTTACATCAATGTATTTCTCATTCCAGCATCCCATTGGCTGGTGGACGCTTTGACCGCAAGATCTATTTGAAGGGCATTTGGAGGAAAGGACAAAAAAAGTAGCTGCGTCTGTTCATGTCCTTACAGCACATAAGGTGAGAGCATTGTACTTGTCTATTATGTTTGCTGTGAGAATGTTCTTCCATCTCTTAAGTCTTCCTCTGTATCAGTAATTTATTTTATCAACCAACATAAAGAAATTGTAAATAAGTCATTCTATCTTCTAGTTCAATTTTCTTGTATTCAGATATTTATTTAATTTCTAAATGAAGGTTATGGGTTTTAGAAGAAAACTGTAAGCATGTATGTAGTATAAATAGATTGGTGGGAATTCATTAAGACTGACGTTTCATACACCGGTCTTAATATAAAAAAACTTGGAGTAAAATGTGCCTAATTTATTAAAAGGCCCACACCTTAATAACTAATAATCCATGTTATTATGATAAATGTTTCGGCCGCTGGTGGCTCTGCTCCTTCAGCTACTCTCTGTCCACTGTTTAGAAAAGTGCCGTAAGCGGCAGAAATTACATGATAGATACAAGGAACATTGTTATTGATGTAAGACATTACTTGGCATCTTGCAGGACTCCTAAGGAACATTTACCATCTCAGGTGCATAAAACAATGATTCTACCTTTGTGAACATCAGGAAGTTCCTGTAACATCCTGAACAGCGCAGCTTTAGATCAAAGCCATTGCTTGGATCAACCATCTTCAAGGTTTGTAGTGTAACTGCCAGGATCAAATAGGAAAATCCGCAATAAAACATCTATATTTTGTGCCTGCTAAGAAACACACATTAGTAGAGCATTAATAGCAAATATTTCTCTTGCAGCATAAACATAAATTCCGCAGTATATCTGGCGAGAACTGCGCTCCCTGTGACCGGAGGAGCCGCCATCGTTGCTGATAGAAAGGTAAGTTCCTCTAGATATGTCCCCTCTATATTTGGTAAGCAGTCTGAATAATGAATATCTAATAGGATTGTGTGCTTCTCCCCCCAGAACAAGTCAGCAGATACAAACAGACCATCAACATCAATGCCAATAACAACCGAGGGCAGAACCCGCCATCTTACAAGTATTCCAATGGCGAGACTTAAAATTTTCTACATCTGTCACAGAAGAGACATCAGTGTGGTTACCGGGGCATCAATGTCACCCACAAGACCAGACCCAGAACAGCAGAACATGTCATCTCTTCCTGTGTCTCTGGAATACAGATTTCCCACCCCTTACTGATACTACATTATATACTGTGACATCTTCCATTGTTTTTGCAGGATCTTGTATAACATCATCTTTACCATTATATATTTTGATCCACAAAAACCTTAAATAAATCTTTAACATCAATCCATAAGTGTGACTGGTATTTATTAGTGTGTTCAGTGCCCGGCTACAACTTACCACAGTGTATAGAATTCACTTATCCGACCCTTCACAGCGCTATTTGTGTGACATCGCGTTTAATCCAGTGGTAGGTGACAGGACATTGTATCATATGTACACAATACAGAGAGTATGGAACGTGCCGCCATATGTACTGGATTAGATCCTGTGTTGGACAAAAAGTGACAGGAGGGCATTCACTCACTGCAGCCAGCAGAGACACGTGTGAGCGCCCCCCTGCGAACGTCGATTTCAGTTATATCTCTTAGCCTTTGACAAAATGAAGGCAAAAAAGAAGAGAAATAATTTAGAGAAAGGAGAGAAGGAGGAGAGAAAAGAAGGAGAACAAAAAGAGAAGAATGGTGGAGATGATGGCCAGAAGAAGCCAAGTAAAGCTAAGAAACCAAGAATCATCCGGTTCTTAGCTCGCCTGCAAAAAACCTGTGCGAGAATTGCTGGACATAAGGGGAGGAGGACTTCCATCCAAAAAAAGACAAGTTCAGAACTCCCAGGACCCAGCGGCATTAACATGGTGGACAGCAAAGTCAACGTGTCATCTAAAGAAAAGCAGGATGACATGGAGGAAAATAAAAGCATCAAGACTGCTGACAAGGAGACAGAACTGGAGACAGAGAATTTTGGGGGACAGCATATTCTCGAAGAATACCAACAAACTGATCCACAGCTTGGAAGACCTGTATATCCAGTACTATGGTGGGCACGATGACATGGAGGAAAATCAAAGCATCAATACCGATGACAAGGAGACAGAAACTGGTGACAGACAGTTTTGGAGAACAACATATACTAGAAGAACACCAACAAATTCATGACCTGATCCACAGCTTGGAAGACCTGTACATCCAGTACTATGGTGGACATGATGACATCGAGAAAAATCAAAGCATCAAGACCGATGACAAGGAGACGGAACTGGTGACAAACTGTTTTGGGGAACAGGAAATACTAAAAGAATACCAACAAATTCATGACCTGATCCACAGCATGGAAGACCTGTACAGCCAGTACTATGGTGGACAGAATGGAGAAAAAACAAATGAAGGAGAAGAGAATCTGGAGAGTAAAGTAGGAGATGATGGAGAAATAAAGATCAGAGAAGATGGAGAGGAGGGAATGGAGAAGGTAGAGAAAGCCAAGAGAAGCGGAAAGATCAAATTATTTGCCCGCTTAAAGAAATCATGGGCAAGGATTGCTGCATTAAAATGGAGAAGGACAAGTTCCATCAAAGAAAAAAGAAGTTCCTGTGGGATCCCAGGGCCCAGTCACATCAATAATAAAGCCAATGTATCATCTAGATCTGAGAAAAAGAGAGATGATAAGGGGAAAAATGACAGCTTGAAGATCAATGAAAAGAGAGAAGATTGTAGATCTGAGAAGTCAAGCAGTAACAGCAGCTCTCTAGAACTGGAGACACCAGAGGAGCTCAGAAGGTCTACCAAAACATCTCAAAGCAGCATTTGCCATGGCAGGAAATCCACCAAAAGTGACATCTGTGTAAAGGAACCTGACCAGTCTGGCGAGGAAGCATCTGCTACAGTACCCCTATCATTGAAATGCTTTAATTTCCACGGTACACTGGGAGAAGGAGGCTTTGGTAAAGTTTACTTGGCAAGAGATATCATCCGCAAAGAATTAATTGCCCTTAAAGTGTCAGATAAACAGGACTTCACTGAGCTTGGGTACAGTTTCGTAGAGCGCCATGTCTTAAGACTATCCCATGAAAGTCCTTACTTGATTCATGGCCTGGCTGCCTTCCACACCGACAACTTTATCTATTACGTGATGGAATTGGCCACTAGAGAGGACTTGCATGCTTTCATACTAAAGATGTAATGATAGGGGTAGGGAAACGGACAAGTGAGCCCTAATCTACCCACCACTCTGTCCCTGCCTACTTGCAATGACCCGCCCTAGGCGACGGGGTACAACTGGGCGGCGGTCCCTGCGCTCAGTAAGTGCACGAGACAAAACATACAAGGGAATATAAAGCAAAGGGAAAGGGGCAGTTGCCCACGGCAACACCGTGAGCAACAGAGTGGTGAACGAGCCAAGTCAAACCAGGAGAGCACGAGGTACCAAACGCAGAGCAGAAGAGTAGTCAGAAAGCCAGGGTTAGAATGGAGCAGGATCAAATTGTTAGGAGCTGTAGCTGGGCCAGGAAACCACACGGAAAGAATCACAAGCAAGGAGGAAAAGGAAAGGCAGGTATAAATAGACAGAGGGCGGGAGCTAGCTGAGTCTGGCCAGGCTGCGATAGGCTCTCCCACTCCTAAGCCTGCCAGCCTGAGTGGTGGAAGCTGGAGTCAGTCTCAGAGAGATAGACTCAGGTGAAGACTGATTACCTAAAGAAGTTAACCCTGAAGCTGTGCCTGGCAGATCCTTTACAGTACCCCCCCCTTTTATGAGGGGCCACCGGACCCTTTCTAAGCGGACCTGGTTTACTGGGGAAACGAAGGTGGAACTTCCTGACCAATACCCCAGCGTGAACATCCCGAGCGGGTACCCAAGTCCTCTCCTCAGGCCCGTATCCTCTCCAATGGACCAGGTACTGGAGGGAGCCTTGGACCATCTTGCTGTCCACAATCTTGGCCACCCGAATTCCACCCCCTCAGGGGTGAGAACGGGAACAGGAGGTTTCCTCGAGGGAGCCAAGGACGGGGAGCAGCTTTTAAGGAGGGAGGCATGAAACACGTCCTGTATACGAAAAGATGGGGGTAACCCCAGCCGGAAGGAGACAGGATTGAGGACTTCAATGACCTTATACGGCCCAATAAACCGGGGAGCAAACTTCTTGGACGGGACCTTAAGACGCAAGTTCCTAGATGATAACCACACCAGATCCCCGACCATAAACAAAGGGTTAGCAGAACGTTTTCTATCAGCCTGAGTTTTTTGTACGCTCTGGGACGCCTCTAGGTTCTTCTGAACCTGGGCCCAGACTGTGCACAGTTCCCGATGAACGACCTCTACCTCGGGATTGTTGGAACTACCAGGTGAAACGGAGGAGAACCGTGGATTAAACCCAAAATTACAGAAAAAGGGGGAGACCCCTGACAAGTTACTGACCCGGTTATTAAGGGAAAATTCAGCGAGGGGAATGAATGAGACCCAATCATATTGACAGTCAGAGATAAAACACCTTAAATATTGTTCTAGAGATTGATTAGTCCTCTCAGTTTGGCCATTGGTTTCAGGATGGAAAGCAGGGGAGAAGGACAGATCAATCTCCAACTTCTTACAGAAGGCTCTCCAAAACAAAGAAACAAATTGTACCCCTCTGTCCGAAACAACATTGACAGGGACCCCATGGAGACGCAGGATGTGTTTGACAAACAAGGTAGCTAACGTCTTGGCGTTGGGTAGTTTCTTGAGGGGCACAAAGTGGCACATCTTACTGAAGCGGTCTACTACCACCCACACCACCGACTTGACTTGGGATGGAGGCAAATCGGTGATAAAATCCATGGAGATATGTATCCAAGGTCTCTGGGGAATGGGCAACAAACGTAGTAAGCCCGCTGGTCGGGACCCGGGAGTCTTGGACCTAGCACAAACCTCACAAGCGGCGACGTAGGCCTTAACGTCTTTAGGCAAGCCAGGCCACCAATAGTTTCTGGCAATGCCTGGATGACCAGATAGTGCGGAGTCATGATTTTCCCTAAGTACCCTTAGCCGGTGTTGCAGGGGAACAAACAGCTTGGTTCCCGGGGGCTGAACCTTGATCAGCTGCAATTTCAGAGACTCAATCAGAATCAATAGAACAAAATGATTATACCGGGAGGCAAAATACAAGCAGGATCTTCCTCCGAAGGAGGGCTGGCCATGAAGCTACGCGACAGTGCATCGGCCTTAATATTTTTAGACCCAGCCCTATAGGTAACCAAAAAGTTGAATCTGGTAAAAAATAGCGCCCATCGAGCTCGTCTCGGGTTTAGCCTCCGGGCAGATTCTAGGAAAACCAGATTCTTGTGGTCGGTAAGGACCGTTACCTGGTGCCTAGCCCCCTCCAGGAAGTGGCGCCACTCTTCAAATGCCCATTTAATGGCTAAGAGTTTGCGGTTGCCAATATCATAGTTACTCTCAGTGGGCGAAAACTTCCTGGAGAAGTAGGCACAGGGGCGGAGATGGGTGAGGGACCTGGTACCCTGGGACAAGACAGCCCCCACTCCCACCTCGGATGCGTCAACTTCCACGATAAATGGCTCCATTTGGTTGGGCTGAACCAGCACCGGGGCCGAGATAAAGCACTTCCTAAGGACCTCAAAAGCCTGGACAGCCTCTGGAGACCAGTGGAGGAGATCAGCACCTTTGCGAGTGAGGTCCGTAAGAGGCTTTGCCATGAACGAGAAGTTAGCAATGAATCTCCTGTAATAATTAGCGAACCCCAAAAAACACTGTAACACCTTCAGGGAGGCAGGTTGGACCCATTCTGCCACAGCCTGAACCTTGGCGGGGTCCATGCGCAATTCATGAGGAGTGAGGATTTGACCCAAAAATGGTATCTCCTGTACCCCAAACACACATTTTTCGGTTTTTGCAAACAGTTTGTTTTCCTGAAGGACCTGGAGCACCTTCCTGACATGCTCAATGTGGGAGGGCCAGTCATTGGAAAACACCAGTATGTCATCAAGGTACACTACAAGAAATATCCCCAGGTAATCTCTCAAAATCTCATTTATGAAATTCTGGAAGACCGCCGGCGCATTACACAACCCAAAGGGCATGACGAGGTATTCGAAATGACCTTCGGGCGTGTTAAATGCAGTTTTCCACTCATATCCCTCTTTGATGCGGATAAGGTTATACGCCCCCCGTAGATCAAACTTAGAGAACCATTGTGCCCCCTGAACCCGATTAAAGAGATCAGGAATCAAAAGAAGGGGATACTGGTTCCTTACAGTGACCTTATTCAGGTTACGGTATTCAATGCATGGCCTAAGACCACCATCCTTCTTCCCTACGAAGAAGAAGCCAGCACCTACCGGAGAAGTAGAGGGGCGAATGTAACCCTTGGCCAGGCATTCCTGGATATACTCTCTCATGGCTTCACGTTCGGGACAAGAAAGATTAAATATCCTACCCTTAGGAAGCTTAGCTCCTGGTACCAATTCGATAGCGCAATCGTATTCTCTATGAGGAGGTAACACTTCGGAGGCCTCCTTAGAGAAAACATCAGCGAAGTCCCGAACAAACTCAGGTAGAGTGTTCACCTCCTCAGGGGGAGAAATAGAATTAACAGAAAAACATGACGTCAAACATTCATTACCCCATTTGGTAAGCTCCCCAGTATTCCAGTCAAACGTGGGATTATGCAACTGCAACCAGGGAAGGCCTAAAACCAAATCGGACGATAATCCCTGCATCAACAGTACAGAGCACTGCTCCAAATGCATGGAGCCAACAAGGAGTTCAAAAACAGGGGTATGCTGTGTAAAATAACCATTAGCAAGAGGAGTGGAGTCGATACCCACTACCGGGACAGGTTTAGTCAAATCAATCAAAGGCATAGCAAGAGACAAAGCAAATTCCACAGACATGATATTAGCAGAGGACCCTGAATCCATGAAGGCGCTGCCGGTAGCAGACCTACCACCAAAAGAGACCTGAAAGGGAAGCAAGATCTTATTACGTTTCATATTTACGGGAAATACCTGTGCGCCCAAGTGACCTCCCCGATGATCACTTAGGCGCGGAAGTTCTCCGGCTGCATTCTTACGCTTAGGACAGTTGTTCACTTGATGCTTGTCATCCCCACAGTAGAAGCAGAGACCATTCTTCCTGCGGAAATCTCTACGTTGTTGGGGGGACACGAAGGCACCGAGTTGCATAGGTACCTCTGAGTCTTCCGGGGAAGAACGAAGCAACGGAACCTCGGGAGGCATCATGGGGGAGTCGGAGGAGAAAACACATAAACGTTCGCGTTTTCGTTCCCTGAGACGTCGGTGAAGTCGTACCGCTAAAGCCATAACCTGGTCTAGGGAGTCAGAAGAGGGATAGCTAACTAGCAGGTCTTTCAGGGCATTCGACAGACCCAACCTAAACTGGCACCTTAAGGCAGGGTCATTCCACCGAGAAGCTACGCACCACTTCCTAAAGTCAGAACAATACTCCTCAACAGGTCTCTTACCCTGACGTAAGGTCACCAGCTGACTCTCGGCAAAGGCAGTCTTGTCAGTCTCGTCATAAATGAGTCCGAGAGCAGAAAAGAAAAGATCAACGGAGGAAAGTTCAGGGGCGTCAGGAGCCAAGGAGAAGGCCCATTCTTGGGGCCCGTCCTGGAGCCGGGACATAATTATACCCACTCGCTGGCTCTCAGAACCTGAGGAGTGGGGCTTTAAGCGAAAGTAAAGCCTGCAACTCTCCCGAAAGGAGAGAAAAGCCCTCCGGTCCCCTGAGAACCGGTCGGGCAACTTGAGGTGGGGTTCAGGTGTTGAGGTGAGGGGAACCACCAAGGTAGCCTCAGGCTGGTTGACCTTCTGAGCCAGGGCCTGGACCTGTAGGGAGAGACCCTGCATTTGCTGAGCCAGGGTCTCAAGGGGGTCCATAGTAGTGTCAGGGACCAGGGTAGACTAGGTATATGGGCTTGTGATTATGTAATGATAGGGGTAGGGAAACGGACAAGTGAGCCCTAATCTACCCGCCACTCTGTCCCTGCCTACTTGCAACGACCCGCCCTAGGCGACGGGGTACAACTGGGCGGCGGTCCCTACGCTCAGTAAGTGCACGAGACAAAACATACAAGGGAATATAAAGCAAAGGGAAAGGGGCAGTTGCCCACGGCAACACCGTGAGCAACAGAGTGGTGAACGAGCCAAGTCAAACCAGGAGAGCATGAGGTACCAAACGCAGAGCAGAAGAGTAGTCAGAAAGCCAGGGTCAGAATGGAGCAGGATCAAATTGTTAGGAGCTGTAGCTGGGCCAGGAAACCACACGGAAAGAATCACAAGCAAGGAGGAAAAGGAAAGGCAGGTATAAATAGACAGAGGGCGGGAGCTAGCTGAGTCTGGCCAGGCTGCGATAGGCTCTCCCACTCCTAAGCCTGCCAGCCTGAGTGGTGGAAGCTGGAGTCAGTCTCAGAGAGATAGACTCAGGTGAAGACTGATTACCTAAGGAAGTTAACCCTGAAGCTGTGCCTGGCAGATCCTTTACAAAAGAACTTTCCTCTTGATACTCCCATAATACAATTCATCTCAGCAGAAGTGGTCTGTGGCACAGAGTTCCTGCATAACAAAGGCATTCTACACCGGGACCTGAAGATGGAAAACATCCTTCTGACCACAGACAGCCATGTCAAAATAACTGACTTTGGCCTTGCTGTAACAGGTGTGTATAAGAAGACCACAGAAACATGTAAAGGTACACCTGGATACGCAGCCCCAGAAATGGTGAAAGACCAGGCACATGGACGAGGGGTAGATTATTTTGCAATTGGTGTTATTCTTTATCAATTGTTTACAGGAGAGACAGCTTTTCCTTGAAAACATCCCAGAGAAATTGAGTGCTCTGTCCTCTACCATGCTCCACCCTACCCAAATTATCTAACTCCTGACACAGTAAACATCTTAGAAGGGCTGCTGTGTAAAGATCAGTTTCAGCGGCTGGGAGTAAAAGGAGACATCAAGAATCATCGATTTTTCTCAAGTATCAATTGGGAAAATGTGGATGCCAGGAGAATGGCACCACCAGCGAGCCTGATGGCAGTTTCTGTTGACCTGAATGTTAACCAAACTCTGGAATATACTGAAATGCCAAATAGAATAAGAACCAAAGACCAGAAGATCTTCAATAAATTCAGCTTTGTGTGCCCAGAGTGGTCAAAGCACTATCATCCTGTCATCACTCAGACCAGAACTTGGATGGCCAAACCGTTTACCAAGCGGTCATTCAGGAAGAACAAAAAGTAACTGGTCAATGGAAAAAGCTAGTGGATGGCCAGATCAAACCAGCAGAACTAATTCTCTATCTACAAATTCCTACTACATTCCATAACCTACCTGATACCATGAAATAGCTCCTGTAATAGACAGCACTGCCACCACTAACACCAGTGGATTAGGCAATGCCTACAAAACTCCATGAAGCCATCTGTCAATATCCTCGTTCTATAGATCCAACCTGTGCATCCACTCAGTAGACTCGGCGAGCTTGCATCTTGCAGAACCCACCCACGATTCTATTTAGACACTCAACCACCGGATGAGACAACTCTTTGAAGAGGAATTTCATCTTTACCGGACTGTGACAAACTTACCAAGCTTCCACTACTGAACATCCAAGTAGATTTGAGCACCAACGATCCAGGGATATATTCCGATCGCCATATTTGGGATCAGGAAGGAATTTTTTCCCCTTATACAAGGACAAGCCAACAAGTAGTCCTCAGGGGTTATTTTTCGCCTTCCTCTGGATCACCATAGCAAGTAATTAAGAGGTTGAAATTGAAGGACTTCTTTCAACCATACTTGCTATGTAACCAACTGGACAACTCATCTACCAATGTGGTGGCAAAGACAAACAGAAGGAAGCTGCTAAGATAGAAAGCAGCTCCTTCTCCTACCGATAATGGTCAGACAGTAGGATGCTGAAGAAACAGAAAACACCTCCTACTGACCATAGACACATAGAAGGATGCTGCTGAGACAGAAAGCAGCTCCTTCTCCTACCGACAATGGTCACCACAGAAGAAAGCTGTGTTGACAAAAAACAGCTCCTTTTCCAATCAACCATAGACACACAGAAGGAAGCTGCTCAGATAGAAAGCAGCTCCTTCACTTACCGACCATGGGCAGATAGAAGGAAACTGCTAAAAAAGAAGACAGCTCCTTCACCTACTGCCCATAGACAAGACTTCATCTTCAGTCTTTATTTTTCTTGATTGTGTGATGGTAAGATCTATAATGCATAATTAAATAAAAATGAAAAAAAAAAAAAAAAAAACAAACAAAAAAAAAAAGTGACAGGAGATGTAAAATATTGATATATTTGATAGTTGTTTCAATTTCAGTTCCATAAAATGTAATGTTGGGCGGAGACAATCACATTAAGCAGGGAAGCCGCTAGGGTGACACAATCCCCACAGATCTCAGATTGGACAAACGGGCAGAATGAGAGCTGCCAGTTGAGATTGCCAGATAGGGCAGAAGTTACAAAGTGACTGATCAACCAAAAATACTTTGTATAGCTAGCCTGAATGGCGTATCGCTAGCTCAGCATTTCATATGAGAACAAAGACCCTCTGCAGCACAAGTTTAAGTTGAGACTGAACCATCGCAAACACATTGTCCCATTCTCACAAGTTAAATCAGAAACCGCCTAGTATAGAGCCTATTTATTAGTGAAACCGTCAAGCTTATGTACTAAATATTATAACCGTGAAGACTGTGCCTCTGTTGGAGTAAAGTTCTGTTCAGCATCTTATACCTGTGTCGTCTGAAGTTCTTGCTGTGCAATTTCCTCTGCGGGGCAGTAACCATCCTAAACCCCCTTCCACCTGTTACATTTGTCCATACTAAAGTCCATTACTCCATTGAAGTCACCAATTAGTAGCAGTGGATAATCTGCAAGGGCTTTTTATCAATAAACTCCTGTACCACACCCAAGACATAAGAATTAAAGGGTGGCGGTAAATAAATTGAGACAATGATACAGTGAAGATTTTGTATTGTACAGTCGAAGAGCACAAACTTTCCTTCTTTTTCTTCCCAATATGTATGGCAGGCTAATTTGCAGTTAGGGTATGTTCACACGCAAACTCAAAAACGTCTGAAAATACGGAGCTGTTTTCAAGGGAAAACAGCTCCTGATTTTCAAACGTTTTTAAGATACTTGCGATTTTCGCTGCATTTTTTACGGCCGTATTTGGAGCTGTTTTCAATAGAGTCTATGTAAATGGCTCCAAAAACGTCCCAAGAAGTGTCCTGCACTTCTTTTTCGCTGCCGTTTTTTTACGCGGCCGTTTTTCAAAACGGCTGCGTTAAAAAAAACGGCCCGTCGGAACAGAACGCCGTTTTTCCTATTGAAATAAATGGGCAGATGTTTGAAGAAGAGGGCTTACTCCTAAAGCAAAGCAGGGATGAGTTAATGCTCCGTCCAACAAACAAAAGAAGCTGGTGTGCCACCCATGCCGCATTGCGCCATTATTTGTGTAATGTTTGAAAGAGATTGTGCCTCTTTTTTGTAGAGTAGTGTTTACATCCCCTTGTGTATGTTTATATACCACTGGTCAGTAAAGAATTTGTTGTTTGCATTACTTGGGTCTACTGTATTTTATTGCTTGCGACTAACCCTGCGGTCCTTGCCGGTACTTGGCCTTACATAGGGATACATTCTATAGACAAGATGAATGCTAACACTCAATTGCTATTTAGGCTGGGACTTCACAGAGACTGATTGATTTTAATTGATCTTATTTTTAAATTCTATTACTTATTTAAGGGTTGCATGCAACTCAATGTATAGCTTTGTACTGAGGCTGTTGATTTGTAGCTAAAAATCAATTAGTTGCATGCCAATGCGTTTCCATGATGGCCTTATTTTCACATTTCCAGGAAAAATAACAGAAGACCATCACAACACAGAGTTCTGAGTAAAGATGATCCATATCATAAGGCTGACAGGTCCGCCTTAAAATGGGTAAATCACAGGTGACGTCTTTTCTGATTGTAGACTTTCTCTTTCCATTTTATCTCCACCCAGCCAGGACCGCTATGATGACTTCTCCTGACATAACATTACAGAGTTTGCTGCTGAGATATCTTTAGTTGTTCACTTCTGCAGCCATCTTCAGCTTCTAGAGCAACGTAAAGAATTCAGACAACAAAATAGACCCCTTAATTCATGCAGACCCCAGACCAGACCACCAAATAAATTTAGACACCAGCCTAAACCCCTATATAAATTCAGACCCTAGACCAGACCCCAGAACAGACCCAATTAACTGCAGACCCCAGGCAAGACTCCAAAATGTAAACCCCAAAACAGAGTAAATAAAATGAATGCAGACCCTAGACCAGACATCTAAATAATGTCAGACCTCAGACCAGACCCCTCAATTAATTGCAGACCACAGACCAGACCGTTAAATTCAGACCCCAAATCAGAGTAAAGAAAATGGATTTAGATACCTGACCAAGACCTCTAAATAAATTCAAATCCCAGAACAGACCCTTAAATTCATGCAGATCCCAGATAAATGAGTTGGTCGATTGCAAGCAGCTTGTAATGAGGGCGAGCCGTATAACCTCCATTTCCAGCTTATAAACTGATTATGTTATTAAGTTGGTTGCCTGTTTCTTTATATTAACTGTTTAGGTGCTCACTGTTAATGTATATTTGTGTATCTGTTGTGTTTCACTGTATAGAAGGTTTTGTCTTACAGGTTGGCAGGAGGACAGGCCGGAGTTCCCAGTGGCACTGTTTTATGTGCGGTGCTGTCACTGTACATAGCAATGAGAGGCTGCTGGACAGTGACAGGGGAGGTACAGGGGGTTTGGAAAGAAAGAGCCTGGTGCTGGCTGGGATCAGAGTGTAATGGCAGTGATGCGCTGCGTCATCATGAAGTCAGGTGAGACGATGAGAGTCAATAACAAAGCAGAAAATAAGCTAACAAAATGACCTCTTATGGTCTGTAGGCTGATAGAGAAGGCCTATCCTACGTAGGGGTAGGCCTATAAGTGTAGGCTGTCACTGAAACATGCGTGGCTGAAGAGTACCGTCAGCCTAGAGTGGTTCGCTCTGAGGAGTCTACTGGGGCTGTGAGAATAGTCAGCCTGGCATGGGAACCAGTGGTCAGTAGAGCAGTACTGTGCTCAAACTCAGGAGAGGCTGTAACTAGGTCCTGATTAGGATAAAGAACGTTCCATGTATTAGAGGGCCGCTTAGATAGCTGCAGTGATGAATGGTTGCCCTGCAGGCCTGAGATGTGGCCTAGTAGTACACTCCTGAATTGTACTGGACTGGGTGCAGTAGTCACTAGGACGAGTGGTGTGGTAGGAGCCCTTCAGCGTCAGGACCCTAGTAAGAGTGCATAGGAGCAGATATTTAATATAGTAAAAAGTATTAAAACTTATAAAACCCACTGTGTCAGTTGTATCGGGGCAGCCCCCTTCATCAGGAATACTATGTTTCACAGCATTGAAACAATTTAAATGTCTCTATATTATATAAACAAACCTTTCTACATTTACTCACGCAATACCGGAAGTGACGTTCTGAACTCTAAGGCCCTGTTCACACAGAGTGTTTTTGCAGGCAGAAAAATTTTGAGGCAGACTTTGACCTGCCTGCGATTTGCGCAGCATTTACCATTGCGTTTTTCGCCCCTGGCCACTGCGCGCTGCGTGCAAAAAACACTGTGAAAAACACTTTCTCTGCCTCTCATTGATTTCAATGGGAGGTCAGAGGCGGAACAGCGAGCCGCTAAAAGCTGCAGCAGAAAAGAAACGCCTCCGCCTTCCATTGAAATTAATAGAAGACAGTTTCGGGCGTTTTTTGGTGCTGATTCCAATGCGGTTTCCGTGTCAAAATCAGCATAAAAAAACTCAGTGTGATCTGGGCCTAAATCTCTTTATACTTCCTATAATGGACATATCTCTCTATGGCAGATGTTTCGGAAGAGGTTCTTTCTCGCTCTTTTACCCTTTCTATTCCTCTAATACTTCATCCCAATTACATTATTTAATACAGGGAATTTCTTATATTTCTTTTTCCATGCAAAAATACATATATTAATAAAATAGGATAAAAACAACCAATATGAATCTATGGGGAATAGTAAAGACTCATTTACTTTACTCGTTCTTAAACTCTACTATTATTCGCAAACCCTATTCCTTTCTTTAGTATTTCTTATATTTTGGATAGGATGGTGCGACTATATCATTTATTATCCTTGGTCTTTTTACGATCATTTGTGGGGACCTTCTTACTTCATCTTTCAAAAACAGATCACTTAATAGTATTTCCCAATTTCTCTTTAGGATTCTTTTAATTTCTTCAATATTACCATTATATTTAGCAAAATAATGTCAGTCCAAATTTATCTTTCTCTTTTTTCCATCTTGCTTTTTTACAAGGTATAACTTTTCCCTGTTCCTTGTTATCTAGGCAGTCTTTCTGTTTCGTTTTTTACACCTTTTTCTTTACTCCCTCTATAATATTTTTTTTGCTATTTTTTATCCTTCTGTCTGCCTGATATAACCTCCTTTGACTTATACAGTATCAGCATCCCCATGATATGCTGAGAGTATGTTTCCAAGTTTCTATACCACTTATTTGTGAAATAAAAGTAAACCAATATATATATTAGTCCATAATGGACAAGATTGTGGTATGCGACGTGAGCATTTACCGATGCATATGCCAATTGTGCACTGCAAATGCAGTGTGAATGGACCTTTAGACAACCTACTTACACAACCCCTCAGTTGGCTAAAGCAGAAAGCCAGTGTAAGGAGCGACTCTACCTTTGCAGGACTTTTCATATTTGTGTCTTACACTGACGGCCCATTTGCTGTCCGATTCCCCCATTGATAACAGCAGATTGTGGTAGAAGCTTGACAGAAGGCCCCCTGTGGTTAGCACATTGCTGAGGTTGTCCTTAACCCCTTCCCGCTCTGCTCATTACTATTACAACGAGCTGAGCACATTGTTCGTGCTCAGCTCAGTAATAGTATGGTACCGCTGAAATCCAGCGCCATTCCCAACCACCGACACATTTATGAGCTGTGATAACTGCTGTATCGACGTACAGCAGTTATCACAGCTCATACCTCCGGGACCGATCGCAGTGGTTTACGCCGATTTACCCCTTAAATGCAGCGGTCAATAGCGATCACCACACTTAAGGGGTTACAACGCCATTGGCGATCTTGCGACGCAATCGCAGGGTGCCGATGGTTGCTATGGTAACCGGAGGCCTAACAATAGCCACCGGGTCTGACATCTACAGAAGGTGATTACATAAGTATTGCAGGATATTATAACAGAAATCGGACAGTTGGACCTTTGGGGTCCTGTGGTGGTGGTGGTTATTTGTTGTTGCTGTATCTTGGACCGTTTATGGGTCAGTTTAGTGGTGCTTTTTACTCCATGTGTCCTTAGGACATGTTTATTATGTCATTACGAACTTGAGGTTTGTGTCCCATATTTTTTGTGAAGGCTTTTTCTTTAGTAGTGTATCCAGCCTTATAGGGGATCTTGTTCCCATTAAAATATGTTTTTGTCCCACTTGGGAAATCTCTTGACTGGCCTAAGTAGAGTCATGTGCTATTTTACCTTTTATTCCCCTTTTCCACCCATCCACCAAATAAGGACACGTGACTACCGAGGTTGGATGTGAAATGGCCACAGCAGCCGTTTATTAATTTACATTATTTTTTAAATACAATTTAATCCGAAACATTCGGATAACTACTTTAGGAATTCGACCAGAGAATTCCTGCTATAATTCACATGACCCAACATGGGTCAGAATCATAAATAACAATCAACATTTTAACACTAAACAGAGCAGGGGAAGTCCTTGAAGCCATTTTTTACAGATTTTACATTTAAGTTAGCCATCTGCAAACCACCAACAACTATTTACCTCCAGCCGTAAACTAGCTCGGAGGCACAGCTCACCTCTGCAGATGGCTCCAACCATAAGAAGACCACTTCAAAGGGATAACACCCTATGAAGTCTTCAAATGATATACCTTTTTGGGGGACGCATACCCCGATGCAACCTCCCCACCATTTTGTACTGACCAACCTCAAGGACTCCCCTCGCCAGCCGCCATGACACCTAGACCTACTCCAAAGAAAAGAGAAACACAAGTTACGCAAGCATACATCATAAGCACAAGAAAATAGACAAACGCACAAAAAACAAACCCAATCCCAAAAGACACAACCCAATTCAGGGCGGAAGGGTGGGAGCTAACTTTTTTACCTGTTATTCCTCCCGCTACTTCCGGCTCAATGCTAAAAACAGCGGGAGGAACAGATACCGAACCCCAACTCCTCCCCTCTCCATCTCCTCCCTCCCCCTGCCTCCACTAACCCTTTCCCCCCTGATTGGCTAACCTTCCCTCCTATGGCAGTCATGGAGGCTTTCCCTTAAGCCCTCCGAGCTGCCGTCCAGCCTCGTCTTGACTGGCCTTAGTAGAATCATGTGCTATTTTACCTTTTATTCCCCTTTTCCACCCATCCACCAAATAAGGACACGTGACAACCGAGGTTGGATGTGAAATGGCCACAGCAGCCGTTTATTAATCTACATTATTTTTTAAATACAATTTAATCCGAAACATTCGGATAACTACTTAAGGAATTCGACCAGAGAATTCCTCCTATAATTCACATGACCCAACATAAGTCAGAAACATAAATAACAATCAACATTTTAACACTAAACAGAGCAGGGGAAGTCCTTGAAGCCATTTTTTACAGATTTTCCTTTTAAGTTAGCCATCTGCAAACCACCAACAACTATTTACCTCCATTCGTAAACCAGCTCGGAGGCACCGCTCACCTCTGCAGATGGCTCCAACCACCAGAAGACCACTTCAAATGGAAAAACACCCTATGAAGTCTCCCCACCATTTTGTACTGACAAACCTCAAGGACTCCCCCCACCACAGCGAAACAGGCATTGACCACCTTAAGCCTGTGAGTCCCTCCAAACCACCACCGCCCTCTCAATTTCTTCTGCTAAGGACAGGCTCCACAAATCAATTCCAACCTCGGTCAAATGTACTCCATCACTCCGCCAATATCTTCCAACTCCTGACTCCAAATCCCTGTGTCGAACACAAATGCCCCCCGTTCTTGGCAACAAAACGTGACACCACCCGGTTTACTTTGATGCAGGCTTTATTAACCCTTTCCACTGATCTTGCTAAGCGCCAAAACTTCCTCGGAACTATGTCCGACCAAACTATAACTAAGCGTAGATAAGACGCCCATAAGCACAACAAATCGTGTTTTATATCCCGCACTAACTCACGAAAAGGGCGCACACCTAGATCGTTCCCCCCCCACATGTAAAGCCAGAACCTCCGGAACGCTATCTAACTGAGAGTATGTTTGAAACTCGGTCAATACCCGGCTCCATAACATACCTCAGAATCCCAGCCAATGTAAAACCGCATCTTGCCGCGGAATGCGAAGCTGACGGCCATCTGGGCGAACGTCCGCCCGCAGTGCCCCCCAGTGCACATAAGAGTGTCCTAAAAGCCAAACTAAGCAGGGGCGATGATCTGAAATGAAAGGATAAGCAAACGCACATGTAAGCCATCAAAGCACAAGTTACAAACTCACAACAAATGAGGGCGCACGTAAGTCCTAAACCTATTGGACTTCCAACGGTCAATGTGACGCACACCCTCGTCATCCAACCCCCAACGCCCAGCTTCAGTAGCAGCGCCGATCCTAAACGTGTGAGACGAGTAATACTCATACCCAACTCCGACCTCAGGCAAGCATTTTTTAAATACAGCACCAAATTGATACCTGGACAAAAACGAGCCATTCTCATGACGGAGCAATGGCGACTCAGGCACCCCACCCCGTGGCTTGAAAGAAACCTTACAAGCAACCGGACACATCGCCGACCCCGGGAGGGCAAACAACACTATCCGCTTACCCCGTCCTACTTGATCAGTCTTGGACCGCCACAAAAACAACTCGAGTCTATCCCCATATAGACCCACATCCGCCTGTCGCAATCCCCCAGCCCTCACCGCACTAGGAGAAACCAACTCACCAATTCTGAGTGCTCCAAAAAACGCTAGAGAAAAAGCCAAACGAAACAACTCTACCTCATAAGGCAAATTACAAACAGCCCCCAGCGATGCGCCCAACGAACCAAGAAGGGTAAAAGACATAGGTCGCCTCTGATCTGCTTCAGCCCTGCCGCGATGCAAACCCTTCAAAGCTTGCCTTACCAAAAAATTCTTGGACACATCCTGAAAACCCCGTAATTTAAATCCAAACGCCAACCCAGCAACGAAACGATTCACCTTAGCCAGAGAAAACCCCGCCTCCCAAGCATCCCCCAACCAGTATAACAATGCCACCAACCTGTCTTGATCCGTGCTGACGTTACCCAACACTCTTACCCACTCCTCCCACTGCTGCCAACAAGCCGAATAAGTACTCCAAGTCGCACCAGCCAACGACTGTTCGATCAACCGTTCCACGGGACCGAAACCAGATCCCATAGATGTCCCGGGCAAGCCAAACCGAACAGCTCCGCTCCCGGTGCCAATTAACACAATCGATTCCACTGCGAGCGAGAAAGAGCATCAGCGATACAATTGTAAACCCCCGGTACATGCACCGCAACCATCCACGTGTTTAAGGACAAGCACACCAAGACTAAGTGACGCAACAACTGAACCACAGGCGGAGAAGATGCCGATACGTTATTAATCGCTAACACCACTCCCATGTTATCGCGGTGGAAACTAATGTTTTTATCCCTGAGCCTGTCCCCCCAAATGGTCACCGCAACCACGATGGGGAACAGCTCGAGCAGGGCCAGATTCCGTGTAAGACCACTGATCACCCAGCTGTCCGGCCAGTCCCCTGCACACCATTGACCTCCTGCATACGCACCAAAACCACCAGACCCCGCCGCGTCAGTAAACAGCTGCAACTCGCTCATATCCTGTACCGGCGACATCCACAACAATCTACCATTATATTGCCCGGGAAACGCGTCCCAGACCTGCAGATCCGCACTGTGTTCCACCCCAATCCTCACGAAATGATGGGATGCCCGGATACCCGCCGTCGCTGCCGCCAATCGCCTACTAAAAACTCTACCCATTGGTATAATCCGACAGGCAAAGTTCAACTTCCCCAGCAGAGACTGGAGATCGCGCAAAGTGATCTTCTTCAATCGGCAAGCACGCCTCACCTCTTGACGCAATGACAGTAATTTATCCTCAGGAAGCCTGCACTCGAATTGCACTCGAATTGCATTGCAACCGAATCAATTTCGATCCCTAAAAAACAGATGGTAGGGACAGGGCCCTCAGTTTTTCCAGGCGCCAGAGGAATTCCAAAATCCGTCGCAACCTTCTGCAAGGAATACAATAAATAACCGCAAATAGGGGAACCGCTAGGGCCGACGCACAAAAAATCGTCAAGATAATGTATTAACGAATCCACCCCAGCTACGCCCTTCGTCACCCATTCCACAAAGCTACTAAATGCCTCGAAGTATGCGCAAGAAAGGGAGCACCCCATTGGAAGACACCTATCGACATAAAACCCCCCATTCCAGAAGCAACCCAACCGCCGTTGGCTCTCTGGATGGACCAGCAGCAAGCGAAAAGCCGCTTGAATGTCACTTTTTGCCAACAACGCCCCAGGCCCTGCCTCACGCACTAACACCACCGCTTTGTCAAATGACGTGTAAACAACCGAGCATAAATCGTGATCTATCCCATCATTTACCGACGACCTCTGGGAAAAGACAAATGCTGAATCAAACTGAATTTATGGGGCTCCCGCTTCGGCACAATTCCCAAGGGGGATAGCACTAGATTCTCTATCGGCGGCTCGACAAAAGGCCCGCCCATGCGACCCAACGAAACTTCCTTCAAAAGTTTTTTCAAAACGACCGCCGAGTGCAAATAAGCTGACTTAAGATTGCGCCGTGTAAGCGGAACCTCATACGGAGGAGGGGGAATAACAAAACCAAACAAAAACCCCTCATAAATTAACTTGGCTGCAACCCTATTCGGATATTCATTTAGATACGGGGCCATCCTTTCCACCCTCACCGGCGACAGCTCTTGACCAACGGAGGAGGACTGAGTGTCTGACCGCTTCCCTTTTCGCATACATTTTGCAGCCCCATGCGAGGAGCCGTTGCACTCCGAATAGACATGCTTAAATTTACAAGTGGCCCCGAACTTACACTGGCCATCATTGAATTGCCAGCAGAACCTGAGTTTTGACCCAGAGCCCTGTCCGGACTGACTAGACTGACCTCCTTGGCCAACGCTCCCGAGAAAGGACTGCTTAACCGGGGCCGTCACCCGCAACCAAAGCGCAATATCTTTCTGATCCCACCGAATCGCCGGCCGGACCGCCTTCCGCTGGCGAAACTGCTCATCATACCGCAACCACACCTGACCCCCGTACGCCCGATGAGCCTCCCCGATGGCATCGAAATAACAAAACAACGCCGAGCAATTTTCAGGTGCCTTTTCCCCAATCACACTCGCCAAAATAGCAAAAGCTTGCGACCAATTCACGAACGTCTGCGGGATAAGCCTATACTGCCGACGCTCCTCTTCCTCCTTCTTACTCTCATCCCGCTTGCCCTTATCCAAGTTGAACTTCGCAAGTGGCAGAAGGGAAAAAATTTCCACGTACTCATCCTTACAAATCCGTTCCCGAACCTCCTGTTTAAGGTGGGCCCCTAAAGGACCCTCAAAACAGACGTAAACCTCGCCCCGAGCACGATCATCAAGCCGAATTCTATCCCTGTCCTTCTGCGCCTCGGTTTGAACAGACACTGCCACTGCTTCCTTGGATGCCCCCGAAACTTCCCCAACCAGGGACCGTGACTGTACATCACGAGGACCTTCCCAGACCACCGCCGGGGACCCCGCCGGAACTACAGGTGCCGCAGCCCTATCTAAGCACCCGACTAACTTGCGCAAACAACCCACTAAATCCGATAAGCCATCTCGCCCGGCAACACCACTACCGACAGCCGATACTTCCGCGCTCGCTGCCCCACCCCCAAAACCCGACATGAAAATTGCTGGATACGGCAAAGTAGGAGTTACGCACTCACCAGGCTGCCCAGGCGCTGTATTCCCGCTAGCCGGAAAATTCTGACCGCGCTGCGACTCATCCAGCTCTCCATCTTCCAGATCCTCTCTCGCTGACGACTGGCACTCGCACCAACATCTCCGACACGGGGACCCTGGCATGCTGACAGAGGAGCCGGCAACCTGCCGCCCGACCGCAGGGACCCAGACTTCCGACAGGACCTGTTGCCTCGTCGTCGTCGCTGATCTTGGTGTCCTCACCGAAGACCTCAAGGAAGCCTGCCCCATGGCCGGCACAGCACCATGCGGGGCGGCCGTGGACTGCACCCTGGACACTGCATATAAAGGCGGTGGCGTAACAGGGAGCCCAGCCTGCGACTCCCTGTGAACCGCCGAGCCCCGTCGCGGCTGGGGATTCCTTCCAGGACGCAGGCCCTGGGAGGAGGCGGCCGTCCCAGCAGCCTGGCCTGCAGCGTCCTTAGAAGGGCTCCCCCTCCGACGCCGAGCCCGCGGGACCACATCCGGACTCAACCATTCAGGTGGGCGGGACCGCTGGGAGCGGCGGGGTGACCGAGCCTGAGCAACCGCCGCTCCCGTTGACGCCCTCTGCTTTATTTCAGCAGGGGCAGCAATAAGCAACTCTCCCCCCACCGCCATGTCATCAGCGCCAGAAAGGGGGGAGGGGAGCGCATCCGGGCTAGCAGCCGACACAAAGCGCCGATCTAGGCGCGAAGACTGGCCCACCTGATGGATACTGGCCAGCGCTGCCACCGTCTCCTCCAGCCACCCCGGACCGTGGAACTCAGCTGCCGCGCGCAGCTGATCAAGCATGCTGACTGGAGACGCCATACTTGCAGGTAAGCAGGGCAGTGGGAGCTAACTTTTTTACCTGTTATTCCTCCCGCTGCTTCAGGCTCAATGTCGAAAACAGCGGGAGGAAAAGATACCGAACCCCAACTCCTGCCCTCTCCATCTCCTCCCTCTCCCTGCCTCCACTAACCCTTTCCCCCCTGATTGGCTAACCTTCCCTCCTATGGCAGTCATGGAGGCTTTCCCTTAAGCCCTCCGTGCTGCCGTCCAGCCTCATCTTTACTTTGTGACTATTGCCTGATCAAACCGAGTTGTGATACATTGTTTGCACCATATAAATAACTATATATTTGATGTTGTGTATTTTCTGACCACCACTGCAATCCTTTGTTTTAGATGATTTTATCTGTTTTTATGAGATTATATTATTTTGTCTGTATTTATTGCAATAATAAAGATATTTTATTATTGACCATGTGTCGTTTTGCTATACAGAATTGGTATTGCCGCATCCGTAATGGCCTGAACTATATAAATATTATGTAATTTATCCAATTCAGTGAATGCCATAAAAATAAATAATAAAAAAACGATACCAGAATTGCTATGTTTTTGGTCACCTAAGAATAAAAAGTGATCAAAAAGTTGCATGTATCCAAAAATGGTACCAATAAAAAAACATATAGCTCGTCTTGCAAAAAACAAGCCCTCATACAGCTCTGTCGACCAAAAATTTTCTTTAAAGTTGTGGTTCTCAGATTGTGGCAACAGAAAAAATACATTCTTTTTACAAAATAAATGTTATTGTGCAAATAGTTGTAAAACATAAAAAAGCAATACAAAATTTGGTATCACCAGAATCGTACTGACCCACAGAATAAAGTAAATATGTCAATTATAGTACACGGTAAACGCTGTAAAAAAAAAAAAGGATAAAAACAATAGCAAAATTGCTATTTTTTGTCACCACGCTTCTCAAAAAATAGAATAAAAAATGATCAAGAAGTTGCATGTATCCAAAAATGGTGCCGATAAAAACTACAGATTGTCCCGCAAAAAACAAGCCCTCACACCGCTCTGTCACAAAAAAAAAGTTATGGCTCTCAGAATATGGCGACACAAAATGTGCAGAGTGCGATCCAAAAGGGGGATAAGATCGGGCACCATTTATCAGTGCGACACAGGCCACAGAACTGCTGATTATTATTTATTTATCGCATTATTATATCCTCTTATTATGTACTGATGTACTCCGCACAGTTTACATATGCCCCCAGATTATAAACTGAAATAAATGGCCTATTTGTACATTCAGGGACAAACCAATTGAAAAACTGGTAACCAGAAACAATTGGTTTAAATGAAAAACCAAGTAATGAACTTGGTGCATTGACCTATGAAATCATAAGTCTATCCTATAGAGAGAGGTCAATTAACACACAGTATATTAGAAACATGAAACAACTTTATTGCACATAAATACAAAGGATATATCAATAAAAGTTAGAACCATGCAATGCAAAACGTGTCCTGCAGGTTGAAGCAACATATGGGGAGACATAATGACATATAATATAAAAACCAGGGCAATATGATATATGTATAATAGATATGTTCACCTGAAATGATAGTATTGCCATATAGCTACCTGGAATGATTGTATATAAATGCGATGATACAAGCTAAGGCCAAAATGTATGGCCATATATCAGCTTACCCATGTGTAGTTGCTCCTGCTACCTGCAGAGACACCGAACTGTTTCGGCAGGAATTCCTTCGTCCGGGGGTGGTGTCTCTCCAGCGGAACAGGATATTTAAAGGGCATTGCATGGTTCTAACTTTTATTGATATATCCTGTGTATTTATGTGTATTTATGTGCAATAAAGTTGTTTCATGTTTCTAATATACTGTGTGTTAATTGACCTCTCTCTATAGGATAGACTTATAAACTGAAATACCAGCAAAACCCCAAACAGAAAAATTACCAAGCAAAATCTGTGCTTCATAAGCCAAATGGCGCTCCCTCCATTCTGAACCCTTCAGTGTGCCCAAACAGCAGTTTACATCCACATATATGGCATCGCCATACCCGGGAGAACCCGCTTAACAGTTTATGATGTATTTGTCTTCAGGGGCACAATCTGGGTATAACATATCGTGCACTTAAATGGCATATCAGCGGAAAATCCACTGCACATTTTTCTAGTAAAAATAGTAGTATTGGTTCATACGCACTGCACCCTTTAATAAATGCCTTGAGGGGTATATTTAAAAAAATGGGGTCACTTCTTGGAAGTTTTTGTTTTACTATTAGACCTCAGAGCCCTGCAATTGGGGGCAAATGCTATGGAAAAATCACTAAAATAGACCTCAAATGCGCATGGTGCTCTTTCACTCCTTTAATCTAACACCAATCCAGCAAAATCTGCGCTCCTACAGACAAATGATGCTCCTTCTCTTCAGAGCCCTGCCGTGTGCCCAAACAGCTGTTTAGGGCCACATATGGGATATTGCTGTACTCAGGAGAAATTGAGTAAAAAATTGTGTGGTGTTTTTTTCTCCAATTACCCCTTGTAAAAATAAAACATTTAGAGCTAAAACAGCATTGTTTTGGGAAAAATGTAATTTGTCATTTTCACTGCCTAATTCTAATAAAATCTATGAAACAGCTGTGGGGTCAAACTATTCACTACCCCCCTAAGTGAATGCCTTGAGGGTTTTATTTTCCAAAATGGAGTCACTTCTCAAGAGGTTTTTACGGTACTGGTACCTAAGGAACTCTGCAAATACGACTTGCCACCTTTAAACAAAACCAGCAAAATCTGCATGCCAAACGGTGCTCCTGCCATTCTGAGCCCTACCGTGTGTCCAAACAGCAGTTTATGACAACATATGGGGTATTATCATACTTGAGAGAACTTGATTTACAAATGTTGGTGTTCTTTTTCTCTTTCATTCTTTGTGAAAATGAAAAAAAATCGGAGCTGAAACTACTTTTTGTGTGAAAAATGTTTAGATTTTAATTTCTATGACCTAATTTCAATAAATTCAGCAGAACACCTGTAGTGTTAAAATGCTCACTATACCCATAGATTAATTCCTTGGGAGTGTAGTCCCGAAATGGCGTCTTTTTGGGGATGTTTCCTATGTTTTGGCACCACAAGACCTCTTCAAAAATGACAGGGTGCCTAAAATATATTGTAATAAAAAGGAGGCCCCAAAAACCTAGTAGGTGTTCCTGTGCTTCAGTCCACCAGGGCCACATGTGGGACATTTTTAAAAGCTGCAGAATCTGAACAATAAATATTGAGCTGAGTTTCGCTGCTAAAACCTTCTGTGTTACAGAAATAAAATGGATTATAATGGAATTTCTTAAAAAAATAAAAAATAAATATATATATATATATTTGTAAATTTCACCTCCAAAATGTTAACTAGTAACTATTTTGTGTTGTATTACTATCTGTCTTACAAGCAGATACACTCAAATTTAGAGAAATCTAAAATTTTAAAAAATGTCTCTAAATGTAGGTGTTTTTCACAAATAAACACTAAAGGTATTGACCAAATTTTACTACTAACATAAAGTACAATGTGTCACGAGAAAAAATTCTCACAATCGCTTGGATAAAAGAATAGCATTCCAAAGTTATTACCAGCTAAAGTGACACAGGTCAGATTTGAAAAATGGTGTCTGAGCCTTAAGGCCCAAACTAGGCTGCATCATTAAGGGGTTAAAGTGGTTTTACATCTTATAAAGTGGGGGGAATACAATTAGGATTTGTCATCACTTTCTGATCGTGGAGTTCTGACTGCCATGACTACTTGATGTTTAGTAAAGCCAATCCCTGTCTTTACAGTTTACCAAATGTGCCATCAATGGTCTTAGAAATGACCCAGATGAAGAGATTATGAAGGAATTCTTCGGTTCTCTTGACTATAAATGCAGCAGAGATTGTGGTATCCATAAAAATATAATGCAGCCATTTTTTATGAATACATATGGATGTTGGCCTTCTACCCTCTCTGGGAGGCTTATGATATGTATAATTTACGCTGCATTCGTTCACATCAGGTATGCCCATCTTGTCTCAGGATGTCTAGATCGATTCTTACCACCTCTATTACCTTTCCAGGACATGGTACATGAGGTAATGGCTGCCCACAGCTGTTCTGATTCCTATTACAAGCTGGTAGGGGAATTGTGAAGCAGTATGTATTCAGGATTGTAAGGAGTAAGAGGGCTGAAGGCACAGGAGATGCAGCATATAGCGTGTTCTTACTGGTGTAGAGTCAAATCCTCTAATGGGGGTCTTTAGGGTTTATTAAAATTCAAAACTAAAATGATATATTTTAAGATAATATAAATGATTTCCCCCATGTCACACAGACAGAAATGATCATTTATCACCTATAAAGAATTCATCAGAGAACGTTCCCATTAAAAACTTCAATTTTATTATTTTCAATAAAAAAATACTCTATACAGTAAAGCAATTGATGAAAACACCCGGAAAAATTACAGATCACACTAAACTTTTCTAGAGGTACAAATCATACAATATCATCAAATTCATATTCCCAATGGTAAAGCCATACTGATATATGTAAATTATGGGTGTGGTCATAAAAGCAGCTCAAACCGGTTATAGCTATTGTGATGTCACAGAGCTTGGGTATAAACAATGATGTTGGTCACAGAGCTGTCACTATCAGTTGGATGTGACCGGTAAGTAATCTATCAATGCTACATCTGTACTTCTTGCTAATCAATTTGTTTTATTAGGAACATTGAATTATTCCATCTCTAGAAGATATTGTGTGATAGTGGTAGTAATATGGTATTAGTATTAGTGTGCAATTAAATTGCTCAAGTATCTTAGATTTGCAGGGTAAGTGGCCAAAATTTGAGCTCCCTTATTATCATTATGTTTACCACTTGTAAAAGAGAAATTTCCATATGCTCATATTAGAGGACTGTATATTAGGGGACTATAATTCCTTATATTATTTAGGTTCACCAGAAATAATTTCAATTTAATTCAATTCTGAATTTTGATCAATTGATATAAAAATTATTAGTGGGGAATTGATACTGGTCTGGGGCTACTTATCATGGTTTGGGCTAGGCCCTTTATTTCCAGTGAATGGTAATGTAAAGACTACTTAGACCATTGCATGCTTCCGACTTTGTGAGACTTGTTTGGTAAAGACCCTTCCCTGTTTCTGTATGACGTTGCCCCTTTGCACAAAGCAAGGTCCATAAAGACATGGAGTGATAAGTTTGGTGTGGAGGAACTTGACACTCTGCACAGAGCCCTGACCCCAACATCAGAGCCTGAACTCACAAATGCTCTTTTAATTAAATGGGCAAAAATTCCAACAAACACGCTACAAAATCTTGTGGAAAGCCTTGTCAGAAGAAGTTATAGCCACAAAAGGGGGCCCAACTTCATATTAACATCCATGGCTTTGTAATGGGAAGTACCACAAGCTTATAATGGTGTAAAGGGTCAGCTGTCCACATCTTTTGGCCACATAGTGTATTTTGGGCTTATGTATTGTGATGTCACTACTATTAAAAATAATGATAAATCCATATTGAAATATGCAAATTATGGGTGAGGTCATAAAAGCAGCTCACCCCGGGTATAGCTATTGTGATGTCACCGAGCGTGGGTGTATACTATGGTGCTGGCCACAGAGCTGTCACTCATCAGTTGGATGTGACCGGTAAGTACTCTATCAGCGCTACGTCTCTAGATGAGTCTCACCTATCAGTTTCTTTATGAATATTTTATTCTTAGGTACAATTCTGCTGTGTCTGCCATTTAAAGTTTAGTTTATATTTGGAATAGTTATACTAATATACTAAGAAGTTGCTAAGTGGCAATATGGCGGCCTGTGACTTCTGCTCCAGAGACAGAATGCAGCTTGCAGACAAAAATTGCCATCTGTATTCTGCTGGTAAATTGATAAAGCAACCTCAAAGAAAGGGAATGTGAATGTCCTGCAGCCCTGAGAACTTATTATTGGAACCCTTCAGTTTATAACAGGAGTAATTCACGTAATAAATATTTACCAGGGAATTACTAATTATGCATTTGAGGTTTTCTATTTGTGTAAAATACACAATTATTATTATTATTAATAATAATAATAATAATTACTAATATAAAAATGTTAGGGAAGTGATTTCTTAAGAACAGCCCTGACCCCGTAATCCTGTATCCTCAAAAGCAATTGTCATTTTTCATTAATATATATATATATATATATATATATATATATATATATATAACATGTAATAATGTCTATAACAAACTACAAAGGTTCTAAATTATAGTTAGTATCTCATATAAAAATTACATAAACCCCGGAAATGTCATACCGTATGGTCAATTCAACAACCAATACATTGTTCCAAAATCCAAACCCCAAGCAATGTCATTCACAGGGGGTCCAAACCCCAAGACCCCAAGCAATGTGATCTTCAAACACTTCTGATTGTCCAGTTCCTGTACTTGGAATACCCCTTTTATAACTAATTTCTCCAGCTAGTTTTCTTTAAGTTTTCCCTAACTATTTCTTTTTCTGGTCATTCTAGATCTTGCTGTTGGATTGACACTGTTGGATTACTGTGTTGCTTTTACGGTCAGCGATTTGTCCTATTTTCAGAGAACTAGAGGCGATTAGTTAAATTCAATCTTTACTGTCGCCTGGTTTTCTACCACGGACATTGGTGCAGTTTTGCACCCGGGTTATTAACCAACCATGCCCTTTTGGAAAAAATCCAAAAAATATCATGTCTCTCAGATTCCTGATAAAGGAAATCTGATGAAAGAGATACCAACTATGGAGGAGCCTAACATCTCGCTCCAGAAGTTTTCCAACATCAAAGATATGCCAGCCGAAAAATGCAGCGATCCAAGTCACAGCAAACCTTGTGACATTGGCTCAAAGAACGCCAAGAAGAGCGCAATCAGGAGCTTGGGCAGCAGCGCTGTGATTGGCGCTAAAGAACTGGATCGCTGTTTCCCAAATAGACGGCTGAGATTATACGTTGCCACCTGGAATATGGAGGGAAAGGTGAGAAGTAATATACAATATCTATTGTGAACCATGAGTGTATATGATCTAAGGCTATGTTCACACAGAGTATTTTGCCAAGTTTTTTGACGTGGAAACCGCGTCGCAAAACTCGGCAAAAACGGCCCGAAAATGCCTCCCATTGATTTCAATGGGAGGCGTCGGCGTCTTTTTCCCGCGAGCAGTAAAACTGCCTCGCGGTAAAAAGAAGCGACATGCCCTATCTTCGGGCGCCTCCGCCCCTGACCTCCCGTTGACTTCAATAGGAGGCAGAGATAGCGTATTTCGCTGTGTTTTATGCCCGCGGCGCTCAATGGCCGCGGGCGAAAAACGCCGTGAAAAAAATCGGCGTGCAGGGAGAGGAAAATCTGCCTAAAACTTCCAAACGGAATTTTGAGGCAGATATTCCTCCTGCAAAATACTCCGTGTGAACATAGCCTAAAGTTGGATAAATTTGTAGTTGGATATGAGATAGATATATTATATACTACCCTAGGCCCAAATTTTCTAAACATTTGGGCCAATCAATGTTGCTGCACACACTACAAACTGTCAAACTAATAATCTATGTCTTTTGAATGGTAATGCCTCTGATCCTAAGACTGCAGCACTGGCCATAGTCTATAAAGACTAAAATCCAATTCGATCAGATATAATTTTTGGTAGGTGATATAGAAGATGTCAGTTTGGTTGGTGCTCTGTGTATACATTATTAATATCTTCATATTTTGAGCAGGAGTTCCCACAAAATCTAGAGGATCTGCTGTTGCCATCAGATGACACCAAAGACATTTACGTAATTGGCGTTCAGGAAGGATGTCCAAACAGGTAAGTCTTCTTAGGTTGTCTTACAACAGTCTTTGTCTGCAGATGGACTACAGGTCGGCTGATTGAAATTCTCTCTTGACCTACTACTTATTGTAGGATCACTCCTAAATTTTCCTATTTAACCCCAGAGGTTATAATATTGATTATTTAATAAATGAGTTCAATATTTTAATCTGGAGTAATTTATTAATATGTAAACTTGAAATTGTGTCTTCTTGTAGACGGGAATGGGAGATAAAATTACAGGAGACGCTTGGTCCACACTACGTGCTATACCATTCATCCGGGCTCGGAGTCCTGTATCTCACCATCTTTATTCGACGGGAACTGATCTGGTTCTGCTCAGGTAAGATTCACTTTCTTACATTTACATAATAAGTCCTAATTGAAGTCATTAGTTTGAACTTATTATTTAGTCATTAGAACTAGATGTCTAAGAACCCAACTCTCAGATTCTTCACTGTGGAGTATTGGAGATCTGATAGTTTACTCCACAGTTACAAAGTGTGAAATGGTGTTGTAGTAATATTTCCAGCGTTTAATAGGAAACTATCTCTGTTTCATTTTTGCATGTTGTACTATTAACCACTAACCCTTCTTCTTGTGTTTCATTTCTTATACAGAGGTAGAGCACACCCACGTAACAACCAGGCTATTCCACCATGTCAAAACTAAAGGAGCCTTGGGTGTTGCCTTCACCGTCTTTGGGACATCATTCCTGTTTATTAATTCCCATATGAGATGTAAGTATGTCTGTTTTTAATATATGACTATGTACAGTGTTATTGTGTATAAAAGTGCTGCTGTTTAATAATAATAAGCTGGAATATATGAGATGACATGAAAAGATTTGTACTATTGATGTTTTGGTGTAAAATTAAAAGTTCTTCCTCATTTGGTCAAACTTCTTCTAATCCATCAAACTTATTCTATATAATGAGAGAATAATAGTGGAAGGATTAATGGCCTAATGTCTTCTACAGACCGCTATAGAAATACATTATCCTCTGTCATGAAAATGATTGTGTCTTAGATTTACAGTAACAGAAATATCAGTGCGTCTGGTGTACAGAGTGCGGACCCAGATCATGGAACTCCACCAGTCTCATTTTCTAAAATGTCAATAAAAAACCAATTAATATAAATACTATTTGTAAAAAATTGATTGTTGAGGGAACATTCAGAATACACAGCCCAAGAAGTAGATATGATACCTACATAATATAAGATAAAGAAACCTATTGTCAAAGAAAACTTAAATATGGTGGTTGTACTAAATTCCAGGAGGTCACATTTACTGATATGTATATTTTTGTTGGCAGTTGGGGCAGTCTACAAGAGGATCCAGGACTATAAAACTATCACTGAGGGTCTCCGCCTGCCTCAAATTATTCCAGAAAGAATAAACTCCAATGCCTGTGAGTATTACTTATGTGGTTGAACCTATCGATTCCTTTATCTCTCTATTTATCTCTATTGACTTTAATGCAGTCACGTGGTCTAATTGTGTCCTGTGTTTATCTCATTCTACAGTGGACGTCACCAGCCGCTTTGATCGAGTTTTTTGGTTTGGGGACCTCAATTTTCAACTGAAAGAGGACAGAAAAAACGTGGAATCTCTTCTGAAGCACATTAAAGGAAGAGATATGTCCAGTCTCCTCAAACATGACATTCTGAATGAAGCCAAGAACAACGGTACATTTACTAGTAGACAGATCTCTATCACTCCTCAGCCTGTATTATTACCACATACACCTTGACAGATCAATACAAATCACTGTCATGATGGTTCATATGTTCTCCACATTCTTATATAGTCCTACATCTCTTGCACATGTTTTTAATACTGACATGTTTTTTTTTCTTTTAACTTAAGGGTCCATATTTGTAGGGTTTAAGGAGCACACCATTGAATTCCTTCCTACATATAAGTTCGACATTGGCACAGACACCTACGATACATCAGAAAAGCAGAGAGTCCCATCATATACGGTAAGATATCTTATTTCCAGGTCTACAGAGCTAAAGAAAGAATACATTTCATGAATAGATTTTCATATAATAAATCCCCTCGCCCAAGGTAATGAATTGTTATTATAGATGGAGGAATAATTCTTAAGAACAAAGCATCCAGTCCATTTTACTTGTAGTGAGTTTGTCATCGTCTCCCAGTGTAATATGTCTTCGCCTAGCATGGCTCAAAGATACTTATTTCATTAAATCTGTGTGACCAAGTCAAACCTTAAATGCAAGAAAGTCTTAAAATTTATATTTCTTAAAGAAAATAGGCCGAAATGTTCAGTCTATGATGCTATGAGTTTTATAAATAAATTATAATATGATTGCACTGATGATATTTGTTATTTTTATGACCTCTACAGGACAGGGTGTTGTTTAAAAGCCAATATGAGGGAGATGTGCGAGTCCTGAAATACGACTCTTGCCCTGTTTTGAAGACCTCAGACCACCGACCCGTTTTTGGTATCTTTGAAGTAAAGCTCAGACCTGGTTCAGATAAGTAAGTCATGATTTCCTCCATGTTGTTGGTATGATCCTTTCAGTAGCCGCCATTACTACATGGGCCTTATAGCCAGAGCTCACACTTTGGGGCAGGTGGCTGTATACCTGGGTGACAGTACTGGAGTAATCTAGGATGTGAAACAAAACAATTATTTTTGTGGTTACCTGCTAACATTATCATATGTCTTACATCAATGTATTTCTCATTCCAGCATCCCATTGGCTGGTGGACGCTTTGACCGCAAGATCTATTTGAAGGGCATTAGGAGGTCAGGACAAAAAAAGTAGCTGCGTCTGTTCATGTCCTTACAGCACATAAGGTGAGAGCATTGTACTTGTCTATTATGTTTGCTGTGAGAATGTTCTTCCATCTCTTAAGTCTTCCTCTGTATCAGTAATTTATTTTATCAACCAACATAAAGAAATTGTAAATAAGTCATTCTATCTTCTAGTTCAATTTTCTTGTATTCAGATATTTATTTAATTTCTAAATGAAGGTTTTGGGTTTTAGAAGAAAACTGTAAGCGTGTATGTAGTATAATAGATTGGTGGGAATTAATTAAGACTGACGTTTCATACACCGGTCTTAATATAAAAAAACTTGGAGTAAAATGTGCCTAATTTATTAGAAGGCCCACACCTTAATAACTAATAATCCATGTTATTATGATAAATGTGTCGGCCGCTGGTAGTTCTGCTGCTTCAGCTACTCTCTGTCCACTTTTTTAGAAAAGTGCCGTAAGCGGCAGAAACAACATGATTAGATACAAGGAAAATTGTTATTGATGTAAGACATTACTTGGCATCTTGCAGGACTCCTAAGGAACATTTACCATCTTAGGTGCATAAAACAATGATTCCACCTTTGTGAACATCAGAAAGTTCCTGTAACATCCTGAACAGCGCAGCTTTAGATCAAAGCCATTGCTTGGATCAACCATTATCAAGGTTTGTAGCGTAACCCCTAGGATCAAATAGGAAAATCCACAATAAAACCTCTTCTAGATTTTGTGACTGCCAAGAAACACACATTAGTAGAGCATTAATAGCAAATATTTCTCTTGCAGCATAAACATCAATTCCGCAGTATATCTGGCGAGAACTGCGCTCCCTGTGACCGGAGGAGCCGCCATCGTTGCTGATAGAAAGGTAAGTTCCTCTAGATATGTCCCCTCTATATTTGGTAAGCAGCCTGAATAATGAATATCTAATAGGATTGTGTGCTTCTCCCCCCAGAAAAAGTCAGCAGATACAAACAGACCATCAACATCAATGCCAATAACAACCGAGGGCAGAACCCGCCATCTTACAAGTATTCCAATGGCGAGACTTAAAATTTTCTACATCTGTCACAGAAGAGACATCAGTGTGGTTACCGGTGCATCAATGTTACCCAGAAGACCAGGACCAGAACAGGAGAACATGTCATCTCTTCCTGTGTCTCTGGAATACAGATTTCCCACCACTTACTGATACTACATTATATACTGTGACATCTTCCATTGTTTTTGCTGGATCTTGTATAACATCATCTTTACCATTATATATTTTGATCCACAAAAACCTTAAATAAATCTTTAACATCAATCCATAAGTGTGACTGGTATTTATTAGTGTGTTCAGTGCCTGGCTACAACTTACCACAGTGTATACAATTCACTTATCCGACCCTTCACAGCGCTATTTGTGTGACATCGCGTTTAATCCAGTGGTAGGTGACAGGACATTGTATCATATGTAGACAATACAGAGAGTATGGAACGTGCCGCCATATGTACTGGATTAGATCCTGTGTTGGACAAAAAGTGACAGGAGATGTAAAATATTGATATATTTGATAGTTGTTTAAATTTCAGTTCCATAAAATGTAATGTTGGGCTCTCTTTACAAGCGGAGACAATCACATTAAGCAGGGAAGCCGCTAGGGTGACACAATCCCCACAGATCTCAGATTGGACAAACGGGCAGGATGAGAGCTGCCAGTTGAGATTGCCAGTTAGGGCAGAAGTTACAAAGTGACTGATCAACGAAAAAGACTTTGTATTGCTAGCCTGAATGGCGTATCGCTAGCTCAGCATTTGATATGAGAACAAAGACCCTCTGCAGCACAAGTTTAAGTTGAGACTGAACCATAGCAAACACATTGTCCCATTCTCACAAGTTAAATCAGAAACCGCCAAGTATAGAGCCTATTTATTAGTGAAACCGTCAAGCTTATGTACTAAATATTATAACCGTGAAGACTGTGCCTCTGTTGGAGTAAAGTTCTGTTCAGCATCTTATACCTGTGTCGTCTGAAGTTCTTGCTGTGCAATTTCCTCTGCGGGGCAGTAACCATCCTAAACCCCCTCCCACCTGTTACATTTGTCCATACTAAAGTCCATTACTCCATTGAAGTCGCCAATTAGTAGCAGTGGATAATCTGCAAGGGCTTTTTATCAATAAACTCCTGTACCACACCCAAGACATAAGAATTAAAGGGTGGAGGTAAATAAATTGAGACAATGATACATTGAAGATTTTGTATTGTACAGTCCAGGAGCACAAACTTTCCTTATTTTTCTTCCCAATATGTATGGCAGGTTAATTTGCAGTTAAGGTATGTTCACATGCAAACTCAAAAACGTCTGAAGATACGGAGCTGTTTTCAAGGGAAAACAGCTCCTGATTTTCAAACGTTTTTTAAGCCACTTGCAATTTTCGCTGCGTTTTTCGCTGCGTTTTTTACGCCCGTATTTGGAACTTTTTCAATAGAGTCTATGTAAATGGCTCCAAAAACGTCCCAAGAAGTGACCTTTTTCAATAGGAAAAACGGCCCATCGAAACAGAACGCCGTTTTTCCTATTGAAATAAATGGGCAGATGTTTGAAGAAGAGGACTTACTCCTAAAGCGAAACAGGGATGAGTTAAAGCTCCGTCCAACAAACAAAAGAAGCTGGTGTGCCACCCATGCCGCATTGCGCCATTATTTGTGTAATGTTTGAAAGAGATTGTGCCTCTTTTTTGTAGAGTAGTGTTTACATCCCCTTGTGTATGTTTATATACCACTGGTCAGTAAAGAATTTGTTGTTTGCATTACTTGGGTCTACTGTATTTTATTGCTTGCGACTAACCCTGCGGTCCTTGCCGGTACTTGGCCTTACATAGGGATACATTCTATAGACAAGATGAATGCTAACACTCAATTGCTATTTAGGCTGGGACTTCACAGAGACTGATTGATTTTAATTGATCTTATTTTTAAATTCTATTACTTATTTAAGGGTTGCATGCAACTCAATGTATAGCTTTGTACTGCGGCTGTTGATTTGTAGCTAAAAATCAATTAGTTGCATGCCAATGCGTTTCCATGATGGCCTTATTTTCACATTTCCAGGAAAAATAACAGAAGACCATCACAACACAGAGTTCTGAGTAAAGATGCTCCATATCATAAGGCTGACAGGTCCGCCTTAAAATGGGTAAATCACAGGTGACGTCTTTTCTGATTGTAGACTTTCTCTTTCCATTTTATCTCCACCCAGCCAGGACCGCTATGATGACTTCTCCTGACATAACATTACAGAGTTTGCTGCTGAGATATCTTTAGTTGTTCACTTCTGCAGCCATCTTCAGCTTCTAGAGCAACGTAAAGAATTCAGACAACAAAATAGACCCCTTCATTCATGCAGACCCCAGACCAGACCACCAAATAAATTTAGACACCAGCCTAAACCCCTATATAAATTCAGACCCTAGACCAGACCCCAGAACAGACCCAATTAACTGCAGACCCCAGGCAAGACTCCAAAATGTAAACCCCAAAACAGAGTAAATAAAATGAATGCAGACCCTAGACAAGACATCTAAATAATGTCAGACCTCAGACCAGACCCCTCAATTAATTGCAGACCACAGACCAGACCGTTAAATTCAGACCCCAAATCAGAGTAAAGAAAATGGATTTAGATACCTGACCAAGACCTCTAAATAAATTCAAATCCCAGAACAGACCCTTAAATTCATGCAGATCCCAAATAAATGAGTTGGTCGATTGCAAGCAGCTTGTAATGAGGGCGAGCCGTATAACCTCCATTTCCAGCTTATAAACTGATTATGTTATTAAGCTGGTTGCTTATTTCTTTATATTAACTGTTTAGGTGCTCACTGTTAATGTATATTTGTGTATCTGTTGTGTTTCACTGTATAGAAGGTTTTGTCTTACAGGTTGGCAGGAGGACAGGCCGCAGTTCCCAGTGGCACTGTCTTATGTGCGGTGCTGTCACTGTACATAGCAATGAGAGGCTGCTGGACAGTGACAGGGGAGGTACAGGGGGTTTGGAAAGAAAGAGCCTGGTGCTGGCTGGGATCAGAGTGTAATGGCAGTGATGCGCTGCGCCATCATGAAGTCAGGTGAGACGATGAGAGTCAATAACAAAGCAGAAAATAAGCTAACAAAATGACCTCTTATGGTCTGTAGGCTGATAGAGAAGGCCTATCCTACGTAGGGGTAGGCCTATAAGTGTAGGCTGTCACTGAAACATGCGTGGCTGAAGAGTACCGTCAGCCTAGAGTGGTTCGCTCTGAGGAGTCTACTGGGGCTGTGAGAATAGTCAGCCTGGCATGGGAACCAGTGGTCAGTAGAGCAGTACTGTGCTCAAACCCAGGAGAGGCTGTAACTAGGTCCTGATTAGGATAAAGAACGTTCCATGTATTAGAGGGCCGCTTAGATAGCTGCAGTGATGAATGGTTGCCCTGCAGGCCTGAGATGTGGCCTAGTAGTACACTCCTGAATTGTACTGGACTGGGTGCAGTAGTCACTAGGACGAGTGGTGTGGTAGGAGCCCTTCAGCGTCAGGACCCTAGTAAGAGTGCATAGGAGCAGATATTTAATATAGTAAAAAGTATTAAAACTTATAAAACCCACTGTGTCAGTTGTATCGGGGCAGCCCCCTTCATCAGGAATACTATGTTTCACAGCATTGAAACAATTTAAATGTCTCTATATTATATAAACAAACCTTTCTACGTTTACTCACGCAATACCGGAAGTGACGTTCCGAACTCTAAGGCCCTGTTCACACAGAGTGTTTTTGCAGGCAGAAAAATTTTGAGGCAGACTTTGACCTGCCTGCGATTTGCGCAGCATTTACCATTGCGTTTTTCGCCCGTGGCCACTGCGCGCCGCGTGCAAAAAACACTGTGAAAAACACTTTCTCTGCCTCTCATTGATTTCAATGGGAGGTCAGAGGCGGAACAGCGAGCCGCTAAAAGCTGCAGCAGAAAAGAAACGCCTCCGCCTTCCATTGAAATTAATAGAAGACAGTTTCGGCCGTTTTTTGGTGCTGATTCCAATGCGGTTTCCGTGTCAAAATCAGCATAAAAAAACTCAGTGTGATCTGGGCCTAAATCTCTTTATACTTCCTATAATGGACATATCTCTCTATGGCAGATGTTTCGGAAGAGGTTCTTTCTCGCTCTTTTACCCTTTCTATTCCTCTAATACTTCATCCCAATTACATTATTTAATACAGGGAATTTCTTATATTTCTTTTTCCATGCAAAAATACATATATTAATAAAATAGGATAAAAACAACCAATATGAATCTATGGGGAATAGTAAAGACTCATTTACTTTACTCGTTCTCAAACTCTAATATTATTCGCAAACCCTATTCCTTTCTTTAGTATTTCTTATATTTTGGATAGGATGGTGCGACTATATCATTTATTATCCTTGGTCTTTTTACGATCATTTGTGGGGACCTTCTTACTTCATCTTTCAAAAACAGATCACTTAATAGCATTTCCCAATTTCTCTTTAGGATTCTTTTAATTTCTTCAATATTACCATTATATTTAGCAAAATAATGTCAGTCCAAATTTATCTTTCTCTTTTTTCCATCTTGCTTTTTTACAAGGTATAACTTTTCCCTGTTCCTTGTTATCTAGGCAGTCTTTCTGTTTCGTTTTTTACACCTTTTTCTTTACTCCCTCTATAATATTTTTTTTGCTATTTTTTATCCTTCTGTCTGCCTGATATAACCTCCTTTGACTTATACAGTATCAGCATCCCCATGATATGCTGAGAGTATGTTTCCAAGTTTCTATACCACTTATTTGTGAAATAAAAGTAAACCAATATATATATTAGTCCATAATGGACAAGATTGTGGTATGCGACGTGAGCATTTACCGATGCATATGCCAATTGTGCACTGCAAATGCAGTGTGAATGGACCTTTAGACAACCTACTTACACAACCCCTCAGTTGGCTAAAGCAGAAAGCCAGTGTAAGGAGCGACTCTACCTTTGCAGGACTTTTCATATTTGTGTCTTACACTGACGGCCCATTTGCTGTCCGATTCCCCCATTGATAACAGCAGATTGTGGTAGAAGCTTGACAGAAGGCCCCCTGTGGTTAGCACATTGCTGAGGTTGTCCTTAACCCCTTCCCGCTCTGCTCATTACTATTACAACGAGCTGAGCACATTGTTCGTGCTCAGCTCAGTAATAGTATGGTACCGCTGAAATCCAGCGCCATTCCCAACCACCGACACATTTATGAGCTGTGATAACTGCTGTATCGTCGCACAGCAGTTATCACAGCTCATACCTCCGGGACCGATCGCAGTGGTTTACGCCGATTTACCCCTTAAATGCAGCGGTCAATAGCGATCACCACACTTAAGGGGTTACAACGCCATTGGCGATCTTGCGACGCAATCGCAGGGTGCCGATGGTTGCTATGGTAACCGGAGGCCTAACAATAGCCACCGGGTCTGACATCTACAGAAGGTGATTACATAAGTATTGCAGGATATTATAACAGAAATCGGACAGTTGGACCTTTGGGGTCCTGTGGTGGTGGTGGTGGTTATTTGTTGTTGCTGTATCTTGGACCGTTTATGGGTCAGTTTAGTGGTGCTTTTTACTCCATGTGTCCTTAGGACATGTTTATTATGTCATTACGAACTTGAGGTTTGTGTCCCATATTTTTTGTGAAGGCTTTTTCTTTAGTAGTGTATCCAGCCTTATAGGGGATCTTGTTCCCATTAAAATATGTTTTTGTCCCACTTGGGAAATCTCTTGACTGGCCTAAGTAGAGTCATGTGCTATTTTACCTTTTATTCCCCTTTTCCACCCATCCACCAAATAAGGACACGTGACAACCGAGGTTGGATGTGAAATGGCCACAGCAGCCGTTTATTAATTTACATTATTTTTTAAATACAATTTAATCCGAAACATTCGGATAACTACTTTAGGAATTCGACCAGAGAATTCCTCCTATAATTCACATGACCCAACATGGGTCAGAATCATAAATAACAATCAACATTTTAACACTAAACAGAGCAGGGGAAGTCCTTGAAGCCATTTTTTACCGATTTTACATTTAAGTTAGCCATCTGCAAACCACCAACAACTATTTACCTCCAGCCGTAAACTAGCTCGGAGGCACAGCTCACCTCTGCAGATGGCTCCAACCATAAGAAGACCACTTCAAAGGGATAACACCCTATGAAGTCTTCAAATGATATACCTTTTTGGGGGACGCATACCCCGATGCAACCTCCCCACCATTTTGTACTGACCAACCTCAAGGACTCCCCTCGCCAGCCGCCATGACACCTAGACCTACTCCAAAGAAAAGAGAAACACAAGTTACGCAAGCATACATCATAAGCACAAGAAAATAGACAAACACACAAAAAACAAACCCAATCCCAAAAGACACAACCCAATTCAGGGCGGAAGGGTGGGAGCTAACTTTTTTACCTGTTATTCCTCCCGCTACTTCCGGCTCAATGCTAAAAACAGCGGGAGGAACAGATACCGAACCCCAACTCCTCCCCTCTCCATCTCCTCCCTTCCCCTGCCTCCACTAACCCTTTCCCCCCTGATTGGCTAACCTTCCCTCCTATGGCAGTCATGGAGGCTTTCCCTTAAGCCCTCCGTGCTGCCGTCCAGCCTCGTCTTGACTGGCCTGAGTAGAATCATGTGCTATTTTACCTTTTATTCCCCTTTTACACCCATCCACCAAATAAGGACACGTGACAACCGAGGTTGGATGTGAAATGGCCACAGCAGCCGTTTATTAATCTACATTATTTTTTAAATACAATTTAATCCGAAACATTCGGATAACTACTTAAGGAATTCGACCAGAGAATTCCTCCTATAATTCACATGACCCAACATAGGTCAGAAACATAAATAACAATCAACATTTTAACACTAAACAGAGCAGGGGAAGTCCTTGAAGCCATTTTTTACAGATTTTCCTTTTAAGTTAGCCATCTGCAAACCACCAACAACTATTTACCTCCATTCGTAAACCAGCTCGGAGGCACCGCTCACCTCTGCAGATGGCTCCAACCACCAGAAGACCACTTCAAATGGAAAAACACCCTATGAAGTCTCCCCACCATTTTGTACTGACAAACCTCAAGGACTCCCCCCACCACAGCGAAACAGGCATTGACCACCTTAAGCCTGTGAGTCCCTCCAAACCACCACCGCCCTCTCAATTTCTTCTGCTAAGGACAGGCTCCACAAATCAATTCCAACCTCGGTCAAATGTACTCCATCACTCCGCCAATATCTTCCAACTCCTGACTCCAAATCTCTGTGTCGAACACAAATGCCCCCGTTCTTGGCAACAAAACGTGACACCGCCCGGTTTACTTTGATGCAGGCTTTATTAACCCTCTCCACTGATCTTGCCAAGCGCCAAAACTTCCTCGGAACTATGTCCGACCAAACTATAACTAAGCGTAGATAAGACGCCCATAAGCACAACAAATCGTGTTTTATATCCCGCACTAACTCACGAAAAGGGCGCACACCTAGATCGTTCCCCCCCCCCCCCACATGTAAAGCCAGAACCTCCGGAACCCTATCTAACTGAGAGTATGTTTGAAACTCGGTCAATACCCGGCTCCATAACATACCTCAGAATCCCAGCCAATGTAAAACCGCATCTTGCCGCGGAATGCGAAGCTGACGGCCATCTGGGCGAACGTCCGCCCGCAGTGCCCCCCAGTGCACATAAGAGTGTCCTAAAAGCCAAACTAAGCAGGGGCGATGATCTGAAATGAAAGGATAAGCAAACGCACATGTAAGCCATCAAAGCACAAGTTACAAACTCACAACAAATGAGGGCGCACGTAAGTCCTAAACCTATTGGACTTCCAACGGTCAATGCGACGCACACCCTCGTCATCCAACCCCCAACGCCCAGCTTCAGTAGCAGCGCCGATCCTAAACGTGTGAGACGAGTAATACTCATACCCAACTCCGACCTCAGGCAAGCATTTTTTAAATACAGCACCAAATTGATACCTGGACAAAAACGAGCCATTCTCATGACGGAGCAATGGCGACTCAGGCACCCCACCCCGTGGCTTGAAAGAAACCATACAAGCAACCGGACACATCGCCGACCCCGGGAGGGCAAACAACACTATCCGCTTACCCCGTCCTACTTGATCAGTCTTGGACCGCCACAAAAACAACTCGAGTCTATCCCCATATAGACCCACATCCGCCTGTCGCAATCCCCCAGCCCTCACCGCACTAGGAGAAACCAACTCACCAATTCTGAGTGCTCCAAAAAACGCTAGAGAAAAAGCCAAATGAAACAACTCTACCTCATAAGGCAAATTACAAACAGCCCCCAGCGATGCGCCCAACGAACCAAGAAGGGTAAAAGACATGGGTCGCCTCTGATCTGCTTCAGCCCTGCCGCGATGCAAACCCTTCAAAGCTTGCCTTACCAAAAAATTCTTGGACACATCCTGAAAACCCCGTAATTTAAATCCAAATGCCAACCCAGCAACGAAACGATTCACCTTAGCCAGAGAAAACCCCGCCTCCCAAGCATCCCCCAACCAGTATAACAATGCCACCAACCTGTCTTGATCCGTGCTGACGTTACCCAACACTCTTACCCACTCCTCCCACTGCTGCCAACAAGCCGAATAAGTACTCCAAGTCGCACTAGCCAACGACTGTTCGATCAACCGTTCCACGGGACCGAAACCAGATCCCATAGATGTCCCGGGCAAGCCAAACCGAACAGCTCCGCTCCCGGTGCCAATTAACACAATCGATTCCACTGCGAGCGAGAAAGAGCATCAGCGATACAATTGTAAACCCCCGGTACATGCACCGCAACCATCCACGTGTTTAAGGACAAGCACACCAAGACTAAGTGACGCAACAACTGAACCACAGGCGGAGAAGATGCCGATACGTTATTAATCGCTAACACCACTCCCATGTTATCGCGGTGGAAACTAATGTTTTTATCCCTGAGCCTGTCCCCCCAAATGGTCACCGCAACCACGATGGGGAACAGCTCGAGCAGGGCCAGATTCCGTGTAAGACCACTGATCACCCAGCTGTCCGGCCAGTCCCCCGCACACCATTGACCTCCTGCATACGCACCAAAACCACCAGACCCCGCCGCGTCAGTAAACAGCTCCAACTCGCTCATATCCTGTACCGGCGACATCCACAACAATCTACCATTATATTGCCCGGGAAACGCGTCCCAGACCTGCAGATCCGCCCTGTGTTCCACCCCAATCCTCACGAAATGATGGGATGCCCGGATACCCGCCGTCGCTGCCGCCAATCGCCTACTAAAAACTCTACCCATTGGTATAATCCGACAGGCAAAGTTCAACTTCCCCAGCAGAGACTGGAGATCGCGCAAAGTGATCTTCTTCAATCGGCAGGCACGCCTCACCTCTTGACGCAATGACAGTAATTTATCCTTAGGAAGCCTGCACTCGAATTGCACTCGAATTGCATTGCAACCGAATCAATTTCGATCCCTAAAAAACAGATGGTAGGGACAGGGCCCTCAGCTTTTCCAGGCGCCAGAGGAATTCCAAAATCCGTCGCAACCTTCTGCAAGGAATACAATAAATAACCGCAAATAGGGGAACCGCTAGGGCCGACACACAAAAAATCGTCAAGATAATGTATTAACGAATCCACCCCAGCTACGCCCTTCGTCACCCATTCCACAAAGCTACTAAATGCCTCGAAGTATTCGCAAGAAAGGGAGCACCCCATTGGAAGACACCTATCGACATAAAACCCCCCATTCCAGAATCAACCCAACCGCCGTTGGCTCTCCGGATGGACCAGCAGCAAGCGAAAAGCCGCTTGAATGTCACTTTTTGCCAACAACGCCCCAGGCCCTGCCTCACGCACTAACACCACCGCTTTGTCAAATGACGTGTAAACAACCGAGCATAAATCGTGATCTATCCCATCATTTACCGACGACCTCTGGGAAAAGACAAATGCTGAATCAAACTGAATTTATGGGGCTCCCGCTTCGGCACAATTCCCAAGGGGGATAGCACTAGATTCTCTATCGGCGGCTCGACAAAAGGCCCGCCCATGCGACCCAACGAAACTTCCTTCAAAAGTTTTTTCAAAATGACCGCCGAGTGCAAATAAGCTGACTTAAGATTGCGCCGTGTAAGCGGAACCTCATACGGAGGAGGGGGAATAACAAAACCAAACAAAAACCCCTCATAAATTAACTTGGCTGCAACCCTATTCGGATATTCATTTAGATACGGGGCCACCCTTTCCACCCTCACCGGCGACAGCCACTTGACCAACGGAGGAGGACTGAGTGTCTGACCGCTTCCCTTTTCGCATACATTTTGCAGCCCCATGCGAGGAGCCGTTGCACTCCGAATAGACATGCTTAAATTTACAAGTGGCCCCGAACTTACACTGGCCATCATTGAATTGCCAGCAGAACCCGAGTTTTGACCCAGAGCCCTGTCCGGACTGACTAGACTGACCTCCTTGGCCAACGCTCCCGAGAAAGGACTGCTTAACCGGGGCCGTCACCCGCAACCAAAGCGCAATATCTTTCTGATCCCACCGAATCGCTGGCCGGACCGCCTTCCGCTGGCGAAACTGCTCATCATACCGCAACCACACCTGACCCCCGTACGCCCGATGAGCCTCCCCGATGGCATTGAAATAACAAAACAACGCCGAGCAATTTTCAGGTGCCTTTTCCCCAATCGCACTCGCCAAAATAGCAAAAGCTTGCGACCAATTCACGAACGTCTGCGGGATAAGCCTATACTGCCGACGCTCCTCTTCCTCCTTCTTACTCTCATCCCGCTTGCCCTTATCCAAGTTGAACTTCGCAAGTGGCAGAAGGGAAAAAATTTCCACGTACTCGTCCTTACAAATCCGTTCCCGAACCTCCTGTTTAAGGTGGGCCCCTAAAGGACCCTCAAAACAGACGTAAACCTCGCCCCGAGCACGATCATCAAGCCGAATTCTATCCCTGTCCTTCTGCGCCTCGGTTTGAACAGACACTGCCACTGCTTCCTTGGATGCCCCCGAAACTTCCCCAACCAGGGACCGTGACTGTACATCACGAGGACCTTCCCAGACCACCGCCGGGGACCCCGCCGGAACTACAGGTGCCGCAGCCCTATCTAAGCGCCCGACTAACTTGCGCAAACAACCCACTAAATCCGATAAGCCATCTCGCCCGGCAACACCACTACCGACAGCCGATACTTCCGCGCTCGCTGCCCCACACCCAAAACCCGACATGAAAATTGCTGGATACGGCAAAGTAGGAGTTACGCACTCACCAGGCTGCCCAGGCGCTGTATTCCCGTTAGCCGGAAAATTCTGACCGCGCTGCGACTCGTCCAGCTCTCCATCTTCCAGATCCTCTCTCGCTGACGACTGGCACTCGCACCAACATCTCCGACACGGGGACCCTGGCATGCTGACAGAGGGGCCGGCAACCTGCCGCCCGACCGCAGGGACCCAGACTTCCGACAGGGCCTGTTGCCTCGTCGTCGTCGCTGATCTTGGTGTCCTCACCGAAGACCTCAAGGAAGCCTGCCCCATGGCCGGCACATCACCATGCGGGGCGGCCGTGGACTTCACCCTGGACACTGCATATAAAGGCGGTGGCATAACAGGGAGCCCAGCCTGCGACTCCCTGTGAACCGCCGAGCCCCGTCGCGGCTGGGGATTCCTGCCAGGACGCAGGCCCTGGGAGGAGGCGGCCGTCCCAGCAGCCTGGCCTGCAGCGTCCTTAGAAGGGCTCCCCCTGTGACGCCGAGCCCGCGGGACCACATCCGGACTCAACCATTCAGGTGGGCGGGACCGCTGGGAGCGGGAGCGGCGGGGTGACCGAGCCTGAGCAACCGCCGCTCCCGTTGACGCCCTCTGCTTTATTTCAGCAGGGGCAGCAATAAGCAACTCTCCCCCCACGCCATGTCATCAGCGCCAGAAAGGGGGGAGGGGAGCGCATCCGGGCTAGCAGCCGACACAGAGCGCCGATCTAGGCGCGAAGACTGGCCCACCTGATGGATACTGGCCAGCGCTGCCACCGTCTCCTCCGCGCGCAGCTGATCAAGCATGCTGACTGGAGACGCCATACTTGCAGGTAAGCAGGGCAGTGGGAGCTAACTTTTTTACCTGTTATTGCTCCCGCTGCTTCAGGCTCAATGTCGAAAACAGCGGGAGGAAAAGATACCGAACCCCAACTCCTGCCCTCTCCATCTCCTCCCTCTCCCTGCCTCCACTAACACCGAGTTGTGATACATTGTTTGCACCATATAAATAACTATATATTTGATGTTGTGTATTTTCTGACCACCACTGCAATCCTTTGTTTTAGATGATTTTATCTGTTTTTATGAGATTATATTATTTTGTCTGTGTTTATTGCAATAATAAAGATATTTTGTTATTGACCATGTGTCGTTTTGCTATACAGAATTGGTATTGCCGCATCCGTAATGGCCTGAACTATATAAATATTATGTCATTTATCCAATGCAGTGAATGCCATAAAAATAAATAATAAAAAAACGATACCAGAATTGCTATGTTTTTGGTCACCTAAGAATAAAAAGTGATCAAAAAGTTGCATGTATCCAAAAATGGTACCAATAAAAAAACATATAGCTCATCTTGCAAAAAACAAGCCCTCATACAGCTCTGTCGACCAAAAATTTTCTTTAAAGTTGTGGTTCTCAGATTGTGGCAACAGAAAAAATACATTCTTTTTACAAAATAAATGTTATTGTGCAAATAGTTGTAAAACATAAAAAAGCAATATAAATTTGGTATCACCAGAATCGTACTGACCCACAGAATAAAGTAAATATGTCAATTATAGTACACGGTGAACACTGTAAAAAAAATAAATGGATGAAAACAATAGCAAAATTGCTATTTTTTGTCACCACGCTTCTCAAAAAATAGAATAAAAAATGATCAAGAAGTTGCATGTATCCAAAAATGGTGCCGATAAAAACTACAGATTGTCCCGCAAAAAACAAGCCCTCACACCGCTCTGTCACAAAAAAAAAGTTATGGCTCTCAGAATATGGCGACACAAAATGTGCAGAGTGCGATCCAAAAGGGGGATAAGATCGGGCACCATTTATCAGTGCGACACAGGCCACAGAACTGCGGATTATTATTTATTTATCGCATTATTATATACTCTTATTATGTACTGATGTACTCCGCACAGTTTACATATGCCCCCAGATTATAAACTGAAATAAATGGCCTATTTGTACATTCAGGGACAAACCAATTGAAAAACTGGTAACCAGAAACAATTGGTTTAAATGAAAAACCAAGTAATGAACTTGGTGCATTGACCTATGAAATCATAAGTCTATCCTATAGAGAGAGGTCAATTAACACACAGTATATTAGAAACATGAAACAACTTTATTGCACATAAATACACAGGATATATCAATAAAAGTTAGAACCATGCAATGCAAAACGTGTCCTGCAGGTTGAAGCAACATATGGGGAGACATAATGACATATAATATAAAAACCAGGGCAATATGATGTATGTATAATAGATATGTTCACCTGAAATGATAGTATTGCCATATAGCTACCAGGAATGATTGTATATAAATGCGATGATACACGCTAAGGCCAAAATGTATGGCCATATATCAGCTTACCCATGTGTAGTTGCTCCTGCTACCTGCAGAGACACCGAACTGTTTCGGCAGGAATGCCTTCGTCCGGGGGTGGTGTCTCTCCAGCGGAACAGGATATTTAAAGGGCATTGCATGGTTCTAACTTTTATTGATATATCCTGTGTATTTATGTGTATTTATGTGCAATAAAGTTGTTTCATGTTTCTAATATACTGTGTGTTAATTGACCTCTCTCTATAGGATAGACTTATAAACTGAAATACCAGCAAAACCCCAAACAGAAAAATTACCAAGAAAAATCTGTGCTTCATAAGCCAAATGGCGCTCCCTCCATTCTGAACCCTTCAGTGTGCCCAAACAGCAGTTTACATCCACATATATGGCATCGCCATACCCGGGAGAACCCGCTTAACAGTTTATGATGTATTTGTCTTCAGGGGCACAATATGGGTATAACATATCGTGCACTTAAATGGCATATCAGCGGAAAATCCACTGCACATTTTTCTAGTAAAAATAGTAGTATTGTTTCATACGCACTGCACCCTTTAATAAATGCCTTGAGGGGTATATTTTAAAAAATGGGGTCACTTCTTGGAAGTTTTTGTTTTACTATTAGACCTCAGAGCCCTGCAATTGGGGGCAAATGCTATGGAAAAATCACTAAAATAGACCTCAAATGCGCATGGTGCTCTTTCACTCCTTTAATCTAACACCAATCCAGCAAAATCTGCGCTCCTACAGACAAATGACGCTCCTTCTCTTCAGAGCCCTGCCGTGTGCCCAAACAGCTGTTTAGGGCCACATATGGGATATTGCTGTACTCAGGAGAAATTGAGTAAAAAATTGTGTGGTGTTTTTTTCTCCAATTACCCCTTGTAAAAATAAAACATTTAGAGCTAAAACAGCATTGTTTTGGGAAAAATGTAATTTGTCATTTTCACTGCCTAATTCTAATAAAATCTATGAAACAGCTGTGGGGTCAAACTATTCACTACCCCCCTAAGTGAATGCCTTGAGGGTTTTATTTTCCAAAATGGAGTCACTTCTCAAGAGGTTTTTACGGTACTGGTACCTAAGGAACTCTGCAAATACGACTTGCCACCTTTAAACAAAACCAGCAAAATCTGCATGCCAAACGGTGCTCCTGCCATTCTGAGCCCTACCGTGTGTCCAAACAGCAGTTTATGACCACATATGGGGTATTATCATACTTGAGAGAACTTGATTTACAAATGTTGGTGTTCTTTTTCTCTTTCATTCTTTGTGAAAATGAAAAAAAATCGGAGCTGAAACTACTTTTTGTGTGAAAAATGTTTAGATTTTAATTTCTATGACCTAATTTCAATAAATTCAGCAGAACACCTGTAGTGTTAAAATGCTCACTATACCCATAGATTAATTCCTTGGGAGTGTAGTCCCGAAATGGCGTCTTTTTGGGGATGTTTCCTATGTTTTGGCACCACAAGACCTCTTCAAAAATGACAGGGTGCCTAAAATATATTGTAATAAAAAGGAGGCCCCAAAAACCTAGTAGGTGTTCCTGTGCTTCAGTCCACCAGGGCCACATGTGGGACATTTTTAAAAGCTGCAGAATCTGAACAATAAATATTGAGCTGAGTTTCGCTGCTAAAACCTTCTGTGTTACAGAAATAAAATGGATTATAATGGAATTTCTTAAAAAAATAAAAAATAAATATATATATATATATGTTTGTAAATTTCACCTCCAAAATGTTAACTAGTAACTATTTTGTGTTGTATTACTATCTGTCTTACAAGCAGATACACTCAAATTTAGAGAAATCTAAAATTTTCAAAAATGTCTCTAAATGTAGGTGTTTTTCACAAATAAACACTAAAGGTATTGACCAAATTTTACTACTAACATAAAGTACAATGTGTCACGAGAAAAAATTCTCACAATCGCTTGGATAAAAGAATAGCATTCCAAAGTTATTACCAGCTAAAGTGACACAGGTCAGATTTGAAAAATGGTGTCTGAGCCTTAAGGCCCAAACTAGGCTGCATCATTAAGGGGTTAAAGTGGTTTTACATCTTATAAAGTGGGGGGAATACAATTAGGATTTGTCATCACTTTCTGATCGTGGAGTTCTGACTGCCATGACTACTTGATGTTTAGTAAAGCCAATCCCTGTCTTTACAGTTTACCAAATGTGCCATCAATGGTCTTAGAAATGACCCAGATGAAGAGACTATGAAGGAATTCTTCGGTTCTCTTGACTATAAATGCAGCAGAGATTGTGGTATCCATAAAAATATAATGCAGCCATTTTTAATGAATACATATGGATGTTGGCCTTCTACCCTCTCTGGAAGGCTTATGATATGTATAATTTACGCTGCATTCGTTCACATCAGGTATGCCCATCTTGTCTCAGGATGTCTAGATCGATTCTTACCACCTCTATTACCTTTCCAGGACATGGTACATGAGGTAATGGCTGCCCACAGCTGTTCTGATTCCTATTACAAGCTGGTAGGGGAATTGTGAAGCAGTATGTATTCAGGATTGTAAGGAGTAAGAGGGCTGAGCACAGGAGATGCAGCATATAGCGTGTTCTTACTGGTGTAGAGTCACATCCTCTAATGGGGGTCTTTAGGGTTTATTAAAATTCAAAACTAAAATTATATATTTTAAGATAATATAAATGATTTCCCCCTTGTCACACAGACAGAAATGATCATTTATCACCTATAAAGAATTCATCAGAGAACGTTCCCATTAAAAACTTCAATTTTATTATTTTCAATAAAAAAATACTCTATACAGTAAAGCAATTGATGAAAACACCCGGAAAAATTACAGATCACACTAAACTTTTCTAGAGGTACAAATCATACAATATCATCAAATTCATATTCCCAATGGTAAAGCCATACTGATATATGTAAATTATGGGTGTGGTCATAAAAGCAGCTCAAACCGGTTATAGCTATTGTGATGTCACAGAGCTTGGGTATAAACAATGATGTTGGTCACAGAGCTGTCACTATCAGTTGGATGTGACCGGTAAGTAATCTATCAATGCTACATCTGTACTTCTTGCTAATCAATTTGTTTTATTAGGAACATTGAATTATTCCATCTCTAGAAGATATTGTGTGATAGTGGTAGTAATATGGTATTAGTATTAGTGTGCAATTAAATTGCTCAAGTATCTTAGATTTGCAGGGTAAGTGGCCAAAATTTGAGCTCCCTTATTATCATTATGTCTACCACTTGTAAAAGAGAAATTTCCATATGCTCATATTAGAGGACTGTATATTAGGGGACTATAATTCCTTATATTATTTAGGTTCACCAGAAATAATTTCAATTTAATTCAATTCTGAATTTTGATCAATTGATATAAAAATTATTAGTGGGGAATTGATACTGGTCTGGGGCTACTTATCATGGTTTGGGCTAGGCCCTTTATTTCCAGTGAATGGTAATGTAAAGACTACTTAGACCATTGCATGCTTCCGACTTTGTGAGACTAGTTTGGTAAAGACCCTTCCCTGTTTCTGTATGACGTTGCCCCTTTGCACAAAGCAAGGTCCATAAAGACATGGAGTGATAAGTTTGGTGTGGAGGAACTTGACACTCTGCACAGAGCCCTGACCCCAACATCAGAGCCTGAACTCACAAATGCTCTTTTAATTAAATGGGCAAAAATTCCAACAAACACGCTACAAAATCTTGTGGAAAGCCTTGTCAGAAGAAGTTATAGCCACAAAAGGGGGCCCAACTTCATATTAACATCCATGGCTTTGTAATGGGAAGTACCACAAGCTTATAATGGTGTAAAGGGTCAGCTGTCCACATCTTTTGGCCACATAGTGTATTTTGGGCTTATGTATTGTGATGTCACTACTATTAAAAATAATGATAAATCCATATTGAAATATGCAAATTATGGGTGAGGTCATAAAAGCAGCTCACCCCGGGTATAGCTATTGTGATGTCACCGAGCGTGGGTGTATACTATGGTGCTGGCCACAGAGCTGTCACTCATCAGTTGGATGTGACCGGTAAGTACTCTATCAGCGCTACGTCTCTAGATGAGTCTCACCTATCAGTTTCTTTATGAATATTTTATTCTTAGGTACAATTCTGCTGTGTCTGCCATTTAAAGTTTAGTTTATATTTGGAATAGTTATACTAATATACTAAGAAGTTGCTAAGTGGCAATATGGCGGCCTGTGACTTCTGCTCCAGAGACAGAATGCAGCTTGCAGACAAAAATTGGCATCTGTATTCTGCTGGTAAATTGATAAAGCAACCTCAAAGAAAGGGAATGTGAATGTCCTGCAGCCCTGAGAACTTGTTATTGGAACCCTTCAGTTTATAACAGGAGTAATTCACGTAATAAATATTTACTAGGGAATTACTAATTATGCATTTGAGGTTTTCTATTTGTGTAAAATACACAATTATTATTATTATTATTATTATTAATAATAATAATAATAATAATAATAATAATTACTAATATAAAAATGTTAGGGAAGTGATTTCTTAAGAACAGCCCTGACCCCGTAATCCTGTATCCTCAAAAGCAATTGTCATTTTTCATTAATATATATATATATATATATATATATATATATATATATATATATATATATATATATATATATATATATAACATGTAATAAATAATGTCTATAACAAACTACAAAGGTTCTAAATTATAGTTAGTATCTCATATAAAAATTACATAAACCCCGGAAATGTCATACCGTATGGTCAATTCAACAACCAATACATTGTTCCAAAATCCAAACCCCAAGCAATGTCATTCACAGGGGGTCCAAACCCCAAGACCCCAAGCAATGTGATCTTCAAACACTTCTGATTGTCCAGTTCCTGTACTTGGAATACACCTTTTATAACTAATTTCTCCAGCTAGTTTTCTTTAAGTTTTCCCTAACTATTTCTTTTTCTGGTCATTCTAGATCTTGCTGTTGGATTGACACTGTTGGATTACTGTGTTGCTTTTACGGTCAGCGATTTGTCCTATTTTCAGAGAACTAGAGGCGATTAGTTAAATTCAATCTTTACTGTCGCCTGGTTTTCTACCACGGACATTGGTGCAGTTTTGCACCCGAGTTATTAACCAACCATGCCCTTTTGGAAAAAATCAAAAAAATATCATGTCTCTCAGATTCCTGATAAAGGAAATCTGATGAAAGAGATACCAACTATGGAGGAGCCTAACATCTCGCTCCAGAAGTTTTCCAACATCAAAGATATGCCAGCCGAAAAATGCAGCGATCCAAGTCACAGCAAACCTTGTGACATTGGCTCAAAGAACGCCAAGAAGAGCGCAATCAGGAGCTTGGGCAGCAGCGCTGTGATTGGCGCTAAAGAACTGGATCGCTGTTTCCCAAATAGACGGCTGAGATTATACGTTGCCACCTGGAATATGGAGGGAAAGGTGAGAAGTAATATACAATATCTATTGTGAACCATGAGTGTATATGATCTAAGGCTATGTTCACACAGAGTATTTTGCCAAGTTTTTTGACGTGGAAACCGCGTCGCAAAACTCGGCAAAAACGGCCCGAAAATGCCTCCCATTGATTTCAATGGGAGGCGTCGGCGTCTTTTTCCCACGAGCAGTAAAACTGCCTCGCGGTAAAAAGAAGCGACATGCCCTATCTTCGGGCGTCTCCGCCCCTGACCTCCCATTGACTTCAATAGGAGGCAGAGATAGCGTATTTCGCTGTGTTTTATGCCCGCGGCGCTCAATGGCCGCGGGCGAAAAACGCCGTGAAAAAAATCGGCGTGCAGGGAGAGGAAAATCTGCCTAAAACTTCCAAACGGAATTTTGAGGCAGATATTCCTCCTGCAAAATACTCCGTGTGAACATAGCCTAAAGTTAGATAAATTTGTAGTTGGATATGAGATAGATATATTATATACTACCCTAGGCCCAAATTTTCTAAACATTTGGGCCAATCAATGTTGCTGCACACACTGCAAACTGTCAAACTAATAATCTATGTCTTTTGAATGGTAATGCCTCTGATCCTAAGACTGCAGCACTGGCCATAGTCTATAAAGACTAAAATCCAATTCGATCAGATATAATTTTTTGTAGGTGATATAGAAGATGTCAGTTTGGTTGGTGCTCTGTGTATACATTATTAATATCTTCATATTTTGAGCAGGAGTTCCCACTAAATCTAGAGGATCTGCTGTTGCCATCAGATGACACCAAAGACATTTACGTAATTGGCGTTCAGGAAGGATGTCCAAACAGGTAAGTCTTCTTAGGTTGTCTTACAACAGTCTTTGTCTGCAGATGGACTACAGGTCGGCTGATTGAAATTCTCTCTTGACCTACTACTTATTGTAGGATCACTCCTAAATTTTCCTATTTAACCCCAGAGGTTATAATATTGATTATTTAATAAATGAGTTCAATATTTTAATCTGGAGTAATTTATTAATATGTAAATTTGAAATTGTGTCTTCTTGTAGACGGGAATGGGAGATAAAATTACAAGAGACTCTTGGTCCACACTACGTGCTATACCATTCATCCGGGCTCGGAGTCCTGTATCTCACCATCTTTATTCGACGGGAACTGATCTGGTTCTGCTCAGGTAAGATTCACTTTCTTACATTTACATAATAAGTCCTAATTGAAGTCATTAGTTTGAACTTATTATTTAGTCATTAGAACTAGATTTCTGCAATCTCGACTCTCAGATTCTTCACTGTGGAGTATTGGAGATCTGATAGTTTACTCCACAGTTACAAAGTGTGAAATTATGTTGTAGTAATATTTCCAGCGTTTAATAGGAAACTATCTCTGTTTCATTGTTGCATGTTGTACTATTAACCACTAACCCCTTCTTCTTGTGTTTAATTTCTTATACAGAGGTAGAGCACACCCATGTAACAACCAGGCTATTCCACCATGTCAAAACTAAAGGAGCCTTGGGTGTTGCCTTCACCGTCTTTGGGACATCATTCTTGTTTATTAATTCCCATATGAGATGTAAGTATGTCTGTTTTTAATATATGACTATGTACAGTGTTATTGTGTATAAAAGTGCTGCTGTTTAATAATAATAAGCTGGAATATATGAGATGACATGAAAAGATTTGTACTATTGATATTTTGGTGTAAAATTAAAAGTTCTTCCTCATTTGGTCAAACTTCTTCTAATCCATCAAACTTATTCTATATAATGAGAGAATAATAGTGGAAGGATAAACTGCCTAATGTCCTCTACAGACCGCTATAGAAATACATTATCCTCTGTCATGAAAATGATTGTGTCTTAGATTTACAGTAACAGAAATATCAGTGCGTCTGGTGTACAGAGTGCGGACCCAGATCATGGAACTCCACCAGTCTCATCTTCTAAAATGTCAATAGAAATCCAATTAATATAAATACTATTTGTAAAAAATTGATTGTTGAGGGAACATTCAGAATACACAGCCCAAGAAGTAGATATGATACCTACATAATATAAGATAAAGAAACCTATTGTCAAAGAAAACTTAAATATGGTGGTTGTCCTAAATTCCATGAGGTCACATTTACTGATATGTATATTTTTGTTGGCAGTTGGGGCAGTCCACAAGAGGATCCAGGACTATAAAACCATCACTGAGGGTCTCCGCCTGCCTAAAATTATTCCGGAAAGAATAAACTCCAATGCCTGTGAGTATCACTTATGTGGTTGAACCTATCGATTCCTTTATCTCTCTATTTATCTCTATTGACTCTAATGCAGTCACGTGGTCTAATTGTGTCCTGTGTTTATCTCATTCTACAGTGGACGTCACCAGCCGCTTTGATCGAGTTTTTTGGTTTGGGGACCTCAATTTTCAACTGAAAGAGGACAGAAAAAACGTGGAATCTCTTCTGAAGAACATTAAAGGAAGAGATATGTCCAGTCTCCTCAAACATGACATTCTGAATGAAGCCAAGAACAACGGTACATTTACTAGTAGACAGATCTCTATCACTCCTCAGCCTGTATTATTACCACATACACCTTGACAGATCAATACAAATCACTGTCATGATGGTTCATATGTTCTCCACATTCTTATATAGTCCTACATCTCTTGCACATGTTTTTAATACTGACATGTTTTTTTTTCTTTTAACTTAAGGGTCCATATTTGTAGGGTTTAAGGAGCACACCATTGAATTCCTTCCTACATATAAGTTCGACATTGGCACAGACACCTACGATACATCAGAAAAGCAGAGAGTCCCATCATATACGGTAAGATATCTTATTTCCAGGTCTACAGAGCTAAAGAAAGACTACATTTCATGGATAGATTTTCATATAATAAATCCCCTCGCCCAAGGTAATGAATTGTTATTATAGATGGAGGAATAATTCTTAAGAACAAAGCATCCAGTCCATTTTACTTGTAGTGAGTTTGTCATCGTCTCCCAGTGTAATATGTCTTCGCCTAGCATGGCTCAAAGATACTTATTTCATTAAATCTGTGTGACCAAGTCAAACCTTAAATGCAAGAAAGTCTTAAAATTTATATTTCTTAAAGAAAATAGGCCGAAATGTTCAGTCTATGATGCTATGAGGTTTATAAATACATTATAATATGATTGCACTGATGATATTTGTTATTTTTATGACCTCTACAGGACAGGGTGTTGTTTAAAAGCCAATATGAGGGAGATGTGCGAGTCCTGAAATACGACTCTTGCCCTGTTTTGAAGACCTCAGACCACCGACCCGTTTTTGGCATCTTTGAAGTAAAGCTCAGACCTGGTTCAGATAAGTAAGTCATGATTTCCTCCATGTTTTTGGTATGATCCTTTCAGTAGCCGCCATTACTACATGGGCCTTATAGCCAGAGCTCACACTTTGGGGCAGGTGGCTGTATACCTGGGTGACAGTACTGGAGTAATCTAGGATGTGAAACAAAACAATTATTTTTGTGGTTACCTGCTAACATTATCATATGTCTTACATCAATGTATTTCTCATTCCAGCATCCCATTGGCTGGTGGACGCTTTGACCGCAAGATCTATTTGAAGGGCATTAGGAGGTTAGGACAAAAAAAGTAGCTGCGTCTGTTCATGTCCTTACAGCACATAAGGTGAGAGCATTGTACTTGTCTATTATGTTTGCTGTGAGAATGTTCTTCCATCTCTTAAGTCTTCCTCTGTATCAGTAATTTATTTTATCAACCAACATAAAGAAATTGTAAATAAGTCATTCTATCTTCTAGTTCAATTTTCTTGTATTCAGATATTTATTTAATTTCTAAATGAAGGTTTTGGGTTTTAGAAGAAAACTGTAAGCATGTATGTAGTATAATAGATTGGTGGGAATTCATTAAGACTGACGTTTCATACACCGGTCTTAATATAAAAAAACTTGGAGTAAAATGTGCCTAATTTATTAGAAGGCCCACACCTTATTAACTAATAATCCATGTTATTATGATAAATGTGTCGGCCGCTGGTGGTTCTGCTGCTTCAGCTACTCTCTGTCCACTTTTTTAGAAAAGTGCCGTAAGCGGCAGAAACTACATGATTAGATACAAGGAAAATTGTTATTGATGTAAGACATTACTTGGCATCTTGCAGGACTCCTAAGGAACATTTACCATCTTAGGTGCATAAAACAATGATTCCACCTTTGTGAACATCAGAAAGTTCCTGTAACATCCTGAACAGCGCAGCTTTAGATCAAACCCATCGCTTGGATCAATCATCTTCAAGGTTTGTAGCGTAACCCCTAGGATCAAATAGGAAAATCCACAATAAAACCTCTTCTAGATTTTGTGACTGCCAAGAAACACACATTAGTAGAGCATTAATAGCAAATATTTCTCTTGCAGCATAAACATCAATTCCGCAGTATATCTGGCGAGAACTGCGCTCCCTGTGACCGGAGGAGCCGCCATCGTTGCTGATAGAAAGGTAAGTTCCTCTAGATATGTCCCCTCTATATTTGGTAAGCAGCCTGAATAATGAATATCTAATAGGATTGTGTGCTTCTCCCCCCAGAACAAGTCAGCAGATACAAACAGACCATCAACATCAATGCCAATAACAACCGAGGGCAGAACCCGCCATCTTACAAGTATTCCAATGGCGAGACTTAAAATTTTCTACATCTGTCACAGAAGAGACATCAGTGTGGTTACCGGTGCATCAATGTTACCCAGAAGACCAGGCCCAGAACAGGAGAACATGTCATCTCTTCCTGTGTCTCTGGAATACAGATTTCCCACCACTTACTGATACTACATTATATACTGTGACATCTTCCATTGTTTTTGCTGGATCTTGTATAACATCATCTTTACCATTATATATTTTGATCCACAAAAACCTTAAATAAATCTTTAACATCAATCCATAAGTGTGACTGGTATTTATAGTGTGTTCAGTGCCTGGCTACAACTTACCACAGTGTATACAATTCACTTATCCGACCCTTCACAGCGCTATTTGTGTGACATCGCGTTTAATCCAGTGGTAGGTGACAGGACATTGTATCATATGTACACAATACAGAGAGTATGGAACGTGCCGCCATATGTACTGGATTAGATCCTGTGTTGGACAAAAAGTGACAGGAGATGTAAAATATTGATATATTTGATAGTTGTTTAAATTTCAGTTACATAAAATGTAATGTTGGGCTCTCTTTACAAGCGGAGACAATCACATTAAGCAGGGAAGCCGCTAGGGTGACACAATCCCCACAGATCTCAGATTGGACAAACGGGCAGGATGAGAGCTGCCAGTTGAGATTGCCAGTTAGGGCAGAAGTTACAAAGTGACTGATCAACCAAAAATACTTTGTATTGCTAGCCTGAATGGCGTATCGCTAGCTCAGCATTTCATATGAGAACAAAGACCCTCTGCAGCACAAGTTTAAGTTGAGACTGAACCATAGCAAACACATTGTCCCATTCTCACAAGTTAAATCAGAAACCGCCAAGTATAGAGCCTATTTATTAGTGAAACCGTCAAGCTTATGTACTAAATATTATAACCGTGAAGACTGTGCCTCTGTTGGAGTAAAGTTCTGTTCAGCATCTTATACCTGTGTCGTCTGAAGTTCTTGCTGTGCAATTTCCTCTGCGGGGCAGTAACCATCCTAAACCCCCTCCCACCTGTTACATTTGTCCATACTAAAGTCCATTACTCCATTGAAGTCGCCAATTAGTAGCAGTGGATAATCTGCAAGGGCTTTTTATCAATAAACTCCTGTACCACACCCAAGACATAAGAATTAAAGGGTGGCGGTAAATAAATTGAGACAATGATACATTGAAGATTTTGTATTGTACAGTCCAGGAGCACAAACTTTCCTTATTTTTCTTCCCAATATGTATGGCAGGTTAATTTGCAGTTAGGGTATGTTCACATGCAAACTCAAAAACGTCTGAAGATACGGAGCTGTTTTCAAGGGAAAACAGCTCCTGATTTTCAAACGTTTTTTAAGCCACTTGCAATTTTCGCTGCGTTTTTCGCTGCGTTTTTTACGCCAGTATTTGGAACTGTTTTCAATAGAGTCTATGTAAATGGCTCCAAAAACGTCCCAAGAAGTGACCTGCGCTTCTTTTTCGCTGCCATTTTTAAAAAAAACAGCCCGTCGAAACAGAACGCCGTTTTTCCTATTGAAATAAATGGGCAGATGTTTGAAGAAGAGGACTTACTCCTAAAGCGAAGCAGGGATGAGTTAAAGCTCCGTCCAACAAACAAAAGAAGCTGGTGTGCCACCCATGCCGCATTGCGCCATTATTTGTGTAATGTTTGAAAGAGATTGTGCCTCTTTTTTGTAGAGTAGTGTTTACATCCCCTTGTGTATGTTTATATACCACTGGTCAGTAAAGAATTTGTTGTTTGAATTACTTGGGTCTACTGTATTTTATTGCTTGCGACTAACCCTGCGGTCCTTGCCGGTACTTGGCCTTACATAGGGATACATTCTATAGACAAGATGAATGCTAACACTCAATTGCTATTTAGGCTGGGACTTCACAGAGACTGGTTGATTTTAATTGATCTTATTTTTAAATTCTATTACTTATTTAAGGGTTACATGCAACTCAATGTATAGCTTTGTACTGCGGCTGTTGATTTGTAGCTAAAAATCAATTAGTTGCATGCCAATGCGTTTCCATGATGGCCTTATTTTCACATTTCCAGGAAAAATAACAGAAGACCATCACAACAGAGTTCTGAGTAAAGATGCTCCATATCATAAGGCTGACAGGTCCGCCTTAAAATGGGTAAATCACAGGTGACGTCTTTTCTGATTGTAGACTTTCTCTTTCCATTTTATCTCCACCCAGCCAGGACCGCTATGATGACTTCTCCTGACATAACATTACAGAGTTTGCTGCTGAGATATCTTTAGTTGTTCACTTCTGCAGCCATCTTCAGCTTCTAGAGCAACGTAAAGAATTCAGACAACAAAATAGACCCCTTCATTCATGCAGACCCCAGACCAGACCACCAAATAAATTTAGACACCAGCCTAAACCCCTATATAAATTCAGACCCTAGACCAGACCCCAGAACAGACCCAATTAACTGCAGACCCCAGGCAAGACTCCAAAATGTAAACCCCAAAACAGAGTAAATAAAATGAATGCAGACATCTAAATAATGTCAGACCTCAGACCAGACCCCTCAATTAATTGCAGACCACAGACCAGACCGTTAAATTCAGACCCCAAATCAGAGTAAAGAAAATGGATTTAGATACCTGACCAAGACCTCTAAATAAATTCAAATCCCAGAACAGACCCTTAAATTCATGCAGATCCCAGATAAATGAGTTGGTCGATTGCAAGCAGCTTGTAATGAGGGCGAGCCGTATAACCTCCATTTCCAGCTTATAAACTGATTATGTTATTAAGTTGGTTGCCTGTTTCTTTATATTAACTGTTTAGGTGCTCACTGTTAATGTATATTTGTGTATCTGTTGTGTTTCACTGTATAGAAGGTTTTGTCTTACAGGTTGGCAGGAGGACAGGCCGCAGTTCCCAGTGGCACTGTCTTATGTGCGGTGCTGTCACTGTACATAGCAATGAGAGGCTGCTGGACAGTGACAGGGGAGGTACAGGGGGTTTGGAAAGAAAGAGCCTGGTGCTGGCTGGGATCAGAGTGTAATGGCAGTGATGCGCTGCGCCATCATGAAGTCAGGTGAGACGATGAGAGTCAATAACAAAGCAGAAAATAAGCTAACAAAATGACCTCTTATGGTCTGTAGGCTGATAGAGAAGGCCTATCCTACGTAGGGGTAGGCCTATAAGTGTAGGCTGTCACTGAAACATGCGTGGCTGAAGAGTACCGTCAGCCTAGAGTGGTTCGCTCTGAGGAGTCTACTGGGGCTGTGAGAATAGTCAGCCTGGCATGGGAACCAGTGGTCAGTAGAGCAGTACTGTGCTCAAACCCAGGAGAGGCTGTAACTAGGTCCTGATTAGGATAAAGAACGTTCCATGTATTAGAGGGCCGCTTAGATAGCTGCAGTGATGAATGGTTGCCCTGCAGGCCTGAGATGTGGCCTAGTAGTACACTCCTGAATTGTACTGGACTGGGTGCAGTAGTCACTAGGACGAGTGGTGTGGTAGGAGCCCTTCAGCGTCAGGACCCTAGTAAGAGTGCATAGGAGCAGATATTTAATATAGTAAAAAGTATTAAAACTTATAAAACCCACTGTGTCAGTTGTATCGGGGCAGCCCCCTTCATCAGGAATACTATGTTTCACAGCATTGAAACAATTTAAATGTCTCTATATTATATAAACAAACCTTTCTACGTTTACTCACGCAATACCGGAAGTGACGTTCCGAACTCTAAGGCCCTGTTCACACAGAGTGTTTTTGCAGGCAGAAAAATTTTGAGGCAGACTTTGACCTGCCTGCGATTTGCGCAGCATTTACCATTGCGTTTTTCGCCCGTGGCCACTGCGCGCCGCGTGCAAAAAACACTGTGAAAAACACTTTCTCTGCCTCTCATTGATTTCAATGGGAGGTCAGAGGCGGAACAGCGAGCCGCTAAAAGCTGCAGCAGAAAAGAAACGCCTCCGCCTTCCATTGAAATTAATAGAAGACAGTTTCGGCCGTTTTTTGGTGCTGATTCCAATGCGGTTTCCGTGTCAAAATCAGCATAAAAAAACTCAGTGTGATCTGGGCCTAAATCTCTTTATACTTCCTATAATGGACATATCTCTCTATGGCAGATGTTTCGGAAGAGGTTCTTTCTCGCTCTTTTACCCTTTCTATTCCTCTAAGGGGAGATTCACACGAACGTTGCGTTTTTGCGCGCGCAAACAACGCAGCGTTTTGCGAGCGCAAAAACCATTTGACAGCTGCGTGTGTCATGCGTGTCTGATGCGCGGCTGCGTGATTTTCGCGCAGCCGGCATCATAGAGATGAGGCTTGTCAACGCCCGTCACTGTCCAAGGTGCTGAAAGAGCTAAATCTTTCAGCACCCTCGACAGTGAATGCCGAACACAACAGCGAAAAACCTGTAAAAAAAAAAGATAAAGTTCCTACTTACCGAGAACTTCCCGGCCGTTGCCTTGGTGACGCGTCCTTGGTGACGCGTCCTTGGTGACGCGCCTCTCTTGACATCGGGCCCCACCTCCCTGGATGACGCAGCAGTCCAAGTGACCGCTGCAGCCTGTGATTGGCTGCAGCCTGTGCTTGGCCTGTGATTGGCTGGAGCTGTCACTTGAACTGAAGTGTCATCCCGGGAGGTCGGACTGCAGGAAGGAGACAGGAGTAAATCGGTAAGTTAGAACCTCGTTGTTTTTTTACAGGTTAATGTATTTTGGGATCGCAAGTCACTGTCCATGGTGCTGAAACAGTTTAACTCTTTCAGCACCATGGACAGTGACTATCTCCTGACGTCGCGTACCGATAATTTTTTTGCCGGGATCGGCCAAAACGAGTTTGGCCGAACCCGGTGAAGTTCGGTACGCTTGTCCCGCTTCGCTCATCGCAAAGACACTCCGTTTGGATGTTCGGAAACAGAAAAGCACGTGGTGCTTTTCGGTTTTCATTCATCCTTTTCACTGCTGTTGCGCGAATCACGCTCGTCCCACGGAAGTGCTTCCGTGTGGTGCGCGTGATTTTCACGCACCCATTGACTTCAATGGGTGCGTGATGCGCGAAATACGCAGAGTTTTTGAACCTGTCGCGCTTTTTGCGCAGCAGACAAACGCTGCGCAAAAAGCACGGACTGTCTGTACTGCCCCATAGACTTGTATTGTCCATGCGTGCCGCGTGAAAACCACGCGGCCCGCACGGACCGAATACACGCTCGTGTGAATCCCCCCTAATACTTCATCCCAATTACATTATTTAATACAGGGAATTTCTTATATTTCTTTTTCCATGCAAAAATACATATATTAATAAAATAGGATAAAAACAACCAATATGAATCTATGGGGAATAGTAAAGACTCATTTACTTTACTCGTTCTTAAACTCTACTATTATTCGCAAACCCTATTCCTTTCTTTAGTATTTCTTATATTTTGGATAGGATGGTGCGACTAGATCATTTATTATCCTTGGTCTTTTTACGATCATTTGTGGGGACCTTCTTACTTCATCTTTCAAAAACAGATCACTTAATAGTATTTCCCAATTTCTCTTTAGGATTCTTTTAATTTCTTCAATATTACCATTATATTTAGCAAAATAATGTCAGTCCAAATTTATCTTTCTCTTTTTTCCATCTTGCTTTTTTTACAAGGTATAACTTTTCCCAGTTCCTTGTTATCTAGGCAGTCTTTCTGTTTCGTTTTTTACACCTTTTTCTTTACTCCCTCTATAATATTTTTTTTGCTATTTTTTATCCTTCTGTCTGCCTGATATAACCTCCTTTGACTTATACAGTATCAGCATCCCCATGATATGCTGAGTGTATGTTTCCAAGTTTCTATACCACTTATTTGTGAAATAAAAGTAAACCAATATATATATTAGTCCATAATGGACAAGATTGTGGTATGCGACGTGAGCATTTACCGATGCATATGCCAATTGTGCACTGCAAATGCAGTGTGAATGGACCTTTAGACAACCTACTTACACAACCCCTCAGTTGGCTAAAGCAGAAAGCCAGTGTAAGGAGCGACTCTACCTTTGCAGGACTTTTCATATTTGTGTCTTACACTGACGGCCCATTTGCTGTCCGATTCCCCCATTGATAACAGCAGATTGTGGTAGAAGCTTGACAGAAGGCCCCCTGTGGTTAGCACATTGCTGAGGTTGTCCTTAACCCCTTCCCGCTCTGCTCATTACTATTACAACTAGCTGAGCACATTGATGAATACCTATACGAGTATAGACCATTGGCATGCGCCAAACAATAATGCGTCCACACAAATCATAAAGCAAATATCAATACCTATACCAGACTGTGAAGACTACTAATATATCCAGAAAATGAAACACACATAGCACAAGTCATGTACCATGACAATATAAAATAAACTTTATTGAAATATACATAACACATTGGCCATCAAAATATAAAAACAATATAGCACACAGTTAAAAAGGAGAGTATGGAGGAGCTGCGTGAATAATCCAATATATATGCTACCATACTAAAAACATCCTGTGATGTGGTAAGAAATGCAGATATCTATAGAAAAGATAATCATATAGATCAAGTATTTGGACAACAGAAGCACATAAATATATTTAGCACCTGACAGAAGAGCACACAATTGTGCATGCATATAAAAGTATACAGCTAGAGCTCCAAGTTGCACCCAAAACAAAGACCATGCTTTATAAATAAAGGATATTGCACAAACCCATGGACTGCATGATAGGAAGCACGCAGGAACACTCCACACTGACCGCCCCCGACGCACGTTTCGCTGTCAGCTTTCTCAAGGGGTACTGACTGATGGGATAGTGGTTGTTTTAAATATAAAATGCAGAGGGAGGGGACTACACGAATAGCCAAACACTAAGCAGTGTTCACAGCATATGGAGATCTGCAATCACAGATCAAATTACACCTACCATGCTGCAGGCACCATTAGGCTATGTTCACACAGGGCACTTTTGCAGGAGGAACATCCGCCTCAAAATTCTGTTAGGAAGTCCGAGGCAGATATTCCTCTCCCTGCACGCCGATTTACGCTGCAATTCTCACGCCGCTCTTCGCCCGCGGCCAATGAGCGCCGCGGGCAAAAAACAGCGCGAGACACGCTTTCTCTGCCTCCCATTGAAGTCAATGGGAGGTCAGAGGCGGAAGCGCCCGAGGATAGGGCATGTCGCTTCCACTTCCCGCGAGGCAGTTTTACTGCTCGCGGGAAAAAGACGCCGACGCCTCCCATTGAAATCAATGGGAGGCGTTTTCGGGCCGTTCTTGCCGAGTCTTGCGACGCGGTTACCGCGTCAAAAAACTCACCAAAATACTCTGTGCGAATACAGCCTCAATGTGCACGGACGACGGAAGCCACATTCGTCTCTGCGGACGCCATCATACCTGCTTGGCGCATGCGCACCGGCACTGATCCGGATGTCGGAAACTGTGCCATGGACTTAAACTACAAACTGCGCATGCACGCTGCAAAAAGACTAAAGGGAGGGGCTGGCATTATACAGGGAAGGGTTAGTGGCCATTTTAGAGCCTGGCAGTTATGCCAGAAACCCAAACACGGGATAAAGGTCATGTACTGACCAGGAGTGCCGTATATAGCACTAAAACAATCTACCCCGGGAAAACATATAAATAGTGAAAGCATAGTTAATACATTAGTCGGTACTCCCGAGTACCTGGGTATCTCTCAAGGTAGTTGAGACATTATCACTGGACAGCTGGAGCACGCACATAAAAATCCCATATACATAGACGTGAATGAATATACATACATACACAACAATATCAATATTCTACACATATTAGTACATCACTGTAAATAGCACCATACAATTAAAAATTCCACTTTATTTTACAATAAATACCATCGTAAAAAAAATAATTTTTTTACATATATAAATATACAATGTACCCCCATATAAACAAATAATAGTAAATAGTGTAAATAAAGTGCAAGGGGAGTGAGGAGAGGTGAGTGAACACACGTGCTCGTGATAGTGAAAAAAGTGAGGAAAATAAATAAATAAATAAATAGTTAGATTATGTGAAGGAGTAAAAAAAGGACTGCACCTGAAAAATATATAGCCATTATTAAACATGCAGAAATATAAACATATTCAATATGAATCATTATATAATGTATTGTATAAATGACAAAAATGTGAAAACCTATATAAAAATATGAAAATGATGCGACTCAATATGAGCGTGTTAGATACCATAAAAATAATCAATGCATCATGACTGAAAGTCATCAAAATGTAAGTGATCTAATAAATATAACTGGACACATGTATACAATTAAAATCCATACATGTGCAAAAAATATATATATATATTCAAAAAAATGTGTAGTGAGTATACGTGGATATAATATAATGGATAAGAAACATGAAACAATATATATAGATTCATGCATGATATATAAAAAGTGATAACGTGTATAGACTTAGGTATATAAATATGTTAATTAATTAGTGTATATAAAGTAGTAAAAATATACAAATATATAAAGTTGGTACACTAAAAGTGTATACATAATATGTGCATGTAGTAATCATGATATCATACAAGAAATACAATAATAACAATATGTAAATGCATATAAACATGTGTCAGTAAGAGAGAAATATGGATAAGGTACGTGTACCAGTACCAATACCTACCCCTTGAGAAAGCTGAGAACATCCCAAAATACCAAACATATACAAAAAAAGGGTATAAATGTATAGCAATGTATACATAAAATGACATTCCCATGCATACACTAAGCCCACATATGATAATAGCGCGCAGAAGAAAGCGGGAACGGGCACAATTTGGGCATCATAAAGCACCTCCGCTATAACTGGACAAATGAGCCAATGTATCCATATCGCCTGCAAAGAGATTGAGAATTTGAGATAGTGTAGAATACTCAAAAATAGTCCGACCTGAGTATATATAACTCACACCGACAGAACATTGCGTCCCCACCGCAACAGCATGATCACAGAAATGTATCAACCAGAAATAATCCCATCACACAATTAAAATATCATAAAACTAACTATATTCCATAAAAGTGACGCCATGGAACCCACGGGGTAAATTACAAGAAAGAAGCGAAGGACATTTTTTCATTTAGACCATATGGTGAACTAGTGTTGAGCTTTGTTATCCACTTGCACTCGATACGTTCAAGCTTGCGAAAAGTGTCTCCACCACGTGTTCCGATGATGATTTTATCAATGCCATGTACTTTCAGATCTTGCCACCTGTTGTTATGATGGTCCCGGAAATGTCTGGGGATAGATTTAAGTTTATTAATCATCTCCCAATCATTATCCGCAATTTTTTCAGCCTTTTTAATGTCTCTTACATGTTCCTGAATTCTTATTTTAAGCTCTCTTGTGGTCATGCCAATATAGGAGAGACCACACGGGCATGTTGCCCTGTAGACAACTCCCTATGTACTGCAATTAATAAAATGCACAATTTTGTAGCATTTTTTGTTTTCAGAGTCCGGGAAAGTATCCGTTTTGACTATCAAATTGCAGATAGAGCAATGGCCACAGGGGAATGATCCCCACTTTGGTCCCTTGGAACCATATAGATACATATTAGAGTTTGGGGCACTATAGTGACTCCGAACTAGATGGTCGCTTAAGGTCTTGCTCCTTTTGGCTGTAAGTTGGGGTTTGGGGGGTAGAAGCCTTTTAAGATCAGGGTCTGTCAACAGTATGGGCCAAAAGCGAGTAACAATTTTGTGCATCTCAGACCATTGTGTATTGTAGGTAGTGATAAGCCTTGCCGTGTCCTCACTGTTTTTCTTTTTGCGCTGTTGTTGAACAAGAAGACTATTACGGTCAGTATGGTATGCTCTCTGATACCCTTTCTCAATATCATTTTTACGGTATCCTCGTTGTGCAAACCGAGCCTTCAAACATTGGGATTCATTTTCGAAGTTTGATTGTGAATCGCATACACGTCGTGCCCGCAGGAATTGTCCTGTGGGGATGGCGCGTATAGTGTGTGAGGGGTGGAACGAAGATGCATGTAAAAGAGCATTTACAGCAGTTTTTTTGCGAAAAATAGTGGTACTGAGCTTACCCGTATTTTGTACAGAAATCTTGATGTCCAGAAATTCCATAAAGTCCTGACTAATCACATTTGTCAGTTTGATGTTACATGTATTGGTATTTAAGATGGTTAGAAATCGATCAAGCTCAGCTCGCGTACCCTGCCAAATAAACAGTATATCGTCAATAAAGCGCATCCAACTGACAACTCTACCCGAAACCGTATCCATAACTGCTCTCACAATCTCCTGTTCCCAATGGCCCAGAAATAGGTTAGCATAGGACGGCGCACAGGTAGCACGCATCGCCGTCCCACGTAACTGTAAATAGAATTTGTCTCTGAACAGAAAATAATTATGTTCCAAGACAAAACGCAAAAGCTGGATGAGAAAGTGGACCAAATCCTGATCAAGGTTGCCTGCTCCTAGAAAATATGAGACCGCGGATAGACCCAAATCATGATCTTTACAGGTGTAAAGGGATTCTACATCACAGGATACCAAAAACATATCCTGCTCCATTGTTACACCATCAAGGCGTTTCAGCACATCCGTAGAATCCTTGATGTATGATTGGAGTCCCTCCACACATGGACGGAGATAAAAGTCTAAAAAACGGCATGCCGATTCACATAAACTACCACAGCCAGACACAATTGGTCGACCGGGAGATCTCTTTTGGTCTTTATGCACCTTGGGCAACAAGTATAGTGTAGGGGTGATGGGAAATTTCACAATGAGCCCATCCAGAACTTTTTTAGTGATAATATTGTCCACCAATGCATCCGCAAGCATTTTATCCAACTGTTCCTTAAAACCTTCAGTAGGGTTGGAGGTCAGGCGTTTATAGCATCTAGCATCACGCAATTGTCTGTATGCCTTCAATTCATACATCTCCACCGGCCAAATCACCACATTTCCACCCTTGTCTGCTGGTTTGAATACTACACCCTTCATCTCTTTTAGTTCAAAAAGCGCCTTGCGTTGGGCCCACGATAGATTATCATGGCTCCGCTGCTGTGGAAGTTTGCGCAATTCATCGGTGACCATTTTAACAAACATGTCAACTGATGGGTTAAGAGACAAGGATGGAAATGCGGTAGACCGGGGGCGAATAGTTGTTGGGAATTTGCCAGTGCTCACCTCCTGCTCCTGAAGAAGGGATTCTAATGCCCGGACCGCTTCCAATTCCTCCTGTGCTGTAAACAAGTTATGAGGATCATTTTTAGAAAAATATTTCTTATATATTAATTTGCGTGCAAACAGGAAAACATCCTTAATGGCTGTGAAATCATCAAATCCTGATACAGGACAGAAAGTTAAGCCCAAGGAAAGCACAGAGATTTGACACGGAGTTAATACTCGGTCAGAGAGGTTAATTACCTTCATCTCGCCTCCCATGTTTTCCTCCACAGAATTAAATTTTCTTTTGGTTGGGGTCTGTCTTTTCTCATATCTCCTAGTTCTCATAGGGACACTCCCATGTGATGCCCCAGAGGTCGTACTCTCAAATGATGACACAGACTCGGAGCGTGTCAACATAGAGGGACCCCTCCGTTGCCATTTATATACCCTCTGTTCTTGAAAATCCAACAAGTCACGTTGGAATTTTTTAGATTTAAATTCTTTGATGTCATTCTCCCATTTAATATACTCGGTGCTCAACTCTTGTTCAAATTTAGCCAGGAGTTCAGGATTCAGATCTGTTTTAATTTTATTCTGTAAGGGCAATATTAATTTTTCAATTTCTTCCAATTGTTTTTTGTCCCAACCAATCAGAAGTTCTATGAACGTCTGAGAGCAGGATTTACAGGCTTCCTCCCATCGCGATCGCATGGTCAAATCATCAAAAGGAAAAGATGGAAACACTTGAACACGTAATCCTCTAGGGATCAATTCTTTTGTAAGGTATTGTTCCAATGAAACCTTGTTCCACCAAATACGCATCCTTCGCTTGAGTAATTCCTTCATTTTTTTCTGGGTTTCCAATATACCAATATGGACAACCCCTGTGGGTCCCACAGCATCATTGCTAAAAAGTTGAGTCACCAAAGACAACCAATTGGATTCCCTGGTGTGGAAATCAATATTTGTAACAAGGCCTATTAACAAAAACAGACAAAATGATGAATACCTATACGAGTATAGACCATTGGCATGCGCCAAACAATAATGCGTCCACACAAATCATAAAGCAAATATCAATACCTATACCAGACTGTGAAGACTACTAATATATCCAGAAAATGAAACACACATAGCACAAGTCATGTACCATGACAATATAAAATAAACTTTATTGAAATATACATAACACATTGGCCATCAAAATATAAAAACAATATAGCACACAGTTAAAAAGGAGAGTATGGAGGAGCTGCGTGAATAATCCAATATATATGCTACCATACTAAAAACATCCTGTGATGTGGTAACAAATGCAGATATCTATAGAAAAGATAATCATATAGATCAAGTATTTGGACAACAGAAGCACATAAATATATTTAGCACCTGACAGAAGAGCACACAATTGTGCATGCATATAAAAGTATACAGCTAGAGCTCCAAGTTGCACCCAAAACAAAGACCATGCTTTATAAATAAAGGATATTGCACAAACCCATGGACTGCATGATAGGAAGCACGCAGGAACACTCCACACTGACCGCCCCCGACGCACGTTTCGCCGTCAGCTTTCTCAAGGGGTACTGACTGATGGGATAGTGGTTGTTTTAAATATAAAATGCAGAGGGAGGGGACTACACGAATAGCCAAACACTAAGCAGTGTTCACAGCATATGGAGATCTGCAATCACAGATCAAATTACACCTACCATGCTGCAGGCACCATTAGGCTATGTTCACACAGGGCACTTTTGCAGGAGGAACATCCGCCTCAAAAGTTTTTATATTTTGATGGCCAATGTGTTATGTATATTTCAATAAAGTTTATTTTATATTGTCATGGTACATGACTTGTGCTATGTGAGCTGAGCACATTGTTCGTGCTCAGCTCAGTATTAGTATGGTACCGCTGAAATCCAGCGCCATTCCCAACCACCGACACATTTATGAGCTGTGATAACTGCTGTATCGTCGTACAGCAGTTATCACAGCTCATACCTCCGGGACCGATCGCAGTGGTTTACGCCGATTTACCCCTTAAATGCAGCGGTCAATAGCGATCACCACACTTAAGGGGTTACAACGCCATTGGCGATCTTGCGACGCAATCGCAGGGTGCCGATGGTTGCTATGGTAACCGGAGGCCTAACAATAGCCACCGGGTCTGACATCTACAGAAGGTGATTACATAAGTATTGCAGGATATTATAACAGAAATCGGACAGTTGGACCTTTGGGGTCCTGTGGTGGTGGTGGTTATTTGTTGTTGCTGTATCTTGGACCGTTTATGGGTCAGTTTAGTGGTGCTTTTTACTCCATGTGTCCTTAGGACATGTTTATTATGTCATTACGAACTTGAGGTTTGTGTCCCATATTTTTTGTGAAGGCTTTTTCTTTAGTAGTGTATCCAGCCTTATAGGGCATCTTGTTCCCATTAAAATACGTTTTTGTCCCACTTGGGAAATCTCTTGACTGGCCTAAGTAGAGTCATGTGCTATTTTACCTTTTATTCCCCTTTTCCACCCATCCACCAAATAAGGACACGTGACAACCGAGGTTGGATGTGAAATGGCCACAGCAGCCGTTTATTAATTTACATTATTTTTTAAATACAATTTAATCCGAAACATTCGGATAACTACTTTAGGAATTCGACCAGAGAATTCCTCCTATAATTCACATGACCCAACATGGGTCAGAATCATAAATAACAATCAACATTTTAACACTAAACAGAGCAGGGGAAGTCCTTGAAGCCATTTTTTACCGATTTTACATTTAAGTTAGCCATCTGCAAACCACCAACAACTATTTACCTCCAGCCGTAAACTAGCTCGGAGGCACAGCTCACCTCTGCAGATGGCTCCAACCATAAGAAGACCACTTCAAAGGGATAACACCCTATGAAGTCTTCAAATGATATACCTTTTTGGGGGACGCATACCCCGATGCAACCTCCCCACCATTTTGTACTGACCAACCTCAAGGACTCCCCTCGCCAGCCGCCATGACACCTAGACCTACTCCAAAGAAAAGAGAAACACAAGTTACGCAAGCATACATCATAAGCACAAGAAAATAGACAAACGCACAAAAAACAAACCCAATCCCAAAAGACACAACCCAATTCAGGGCGGAAGGGTGGGAGCTAACTTTTTTACCTGTTATTCCTCCCGCTACTTCCGGCTCAATGCTAAAAACAGCGGGAGGAACAGATACCGAACCCCAACTCCTCCCCTCTCCATCTCCTCCCTCCCCCTGCCTCCACTAACCCTTTCCCCCCTGATTGGCTAACCTTCCCTCCTATGGCAGTCATGGAGGCTTTCCCTTAAGCCCTCCGTGCTGCCGTCCAGCCTCATCTTTACTTTGTGACTATTGCCTGATCAAACCGAGTTGTGATACATTGTTTGCACCATATAAATAACTATATATTTGATGTTGTGTATTTTCTGACCACCACTGCAATCCTTTGTTTTAGATGATTTTATCTGTTTTTATGAGATTATATTATTTTGTCTGTATTTATTGCAATAATAAAGATATTTTGTTATTGACCATGTGTCGTTTTGCTATACAGAATTGGTATTGCCGCATCCGTAATGGCCTGAACTATATAAATATTATGTAATTTATCCAATGCAGTGAATGCCATAAAAATAAATAATAAAAAAACGATACCAGAATTGCTATGTTTTTGGTCACCTAAGAATAAAAAGTGATCAAAAAGTTGCATGTATCCAAAAATGGTACCAATAAAAAAACATATAGCTCGTCTTGCAAAAAACAAGCCCTCATACAGCTCTGTCGACCCAAAATTTTCTTTAAAGTTGTGGTTCCCAGATTGTGGCAACAGAAAAAATACATTCTTTTTACAAAATAAATGTTATTGTGCAAATAGTTGTAAAACATAAAAAAGCAATACAAAATTTGGTATCACCAGAATTGTACTGACCCACAGAATAAAGTAAATATGTCAATTATAGTACACGGTAAACGCTGTAAAAAAAAAAAAAGGATAAAAACCATTACAAAATTGCTATTTTTTGTCACCACGCTTCTCAAAAAATAGAATAAAAAATGATCAAGAAGTTGCATGTATCCAAAAATGGTGCCGATAAAAACTACAGATTGTCCCGCAAAAAACAAGCCCTCACACCGCTCTGTCACAAAAAAAAAGTTATGGCTCTCAGAATATGGCGACACAAAATGTGCAGAGTGCGATCCAAAAGGGGGATAAGATCGGGCACCATTTATCAGTGCGACACAGGCCACAGAACTGCGGATTATTATTTATTTATCGCATTATTATATCCTCTTATTATGTACTGATGTACTCCGCACAGTTTACATATGCCCCCAGATTATAAACTGAAATAAATGGCCTATTTGTACATTCAGGGACAAACCAATTGAAAAACTGGTAACCAGAAACAATTGGTTTAAATGAAAAACCAAGTAATGAACTTGGTGCATTGACCTATGAAATCATAAATCTATCCTATAGAGAGAGGTCAATTAACACACAGTATATTAGAAACATGAAACAACTTTATTGCACATAAATACACAGGATATATCAATAAAAGTTAGAACCATGCAATGCAAAACGTGTCCTGCAGGTTGAAGCAACATATGGGGAGACATAATGACATATAATATAAAAACCAGGGCAATATGATATATGTATAATAAATATGTTCACCTGAAATGATAGTATTGCCATATAGCTACCTGGAATGATTGTATATAAATGCGATGATACAAGCTAAGGCCAAAATGTATGGCCATATATCAGCTTACCCATGTGTAGTTGCTCCTGCTACCTGCAGAGACACCGAACCCGACGAGCGTTTCGGCAGGAATGCCTTCGTCCGGGGGTGGTGTCTCTCCAGCGGAACAGGATATTTAAAGGGCATTGCATGGTTCTAACTTTTATTGATATATCCTGTGTATTTATGTGTATTTATGTGCAATAAAGTTGTTTCATGTTTCTAATATACTGTGTGTTAATTGACTTCTCTCTATAGGATAGACTTATAAACTGAAATACCAGCAAAACCCCAAACAGAAAAATTACCAAGCAAAATCTGTGCTTCATAAGCCAAATGGCGCTCCCTCCATTCTGAACCCTTCAGTGTGCCCAAACAGCAGTTTACATCCACATATATGGCATCGCCATACCCGGGAGAACCCGCTTAACAGTTTATGATGTATTTGTCTTCAGGGGCACAATCTGGGTATAACATATCGTGCACTTAAATGGCATATCAGCGGAAAATCCACTGCACATTTTTCTAGTAAAAATAGTAGTATTGGTTCACACGCACTGCACCCTTTAATAAATGCCTTGAGGGGTATATTTTAAAAAATGGGGTCACTTCTTGGAAGTTTTTGTTTTACTATTAGACCTCAGAGCCCTGCAATTGGGGGCAAATGCTATGGAAAAATCACTAAAATAGACCTCAAATGCGCATGGTGCTCTTTCACTCCTTTAATCTAACACCAATCCAGCAAAATCTGCGCTCCTACAGACAAATGACGCTCCTTCTCTTCAGAGCCCTGCCATGTGCCCAAACAGCTGTTTAGGGCCACATATGGGATATTGCTGTACTCAGGAGAAATTGAGTAAAAAATTGTGTGGTGTTTTTTTCTCCAATTACCCCTTGTAAAAATAAAACATTTAGAGCTAAAACAGCATTGTTTTGGGAAAAATGTAATTTGTCATTTTCACTGCCTAATTCTAATAAAATCTATGAAACAGCTGTGGGGTCAAACTATTCACTACCCCCCTAAGTGAATGCCTTGAGGGTTTTATTTTCCAAAATGGAGTCACTTCTCAAGAGGTTTTTACGGTACTGGTACCTAAGGAACTCTGCAAATACGACTTGCCACCTTTAAACAAAACCAGCAAAATCTGCATGCCAAACGGTGCTCCTGCCATTCTGAGCCCTACCGTGTGTCCAAACAGCAGTTTATGACAACATATGGGGTATTATCATACTTGAGAGAACTTGATTTACAAATGTTGGTGTTCTTTTTCTCTTTCATTCTTTGTGAAAATGAAAAAAAATCGGAGCTGAAACTACTTTTTGTGTGAAAAATGTTTAGATTTTAATTTCTATGACCTAATTTCAATAAATTCAGCAGAACACCTGTAGTGTTAAAATGCTCACTATACCCATAGATTAATTCCTTGGGAGTGTAGTCCCGAAATGGCGTCTTTTTGGGGATGTTTCCTATGTTTTGGCACCACAAGACCTCTTCAAAAATGACAGGGTGCCTAAAATATATTGTAATAAAAAGGAGGCCCCAAAAACCTGGTAGGTGTTCCTGTGCTTCAGTCCACCAGGGCCACATGTGGGACATTTTTAAAAGCTGCAGAATCTGAACAATAAATATTGAGCTGAGTTTCGCTGCTAAAACCTTCTGTGTTACAGAAATAAAATGGATTATAATGGAATTTCTTAAAAAAATAAAAAATAAATATATATATATATATTTGTAAATTTCACCTCCAAAATGTTAACTAGTAACTATTTTGTGTTGTATTACTATCTGTCTTACAAGCAGATACACTCAAATTTAAAGAAATCTAAAATTTTCAAAAATGTCTCTAAATGTAGGTGTTTTTCACAAATAAACACTAAAGGTATTGACCAAATTTTACTACTAACATAAAGTACAATGTGTCACGAGAAAAAATTCTCACAATCGCTTGAATAAAAGAATAGCATTCCAAAGTTATTACCAGCTAAAGTGACACAGGTCAGATTTGAAAAATGGTGTCTGAGCCTTAAGGCCCAAACTGGGCTGCATCATTAAGGGGTTAAAGTGGTTTTACATCTTATAAAGTGGGGGGAATACAATTAGGATTTGTCATCACTTTCTGATCGTGGAGTTCTGACTGCCATGACTACTTGATGTTTAGTAAAGCCAATCCCTGTCTTTACAGTTTACCAAATGTGCCATCAATGGTCTTAGAAATGACCCAGATGAAGAGACTATGAAGGAATTCTTCGGTTCTCTTGACTATAAATGCAGCAGAGATTGTGGTATCCATAAAAATATAATGCAGCCATTTTTAATGAATACATATGGATGTTGGCCTTCTACCCTCTCTGGAAGGCTTATGATATGTATAATTTACGCTGCATTCGTTCACATCAGGTATGCCCATCTTGTCTCAGGATGTCTAGATCGATTCTTACCACCTCTATTACCTTTCCAGGACATGGTACATGAAATAATGGCTGCCCACAGCTGTTCTGATGCCTATTAGAAGCTGGTAGGGGAATTGTGAAGCAGTATGTATTCAGGATTGTAAGGAGTAAGAGGGCTGAGCACAGGAGATGCAGCATGTAGCGTGTTCTTACTGGTGCAGAGTCACATCCTCTAATGGGGGTCTTTAGGGTTTATTAAAATTCAAAACTAAAATTATATATTTTAAGATAATATAAATGATTTCCCCCATGTCACACAGACAGAAATGATCATTTATCCCCTATAAAGAATTCATCAGAGAACGTTCCCATTAAAAACTTCAATTTTATTATTTTCAATAAAAAAATACTCTATACAGTAAAGCAATTGATGAAAACACCCGGAAAAATTACAGATCACACTAAACTTTTCTAGAGGTACAAATCATACAATATCATCAAATTCATATTCCCAATGGTAAAGCCATACTGATATATGTAAATTATGGGTGTGGTCATAAAAGCAGCTCAAACCGGTTATAGCTATTGTGATGTCACAGAGCTTGGGTATACACAATGATGTTGGTCACAGAGCTGTCACTATCAGTTGGATGTGACCGGTAAGTAATCTATCAATGCTACATCTGTACTTCTTGCTAATCAATTTGTTTTATTAGGAACATTGAATTATTCCATCTCTAGAAGATATTGTGTGATAGTGGTAGTAATATGGTATTAGTATTAGTGTGCAATTAAATTGCTCAAGTATCTTAGATTTGCAGGGTAAGTGGCCAAAATTTGAGCTCCCTTATTATCATTATGTTTACCACTTGTAAAAGAGAAATTTCCATATTCTCATATTAGAGGACTGTATATTAGGGGACTATAATTCCTTATATTATTTAGGTTCACCAGAAATAATTTCAATTTAATTCAATTCTGAATTTTGATCAATTGATATAAAAATTATTAGTGGGGAATTGATACTGGTCTGGGGCTACTTATCATGGTTTGGGCTAGGCCCTTTATTTCCAGTGAATGGTAATGTAAAGACTACTTAGACCATTGCATGCTTCCGACTTTGTGAGACTAGTTTGGTAAAGACCCTTCCCTGTTTCTGTATGACGTTGCCCCTTTGCACAAAGCAAGGTCCATAAAGACATGGAGTGATAAGTTTGGTGTGGAGGAACTTGACACTCTGCACAGAGCCCTGACCCCAACATCAGAGCCTGAACTCACAAATGCTCTTTTAATTAAATGGGCAAAAATTCCAACAAACACGCTACAAAATCTTGTGGAAAGCCTTGTCAGAAGAAGTTATAGCCACAAAAGGGGGCCCAACTTCATATTAACATCCATGGCTTTGTAATGGGAAGTACCACAAGCTTATAATGGTGTAAAGGGTCAGCTGTCCACATCTTTTGGCCACATAGTGTATTTTGGGCTTATGTATTGTGATGTCACTACTATTAAAAATAATGATAAATCCATATTGAAATATGCAAATTATGGGTGAGGTCATAAAAGCAGCTCACCCCGGGTATAGCTATTGTGATGTCACCGAGCGTGGGTGTATACTATGGTGCTGGCCACAGAGCTGTCACTCATCAGTTGGATGTGACCGGTAAGTACCCTATCAGCGCTACGTCTCTAGATGAGTCTCACCTATCAGTTTCTTTATGAATATTTTATTCTTAGGTACAATTCTGCTGTGTCTGCCATTTAAAGTTTAGTTTATATTTGGAATAGTTATACTAATATACTAAGAAGTTGCTAAGTGGCAATATGGCGGCCTGTGACTTCTGCTCCAGAGACAGAATGCAGCTTGCAGACAAAAATTGCCATCTGTATTCTGCTGGTAAATTGATAAAGCAACCTCAAAGAAAGGGAATGTGAATGTCCTGCAGCCCTGAGAACTTATTATTGGAACCTTCAGTTTATAACAGGAGTAATTCACGTAATAAATATTTACTAGGGAATTACTAATTATGTATTTGAGGTTTTCTATTTGTGTAAAATACACAATTATTATTATTATTAATAATAATAATAATAATTACTAATATAAAAATGTTAGGGAAGTGATTTCTTAAGAACAGCCCTGACCCCGTAATCCTGTATCCTCAAAAGCAATTGTCATTTTTCATTAATATATATATATATATATATATATATATATATATATATATATATATATATATATATATATATATATATAACATGTAATAATGTCTATAACAAACTACAAAGGTTCTAAATTATAGTTAGTATCTCATATAAAAATTACATAAAGCCCGGAAATGTCATACCGTATGGTCAATTCAACAACCAATACATTGTTACAAAATCCAAACCCCAAGCAATGTCATTCACAGGGGGTCCAAACCCCAAGACCCCAATCAATGTGATCTTCAAACACTTCTGATTGTCCAGTTCCTGTACTTGGAATACCCCTTTTATAACTAATTTCTCCAGCTAGTTTTCTTTAAGTTTTCCCTAACTATTTCTTTTTCTGGTCATTCTAGATCTTGCTGTTGGATTGACACTGTTGGATTACTGTGTTGCTTTTACGGTCAGCGATTTGTCCTATTTTCAGAGAACTAGAGGCGATTAGTTAAATTCAATCTTTACTGTCGCCTGGTTTTCTACCACGGACATAGGTGCAGTTTTGCACCCGGGTTATTAACCAACCATGCCCTTTTGGAAAAAATCAAAAAAATATCATGTCTCTCAGATTCCTGATAAAGGAAATCTGATGAAAGAGATACCAACTATGGAGGAGCCTAACATCTCGCTCCAGAAGTTTTCCAACATCAAAGATATGCCAGCCGAAAAATGCAGCGATCCAAGTCACAGCAAACCTTGTGACATTGGCTCAAAGAACGCCAAGAAGAGCGCAATCAGGAGCTTGGGCAGCAGCGCTGTGATTGGCGCTAAAGAACTGGATCGCTGTTTCCCAAATAGACGGCTGAGATTATACGTTGCCACCTGGAATATGGAGGGAAAGGTGAGAAGTAATATACAATATCTATTGTGAACCATGAGTGTATATGATCTAAGGCTATGTTCACACAGAGTATTTTGCCAAGTTTTTTGACGTGGAAACCGCGTCGCAAAACTCGGCAAAAACGGCCCGAAAATGATTTCAATGGGAGGCGTCGGCGTCTTTTTCCCGCGAGCAGTAAAACTGCCTCGCGGTAAAAAGAAACGACATGCCCTATCTTCGGGCGCCTCCGCCCCTGACCTCCCATTGACTTCAATAGGAGGCAGAGATAGCGTATTTCGCTGTGTTTTATGCCCGCGGCGCTCAATGGCCGCGGGCGAAAAACGCCGAGAAAAAAATCGGCGTGCAGGGAGAGGAAAATCTGCCTAAAACTTCCAAACGGAATTTTGAGGCAGATATTCCTCCTGCAAAATACTCCGTGTGAACATAGCCTAAAGTTGGATAAATTTGTAGTTGGATATGAGATAGATATATTATATACTACCCTAGGCCCAAATTTAATTTTCTAAACATTTGGGCCAATCAATGTTGCTGCACACACTACAAACTGTCAAACTAATAATCTATGTCTTTTGAATGGTAATGCCTCTGATCCTAAGACTGCAGCACTGGCCATAGTCTATAAAGACTAAAATCCAATTCGATCAGATATAATTTTTTGTAGGTGATATAGAAGATGTCAGTTTGGTTGGTGCTCTGTGTATACATTATTAATATCTTCATATTTTGAGCAGGAGTTCCCACAAAATCTAGAGGATCTGCTGTTGCCATCAGATGACACCAAAGACATTTACGTAATTGGCGTTCAGGAAGGATGTCCAAACAGGTAAGTCTTCTTAGGTTGTCTTACAACAGTCTTTGTCTGCAGATGGACTACAGGTCGGCTGATTGAAATTCTCTCTTGACCTACTACTTATTGTAGGATCACTCCTAAATTTTCCTATTTAACCCCAGAGGTTATAATATTGATTATTTAATAAATGAGTTCAATATTTTAATCTGGAGTAATTTATTAATATGTAAACTTGAAATTGTGTCTTCTTGTAGACGGGAATGGGAGATAAAATTACAAGAGACTCTTGGTCCACACTACGTGCTATACCATTCATCCGGGCTCGGAGTCCTGTATCTCACCATCTTTATTCGACGGGAACTGATCTGGTTCTGCTCAGGTAAGATTCACTTTCTTACATTTACATAATAAGTCCTAATTGAAGTCATTAGTTTGAACTTATTATTTAGTCATTAGAACTAGATGTCTGCAATCTCGACTCTCAGATTCTTCACTGTGGAGTATTGGAGATCTGATAGTTTACTCCACAGTTACAAAGTGTGAAATTATGTTGTAGTAATATTTCCAGCGTTTAATAGGAAACTATCTCTGTTTCATTGTTGCATGTTGTACTATTAACCACTAACCCTTCTTCATGTGTTTCATTTCTTATACAGAGGTAGAGCACACCCATGTAACAACCAGGCTATTCCACCATGTCAAAACTAAAGGAGCCTTGGGTGTTGCCTTCACCGTCTTTGGGACATCATTCTTGTTTATTAATTCCCATATGAGATGTAAGTATGTCTGTTTTTAATATATGACTATGTACAGTGTTATTGTGTATAAAAGTGCTGCTGTTTAATAATAATAAGCTGGAATATATGAGATGACATGAAAAGATTTGTACTATTGATATTTTGGTGTAAAATTAAAAGTTCTTCCTCATTTGGTCAAACTTCTTCTAATCCATCAAACTTATTCTATATAATGAGAGAATAATAGTGGAAGGATAAACTGCCTAATGTCCTCTACAGACTGGTATAGAAATACATTATCCTCTGTCATGAAAATGATTGTGTCTTAGATTTACAGTAACAGAAATATCAGTGTGTCTGGTGTACAGAGTGCGGACCCAGATCATGGAACTCCACCAGTCACATCTTCTAAAATGTCAATAGAAATCCTATTAAAATAAATACTATTTGTAGAAAATTAATTGTTGAGGGAACATTCAAACTACACACCCCAAGAAGTAGATATGATACCTACATAATATAAGATAAAGAAACCTATTGTCAAAGAAAACGTAAATATGGTGGTTGACCTAAATTCCAGGAGGTCACATTTACTGATATGTATATTTTTGTTGGCAGTTGGGGCAGTCTACAAGAGGATCCAGGACTATAAAACTATCACTGAAGGTCTCCGTCTGCCTCAAATTATTCCGGAAAGAATCAACTCCAATGCCTGTGAGTATTACTTATGTGGTTGAACCTATCGATTCCTTTATCTCTCTATTTATCTCCATTGAGTCTAATGCAGTCACATGGTCTAATTGTGTCCTGTGTTTATCTCATTCTACAGTGGACGTCACCAGCCGCTTTGATCGAGTTTTTTGGTTTGGGGACCTTAATTTTCAACTGAAAGAGGACAGAAAAAACGTGGAATCTCTTCTGAAGAACATTAAAGGAAGAGATATGTCCAGTCTCCTCAAACACGACCATCTGAATGACGCCAAGAACAACGGTACATTTACTAGTAGACAGATCTCTATCACTCCTCAGCCTGTATTATTACCACATACACCTCGACAGATCAATACAAATCACTGTCATGATGGTTGATATATTCCCCACATTCTTATATAGTCCTACATCTCTTGCGCATGTTTTTAATACTGACATGTTTTTTTTGTCTTTTAACTTAAGGGTCCATATTTGTAGGGTTTAAGGAGCACACCATTGAATTCCTTCCTACATATAAGTTCGACATTGGCACAGACACCTACGATACATCAGAAAAGCAGAGAGTCCCATCATATACGGTAAGATATCTTATTTCCAGGTCTACAGAGCTAAAGAAAGACTACATTTCATGGATAGATTTTCATATAATAAATCCCCTCGCCCAAGGTAATGAATTGTTATTATAGATGGAGGAATAATTCTTACGAACAAAGTGTCCAGGCAATTTAATTGTAGTGTGTTTGTCATCGTCTCCCAGTGTAATATGTCTTCGCCTAGCATGGCTCAAAGATACTTATTTCATTAAATCTGTGTGACCAACTCAAACCTTAAATGCAACAAAGTCTCAAAATTTATATTACTTAAATAAAATATGTTCAGTCTATGATGCTATGAGTTTTATAAATAAATGATAATATGATTGCACTGATGATATTTGTTATTTTTATGACCTCTACAGGACAGGGTGTTGTTTAAAAGCCAATATGAGGGAGATGTGCGAGTCCTGAAATACGACTCTTGCCCTGTTTTGAAGACCTCAGACCACCGACCCGTTTTTGGCATCTTTGAAGTAAAGCTCAGACCTGGTTCAGATAAGTAAGTCATGATTTCCTCCATGTTGTTGGTATGATCCTTTCAGTAGCCGCCATTACTACTTGAGCCTTATAGCCAGAGCTCACACTTTGGGGCAGGCCGCTGTATACCTAGGTGACAGTACTGGAGGATTATAGGATGTGAAACTAAGCAATAATTGTGTGGTTACCTGCTAACATTATCATATGTCTTACATCAATGTATTTCTCATTCCAGCATCCCATTGGCTGGTGGACGCTTTGACCGCAAGATCTATTTGAAGGGCATTTGGAGGAAAGGACAAAAAAAGTAGCTGCGTCTGTTCATGTCCTTACAGCACATAAGGTGAGAGCATTGTACTTGTCTATTATGTTTGCTGTAAGAATGTTCTTCCATCTCTTAAGTCTTCCTCTGTATCAGTAATTTATTTTATCAACCAACATAAAGAAATTGTAAATAAGTCATTCTATCTTCTAGTTCAATTTTCTTGTATTCAGATATTTATTTAATTTCTAAATGAAGGTTATGGGTTTTAGAAGAAAACTGTAAGCATGTATGTAGTATAAATAGATTGGTGGGAATTCATTAAGACTGACGTTTCATACACCGGTCTTAATATAAAAAAACTTGGAGTAAAATGTGCCTAATTTATTAGAAGGCCCACACCTTAATAACTAATAATCCATGTTATTATGATAAATGTGTCGGCCGCTGGTGGCTCTGCTGCTTCAGCTACTCTCTGTCCACTGTTTAGAAAAGTGCCGTAAGCGGCAGAAATTACATGATAGATACAAGGAACATTGTTATTGATGTAAGACATTACTTGGCATCTTGCAGGACTCCTAAGGAACATTTACCATCTCAGGTGCATAAAACAATGATTCTACCTTTGTGAACATCAGGAAGTTCCTGTAACATCCTGAACAGCGCAGCTTTAGATCAAAGCCATTGCTTGGATCAACCATCTTCAAAGTTTGTAGTGTAACTGCCAGGATCAAATAGGAAAATCCGCAATAAAACATCTATATTTTGTGCCTGCTAAGAAACACACATTAGTAGAGCATTAATAGCAAATATTTCTCTTGCAGCATAAACATAAATTCCGCAGTATATCTGTCGAGAACTGCGCTCCCTGTGACCGGAGGAGCTGCCATCGTTGCTGATAGAAAGGTAAGTTCCTCTAGATATGTCCCCTCTATATTTGGTAAGCAGTCTGAATAATGAATATCTAATAGGATTGTGTGCTTCTCCCCCCTGAACAAGTCAGCAGATACAAACAGACCATCAACATCAATGCCAATAACAACCGAGGGCAGAACACGCCATCTTACAAGTATTCCAATGGCGAGACTTAAAATTTTCTACATCTGTCACAGAAGAGACATCAGTGTGGTTACCGGGGCATCAATGTCACCCACAAGACCAGACCCAGAACAGCAGAACATGTCATCTCTTCCTGTGTCTCTGGAATACAGATTTCCCACCCCTTACTGATACTACATTATATACTGTGACATCTTCCGTTGTTTTTGCAGGATCTTGTATAACATCATCTTTACCATTATATATTTTGATCCACAAAAACCTTAAATAAATCTTTAACATCAATCCATAAGTGTGACTGGTATTTATTAGTGTGTTCAGTGCCCGGCTACAACTTACCACAGTGTATACAATTCACTTATCCGACCCTTCACAGCGCTATTTGTGTGACATCGCGTTTAATCCAGTGGTAGGTGACAGGACATTGTATCATATGTACACAATACAGAGAGTATGGAACGTGCCGCCATATGTACTGGATTAGATCCTGTGTTGGACAAAAAGTGACAGGAGGGCATTCACTCACTACAACCAGCAGAGACACGTGTGAGCGCCCCCTGCGAACGTCGATTTCAGTTATATCTCTTAGCCTTTGACAAAATGAAGGCAAAAAAGAAGAGAAATAATTTAGAGAAAGGAGAGAAGGAGGAGAGAAAAGAAGGAGAACAAAAAGAGAAGAATGGTGGAGATGATGGCCAGAAGAAGCCAAGTAAAGCTAAGAAACCAAGAATCATCCGGTTCTTAGCTCGCCTGCAAAAAACCTGGGCGAGAATTGCTGGACATAAGGGGAGGAGGACTTCCATCCAAAAAAAGACAAGTTCAGAACTCCCAGGACCCAGCGGCATTAACATGGTGGACAGCAAAGTCAACGTGTCATCTAAAGAAAAGCAGGATGACATGGAGGAAAATAAAAGCATCAAGACTGCTGACAAGGAGACAGAACTGGAGACAGAGAATTTTGGGGGACAGCATATTCTCGAAGAATACCAACAAATTTATGACCTGATCCACAGCTTGGAAGACCTGTATATCCAGTACTATGGTGGGCACGATGACATGGAGGAAAATCAAAGCATCAAGACCGATGACAAGGAGACGGAACTGGTGACAAACAGTTTTGGGGAACAGGAAATACTAAAAGAATACCAACAAATTCATGACCTGATCCACAGCATGGAAGACCTGTACAGCCAGTACTATGGTGGACAGAATGGAGAAAAAACAAATGAAGGAGAAGAGAATCTGGAGAGTAAAGTAGGAGATGATGGAGAAATAAAGATCAGAGAAGATGGAGAGGAGGGAATGGAGAAGGTAGAGAAAGCCAAGAGAAGCGGAAAGATCAAATTATTTGCCCGCTTAAAGAAATCATGGGCAAGGATTGCTGCATTAAAATGGAGAAGGACAAGTTCCATCAAAGAAAAAAGAAGTTCCTGTGGGATCCCAGGGCCCAGTCACATCAATAATAAAGCCAATGTATCATCTACATCTGAGAAAAAGAGAGATGATAAGGGGAAAAATAACAGCTTGAAGATCAATGAAAAGAGAGAAGATTGTAGATCTGAGAAGTCAAGCAGTAACAGCAGCTCTCTAGAACTGGAGACACCAGAGGAGCTCAGAAGGTCTACCAAAACATCTCAAAGCAGCATTTGCCATGGCAGGAAATCCACCAAAAGTGACATCTGTGTAAAGGAACCTGACCAGTCTGGCGAGGAAGCATCTGCTACAGTACCCCTATCATTGAAATGCTTTAATTTCCACGGTACACTGGGAGAAGGAGGCTTTGGTAAAGTTTACTTGGCAAGAGATATCATCCGCAAAGAATTAATTGCCCTTAAAGTGTCAGATAAACAGGACTTCACTGAGCTTGGGTACAGTTTCGTAGAGCGCCATGTCTTAAGACTATCCCATGAAAGTCCTTACTTGATTCATGGCCTGGCTGCCTTCCACACCGACAACTTTATCTATTACGTGATGGAATTGGCCACTAGAGAGGACTTGCATGCTTTCATACTAAAGATGTAATGATAGGGGTAGGGAAACGGACAAGTGAGCCCTAATCTACCCACCACTCTGTCCCTGCCTACTTGCAATGACCCGCCCTAGGCGACGGGGTACAACTGGGCGGCGGTCCCTGCGCTCAGTAAGTGCACGAGACAAAACATACAAGGGAATATAAAGCAAAGGGAAAGGGGCAGTTGCCCACGGCAACACCGTGAGCAACAGAGTGGTGAACTAGCCAAGTCAAACCAGGAGAGCATGAGGTACCAAACGCAGAGCAGAAGAGTAGTCAGAAAGCCAGGGTTAGAATGGAGCAGGATCAAATTGTTAGGAGCTGTAGCTGGGCCAGGAAACCACACGGAAAGAATCACAAGCAAGGAGGAAAAGGAAAGGCAGGTATAAATAGACAGAGGGCGGGAGCTAGCTTAGTCTGGCCAGGCTGCGATAGGCTCTCCCACTCCTAAGCCTGCCAGCCTGAGTGGTGGAAGCTGGAGTCAGTCTCAGAGAGATAGACTCAGGTGAAGACTGATTACCTAAAGAAGTTAACCCTGAAGCTGTGCCTGGCAGATCCTTTACAGTACCCCCCCCCCCTTTTATGAGGGGCCACCGGACCCTTTCTAAGCGGACCTGGTTTACTGGGGAAACGAAGGTGGAACTTCCTGACCAATACCCCAGCGTGAACATCCCGAGCGGGTACCCAAGTCCTCTCCTCAGGCCCGTATCCTCTCCAATGGACCAGGTACTGGAGGGAGCCTTGGACCATCTTGCTGTCCACAATCTTGGCCACCCGAATTCCACCCCCTCAGGGGTGAGAACGGGAACAGGAGGTTTCCTCGAGGGAGCCAAGGACGGGGAGCAGCGTTTAAGGAGGGAGGCATGAAACACGTCATGTATACGAAAAGATGGGGGTAACTCCAGCCGGAAGGAGACAGGATTGAGGACTTCAATGACCTTATACGGCCCAATAAACCGGGGAGCAAACTTCTTGGACGGGACCTTAAGACGCAAGTTCCTAGATGATAACCACACCAGATCCCCGACCATAAACAAGGGGTTAGCAGAACGTTTTCTATCAGCCTGAGTTTTTTGTACGCTCTGGGACGCCTCTAGGTTCTTCTGAACCTGGGCCCAGACTGTGCACAGTTCCCGATGAACGACCTCTACCTCGGGATTGTTGGAACTACCAGGTGAAACGGAGGAGAACCGTGGATTAAACCCAAAATTACAGAAAAAGGGGGAGACCCCTGACGAGTTACTGACCCGGTTATTAAGGGAAAATTCAGCGAGGGGAATGAATGAGACCCAATCATATTGACAGTCAGAGATAAAACACCTTAAATATTGTTCTAGAGATTGATTAGTCCTCTCAGTTTGGCCATTGGTTTCAGGATGGAAAGCAGGGGAGAAGGACAGATCAATCTCCAACTTCTTACAGAAGGCTCTCCAAAACAAAGAAACAAATTGTACCCCTCTGTCCGAAACAACATTGACAGGGACCCCATGGAGATGCAGGATGTGTTTGACAAACAAGGTAGCTAACGTCTTGGCGTTGGGTAGTTTCTTGAGGGGCACAAAGTGGCACATCTTACTGAAGCGGTCTACTACCACCCACACCACCGACTTGACTTGGGATGGAGGCAAATCGGTGATAAAATCCATGGAGATATGTATCCAAGGTCTCTGGGGAATGGGCAACGAACATAGTAAGCCCGCTGGTCGGGACCCGGGAGTCTTGGACCTAGCACAAACCTCACAAGCGGCGACGTAGGCCTTAACGTCTTTAGGCAAGCCAGGCCACCAATAGTTTCTGGCAATGAGGTGTTTGGTACCCAGGATGCCTGGATGACCAGATAGTGCGGAGTCATGATTTTCCCTAAGTACCCTTAGCCGGTGTTGCAGGGGAACAAACAGCTTGGTTCCCGGGGGCTGAACCTTGATCAGCTGCAATTTCAGAGACTAAATCAGAATCAATAGTACAAAATGATTATACCGGGAGGCAAAATACAAGCAGGATCTTCCTCCGAAGGAGGGCTGGCCATGAAGCTACGCGACAGTGCATCGGCCTTAATATTTTTAGACCCAGCCCTATAGGTAACCAAAAAGTTGAATCTGGTAAAAAATAGCGCCCATCGAGCTCGTCTCTGGTTTAGCCTCCGGGCAGATTCTAGGAAAACCAGATTCTTGTGGTCGGTAAGGACCGTTACCTGGTGCCTAGCCCCCTCCAGGAAGTGGCGCCACTCTTCAAATGCCCATTTAATGGCTAAGAGTTCGCGGTTGCCAATATCATAGTTACTCTCAGTGGGCGAAAACTTCCTGGAGAAGTAGGCACAGGGGCGGAGATGGGTGAGGGACCTGGTACCCTGGGACAAGACAGCCCCCACTCCCACCTCGGATGCGTCAACTTCCACGATAAATGGCTCCATTTGGTTGGGCTGAACCAGCACCGGGGCCGAGATAAAGCACTTCCTAAGGACCTCAAAAGCCTGGACAGCCTCTGGAGACCAGTGGAGGAGATCAGCACCTTTGCGAGTGAGGTCCGTAAGAGGCTTAGCGATGAACGAGAAGTTAGCAATGAATCTCCTGTAATAATTAGCGAACCCCAAAAAACACTGTAACGCCTTCAGGGAGGCAGGTTGGACCCATTCTACCACAGCCTGAACCTTGGCGGGGTCCATGCGCAATTCATGAGGAGTGAGGATTTGACCCAAAAATGGTATCTCCTGTACCCCAAACACACATTTTTCGGTTTTTGCAAACAGTTTGTTTTCCTGAAGGACCTGGAGCACCTTCCTGACATGCTCAATGTGGGAGGGCCAGTCATTGGAAAACACCAGTATGTCATCAAGGTACACTACAAGAAATATCCCCAGGTAATCTCTCAAAATCTCATTTATGAGATTCTGGAAGACCGCCGGCGCATTACACAACCCAAAGGGCATGACGAGGTATTCGAAATGACCTTCGGGCGTGTTAAACGCAGTTTTCCACTCATATCCCTCTTTGATGCGGATAAGGTTATACGCCCCCCGTAGATCAAACTTAGAGAACCATTGTGCCCCCTGAACCCGATTAAAGAGATCAGGAATCAAAAGAAGGGGATACTGGTTCCTTACAGTGACCTTATTCAGGTTACGGTAGTCAATGCATGGCCTAAGACCACCATCCTTCTTCCCTACGAAGAAGAAGCCAGCACCTACCGGAGAAGTAGAGGGGCGAATGTAACCCTTGGCCAGGCATTCCTGGATATACTCTCTCATGGCTTCACGTTCGGGACAAGAAAGATTAAATATCCTACCCTTAGGAAGCTTAGCTCCTGGTACCAATTCGATAGCGCAATCGTATTCTCTATGAGGAGGTAACACTTCGGAGGCCTCCTTAGAGAAAACATCAGCGAAGTCCCGAACAAACTCAGGTAGAGTGTTCACCTCCTCAGGGGGAGAAATAGAATTAACAGAAAAACATGACGTCAAACATTCATTACCCCATTTGGTAAGCTCCCCAGTATTCCAGTCAAACGTGGGATTATGCAACTGCAACCAGGGAAGGCCTAAAACCAAATCGGACGATAATCCCTGCATCAACAGTACAGAGCACTGCTCCAAATGCATGGAGCCAACAAGGAGTTCAAAAACAGGGGTAGTCTGTGTAAAATAACCATTAGCAAGAGGAGTGGAGTCGATACCCACTACCGGGACAGGTTTAGGCAAATCATCAAAGGCATAGCAAGAGACAAAGCAAATTCCACAGACATGATATTAGCAGAGGACCCTGAATCCATGAAGGCGCTGCCGGTAGCAGACCTACCACCAAAAGAGACCTGAAAGGGAAGCAAGATCTTATTACGTTTCATATTTATGGGAAATACCTGTGCGCTCAAGTGACCTCCCCGATGATCACTTAGGCGCGGAAGTTCTCCGGCTGCATTCTTACGCTTAGGACAGTTGTTCACTTGATGCTTGTCATCCCCACAGTAGAAGCAGAGACCATTCTTCCTGCGGAAATCTCTACGTTGTTGGGGGGACACGAAGGCACCGAGTTGCATAGGTACCTCTGAGTCTTCCGGGGAAGAACGAAGCAACGGAACCTCGGGAGGCATCATGGGGGAGTCGGAGGAGAAAACACATAAACGTTCGCGTTTTCGTTCCCTGAGACGTCGGTGAAGTCGTACCGCTAAAGCCATAACCTGGTCTAGGGAGTCAGAAGAGGGATAGCTAACTAGCAGGTCTTTCAGGGCATTCGACAGACCCAACCTAAACTGGCACCTTAAGGCAGGGTCATTCCACCGAGAAGCTACGCACCACTTCCTAAAGTCAGAACAATACTCCTCAACAGGTCTCTTACCCTGACGTAAGGTCCCCAGCTGACTCTCGGCAAAGGCAGTCTTGTCAGTCTCGTCATAAATGAGTCCGAGAGCAGAAAAGAAAAGATCAACGGAGGAAAGTTCAGGGGCGTCAGGAGCCAAGGAGAAGGCCCATTCTTGGGGCCCGTCCTGGAGCCGGGACATAATTATACCCACTCGCTGGCTCTCAGAACCTGAGGAGTGGGGCTTTAAGCGAAAGTAAAGCCTGCAACTCTCCCGAAAGGAGAGAAAAGCCCTCCGGTCCCCTGAGAACCGGTCGGGCAACTTGAGGTGCGGTTCAGGAGTTGAGGTGAAGGGAACCACCAAGGTAGCCTCAGGCTGGTTGACCTTCTGAGCCAGGGCCTGGACCTGTAGGGAGAGACCCTGCATTTGCTGAGCCAGGGTCTCAAGGGGGTCCATAGTAGTGTCAGGGACCAGGGTAGACTAGGTATATGGGCTTGTGATTATGTAATGATAGGGGTAGGGAAACGGACAAGTGAGCCCTAATCTACCCGCCACTCTGTCCCTGCCTACTTGCAACGACCCGCCCTAGGTGACGGGGTACAACTGGGCGGCGGTCCCTACGCTCAGTAAGTGCACGAGACAAAACATACAAGGGAATATAAAGCAAAGGGAAAGGGGCAGTTGCCCACGGCAACACCGTGAGCAACAGAGTGGTGAACGAGCCAAGTCAAACCAGGAGAGCACGAGGTACCAAACGCAGAGCAGAAGAGTAGTCAGAAAGCCAGGGTCAGAATGGAGCAGGATCAAATTGTTAGGAGCTGTAGCTGGGCCAGGAAACCACACGGAAAGAATCACAAGCAAGGAGGAAAAGGAAAGGCAGGTATAAATAGACAGAGGGCGGGAGCTAGCTGAGTCTGGCCAGGCTGCGATAGGCTCTCCCACTCCTAAGCCTGCCAGCCTGAGTGGTGGAAGCTGGAGTCAGTCTCAGAGAGATAGACTCAGGTGAAGACTAATTACCTAAGGAAGTTAACCCTGAAGCTGTGCCTGGCAGATCCTTTACAAAAGAACTTTCCTCTTGATACTCCCATAATACAATTAATCTCAGCAGAAGTGGTCTGTGGCACAGAGTTCCTGCATAACAAAGGCATTCTACACCGGGACCTGAAGATGGAAAACATCCTTCTGACCACAGACAGCCATGTCAAAATAACTGACTTTGGCCTTGCTGTAACAGGTGTGTATAAGAAGACCACAGAAACATGTAAAGGTACACCTGGATACGCAGCCCCAGAAATGGTGAAAGACCAGGCACATGGACGAGGGGTAGATTATTTTGCAATTGGTGTTATTCTTTATCAATTGTTTACAGGAGAGACAGCTTTTCCTGGAAAACATCCGAGAGAAATTGAGTGCTCTGTCCTCTACCATGCTCCACCCTACCCAAAGTATCTAACTCCTGACACAGTAAACATCTTAGAAGGGCTGCTGTGTAAAGATCAGTTTCAGCGGCTGGGAGTAAAAGGAGACATCAAGAATCATCGATTTTTCTCAAGTATCAATTGGGAAAATGTGGATGCCAGGAGAATGGCACCACCAGCGAGCCTGATGGCAGTTTCTGTTGAATGTTAACCAAACTCTGGAATATACTGAAATGCCAAATAGAATAAGAACCAAAGACCAGAAGATCTTCAATAAATTCAGCTTTGTGTGCCCAGAGTGGTCAAAGCACTATCATCCTGTCATCACTCAGACCAGAACTTGGATGGCCAAACCGTTTACCAAGCGGTCATTCAGGAAGAACAAAAAGTAACTGGTCAATGGAAAAAGCTAGTGGATGGCCAGATCAAACCAGCAGAACTAAATCTCCATCTACAAATTCCTACTACATTCCATAACCTACCTGATACCATGAAATAGCTCCTGTAATAGACAGCACTGCCACCACTAACACCAGTGGATTAGGCAATGCCTACAAAACTCCATGAAGCCATCTGTCAATATCCTCGTTCTATAGATCCAACCTGTGCATGCACTCAGTAGACTCGGCGAGCTTGCATCTTGCAGAACCCACCCACGATTCTATTTAGACACTCAACCACCGGATGAGACAACTCTTTGAAGAGGAATTTCATCTTTACCGGACTGTGACAAACTTACCAAGCTTCCACTACTGAACATGCAAGTAGATTTGAGCACCAACGATCCAGGGATATATTCCGATCGCCATATTTGGGATCAGGAAGGAATTTTTTCCCCTTATACAAGGACAAGCCAACAAGTAGTCCTCAGGGGTTATTTTTCGCCTTCCTCTGGATCACCATAGCAAGTAATTAAGAGGTTGAAATTGAAGGACTTCTTTCAACGATACTTGCTATGTAACCAACTGGACAACTCATCTACCAATGTGGTGGCAAAGACAAACAGAAGGAAGCTGCTAAGATAGAAAGCAGCTCCTTCTCCTACCGATAATGGTCGGACAGTAGGATGCTGAAGAAACAGAAAACACCTCCTACTGACCATAGACACATAGAAGGACGCTGCTGAGACAGAAAGCAGCTCCTTCTCCTACCGACAATGGTCACCACGGAAGAAAGCTGTGTTGACAAAAAACAGCTCCTTTTCCAATCAACCATAGACACACAGAAGGAAGCTGCTCAGATAGAAAGCAGCTCCTTCACTTACCGACCATGGGCAGATAGAAGGAAACTGCTAAAAAAGAAGACAGCTCCTTCACCTACTGCCCATAGACAAGACTTCATCTTCAGTCTTTATTTTTCTTGATTGTGTGATGGTAAGATCTATAATGCATAATTAAATAAAAATGAAAAAAAAAAAAAACAAAACAAAAAAAAAGTGACAGGAGATGTAAAATATTGATATATTTGATAGTTGTTTCAATTTCAGTTCCATAAAATGTAATGTTGGGCGGAGACAATCACATTAAGCAGGGAAGCCGCTAGGGTGACACAATCCCCACAGATCTCAGATTGGACAAACGGGCAGAATGAGAGCTGCCAGTTGAGATTGCCAGTTAGGGCAGAAGTTACAAAGTGACTGATTAACCAAAAATACTTTGTATTGCTAGCCTGAATGGCGTATCGCTAGCTCAGCATTTCATATGAGAACAAAGACCCTCTGCAGCACAAGTTTAAGTTGAGACTGAACCATCGCAAACACATTGTCCCATTCTCACAAGTTAAATCAGAAACCGCCTAGTATAGAGCCTATTTATTAGTGAAACCGTCAAGCTTATGTACTAAATATTATAACCGTGAAGACTGTGCCTCTGTTGGAGTAAAGTTCTGTTCAGCATCTTATACCTGTGTCGTCTGAAGTTCTTGCTGTGCAATTTCCTCTGCGGGGCAGTAACCATCCTAAACCCCCTCCCACCTGTTACATTTGTCCATACTAAAGTCCATTACTCCATTGAAGTCGCCAATTAGTAGCAGTGGATAATCTGCAAGGGCTTTTTATCAATAAACTCCTGTACCACACCCAAGACATAAGAATTAAAGGGTGGCGGTAAATAAATTGAGACAATGATACAGTGAAGATTTTGTATTGTACAGTCGAAGAGCACAAACTTTCCTTCTTTTTCTTCCCAATATGTATGGCAGGCTAATTTGCAGTTAGGGTATGTTCACACGCAAACTCAAAAACGTCTGAAAATACGGAGCTGTTTTCAAGGGAAAACAGCTCCTGATTTTCAAACGTTTTTAAGATACTTGCGATTTTCGCTGCGTTTTTTACGGCCGTATTTGGAGCTGTTTTCAATAGAGTCTATGTAAATGGCTCCAAAAACGTCCCAAGAAGTGTCCTGCACTTCTTTTTCGGTGCCGTTTTTTTACGCGGCCGTTTTTCAAAACGGCTGCGTTAAAAAAAAACGGCCCGTCGGAACAGAACGCCGTTTTTCCTATTGAAATAAATGGGCAGATGTTTGAAGAAGAGGACTTACTCCTAAAGCAAAGCAGGGATGAGTTAATGCTCCGTCCAACAAACAAAAGAAGCTGGTGTGCCACCCATGCCGCATTGCGCCATTATTTGTGTAATGTTTGAAAGAGATTGTGCCTCTTTTTTGTAGAGTAGTGTTTACATCCCCTTGTGTATGTTTATATACCACTGGTCAGTAAAGAATTTGTTGTTTGCATTACTTGGGTCTACTGTATTTTATTGCTTGCGACTAACCCTGCGGTCCTTGCCGGTACTTGGCCTTACATAGGGATACATTCTATAGACAAGATGAATGCTAACACTCAATTGCTATTTAGGCTAGGACTTCACAGAGACTGATTGATTTTAATTGATTTATTTTTAAATTCTATTACTTATTTAAGGGTTGCATGCAACTCAATGTATAGCTTTGTACTGAGGCTGTTGATTTGTAGCTAAAATCAATTAGTTGCATGCCAATGCGTTTCCATGATGGCCTTATTTTCACATTTCCAGGAAAAAAAACAGAAGACCATCACAACACAGAGTTCTGAGTAAAGATGATCCATATCATAAGGCTGACAGGTCCGCCTTAAAATGGGTAAAAATGGGTAAATCACAGGTGACGTCTTTTCTGATTGTAGACTTTCTCTTTCCATTTTATCTCCACCCAGCCAGGACCGCTATGATGACTTCTCCTGACATAACATTACAGAGTTTGCTGCTGAGATATCTTTAGTTCTTCCCTTCTGCAGCCATCTTCAGCTTCTAGAGCAACGTAAAGAATTCAGACAACAAAATAGACCCCTTAATTCATGCAGACCCCAGACCAGACCACCAAATAAATTTAGACACCAGCCTAAACCCCTATATAAATTCAGACCCTAGACCAGACCCCAGAATAGACCCAATTAACTGCAGACCCCAGGCAAGACTCCAAAATGTAAACCCCAAAACAGAGTAAATAAAATGAATGCAGACCCTAGACCAGACATCTAAATAATGTCAGACCTCAGACCAGACCCCTCAATTAATTGCAGACCACAGACCAGACCGTTAAATTCAGACCCCAAATCAGAGTAAAGAAAATGGATTTAGATACCTGACCAAGACCTCTAAATAAATTCAAATCCCAGAACAGACCCTTAAATTCATGCAGATCCCAGATAAATGAGTTGGTCGATTGCAAGCAGCTTGTAATGAGGGCGAGCCGTATAACCTCCATTTCCAGCTTATAAACTGATTATGTTATTAAGTTGGTTGCCTGTTTCTTTATATTAACTGTTTAGGTGCTCACTGTTAATGTATATTTGTGTATCTGTTGTGTTTCACTGTATAGAAGGTTTTGTCTTACAGGTTGGCAGGAGGACAGGCAGCAGTTCCCAGTGGCACTGTTTTATGTGCGGTGCTGTCACTGTACATAGCAATGAGAGGCTGCTGGACAGTGACAGGGGAGGTACAGGGGGTTTGGAAAGAAAGAGCCTGGTGCTGGCTGGGATCAGAGTGTAGTGGCAGTGATGCGCTGCACCACCATGAAGTCAGGTGAGACGATGAGAGTCAATAACAAAGCAGAAAATAAGCTAACAAAATGACCTCTTATGGTCTGTAGGCTGATAGAGAAGGCCTATCCTACGTAGGGGTAGGCCTATAAGTGTAGGCTGTCACTGAAACATGCGTGGCTGAAGAGTACCGTCAGCCTAGAGTGGTTCGCTCTGAGGAGTGCACTGGGGCTGTGAGAATAGTCAGCCTGGCATGGGAACCAGTGGTCAGTAGAGCAGTACTGTGCTCAAACCCAGGAGAGGCTGTAACTAGGTCCTGATTAGGATAAAGAACGTTCCATGTATTAGAGGGCCGCTTAGATAGCTGCAGTGATGAATGGTTGCCCTGCAGGCCTGAGATGTGGCCTAGTAGTACACTCCTGAATTGTACTGGACTGGGTGCAGTAGTCACTAGGACGAGTGGTGTGGTAGGAGCCCTTCAGCGTCAGGACCCTAGTAAGAGTGCATAGGAGCAGATATTTAATATAGTAAAAAGTATTAAAACTTATAAAACCCACTGTGTCAGTTGTATCGGGGCAGCCCCCTTCATCAGGAATACTATGTTTCACAGCATTGAAACAATTTAAATGTCTCTATATTATATAAACAAACCTTTCTACGTTTACTCACGCAATACCGGAAGTGACGTTCCGAACTCTAAGGCCCTGTTCACACAGAGTGTTTTTGCAGGCAGAAAAATTTTGAGGCAGACTTTGACCTGCCTGCGATTTGCGCAGCATTTACCATTGCGTTTTTCGCCCCTGGCCACTGCGCGCTGCGTGCAAAAAACACTGTGAAAAACACTTTCTCTGCCTCTCATTGATTTCAATGGGAGGTCAGAGGCGGAACAGCGAGCCGCTAAAAGCTGCAGCAGAAAAGAAACGCCTCCGCCTTCCATTGAAATTAATAGAAGACAGTTTCGGCCGTTTTTTGGTGCTGATTCCAATGCGGTTTCCGTGTCAAAATCAGCATAAAAAAACTCAGTGTGATCTGGGCCTAAATCTCTTTATACTTCCTATAATGGACATATCTCTCTATGGCAGATGTTTCGGAAGAGGTTCTTTCTCGCTCTTTTACCCTTTCTATTCCTCTAATACTTCATCCCAATTACATTATTTAATACAGGGAATTTCTTATATTTCTTTTTCCATGCAAAAATACATATATTAATAAAATAGGATAAAAACAACCAATATGAATCTATGGGGAATAGTAAAGACTCTTTTACTTTACTCGTTCTTAAACTCTACTATTATTCGCAAACCCTATTCCTTTCTTTAGTATTTCTTATATTTTGGATAGGATGGTGCGACTATATCATTTATTATCCTTGGTCTTTTTACGATCATTTGTGGGGACCTTCTTACTTCATCTTTCAAAAACAGATCACTTAATAGTATTTCCCAATTTCTCTTTAGGATTCTTTTAATTTCTTCAATATTACCATTATATTTAGCAAAATAATGTCAGTCCAAATTTATCTTTCTCTTTTTTCCATCTTGCTTTTTTACAAGGTATAACTTTTCCCTGTTCCTTGTTATCTAGGCAGTCTTTCTGTTTCGTTTTTTACACCTTTTTCTTTACTCCCTCTATAATATTTTTTTTGCTATTTTTTATCCTTCTGTCTGCCTGATATAACCTCCTTTGACTTATACAGTATCAGCATCCCCATGATATGCTGAGAGTATGTTTCCAAGTTTCTATACCACTTATTTGTGAAATAAAAGTAAACCAATATATATATTAGTCCATAATGGACAAGATTGTGGTATGCGACGTGAGCATTTACCGATGCATATGCCAATTGTGCACTGCAAATGCAGTGTGAATGGACCTTTAGACAACCTACTTACACAACCCCTCAGTTGGCTAAAGCAGAAAGCCAGTGTAAGGAGCGACTCTACCTTTGCAGGACTTTTCATATTTGTGTCTTACACTGACGGCCCATTTGCTGTCCGATTCCCCCATTGATAACAGCAGATTGTGGTAGAAGCTTGACAGAAGGCCCCCTGTGGTTAGCACATTGCTGAGGTTGTCCTTAACCCCTTCCCGCTCTGCTCATTACTTTTACAACGAGCTGAGCACATTGTTCGTGCTCAGCTCAGTAATAGTATGGTACCGCTGAAATCCAGCGCCATTCCCAACCACGACACATTTATGAGCTGTGATAACTGCTGTATCGTCGTACAGCAGTTATCACAGCTCATACCTCCGGGACCGATCGCAGTGGTTTACGCCGATTTACCCCTTAAATGCAGCGGTCAATAGCGATCACCACACTTAAGGGGTTACAACGCCAGTGGCGATCTTGCGACGCAATCGCAGGGTGCCGATGGTTGCTATGGTAACCGGAGGCCTAACAATAGCCACCGGGTCTGACATCTACAGAAGGTGATTACATAAGTATTGCAGGATATTATAACAGAAATCGGACAGTTGGACCTTTGGGGTCCTGTGGTGGTGGTGGTTATTTGTTGTTGCTGTATCTTGGACCGTTTATGGGTCAGTTTAGTGGTGCTTTTTACTCCATGTTTCCTTAGGACATGTTTATTATGTCATTACGAACTTGAGGTTTGTGTCCCATATTTTTTGTGAAGGCTTTTTCTTTAGTAGTGTATCCAGCCTTATAGGGGATCTTGTTCCCATTAAAATATGTTTTTGTCCCACTTGGGAAATCTCTTGACTGGCCTAAGTAGAGTCATGTGCTATTTTACCTTTTATTCCCCTTTTCCACCCATCCACCAAATAAGGACACGTGACAACCGAGGTTGGATGTGAAATGGCCACAGCAGCCGTTTATTAACTTACATTATTTTTTAAATACAATTTAATCCGAAACATTCGGATAACTACTTTAGGAATTCGACCAGAGAATTCCTCCTATAATTCACATGACCCAACATGGGTCAGAATCATAAATAACAATCAACATTTTAACACTAAACAGAGCAGGGGAAGTCCTTGAAGCCATTTTTTACCGATTTTACATTTAAGTTAGCCATCTGCAAACCACCAACAACTATTTACCTCCAGCCGTAAACTAGCTCGGAGGCACAGCTCACCTCTGCAGATGGCTCCAACCATAAGAAGACCACTTCAAAGGGATAACACCCTATGAAGTCTTCAAATGATATACCTTTTTGGGGGACGCATACCCCGATGCAACCTCCCCACCATTTTGTACTGACCAACCTCAAGGACTCCCCTCGCCAGCCGCCATGACACCTAGACCTACTCCAAAGAAAAGAGAAACACAAGTTACGCAAGCATACATCATAAGCACAAGAAAATAGACAAACGCACAAAAAACAAACCCAATCCCAAAAGACACAACCCAATTCAGGGCGGAAGGGTGGGAGCTAACTTTTTTACCTGTTATTCCTCCCGCTACTTCCGGCTCAATGCTAAAAACAGCGGGAGGAACAGATACCGAACCCCAACTCCTCCCCTCTCCATCTCCTCCCTCCCCCTGCCTCCACTAACCCTTTCCCCCCTGATTGGCTAACCTTCCCTCCTATGGCAGTCATGGAGGCTTTCCCTTAAGCCCTCCGTGCTGCCGTCCAGCCTCGTCTTGACTGGCCTGAGTAGAGTCATGTGCTATTTTACCTTTTATTCCCCTTTTCCACCCATCCACCAAATAAGGACACGTGACAACCGAGGTTGGATGTGAAATGGCCACAGCAGCCGTTTATTAATCTACATTATTTTTGAAATACAATTTAATCCGAAACATTCGGATAACTACTTAGGGAATTCAACCAGAGAATTCCTCCTATAATTCACATGACCCAACATAGGTCAGAAACATAAATAACAATCAACATTTTAACACTAAACAGAGCAGGGGAAGTCCTTGAAGCCATTTTTTACCGATTTTCCTTTTAAGTTAGCCATCTGCAAACCACCAACAACTATTTACCTCCATTCGTAAACCAGCTTGGAGGCACCGCTCACCTCTGCAGATGGCTCCAACCACCAGAAGACCACTTCAAATGGAAAAACACCCTATGAAGTCTCCCCACCATTTTGTACTGACAAACCTCAAGGACTCCCCCCACCACAGCGAAACAGGCATTGACCACCTTAAGCCTGTGAGTCCCTCCAAACCACCACCGCCCTCTCAATTCCTTCTGCTAAGGACAGGCTCCACAAATCAATTCCAACCTCGGTCAAATGTACTCCATCACTCCGCCAATATCTTCCAACTCCTGACTCCAAATCCCTGTGTCGAACACAAATGCCCCCGTTCTTGGCAACAAAACGTGACACCGCCCGGTTTACTTTGATGCAGGCTTTATTAACCCTCTCCACTGATCTTGCCAAGCGCCAAAACTTCCTCGGAACTATGTCCGACCAAACTATAACTAAGCGTAGATAAGACGCCCATAAGCACAACAAATCGTGTTTTATATCCCGCACTAACTCACGAAAAGGGCGCACACCTAGATCGTTCCCCCCCCCCACATGTAAAGCCAGAACCTCCGGAACCCTATCTAACTGAGAGTATGTTTGAAACTCGATCAATACCCGGCTCCATAACATACCTCAGAATCCCAGCCAATGTAAAACCGCATCTTGCCGCGGAATGCGAAGCTGACGGCCATCTGGGCGAACGTCCGCCCGCAGTGCCCCCCAGTGCACATAAGAGTGTCCTAAAAGCCAAACTAAGCAGGGGCGATGATTTGAAATGAAAGGATAAGCAAACGCACATGTAAGCCATCAAAACACAAGTTACAAACTCACAACAAATGAGGGCGCACGTAAGTCCTAAACCTATTGGACTTCCAACGGTCAATGCGACGCACACCCTCGTCATCCAACCCCCAACGCCCAGCTTCAGTAGCAGCGCAGATCCTAAACGTGTGAGACGAGTAATACTCATACCCAACTCCGACCTCAGGCAAGCATTTTTTAAATACAGCACCAAATTGATACCTGGACAAAAACGAGCCATTCTCATGATGGAGCAATGGCAACTCAGGCACCCCACCCCGTGGCTTGAAAGAAACCATACAAGCAACCGGACACATCGCCGACCCCGGGAGGGCAAACAACACTATCCGCTTACCCCGTCCTACTTGATCAGTCTTGGACCGCCACAAAAACAACTCGAGTCTATCCCCATATAGACCCACATCCGCCTGTCGCAATCCCCCAGCCCTCACCGCACTAGGAGAAACCAACTCACCAATTCTGAGTGCTCCAAAAAACGCTAGAGAAAAAGCCAAACGAAACAACTCTACCTCATAAGGCAAATTACAAACAGCCCCCAGCGATGCGCCCAACGAACCAAGAAGGGTAAAAGACATGGGTCGCCTCTGATCTGCTTCAGCCCTGCCGCGATGCAAACCCTTCAAAGCTTGCCTTACCAAAAAATTCTTGGACACATCCTGAAAACCCCGTAATTTAAATCCAAACGCCAACCCAGCAACGAAACGATTCACCTTAGCCAGAGAAAACCCCGCCTCCCAAGCATCCCCCAACCAGTATAACAATGCCACCAACCTGTCTTGATCCGTGCTGACGTTACCCAACACTCTTACCCACTCCTCCCACTGCTGCCAACAAGCCGAATAAGTACTCCAAGTCGCACTAGCCAACGACTGTTCGATCAACCGTTCCACGGGACCGAAACCAGATCCCTTAGATGTCCCGGGCAAGCCAAACCGAACAGCTCCGCTCCCGGTGCCAATTAACACAATCGATTCCACTGCGAGCGAGAAAGAGCATCAGCGATACAATTGTAAACCCCCGATACATGCACCGCAACCATCCACGTGTTTAAGGACAAGCACACCAAGACTAAGTGACGCAACAACTGAACCACAGGCGGAGAAGATGCCGATACGTTATTAATCGCTAACACCACTCCCATGTTATCGCGGTGGAAACTAATGTTTTTATCCCTGAGCCTGTCCCCCCAAATGGTCACCGCAACCACGATGGGGAACAGCTCGAGCAGGGCCAGATTCCGTGTAAGACCACTGATCACCCAGCTGTCCGGCCAGTCCCCCGCACACCATTGACCTCCTGCATACGCACCAAAACCACCAGACCCCGCCGCGTCAGTAAACAGCTCCAACTCGCTCATATCCTGTACCGGCGACATCCACAACAATCTACCATTATATTGCCCGGGAAACGCGTCCCAGACCTGCAGATCCGCCCTGTGTTCCACCCCAATCCTCACGAAATGATGGGATGCCCGGATACCCGCCGTCGCTGCCGCCAATCGCCTACTAAAAACTCTACCCATTGGTATAATCCGACAGGCAAAGTTCAACTTCCCCAGCAGAGACTGGAGATCGCGCAAAGTGATCTTCTTCAATCGGCAGGCACGCCTCACCTCTTGACGCAATGACAGTAATTTATCCTCAGGAAGCCTGCACTCGAATTGCACTCGAATTGCATTGCAACCGAATCAATTTCGATCCCTAAAAAACAGATGGTAGGGACAGGGCCCTCAGTTTTTCCAGGCGCCAGAGGAATTCCAAAATCCGTCGCAACCTTCTGCAAGGAATACAATAAATAACCGCAAATAGGGGAACCGCTAGGGCCGACGCACAAAAAATCGTGAAGATAATGTATTAACGAATCCACCCCAGCTACGCCCTTCGTCACCCATTCCACAAAGCTACTAAATGCCTCGAAGTATGCGCAAGAAAGGGAGCACCCCATTGGAAGACACCTATCGACATAAAACCCCCCATTCCAGAAGCAACCCAACCGCCGTTGGCTCTCCGGATGGACCAGCAGCAAGCGAAAAGCCGCTTGAATGTCACTTTTTGCCAACAACGCCCCAGGCCCTGCCTCACGCACTAACACCACCGCTTTGTCAAATGACGTGTAAACAACCGAGCATAAATCGTGATCTATCCCATCATTTACCGACGACCTCTGGGAAAAGACAAATGCTGAATAAAACTGAATTTATGGGGCTCCCGCTTCGGCACAATTCCCAAGGGGGATAGCACTAGATTCTCTATCGGCGGCTCGACAAAAGGCCCACCCATGCGACCCAACGAAACTTCCTTCAAAAGTTTTTTCAAAACGACCGCCGAGTGCAAATAAGCTGACTTAAGATTGCGCCGTGTAAGCGGAACCTCATACGGAGGAGGGGGAATAACAAAACCAAACAAAAACCCCTCATAAATTAACTTGGCTGCAACCCTATTCGGATATTAATTTAGATACGGGGCCATCCTTTCCACCCTCACCGGCGACAGCCACTTGACCAACGGAGGAGGACTGAGTGTCTGACGCTTCCCTTTTCGCATACATTTTGCAGCCCCATGCGAGGAGCCGTTGCACTCCGAATAGACATGCTTAAATTTACAAGTGGCCCCGAACTTACACTGGCCATCATTGAATTGCCAGCAGAACCCGAGTTTTGACCCAGAGCCCTGTCCGGACTGACTAGACTGACCTCCTTGGCCAACGCTCCCGAGAAAGGACTGCTTAACCGGGGCCGTCACCCGCAACCAAAGCGCAATATCTTTCTGATCCCACCGAATCGCCGGCCGAACCGCCTTCCGCTGGCGAAACTGCTCATCATACCGCAACCACACCTGACCCCCGTACGCCCGATGAGCCTCCCCGATGGCATCGAAATAACAAAACAACGCCGAGCAATTTTCAGGTGCCTTTTCCCCAATCACACTCGCCAAAATAGCAAAAGCTTGCGACCAATTCACGAACGTCTGCGGGATAAGCCTATACTGCCGACGCTCCTCTTCCTCCTTCTTACTCTCATCCCGCTTGCCCTTATCCAAGTTGAACTTCGCAAGTGGCAGAAGGGAAAAAATTTCCACGTACTCATCCTTCCAAATCCGTTCCCGAACCTCCTGTTTAAGGTGGGCCCCTAAAGGACCCTCAAAACAGACGTAAACCTCGCCCCGAGCACGATCATCAAGCCGAATTCTATCCCTGTCCTTCTGCGCCTCGGTTTGAACAGACACTGCCACTGCTTCCTTGGATGCCCCCGAAACTTCCCCAACCAGGGACCGTGACTGTACATCACGAGGACCTTCCCAGACCACCGCCGGGGACCCCGCCGGAACTACAGGTGCCGCTGCCCTATCTAAGCGCCCGACTAACTTGCGCAAACAACCCACTAAATCCGATAAGCCATCTCGCCCGGCAACACCACTACCGACAGCCGATACTTCCGCGCTCGCTGCCCCACCCCCAAAACCTGACATGAAAATTGCTGGATACGGCAAAGTAGGAGTTACGCACTCACCAGGCTGCCCAGGCGCTGTATTCCCGCTAGCCGGAAAATTCTGACCGCGCTGCGACTCGTCCAGCTCTCCATCTTCCAGATCCTCTCTCGCTGACGACTGGCACTCGCACCAACATCTCCGACACGGGGACCCTGGCATGCTGACTGAGAGGCCGGCAACCTGCCGCCCGACCGCAGGGACCCAGACTTCCGACAGGACCTGTTGCCTCGTCGTCGTCGCTGATCTTGGTGTCCTCACCGAAGACCGCAAGGAAGCCTGCCCCATGGCCGGCACATCACCATGCGGGGCGGCCGTGGACTGCACCCTGGACACTGCATATAAAGGCGGTGGCGTAACAGGGAGCCCAGCCTGCGACTCCCTGTGAACCGCCGAGCCCCGTCGCGGCTGGGGATTCCTGCCAGGACGCAGGCCCTGGGAGGAGGCGGCCGTCCCAGCAGCCTGGCCTGCAGCGTCCTTAGAAGGGCTCCCCCTGTGACGCCGAGCCCGCGGGACCACATCCGGACTCAACCATTCAGGTGGGCGGGACCGCTGGGAGCGGCGGGGTGACCGAGCCTGAGCAACCGCCGCTCCCGTTGACGCCCTCTGCTTTATTTCAGCAGGGGCAGCAATAAGCAACTCTCCCCCCACCGCCATGTCATCAGCGCCAGAAAGGGGGGAGGGGAGCGCATCCGGGCTAGCAGCCGACACAGAGCGCCGATCTATGCGCGAAGACTGGCCCACCTGATGGATACTGGCCAGCGCTGCCACCGTCTCCTCCAGCCACCCCGGACAGTGGAACTCAGCTGCCGCGCGCAGCTGATCAAGCATGCTGACTGGAGACGCCATACTTGCAGGTAAGCAGGGCAGTGGGAGCTAACTTTTTTACCTGTTATTCCTCCCGCTGCTTCAGGCTCAATGTCGAAAACAGCGGGAGGAAAAGATACCGAACCCCAACTCCTGCCCTCTCCATCTCCTCCCTCTCACTGCCTCCACTAACCCTTTCCCCCCTGATTGGCTAACCTTCCCTCCTATGGCAGTCATGGAGGCTTTCCCTTAAGCCCTCCGTGCTACCGTCCAGCCTCATCTTTACTTTGTGACTATTGCCTGATCAAACCGAGTTGTGATACATTGTTTGCACCATATAAATAACTATATATTTGATGTTGTGTATTTTCTGACCACCACTGCAATCCTTTGTTTTAGATGATTTTATCTGTTTTTATGAGATTATATTATTTTGTCTGTATTTATTGCAATAATAAAGATATTTTGTTATTGACCATGTGTCGTTTTGCTATACAGAATTGGTATTGCCGCATCCGTAATGGCCTGAACTATATAAATATTATGTAATTTATCCAATGCAGTGAATGCCATAAAAATAAATAATAAAAAAACGATACCAGAATTGCTATGTTTTTGGTCACCTAAGAATAAAAAGTGATCAAAAAGTTGCATGTATCCAAAAATGGTACCAATAAAAAAACATATAGCTCGTCTTGCAAAAAACAAGCCCTCATACAGCTCTGTCGACCAAAAATTTTCTTTAAAGTTGTGGTTCTCAGATTGTGGCAACAGAAAAAATACATTCTTTTTACAAAATAAATGTTATTGTGCAAATAGTTGTAAAACATAAAAAAGAAATATAAATTTGGTATCACCAGAATCGTACTGACCCACAGAATAAAGTAAATATGTCAATTATAGTACACGGTAAACGCTGTAAAAAAAAAAAAAGGATAAAAACAATAGCAAAATTGCTATTTTTTGTCACCACTCTTCTCAAAAAATAGAATAAAAAATGATCAAGAAGTTGCATGTATCCAAAAATGGTGCCGATAAAAACTACAGATTGTCCCGCAAAAAACAAGCCCTCACACCGCTCTGTCACAAAAAAAAAGTTATGGCTCTCAGAATATGGCGACACAAAATGTGCAGAGTGCGATCCAAAAGGGGGATAAGATCGGGCACCATTTATCAGTGCGACACAGGCCACAGAACTGCGGATTATTATTTATTCATCGCATTATTATATACTCTTATTATGTACTGATGTACTCCGCACAGTTTACATATGCCCCCAGATTATAAACTGAAATAAATGGCCTATTTGTACATTCAGGGACAAACCAATTGAAAAACTGGTAACCAGAAACAATTGGTTTAAATAAAAAACCAAGTAATGAACTTGGTGCATTGACCTATGAAATCATAAGTCTATCCTATAGAGAGAGGTCAATTAACACACAGTATATTAGAAACATGAAACAACTTTATTGCACATAAATACACAGGATATATCAATAAAAGTTAGAACCATGCAATGCAAAACGTGTCCTGCAGGTTGAAGCAACATATGGGGAGACATAATGACATATAATATAAAAACCAGGGCAATATGATATATGTATAATAAATATGTTCACCTGAAATGATAGTATTGCCATATAGCTACCTGGAATGATTGTATATAAATGCGATGATACAAGCTAAGGCCAAAATGTATGGCCATATATCAGCTTACCCATGTGTAGTTGCTCCTGCTACCTGCAGAGACACCGAACCCGACGCGCGTTTCGGCAGGAATGCCTTCGTCCGGGGGTGGTGTCTCTCCAGCGGAACAGGATATTTAAAGGGCATTGCATGGTTCTAACTTTTATTGATATATCCTGTGTATTTATGTGTATTTATGTGCAATAAAGTTGTTTCATGTTTCTAATATACTGTGTGTTAATTGACCTCTCTCTATAGGATAGACTTATAAACTGAAATACCAGCAAAACCCCAAACAGAAAAATTACCAAGCAAAATCTGTGCTTCATAAGCCAAATGGCGCTCCCTCCATTCTGAACCCTTCAGTGTGCCCAAACAGCAGTTTACATCCACATATATGGCATCGCCATACCCGGGAGAACCCGCTTAACAGTTTATGATGTATTTGTCTTCAGGGGCACAATCTGGGTATAACATATCGTGCACTTAAATGGCATATCAGCGGAAAATCCACTGCACATTTTTCTAGTAAAAATAGTAGTATTGGTTCATACGCACTGCACCCTTTAATAAATGCCTTGAGGGGTATATTTTAAAAAATGGGGTCACTTCTTGGAAGTTTTTGTTTTACTATTAGACCTCAGAGCCCTGCAATTGGGGGCAAATGCTATGGAAAAATCACTAAAATAGACCTCAAATGCACATGGTGCTCTTTCACTCCTTTAATCTAACACCAATCCAGCAAAATCTGCGCTCCTACAGACAAATGACGCTCCTTCTCTTCAGAGCCCTGCCGTGTGCCCAAACAGCTGTTTAGGGCCACATATGGGATATTGCTGTACTCAGGAGAAATTGAGTAAAAAATTGTGTGGTGTTTTTTTCTCCAATTACCCCTTGTAAAAATAAAACATTTAGAGCTAAAACAGCATTGTTTTGGGAAAAATGTAATTTGTCATTTTCACTGCCTAATTCTAATAAAATCTATGAAACAGCTGTGGGGTCAAACTATTCACTACCCCCCTAAGTGAATGCCTTGAGCGTTTTATTTTCCAAAATGGAGTCACTTCTCAAGAGGTTTTTACGGTACTGGTACCTAAGGAACTCTGCAAATACGACTTGCCACCTTTAAACAAAACCAGCAAAATCTGCATGCCAAACGGTGCTCCTGCCATTCTGAGCCCTACCGTGTGTCCAAACAGCAGTTTATGACAACATATGGGGTATTATCATACTTGAGAGAACTTGATTTACAAATGTTGGTGTTCTTTTTCTCTTTCATTCTTTGTGAAAATGAAAAAAAATCGGAGCTGAAACTACTTTTTGTGTGAAAAATGTTTAGATTTTAATTTCTATGACCTAATTTCAATAAATTCAGCAGAACACCTGTAGTGTTAAAATGCTCACTATACCCATAGATTAATTCCTTGGGAGTGTAGTCCCGAAATGGCGTCTTTTTGGGGATGTTTCCTATGTTTTGGCACCACAAGACCTCTTCAAAAATGACAGGGTGCCTAAAATATATTGTAATAAAAAGGAGGCCCCAAAAACCTAGTAGGTGTTCCTGTGCTTCAGTCCACCAGGGCCACATGTGGGACATTTTTAAAAGCTGCAGAATCTGAACAATAAATATTGAGCTGAGTTTCGCTGCTAAAACCTTCTGTGTTACAGAAATAAAATGGATTATAATGGAATTTCTTAAAAAAATAAAAAATAAATATATATATATATATATATATTTGTAAATTTCACCTCCAAAATGTTAACTAGTAACTATTTTGTGTTGTATTACTATCTGTCTTACAAGCAGATACACTCAAATTTAGAGAAATCTAAAATTTTCAAAAATGTCTCTAAATGTAGGTGTTTTTCACAAATAAACACTAAAGGTATTGACCAAATTTTACTACTAACATAAAGTACAATGTGTCACGAGAAAAAATTCTCACAATCGCTTGGATAAAAGAATAGCATTGTCCACTTGGCAAATGAAGTTTAATGTAGATAAATGTAAAGTTATGCATCTTGGTACCAACAACCTGCATGCATCATATGTCCTAGGGGGCGCTACACTGGCGGATTCACTTGTTGAGAAGGATCTGGGTGTACTTGTAAATCATAAACTCAATAACAGCATGCAGTGTCAATCAGCTGCTTCAAAGGCCAGCAGGATATTGTCGTGTATTAAAAGAGGCATGGACTCGCGGGACAGGGATGTAATAATGCCACTTTACAAAGCATTAGTGAGGCCTCATCTAGAATATGCAGTTCAGTTCTGGGCTCCAGTTCATAGAAAGGATGCCCTGGAGTTGGAAAAAATACAAAGAAGAGCAACGAAGCTAATAAGGGGCATGGAGAATTTAAGTTATGAGGAAAGATTGAAAGAATTAAACCTATTTAGCCTTGAAAAAAGAAGACTAAGGGGGGACATGATTAACTTATATAAATATATTAATGGCACATACAAAAAATATGGTGAAATCCTGTTCCTTGTAAAACCCCCTCAAAAAACAAGGGGGCACTCCCTCCGTCTGGAGAAAAAAAGGTTCAAGCTGCAGAGGCGACAAGGCTTCTTTACAGTGAGAACTGTGAATTTATGGAATAGCCTACCGCAGGAGCTGGTCACAGCAGGGACAGTAGATGGCTTTAAAAAAGGGTTAGATAATTTCCTAGAACAAAAAAATATTAGCTCCTATGTGTAGAAATTTTTCCTTCCCTTTTCCCTTCCCTTGGTTGAACTTGATGGACATGTGTCTTTTTTCAGCCGTACTAACTATGTAACTATGTAACTATGTAACTATGTAAAAATATTACCAGCTAAAGTGACACAGGTCAGATTTGAAAAATGGTGTCTGAGCCTTAAGGCCCAAACTAGGCTGCATCATTAAGGGGTTAAAGTGGTTTTACATCTTATAAAGTGGGGGGAATACAATTAGGATTTGTCATCACTTTCTGATCGTGGAGTTCTGACTGCTATGACTACTTGATGTTTAGTAAAGCCAATCCCTGTCTTTACAGTTTACCAAATGTGCCATCAATGGTCTTAGAAATGACCCAGATGAAGAGACTATGAAGGAATTCTTCGGTTCTCTTGACTATAAATGCAGCAGAGATTGTGGTATCCATAAAAATATAATGCAGCCATTTTTAATGAATACATATGGATGTTGGCCTTCTACCCTCTCTGGAAGGCTTATGATATGTATAATTTACGCTGCATTCGTTCACATCAGGTATGCCCATCTTGTCTCAGGATGTCTAGATAGATTCTTACCACCTCTATTACCTTTCCAGGACATGGTACATGAGGTAATGGCTGCCCACAGCTGTTCTGATTCCTATTACAAGCTGGTAGGGGAATTGTTACGCAGTATGTATTCAGGATTGTAAGGAGTAAGAGGGCTGAGCACAGGAGATGCAGCATATAGCGTGTTCTTACTGGTGCAGAGTCACATCCTCTAATGGGGGTCTTTAGGGTTTATTAAAATTCAAAACTAAAATTATATATTTTAAGATAATATAAATGATTTCCCCCATGTCACACAGACAGAAATGATCATTTATCACCTATAAAGAATTCATCAGAGAACGTTCCCATTAAAAACTTCAATTTTATTAATTTCAATAAAAAAATACTCTATACAGTAAAGCAATTGATGAAAACACGCGGAAAAATTACAGATCACACTAAACTTTTCTAGAGGTACAAATCATACAATATCATCAAATTCATATTCCCAATGGTAAAGCCATACTGATATATGTAAATTATGGGTGTGGTCATAAAAGCAGCTCAAACCGGTTATAGCTATTGTGATGTCACAGAGCTTGGGTATAAACAATGATGTTGGTCACAGAGCTGTCACTATCAGTTGGATGTGACCGGTAAGTAATCTATCAATGCTACATCTGTACTTCTTGCTAATCAATTTGTTTTATTAGGAACATTGAATTATTCCATCTCAAGAAGATATTGTGTGATAGTGGTAGTAATATGGTATTAGTATTAGTGTGCAATTAAATTGCTCAAGTATCTTAGATTTGCAGGGTAAGTGGCCAAAATTTGAGCTCCCTTATTATCATTATGTTTACCACTTGTAAAAGAGAAATTTCAATATTCTCATATTAGAGGACTGTATATTAGGGGACTATAATTCCTTATATTATTTAGGTTCACCAGAAATAATTACAATTTAATAAAATTCTGAATTTTGATCAATTGATATAAAAATTATTAGTGGGGAATTGATACTGGTCTGGGGCTACTTATCATGGTTTGGGCTAGGCCCTTTATTTCCAGTGAATGGTAATGTAAAGACTACTTAGACCATTGCATGCTTCCGACTTTGTGGGACTAGTTTGGTAAAGACCCTTCCCTGTTTCTGTATGACGTTGCCCCTTTGCACAAAGCAAGGTCCATAAAGACATTGAGTGATAAATTTGGTGTGGAGGAACTTGACTCTCTGCACAGAGCCCTGACCCCTAACCTGAACTCACAAATACTCTTTTAATTAAATGGGCAAAAATTCCAACAAACACGCTACAAAATCTTGTGGAAAGCCTTGTCAGAAGAAGTTATAGCCACAATAGGGGGCCCAACTTCATATTAACATCCATGGCTTTGTAATGGGAAGTACCACAAGCTTATAATGGTGTAAAGGGTCAGCTGTCCACATCTTTTGGCCACATAGTGTATTTTTGGTTTATGTATTGTGATGTCACTACTATTAAAAATAATGATAAATCCATATTGAAATATGCAAATTATGGGTGAGGTCATAAAAGCAACTCACCCCGGGAATAGCTATTGTGATGTCACAGAGGGTGGGTGTATACTATGGTGCTTGCCTTAGATCTGTCACTCAGTTGGATGTGACTGGTAAGTACTCTATCAGCGCTACGTCTCTAGATGAGTCTCACCTATCAGTTTCTTTATAAATATTTTATTCTTCGGTATAATTCTGCTGTGTCTGCCATTTAAAGTTTAGTTTATATTTGGAATAGTTATACTAATTTACTAAGAAGTTGCTAAATGGCAATATGGCGGCCTGTGACTTCTGCTCCAGAGACAGAATGCAGCTTGCAGACAAAAATTGGCATCTGTATTCTGCTGGTAAATTGATAAAGCAACCTCAAAAAAAAAGGAATGTGAATGTCCTGCAGCCCTGAGAACTTATTATTGGAACCCTTCAGTTTATAACAGGAGTAATTCACATAATAAATATTTACTAGGGAATTACTAATTATGTATTTGAGGTTTCCTATTTGTGTAAAATACACAATTCTTATTATTATTAATAATAATAATTACTAGTATAAAAATGTTAGGAAAGTGATTTCTTAAGAACAGCCCTGAACCCCTAATCCTGTATCCTCAAAAGCAATTGTCATTTTTCATTAATATATATATATGTAAATATAAAATGTAATAATGTCTATAACAAATTACAGAGGTTCTAAATTATAGTTAGTATCTCATATAAAAATTACATAAACCCCGGAAATGTCATACCGTATGGTCAATTCAACAACCAATGCATTGTTCCAACATCCAAACCCCAAGCAATGTCATTCACAGGGGGTCCAAGCCCCAAGACCCCAAGCAATGTGATCTTCAAAGACTTCTGATTGTCCAGATCATGTACTTGGAATACCCCTTTTATAACTAATTTCTCCAGCTGGTTTCCTTTAAGTTTTCCCTAACTATTTCTTTTTCTGGTCATTCTAGAACTTGCTGTTGGATTGACACTGTTGGATTACTGTGTTGCTTTTACGGTCAGCGATTTGTCCTATTTTCAGAGAACTAGAGGCGATTAGTTAAATTCAATCTTTACTGTCGCCTGGTTTTCTACCACGGACATTGGTGCAGTTTTGCACCCGGGTTATTAACCAACCATGCCCTTTTGGAAAAAATCCAAAAAATATCATGTCTCTCAGATTCCTGATAAAGGAAATCTGATGAAAGAGATACCAACTATGGAGGAGCCTAACATCTCGCTCCAGAAGTTTTCCAACATCAAAGATATGCCAGCCGAAAAATTCAGCGATCCAAGTCACAGCAAACCTTGTGACATTGGCTCAAAGAACACCAAGAAGAGCGCAATCAGGAGCTTGGGCAGCAGCGCTGTGATTGGCGCTAAAGAACTGGATCGCTGTTTCCCAAATAGACGGCTGAGATTATACGTTGCCACCTGGAATATGGAGGGAAAGGTGAGAAGTAATATACAATATCTATTGTGAACCATGAGTGTATATGATCTAAGGCTATGTTCACACAGAGTATTTTGCCAAGTTTTTTGACGTGGAAACCGCGTCGCAAAACTCGGCAAAAACGGCCCGAAAATGCCTCCCATTGATTTCAATGGGAGGCGTCGGCGTCTTTTTCCCGCGAGCAGTAAAACTGCCTCGCGGTAAAAAGAAGCGGCATGCCCTATCTTCGGGCGCTTCCGCCCCTGACCTCCCATTGACTTCAATAGGAGGCAGAGATAGCGTATTTCGCTGTGTTTTATGCCCGCGGCGCTCAATGGCCGCGGGCGAAAAACGCCGTGAAAAACTCTGCGAAAATCGGCATGCAGGGATAGGAAAATCTGCCTAAAACTTCCAAACTGAATTTTGAGGCAGATATTCCTCCTGCAAAATACTCCGTGTGAACATAGCCTAAAGTTGGATAAATTTGTAGTTGGATATGAGATAGACATATTATATACTACCCTAGGCCCAAATTTTCTAAACATTTGGGCCAATCAATGTTGCTGCACACACTGCAAACTGTCAAACTAATAATCTATGTCTTTGGAATGGTAATGCCTCTGATCCTAGGACTGCAGCACTGGCCATAGTCTATAAAGACTAAAATCCAATTCGATCAGATATAATTTTTTGTAGGTGATATAGAAGATGTCAGTTTGGTTGGTGCTCTGTGTATACATTATTAATATCTTCATATTTTGAGCAGGAGTTCCCACAAAATCTAGAGGATCTGCTGTTGCCATCAGATGACACCAAAGACATTTACGTAATTGGCGTTCAGGAAGGATGTCCAAACAGGTAAGTCTTCTTAGGTTGTCTTACAACAGTCTTTGTCTGCAGATGGACTACAGGTCGGCTGATTGAAATTCTCTCTTGACCTACTACTTATTGTAAGATCACTCCTAAATTTTCCTATTTAACCCCAGAGGTTATAATATTGATTATTTAATAAATGAGTTCAATATTTTAATCTGGAGTAATTTATTAATATGTAAACTTGAAATTGTGTCTTCTTGTAGACGGGAATGGGAGATAAAATTACAGGAGACGCTTGGTCCACACTACGTGCTATACCATTCATCCGGGCTCGGAGTCCTGTATCTCACCATCTTTATTCGACGGGAACTGATCTGGTTCTGCTCAGGTAAGATTCACTTTCTTACATTTACATAATAAGTCCTAATTGAAGTCATTAGTTTGAACTTATTATTTAGTCATTAGAACTAGATGTCTAAGAACCCAACTCTCAGATTCTTCACTGTGGAGTATTGGAGATCTGATAGTTTACTCCACAGTTACAAAGTGTGAAATGGTGTTGTAGTAATATTTCCAGCATTTAATAGGAAACTATCTCTGTTTCATTGTTGCATGTTGTACTATTAACCACTGACCCTTCTTCTTGTGTTTCATTTCTTATACAGAGGTAGAGCACACCCACGTAACAACCAGGCTATTCCACCATGTCAAAACTAAAGGAGCCTTGGGTGTTGCCTTCACCGTCTTTGGGACATCATTCTTGTTTATTAATTCCCATATGAGATGTAAGTATGTCTGTTTTTAATATATGACTATGTACAGTGTTATTGTGTATAAAAGTGCTGCTGTTTAATAATAATAAGCTGGAATATATGAGATGACATGAAAAGATTTGTACTATTGATGTTTTGGTGTAAAATTAAAAGTTCTTCCTCATTTGGTCAAACTTCTTCTAATCCATCAAACTTATTCTATATAATGAGAGAATAATAGTGGAAGGATAAACTGCCTAATGTCCTCTACAGACTGGTATAGAAATACATTATCCTCTGTCATGAAAATGATTGTGTCTTAGATTTACAGTAACAGAAATATCAGTGCGTCTGGTGTACAGAGTGCGGACCCAGATCATGGAACTCCACCAGTCACATCTTCTAAAATGTCAATAGAAATCCAATTAATATAAATACTATTTGTAAAAAATTGATTGTTGAGGGAACATTCAGAATACACAGCCCAAGAAGTAGATATGATACCTACATAATATAAGATAAAGAAACCTATTGTCAAAGAAAACTTAAATATGGTGGTTGTCCTAAATTCCAGGAGGTCACATTTACTGATATGTATATTTTTGTTGGCAGTTGGGGCAGTCTACAAGAGGATCCAGGACTATAAAACTATCACTGAGGGTCTCCGTCTGCCTCAAATTATTCCGGAAAGAATAAACTCCAATGCCTGTGAGTATTACTTATGTGGTTGAACCTATCGATTCCTTTATCTCTCTATTTATCTCCATTGACTCTAATGCAGTCACGTGGTCTAATTGTGTCCTGTGTTTATCTCATTCTACAGTGGACGTCACCAGCCGCTTTGATCGAGTTTTTTGGTTTGGGGACCTCAATTTTCAACTGAAAGAGGACAGAAAAAACGTGGAATCTCTTCTGAAGAACATTAAAGGAAGAGATATGTCCAGTCTCCTCAAACACGACCATCTGAATGAAGCCAAGAACAACGGTACATTTACTAGTAGACAGATCTCTATCACTCCTCAGCCTGTATTATTACCACATACACCTCGACAGATCAATACAAATCACTGTCATGATGGTTCATATGTTCTCCACATTCTTATATAGTCCTACATCTCTTGCACATGTTTTTAATACTGACATGTTTTTTTTTCTTTTAACTTAAGAGTCCATATTTGTAGGGTTTAAGGAGCACACCATTGAATTCCTTCCTACATATAAGTTCGACATTGGCACAGACACCTACGATACATCAGAAAAGCAGAGAGTCCCATCATATACGGTAAGATATCTTATTTCCAGGTCTACAGAGCTAAAGAAAGAATACATTTCATGAATAGATTTTCATATAATAAATCCCCTCGCCCAAGGTAATGAATTGTTATTATAGATGGAGGAATAATTCTTAAGAACAAAGCATCCAGTCCATTTTACTTGTAGTGAGTTTGTCATCGTCTCCCAGTGTAATATGTCTTCGCCTAGCATGGCTCAAAGATACTTATTTCATTAAATCTGTGTGACCAAGTCAAACCTTAAATGCAAGAAAGTCTTAAAATTTATATTTCTTAAAGAAAATAGGCCGAAATGTTCAGTCTATGATGCTATGAGTTTTATAAATAAATTATAATATGATTGCACTGATGATATTTGTTATTTTCATGACCTCTACAGGACAGGGTGTTGTTTAAAAGCCAATATGAGGGAGATGTGCGAGTCCTGAGATACGACTCTTGCCCTGTTTTGAAGACCTCAGACCACCGACCCGTTTTTGGTATCTTTGAAGTAAAGCTCAGACCTGGTTCAGATAAGTAAGTCATGATTTCCTCCATGTTGTTGGTATGATCCTTTCAGTAGCCGCCATTACTACATGGGCCTTATAGCCAGAGCTCACACTTTGGGGCAGGTGGCTGTATACCTGGGTGACAGTACTGGAGTAATCTAGGATGTAAATCTAGGACAAAACAATTATTTTTGTGGTTACCTGCTAACATTATCATATGTCTTACATCAATGTATTTCTCATTCCAGCATCCCATTGGCTGGTGGACGCTTTGACCGCAAGATCTATTTGAAGGGCATTAGGAGGTTAGGACAAAAAAAGTAGCTGCGTCTGTTCATGTCCTTACAGCACATAAGGTGAGAGCATTGTACTTGTCTATTATGTTTGCTGTGAGAATGTTCTTCCATCTCTTAAGTCTTCCTCTGTATCAGTAATTTATTTTATCAACCAACTTAAAGAAATTGTAAATAAGTCATTCTATCTTCTAGTTCAATTTTCTTGTATTCAGATATTTATTTAATTTCTAAATGAAGGTTTTGGGTTTTAGAAGAAAACTGTAAGCATGTATGTAGTATAATAGATTGGTGGGAATTCATTAAGACTGACGTTTCATACACCGGTCTTAATATAAAAAAACTTGGAGTAAAATGTGCCTAATTTATTAGAAGGCCCACACCTTATTAACTAATAATCCATGTTATTATGATAAATGTGTCGGCCGCTGGTGGTTCTGCTGCTTCAGCTACTCTCTGTCCACTTTTTTAGAAAAGTGCCGTAAGCGGCAGAAACTACATGATTAGATACAAGGAAGATTGTTATTGATGTAAGACATTACTTGGCATCTTGCAGGACTCCTAAGGAACATTTACCATCTTAGGTGCATAAAACAATGATTCCACCTTTGTGAACATCAGAAAGTTCCTGTAACATCCTGAACAGCGCAGCTTTAGATCAAAGCCATTGCTTGGATCAACCATTATCAAGGTTTGTAGCGTAACCCCTAGGATCAAATAGGAAAATCCACAATAAAACCTCTTCTAGATTTTGTGACTGCCAAGAAACACACATTAGTAGAGCATTAATAGCAAATATTTCTCTTGCAGCATAAACATCAATTCCGCAGTATATCTGGCGAGAACTGCGCTCCCTGTGACCGGAGGAGCCGCCATCGTTTATGATAGAAAGGTAAGTTCCTCTAGATATGTCCCCTCTATATTTGGTAAGCAGCCTGAATAATGAATATCTAATAGGATTGTGTGCTTCTCCCCCCAGAACAAGTCAGCAGATACAAACAGACCATCAACATCAATGCCAATAACAACCGAGGGCAGAACCCGCCATCTTACAAGTATTCCAATGGCGAGACTTAAAATTTTCTACATCTGTCACAGAAGAGACATCAGTGTGGTTACCGATGCATCAATGTTACCCAGAAGACCAGGCCCAGAACAGGAGAACATGTCATCTCTTCCTGTGTCTCTGGAATACAGATTTCCCACCACTTACTGATACTACAGTATATACTGTGACATCTTCCATTGTTTTTGCTGGATCTTGTATAACATCATCTTTACCATTATATATTTTGATCCACAAAAACCTTAAATAAATCTTTAACATCAATCCATAAGTGTGACTGGTATTTATTAGTGTGTTCAGTGCCTGGCTACAACTTACCACAGTGTATACAATTCACTTATCCGACCCTTCACAGCGCTATTTGTGTGACATCGCGTTTAATCCAGTGGTAGGTGACAGGACATTGTATCATATGTACACAATACAGAGAGTATGGAACGTGCCGCCATATGTACTGGATTAGATCCCGTGTTGGACAAAAAGTGACAGGAGATGTAAAATATTGATATATTTGATAGTTGTTTAAATTTCAGTTCCATAAAATGTAATGTTGGGCTCTCTTTACAAGCGGAGACAATCACATTAAGCAGGGAAGCCGCTAGGGTGACACAATCCCCACAGATCTCAGATTGGACAAACGGGCAGGATGAGAGCTGCCAGTTGAGATTGCCAGTTAGGGCAGAAGTTACAAAGTGACTGATCAACCAAAAATACTTTGTATTGCTAGCCTGAATGGCGTATCGCTAGCTCAGCATTTCATATGAGAACAAAGACCCTCTGCAGCACAAGTTTAAGTTGAGACTGAACCATAGCAAACACATTGTCCCATTCTCACAAGTTAAATCAGAAACCGCCAAGTATAGAGCCTATTTATTAGTGAAACCGTCAAGCTTATGTACTAAATATTATAACCGTGAAGACTGTGCCTCTGTTGGAGTAAAGTTCTGTTCAGCATCTTATACCTGTGTCGTCTGAAGTTCTTGCTGTGCAATTTCCTCTGCGGGGCAGTAACCATCCTAAACCCCCTCCCACCTGTTACATTTGTCCATACTAAAGTCCATTACTCCATTGAAGTCGCCAATTAGTAGCAGTGGATAATCTGCAAGGGCTTTTTATCAATAAACTCCTGTACCACACCCAAGACATAAGAATTAAAGGGTGGCGGTAAATAAATTGAGACAATGATACATTGAAGATTTTGTATTGTACAGTCCAGGAGCACAAACTTTCCTTCTTTTTCTTCCCAATATGTATGGCAGGTTAATTTGCAGTTAGGGTATGTTCACATGCAAACTCAAAAACGTCTGAAGATACGGAGCTGTTTTCAAGGGAAAACAGCTCCTGATTTTCAAACGTTTTTTAAGCCACTTGCAATTTTCGCTGCGTTTTTCGCTGCGTTTTTTACGCCCGTATTTGGAGCTGTTTTGAAAAGAGTCTATGTAAATGGCTCCAAAAACGTCCCAAGAAGTGACCTGCGCTTCTTTTTCGCTGCCGTTTTTCAAAAAAACGGCCCGTCGAAACAGAACGCCGTTTTTCCTATTGAAATAAATGGGCAGATGTTTGAAGAAGAGGACTTACTCCTAAAGCGAAGCTGGGATGAGTTAAAGCTCCGTCCAACAAATAAAAGAAGCTGGTGTGCCACCCATGCCGCATTGCGCCATTATTTGTGTAATGTTTGAAAGAGATTGTGCCTCTTTTTTGTAGAGTAGTGTTTACATCCCCTTGTGGATGTTTATACACCACTGGTCAGTAAAGAATTTGCTGTTTGCATTACTTGGGTCTACTGTATTTTATTGCTTGCGACTAACCCTGCGGTCCTTGCCGGTACTTGGCCTTACATAGAGATACATTCTATAGACAAGGTGAATGCTAACACTCAATTGCTATTTAGGCTAGGACTTCACAGAGACTGATTGATTTTAATTGATCTTATTTTTAAATTCTATTACTTATTTAACCCCTTCCCTCTTTAGCCACTTTTGACCTTCCTGACCGAGCCTCATTTTTCAAATCTGACATGTGTCACTTTATGTGGTAATAACTCCGGAATGCTTTCACCTATCCAAGCGATTCTGAGATTGTTTTCTCGTGACACATTGGACTTTATGTTACTGGCAAAATTTGCTCGATATGTTCAGTATTTAATTGTGAAAAACACCAAAATTTAGCGAAAAATTGCAAAAATTAGCATTTTTCTCAATTTAAATGTATCTGCTTGTAAGACAGGCAGTTATACCACCCAAAATTGTTTCTAATTAACATCACCCATATGTCTACTTTAGATTGGCATCGTTTTTTGAACATCCTTTTATTTTTCTATGACCTCACAAGGCTTAGAACTTTAGCAGCAATTTCTCACATTTTCAAGAAAATTTCAAAAGGCCATTTTTTCAGGGGCCAGTTCAGTTGTGAAGTGGCTTTGAGGGCCTTATATATTAGAAACCCCCAAAAAGTCACCCCATTTTAAAAACTTCACCCCTCAAAGTATTCAAAACAGCATTTAGAAAATGTCTTAACCCTTTACACATGTCACAGGAATTAAAGCAATGTAGAGGTGAATTTTACAAATTTCATATTTTTTTGCAGAAATAAATTTTTAGTACAATTTTTTTTATAACACAGAAGGTTTTACCAGAGAAATGCAACTCAATATTTGTTGCCCAGTTTCTGCAGTTTTAGGAAATATCCCACATGTGGCCGTAGCGTGCTACTGGAATGAAGCACCGGCCTCAGAAGCAAAGGAGCACCTAGTGGATTTTGGGGCCTTATTTTTGTTAGAATAAATTTTAGGCACCATGTCAGGTTTGAAGGGCTCTTGCGGTGCCAAAACAGTCAAAATCCCCCAAAAGTGACCCCATCTGGGAAACGACACACCTCAAGGAAATTATCTAGGGGTGTAGTGAGCATTTTGACCGCACAGCTTTTTTACAGAAATTATTAGAAGTAGGCCGTGAAAATTAAAATCAACATTTCTTCAAAGAAAATGTAGGTTTAGCGATTTTTTTTCTCATTTTCACAAAGACTAAAGGAGAAAAAGCACCGTAAAATTTGTAAAGCAATTTCTCCCGAGTAAAACAATACCCCACATGTGGTAATAACCGGTTGTTTGGAGACACGGCGAGGCTGAGAAGGGAAAGAGCGCTATTTGGCTTTTGGAGCTCAAGTTTAGCAGGAATGGTTTGTGGAGGCCATGTCACATTTACAAAGCCCCTGAGGGGACAAAACAGTGGAAACCCCCCACAAGTGACCCCATTTCGGAAACTACGCCCATTGAGGAAATTATCTAGGGGTATAGTGAGCGTTTTGACCCAACAGGTTTTTTGCATAAATTATTGGAAATAGGCCCTGAAAATGACAATCTAAATTTTTTCAAAGAAAATGTAGGTTTAGCTAATTTTTTCTCATTTCCACAAGGACTGAAGGAGAAAAAGCACCGTAAAATTTGTAAACCAATCTCTCCCGAGTAAAACAATGCCCCACATGTGGTAATAAACGGTTGTTTGGAGACACGGCAGGGCTGAGAAGGGAAAGAGCGCTATTTGGCTTTTGGAGCTCAAGTTTAGCAGGAATGGTTTGCGGAGGCCAGGTCACATTTACGAAGTCCCTGAGGGGATAAAACAGTGGAAACCCCCCACAAGTGACCCCATTTTGGAGACTACACCCATTGAGGAAATTATCTAGGGGTATAGTGAGCTCTTTGACCCCACAGGTTTTTTGCAGAAATTATTGGAAGTAGGCCCTGAAAATAAAAATCAACATTTTTTCAAAGAAAATGTAGGTTTAGCTTATTTTTACTCATTTCCACAAGGACTGAAGGAGAAAAAGCACCACAAAATTTGTAAAGCAATTTCTCCCGAAAAAAACAATGCCCCACATGTGGTAATAAACGGCTGTTTGGAGACACGGCTTGGCTTAGAAGGGAAAGAGCGCTATTTGGCTTTTGGAGATCACATTGAGCAGGAATGGTTTGCGGCGGCCATGTCACATTTGCAAAGCCCCTGAGGGGAAAAAACAATGAAAACGCCCAAAAAGTGACACCATTTAGGAAACTACACCTCTTGAGGAATTCATCTAGGGGCGTAGTGAGCATTTTGACCCCACAGATGTTTCATAGAATTTATTAGAATTGGGCAGTGAAAATAAAAACAATCCTTTTTCTTCAATAAGACGTAGCTTTAGCGCAAATTTTTTCATTTTCGCAACAAATAAAGGAAAAAAAGAACCCAACATTTGTAAAGCAATTTCTACCGAGTACGGCAATACCCCATATGTGGTCGTAAACTGCTGTTTGGGCACACGGCAGGGCTCAGAAGGGAAGGACCGCTATTTGGAGTGCAGATGTTTCTGGATTGGTTTCTGGGCGCCTGTGGGCCCAAAACAGTGGAAACCCCCCAGAAGTGACCCCATTTTGGAAACTACACCCCTCAATGCTTTTACCTACGGGTGTAGTGAGCATGTTAACCCTGCAGGTGTTTTGTAGAAATTAGTGTGAACTCGATGTTGCAGAGTGAAAATGGGATTTTTTCCACAGATATGTGGACAATATGTGGTGCCCAGCTTGTGCCACCATAACGAGACAGCTCTCTAATTATTATGCTGGGTTTCCTGGTTTTAGAAACACCCTACATGTGGCCCTAATCTCTTGCCTGGACAGTCGACCAGGCTCAGGAGTGAAAGGGTACCATGTAAAATTGAGGCCTAATTTGGCGATTTACAAAGTATTGGTTCACAACTGCAGAGGCTCAGATGTGAAATAATAAAAATAAACCCCTGGGAAGTGACCCCACTATGGAAACTGCACCCCTCAAGGCATTTATTAAGGGGTGTAGTGAGCATTTTCACCCCACAGATCTTTTCCATAAATGAATGCGCTGTGGATGGTGCAAATTAAAAATTTATATTTTTCCCTAGATATGCCATTCAGTGGCAAATATGTCGTGCCCAGCTTATGCCACTGGAGACACACACCCCAAAAATTGCTAAAAGGGTTCTCCCGGGTATGACGATGCCATATATGTGGAAGGAAACTGCTGTTTGGGGACGCTGTAGGGTTCAGATGGGAGGAAATGCCATTTGGCTTTTGGAGCGTGGATTTTGCTTGGTAGTAGTTTTGTTTGGAGTCTTACTGGTGTTTCCGTTTATAATGTAGGGCATATGTAAGCCGGGCGGAGTATATAAGGGGCATAGTCAGGTGGTATAATAACGGGGTAAAAAAAAACAATAAAATAATCCATAGATGTGTGTTACGCTGTGAGGCAATCCTTTCCGCACAGGCCGGTGTCGCACTGATAAATGGTGTCATTTCTTATCCCCCTTTTGGTCCACACTCCGCGCCTTTGTAGTTTGGGGAATTTTGCTGGGAAAGTGTTGTCCTGGTATAATACGGGCACCGTCGCTTCCAGCGGATATGTTTGGGCCCTCCCTTTCCTGGTTCCCTAATTTTAGGTCCTTGAAAAATCGCCTCTTCAAACAGAAGAAATGTTCCCCTCGGGCACAACTGCATATTTTTTTATTTCCTGACTTATTGGAGCCATAACTAATTTTATTTTTCATAGACGTAGCGGTATGAGGGCTGGTTTGTTGCGGGACGAGCTGTAGTTATTATTGGTACCATTTTGGGGTACATGCAACTTTTTGATCACCTTTTATCCTATTTTTTGGGATGCCAGGTAAACAAAAAAATGCAATTCTGGCACAGCTTTTTTCGTTTTTTTTTTTTATACAGCGTTCACCATGCGTTATAAACTACATGTTAACTTTATTCTGCGGGTCAGTACGATTCCGGCGATACCGAATTTATAGAACTTTTTCATGTTTTACAACTTTTTGCACAATAAAATTACTTTTGTAAAAAGAATGTATTTTTTCTGTCGCCAAGTTGTGAGAACCATAACTTTTTAATTTTTTTGTCGACGGAGTTGTATGAGGGCTTGTTTTTTGCGGGACGAGCTATAGTTTTTATAGGTACCATTTTTGGATACGTGCGACTTTTTGATCACTTTTTATTCTAATATTTGTAGGGCAAAGTGACCAAAAAACAGAAACTCTGGTAACGTTTTTTACGGTTTTTTTTACGCTGTTCACCGCGTGCAATAAATAATATAATATTTTGATACCTCCGGTCATACGGTCGTGGCGATACCAAATACATATGGTTTATTATTATTTTTCAATAATAAAGGACTTGATAAGAGTAAAAGGGGGATTGTGTTTTATTTGATTACTTGAAACTTTTATTGTTTTCAAACTTTTATTATTTGCACTTTTTTTTACACTTTTTTATACTTTTTTTACACTTTTTCTCAAGTCCCACTAGGGGACTTGAAGTTCCAACGGTCAGATTTTTTTTTTTTCTAATACATTGCACTACCTATGTAGTGCAATGTATTAGATCTGTCAGTCATTCACTGACAGCAAGCCGATTAGGCTTCGCCTCCCGGCGGGGCCTAAATCGGCTTCCGTAATGGCAGAGCAGGAGACCATTGTGTCTCCTGTTGCCATAACAGCAGTCGCCAGTCCCGATTGCCTGTCAGGGCTGGCGATCTGCTAGTAACCGCTACGATGCAGCAATCGCTTTCGATTGCTGCATCGAAGGGGTTAATGGCAGGGATCGGAGTTAGCTCCGGTTCCTGCCGTTACAGGTGGATGTCAGCTGTACAGTACAGCTGACTTCCACCGCTGATGACGCCGGATCAGCTCCTGACCCGGCGCCATCTTGCCGACAGCTACGGAAGCCGATCAGGCTCCGCCGCCGGGCGGATCTTGACCGGCTTCGGTGCTAGGCAGACCGGGAGGCCAGTATTAGGCCTCCGGTTGCCATTGCAGCCACCGGAACCCCGGCAATTTCATTACTGGGGTTCCGATGAGCTGCAAACACCTTAAGTGCAGTGATCGCGTTTGAGCGCTGCACTTAAGGGGTTAATGGCGGGGATCGAAGCTAATTTCGGTCCCCGCCGTTACAGCCGGATGTCAGCTGTAAGATACAGCTGAGATCCGGTGATGATGGGACCGGCTCAGCTTCTGAGCCGGTCCCAAACATTTGGCGTACATGTACGGCAAGATGCGGGAAGTCAGTACTTTCCATGACGTACATGTACGGCAAATGTCGGGAAGGGGTTAAGGGTTGCATGCAACTCAATGTATAGCTTTGTACTGAGGCTGTTGATTTGTAGCTAAAATCAATTAGTTGCATGCCAATGCGTTTCCATGATGGCCTTATTTTCACATTTCCAGGAAAAATAATAGAGGACCATCACAACACAGAGTTCTGAGTACAGATGCTCCATATCATAAGGCTGACAGGTCCGCCTTAAAATGGGTAAATGACAGGTGACGTCTTTTCTGATTGTAGACTTTCTCTTTCCATTTTATCTCCACCCAGCCAGGACCGCTATGATGACTTCTCCTGACATAACCTTACAGAGTTTGCTGCTGAGATATCTTTAGTTCTTCCCTTCTGCAGCCATCTTCAGCTTCTAGAGCAACTTAAAGAATTCAGACCACAAAATAGACCCCTTAATTCATGCAGACCCCAGACCAGACCACCAAATAAATTTAGACACCAGCCTAAACCCCTATATAAATTCAGACCCTAGACCAGACCCCAGAACAAACCCAATTAACTGCAGACCCCAGACAAGACTCCAAAATGTAAACCCCAAAACAGAGTAAATAAAATGAATGCAGACCCTAGACCAGACATCTAAATAATGTCAGACCTCAGACCAGACCCCTCAATTAATTGCAGACCACAGACCAGACCGCTAAATTCAGACCCCAAACCAGAGTAAAGTAAATGGATTTAGATACCTGACCAAGACCTCTAAATAAATTCAAATCCCAGAACAGACCCTTAAATTCATGCAGATCCCAGATAAATGAGTTGGTCGATTGCAAGCAGCTTGTAATGAGGGCGAGCCGTATAACCTCCAATTCCAGCTTATAAACTGATTATGTTATTAAATTGGTTGCCTGTTTCTTTATATTAACTGTTTAGGTGCTCACTGTTAATGTATATTTGTGTATCTGTTGAGTTTCACTGTATAGAAGGTTTTGTCTTACAGGTTGGCAGGAGGACAGGCCGCAGTTCCCAGTGGCACTGTCTTATGTGCGGTGCTGTCACTGTACATAGCAATGAGAGGCTGCTGGACAGTGACAGGGGAGGTACAGGGGGTTTGGAAAGAAAGAGCCTGGTGCTGGCTGGGATCAGAGTGTAATGGCAGTGATGCGCTGCGCCACCATGAAGTCAGGTGAGACGGTGAGAGTCAATAACAAAGCAGAAAATAAGCTAACAAAATGACCTCTTATGGTCTGTAGGCTGATAGAGAAGGCCTATAAGTGTAGGCTGTCACTGAAACATGCGGGCTGAAGAGTACCGTCAGCCTAGAGTGGTTCGCTCTGAGGAGTCTACTGGGGCTGTGAGAATAGTCAGCCTGGCATGGGAACCAGTGGTCAGTAGAGCAGTACTGTGCTCAAACCCAGGAGAGGCTGTAACTAGGTCCTGATTAGGATAAAGAATGTTCCATGTATTAGAGGGCCGCTTAGATAGCTGCAGTGATGAATGGTTGCCCTGCAGGCCTGAGATGTGGCCTAGTAGTACACTCCTGAATTGTACTGGACTGGGTGCAGTAGTCACTAGGACGAGTGGTGTGGTAGGAGCCCTTCAGCGTCAGGACCCTAGTAAGAGTGCATAGGAGCAGATATTTAATATAGTAAAAAGTATTAAAACTTATAAAACCCACTGTATCAGTTGTATCGGGGCAGCCCCCTTCATCAGGAATACTATGTTTCACAGCATTGAAACAATTTAAGGCTATGTTCACACGGAGTATTTTGGGGGAGGAATATCTGCCTCAAAATTCTGTTTGGAACTTTGAGGCAGATATTCCTCTCCCTGCACGCCGATTTTCGCGGCAATTATCGCGCCGTTTTTCGCCCGCGGCCATTGAGCGCCGCGGGCATAAAACAGCGAGATATACGCTTTCTCCTGCCTCCCATTGAAGTCAATGGGAGGTCGGAGGCGGAAGCGCCCGAAGATAGGGCATGTCACTTCTTTTTCCCGCGAGGCAGTTTTACTGCTCGCGGGAAAAAGACGCCGACGCCTCCCATTGAAATCAATGGGAGGCGTTCTCGGGCCGTTTCTGCCGAGTTTTGCGACGCGGTTTCCGCGTCAAAAAACTCGGCAAAATACCCCGTGTGAACATAGCGTAAATGTCTCTATATTATATAAACAAACCTTTCTACGTTTACTCACGCAATACCGGAAGTGACGTTCCGAACTCTTAGGCCCTGTTCACACAGAGTGTTTTTGCAGGCAGAAAAATTTTGAGGCAGACTTTGACCTGCCTGCGATTTGCGCAGCATTTACCATTGCGTTTTTCGCCCGTGGCCACTGCGCGCCGCGTGCAAAAAACACTGTGAAAAACACTTTCTCTGCCTCTCATTGATTTCAATGGGAGGTCAGAGGCGGAACAGCGAGCCGCTAAAAGCTGCAGCAGAAAAGAAACGCCTCCGCCTTCCATTGAAATTAATAGAAGACAGTTTCGGCCGTTTTTTGGTGCTGATTCCAATGCGGTTTCAGTGTCAAAATCAGCATAAAAAAAACTCAGTGTGATCTGGGCCTAAATCTCTTTATACTTCCTATAATGGACATATCTCTCTATGGCAGATGTTTCGGAAGAGGTTCTTTCTCGCTCTTTTACCCTTTCTATTCCTCTAATACTTCATCCCAATTACATTATTTAATACAAGGAATTTCTTATATTTCTTTTTCCATGCAAAAAGACATATATTAATAAAATAGGATAAAAACAACCAATATGAATCTATGGGGAATAGTAAAGACTCATTTACTTTACTCGTTCTCAAACTCTAATATTATTCCCAAACCCTATTCCTTTCTTTAGTATTTCTTATTTTTTGGATAGGATGGTGCGACTATATCATTTATTATCCTTGGTCTTTTTACGATCATTTGTGGGGCCCTTCTTACTTCATCTTTCAAAAACAGATCACTTAATAGTATTTCCCAATTTCTCTTTAGGATTCTTTTAATTTCTTCAATATTACCACTATATTTAGCAAAATAATGTCAGTCCAAATTTATCTTTCTCTTTTTTCCATCTATCTAGGCAGTCTTTCTGTTTCGTTTTTGACACCTTTTTCTTTACTCCCTCTATAATATTTTTTTTGCTATTTTACGCAAGCATACATCATAAGCACAAGAAAATAGACAAACGCACAAAAAACAAACCCAATCCCGAAAGACACAACCCAATTCAGGGCGGGAGGGTGGGAACTAACTTTTTTACCTGTTATTCCTCCCGCTGCTACCGGCTCAATGTCGAAAACAGCGGGAGGAACAGATACCGAACCCCAACTCCTCCCCTCTCCATCTCCTCCCTCTCCCTGCCTCCACTAACCCTTTTGCCCCTGATTGGCTAACCTTCCCTCCTATGGCAGTCATGGAGGCTTTCCCTTAAGCCCTCCGTGCTACCGTCCAGCCTCGTCTTGACTGGCTTAAGTAGTGTCATGTGCTATTTTACCTTTTATTCCCCTATTCCACCCATCCACCAAATAAGGACATGTGACAACCGAGATTGGATGTGAAATGGCCACAGCAGCCGTTTATTAATTTACATTATTTTTGAAATACAATTTAATCCGAAACATTCGGATAACTACCTTAGGAATTCGACCAGAGAATTCCTCCTATAATTCACATGACCCAACATGGGTCAGAATCATAAATAACAATCAACATTTTAACACTAAACAGAGCAGGGGAAGTCCTTGAAGCCATTTTTTACCGATTTTACATTTAAGTTAGCCATCTGCAAACCACCAACAACTATTTACCTCCAGCCGTAAACTAGCTCGGAGGCACAGCTCACCTCTGCAGATGGCTCCAACCATAAGAAGACCACTTCAAAGGGATAACACCCTATGAAGTCTTCAAATGATATACCTTTTTGTGGGACGCATACCCCGATGATACCTCCCCACCATTTTGTACTGACCAACCTCAAGGACTCCCCCCGCCAGCCGCCATGACACCTAGACCTACTCCAAAGAAAAGAGAAACACAAGTTACGCAAGCATACATCATAAGCACAAGAAAATAGACAAACGCACAAAAAACAAACCCAATCCCAAAAGACACAACCCAATTCAGGGCGGAAGGGTGGGAGCTAACTTTTTTACCTGTTATTCCTCCCGCAACTTCCGGCTCAATGCTAAAAACAGCGGGAGGAACAGATACCGAACCCCAACTCCTCCCCTCTCCATCTCCTCCCTCTCCCTGCCTCCACTAACCCTTTCCCCCCTGATAGGCTAACCTTCCCTCCTATGGCAGTCATGGAGGCTTTCCCTTAAGCCCTCCGTGCTGCCGTCCAGCCTCGTCTTGACTGGCCTGAGTAGAGTCATGTGCTATTTTACCTTTTATTCCCCTTTTCCACCCATCCACCAAATAAGGACACGTGACAACCGAGGTTGGATGTGAAATGGCCACAGCAGCCGTTTATTAATCTACATTATTTTTGAAATACAATTTAATCCGAAACATTCGGATAACTACTTAAGGAATTCGACCAGAGAATTCCTCCTATAATTCACATGACCCAACATAGGTCAGAAACATAAATAACAATCAACATTTTAACACTAAACAGAGCAGGGGAAGTCCTTGAAGCCATTTTTTACCGATTTTCCTTTTAAGTTAGCCATCTGCAAACCACCAACAACTATTTACCTCCATTCGTAAACCAGCTCGGAGGCTCCAACCACCAGAAGACCACTTCAAATGGAAAAACACCCTATGAAGTCTTCAAATTATATACCTTTTTGGGGGACGCATACCCCCGATGCGACCCCCCCCACCATTTTGTACTGACAAACCTCAAGGACTCCCCCCACCACAGCGAAACAGGCATTGACCACCTTAAGCCTGTGAGTCCCTCCAAACCACCACCGCCCTCTCAATTCCTTCTGCTAAGGACAGGCTCCACAAATCAATTCCAACCTCGGTCAAATGTACTCCATCACTCCGCCAATATCTTCCAACTCCTGACTCCAAATCCCTGTGTCGAACACAAATGCCCCCGTTCTTGGCAACAAAACGTGACACCGCCCGGTTTACTTTGATGCAGGCTTTATTAACCCTCTCCACTGATCTTGCCAAGCGCCAAAACTTCCTCGGAACTATGTTCGACCAAACTATAACTAAGCGTAGATAAGACGCCCATAAGCGCAACAAATCGTGTTTTATATCCCGCACTAACTCACGAAAAGGGCGCAAACCTAGATCGTTCCCCCCCCCCACATGTAAAGCCAGAACCTCCGGAACCCTATCTAACTGAGAGTATGTTTGAAACTCGGTCAATACCCAGCTCCATAACATACCTCGGAATCCCAGCCAATGTAAAACCGCATCTTGCCGCAGTGCCCCCCAGTGCACATAAGAGTGTCCTAAAAGCCAAACTAAGCAGGGGCGATGATCTGAAATGAAAGGACAAGCAAACGCACATGTAAGCCATCAAAGCACAAGTTACAAACTCACAACAAATGAGGGCGCACGTAAGTCCTAAACCTATTGGACTTCCAACGGTCAATGCGACGCACACCCTCGTCATCCAACCCCCAACGCCCAGCTTCAGTAGCAGCGCCGATCCTAAACGTGTGAGACGAGTAATACTCATACCCAACTCCGACCTCAGCCAAGCATTTTTTAAATACAGCACCAAATTGATACCTGGACAAAAACGAGCCATTCTCATGACGGAGCAATGGCGACTCAGGCACCCCACCCCGTGGCTTGAAAGCAACCATACAAGCAACCGGACACATCGCCGACCCCGGGAGGGCAAACAACACTATCCGCTTACCCCGTCCTACTTGATCAGTCTTGGACCGCCACAAAAACAACTCGAGTCTATCCCCATATAGACCCACATCCGCCTGTCGCAATCCCCCAGCCCTCACCGCACTAGGAGAAACCAACTCACCAATTCTGAGTGCTCCAAAAAACGCTAGAGAAAAAGCCAAACGAAGCAACTCTACCTCATAAGGCGAATTACAAACAGCCCCCAGCGATGCGCCCAACGAACCAATAAGGGTAAAAGACATGGGTCGCCTCTGATCTGCTTCAGCCCTGCCGCGATGCAAACCCTTCAAAGCTTGCCTTACCAAAAAATTCTTGGACACATCCTGAAAACCCCGTAATTTAAATCCAAACGCCAACCCAGCAACGAAACGATTCACCTTAGCCAGAGAAAACCCCGCCTCCCAAGCATCCCCCAACCAGTATAACAATGCCACCAACCTGTCTTGATCCGTGCTGACGTTACCCAACACTCTTACCCACTCCTCCCACTGCTGCCAACAAGCCGAATAAGTACTCCAAGTCGCACTAGCCAACGACTGTTCGATCAACCGTTCCACGGGACCGAAACCAGATCCCATAGATGTCCCGGGCAAGCCAAACCGAACAGCTCCGCTCCCGGTGCCAATTGACAAAATCGATCCCACTGCGAGCGAGAAAGAGCATCAGCGATACAATTGTAAACCCCCGGTACATGCACCGCAACCATCCACGTGTTTAAGGACAAGCACACCAAGACTAAGTGACGCAACAACTGAACCACAGGCGGAGAAGATGCCGATACGTTATTAATCGCTAACACCGCTCTCATGTTATCGCGGTGGAAACTAATGTTTTTATCCCTGAGCCTGTCCCCCCAAATGGTCACCGCAACCACGATGGGGAACAGCTCGAGCAGGGCCATATTCCGTGTAAGACCACTGATCACCCAGCTGTCCGGCCAGTCCCCCGCACACCATTGACCTCCTGCATACGCACCAAAACCACCAGACCCCGCCACGTCAGTAAACAGCTCCAACTCGCTCATATCCTGTACCGGCGACATCCATAACAATCTACCATTATATTGCCCGGGAAACGCGTCCCAGACCTGCAGATCCGCCCTGTGTTCCACCCCAATCCTCACGAAATTATGGGATGCCCGGATACCCGCCATCGCTACCGCCAATCGCCTACTAAAAACTCTACCCATTGGTATAATCCGACAGGCAAAGTTCAACTTCCCCAGCAGAGACTGGAGATCGCGCAAAGTGATCTTCTTCAATCGGCAGGCACGCCTCACCTCTTGACGCAATGACAGTAATTTATCCTCAGGAAGCCTGCACTCGAATTGCACTCGAATTGCATTGCAACCGAATCAATTTCGATCCCTAAAAAACAGATGGTAGGGACAGGGCCCTCAGTTTTACCAGGCGCCAGAGGAATTCCAAAATCCGTCGCAACCTTCTGCAAGGAATACAATAAATAACCGCAAATAGGGGAACCGCTAGGGCCGACGCACAAAAAATCGTCAAGATAATGTATTAACGAATCCACCCCAGCTACGCCCTTCGTCACCCATTCCACAAAGCTACTAAATGCCTCGAAGTATGCGCAAGAAAGGGAGTACCCCATTGGAAGACACCTATCGACATAAAAACCCCCGTTCCAGAAGCAACCCAACAGCCGTTGGCTCTCCGGATGGACCAGCAGCAAGCGAAAAGCCGCCTGAATGTCACTTTTTGCCAACAACGCCCCAGGCCCAGCCTCACGCACTAACACCACCGCTTTGTCAAATGACGTGTAAACAACCGAGCATAAATCGTGATCTATCCCATCATTTACCGACGACCCCTGCGAAAAGACAAATGCTGAATCAAACTGAATTTATGGGGCTCCCGCTTCGGCACAATTCCCAAGGGGGATACCACTAGATTCTCTATCGGCGGCTCGACAAAAGGCCCGACCATGCGACCCAACGAAACTTCCTTCAAAAGTTTTTTCAAAACGACCGCCGAGTGAAAATAAGCTGACTTAAGATTGCGCCGTGTAAGCGGAACCTCATACGGAGGAGGGGGAATAACAAAACCAAACAAAAACTCCTCATAAATTAACTTGGCTGCAACCCTATTCGGATATTCATTTAGATACGGGGCCATCCTTTCCACCCTCACCGGCGACAGCCCCTTGACCAACGGAGGAGGACTGAGTGTCTGACCGCTTCCCTTTTCGCATACATTTTGCAGCCCCATGCGAGGAGCCGTTGCACTCCGAACAGACATGCTTAAATTTACAAGTGGCCCCGAACTTACACTGGCCATCATTGAATTGCCAGCAGAACCCGAGTTTTGACCCAGAGCCCTGTCCGGACTGACTAGACTGACCTCCTTGGCCAACGCTCCCGAGAAAGGACTGCTTAACCGGGGCCGTCACCCGCAACCAAAGCGCAATATATTTCTGATCCCACCGAATCGCCGGCCGGACCGCCTTCCGCTGGCGAAACTGCTCATCATACCGCAACCACACCTGACCCCCATACGCCCGATGAGCCTCCCCGATGGCATCGAAATAACAAAACAACGCCGAGCAATTTTCAGGTGCCTTTTCCCCAATCACACTCGCCAAAATAGCAAAAGCTTGCGACCAATTCACGAACGTCTGCGGGATAAGCCTATACTGCCGACGCTCCTCTTCCTCCTTCTTACTCTCATCCCGCTTGCCCTTATCCAAGTTGAACTTCGCAAGTGGCAGAAGGGAAAAAATGTCCACGTACTCGTCCTTACAAATCCGTTCCCGAACCTCCTGTTTAAGGTGGGCCCCTAAAGGACCCTCAAAACAGACGTAAACCTCGCCCCGAGCACGATCATCAAGCCGAATTCTATCCCTGTCCTTCCGCGCCTCGGTTTGAACAGACACTGCCACTGCTTCCTTGGATGCCCCCGAAACTTCCCCAACCAGGGACCGTGACTGTACATCACGAGGACCTTCCCAGACCACCGCCGGGGACCCCGCCGGAACTACAGGTGCCGCAGCCCTATCTCGCCCGGCAACACCACTGCCGACAGCCGATACTTCCGCGCTCGCTGCCCCACCCCCAAAACCCGACATGAAAATTGCTGGATACGGCAAAGTAGGAGTTACGCACTCACCAGGCTGCCCAGGCGCTGTATTCACGCCAGCCGGAAAATTCTGACCGCGCTGCGACTCGTCCAGCTCTCCATCTTCCAGATCCTCTCTGGCTGACGACTGGCACTCGCACCAACATCTCCGACACGGGGACCCTGGCATGCTGACAGAGGGGCCAGCAACCTGCCGCCCGACCGCAGGGACCCAGACTTCCGACCGGACCTGTTGCCTCGTCATCGTCGCTGATCTTGGCGTCCTCACCGAAGACCTCAAGGAAGCCTGCCTCATGGCCGGCACATCACCATGCGGGGCGGCCGTGGACTGCACCCTGGACACTGCATATAAAGGCGGTGGCGTAACAGGGAGCCCAGCCTGCGACTCCCTGTGAACCGCCGAGCCCCGTCACGGCTGGGGATTCCTGCCAGGACGCAGGCCCTGGGAGGAGGCGGCCGTCCCAGCAGCCTGGCCTGCAGCGTCCTTAGAAGGGCTCCCCCTGTGACGCTGAGCCCGCGATACCACATCCGGACTCAACCATTCAGGTGGGCGGGACCGCTGGGAGCGGCGGGGTGACCGAGCCTGAGCAACCGCCGCTCCCGATGACGCCCTCTGCTTTATTTCAGCAGGGGCAGCAATAAGCAACTCTACCCCCACCGCCATGTCATCAGCGCCAGAAAGGGGGGAGGGGAGCGCATCCGGGCTAGCAGCCGACACAGAGCGCCGATTTAGGCGCGAAGACTGGCCCGCCTGATGGATACTGGCCAGCGCTGCCACCGTCTCCTCCAGCCACCCCGGACCGTGGAACTCAGCTGCCGCGCGCAGCTGATCAAGCATGCTTACTGGAGACGCCATACTTGAAGGTAAGCAGGGCAGTGGGAGCTAACTTTTTTACCTGTTATTCCTCCTGCTGCTTCAGGCTCAATGTCGAAAACAGCGGGAGGAACAGATACCGAACCCCAACTCCTGCCATCTCCATCTCCTCCCTCTCCCTGCCTCCACTAACCCTTTCCCCCCTCATTGGCTAACCTTCCCTCCTATGGCAGTCATGGAGGCTTTCCCTTAAGCCCTCCGTGCTGCCGTCCAGCCTCATCTTTACTTTGTGACTATTGCCTGATCAAACCGAGTTGTGATACATTGTTTGCACCATATAAATAACTATATATTTGATGTTGTGTATTTTCTGACCACCACTGCAATCCTTTGTTTTAGATGATTTTAACTGTTTTTATGAGATTATATTATTTTGTCTATATTTATTGCAATAATAAAGATATTTTGTTATTGACCATGTGTCGTTTTGCTATATGGTTTTGTGGTATACATTTGTAGCTATCTGACAGGTATAATACGCTGCAATACATAAGTATTGTAGGATATTATAACAGCGATCGGACAGTTGTATATTCAAGTCCCTAGTGAGACGGAAAAAAAAAGTAAATAAAAAGTTAAAAAAAATGTTATACAAAAATAAAAAAGTAAGAATTTAAAGTAATAAATTTAAAACTCACCCTTTTTCCATTATCAACAACTTAATTATTAGAAAAGATAATAAACTATACAGAATTGGTATTGCCGCATCCGTAATGGCCTGAACTATATAAATATTATGTAATTTATCCAATGCAGTGAATGCCATAAAAATAAATAATAAAAAAACGATACCAGAATTGCTATGTTTTTGGTCACCTAAGAATAAAAAGTGATCAAAAAGTTGCATGTATCCAAAAATGGTACCACCAAAAAAACATATAGCTCGTCTTGCAAAAAACAAGCCCTCATACAGCTCTGTCGACCAAAAATTTTCTTTAAAGTTGTGGTTCTCAGATTGTGGCAACAGAAAAAATACATTCTTTTTACAAAATAAATGTTATTGTGCAAATAGTTGTAAAACATAAAAAAGCAATATAAATTTGGTATCACCAGAATCGTACTGACCCACAGAATAAAGTAAATATGTCAATTATAGTACACGGTGAACGCTGTAAAAAAAAAAAAAGGATAAAAACAATAGCAGAATTGCTGTTTTTTGTCACCACGCTTCTCAAAAAATAGAATAAAAAATTATCAAGAAGTTTCATGTATCCAAAAATGGTGCCGATAAAAACTACAGATTGTCCCGCAAAAAACAAGCCCTCACACCGCTCTGTCACAAAAAAAAAGTTATGGCTCTCAGAATATGGCGACACAAAATGTGCAGAGTGCGATCCAAAAGGGGGATAAGATCGGGTACCATTTATCAGTGCGACACAGGCCACAGAACTGCGGATTATTATTTATTTATCGCATTATTATATCCTCTTATTATGTACTGATGTACTCCACACAGTTTACATATGCCCCCAGATTATAAACTGAAATACCAGCAAAACCCCAAACAGAAAAATTACCAAGCAAAATCTGTGCTTCATAAGCCAAATGGCGCTCCCTCCATTCTGAACCCTTCAGTGTGCCCAAACAGCAGTTTACATCCACATATATGGCATCGCCATACCCGGGAGAACCCGCTTAACAGTTTATGATGTATTTGTCTTCAGGGGCACAATATGGGTATAACATATCGTGCACTTAAATGGCATATCAGCGGAAAATCCACTGCACATTTTTCTAGTAAAAATAGTAGTATTGGTTCATACGCACTGCACCCTTTAATAAATGCCTTGAGGGGTATATTTTAAAAAATGGGGTCACTTCTTGGAAGTTTTTGTTTTACTATTTGACCTCAGAGCCCTGCAATTGGGTACAAATGCTATGGAAAAATCACTAAAATAGACCTCAAATGCGCATGGTGCTCTTTCACTCCTTTAATCTAACACCAATCCAGCAAAATCTGCGCTCCTACAGACAAATGATGCTCCTTCTCTTCAGAGCCCTGCCGTGTGCCCAAACAGCTGTTTAGGGCCACATATGGGATATTGCTGTACTCAGGAGAAATTGTTAGGGATCTGCCAGGTACTTCATCTAGCTATACTCCTGGGATTAATCAATCCACACCTGAGGCCAGACCTGCTCGACTGACACCATCTCCCACCAACCAGGGTGGCAGGCTCAGGAGTGGGAGAGCCTATCGCGGCCTGGTCTCTCGGAGTTAGCTCCGCCCCCTGCCCTTTATTACCTGCCCTGTGCTCTCCCTCAGTGCTTGTAATTCTTTTGGATTCCTGGCCCCACTGCTGCTTGCTCCAGCCTGCTTCTGCCGTGCTTCTGCCTTGCTGCAGTTCTGCTTGACCTGCTTGCTTGCCCTGGCTTGCTTCTGTCTCCGTGCCTGCTCGGGTGTACTCACTTCGTCCTGGTCCTGACTGTTCGTTCGCCGCCCCGTTTCCTCGTGGCGTTCCGTGGCTACTGCCCCTTCCCTTGCGTGTTCCCTGTTTGTCTTCCTGTGCACTTAGCCAGCGTAGGGACCGCCGCCCAGTTGTACCTCGTCGCCTAGGGCGGGTCGTTGCAAGTAGGCAGGGACAGGGCGGTGGGTAGATTAGGGCTCACTTTCCCTTCACCTCCTTCCTGCCATTACATAATTACAAGCCCTTACCTAGTCTACCATTTCTCCTACGCTGACGCTATCATGGACCCCCTTGAGACCCTGACCCAGCAGATGCAGGGCCTCTCCCTACAGGTCCAGGCCCTGGCCCAAAGGGTCAATCAGGGTGACGCTGCTTTAGTAGTACCCCTCACCTCACCTCTAGAACCCGACCTCAAGTTACCTGACCGGTTTTCAGGGGACCGTAAGACGTTTCTCTCCTTCCGGGAGAGTTGCAGACTGTATTTCCGCCTAAAGCCCCACTCCTCAGGTTCCGAGAACCAGCGGGTGGGTATCATCATATCCCGACTCCAGGAAGGGCCCCAAGAGTGGGCCTTCTCCTTGGCTCCTGACGCCCCTGAACTTTCCTCTGTTGATCGTTTTTTCTCTGCCCTCGGACTCATTTACGACGAGACTGACAGGACTGCTTTAGCCGAGAGTCAGCTGGTGACCTTACGTCAGGGTAAGAGACCTGTGGAGGAATACTGTTCTGATTTTAGGAAGTGGTGCGTAGCTTCTCAGTGGAACGATCCGGCCCTAAGGTGCCAGTTTAGGTTAGGATTATCTGACGCCCTGAAGGATCTGCTGGTTAGCTACCCCTCGCCTGACTCCCTTGACCAGGTTATGGCCCTAGCAGTACGACTTGACCGACGTCTCAGGGAACGTCAGCTAGAACGCTTCAGTGTGCTCCCCTCTGACTTTTCTGCGATTCCCCCCGAGGTCCCGTCTCCTCGCCCCTCCACGGAGGACTCGGAGGTACCTATGCAACTCGGGGCCTCCATGTCCCCTCGACAACGTAGAGAGTTTCGCAGAATGAATGGTCTCTGCTTCTACTGTGGGGACGACAAGCATCTACTGAACACCTGCCCCAGGCGCAAGAATAAGAAGCCGGAAAACTTCCGCGCCTAAGTGATCATCGGGGAGGTCACTTGGGCGCACAGGTATTTCCCGTTAATGTGAAACGCAATAAGATTTTGCTTCCCTTTCAGGTCTCGTTTGCTGGCCGGTCTGCCACGGGCAGTGCTTTCGTGGATTCTGGCTCATCTGCTAATATCATGTCTGTGGATTTTGCTATGTCTCTAAAGATGCCTTGTATTGATTTACCTTATCCCATCCCTGTAGTAGGAATCGACTCAACCCCCCTTGCTAATGGTTATTTTACTCAGCATACTCCTGTTTTTGAACTCCTGGTTGGCTCCATGCATTTGGAGCAGTGCTCTGTACTGGTGATGCAGGGATTATCGTCTGATCTGGTTCTAGGTCTTCCCTGGTTGCAGTTGCATAATCCCACATTTGATTGGAATACTGGGGATCTCACCAAATGGGGTAATGAATGTCTTATGTCATGTCTTTCTGTTAACTCTATTTCTCCCCGGGAGGAGGTAAACACGCTTCCTGAGTTTGTTCAGGACTTCGCCGATGTGTTTTCTAAGGAGGCCTCCGAGGTGTTGCCCCCCCATAGAGATTACGATTGCGCTATCGATTTGGTGCCTGGTGCCAAGCTTCCTAAGGGTAGGATATTTAATCTCTCATGTCCTGAACGTGAAGCGATGAGGGTGTATATCCAAGAATGCCTGGCCAAGGGTTTCATTCGCCCCTCGACTTCTCCTGTAGGTGCTGGCTTCTTCTTCGTGGGGAAGAAGGATGGTGGTCTTAGGCCGTGCATTGATTATCGTAACCTGAATAAGGTCACCGTAAGGAACCAGTACCCACTTCCTTTGATTCCGGATCTTTTTAATCAGGTTCAGGGAGCCCAATGGTTTTCTAAGTTCGATCTATGGGGGGCATATAACCTTATCCGCATCAAAGAGGGGGATGAGTGGAAAACTGCGTTCAACACACCCGAGGGTCATTTCGAATACCTGGTCATGCCCTTTGGGTTGTGTAATGCCCCTGCTGTCTTCCAGAATTTTATTAATGAAATCCTGAGAGAGTACCTGGGTAATTTTCTTGTTGTGTACCTTGATGACATACTGGTGTTTTCCAAGGACTGGTCCTCCCACGTGGAGCATGTCAGGAAGGTGCTCCAGGTCCTTCGGGAGAATAATCTGTTTGCTAAGACTGAAAAATGTGTCTTTGGGGTACAGGAGATACCATTTTTAGGTCAAATCCTCACTCCTCATGAATTCCGCATGGACCCTGCCAAGGTTCAAGCTGTGGCGGAATGGGTCCAACCTGCCTCCCTTAAGGCGTTACAGTGTTTTTTAGGGTTCGCCAACTATTACAGGAGATTTATTGCCAACTTCTCGGTCGTCGCTAAGCCTCTTACGGACCTTACCCGCAAGGGTGCCGATGTCCTCCATTGGCCCCCTGAGGCCGTCCAGGCCTTTGAGACTCTCAAGAAGTGCTTTATCTCGGCCCCCGTGCTGATTCAGCCCAACCAAGAGGAGCCATTTATTGTGGAGGTTGACGCTTCCGAGGTGGGAGTGGGGGCCGTCTTGTCCCAGGGTACCAGCTCCCTCACCCATCTCCGCCCCTGTGCTTACTTCTCTAGGAAGTTTTCGCCCACGGAGAGTAACTATGATATTGGTAACCGCGAACTTCTAGCCATTAAATGGGCTTTTGAGGAGTGGCGGCACTTCCTGGAGGGGGCCAGACACCAGGTAACGGTCCTTACGGATCACAAGAATCTGGTTTTCCTAGAATCGGCCCGGAGGCTTAATCCTAGACAAGCTCGGTGGGCACTATTCTTTACCAGATTTAATTTCTTGGTTACCTATAGGGCTGGGTCCAAGAATATTAAGGCTGACGCTCTGTCACGTAGTTTCATGGCCAATCCTCCTTCCGAGAAGGATCCCGCTTGTATTTTACCCCCTGGTATAATCGTCTCTGCCACGGATTCTGATTTAGCTTCTGATATCGCGGCTGATCAGGGTGCAGCTCCCGGGAACGTCCCTGGGGACAAACTGTTTGTTCCCCTGCAATACCGGCTGAGGGTACTCAGGGAAAACCATGACTCCGCTCTATCTGGTCATCCTGGCATCTTGGGCACCAAACACCTCATTACCAGAAACTATTGGTGGCCTGGGTTGCCTAAAGATGTTAGGGCTTACGTCGCCGCTTGTGAGGTTTGCGCTAGGTCCAAAACCCCTAGGTCCCGACCTGCGGGCCTACTACGTTCCTTGCCCATTCCCCAGAGACCTTGGACCCATATCTCCATGGATTTTATCACCGATTTGCCTCCATCTCAGGGCAAGTCGGTGGTGTGGGTGGTAGTCGACCGCTTCAGCAAGATGTGCCACTTTGTGCCCCTTAAGAAGCTACCTAACGCCAAGACGTTAGCTTCTTTGTTTGTGAAACACATCCTGCGTCTCCATGGGGCCCCAGTCAATATCGTTTCTGACAGAGGGGTACAATTTGTTTCCTTATTTTGGAGAGCTTTTTGTAAAAAGTTGGAGATTGATCTGTCCTTCTCCTCCGCCTTCCATCCCGAAACTAATGGCCAAACGGAAAGGACCAACCAATCCCTGGAACAATATTTAAGGTGTTTCATCTCTGACTGTCAATTCGATTGGGTCTCATTCCTTCCCCTTGCTGAATTTTCCCTGAATAACCGGGTCAGTAACTCGTCAGGGGTCTCCCCGTTTTTCTGTAATTTCGGGTTTAACCCAAGGTTCTCCTCCGTCTCCCCTGGTTGTTCCAATAATCCTGAGGTAGAGGAGGTTCATCGGGAACTGTGCACTGTCTGGGCCCAGGTTCAGAAGAACCTAGAGGCGTCCCAGAGCGCACAAAAGATTCAGGCGGATAGTAGACGTTCTGCTAACCCCCGGTTTGTCGTCGGGGATTTGGTCTGGTTGTCGTCCAGGAACTTGCGCCTTAAGGTCCCGTCCAGGAAGTTTGCTCCCCGATTTATTGGACCTTATAAGATCATTGAAGTCCTCAACCCTGTATCCTTCCGTCTGGAGCTCCCCCCATCCTTTCGCATACATGACGTCTTCCATGCCTCCCTCCTTAAACGCTGCTCCCCGTCCTGGTCCCCCTCGAGGATACCTCCTGTTCCCGTTCTCACCCCTGAGGGGGTGGAATTCGAGGTGGCCAAGATTATGGACAGTAGGATGGTCCAGGGCTCCCTCCAGTACCTGGTCCATTGGAGAGGATACGGGCCGGAGGAGAGGACTTGGGTACCTGCCCGTGATGTTCACGCTGGGGTATTGATCAGGAGGTTCCACCTCCTCTTCCCCACTAAACCGGGTCCCCTTAGTAAGGGTCCGGTGGCCCCTCATAAAAGGGGGAGTACTGTTAGGGATCTGCCAGGTACTTCATCTAGCTATACTCCTGGGATTAATCAATCCACACCTGAGGCCAGACCTGCTCGACTGACACCATCTCCCACCAACCAGGGTGGCAGGCTCAGGAGTGGGAGAGCCTATCGTGGCCTGGTCTCTCGGAGTTAGCTCCGCCCCCTGCCCTTTATTACCTGCCCTGTGCTCTCCCTCAGTGCTTGTAATTCTTTTGGATTCCTGGCCCCACTGCTGCTTGCTCCAGCCTGCTTCTGCCGTGCTTCTGCCTTGCTGCAGTTCTGCTTGACCTGCTTGCTTGCCCTGGCTTGCTTCTGTCTCCGTGCCTGCTCGGGTGTACTCACTTCGTCCTGGTCCTGACTGTTCGTTCGCCGCCCCGTTTCCTCGTGGCGTTCCGTGGCTACTGCCCCTTCCCTTGCGTGTTCCCTGTTTGTCTTCCTGTGCACTTAGCCAGCGTAGGGACCGCCGCCCAGTTGTACCTCGTCGCCTAGGGCGGGTCGTTGCAAGTAGGCAGGGACAGGGCGGTGGGTAGATTAGGGCTCACTTTCCCTTCACCTCCTTCCTGCCATTACAGAAATTGAGTAAAAAATTGTGTGGTGTTTTTTTCTCCAATTACCCCTTGAAAAAATAAAACATTTAGAGCTAAAACAGCATTGTTTTGGGAAAAATGTAATTTGTCATTTTCACTGCCTAATTCTAATAAAATCTATGAAACAGCTGTGGGGTCAAACTATTCACTACCCCCCTAAGTGAATGCCTTGAGGGTTTTATTTTCCAAAATGGAGTCACTTCTCAAGAGGTTTTTACGGTACTGGTACCTAAGGAACTCTGCAAATACGACTTGCCACCTTTAAACAAAACCAGCAAAATCTGCATGCCAAACGGTGCTCCTGCCATTCTGAGCCCTACCGTGTGTCCAAACAGCAGTTTATGACAACATATGGGGTATTATCGTACTTGAGAGAACTTGATTTACAAATGTTGGTGTTCTTTTTCTCTTTTTTTCTCTTTTCTCTTTCTGAAACTACTTTTTGTGTGAAAAATGTTTAGATTTTAATTTCTATGACCTAATTTCAATAAATTCAGCAGAACACCTGTAGTGTTAAAATGCTCACTATACCCATAGATTAATTCCTTGGGAGTTTAGTCCCGAAATGGCGTCTTTTTGGGGATGTTTCCTATGTTTTGGCACCACAAGACCTCTTCAAACATGACAGGGTGCCTAAAATATATTGTAATAAAAAGGAGGCCCCAAAAACCTAGTAGGTGTTCCTGAGGCCTGTGCTTCAGTCCACCAGGGCCACATGTGGGACATTTTTAAAAGCTGCAGAATCTGAACAATAAATATTGAGCTGAGTTTCGCTGCTAAAACCTTCTGTGTTACAGAAATAAAATGGATTATAATGGAATTTCTTAAAAAAATAAAAAATAAATATATATATATATTTGTAAATTTCACCTCCAAAATGTTAACTAGTAACTATTTTGTGTTGTATTACTATCTGTCTTACAAGCAGATACACTCAAATTTAGAAAAATCTAAAATTTTCAAAAATGTCTCTAAATGTAGGTGTTTTTCACAAATAAACACTAAAGGTATTGACCAAATTTTACTACTAACATAAAGTACAATGTGTCACGAGAAAAAATTCTCACAATCGCTTGGATAAAAGAATAGCATTCCAAAGTTATTACCAGCTAAAGTGACACAGGTCAGATTTGAAAAATGGTGTCTGAGCCTTAAGGCCCAAACTAGGCTGCATCATTAAGGGGTTAAAGTGGTTTTACATCTTATAAAGTGGGGGGAATACAATTAGGATTTGTCATCACTTTCTGATCGTGGAGTTCTGACTGCCATGACTACTTGATGTTTAGTAAAGCCAATCCCTGTCTTTACAGTTTACCAAATGTGCCATCAATGGTCTTAGAAATGACCCAGATGAAGAGACTATGAAGGAATTCTTCGGTTCTCTTGACTATAAATGCAGCAGAGATTGTGGTATCCATAAAAATATAATGCAGCCATTTTTAATGAATACATATGGATGTTGGCCTTCTACCCTCTCTGGGAGGCTTATGATATGTATAATTTACGCTGCATTCGTTCACATCAGGTATGACCATCTTGTCTCAGGATGTCTAGATCGATTCTTACCACCTCTATTACCTTTCCAGGACATGGTACATGAAGTAATGGCTGCCCACAGCTGTTCTGATGCCTATTACAAGCTGGTAGGGGAATTGTGAAGCAGTATGTATTCAGGATTGTAAGGAGTAAGAGGGCTGAGCACAGGAGATGCAGCATGTAGCGTGTTCTTACTGGTGCTGAGTCACATCCTCTAATGGGGGTCTTTAGGGTTTATTAAAATTCAAAACTAAAATTATATATTTTAAGATAATATAAATGATTTCCCCCATGTCACACAGACAGAAATGATCATTTATCCCCTATAAAGAATTCATCAGAGAACGTTCCCATTAAAAACTTCAATTTTATTATTTTCAATAAAAAAATACTCTATACAGTAAAGCAATTGATGAAAACACCCGGAAAAATTACAGATCACACTAAACTTTTCTAGAGGTACAAATCATACAATATCATCAAATTCATATTCCCAATGGTAAAGCCATACTGATATATGTAAATTATGGGTGTGGTCATAAAAGCAGCTCAAACCGGTTATAGCTATTGTGATGTCACAGAGCTTGGGTATACACAATGATGTTGGTCACAGAGCTGTCACTATCAGTTGGATGTGACCGGTAAGTTGTCTATCAATGCTACATCTGTACTTCACATTAATTAATTTGTTTTATTAGGAACATTGAATTATTCCATCTCAAGAAGATATTGTGTGATAGTGGTAGTAATATGGTATTAGTATTAGTGTGCAATTAAATTGCTCAAGTATCTTAGATTTGCAGGGCAAGTGGCCAAAATTTGAGCTCCCTTATTATCATTATGTTTACCACTTGTAAAAGAGAAATTTCCATATGCTCATATTAGAGGACTGTATATTAGGGGACTATAATTCCTTATATTATTTAGGTTCACCAGAAATAATTACAATTTAATTCAATTCTGAATTTTGATCAATTGATATAAAAATTATTAGTGGGGAATTGATACTGGTCTGGGGCTACTTATCATGGTTTGGGCTAGGCCCTTTATTTCCAGTGAATGGTAATGTAAAGACTACTTAGACCATTGCATGCTTCCGACTTTGTGGGACTAGTTTGGTAAAGACCCTTCCCTGTTTCTGTATGACGTTGCCCCTTTGCACAAAGCAAGGTCCATAAAGACATGGAGTGATAAGTTTGGTGTGGAGGAACTTGACACTCTGCACAGAGCCCTGACCCCAACATCAGAGCCTGAACTCACAAAAGCTCTTTTAATTAAATGGGCAAAAATTCCAACAAACACGCTACAAAATCTTGTGGAAAGCCTTGTCAGAAGAAGTTATAGCCACAATAGGGGGCCCAACTTCATATTAACATCCATGGCTTTGTAATGGGAAGTACCACAAGCTTATAATGGTGTAAAGGGTCAGCTGTCCACATCTTTTGGCCACATAGTGTATTTTGGGCTTATGTATTGTGATGTCACTACTATTAAAAATAATGATAAATCCATATTGAAATATGCAAATTAAGGGTGAGGTCATAAAAGCAGCTCACCCCGGGTATAGCTATTGTGATGTCACCGAGCGTGGGTGTATACTATGGTGCTGGCCACAGAGCTGTCACTCATCAGTTGGATGTGACCGGTAAGTACTCTATCAGCGCTACGTCTCTAGATGAGTCTCACCTATCAGTTTCTTTATGAATATTTTAGTCTTAGGCATAATTCTGCTGTGTCTGCCATTTAAAGTTTAGTTTATATTTGGAATAGTTATACTAATATACTAAGAAGTTGCTAAGTGGCAATATGGCGGCCTGTGACTTCTGCTCCAGAGACAGAATGCAGCTTGCAGACAAAAATTGGCATCTGTATTCTGCTGGTAAATTGATAAAGCAACCTCAAAGAAAGGGAATGTGAATGTCCTGCAGCCCTGAGAACTTATTATTGGAACCCTTCAGTTTATAACAGGAGTAATTCACGTAATAAATATTTACTAGGGAATTACTAATTATGTATTTGAGGTTTTCTATTTGTGTAAAATACACAATTATTATTATTATTAATAATAATAATAATTACTAATATAAAAATGTTAGGGAAGTGATTTCTTAAGAACAGCCCTGACCCCGTAATCCTGTATCCTCAAAAGCAATTGTCATTTTTCATTAATATATATATATATATATATATATATATATATATATATATATATATATATATAACATGTAATAATGTCTATAACAAATTACAGAGGTTCTAAATTATAGTTAGTATCTCATATAAAAATTACATAAACCCCGGAAATGTCATACCGTATGGTCAATTCAACAACCAATACATTGTTCCAAAATCCAAACCCCATGCAATGTCATTCACAGGGGGTCCAAACCCCAAGACCCCAAGCAATGTGATCTTCAAACACTTCTGATTGTCCAGTTCCTGTACTTGGAATACCCCTTTTATAACTAATTTCTCCAGCTAGTTTTCTTTAAGTTTTCCCTAACTATTTCTTTTTCTGGTCATTCTAGATCTTGCTGTTGGATTGACACTGTTGGATTACTGTGTTGCTTTTATGGTCAGCGATTTGTCCTATTTTCAGAGAACTAGAGGCGATTAGTTAAATTCAATCTTTACTGTCGCCTGGTTTTCTACCACGGACATTGGTGCAGTTTTGCACCCGGGTTATTAACCAACCATGCCCTTTTGGAAAAAATCAAAAAAATATCATGTCTCTCAGATTCCTGATAAAGGAAATCTGATGAAAGAGATACCAACTATGGAGGAGCCTAACATCTCGCTCCAGAAGTTTTCCAACATCAAAGATATGCCAGCCGAAAAATGCAGCGATCCAAGTCACAGCAAACCTTGTGACATTGGCTCAAAGAACGCCAAGAAGAGCGCAATTAGGAGCTTTGGCAGCAGCGCTGTGATTGGCGCTAAAGAACTGGATCGCTGTTTCCCAAATAGACGGCTGAGATTATACGTTGCCACCTGGAATATGGAGGGAAAGGTGAGAAGTAATATACAATATCTATTGTGAACCATGAGTGTATCTGATCTAAGGCTATGTTCACACAGAGTGTTTTGCCAAGTTTTTTGACGTGGAAACCGCGTCGCAAAACTCGGCAAAAACGGCCCGAAAATGCCTCCCATTGATTTCAATGGGAGGCGTCGGCGTCGTTTTCCCGCGAGCAGTAAAACTTCCTCGCGGTAAAAAGAAGCGACATGCCCTATCTTCGGGCGCTTCCGCCTCTGACCTCCCATTGACTTCAATAGGAGGCAGAGATAGCGTATTTCGCTGTGTTTTATGCCCGCGGCGCTCAATGGCCGCGGGCGAAAAACGCCGCAAAAAACTCTGCGAAAATCGGCGTGCAGGGATAGGAAAATCTGCCTAAAACTTCCAAACTGAATTTTGAGGCAGATATTCCTCCTGCAAAATACTCCGTGTGAATATAGCCTAAAGTTGGATAAATTTGTAGTTGGATATGAGATAGACATATTATATACTACCCTAGGCCCAAATTTTCTAAACATTTGGGCCAATCAATGTTGCTGCACACACTGCAAACTGTCAAACTAATAATCTATGTCTTTGGAATGGTAATGCCTCTGATCCTAAGACTGCAGCACTGGCCATAGTCTATAAAGACTAAAATCCAATTCGATCAGATATAATTTTTTGTAGGTGATATAGAAGATGTCAGTTTGGTTGGTGCTCTGTGTATACATTATTAATATCTTCATATTTTGAGCAGGAGTTCCCACAAAATCTAGAGGATCTGCTGTTGCCATCAGATGACACCAAAGACATTTACGTAATTGGCGTTCAGGAAGGATGTCCAAACAGGTAAGTCTTCTTAGGTTGTCTTACAACAGTCTTTGTCTGCAGATGGACTACAGGTCAGCTGATTGAAATTCTCTCTTGACCTACTACTTATTGTAAGATCACTCCTAAATTTTCCTATTTAACCCCAGAGGTTATAATATTGATTATTTAATAAATGAGTTCAATATTTTAATCTGGAGTAATTTATTAATATGTAAACTTGAAATTGTGTCTTCTTGTAGACGGGAATGGGAGATAAAATTACAGGAGACGCTTGGTCCACACTACGTGCTATACAACATTCATCCGGGCTCGGAGTCCTGTATCTCACCATCTTTATTCGACGGGAACTGATCTGGTTCTGCTCAGGTAAGATTCACTTTCTTACATTTACATAATAAGTCCTAATTGAAGTCATTAGTTTGAACTTATTATTTAGTCATTAGAACTAGATGTCTAAGAACCCAACTCTCAGATTCTTCACTGTGGAGTATTGGAGATCTGATAGTTTACTCCACAGTTACAAAGTGTGAAATGGTGTTGTAGTAATATTTCCAGCGTTTAATAGGAAACTATCTCTGTTTCATTGTTGCATGTTGTACTATTAACCACTAACCCTTCTTCTTGTGTTTCATTTCTTATACAGAGGTAGAGCACACCCATGTAACAACCAGGCTATTCCACCATGTCAAAACTAAAGGAGCCTTGGGTGTTGCCTTCACCGTCTTTGGCACATCATTCCTGTTTATTAATTCCCATATGAGATGTAAGTATGTCTGTTTTTAATATATGACTATGTACAGTGTTATTGTGTATAAAAGTGCTGCTGTTTAATAATAATAAGCTGGAATATATGAGATGACATGAAGAGATTTGTACTATTGATGTTTTGGTGTAAAATTAAAAGTTCTTCCTCATTTGGTCAAACTTCTTCTAATCCATCAAACTTATTCTATATAATGAGAGAATAATAGTGGAAGGATAAACGGCCTAATGTCCTCTACAGACTGGTATAGAAATACATTATCCTCTGTCATGAAAATGATTGTGTCTTAGATTTACAGTAACAGAAATATCAGTGTGTCTGGTGTACAGAGTGCGGACCCAGATCATGGAACTCCACCAGTCTCATCATCTAAAATGTCAATAGAAATCCAATTAATATAAATACTATTTGTAAAAAATTGATTGTTGAGGGAACATTCAGAATACACAGCCCAAGAAGTAGATATGATACCTACATAATATAAGATAAAGAAACCTATTGTCAAAGAAAACTTAAATATGGTGGTTGTCCTAAATTCCAGGAGGTCACATTTACTGATATGTATATTTTTGTTGGCAGTTGGGGCAGTCTACAAGAGGATCCAGGACTATAAAACTATCACTGAGGGTCTCCGTCTGCCTCAAATTATTCCGGAAAGAATAAACTCCAATGCCTGTGAGTATTACTTATGTGGTTGAACCTATCGATTCCTTTATCTCTCTATTTATCTCCATTGACTCTAATGCAGTCACGTGGTCTAATTGTGTCCTGTGTTTATCTCATTCTACAGTGGACGTCACCAGCCGCTTTGATCGAGTTTTTTGGTTTGGGGACCTCAATTTTCAACTGAAAGAGGACAGAAAAAACGTGGAATCTCTTCTGAAGCACATTAAAGGAAGAGATATGTCCAGTCTCCTCAAACATGACCATCTGAATGAAGCCAAGAACAACGGTACATTTACTAGTAGACAGATCTCTATCACTCCTCAGCCTGTATTATTACCACATACACCTCGACAGATCAATACAAATCACTGTCATGATGGTTCATATGTTCTCCACATTCTTATATAATCCTACATCTCTTGCACATGTTTTTAATACTGACATGTTTTTTTTTCTTTTAACTTAAGGGTCCATATTTGTAGGGTTTAAGGAGCACACCATTGAATTCCTTCCTACATATAAGTTCGACATTGGCACAGACACCTACGATACATCAGAAAAGCAGAGAGTCCCATCATATACGGTAAGATATCTTATTTCCAGGTCTACAGTGCTAAAGAAAGAATACATTTCATGAATAGATTTTCATATAATAAATCCCCTCGCCCAAGGTAATAAATTGTTATTATAGATGGACTAATAATTCTTAAGAACAAAGCATCCAGTCCATTTTACTTGTAGTGAGTTTGTCATCGTCTCCCAGTGTAATATGTCTTCGCCTAGCATGGCTCAAAGATACTTATTTCATTAAATCTGTGTGACCAAGTCAAACCTTAAATGCAAGAAAGTCTTAAAATTTATATTTCTTAAAGAAAATAGGCAGAAATGTTCAGTCTATGATGCTATGAGGTTTATAAATAAATTATAATATGATTGCACTGATGATATTTGTTATTTTTATAACCTCTACAGGACAGGGTGTTGTTTAAAAGCCAATATGAGGGAGATGTGCGAGTCCTGAAATACGACTCTTGCCCTGTTTTGAAGACCTCAGACCACCGACCCGTTTTTGGTATCTTTGAAGTAAAGCTCAGCCCTGGTTCAGATAAGTAAGTCATGTCCATGTTGTTGGTATGATCCTTTCAGTAGCCGCCATTACTACATGGACCTTATAGCCAGAGCTCACACTTTGGGGCAGGTGCCTGTATACCTGGGTGACAGTACTGGAGTAATCTAGGATGTAAATCTAGGACAAAACAATTATTTTTGTGGTTACCTGCTAACATTATCATATGTCTTACATCAATGTATTTCTCATTCCAGCATCCCATTGGCTGGTGGACGCTTTGACCGCAAGATCTATTTGAAGGGCATTAGGAGGTTAGGACAAAAAAAGTAGCTGCGTCTGTTCATGTCCTTACAGCACATAAGGTGAGAGCATTGTACTTGTCTATTATGTTTGCTGTGAGAATGTTCTTCCATCTCTTAAGTCTTCCTCTGTATCAGTAATTTATTTTATCAACCAACATAAAGAAATTGTAAATAAGTCATTCTATCTTCTAGTTCAATTTTCTTGTATTCAGATATTTATTTAATTTCTAAATGAAGGTTATGGGTTTTAGAAGAAAACTGTAAGCATGTATGTAGTATAATAGATTGGTGGGAATTCATTAAGACTGACGTTTCATACATCGGTCTTAATATAAAAAAACTTGGAGTAAAATGTGCCTAATTTATTAAAAGGCCCACACCTTAATAATTAATAATCCATGTTATTATGATAAATGTGTCGGCCGCTGGTGGTTCTGCTCCTTCAGCTACTCTCTGTCCACTGTTTAGAAAAGTGCCGTAAGCGGCAGAAACTACATGATTAGATACAAGGAACATTGTTATTGATGTAAGACATTACTTGGCATCTTGCAGGACTCCTAAGGAACATTTACCATCTCAGGTGCATAAAACAATGATTCTACCTTTGTGAACATCAGGAAGTTCCTGTAACATCCTGAACAGCGCAGCTTTAGATCAAAGCCATTGCTTGGATCAACCATCTTCAAGGTTTGTAGTGTAACCGCCAGGATCAAATAGGAAAATCCGCAATAAAACATCTATATTTTGTGCCTGCTAAGAAACACACATTAGTAGAGCATTAATAGCAAATATTTCTCTTGCAGCATAAACATAAATTCCGCAGTATATCTGGCGAGAACTGCGCTCCCTGTGACCGGAGGAGCCGCCATCATTGCTGATAGAAAGGTAAGTTCCTCTAGATATGTCCCCTCTATATTTGGTAAGCAGCCTGAATAATGAATATCTAATAGGATTGTGTGCTTCTCCCCCCAGAACAAGTCAGCAGATACAAACAGACCATCAACATCAATGCCAATAACAACCGAGGGCAGAACCCGCCATCTTACAAGTATTCCAATGGCGAGACTTAACATTTTCTACATCTGTCACAGAAGAGATATCAGTGTGGTTACCGGGGCATCAATGTCACCCAGAAGACCAGGCCCAGAACAGCAGAACATGTCATCTCTTCCTGTGTCTCTGGAATACAGATTTCCCACCCCTTACTGATACTACATTATATACTGTGACATCTTCCATTGTTTTTGCAGGATCTTGTATAACATCATCTTTACCATTATATATTTTGATCCACAAAAACCTTAAATAAATCTTTAACATCAATCCATAAGTGTGACTGGTATTTATTAGTGTGTTCAGTGCTACAACTTACCACAGTGTATAGAATTCACTTATCCGACCCTTCACAGCGCTATTTGTGTGACATCGCATTTAATCCAGTGGTAGGTGACAGGACATTGTATCATATGTACACAATACAGAGAGTATGGAACGTGCCGCCATATGTACTGGATTAGATCCTGTGTTGGACAAAAAGTGACAGGAGGGCATTCACTCACTGCAGCCAGCAGAGACACGTGTGAGCGCCCCCTGCGAACGTCGATTTCAGTTATATCTCTTAGCCTTTGACAAAATGAAGGCAAAAAAGAAGAGAAATAATTTAGAGAAAGAAGGAGAGAAGGAGGAGAGAAAAGAAGGAGAACAAAAAGAGAAGAATGGTGGAGATGATGGCCAGAAGAAGCCAAGTAAAGCTAAGAAACCAAGAGTCATCCGGTTGTTAGCTCGCCTACAAAAAACCTGGGCGAGAATTGCTGGACATAAGGGGAGGAGGACTTCCATCCAAAAAAAGACAAGTTCAGAACTTCCAGGACCCAGCGGCATTAACATGGTGGACAGCAAAGTCAACTTGTCATCTAAAGAAAAGCAGGATGACATGGAGGAAAATAAAAACATCAAGACTGCTGACAAGGAGACAGAACTGGAGACAGAGAATTTTGGGGGACAGCATATTCTCGAAGAATACCAACAAATTCATGACCTGATCCACAGCTTGGAAGACCTGTATATCCAGTACTATGGTGGGCACGATGACATGGAGGAAAATCAAAGCATCAAGACCGATGACAAGGAGACAGAAACTGGTGACAGACAGTTTTGGAGAACAACATATACTAGAAGAACACCAACAAATTCATGACCTGATCCACAGCTTGGAAGACCTGTACATCCAGTACTATGGTGGACATGATGACATCGAGAAAAATCAAAGCATCAAGACCGATGACAAGGAGACAGAACTGGTGACAAACAGTTTTGGGGAACAGGAAATACTAAAAGGAGGAAAAGGAAAGGCAGGTATAAATAGACAGAGGGCGGGAGCTAGCTGAGTCTGGCCAGGCTGCGATAGGCTCTCCCACTCCTAAGCCTGCCAGCCTGAGTGGTGGAAGCTGGAGTCAGTCTCAGAGAGATAGACTCAGGTGAAGACTGATTACCTAAGGAAGTTAACCCTGAAGCTGTGCCTGGCAGATACTTTACAGTACCCCTCCTTTTATGAGGGCCCACCGGACCCTTTCTAAGCGGACCTGGTTTACTGGGGAAACGAAGGTGGAACTTCCTGACCAATACCCCAGCGTGAACATCCCGGGCGGGTACCCATGTCCTCTCCTCAGGCCCATATCCTCTCCAATGGACCAGGTACTGGAGGGAGCCTTGGACCATCTTGCTGTCCACAATCTTGGCCACCCGAATTCCACCCCCTCAGGGGTGAGAACGGGAACAGGAGGTTTCCTCGAGGGAGCCAAGGACGGGGAGCAGCGTTTAAGGAGGGAGGCATGAAACACGTCATGTATACGAAAAGATGGGGGTAACTCCAGCCGGAAGGAGACAGGATTGAGGACTTCAATGACCTTATACGGCCCAATAAACCGGGGAGCAAACTTCTTGGACGGGACCTTAAGACGCAAGTTCCTAGATGATAACCACACCAGATCCCCGACCATAAACAAGGGGTTAGCAGAACGTTTTCTATCAGCCTGAGTTTTTTGTACGCTCTAGGTTCTTCTGAACCTGGGCCCAGACTGTGTACAGTTCCCGATGAACGACCTCTTCCTCGGGATTGTTGGAACTACCAGGTGAAACGGAGGAGAACCGTGGATTAAACCCAAAATTACAGAAAAAGGGGGAGACCCCTGACGAGTTACTGACCCGGTTATTAAGGGAAAATTCAGCGAGGGGAATGAATGAGACCCAATCATATTGACAGTCAGAGATAAAGCACCTTAAATATTGTTCTAGAGATTGATTAGTCCTCTCAGTTTGGCCATTGGTTTCAGGATGGAAAGCAGAGGAGAAGGACAGATCAATCTCCAACTTCTTACAGAAAGCTCTCCAAAACAAAGAAACAAATTGTACCCCTCTGTCCGAAACAATATTGACAGGGACCCCATGGAGATGCAGGATGTGTTTGACAAACAAGGTAGCTAACGTCTTGGCGTTGGGTAGTTTCTTGAGGGGCACAAAGTGGCACATCTTACTGAAGCGGTCTACTACCACCCACACCACCGACTTGACTTGGGATGGAGGCAAATCGGTGATAAAATCCATGGAGATATGTGTCCAAGGTCTCTGGGGAATGGGCAACGAACGTAGTAAGCCCCGCTGGTCGGGACCTGGGAGTCTTGGACCTAGCACAAACCTCACAAGCGGCGACGTAGGCCTTAACGTCTTTAGGCAAGCCAGGCCACCAATAGTTTATGGCAATGAGGTGTTTGGTACCCAGGATGCCTGGATGACCAGATAGTGCGGAGTCATGATTTTCCCTAAGTACCCTTAGCCGGCATTGCAGGGGAACAAACAGCTTGTCCTCAGGAAGGATCCCGGGGGCTGAACCTTGATCAGCTGCAATTTCAGAGACTAAATCAGAATCAATAGAACAAAATGATTATACCGGGAGGCAAAATACAAGCAGGATCTTCCTCCGAAGGAGGGCTGGCCATGAAGCTACGCGACAGTGCATCAGCCTTAATATTTTTAGACCCAGCCCTATAGGTAACCAAAAAGTTGAATCTGGTAAAAAATAGCGCCCATCGAGCTCGTCTCGGGTTTAGCCTCCGGGCAGATTCTAGGAAAACCAGATTCTTGTGGTCGGTAAGGACCGTTACCTGGTGCCTAGCCCACTCCAGGAAGTGGCGCCACTCTTCAAATGCCCATTTAATGGCTAAGAGTTCGCAGTTGCCAATATCATAGTTACTCTCAGTGGGCGAAAACTTCCTGGAGAAGTAGGCACAGGGGCGGCGATGGGTGAGGGACCTGGTACCCTGGGACAAGACAGCCCCCACTCCCACCTCGGATGCATCAACTTCCACGATAAATGGCTCCATTTGGTTGGGCTGAACCAGCACCGGGGCCGAGATAAAGCACTTCTTAAGGACCTCAAAAGCCTGGACAGCCTCTGGAGACCAGTGGAGGAGATCAGCACCTTTGCGAGTGAGGTCCGTAAGAGGCTTAGCGATGACCAAGAAGTTAGCAATGAATCTCCTGTAATAATTAGCGAACCCCAAAAAACACTGTAACGCCTTAAGGGAGGCAGGTTGGACCCATTCTGCCACTGCCTGAACCTTGGCGGGGTCCATGCGGAATTCATGAGGAGTGAGGATTTGACCCAAAAATGGTATCTCCTGTACCCCAAACACACATTTTTCGGTTTTTGCAAACAGTTTGTTTTCCCGAAGGACCTGGAGCACCTTCCTGACATGCTCAATGTGGGAGGGCCAGTCCTTGGAAAACACCAGTATGTCATCAAGGTACACTACAAATATATATCCCCAGGTAATCTCTCAAAATCTCATTTATGAAATTCTGGAAGACCGCCGGCGCATTACTCAACCCAAAGGGCATGACGAGGTATTCGAAATGACCTTCGGGCGTGTTAAACGCAGTCTTCCACTCATCCCCCTCTTTGATGCGGATAAGGTTATACGCCCCCCGTAAATCAAACTTAGAGAACCATTGGGCCCCCTGAACCTGATTAAAGAGATCAGGAATCAAAGGAAGGGGATACTGGTTCCTTACAGTGACCTTATTCAGGTTACGGTAGTCAATGCATGGCCTAAGACCACCATACTTCTTCCCTACGAAGAAGAAGCCAGCACCTACCGGAGAAGTAGAGGGACGAATGTAACCCTTGGCCAGGCATTCCTGGATATACTCTCTCATGGCTTCACGTTCGGGACAAGAAAGATTAAATATCCTACCCTTAGGAAGCTTAGCTCCTGGTACCAATTCGATAGCGCAATCGTATTCTCTATGAGGAGGTAACACTTCGGAGGAGAAAACATCAGCGAAGTCCCGAACAAACTCAGGTAGCGTGTTCACCTCCTCAGGGGGAGAAATAGAATTAACAGAAAAACATGACGTCAAACATTCATTACCCCATTTGGTAAGCTCCCCAGTATTCCAGTCAAACGTGGGATTATGCAACTGCAACCAGGGAAGGCCTAAAACCAAATCGGACGATAATCCCTGCATCAACAGTACAGAGCACTGCTCCAAATGCATGGAGCCAACAAGGAGTTCAAAAGCAGGGGTATGCTGTGTAAAATAACCATTAGCAAGAGGAGTGGAGTCGATACCCACTACCGGGACAGGTTTAGGCAAATCAATCAAAGGCATAGCAAGAGACATAGCAAATTCCACAGACATGATATTAGCAGAGGACCCTGAATCCACGAAGGCGCTGCCGGTAGCAGACCTACCACCAAAAGAGACCTGAAAGGGAAGCAAGATCTTATTACGTTTCATATTTACGGGAAATACCTGTGCGCCCAAGTGACCTCCCCGATGATCACTTAGGCGCGGAAGTTCTCCGGCTGCATTCTTACGCTTAGGACAGTTGTTCACTTGATGCTTGTCATCCCCACAGTAGAAGCAGAGACCATTCTTCCTGCGGAAATCTCTACGTTGTTGGGGGGACACGAAGGCCCCGACTTGCATAGGTACCTCTGAGTCTTCCGGGGAAGAACGAAGCAACGGAACCTCGGGAGGCATCATGGGGGAGTCGGAGGAGAAAACACATAAACGTTCGCGTTGTCGTTCCCTGAGACGTCGGTCAAGTCGTACCGCTAAAGCCATAACCTGGTCTAGGGAGTCAGAAGAGGGATAGCTAACTAGCAGGTCTTTCAGGGCATTCGACAGACCCAACCTAAACTTGCACCTTAAGGCAGGGTCATTCCACCGAGAAGCTACGCACCACTTCCTAAAGTCAGAACAATACTCCTCAACAGGTCTCTTACCCTGACGTAAGGTCACCAGCTGACTCTCGGCAAAGGCAGTCTTGTCAGTCTCGTCATAAATGAGTCCGAGAGCAGAAAAGAAAAGATCAACGGAGGAAAGTTCAGGGCCGTCAGGAGCCAAGGAGAAGGCCCATTCTTGGGGCCCGTCCTGGAGCCGGGACATAATTATACCCACTCGCTGGCTCTCAGAACCTGAGGAGTGGGGCTTTAAGCGAAAGTAAAGCCTGCAACTCCGGTCCCCTGAGAACCGGTCGGGCAACTTGAGGTGAGGTTCAGGAGTTGAGGTGAGGGGAACCACCAAGGTAGCCTCAGGCTGGTTGACCTTCTGAGCCAGGGCCTGGACCTGTAGGGAGAGACCCTGCATTTGCTGAGCCAGGGTCTCAAGGGGGTCCATAGTAGTGTCAGGGACCAGGGTAGACTAGGTATATGGGCTTGTGATTATGTAATGATAGGGGTAGGGAAACGGACAAGTGAGCCCTAATCTACCCGCCACTCTGTCCCTGCCTACTTGCAACGACCCGCCCTAGGCGACGGGGTACAACTGGGCGGCGGTCCCTACGCTCAGTAAGTGCACGAGACAAAACATACAAGGGAATATAAAGCAAAGGGAAAGGGGCAGTTGCCCACGGCAACACCGTGAGCAACAGAGTGGTGAACGAGCCAAGTCAAACCAGGAGAGCACGAGGTACCAAACGCAGAGCAGAAGAGTAGTCAGAAAGCCAGGGTCAGAATGGAGCAGGATCAAATTGTTAGGAGCTGTAGCTGGGCCAGGAATCCACACGGAAAGAATCACAAGCAAGGAGGAAAAGGAAAGGCAGGTATAAATAGACAGAGGGCGGGAGCTAGCTGAGTCTGGCCAGGCTGCGATAGGCTCTCCCACTCCTAAGCCTGCCAGCCTGAGTGGTGGAAGCTGGAGTCAGTCTCAGAGAGATAGACTCAGGTGAAGACTGATTACCTAAGGAAGTTAACCCTGAAGCTGTGCCTGGCAGATCCTTTACAAAAAAACTTTCCTCTTGATTAGAGATGAGCGGACCGGGACAACCGAACCCGGTTTCGGTCCGAACTTCCGGAAAAGTTCGGTTCGCAGCGAATCCGAACTTCACCGGGTTCGGCCGAACCCGTTTTGACCGAACCCGGTCAAAAATATTATACAAATCGGCAGCCACTTGTCTCTATCAATCACTGATAGAGAAAAGAGGCTGCTGAGTAAAAATAAAATAAAAAGCATTTCATACGTACCTGGTCGTTGTCTTGCGGACGAGTCCCTCTTCTTCCTCCAGTCCGACCTTCTTTTCTGACGCGGCAGCCTGTGATTGGCTGCAGAGGCCTCTGCAGCCCGTGATTGGCTGCAGCGCTCACATGGGCTGCATCGTCATCAAGGAATGTCGGGCCGGATATCGCGAGGGACGCGTCACCAAGGCAACGGCCAGGAGACCGGACTGGAGGAAGCAGGGAGTTCCCGGTAAGTATGAACGTCTTTTTTTTTTACAGGTACTCTATATTGTGATCGGTAGTCACTGTCCAGGGTGCTGAAACAGTTACTGCCGATCAGTTAACTCTTTCAGCACCCTGAAGAGTGACTATTTACTGACGTCGCCTAGCAACGCATTGGTAATGACGGGTGCACACATGTAGCCACCCGTCATTACGGGGCCTCATGCACACGACCGTAAAAACACCCGTTAATAAGGGTCGTAATTACGACCCGAAATAGCGGGCCCATAGACTTCTGTTAGCCACGGGTACCTTCCCGTTTTCTCACGGGAAGGTGCCCTGTCCGTTAAAAAGATAGAACATGTTCTATTTTTTTATTTTACGGGTCGTGCTCGTAATTACGACTCGTAATTACGAGCACGGCCAGCCACGGGCAGCCGGACGCTTTTACGAGCCGTGCTGTCATTATAAGGGTATGTTCACACGACAGCGTCCGTTACGGCTGAAATTACGGGGATGTTTCCGCCTGAAAACATCCCCGTAATTTCAGCCGTTACGGCATATGCAGGCGCTTGAACGCCGCGTCCATTACGGACGTAATTGGCGCTGCTATTCATTGGAGTCAATGAATAACGGCTCCAATTACGGCCAAAGAAGTGACAGTTCACTTCTTTGACGCGGGCGTCTATTTACGCGCCGTCATTTGACAGCGGCGCATAAATTACGCCTCGTGTGAACAGACAAACGTCTGCCCATTGCTTTCAATGGGCAGATGTTTGTCAGCGCTATCGAGGCGCTATTTTTGGACGTAATTCGGGGCAAAAACGCCCGAATTACGTTCGTAATTAGTGCGTGTGAACATACCCTGTGTCAAATGACGGCGCGTAAATAGACGCCCGCGTCAAAGAAGTGAACTGTCACTTCTTTGTCCGTAATTGGAGCCGTTATTCATTGACTCCAATGAATAGCAGCGCCAATTACGTCCGTAATGGACGCGGCGTTCAAGCGCCTGCACATGCCGTTACGGCTGAAATTACGGGGATGTTTTCAGGCGGAAACATCCCCGTAATTTCAGCCGTTACGGACGCTGTCGTGTGAACATACCCTAAATTTTATAGCAGCATGGCCCGTAAAATAGAAAAATAGAACATGTTCTATTTTCTTAACGGCACGGGCACCTTCCTGTGAGAAAACGGGAAGGTACCCGTGGGTAACAGAAGTCTATGAGCCCGTTATTGCGGGTCGTAATTACGACCCGCAATAACGGGTGTTTTTACGGTCGTGTGCATAATGGGAGCACGGCTTGGAAAAACGACCGGCTGCCTGTGGCCGGCCGTGCTCCTCTCCTGAAATACTCTGTGCTGCCTTAAACTCTGTGGACAGGTCAGGATCCTGTTTCTTTTAAATGCTGCTAGGGAACCCGCTCGATCCACTATATAAGGCTGCGCTACAGTGCAGCATTTAAAAGAAACAGGATCCTGACCTGTCCACAGAGTTTAAGGCAGCACAGAGTATTTCAGGAGATGAGCGTGCAGATTCAGTGCTGCTGTGAACTCTGCTCTTACCATTACGTAGCTCTCAGTCTGTTACCTCTCCTCCACTCCTGTCCTCAAGAACACCTTCACATGATTGGCAAGTCACCACGTAATGGTAAGAGCAGAGTTCACAGCAGCACAGAGTATTTCAGGAGATGAGCGTGCGGATCTTGTGCGGGGTGGTGACTTGCCAATCATGTGAAGGTGTTATTGAGGACAGGAGTGGAGGAGAATTAACAGACTGAGCTACGTAATGGTAAGAGCAAAGTTCACAACAGCACAGAATCTGCACGCTACTCTCCTGAAATATTCTGTGCTGCTGTGAACTCTGCTCTTACCATTACGTAGCTCTCAGTCTGTTACCTCTCCTCCACTCCTGTCCTCAAGAACACCTTCACATGATTGGCAAGTCACCACTGCGCACAAGATCCGCACGCTCATCTCCTGAAATACTCTGTGCTGCTGTGAACTCTGCTCTTACCGTTACGTGGTGACTTGCCAATCATGAAGGTGTTATTGAGGACAGTAGTGGAGGAGAGGTAACAGACTGAGAGCTACGTAATGGTAAGAGCAGAGTTCACAGCAGCACTGAATCTGCACGCTCATCTCCTGAAATACTCTGTGCTGCCTTAAACTCTATGGACAGGTCAGGATCCTGTTTCTTTTAAATGCTGCACTATAGCGCAGCCTTATATAGTGGATCGAGCGGGTTCCCCAGCAGCATTTAAAAGAAACAGTGTGTGTGTTTGGGTATGTGTCTTTGTCTGTTTTTGTTTTTATATGTGTGTTTGTGTATATATGGGTGTGTTTGTGTATATGTGTTTGTGTATATATGTGTGTGTATATATGGGTGTATGTGTATATGTTTGTGTGTAGATGTTTGTGTGTGTGTGTTTTTGTATATGTGTGTGTTTGTGTATATGTGTGTATATGGGTGTGTGTTTATGTGTGTGTTTGTGTATATATGGGTGTGTTTGTGTATATATATATGGGTGTATTTGTATATATGTTTGTGTGTAGATTTTTGTGTGTGTGTGTGTGTGTGTGTGTGTGTGTTTTTGTATATGTGTGTGTTTGTGTATATATGGGTGTGTTTGTTTATATGTGTGTATATGTGTTTGTGTATATGTGTGTGTTTGTGTATGGTTGTTTGTGTGTGTGTGCGTGTATATATGTGTGTAGGTGAGTAGAAGTATTGTTATTGTTCACATTGATAACTGTTTTTTTATGTTGTTGCAGATTTTGATGTACCGATTGGACTACATCTTCAATTCGTTTGACTACTGCGTAGATCTACGTTTTTTCAAATTTTAATAAAATGGTTAACGAGGGTTTTGTTCGGGATTTCTTATTTCAATAAAAAAGAATTGTCTTTGTGTTTTTTTTTAAACTTTATTAGTGCCTAGATGGCAGTTGGCTGATTGACAGCGTCCATTATTAAGGCGGTACTTAGTGTTAGCCGGTGCAGAGGCTAGCACTAACCACCCATTATTACCCCGGTACCCACCACCACCAGGGGTGCTGGGAAGAGCTTGGTACGATCCAGTACCCGACCATCTGTTGTGATGGTCGGGTACTGGGGCGGCCGTAGGCTGGTATTATGAGGCTGGGAAGGGCCAAAAACAGTGGACCTTCCCACCCTTGTAATGCTAGGCTGCTGCTGCTGTGTTGTATCGGGCTGGTTATAAAAATGGGGGGGACCCCTCGTCGTTTTTTTTTTTTAATTTAACAATAGACGTTGGGTCCCCCACATTTTTAATAACCAGCCATATACAAGGCCGCAGCAGTCTGGCATTACATGGGTGGGAAGGGCCACTGGTTTTGTCCATTCCCAGGCTAATAACACTGTGTTGTATGTGGCTTGTTATGATAAATTGGGTGGAACCCCATGTCTTTTTTAAAAATAAAAAAATAAAAATAATTTAAAAAAAATGACGTGGGGGTCCCCCCCACTTTTATAACCAGCCAGATACAACACAGCAGCAGCAGCCTAGCATTACAAGGGTGGGAAGGTCCACTGTTTTTGGCCCTTCCCAGCCTCATAATACCAGCCTGCGGCCGCCCCAGAGCCCGACCATCACAACAGATGGTCGGGTACTGGATTGTACCTGGCTCTTCCCGGCACCCCTGGTGGTGGTGGGTACCGGGGTAATAATGGTGGTTAGTGTTAGCCTCTGCACCGGCTAACACTAAGCCTTGCCTTAGTAATGGATGTTGTCACTCAGACAGCGGCCATTACTAAAGTGGTAGTAATAAAATTTGAAAAGACAAAGATATTGATAACCATTTTATTGTAGAAAAAAAAACCGTCATCGAAGTAGTCCTCGAAACCGACGTAGTCCAAACACCAAACCTGTAAAAAAAATAAAAAATGAAATAAAACATGTCGTAGGCTTAGATTCAGTTTAATGTGTGATACTGACTGTTATACCATGTATAGAAGCCTGCCACAAAGTTGACTTAGATACAGGGCGCCAGCAGACAGTATCATACATGGCCATACAGACATATATACAAACAAACATACATGCAAACATACATACATACATACATACATACATATATACACACATACATACATGCAAACTATCATACATACATGCATACACACACACATGAAACCATACATACAAACATGCAAAGATACATACATACATATATACAAGCATGCACAAATATACTTGCAAACATAAATACATGCAAACATAATTACATACATGCACATATATATAAACATACATGCAAAAATAAAAACATGCAAACATACATGACAACATACATACATACATACATACATACATACATACAAACATGTATACATACATGCCAACATACATGACAACATACATACATGACAACATACATACATACATACATGCAAATATACATTCATGCAAACATACATAAATGCAAACATACATACATGCAAATATATACATGCAAATATACATACAAACATGCACATATATACATACATGACAACATACATACATGACGACATACATACATTAATGCAAACATACATACATACATACATGCAAACATACATAAAATGCAAACATACATACATTCATGCAAACATACATACATACATGCAAATATATACATGCAAATATACATGCACATATATACATACATGTCAACATACATACATACATGCAAACATACACACATGCAAACATAAATACATGCAAATATATACATGCAAATATACATACAAACATACATGCACATATATACATACATACATACATACATGACAACATACATACATACATACATACATACATACATGACAACATACATACATGACAACATACATACATACATACATACATGACAACATACATACATGCAAACATACATTCATGCAAACATACATACATACATACAAACATACATTCATGCAAACATACATACATGCAAACATACATACATACATGCAAATATATACATGCAAATATACATACACACATGCACATATATACATACATGCCAACATACATGCACATATATACATACATACATGACAACATACAACATACATGCCAAAAAAAATAATAATACGTTCATACTTACTTTCCTCCTGTCCGGCCTCCAGCGATGACGTTTCATCCATGTCGCCGCTGCAGCCTGTGATTGGCTGCAGAGGCGGTCACGTGGGATGAAGCGTCATCCTGACGTGCGTGACCGCCACTACAGCCTGTGATTGGCTGCAGCGGCGAAAGGGATGAAACGTCATCGCTGGAGGCCGGACTGGAGGAAAGTAAGTACGAACGTATAATTTTTATTTTTTTATTGCATTAAATTGTATTTTCCGCGCGCCGAGCTTGTACTGTCAAGGTTGCTGAAAGAGTTAGTGCAGCCCATTAACTCTATCAGCACCCGAGACAGTAGCATGCTCGGTGCACGTAAGTGACAGGTTCAGTCCGAACTAGTTCGGTCCGAATCAAACTTTTTTGTGAAATTCGGCGAACTAGCCGAACCGAACTTTTGAAAAGTTCGCTCATCTCTACTCTTGATACTCCCATAATACAATTCATCTCAGCAGAAGTGGTCTGTGGCACAGAGTTCCTGCATAACAAAGGCATTCTACACCGGGACCTGAAGATGGAAAACATCCTTCTGACCACAGACAGCCATGTCAAAATAACTGACTTTGGCCTTGCTGTAACAGGCGTGTATAAGAAGACCACAGAAACATGTAAAGGTACACCTGGATACGCAGCCCCAGAAATGGTGAAAGACCAGGCACATGGACGAGGGGTAGATTATTTTGCAATTGGTTTTATTCTTTATCAATTGTTTACAGGAGAGACAGCTTTTCCTGGAAAACATCCCAGAGAAATTGAGTGCTCTGTCCTCTACCATACTCCACCCTACCCAAAGTATCTAACACCTGACCAAGTAAACATCTTAGAAGGGCTGCTGTGTAAAGATCAGTTTCAGCGGCTGGGAGTAAAAGGAGACATCAAGAAACATCGATTTTTCTCAAGTATCAATTGGGAAAATGTGGATGCCAGGAAAATGGCACCACCAGCGAGCCTGATGGCAGTTTCTGTTGACCTGAATGTTAACCAAACTCTGGAATATACTGAAATGCCAAATAGAATAAGAACCAAAGACCAGAAGATCTTCAATAAATTCAGCTTTGTGTGCCCAGAGTGGTCAAAGCACTATCATCCTGTCATCACTCAGACCAGAACTTGGATGGCCAAACCGTTTACCAAGCGGTCATTCAGGAAGAACAAAAAGTAACTGGTCAACGGAAAAAGATAGTGGATGGCCAGATCAAACCAGCAGAACTAAATCTCCATCTACAAATTCCTACTACATTCCATAACCTACCTGATACCATGAAATAGCTCCTGTAATAGACAGCACTGCCACCACTAACACCAGTGGATTAGGCAATGCCTACAAAACTCCATGAAGCCATCTGTCAATATCCTCGTCCTATAGATCCAACCTGTGCATCCACTCAGTAGACTCGGCGAGCTTGCATCTTGCAGAACCCACCCACGATTCTATTTAGACACTCAACCACCGGATGAGACAACTCTTTGAAGAGGAATTTCATCTTTACCGGACTGTGACAAACTTACCAAGCTTCCACCACTGAAGATCCAAGTAGATTTGAGCACCAACGATCCAGGGATATATTCCGATCGCCATATTTGGGATCAGGAAGGAATTTTTTCCCCTTATACAAGGACAAGCCAACAAGTAGTCCTCAGGGGTTATTTTTCGCCTTCCTCTGGATCACCATAGCAAGTAATTAAGAGGTTGAAATTGAAGGACTTCTTTCAACCATACTTGCTATGTAACCAACTGGACAACTCATCTACCAATGTGGTGGCAAAGACAAACAGAAGGAAGCTGCTAAGATAGAAAGCAGCTCCTTCTCCTACCGATAATGGTCAGACAGTAGGATGCTGAAGAAACAGAAAACAGCTCCTACTGACCATAGACACATAGAAGGACGCTGCTGAGACAGAAAGCAGCTCCTTCTCCTACCGATAATGGTCAGACAGTAGGATGCTGAAGAAACAGAAAACACCTCCTACTGACCATAGACACATAGAAGGACGCTGCTGAGACAGAAAGCAGCTCCTTCTCCTACCGATAATGGTCAGACAGTAGGATGCTGAAGAAACAGAAAACAGCTCCTACTGACCATAGACACATAGAAGGACGCTGCTGAGACAGAAAGCAGCTCCTTCTCCTACCGACAATGGTCACCACGGAAGAAAGCTGTGTTGACAAAAAACAGCTCCTTTTCCAATCGACCATAGACACACAGAAGGAAGCTGCTCAAATTGAAAGCAGCTCCTTCACTTACCGACCATAAGCAGATAGAAGGAAACTGCTAAAAAAGAAGACAGCTCCTTCACCTACTGCCCATAGACAAAACTTCATCTTCAGTCTTTATTTTTCTTGATTGTGTGATGGTAAGATCTATAATGCATAATTAAATAAAAATGAAAAAAAAATAAAAAAAGTGCCAGGAGATGTAAAATATTGATATATTTGATAGTTGTTTCAATTTCAGCTCCATAAAATGTAATGTTGGGCGGAGACAATCACATTAAGCAGGGAAGCCGCTAGGGTGACACAATCCCCACAGATCTCAGATTGGACAAACGGGCAGGATGAGAGCTGCCAGTTGAGATTGCCAGTTAGGGCAGAAGTTACAAAGTGACTGATCAACCAAAAATACTTTGTATTGCTAGCCTGAATGGCGTATCGCTAGCTCAGCATTTCATATGAGAACAAAGACCCTCTGCAGAACAAGTTTAAGTTGAGACTGAACCATAGCAAACACATTGTCCCATTCTCACAAGTTAAATCAGAAACCGCCTAGTATAGAGCCTATTTATTAGTGAAACCGTCAAGCTTATGTACTAAATATTATAACCGAGAAGACTGTGCCTCTGTTGGAGTAAAGTTCTGTTCAGCATCTTATACCTGTGTCGTCTGAAGTTCTTGCTGTGCAATTTCCTCTGCGGGGCAGTAACCATCCTAAACCCCCTCCCACCTGTTACATTTGTCCATACTAAAGTCCATTACTCCATTGAAGTCGCCAATTAGTAGCAGTGGATAATCTGCAAGGGCTTTTTATCAATAAACTCCTGTACCACACCCAAGACATAAGAATTAAAGGGTGGCGGTAAATAAATTGAGACAATGATACATTGAAGATTTTGTATTGTACAGTCCAGGAGCACAAACTTTCCTTCTTTTTCTTCCCAATATGTATGGCAGGCTAATTTGCAGTTAGGGTATGTTCACACGCAAACTCAAAAACGTCTGAAAATACGGAGCTGTTTTCAAGGGAAAACAGCTCCTGATTTTCAAACGTTTTTAAGCCACTTGCGATTTTCGCTGCGTTTTTCGCTGCGTTTTTTATGGCCGTATTTGGAGCTGTTTTCAATAGAGTCTATGTAAATGGCTCCAAAAACGTCCCAAGAAGTGACCTGCACTTCTTTTTCGCTGCCGTTTTTTTACGCGGCCATTTTTCAAAACGGCTGCGTTAAAAAAAACGGCCCGTCGGAACAGAACGCCGTTTTCCCTATTGAAATAAATGGGCAGATGTTTGAAGAAGAGGACTTACTAATAAAGCAAAGCAGGGATGAGTTAATGCTCCGTCCAACAAACAAAAGAAGCTGGTGTGCCACCCATGCCGCATTGCGCCATTATTTGTGTAATATTTGAAAGAGATTGTGCCTCTTTTTTGTAGAGTAGTGTTTACATCCCCTTGTGTATGTTTATACACCACTGGTCAGTAAAGAATTTGTTGTTTGCATTACTTGGGTCTACTGTATTTTATTGCTTGCGACTAACCCTGCGGTCCTTGCCGGTACTTGGCCTTACATAGGGATACATTCTATAGACAAGATGAATGCTAACACTCAATTGCTATTTAGGCTGGGACTTCACAGAGACTGATTGATTTTAATTGATCTTATTTTTAAATTCTATTACTTATTTAAGGGTTGCATGCAACTCCATGTATAGCTTTGTAGTGCGGCTGTTGATTTGTAGCTAAAATCAATTAGTTGCATGCCAATGCGTTTCCATGATGGCCTTATTTTCACATTTCCAGGAAAAATAACAGAAGACCATCACAACACAGAGTTCTGAGTAAAGATGCTCCATATCATAAGGCTGACAGGTCCGCCTTAAAATGGGTAAATCACAGGTGACGTCTTTTCTGATTGTAGACTTTCTCTTTCCATTTTATCTCCACCCAGCCAGGACCGCTATTATGACTTCTACTGACATAACATTACAGAGTTTGCTGCTGAGATATCTTTAGATCTTCACTTCTGCAGCCATCTTCAGCTTCTAGAGCAACGTAAAGAATTCAGACCACAAAATAGACCCCTTAATTCATGCAGACCCCAGACCAGACCACCAAATAAATTTAGACACCAGCCTAAACCCCTATATAAATTCAGACCCTAGACCAGACCCCAGAACAGACCCAATTAACTGCAGACCCCAGGCAAGACTCCAAAATGTAAACCCCAAAACAGAGTAAATAAAATGAATGCAGACCCTAGACCAGACATCTAAATAATGTCAGACCTCAGACCAGACCCCTCAATTAATTGCAGACCACAGACCAGACCGTTAAATTCAGACCCCAAACCAGAGTAAAGAAAATGGATTTAGATACCTGACCAAGACCTCTAAATAAATTCAAATTCCAGAACAGACCCTTAAATTCATGCAGATCCCAGATAAATGAGTTGGTCGATTGCAAGCAGCTTGTAATGAGGGCGAGCCGTATAACCTCCATTTCCAGCTTATAAACTGATTATGTTATTAAGTTGGTTGCCTGTTTCTTTATATTAACTGTTTAGGTGCTCACTGTTAATGTATATTTGTGTATCTGTTGAGTTTCACTGTATAGAAGGTTTTGTCTTACAGGTTGGCAGGAGGACAGGCCGCAGTTCCCAGTGGCACTGTCTTATGTGCGGTGCTGTCACTGTACATAGCAATGAGAGGCTGCTGGACAGTGACAGGGGAGGTACAGGGGGTTTGGAAAGAAAGAGCCTGGTGCTGGCTGGGATCAGAGTGTAACGTCACTGATGCGCTGCGCCACCATGAAGTCAGGTGAGACGGTGAGAGTCAATAACAAAGCAGAAAATAAGCTAACAAAATGACCTCTTATGGTCTGTAGGCTGATAGAGAAGGCCTATCCTAGGTAGGGGTAGGCCTATAAGTGTAGGCTGTCACTGAAACATGCGTGGCTGAAGAGTACCGTTAGCCTAGAGTGGTTCGCTCTGAGGAGTCTACTGGGGCTGTGAGAATAGTCAGCCTGGCATGGGAACCAGTGGTCAGTAGAGCAGTACTGTGCTCAAACCAAGGAGAGGCTGTAACTAGGTCCTGATTAGGATAAAGAATGTTCCATGTATTAGAGGGCCGCTTAGATAGCTGCAGTGATGAATGGTTGCCCTGCAGGCCTGAGATGTGGCCTAGTAGTACACTCCTGAATTGTACTGGACTGGGTGCAGTAGTCACTAGGACGAGTGGTGTGGTAGGAGCCCTTCAGCGTTAGGACCCTAGTAAGAGTGCATAGGAGCAGATATTTAATATAGTAAAAAGTATTAAAACTTATAAAACCCACTGTGTCAGTTGTATCGGGGCAGCCCCCTTCATCAGGAATACTATGTTTCACAGCATTGAAACAATTTAAATGTCTCTATATTATATAAACAAACCTTTCTACGTTTACTCACGCAATACCAGAAGTGACGTTCCGAACTCTAAGGCCCTGTTCACACAGAGTGTTTTTGCAGGCAGAAAAATTTTGAGGCAGACTGTGACCTGCCTGCGATTTGCGCAGCATTTACCATTGCGTTTTTCGCCCGTGGCCACTGCGTGCCGGGTGCAAAAAACACTGTGAAAAACACTTTCTCTGCCTCTCATTGATTTCAATGGGAGGTCAGAGGCGGAACAGCGAGCCGCTAAAAGCTGCAGCAGAAAAGAAACGCCTCCGCCTTCCATTGAAATTAATAGAAGACAGTTTCGGCCGTTATTTGGTGCTGATTCCAATGCGGTTTCCGTGTCAAAATCAGCATAAAAAAACTCAGTGTGATCTAGGCCTAAATCCCTTTATACTTCCTATAATGGACATATCTCTCTATGGCAGATGTTTCGGAAGATGTTCTTTCTCGCTCTTTTACCCTTTCTATTCCTCTAATACTTCATCCCAATTACATTATTTAATACAGGGAATTTCTTATATTTCTTTTTCCATGCAAAAAGACATATATTAATAAAATAGGATAAAAACAACCAATATGAATCTATGGGGAATAGTAAAGACTCATTTACTTTACTCGTTCTCAAACTCTACTATTATTCCCAAACCCTATTCCTTTCTTTAGTATTTCTTATTTTTTGGATAGGATGGTGCGACTATATCATTTATTATCCTTGGTCTTTTTACGATCATTTGTGGGGACCTTCTTACTTCATCTTTCAAAAACAGATCACTTAATAGTATTTCCCAATTTCTCTTTAGGATTCTTTTAATTTCTTCAATATTACCATTATATTTAGCAAAATAATGTCAGTCCAAATTTATCTTTCTCTTTTTTCCATCTTGCTTTTTTTACAAGGTATAACTTTTCCCAGTTCCTTGTTATCTAGGCAGTCTTTCTGTTTCGTTTTTTACACCTTTTTCTTTACTCCCTCTATAATATTTTTTTTGCTATTTTTTATCCTTCTGTCTGCCTGATATAACCTCCTTTGACTTATACAGTATCAGCATCCCCATGATATGCTGAGAGTATGTTTCCAAGTTTCTATACCACTTATTTGTGAAATAAAAGTAAACCAATATATATATTAGTCCATAATGGACAAGATTGTGGTATGCGACGTGAGCATTTACCGATGCATATGCCAATTGTGCACTGCAAATGCAGTGTGAATGGACCTTTAGACAACCTACTTACACAACCCCTCAGTTGGCTAAAGCAGAAAGCCAGTGTAAGGAGCGACTCTACCTTTGCAGGACTTTTCATATTTGTGTCTTACACTGACGGCCCATTTGCTGTCCGATTCCCCCATTGATAACAGCAGATTGTGGTAGAAGCTTGACAGAAGGCCCCCTGTGGTTAGCACATTGCTGAGGTTGTCCTTAACCCCTTCCCGCTCTGCTCATTACTATTACAACGAGCTGAGCACATTGTTCGTGCTCAGCTCAGTAATAGTATGGTACCGCTGAAATCCAGCGCCATTCCCAACCACCGACACATTTATGAGCTGTGATAACTGCTGTATCGTCGTACAGCAGTTATCACAGCTCATACCTCCGGGACCGATCGCAGTGGTTTATGCCGATTTACCCCTTAAATGCAGCGGTCAATAGCGATCACCACACTTAAGGGGTTACAACGCCATTGGCGATCTTGCGACGCAATCGCAGGGTGCCGATGGTTGCTATGGTAACCGGAGGCCTAACAATAGCCACCGGGTCTGACATCTACAGAAGGTGATTACATAAGTATTGCAGGATATTATAACAGAAATCGGACAGTTAGACCTTTGGGGTCCTGTGGTGGTGGTGGTGGTTATTTGTTGTTGCTGTATCTTGGACCGTTTATGGGTCAGTTTAGTGGTGCTTTTTACTCCATGTGTCCTTAGGACATGTTTATTATGTCATTACGAACTTGAGGTTTGTGTCCCATATTTTTTGTGAAGGCTTTTTCTTTAGTAGTGTATCCAGCCTTATAGGGGATCTTGTTCCCATTAAAATATGTTTTTGTCCCACTTGGGAAATCTCTTGACTGGCCTAAGTAGAGTCATGTGCTATTTTACCTTTTATTCCCCTTTTCCACCCATCCACCAAATAAGGACACGTGACAACCGAGGTTGGATGTGAAATGGCCACAGCAGCCGTTTATTAATTTACATTATTTTTTAAATACAATTTAATCCGAAACATTCGGATAACTACTTTAGGAATTCGACCAGAGAATTCCTCCTATAATTCACATGACCCAACATGGGTCAGAATCATAAATAACAATCAACATTTTAACACTAAACAGAGCAGGGGAAGTCCTTGAAGCCATTTTTTACCGATTTTACATTTAAGTTAGCCATCTGCAAACCACCAACAACTATTTACCTCCAGCCGTAAACTAGCTCGGAGGCACAGCTCACCTCTGCAGATGGCTCCAACCATAAGAAGACCACTTCAAAGGGATAACACCCTATGAAGTCTTCAAATGATATACCTTTTTGGGGGACGCATACCCCGATGCAACCTCCCCACCATTTTGTACTGACCAACCTCAAGGACTCCCCTCGCCAGCCGCCATGACACCTAGACCTACTCCAAAGAAAAGAGAAACACAAGTTACGCAAGCATACATCATAAGCACAAGAAAATAGACAAACGCACAAAAAACAAACCCAATCCCAAAAGACACAACCCAATTCAGGGCGGAAGGGTGGGAGCTAACTTTTTTACCTGTTATTCCTCCCGCTACTTCCGGCTCAATGCTAAAAACAGCGGGAGGAACAGATACCGAACCCCAACTCCTCCCCTCTCCATCTCCTCCCTCCCCCTGCCTCCACTAACCCTTTCCCCCCTGATTGGCTAACCTTCCCTCCTATGGCAGTCATGGAGGCTTTCCCTTAAGCCCTCCGTGCTGCCGTCCAGCCTCGTCTTGACTGGCCTGAGTAGAGTCATGTGCTATTTTACCTTTTATTCCCCTTTTCCACCCATCCACCAAATAAGGACACGTGACAACCGAGGTTGGATGTGAAATGGCCACAGCAGCCGTTTATTAATCTACATTATTTTTGAAATACAATTTAATCCGAAACATTCGGATAACTACTTAAGGAATTCGACCAGAGAATTCCTCCTATAATTCACATGACCCAACATAGGTCAGAAACATAAATAACAATCAACATTTTAACACTAAACAGAGCAGGGGAAGTCCTTGAAGCCATTTTTTACCGATTTTCCTTTTAAGTTAGCCATCTGCAAACCACCAACAACTATTTACCTCCATTCGTAAACCAGCTCGGAGGCACCGCTCACCTCTGCAGATGGCTCCAACCACCAGAAGACCACTTCAAATGGAAAAACACCCTATGAAGTCTCCCCACCATTTTGTACTGACAAACCTCAAGGACTCCCCCCCCCAACAAAACGTGACACCGCCCGGTTTACTTTGATGCAGGCTTTATTAACCCTCTCCACTGATCTTGCCAAGCGCCAAAACTTCCTCGGAACTATGTCCGACCAAACTATAACTAAGCGTAGATAAGACGCCCATAAGCACAACAAATCGTGTTTTATATCCCGCACTAACTCACGAAAAGGGCGCACACCTAGATCGTTCCCCCCCCACATGTAAAGCCAGAACCTCCGGAACCCTATCTAACTGAGAGTATGTTTGAAACTCGGTCAATACCCGGCTCCATAACATACCTCAGAATCCCAGCCAATGTAAAACCGCATCTTGCCGCGGAATGCGAAGCTGACGGCCATCTGGGCGAACGTCCGCCCGCAGTGCCCCCCAGTGCACATAAGAGTGTCCTAAAAGCCAAACTAAGCAGGGGCGATGATCTGAAATGAAAGGATAAGCAAACGCACATGTAAGCCATCAAAGCACAAGTTACAAACTCACAACAAATGAGGGCGCACGTAAGTCCTAAACCTATTGGACTTCCAACGGTCAATGCGACGCACACCCTCGTCATCCAACCCCCAACGCCCAGCTTCAGTAGCAGCGCCGATCCTAAACGTGTGAGACGAGTAATACTCATACCCAACTCCGACCTCAGGCAAGCATTTTTTAAATACAGCACCAAATTGATACCTGGACAAAAACGAGCCATTCTCATGACGGAGCAATGGCGACTCAGGCACCCCACCCCGTGGCTTGAAAGAAACCATACAAGCAACCGGACACATCGCCGACCCCGGGAGGGCAAACAACACTATCCGCTTACCCCGTCCTACTTGATCAGTCTTGGACCGCCACAAAAACAACTCGAGTCTATCCCCATATAGACCCACATCCGCCTGTCGCAATCCCCCAGCCCTCACCGCACTAGGAGAAACCAACTCACCAATTCTGAGTGCTACAAAAAACGCTAGAGAAAAAGCCAAACGAAACAACTCTACCTCATAAGGCAAATTACAAACAGCCCCCAGCGATGCGCCCAACGAACCAAGAAGGGTAAAAGACATGGGTCGCCTCTGATCTGCTTCAGCCCTGCCGCGATGCAAACCCTTCAAAGCTTGCCTTACCAAAAAATTCTTGGACACATCCTGAAAACCCCGTAATTTAAATCCAAACGCCAACCCAGCAACGAAACGATTCACCTTAGCCAGAGAAAACCCCGCCTCCCAAGCATCCCCCAACCAGTATAACAATGCCACCAACCTGTCTTGATCCGTGCTGACGTTACCCAACACTCTTACCCACTCCTCCCACTGCTGCCAACAAGCCGAATAAGTACTCCAAGTCGCACTAGCCAACGACTGTTCGATCAACCGTTCCACGGGACCGAAACCAGATCCCATAGATGTCCCGGGCAAGCCAAACCGAACAGCTCCGCTCCCGGTGCCAATTAACACAATCGATTCCACTGCGAGCGAGAAAGAGCATCAGCGATACAATTGTAAACCCCCGGTACATGCACCGCAACCATCCACGTGTTTAAGGACAAGCACACCAAGACTAAGTGACGCAACAACTGAACCACAGGCGGAGAAGATGCCGATACGTTATTAATCGCTAACACCACTCCCATGTTATCGCGGTGGAAACTAATGTTTTTATCCCTGAGCCTGTCCCCCCAAATGGTCACCGCAACCACGATGGGGAACAGCTCGAGCAGGGCCAGATTCCGTGTAAGACCACTGATCACCCAGCTGTCCGGCCAGTCCCCCGCACACCATTGACCTCCTGCATACGCACCAAAACCACCAGACCCCGCCACGTCAGTAAACAGCTCCAACTCGCTCATATCCTGTACCGGCGACATCCACAACAATCTACCATTATATTGCCCGGGAAACGCGTCCCAGACCTGCAGATCCGCCCTGTGTTCCACCCCAATCCTCACGAAATGATGGGATGCCCGGATACCCGCCGTCGCTGCCGCCAATCGCCTACTAAAAACTCTACCCATTGGTATAATCCGACAGGCAAAGTTCAACTTCCCCAGCAGAGACTGGAGATCGCGCAAAGTGATCTTCTTCAATCGGCAGGCACGCCTCACCTCTTGACGCAATGACAGTAATTTATCCTCAGGAAGCCTGCACTCGAATTGCACTCGAATTGCATTGCAACCGAATCAATTTCGATCCCTAAAAAACAGATGGTAGGGACAGGGCCCTCAGTTTTTCCAGGCGCCAGAGGAATTCCAAAATCCGTCGCAACCTACTGCAAGGAATACAATAAATAACCGCAAATAGGGGAACCGCTAGGGCCGACGCACAAAAAATCGTCAAGATAATGTATTAACGAATCCACCCCAGCTACGCCCTTCGTCACCCATTCCACAAAGCTACTAAATGCCTCGAAGTATGCGCAAGAAAGGGAGCACCCCATTGGAAGACACCTATCGACATAAAACCCCCCATTCCAGAAGCAACCCAACCGCCGTTGGCTCTCCGGATGGACCAGCAGCAAGCGAAAAGCCGCTTGAATGTCACTTTTTGCCAACAACGCCCCAGGCCCTGCCTCACGCACTAACACCACCGCTTTGTCAAATGACGTGTAAACAACCGAGCATAAATCGTGATCTATCCCATCATTTACCGACGACCTCTGGGAAAAGACAAATGCTGAATCAAACTGAATTTATGGGGCTCCCGCTTCGGCACAATTCCCAAGGGGGATAGCACTAGATTCTCTATCGGCGGCTCGACAAAAGGCCCGCCCATGCGACCCAACGAAACTTCCTTCAAAAGTTTTTTCAAAACGACCGCCGAGTGCAAATAAGCTGACTTAAGATTGCGCCGTGTAAGCGGAACCTCATACGGAGGAGGGGGAATAACAAAACCAAACAAAAACCCCTCATAAATTAACTTGGCTGCAACCCTATTCGGATATTCATTTAGATACGGGGCCATCCTTTCCACCCTCACCGGCGACAGCCACTTGACCAACGGAGGAGGACTGAGTGTCTGACCGCTTCCCTTTTCGCATACATTTTGCAGCCCCATGCGAGGAGCCGTTGCACTCCGAATAGACATGCTTAAATTTACAAGTGGCCCCGAACTTACACTGGCCATCATTGAATTGCCAGCAGAACCCGAGTTTTGACCCAGAGCCCTGTCCGGACTGACTAGACTGACCTCCTTGGCCAACGCTCCCGAGAAAGGACTGCTTAACCGGGGCCGTCACCCGCAACCAAAGCGCAATATCTTTCTGATCCCACCGAATCGCCGGCCGGACCGCCTTCCGCTGGCAAAACTGCTCATCATACCGCAACCACACCTGACCCCCGTACGCCCGATGAGCCTCCCCGATGGCATCGAAATAACAAAACAACGCCGAGCAATTTTCAGGTGCCTTTTCCCCAATCACACTCGCCAAAATAGCAAAAGCTTGCGACCAATTCACGAACGTCTGCGGGATAAGCCTATACTGCCGACGCTCCTCTTCCTCCTTCTTACTCTCATCCCGCTTGCCCTTATCCAAGTTGAACTTCGCAAGTGGCAGAAGGGAAAAAATTTCCACGTACTCATCCTTACAAATCCGTTCCCGAACCTCCTGTTTAAGGTGGGCCCCTAAAGGACCCTCAAAACAGACGTAAACCTCGCCCCGAGCACGATCATCAAGCCGAATTCTATCCCTGTCCTTCTGCGCCTCGGTTTGAACAGACACTACCAATGCTTCCTTGGATGCCCCCGAAACTTCCCCAACCAGGGCCCGTGACTGTACATCACGAGGACCTTCCCAGACCACCGCCGGGGACCCCGCCGGAACTACAGGTGCCGCAGCCCTATCTAAGCGCCCGACTAACTTGCACAAACAACCCACTAAATCCGATAAGCCATCTCGCCCGGCAACACCACTACCGACAGCCGATACTTCCGCGCTCGCTGCCCCACCCCCAAAACCCGACATGAAAATTGCTGGATACGGCAAAGTAGGAGTTACGCACTCACCAGGCTGCCCAGGCGCTGTATTCCCGCTAGCCGGAAAATTCTGACCGCGCTGCGACTCGTCCAGCTCTCCATCTTCCAGATCCTCTCTCGCTGACGACTGGCACTCGCACCAACATCTCCGACACGGGGACCCTGGCATGCTGACAGAGGGGCCGGCAACCTGCCGCCCGACCGCAGGGACCCAGACTTCCGACAGGACCTGTTGCCTCGTCGTCGTCGCTGATCTTGGTGTCCTCACCGAAGACCTCAAGGAAGCCTGCCCCATGGCCGGCACATCACCATGCGGGGCGGCCGTGGACTGCACCCTGGACACTGCATATAAAGGCGGTGGCGTAACAGGGAGCCCAGCCTGCGACTCCCTGTGAACCGCCGAGCCCCGTCGCGGCTGGGGATTCCTGCCAGGATGCAGGCCCTGGGAGGAGGCGGCCGTCCCAGCAGCCTGGCCTGCAGCGTCCTTAGAAGGGCTCCCCCTGTGACGCCGAGCCCGCGGGACCACATCCGGACTCAACCATTTAGGTGGGCGGGACCGCTGGGAGCGGCGGGGTGACCGAGCCTGAGCAACCGTCGCTCCCGTTGACGCCCACTGCTTTATTTCAGCAGGGGCAGCAATAAGCAACTCTCCCCCCACCGCCATGTCATCAGCGCCAGAAAGGGGGAGGGGAGCGCATCCGGGCTAGCAGCCGACACAGAGCGCCGATCTAGGCGCGAAGACTGGCCCACCTGATGGATACTGGCCAGCGCTGCCACCGTCTCCTCCAGCCACCCCGGACCGTGGAACTCAGCTGCCGCGCGCAGCTGATCAAGCATGCTGACTGGAGACGCCATACTTGCAGGTAAGCAGGGCAGTGGGAGCTAACTTTTTTACCTGTTATTCCTCCCGCTGCTTCAGGCTCAATGTCGAAAACAGCGGGAGGAAAAGATACCGAACCCCAACTCCTGCCCTCTCCATCTCCTCCCTCTCCCTGCCTCCACTAACCCTTTCCCCCCTGATTGGCTAACCTTCCCTCCTATGGCAGTCATGGAGGCTTTCCCTTAAGCCCTCCGTGCTACCGTCCAGCCTCATCTTTACTTTGTGACTATTGCCTGATCAAACCGAGTTGTGATACATTGTTTGCACCATATAAATAACTATATATTTGATGTTGTGTATTTTCTGACCACCACTGCAATCCTTTGTTTTAGATGATTTTATCTGTTTTTATGAGATTATATTATTTTGTCTGTATTTATTGCAATAATAAAGATATTTTGTTATTGACCATGTGTCGTTTTGCTATACAGAATTGGTATTGCCGCATCCGTAATGGCCTGAACTATATAAATATTATGTCATTTATCCAATGCAGTGAATGCCATAAAAATAAATAATAAAAAAACGATACCAGAATTGCTATGTTTTTGGTCACCTAAGAATAAAAAGTGATCAAAAAGTTGCATGTATCCAAAAATGGTACCAATAAAAAAACATATAGCTCGTCTTGCAAAAAACAAGCCCTCATACAGCTCTGTCGACCAAAAATTTTCTTTAAAGTTGTGGTTCTCAGATTGTGGCAACAGAAAAAATACATTCTGTTTACAAAATAAATGTTATTGTGCAAATAGTTATAAAACATAAAAAAGCAATATAAATTTGGTATCACCAGAATCGTACTGACCCACAGAATAAAGTAAATATGTAAATTATAGTACACGGTAAACGCTGTAAAAAAAAAAAAAGGATAAAAACAATAGCAAAATTGCTATTTTTTGTCACCACGCTTCTCAAAAAATAGAATAAAAAATGATCAAGAAGTTGCATGTATCCAAAAATGGTGCCGATAAAAACTACAGATTGTCCCGCAAAAAACAAGCCCTCACACCGCTCTGTCACAAAAAAAAAGTTATGGCTCTCAGAATATGGCGACACAAAATGTGCAGAGTACGATCCAAAAGGGGGATAAGATCGGGCACCATTTATCAGTGCGACACAGGCCACAGAACTGCGGATTATTATTTATTTATCGCATTATTATATCCTCTTATTATGTACTGATGTACTCCGCACAGTTTACATATGTCCCCAGATTATAAACTGAAATAAATGGCCTATTTGTACATTCAGGGACAAACCAATTGAAAAACTGGTAACCAGAAACAATTGGTTTAAATGAAAAACCAAGTAATGAACTTTGTGCATTGACCTATGAAATCATAAGTCTATCCTATAGAGAGAGGTCAATTAACATACAGTATATTAGAAACATGAAACAACTTTATTGCACATAAATACACAGGATATATCAATAAAAGTTAGAACCATGCAATGCAAAACGTGTCCTGCAGGTTGAAGCAACATATGGGGAGACATAATGACATATAATATAAAAACCAGGGCAATATGATATATGTATAATAAATATGTTCACCTGAAATGATAGTATTGCCATATAGCTACCTGGAATGATTGTATATAAATGCGATGATGCAAGCTAAGGCCAAAATGTATGGCCATATATCAGCTTACCCATGTGTAGTTGCTCCTGCTACCTGCAGAGACACCGAACCCGACGCGCGTTTCGGCAGGAATGCCTTCGTCCGGGGGTGGTGTCTCTCCAGCGGAACAGGATATTTAAAGGGCATTGCATGGTTCTAACTTTTATTGATATATCCTGTGTATTTATGTGTATTTATGTGCAATAAAGTTGTTTCATGTTTCTAATATACTGTGTGTTAATTGACCTCTCTCTATAGGATAGACTTATAAACTGAAATACCAGCAAAACCCCAAACAGAAAAATTACCAAGAAAAATCTGTGCTTCATAAGCCAAATGGCGCTCCCTCCATTCTGAACCCTTCAGTGTGCCCAAACAGCAGTTTACATCCACATATATGGCATCGCCATACCTGGGAGAACCCGCTTAACAGTTTATGATGTATTTGTCTTCAGGGGCACAATCTGGGTATAACATATCGTGCACTTAAATGGCATATCAGCGGAAAATCCACTGCACATTTTTCTAGTAAAAATAGTAGTATTGGTTCATACGCACTGCACCCTTTAATAAATGCCTTGAGGGGTATATTTTAAAAAATGGGGTCACTTCTTGGAAGTTTTTGTTTTACTATTAGACCTCAGAGCCCTGCAATTGGGGGCAAATGCTATGGAAAAATCACTAAAATAGACCTCAAATGCGCATGGTGATTAGGGCTCACTTTCCCTTCACCTCCTTCCTGCCATTACAGAAATTGAGTAAAAAATTGTGTGGTGTTTTTTTCTCCAATTACCCCTTGAAAAAATAAAACATTTAGAGCTAAAACAGCATTGTTTTGGGAAAAATGTAATTTGTCATTTTCACTGCCTAATTCTAATAAAATCTATGAAACAGCTGTGGGGTCAAACTATTCACTACCCCCCTAAGTGAATGCCTTGAGGGTTTTATTTTCCAAAATGGAGTCACTTCTCAAGAGGTTTTTACGGTACTGGTACCTAAGGAACTCTGCAAATACGACTTGCCACCTTTAAACTAAACCAGCAAAATCTGCATGCCAAACGGTGCTCCTGCCATTCTGAGCCCTACCGTGTGTCCAAACAGCAGTTTATGACAACATATGGGGTATTATCATACTTGAGAGAACTTGATTTACAAATGTTGGTGTTCTTTTTCTCTTTCATTCTTTGTGAAAATGAAAAAAAATCGGAGCTGAAACTACTTTTTGTGTGAAAAATGTTTAGATTTTAATTTCTATGACCTAATTTCAATAAATTCAGCAGAACACCTGTAGTGTTAAAATGCTCACTATACCCATAGATTAATTCCTTGGGAGTGTAGTCCCGAAATGGCGTCTTTTTGGGGATGTTTCCTATGTTTTGGCACCACAAGACCTCTTCAAAAATGACAGGGTGCCTAAAATATATTGTAATAAAAAGGAGGCCCCAAAAACCTAGTAGGTGTTCCTGTGCTTCAGTCCACCAGGGCCACATGTGGGACATTTTTAAAAGCTGCAGAATCTGAACAATAAATATTGAGCTGAGTTTCGCTGCTAAAACCTTCTGTGTTACAGAAATAAAATGGATTATAATGGAATTTCTTAAAAAAATAAAAAATAAATATATATATATATATTTGTAAATTTCACCTCCAAAATGTTAACTAGTAACTATTTTGTGTTGTATTACTATCTGTCTTACAAGCATATACACTCAAATTTAGAGAAATCTAAAATTTTAAAAAATGTCTCTAAATGTAGGTGTTTTTCACAAATAAACACTAAAGGTATTGACCAAATTTTACTACTAACATAAAGTACAATGTGTCACGAGAAAAAATTCTCACAATCGCTTGGATAAAAGAATAGCATTCCAAAGTTATTACCAGCTAAAGTGACACAGGTCAGATTTGAAAAATGGTGTCTGAGCCTTAAGGCCCAAACTAGGCTGCATCATTAAGGGGTTAAAGTGGTTTTACATCTTATAAAGTGGGGGGAATACAATTAGGATTTGTCATCACTTTCTGATCGTGGAGTTCTGACTGCCATGACTACTTGATGTTTAGTAAAGCCAATCCCTGTCTTTACAGTTTACCAAATGTGCCATCAATGGTCTTAGAAATGACCCAGATGAAGAGACTATGAAGGAATTCTTCGGTTCTCTTGACTATAAATGCAGCAGAGATTGTGGTATCCATAAAAATATAATGCAGCCATTTTTAATGAATACATATGGATGTTGGCCTTCTACCCTCTCTGGAAGGCTTATGATATGTATAATTTACGCTGCATTCGTTCACATCAGGTATGCCCATCTTGTCTCAGGATGTCTAGATCGATTCTTACCACCTCTATTACCTTTCCAGGACATGGTACATGAGGTAATGGCTGCCCACAGCTGTTCTGATTCCTATTACAAGCTGGTAGGGGAATTGTGAAGCAGTATGTATTCAGGATTGAAAGGAGTAAGAGGGCTGAGCACAGGAGATGCAGCATATAGCGTGTTCTTACTGGTGTAGAGTCACATCCTCTAATGGGGGTCTTTAGGGTTTATTAAAATTCAAAACTAAAATTATATATTTTAAGATAATATAAATGATTTCCCCCATGTCACACAGACTGAAATGATCATTTATCACCTATAAAGAATTCATCAGAGAACGTTCCCATTAAAAACTTCAATTTTATTATTTTCAATAAAAAAATACTCTATACAGTAAAGCAATTGATGAAAACACCCGGAAAAATTACAGATCACACTAAACTTTTCTAGAGGTACAAATCATACAATATCATCAAATTCATATTCCCAATGGTAAAGCCATACTGATATATGTAAATTATGGGTGTGGTCATAAAAGCAGCTCAAACCGGTTATAGCTATTGTGATGTCACAGAGCTTGGGTATAAACAATGATGTTGGTCACAGAGCTGTCACTATCAGTTGGATGTGACCGGTAAGTAATCTATCAATGCTACATCTGTACTTCTTGCTAATCAATTTGTTTTATTAGGAACATTGAATTATTCCATCTCTAGAAGATATTGTGTGATAGTGGTAGTAATATGGTATTAGTATTAGTGTGCAATTAAATTGCTCAAGTATCTTAGATTTGCAGGGTAAGTGGCCAAAATTTGAGCTCCCTTATTATCATTATGTTTACCACTTGTAAAAGAGAAATTTCCATATGCTCATATTAGAGGACTGTATATTAGGGGACTATAATTCCTTATATTATTTAGGTTCACCAGAAATAATTTCAATTTAATTCAATTCTGAATTTTGATCAATTGATATAAAAATTATTAGTGGGGAATTGATACTGGTCTGGGGCTACTTATCATGGTTTGGGCTAGGCCCTTTATTTCCAGTGAATGGTAATGTAAAGACTACTTAGACCATTGCATGCTTCCGACTTTGTGAGACTAGTTTGGTAAAGACCCTTCCCTGTTTCTGTATGACGTTGCCCCTTTGCACAAAGCAAGGTCCATAAAGACATGGAGTGATAAGTTTCGTGTGGAGGAACTTGACACTCTGCACAGAGCCCTGACCCCAACATCAGAGCCTGAACTCACAAATGCTCTTTTAATTAAATGGGCAAAAATTCCAACAAACACGCTACAAAATCTTGTGGAAAGCCTTGTCAGAAGAAGTTATAGCCACAAAAGGGGGCCCAACTTCATATTAACATCCATGGCTTTGTAATGGGAAGTACCACAAGCTTATAATGGTGTAAAGGGTCAGCTGTCCACATCTTTTGGCCACATAGTGTATTTTGGGCTTATGTATTGTGACGTCACGTCACTACTATTAAAAATAATGATAAATCCATATTGAAATATGCAAATTATGGGTGAGGTCATAAAAGCAGCTCACCCCGGGTATAGCTATTGTGATGTCACCGAGCGTGGGTGTATACTATGGTGCTGGCCACAGAGCTGTCACTCATCAGTTGGATGTGACCGGTAAGTACTCTATCAGCGCTACGTCTCTAGATGAGTCTCACCTATCAGTTTCTTTATGAATATTTTATTCTTAGGTACAATTCTGCTGTGTCTGCCATTTAAAGTTTAGTTTATATTTGGAATAGTTATACTAATATACTAAGAAGTTGCTAAGTGGCAATATGGCGGCCTGTGACTTCTGCTCCAGAGACAGAATGCAGCTTGCAGACAAAAATTGCCATCTGTATTCTGCTGGTAAATTGATAAAGCAACCTCAAAGAAAGGGAATGTGAATGTCCTGCAGCCCTGAGAACTTATTATTGGAACCCTTCAGTTTATAACAGGAGCAATTCACGTAATAAATATTTACTAGGGAATTACTAATTATGCATTTGAGGTTTTCTATTTGTGTAAAATACACAATTATTATTATTATTAATAATAATTACTAATATAAAAATGTTAGGGAAGTGATTTCTTAAGAACAGCCCTGACCCCGTAATCCTGTATCCTCAAAAGCAATTGTCATTTTTCATTAATATATATATATATATATATATATATATATATATAACATGTAATAAATAATGTCTATAACAAACTACAAAGGTTCTAAATTATAGTTAGTATCTCATATAAAAATTACATAAACCCCGGAAATGTCATACCGTATGGTCAATTCAACAACCAATACATTGTTCCAAAATCCAAACCCCAAGCAATGTCATTCACAGGGGGTCCAAACCCCAAGACCCCAAGCAATGTGATCTTCAAACACTTCTGATTGTCCAGTTCCTGTACTTGGAATACACCTTTTATAACTAATTTCTCCAGCTAGTTTTCTTTAAGTTTTCCCTAACTATTTATTTTTCTGGTCATTCTAGATCTTGCTGTTGGATTGACACTGTTGGATTACTGTGTTGCTTTTACGGTCAGCGATTTGTCCTATTTTCAGAGAACTAGAGGCGATTAGTTAAATTCAATCTTTACTGTCGCCTGGTTTTCTACCACGGACATTGGTGCAGTTTTGCACCCGGGTTATTAACCAACCATGCCCTTTTGGAAAAAATCAAAAAAATATCATGTCTCTCAGATTCCTGATAAAGGAAATCTGATGAAAGAGATACCAACTATGGAGGAGCCTAACATCTCGCTCCAGAAGTTTTCCAACATCAAAGATATGCCAGCCGAAAAATGCAGCGATCCAAGTCACAGCAAACCTTGTGACATTGGCTCAAAGAACGCAAAGAAGAGCGCAATCAGGAGCTTGGGCAGCAGCGCTGTGATTGGTGCTAAAGAACTGGATCGCTGTTTCCCAAATAGACGGCTGAGATTATACGTTGCCACCTGGAATATGGAGGGAAGGGTGAGAAGTAATATACAATATCTATTGTGAACCATGAGTGTATATGATCTAAGGCTATGTTCACACAGAGTATTTTGCCAAGTTTTTTGACGTGGAAACCGCGTCGCAAAACTTGGCAAAAACGGCCCGAAAATGCCTCCCATTGATTTCAATGGGAGGCGTCGGCGTCTTTTTCCCACGAGCAGTAAAACTGCCTCGCGGTAAAAAGAAGCGACATGCCCTATCTTCGGGTGCCTCCGCCCCTGACCTCCCATTGACTTCAATAGGAGGCAGAGATAGCGTATTTCGCTGTGTTTTATGCCCGCGGCGCTCAATGGCCGCGGGCGAAAAACGCCGTGAAAAAAATCGGCGTGCAGGGAGAGGAAAATCTGCCTAAAACTTCCAAACGGAATTTTGAGGCAGATATTCCTCCTGCAAAATACTCCGTGTGAACATAGCCTAAAGTTGGATAAATTTGTAGTTGGATATGAGATAGATATATTATATACTACCCTAGGCCCAAATTTTCTAAACATTTGGGCCAATTAATGTTGCTGCACACACTACAAACTGTCAAACTAATAATCTATGTCTTTTGAATGGTAATGCCTCTGATCCTAAGACTGCAGCACTGGCCATAGTCTATAAAGACTAAAATCCAATTCGATCAGATATAATTTTTTGTAGGTGATATAGAAGATGTCAGTTTGGTTGGTGCTCTGTGTATACATTATTAATATCTTCATATTTTGAGCAGGAGTTCCCACAAAATCTAGAGGATCTGCTGTTGCCATCAGATGACACCAAAGACATTTACGTAATTGGCGTTCAGGAAGGATGTCCAAACAGGTAAGTCTTCTTAGGTTGTCTTACAACAGTCTTTGTCTGCAGATGGACTACAGGTCGGCTGATTGAAATTCTCTCTTGACCTACTACTTATTGTAGGATCACTCCTAAATTTTCCTATTTAACCCCAGAGGTTATAATATTGATTATTTAATAAATGAGTTCAATATTTTAATCTGGAGTAATTTATTAATATGTAAACTTGAAATTGTGTCTTCTTGTAGACGGGAATGGGAGATAAAATTACAAGAGACTCTTGGTCCACACTACGTGCTATACCATTCATCCGGGCTCGGAGTCCTGTATCTCACCATCTTTATTCGACGGGAACTGATCTGGTTCTGCTCAGGTAAGATTCACTTTCTTACATTTACATAATAAGTCCTAATTGAAGTCATTAGTTTGAACTTATTATTTAGTCATTAGAACTAGATGTCTGCAATCTCGACTCTCAGATTCTTCACTGTGGAGTATTGGAGATCTGATAGTTTACTCCACAGTTACAAAGTGTGAAATTATGTTGTAGTAATATTTCCAGCGTTTAATAGGAAACTATCTCTGTTTCATTGTTGCATGTTGTACTATTAACCACTAACCCAGACATGGGCAAACTACGGCCCGCGGGCCACATACGGCCCATTAGGCTTTTTAATCCGGCCCGCCGAACTTGTCCAAATCATAGTAAAAACCTCCTTTTTTTTCCCCTTTCCCTGCAATGCCCACGTTTTCCCAATAGATGGCGCACTCAAAACACATTGACCGTTGTTAACTCCTTAACGCCGAAGGACGGATATATCCGTCCTCAGCAGCTGCTAGTTCGCGCAGGAGGACGGATATATCCGTCCTGTGATGGCGCGGGTACTGCCAGTGTACCCACGCGATCAGCGGCAGGAGCACGGCTGTTATACATAGCCTGGCTCCTGCTGCAACTGCCGGAATCGAAGCGCGCTCCGATTCCGGCAGTTTAACCCATTAAATGCCGCTGTCAATAGTGACAGCGGCATCTAATGTGTTTGACAGAGGGAGGGAGCTCCCTCTGTCACCCGATCGGCGCCCCCGCAAACAAATCGCGGGTCGCCGTCGGGTTTCCATGACAGCCGGGGGTCTAACAAAGACCCCCAGGTCTGTCTTCCGCAACTGCCTGTTTGGCGATGCCGGAGGCATGACCTAACAGGTTGCCTGTCAGTTTTACACTGACAGGCAATAATGCTTTGGTATACTAAGTATACCAAAGCATTATATATGCGATCGGCACATCGCATAGTGAAGTCCCCTGGTGGGACTTAAAAAAAAAATGTCAATCAGTTAAATAAAGTTTGTTGAAAAAAAATAAAATAATTACAGTCAAAATCAAATAAAACTACTTTTTTTGCCCAAAAAGTGGTTTTATTCAGTAAAAGTGTCAAAACAAATAACACATACACATATATGGTATCCCCGCGATCATAACAACTTGACCAATAAAATGAACACATTAATGAAACCGCCGGATGTACGGCGTCCAAAAAACCCGCAAAAAACAACGGCAAAATTCTCTCTTTTCTCCCATTCCCCCCATAAAAAATAAAATAAAAGTTAATCTATAAGTCCTATGTACCCCAAAATAGTACTAATGAAAACTACGCATTGGCCCGCAAAAATCAAGCCCACATACGGTCACATCGACGGAAAAATAAAAAAATGACGGCTCTTGGAACGCGGCGATGCAAAAACAAGTAATTTTTTTCTAAAAGGGTTTTTATTGTGCAAACGTAGGAAAACATATAAAACCTTTACATATTTGGTATCCTCGTAATCGTGCCGACCCGTAGAATAAAGGTAACATGTTATTTATGCTGCATAGTAAAGGGCATAAATTTATAATGTGAAAATTAATGCTGGAATAGCTGCTTATTTTCAATTCTCTCCTAAAATAAAGTTAATAAAAGTTAATCAATATATTGTAAGCATCTAAAAATGGTACAGTTACAAAATACAACTCGTCCCGCAAAAAACAAGCCCTTATACGGCTATGTCGACGTTATAAAAAAAAAGTTACGACTCTTGGAATGCGACCATGAAAAAACAAAAAATAATCCTTGGTCATTAACGTGCAAAATGGCCCGGTCATTAAGGGGTTAATGTGGCGCGTATTTCTCTTTATTTCACTTTAATTTTCACTTCGTTTCACGTCACCATTAAGCCCTTCGGTTTTCAAAGAGTACAATATCAGCCGTCACTTTGCCACGAAGCATGCAAACTATGCTAGCAAGCAGTCAACACAAGAACGGGCGGCTACTGCTCAGAGGTTGGCAGCTAATTTACAGAGTCAACAGAACTTTTTTCTTGATAAATCACAGTGCGTATGTTATTTTAATCTATTTACATTTCCTCCTCCCAGTATCTGCGAAATAGTATGTAAATGCCATATCTTGCATATTCCTTGAGACAAATTTATTAACTGATAAGGGCTATTTTTCACATTTGAAAGACAGTTAATAAATTGGGTTGTAGTGTTCTTACTGTGCTATGAGGTTTGCACACACTACATTTAATGCTTTAGTATATCCGGCCCAAACACTCCCTCCAAATGCTCCTGGCCCGGACCCTCTGTCAAATTTTAGAACCCATTGTGGCCCGCGAGTCAAAAAGTTTGCCCACCCCTGCACTAACCCCTTCTTCTTGTGTTTCATTTCTTATACAGAGGTAGAGCACACCCATGTAACAACCAGGCTATTCCACCATGTCAAAACTAAAGGAGCCTTGGGTGTTGCCTTCACCGTCTTTGGGACATCATTCTTGTTTATTAATTCCCATATGAGATGTAAGTATGTCTGTTTTTAATATATGACTATGTACAGTGTTATTGTGTATAAAAGTGCTGCTGTTTAATAATAATAAGCTGGAATATATGAGATGACATGAAAAGATTTGTACTATTGATATTTTGGTGTAAAATTAAAAGTTCTTCCTCATTTGGTCAAACTTCTTCTAATCCATCAAACTTATTCTATATAATGAGAGAATAATAGTGGAAGGATAAACTGCCTAATGTCCTCTACAGACCGCTATAGAAATACATTATCCTCTGTCATGAAAATGATTGTGTCTTAGATTTACAGTAACAGAAATATCAGTGCGTCTGGTGTACAGAGTGCGGACCCAGATCATGGAACTCCACCAGTCTCATCTTCTAAAATGTCAATAGAAATCCAATTAATATAAATACTATTTGTAAAAAATTGATTGTTGAGGGAACATTCAGAATACACAGCCCAAGAAGTAGATATGATACCTACATAATATAAGATAAAGAAACCTATTGTCAAAGAAAACTTAAATATGGTGGTTGTCCTAAATTCCATGAGGTCACATTTACTGATATGTATATTTTTGTTGGCAGTTGGGGCAGTCCACAAGAGGATCCAGGACTATAAAACCATCACTGAGGGTCTCCGCCTGCCTCAAATTATTCCGGAAAGAATAAACTCCAATGCCTGTGAGTATCACTTATGTGGTTGAACCTATCGATTCCTTTATCTCTCTATTTATCTCCATTGACCCTAATGCAGTCACGTGGTCTAATTGTGTCCTGTGTTTATCTCATTCTACAGTGGACGTCACCAGCCGCTTTGATCGAGTTTTTTGGTTTGGGGACCTCAATTTTCAACTGAAAGAGGACAGAAAAAACGTGGAATCTCTTCTGAAGAACATTAAAGGAAGAGATATGTCCAGTCTCCTCAAACATGACATTCTGAATGAAGCCAAGAACAACGGTACATTTACTAGTAGACAGATCTCTATCACTCCTCAGCCTGTATTATTACCACATACACCTTGACAGATCAATACAAATCACTGTCATGATGGTTCATATGTTCTCCACATTCTTATATAGTCCTACATCTCTTGCACATGTTTTTAATACTGACATGTTTTTTTTTCTTTTAACTTAAGGGTCCATATTTGTAGGGTTTAAGGAGCACACCATTGAATTCCTTCCTACATATAAGTTCGACATTGGCACAGACACCTACGATACATCAGAAAAGCAGAGAGTCCCATCATATACGGTAAGATATCTTATTTCCAGGTCTACAGTGCTAAAGAAAGAATACATTTCATGCATAGATTTTCATATAATAAATCCCCTCGCCCAAGGTAATAAATTTTTATTATAGATGGAGGAATAATTCTTAAGAACAAAGCATCCAGTCCATTTTACTTGTAGTGAGTTTGTCATCGTCTCCCAGTGTAATATGTCTTCGCCTAGCATGGCTCAAAGATACTTATTTCATTAAATCTGTGTGACCAAGTCAAACCTTAAATGCAAGAAAGTCTTAAAATTTATATTTCTTAAAGAAAATAGGCCGAAATGTTCAGTCTATGATGCTATGAGGTTTATAAATAAATTATAATATGATTGCACTGATGATATTTGTTATTTTTATGACCTCTACAGGACAGGGTGTTGTTTAAAAGCCAATATGAGGGAGATGTGCGAGTCCTGAAATACGACTCTTGCCCTGTTTTGAAGACCTCAGACCACCGACCCGTTTTTGGTATCTTTGAAGTAAAGCTCAGACCTGGTTCAGATAAGTAAGTCATGATTTCCTCCATGTTGTTGGTATGATCCTTTCAGTAGCCGCCATTACTACATGGGCCTTATAGCCAGAGCTCACACTTTGGGGCAGGTGGCTGTATACCTGGGTGACAGTACTGGAGTAATCTAGGATGTGAAACAAAACAATTATTTTTGTGGTTACCTGCTAACATTATCATATGTCTTACATCAATGTATTTCTCATTCCAGCATCCCATTGGCTGGTGGACGCTTTGACCGCAAGATCTATTTGAAGGGCATTAGGAGGTTAGGACAAAAAAAGTAGCTGCGTCTGTTCATGTCCTTACAGCACATAAGGTGAGAGCATTGTACTTGTCTATTATGTTTGCTGTGAGAATGTTCTTCCATCTCTTAAGTCTTCCTCTGTATCAGTAATTTATTTTATCAACCAACATAAAGAAATTGTAAATAAGTCATTTTATCTTCTAGTTCAATTTTCTTGTATTCAGATATGTATTTAATTTCTAAATGAAGGTTTTGGGTTTTAGAAGAAAACTGTAAGCATGTATGTAGTATAATAGATTGGTGGGAATTCATTAAGAGTGACGTTTCATACACCGGTCTTAATATAAAAAAACTTGGAGTAAAATGTGCCTAATTTATTAGAAGGCCCACACCTTATTAACTAATAATCCATGTTATTATGATAAATGTGTCGGCCGCTGGTGGCTCTGCTGCTTCAGCTACTCTCTGTCCACTGTTTAGAAAAGTGCCGTAAGCGGCAGAAACTACATGATTAGATACAAGGAAAATTGTTATTGATGTAAGACATTACTTGGCATCTTGCAGGACTCCTAAGGAACATTTACCATCTTAGGTGCATAAAACAATGATTCCACCTTTGTGAACATCAGAAAGTTCCTGTAACATCCTGAACAGCGCAGCTTTAGATCAAACCCATCGCTTGGATCAATCATCTTCAAGGTTTGTAGCGTAACCCCTAGGATCAAATAGGAAAATCCACAATAAAACCTCTTCTAGATTTTGTGACTGCCAAGAAACACACATTAGTAGAGCATTAATAGCAAATATTTCTCTTGCAGCATAAACATCAATTCCGCAGTATATCTGGCGAGAACTGCGCTCCCTGTGACCGGAGGAGCCGCCATCGTTGCTGATAGAAAGGTAAGTTCCTCTAGATATGTCCCCTCTATATTTGGTAAGCAGCCTGAATAATGAATATCTAATAGGATTGTGTGCTTCTCCCCCCAGAACAAGTCAGCAGATACAAACAGACCATCAACATCAATGCCAATAACAACCGAGGGCAGAACCCGCCATCTTACAAGTATTCCAATGGCGAGACTTAAAATTTTCTACATCTGTCACAGAAGAGACATCAGTGTGGTTACCGGTGCATCAATGTTACCCAGAAGACCAGGCCCAGAACAGGAGAACATGTCATCTCTTCCTGTGTCTCTGGAATACAGATTTCCCACCACTTACTGATACTACATTATATACTGTGACATCTTCCATTGTTTTTGCTGGATCTTGTATAACATCATCTTTACCATTATATATTTTGATCCACAAAAACCTTAAATAAATCTTTAACATCAATCCATAAGTGTGACTGGTATTTATAGTGTGTTCAGTGCCTGGCTACAACTTACCACAGTGTATACAATTCACTTATCCGACCCTTCACAGCGCTATTTGTGTGACATCGCGTTTAATCCAGTGGTAGGTGACAGGACATTGTATCATATGTACACAATACAGAGAGTATGGAACGTGCCGCCATATGTACTGGATTAGATCCTGTGTTGGACAAAAAGTGACAGGAGATGTAAAATATTGATATATTTGATAGTTGTTTAAATTTCAGTTCCATAAAATGTAATGTTGGGCTCTCTTTACAAGCGGAGACAATCACATTAAGCAGGGAAGCCGCTAGGATGACACAATCCCCACAGATCTCAGATTGGACAAACGGGCAGGATGAGAGCTGCCAGTTGAGATTGCCAGTTAGGGCAGAAGTTACAAAGTGACTGATCAACCAAAAATACTTTGTATTGCTAGCCTGAATGGCGTATCGCTAGCTCAGCATTTCATATGAGAACAAAGACCCTCTGCAGCACAAGTTTAAGTTGAGACTGAACCATAGCAAACACATTGTCCCATTCTCACAAGTTAAATCAGAAACCGCCAAGTATAGAGCCTATTTATTAGTGAAACCGTCAAGCTTATGTACTAAATATTATAACCGTGAAGACTGTGCCTCTGTTGGAGTAAAGTTCTGTTCAGCATCTTATACCTGTGTCGTCTGAAGTTCTTGCTGTGCAATTTCCTCTGCGGGGCAGTAACCATCCTAAACCCCCTCCCACCTGTTACATTTGTCCATACTAAAGTCCATTACTCCATTGAAGTCGCCAATTAGTAGTAGTGGATAATCTGCAAGGGCTTTTTATCAATAAACTCCTGTACCACACCCAAGACATAAGAATTAAAGGGTGGCGGTAAATAAATTGAGACAATGATACATTGAAGATTTTGTATTGTACAGTCCAGGAGCACAAACTTTCCTTATTTTTCTTCCCAATATGTATGGCAGGTTAATTTGCAGTTAGGGTATGTTCACATGCAAACTCAAAAACGTCTGAAGATACGGAGCTGTTTTCAAGGGAAAACAGCTCCTGATTTTCAAAAGTTTTTTAAGCCACTTGCAATTTTCGCTGCGTTTTTCGCTGCGTTTTTTACGCCAGTATTTGGAACTGTTTTCAATAGAGTCTATGTAAATGGCTCCAAAAACGTCCCAAGAAGTGACCTGCGCTTCTTTTTCGCTGCCATTTTTCAAAAAAACGGCCCATCGAAACAGAACGCCGTTTTTCCTATTGAAATAAATGGGCAGATGTTTGAAGAAGAGGACTTACTCCTAAAGCGAAGCAGGGATGAGTTAAAGCTCCGTCCAACAAACAAAAGAAGCTGGTGTGCCACCCATGCCGCATTGCTCCATTATTTGTGTAATGTTTGAAAGAGATTGTGCCTCTTTTTTGTAGAGTAGTGTTTACATCCCCTTGTGTATGTTTATATACCACTGGTCAGTAAAGAATTTGTTGTTTGAATTACTTGGGTCTACTGTATTTTATTGCTTGCGACTAACCCTGCGGTCCTTGCCGGTACTTGGCCTTACATAGGGATACATTCTATAGACAAGATGAATGCTAACACTCAATTGCTATTTAGGCTGGGACTTCACAGAGACTGGTTGATTTTAATTGATCTTATTTTTAAATTCTATTACTTATTTAAGGGTTACATGCAACTCAATGTATAGCTTTGTACTGAGGCTGTTGATTTGTAGCTAAAAATCAATTAGTTGCATGCCAATGCGTTTCCATGATGGCCTTATTTTCACATTTCCAGGAAAAATAACAGAAGACCATCACAACACAGAGTTCTGAGTAAAGATGCTCCATATCATAAGGCTGACAGGTCCGCCTTAAAATGGGTAAATCACAGGTGACGTCTTTTCTGATTGTAGACTTTCTCTTTCCATTTTATCTCCACCCAGCCAGGACCGCTATGATGACTTCTCCTGACATAACATTACAGAGTTTGCTGCTGAGATATCTTTAGTTGTTCACTTCTGCAGCCATCTTCAGCTTCTAGAGCAACGTAAAGAATTCAGACAACAAAATAGACCCCTTAATTCATGCAGACCCCAGACCAGACCACCAAATAAATTTAGACACCAGCCTAAACCCCTATATAAATTCAGACCCTAGACCAGACCCCAGAACAGACCCAATTAACTGCAGACCCCAGGCAAAACTCCAAAATGTAAACCCCAAAACAGAGTAAATAAAATTAGACCAGACATCTAAATAATGTCAGACCTCAGACCAGACCCCTCAATTAATTGCAGACCACAGACCAGACCGTTAAATTCAGACCCCAAATCAGAGTAAAGAAAATGGATTTAGATACCTGACCAAGACCTCTAAATAAATTCAAATCCCAGAACAGACCCTTAAATTCATGCAGATCCCAGATACATGAGTTGGTCGATTGCAAGCAGCTTGTAATGAGGGCGAGCCGTATAACCTCCATTTCCAGCTTATAAACTTGGTTGCCTGTTTCTTTATATTAACTGTTTAGGTGCTCACTGTTAATGTATATTTGTGTATCTGTTGTGTTTCACTGTATAGAAGGTTTTGTCTTACAGGTTGGCAGGAGGACAGGCCGCAGTTCCCAGTGGCACTGTCTTATGTGCGGTGCTGTCACTGTACATAGCAATGAGAGGCTGCTGGACAGTGACAGGGGAGGTACAGGGGGTTTGGAAAGAAAGAGCCTGGTGCTGGCTGGGATCAGAGTGTAATGGCAGTGATGCGCTGCGCCATCATGAAGTCAGGTGAGACGATGAGAGTCAATAACAAAGCAGAAAATAAGCTAACAAAATGACCTCTTATGGTCTGTAGGCTGATAGAGAAGGCCTATCCTACGTAGGGGTAGGCCTATAAGTGTAGGCTGTCACTGAAACATGCGTGGCTGAAGAGTACCGTCAGCCTAGAGTGGTTCGCTCTGAGGAGTCTACTGGGGCTGTGAGAATAGTCAGCCTGGCATGGGAACCAGTGGTCAGTAGAGCAGTACTGTGCTCAAACCCAGGAGAGGCTGTAACTAGGTCCTGATTAGGATAAAGAACGTTCCATGTATTAGAGGGCCGCTTAGATAGCTGCAGTGATGAATGGTTGCCCTGCAGGCCTGAGATGTGGCCTAGTAGTACACTCCTGAATTGTACTGGACTGGGTGCAGTAGTCACTAGGACGAGTGGTGTGGTAGGATCCCTTCAGCGTCAGGACCCTAGTAAGAGTGCATAGGAGCAGATATTTAATATAGTAAAAAGTATTAAAACTTATAAAACCCACTGTGTCAGTTGTATCGGGGCAGCCCCCTTCATCAGGAATACTATGTTTCACAGCATTGAAACAATTTAAATGTCTCTATATTATATAAACAAACCTTTCTACGTTTACTCACGCAATACCAGAAGTGACGTTCCGAACTCTAAGGCCCTGTTCACACAGAGTGTTTTTGCAGGCAGAAAAATTTTGAGGCAGACTTTGACCTGCCTGCGATTTGCGCAGCATTTACCATTGCGTTTTTCGCCCGTGGCCACTGCGCGCCGCGTGCAAAAAACACTGTGAAAAACACTTTCTCTGCCTCTCATTGATTTCAATGGGAGGTCAGAGGCGGAACAGCGAGCCGCTAAAAGCTGCAGCAGAAAAGAAACGCCTCCGCCTTCCATTGAAATTAATAGAAGACAGTTTCGGCCGTTTTTTGGTGCTGATTCCAATGCGGTTTCCGTGTCAAAATCAGCATAAAAAAACTCAGTGTGATCTGGGCCTAAATCTCTTTATACTTCCTATAATGGACATATCTCTCTATGGCAGATGTTTCGGAAGAGGTTCTTTCTCGCTCTTTTACCCTTTCTATTCCTCTAATACTTCATCCCAATTACATTATTTAATACAGGGAATTTCTTATATTTCTTTTTCCATGCAAAAATACATATATTAATAAAATAGGATAAAAACAACCAATATGAATCTATGGGGAATAGTAAAGACTCGTTTACTTTACTCGTTCTTAAACTCTACTATTATTCGCAAACCCTATTCCTTTCTTTAGTATTTCTTATATTTTGGATAGGATGATGCGACTATATCATTTATTATCCTTGGTCTTTTTACGATCATTTGTGGGGACCTTCTTACTTCATCTTTCAAAAACAGATCACTTAATAGTATTTCCCAATTTCTCTTTAGGATTCTTTTAATTTCTTCAATATTACCATTATATTTAGCAAAATAATGTCAGTCCAAATTTATCTTTCTCTATTTTCCATCTTGCTTTTTTACAAGGTATAACTTTTCCCTGTTCCTTGTTATCTAGGCAGTCTTTCTGTTTGGTTTTTTACACCTTTTTCTTTACTCCCTCTATAATATTTTTTTTGCTATTTTTTATCCTTCTGTCTGCCTGATATAACCTCCTTTGACTTATACAGTATCGGCATCCCCATGATATGCTGAGAGTATGTTTCCAAGTTTCTATACCACTTATTTGTGAAATAAAAGTAAACCAATATATATATTAGTCCATAATGGACAAGATTGTGGTATGCGACGTGAGCATTTACCGATGCATATGCCAATTGTGCACTGCAAATGCAGTGTGAATGGACCTTTAGACAACCTACTTACACAACCCCTCAGTTGGCTAAAGCAGAAAGCCAGTGTAAGGAGCGACTCTACCTTTGCAGGACTTTTCATATTTGTGTCTTACACTGACGGCCCATTTGCTGTCCTATTCCCCCATTGATAACAGCAGATTGTGGTAGAAGCTCGACAGAAGGCCCCCTGTGGTTAGCACATTGCTGAGATTGTCCTTAACCCCTTCCCGCTCTGCTCATTACTATTACAACGAGCTGAGCACATTGTTCGTGCTCAGCTCAGTAATAGTATGGTACCGCTGAAATCCAGCGCCATTCCCAACCACCGACACATTTATGAGCTGTGATAACTGCTGTATCGTCGTACAACAGTTATCACAGCTCATACCTCCGGGACCGATCGCAGTGGTTTACGCCGATTTACCCCTTAAATGCAGCGGTCAATAGCGATCACCACACTTAAGGGGTTACAACGCCATTGGCGATCTTGCGACGCAATCGCAGGGTGTCGATGGTTGCTATGGTAACCGGAGGCCTAACAATAGCCACCGGGTCTGACATCTACAGAAGGTGATTACATAAGTATTGCAGGATATTATAACAGAAATCGGACAGTTGGACCTTTGGGGTCCTGTGGTGGTGGTGGTTATTTCTTGTTGCTGTATCTTGGACCGTTTATGGGTCAGTTTAGTGGTGCTTTTTACTCCATGTGTCCTTAGGACATGTTTATTATGTCATTACGAACTTGAGGTTTGTGTCCCATATTTTTTGTGAAGGCTTTTTCTTTAGTAGTGTATCCAGCCTTATAGGGGATCTTGTTCCCATTAAAATATGTTTTTGTCCCACTTGGGAAATCTCTTGACTGGCCTAAGTAGAGTCATGTGCTATTTTACCTTTTATTCCCCTTTTCCACCCATCCACCAAATAAGGACACGTGACAACCGAGGTTGGATGTGAAATGGCCACAGCAGCCGTTTATTAATTCACATTATTTTTTAAATACAATTTAATCCGAAACATTCGGATAACTACTTTAGGAATTCGACCAGAGAATTCCTCCTATAATTCACATGACCCAACATGGGTCAGAATCATAAATAACAATCAACATTTTAACACTAAACAGAGCAGGGGAAGTCCTTGAAGCCATTTTTTACCGATTTTACATTTAAGTTAGCCATCTGCAAACCACCAACAACTATTTACCTCCAGCCGTAAACTAGCTCGGAGGCACAGCTCACCTCTGCAGATGGCTCCAACCATAAGAAGACCACTTCAAAGGGATAACACCCTATGAAGTCTTCAAATGATATACCTTTTTGGGGGACGCATACCCCGATGCAACCTCCCCACCATTTTGTACTGACCAACCTCAAGGACTCACCTCGCCAGCCGCCATGACACCTAGACCTACTCCAAAGAAAAGAGAAACACAAGTTACGCAAGCATACATCATAAGCACAAGAAAATAGACAAACGCACAAAAAACAAACCCAATCCCAAAAGACACAACTCAATTCAGGGCGGAAGGTTGGGAGCTAACTTTTTTACCTGTTATTCCTCCCGCTACTTCCGGCTCAATGCTAAAAACAGCGGGAGGAACAGATACCGAACCCCAACTCCTCCCCTCTCCATCTCCTCCCTCTCCCTGCCTCCACTAACCCTTTCCCCCCTGATTGGCTAACCTTCCCTCCTATGGCAGTCATGGAGGCTTTCCCTTAAGCCCTCCGTGCTGCCGTCCAGCATCGTCTTGACTGGCCTGAGTAGAGTCATGTGCTATTATACCTTTTATTCCCCTTTTCCACCCATCCACCAAATAAGGACACGTGACAACCGAGGTTGGATGTGAAATGGCCACAGCAGCCGTTTATTAATCTACATTATTTTTTAAATACAATTTAATCCGAAACATTCAGATAACTACTTAAGGAATTCGACCAGAGAATTCCTCCTATAATTCACATGACCCAACATAGGTCAGAAACATAGATAACAATCAACATTTTAACACTAAACAGAGCAGGGGAAGTCCTTGAAGCCATTTTTTACCGATTTTCCTTTTAAGTTAGCCATCTGCAAACCACCAACAACTATTTACCTCCATTCGTAAACCAGCTCGGAGGCACCACTCACCTCTGCAGATGGCTCCAACCACCAGAAGACCACTTCAAATGGAAAAACACCCTATGAAGTCTCCCCACCATTTTGTACTGACAAACCTCAAGGACTCCCCCCACCACAGCGAAACAGGCATTGACCACCTTAAGCCTGTTAGTCCCTCCAAACCACCACCGCCCTCTCAATTCCTTCTGCTAAGGACAGGCTCCACAAATTAATTCCAACCTCGGTCAAATGTACTCCATTACTCCGCCAATATCTTCCAACTCCTGACTCCAAATCCCTGTGTCGAACACAAATGCCCCCGTTCTTGGCAACAAAACGTGACACCGCCCGGTTTACTTTGATGCAGGCTTTATTAACCCTCTCCACTGATCTTGCCAAGCGCCAAAACTTCCTCGGAACTATGTCCGACCAAACTATAACTAAGCGTAGATAAGACGCCCATAAGCGTAACAAATCGTGTTTTATATCCCGCACTAACTCACGAAAAGGGCGCACACCTAGATCATTCCCCCCCCCCCACATGTAAAGCCAGAACCTCCGGAACCCTATCTAACTGAGAGTATGTTTGAAACTCGGTCAATACCCGGCTCCATAACATACCTCGGAATCCCAGCCAATGTAAAACCGCATCTTGCCGCGGAATGCGAAGCTGACGGCCATCTGGGCGAACGTCCGCCCACAGTGCCCCCCAGTGCACATAAGAGTGTCCTAAAAGCCAAACTAAGCAGGGGCGATGATCTGAAATGAAAGGACAAGCAAACGCACATGTAAGCCATCAAAGCACAAGTTACAAACTCACAACAAATGAGGGCGCACGTAAGTCCTAAACCTATCGGACTTCCAACTGTCAATGCGACGCACACCCTCGTCATCCAACCCCCAACGCCCAGCTTCAGTAGCAGCGCCGATCCTAAACGTGTGAGACGAGTAATACTCATACCCAACTCCGACCTCAGGCAAGCATTTTTTAAATACAGCACCAAATTGATACCTGGACAAAAACGAGCCATTCTCATGACGGAGCAATGGCGACTCAGGCACCCCACCCCGTGGCTTGAAAGCAACCATACAAGCAACCGGACACATCGCCGACCCCGGGAGGGCAAACAACACTATCCGCTTACCCCGTCCTACTTGATCAGTCTTGGACCGCCACAAAAACAACTCGAGTCTATCCCCATATAGACCCACATCCGCCTGTCGCAATCCCCCAGCCCTCACCGCACTAGGAGAAACCAACTCACCAATTCTGAGTGCTCCAAAAAACGCTAGAGAAAAAGCCAAACGAAACAACTCTACCTCATAAGGCAAATTACAAACAGCCCCCAGCGATGCGCCCAACGAACCAAGAAGGGTAAAAGACATGGGTCGCCTCTGATCTGCTTCAGCCCTGCCGCGATGCAAACCCTTCAAAGCTTGCCTTACCAAAAAATTCTTGGACACATCCTGAAAACCCCGTAATTTAAATCCAAACGCCAACCCAGCAACGAAACGATTCACCTTAGCCAGAGAAAACCCCGCCTCCCAAGCATCCCCCAACCAGTATAACAATGCCACCAACCTGTCTTGATCCGTGCTGACGTTACCCAACACTCTTACCCACTCCTCCCACTGCTGCCAACAAGCCGAATAAGTACTCCAAGTCACACTAGCCAACGACTGTTCGATCAACCGTTCCACGGGACCGAAACCAGATCCCATAGATGTCCCGGGCAAGCCAAACTGAACAGCTCCGCTCCCGGTGCCAATTAACAAAATCGATTCCACTGCGAGCGAGAAAGAGCATCAGCGATACAATTGTAAACCCCCGGTACATGCACCGCAACCATCCACGTGTTTAAGGACAAGCACACCAAGACTAAGTGACGCAACAACTGAACCACAGGCGGAGAAGATGCCGATACGTTATTAATCGCTAACACCACTCCCATGTTATAGCGGTGGAAACTAATGTTTTTATCCCTGAGCCTGTCCCCCCAAATGGTCACCGCAAACACGATGGGGAACAGCTCGAGCAGGGCCAGATTCCGTGTAAGACCACTGATCACCCAGCTGTCCGGCCAGTCCCCCGCACACCATTGACCTCCTGCATACGCACCAAAACGACCAGACCCCGCAGCGTCAGTAAACAGCTCCAACTCGCTCATATCCTGTACTGGCGACATCCACAACAATCTACCATTATATTGCCTGGGAAACGCGTCCCAGACCTGCAGATCCGCCCTGTGTTCCACCCCAATCCTCATGAAATGATGGGATGCCCGGATACCCGCCGTCGCTGCCGCCAATCGCCTACTAAAAACTCTACCCATTGGTATAATCCGACAGGCAAAGTTCAACTTCCCCAGCAGAGACTGGAGATCGCGCAAAGTGATCTTCTTCAATCGGCAGGCACGCCTCACCTCTTGACGCAATGACAGTAATTTATCCTCAGGAAGCCTGCACTCGAATTGCACTTGAATTGCATTGCAACCGAATCAATTTCGATCCCTAAAAAACAGATGGTAGGGACAGGGCCCTCAGTTTTTCCAGGCGCCAGAGGAATTCCAAAATCCGTCGCAACCTTCTGCAAGGAATACAATAAATAACCGCAAATAGGGGAACTGCTAGGGCCGACGCACAAAAAATCGTCAAGATAATGTATTAACGAATCCACCCCAGCTACGCCCTTCGTCACCCATTCCACAAAGCTACTAAATGCCTCGAAGTATGCGCAAGAAAGGGAGCACCCCATTGGAAGACATCTATCGACATAAAACCCCCCGTTCCAGAAGCAACCCAACCGCCGTTGGCTCTCCGGATGGACCAGCAGCAAGCGAAAAGCCGCCTGAATGTCACTTTTTGCCAACTATGCCCCAGGCCCCGCCTCACGCACTAACACTACCGCTTTGTCAAATGACGTGTAAACAACCGAGCATAAATCGTGATCTATCCCATCATTTACCGACGACCCCTGGGAAAAGACAAATGCTGAATCAAACTGAATTTATGGGGCTCCCGCTTCGGCACAATTCCCAAGGGGGATAGCACTAGATTCTCTATCGGCGGCTCGACAAAAGGCCCGCCCATGCGACCCAATGAAACTTCCTTCAAAAGTTTTTTCAAAACGACCGCCGAGTGCAAATAAGCTGACTTAAGATTGCGCCGTGTAAGCGGAACCTCATACGGAGGAGGGGGAATAACAAAACCAAACAAAAACCCCTCATAAATTAACTTGGCTGCAACCCTATTCAGATATTCATTTAGATACGGGGCCATCCTTTCCACCCTCACCAGCGACAGCCCCTTGACCAACGGAGGAGGACTGAGTGTCTGACCGCTTCCCTTTTCGCATACATTTTGTAGCCCCATGCGAGGAGCCGTTGCACTCCGAATAGACATGCTTAAATTTACAAGTGGCCCCGAACTTACACTGGCCATCATTGAATTGCCAGCAGAACCCGAGTTTTGACCCAGAGCCCTGTCCGGACTGACTAGACTGACCTCCTTGGCCAACGCTCCCGAGAAAGGACTGCTTAACCGGGGCCGTCACCCGCAACCAAAGCGCAATATCTTTCTGATCCCACCGAATCGCCGGCCGGACCGCCTTCCGCTGGCGAAACTGCTCATCATACCGCAACCACACCTGACCCCCGTACGCCCGATGAGCCTCCCCGATGGCATCGAAATAACAAAACAACGCCGAGCAATTTTCAGGTGCCTTTTCCCCAATCACACTCGCCAAAATAGCAAAAGCTTGCGACCAATTCACAAACGTCTGCGGGATAAGCCTATACTGCCGACGCTCCTCTTCCTCCTTCTTACTCTCATCCCGCTTGCCCTTATCCAAGTTGAACTTCGCAAGTGGCAGAAGGGAAAAAATTTCCACGTACTCATCCTTACAAATCCGTTCTCGAACCTCCTGTTTAAGGTGGGCCCCTAAAGGACCCTCAAAACAGACGTAAACCTCGCCCCTAGCACAATCATCAAGCCGAATTCTATCCCTGTCCTTCTGCGCCTCGGTTTGAACAGACACTGCCACTGCTTCCTTGGATGCCCCCGAAACTTCCCCAACCAGGGACCGTGACTGTACATCACGAGGACCTTCCCAGACCACCGCCGGGGACCCCGCCGGAACTACAGGTGCCGCAGCCCTATCTAAGCGCCCGACTAACTTGCGCAAACAACCCACTAAATCCGATAAGCCATCTCGCCCGGCAACACCACTACCGACAGCCGATACTTCCGCGCTCGCTGCCCCACCCCCAAAACACGACATGAAAATTGCTGGATACGGCAAAGTAGGAGTTACGCACTCACCAGGCTGCCCAGGCGCTGTATTCCCGCTAGCCGGAAAATTCTGACCGCGCTGCGACTCGTCCAGCTCTCCATCTTCCAGATCCTCTCTCGCTGACGACTGGCACTCGCACCAACATCTCCGACACGGGGACCCTGGCATGCTGACAGAGGGGCCGGCAACCTGCCGCCCGACCGCAGGGACCCAGACTTCCGACAGGACCTGTTGCCTCGTCGTCGTCGCTGATCTTGGTGTCCTCACCGAAGACCTCAAGGAAGCCTGCCCCATGGCCGGCACATCACCATGCGGGGCGGCCGTGGACTGCACCCTGGACTCTGCATATAAAGGCGGTGGCGTAACAGGGAGCCCAGCCTGCGACTCCCTGTGAACCGCCGAGCCCCGTCGCGGCTGGGGATTCCTGCCAGGACGCAGGCCCTGGGAGGAGGCGGCCGTCCCAGCAGCCTGGCCTGCAGCGTCCTTAGAAGGGCTCCCCTTGTGATGCCGAGCCCGCGGGACCACATCCGGACTCAACCATTCAGGTGGGCGGGACCGCTGGGAGCGGCGGGGTGACCGAGCCTGAGCAACCGCCGCTCCCGATGACGCCCTCTGCTTTATTTCAGCAGGGGCAGCAATAAGCAACTCTGCCCCTACCGCCATGTCATCAGCGCCAGAAAGGGGGGAGGGGAGCGCATCCGGGCTAGCAGCCGACACAGAGCGCCGATCTAGGCGCGAAGACTGGCCCGCCTGATGGATACTGGCCAGCACTGCCACCGTCTCCTCCAGCCACCCCGGACCGTGGAACTCAGCTGCCGCGCGCAGCTGATCAAGCATGCTGACTGGAGACGCCATACCTGCAGGTAAGCAGGGCAGTGGGAGCTAACTTTTTTATCTGTTATTCCTCCCGCTGCTTCAGGCTCAATGTCGAAAACAGCGGGAGGAAAAGATACCGAACCCCAACTCCTGCCCTCTCCATCTCCTCCCTCTCCCTGCCTCCACTAACCCTTTCCCCCCTGATTGGCTAACCTTCCCTCCTATGGCAGTCATGGAGGCTTTCCCTTAAGCCCTCCGTGCTGCCGTCCAGCCTCATCTTTACTTTGTGACTATTGCCTGATCAAACCGAGTTGTGATACATTGTTTGCACCATATAAATAACTATATATTTGATGTTGTGTATTTTCTGACCACCACTGCAATCCTTTGTTTTAGATGATTTTAACTGTTTTTATGAGATTATATTATTTTGTCTGTATTTATTGCAATAATAAAGATATTTTGTTATTGACCATGTGTCGTTTTGCTATATGGTTTTGTGGTATACATTTGTAGCTATTTGACAGGTATAATACGCTGCAATACATAAGTATTGTAGGATATTATAACAGCGATCGGACAGTTGGATATTCAAGTCCCTAGTGAGACGAAAAAAAAAAGTAAATAAAAAGTTTAAAAAAATGTTATACAAAAATAAAAAAGTAAGAATTTAAAGTAATAAATTTAAAACTCACCCTTTTTCCATTATCAACAACTTAATTATTAGAAAAAATAATAAACTATACAGAATTGGTATTGCGCATCCGTAATGGCCTGAACTATATAAATATTATGTAATTTATCCAATGCAGTGAATGCCATAAAAATAAATAATAAAAAAACGATACCAGAATTGCTATGTTTTTGGTCACCTAAGAATAAAAAGTGGTCAAAAAGTTGCATGTATCCAAAAATGAAACCAATAAAAAAACATATAGCTCGTCTTGCAAAAAACAAGCCCTCATACAGCTCTGTCGACCAAAAATTTTCTTCAAAGTTGTGGTTCTCAGATTGTGGCAACAGAAAAAATACATTCTTTTTACAAAATAAATGTTATTGTGCAAATAGTTGTAAAACATAAAAAAGCAATATAAATTTGGTATCACCAGAATCGTACTGACCCACAGAATAAAGTAAATATGTCAATTATAGTACAAGGTGAACGCTGTAAAAAAAAAAAAAAGGATAAAAACAATAGCAAAATTGCTATTTTTTGTCACCACGCTTCTCAAAAAATAGAATAAAAAATGATCAAGAAGTTGCATGTATCCAAAAATGGTGCCGATAAAAACTACAGATTGTCCCGCAAAAAACAAGCTCTCACACCGCTCTGTCACAGAAAAAAAGTTATGGCTCTCAGAATATGGCGACACAAAATGTGCAGAGTGCGATCCAAAAGGGGGATAAGATCGGGCACCATTTATCAGTGCGACACAGGCCACAGAACTGCGGATTATTATTTATTTATCGCATTATTATATCCTCTTATTATGTACTGATGTACTCCGCACAGTTTACATATGCCCCCAGATCATAAACTGAAATAAATGGCCTATTTGTACATTCAGGGACAAACCAATTGAAAAACTGGTAACCAGAAACAATTGGTTTAAATGAAAAACCAAGTAATGAACTTGGTGCATTGACCTATGAAATCATAAGTCTATCCTATAGAGAGAGGTCAATTAACACACAGTATATTAGAAACATGAAACAACTTTATTGCACATAAATACACAGGATATATCAATAAAAGTTAGAACCATGCAATGCAAAACGTGTCCTGCAGGTTGAAGCAACATATGGGGAGACATAATGACATATAATATAAAAACCAGGGCAATATGATATATGTATAATAAATATGTTCACCTGAAATGATAGTATTGCCATATAGCTACCTGGAATGATTGTATATAAATGCGATGATACAAGCTAAGGCCAAAATGTATGGCCATATATCAGCTTACCCATGTGTAGTTGCTCCTGCTACCTGCAGAGACACCGAACCCGACGCGCGTTTCGGCAGGAATGCCTTCGTCCGGGGGTGGTGTCTCTCCAGCGGAACAGGATATTTAAAGGGCATTGCATGGTTCTAACTTTTATTGATATATCCTGTGTATTTATGTGTATTTATGTGCAATAAAGTTGTTTCATGTTTCTAATATACTGTGTGTTAATTGACCTCTCTCTATAGGATAGACTTATAAACTGAAATACCAGCAAAACCCCAAACAGAAAAATTACCAAGCAAAATCTGTGCATCATAAGCCAAATGGCGCTCCCTCCATTCTGAACCCTTCAGTGTGCCCAAACAGCAGTTTACATCCACATATATGGCATCGCCATACCCGGGAGAACCCGCTTAACAGTTTATGATGTATTTGTCTTCAGGGGCACAATCTGGGTATAACATATCGTGCACTTAAATGGCATATCAGCGGAAAATCCACTGCACATTTTTCTAGTAAAAATAGTAGTATTGGTTCATACGCACTGCACCCTTTAATAAATGCCTTGAGGGGTATATTTTAAAAAATGGGGTCACTTCTTGGAAGTTTTTGTTTTACTATTAGACCTCAGAGCCCTGCAATTGGGGGCAAATGCTATGGAAAAATCACTAAAATAGACCTCAAATGCGCATGGTGCTCTTTCACTCCTTTAATCTAACACCAATCCAGCAAAATCTGCGCTCCTACAGACAAATGACGCTCCTTCTCTTCAGAGCCCTGCCGTGTGCCCAAACAGCTGTTTAGGGCCACATATGGGATATTGCTGTACTCAGGAGAAATTGAGTAAAAAATTGTGTGGTGTTTTTTTCTCCAATTACCCCTTGTAAAAATAAAACATTTAGAGCTAAAACAGCATTGTTTTGGGAAAAATGTAATTTGTCATTTTCACTGCCTAATTCTAATAAAATCTATGAAACAGCTGTGGGGTCAAACTATTCACTACCCCCCTAAGTGAATGCCTTGAGGGTTTTATTTTCCAAAATGGAGTCACTTCTCAAGAGGTTTTTACGGTACTGGTACCTAAGGAACTCTGCAAATACGACTTGCCACCTTTAAACAAAACCAGCAAAATCTGCATGCCAAACGGTGCTCCTGCCATTCTGAGCCCTACAGTGTGTCCAAACAGCAGTTTATGACAACATATGGGGTATTATCGTACTTGAGAGAACTTGATTTACAAATGTTGGTGTTCTTTTTCTCTTTCATTCTTTGTGAAAATGAAAAAAAAATCGGAGCTGAAACTACTTTTTGTGTGAAAAATGTTTAGTTTTTAATTTCTATGATCTAATTTCAATAAATTCAGCAGAACACCTGTAGTGTTAAAATGCTCACTATACCCATAGATTAATTCCTTGGGAGTGTAGTCCCGAAATGGTGTCTTTTTGGGGATGTTTCCTATGTTTTGGCACCACAAGACCTCTTCAAAAATGACAGGGTGCCTAAAATATATTGTAATAAAAAGGAGGCCCCAAAAACCTAGTAGGCGTTCCTGAGGCCTGTGCTTCAGTCCACCAGGGCCACATGTGGGACATTTTTAAAAGCTGCAGAATCTGAACAATAAATATTGAGCTGAGTTTCGCTGCTTCTGTGTTACAGAAATAAAATGGATTATAATGGAATTTCTTAAAAAAATAAAAAATAAATATATATATATATATTTGTAAATTTCACCTCCAAAATCTTAACTAGTAACTATTTTGTGTTGTATTACTATCTGTCTTACAAGCAGATACACTCAAATTTAGAAAAATCTAACATTTTCAAAAATGTCTCTAAATGTAGGTGTTTTTCACAAATAAACACTAAAGGTATTGACCAAATTTTACTACTAACATAAAGTACAATGTGTCGCGAGAAAAAATTCTCACAATCGCTTGAATAAAAGAATAGCATTCCAAAGTTATTACCAGCTAAAGTGACACAGGTCAGATTTGAAAAATGGTGTCTGAGCCTTAAGGCCCAAACTAGGCTGCATCATTAAGGGGTTAAAGTGTTTTTACATCTTATAAAGTGGGGGGAATACAATTAGGATTTGTCATCACTTTCTGATCGTGGAGTTCTGACTGCCATGACTACTTGATGTTTAGTAAAGCCAATCCCTGTCTTTACAGTTTACCAAATGTGCCATCAATGGTCTTAGAAATGACCCAGATGAAGAGACTATGAAGGAATTCTTCGGTTCTCTTGACTATAAATGCAGCAGAGATTGTGGTATCCATAAAATATAATGCAGCCATTTTTAATGAATACATATGGATGTTGGCCTTCTACCCTCTCTGGGAGGCTTATGATATGTATAATTTACGCTGCATTCGTTCACATCAGGTATGACCATCTTGTCTCAGGATGTCTAGATCGATTCTTACCACCTCTATTACCTTTCCAGGACATGGTACATGAGGTAATGGCTGCCCACAGCTGTTCTGATGCCTATTACAAGCTGGTAGGGGAATTGTGACGCAGTATGTATTCAGGATTGTAAGGAGTAAGAGGGCTGAGCACAGGAGATGCAGCATATAGCGTGTTCTTACTGGTGCAGAGTCACATCCTCTAATGGGGGTCTTTAGGGTTTATTAACCCCTTCCCGCTCCTTGACGTACTATTACGGCATGGCAGCTGTATCGTTCGCGCTCCATGCCGTAATAGTACGTCTCGGGAGTAACGGCCGTTTCGGCCGTCCTCCCGACACATACAGGAGCTGTGACGCTGCTGTCTTGTTCAGCAGCTGTCACAGCTCCTACAGCGGGGACCGATCGCTGTGTCCCCGCTGATTAACCCCTTAAAAGCCGCGTTCTATAGAGATCGCGGCTTTTTAGGGGTTAAGCTGCCATCGCCGGCCTGCTACGCGATAGCGGCCGGCGATGGTGACTATGGCAACCGGACACCAAACAATGGCGTCCGGCTATGCCATAGACGGAAGCCTAGTGGGTCCTGACAACGTCAGGATCCACTATGCTTGCTGTCAGTGAGTAGCTGACAGTTCTAATACACTGCACTACGCATGTAGTGCAGTGTATTAGAATAGCGATCAGGGCCTCCTGCCCTCAAGTCCCCTAGTGGGACAAAGTAATAAAGTTAAAAAAAAGTTAAAAAAAGATGTGTAAAAATAAGAAAATAAAAGATTTAAAAGTAATAAAAGTAAAATTCCCCCCTTTTCCCTTATCAGTCCTTTATTATTAATAAAAATATATAAACAAACAAATAAACTATACATAATTGGTATCGCCGCGTCCGTAACGGCCTGAACTACAAAATTATTTCATTATTTATCCCGCACGGTGAACGCCGTAAAATGAAATAATAATAAACCGAACCACAATCACAATTCTTTGGTCACTTCACCTCCCAAAAAATGGAATAAAAAGAGATCAAAAAGTCGCATGTACCTAAAAATGGTGCTGATCGAAACTACAGTTCGTTACGCAAAAAATAAGTCCTCGCACGGCTTTATTGATTAAAAAATAAAAAAGTTCTGCCTCTTAGAATAAGGTAACACAAAAAGTGAATGATTGTTTACAAAACTTATTTTATTGTGCAAACGCCATAAGACATTAAAAAAAACTATAAACATCTGGTATCGCCGTAATCGTATCGCCCCGCAGAATAAAGTGAATGTGTCATTTATAGCGCACGGTGAACGCTGTAAAAAAAAAAGAAAAAAAAAACAATAGTACAATTGCTGTTTTTTAGTCACCACGCCAACTAAAAATAGAATAAAAACTGATCAAAAAGCCGCATGCACCCTAAGAAAACTGCAATGGATTCCTCAAGGGGTCTAGTTTCCAAATTGGGGTCACTTTTGGGGGGTTCCCAATGTTTTGGCACCACAAGACCTCTTCAAACCGGACATGGTGCCTAATAAAAAAAGAGGCTTCAAAATCCACTAGGTGCTCCTTTGCTTCGGAGGCCGGGGCTTCCGTCCATTACCACCCGAGGGCCACATGTGGGATATTTCTCAAAACTGCAGAATCTGGGCAATACGTATTAATTTGCGTTTCACTGATAAATCCTTTTGTGTTATAAAAAAAATGGTATAAAGAGGATTTTCTGACAAAAAAAAATGTAAATTTCACCTCTACTTTGCTCTAAATTTTTGTGTAACACCTAAAGGGTTCATAAACTTTCTAAATGCTGTTGTGAATACTTTGAGGGGTCTAGTTTCTAAAATGGGGTATTTGATAGGGGTTTCTAATATATGGGCCCCTCAAAGCAACTTCAGAACTGAACTGGAACCTAAAAAAATAAATAAATGAGGCAATACTTCGCTTCTTATATTATACTGATAATGAGCCGTGCCCACCCTGAGATGACCCCAGATTTGACCGTTTGTATAAACGGAGACCCCTATTAGACCGTTCCAGTGCCCGGTTTTCCCAAGCATATACCCCCGAGAAGTGTATTTCTATTGATGAGTCCCTGGTACATTTTAAAGGGAGGGTTCAATTCCGCGAGTACCTGCCAGGTAAGAGGGCAAGGTATGGCGTGAAGATGTATAAGCTGTGAGAGTGCATCAGGGTATACCTACAGATTTAGGATATATGAAGGAAAGGCCACCCCCAAACCAGACTGCATCCTGGACTACAATAGGTACATGGGAGGGATGGACTTGTAAGATCAAGCCCTGAAGCCCTACAGCGCCATGCGGTGTGGTATAAGAAGCTGGCCGGGCACATCATACAGATGGCATTGTACAATGCAGGTGATTATCAAGAACCTAATCTTTAGGGACCAAGAAGGGGGGGGGCACCCAGTACTTCTGGAAGCGAGCCCACACGCATCGTACCAGGGCAACACTTTCCAGGAGAAGTTCCCCAAACTGGCAAGAAGGGAAAAAGTCAAAAGAGGTGCAGAGTCTGCTATAAGAGGGGGATAAGGAAGGACACAATATATCAATTTGACACGTGTCCCGAATAACCAGAGCTCTGTATGAAAGTGTTTTAAAATTTATCATACATCCCTTGGTTTATAATTTACCCCAATTTTACTTACCCTGATGCACTCCACACAGCTTATCCCCCCTCGTCTTTCCCCTCTGGGCCCTGCTGTGTGTCCAGGCAGCTGATAACAGCCACATGTAGGGTATTGCCATACCCGGGAGAACCCACATTACAGTTTATGGGGTGTAGGTCTCCGGTCAAAATGCTCACTACATCTCTAGATGAATGCCTTAAGGGTGTAGTTTTTAAAACGGGGTCACTTCTTGCGGGTTTCAACTGTACTGGTACCTCAGGGGCTTCTGCATACATGACTTCGCAGTAGAAAATCCCCAGTAGGCCAAATGGTGGTCCTTTCCTTCTGAGCCCTCCCATGGGCCCAAACGGCAGTTTATCACAACAAATGGGGTATTGCGGCACTCAGAACAAATTGCGCAACAGAATGGGGTATTTTGTTTCTTGTGAAAATAAGAAATTTTCAGCCAAAACTACATATTATTTGAAAAAAATAATTTTGTTTTCATTCCCAGCCCAATTCAAATAAGTTCTGTGAAAAAAATATGGGGTCAAAATGGTCACAACACCCATAAATGAATTCCTTGAGGGGTGTAGTTTCCAAAATGGGGTCATTTGTGATTGGTTTCTATTGCTTTGATAGCTCTGGGGCTCTGCAAATGCGACATGGCACCCGAAAACCAATCCAGCAAAATCTGTACTCCAAAGAACACACAGCGCTCCTTTCCTTCTGAGCCCTCCCATGGGCCCAAACGGCAGTTTATCACCACAAAAGGGGTATTGCCGCACTCAGGACAAATTGGGCAACAAAATGGAGTATTTTATTTCTTGTGAAAATTAGAATTTTTGAGCTAAAATTACATATTATTGGAAAAAATATATATTTTTTTAATTCCCAGCCCAATTCAAATAAGTTCTGTGAAGAAACTATGGAGTCTAAATGGTCACATTACCCATAAATGAATTCCTTGAGGGGTGTAGTTTCCAAAATGGGGTCAGTTCTGGTGGGTTTCCATTGCTTTGATACCTCTGGGGCTCTGCAAATGCGACATGGCACCCGAAAACCAAACCAGCAAAATCTGTACTCCAAAGAACACACAGCGCTCCTTCCCTTCTGAGGCCTCCCATGGGCCCAAACGGCAGTTTATTGCCACAAATGGGGTATTGATGCACTCAGGAGAAATTGGGCAACAAAATTGAGTATTTTGTTCCCTGTGAAAATAAGAAATTTTGATCACAAATGACATTTTATTGGAAAAAATGAAATTTTTTTCATTTCAGAGCCCAATTCAAATACGTGCTGTGAAAAAACTGTGCGGTCAAAATGGTAACAACAACCCTAAATGAATTCCTTGAGGGGTGTAGTTTCCAAAATGGGGTCACTATTGGGGGATTCCTACTGTTTTGACACCTCAACACCTCTTCAAACCTGGCATGCTGCCTAAAATATATTCTAATAAAAAAAGAGGACTCAAAATGCACTAGGTGCTTCCTTGCTTCTAGGGCTTGTGTTTTAGTCCACGAGCACAGTAGGGCCACATGTGGGACATTTCTAAAAACTGCAGAATCTGGACAATACATATTTAGTAGTGTTTCTCTGGTAAAACCTTCTCTATTACAGAAAAAAAAATGAATAAAATTGAAATTCAGCAAGAAAAATGAAATTTGCAAATTTCACCTCCACTTTGCTTTAATTCCTGTGAAATGCCTGAAGGGTTAAAAAACTTTCTAACTGCTGTTTTGAATACTTTGAGGGGTCTAGTTTTTAAAATGGGGTGTTTTATCAGGGTTTCTAATACATAGGCCCCACAAAGCCACTTCAGAACTCAAGAGGTACCTTAAAAATAAGGCTTTTGAAATTTTCTTAAAAATATGAGAAATTGCTGTTTATGTTCTAAGCCTTGTAACGTCCAAGAAAAATAAAAGAATGTTCAAAAAACGATGCCAATCTAAAGTAGACATATGGAAAATGTGAACTAGTAACTATTTTGGGTGGTATAACCGTCTGTTTTACAATCAGATGCATTTAAATTCTGAAAAATGCAATTTTTTCAAAATTTTCTCTAAATTTTGCAATTTTTCACCAATAAACACTGAATATATTGACCAAATTTTACCACGAACATGAAGCCCAATGTGTCCCGAGAAAACAATCTCAGAATCGCTTGGGTAGGTTTAAGCATTCCGACGTTATTACCACATAAAGTGAAATATGTCAGATTTGAAAAATGAGCTCTGAGCCTTAAAGAGGCTCTGTCACCAGATTTTGCAACCCCTATCTGCTATTGCAGCAGATAGGCGCTGCAATGTAGATTACAGTAACGTTTTTATTTTTAAAAAACGAGCATTTTTGGCCAAGTTATGACCATTTTTGTAGTTATGTAAATGAGGCTTGCAAAAATCCAAGTGGGCGTGTTTAAAAGTAAAAGTCCAAGTGGGCGTGTATTAGGTGCGTACATCGGGGCGTTTTTAATACTTTTACTAGCTGGGCGCTGTGAAGAGAAGTAACATCCTCTTCTCTTCAGAACGCCCAGCTTCTGACAGTGCAGATCTGTGACGTCACTCACAGGTCCTGCATCGTGACGGCCACATCGGCACCAGAGGCTACAGTTGATTCTGCAGCAGCATCAGCGTTTGCAGGTAAGATCGACTAAATTATGGGTGTGGTCATAAAAGCAGCTCAAACCGGTTATAGCTATTGTGATGTCACAGAGCTTGGGTATAAACAATGATGTTGGTCACAGAGCTGTCACTATCAGTTGGATGTGACCGGTAAGTCAATGCTACATCTGTACTTCTTGCTAATTAATTTGTTTTATTAGGAACATTGAATTATTCCATCTCTAGAAGATATTGTGTGATAGTGGTAGTAATATGGTATTAGTATTAGTGTGCAATTAAATTGCTCAAGTATCTTAGATTTGCAGGGTAAGTGGCCAAAATTTGAGCTCCCTTATTATCATTATGTTTACCACTTGTAAAAGAGAAATTTCAATATGCTCATATTAGAGGACTGTATATTAGGGGACTATAATTCCTTATATTATTTAGGTTCACCAGAAATAATTACAATTTAATAAAATTCTGAATTTTGATCAATTGATATAAAAATTATTAGTGGGGAATTGATACTGGTCTGGGGCTACTTATCATTGTTTGGGCTAGGCCCTTTATTTCCAGTGAATGGTAATGTAAAGACTACTAAGACCATTGCATGCTTCCGACTTTGTGGAACTAGTTTGGTAAAGACCCTTCCCTGTTTCTGTATGACGTTGCCCCTTTGCCCCTTTGCACAAAGCAAGGTCCATAAAGACATTGAGTGATAAATTTGGTGTGGAGGAACTTGACTCTCTGCACAGAGCCCTGACCCCAAACCTGAACTCACAAATACTCTTTTAATTAAATGGGCAAAAATTCCAACAAACACGCTACAAAATCTTGTGGAAAGCCTTGTCAGAAGAAGTTATAGCCACAAAAGGGGGCCCAACTTCATATTAACATCCATGGCTTTGTAATGGGAAGTACCACAAGCTTATAATGGTGTAAAGGGTCAGCTGTCCACATCTTTTGGCCACATAGTGTATTTTTGGTTTATGTATTGTGATGTCACTACTATTAAAAATAATGATAAATCCATATTGAAATATGCAAATTATGGGTGAGGTCATAAAAGCAACTCACCCCAGGAATAGCTATTGTGATGTCACAGAGGGTGGGTGTATACTATGGTGCTGGCCTTAGAGCTGTCACTCAGTTGGATGTGACCGGTAAGTACTCTATCAGCGCTACGTCTCTAGATGAGTCTCACCTATCAGTTTCTTTATGAATATTTTATTCTTCGGTATAATTCTGCTGTGTCTGCCATTTAAAGTTTAGTTTATATTTGGAATAGTTATACTAATTTACTAAGAAGTTGCTAAATGGCAATATGGCGGCCTGTGACTTCTGCTCCAGAGACAGAATGCAGCTTGCAGACAAAAATTGGCATCTGTATTCTGCTGGTAAATTGATAAAGCAACCTCAAAAAAAAGGGAATGTGAATGTCCTGCAGCCCTGAGAACTTATTATTGGAACCCTTCAGTTTATAACAGGAGTAATTCACATAATAAATATTTACTAGGGAATTACTAATTATGTATTTGAGGTTTTCTATTTGTGTAAAATACACAATTCTTATTATTATTATTAATAATAATAATTACTAGTATAAAAATGTTAGGAAAGTGATTTCTTAAGAACAGCCCTGACCCCCTAATCCTGTATCCTCAAAAGCAATTGTCATTTTTCATTAATATATATATATATGTAAATATAAAATGTAATAATGTCTATAACAAATTACAGAGGTTCTAAATTATAGTTAGTATCTCATATAAAAATTACATAAACCCCGGAAATGTCATACCGTATGGTCAATTCAACAACCAATGCATTGTTCCAACATCCAAACCCCAAGCAATGTCATTCACAGGGGGTCCAAGCCCCAAGACCCCAAGCAATGTGATCTTCAAAGACTTCTGATTGTCCAGATCATGTACTTGGAATACCCCTTTTATAACTAATTTCTCCAGCTGGTTTCCTTTAAGTTTTCCCTAACTATTTCTTTTTCTGGTCATTCTAGATCTTGCTGTTGGATTGACACTGTTGGATTACTGTGTTGCTTTTACGGTCAGCGATTTGTCCTATTTTCAGAGAACTAGAGGCGATTAGTTAAATTCAATCTTTACTGTCGCCTGGTTTTCTACCACGGACATTGGTGCAGTTTTGCACCCGGGTTATTAACCAACCATGCCCTTTTGGAAAAAATCCAAAAAATATCATGTCTCTCAGATTCCTGATAAAGGAAATCTGATGAAAGAGATACCAACTATGGAGGAGCCTAACATCTCGCTCCAGAAGTTTTCCAACATCAAAGATATGCCAGCCGAAAAATGCAGCGATCCAAGTCACAGCAAACCTTGTGACATTGGCTCAAAGAACGCCAAGAAGAGCGCAATCAGGAGCTTGGGCAGCAGCGCTGTGATTGGCGCTAAAGAACTGGATCGCTGTTTCCCAAATAGACGGCTGAGATTATACGTTGCCACCTGGAATATGGAGGGAAAGGTGAGAAGTAATATACAATATCTATTGTGAACCATGAGTGTATATGATCTAAGGCTATGTTCACACAGAGTATTTTGCCAAGTTTTTTGACGTGGAAACCGCGTCGCAAAACTCGGCAAAAACGGACCGAAAATGCCTCCCATTGATTTCAATGGGAGGCGTCGGCGTCTTTTTCCCGCGAGCAGTAAAACTGCCTCGCGGTAAAAAGAAGCGACGTGCCCTATCTTCGGGCGCTTCCGCCTCTGACCTCCCATTGACTTCAATAGGAGGCAGAGATAGCGTATTTCGCTGTGTTTTATGCCCGCGGCGCTCAATGGCCACGGGCCAAAAACGCCGTGAAAAAAATTGGCGTGCAGGGAGAGGAAAATCTGCCTAAAACTTCCAAACGGAATTTTGAGGCAGATATTCCTCCTGCAAAATACTCTGTGTGAACATAGCCTAAAGTTGGATAAATTTGTAGTTGGATATGAGATAGACATATTATATACTACCCTAGGCCCAAATTTTCTAAACATTTGGGCCAATCAATGTTGCTGCACACACTGCAAACTGTCAAACTAATAATCTATGTCTTTGGAATGGTAATGCCTCTGATCCTAAGACTGCAGCACTGGCCATAGTCTATAAAGACTAAAATCCAATTCGATCAGATATAATTTTTTGTAGGTGATATAGAAGATGTCAGTTTGGTTGGTGCTCTGTGTATACATTATTAATATCTTCATATTTTGAGCAGGAGTTCCCACAAAATCTAGAGGATCTGCTGTTGCCATCAGATGACACCAAAGACATTTACGTAATTGGCGTTCAGGAAGGATGTCCAAACAGGTAAGTCTTCTTAGGTTGTCTTACAACAGTCTTTGCAGATGGACTACAGGTCGGCTGATTGAAATTCTCTCTTGACCTGCTACTTATTGTAGGATCACTCCTAAATTTTCCTATTTAACCCCAGAGGTTATAATATTGATTATTTAATAAATGAGTTCAATATTTTAATCTGGAGTAATTTATTAATATGTAAACTTGAAATTGTGTCTTCTTGTAGACGGGAATGGGAGATAAAATTACAAGAGACTCTTGGTCCACACTACGTGCTATACCATTCATCCGGGCTCGGAGTCCTGTATCTCACCATCTTTATTCGACGGGAACTGATCTGGTTCTGCTCAGGTAAGATTCACTTTCTTACATTTACATAATAAATCCTAATTGAAGTCATTAGTTTGAACTTATTATTTAGTCATTAGAACTAGATGTCTGCAATCTCGACTCTCAGATTCTTCACTGTGGAGTATTGGAGATCTGATAGTTTACTCCACAGTTACAAAGTGTGAAATTATGTTGTAGTAATATTTCCAGCGTTTAATAGGAAACTATCTCTGTTTCATTGTTGCATGTTGTACTATTAACCACTAACCCTTCTTCTTGTGTTTCATTTCTTATACAGAGGTAGAGCACACCCATGTAACAACCAGGCTATTCCACCATGTCAAAACTAAAGGAGCCTTGGGTGTTGCCTTCACCGTCTTTGGGACATCATTCTTGTTTATTAATTCCCATATGAGATGTAAGTATGTCTGTTTTTAATATATGACTATGTACAGTGTTATTGTGTATAAAAGTGCTGCTGTTTAATAATAATAAGCTGGAATATATGAGATGACATGAAAAGATTTGTACTATTGATGTTTTGGTGTAAAATTAAAAGTTCTTCCTCATTTGGTCAAACTTCTTCTAATCCATCAAACTTATTCTATATAATGAGAGAATAATAGTGGAAGGATAAACTGCCTAATGTCCTCTACAGACCGCTATAGAAATACATTATCCTCTGTCATGAAAATGATTGTGTCTTAGATTTACAGTAACAGAAATATCAGTGCGTCTGGTGTACAGAGTGCGGACCCAGATCATGGAACTCCACCAGTCTCATCTTCTAAAATGTCAATAGAAATCCAATTAATATAAATACTATTTGTAAAAAATTGATTGTTGAGGGAACATTCAGAATACACACCCCAAGAAGTAGATATGATACCTACATAATATAAGATAAAGAAACCTATTGTCAAAGAAAACTTAAATATGGTGGTTGTCCTAAATTCCAGGAGGTCACATTTACTGATATGTATATTTTTGTTGGCAGTTGGGGCAGTCTACAAGAGGATCCAGGACTATAAAACTATCACTGAGGGTCTCCGTCTGCCTCAAATTATTCCGGAAAGAATAAACTCCAATGCCTGTGAGTATTACTTATGTGGTTGAACCTATCGATTCCTTTATCTCTCTATTTATCTCCATTGACTCTAATGCAGTCACGTGGTCTAATTGTGTCCTGTGTTTATCTCATTCTACAGTGGACGTCACCAGCCGCTTTGATCGAGTTTTTTGGTTTGGGGACCTCAATTTTCAACTGAAAGAGGATAGAAAAAACGTGGAATCTCTTCTGAAGAACATTAAAGGAAGAGATATGTCCAGTCTCCTCAAACCCGACCATCTGAATGAAGCCAAGAACAACGGTACATTTACTAGTAGACAGATCTCTGTCACTCCTCAGCCTGTATTATTACCACATACACCTCGACAGATCAATACAAATCACTGTCATGATGGTTCATATGTTCTCCACATTCTTATATAGTCCTACATCTCTTGCACGTTTTTAATACTGACATGTTTTTTTTTCTTTTAACTTAAGGGTCCATATTTGTAGGGTTTAAGGAGCACACCATTGAATTCCTTCCTACATATAAGTTCGACATTGGCACAGACACCTACGATACATCAGAAAAGCAGAGAGTCCCATCATATACGGTAAGATATCTTATTTCCAGGTCTACAGAGCTAAAGAAAGAATACATTTCATGAATAGATTTTCATATAATAAATGCCCTCGCCCAAGGTAATGAATTGTTATTATAGATGGAGGAATAATTCTTAAGAACAAAGCATCCAGTCCATTTTACTTGTAGTGAGTTTGTCATCGTCTCCCAGTGTAATATGTCTTCGCCTAGCATGGCTCAAAGATACTTATTTCATTAAATCTGTGTGACCAAGTCAAACCTTAAATGCAAGAAAGTCTTAAAATTTATATTTCTTAAAGAAAATAGGCCGAAATGTTCAGTCTATGATGCTATGAGTTTTATAAATAAATTATAATATGATTGCACTGATGATATTTGTTATTTTCATGACCTCTACAGGACAGGGTGTTGTTTAAAAGCCAATATGAGGGAGATGTGCGAGTCCTGAGATACGACTCTTGCCCTGTTTTGAAGACCTCAGACCACCGACCCGTTTTTGGTATCTTTGAAGTACAGCTCAGACCTGGTTCAGATAAGTAAGTCATGATTTCCTCCATGTTGTTGGTATGATCCTTTCAGTAGCCGCCATTACTACATGGGCCTTATAGCCAGAGCTCACACTTTGGGGCAGGTGGCTGTATACCTGGGTGACAGTACTGGAGTAATCTAGGATGTAAATCTAGGACAAAACAATTATTTTTGTGGTTACCTGCTAACATTATCATATGTCTTACATCAATGTATTTCTCATTCCAGCATCCCATTGGCTGGTGGACGCTTTGACCGCAAGATCTATTTGAAGGGCATTAGGAGGTTAGGACAAAAAAAGTAGCTGCGTCTGTTCATGTCCTTACAGCACATAAGGTGAGAGCATTGTACTTGTCTATTATGTTTGCTGTGAGAATGTTCTTCCATCTCTTAAGTCTTCCTCTGTATCAGTAATTTATTTTATCAACCAACTTAAAGAAATTGTAAATAAGTCATTCTATCTTCTAGTTCAATTTTCTTGTATTCAGATATTTATTTAATTTCTAAATGAAGGTTTTGGGTTTTAGAAGAAAACTGTAAGCATGTATGTAGTATAATAGATTGGTGGGAATTCATTAAGACTGACGTTTCATACACCGGTCTTAATATAAAAAAACTTGGAGTAAAATGTGCCTAATTTATTAAAAGGCCCACACCTTAATAACTAATAATCCATGTTATTATGATAAATGTGTCGGCCGCTGGTGGTTCTGCTGCTTCAGCTACTCTCTGTCCACTTTTTTAGAAAAGTGCCGTAAGCGGCAGAAACTACATGATTAGATACAAGGAACATTGTTATTGATGTAAGACATTACTTGGCATCTTGCAGGACTCCTAAGGAACATTTACCATCTTAGGTGCATAAAACAATGATTCCACCTTTGTGAACATCAGAAAGTTCCTGTAACATCCTGAACAGCGCAGCTTTAGATCAAAGCCATTGCTTGGATCAACCATTATCAAGGTTTGTAGCGTAACCCCTAGGATCAAATAGGAAAATCCACAATAAAACCTCTTCTAGATTTTGTGACTGCCAAGAAACACACATTAGTAGAGCATTAATAGCAAATATTTCTCTTGCAGCATAAACATCAATTCCGCAGTATATCTGGCGAGAACTGCGCTCCCTGTGACCGGAGGAGCCGCCATCGTTGCTGATAGAAAGGTAAGTTCCTCTAGATATGTCCCCTCTATATTTGGTAAGCAGCCTGAATAATGAATATCTAATAGGATTGTGTGCTTCTCCCCCCAGAACAAGTCAGCAGATACAAACAGACCATCAACATCAATGCCAATAACAACCGAGGGCAGAACCCGCCATCTTACAAGTATTCCAATGGCGAGACTTAAAATTTTCTACATCTGTCACAGAAGAGACATCAGTGTGGTTACCGGTGCATCAATGTTACCCAGAAGACCAGGCCCAGAACAGGAGAACATGTCATCTCTTCCTGTGTCTCTGGAATACAGATTTCCCACCACTTACTGATACTACATTATATACTGTGACATCTTCCATTGTTTTTGCTGGATCTTGTATAACATCATCTTTACCATTATATATTTTGATCCACAAAAACCTTAAATAAATCTTTAACATCAATCCATAAGTGTGACTGGTATTTATTAGTGTGTTCAGTGCCTGGCTACAACTTACCACAGTGTATACAATTCACTTATCCGACCCTTCACAGCGCTATTTGTGTGACATCGCGTTTAATCCAGTGGTAGGTGACAGGACATTGTATCATATGTACACAATACAGAGAGTATGGAACGTGCCGCCATATGTACTGGATTAGATCCTGTGTTGGACAAAAAGTGACAGGAGATGTAAAATATTGATATATTTGATAGTTGTTTAAATTTCAGTTCCATAAAATGTAATGTTGGGCTCTCTTTACAAGTGGAGACAATCACATTAAGCAGGGAAGCCGCTAGGGTGACACAATCCCCACAGATCTCAGATTGGACAAACGGGCAGGATGAGAGCTGCCAGTTGAGATTGCCAGTTAGGGCAGAAGTTACAAAGTGACTGATCAACCAAAAATACTTTGTATTGCTAGCCTGAATGGCGTATCGCTAGCTCAGCATTTCATATGAGAACAAAGACCCTCTGCAGCACAAGTTTAAGTTGAGACTGAACCATAGCAAACACATTGTCCCATTCTCACAAGTTAAATCAGAAACCGCCAAGTATAGAGCCTATTTATTAGTGAAACCGTCAAGCTTATGTACTAAATATTATAACCGTGAAGACTGTGCCTCTGTTGGAGTAAAGTTCTGTTCAGCATCTTATACCTGTGTCGTCTGAAGTTCTTGCTGTGCAATTTCCTCTGCGGGGCAGTAACCATCCTAAACCCCCTCCCACCTGTTACATTTGTCCATACTAAAGTCCATTACTCCATTGAAGTCGCCAATTAGTAGCAGTGGATAATCTGCAAGGGCTTTTTATCAATAAACTCCTGTACCACACCCAAGACATAAGAATTAAAGGGTGGCGGTAAATAAATTGAGACAATGATACATTGAAGATTTTGTATTGTACAGTCCAGGAGCACAAACTTTCCTTCTTTTTCTTCCCAATATGTATGGCAGGTTAATTTGCAGTTAGGGTATGTTCACATGCAAACTCAAAAACGTCTGAAGATACGGAGCTGTTTTCAAGGGAAAACAGCTCCCGATTTTCAAACGTTTTTTAAGCCACTTGCAATTTTCGCTGCGTTTTTCGCTGCGTTTTTTACGCCCGTATTTGGAACTGTTTTCAATAGAGTCTATGTAAATGGCTCCAAAAACGTCCCAAGAAGTGACCTGCACTTCTTTTTCGCTGCCGTTTTTTTACGCGGCCGTTTTTCAAAACGGCTACGTTAAAAAAAAAACGGCCCGTCGGAACAGAACGCCGTTTTCCCTATTGAAATAAATGGGCAGATGTTTGAAGAAGAGGACTTACTCCTAAAGCAAAGCAGGGATGAGTTAATGCTCTGTCCAACAAACAAAAGAAGCTGGTGTGCCACCCATGCCGCATTGCGCCATTATTTGTGTAATGTTTGAAAGAGATTGTGCCTCTTTTTTGTAGAGTAGTGTTTACATCCCCTTGTGTATGTTTATACACCACTGGTCAGTAAAGAATTTGCTGTTTGCATTACTTGGGTCTACTGTATTTTATTGCTTGCGACTAACCCTGCGGTCCTTGCCGGTACTTGGCCTTACATAGGGATACATTCTATAGACAAGATGAATGCTAACACTCAATTGCTATTTAGGCTAGGACTTCACAGAGACTGATTGATTTTAATTGATCTTATTTTTAAATTCTATTACTTATTTAAGGGTTGCATGCAACTCAATGTATAGCTTTGTACTGCGGCTGTTGATTTGTAGCTAAAAATCAATTAGTTGCATGCCAATGCGTTTCCATGATGGCCTTATTTTCACATTTCCAGGAAAAATAACAGAAGACCATCACAACACAGAGTTCTGAGTACAGATGCTCCATATCATAAGGCTGACAGGTCCGCCTTAAAATGGGTAAATCACAGGTGACGTCTTTTCTGATTGTAGACTTTCTCTTTCCATTTTATCTCCACCCAGCCAGGACCGCTATGATGACTTCTCCTGACATAACATTACAGAATTTGCTGCTGAGATATCTTTAGTTGTTCACTTCTGCAGCCATCTTCAGCTTCTAGAGCAACGTAAAGAATTCAGACCACAAAATAGACCCCTTAATTCATGCAGACCCCAGACCAGACCACCAAATAAATTTAGACACCAGCCTAAACCCCTATATAAATTCAGACCCTAGACCAGACCCCAGAACAGACCCAATTAACTGCAGACCCCAGGCAAGACTCCAAAATGTAAACCCCAAAACAGAGTAAATAAAATGAATGCAGACCCTAGACCAGACATCTAAATAATGTCAGACCTCAGACCAGACCCCTCAATTAATTGCAGACCACAGACCAGACCGTTAAATTCAGACCCCAAATCAGAGTAAAGAAAATGGATTTAGATACCTGACCAAGACCTCTAAATAAATTCAAATCCCAGAACAGACCCTTAAATTCATGCAGATCCCAGATAAATGAGTTGGTCGATTGCAAGCAGCTTGTAATGAGGGCGAGCCGTATAACCTCCATTTCCAGCTTATAAACTGATTATGTTATTAAGTTGGTTGCCTGTTTCTTTATATTAACTGTTTAGGTGCTCACTGTTAATGTATATTTGTGTATCTGTTGTGTTTCACTGTATAGAAGGTTTTGTCTTACAGGTTGGCAGGAGGACAGGCCGCAGTTCCCAGTGGCACTGTCTTATGTGCGGTGCTGTCACTGTACATAGCAATGAGAGGCTGCTGGACAGTGACAGGGGAGGTACAGGGGGTTTGGAAAGAAAGAGCCTGGTGCTGGCTGGGATCAGAGTGTAATGGCAGTGATGCGCTGCGCCACCATGAAGTCAGGTGAGACGGTGAGAGTCAATAACAAAGCAGAAAATAAGCTAACAAAATGACCTCTTATGGTCTGTAGGCTGATAGAGAAGGCCTATCCTACGTAGGGGTAGGCCTATAAGTGTAGGCTGTCACTGAAACATGCGTGGCTGAAGAGTACCGTTAGCATAGAGTGGTTCGCTCTGAGGAGTCTACTGGGGCTGTGAGAATAGTCAGCCTGGCATGGGAACCAGTGGTCAGTAGAGCAGTACTGTGCTCAAACCCAGGAGAGGCTGTAACTAGGTCCTGATTAGGATAAAGAATGTTCCATGTATTAGAGGGCCGCTTAGATAGCTGCAGTGATGAATGGTTGCCCTGCAAGCCTGAGATGTGGCCTAGTAGTACACTCCTGAATTGTACTGGACTGGGTGCAGTAGTCACTAGGACGAGTGGTGTGGTAGGAGCCCTTCAGCGTCAGGACCCTAGTAAGAGTGCATAGGAGCAGATATTTAATATAGTAAAAAGTATTAAAACTTATAAAACCCACTGTGTCAGTTGTATCGGGGCAGCCCCCTTCATCAGGAATACTATGTTTCACAGCATTGAAACAATTTAAATGTCTCTATATTATATAAACAAACCTTTCTACGTTTACTCACGCAATACCGGAAGTGACGTTCCGAACTCTAAGGCCCTGTTCACACAGAGTGTTTTTGCAGGCAGAAAAATTTTGAGGCAGACTTTGACCTGCCTGCGATTTGCGCAGCATTTACCATTGCATTTTTCGCCCGTGGCCACTGCGTGCCGGGTGCAAAAAACACTGTGAAAAACACTTTCTCTGCCTCTCATTGATTTCAATGGGAGGTCAGAGGCGGAACAGCGAGCCGCTAAAAGCTGCAGCAGAAAAGAAACGCCTCCGCCTTCCATTGAAATTAATAGAAGACAGTTTCGGCCGTTTTTTGGTGCTGATTCCAATGCGGTTTCCGTGTCAAAATCAGCATAAAAAAACTCAGTGTGATCTGGGCCTAAATCTCTTTATACTTCCTATAATGGACATATCTCTCTATGGCAGATGTTTCGGAAGAGGTTCTTTCTCGCTCTTTTACCCTTTCTATTCCTCTAATACTTAATCCCAATTACATTATTTAATACAGGGAATTTCTTATATTTCTTTTTCCATGCAAAAATACATATATTAATAAAATAGGATAAAAACAACCAATATGAATCTATGGGGAATAGTAAAGACTCATTTACTTTACTCGTTCTTAAACTCTACTATTATTCGCAAACCCTATTCCTTTCTTTAGTATTTCTTATTTTTTGGATAGGATGGTGCGACTATATCATTTATTATCCTTGGTCTTTTTACGATCATTTGTGGGGACCTTCTTACTTCATCTTTCAAAAACAGATCACTTAATAGTATTTCCCAATTTCTCTTTAGGATTCTTTTAATTTCTTCAATATTACCATTATATTTAGCAAAATAATGTCAGTCCAAATTTATCTTTCTCTTTTTTCCATCTTGCTTTTTTACAAGGTATAACTTTTCCCTGTTCCTTGTTATCTAGGCAGTCTTTCTGTTTCGTTTTTACACCTTTTTCTTTACTCCCTCTATAATATTTTTTTTGCTATTTCTTATCCTTCTGTCTGCCTGATATAACCTCCTTTGACTTATACAGTATCAGCATCCCCATGATATGCTGAGAGTATGTTTCCAAGTTTCGATACCACTTATTTGTGAAATAAAAGTAAACCAATATATATATTAGTCCATAATGGACAAGATTGTGTTATGCGACGTGAGCATTTACCGATGCATATGCCAATTGTGCACTGCAAATGCAGTGTGAATGGACCTTTAGACAACCTACTTACACAACCCCTCAGTTGGCTAAAGCAGAAAGCCAGTGTAAGGAGCGACTCTACCTTTGCAGGACTTTTCATATTTGTGTCTTACACTGACGGCCCATTTGCTGTCCGATTCCCCCATTGATAACAGCAGATTGTGGTAGAAGCTTGACAGAAGGCCCCCTGTGGTTAGCACATTGCGGAGGTTGTCCTTAACCCCTTCCCGCTCTGCTCATTACTATTACAACAAGCTGAGCACATTGTTCGTGCTCAGCTCAGTAATAGTATGGTACCGCTGAAATCCAGCGCCATTCCCAACCACCGACACATTTATGAGCTGTGATAACTGCTGTATCGTCGTACAGCAGTTATCACAGCTCATACCTCCGGTACCGATCGCAGTGGTTTACGCCGATTTACCCCTTAAATGCAGCGGTCAATAGCGATCACCACACTTAAGGGGTTACAACGCCATTGGCGACCTTGCGACGCAATCGCAGGGTGCCGATGGTTGCTATGGTAACCGGAGGCCTAACAATAGCCACCGGGTCTGACATCTACAGAAGGTGATTACATAAGTATTGCAGGATATTATAACAGAAATCCTGTGGTGGTGGTGGTTATTTGTTGTTGCTGTATCTTGGACCGTTTATGGGTCAGTTTAGTGGTGCTTTTTAGTCCATGTGTCCTTAGGACATGTTTATTATGTCATTACGAACTTGAGGTTTGTGTCCCATATTTTTTGTGAAGGCTTTTTCTTTAGTAGTGTATCCAGCCTTATAGGGGATCTTGTTCCCATTAAAATATGTTTTTGTCCCACTTGGGAAATCTCTTGACTGGCCTAAGTAGAGTCATGTGCTATTTTACCTTTTATTCCCCTTTTCCACCCATCCACCATATAAGGACACGTGACAACCGAGGTTGGATGTGAAATGGCCACAGCAGCCATTTATTAATTTACATTATTTTTTAAATACAATTTAATCCGAAACATTCGGATAACTACTTTAGGAATTCGACCAGAGAATTCCTCCTATAATTCACATGACCCAACATGGGTCAGAATCATAAATAACAATCAACATTTTAACACTAAACAGAGCAGGGGAAGTCCTTGAAGCCATTTTTTACCAATTTTACATTTAAGTTAGCCATCTGCAAACCACCAACAACTATTTACCTCCAGCCGTAAACTAGCTCGGAGGCACAGCTCACCTCTGCAGATGGCTCCAACCATAAGAAGACCACTTCAAAGGGATAACACCCTATGAAGTCTTCAAATGATATACCTTTTTGGGGGACGCATACCCCGATGCAACCTCCCCACCATTTTGTACTGACCAACCTCAAGGACTCCCCTCGCCAGCCGCCATGACACCTAGACCTACTCCAAAGAAAAGAGAAACACAAGTTACGCAAGCATACATCATAAGCACAAGAAAATAGACAAACGCACAAAAAACAAACCCAATCCCAAAAGACACAACCCAATTCAGGGCGGAAGGGTGGGAGCTAACTTTTTTACCTGTTATTCCTCCCGCTACTTCCGGCTCAATGCTAAAAACAGCGGGAGGAACAGATACCGAACCCCAACTCCTCCCCTCTCCATCTCCTCCCTCTCCCTGCCTCCACTAACCCTTTCCCCCCTGATTGGCTAACCTTCCCTCCTATGGCAGTCATGGAGGCTTTCCCTTAAGCCCTCCGTGCTGCCGTCCAGCCTCGTCTTGACTGGCCTGAGTAGAGTCATGTGCTATTTTACCTTTTATTCCCCTTTTCCACCCATCCACCAAATAAGGACACGTGACAACCGAGGTTGGATGTGAAATGGCCACAGCAGCCGTTTATTAATCTACATTATTTTTGAAATACAATTTAATCCGAAACATTCGGATAACTACTTAAGGAATTCGACCAGAGAATTCCTCCTATAATTCACATGACCCAACATAGGTCAGAAACATAAATAACAATCAACATTTTAACACTAAACAGAGCAGGGGAAGTCCTTGAAGCCATTTTTTACCGATTTTCCTTTTAAGTTAGCCATCTGCAAACCACCAACAACTATTTACATCCATTCGTAAACCAGCTCGGAGGCACCGCTCACCTCTGCAGATGGCTCCAACCACCAGAAGACCACTTCAAATGGAAAAACACCCTATGAAGTCTTCAAATTATATACCTTTTTGGGGGACGCATACCCCCGATGCGACCCCCCCCACCATTTTGTACTGACAAACCTCAAGAATTCCCCCCACCACAGCGAAACAGGCATTGACCACCTTAAGCCTGTGAGTCCCTCCAAACCACCACCGCCCTCTCAATTCCTTCTGCTAAGGACAGGCTCCACAGATCAATTCCAACCTCGGTCAAATGTACTCCATCACTCCGCCAATATCTTCCAACTCCTGACTCCAAATCTCTGTGTCGAACACAAATGCCCCCGTTCTTGGCAACAAAACGTGACACCGCCCGGTTTACTTTGATGCAGGCTTTATTAACCCTCTCCACTCATCTTGCCAAGCGCCAAAACTTCCTCGGAACTATGTCCGACCAAACTATAACTAAGCGTAGATAAGACGCCCATAAGCACAACAAATCGTGTTTTATATCCCGCACTAACTCACGAAAAGGGCGCACACCTAGATCGTTCCCCCCCCACATGTAAAGCCAGAACCTCCGGAACCCTATCTAACTGAGAGTATGTTTGAAACTCGGTCAATACCCGGCTCCATAACATACCTCGGAATCCCAGCCAATGTAAAACCGCATCTTGCCGCGGAATGCGAAGCTGACGGCCATCTGGGCGAACGTCCGCCCGCAGTGTCCCCCAGTGCACATAAGAGTGTCCTAAAAGCCAAACTAAGCAGGGGCGATGATCTGAAATGAAAGGACAAGCAAACGCACATGTAAGCCATCAAAGCACAAGTTACAAACTCACAACAAATGAGGGCGCACGTAAGTCCTAAACCTATTGGACTTCCAACGGTCAATGCGACGCACACCCTCGTCATCCAACCCCCAACGCCCAGCTTCAGTAGCAGTGCCGATCCTAAACGTGTGAGACGAGTAATACTCATACCCAACTCCGACCTCAGGCAAGCATTTTTTAAATACAGCACCAAATTGATACCTGGACAAAAACGAGCCATTCTCATGACGGAGCAATGGCGACTCTGGCACCCCACCCCGTGTCTTGAAAGCAACCATACAAGCAACCGGACACATCGCCGACCCCGGGAGGGCAAACAACACTATCCGCTTACCCCGTCCTACTTGATCAGTCTTGGACTGCCACAAAAACAACTCGAGTCTATCCCCATATAGACCCACATCCACCTGTCGCAATCCCCCAGCCCTCACCGCACTAGGAGAAACCAACTCACCAATTCTGAGTGCTACAAAAAACGCTAGAGAAAAAGCCAAACGAAACAACTCTACCTCATAAGGCAAATTACAAACAGCCCCCAGCGATGCGCCCAACGAACCAAGAAGGGTAAAAGACATGGGTCGCCTCTGATCTGCTTCAGCCCTGCCGCGATGCAAACCCTTCAAAGCTTGCCTTACCAAAAAATTCTTGGACACATCCTGAAAACCCCGTAATTTAAATCCAAACGCCAACCCAGCAACGAAACGATTCACCTTAGCCAGAGAAAACCCCGCCTCCCAAGCATCCCCCAACCAGTATAACAATGCCACCAACCTGTCTTGATCCGTGCTGACGTTACCCAACACTCTTACCCACTCCTCCCACTGCTGCCAACAAGCCGAATAAGTACTCCAAGTTGCACTAGCCAACGACTGTTCGATCAACCGTTCCACGGGACCGAAACCAGATCCCATAGATGTCCCGGGCAAGCCAAACCGAACAGCTCCGCTCCCGGTGCCAATTAACAAAATCGATTCCACTGCGAGCGAGAAAGAGCATCAGCGATACAATTGTAAACCCCCGGTACATGCACCGCAACCATCCACGTGTTTAAGGACAAGCACACCAAGACTAAGTGACGCAACAACTGAACCACAGGCGGAGAAGATGCCGATACGTTATTAATCGCTAACACCACTCCCATGTTATCGCGGTGGAAACTAATGTTTTTATCCCTGAGCCTGTCCCCCCAAATGGTCACCGCAACCACGATGGGGAACAGCTCGAGCAGGGCCAGATTCCGTGTAAGACCACTGATCACCCAGCTGTCCGGCCAGTCCCCCGCACACCATTGACCTCCTGCATACGCACCAAAACGACCAGACCCCGCCGCGTCAGTAAACAGCTCCAACTCGCTCATATCCTGTACCGGCGACATCCACAACAATCTACCATTATATTGCCCGGGAAACGCGTCCCAGACCTGCAGATCCGCCCTGTGTTCCACCCCAATCCTCACGAAATGATGGGATGCCCGGATACCCGCCGTCGCTGCCGCCAATCGCCTACTAAAAACTCTACCCATTGGTATAATCCGACAGGCAAAGTTCAACTTCCCCAGCAGAGACTGGAGATCGCGCAAAGTGATCTTCTTCAATCGGCAGGCACGCCTCACCTCTTGATGCAATGACAGTAATTTATCCTCAGGAAGCCTGCACTCGAATTGCACTCGAATTGCATTGCAACCGAATCAATTTCGATCCCTAAAAAACAGATGGTAGGGACAGGGCCCTCAGTTTTTCCAGGCGCCAGAGGAATTCCAAAATCCGTCGCAACCTTCTGCAAGGAATACAATAAATAACCGCAAATAGGGGAACCGCTAGGGCCGACGCACAAAAAATCGTCAAGATAATGTATTAACGAATCCACCCCAGCTACGCCCTTCGTCACCCATTCCACAAAGCTACTAAATGCCTCGAAGTATGCGCAAGAAAGGGAGCACCCCATTGGAAGACACCTATCGACATAAAACCCCCCGTTCCAGAAGCAACCCAACCGCCGTTGGCTCTCCAGATGGACCAGCAGCAAGCGAAAAGCCGCCTGAATGTCACTTTTTGCCAACAACGCCCCAGGCCCCGCCTCACGCACTAACACCACCGCTTTGTCAAATGACGTGTAAACAACCGAGCATAAATCGTGATCTATCCCATCATTTACCGACGACCCCTGGGAAAAGACAAATGCTGAATCAAACTGAATTTATGGGGCTCCCGCTTCGGCACAATTCCCAAGGGGGATAGCACTAGATTCTCTATCGGCGGCTCGACAAAAGGCCCGCCCATGCGACCCAACGAAACTTCCTTCAAAACGACCGCCGAGTGCAAATAAGCTGACTTAAGATTGCGCCGTGTAAGCGGAACCTCATACGGAGGAGGGGGAATAACAAAACCAAACAAAAACCCCTCATAAATTAACTTGGCTGCAACCCTATTCGGATATTCATTTAGATACGGGGCCATCCTTTCCACCCTCACCGGCGACAGCCCCTTAACCAACGGAGGAGGACTGAGTGTCTGACCGCTTCCCTTTTCGCATACATTTTGCAGCCCCATGCGAGGAGCCTTTGCACTCCGAATAGACATGCTTAAATTTACAAGTGGCCCCGAACTTACACTGGCCATCATTGAATTGCCAGCAGAACCCGAGTTTTGACCCAGAGCCCTGTCCGGACTGACTAGACTGACCTCCTTGGCCAACGCTCCCGAGAAAGGACTGCTTAACCGGGGCCGTCACCCGCAACCAAAGCGCAATATCTTTCTGATCCCACCGAATCGCCGGCCGGACCGCCTTCCGCTGGCGAAACTGCTCATCATACCGCAACCACACCTGACCCCCGTACGCCCGATGAGCCTCCCCGATGGCATCGAAATAACAAAACAACGCCGAGCAATTTTCAGGTGCCTTTTCCCCAATCACACTCGCCAAAATAGCAAAAGCTTGCGACCAATTCACGAACGTCTGCGGGATAAGCCTATACTGCTGACGCTCCTCTTCCTCCTTCTTACTCTCATCCCGCTTGCCCTTATCCAAGTTGAACTTCGCAAGTGGCAGAAGGGAAAAAATTTCCACGTACTCATCCTTACAAATCCGTTCCCGAACCTCCTGTTTAAGGTGGGCCCCTAAAGGACCCTCAAAACAGATGTAAACCTCGCCCCGAGCACGATCATCAAGCCGAATTCTATCCCTGTCCTTCTGCGCCTCGGTTTGAACAGACACTGCCACTGCTTCCTTGGATGCCCCCGAAACTTCCCCAACCAGGGACCGTGACTGTACATCACGAGGACCTTCCCAGACCACCGCCGGGGACCCCGCCGGAACTACAGGTGCCGCAGCCCTATCTAAGCGCCCGACTAACTTGCACAAACAACCCACTAAATCCAAAAAGCCAATCCGCCCGGCAACACCACTACCCACAGCCGATACTTCCGCGCTCGCTGCCCCACCCCCAAAACCCGACATGAAAATTGCTGGATACGGAAAAGTAGGAGTTACGCACTCACCAGGCTGCCCAGGCGCTGTATTCCCGCTAGCCGGAAAATTCTGACCGCGCTGCGACTCGTCCAGCTCTCCATCTTCCAGATCCTCTCTCGCTGACGACTGGTACTCGCACCAACATCTCCGACACGGGGACCCTGGCATGCTGACAGAGGGGCCGGCAACCTGCCGCCCGACCGTAGGGACCCAGACTTCCGACAGGACCTGTTGCCTCGTCGTCGTCGCTGATCTTGGTGTCCTCACCGAAGACCTCAAGGAAGCCTGCCCCATGGCCGGCACATCACCATGCGGGGCGGCCGTGGACTGCACCCTGGACACTGCATATAAAGGCGGTGGCGTAACAGGGAGCCCAGCCTGCGACTCCCTGTGAACCGCCGAGCCCCGTCGCGGCTGGGGATTCCTGCCAGGACGCAGGCCCTGGGAGGAGGCGGCCGTCCCAGCAGCCTGGCCTGCAGCGTCCTTAGAAGGGCTCCCCCTGTGACGCCGAGCCCGCGGGACCACATCCAGACTCAACCATTCAGGTGGGCGGGACCGCTGGGAGCGGCGGGGTGACCGAGCCTGAGCAACCGCCGCTCCCGATGACGCCCTCTGCTTTATTTCAGCAGGGGCAGCAATAAGCAACTCTCCCCCCACCGCCATGTCATCAGCGCCAGAAAGGGGGGAGGGGAGCGCATCCGGGCTAGCAGCCGACACAGAGCGCCGATCTAGGCGCGAAGACTGGCCCGCCTGATGGATACTGGCCAGCGCTGCCACCGTCTCCTCCAGCCACCCCGGACCGTGGAACTCAGCTGCCGCGCGCAGCTGATCAAGCATGCTGACTGGAGACGCCATACTTGCAGGTAAGCAGGGCAGTGGGAGCTAACTTTTTTACCTGATATTCCTCCCGCTGCTTCAGGCTCAATGTCGAAAACAGCGGGAGGAAAAGATACCGAACCCCAACTCCTGCCCTCTCCATCTCCTCCCTCTCCCTGACTCCACTAACCCTTTCCCCCCTGATTGGCTAACCTTCCCTCCTATGGCAGTCATGGAGGCTTTCCCTTAAGCCCTCCGTGCTGCCGTCCAGCCTCATCTTTACTTTGTGACTATTGCCTGATCAAACCGAGTTGTGATACATTGTTTGCACCATATAAATAACTATATATTTGATGTTGTGTATTTTCTGACCACCACTGCAATCCTTTGTTTTAGATGATTTTATCTGTTTTTATGAGATTATATTATTTTGTCTGTATTTATTGCAATAATAAAGATATTTTGTTATTGACCATGTGTCGTTTTGCTATACAGAATTGGTATTGCCGCATCCGTAATGGCCTGAACTATATAAATATTATGTAATTTATCCAATGCAGTGAATGCCATAAAAATAAATAATAAAAAAACGATACCAGAATTGCTATGTTTTTGGTCACCTAAGAATAAAAAGTGATCAAAAAGTTGCATGTATCCAAAAATGGTACCAATAAAAAAACATATAGCTCGTCTTGCAAAAAACAAGCCCTCATACAGCTCTGTCGACCAAAAATTTTCTTTAAAGTTGTGGTTCTCAGATTGTGGCAACAGAAAAAATACATTCTTTTTACAAAATAAATGTTATTGTGCAAATAGTTGTAAAACATAAAAAAGCAATATAAATTTGGTATCACCAGAATCGTACTGACCCACAGAATAAAGTAAATATGTCAATTATAGTACACGGTAAACGCTGTAAAAAAAAAAAAAGGATAAAAACAATAGCAAAATTGCTATTTTTTGTCACCACGCTTCTCAAAAAATAGAATAAAAAATGATCAAGAAGTTGCATGTATCCAAAAATGGTGCCGATAAAAACTACAGATTGTCCCGCAAAAAACAAGCCCTCACACCGCTCTGTCACAAAAAAAAAGTTATGGCTCTCAGAATATGGCGACACAAAATGTGCAGAGTGCGATCCAAAAGGGGGATAAGATCGGGCACCATTTATCAGTGCGACACAGGCCACAGAACTGCGGATTATTATTTATTTATCGCATTATTATATCCTCTTATTATGTACTGATGTACTCCGCACAGTTTACATATGCCCCCAGATTATAAACTGAAATAAATGGCCTATTTGTACATTCAGGGACAAACCAATTGAAAAACTGGTAACCAGAAACAATTGGTTTAAATAAAAAACCAAGTAATGAACTTGGTGCATTGACCTATGAAATCATAAGTCTATCCTATAGAGAGAGGTCAATTAACACACAGTATATTAGAAACATGAAACAACTTTATTGCACATAAATACACAGGATATATCAATAAAAGTTAGAACCATGCAATGCAAAACGTGTCCTGCAGGTTGAAGCAACATATGGGGAGACATAATGACATATAATATAAAAACCAGGGCAATATGATATATGTATAATAAATATGTTCACCTGAAATGATAGTACTGCCATATAGCTACCTGGAATGATTGTATATAAATGCGATGATACAAGCTAAGGCCAAAATGTATGGCCATATATCAGCTTACCCATGTGTAGTTGCTCCTGCTACCTGCAGAGACACCGAACCCGACGCGCGTTTCGGCAGGAATGCCTTCGTCCGGGGGTGGTGTCTCTCCAGCGGAACAGGATATTTAAAGGGCATTGCATGGTTCTAACTTTTATTGATATATCCTGTGTATTTATGTGTATTTATGTGCAATAAAGTTGTTTCATGTTTCCAATATACTGTGTGTTAATTGACCTCTCTCTATAGGATAGACTTATAAACTGAAATACCAGCAAAACCCCAAACAGAAAAATTACCAAGCAAAATCTGTGCTTCATAAGCCAAATGGCGCTCCCTCCATTCTGACCCTTTCAGTGTGCCCAAACAGCAGTTTACATCCACATATATGGCATCGCCATACCCGGGAGAACCCGCTTAACAGTTTATGATGTATTTGTCTTCAGGGGCACAATCTGGGTTTAACATATCGTGCACTTAAATGGCATATCAGCGGAAAATCCACTGCACATTTTTCTAGTAAAAATAGTAGTATTGGTTCATACGCACTGCACCCTTTAATAAATGCCTTGAGGGGTATATTTTAAAAAATAGGGTCACTTCTTGGAAGTTTTTGTTTTACTATTAGACCTCAGAGCCCTGCAATTGGGGGCAAATGCTATGGAAAAATCACTAAAATAGACCTCAAATGCGCATGGTGCTCTTTCACTCCTTTAATCTAACACCAATCCAGCAAAATCTGCGCTCCTACAGACAAATGACGCTCCTTCTCTTCAGAGCCCTGCCGTGTGCCCAAACAGCTGTTTAGGGCCACATATGGGATATTGCTGTACTCAGGAGAAATTGAGTAAAAAATTGTGTGGTGTTTTTTTCTCCAATTACCCCTTGTAAAAATAAAACATTTAGAGCTAAAACAGCATTGTTTTGGGAAAAATGTAATTTGTCATTTTCACTGCCTAATTCTAATAAAATCTATGAAACAGCTGTGGGGTCAAACTATTCACTACCCCCCTAAGTGAATGCCTTGAGGGTTTTATTTTCCAAAATGGAGTCACTTCTCAAGAGGTTTTTACGGTACTGGTACCTAAGGAACTCTGCAAATACGACTTGCCACCTTTAAACAAAACCAGCAAAATCTGCATGCCAAACGGTGCTCCTGCCATTCTGAGCCCTACCGTGTGTCCAAACAGCAGTTTATGACAACATATGGGGTATTATCATACTTGAGAGAACTTGATTTACAAATGTTGGTGTTCTTTTTCTCTTTCATTCTTTGTGAAAATGAAAAAAAATCGGAGCTGAAACTACTTTTTGTGTGAAAAATGTTTAGATTTTAATTTCTATGACCTAATTTCAATAAATTCAGCAGAACACCTGTAGTGTTAAAATGCTCACTATACCCATAGATTAATTCCTTGGGAGTGTAGTCCCGAAATGGCGTCTTTTTGGGGATGTTTCCTATGTTTTGGCACCACAAGACCTCTTCAAAAATGACAGGGTGCCTAAAATATATTGTAATAAAAAGGAGGCCCCAAAAACCTAGTAGGTGTTCCTGTGCTTCAGTCCACCAGGGCCACATGTGGGACATTTTTAAAAGCTGCAGAATCTGAACAATAAATATTGAGCTGAGTTTCGCTGCTAAAACCTTCTGTGTTACAGAAATAAAATGGATTATAATGGAATTTCTTAAAAAAATAAAAAATAAATATATATATATATATTTGTAAATTTCACCTCCAAAATGTTAACTAGTAACTATTTTGTGTTGTATTACTATCTGTCTTACAAGCAGATACACTCAAATTTAGAGAAATCTAAAATTTTCAAAAATGTCTCTAAATGTAGGTGTTTTTCACAAATAAACACTAAAGGTATTGACCAAATTTTACTACTAACATAAAGTACAATGTGTCACGAGAAAAAATTCTCACAATCGCTTGGATAAAAGAATAGCATTCCAAAGTTATTACCAGCTAAAGTGACACAGGTCAGATTTGAAAAATGGTGTCTGAGCCTTAAGGCCCAAACTAGGCTGCATCATTAAGGGGTTAAAGTGGTTTTACATCTTATAAAGTGGGGGGAATACAATTAGGATTTGTCATCACTTTCTGATCGTGGAGTTCTGACTGCCATGACTACTTGATGTTTAGTAAAGCCAATCCCTGTCTTTACAGTTTACCAAATGTGCCATCAATGGTCTTAGAAATGACCCAGATGAAGAGACTATGAAGGAATTATTCGGTTCTCTTGACTATAAATGCAGCAGAGATTGTGGTATCCATAAAAATATAATGCAGCCATTTTTAATGAATACATATGGATGTTGGCCTTCTACCCTCTCTGGAAGGCTTATGATATGTATAATTTACGCTGCATTCGTTCACATCAGGTATGCCCATCTTGTCTCAGGATGTCTAGATCGATTCTTACCACCTCTATTACCTTTCCAGGACATGGTACATGAGGTAATGGCTGCCCACAGCTGTTCTGATTCCTATTACAAGCTGGTAGGGGAATTGTGAAGCAGTATGTATTCAGGATTGTAAGGAGTAAGAGGGCTGAGCACAGGAGATGCAGCATATAGCGTGTTCTTACTGGTGCAGAGTCACATCCTCTAATGGGGGTCTTTAGGGTTTATTAAAATTCAAAACTAAAATTATATATTTTAAGATAATATAAATGATTTCCCCCATGTCACACAGACAGAAATGATCATTTATCACCTATAAAGAATTCATCAGAGAACGTTCCCATTAAAAACTTCAATTTTATTATTTTCAATAAAAAAATACTCTATACAGTAAAGCAATTGATGAAAACACCCGGAAAAATTACAGATCACACTAAACTTTTCTAGAGGTACAAATCATACAATATCATCAAATTCATATTCCCAATGGTAAAGCCATACTGATATATGTAAATTATGGGTGTGGTCATAAAAGCAGCTCAAACCGGTTATAGCTATTGTGATGTCACAGAGCTTGGGTATAAACAATGATGTTGGTCACAGAGCTGTCACTATCAGTTGGATGTGACCGGTAAGTAATCTATCAATGCTACATCTGTACTTCTTGCTAATCAATTTGTTTTATTAGGAACATTGAATTATTCCATCTCTAGAAGATATTGTGTGATAGTGGTAGTAATATGGTATTAGTATTAGTGTGCAATTAAATTGCTCAAGTATCTTAGATTTGCAGGGTAAGTGGCCAAAATTTGAGCTCCCTTATTATCATTATGTTTACCACTTGTAAAAGAGAAATTTCCATATGCTCATATTAGAGGACTGTATATTAGGGGACTATAATTCCTTATATTATTTAGGTTCACCAGAAATAATTTCAATTTAATTCAATTCTGAATTTTGATCAATTGATATAAAAATTATTAGTGGGGAATTGATACTGGTCTGGGGCTACTTATCATGGTTTGGGCTAGGCCCTTTATTTCCAGTGAATGGTAATGTAAAGACTACTTAGACCATTGCATGCTTCCGACTTTGTGAGACTAGTTTGGTAAAGACCCTTCCCTGTTTCTGTATGACGTTGCCCCTTTGCACAAAGCAAGGTCCATAAAGACATGGAGTGATAAGTTTGGTGTGGAGGAACTTGACACTCTGCACAGAGCCCTGACCCCAACATCAGAGCCTGAACTCACAAATGCTCTTTTAATTAAATGGGCAAAAATTCCAACAAACACGCTACAAAATCTTGTGGAAAGCCTTGTCAGAAGAAGTTATAGCCACAAAAGGGGGCCCAACTTCATATTAACATCCATGGCTTTGTAATGGGAAGTACCACAAGCTTATAATCGTGTAAAGGGTCAGCTGTCCACATCTTTTGGCCACATAGTGTATTTTGGGCTTATGTATTGTGATGTCACTACTATTAACCCCTTCCCGACATTTGACGTACATGTACGTCATGGAAAGCATTGACTTCCCGCAAAATGCCGTACATGTACGTCAAACGTTTGGCACCGGCTCAAAAGCTGAGTCGGTGCCATCATCGTCGGATCTCAGCTGTATCTTACAGCTGACATCCGACTGTAACGGCGGGGAGCGAAATTAGCTTCGATCCCCGCCATTAACCCCTTAAGTGCAGCGCTCAAACGCGATCGCTGCACTTAAGGTGTTTGCAGCTCATCGGAGCCCCAGCAATGAAATTGCCGGGGTTCCGGTGGCTGCAATGGCAACCGGAGGCCTAATACTGGCCTCCCGGTCTGCCTAGCACCGAAGCCGGTGAAGATCCGCCCGGCGGCGGAGCCTGATCGGCTTCCGTAGCTGCCGGCAAGATGGCGCCGGGTCAGGAGCTGATCCGGCGTCATCAGCGGTGGAGGTCAGCTGTACTGTACAGCTGACATCCACCTGTAACGGCAGGAACCGGAGCTAGCTCCGATCCCTGCCATTAACCCCTTCGATGCAGCAATCGAAAGCGATTGCTGCATCGTAGCGGTTACAAGCAGATCGCCAGCCCTGACAGGCAATCGGGACTGGCGACTGCTGTTATGGCAACAGGAGACACAATGGTCTCCTGCTCTGCCATTACGGAAGCCGATTTAGGCCCCGCCGGGAGGCGAAGCCTAAACGGCTTGCTGTCAGTGAATGACTGACAGATCTAATACATTGCACTACATAGGTAGTGCAATGTATTAGAAAAAAAAAAATCTGACCGTTGGACCTTCAAGTACCCTAGTGGGACTTGAGAAAAAGTGTAAAAAAAGTATAAAAAAAGTGTAAAAAAAAGTGCAAAAAATAAAAGTTTGAAAACAATAAAAGTTTCAAGTAGTCAAATAACACACAATCCCCCTTTTACTCTTATCAAGTCCTTTATTATTGAAAAATAATAATAAACCATATGTATTTGGTATCGCCACGACCGTAACGACCGGAGGTATCAAAATATAATATTATTTATTGCACGCGGTGAACAGCGTAAAAAAAAACGTAAAAAACGTTACCAGAGTTTCTGTTTTTTGGTCACTTTGCCCTACAAATATTACAATAAAAAGTGGTCAAAAAGTCGCACGTATCCAAAAATGGTACCTATAAAAACTATAGCTCGTCCCGCAAAAAACAAGCCCTCATACAACTCCGTCGACAAAAAAATTAAAACGTTATGGTTCTCACAACTTGGCGACAGAAAAAATACATTCTTTTTACAAAAGTAATTTTATTGTGAAAAAAGTTGTAAAACATAAAAAAGTGCTATAAATTAGGTATCGCCGGAATCGTACTGACCCGCAGAATAAAGTTAACATGTAGTTTATAATGCGTGGTGAACGCTGTATAAAAAAAAAAAAAAAAAAGCTGTGCCAGAATTGCGTTTTTTTGTTTACCTGGCATCCCAAAAAATAGGATAAAAGGTGATCAAAAAGTCGCATGTACCCCAAAATGGTACCAATAATAACTACAGCTCGTCCCGCAACAAACCAGCCTTCATATCGATACGTCTATGAAAAATAAAATTAGTTATGGCTCCAATAAGTCAGGAAATAAAAAAATATGCAGTTGTGCCCGAGGGGAACATTTCTTCTGTTTCAAGAGGCGATTTATCAAGGACCTAAAATTAGGGAACCAGGAAGGGGAGGGCCCAAACATATCCGCTGGAAGCGACGATGCCCGTATTATACCAGGCTAATACTTTCCCAGCAAAATTCCCCAAACTACAAAGGCGCGGAGTGTGGACCAAAAGGGGGATAAGAAATGACACCATTTATCAGTGCGACACCGGCCTGTGCAGAAAGGATTGCTTCACAGCGTAACACACATCTATGGATTATTTTTTTTTTTTTATACCACCTGACTATGCCCCTTATATACTCCGCCCCGCTTACATGTACCCCCACATTATAAAACACCAGCAATACTCAAACAAATATAGTACCAAGCAAAATCCGCTCTCCAAAAGCCAAATGGTGCTCCCTCGGCCCTGAGCCCTACAGCGTGCCCAAACAGCAGTTTCCTTCAACATATATGGCATCGTCATACCCGGGAGAACCCTTTTAACAATTTTTGGGGTGTGTGTCTCCAGCGTCATAAGCTGGGCATGACATATTTGCCACTGAATGGCATATCTAGGGAAAAATAATTTTTTTTAATTTGCACCATCCGCAGTGCATTCATTTATGGAAAAGACCTGTGGGGTGAAAATACTCACTACACCCCTTAATAAATGCATTGAGGAGTGCAGTTCCATAGTGGGGGTCACTTATCAGGGGTTTCTTTTTATTATTTCACATCTGAGCCTCTGCAGTTGTGAACCAATACTTTGTAAATCGCCAAATTAGGCCTCCAATCCGCATGGTACTCTTCACTTCTGAGCCCTGTCATATGTCCAGACAAAAGATTAGGGCCACATGTAGGGTGTTTCTAAAACCGGGAAACACCGCATAATAATTAGAGAGCTGTCTTGTTATGGTGGCACAAGCCGGGCACCACATATTGGCATATCTATGGAAAAAAATCCCATTTTCACTCTGCAACATTGAGCGCACACTAATTTCTACAAAACACCTGCAGGGTTAAAATGCTTACTACTCCCCTTGGTAAATGCATTGAGGGGTGTAGTTTCCAAAATGGGGTCACTTCTGGGGGGTTTCCACTGTTTTGGGCCCACAGGCGCCCAGAAACCAATCCAGCAACATCTGCACTCCAAATGGCGGTCCTTCCCATCTGAGCCCTGCGGTTTGCCCAAACAGCAGTTTATGACCACATATGGGGTATTGCCGTACTCGGGAGAAATAGCTTTACAAATGTTGGGTTCTTTTTTTCCTTTATTTGTTGAGAAAATGAAAAAATTTGCGCTAAAGCTACGTCTTATTGAAGAAAAAGGACTGTTTTTATTTTCACTGCCTAATTCTAATAAATTCTATGAAACATCTGTGGGGTCAAAATGCTCACTACACCCCTAGATGCATTCCTCAAGAGGTGTAGTTTCCTAAATGGAGTCCCTTTTTGGGCGTTTTCATTATTTTGTCCCCTCAGGGGCTTTGCAAATGTGACCTGGCCTCCGCAAATCATTCCTGCTAAATGTGATCTCAAAAAGTCAAATAGTGCTCTTTCCCTTCTAAGCCCTGCCGTGTGTCCAAACAGCCGTTTATTACCACATGTGGGGTATTGTTTTACTCGGGAGAAATTGCTTTACAAATTTTGTGTTGCTTTTTCTCCTTTAGTCCTTCTAGAAATGAGAAAAAATTAGCTAAACCTACATTTTCTTTGAAAAAATGTAGATTATTATTTTCAGGGCCTACTTCCAATAATTTCTGCAAAAAAACTGTGGTGTCAAATCGCTCACTGTACCCCTAGATAATTTCCTCAATGGGTGTTGTTTCCAAAATCGGGTCACTTGTGGGGGGTTTCCACTGTTTTATCCCCTCAGGGGCTTTGTAAATGTGACATGGCCTCCGCAAACCATTCCTGCTAAATTTGAGTTCCAAAAGCCAAATGGCGCTCTTTCCCTTCTCAGCCTCGCCGTGTGTCCAAACAGCCGTTTATTACCACATGTGGGGTACTGTTTTACTCGGGAGAAATTTCTGTACAAATTTTATGGTGATTTTTCTCCTTTAGTCCTTGTGGAAATGAAAAAAAATTAGCTAAACCTACATTTTATTTGAAAAAATGTAGATTTTCATTTTCACAGCCTACTTGCAAAAATTTCTGCAAAAAACCTGTGGGGTCAAAATGCTCACTATACCCCTAGATAATTTCCTCAAGGGGTATAGTTTCCAAAATGGGGTCACTTGTTTGGGGTTTTCACTGTTTTGTCACCTCAGGGGCTTTGTAAATGTGACATGGCCTCCGCAAACCATTCCTGCTAAATGTGAACTCCAAAAGCCAAATAGTGCTCTTTCCCTTCTCAGCCACGCCGTGTCTCCAAACAACCGTTTATTACCACATGTGGGGTACTGTTTTACTCGGGAGAAATTGCTTTACAAATTTTACGGTGCTTTTTCTCCTTTAGTCCTTGTGGAAATGAGAAAAAAATCGCTAAACCTACATTTTCTTTGAAGAAATGTTGATTTTAATTTTCACGGCCTACTTCCAATAATTTCTGTAAAAAACCTGTGCGGTCAAAATGCTCACTACACCCCTAGATAATTTCCTTGAGGTGTCTAGTTTCCCAGATGGGGTCACTTTTGGGGGATTTTGACTGTTTTGGCACCGCAAGAGCCCTTCAAACCTGACATGGTGCCTAAAATATATTCTAACAAAAATAAGGCCCCAAAATCCACTAGGTGTTCCTTTGCTTCTGAGGCCGGTGCTTCAGTCCAGTAGCATGCTACGGCCACATGTGGGATATTTCCTAAAACTGCAGAAACTGGGCAACAAATATTGAGTTGCATTTCTCTGGTAAAACCTTCTGTGTTATAAAAAAAATTGTATTAAAAATGTATTTCTGCAGAAAAATATGAAATTTGTAAATTTCACCTCTACTTTGCTTTAATTCCTGTGAAATGTTTAAAGGGTTAAGACATTTTCTAAATGCTGTTTTGAATACTTTGAGGGGTGAAGTTTTTAAAATGGGGTGACTTTTTTGGGGTTTCTAATATATAAGGCCCTCAAAACCACTTCACAACTGAACTGGCCCCTGTAAAAATAGCCTTTTGAAATTTTCTTGAAAATGTGAGAAATTGCTGCTAAAGTTCTAAGCCTTGTAACGTCATAGAAAAATAAAAGGATGTTCAAAAAACGATGCCAATCTAAAGTAGACATATGGGTGATGTTAATTAGCAACAATTTTGTGTGGTATAACTGCCTGTCTTACAAGCAGATACATTTAAATTGAGAAAAATGCTAATTTTTGCAATTTTTCGCTAATTTTTGGTGTTTTTCACAATTAAATACTGAACATATCGAGCAAATTTTGCCAGTAACATAAAGTCCAATGTGTCACGAGAAAACAATCTCAGAATCGCTTGGATAGGTGAAAGCATTCCGGAGTTATTACCACATAAAGTGACACATGTCAGATTTGAAAAATGAGGCTCTGTCAGGAAGGTCAAAAGTGGCTAAAGAGGGAAGGGGTTAAAAATAATGATAAATCCATATTGAAATATGCAAATTATGGGTGAGGTCATAAAAGCAGCTCACCCCGGGTATAGCTATTGTGATGTCACCGAGCGTGGGTGTATACTATGGTGCTGGCCACAGAGCTGTCACTCATCAGTTGGATGTGACCGGTAAGTACTCTATCAGCGCTACGTCTCTAGATGAGTCTCACCTATCAGTTTCTTTATGAATATTTTATTCTTAGGTACAATTCTGCTGTGTCTGCCATTTAAAGTTTAGTTTATATTTGGAATAGTTATACTAATATACTAAGAAGTTGCTAAGTGGCAATATGACGGCCTGTGACTTCTGCTCCAGAGACAGAATGCAGCTTGCAGACAAAAATTGCCATCTGTATTCTGCTGGTAAATTGATAAAGCAACCTCAAAGAAAGGGAATGTGAATGTCCTGCAGCCCTGAGAACTTATTATTGGAACCCTTCAGTTTATAACAGGAGTAATTCACGTAATAAATATTTACTAGGGAATTACTAATTATGTATTTGAGGTTTCCTATTTGTGTAAAATACACAATTATTATTATTATTATTAATAATAATAATAATAATTACTAATATAAAAATGTTAGGGAAGTGATTTCTTAAGAACAGCCCTGACCCCGTAATCCTGTATCCTCAAAATCAATTGTCATTTTTCATTAATGTATATATATATATATATATATATATATATATATATATATATATATATAACATGTAATAATGTCTATAACAAACTACAGAGGTTCTAAATTATAGTTAGTATCTCATATAAAAATTACATAAAGCCCGGAAATGTCATACCGTATGGTCAATTCAACAACCAATACATTGTTACAAAATCCAAACCCCAAGCAATGTCATTCACAGGGGGTCCAAACCCCAAGACCCCAAGCAATGTGATCTTCAAACACTTCTGATTGTCCAGTTCCTGTACTTGGAATACCCCTTTTATAACTAATTTCTCCAGCTAGTTTTCTTTAAGTTTTCCCTAACTATTTCTTTTTCTGGTCATTCTAGATCTTGCTGTTGGATTGACACTGTTGGATTACTGTGTTGCTTTTACGGTCAGCGATTTGTCCTATTTTCAGAGAACTAGAGGCGATTAGTTAAATTCAATCTTTACTGTCGCCTGGTTTTCTACCACGGACATTGGTGCAGTTTTGCACCCGGGTTATTAACCAACCATGCCCTTTTGGAAAAAATCAAAAAAATATCATGTCTCTCAGATTCCTGATAAAGGAAATCTGATGAAAGAGATACCAACTATGGAGGAGCCTAACATCTCGCTCCAGAAGTTTTCCAACATCAAAGATATGCCAGCCGAAAAATGCAGCGATCCAAGTCACAGCAAACCTTGTGACATTGGCTCAAAGAACGCCAAGAAGAGCGCAATCAGGAGCTTGGGCAGCAGCGCTGTGATTGGCGCTAAAGAACTGGATCGCTGTTTCCCAAATAGACGGCTGAGATTATACGTTGCCACCTGGAATATGGAGGGAAAGGTGAGAAGTAATATACAATATCTATTGTGAACCATGAGTGTATATGATCTAAGGCTATGTTCACACAGAGTATTTTGCCAAGTTTTTTGACGTGGAAACCGCATCGCAAAACTCGGCAAAAACGGCCCGAATATGATTTCAATGGGAGGCGTCGGCGTCTTTTTCCCGCGAGCAGTAAAACTGCCTCGCGGTAAAAAGAAACGACATGCCCTATCTTCGGGCGCCTCCGCCCCTGACCTCCCATTGACTTCAATAGGAGGCAGAGATAGCGTATTTCGCTGTGTTTTATGCCCGCGGCGCTCAATGGCCGCGGGCGAAAAACGCCGCGAAAAACTCTGCGAAAATCGGCGTGCAGGGATAGGAAAATCTGCCTGAAACTTCCAAACTGAATTTTGAGGCAGATATTCCTCCTGCAAAATACTCCGTGTGAACATAGCCTAAAGTTGGATAAATTTGTAGTTGGATATGAGATAGATATATTATATACTACCCTAGGCCCAAATTTAATTTTCTAAACATTTGGGCCAATCAATGTTGCTGCACACACTACAAACTGTCAAACTAATAATCTATGTCTTTTGAATGGTAATTCCTCTGATCCTAAGACTGCAGCACTGGCCATAGTCTATAAAGACTAAAATCCAATTCGATCAGATATAATTTTTTGTAGGTGATATAGAAGATGTCAGTTTGGTTGGTGCTCTGTGTATACATTATTAATATCTTCATATTTTGAGCAGGAGTTCCCACAAAATCTAGAGGATCTGCTGTTGCCATCAGATGACACCAAAGACATTTACGTAATTGGCGTTCAGGAAGGATGTCCAAACAGGTAAGTCTTCTTAGGTTGTCTTACAACAGTCTTTGTCTGCAGATGGACTACAGGTCGGCTGATTGAAATTCTCTCTTGACCTACTACTTATTGTAGGATCACTCCTAAATTTTCCTATTTAACCCCAGAGGTTATAATATTGATTATTTAATAAATGAGTTCAATATTTTAATCTGGAGTAATTTATTAATATGTAAACTTGAAATTGTGTCTTCTTGTAGACGGGAATGGGAGATAAAATTACAAGAGACTCTTGGTCCACACTACGTGCTATACCATTCATCCGGGCTCGGAGTCCTGTATCTCACCATCTTTATTCGACGGGAACTGATCTGGTTCTGCTCAGGTAAGATTCACTTTCTTACATTTACATAATAAGTCCTAATTGAAGTCATTAGTTTGAACTTATTATTTAGTCATTAGAACTAGATGTCTGCAATCTCGACTCTCAGATTCTTCACTGTGGAGTATTGGAGATCTGATAGTTTACTCCACAGTTACAAAGTGTGAAATTATGTTGTAGTAATATTTCCAGCGTTTAATAGGAAACTATCTCTGTTTCATTGTTGCATGTTGTACTATTAACCACTAACCCTTCTTCTTGTGTTTCATTTCTTATACAGAGGTAGAGCACACCCATGTAACAACCAGGCTATTCCACCATGTCAAAACTAAAGGAGCCTTGGGTGTTGCCTTCACCGTCTTTGGGACATCATTCTTGTTTATTAATTCCCATATGAGATGTAAGTATGTCTGTTTTTAATATATGACTATGTACAGTGTTATTGTGTATAAAAGTGCTGCTGTTTAATAATAATAAGCTGGAATATATGAGATGACATGAAAAGATTTGTACTATTGATATTTTGGTGTAAAATTAAAAGTTCTTCCTCATTTGGTCAAACTTCTTCTAATCCATCAAACTTATTCTATATAATGAGAGAATAATACCGTGTTTCCCCGAAAGTAAGACAGTGTCTTACTTTCTTTTTATCCCCAAAAGCCCCACTATGTCTTACTTTCGGGGTATGTCTTATATTGGAAAAAAAATTGTCGAATTATTTATTTATTTTTTTTCACAAACTTTATTTAACTGTTTTACTTTTTTTTTTTTAGTCCCACCAGGGGACTTCACTATGCGATGTGCCGATCGCATATATAATGCTTTGGTATACTTAGTATACCGAAGCATTATTGCCTGTCAGTGTAAAACTGACAGGCAACCTATTAGGTCATGCCTCCGGCATCGCCTAACAGGCAGATGCTGAAGGCAGACCTGGGGGTCTTTGTTAGACCCCCGGCTGTCATGGAAACCCGACGGCGACCCGCGATTTGTTTGCGGGGGCGCCGATCGGGTGACAGAAAGAGCTCCCCCCTCTGTCAAACACATTAAATGCCGCTGTCACTATTGACAGCGGCATTTAATGGGTTAAACTGCCGGAATCGGCGCGCGCTTCGATTCCGGCAGTTGCAGCAGGAGCCAGGCTGTGTATAACAGCCGTGCTCCTGCCGCTGATCGCGTGTGTACAGTCTCAGTACCCGCGCCATCACAGGACGGATATATCCGTCCTCCTGCGCGAACTAGCAGCTGCTGAGGACGGATATATCCGGAAGTGGGCAGGAGGCGGCAATACCCCCGTGTTTCCCCGAAAGTAAGACATATGTCTTACTTTCGGGGTACGGCTTATATTAGCCGACCACCCTGAAACCCCCGATACGTCTTACAATCGGGGGTGTCTTACTATCGGGGAAACACGGTAGTGGAAGGATAAACTGCCTAATGTCCTCTACAGACTGGTATAGAAATACATTATCCTCTGTCATGAAAATGATTGTGTCTTAGATTTACAGTAACAGAAATATCAGTGTGTCTGGTGTACAGAGTGCGGACCCACATCATGGAACTCCGCCAGTCACATCTTCTAAAATGTCAATAGAAATCCTATTAAAATAAATACTATTTGTAGAAAATTAATTGTTGATGAAACATTCAGAATACACACCCCAAGAAGTAGATATGATACCTACATAATATGAGATAAAGAAAACTATTGTCAAAGAAAACGTAAATATGGTGGTTGACCTAAATTCCAGGAGGTCACATTTACTGATATGTATATTTTTGTTGGCAGTTGGGGCAGTCTACAAGAGGATCCAGGACTATAAAACTATCACTGAAGGTCTCCGTCTGCCTCAAATTATTCCGGAAAGAATCAACTCCAATGCCTGTGAGTATTACTTATGTGGTTGAACCTATCGATTCCTTTATCTCTCTATTTATCTCCATTGAGTCTAATGCAGTCACGTGGTCTAATTGTGTCCTGTGTTTATCTCATTCTACAGTGGACGTCACCAGCCGCTTTGATAGAGTTTTTTGGTTTGGGGACCTTAATTTTCAACTTAAAGAGGACAGAAAAAACGTGGAATCTCTTCTGAAGAACATTAAAGGAAGAGATATGTCCAGTCTCCTCAAACACGACCATCTGAATGACGCCAAGAACAACGGTACATTTACTAGTAGACAGATCTCTATCACTCCTCAGCCTGTATTATTACCACATACACCTTAATAGATCAATACAAATCACTGTCATGATGGTTGATATATTCCCCACATTCTTATATAGTCCTACATCTCTTGCGCATGTTTTTAATACTGACATGTTTTTTTTGTCTTTTAACTTAAGGGTCCATATTTGTAGGGTTTAAGGAGCACACCATTGAATTCCTTCCTACATATAAGTTCGACATTGGCACAGACACCTACGATACATCAGAAAAGCAGAGAGTCCCATCATATACGGTAAGATATCTTATTTCCAGGTCTACAGAGCTAAAGAAAGACTACATTTCATGAATAGATTTTCATATAATAAATCCCCTCGCCCAAGGTAATGAATTGTTATTATAGATGGAGGAATAATTCTTACGAACAAAGTGTCCAGGCAATTTAATTGTAGTGTGTTTGTCATCGTCTCCCAGTGTAATATGTCTTTGCCTAGCATGGCTCAAAGATACTTATTTCATTAAATCTGTGTGACCAAGTCAAACCTTAAATGCAACAAAGTCTCAAAATTTATATTACTTAAATAAAATATGTTCAGTCTATGATGCTATGAGTTTTATAAATAAATGATAATATGATTGCACTGATGATATTTGTTATTTTTATGACCTCTACAGGACAGGGTGTTGTTTAAAAGCCAATATGAGGGAGATGTGCGAGTCCTGAAATACGACTCTTGCCCTGTTTTGAAGACCTCAGACCACCGACCCGTTTTTGGCATCTTTGAAGTAAAGCTCAGACCTGGTTCAGATAAGTAAGTCATGATTTCCTCCATGTTGTTGGTATGATCCTTTCAGTAGCCGCCATTACTACTTGAGCCTTATAGCCAGAGCTCACACTTTGGGGCAGGCCGCTGTATACCTAGGTGACAGTACTGGAGGATTATAGGATGTGAAACTAAGCAATAATTGTGTGGTTACCTGCTAACATTATCATATGTCTTACATCAATGTATTTCTCATTCCAGCATCCCATTGGCTGGTGGACGCTTTGACCGCAAGATCTATTTGAAGGGCATTTGGAGGAAAGGACAAAAAAAGTAGCTGCGTCTGTTCATGTCCTTACAGCACATAAGGTGAGAGCATTGTACTTGTCTATTATGTTTGCTGTAAGAATGTTCTTCCATCTCTTAAGTCTTCCTCTGTATCAGTAATTTATTTTATCAACCAACATAAAGAAATTGTAAATAAGTCATTCTATCTTCTAGTTCAATTTTCTTGTATTCAGATATTTATTTAATTTCTAAATGAAGGTTATGGGTTTTAGAAGAAAACTGTAAGCATGTATGTAGTATAAATAGATTGGTGGGAATTCATTAAGACTGACGTTTCATACACCAGTCTTAATATAAAAAAACTTGGAGTAAAATGTGCCTAATTTATTAAAAGGCCCACACCTTAATAACTAATAATCCATGTTATTATGATAAATGTGTCGGCCGCTGGTGGCTCTGCTGCTTCAGCTACTCTCTGTCCACTGTTTAGAAAAGTGCCGTAAGCGGCAGAAATTACATGATAGATACAAGGAACATTGTTATTGATGTAAGACATTACTTGGCATCTTGCAGGACTCCTAAGGAACATTTACCATCTCAGGTGCATAAAACAATGATTCTACCTTTGTGAACATCAGGAAGTTCCTGTAACATCCTGAACAGCGCAGCTTTAGATCAAAGCCATTGCTTGGATCAACCATCTTCAAGGTTTGTAGTGTAACTGCCAGGATCAAATAGGAAAATCCGCAATAAAACATCTATATTTTGTGCCTGCTAAGAAACACACATTAGTAGAGCATTAATAGCAAATATTTCTCTTGCAGCATAAACATAAATTCCGCAGTATATCTGGCGAGAACTGCGCTCCCTGTGACCGGAGGAGCTGCCATCGTTGCTGATAGAAAGGTAAGTTCCTCTAGATATGTCCCCTCTATATTTGGTAAGCAGTCTGAATAATGAATATCTAATAGGATTGTGTGCTTCTCCCCCCTGAACAAGTCAGCAGATACAAACAGACCATCAACATCAATGCCAATAACAACCGAGGGCAGAACACGCCATCTTACAAGTATTCCAATGGCGAGACTTAAAATTTTCTACATCTGTCACAGAAGAGACATCAGTGTGGTTACCGGGGCATCAATGTCACCCACAAGACCAGACCCAGAACAGCAGAACATGTCATCTCTTCCTGTGTCTCTGGAATACAGATTTCCCACCACTTACTGATACTACATTATATACTGTGACATCTTCCGTTGTTTTTGCAGGATCTTGTATAACATCATCTTTACCATTATATATTTTGATCCACAAAAACCTTAAATAAATCTTTAACATCAATCCATAAGTGTGACTGGTATTTATTAGTGTGTTCAGTGCCCGGCTACAACTTACCACAGTGTATACAATTCACTTATCCGACCCTTCACAGCGCTATTTGTGTGACATCGCGTTTAATCCAGTGGTAGGTGACAGGACATTGTATCATATGTACACAATACAGAGAGTATGGAACGTGCCGCCATATGTACTGGATTAGATCCTGTGTTGGACAAAAAGTGACAGGGGGGCATTCACTCACTACAACCAGCAGAGACACGTGTGAGCGCCCCCTGCGAACGTCGATTTCAGTTATATCTCTTAGCCTTTGACAAAATGAAGGCAAAAAAGAAGAGAAATAATTTAGAGAAAGGAGAGAAGGAGGAGAGAAAAGAAGGAGAACAAAAAGAGAAGAATGGTGGAGATGATGGCCAGAAGAAGCCAAGTAAAGCTAAGAAACCAAGAATCATCCGGTTCTTAGCTCGCCTGCAAAAAACCTGGGCGAGAATTGCTGGACATAAGGGGAGGAGGACTTCCATCCAAAAAAAGACAAGTTCAGAACTCCCAGGACCCAGCGGCATTAACATGGTGGACAGCAAAGTCAACGTGTCATCTAAAGAAAAGCAGGATGACATGGAGGAAAATAAAAGCATCAAGACTGCTGACAAGGAGACAGAACTGGAGACAGAGAATTTTGGGGGACAGCATATTCTCGAAGAATACCAACAAATTTATGACCTGATCCACAGCTTGGAAGACCTGTATATCCAGTACTATGGTGGGCACGATGACATGGAGGAAAATCAAAGCATCAAGACCGATGACAAGGAGACAGAAACTGGTGACAGACAGTTTTGGAGAACAACATATACTAGAAGAACACCAACAAATTCATGACCTGATCCACAGCTTGGAAGACCTGTACATCCAGTACTATGGTGGACATGATGACATCGAGAAAAATCAAAGCATCAAGACCGATGACAAGGAGACGGAACTGGTGACAAACAGTTTTGGGGAACAGGAAATACTAAAAGAATACCAACAAATTCATGACCTGATCCACAGCATGGAAGACCTGTACAGCCAGTACTATGGTGGACAGAATGGAGAAAAAACAAATGAAGGAGAAGAGAATCTGGAGAGTAAAGTAGGAGATGATGGAGAAATAAAGATCAGAGAAGATGGAGAGGAGGGAATGGAGAAGGTAGAGAAAGCCAAGAGAAGCGGAAAGATCAAATTATTTGCCCGCTTAAAGAAATCATGGGCAAGGATTGCTGCATTAAAATGGAGAAGGACAAGTTCCATCAAAGAAAAAAGAAGTTCCTGTGGGATCCCAGGGCCCAGTCACATCAATAATAAAGCCAATGTATCATCTACATCTGAGAAAAAGAGAGATGATAAGGGGAAAAATAACAGCTTGAAGATCAATGAAAAGAGAGAAGATTGTAGATCTGAGAAGTCAAGCAGTAACAGCAGCTCTCTAGAACTGGAGACACCAGAGGAGCTCAGAAGGTCTACCAAAACATCTCAAAGCAGCATTTGCCATGGCAGGAAATCCACCAAAAGTGACATCTGTGTAAAGGAACCTGACCAGTCTGGCGAGGAAGCATCTGCTACAGTACCCCTATCATTGAAATGCTTTAATTTCCACGGTACACTGGGAGAAGGAGGCTTTGGTAAAGTTTACTTGGCAAGAGATATCATCCGCAAAGAATTAATTGCCCTTAAAGTGTCAGATAAACAGGACTTCACTGAGCTTGGGTACAGTTTCGTAGAGCGCCATGTCTTAAGACTATCCCATGAAAGTCCTTACTTGATTCATGGCCTGGCTGCCTTCCACACCGACAACTTTATCTATTACGTGATGGAATTGGCCACTAGAGAGGACTTGCATGCTTTCATACTAAAGATGTAATGATAGGGGTAGGGAAACGGACAAGTGAGCCCTAATCTACCCACCACTCTGTCCCTGCCTACTTGCAATGACCCGCCCTAGGCGACGGGGTACAACTGGGCGACGGTCCCTGCGCTCAGTAAGTGCACGAGACAAAACATACAAGGGAATATAAAGCAAAGGGAAAGGGGCAGTTGCCCACGGCAACACCGTGAGCAACAGAGTGGTGAACGAGCCAAGTCAAACCAGGAGAGCATGAGGTACCAAACGCAGAGAAGAAGAGTAGTCAGAAAGCCAGGGTTAGAATGGAGCAGGATCAAATTGTTAGGAGCTGTAGCTGGGCCAGGAAACCACACGGAAAGAATCACAAGCAAGGAGGAAAAGGAAAGGCAGGTATAAATAGACAGAGGGCGGGAGCTAGCTTAGTCTGGCCAGGCTGCGATAGGCTCTCCCACTCCTAAGCCTGCCAGCCTGAGTGGTGGAAGCTGGAGTCAGTCTCAGAGAGATAGACTCAGGTGAAGACTGATTACCTAAAGAAGTTAACCCTGAAGCTGTGCCTGGCAGATCCTTTACAGTACCCCCCCCCCCTTTTATGAGGGGCCACCGGACCCTTTCTAAGCGGACCTGGTTTACTGGGGAAACGAAGGTGGAACTTCCTGACCAATACCCCAGCGTGAACATCCCGAGCGGGTACCCAAGTCCTCTCCTCAGGCCCGTATCCTCTCCAATGGACCAGGTACTGGAGGGAGCCTTGGACCATCTTGCTGTCCACAATCTTGGCCACCCGAATTCCACCCCCTCAGGGGTGAGAACGGGAACAGGAGGTTTCCTCGAGGGAGCCAAGGACGGGGAGCAGCGTTTAAGGAGGGAGGCATGAAACACGTCATGTATACGAAAAGATGGGGGTAACTCCAGCCGGAAGGAGACAGGATTGAGGACTTCAATGACCTTATACGGCCCAATAAACCGGGGAGCAAACTTCTTGGACGGGACCTTAAGACGCAAGTTCCTAGATGATAACCACACCAGATCCCCGACCATAAACAAGGGGTTAGCAGAACGTTTTCTATCAGCCTGAGTTTTTTGTACGCTCTGGGACGCCTCTAGGTTCTTCTGAACCTGGGCCCAGACTGTGCACAGTTCCCGATGAACGACCTCTACCTCGGGATTGTTGGAACTACCAGGTGAAACGGAGGAGAACCGTAGATTAAACCCAAAATTACAGAAAAAGGGGGAGACCCCTGACGAGTTACTGACCCGGTTATTAAGGGAAAATTCAGCGAGGGGAATGAATGAGACCCAATCATATTGACAGTCAGAGATAAAACACCTTAAATATTGTTCTAGAGATTGATTAGTCCTCTCAGTTTGGCCATTGGTTTCAGGATGGAAAGCAGGGGAGAAGGACAGATCAATCTCCAACTTCTTACAGAAGGCTCCCCAAAACAAAGAAACAAATTGTACCCCTCTGTCCGAAACAACATTGACAGGGACCCCATGGAGATGCAGGATGTGTTTGACAAACAAGGTAGCTAACGTCTTGGCGTTGGGTAGTTTCTTGAGGGGCACAAAGTGGCACATCTTACTGAAGCGGTCTACTACCACCCACACCACCGACTTGACTTGGGATGGAGGCAAATCGGTGATAAAATCCATGGAGATATGTATCCAAGGTCTCTGGGGAATGGGCAACGAACGTAGTAAGCCCGCTGGTCGGGACCCGGGAGTCTTGGACCTAGCACAAACCTCACAAGCGGCGACGTAGGCCTTAACGTCTTTAGGCAAGCCAGGCCACCAATAGTTTCTGGCAATGAGGTGTTTGGTACCCAGGATGCCTGGATGACCAGATAGTGCGGAGTCATGATTTTCCCTAAGTACCCTTAGCCGGTGTTGCAGGGGAACAAACAGCTTGGTTCCCGGGGGCTGAACCTTGATCAGCTGCAATTTCAGAGACTAAATCAGAATCAATAGTACAAAATGATTATACCGGGAGGCAAAATACAAGCAGGATCTTCCTCCGAAGGAGGGCTGGCCATGAAGCTACGCGACAGTGCATCGGCCTTAATATTTTTAGACCCAGCCCTATAGGTAACCAAAAAGTTGAATCTGGTAAAAAATAGCGCCCATCGAGCTCGTCTCTGGTTTAGCCTCCGGGCAGATTCTAGGAAAACCAGATTCTTGTGGTCGGTAAGGACCGTTACCTGGTGCCTAGCCCCCTCCAGGAAGTGGTGCCACTCTTCAAATGCCCATTTAATGGCTAAGAGTTCGCGGTTGCCAATATCATAGTTACTCTCAGTGGGCGAAAACTTCCTGGAGAAGTAGGCACAGGGGCGGAGATGGGTGAGGGACCTGGTACCCTGGGACAAGACAGCCCCCACTCCCACCTCGCATGCGTCAACTTCCACGATAAATGGCTCCATTTGGTTGGGCTGAACCAGCACCGGGGCCGAGATAAAGCACTTCCTAAGGACCTCAAAAGCCTGGACAGCCTCTGGAGACCAGTGGAGGAGATCAGCACCTTTGCGAGTGAGGTCCGTAAGAGGCTTAGCGATGAACGAGAAGTTAGCAATGAATCTTCTGTAATAATTAGCGAACCCCAAAAAACACTCTAACGCCTTCAGGGAGGCAGGTTGGACCCATTCTGCCACAGCCTGAACCTTGGCGGGGTCCATGCGCAATTCATGAGGAGTGAGGATTTGACCCAAAAATGGTATCTCCTGTACCCCAAACACACATTTTTCGGTTTTTGCAAACAGTTTGTTTTCCTGAAGGACCTGGAGCACCTTCCTGACATGCTCAATGTGGGAGGGCCAGTCATTGGAAAACACCAGTATGTCATCAAGGTACACTACAAGAAATATCCCCAGGTAATCTCTCAAAATCTCATTTATGAGATTCTGGAAGACCGCCGGCGCATTACACAACCCAAAGGGCATGACGAGGTATTCGAAATGACCTTCGGGCGTGTTAAACGCAGTTTTCCACTCATATCCCTCTTTGATGCGGATAAGGTTATACGCCCCCCGTAGATCAAACTTAGATAACCATTGTGCCCCCTGAACCCGATTAAAGAGATCAGGAATCAAAAGAAGGGGATACTGGTTCCTTACAGTGACCTTATTCAGGTTACGGTAGTCAATGCATGGCCTAAGACCACCATCCTTCTTCCCTACGAAGAAGAAGCCAGCACCTACCGGAGAAGTAGAGGGGCGAATGTAACCCTTGGCCAGGCATTCCTGGATATACTCTCTCATGGCTTCACGTTCGGGACAAGAAAGATTAAATATCCTACCCTTAGGAAGCTTAGCTCCTGGTACCAATTCGATAGCGCAATCGTATTCTCTATGAGGAGGTAACACTTCGGAGGCCTCCTTAGAGAAAACATCAGCGAAGTCCCGAACAAACTCAGGTAGAGTGTTCACCTCCTCAGGGGGAGAAATAGAATTAACAGAAAAACATGACGTCAAACATTCATTACCCCATTTGGTAAGCTCCCCAGTATTCCAGTCAAACGTGGGATTATGCAACTGCAACCAGGGAAGGCCTAAAACCAAATCGGACGATAATCCCTGCATCAACAGTACAGAGCACTGCTCCAAATGCATGGAGCCAACAAGGAGTTCAAAAACAGGGGTATGCTGTGTAAAATAACCATTAGCAAGAGGAGTGGAGTCGATACCCACTACCGGGACAGGTTTAGGCAAATCATCAAAGGCATAGCAAGAGACAAAGCAAATTCCACAGACATGATATTAGCAGAGGACCCTGAATCCATGAAGGCGCTGCCGGTAGCAGACCTACCACCAAAAGAGACCTGAAAGGGAAGCAAGATCTTATTACGTTTCATATTTACGGGAAATACCTGTGCGCTCAAGTGACCTCCCCGATGATCACTTAGGCGCGGAAGTTCTCCGGCTGCATTCTTACGCTTAGGACAGTTGTTCACTTGATGCTTGTCATCCCCACAGTAGAAGCAGAGACTATTCTTCCTGCGGAAATCTCTACGTTGTTGGGGGGACACGAAGGCACCGAGTTGCATAGGTACCTCTGAGTCTTCCGGGGAAGAACGAAGCAACGGAACCTCGGGAGGCATCATGGGGGAGTCGGAGGAGAAAACACATAAACGTTCGCGTTTTCGTTCCCTGAGACGTCGGTGAAGTCGTACCGCTAAAGCCATAACCTGGTCTAGGGAGTCAGAAGAGGGATAGCTAACTAGCAGGTCTTTCAGGGCATTCGACAGACCCAACCTAAACTGGCACCTTAAGGCAGGGTCATTCCACCGAGAAGCTACGCACCACTTCCTAAAGTCAGAACAATACTCCTCAACAGGTCTCTTACCCTGACGTAAGGTCCCCAGCTGACTCTCGGCAAAGGCAGTCTTGTCAGTCTCGTCATAAATGAGTCCGAGAGCAGAAAAGAAAAGATCAACGGAGGAAAGTTCAGGGGCGTCAGGAGCCAAGGAGAAGGCCCATTCTTGGGGCCCGTCCTGGAGCCGGGACATAATTATACCCACTCGCTGGCTCTCAGAACCTGAGGAGTGGGGCTTTAAGCGAAAGTAAAGCCTGCAACTCTCCCGAAAGGAGAGAAAAGCCCTCCGGTCCCCTGAGAACTGGTCGGGCAACTTGAGGTGGGGTTCAGGAGTTGAGGTGAGGGGAACCACCAAGGTAGCCTCAGGCTGGTTGACCTTCTGAGCCAGGGCCTGGACCTGTAGGGAGAGACCCTGCATTTGCTGAGCCAGGGTCTCAAGGGGGTCCATAGTAGTGTCAGGGACCAGGGTAGACTAGGTATATGGGCTTGTGATTATGTAATGATAGGGGTAGGGAAACGGACAAGTGAGCCCTAATCTACCCGCCACTCTGTCCCTGCCTACTTGCAACGACCCGCCCTAGGCGACGGGGTACAACTGGGCGGTGGTCCCTATGCTCAGTAAGTGCACGAGACAAAACATACAAGGGAATATAAAGCAAAGGGAAAGGGGCAGTTGCCCACGGCAACACCGTGAGCAACAGAGTGGTGAACGAGCCAAGTCAAACCAGGAGAGCACGAGGTACCAAACGCAGAGCAGAAGAGTAGTCAGAAAGCCAGGGTCAGAATGGAGCAGGATCAAATTGTTAGGAGCTGTAGCTGGGCCAGGAAACCACACGGAAAGAATCACAAGCAAGGAGGAAAAGGAAAGGCAGGTATAAATAGACAGAGGGCGGGAGCTAGCTGAGTCTGGCCAGGCTGCGATAGGCTCTCCCACTCCTAAGCCTGCCAGCCTTAGTGGTAGAAGCTGGAGTCAGTCTCAGAGAGATAGACTCAGGTGAAGACTGATTACCTAAGGAAGTTAACCCTGAAGCTGTGCCTGGCAGATCCTTTACAAAAGAACTTTCCTCTTGATACTCCCATAATACAATTCATCTCAGCAGAAGTGGTCTGTGGCACAGAGTTCCTGCATAACAAAGGCATTCTACACCGGGACCTGAAGATGGAAAACATCCTTCTGACCACAGACAGCCATGTCAAAATAACTGACTTTGGCCTTGCTGTAACCAAAAAGTTGAATCTGGTAAAAAATAGCGCCCATCGAGCTCGTCTCTGGTTTAGCCTCCGGGCAGATTCTAGGAAAACCAGATTCTTGTGGTCGGTAAGGACCGTTACCTGGTGCCTAGCCCCCTCCAGGAAGTGGCGCCACTCTTCAAATGCCCATTTAATGGCTAAGAGTTCGCGGTTGCCAATATCATAGTTACTCTCAGTGGGCGAAAACTTCCTGGAGAAGTAGGCACAGGGGCGGAGATGGGTGAGGGACCTGGTACCCTGGGACAAGACAGCCCCCACTCCCACCTCGGATGCGTCAACTTCCACGATAAATGGCTCCATTTGGTTGGGCTGAACCAGCACCGGGGCCGAGATAAAGCACTTCCTAAGGACCTCAAAAGCCTGGACAGCCTCTGGAGACCAGTGGAGGAGATCAGCACCTTTGCGAGTGAGGTCCGTAAGAGGCTTAGCGATGAACGAGAAGTTAGCAATGAATCTCCTGTAATAATTAGCGAACCCCAAAAAACACTGTAACGCCTTCAGGGAGGCAGGTTGGACCCATTCTGCCACAGCCTGAACCTTGGCGGGGTCCATGCGCAATTCATGAGGAGTGAGGATTTGACCCAAAAATGGTATCTCCTGTACCCCAAACACACATTTTTCGGTTTTTGCAAACAGTTTGTTTTCCTGAAGGACCTGGAGCACCTTCCTGACATGCTCAATGTGGGAGGGCCAGTCATTGGAAAACATCAGTATGTCATCAAGGTACACTACAAGAAATATCCCCAGGTAATCTCTCAAAATCTCATTTATGAGATTCTGGAAGACCGCCGGCGCATTACACAACCCAAAGGGCATGACGAGGTATTCGAAATGACCTTCGGGCGTGTTAAACGCAGTTTTCCACTCATATCCCTCTTTGATGCGGATAAGGTTATACGCCCCCCGTAGATCAAACTTAGAGAACCATTGTGCCCCCTGAACCCGATTAAAGAGATCAGGAATCAAAAGAAGGGGATACTGGTTCCTTACAGTGACCTTATTCAGGTTACGGTAGTCAATGCATGGCCTAAGACCACCATCCTTCTTCCCTACGAAGAAGAAGCCAGCACCTACCGGAGAAGTAGAGGGGCGAATGTAACCCTTGGCCAGGCATTCCTGGATATACTCTCTCATGGCTTCACGTTCGGGACAAGAAAGATTAAATATCCTACCCTTAGGAAGCTTAGCTCCTGGTACCAATTCGATAGCGCAATCGTATTCTCTATGAGGAGGTAACACTTCGGAGGCCTCCTTAGAGAAAACATCAGCGAAGTCCCGAACAAACTCAGGTAGAATGTTCACCTCCTCAGGGGGAGAAATAGAATTAACAGAAAAACATGAAGTCAAACATTCATTACCCCATTTGGTAAGCTCCCCAGTATTCCAGTCAAACGTGGGATTATGCAACTGCAACCAGGGAAGGCCTAAAACCAAATCGGACGATAATCCCTGCATCAACAGTACAGAGCACTGCTCCAAATGCATGGAGCCAACAAGGAGTTCAAAAACAGGGGTATGCTGTGTAAAATAACCATTAGCAAGAGGAGTGGAGTCGATACCCACTACCGGGACAGGTTTAGGCAAATCATCAAAGGCATAGCAAGAGACAAAGCAAATTCCACAGACATGATATTAGCAGAGGACCCTGAATCCATGAAGGCGCTGCCGGTAGCAGACCTACCACCAAAAGAGACCTGAAAGGGAAGCAAGATCTTATTACGTTTCATATTTACGGGAAATACCTGTGCGCTCAAGTGACCTCCCCGATGATCACTTAGGCGCGGAAGTTCTCCGGCTGCATTCTTACGCTTAGGACAGTTGTTCACTTGATGCTTGTCATCCCCACAGTAGAAGCAGAGACCATTCTTCCTGCGGAAATCTCTACGTTGTTGGGGGGACACGAAGGCACCGAGTTGCATAGGTACCTCTGAGTCTTCCGGGGAAGAACGAAGCAACGGAACCTCGGGAGGCATCATGGGGGAGTCGGAGGAGAAAACACATAAACGTTCGCGTTTTCGTTCCCTGAGACGTCGGTGAAGTCGTACCGCTAAAGCCATAACCTGGTCTAGGGAGTCAGAAGAGGGATAGCTAATTAGCAGGTCTTTCAGGGCATTCGACAGACCCAACCTAAACTGGCACCTTAAGGCAGGGTCATTCCACCGAGAAGCTACGCACCACTTCCTAAAGTCAGAACAATACTCCTCAACAGGTCTATTACCCTGACGTAAGGTCCCCAGCTGACTCTCGGCAAAGGCAGTCTTGTCAGTCTCGTCATAAATGAGTCCGAGAGCAGAAAAGAAAAGATCAACGGAGGAAAGTTCAGGGGCGTCAGGAGCCAAGGAGAAGGCCCATTCTTGGGGCCCGTCCTGGAGCCGGGACATAATTATACCCACTCGCTGGCTCTCAGAACCTGAGGAGTGGGGCTTTAAGCGAAAGTAAAGCCTGCAACTCTCCCGAAAGGAGAGAAAAGCCCTCCGGTCCCCTGAGAACCGGTCGGGCAACTTGAGGTGGGGTTCAGGAGTTGAGGTGAGGGGAACCACCAAGGTAGCCTCAGGCTGGTTGACCTTCTGAGCCAGGGCCTGGACCTGTAGGGAGAGACCCTGCATTTGCTGAGCCAGGGTCTCAAGGGGGTCCATAGTAGTGTCAGGGACCAGGGTAGACTATGTATATGGGCTTGTGATTATGTAATGATAGGGGTAGGGAAACGGACAAGTGAGCCCTAATCTACCCGCCACTCTGTCCCTGCCTACTTGCAACAACCCGCCCTAGGCGACGGGGTACAACTGGGCGGCGGTCCCTACGCTCAGTAAGTGCACGAGACAAAACATACAAGGGAATATAAAGCAAAGGGAAAGGGGCAGTTGCCCACGGCAACACCGTGAGCAACAGAGTGGTGAACGAGCCAAGTCAAACCAGGAGAGCACGAGGTACCAAACGCAGAGCAGAAGAGTAGTCAGAAAGCCAGGGTCAGAATGGAGCAGGATCAAATTGTTAGGAGCTGTAGCTGGGCCAGGAAACCACACGGAAAGAATCACAAGCAAGGAGGAAAAGGAAAGGCAGGTATAAATAGACAGAGGGCGGGAGCTAGCTGAGTCTGGCCAGGCTGCGATAGGCTCTCCCACTCCTAAGCCTGCCAGCCTGAGTGTTGGAAGCTGGAGTCAGTCTCAGAGAGATAGACTCAGGTGAAGACTGATTACCTAAGGAAGTTAACCCTGAAGCTGTGCCTGGCAGATCCTTTACAAAAGAACTTTCCTCTTGATACTCCCATAATACAATTCATCTCAGCAGAAGTGGTCTGTGGCACAGAGTTCCTGCATAACAAAGGCATTCTACACCGGGACCTGAAGATGGAAAACATCCTTCTGACCACAGACAGCCATGTCAAAATAACTGACTTTGGCCTTGCTGTAACAGGTGTGTATAAGAAGACCACAGAAACATGTAAAGGTACACCTGGATACGCAGCCCCAGAAATGGTGAAAGACCAGGCACATGGACGAGGGGTAGATTATTTTGCAATTGGTGTTATTCTTTATCAATTGTTTACAGGAGAGACAGCTTTTCCTGGAAAACATCCCAGAGAAAATGAGTGCTCTGTCCTCTACCATGCTCCACCCTACCCAAAGTATCTAACTCCTGACACAGTAAACATCTTAGAAGGGCTGCTGTGTAAAGATCAGTTTCAGCGGCTGGGAGTAAAAGGAGACATCAAGAATCATCGATTTTTCTCAAGTATCAATTGGGAAAATGTGGATGCCAGGAGAATGGCACCACCAGCGAGCCTGATGGCAGTTTCTGTTGACCTGAATGTTAACCAAACTCTGGAATATACTGAAATGCCAAATAGAATAAGAACCAAAGACCAGAAGATCTTCAATGAATTCAGCTTTGTGTGCCCAGAGTGGTCAAAGCACTATCATCCTGTCATCACTCAGACCAGAACTTGGATGGCCAAACCGTTTACCAAGCGGTCATTCAGGAAGAACAAAAAGTAACTGGTCAATGGAAAAAGCTAGTGGATGGCCAGATCAAACCAGCAGAACTAAATCTCCATCTACAAATTCCTACTACATTCCATAACCTACCTGATACCATGAAATAGCTCCTGTAATAGACAGCACTGCCACCACTAACACCAGTGGATTAGGCAATGCCTACAAAACTCCATGAAGCCATCTGTCAATATCCTCGTTCTATAGATCCAACCTGTGCATGCACTCAGTAGACTCGGCGAGCTTGCATCTTGCAGAACCCACCCACGATTCTATTTAGACACTCAACCACCGGATGAGACAACTCTTTGAAGAGGAATTTCATCTTTACCGGACTGTGACAAACTTACCAAGCTTCCACTACTGAACATGCAAGTAGATTTGAGCACCAACGATCCAGGGATATATTCCGATCGCCATATTTGGGATCAGGAAGGAATTTTTTCCCCTTATACAAGGACAAGCCAACAAGTAGTCCTCAGGGGTTATTTTTCGCCTTCCTCTGGATCACCATAGCAAGTAATTAAGAGGTTGAAATTGAAGGACTTCTTTCAACCATACTTGCTATGTAACCAACTGGACAACTCATCTACCAATGTGGTGGCAAAGACAAACAGAAGGAAGCTGCTAAGATAGAAAGCAGCTCCTTCTCCTACCGATAATGGTCAGACAGTAGGATGCTGAAGAAACAGAAAACACCTCCTACTGACCATAGACACATAGAAGGACGCTGCTGAGACAGAAAGCAGCTCCTTCTCCTACCGACAATGGTCACCACGGAAGAAAGCTGTGTTGACAAAAAACAGCTCCTTTTCCAATCAACCATAGACACACAGAAGGAAGCTGCTCAGATAGAAAGCAGCTCCTTCACTTACTGACCACGGGCAGATAGAAGGAAACTGCTAAAAAAGAAGACAGCTCCTTCACCTACTTCCCATAGACAAGACTTCATCTTCAGTCTTTATTTTTCTTGATTGTGTGATGGTAAGATCTATAATGCATAATTAAATAAAAATGAAAAAAAAAAAAAAAAAAAAAAAGTGACAGGAGATGTAAAATATTGATATATTAAATAGTTGTTTCAATTTCAGTTCCATAAAATGTAATGTTGGGCGGAGACAATCACATTAAGCAGGGAAGCCGCTAGGGTGACACAATCCCCACAGATCTCAGATTGGACAAACGGGCAGAATGAGAGCTGCCAGTTGAGATTGCCAGTTAGGGCAGAAGTTACAAAGTGACTGATCAACCAAAAATACTTGGTATTGCTAGCCTGAATGGCGTATCGCTAGCTCAGCATTTCATATGAGAACAAAGACCCTCTGCAGCACAAGTTTAAGTTGAGACTGAACCATCGCAAACACATTGTCCCATTCTCACAAGTTAAATCAGAAACCGCCTAGTATAGAGCCTATTTATTAGTGAAACCGTCAAGCTTATGTACTAAATATTATAACCGTGAAGACTGTGCCTCTGTTGGAGTAAAGTTCTGTTCAGCATCTTATACCTGTGTCGTCTGAAGTTCTTGCTGTGCAATTTCCTCTGCGGGGCAGTAACCATCCTAAACCGTCTCCCACCTGTTACATTTGTCCATACTAAAGTCCATTACTCCATTGAAGTCGCCAATTAGTAGCAGTGGATAATCTGCAAGGGCTTTTTATCAATAAACTCCTGTACCACACCCAAGACATAAGAATTAAAGGGTGGCGGTAAATAAATTGAGACAATGATACAGTGAAGATTTTGTATTGTACAGTCGAAGAGCACAAACTTTCCTTCTTTTTCTTCCCAATATGTATGGCAGGCTAATTTGCAGTTAGGGTATGTTCACACGCAAACTCAAAAACGTCTGAAAATACGGAGCTATTTTCAAGGGAAAACAGCTCCTGATTTTCAAACGTTTTTAAGATACTTGCGATTTTCGCTGCGTTTTTTACGGCCGTATTTGGAGCTGTTTTCAATAGAGTCTATGTAAATGGCTCCAAAAACGTCCCAAGAAGTGTCCTGCACTTCTTTTTCGCTGCCGTTTTTTTACGCGGCCGTTTTTCAAAACGGCTGCGTTAAAAAAAACGGCCCGTCGGAACAGAACGCCGTTTTTCCTATTGAAATAAATGGGCAGATGTTTGAAGAAGAGGACTTACTCCTAAAGCGAAGCAGGGATGAGTTAAAGCTCCGTCCAACAAACAAAAGAAGCTGGTGTGCCACCCATGCCGCATTGCGCCATTATTTGTGTAATGTTTGAAAGAGATTGTGCCTCTTTTTTGTAGAGTAGTGTTTACATCCCCTTGTGTATGTTTATATACCACTGGTCAGTAAAGAATTTGTTGTTTGCATTACTTGGGTCTACTGTATTTTATTGCTTGCGACTAACCCTGCGGTCCTTGCCGGTACTTGGCCTTACATAGGGATACATTCTATAGACAAGATGAATGCTAACACTCAATTGCTATTTAGGCTGGGACTTCACAGAGACTGATTGATTTTAATTGATCTTATTTTTAAATTCTATTACTTATTTAAGGGTTGCATGCAACTCAATGTATAGCTTTGTACTGCGGCTGTTGATTTGTAGCTAAAAATCAATTAGTTGCATGCCAATGCGTTTCCATGATGGCCTTATTTTCACATTTCCAGGAAAAATAACAGAAGACCATCACAACACAGAGTTCTGAGTAAAGATGCTCCATATCATAAGGCTGACAGGTCCGCCTTAAAATGGGTAAATCACAGGTGACGTCTTTTCTGATTGTAGACTTTCTCTTTCCATTTTATCTCCACCCAGCCAGGACCGCTATGATGACTTCTCCTGACAAAACATTACAGAGTTTGCTGCTGAGATATCTTTAGTTGTTCACTTCTGCAGCCATCTTCAGCTTCTAGAGCAACGTAAAGAATTCAGACAACAAAATAGACCCCTTAATTCATGCAGACCCCAGACCAGACCACCAAATAAATTTAGACACCAGCCTAAACCCCTATATAAATTCAGACCCTAGACCAGACCCCAGAACAGACCCAATTAACTGCAGACCCCAGGCAAGACTCCAAAATGTAAACCCCAAAACAGAGTAAATAAAATGAATGCAGACCCTAGACCAGACATCTAAATAATGTCAGACCTCAGACCAGACCCCTCAATTAATTGCAGACCACAGACCAGACCGTTAAATTCAGACCCCAAATCAGAGTAAAGAAAATGGATTTAGATACCTGACCAAGACCTCTAAATAAATTCAAATCCCAGAACAGACCCTTAAATTCATGCAGATCCCAGATAAATGAGTTGGTCGATTGCAAGCAGCTTGTAATGAGGGCGAGCCGTATAACCTCCATTTCCAGCTTATAAACTGATTATGTTATTAAGTTGGTTGCCTGTTTCTTTATATTAACTGTTTAGGTGCTCACTGTTAATGTATATTTGTGTATCTGTTGTGTTTCACTGTATAGAAGGTTTTGTCTTACAGGTTGGCAGGAGGACAGGCCGCAGTTCCCAGTGGCACTGTTTTATGTGCGGTGCTGTCACTGTACATAGCAATGAGAGGCTGCTGGACAGTGACAGGGGAGGTACAGGGGGTTTGGAAAGAAAGAGCCTGGTGCTGGCTGGGATCAGAGTGTAGTGGCAGTGATGCGCTGCGCCATCATGAAGTCAGGTGAGACGATGAGAGTCAAAAACAAAGCAGAAAATAAGCTAACAAAATGACCTCTTATGGTCTGTAGGCTGATAGAGAAGGCCTATCCTACGTAGGGGTAGGCCTATAAGTGTAGGCTGTCACTGAAACATGCGTGGCTGAAGAGTACCGTCAGCCTAGAGTGGTTCGCTCTGAGGAGTCTACTGGGGCTGTGAGAATAGTCAGCCTGGCATGGGAACCAGTGGTCAGTAGAGCAGTACTGTGCTCAAACCCAGGAGAGGCTGTAACTAGGTCCTGATTAGGATAAAGAACGTTCCATGTATTAGAGGGCCGCTTAGATAGCTGCAGTGATGAATGGTTGCCCTGCAGGCCTGAGATGTGGCCTAGTAGTACACTCCTGAATTGTACTGGACTGGGTGCAGTAGTCACTAGGACGAGTGGTGTGGTAGGAGCCCTTCAGCGTCAGGACCCTAGTAAGAGTGCATAGGAGCAGATATTTAATATAGTAAAAAGTATTAAAACTTATAAAACCCACTGTGTCAGTTGTATCGGGGCAGCCCCCTTCATCAGGAATACTATGTTTCACAGCATTGAAACAATTTAAATGTCTCTATATTATATAAACAAACCTTTCTACGTTTACTCACGCAATACCGGAAGTGACGTTCCGAACTCTAAGGCCCTGTTCACACAGAGTGTTTTTGCAGGCAGAAAAATTTTGAGGCAGACTTTGACCTGCCTGCGATTTGCGCAGCATTTACCATTGCGTTTTTCGCCCCTGGCCACTGCGCGCTGCGTGCAAAAAACACTGTGAAAAACACTTTCTCTACCTCTCATTGATTTCAATGGGAGGTCAGAGGCGGAACAGCGAGCCGCTAAAAGCTGCAGCAGAAAAGAAACGCCTCCGCCTTCCATTGAAATTAATAGAAGACAGTTTCGGCCGTTTTTTGGTGCTGATTCCAATGCGGTTTCCGGGTCAAAATCAGCATAAAAAAACTCAGTGTGATCTGGGCCTAAATCTCTTTATACTTCCTATAATGGACATATCTCTCTATGGCAGATGTTTCGGAAGAGGTTCTTTCTCGCTCTTTTACCCTTTCTATTCCTCTAATACTTCATCCCAATTACATTATTTAATACAGGGAATTTCTTATATTTCTTTTTCCATGCAAAAAGACATATATTAATAAAATAGGATAAAAACAACCAATATGAATCTATGGGGAATAGTAAAGACTCTTTTACTTTACTCGTTCTTAAACTCTACTATTATTCGCAAACCCTATTCCTTTCTTTAGTATTTCTTATATTTTGGATAGGATGGTGCGACTATATCATTTATTATCCTTGGTCTTTTTACGATCATTTGTGGGGACCTTCTTACTTCATCTTTCAAAAACAGATCACTTAATAGTATTTCCCAATTTCTCTTTAGTATTCTTTTAATTTCTTCAATATTACCATTATATTTAGCAAAATAATGTCAGTCCAAATTTATCTTTCTCTTTTTTCCATCTTGCTTTTTTTACAAGGTATAACTTTTCCCAGCTCCTTGTTATCTAGGCAGTCTTTCTGTTTCGTTTTTTACACCTATTTCTTTACTCCCTCTATAATATTTTTTTTGCTATTTTTTATCCTTCTGTCTGCCTGATATAACCTCCTTTGACTTATACAGTATCAGCATCCCCATGATATGCTGAGAGTATGTTTCCAAGTTTCTATACCACTTATTTGTGAAATAAAAGTAAACCAATATATATATTAGTCCATAATGGACAAGATTGTGGTATGCGACGTGAGCATTTACCGATGCATATGCCAATTGTGCACTGCAAATGCAGTGTGAATGGACCTTTAGACAACCTACTTACACAACCCCTCAGTTGGCTAAAGCAGAAAGCCAATGTAAGGAGCGACTCTACCTTTGCAGGACTTTTCATATTTGTGTCTTACACTGACGGCCCATTTGCTGTCCGATTCCCCCATTGATAACAGCAGATTGTGGTAGAAGCTTGACAGAAGGCCCCCTGTGGTTAGCACATTGCTGAGGTTGTCCTTAACCCCTTCCCGCTCTGCTCATTACTATTACAACGAGCTGAGCACATTGTTCGTGCTCAGCTCAGTAATAGTATGGTACCGCTGAAATCCAGCGCCATTCCCAACCACGACACATTTATGAGCTTTGATAACTGCTGTATCGTCGTACAGCAGTTATCACAGCTCATACCTCCGGGACCGATCGCAGTGGTTTACGCCGATTTACCCCTTAAATGCAGCGGTCAATAGCGATCACCACACTTAAGGGGTTACAACGCCAGTGGCGATCTTGCGACGCAATCGCAGGGTGCCGATGGTTGCTATGGTAACCGGAGGCCTAACTATAGCCACCGGGTCTGACATCTACAGAAGGTGATTACATAAGTATTGCAGGATATTATAACAGAAATCGGACAGTTGGACCTTTGGGGTCCTGTGGTGGTGGTGGTTATTTGTTGTTGCTGTATCTTGGACCGTTTATGGGTCAGTTTAGTGGTGCTTTTTACTCCATGTGTCCTTAGGACATGTTTATTATGTCATTACGAACTTGAGGTTTGTGTCCCATATTTTTTGTGAAGGCTTTTTCTTTAGTAGTGTATCCAGCCTTATAGGGGATCTTGTTCCCATTAAAATATGTTTTTGTCCCACTTGGGAAATCTCTTGACTGGCCTAAGTAGAGTCATGTGCTATTTTACCTTTTATTCCCCTTTTCCACCCATCCACCAAATAAGGACACGTGACAACCGAGGTTGGATGTGAAATGGCCACAGCAGCCGTTTATTAATTTACATTATTTTTTAAATACAATTTAATTCGAAACATTCGGATAACTACTTTAGGAATTCGACCAGAGAATTCCTCCTATAATTCACATGACCCAACATGGGTCAGAATCATAAATAACAATCAACATTTTAACACTAAACAGAGCAGGGGAAGTCCTTGAAGCCATTTTTTACCGATTTTACATTTAAGTTAGCCATCTGCAAACCACCAACAACTATTTACCTCCAGCCGTAAACTAGCTCGGAGGCACAGCTCACCTCTGCAGATGGCTCCAACCATAAGAAGACCACTTCAAAGGGATAACACCCTATGAAGTCTTCAAATGATATACCTTTTTGGGGGACGCATACCCCGATGCAACCTCCCCACCATTTTGTACTGACCAACCTCAAGGACTCCCCTCGCCAGCCGCCATGACACCTAGACCTACTCCAAAGAAAAGAGAAACACAAGTTACGCAAGCATACATCATAAGCACAAGAAAATAGACAAACGCACAAAAAACAAACCCAATCCCAAAAGACACAACCCAATTCAGGGCGGAAGGGTGGGAGCTAACTTTTTTACCTGTTATTCCTCCCGCTACTTCCGGCTCAATGCTAAAAACAGCGGGAGGAACAGATACCGAACCCCAACTCCTCCCCTCTCCATCTCCTCCCTCCCCCTGCCTCCACTAACCCTTTCCCCCCTGATTGGCTAACCTTCCCTCCTATGGCAGTCATGGAGGCTTTCCCTTAAGCCCTCCGTGCTGCCGTCCAGCCTCGTCTTGACTGGCCTGAGTAGAGTCATGTGCTATTTTACCTTTTATTCCCCTTTTCCACCCATCCACCAAATAAGGACACGTGACAACCGAGGTTGGATGTGAAATGGCCACAGCAGCCGTTTATTAATCTACATTATTTTTGAAATACAATTTAATCCGAAACATTCGGATAACTACTTAAGGAATTCGACCAGAGAATTCCTCCTATAATTCACATGACCCAACATAGGTCAGAAACATAAATAACAATCAACATTTTAACACTAAACAGAGCAGGGGAAGTCCTTGAAGCCATTTTTTACCGATTTTCCTTTTAAGTTAGCCATCTGCAAACCACCAACAACTATTTACCTCCATTCGTAAACCAGCTCGGAGGCACCGCTCACCTCTGCAGATGGCTCCAACCACCAGAAGACCACTTCAAATGGAAAAACACCCTATGAAGTCTCCCCACCATTTTGTACTGACAAACCTCAAGGACTCCCCCCCCCAACAAAACGTGACACCGCCCGGTTTACTTTGATGCAGGCTTTATTAACCCTCTCCACTGATCTTGCCAAGCGCCAAAACTTCCTCGGAACTATGTCCGACCAAACTATAACTAAGCGTAGATAAGACGCCCATAAGCACAACAAATCGTGTTTTATATCCCGCACTAACTCACGAAAAGGGCGCACACCTAGATCGTTCCCCCCCCCCACATGTAAAGCCAGAACCTCCGGAACCCTATCTAACTGAGAGTATGTTTGAAACTCGGTCAATACCCGGCTCCATAACATACCTCAGAATCCCAGCCAATGTAAAACCGCATCTTGCCGCGGAATGCGAAGCTGACGGCCATCTGGGCGAACGTCCGCCCGCAGTGCCCCCCAGTGCACATAAGAGTGTCCTAAAAGCCAAACTAAGCAGGGGCGATGATCTGAAATGAAAGGATAAGCAAACGCACATGTAAGCCATCAAAACACAAGTTACAAACTCACAATAAATGAGGGCGCACGTAAGTCCTAAATCTATTGGACTTCCAACGGTCAATGCGACGCACACCCTCGTCATCCAACCCCCAACGCCCAGCTTCAGTAGCAGCGCCGATCCTAAACGTGTGAGACGAGTAATACTCATACCCAACTCCGACCTCAGGCAAGCATTTTTTAAATACAGCACCAAATTGATACCTGGACAAAAACGAGCCATTCTCATGACGGAGCAATGGCGACTCAGGCACCCCACCCCGTGGCTTGAAAGAAACCATACAAGCAACCGGACACATCGCCGACCCCGGGAGGGCAAACAACACTATCCGCTTACCCCGTCCTACTTGATCAGTCTTGGACCGCCACAAAAACAACTCGAGTCTATCCCCATATAGACCCACATCCACCTGTCGCAATCCCCCAGCCCTCACCGCACTAGGAGAAACCAACTCACCAATTCTGAGTGCTCCAAAAAACGCTAGAGAAAAAGCCAAACGAAACAACTCTACCTCATAAGGCAAATTACAAACAGCCCCCAGCGATGCGCCCAACGAACCAAGAAGGGTAAAAGACATGGGTCGCCTCTGATCTGCTTCAGCCCTGCCGCGATGCAAACCCTTCAAAGCTTGCCTTACCAAAAAATTCTTGGACACATCCTGAAAACCCCGTAATTTAAATCCAAACGCCAACCCAGCAACGAAACGATTCACCTTAGCCAGAGAAAACCCCGCCTCCCAAGCATCCCCCAACCAGTATAACAATGCCACCAACCTGTCTTGATCCGTGCTGACGTTACCCAACACTCTTACCCACTCCTCCCACTGCTGCCAACAAGCCGAATAAGTACTCCAAGTCGCACTAGCCAACGACTGTTCGATCAACCGTTCCACGGGACCGAAACCAGATCCCATAGATGTCCCGGGCAAGCCAAACCGAACAGCTCCGCTCCCGGTGCCAATTAACACAACCGATTCCACTGCGAGCGAGAAAGAGCGTCAGCGATACAATTGTAAACCCCCGATACATGCACCGCAACCATCCACGTGTTTAAGGACAAGCACACCAAGACTCAGTGATGCAACAACTGAACCACAGGCGGAGAAGATGCCGATACGTTATTAATCGCTAACACCACTCCCATGTTATCGCGGTGGAAACTAATGTTTTTGTCCCTGAGCCTGTCCCCCCAAATGGTCACCGCAACCACGATGGGGAACAGCTCGAGCAGGGCCAGATTCCGTGTAAGACCACTGATCACCCAGCTGTCCGGCCAGTCCCCCGCACACCATTGACCTCCTGCATACGCACCAAAACCACCAGACCCCGCCGCGTCAGTAACCCGCTCCAACTCGCTCATATCCTGTACCGGCGACATCCACAACAATCTACCATTATATTGCCCGGGAAACGCGTCCCAGACCTGCAGATCCGCCCTGTGTTCCACCCCAATCCTCACGAAATGATGGGATGCCCGGATACCCGCCGTCGCTGCCGCCAATCGCCTACTAAAAACTCTACCCATTGGTATAATCCGACAGGCAAAGTTCAACTTCCCCAGCAGAGACTGGAGATCGCGCAAAGTGATCTTCTTCAATCGGCAGGCACGCCTCACCTCTTGACGCAATGACAGTAATTTATCCTCAGGAAGCCTGCACTCGAATTGCACTCGAATTGCATTGCAACCGAATCAATTTCGATCCCTAAAAAACAGATGGTAGGGACAGGGCCCTCAGTTTTTCCAGGCGCCAGAGGAATTCCAAAATCCGTCGCAACCTTCTGCAAGGAATACAATAAATAACCGCAAATAGGGGAACCGCTAGGGCCGACGCACAAAAAATCGTCAAGATAATGTATTAACGAATCCACCCCAGCTACGCCCTTCGTCACCCATTCCACAAAGCTACTAAATGCCTCGAAGTATGCGCAAGAAAGGGAGCACCCCATTGGAAGACACCTATCGACATAAAACCCCCCATTCCAGAAGCAACCCAACCGCCGTTGGCTCTCCGGATGGACCAACAGCAAGCGAAAAGCCGCTTGAATGTCACTTTTTGCCAACAACGCCCCAGGCCCTGCCTCACGCACTAACACCACCGCTTTGTCAAATGACGTGTAAACAACCGAGCATAAATCGTGATCTATCCCATCATTTACCGACGACCTCTGGGAAAAGACAAATGCTGAATCAAACTGAATTTATGGGGCTCCCGCTTCGGCACAATTCCCAAGGGGGATAGCACTAGATTCTCTATCGGCGGCTCGACAAAAGGCCCGCCCATGCGACCCAACGAAACTTCCTTCAAAAGTTTTTTCAAAACGACCGCCGAGTGCAAATAAGCTGACTTAAGATTGCGCCGTGTAAGCGGAACCTCATACGGAGGAGGGGGAATAACAAAACCAAACAAAAACCCCTCATAAATTAACTTGGCTGCAACCCTATTCGGATATTGATTTAGATACGGGGCCATCCTTTCCACCCTCACCGGCGACAGCCACTTGACCAACGGAGGAGGACTGAGTGTCTGACGCTTCCCTTTTCGCATACATTTTGCAGCCCCATGCGAGGAGCCTTTGCACTCCGAATAGACATGCTTAAATTTACAAGTGGCCCCGAACTTACACTGGCCATCATTGAATTGCCAGCAGAACCCGAGTTTTGACCCAGAGCCCTGTCCGGACTGACTAGACTGACCTCCTTGGCCAACGCTCCCGAGAAAGGACTGCTTAACCGGGGCCGTCACCCGCAACCAAAGCGCAATATCTTTCTGATCCCACCGAATCGCCGGCCGGACCGCCTTCCGCTGGCGAAACTGCTCATCATACCGCAACCACACCTGACCCCCGTACGCCCGATGAGCCTCCCCGATGGCATCGAAATAACAAAACAACGCCGAGCAATTTTCAGGTGCCTTTTCCCCAATCACACTCGCCAAAATAGCAAAAGCTTGCGACCAATTCACGAACGTCTGCGGGATAAGCCTATACTGCCGACGCTCCTCTTCCTCCTTCTTACTCTCATCCCGCTTGCCCTTATCCAAGTTGAACTTTGCAAGTGGCAGAAGGGAAAAAATTTCCACGTACTCATCCTTACAAATCCGTTCCCGAACCTCCTGTTTAAGGTGGGCCCCTAAAGGACCCTCAAAACAGACGTAAACCTCGCCCCGAGCACGATCATCAAGCCGAATTCTATCCCTGTCCTTCTGCGCCTCGGTTTGAACAGATACTGCCACTGTTTCCTTGGATGCCCCCGAAACTTCCCCAACCAGGGACCGTGACTGTACATCACGAGGACCTTCCCAGACCACCGCCGGGGACCCCGCCGGAACTACAGGTGCCGCTGCCCTATCTAAGCGCCCGACTAACTTGCGCAAACAACCCACTAAATCCGATAAGCCATCTCGCCCGGCAACACCACTACCGACAGCCGATACTTCCGCGCTCGCTGCCCCACCCCCAAAACCTGACATGAAAATTGTTGGATACGGCAAAGTAGGAGTTACGCACTCACCAGGCTGCCCAGGCGCTGTATTCCCGCTAGCCGGAAAATTCTGACCGCGCTGCGACTCGTCCAGCTCTCCATCTTCCAGATCCTCTCTCGCTGACGACTGGCACTCGCACCAACATCTCCGACACGGGGACCCTGGCATGCTGACAGAGAGGCCGGCAACCTGCCGCCCGACCGCAGGGACCCAGACTTCCGACAGGACCTGTTGCCTCGTCGTCGTCGCTGATCTTGGTGTCCTCACCGAAGACCTCAAGGAAGCCTGCCCCATGGCCGGCACATCACCATGCGGGGCGGCCGTGGACTGCACCCTGCACACTGCATATAAAGGCGGTGGCGTAACAGGGAGCCCAGCCTGCGACTCCCTGTGAACCGCCGAGCCCCGTCGCGGCTGGGGATTCCTGCCAGGACGCAGGCCCTGGGAGGAGGCGGCCGTCCCAGCAGCAGCGTCCTTAGAAGGGCTCCCCCTGTGACGCCGAGCCCGCGGGACCACATCCGGACTCAACCATTCAGGTGGGCGGGACCGCTGGGAGCGGCGGGGTGACCGAGCCTGAGCAACCGCCGCTCCCGTTGACGCCTTCTGCTTTATTTCAGCAGGGGCAGCAATAAGCAACTCTCCCCCCACCGCCATGTCATCAGCGCCAGAAAGGGGGGAGGGGAGCGCATCCGGGCTAGCAGCCGACACAGAGCGCCGATCTATGCGCGAAGACTGGCCCACCTGATGGATACTGGCCAGCGCTGCCACCGTCTCCTCCAGCCACCCCGGACCGTGGAACTCAGCTGCCGCGCGCAGCTGATCAAGCATGCTGACTGGAGACGCCATACTTGCAGGTAAGCAGGGCAGTGGGAGCTAACTTTTTTACCTGTTATTCCTCCCGCTGCTTCAGGCTCAATGTCGAAAACAGCGGGAGGAAAAGATACCGAACCCCAACTCCTGCCCTCTCCATCTCCTCCCTCTCCCTGCCTCCACTAACCCTTTCCCCCCTGATTGGCTAACCTTCCCTCCTATGGCAGTCATGGAGGCTTTCCCTTAAAGGGGTTGTCCCAAGTTGACTCAAATTTTTTTTTTTATACATTCTAAGCAGGAAATGAATTTTAAAACATTTGGTGTTAAAAAAAAATTAAAATTCATTTCCTAAGTGCCTTTTTTTTACACTTGATAACTCAGCAAGTGCTGGTTATCTTTTCTAAAAAGGGGCGTGAGCGGCTCGATGTCAATCAAGCCGCTCCGCTCTGCAGTGTGCGCGCTCCCGATGTTGCTAGATACTGTAGTTCTAGCAACATCGGGAGAATGTTCGTCTCAAGCGGGCATGGTAAGCCCGATTGAGACGAACTTACCGTGAATGTCAACTACACTACACTACACTGCACTCACCCCGTTTCGGCAAGCCACTTTTCCCTCCCCCACCCTGTCACTACATTTTTGTACCCGCTGCATCGGTGCTGCATCAGCACCCGGCGAACAACTAAAAATATATAAAATAAAATAATAATCACCTAAGACGTTCTAACGGCGCTCTGAACGGTCCCGTCACTTGCCATCTTCCCTCTTCTTGGCGCCGCTCGCATTCATACGGTAGTAACAATGCGTTGTGGCGCAGATGACGTAATCATATCAGGCCCACGTGATTACTTCATCTGCGCCCACCGCTCTGTTATTGTGAATGGGAGAAGAAAAGTGACGGGACCTTTCAGCTCTTCGTGGGAACGTCTTAGGTGAGTTTATTTTTGTATGTATGTTGGTATGTATGTATGTATGTATGTATGTATGTATGTATGTATGTATGTATATGTTTTCTTGTATGTATGTTGTCATGTTTGTATGTGTATATGTGCATGTATGTGTATATGTGCATGTATGTTTGCATGTATGTATGTTTTCATGTATGTATGTTTGCAAGTATGTATGTTTGCATGTATGTATGTTTGCATGTATGTATGTTTGCTTGTATGTATGTTTGCTTGTATGTATGTTTGCTTGTATGTTTGCTTGTATGTATGTTTGCATATTTGTATGTGTATATGTGCATGTATGTGTATATGTGCATGTATTTTTGCTTGTATGTATGTATGTATGCTTGCTTGTATGTATGTTTGCATGTATGTATGTTTGCTTGTATGTTTGCTTGTATGTATGTTTGCTTGTAGGTATGTATGTTTGCTTGTTTGTATGTATGTATGTATGTATATGTTTTCATGTATGTATGTTTGCATGTATGTATGTTTGCATATATGTATGTTTGCTTGTATGTTTGCTTGTATGTATGTTTGCTTGTATGTATGTTTGCATGTATGTATGCATATACGTATGTTTGCTTGTATGCATGTTTGCTTGTATGTATGTATGTTTGCATGTTTGTATGTGTATATGTGCATGTATGTGTATATGTGCATGTATGTTTGCTTGTATGTATGTTTGCTTGTATGTATGTATGTATGTATGTATGCTTGCTTGCTTGTATGTATGTATGTTTGCATGTATGTATGTTTGCTTGTATGTTTGCTTGTATGTATGTATGTTTGTATGTGCATGTATGTGTATATGTGCATGTATGTTTGCATGTATGTATGTTTTCATGTATGTATGTTTTCATGTATGTATGTTTGCATGTATGTATGTTTTCTTGTATGTATGTTTTCTTATATGTATGTTGTCATGTTTGTATGTTTTCATGTATGTGTTTTCATGTATGTATGTTGTCATGTTTGTATGTGTATATGTGCATGTATGTTTGCATGTATGTATGTTTTCATGTATGTATGTATGTTGTCATGTTTGTATGTGTATGTTTTCATGTATGTGTTTTCATGTAGGTATGTTTGCATGTATGTATGTTTGTATGTATGTTTTCATGTATGTATGTTATCATGTTTGTATGTGTATACGTGCATGTATGTTTGCATGTATGTATGTTTGTTTGTATATATGTCTGTATGGTCATGTATGATACTGTCTGCTGGTGCCCTGTATCTAAGCCAACTTTGCCGCAGGCTTCTATACATGGTATAACAGTCAGTATCACACATGAAAGTGAAAGTAAGCCTACGACATGTTTTATTTCATTTTTTTTTTAAATATTTTTGATTTTTTTACAGGTTTGATGTTTGGACTACGTCGGTTTCGAGGACTACTTAGATGACGCTTTTTTTTTTTCATCAATAAAATGGTTAATGAGGGTTGTGTTGGGGGTGCTTTATTTCAATAAAATATTTTATCTATATCTTTGTCTTTTCTTTTCAAGTTTTATTACTATCACTTTAGTAATGGCCGCGGTCTGAGTGACAACATCCATTACTAAGGCGAGGCTTAGTGTTAGCCGGTACAGAGGCTAACACTAAACACCATTATTACCCCGGTACCCACCACCACCAGGGGTGCCGGGAAGAGCTGGGTACGATCCAGTACCCGACCATCTGTTGTGATGGTAGGGCTCTGGGGCGGCCGTAGGCTGGTATTATGAGGCTGGGAAGGGCCAAAAACAGTGGACCTTCCCACCCTTGTAATGCTAGGCTGCTGCTGCTGTGTTGTATCTGGCTGGTTATAAAAATGGGGGGGACCCCACGTCATTTTTTTTTATTATTTATTTATTTTTATTAAAAAGACATGGGGTTCCACCCAATTTATCATAACCAGCCACATACAACACAGTGTTATTAGCCTGGGAATGGACAAAACCAGTGGCCCCTCCCACCCGTGTAATGCCAGACTGCTGCGGCCTTGTATATGGCTGGTTATTAAAAATGTGGGGGACCCAACGTCTATTGTTAAATTTTACAAAAAAACGACGTGGGGGTCCCCCCCATTTTTATAACCAGCCCGATACAACACAGCAGCAGCAGCCTAGCATTACAAGGGTGGGAAGGTCCACTGATTTTGGCCCTTCCCAGCCTCATAATACCAGCCTACGGCCGCCCCAGTACCCGACCATCACAACAGATGGTCGGGTACTGGATCGTACCAAGCTCTTCCCGGCACCCCTGGTGGTGGTGGGTACCGGGGTAATAATGGGTGGTTAGTGCTAGCCTCTGCACCAGCTAACACTAAGTACCGCCTTAATAATGGACGCTGTCAATCAGCCAACTGCCATTATCTAGGCACTAATAAAGTTTGAAAAAAAAACACAAAGACAATTTTTTTTTATTGAAATAACAAATCCCCAACAAAACCCTCGTTAACCATTTTATTAAAATGTTCAAAAAACGTAGATCTACGCAGTAGTCCAACGAATCGAAGATGTAGTCCAATCGGTACATCAAAATCTGCAACAACATTAAAAAAAAGTTAGCAATGTGAACAATACCGATACTTATACTCACCTACACACACACACACAAACAACCACACACAAACAACCACACACAAACATATACACAAACACATATAAACACACACCCATATATTACACAAACACACACATATACACACACACACACATATACACACACACATATATACACACACACATATATACACACACACATATATACACACACACACACACACACACACACATGTACACACACACACATGTACACACACACATGTACACAAACACACCCATATATACACACCCATATATACACAAACACAGACACACACACACACACACACTTACCTTTAGCGGAGCGCAGACTTCTCGCGACGGGTGCCTTCCACTTCATCTCCTTGCATCTCCTGCGCATGCGCCGAGATGCGCCGGGATGCGCGTTCATGAGTAAATGACATCCTCTGCTCCGGACGCAGAGGATGTCATTACGCATGCGCGGCCACCGCTAAAGGTAAATAGCGGTGGCCGGGAACCTAGGCAACGAGCAGGATACAAAGAGGGACCGACCGCAACTTCAATCAACGATATCAAGAAAACGACATCGCTGGACGACGGACAGGTAATTAGAATTCTTCTTATTTTTACATGGGGGAGCTTTATAGCTCCATTTATCAACTTGGGACAACCCCTTTAAGCCCTCCGTGCTACGGTCCAGCCTCATCTTTACTTTGTGACTATTGCCTGATCAAACCGAGTTGTGATACATTGTTTGCACTATATAAATAACTATATATTTGATGTTGTGTATTTTCTGACCACCACTGCAATCCTTTGTTTTAGATGATTTTATCTGTTTTTATGAGATTATATTATTTTGTCTGTATTTATTGCAATAATAAAGATATTTTGTTATTGACCATGTGTCGTTTTGCTATACAGAATTGGTATTGCCGCATCCGTAATGGCCTGAACTATATAAATATTATGTAATTTATCCAATGCAGTGAATGCCATAAAAATAAATAATAAAAAAACGATACCAGAATTGCTATGTTTTTGGTCACCTAAGAATAAAAAGTGATCAAAAAGTTGCATGTATCCAAAAATGGTACCAATAAAAAAACATATAGCTCGTCTTGCAAAAAACAAGCCCTCATACAGCTCTGTCGACCAAAAATTTTCTTTAAAGTTGTGGTTCTCAGATTGTGGCAACAGAAAAAATACATTCTTTTTACAAAATAAATGTTATTGTGCAAATAGTTGTAAAACATAAAAAAGCAATATAAATTTGGTATCACCAGAATCGTACTGACCCACAGAATAAAGTAAATATGTCAATTATAGTACACGGTAAACGTTGTAAAAAAATAAAAAGGATAAAAACAATAGCAAAATTGCTATTTTTTGTCACCACGCTTCTCAAAAAATAGAATAAAAAATGATCAAGAAGTTGCATGTATCCAAAAATGGTGCCGATAAAAACTACAGATTGTCCCGCAAAAAACAAGCCCTCACACCGCTCTGTCACAAAAAAAAAGTTATGGCTCTCAGAATATGGCGACACAAAATGTGCAGAGTGCGATCCAAAAGGGGGATAAGATCGGGCACCATTTATCAGTGCGACACAGGCCACAGAACTGCGGATTATTATTTATTTATCGCATTATTATATCCTCTTATTATGTACTGATGTACTCCGCACAGTTTACATATGCCCCCAGATTATAAACTGAAATAAATGGCCTATTTGTACATTCAGGGACAAACCAATTGAAAAACTGGTAACCAGAAACAATTGGTTTAAATAAAAAACCAAGTAATGAACTTGGTGCATTGACCTATGAAATCATAAGTCTATCCTATAGAGAGAGGTCAATTAACACACAGTATATTAGAAACATGAAACAACTTTATTGCACATAAATACACAGGATATATCAATAAAAGTTAGAACCATGCAATGCAAAACGTGTCCTGCAGGTTGAAGCAACATATGGGGAGACATAATGACATATAATATAAAAACCAGGGCAATATGATATATGTATAATAAATATGTTCACCTGAAATGATAGTATTGCCATATAGCTACCTGGAATGATTGTATATAAATGCGATGATACAAGCTAAGGCCAAAATGTATGGCCATATATCAGCTTACCCATGTGTAGTTGCTCCTGCTACCTGCAGAGACACCGAACCCGACGCGCGTTTCGGCAGGAATGCCTTCGTCCGAGGGTGGTGTCTCTCCAGCGGAACAGGATATTTAAAGGGCATTGCATGGTTCTAACTTTTATTGATATATCCTGTGTATTTATGTGTATTTATGTGCAATAAAGTTGTTTCATGTTTCTAATATACTGTGTGTTAATTGACCTCTCTCTATAGGATAGACTTATAAACTGAAATACCAGCAAAACCCCAAACAGAAAAATTACCAAGCAAAATCTGTGCTTCATAAGCCAAATGGCGCTCCCTCCATTCTGAACCCTTCAGTGTGCCCAAACAGCAGTTTACATCCACATATATGGCATCGCCATACCTGGGAGAACCCGCTTAACAGTTTATGATGTATTTGTCTTCAGGGGCACAATCTGGGTATAACATATCGTGCACTTAAATGGCATATCAGCGGAAAATCCACTGCACATTTTTCTAGTAAAAATAGTAGTATTGGTTCATACGCACTGCACCCTTTAATAAATGCCTTGAGGGGTATATTTTAAAAAATGGGGTCACTTCTTGGAAGTTTTTGTTTTACTATTAGACCTCAGAGCCCTGCAATTGGGGGCAAATGCTATGGAAAAATCACTAAAATAGACCTCAAATGCGCATGGTGCTCTTTCACTCCTTTAATCTAACACCAATCCAGCAAAATCTGCGCTCCTACAGACAAATGACGCTCCTTCTCTTCAGAGCCCTGCCGTGTGTCCAAACAGCTGTTTAGGGCCACATATGGGATATTGCTGTACTCAGGAGAAATTGAGTAAAAAATTGTGTGGTGTTTTTTTCTCCAATTACCCCTTGTAAAAATAAAACATTTAGAGCTAAAACAGCATTGTTTTGGGAAAAATGTAATTTGTCATTTTCACTGCCTAATTCTAATAAAATCTATGAAACAGCTGTGGGGTCAAACTATTCACTACCCCCCTAAGTGAATGCCTTGAGGGTTTTATTTTCCAAAATGGAGTCACTTCTCAAGAGGTTTTTACGGTACTGGTACCTAAGGAACTCTGCAAATACGACTTGCCACCTTTAAACAAAACCAGCAAAATCTGCATGCCAAACGGTGCTCCTGCCATTCTGAGCCCTACCGTGTGTCCAAACAGCAGTTTATGACAACATATGGGGTATTATCATACTTGAGAGAACTTGATTTAAAAAATGTTGGTGTTCTTTTTCTCTTTCATTCTTTGTGAAAATGAAAAAAAATCGGAGCTGAAACTACTTTTTGTGTGAAAAATGTTTAGATTTTAATTTCTATGACCTAATTTCAATAAATTCAGCAGAACACCTGTAGTGTTAAAATGCTCACTATACCCATAGATTAATTCCTTGGGAGTGTAGTCCCGAAATGCCGTCTTTTTGGGGATGTTTCCTATGTTTTGGCACCACAAGACCTCTTCAAAAATGACAGGGTGCCTAAAATATATTGTAATAAAAAGGAGGCCCCAAAAACCTAGTAGGTGTTCCTGTGCTTCAGTCCACCAGGGCCACATGTGGGACATTTTTAAAAGCTGCAGAATCTGAACAATAAATATTGAGCTGAGTTTCGCTGCTAAAACCTTCCGTGTTACAGAAATAAAATGGATTATAATGGAATTTCTTAAAAAAAAATAAAAAAAAAATATATATATATATATATATTTGTAAATTTCACCTCCAAAATGTTAACTAGTAACTATTTTGTGTTGTATTACTATCTGTCTTACAAGCAGATACACTCAAATTTAGAGAAATCTAAAATTTTCAAAAATGTCTCTAAATGTAGGTGTTTTTCACAAATAAACACTAAAGGTATTGACCAAATTTTACTACTAACATAAAGTACAATGTGTCACGAGAAAAAATTCTCACAATCGCTTGGATAAAAGAATAACATTCCAAAGTTATTACCAGCTAAAGTGACACAGGTTAGATTTGAAAAATGGTGTCTGAGCCTTAAGGCCCAAACTAGGCTGCATCATTAAGGGGTTAAAGTGGTTTTACATCTTATAAAGTGGGGGGAATACAATTAGGATTTGTCATCACTTTCTGATCGTGGAGTTCTGACTGCCATGACTACTTGATGTTTAGTAAAGCCAATCCCTGTCTTTACAGTTTACCAAATGTGCCATCAATGATCTTAGAAATGACCCAGATGAAGAGACTATGAAGGAATTCTTCGGTTCTCTTGACTATAAATGCAGCAGAGATTGTGGTATCCATAAAAATATAATGCAGCCATTTTTAATGAATACATATGGATGTTGGCCTTCTACCCTCTCTGGAAGGCTTATGATATGTATAATTTACGCTGCATTCGTTCACATCAGGTATGCCCATCTTGTCTCAGGATGTCTAGATCGATTCTTACCACCTCTATTACCTTTCCAGGACATGGTACATGAGGTAATGGCTGCCCACAGCTGTTCTGATTCCTATTACAAGCTGGTAGGGGAATTGTGAAGCAGTATGTATTCAGGATTGTAAGGAGTAAGAGGGCTGAGCACAGGAGATGCAGCATATAGCGTGTTCTTACTGGTGTAGAGTCACATCCTCTAATGGGGGTCTTTAGGGTTTATTAAAATTCAAAACTAAAATTATATATTTTAAGATAATATAAATGATTTCCCCCATGTCACACAGACAGAAATGATCATTTATCCCCTATAAAGAATTCATCAGAGAACGTTCCCATTAAAAACTTCAATTTTATTAATTTCAATAAAAAAATACTCTATACAGTAAAGCAATTGATGAAAACACGCGGAAAAATTACAGATCACACTAAACTTTTCTAGAGGTACAAATCATACAATATCATCAAATTCATATTCCCAATGGTAAAGCCATACTGATATATGTAAATTATGGGTGTGGTCATAAAAGCAGCTCAAACCGGTTATAGCTATTGTGATGTCACAGAGCTTGGGTATAAACAATGATGTTGGTCACAGAGCTGTCACTATCAGTTGGATGTGACCGGTAAGTAATCTATCAATGCTACATCTGTACTTCTTGCTAATCAATTTGTTTTATTAGGAACATTGAATTATTCCATCTCTAGAAGATATTGTGTGATAGTGGTAGTAATATGGTATTAGTATTAGTGTGCAATTAAATTGCTCAAGTATCTTAGATTAGCAGGGTAAGTGGGCAAAATTTGAGCTCCCTTATTATCATTATGTTTACCACTTGTAAAAGAGAAATTTCAATATGCTCATATTAGAGGACTGTATATTAGGGGACTATAATTCCTTATATTATTTAGGTTCACCAGAAATAATTACAATTTAATAAAATTCTGAATTTTGATCAATTGATATAAAAATTATTAGTGGGGAATTGATACTGGTCTGGGGCTACTTATCATGGTTTGGGCTAGGCCCTTTAATTCCAGTGAATGGTAATGTAAAGACTACTTAGACCATTGCATGCTTCTGACTTTGTGGGACTAGTTTGGTAAAGACCCTTCCCTGTTTCTGTATGACGTTGCCCCTTTGCACAAAGCAAGGTCCATAAAGACATTGAGTGATAAATTTGGTGTGGAGGAACTTGACTCTCTGCACAGAGCCCTGACCCCTAACCTGAACTCACAAATACTCTTTTAATTAAATGGGCAAAAATTCCAACAAACACGCTACAAAATCTTGTGGAAAGCCTTGTCAGAAGAAGTTATAGCCACAATAGGGGGCCCAACTTCATATTAACATCCATGGCTTTGTAATGGGAAGTACCACAAGCTTATAATGGTGTAAAGGGTCAGCTGTCCACATCTTTTGGCCACATAGTGTATTTTTGGTTTATGTATTGTGATGTCACTACTATTAAAAATAATGATAAATCCATATTGAAATATGCAAATTATGGGTGAGGTCATAAAAGCAACTCACCCCGGGAATAGCTATTGTGATGTCACAGAGGGTGGGTGTATACTATGGTGCTGGCCTTAGAGCTGTCACTCAGTTGGATGTGACCGGTAAGTACTCTATCAGCGCTACGTCTCTAGATGAGTCTCACCTATCAGTTTCTTTATGAATATTTTATTCTTCGGTATAATTCTGCTGTGTCTGCCATTTAAAGTTTAGTTTATATTTGGAATAGTTATACTAATTTACTAAGAAGTTGCTAAATGGCAATATGGCGGCCTGTGACTTCTGCTCCAGAGACAGAATGCAGCTTGCAGACAAAAATTGGCATCTGTATTCTGCTGGTAAATTGATAAAGCAACCTAAAAAAAAAGGGAATGTGAATGTCCTGCAGCCCTGAGAACTTATTATTGGAACCCTTCAGTTTATAACAGGAGTAATTCACATAATAAATATTTACTAGGGAATTACTAATTATGTATTTGAGGTTTTCTATTTGTTTAAAATACACAATTCTTATTATTATTAATAATAATAATTACTAGTATAAAAATGTTAGGAAAGTGATTTCTTAAGAACAGCCCTGACCCCCTAATCCTGTATCCTCAAAAGCAATTGTCATTTTTCATTAATATATATATATATATGTAAATATAAAATGTAATAATGTCTATAACAAATTACAGAGGTTCTAAATTATAGTTAGTATCTCATATAAAAATTACATAAACCCCGGAAATGTCATACCGTATGGTCAATTCAACAACCAATGCATTGTTCCAACATCCAAACCCCAAGCAATGTCATTCACAGGGGGTCCAAGCCCCAAGACCCCAAGCAATGTGATCTTCAAAGACTTCTGATTGTCCAGTTCCTGTACTTGGAATACCCCTTTTATAACTAATTTCTCCAGCTAGTTTTCTTTAAGTTTTCCCTAACTATTTCTTTTTCTGGTCATTCTAGATCTTGCTGTTGGATTGACACTGTTGGATTACTGTGTTGCTTTTACGGTCAGCGATTTGTCCTATTTTCAGAGAACTAGAGGCGATTAGTTAAATTCAATCTTTACTGTCGCCTGGTTTTCTACCACGGACATTGGTGCAGTTTTGCACCCGGGTTATTAACCAACCATGCCCTTTTGGAAAAAATCCAAAAAATATCATGTCTCTCAGATTCCTGATAAAAGAAATCTGATGAAAGAGATACCAACTATGGAGGAGCCTAACATCTCGCTCCAGAAGTTTTCCAACATCAAAGATATGCCAGCCGAAAAATGCAGCGATCCAAGTCACAGAAAACCTTGTGACATTGGCTCAAAGAACGCCAAGAAGAGCGCAATCAGGAGCTTGGGCAGCAGCGCTGTGATTGGCGCTAAAGAACTGGATCGCTGTTTCCCAAATAGACGGCTGAGATTATACGTTGCCACCTGGAATATGGAGGGAAAGGTGAGAAGTAATATACAATATCTATTGTGAACCATGAGTGTATATGATCTAAGGCTATGTTCACACAGAGTATTTTGCCAAGTTTTTTGACGTGGAAACCGCGTCGCAAAACTCGGCAAAAACGGACCGAAAATGCCTCCCATTGATTTCAATGGGAGGCGTCGGCGTCTTTTTCCCGCGAGCAGTAAAACTGCCTCGCGGTAAAAAGAAGCGACGTGCCCTATCTTCGGGCGCTTCCGCCTCTGACCTCCCATTGACTTCAATAGGAGGCAGAGATAGCGTATTTCGCTGTGTTTTATGCCCGCGGCGCTCAATGGCCACGGGCCAAAAACGCAGTGAAAAAAATCGGCGTGCAGGGAGAGGAAAATCTGCCTAAAACTTCCAAACGGAATTTTGAGGCAGATATTCCTCCTGCAAAATACTCTGTGTGAACATAGCCTAAAGTTGGATAAATTTGTAGTTGGATATCAGATAGACATATTATATACTACCCTAGGCCCAAATTTTCTAAACATTTGGGCCAATCAATGTTGCTGCACACACTGCAAACTGTCAAACTAATAATCTATGTCTTTGGAATGGTAATGCCTCTGATCCTAAGACTGCAGCACTGGCCATAGTCTATAAAGACTAAAATCCAATTCGATCAGATATAATTTTTTGTAGGTGATATAGAAGATGTCAGTTTGGTTGGTGCTCTGTGTATACATTATTAATATCTTCATATTTTGAGCAGGAGTTCCCACAAAATCTAGAGGATCTGCTGTTGCCATCAGATGACACCAAAGACATTTACGTAATTGGCGTTCAGGAAGGATGTCCAAACAGGTAAGTCTTCTTAGGTTGTCTTACAACAGTCTTTGCAGATGGACTACAGGTCGGCTGATTGAAATTCTCTCTTGACCTGCTACTTATTGTAGGATCACTCCTAAATTTTCCTATTTAACCCCAGAGGTTATAATATTGATTATTTAATAAATGAGTTCAATATTTTAATCTGGAGTAATTTATTAATATGTAAACTTGAAATTGTGTCTTCTTGTAGACGGGAATGGGAGATAAAATTACAAGAGACTCTTGGTCCACACTACGTGCTATACCATTCATCCAGGCTCGGAGTCCTGTATCTCACCATCTTTATTCGACGGGAACTGATCTGGTTCTGCTCAGGTAAGATTCACTTTCTTACATTTACATAATAAGTCCTAATTGAAGTCATAAGTTTGAACTTATTATTTAGTCATTAGAACTAGATGTCTGCAATCTCGACTCTCAGATTCTTCACTGTGGAGTATTGGAGATCTGATAGTTTACTCCACAGTTACAAAGTGTGAAATTATGTTGTAGTAATATTTCCAGCGTTTAATAGGAAACTATCTCTGTTTCATTGTTGCATGTTGTACTATTAACCACTAACCCTTCTTCTTGTGTTTCATTTCTTATACAGAGGTAGAGCACACCCATGTAACAACCAGGCTATTCCACCATGTCAAAACTAAAGGAGCCTTGGGTGTTGCCTTCACCGTCTTTGGGACATCATTCTTGTTTATTAATTCCCATATGAGATGTAAGTATGTCTGTTTTTAATATATGACTATGTACAGTGTTATTGTGTATAAAAGTGCTGCTGTTTAATAATAATAAGCTGGAATATATGAGATGACATGAAAAGATTTGTACTATTGATGTTTTGGTGTAAAATTAAAAGTTCTTCCTCATTTGGTCAAACTTCTTCTAATCCATCAAACTTATTCTATATAATGAGAGAATAATAGTGGAAGGATAAACTGCCTAATGTCCTCTACAGACTGCTATAGAAATACATTATCCTCTGTCATGAAAATGATTGTGTCTTAGATTTACAGTAACAGAAATATCAGTGCGTCTGGTGTACAGAGTGCGGACCCAGATCATGGAACTCCACCAGTCTCATCTTCTAAAATGTCAATAGAAATCCAATTAATATAAATACTATTTGTAAAAAATTGATTGTTGAGGGAACATTCAGAATACACACCCCAAGAAGTAGATATGATACCTACATAATATAAGATAAAGAAACCTATTGTCAAAGAAAACTTAAATATGGTGGTTGTCCTAAATTCCAGGAGGTCACATTTACTGATATGTATATTTTTGTTGGCAGTTGGGGCAGTCTACAAGAGGATCCAGGACTATAAAACTATCACTGAGGGTCTCCGTCTGCCTCAAATTATTCCGGAAAGAATAAACTCCAATGCCTGTGAGTATTACTTATGTGGTTGAACCTATCGATTCCTTTATTATCTCTCTATTTATCTCCATTGACTCTAATGCAGTCACGTGGTCTAATTGTGTCCTGTGTTTATCTCATTCTACAGTGGACGTCACCAGCCGCTTTGATCGAGTTTTTTGGTTTGGGGACCTCAATTTTCAACTGAAAGAGGACAGAAAAAACGTGGAATCTCTTCTGAAGCACATTAAAGGAAGAGATATGTCCAGTCTCCTCAAACATGACATTCTGAATGACGCCAAGAACAACGGTACATTTACTAGTAGACAGATCTCTATCACTCCTCAGCCTGTATTATTACCACATACACCTCGACAGATCAATACAAATCACTGTCATGATGCATGTTGATATGTTCCCCACATTCTTATATAGTCCTACATCTCTTGCACATGTTTTTAATACTGACATGTTTTTTTTTCTTTTAACTTAAGGTTCCATATTTGTAGGGTTTAAGGAGCACACCATTGAATTCCTTCCTACATATAAGTTCGACATTGGCACAGACACCTACGTTACATCAGAAAAGCAGAGAGTCCCATCATATACGGTAAGATATCTTATTTCCAGGTCTACAGAGCTAAAGAAAGAATACATTTCATGAATAGATTTTCATATAATAAATCCCCTCGCCCAAGGTAATAAATTGTTATTATAGATGGAGGAATAATTCTTAAGAACAAAGCATCCAGTCCATTTTACTTGTAGTGAGTTTGTCATCGTCTCCCAGTGTAATATGTCTTCGCCTAGCATGGCTCAAAGATACTTATTTCATTAAATCTGTGTGACCAAGTCAAACCTTAAATGCAAGAAAGTCTTAAAATTTATATTTCTTAAAGAAAATAGGCCGAAATGTTCAGTCTATGATGCTATGAGGTTTATAAATAAATTATAATATGATTGCACTGATGATATTTGTTATTTTTATAACCTCTACAGGACAGGGTGTTGTTTAAAAGCCAATATGAGGGAGATGTGCGAGTCCTGAAATACGACTCTTGCCCTGTTTTGAAGACCTCAGACCACCGACCCGTTTTTGGTATCTTTGAAGTAAAGCTCAGACCTGGTTCAGATAAGTAAGTCATGATTTCCTCCATGTTGTTGGTATGATCCTTTCAGTAGCCGCCATTACTACATGGGCCTTATAGCCAGAGCTCACACTTTGGGGCAGGTGGCTGTATACCTGGGTGACAGTACTGGAGTAATCTAGGATGTGAAACAAAACAATTATTTTTGTGGTTACCTGCTAACATTATCATATGTCTTACATCAATGTATTTCTCATTCCAGCATCCCATTGGCTGGTGGACGCTTTGACCGCAAGATCTATTTGAAGGGCATTAGGAGGTTAGGACAAAAAAAGTAGCTGCGTCTGTTCATGTCCTTACAGCACATAAGGTGAGAGCATTGTACTTGTCTATTATGTTTGCTGTGAGAATGTTCTTCCATCTCTTAAGTCTTCCTCTGTATCAGTAATTTATTTTATCAACCAACATAAAGAAATTGTAAATAAGTCATTCTATCTTCTAGTTCAATTTTCTTGTATTCAGATATTTATTTAATTTCTAAATGAAGGTTATGGGTTTTAGAAGAAAACTGTAAGCATGTATGTAGTATAATAGATTGGTTGGAATTCATTAAGACTGACGTTTCATACACCGGTCTTAATATAAAAAAACTTGGAGTAAAATGTGCCTAATTTATTAAAAGGCCCACACCTTAATAACTAATAATCCATGTTATTATGATAAATGTGTCGGCCGCTGGTGGTTCTGCTGCTTCAGCTACTCTCTGTCCACTTTTTTAGAAAAGTGCCGTAAGCGGCAGAAACTACATGATAGATACAAGGAACATTGTTATTGATGTAAGACATTACTTGGCATCTTGCAGGACTCCTAAGGAACATTTACCATCTCAGGTGCATAAAACATTGATTCCACCTTTGTGAACATCAGAAAGTTCCTGTAACATCCTGAACAGCGCAGCTTTAGATCAAAGCCATTGCTTGGATCAACCATCTTCAAGGTTTGTAGCGTAACCCCTAGGATCAAATAGGAAAATCCACAATAAAACCTCTTCTAGATTTTGTGACTGCCAAGAAACACACATTAGTAGAGCATTAATAGCAAATATTTCTCTTGCAGCATAAACATCAATTCCGCAGTATATCTGGCGAGAACTGCGCTCCCTGTGACCGGAGGAGCCGCCATCGTTGCTGATAGAAAGGTAAGTTCCTCTAGATATGTCCCCTCTATATTTGGTAAGCAGCCTGAATAATGAATATCTTATAGGATTGTGTGCTTCTCCCCCCAGAAAAAGTCAGCAGATACAAACAGACCATCAACATCAATGCCAATAACAACCGAGGGCAGAACCCGCCATCTTACAAGTATTCCAATGGCGAGACTTAAAATTTTCTACATCTGTCACAGAAGAGACATCAGTGTGGTTACCGGTGCATCAATGTTACCCAGAAGACCAGGCCCAGAACAGGAGAACATGTCATCTCTTCCTGTGTCTCTGGAATACAGATTTCCCACCACTTACTGATACTACATTATATACTGTGACATCTTCCATTGTTTTTGCTGGATCTTGTATAACATCATCTTTACCATTATATATTTTGATCCACAAAAACCTTAAATAAATCTTTAACATCAATCCATAAGTGTGACTGGTATTTATTAGTGTGTTCAGTGCCCGGCTACAACTTACCACAGTGTATACAATTCACTTATCCGACCCTTCACAGCGCTATTTGTGTGACATCGCGTTTAATCCAGTGGTAGGTGACAGGACATTGTATCATATGTACACAATACAGAGAGTATGGAACGTGCCGCCATATGTACTGGATTAGATCCTGTGTTGGACAAAAAGTGACAGGAGATGTAAAATATTGATATATTTGATAGTCGTTTAAATTTCAGTTCCATAAAATGTAATGTTGGGCTCTCTTTACAAGCGGAGACAATCACATTAAGCAGGGAAGCCGCTAGGGTGACACAATCCCCACAGATCTCAGATTGGACAAACGGGCAGGATGAGAGCTGCCAGTTGAGATTGCCAGTTAGGGCAGAAGTTACAAAGTGACTGATCAACCAAAAATACTTTGTATTGCTAGCCTGAATGGCGTATCGCTAGCTCAGCATTTCATATGAGAACAAAGACCCTCTGCAGCACAAGTTTAAGTTGAGACTGAACCATAGCAAACACATTGTCCCATTCTCACAAGTTAAATCAGAAACCGCCAAGTATAGAGCCTATTTATTAGTGAAACCGTCAAGCTTATGTACTAAATATTATAACCGTGAAGACTGTGCCTCTGTTGGAGTAAAGTTCTGTTAAGCATCTTATACCTGTGTCGTCTGAAGTTCTTGCTGTGCAATTTCGTCTGCCGGCCAGTAACCATCCTAAACCCCCTCCCACCTGTTACATTTGTCCATACTAAAGTCCATTACTCCATTGAAGTCGCCAATTAGTAGCAGTGGATAATCTGCAAGGGCTTTTTATCAATAAACTCCTGTACCACACCCAAGACATAAGAATTAAAGGGTGGCGGTAAATAAATTGAGACAATGATACATTGAAGATTTTGTATTGTACAGTCCAGGAGCACAAACTTTCCTTATTTTTCTTCCCAATATGTATGGCAGGTTAATTTGCAGTTAGGGTATGTTCACATGCAAACTCAAAAACGTCTGAAGATACGGAGCTGTTTTCAAGGGAAAACAGCTCCTGATTTTCAAACGTTTTTTAAGCCACTTGCAATTTTCGCTGCGTTTTTCGCTGCGTTTTTTACGCCCGTATTTGGAACTGTTTTCAATAGAGTCTATGTAAATGGCTCCAAAAACGTCCCAAGAAGTGACCTGCGCTTCTTTTTCGCTGCCATTTTTCAAAAAAACGGCCCGTCGAAACAGAACGCCGTTTTTCCTATTGAAATAAATGGGCTGATGTTTGAAGAAGAGGACTTACTCCTAAAGCGAAGCAGGGATGAGTTAAAGCTCCGTCCAACAAACAAAAGAAGCTGGTGTGCCACCCATGCCGCATTGCGCCATTATTTGTGTAATGTTTGAAAGAGATTGTGCCTCTTTTTTGTAGAGTAGTGTTTACATCCCCTTGTGTATGTTTATATACCACTGGTCAGTAAAGAATTTGTTGTTTGAATTACTTGGGTCTACTGTATTTTATTGCTTGCGACTAACCCTGCGGTCCTTGCCGGTACTTGGCCTTACATAGGGATACATTCTATAGACAAGATGAATGCTAACACTCAATTGCTATTTAGGCTGGGACTTCACAGAGACTGGTTGATTTTAATTGATCTTATTTTTAAATTCTATTACTTATTTAAGGGTTACATGCAACTCAATGTATAGCTTTGTACTGCGGCTGTTGATTTGTAGCTAAAAATCAATTCGTTGCATGCCAATGCGTTTCCATGATGGCCTTATTTTCACATTTCCAGGAAAAATAACAGAAGACCATCACAACACAGAGTTCTGAGTAAAGATGCTCCATATCATAAGGCTGACAGGTCCGCCTTAAAATGGATAACTCACAGGTGACGTCTTTTCTGATTGTAGACTTTCTCTTTGCATTTTATCTCCACCCAGCCAGGACCGCTATGATGACTTCTCCTGACATAACATTACAGAGTTTGCTGCTGAGATATCTTTAGTTGTTCACTTCTGCAGCCATCTTCAGCTTCTAGAGCAACGTAAAGAATTCAGACAACAAAATAGACCCCTTCATTCATGCAGACACCAGACCACCAAATAAATTTAGACACCAGCCTAAACCCCTATATAAATTCAGACCCTAGACCAGACCCCAGAACAGACCCAATTAACTGCAGACCCCAGGCAAGACTCCAAAATGTAAACCCCAAAACAGAGTAAATAAAATTAGACCAGACATCTAAATAATGTCAGACCTCAGACCAGACCCCTCAATTAATTGCAGACCACAGACCAGACCGTTAAATTCAGACCCTAAATCAGAGTAAAGAAAATGGATTTAGATACCTGACCAAGACCTCTAAATAAATTCAAATCCCAGAACAGACCCTTAAATTCATGCAGATCCCAGATACATGAGTTGGTCGATTGCAAGCAGCTTGTAATGAGGGCGAGCCGTATAACCTCCATTTCCAGCTTATAAACTGATTATGTTATTAAGTTGGTTGCCTGTTTCTTTATATTAACTGTTTAGGTGCTCACTGTTAATGTATATTTGTGTATCTGTTGTGTTTCACTGTATAGAAGGTTTTGTCTTACAGGTTGGCAGGAGGACAGGCCGCAGTTCCCTGTGGCACTGTCTTATGTGCGGTGCGGTCACTGTACATAGCAATGAGAGGCTGCTGGACAGTAACAGGGGAGGTACAGGGGGTTTGGAAAGAAAGAGCCTGGTGCTGGCTGGGATCAGAGTGTAATGGCAGTGATGCGCTGCGCCATCATGAAGTCAGGTGAGACGATGAGAGTCAATAACAAAGCAGAAAATAAGCTAACAAAATGACCTCTTATGGTCTGTAGGCTGATAGAGAAGGCCTATCCTACGTAGGGGTAGGCCTATAAGTGTAGGCTGTCACTGAAACATGCGTGGCTGAAGAGTACCGTCAGCCTAGAGTGGTTCGCTCTGAGGAGTCTACTGGGGCTGTGAGAATAGTCAGCCTGGCATGGGAACCAGTGGTCAGTAGAGCAGTACTGTGCTCAAACCCAGGAGAGGCTGTAACTAGGTCCTGATTAGGATAAAGAACGTTCCATGTATTAGAGGGCCGCTTAGATAGCTGCAGTGATGAATGGTTGCCCTGCAGGCCTGAGATGTGGCCTAGTAGTACACTCCTGAATTGTACTGGACTGGGTGCAGTAGTCACTAGGACGAGTGGTGTGGTAGGAGCCCTTCAGCGTCAGGACCCTAGTAAGAGTGCATAGGAGCAGATATTTAATATAGTAAAAAGTATTAAAACTTATAAAACCCACTGTGTCAGTTGTATCGGGGCAGCCCCCTTCATCAGGAATACTATGTTTCACAGCATTGAAACAATTTAAATGTCTCTATATTATATAAACAAACCTTTCTACGTTTACTCACGCAATACCGGAAGTGACGTTCCGAACTCTAAGGCCCTGTTCACACAGAGTGTTTTTGCAGGCAGAAAAATTTTGAGGCAGACTTTGACCTGCCTGCGATTTGCGCAGCATTTACCATTGCGTTTTTCGCCCGTGGCCACTGCGCGCCGCGTGCAAAAAACACTGTGAAAAACACTTTCTCTGCCTCTCATTGATTTCAATGGGAGGTCAGAGGCGGAACAGCGAGCCGCTAAAAGCTGCAGCAGAAAAGAAACGCCTCCGCCTTCCATTGAAATTAATAGAAGACAGTTTCGGCCGTTTTTTGGTGCTGATTCCAATGCGGTTTCCGTGTCAAAATCAGCATAAAAAAACTCAGTGTGATCTGGGCCTAAATCTCTTTATACTTCCTATAATGGACATATCTCTTTATGGCAGATGTTTCGGAAGAGGTTCTTTCTCGCTCTTTTACCCTTTCTATTCCTCTAATACTTCATCCCAATTACATTATTTAATACAGGGAATTTCTTATATTTCTTTTTCCATGCAAAAATACATATATTAATAAAATAGGATAAAAACAACCAATATGAATCTATGGGGAATAGTAAAGACTCATTTACTTTACTCGTTCTTAAACTCTATTATTCGCAAACCCTATTCCTTTCTTTAGTATTTCTTATATTTTGGATAGGATGGTGCGACTATATCATTTATTATCCTTGGTCTTTTTACGATCATTTGTGGGGACCTTCTTACTTCATCTTTCAAAAACAGATCACTTAATAGTATTTCCCAATTTCTCTTTAGGATTCTTTTAATTTCTTCAATATTACCACTATATTTAGCAAAATAATGTCAGTCCAAATTTATCTTTCTCTTTTTTCCATCTTGCTTTTTTACAAGGTATAACTTTTCCCTGTTCCTTGTTATCTAGGCAGTCTTTCTGTTTCGTTTTTTACACCTTTTTCTTTACTCCCTCTATAATATTTTTTTTGCTATTTTTTATCCTTCTGTCTGCCTGATATAACCTCCTTTGACTTATACAGTATCAGCATCCCCATGATATGCTGAGAGTATGTTTCCAAGTTTCTATACCACTTATTTGTGAAATAAAAGTAAACCAATATATATATTAGTCCATAATGGACAAGATTGTGGTATGCGACGTGAGCATTTACCGATGCATATGCCAATTGTGCACTGCAAATTCAGTGTGAATGGACCTTTAGACAACCTACTTACACAACCCCTCAGTTGGCTAAAGCAGAAAGCCAGTGTAAGGAGCGACTCTACCTTTGCAGGACTTTTCATATTTGTGTCTTACACTGACGGCCCATTTGCTGTCCGATTCCCCCATTGATAACAGCAGATTGTGGTAGAAGCTTGACAGAAGGCCCCCTGTGGTTAGCACATTGCTGAGGTTGTCCTTAACCCCTTCCCGCTCTGCTCATTACTATTACAACGAGCTGAGCACATTGATGAATACCTATACGAGTATAGACCATTGGCATGCGCCAAACAATGCGTCCACACAAATCATAAAGCAAATATCAATACCTATACCAGACTGTAAAGACTACTAATATATCCAGAAAATGAAACACACATAGCACAAGTCATGTACCATGACAATATAAAATAAACTTTATTGAAATATACATAACACATTGGCCATCAAAATATAAAAACAATATAGCACACAGTTAAAAAGGAGAGTATGGAGGAGCTGCGTGAATAATCCAATATATATGCTACCATACTATAAACATCCTGTGATGTGGTAACAAATGCAGATATCTATAGAAAAGATAATCATATAGATCAAGTATTTGGACAACAGAAGCACATAAATATATTTAGCACCTGACAGAAGAGCACACAATTGTGCATGCATATAAAAGTATACAGCTAGAGCTCCAAGTTGCACCCAAAACAAAGACCATGCTTTATAAATAAAGGATATTGCACAAACCCATGGACTGCATGATAGGAAGCACGCAGGAACACTCCACACTGACCGCCCCCGACGCACGTTTCGCCGTCAGCTTTCTCAAGGCGTACTGACTGATGGGATAGTGGTTGTTTTAAATATAAAATGCAGAGGGAGGGGACTACACGAATAGCCAAACACTAAGCAGTGTTCACAGCATATGGAGATCTGCAATCACAGATCAAATTACACCTACCATGCTGCAGGCACCATTAGGCTATGTTCACACAGGGCACTTTTGCAGGAGGAACATCCGCCTCAAAATTCTGTTAGGAAGTCCGAGGCAGATATTCCTCTCCCTGCACGCCGATTTACGCTGCAATTCTCACGCCGCTCTTCGCCCGCGGTCATTGAGCGCCGCGGGCAAAAAACAGCGCGAGACACGCTTTCTCTGCCTCCCATTGAAGTCAATGGGAGGTCAGAGGCGGAAGCGCCCGAGGATAGGGCATGTCGCTTCCACTTCCCGCGAGGCAGTTTTACTGCTCGCGGGAAAAAGACGCCGACGCCTCCCATTGAAATCAATGGGAGGCGTTTTCGGGCCGTTCTTGCCGAGTCTTGCGACGCGGTTACCGCGTCAAAAAACTCACCAAAATACTCTGTGCGAATACAGCCTCAATGTGCACGGACGACGGAAGCCACATTCGTCTCTGCGGACGCCATCATACCTGCTTGGCGCATGCGCACCGGCACTGATCCGGATGTCGGAAACTGTGCCATGGACTTAAACTACAAACTGCGCATGCACGCTGCAAAAAGACTAAAGGGAGGGGCTGGCATTATACAGGGAAGGGTTAGTGGCCATTTTAGAGCCTGGCAGTTATGCCAGAAACCCAAACACGGGATAAAGGTCATGTACTGACCAGGAGTGCCGTATATAGCACTAAAACAATCTACCCCGGGAAAACATATAAATAGTGAAAGCATAGTTAATACATTAGTCGGTACTCCCGAGTACCTGGGTATCTCTCAAGGTAGTTGAGACATTATCACTGGACAGCTGGAGCACGCACATAAAAATCCCATATACATAGACGTGAATGAATATACATACATACACAACAATATCAATATTCTACACATATTAGTACATCACTGTAAATAGCACCATACAATTAAAAATTCCACTTTATTTTACAATAAATACCATCGTAAAAAAAAAATTTTTTTTACATATATAAATATACAATGTACCCCCATATAAACAAATAATAGTAAATAGTGTAAATAAAGTGCAAGGGGAGTGAGGAGAGGTGAGTGAACACACGTGCTCGTGATAGTGAAAAAAGTGAGGAAAATAAATAAATGAATAAATAGTTAGATTATGTGAAGGAGTAAAAAAAGGACTGCACCTGAAAAATATATAGCCATTATTAAACATGCAGAAATATAAACATATTCAATATGAATCATTATATAATGTATTGTATAAATGACAAAAATGTGAAAACCTATATAAAAATATGAAAATGATGCGACTCAATATGAGCGTGTTAGATACCATAAAAATAATCAATGCATCATGACTGAAAGTCATCAAAATGTAAGTGATCTAATAAATATAACTGGACACATGTATACAATTAAAATCCATACATATGCAAAAAATATATATATATATTCAAAAAAATGTGTAGTGAGTATACGTGGATATAATATAATGGATAAGAAACATGAAACAATATATAGAGATTCATGCATGATATATAAAAAGTGATAACGTGTATAGACTTAGGTATATAAATATGTTAATTAATTAGTGTATATAAAGTAGTAAAAATATACAAATATATAAAGTTGGTACACTAAAAGTGTATACATAATATGTGCATGTAGTAATCATGATATCATACAAGAAATACAATAATAACAATATGTAAATGCATATAAACATGTGTCAGTAAGAGAGAAATATGGATAAGGTACGTGTACCAGTACCAATACCTACCCCTTGAGAAAGCTGAGAACATCCCAAAATACCAAACATATACAAAAAAAGGATATAAATGTATAGCAATGTATACATAAAATGACATTCCCATACATACACTAAGCCCACATATGATAATAGCACGCAGAAGAAAGCGGGAACGGGCACAATTTGGGCATCATAAAGCACCTCCGCTATAACTGGACAAATGAGCCAATGTATCCATATCGCCTGCAAAGAGATTGAGAATTTGAGATAGTGTAGAATACTCAAAAATAGTCCGACCTGAGTATATATAACTCACACCGACAGAACATTGCGTCCCCACCGCAACAGCATGATCACAGAAATGTATCAACCAGAAATAATCCCATCACACAATTAAAATATCATAAAACTAACTATATTCCATAAAAGTGACGCCATGGAACCCACGTGGTAAATTACAAGAAGGAAGCGAAGGACATTTTTTCATTTAGACCATATGGTGAACTAGTGTTGAGCTTTGTTATCCACTTGCACTCGATACGTTCAAGCTTGCGAAAAGTGTCTCCACCACGTGTTCCGATGATGATTTTATCAATGCCATGTACTTTCAGATCTTGCCACCTGTTGTTATGATGGTCCCGGAAATGTCTGGGGATAGATTTAAGTTTATTAATCATCTCCCAATCATTATCCGCAATTTTTTCAGCCTTTTTAATGTCTCTTACATGTTCCTGAATTCTTATTTTAAGCTCTCTTGTGGTCATGCCAATATAGGAGAGACCACACGGGCATGTTGCCCTGTAGACAACTCCCGATGTACTGCAATTAATAAAATGCACAATTTTGTAGCATTTTTTGTTTTCAGAGTCCGGGAAAGTATCCGTTTTGACTATCAAATTGCAGATAGAGCAATGGCCACAGGGGAATGATCCCCACTTTGGTCCCTTGGAACCATATAGATACATATTAGAGTTTGGGGCACTATAGTGACTCCGAACTAGATGGTCGCTTAAGGTCTTGCTCCTTTTGGCTGTAAGTTGGGGTTTGGGGGGTAGAAGCCTTTTAAGATCAGGGTCTGTCAACAGTATGGGCCAAAAGCGAGTAACAATTTTGTGCATCTCAGACCATTGTGTATTGTAGGTAGTGATAAGCCTTACCGTGTCCTCACTGTTTTTCTTTTTGCGCTGTTGTTGAACAAGAAGACTATTACGGTCAGTATGGTATGCTCTCTGATACCCTTTCTCAATATCATTTTTACGGTATCCTCGTTGTGCAAACCGAGCCTTCAAACATTGGGATTCATTTTCGAAGTTTGATTGTGAATCGCATACACGTCGTGCCCGCAGGAATTGTCCTGTGGGGATGGCGCGTATAGTGTGTGAGGGGTGGAACGAAGATGCATGTTAAAGAGCATTTACAGCAGTTTTTTTGCGAAAAATAGTGGTACTGAGCTTACCCGTATTTTGTACAGAAATCTTGATGTCCAGAAATTCCATAAAGTCCTGACTAATCACATTTGTCAGTTTGATGTTACATGTATTGGTATTTAAGATGGTTAGAAATCGATCAAGCTCAGCTCGCGTACCCTGCCAAATAAACAGTATATCGTCAATAAAGCGCATCCAACTGACAACGCTACCCGAAACCGTATCCATAACTGCTCTCACAATCTCCTGTTCCCAATGGCCCAGAAATAGGTTAGCATAAGACGGCGCACAGGTAGCACCCATCGCCGTCCCACGTAACTGTAAATAGAATTTGTCTCTGAACAGAAAATAATTATGTTCCAAGACAAAACGCAAAAGGTGGATGAGAAAGTGGACCAAATCCTGATCAAGGTTGCCTGCTCCTAGAAAATATGAGACCGCGGATAGACCCAAATCATGATCTATACAGGTGTAAAGGGATTCTACATCACAGGATACCAAAAACATATCCTGCTCCATTGTTACACCATCAAGGCGTTTCAGCACATCCGTAGAATCCTTGATGTATGATTGGAGTCCCTCCACACATGGACGGAGATAAAAGTCTAAAAAACGGCATGCCGATTCACATAAACTACCACAGCCAGACACAATTGGTCGACCGGGAGGTCTCTTTTGGTCTTTATGCACCTTGGGCAACAAGTATAGTGTAGGGGTGATGGGAAATTTCACAATAAGCCCATCCAGAACTTTTTTAGTGATAATATTGTCCACCAATGCATCCGCAAGCATTTTATCCAACTGTTCCTTAAAACCTTCAGTAGGGTTGGAGGTCAGGCGTTTATAGCATCTAGCATCACGCAATTGTCTGTATGCCTCCAATTCATACATCTCCACCGGCCAAATCACCACATTTCCACCCTTGTCTGCTGGTTTGAATACTACACCCTTCATCTCTTTTAGTTCAAAAAGCGCCTTGCGTTGGGCCCACGATAGATTATCATGGCTCCGCTGCTGTGGAAGTTTGCGCAATTCATCGGTGACCATTTTAACAAACATGTCAACTGATGGGTTAAGAGACAAGGATGGAAATGCGGTAGACCGGGGGCGAATAGTTGTTGGGAATTTGCCAGTGCTCACCTCCTGCTCCTGAAGAAGGGATTCTAATGCCCGGACCGCTTCCAATTCCTCCTGTGCTGTAAACAAGTTATGAGGATCATTTTTAGAAAAATATTTCTTATATATTAATTTGCGTGCAAACAGGAAAACATCCTTAATGGCTGTGAAATCATCAAATCCTGATACAGGACAGAAAGTTAAGCCCAAGGAAAGCACAGAGATTTGACACGGAGTTAATACTCGGTCAGAGAGGTTAATTACCTTCATCTCGCCTCCCATGTTTTCCTCCACAGAATTAAATTTTCTTTTGGTTGGGGGTCTGTCTTTTCTCATATCTCCTAGTTCTCATAGGGACACTCCCATGTGATGCCCCAGAGGTCGTACTCTCAAATGATGACACAGACTCGGAGCGTGTCAACATAGAGGGACCCCTCCGTTGCCATTTATATACCCTCTGTTCTTGAAAATCCAACAAGTCACGTTGGAATTTTTTAGATTTAAATTCTTTGATGTCATTCTCCCATTTAATATACTCGGTGCTCAACTCTTGTTCAAATTTAGCCAGGAGTTCAGGATTCAGATCTGTTTTAATTTTATTCTGTAAGGGCAATATTAATTTTTCAATTTCTTCCAATTGTTTTTTGTCCCAACCAATCAGAAGTTCTATGAACGTCTGAGAGCAGGATTTACAGGCTTCCTCCCATCGCGATCGCATGGTCAAATCATCAAAAGGAAAAGATGGAAACACTTGAACACGTAATCCTCTAGGGATCAATTCTTTTGTAAGGTATTGTTCCAATGAAACCTTGTTCCACCAAATACGCATCCTTCGCTTGAGTAATTCCTTCATTTTTTTCTGGGTTTCCAATATACCAATATGGACAACCCCTGTGGGTCCCACAGCATCATTGCTAAAAACTTGAGTCACCAAAGACAACCAATTGGATTCCCTGGTGTGGAAATCAATATTTGTAACAAGGCCTATTAACAAAAACAGACAAAATGATGAATACCTATACGAGTATAGACCATTGGCATGCGCCAAACAATAATGCGTCCACACAAATCATAAAGCAAATATCAATACCTATACCAGACTGTGAAGACTACTAATATATCCAGAAAATGAAACACACATAGCACAAGTCATGTACCATGACAATATAAAAGAAACTTTATTGAAATATACATAACACATTGGCCATCAAAATATAAAAACAATATAGTACACAGTTAAAAAGGAGAGTATGGAGGAGCTGCGTGAATAATCCAATATATATGCTACCATACTAAAAACATCCTGTGATGTGGTAACAAATGCAGATATCTATAGAAAAGATAATCATATAGATCAAGTATTTGGACAACAGAAGCACATAAATATATTTAGCACCTGACAGAAGAGCACACAATTGTGCATGCATATAAAAGTATACAGCTAAAGCTCCAAGTTGCACCCAAAACAAAGACCATGCTTTATAAATAAAGGATATTGCACAAACCCATGGACTGCATGATAGGAAGCACGCAGGAACACTCCACACTGACCGCCCCCGACGCACGTTTCGCCGTCAGCTTTCTCAAGGGGTACTGACTGATGGGATAGTGGTTGTTTTAAATATAAAATGCAGAGGGAGGGGACTACACGAATAGCCAAACACTAAGCAGTGTTCACAGCATATGGAGATCTGCAATCACAGATCAAATTACACCTACCATGCTGCAGGCACCATTAGGCTATGTTCACACAGGGCACTTTTGCAGGAGGAACATCCGCCTCAAAAGTTTTTATATTTTGATGGCCAATGTGTTATGTATATTTCAATAAAGTTTATTTTATATTGTCATGGTACATGACTTGTGCTATGTGAGCTGAGCACATTGTTCGTGCTCAGCTCAGTATTAGTATGGTACCGCTGAAATCCAGCGCCATTGCCAACCACCGACACATTTATGAGCTGTGATAACTGCTGTATCGTCGTACAGCAGTTATCACAGCTCATACCTCCGGGACCGATCGCAGTGGTTTACGCCGATTTACCCCTTAAATGCAGCGGTCAATAGCGATCACCACACTTAAGGGGTTACAACGCCATTGGCGATCTTGCGACGCAATCGCAGGGTGCCGATGGTTGCTATGGTAACCGGAGGCCTAACAATAGCCACCGGGTCTGACATCTACAGAAGGTGATTACATAAGTATTGCAGGATACTATAACAGAAATCGGACAGTTGGACCTTTGGGGTCCTGTGGTGGTGGTGGTTATTTGTTGTTGCTGTATCTTGGACCGTTTATGGGTCAGTTTAGTGGTGCTTTTTACTCCATGTGTCCTTAGGACATGTTTATTATGTCATTACGAACTTGAGGTTTGTGTCCCATATTTTTTGTGAAGGCTTTTTCTTTAGTAGTGTATCCAGCCTTATAGGGGATCTTGTTCCCATTAAAATACGTTTTTGTCCCACTTGGGAAATCTCTTGACTGGCCTAAGTAGAGTCATGTGCTATTTTACCTTTTATTCCCCTTTTCCACCCATCCACCAAATAAGGACACGTGACAACCGAGGTTGGATGTGAAATGGCCACAGCAGCCGTTTATTAATTTACATTATTTTTTAAATACAATTTAATCCGAAACATTCGGATAACTACTTTAGGAATTCGACCAGAGAATTCCTCCTATAATTCACATGACCCAACATGGGTCAGAATCATAAATAACAATCAACATTTTAACACTAAACAGAGCAGGGGAAGTCCTTGAAGCCATTTTTTACCGATTTTACATTTAAGTTAGCCATCTGCAAACCACCAACAACTATTTACCTCCAGCCGTAAACTAGCTCGGAGGCACAGCTCACCTCTGCAGATGGCTCCAACCATAAGAAGACCACTTCAAAGGGATAACACCCTATGAAGTCTTCAAATGATATACCTTTTTGGGGGACGCATACCCCGATGCAACCTCCCCACCATTTTGTACTGACCAACCTCAAGGACTCCCCTCGCCAGCCGCCATGACACCTAGACCTACTCCAAAGAAAAGAGAAACACAAGTTACGCAAGCATACATCATAAGCACAAGAAAATAGACAAACGCACAAAAAACAAACCCAATCCCAAAAGACACAACCCAATTCAGGGCGGAAGGGTGGGAGCTAACTTTTTTACCTGTTATTCCTCCCGCTACTTCAGGCTCAATGCTAAAAACAGCGGGAGGAACAGATACCGAACCCCAACTCCTCCCCTCTCCATCTCCTCCCTCCCCCTGCCTCCACTAACCCTTTCCCCCCTGATTGGCTAACCTTCCCTCCTATGGCAGTCATGGAGGCTTTCCCTTAAGCCCTCCGTGCTGCCGTCCAGCCTCGTCTTGACTGGCCTGAGTAGAGTCATGTGCTATTTTACCTTTTATTCCCCTTTTCCACCCATCCACCAAATAAGGACACGTGACAACCGAGGTTGGATGTGAAATGGCCACAGCAGCCGTTTATTAATCTACATTATTTTTGAAATACAATTTAATCCGAAACATTCGGATAACTACTTAAGGAATTCGACCAGAGAATTCCTCCTATAATTCACATGACCCAACATAGGTCAGAAACATAAATAACAATCAACATTTTAACACTAAACAGAGCAGGGGAAGTCCTTGAAGCCATTTTTTACCGATTTTCCTTTTAAGTTAGCCATCTGCAAACCACCAACAACTATTTACCTCCATTCGTAAACCAGCTCGGAGGCACCGCTCACCTCTGCAGATGGCTCCAACCACCAGAAGACCACTTCAAATGGAAAAACACCCTATGAAGTCTCCCCACCATTTTGTACTGACAAACCTCAAGGACTCCCCCCACCACAGCGAAACAGGCATTGACCACCTTAAGCCTGTGAGTCCCTCCAAACCACCACCGCCCTCTCAATTTCTTCTGCTAAGGACAGGCTCCACAAATCAATTCCAACCTCGGTCAAATGTACTCCATCACTCCGCCAATATCTTCCAACTCCTGACTCCAAATCCCTGTGTCGAACACAAATGCCCCCGTTCTTGGCAACACAACGTGACACCGCCCGGTTTACTTTGATGCAGGCTTTATTAACCCTCTCCACTGATCTTGCCAAGCGCCAAAACTTCCTCGGAACTATGTCCGACCAAACTATAACTAAGCGTAGATAAGACGCCCATAAGCACAACAAATCGTGTTTTATATCACGCACTAACTCACGAAAAGGGCGCACACCTAGATCGTTCCCCCCCCCCACATGTAAAGCCAGAACCTCCGGAACCCTATCTAACTGAGAGTATGTTTGAAACTCGGTCAATACCCGGCTCCATAACATACCTCAGAATCCCAGCCAATGTAAAACCGCATCTTGCCGCGGAATGCAAAGCTGACGGCCATCTGGGCGAACGTCCGCCCGCAGTGCCCCCCAGTGCACATAAGAGTGTCCTAAAAGCCAAACTAAGCAGGGGCGATGATCTGAAATGAAAGGATAAGCAAACGCACATGTAAGCCATCAAAGCACAAGTTACAAACTCACAACAAATGAGGGCGCACGTAAGTCCTAAACCTATTGGACTTCCAACGGTCAATGCGACGCACACCCTCGTCATCCAACCCCCAACGCCCAGCTTCAGTAGCAACGCCGATCCTAAACGTGTGAGACGAGTAATACTCATACCCAACTCCGACCTACGGCAAGCATTTTTTAAATACAGCACCAAATTGATACCTGGACAAAAACGAGCCATTCTCATGACGGAGCAATGGCGACTCAGGCACCCCACCCCGTGGCTTGAAAGAAACCTTACAAGCAACCGGACACATCGCCGACCCCGGGAGGGCAAACAACACTATCCGCTTACCCCGTCCTACTTGATCAGTCTTGGACCGCCACAAAAACAACTCGAGTCTATCCCCATATAGACCCACATACGCCTGTCGCAATCCCCCAGCCCTCACCGCACTAGGAGAAACCAACTCACCAATTCTGAGTGCTCCAAAAAACGCTAGAGAAAAAGCCAAACGAAACAACTCTACCTCATAAGGCAAATTACAAACAGCCCCCAGCGATGCGCCCAACGAACCAAGAAGGGTAAAAGACATGGGTCGCCTCTGATCTGCTTCAGCCCTGCCGCGATGCAAACCCTTCAAAGCTTGCCTTACCAAAAAATTCTTGGACACATCCTGAAAACCCCGTAATTTAAATCCAAACGCCAACCCAGCAACGAAACGATTCACCTTAGCCAGAGAAAACCCCGCCTCCCAAGCATCCCCCAACCAGTATAACAATGCCACCAACCTGTCTTGATCCGTGCTGACGTTACCCAACACTCTTACCCACTCCTCCCACTGCTGCCAACAAGCCGAATAAGTACTCCAAGTCGCACCAGCCAACGACTGTTCGATCAACCGTTCCACGGGACCGAAACCAGATCCCATAGATGTCCCGGGCAAGCCAAACCGAACAGCTCCGCTCCCGGTGCCAATTAACACAATCGATTGCACTGCGAGCGAGAAAGAGCATCAGCGATACAATTGTAAACCCCCGGTACATGCACCGCAGCCATCCACGTGTTTAAGGACAAGCACACCAAGACTAAGTGACGCAACAACTGAACCACAGGCGGAGAAGATGCCGATACGTTATTAATCGCTAACACCACTCCCATGTTATCGCGGTGGAAACTAATGTTTTTATCCCTGAGCCTGTCCCCCCAAATGGTCACCGCAACCACGATGGGGAACAGCTCGAGCAGGGCCAGATTCCGTGTAAGACCACTGATCACCCAGCTGTCCGGCCAGTCCCCCGCACACCATTGACCTCCTGCATACGCACCAAAACCACCAGACCCCGCCGCGTCAGTAAACAGCTGCAACTCGCTCATATCCTGTACCGGCGACATCCACAACAATCTACCATTATATTGCCCGGGAAACGCGTCCCAGACCTGCAGATCCGCACTGTGTTCCACCCCAATCCTCACGAAATGATGGGATGCCCGGATACCCGCCGTCGCTGCCGCCAATCGCCTACTAAAAACTCTACCCATTGGTATAATCCGACAGGCAAAGTTCAACTTCCCCAGCAGAGACTGGAGATCGCGCAAAGTGATCTTCTTCAATCGGCAAGCACGCCTCACCTCTTGACGCAATGACAGTAATTTATCCTCAGGAAGCCTGCACTCGAATTGCACTCGAATTGCATTGCAACCGAATCAATTTCGATCCCTAAAAAACAGATGGTAGGGACAGGGCCCTCAGTTTTTCCAGGCGCCAGAGGAATTCCAAAATCCGTCGCAACCTTCTGCAAGGAATACAATAAATAACCGCAAATAGGGGAACTGCTAGGGCCGACGCACAAAAAATCGTCAAGATAATGTATTAACGAATCCACCCCAGCTACGCCCTTCGTCACCCATTCCACAAAGCTACTAAATGCCTCGAAGTATGCGCAAGAAAGGGAGCACCCCATTGGAAGACATCTATCGACATAAAACCCCCCATTCCAGAAGCAACCCAACCGCCGTTGGCTCTCCGGATGGACCAGCAGCAAGCGAAAAGCCGCCTGAATGTCACTTTTTGCCAACTATGCCCCAGGCCCCACCTCACGCACTAACACTACCGCTTTGTCAAATGACGTGTAAACAACCGAGCATAAATCGTGATCTATCCCATCATTTACCGACGACCTCTGGGAAAAGACAAATGCTGAATCAAACTGAATTTATGGGGCTCCCGCTTCGGCACAATTCCCAAGGGGGATAGCACTAGATTCTCTATCGGCGGCTCGACAAAAGGCCCGCCCATGCGACCCAACGAAACTTCCTTCAAAAGTTTTTTCAAAACGACCGCCGAGTGCAAATAAGCTGACTTAAGATTGCGCCGTGTAAGCGGAAACTCATACGGAGGAGGGGGAATAACAAAACCAAACAAAAACCCCTCATAAATTAACTTGGCTGCAACCCTATTCGGATATTCATTTAGATACGGGGCCATCCTTTCCACCCTCACCGGCGACAGCCACTTGACCAACGGAGGAGGACTGAGTGTCTGACCGCTTCCCTTTTCGCATACATTTTGCAGCCCCATGCGAGGAGCCGTTGCACTCCGAATAGACATGCTTAAATTTACAAGTGGCCCCGAACTTACACTGGCCATCATTGAATTGCCAGCAGAACCCGAGTTTTGACCCAGAGCCCTGTCCGGACTGACTAGACTGACCTCCTTGGCCAACGCTCCCGAGAAAGGACTGCTTAACCGGGGCCGTCACCCGCAACCAAAGCGCAATATCTTTCTGATCCCACCGAATCGCCGGCCGGACCGCCTTCCGCTGGCGAAACTGCTCATCATACCACAACCACACCTGACCCCCGTACGCCCGATGAGCCTCCCCTATGGCATCGAAATAACAAAACAACGCCGAGCAATTTTCAGGTGCCTTTTCCCCAATCACACTCGCCAAAATAGCAAAAGCTTGCGACCAATTCACGAACGTCTGCGGGATAAGCCTATACTGCCGACGCTCCTCTTCCTCCTTCTTACTCTCATCCCGCTTGCCCTTATCCAAGTTGAACTTCGCAAGTGGCAGAAGGGAAAAAATTTCCACGTACTCATCCTTACAAATCCGTTCCCGAACCTCCTGTTTAAGGTGGGCCCCTAAAGGACCCTCAAAACAGACGTAAACCTCGCCCCGAGCACGATCATCAAGCCGAATTCTATCCCTGTCCTTCTGCGCCTCGGTTTGAACAGACACTGCCACTGCTTCCTTGGATGCCCCCGAAACTTCCCCAACCAGGGACCGTGACTGTACATCACGAGGACCTTCCCAGACCACCGCCGGGGACCCAGCCGGAACTACAGGTGCCGCAGCCCTATCTAAGCGCCCGACTAACTTGCGCAAACAACCCACTAAATCCGATAAGCCATCTCGCCCGGCAACACCACTACCGACAGCCGATACTTCCGCCTGGCACTCGCACCAACATCTCCGACACGTGGACCCTGGCATGCTGACAGAGGGGCCGGCAACCTGCCGCCCGACCGCAGGGACCCAGACTTCCGACAGGACCTGTTGCCTCGTCGTCGTCGCTGATCTTGGTGTCCTCACCGAAGACCTCAAGGAAGCCTGCCCCATGGCCGGCACAGCACCATGCGGGGCGGCCGTGGACTGCACCCTGGACACTGCATATAAAGGCGGTGGCGTAACAGGGAGCCCAGCCTGCGACTCCCTGTGAACCGCCGAGCCCCGTCGCGGCTGGGGATTCCTGCCAGGACGCAGGCCCTGGGAGGAGGCGGCCGTCCCAGCAGCCTGGCCTGCAGCGTCCTTAGAAGGGCTCCCCCTGTGACGCCGAGCCCGCGGGACCACATCCGGACTCAACCATTCAGGTGGGCGGGACCGCTGGGAGCGGCGGGGTGACCGAGCCTGAGCAACCGCCGCTCCCGTTGACGCCCTCTGCTTTATTTCAGCAGGGGCAGCAATAAGCAACTCTCCCCCCACCGCCATGTCATCAGCGCCAGAAAGGGGGGAGGGGAGCGCATCCGGGCTAGCAGCCGACACAGAGTGCCGATCTAGGCGCGAAGACTGGCCCACCTGATGGATACTGGCCAGCGCTGCCACCGTCTCCTCCAGCCACCCCGGACCGTGGAACTCAGCTGCCGCGCGCAGCTGATCAAGCATGCTGACTGGAGACGCCATACTTGCAGGTAAGCAGGGCAGTGGGAGCTAACTTTTTTACCTGTTATTCCTCCCGCTGCTTCAGGCTCAATGTCGAAAACAGCGGGAGGAAAAGATACCGAACCCCAACTCCTGCCCTCTCCATCTCCTCCCTCTCCCTGCCTCCACTAACCCTTTCCCCCCTGATTGGCTAACCTTCCCTCCTATGGCAGTCATGGAGGCTTTCCCTTAAGCCCTCCGTGCTACCGTCCAGCCTCATCTTTACTTTGTGACTATTGCCTGATCAAACCGAGTTGTGATACATTGTTTGCACCATATAAATAACTATATATTTGATGTTGTGTATTTTCTGACCACCACTGCAATCCTTTGTTTTAGATGATTTTATCTGTTTTTATGAGATTATATTATTTTGTCTGTATTTATTGCAATAATAAAGATATTTTGTTATTGACCATGTGTCGTTTTGCTATACAGAATTGGTATTGCCGCATCCGTAATGGCCTGAACTATATAAATATTATGTAATTTATCCAATGCAGTGAATGCCATAAAAATAAATAATAAAAAAACGATACCAGAATTGCTATGTTTTTGGTCACCTAAGAATAAAAAGTGATCAAAAAGTTGCATGTATCCCAAAATGGTACCAATAAAAAAACATATAGCTCGTCTTGCAAAAAACAAGCCCTCATACAGCTCTGTCGACCAAAAATTTTCTTTAAAGTTGTGGTTCTCAGATTGTGGCAACAGAAAAAATACATTCTTTTTACAAAATAAATGTTATTGTGCAAATAGTTGTAAAACATAAAAAAGCAATACAAAATTTGGTATCACCAGAATCGTACTGACCCACAGAATAAAGTAAATATGTCAATTATAGTACACGGTAAACGCTGTAAAAAAAAAAAAAAGGATAAAAACAATAGCAAAATTGCTATTTTTTGTCACCACTCTTCTCAAAAAATAGAATAAAAAATGATCAAGAAGTTGCATGTATCCAAAAATGGTGCCGATAAAAACTACAGATTGTCCCGCAAAAAACAAGCCCTCACACCGCTCTGTCACAAAAAAAATGTTATGGCTCTCAGAATATGGCGACACAAAATGTGCAGAGTGCGATCCAAAAGGGGGATAAGATCGGGCACCATTTATCAGTGCGACACAGGCCACAGAACTGCGGATTATTATTTATTTATCGCATTATTATATCCTCTTATTATGTACTGATGTACTCTGCACAGTTTACATATGCCCCCAGATTATAAACTGAAATAAATGGCCTATTTGTACATTCAGGGACAAACCAATTGAAAAACTGGTAACCAGAAACAATTGGTTTAAATGAAAAACCAAGTAATGAACTTGGTGCATTGACCTATGAAATCATAAGTCTATCCTATAGAGAGAGGTCAATTAACACACAGTATATTAGAAACATGAAACAACTTTATTGCACATAAATACACAGGATATATCAATAAAAGTTAGAACCATGCAATGCAAAACGTGTCCTGCAGGTTGAAGCAACATATGGGGAGACATAATGACATATAATATAAAAACCAGGGCAATATGATATATGTATAATAAATATGTTCACCTGAAATGATAGTATTGCCATATAGCTACCTGGAATGATTGTATATAAATGCGATGATACAAGTTAAGGCCAAAATGTATGGCCATATATCAGCTTACCCATGTGTAGTTGCTCCTGCTACCTGCAGAGACACCGAACCCGACGCGCGTTTCGGCAGGAATGCCTTCGTCCGGGGGTGGTGTCTCTCCAGCGGAACAGGATATTTAAAGGGCATTGCATGGTTCTAACTTTTATTGATATATCCTGTGTATTTATGTGTATTTATGTGCAATAAAGTTGTTTCATGTTTCTAATATACTGTGTGTTAATTGACTTCTCTCTATAGGATAGACTTATAAACTGAAATACCAGCAAAACCTCAAACAGAAAAATTACCAAGCAAAATCTGTGCTTCATAAGCCAAATGGCGCTCCCTCCATTCTTCAGTGTGCCCAAACAGCAGTTTACATCCACATATATGGCATCGCTATACCCGGGAGAACCCGCTTAACAGTTTATGATGTATTTGTCTTCAGGGGCACAATCTGGGTATAACATATCATGCACTTAAATGGCATATCAGCGGAAAATCCACTGCACATTTTTCTAGTAAAAATAGTAGTATTGGTTCATACGCACTGCACCCTTTAATAAATGCCTTGAGGGGTATATTTTAAAAAATGGGGTCACTTCTTGGAAGTTTTTGTTTTACTATTAGACCTCAGAGCCCTGCAATTGGGGGCAAATGCTATGGAAAAATCACTAAAATAGACCTCAAATGCGCATGGTGCTCTTTCACTCCTTTAATCTAACACCAATCCAGCAAAATCTGCGCTCCTACAGACAAATGACGCTCCTTCTCTTCAGAGCCCTGCCATGTGCCCAAACAGCTGTTTAGGGCCACATATGGGATATTGCTGTACTCAGGAGAAATTGAGTAAAAAATTGTGTGGTGTTTTTTTCTCCAATTACCCCTTGTAAAAATAAAACATTTAGAGCTAAAACAGCATTGTTTTGGGAAAAATGTAATTTGTCATTTTCACTGCCTAATTCTAATAAAATCTATGAAACAGCTGTGGGGTCAAACTATTCACTACCCCCCTAAGTGAATGCCTTGAGGGTTTTATTTTCCAAAATGGAGTCACTTCTCAAGAGGTTTTTACGGTACTGGTACCTAAGGAACTCTGCAAATACGACTTGCCACCTTTAAACAAAACCAGCAAAATCTGCATGCCAAACGGTGCTCCTGCCATTCTGAGCCCTACCGTGTGTCCAAACAGCAGTTTATGACAACATATGGGGTATTATCATACTTGAGAGAACTTGATTTACAAATGTTGGTGTTCTTTTTCTCTTTCATTCTTTGTGAAAATGAAAAAAAATCGGAGCTGAAACTACTTTTTGTGTGAAAAATGTTTAGATTTTAATTTCTATGACCTAATTTCAATAAATTCAGCAGAACACCTGTAGTGTTAAAATGCTCACTATACCCATAGATTAATTCCTTGGGAGTGTAGTCCCGAAATGGCGTCTTTTTGGGGATGTTTCCTATGTTTTGGCACCACAAGACCTCTTCAAAAATGACAGGGTGCCTAAAATATATTGTAATAAAAAGGAGGCCCCAAAAACCTAGTAGGTGTTCCTGTGCTTCAGTCCACCAGGGCCACATGTGGGACATTTTTAAAAGCTGCAGAATCTGAACAATAAATATTGAGCTGAGTTTCGCTGCTAAAACCTTCTGTGTTACAGAAATAAAATGGATTATAATGGAATTTCTTAAAAAAATAAAAAATAAATATATATATATATATTTGTAAATTTCACATCCAAAATGTTAACTAGTAACTATTTTGTGTTGTATTACTATCTGTCTTACAAGCAGATACACTCAAATTTAGAGAAATCTAAAATTTTCAAAAATATCTCTAAATGTAGGTGTTTTTCACAAATAAACACTAAAGGTATTGACCAAATTTTACTACTAACATAAAGTACAATGTGTCACGAGAAAAAATTCTCACAATCGCTTGGATAAAAGAATAGCATTCCAAAGTTATTACCAGCTAAAGTGACACAGGTCAGATTTGAAAAATGGTGTCTGAGCCTTAAGGCCCAAACTAGGCTGCATCATTAAGGGGTTAAAGTGGTTTTACATCTTATAAAGTGGGGGGAATACAATTAGGATTTGTCATCACTTTCTGATCGTGGAGTTCTGACTGCCATGACTACTTGATGTTTAGTAAAGCCAATCCCTGTCTTTACAGTTTACCAAATGTGCCATCAATGGTCTTAGAAATGACCCAGATGAAGAGACTATGAAGGAATTCTTCGGTTCTCTTGACTATAAATGCAGCAGAGATTGTGGTATGCATAAAAATATAATGCAGCCATTTTTAATGAATACATATGGATGTTGGCCTTCTACCCTCTCTGGGAGGCTTATGATATGTATAATTTACGCTGCATTCGTTCACATCAGGTATGACCATCTTGTCTCAGGATGTCTAGATCGATTCTTACCACCTCTATTACCTTTCCAGGACATGGTACATGAGGTAATGGCTGCCCACAGCTGTTCTGATGCCTATTACAAGCTGGTAGGGGAATTGTGAAGCAGTATGTATTCAGGATTGTAAGGAGTAAGAGGGCTGAGCACAGGAGATGCAGCATGTAGCGTGTTCTTACTGGTGCAGAGTCACATCCTCTAATGGGGGTCTTTAGGGTTTATTAAAATTCAAAACTAAAATTATATATTTTAAGATAATATAAATGATTTCCCCCATGTCACACAGACAGAAATGATCATTTATCACCTATAAAGAATTCATCAGAGAACGTTCCCATTAAAAACTTCAATTTTATTATTTTCAATAAAAAAATACTCTATACAGTAAAGCAATTGATGAAAACACCCGGAAAAATTACAGATCACACTAAACTTTTCTAGAGGTACAAATCATACAATATCATCAAATTCATATTCCCAATGGTAAAGCCATACTGATATATGTAAATTATGGGTGTGGTCATAAAAGCAGCTCAAACCGGTTATAGCTATTGTGATGTCACAGAGCTTGGGTATAAACAATGATGTTGGTCACAGAGCTGTCACTATCAGTTGGATGTGACCGGTAAGTAATCTATCAATGCTACATCTGTACTTCTTGCTAATCAATTTGTTTTATTAGGAACATTGAATTATTCCATCTCTAGAAGATATTGTGTGATAGTGGTAGTAATATGGTATTAGTATTAGTGTGCAATTAAATTGCTCAAGTATCTTAGATTTGCAGGGTAAGTGGCCAAAATTTGAGCTCCCTTATTATCATTATGTTTACCACTTGTAAAAGAGAAATTTCCATATGCTCATATTAGAGGACTGTATATTAGGGGACTATAATTCCTTATATTATTTAGGTTCACCAGAAATAATTTCAATTTAATTCAATTCTGAATTTTGATCAATTGATATAAAAATTATTAGTGGGGAATTGATACTGGTCTGGGGCTACTTATCATGGTTTGGGCTAGGCCCTTTATTTCCAGTGAATGGTAATGTAAAGACTACTTAGACCATTGCATGCTTCCGACTTTTGTGAGACTAGTTTGGTAAAGACCCTTCCCTGTTTCTGTATGACGTTGCCCCTTTGCACAAAGCAAGGTCCATAAAGACATGGAGTGATAAGTTTGGTGTGGAGGAACTTGACACTCTGCACAGAGCCCTGACCCCAACATCAGAGCCTGAACTCACAAATGCTCTTTTAATTAAATGGGCAAAAATTCCAACAAACACGCTACAAAATCTTGTGGAAAGCCTTGTCAGAAGAAGTTATAGCCACAAAAGGGGGCCCAACTTCATATTAACATCCATGGCTTTGTAATGGGAAGTACCACAAGCTTATAATCGTGTAAAGGGTCAGCTGTCCACATCTTTTGGCCACATAGTGTATTTTGGGCTTATGTATTGTGATGTCACTACTATTAAAAATAATGATAAATCCATATTGAAATATGCAAATTATGGGTGAGGTCATAAAAGCAGCTCACCCCGGGTATAGCTATTGTGATGTCACCGAGCGTGGGTGTATACTATGGTGCTGGCCACAGAGCTGTCACTCATCAGTTGGATGTGACCGGTAAGTACTCTATCAGCGCTACGTCTCTAGATGAGTCTCACCTATCAGTTTCTTTATGAATATTTTATTCTTAGGTACAATTCTGCTGTGTCTGCCATTTAAAGTTTAGTTTATATTTGGAATAGTTATACTAATATATAGAGATGAGCGAACCGGGACAACCGAACCCGGTTTCGGTCCGAACTTCCGGAAAAGTTCGGTTCGCAGCGAATCCGAACTTCACCGGGTTCGGCCGAACCCGTTTTGACCGAACCCGGTCAAAAATATTATACAAATCGGCAGCCACTTGTTTCTATCAATCACTGATAGAGAAAAGAGGCTGCTGATTAAAAATAAAATAAAAAGCATTTCATACGTACCTGGTCGTTGTCTTGCGGACGAGTCTCTCTTCTTCCTCCAGTCCGACCTTCTTTTCTGACGCGGCAGCCTGTGATTGGCTGCAGAGGCCTCTGCAGCCTGTGATTGGCTGCAGAGGTCTCTGCAGCCCGTGATTGGCTGCAGAGGCCTCTGCAGCCCGTGATTGGCTGCAGCGCTCACATGGGCTGCATCGTCATCAAGGAATGTCGGGCCGGATGTCGCGAGGGACGCGTCACCAAGGCAACGGCCAGGAGACCGGACTGGAGGAAGCAGGGAGTTCCCGGTAAGTGTGAACGTCTTTTTTTTTTACAGGTACTCTATATTGTGATCGGTAGTCACTGTCCAGGGTGCTGAAACAGTTACTGCCGATCAGTTAACTCTTTCAGCACCCTGAAGAGTGACTATTTACTGACGTCGCCTAGCAACGCTGCCGTAATGACGGGTGCACACATGTAGCCACCCGTCATTACGGGGCCTCATGCACACGACCGTAAAAACACCCGTTATTAAGGGTCGTAATTACGACCCGAAATAGCGGGCCCATAGACTTCTGTTAGCTACGGGTACCTTCCCGTTTTCTCACGGGAAGGTGCCCGTGCCGTTAAAAAGATAGAACATGTTCTATTTTTTTATTTTACGGGTCGTGCTCGTAATTACGACTCGTAATTACGAGCACGGCCGGCCGCTTTTACGAGCCGTGCTGTCATTATAAGGGTATGTTCACACGACAGCGTCCGTTACGGCTGAAATTACGGGGATGTTTCCGCCTGAAAACATCCCCGTAATTTCAGCCGTTATGGCATATGCAGGCGCTTGAATGCCGCGTCCATTACGGACGTAATTGGCGCTGCTATTCATTGGAGTCAATGAATAACGGCTCCAATTACGGCCAAAGAAGTGACAGGTCACTTCTTTGACGCGGGCGTCTATTTACGCGCCGTCATTTGACAGCGGCGCGTAAATTACGCCTCGTGTGAACAGACAAACGTCTGCCCATTGCTTTCAATGGGCAGATGTTTGTCAGCGCTATCGAGGCGCTATTTTTGGACGTAATTCGGGGCAAAAACGCCCGAATTACGTCCGTAATTAGTGAGTGTGAACATACCCTGTGTTCACACGCACTAATTACGGATGTAATTCGTGATTTTTTGCCCCGAATTATGCCCGAAAATAGCGCCTCGATAGCGCTGACAAACATCTGCCCATTGAAAGCAATGGGCAGACGTTTGTCTGTTCACATGAGGCGTATATTTACGCGCCGCTGTCAAATGACGGCGCGTCAAAGAAGTGACCTGTCACTTCTTTGGCCATAATTGGAGCCGTTATTCATTGACTCCAATGAATAGCAGCGCCAATTACGTCCGTAATGGACGCCGCGCTCAAGCGCCTGCACTTGCCGTTTCGGCTGAAATTACGGGGATGTTTTCAGACGGAAACATCCCCGTAATTTCAGCCGTTACGGACGCTGTCGTGTGAACATACCCTAAATTTTATAGCAGCACGGCCCGTAAAATAGAAAAATAGAACATGTTCTATTTTTTTAACGGCACGGGCACCTTCCCGTGAGAAAACGGGAAGGTACCCATGGGTAACAGAAGTCTATGAGCCCGTTATTGCGGGTCGTAATTACGACCCACAATAACAGGTGTTTTTACGGTCGTGTGCATAATGGGAGCACGGCTTGGAAAAACGACCGGCTGCCTGTGGCCGGCCGTGCTCCTCTCCTGAAATACTCTGTGCTGCCTTAAACTCTGTGGACAGGTCAGGATCCTGTTTCTTTTAAATGCTGCTAGGGAACCCGCTCGATCCACTATATAAGGCTGCGCTACAGTGCAGCATTTAAAAGAAACAGGATCCTGACCTGTCCACAGAGTTTAAGGCAGCACAGAGTATTTCAGGAGATGAGCGTGCAGATTCAGTGCTGCTGTGAACTCTGCTCTCAGTCTGTTACCTCTCCTCCACTCCTGTCCTCAATAACACCTTCACATGATTGGCAAGTCACCACCCCGCACAAGATCCGCACGCTCATCTCCTGAAATACTCTGTGCAGCTGTGAACTCTACTCTTACCATTACGTGGTGACTTGCCAATCATGTGAAGGTGTTCTTGAGGACAGGAGTGGAGGAGAGGTAACAGACTGAGAGCTACGTAATGGTAGGAGCAGAGTTCACAGCAGCACTGAATCTGCACGCTCATCTCCTGAAATACTCTGTGCTGCCTTAAACTCTATGGACAGGTCAGGATCCTGTTTCTTTTAAATGCTGCACTATAGCGCAGCCTTATATAGTGGATCGAGCGGGTTCCCAAGCAGCATTTAAAAGAAACAGTGTGTGTGTTTGGGTATGTGTCTTTGTCTGTTTTTGTTTTTATATGTGTGTTTGTGTTTATGTGTGTTTGTGTATATATGGGTGTGTTTGTGTATATATATGGGTGTATGTGTATATGTTTGTGTGTAGATGTTTGTGTGTGTGTGTTTTTGTATATGTGTGTGTTTGTGTATATGTGTGTATATGGGTGTGTTTATGTGTGTGTTTGTGTATATATGGGTGTGTTTGTGTATATATATGGGTGTATTTGTATATATGTTTGTGTGTAGATGTTTGTGTGTGTGTGTGTTTATATATGTGTGTGTTTGTGTATATGGGTGTGTGTATATGTGTGTGTTTGTGTATATGTGTGTGTTTGTGTATGGTTGTTTGTGTGTGCGTGCGTGTATATATGTGTGTAGGTGAGTAGAAGTATTGTTAGGGTATGTTCACACGGCGGGGGTCCGTAACGGCTGAAATTACGGGGATGTTTCAGCCTGAAAACATCCCCGTAATTTCAGCCGGACCGGCATGTGCAGGCGCTTGAACGCCGCGTCAATTACGGCCGTAATTAGCGCTGCTATTCATTGGAGTCAATGAATAGCGGCTCCAATTACAGCCAAAGAAGTGACAGGTCACTTCTTCTACGCGGGCGTCTATTTACGCGCCGTCATTTGACAGCGGCGCGTAAATATACGCCTCGTGTGAACAGACAAATGTCTGCCCATTGCTTTCAATGGGCAGATGTTTGTCAGCGCTATTGAGGCGCTATTTTCAGACGTAATTCGGGGCAAAAACGCCCGAATTACGTCCGTAAATAGGCCGTGTGAACATACCCTTATTGTTCACATTGATAACTGTTTTTTTATGTTGTTGCAGATTTTGATGTACCGATTGGACTACATCTTCGATTCGTTGGACTACTGCGTAGATCTACGTTTTTTTTAAATTTTAATAAAATGGTTAACGAGGGTTTTGTTGGGGATTTCTTATTTCAATAAAAAAGAATTGTCTTTGTGTTTTTTTTTAAACTTTATTAGTGCCTAGATAATGGCAGTTGGCTGATTGACAGCGTCCATTATTAAGGCGGTACTTAGTGTTAGCCGATGCAGAGGCTAGCATTAACCACCCATTATTACCCCGGTACCCACCACCACCAGGGGTGCCGGGAAGAGCTTGGTACGATCCAGTACCCGACCATCTGTTGTGATGGTCGGGTACTGGGGCGGCCGTAGGCTGGTATTATGAGGCTGGGAAGGGCCAAAAACAGTGGACCTTCCCACCCTTGTAATGCTAGGCTGCTGCTGCTGTGTTGTATCGGGCTGGTTATAAAAATGGGGGGGACCCCACGTCGTTTTTTTGGGGGAATTTAACAAATTTAACAATAGACGTTGGATCCCCCACATTTTTAATAACCAGCCATATACAAGGCCGCAGCAGTCTGGCATTACATGGGTGGGAAGGGCCACTGGTTTTGTCCATTCCCAGGCTAATAACACTGTGTTGTATGTGGCTGGTTATGATAAATTGGGTGGAACCCCATGTCTTTTTTAAAAAAATAAAAAAATAAATAAATAATAAAAAAAAAATGACGTGGGGTCCCCCCCACTTTTATAACCAGCCAGATACAACACAGCAGCAGCAGCCTAGCATTACAAGGGTGGGAAGGTCCACTGTTTTTGGCCCTTCCCAGCCTCATAATACCAGCCTGCGGCCGCCCCAGAGCCCGACCATCACAACAGATGGTCGGGTACTGGATCGTACCTGGCTCTTCCCGGCACCCCTGGTGGTGGTGGGTACCGGGGTAATAATGGTGGTTAGTGTTAGCCTCTGCACCGGCTAACACTAAGCCTGCCCTTAGTAATGGATGTTGTCACTCAGACAGCGGCCATTACTAAAGTGGTAGTAATAAAATTTGAAAAGAAAAAGACAAAGATATAGATAAAATATTTTATTGAAATAAAGCACCCCCAACACAACCCTCATTAACCATTTTATTGTAGAAAAAAAAAAACCGTCATCGAAGTAGTCCTCGAAACCGACGTAGTCCAAACACCAAACCTGTAAAAAAAAGAAAAAATGAAATAAAACATGTTGTAAGCTTAGATTCAGTTTAATGTGTGATACTGACTGTTATACCATGTATAGAAGCCTGCCGTGAAGTTGACTTAGATACAGGGCGCCAGCAGACAGTATCATACATGGCCATACAGACATGTATACAAACAAACATACATACATGCAAACTATCATACATACATGCATACACACACACATGAAACCATACATACAAACATGCAAAGATACATACATATATACAAGCATGCACAAATATACATGCAAACATAAATACATGCAAACATAATTACATACATGCACATATATACATACATGACAACATACATACATGACGACATACATACATACATACATACATAAAATGCAAACATACATACATACATTCATGCAAACATACATGCAAATATATACATACATGCCAACATACATACATACATACATACATACATACATGCAAACATACACACATGCAAACATACATACATGCAAATACACATACAAACATACATGCACATATATACATACATACATGACAACATACATGCATACATACATACATGACAACATACATACATGCAAACATACATTCATGCAAACATACATTCATGCAAACATACATACATACATGCAAACATACATTCATGCAAACATACATACATGCAAACATACATGCAAATATATACATGCAAATATACATACACATATATACATACATGCCAACATACATGCACATATATACATACATACATGACAACATACATACATACATACATACATACATACATGCCAAAAAAAATAATAATACGTTCATACTTACTTTCCTCCTGTCCGGGCTCCAGCGATGACGTTTCATCCATGTCGCCGCTGCAGCCTGTGATTGGCTGCAGAGGCGGTCACGTGGGATGAAGCGTCATCCTGACGTGCGTGACCGCCACTACAGCCTGTGATTGGCTGCAGCGGCGAAAGGGATGAAACGTCATCGCTGGAGGCCGGACAGGAGGAAAGTAAGTACGAACGTATAATTTTTATTTTTTTATTACATTTAAATTGTATTTTCCGCGCGCCGAGCATGTACTGTCAAGGTTGCTGAAAGAGTTAGTGCAGCCCATTAACTCTATCAGCACCCGAGACAGTAGCATGCTCGGCGCACGTAAGTGACAGGTTCGGTCCGAACTAGTTCGGTCCGAATCGAACTTTTTTGTGAAATTCGGCGAACTAGCGGAACCGAACTTTTGAAAAGTTCGCTCATCTCTACTAATATACTAGGAAGTTGCTAAGTGGCAATATGGCGGCCTGTGACTTCTGCTCCAGAGACAGAATGCAGCTTGCAGACAAAAATTGCCATCTGTATTCTGCTGGTAAATTGATAAAGCAACCTCAAAGAAAGGGAATGTGAATGTCCTGCAGCCCTGAGAACTTATTATTGGAACCCTTCAGTTTATAACAGGAGTAATTCACGTAATAAATATTTACTAGGGAATTACTAATTATGCATTTGAGGTTTTCTATTTGTGTAAAATACACAATTATTATTATTATTATTAATAATAATAATAATAATTACTAATATAAAAATGTTAGGGAAGTGATTTCTTAAGAACAGCCCTGACCCCGTAATCCTGTATCCTCAAAATCAATTGTCATTTTTCATTAATGTATATATATATATATATATATATATATATATATATATATATATATATATATATATATATATATATATATATATATAACATGTAATAATGTCTATAACAAACTACAAAGGTTCTAAATTATAGTTAGTATCTCATATAAAAATTACATAAAGCCCGGAAATGTCATACCGTATGGTCAATTCAACAACCAATACATTGTTACAAAATCCAAACCCCAAGCAATGTCATTCACAGGGGGTCCAAACCCCAAGACCCCAAGCAATGTGATCTTCAAACACTTCTGATTGTCCAGTTCCTGTACTTGGAATACCCCTTTTATAACTAATTTCTCCAGCTAGTTTTCTTTAAGTTTTCCCTAACTATTTCTTTTTCTGGTCATTCTAGATCTTGCTGTTGGATTGACACTGTTGGATTACTGTGTTGCTTTTACGGTCAGCGATTTGTCCTATTTTCAGAGAACTAGAGGCGATTAGTTAAATTCAATCTTTACTGTCGCCTGGTTTTCTACCACGGACATTGGTGCAGTTTTGCACCCGGGTTATTAACCAACCATGCCCTTTTGGAAAAAATCCAAAAAATATCATGTCTCTCAGATTCCTGATAAAGGAAATCTGATGAAAGAGATACCAACTATGGAGGAGCCTAACATCTCACTCCAGAAGTTTTCCAACATCAAAGATATGCCAGCCGAAAAATGCAGCGATCCAAGTCACAGCAAACCTTGTGACATTGGCTCAAAGAACGCCAAGAAGAGCGCAATCAGGAGCTTGGGCAGCAGCGCTGTGATTTGCGCTAAAGAACTGGATCGCTGTTTCCCAAATAGACGGCTGAGATTATACGTTGCCACCTGGAATATGGAGGGAAAGGTGAGAAGTAATATACAATATCTATTGTGAACCATGAGTGTATATGATCTAAGGCTATGTTCACACAGAGTATTTTGCCAAGTTTTTTGACGTGGAAACCGCGTCGCAAAACTCGGCAAAAACGGCCCGAAAATGATTTCAATGGGAGGCGTCGGCGTCTTTTTCCCGCGAGCAGTAAAACTGCCTCGCGGTAAAAAGAAACGACATGCCCTATCTTCGGGCGCCTCCGCCCCTGACCTCCCATTGACTTCAATAGGAGGCAGAGATAGCGTATTTCGCTGTGTTTTATGCCCGCGGTGCTCAATGGCCGCGGGCGAAAAACGCAGTGAAAAAAATCGGCGTGCAGGGAGAGGAAAATCTGCCTAAAACTTCCAAACGGAATTTTGAGGCAGATATTCCTCCTGCAAAATACTCCGTGTGAACATAGCCTAAAGTTGGATAAATTTGTAGTTGGATATGAGATAGATATATTATATACTACCCTAGGCCCAAATTTAATTTTCTAAACATTTGGGCCAATCAATGTTGCTGCACACACTACAAACTGTCAAACTAATAATCTATGTCTTTTGAATGGTAATGCCTCTGATCCTAAGACTGCAGCACTGGCCATAGTCTATAAAGACTAAAATCCAATTCGATCAGATATAATTTTTTGTAGGTGATATAGAAGATGTCAGTTTGGTTGGTGCTCTGTGTATACATTATTAATATCTTCATATTTTGAGCAGGAGTTCCCACAAAATCTAGAGGATCTGCTGTTGCCATCAGATGACACCAAAGACATTTACGTAATTGGCGTTCAGGAAGGATGTCCAAACAGGTAAGTCTTCTTAGGTTGTCTTACAACAGTCTTTGTCTGCAGATGGACTACAGGTCGGCTGATTGAAATTCTCTCTTGACCTACTACTTATTGTAGGATCACTCCTAAATTTTCCTATTTAACCCCAGAGGTTATAATATTGATTATTTAATAAATGAGTTCAATATTTTAATCTGGAGTAATTTATTAATATGTAAACTTGAAATTGTGTCTTCTTGTAGACGGGAATGGGAGATAAAATTACAAGAGACTCTTGGTCCACACTACGTGCTATACCATTCATCCGGGCTCGGAGTCCTGTATCTCACCATCTTTATTCGACGGGAACTGATCTGGTTCTGCTCAGGTAAGATTCACTTTCTTACATTTACATAATAAGTCCTAATTGAAGTCATTAGTTTGAACTTATTATTTAGTCATTAGAACTAGATGTCTGCAATCTCGACTCTCAGATTCTTCACTGTGGAGTATTGGAGATCTGATAGTTTACTCCACAGTTACAAAGTGTGAAATTATGTTGTAGTAATATTTCCAGCGTTTAATAGGAAACTATCTCTGTTTCATTGTTGCATGTTGTACTATTAACCACTAACCCTTCTTCATGTGTTTCATTTCTTATACAGAGGTAGAGCACACCCACGTAACAACCAGGCTATTCCACCATGTCAAAACTAAAGGAGCCTTGGGTGTTGCCTTCACCGTCTTTGGGACATCATTCTTGTTTATTAATTCCCATATGAGATGTAAGTATGTCTGTTTTTAATATATGACTATGTACAGTGTTATTGTGTATAAAAGTGCTGCTGTTTAATAATAATAAGCTGGAATATATGAGATGACATGAAAAGATTTGTACTATTGATATTTTGGTGTAAAATTAAAAGTTCTTCCTCATTTGGTCAAACTTCTTCTAATCCATCAAACTTATTCTATATAATGAGAGAATAATAGTGGAAGGATAAACTGCCTAATGTCCTCTACAGACTGGTATAGAAATACATTATCCTCTGTCATGAAAATGATTGTGTCTTAGATTTACAGTAACAGAAATATCAGTGTGTCTGGTGTACAGAGTGCGGACCCAGATCATGGAACTCCACCAGTCACATCTTCTAAAATGTCAATAGAAATCCTATTAAAATAAATACTATTTGTAGAAAATTAATTGTTGAGGGAACATTCAGACTACACACCCCAAGAAGTAGATATGATACCTACATAATATAAGATAAAGAAACCTATTGTCAAAGAAAACGTAAATATGGTGGTTGACCTAAATTCCAGGAGGTCACATTTACTGATATGTATATTTTTGTTGGCAGTTGGGGCAGTCTACAAGAGGATCCAGGACTATAAAACTATCACTGAAGGTCTCCGTCTGCCTCAAATTATTCCGGAAAGAATCAACTCCAATGCCTGTGAGTATTACTTATGTGGTTGAACCTATCGATTCCTTTATCTCTCTATTTATCTCCATTGAGTCTAATGCAGTCACGTGGTCTAATTGTGTCCTGTGTTTATCTCATTCTACAGTGGACGTCACCAGCCGCTTTGATCGAGTTTTTTGGTTTGGGGACCTTAATTTTCAACTGAAAGAGGACAGAAAAAACGTGGAATCTCTTCTGAAGAACATTAAAGGAAGAGATATGTCCAGTCTCCTCAAACACGACCATCTGAATGACGCCAAGAACAACGGTACATTTACTAGTAGACAGATCTCTATCACTCCTCAGCCTGTATTATTACCACATACACCTCAATAGATCAATACAAATCACTGTCATGATGGTTGATATATTCCCCACATTCTTATATAGTCCTACATCTCTTGCGCATGTTTTTAATACTGACATGTTTTTTTTGTCTTTTAACTTAAGGGTCCATATTTGTAGGGTTTAAGGAGCACACCATTGAATTCCTTCCTACATATAAGTTCGACATTGGCACAGACACCTACGATACATCAGAAAAGCAGAGAGTCCCATCATATACGGTAAGATATCTTATTTCCAGGTCTACAGAGCTAAAGAAAGACTACATTTCATGGATAGATTTTCATATAATAAATCCCCTCGCCCAAGGTAATGAATTGTTATTATAGATGGAGGAATAATTCTTACGAACAAAGTGTCCAGGCAATTTAATTGTAGTGTGTTTGTCATCGTCTCCCAGTGTAATATGTCTTTGCCTAGCATGGCTCAAAGATACTTATTTCATTAAATCTGTGTGACCAAGTCAAACCTTAAATGCAACAAAGTCTCAAAATTTATATTACTTAAATAAAATATGTTCAGTCTATGATGCTATGAGTTTTATAAATAAATGATAATATGATTGCACTGATGATATTTGTTATTTTTATGACCTCTACAGGACAGGGTGTTGTTTAAAAGCCAATATGAGGGAGATGTGCGAGTCCTGAAATACGACTCTTGCCCTGTTTTGAAGACCTCAGACCACCGACCCGTTTTTGGCATCTTTGAAGTAAAGCTCAGACCTGGTTCAGATAAGTAAGTCATGATTTCCTCCATGTTGTTGGTATGATCCTTTCAGTAGCCGCCATTACTACATGGGCCTTATAGCCAGAGCTCACACTTTGGGGCAGGCCGCTGTATACCTAGGTGACAGTACTGGAGGATTATAGGATGTGAAACTAAGCAATAATTGTGTGGTTACCTGCTAACATTATCATATGTCTTACATCAATGTATTTCTCATTCCAGCATCCCATTGGCTGGTGGACGCTTTGACCGCAAGATCTATTTGAAGGGCATTTGGAGGAAAGGACAAAAAAAGTAGCTGCGTCTGTTCATGTCCTTACAGCACATAAGGTGAGAGCATTGTACTTGTCTATTATGTTTGCTGTGAGAATGTTCTTCCATCTCTTAAGTCTTCCTCTGTATCAGTAATTTATTTTATCAACCAACATAAAGAAATTGTAAATAAGTCATTCTATCTTCTAGTTCAATTTTCTTGTATTCAGATATTTATTTAATTTCTAAATGAAGGTTATGGGTTTTAGAAGAAAACTGTAAGCATGTATGTAGTATAAATAGATTGGTGGGAATTCATTAAGACTGACGTTTCATACACCGGTCTTAATATAAAAAAACTTGGAGTAAAATGTGCCTAATTTATTAGAAGGCCCACACCTTAATAACTAATAATCCATGTTATTATGATAAATGTGTCGGCCGCTGGTGGCTCTGCTGCTTCAGCTACTCTCTGTCCACTGTTTAGAAAAGTGCCGTAAGCGGCAGAAATTACATGATAGATACAAGGAACATTGTTATTGATGTAAGACATTACTTGGCATCTTGCAGGACTCCTAAGGAACATTTACCATCTCAGGTGCATAAAACAATGATTCTACCTTTGTGAACATCAGGAAGTTCCTGTAACATCCTGAACAGCGCAGCTTTAGATCAAAGCCATTGCTTGGATCAACCATCTTCAAGGTTTGTAGTGTAACTGCCAGGATCAAATAGGAAAATCCGCAATAAAACATCTATATTTTGTGCCTGCTAAGAAACACACATTAGTAGAGCATTAATAGCAAATATTTCTCTTGCAGCATAAACATCAATTCCGCAGTATATCTGGCGAGAACTGCGCTCCCTGTCACCGGAGGAGCCGCCATCGTTGCTGATAGAAAGGTAAGTTCCTCTAGATATGTCCCCTCTATATTTGGTAAGCAGCCTGAATAATGAATATCTAATAGGATTGTGTGCTTCTCCCCCCTGAACAAGTCAGCAGATACAAACAGACCATCAACATCAATGCCAATAACAACCGAGGGCAGAACACGCCATCTTACAAGTATTCCAATGGCGAGACTTAAAATTTTCTACATCTGTCACAGAAGAGACATCAGTGTGGTTACCGGGGCATCAATGTCACCCACAAGACCAGACCCAGAACAGCAGAACATGTCATCTCTTCCTGTGTCTCTGGAATACAGATTTCCCACCCCTTACTGATACTACATTATATACTGTGACATCTTCCGTTGTTTTTGCAGGATCTTGTATAACATCATCTTTACCATTATATATTTTGATCCACAAAAACCTTAAATAAATCTTTAACATCAATCCATAAGTGTGACTGGTATTTATTAGTGTGTTCAGTGCCCGGCTACAACTTATTACAGTGTATACAATTCACTTATCCGACCCTTCACAGCGCTATTTGTGTGACATCGCGTTTAATCCAGTGGTAGGTGACAGGACATTGTATCATATGTACACAATACAGAGAGTATGGAACGTGCCGCCATATGTACTGGATTAGATCCTGTGTTGGACAAAAAGTGACAGGAGGGCATTCACTCACTACAACCAGCAGAGACACGTGTGAGCGCCCCCTGCGAACGTCGATTTCAGTTATATCTCTTAGCCTTTGACAAAATGAAGGCAAAAAAGAAGAGAAATAATTTAGAGAAAGGAGAGAAGGAGGAGAGAAAAGAAGGAGAACAAAAAGAGAAGAATGGTGGAGATGATGGCCAGAAGAAGCCAAGTAAAGCTAAGAAACCAAGAATCATCCGGTTCTTAGCTCGCCTGCAAAAAACCTGGGCGAGAATTGCTGGACATAAGGGGAGGAGGACTTCCATCCAAAAAAAGACAAGTTCAGAACTCCCAGGACCCAGCGGCATTAACATGGTGGACAGCAAAGTCAACGTGTCATCTAAAGAAAAGCAGGATGACATGGAGGAAAATAAAAGCATCAAGACTGCTGACAAGGAGACAGAACTGGAGACAGAGAATTTTGGGGGACAGCATATTCTCGAAGAATACCAACAAATTTATGACCTGATCCACAGCTTGGAAGACCTGTATATCCAGTACTATGGTGGGCACGATGACATGGAGGAAAATCAAAGCATCAAGACCGATGACAAGGAGACAGAAACTGGTGACAGACAGTTTTGGAGAACAACATATACTAGAAGAACACCAACAAATTCATGACCTGATCCACAGCTTGGAAGACCTGTACATCCAGTACTATGGTGGACATGATGACATCGAGAAAAATCAAAGCATCAAGACCGATGACAAGGAGACGGAACTGGTGACAAACAGTTTTGGGGAACAGGAAATACTAAAAGAATACCAACAAATTCATGACCTGATCCACAGCATGGAAGACCTGTACAGCCAGTACTATGGTGGACAGAATGGAGAAAAAACAAATGAAGGAGAAGAGAATCTGGAGAGTAAAGTAGGAGATGATGGAGAAATAAAGATCAGAGAAGATGGAGAGGAGGGAATGGAGAAGGTAGAGAAAGCCAAGAGAAGCGGAAAGATCAAATTATTTGCCCGCTTAAAGAAATCATGGGCAAGGATTGCTGCATTAAAATGGAGAAGGACAAGTTCCATCAAAGAAAAAAGAAGTTCCTGTGGGATCCCAGGGCCCAGTCACATCAATAATAAAGCCAATGTATCATCTACATCTGAGAAAAAGAGAGATGATAAGGGGAAAAATAACAGCTTGAAGATCAATGAAAAGAGAGAAGATTGTAGATCTGAGAAGTCAAGCAGTAACAGCAGCTCTCTAGAACTGGAGACACCAGAGGAGCTCAGAAGGTCTACCAAAACATCTCAAAGCAGCATTTGCCATGGCAGGAAATCCACCAAAAGTGACATCTGTGTAAAGGAACCTGACCAGTCTGGCGAGGAAGCATCTGCTACAGTACCCCTATCATTGAAATGCTTTAATTTCCACGGTACACTGGGAGAAGGAGGCTTTGGTAAAGTTTACTTGGCAAGAGATATCATCCGCAAAGAATTAATTGCCCTTAAAGTGTCAGATAAACAGGACTTCACTGAGCTTGGGTACAGTTTCGTAGAGCGCCATGTCTTAAGACTATCCCATGAAAGTCCTTACTTGATTCATGGCCTGGCTGCCTTCCACACCGACAACTTTTCTCTATTACGTGATGGAATTGGCCACTAGAGAGGACTTGCATGCTTTCATACTAAAGATGTAATGATAGGGGTAGGGAAACGGACAAGTGAGCCCTAATCTACCCACCACTCTGTCCCTGCCTACTTGCAATGACCCGCCCTAGGCGACGGGGTACAACTGGGCGGCGGTCCCTGCGCTCAGTAAGTGCACGAGACAAAACATACAAGGGAATATAAAGCAAAGGGAAAGGGGCAGTTGCCCACGGCAACACCGTGAGCAACAGAGTGGTGAACGAGCCAAGTCAAACCAGGAGAGCATGAGGTACCAAACGCAGAGCAGAAGAGTAGTCAGAAAGCCAGGGTTAGAATGGAGCAGGATCAAATTGTTAGGAGCTGTAGCTGGGCCAGGAAACCACACGGAAAGAATCACAAGCAAGGAGGAAAAGGAAAGGCAGGTATAAATAGACAGAGGGCGGGAGCTAGCTTAGTCTGGCCAGGCTGCGATAGGCTCTCCCACTCCTAAGCCTGCCAGCCTGAGTGGTGGAAGCTGGAGCCAGTCTCAGAGAGATAGACTCAGGTGAAGACTGATTACCTAAAGAAGTTAACCCTGAAGCTGTGCCTGGCAGATCCTTTACAGTACCCCCCCCCCTTTTATGAGGGGCCACCGGACCCTTTCTAAGCGGACCTGGTTTACTGGGGAAACGAAGGTGGAACTTCCTGACCAATACCCCAGCGTGAACATCCCGAGCGGGTACCCAAGTCCTCTCCTCAGGCCCGTATCCTCTCCAATGGACCAGGTACTGGAGGGAGCCTTGGACCATCTTGCTGTCCACAATCTTGGCCACCCGAATTCCACCCCCTCAGGGGTGAGAACGGGAACAGGAGGTTTCCTCGAGGGAGCCAAGGACGGGGAGCAGCGTTTAAGGAGGGAGGCATGAAACACGTCATGTATACGAAAAGATGGGGGTAACTCCAGCCGGAAGGAGACAGGATTGAGGACTTCAATGACCTTATACGGCCCAATAAACCGGGGAGCAAACTTCTTGGACGGGACCTTAAGACGCAAGCTCCTAGATGATAACCACACCAGATCCCCGACCATAAACAAGGGGTTAGCAGAACGTTTTCTATCAGCCTGAGTTTTTTGTACGCTCTGGGACGCCTCTAGGTTCTTCTGAACCTGGGCCCAGACTGTGCACAGTTCCCGATGAACGACCTCTACCTCGGGATTGTTGGAACTACCAGGTGAAACGGAGGAGAACCGTGGATTAAACCCAAAATTACAGAAAAAGGGGGAGACCCAATCATATTGACAGTCAGAGATAAAACACCTTAAATATTGTTCTAGAGATTGATTAGTCCTCTCAGTTTGGCCATTGGTTTCAGGATGGAAAGCAGGGGAGAAGGACAGATCAATCTCCAACTTCTTACAGAAGGCTCTCCAAAACAAAGAAACAAATTGTACCCCTCTGTCCGAAACAACATTGACAGGGACCCCATGGAGATGCAGGATGTGTTTGACAAACAAGGTAGCTAACGTCTTGGCGTTGGGTAGTTTCTTGAGGGGCATAAAGTGGCACATCTTACTGAAGCGGTCTACTACCACCCACACCACCGACTTGACTTGGGATGGAGGCAAATCGGTGATAAAATCCATGGAGATATGTATCCAAGGTCTCTGGGGAATGGGCAACGAACGTAGTAAGCCCGCTGGTCGGGACCCGGGAGTCTTGGACCTAGCACAAACCTCACAAGCGGCGACGTAGGCCTTAACGTCTTTAGGCAAGCCAGGCCACCAATAGTTTCTGGCAATGAGGTGTTTGGTACCCAGGATGCCTGGATGACCAGATAGTGCGGAGTCATGATTTTCCCTAAGTACCCTTATCCGGTGTTGCAGGGGAACAAACAGCTTGGTTCCCGGGGGCTGAACCTTGATCAGCTGCAATTTCAGAGACTAAATCAGAATCAATAGTACAAAATGATTATACCGGGAGGCAAAATACAAGCAGGATCTTCCTCCGAAGGAGGGCTGGCCATGAAGCTACGCGACAGTGCATCGGCCTTAATATTTTTAGACCCAGCCCTATAGGTAACCAAAAAGTTGAATCTGGTAAAAAATAGCGCCCATCGAGCTCGTCTCTGGTTTAGCCTCTGGGCAGATTCTAGGGAAACCAGATTCTTGTGGTCGGTAAGGACCGTTACCTGGTGCCTAGCCCCCTCCAGGAAGTGGCGCCACTCTTCAAATGCCCATTTAATGGCTAAGAGTTCGCGGTTGCCAATATCATAGTTACTCTCAGTGGGCGAAAACTTCCTGGAGAAGTAGGCACAGGGGCGGAGATGGGTGAGGGACCTGGTACCCTGGGACAAGACAGCCCCCACTCCCACCTCGGATGCGTCAACTTCCACGATAAATGGCTCCATTTGGTTGGGCTGAACCAGCACCGGGGCCGAGATAAAGCACTTCCTAAGGACCTCAAAAGCCTGGACAGCCTCTGGAGACCAGTGGAGGAGATCAGCACCTTTGCGAGTGAGGTCCGTAAGAGGCTTAGCGATGAACGAGAAGTTAGCAATGAATCTCCTGTAATAATTAGCGAACCCCAAAAAACACTGTAACGCCTTCAGGGAGGCAGGTTGGACCCATTCTGCCACAGCCTGAACCTTGGCGGGGTCAATGCGCAATTCATGAGGAGTGAGGATTTGACCCAAAAATGGTATCTCCTGTACCCCAAACACACATTTTTCGGTTTTTGCAAACAGTTTGTTTTCCTGAAGGACCTGGAGCACCTTCCTGACATGCTCAATGTGGGAGGGCCAGTCATTGGAAAACACCAGTATGTCATCAAGGTACACTACAAGAAATATCCCCAGGTAATCTCTCAAAATCTCATTTATGAGATTCTGGAAGACCGCCGGCGCATTACACAACCAAAAGGGCATGACGAGGTATTCGAAATGACCTTCGGGCGTGTTAAACGCAGTTTTCCACTCATATCCCTCTTTGATGCGGATAAGGTTATACGCCCCCCGTAGATCAAACTTAGAGAACCATTGTGCCCCCTGAACCCGATTAAAGAGATCAGGAATCAAAAGAAGGGGATACTGGTTCCTTAAAGTGACCTTATTCAGGTTACGGTAGTCAATGCATGGCCTAAGACCACCATCCTTCTTCCCTACGAAGAAGAAGCCAGCACCTACCGGAGAAGTAGAGGGGCGAATGTAACCCTTGGCCAGGCATTCCTGGATATACTCTCTCATGGCTTCACGTTCGGGACAAGAAAGATTAAATATCCTACCCTTAGGAAGCTTAGCTCCTGGTACCAATTCGATAGCGCAATCGTATTCTCTATGAGGAGGTAACACTTCGGAGGCCTCCTTAGAGAAAACATCAGCGAAGTCCCGAACAAACTCAGGTAGAGTGTTCACCTCCTCAGGGGGAGAAATAGAATTAACAGAAAAACATGACGTCAAACATTCATTACCCCATTTGGTAAGCTCCCCAGTATTCCAGTCAAACGTGGGATTATGCAACTGCAACCAGGGAAGGCCTAAAACCAAATCGGACGATAATCCCTGCATCAACAGTACAGAGCACTGCTCCAAATGCATGGAGCCAACAAGGAGTTCAAAAACAGGTGTATGCTGTGTAAAATAACCATTAGCAAGAGGAGTGGAGTCGATACCCACTACCGGGACAGGTTTAGGCAAATCATCAAAGGCATAGCAAGAGACAAAGCAAATTCCACAGACATGATATTAGCAGAGGACCCTGAATCCATGAAGGCGCTGCCGGTAGCAGACCTACCACCAAAAGAGACCTGAAAGGGAAGCAAGATCTTATTACGTTTCATATTTACAGGAAATACCTGTGCGCTCAAGTGACCTCCCCGATGATCACTTAGGCGCGGAAGTTCTCCGGCTGCATTCTTACGCTTAGGACAGTTGTTCACTTGATGCTTGTCATCCCCACAGTAGAAGCAGAGACCATTCTTCCTGCGGAAATCTCTACGTTGTTGGGGGGACACGAAGGCACCGAGTTGCATAGGTACCTCTGAGTCTTCCGGGGAAGAACGAAGCAACGGAACCTAGGGAGGCATCATGGGGGAGTCGGAGGAGAAAACACATAAACGTTCGCGTTTTCGTTCCCTGAGACGTCGGTGAAGTCGTACCGCTAAAGCCATAACCTGGTCTAGGGAGTCAGAAGAGGGATAGCTAATTAGCAGGTCTTTCAGGGCATTCGACAGACCCAACCTAAACTGGCACCTTAAGGCAGGGTCATTCCACCGAGAAGCTACGCACCACTTCCTAAAGTCAGAACAATACTAATCAACAGGTCTATTACCCTGACGTAAGGTCCCCAGCTGACTCTCGGCAAAGGCAGTCTTGTCAGTCTCGTCATAAATGAGTCCGAGAGCAGAAAAGAAAAGATCAACGGAGGAAAGTTCAGGGGCGTCAGGAGCCAAGGAGAAGGCCCATTCTTGGGGCCCGTCCTGGAGCCGGGACATAATTATAGCCACTCGCTGGCTCTCAGAACCTGAGGAGTGGGGCTTTAAGCGAAAGTAAAGCCTGCAACTCTCCCGAAAGGAGAGAAAAGCCCTCCGGTCCCCTGAGAACCGGTCGGGCAACTTGAGGTGGGGTTCAGGAGTTGAGGTGAGGGGAACCACCAAGGTAGCCTCAGGCTGGTTGACCTTCTGAGCCAGGGCCTGGACCTGTAGGGAGAGATCCTGCATTTGCTGAGCCAGGGTCTCAAGGGGGTCCATAGTAGTGTCAGGGACCAGGGTAGACTAGGTATATGGGCTTGTGATTATGTAATGATAGGGGTAGGGAAACGGACAAGTGAGCCCTAATCTACCCGCCACTCTGTCCCTGCCTACTTGCAACGACCCGCCCTAGGCGACGGGGTACAACTGGGCGGCGGTCCCTACGCTCAGTAAGTGCACGAGACAAAACATACAAGGGAATATAAAGCAAAGGGAAAGGGGCAGTTGCCCACGGCAACACCGTGAGCAACAGAGTGGTGAACGAGCCAAGTCAAACCAGGAGAGCACGAGGTACCAAACGCAGAGCAGAAGAGTAGTCAGAAAGCCAGGGTCAGAATGGAGCAGGATCAAATTGTTAGGAGCTGTAGCTGGGCCAGGAAACCACACGGAAAGAATCACAAGCAAGGAGGAAAAGGAAAGGCAGGTATAAATAGACAGAGGGCGGGAGCTAGCTGAGTCTGGCCAGGCTGCGATAGGCTCTCCCACTCCTAAGCCTGCCAGCCTGAGTGGTGGAAGCTGGAGTCAGTCTCAGAGAGATAGACTCAGGTGAAGACTGATTACCTAAGGAAGTTAACCCTGAAGCTGTGCCTGGCAGATCCTTTACAAAAGAACTTTCCTCTTGATACTCCCATAATACAATTCATCTCAGCAGAAGTGGTCTGTGGCACAGAGTTCCTGCATAACAAAGGCATTCTACACCGGGACCTGAAGATGAACATCCTTCTGACCACAGACAGCCATGTCAAAATAACTGACTTTGGCCTTGCTGTAACAGGTGTGTATAAGAAGACCACAGAAACATGTAAAGGTACACCTGGATACGCAGCCCCAGAAATTGTGAAAGACCAGGCACATGGACGAGGGGTAGATTATTTTGCAATTGGTGTTATTCTTTATCAATTGTTTACAGGAGAGACAGCTTTTCCTGGAAAACATCCCAGAGAAATTGAGTGCTCTGTCCTCTACCATGCTCCACCCTACCCAAAGTATCTAACTCCTGACACAGTAAACATCTTAGAAGGGCTGCTGTGTAAAGATCAGTTTCAGCGGCTGGGAGTAAAAGGAGACATCAAGAATCATCGATTTTTCTCAAGTATCAATTGGGAAAATGTGGATGCCAGGAGAATGGCACCACCAGCGAGCCTGATGGCAGTTTCTGTTGACCTGAATGTTAACCAAACTCTGGAATATACTGAAATGCCAAATAGAATAAGAACCAAAGACCAGAAGATCTTCAATGAATTCAGCTTTGTGTGCCCAGAGTGGTCAAAGCACTATCATCCTGTCATCACTCAGACCAGAACTTGGATGGCCAAACCGTTTACCAAGCGGTCATTCAGGAAGAACAAAAAGTAACTGGTCAATGGAAAAAGCTAGTGGATGGCCAGATCAAACCAGCAGAACTAATTCTCCATCTACAAATTCCTACTACATTCCATAACCTACCTGATACCATGAAATAGCTCCTGTAATAGACAGCACTGCCACCACTAACACCAGTGGATTAGGCAATGCCTACAAAACTCCATGAAGCCATCTGTCAATATCCTCGTTCTATAGATCCAACCTGTGCATCCACTCAGTAGACTCGGCGAGCTTGCATCTTGCAGAACCCACCCACGATTCTATTTAGACACTCAACCACCGGATGAGACAACTCTTTGAAGAGGAATTTCATCTTTACCGGACTGTGACAAACTTACCAAGCTTCCACTACTGAACATGCAAGTAGATTTGAGCACCAACGATCCAGGGATATATTCCGATCGCCATATTTGGGATCAGGAAGGAATTTTTTCCCCTTATACAAGGACAAGCCAACAAGTAGTCCTCAGGGGTTATTTTTCGCCTTCCTCTGGATCACCATAGCAAGTAATTAAGAGGTTGAAATTGAAGGACTTCTTTCAACCATACTTGCTATGTAACCAACTGGACAACTCATCTACCAATGTGGTGGCAAAGACAAACAGAAGGAAGCTGCTAAGATAGAAAGCAGCTCCTTCTCCTACCGATAATGGTCAGACAGTAGGATGCTGAAGAAACAGAAAACACCTCCTACTGACCATAGACACATAGAAGGACGCTGCTGAGACAGAAAGCAGCTCCTTCTCCTACCGACAATGGTCACCACGGAAGAAAGCTGTGTTGACAAAAAACAGCTCCTTTTCCAATCAACCATAGACACACAGAAGGAAGCTGCTCAGATAGAAAGCAGCTCCTTCACTTACCGACCATGGGCAGATAGAAGGAAACTGCTAAAAAAGAAGACAGCTCCTTCACCTACTGCCCATAGACAAGACTTAATCTTCAGTCTTTATTTTTCTTGATTGTGTGATGGTAAGATCTATAATGCATAATTAAATAAAAACAAAAAAAAAAAAAAAAAGTGACAGGAGATGTAAAATATTGATATATTTGATAGTTGTTTCAATTTCAGTTCCATAAAATGTAATGTTGGGCGGAGACAATCACATTAAGCAGGGAAGCCGCTAGGGTGACACAATCCCCACAGATCTTAGATTGGACAAACGGGCAGAATGAGAGCTGCCAGTTGAGATTGCCAGTTAGGGCAGAAGTTACAAAGTGACTGATCAACCAAAAATACTTTGTATTGCTAGCCTGAATGGCGTATCGCTAGCTCAGCATTTCATATGAGAACAAAGACCCTCTGCAGCACAAGTTTAAGTTGAGACTGAACCATAGCAAACACATTGTCCCATTCTCACAAGTTAAATCAGAAACGGCCAAGTATAGAGCCTATTTATTAGTGAAACCGTCAAGCTTATGTACTAAATATTATAACCGTGAAGACTGTGCCTCTGTTGGAGTAAAGTTCTGTTCAGCATCTTATACCTGTGTCGTCTGAAGTTCTTGCTGTGCAATTTCCTCTGCGGGGCAGTAACCATCCTAAACCCCCTCCCACCTGTTACATTTGTCCATACTAAAGTCCATTACTCCATTGAAGTCGCCAATTAGTAGCAGTGGATAATCTGCAAGGGCTTTTTATCAATAAACTCCTGTACCACACCCAAGACATAAGAATTAAAGGGTGGCGGTAAATAAATTGAGACAATGATACAGTGAAGATTTTGTATTGTACAGTCGAAGAGCACAAACTTTCCTTCTTTTTCTTCCCAATATGTATGGCAGGCTAATTTGCAGTTAGGGTATGTTCACACGCAAACTCAAAAACGTCTGAAAATACGGAGCTGTTTTCAAGGGAAAACAGCTCCTGATTTTCAAACGTTTTTAAGATACTTGCGATTTTCGCTGCGTTTTTTACGGCCGTATTTGGAGCTGTTTTCAATAGAGTCTATGTAAATGGCTCCAAAAACGTCCCAAGAAGTGTCCTGCACTTCTTTTTCGCTGCCGTTTTTTTACGCGGACGTTTTTCAAAACGGCTGCGTTAAAAAAAACGGCCCGTAGGAACAGAACGCCGTTTTTCCTATTGAAATAAATGGGCAGATGTTTGAAGAAGAGGACTTACTCCTAAAGCAAAGCAGGGATGAGTTAATGCTCCGTCCAACAAACAAAAGAAGCTGGTGCGCCACCCATGCCGCATTGCGCCATTATTTGTGTAATGTTTGAAAGAGATTGTGCCTCTTTTTTGTAGAGTAGTGTTTACATCCCCTTGTGTATGTTTATATACCACTGGTCAGTAAAGAATTTGTTGTTTGCATTACTTGGGTCTACTGTATTTTATTGCTTGCGACTAACCCTGCGGTCCTTGCCGGTACTTGGCCTTACATAGGGATACATTCTATAGACAAGATGAATGCTAACACTCAATTGCTATTTAGGCTGGGACTTCACAGAGACTGATTGATTTTAATTGATCTTATTTTTAAATTCTATTACTTATTTAAGGGTTGCATGCAACTCAATGTATAGCTTTGTACTGCGGCTGTTGATTTGTAGCTAAAAATCAATTAGTTGCATGCCAATGCGTTTCCATGATGGCCTTATTTTCACATTTCCAGGAAAAATAACAGAAGACCATCACAACACAGAGTTCTGAGTAAAGATGCTCCATATCATAAGGCTGACAGGTCCGCCTTAAAATGGGTAAATCACAGGTGACGTCTTTTCTGATTGTAGACTTTCTCTTTCCATTTTATCTCCACCCAGCCAGGACCGCTATGATGACTTCTCCTGACATAACATTACAGAGTTTGCTGCTGAGTTATCTTTAGTTGTTCACTTCTGCAGCCATCTTCAGCTTCTAGAGCAACGTAAAGAATTCAGACAACAAAATAGACCCCTTCATTCATGCAGACCCCAGACCAGACCACCAAATAAATTTAGACACCAGCCTAAACCCCTATATAAATTCAGACCCTAGACCAGACCCCAGAACAGACCCAATTAACTGCAGACCCCAGGCAAGACTCCAAAATGTAAACCCCAAAACAGAGTAAATAAAATGAATGCAGACCCTAGACCAGACATCTAAATAATGTCAGACCTCAGACCAGACCCCTCAATTAATTGCAGACCACAGACCAGACCGTTAAATTCAGACCCCAAATCAGAGTAAAGAAAATGGATTTAGATACCTGACCAAGACCTCTAAATAAATTCAAATCCCAGAACAGACCCTTAAATTCATGCAGATCCCAGATAAATGAGTTGGTCGATTGCAAGCAGCTTGTAATGAGGGCGAGCCGTATAACCTCCATTTCCAGCTTATAAACTGATTATGTTATTAAGTTGGTTGCCTGTTTCTTTATATTAACTGTTTAGGTGCTCACTGTTAATGTATATTTGTGTATCTGTTGTGTTTCACTGTATAGAAGGTTTTGTCTTACAGGTTGGCAGGAGGACAGGCCGCAGTTCCCAGTGGCACTGTTTTATGTGCGGTGCTGTCACTGTACATAGCAATGAGAGGCTGCTGGACAGTGACAGGGGAGGTACAGGGGGTTTGGAAAGAAAGAGCCTGGTGCTGGCTAGGATCAGAGTGTAGTGGCAGTGATGCGCTGCGCCATCATGAAGTCAGGTGAGACGATGAGAGTCAATAACAAAGCAGAAAATAAGCTAACAAAATGACCTCTTATGGTCTGTAGGCTGATAGAGAAGGCCTATCCTACGTAGGGGTAGGCCTATAAGTGTAGGCTGTCACTGAAACATGCGTGGCTGAAGAGTACCGTCAGCCTAGAGTGGTTCGCTCTGAGGAGTCTACTGGGGCTGTGAGAATAGTCAGCCTGGCATGGGAACCAGTGGTCAGTAGAGCAGTACTGTGCTCAAACCCAGGAGAGGCTGTAACTAGGTCCTGATTAGGATAAAGAACGTTCCATGTATTAGAGGGCCGCTTAGATAGCTGCAGTGATGAATGGTTGCCCTGCAGGCCTGAGATGTGGCCTAGTAGTACACTCCTGAATTGTACTGGACTGGGTGCAGTAGTCACTAGGACGAGTGGTGTGGTAGGAGCCCTTCAGCGTCAGGACCCTAGTAAGAGTGCATAGGAGCAGATATTTAATATAGTAAAAAGTATTAAAACTTATAAAACCCACTGTGTCAGTTGTATCGGGGCAGCCCCCTTCATCAGGAATACTATGTTTCACAGCATTGAAACAATTTAAATGTCTCTATATTATATAAACAAACCTTTCTACGTTTACTCACGCAATACCGGAAGTGACGTTCTGAACTCTAAGGCCCTGTTCACACAGAGTGTTTTTGCAGGCAGAAAAAATTTGAGGCAGACTTTGACCTGCCTGCGATTTGCGCAGCATTTACCATTGCGTTTTTCGCCCCTGGCCACTGCGCGCTGCGTGCAAAAAACACTGTGAAAAACACTTTCTCTGCCTCTCATTGATTTCAATGGGAGGTCAGAGGCGGAACAGCGAGCCGCTAAAAGCTGCAGCAGAAAAGAAACGCCTCCGCCTTCCATTGAAATTAATAGAAGACAGTTTCGGCCGTTTTTTGGTGCTGATTCCAATGCGGTTTCCGTGTCAAAATCAGCATAAAAAAACTCAGTGTGATCTGGGCCTAAATCTCTTTATACTTCCTATAATGGACATATCTCTCTATGGCAGATGTTTCGGAAGAGGTTCTTTCTCGCTCTTTTAACCTTTCTATTCCTCTAATACTTCATCCCAATTACATTATTTAATACAGGGAATTTCTTATATTTCTTTTTCCATGCAAAAATACATATATTAATAAAATAGGATAAAAACAACCAATATGAATCTATGGGAAATAGTAAAGACTCTTTTACTTTACTCGTTCTTAAACTCTACTATTATTCGCAAACCCTATTCCTTTCTTTAGTATTTCTTATATTTTGGATAGGATGGTGCGACTATATCATTTATTATCCTTGGTCTTTTTACGATCATTTGTGGGGACCTTCTTACTTCATCTTTCAAAAACAGATCACTTAATAGTATTTCCCAATTTCTCTTTAGGATTCTTTTAATTTCTTCAATATTACCATTATATTTAGCAAAATAATGTCAGTCCAAATTTATCTTTCTCTTTTTTCCATCTTGCTTTTTTACAAGGTATAACTTTTCCCTGTTCCTTGTTATCTAGGCAGTCTTTCTGTTTCGTTTTTTACACCTTTTTCTTTACTCCCTCTATAATATTTTTTTTGCTATTTTTTATCCTTCTGTCTGCCTGATATAACCTCCTTTGACTTATACAGTATCAGCATCCCCATGATATGCTGAGAGTATGTTTCCAAGTTTCTATACCACTTATTTGTGAAATAAAAGTAAACCAATATATATATTAGTCCATAATGGACAAGATTGTGGTATGCGACGTGAGCATTTACCGATGCATATGCCAATTGTGCACTGCAAATGCAGTGTGAATGGACCTTTAGACAACCTACTTACACAACCCCTCAGTTGGCTAAAGCAGAAAGCCAGTGTAAGGAGCGACTCTACCTTTGCAGGACTTTTCATATTTGTGTCTTACACTGACGGCCCATTTGCTGTCCGATTCCCCCATTGATAACAGCAGATTGTGGTAGAAGCTTGACAGAAGGCCCCCTGTGGTTAGCACATTGCTGAGGTTGTCCTTAACCCCTTCCCGCTCTGCTCATTACTATTACAACGAGCTGAGCACATTGTTCGTGCTCAGCTCAGTAATAGTATGGTACCGCTGAAATCCAGCGCCATTCCCAACCACGACACATTTATGAGCTGTGATAACTGCTGTATCGTCGTACAGCAGTTATCACAGCTCATACCTCCGGGACCGATCGCAGTGGTTTACGCCGATTTACCCCTTAAATGCAGCGGTCAATAGCGATCATCACACTTAAGGGGTTACAACGCCAGTGGCGATCTTGCGACGCAATCGCAGGGTGCCGATGGTTGCTATGGTAACCGGAGGCCTAACAATAGCCACCGGGTCTGACATCTACAGAAGGTGATTACATAAGTATTGCAGGATATTATAACAGAAATCGGACAGTTGGACCTTTGGGGTCCTGTGGTGGTGGTGGTTATTTGTTGTTGCTGTATCTTGGACCGTTTATGGGTCAGTTTAGTGGTGCTTTTTACTCCATGTGTCCTTAGGACATGTTTATTATGTCATTACGAACTTGAGGTTTGTGTCCCATATTTTTTGTGAAGGCTTTTTCTTTAGTAGTGTATCCAGCCTTATAGGGGATCTTGTTCCCATTAAAATATGTTTTTGTCCCACTTGGGAAATCTCTTGACTGGCCTAAGTAGAGTCATGTGCTATTTTACCTTTTATTCCCCTTTTCCACCCATCCACCAAATAAGGACACGTGACAACCGAGGTTGGATGTGAAATGGCCACAGCAGCTGTTTATTAATTTACATTATTTTTTAAATACAATTTAATCCGAAACATTCGGATAACTACTTTAGGAATTCGACCAGAGAATTCCTCCTATAATTCACATGACCCAACATGGGTCAGAATCATAAATAACAATCAACATTTTAACACTAAACAGAGCAGGGGAAGTCCTTGAAGCCATTTTTTACCGATTTTACATTTAAGTTAGCCATCTGCAAACCACCAACAACTATTTACCTCCAGCCGTAAACTAGCTCGGAGGCACAGCTCACCTCTGCAGATGGCTCCAACCATAAGAAGACCACTTCAAAGGGATAACACCCTATGAAGTCTTCAAATGATATACCTTTTTGGGGGACGCATACCCCGATGCAACCTCCCCACCATTTTGTACTGACCAACCTCAAGGACTCCCCTCGCCAGCCGCCATGACACCTAGACCTACTCCAAAGAAAAGAGAAACACAAGTTACGCAAGCATACATCATAAGCACAAGAAAATAGACAAACGCACAAAAAACAAACCCAATCCCAAAAGACACAACCCAATTCAGGGCGGAAGGGTGGGAGCTAACTTTTTTACCTGTTATTCCTCCCGCTACTTCCGGCTCAATGCTAAAAACAGCGGGAGGAACAGATACCGAACCCCAACTCCTCCCCTCTCCATCTCCTCCCTCCCCCTGCCTCCACTAACCCTTTCCCCCCTGATTGGCTAACCTTCCCTCCTATGGCAGTCATGGAGGCTTTCCCTTAAGCCCTCCGTGCTGCCGTCCAGCCTCGTCTTGACTGGCCTGAGTAGAGTCATGTGCTATTTTACCTTTTATTCCCCTTTTCCACCCATCCACCAAATAAGGACACGTGACAACCGAGGTTGGATGTGAAATGGCCACAGCAGCCGTTTATTAATCTACATTATTTTTGAAATACAATTTAATCCGAAACATTCGGATAACTACTTAAGGAATTCGACCAGAGAATTCCTCCTATAATTCACATGACCCAACATAGGTCAGAAACATAAATAACAATCAACATTTTAACACTAAACAGAGCAGGGGAAGTCCTTGAAGCCATTTTTTACCGATTTTCCTTTTAAGTTAGCCATCTGCAAACCACCAACAACTATTTACCTCCATTCGTAAACCAGCTCGGAGGCACCGCTCACCTCTGCAGATGGCTCCAACCACCAGAAGACCACTTCAAATGGAAAAACACCCTATGAAGTCTCCCCACCATTTTGTACTGACAAACCTCAAGGACTCCCCCCCCCAACAAAACGTGACACCGCCCGGTTTACTTTGATGCAGGCTTTATTAACCCTCTCCACTGATCTTGCCAAGCGCCAAAACTTCCTCGGAACTATGTCCGACCAAACTATAACTAAGCGTAGATAAGACGCCCATAAGCACAACAAATCGTGTTTTATATCCCGCACTAACTCACGAAAAGGGCGCACACCTAGATCGTTCCCCCCCCCCCCCACATGTAAAGCCAGAACCTCCGGAACCCTATCTAACTGAGAGTATGTTTGAAACTCGGTCAATACCCGGCTCCATAACATACCTCAGAATCCCAGCCAATGTAAAACCGCATCTTGCCGCGGAATGCGAAGCTGACGGCCATCTGGGCGAACGTCCGCCCGCAGTGCCCCCCAGTGCACATAAGAGTGTCCTAAAAGCCAAACTAAGCAGGGGCGATGATCTGAAATGAAAGGATAAGCAAACGCACATGTAAGCCATCAAAACACAAGTTACAAACTCACAACAAATGAGGGCGCACGTAAGTCCTAAACCTATTGGACTTCCAACGGTCAATGCGACGCACACCCTCGTCATCCAACCCCCAACGCCCAGCTTCAGTAGCAGCGCCGATCCTAAACGTGTGAGACGAGTAATACTCATACCCAACTCCGACCTCAGGCAAGCATTTTTTAAATACAGCACCAAATTGATACCTGGACAAAAACGAGCCATTCTCATGACGGAGCAATGGCGACTCAGGCACCCCACCCCGTGGCTTGAAAGAAACCTTACAAGCAACCGGACACATCGCCGACCCCGGGAGGGCAAACAACACTATCCGCTTACCCCGTCCTACTTGATCAGTCTTGGACCGCCACAAAAACAACTCGAGTCTATCCCCATATAGACCCACATCCGCCTGTCGCAATCCCCCAGCCCTCACAACACTAGGAGAAACCAACTCACCAATTCTGAGTGCTCCAAAAAACGCTAGAGAAAAAGCCAAACGAAACAACTCTACCTCATAAGGCAAATTACAAACAGCCCCCAGCGATGCGCCCAACGAACCAAGGAGGGTAAAAGACATGGGTCGCCTCTGATCTGCTTCAGCCCTGCCGCGATGCAAACCCTTCAAAGCTTGCCTTACCAAAAAATTCTTGGACACATCCTGAAAACCCCGTAATTTAAATCCAAACGCCAACCCAGCAACGAAACGATTCACCTTAGCCAGAGAAAACCCCGCCTCCCAAGCATCCCCCAACCAGTATAACAATGCCACCAACCTGTCTTGATCCGTGCTGACGTTACCCAACACTCTTACCCACTCCTCCCACTGCTGCCAACAAGCCAAATAAGTACTCCAAGTCGCACTAGCCAACGACTGTTCGATCAACCGTTCCACGGGACCGAAACCAGATCCCATAGATGTCCCGGGCAAGCCAAACCGAACAGCTCCGCTCCCGGTGCCAATTAACACAATCGATTCCACTGCGAGCGAGAAAGAGCATCAGCGATACAATTGTAAACCCCCGATACATGCACCGCAACCATCCACGTGTTTAAGGACAAGCACACCAAGACTAAGTGACGCAACAACTGAACCACAGGCGGAGAAGATGCCGATACGTTATTAATCGCTAACACCACTCCCATGTTATCGCGGTGGAAACTAATGTTTTTATCCCTGAGCCTGTCCCCCCAAATGGTCACCGCAACCACGATGGGGAACAGCTCGAGCAGGGCCAGATTCCGTGTAAGACCACTGATCACCCAGATGTCCGGCCAGTCCCCCGCACACCATTGACCTCCTGCATACGCACCAAAACCACCAGACCCCGCCGCGTCAGTAAACAGCTCCAACTCGCTCATATCCTGTACCGGCGACACCCACAACAATCTACCATTATATTGCCCGGGAAACGCGTCCCAGACCTGCAGATCCGCCCTGTGTTCCATCCCAATCCTCACGAAATGATGGGATGCCCGGATACCCGCCGTCGCTGCCGCCAATCGCCTACTAAAAACTCTACCCATTGGTATAATCCGACAGGCAAAGTTCAACTTCCCCAGCAGAGACTGGAGATCGCGCAAAGTGATCTTCTTCAATCGGCAGGCACGCCTCACCTCTTGACGCAATGACAGTAATTTATCCTCAGGAAGCCTGCACTCGAATTGCACTCGAATTGCATTGCAACCGAATCAATTTCGATCCCTAAAAAACAGATGGTAGGGACAGGGCCCTCAGTTTTTCCAGGCGCCAGAGGAATTCCAAAATCCGTCGCAACCTTCTGCAAGGAATACAATAAATAACTGCAAATAGGGGAACCGCTAGGGCCGACGCACAAAAAATCGTCAAGATAATGTATTAACGAATCCACCCCAGCTACGCCCTTCGTCACCCATTCCACAAAGCTACTAAATGCCCCAAAGTATGCGCAAGAAAGGGAGCACCCCATTGGAAGACACCTATCGACATAAAACCCCCCATTCCAGAAGCAACCCAACCGCCGTTGGCTCTCCGGATGGACCAGCAGCAAGCTAAAAGCCGCTTGAATGTCACTTTTTGCCAACAACGCCCCAGGCCCTGCCTCACGCACTAACACCACCGCTTTGTCAAATGACGTGTAAACAACCGAGCATAAATCGTGATCTATCCCATCATTTACCGACGACCTCTGGGAAAAGACAAATGCTGAATCAAACTGAATTTATGGGGCTCCCGCTTCGGCACAATTCCCAAGGGGGATAGCACTAGATTCTCTATCGGCGGCTCGACAAAAGGCCCGCCCATGCGACCCAACGAAACTTCCTTCAAAAGTTTTTTCAAAACGACCGCCGAGTGCAAATAAGCTGACTTAAGATTGCGCCGTGTAAGCGGAAACTCATACGGAGGAGGGGGAATAACAAAACCAAACAAAAACCCCTCATAAATTAACTTGGCTGCAACCCTATTCGGATATTCATTTAGATACGGGGCCATCCTTTCCACCCTCACCGGCGACAGCCCCTTGACCAACGGAGGAGGACTGAGTGTCTGACGCTTCCCTTTTCGCATACATTTTGCAGCCCCATGCGAGGAGCCGTTGCACTCCGAATAGACATGCTTAAATTTACAAGTGGCCCCGAACTTACACTGGCCATCATTGAATTGCCAGCAGAACCCGAGTTTTGACCCAGAGCCCTGTCCGGACTGACTAGACTGACCTCCTTGGCCAATGCTCCCGAGAAAGGACTGCTTAACCGGGGCCGTCACCCGCAACCAAAGCGCAATATCTTTCTGATCCCACCGAATCGCCGGCCGGACCGCCTTCCGCTGGCGAAACTGCTCATCATACCGCAACCACACCTGACCCCCGTATGCCCGATGAGCCTCCCCGATGGCATCGAAATAACAAAACAACGCCGAGCAATTTTCAGGTGCCTTTTCCCCAATCACACTCGCCAAAATAGCAAAAGCTTGCGACCAATTCACGAACGTCTGCGGGATAAGCCTATACTGCCGACGCTCCTCTTCCTCCTTCTTACTCTCATCCCGCTTGCCCTTATCCAAGTTGAACTTCGCAAGTGGCAGAAGGGAAAAAATTTCCACGTACTCATCCTTACAAATCCGTTCCCGAACCTCCTGTTTAAGGTGGGCCCCTAAAGGACCCTCAAAACAGACGTAAACCTCGCCCCGAGCACGATCATCAAGCCGAATTCTATCCCTGTCCTTCTGCGCCTCGGTTTGAACAGACACTGCCACTGCTTCCTTGGATGCCCCCGAAACTTCCCCAACCAGGGACCGTGACTGTACATCACGAGGACCTTCCCAGACCACCGCCGGGGACCCCGCCGGAACTACAGGTGCCGCTGCCCTATCTAAGCGCCCGACTAACTTGCGCAAACAACCCACTAAATCCGATAAGCCATCTCGCCCGGCAACACCACTACCGACAGCCGATACTTCCGCGCTCGCTGCCCCACCCCCAAAACCTGACATGAAAATTGCTGGATACGGCAAAGTAGGAGTTACGCACTCACCAGGCTGCCCAGGCGCTGTATTCCCGCTAGCCGGAAAATTCTGACCGCGCTGCGACTCGTCCAGCTCTCCATCTTCCAGATCCTCTCTCGCTGACGACTGGCACTCGCACCAACATCTCCGACACGGGGACCCTGGCATGCTGACAGAGAGGCCGGCAACCTGCCGCCCGACCGCAGGGACCCAGACTTCCGACAGGACCTGTTGCCTCGTCGTCGTCGCTGATCTTGGTGTCCTCACCGAAGACCTCAAGGAAGCCTGCCCCATGGCCGGCACATCACCATGCGGGGCGGCCGTGGACTGCACCCTGGACACTGCATATAAAGGCGGTGGCGTAACAGGGAGCCCAGCCTGCGACTCCCTGTGAACCGCCGAGCCCCGTCGCGGCTGGGGATTCCTGCCAGGACGCAGGCCCTGGGAGGAGGCGGCCGTCCCAGCAGCCTGGCCTGCAGCGTCCTTAGAAGGGCTCCCCCTGTGACGCCGAGCCCGCGGGACCACATCCGGACTCAACCATTCAGGTGGGCGGGACCGCTGGGAGCGGCGGGGTGACCGAGCCTGAGCAACCGCCGCTCCCGTTGACGCCCTCTGCTTTATTTCAGCAGGGGCAGCAATAAGCAACTCTCCCCCCACCGCCATGTCATCAGCGCCAGAAATGGGGGAGGGGAGCGCATCCGGGCTAGCAGCCGACACAGTGCGCCGATCTATGCGCGAAGACTGGCCCACCTGATGGATACTGGCCAGCGCTGCCACCGTCTCCTCCAGCCACCCCGGACCGTGGAACTCAGCTGCCGCGCGCAGCTGATCAAGCATGCTGACTGGAGACGCCATACTTGCAGGTAAGCAGGGCAGTGGAGCTAACTTTTTTACCTGTTATTCCTCCCGCTGCTTCAGGCTCAATGTCGAAAACAGCGGGAGGAAAAGATACCGAACCCCAACTCCTGCCCTCTCCATCTCCTCCCTCTCCCTGCCTCCACTAACCCTTTCCCCCCTGATTGGCTAACCTTCCCTCCTATGGCAGTCATGGAGGCTTTCCCTTAAGCCCTCCGTGCTACCGTCCAGCCTCATCTTTACTTTGTGACTATTGCCTGATCAAACCGAGTTGTGATACATTGTTTGCACCATATAAATAACTATATATTTGATGTTGTGTATTTTCTGACCACCACTGCAATCCTTTGTTTTAGATGATTTTATCTGTTTTTATGAGATTATATTATTTTGTCTGTATTTATTGCAATAATAAAGATATTTTGTTATTGACCATGTGTCGTTTTGCTATACAGAATTGGTATTGCCGCATCCGTAATGGCCTGAACTATATAAATATTATGTCATTTATCCAATGCAGTGAATGCCATAAAAATAAATAATAAAAAAACGATACCAGAATTGCTATGTTTTTGGTCACCTAAGAATAAAAAGTGATCAAAAAGTTGCATGTATCCAAAAATGGTACCAATAAAAAAACATATAGCTCGTCTTGCAAAAAACAAGCCCTCATACAGCTCTGTCGACCAAAAATTTTCTTTAAAGTTGTGGTTCTCAGATTGTGGCAACAGAAAAAATACATTCTTTTTACAAAATAAATGTTATTGTGCAAATAGTTGTAAAACATAAAAAAGAAATATAAATTTGGTATCACCAGAATCGTACTGACCCACAGAATAAAGTAAATATGTCAATTATAGTACACGGTAAACGCTGTAAAAAAAAAAAAAGGATAAAAACAATAGCAAAATTGCTATTTTTTGTCACCACGCTTCTCAAAAAATAGAATAAAAAATGATCAAGAAGTTGCATGTATCCAAAAATGGTGCCGATAAAAACTACAGATTGTCCCGCAAAAAACAAGCCCTCACACCGCTCTGTCACAAAAAAAAAGTTATGGCTCTCAGAATATGGCGACACAAAATGTGCAGAGTGCGATCCAAAAGGGGGATAAGATCGGGCACCATTTATCAGTGCGACACAGGCCACAGAACTGCGGATTATTATTTATTTATCGCATTATTATATCCTCTTATTATGTACTGATGTACTCCGCACAGTTTACATATGCCCCCAGATTATAAACTGAAATAAATGGCCTATTTGTACATTCAGGGACAAACCAATTGAAAAACTGGTAACCAGAAACAATTGGTTTAAATAAAAAACCAAGTAATGAACTTGGTGCATTGACCTATGAAATCATAAGTCTATCCTATAGAGAGAGGTCAATTAACACACAGTATATTAGAAACATGAAACAACTTTATTGCACATAAATACACAGGATATATCAATAAAAGTTAGAACCATGCAATGCAAAACGTGTCCTGCAGGTTGAAGCAACATATGGGGAGACATAATGACATATAATATAAAAACCAGGGCAATATGATATATGTATAATAAATATGTTCACCTGAAATGATAGTATTGCCATATAGCTACCTGGAATGATTGTATATAAATGCGATGATACAAGCTAAGGCCAAAATGTATGGCCATATATCAGCTTACCCATGTGTAGTTGCTCCTGCTACCTGCAGAGACACCGAACCCGACGCGCGTTTCGGCAGGAATGCCTTCGTCCGGGGGTGGTGTCTCTCCAGCGGAACAGGATATTTAAAGGGCATTGCATGGTTCTAACTTTTATTGATATATCCTGTGTATTTATGTGTATTTATGTGCAATAAAGTTGTTTCATGTTTCTAATATACTGTGTGTTAATTGACCTCTCTCTATAGGATAGACTTATAAACTGAAATACCAGCAAAACCCCAAACAGAAAAATTACCAAGCAAAATCTGTGCTTCATAAGCCAAATGGCGCTCCCTCCATTCTGAACCCTTCAGTGTGCCCAAACAGCAGTTTACATCCACATATATGGCATCGCCATACCCGGGAGAACCCGCTTAACAGTTTATGATGTATTTGTCTTCAGGGGCACAATCTGGGTATAACATATCGTGCACTTAAATGGCATATCAGCGGAAAATCCACTGCACATTTTTCTAGTAAAAATAGTAGTATTGGTTCATACGCACTGCACCCTTTAATAAATGCCTTGAGGGGTATATTTTAAAAAATGGGGTCACTTCTTGGAAGTTTTTGTTTTACTATTAGACCTCAGAGCCCTGCAATTGGGGGCAAATGCTATGGAAAAATCACTAAAATAGACCTCAAATGCGCATGGTGCTCTTTCACTCCTTTAATCTAACACCAATCCAGCAAAATCTGCGCTCCTACAGACAAATGACGCTCCTTCTCTTCAGAGCCCTGCCGTGTGCCCAAACAGCTGTTTAGGGCCACATATGGGATATTGCTGTACTCAGGAGAAATTGAGTAAAAAATTGTGTGGTGTTTTTTTCTCCAATTACCCCTTGTAAAAATAAAACATTTAGAGCTAAAACAGCATTGTTTTGGGAAAAATGTAATTTGTCATTTTCACTGCCTAATTCTAATAAAATCTATGAAACAGCTGTGGGGTCAAACTATTCACTACCCCCCTAAGTGAATGCCTTGAGGGTTTTATTTTCCAAAATGGAGTCACTTCTCAAGAGGTTTTTACGGTACTGGAACCTAAGGAACTCTGCAAATACGACTTGCCACCTTTAAACAAAACCAGCAAAATCTGCATGCCAAACGGTGCTCCTGCCATTCTGAGCCCTACCGTGTGTCCAAACAGCAGTTTATGACAACATATGGGGTATTATCATACTTGAGAGAACTTGATTTACAAATGTTGGTGTTCTTTTTCTCTTTCATTATTTGTGAAAATGAAAAAAAATCGGAGCTGAAACTACTTTTTGTGTGAAAAATGTTTAGATTTTAATTTCTATGACCTAATTTCAATAAATTCAGCAGAACACCTGTAGTGTTAAAATGCTCACTATACCCATAGATTAATTCCTTGGGAGTGTAGCCCCGAAATGGCGTCTTTTTGGGGATGTTTCCTATGTTTTGGCACCACAAGACCTCTTCAAAAATGACAGGGTGCCTAAAATATATTGTAATAAAAAGGAGGCCCCAAAAACCTAGTAGGTGTTCCTGTGCTTCAGTCCACCAGGGCCACATGTGGGACATTTTTAAAAGCTGCAGAATCTGAACAATAAATATTGAGCTGAGTTTCGCTGCTAAAACCTTCTGTTACAGAAATAAAATGGATTATAATGGAATTTCTTAAAAAAATAAAAAATAAATATATATATATATATATTTGTAAATTTCACCTCCAAAATGTTAACTAGTAACTATTTTGTGTTGTATTACTATCTGTCTTACAAGCAGATACACTCAAATTTAGAGAAATCTAAAATTTTAAAAAATGTCTCTAAATGTAGGTGTTTTTCACAAATAAACACTAAAGGTATTGACCAAATTTTACTACTAACATAAAGTACAATGTGTCACGAGAAAAAATTCTCACAATCGCTTGGATAAAAGAATAGCATTCCAAAGTTATTACCAGCTAAAGTGACACAGGTCAGATTTGAAAAATGGTGTCTGAGCCTTAAGGCCCAAACTAGGCTGCATCATTAAGGGGTTAAAGTGGTTTTACATCTTATAAAGTGGGGGGAATACAATTAGGATTTGTCATCACTTTCTGATCGTGGAGTTCTGACTGCCATGACTACTTGATGTTTAGTAAAGCCAATCCCTGTCTTTACAGTTTACCAAATGTGCCATCAATGGTCTTAGAAATGACCCAGATGAAGAGACTATGAAGGAATTCTTCGGTTCCCTTGACTATAAATGCAGCAGAGATTGTGGTATCCATAAAAATATAATGCAGCCATTTTTAATGAATACATATGGATGTTGGCCTTCTACCCTCTCTGGAAGGCTTATGATATGTATAATTTACGCTGCATTCGTTCACATCAGGTATGCCCATCTTGTCTCAGGATGTCTAGATCGATTCTTACCACCTCTATTACCTTTCCAGGACATGGTACATGAGGTAATGGCTGCTCACAGCTGTTCTGATTCCTATTACAAGCTGGTAGGGGAATTGTGACGCAGTATGTATTCAGGATTGTAAGGAGTAAGAGGGCTGAGCACAGGAGATGCAGCATATAGCGTGTTCTTACTGGTGCAGAGTCACATCCTCTAATGGGGGTCTTTAGGGTTTATTAAAATTCAAAACTAAAATTATATATTTTAAGATAATATAAATGATTTCCCCCATGTCACACAGACAGAAATGATCATTTATCCCCTATAAAGAATTCATCAGAGAACGTTCCCATTAAAAACTTCAATTTTATTAATTTCAATAAAAAAATACTCTATACAGTAAAGCAATTGATGAAAACACGCGGAAAAATTACAGATCACACTAAACTTTTCTAGAGGTACAAATCATACAATATCATCAAATTCATATTCCCAATGGTAAAGCCATACTGATATATGTAAATTATGGGTGTGGTCATAAAAGCAGCTCAAACCGGTTATAGCTATTGTGATGTCACAGAGCTTGGGTATAAACAATGATGTTGGTCACAGAGCTGTCACTATCAGTTGGATGTGACCGGTAAGTAATCTATCAATGCTACATCTGTACTTCTTGCTAATCAATTTGTTTTATTAGGAACATTGAATTATTCCATCTCTAGAAGATATTGTGTGATAGTGGTAGTAATATGGTATTAGTATTAGTGTGCAATTAAATTGCTCAAGTATCTTAGATTTGCAGGGTAAGTGGCCAAAATTTGAGCTCCCTTATTATCATTATGTTTGCCACTTGTAAAAGAGAAATTTCAATATGCTCATATTAGAGGACTGTATATTAGGGGACTATAATTCCTTATATTATTTAGGTTCACCAGAAATAATTACAATTTAATAAAATTCTGAATTTTGATCAATTGATATAAAAATTATTAGTGGGGAATTGATACTGGTCTGGGGCTACTTATCATGGTTTGGGCTAGGCCCTTTATTTCCAGTGAATGGTAATGTAAAGACTACTTAGACCATTGCATGCTTCTGACTTTGTGGGACTAGTTTGGTAAAGACCCTTCCCTGTTTCTGTATGACGTTGCCCCTTTGCACAAAGCAAGGTCCATAAAGACATTGAGTGATAAATTTGGTGTGGAGGAACTTGACTCTCTGCACAGAGCCCTGACCCCTAACCTGAACTCACAAATACTCTTTTAATTAAATGGGCAAAAATTCCAACAAACACGCTACAAAATCTTGTGGAAAGCCTTGTCAGAAGAAGTTATAGCCACAATAGGGGGCCCAACTTCATATTAACATCCATGGCTTTGTAATGGGAAGTACCACAAGCTTATAATGGTGTAAAGGGTCAGCTGTCCACATCTTTTGGCCACATAGTGTATTTTTGGTTTATGTATTGTGATGTCACTACTATTAAAAATAATGATAAATCCATATTGAAATATGCAAATTATGGGTGAGGTCATAAAAGCAACTCACCCCGGGAATAGCTATTGTGATGTCACAGAGGGTGGGTGTATACTATGGTGCTTGCCTTAGATCTGTCACTCAGTTGGATGTGACTGGTAAGTACTATATCAGCGCTACGTCTCTAGATGAGTCTCACCTATCAGTTTCTTTATAAATATTTTATTCTTCGGTATAATTCTGCTGTGTCTGCCATTTAAAGTTTAGCTTATATTTGGAATAGTTATACTAATTTACTAAGAAGTTGCTAAATGGCAATATGGCGGCCTGTGACTTCTGCTCCAGAGACAGAATGCAGCTTGCAGACAAAAATTGGCATCTGTATTCTGCTGGTAAATTGATAAAGCAACCTCAAAAAAAAGGGAATGTGAATGTCCTGCAGCCCTGAGAACTTATTATTGGAACCCTTCAGTTTATAACAGGAGTAATTCACATAATAAATATTTACTAGGGAATTACTAATTATGTATTTGAGGTTTCCTATTTGTGTAAAATACACAATTCTTATTATTATTAATAATAATAATTACTAGTATAAAAATGTTAGGAAAGTGATTTCTTAAGAACAGCCCTGACCCCCTAATCCTGTATCCTCAAAAGCAATTGTCATTTTTCATTAATATATATATATATGTAAATATAAAATGTAATAATGTCTATAACAAATTACAGAGGTTCTAAATTATAGTTAGTATCTCATATAAAAATTACATAAACCCCGGAAATGTCATACCGTATGGTCAATTCAACAACCAATGCATTGTTCCAACATCCAAACCCCAAGCAATGTCATTCACAGGGGGTCCAAGCCCCAAGACCCCAAGCAATGTGATCTTCAAAGACTTCTGATTGTCCAGATCATGTACTTGGAATACCCCTTTTATAACTAATTTCTCCAGCTGGTTTCCTTTAAGTTTTCCCTAACTATTTCTTTTTCTGGTCATTCTAGATCTTGCTGTTGGATTGACACTGTTGGATTACTGTGGTGCTTTTACGGTCAGCGATTTGTCCTATTTTCAGAGAACTAGAGGTGATTAGTTAAATTCAATCTTTACTGTCGCCTGGTTTTCTACCACGGACATTGGTGCAGTTTTGCACCCGGGTTATTAACCAACCATGCCCTTTTGGAAAAAATCCAAAAAATATCATGTCTCTCAGATTCCTGATAAAGGAAATCTGATGAAAGAGATACCAACTATGGAGGAGCCTAACATCTCGCTCCAGAAGTTTTCCAACATCAAAGATATGCCAGCCGAAAAATTCAGCGATCCAAGTCACAGCAAACCTTGTGACATTGGGTCAAAGAACACCAAGAAGAGCGCAATCAGGAGCTTGGGCAGCAGCGCTGTGATTGGCGCTAAAGAACTGGATCGCTGTTTCCCAAATAGACGGCTGAGATTATACGTTGCCACCTGGAATATGGAGGGAAAGGTGAGAAGTAATATACAATATCTATTGTGAACCATGAGTGTATATGATCTAAGGCTATGTTCACACAGAGTATTTTGCCAAGTTTTTTGACGTGGAAACCGCGTCGCAAAACTCGGCAAAAACGGCCCGAAAATGCCTCCCATTGATTTCAATGGGAGGCGTCGGCGTCTTTTTCCCGCGAGCAGTAAAACTGCCTCGCGGTAAAAAGAAGCGGCATGCCCTATCTTCGGGCGCTTCCGCCCCTGACCTCCCATTGACTTCAATAGGAGGCAGAGATAGCGTATTTCGCTGTGTTTTATGCCCGCGGCGCTCAATGGCCGCGGGCGAAAAACGCCGTGAAAAAAATTGGCGTGCAGGGAGAGGAAAATCTGCCTAAAACTTCCAAACGGAATTTTGAGGCAGATATTCCTCCTGCAAAATACTCCGTGTGAACATAGCCTAAAGTTGGATAAATTTGTAGTTGGATATGAGATAGACATATTATATACTACCCTAGGCCCAAATTTTCTAAACATTTGGGCCAATCAATGTTGCTGCACACACTGCAAACTGTCAAACTAATAATCTATGTCTTTGGAATGGTAATGCCTCTGATCCTAAGACTGCAGCACTGGCCATAGTCTATAAAGACTAAAATCCAATTCGATCAGATATAATTTTTTGTAGGTGATATAGAAGATGTCAGTTTGGTTGGTGCTCTGTGTATACATTATTAATATCTTCATATTTTGAGCAGGAGTTCCCACAAAATCTAGAGGATCTGCTGTTGCCATCAGATGACACCAAAGACATTTACGTAATTGGCGTTCAGGAAGGATGTCCAAACAGGTAAGTCTTCTTAGGTTGTCTTACAACAGTCTTTGCAGATGGACTACAGGTCGGCTGATTGAAATTCTCTCTTGACCTGCTACTTATTGTAGGATCACTCCTAAATTTTCCTATTTAACCCCAGAGGTTATAATATTGATTATTTAATAAATGAGTTCAATATTTTAATCTGGAGTAATTTATTAATATGTAAACTTGAAATTGTGTCTTCTTGTAGACGGGAATGGGAGATAAAATTACAAGAGACTCTTGGTCCACACTACGTGCTATACCATTCATCCGGGCTCGGAGTCCTGTATCTCACCATCTTTATTCGACGGGAACTGATCTGGTTCTGCTCAGGTAAGATTCACTTTCTTACATTTACATAATAAGTCCTAATTGAAGTCATTAGTTTGAACTTATTATTTAGTCATTAGAACTAGATGTCTGCAATCTCGACTCTCAGATTCTTCACTGTGGAGTATTGGAGATCTGATAGTTTACTTCACAGTTACAAAGTGTGAAATTATGTTGTAGTAATATTTCCAGCGTTTAATAGGAAACTATCTCTGTTTCATTGTTGCATGTTGTACTATTAACCACTAACCCTTCTTCTTGTGTTTCATTTCTTATACAGAGGTAGAGCACACCCATGTAACAACCAGGCTATTCCACCATGTCAAAACTAAAGGAGCCTTGGGTGTTGCCTTCACCGTCTTTGGGACATCATTCTTGTTTATTAATTCCCATATGAGATGTAAGTATGTCTGTTTTTAATATATGACTATGTACAGTGTTATTGTGTATAAAAGTGCTGCTGTTTAATAATAATAAGCTGGAATATATGAGATGACATGAAAAGATTTGTACTATTGATATTTTGGTGTAAAATTAAAAGTTCTTCCTCATTTGGTCAAACTTCTTCTAATCCATCAAACTTATTCTATATAATGAGAGAATAATAGTGGAAGGATAAACTGCCTAATGTCCTCTACAGACTGGTATAGAAATACATTATCCTCTGTCATGAAAATGATTGTGTCTTAGATTTACAGTAACAGAAATATCAGTGCGTCTGGTGTACAGAGTGCGGACCCAGATCATGGAACTCCACCAGTCTCATCTTCTAAAATGTCAATAGAAATCCAATTAATATAAATACTATTTGTAAAAAATTGATTGTTGAGGGAACATTCAGAATACACAGCCCAAGAAGTAGATATGATACCTACATAATATAAGATAAAGAAACCTATTGTCAAAGAAAACTTAAATATGGTGGTTGTACTAAATTCCAGGAGGTCACATTTACTGATATGTATATTTTTGTTGGCAGTTGGGGCAGTCTACAAGAGGATCCAGGACTATAAAACTATCACTGAGGGTCTCCGTCTGCCTCAAATTATTCCGGAAAGAATAAACTCCAATGCCTGTGAGTATTACTTATGTGGTTGAACCTATAGATTCCTTTATCTCTCTATTTATCTCCATTGACTCTAATGCAGTCACGTGGTCTAATTGTGTCCTGTGTTTATCTCATTCTACAGTGGACGTCACCAGCCGCTTTGATCGAGTTTTTTGGTTTGGGGACCTCAATTTTCAACTGAAAGAGGACAGAAAAAACGTGGAATCTCTTCTGAAGAACATTAAAGGAAGAGATATGTCCAGTCTCCTCAAACACGACCATCTGAATGAAGCCAAGAACAACGGTACATTTACTAGTAGACAGATCTCTATCACTCCTCAGCCTGTATTATTACCACATACACCTCGACAGATCAATACAAATCACTGTCATGATGGTTCATATGTTCTCCACATTCTTATATAGTCCTACATCTCTTGCACATGTTTTTAATACTGACATGTTTTTTTTTCTTTTAACTTAAGGGTCCATATTTGTAGGGTTTAAGGAGCACACCATTGAATTCCTTCCTACATATAAGTTCGACATTGGCACAGACACCTACGATACATCAGAAAAGCAGAGAGTCCCATCATATACGGTAAGATATCTTATTTCCAGGTCTACAGAGCTAAAGAAAGAATACATTTCATGAATAGATTTTCATATAATAAATCCCCTCGCCCAAGGTAATGAATTGTTATTATAGATGGAGGAATAATTCTTAAGAACAAAGCATCCAGTCCATTTTACTTGTAGTGAGTTTGTCATCGTCTCCCAGTGTAATATGTCTTCGCCTAGCATGGCTCAAAGATACTTATTTCATTAAATCTGTGTGACCAAGTCAAACCTTAAAAGCAAGAAAGTCTTAAAATTTATATTTCTTAAAGAAAATAGGCCGAAATGTTCAGTCTATGATGCTATGAGTTTTATAAATAAATTATAATATGATTGCACTGATGATATTTGTTATTTTCATGACCTCTACAGGACAGGGTGTTGTTTAAAAGCCAATATGAGGGAGATGTGCGAGTCCTGAGATACGACTCTTGCCCTGTTTTGAAGACCTCAGACCACCGACCCGTTTTTGGTATCTTTGAAGTAAAGCTCAGACCTGGTTCAGATAAGTAAGTCATGATTTCCTCCATGTTGTTGGTATGATCCTTTCAGTAGCCGCCATTACTACATGGGCCTTATAGCCAGAGCTCACACTTTGGGGCAGGTGGCTGTATACCTGGGTGACAGTACTGGAGTAATCTAGGATGTAAATCTAGGACAAAACAATTATTTTTGTGGTTACCTGCTAACATTATCATATGTCTTACATCAATGTATTTCTCATTCCAGCATCCCATTGGCTGGTGGACGCTTTGACCGCAAGATCTATTTGAAGGGCATTAGGAGGTTAGGACAAAAAAAGTAGCTGCGTCTGTTCATGTCCTTACAGCACATAAGGTGAGAGCATTGTACTTGTCTATTATGTTTGCTGTGAGAATGTTCTTCCATCTCTTAAGTCTTCCTCTGTATCAGTAATTTATTTTATCAACCAACATAAAGAAATTGTAAATAAGTCATTCTATCTTCTAGTTCAATTTTCTTGTATTCAGATATTTATTTAATTTCTAAATGAAGGTTATGGGTTTTAGAAGAAAACTGTAAGCATGTATGTAGTATAATAGATTGGTGGGAATTCATTAAGACTGACGTTTCATACACCGGTCTTAATATAAAAAAACTTGGAGTAAAATGTGCCTAATTTATTAGAAGGCCCACACCTTAATAACTAATAATCCATGTTATTATGATAAATGTGTCGGCCGCTGGTAGTTCTGCTGCTTCAGCTACTCTCTGTCCACTTTTTCAGAAAAGTGCCGTAAGCGGCAGAAACTACATGATTAGATACAAGGAACATTGTTACTGATGTAAGACATTACTTGGCATCTTGCAGGACTCCTAAGGAACATTTACCATCTTAGGTGCATAAAACAATGATTCCACCTTTGTGAACATCAGAAAGTTCCTGTAACATCCTGAACAGCGCAGCTTTAGATCAAAGCCATTGCTTGGATCAACCATTATCAAGGTTTGTAGCGTAACCCCTAGGATCAAATAGGAAAATCCACAATAAAACCTCTTCTAGATTTTGTGACTGCCAAGAAACACACATTAGTAGAGCATTAATAGCAAATATTTCTCTTGCAGCATAAACATCAATTCCGCAGTATATCTGGCGAGAACTGCGCTCCCTGTGACCGGAGGAGCCGCCATCGTTGCTGATAGAAAGGTAAGTTCCTCTAGATATGTCCCCTCTATATTTGGTAAGCAGCCTGAATAATGAATATCTAATAGGATTGTGTGCTTCTCCCCCCAGAAAAAGTCAGCAGATACAAACAGACCATTAACATCAATGCCAATAACAACCGAGGGCAGAACCCGCCATCTTACAAGCATTCCAATGGCGAGACTTAAAATTTTCTACATCTGTCACAGAAGAGACATCAGTGTGGTTACCGGTGCATCAATGTTACCCAGAAGACCAGGCCCAGAACAGGAGAACATGTCATCTCTTCCTGTGTCTCTGGAATACAGATTTCCCACCACTTACTGATACTACATTATATACTGTGACATCTTCCATTGTTTTTGCTGGATCTTGTATAACATCATCTTTACCATTATATATTTTGATCCACAAAAACCTTAAATAAATCTTTAACATCAATCCATAAGTGTGACTCGTATTTATTAGTGTGTTCAGTGCCTGGCTACAACTTACCACAGTGTATACAATTCACTTATCCGACCCTTCACAGCGCTATTTGTGTGACATCGCGTTTAATCCAGTGGTAGGTGACAGGACATTGTATCATATGTACACAATACAGAGAGTATGGAACGTGCCGCCATATGTACTGGATTAGATCCTGTGTTGGACAAAAAGTGACAGGAGATGTAAAATATTGATATATTTGATAGTCGTTTAAATTTCAGTTCCATAAAATGTAATGTTGGGCTCTCTTTACAAGCGGAGACAATCACATTAAGCAGGGAAGCCGCTAGGGTGACACAATCCCCACAGATCTCAGATTGGACAAACGGGCAGGATGAGAGCTGCCAGTTGAGATTGCCAGTTAGGGCAGAAGTTACAAAGTGACTGATCAACCAAAAATACTTTGTATTGCTAGCCTGAATGGCGTATCGCTAGCTCAGCATTTCATATGAGAACAAAGACCCTTTGCAGCACAAGTTTAAGTTGAGACTGAACCATAGCAAACACATTGTCCCATTCTCACAAGTTAAATCAGAAACGGCCAAGTATAGAGCCTATTTATTAGTGAAACCGTCAAGCTTATGTACTAAATATTATAACCGTGAAGACTGTGCCTCTGTTAGAGTAAAGTTCTGTTCAGCATCTTATACCTGTGTCCTCTGAAGTTCTTGCTGTGCAATTTCCTCTGCGGGGCAGTAACCCTCCTAAACCCCCTCCCACCTGTTACATTTGTCCATACTAAAGTCCATTACTCCATTGAAGTCGCCAATTAGTAGCAGTGGATAATCTGCAAGGGCTTTTTATCAATAAACTCCTGTACCACACCCAAGACATAAGAATTAAAGGGTGGCGGTAAATAAATTGAGACAATGATACATTGAAGATTTTGTATTGTACAGTCCAGGAGCACAAACTTTCCTTATTTTTCTTCCCAATATGTATGGCAGGTTAATTTGCAGTTAGGGTATGTTCACATGCAAACTCAAAAACGTCTGAAGATACGGAGCTGTTTTCAAGGGAAAACAGCTCCTGATTTTCAAACGTTTTTTAAGCCACTTGCAATTTTCGCTGCGTTTTTCGCTGCGTTTTTTACGCCCGTATTTGGAACTGTTTTCAATAGAGTCTATGTAAATGGCTCCAAAAACGTCCCAAGAAGTGACCTGCGCTTCTTTTTCGCTGCCATTTTTCAAAAAAACGGCCCGTCGAAAGAGAACGCCGTTTTTCCTATTGAAATAAATGGGCAGATGTTTGAAGAAGAGGACTTACTCCTAAAGCGAAGCAGGGATGAGTTAAAGCTCCGTCCAACAAACAAAAGAAGCTGGTGTGCCACCCATGCCGCATTGCGCCATTATTTGTGTAATGTTTGAAAGAGATTGTGCCTCTTTTTTGTAGAGTAGTGTTTACATCCCCTTGTGTATATACCAATACAATACCACCGAAAGAAGGGGCACAGACACAGAGTACTGTTCAATATAAAGCAGCGTTGCTGAACAATATGAAATCTACTGTGTTTGCGTCCCAGGTAATGACCAAGATAAACTTGGTGCATCGATCAACAATTGATAAACCCAAAAAAGAAAATGATCGACTGAAGCACAACAGATTGATAGCAAAAAGTACAAAATTTTATTAACATGAAAACATGACAAGGGTTAAAACTGGAACAGGGAATGAGTCACTCAATAAAAAGACATCGAAAACAATAATGCACCGGATGTCAATGTGACAAAGATCTATACAAAACTGTTTGTTTATTAGTACAGCAAAGAAAAAGAGTATATATATGCCTGTATAGGCCTGTAGTTGATAGAGCCAAAAAGGGTAATAGCAGAAAAAAAATCCAAATCGGATAGGATACCTGTGTACACTGCCTACATCACCACTATGCAAGTGAACGCATAGCAATGGTTACATGTAAATGCCTAAATGCAGTGATAATCTGCATATATGTGTTTGGACTAATATACGGCATAGTATGTATTGCAGGACCACTGTTTGAAATAACATCCAACAATGTGCATGGGCTCTATAGGAAAAAAAACAGGTCAATAGCAGGAAACACACTCAATAATGGCTGTGACACATACCGGTGGACATGATGGAGACGTGGAAAGGGATGTCTGGACCCGACGCGCGTTTCGGCAACTGCCTTCGTCCGGGGTTAGGGTCAAAATGCTAAAATCTACCTATATATGGAGCGTAGCTCAGGTGTTTGCGATATATACAACAATGAGAATGAGAGGAGGAGGAGGCAGGATCAAATGACAGACGACGGCGTCTGGTGCGGGGTACCAAGATGGCGCTGCCCCACTTCCGGTCCGCGTCATCAGAGAGGATGTGGGGCGGCGCGGACTAACCACGCCCCCCACACATCCCACTCCGAATTCAGACAGCGGTCGGAAGAGGCCAGGGCCACTCCCCCCTCGGACACAGACATCTGATCAGGATGTCATGAACACCAGCGCACAATCCATTATCGATATGTGCCAGAAAGGAACAAGGAAAAGAACTTACGATACAAGTGGTTTGCAGAGTATTATGTATGGTTGGGAATAAAAAGTGGCATGAGATGGCTTTCTATGGTGTAAATTATGTGATGTGTAACATGGGGAATAGAAAGGGGGGGGGGGAGGGAGGGTTTTTTTTGTTGTGATGCGAAAAAATTAATAAATGCACCGCTAGCAATGGTAAAAGTAAAAAGATGAAACATTTTGGTCGAGGATGTGAGTATAGAAAGTTAAAAATGAGGAGTTATGAGTGTGAGAGATAATAATGAATACCAATAAAAATGTGAATGGGGTGACAAATGTGAAATGTGATGCAAGTGAATTATGCTGGGAATGTGGTGAAACATAGTGAAAACAAAAACAAAAAAACCCCAGTTGATGTATGTGTAAATATACACGTGTAGTGGACGCACGATTGTTCTATAGAAATCAATACTGAGTGACACCTAAATACTAAGTCTAGACAAGCCATAATATTGAAGCCACATGCATTGGTACAAAAATACAATACAACCCAATATCTATACATACGGCAGGCAGTATATATATCACTTTAAGTTCTCTGTGTTTATGAAGACTAAACATATATAATTGTGCCTAATAGATGATACTAATAGCACTAAATAAATTAATAAGGACCAAATACACAAAAACATGTTATAAAGAAATACAGAGATCACGGATGGAAACTGAATTGTACAAAACAAAGGATCGAGATGATCCATACAAGATGGAGATAAATAGTAGATGAGTAATATATGATACAAATAATACCATATATACATGATAACCAATGCAGAAAATGTGTATAAAACGCAGTATAGTGTATCTTGTTTCCTCTTAGAAGAAGCGAAGGATGGACCGCAAGACACCTCCTCAGATGAACTCGATGGAAGAATATCATAGTTCTGTATATAAGGAAAACACAACAAGAAAGGGTAGTTAATTTTTAAAAAAATGACAACAGGGATGAGGAAAAGATAAAAGCCAAGACCCACAAGTAGTCAATGGTTACAAAAACGAGACAAAGCTCAAAGATTCGTTTAATCCATGTGGAGACATTGTCCCAAGGGTCCAGATCCAATGAGACTCACATTGTGCGAGTTTTTGTTTTGTGGCCCCACCTCTCGTACCACATATAATATGATCAATCCCTCTCACCTTCAGCTTGGAGGGATCGCATGAGTGGTGTGTTCTAAAATGTCGGGCCACAGGTTTCAACATCTCCAAAATTTCTGCCCCTGCTGCTCGCTTTATGTCGGCCATATGTTCACGTACCCGCACCTTCAGCTCTCTGGAAGTAAGACCAATGTAAATCTTAGGGCACGGACATACAGCGTAATATATAACGGCTTTGGTAGTGCATGTGATGGAATGAGTGATATTAAAAGTTTTACTGCCAGATGCATCGGTGAAGGTAGTGACATCTTCTACATTGGGGCACGCTATACATTTTCCGCAGGGCTTGCATCCCCATCTTGGACCCTTGGTCCCAAATGGATACTTAGTTTTTATTGGGTCATAGAAGCTTCTTACAAGATGATCTTTTAGATTTTTGGATCGTCTTGCAGTCACGGAGGGATATTTTGTGATGAATCTGTTTAGTGAGGGATCGGTCAGGAGGATCGGCCAGTATCTTTTAAGGATTTCCTTCATTTGAGGCCATCGAGAATGGTATCCTGTAATAAACCTGACCTGGTTCTGTTTCTCTACCTTCTTTTTAGGGAATAGTAGATCATCCCTAGAAGTCCCTTTTGCCCTACGATAGGCTTTTTTGATTGATCTAGCACTATATCCTCGCTCTAGGAAACGGTGTTTCAGATCTGCTGCCTGTCTCTCAAATAACGAGTCAGAGGAACATATCCTCTTGATCCGTAAAAATTGTCCAATGGGGACCGCTGAAATGGTCTGTGGGGGATGAGATGAAGAAGAGTGGAGCAGTGCATTCACAGAGGTTTCCTTGCGGAAGACGTCACTATGTATGAAGCCCTTCTCATCAGTAAAGATTTTGACATCCAAAAAGTCCACACAACTAGGATGTGCTTTATGGGTGAATTTGAGGTTTACATCATTCATGTTAAGCCCAACCATGAAGGAATCCAGGTCTGCATGTGTGCCCTTCCAGATGACCGGAATGTCATCAATGTGGCGGGCCCAGAAGAGGACCCGCGCCATTGATTCCTCCCGGTCATCTGAGAAAAGAGTCCTCTCCCACAGCCCCAGGAAGAGGTTAGCGTAAGATGGAGCACACGCTGCCCCCATAGCTGTTCCCTGGAGCTGCAGGTAGAAGTGATCATTGAACACAAAAAAATTGTGTGTTAGGATGTGTTCAAGCATCTGTGCAATGAATGCACATAGTGATTTGTCTAGTTCTGACATTGACAAAAAATACTGGACTGCTCTCAGACCATCTTCATGCTTGATGCATGTATATAGAGACTCTACATCGATGGTAACAAGGAGCATGTCACTATCAATGCTGATACCGCTGATCTTCTGCAAAAGATCAGCAGTATCGCGAATGTACGAGGGTAAATTGACCACCAGATTTTTTAGATGGTGGTCAATGAATCTGCATATCCCTTCTGTGAGACTGCCCCTGCCTGAGATGATAGGTCTCCCTGGTGGGATCCTCTCATTTTTGTGGATCTTAGGCAGCAGATAAAGGGTGGGAATTGTGGGTTCATCAATTGAAAGTGCCAGGTTGAGTTCTTTAGAGATGACATTATCTTCCACTGCCTGGAGAAGTTTGGCCTGTAACTCCCGTTTAAAGGCCGACAGAGGGTTGAAGGTCAACCTCTTGTAGCAATGTTTGTCTCTCAGCTGTCTGTTTGCCTCCGCCTCGTACATGACACATGGCCACACTACCACATTGCCCCCTTTATCCGCTGCCTTGAATACCACATCTTTGATTTTTTTCAATTGTTTTAAGCTGTTTCTCTCTAGCACGGTTAGCTTATCACGTTTGATGTATCTTGGGATATTATGAAATTCCTGAGTTACTGATTTAATGAAGAGGTCCACCGCGGGGCATAGACTAAGGGCAGGGAAGTTTTTTTATTTGATCCGAATGCATGCAGGAATATTACCTGCAGTTTCGTCAATATTATGTTCTCCCAGCAAATCTTCAAGCGCCTTGAGTGCCTGTTGTTCCTCAGATGTAGGAAACAGATCCCTATCCACTGGTTTATTGAACCATTTGTTGAAAATGAGTGAGCGGCCGAAGACGTGTAAATCTTTTACTGCAGAAAATATATCAAAGGCAGCACTGGGTGAAAAAGTCAGGCCCTTGGCTATCAGTTCCAAATCAATTTTAGAAAATACATGTGATGACAAATTAATTACCTTTAGCTGACTACTTGGTTCCCGTGCATCTGGTCGTTTTTTATTAGCTACTTGTCTTTGTGCCAGTTTTCTTTTGGGCCGAGTGTTAAAGGTAGATCTATAGGGCATAGTATCGGTTTCACTCTGAGACGAAATGGAGGAGATGGAAGGGGTACGGTTAAGACCACCTGGGGCCTGGTTTCTTCTCCACCTGTATACTTTGTTATTTTGGAAATCTCCAATATCTCTGGAAAATTTTCTGGATTTAACTTCTTGGATGTCTTTCTCCCACTCCACGAATTGGATATCAAGGTTATGTTTAAATTTGGACATACCGTCTGCAGACATGAGTGGAAACAATTGTGCCTGTACACTTTCAATCTCTACATCCATGGCCAGTATCATTTTGTGGTTGAGGTCAACCAGAAGTTCCATGAATTTTTTGGAGCCCTGGTTGCATATCTCTTCCCACTTGGAGATGAATTCTTCTTCTATAATTGGAAAAGATGGGAAGATCTGAATTCTTAGACCCCTTGGGACAAGGTCTCTCTGGATGTAATTTTCCAGGAAGGTTTTGTTCCACCACACTTTCATGCGGCGGTGTAATAAATTGGTATATTTGTTCTGGAGCTCAGTCACGTTTCTGCACACATTAAAACCATGTATTGGGGACTCATCCTTAAAAACCTGTTCCATCTGAAAACGCCAGGCACATTCCCTGGCTTTATAGTCCATGGGACCCGAGGTACTGGACTCTGTGAGAACACAGAAAAAGTTAAGTATATACCAATACAATACCACCGAAAGAAGGGGCACAGACACAGAGTACTGTTCAATATAAAGCAGCGTTGCTGAACAATATGAAATCTACTGTGTTTGCGTCCCAGGTAATGACCAAGATAAACTTGGTGCATCGATCAACAATTGATAAACCCAAAAAAGAAAATGATCGACTGAAGCACAACAGATTGATAGCAAAAAGTACAAAATTTTATTAACATGAAAACATGACAAGGGTTAAAACTGGAACAGGGAATGAGTCACTCAATAAAAAGACATCGAAAACAATAATGCACCGGATGTCAATGTGACAAAGATCTATACAAAAAGATTTTAGCATTTTGACCCTAACCCCGGACGAAGGCAGTTGCCGAAACGCACGTCGGGTCCAGACATCCCTTTCCACGTCTCCATCATGTCCACCGGTATGTGTCACAGCCATTATTGAGTGTGTTTCCTGCTATTGACCTGTTTTTTTTCCTATAGAGCCCATGCACATTGTTGGATGTTATTTCAAACAGTGGTCCTGCAATACATACTATGCCGTATATTAGTCCAAACACATATATGCAGATTATCACTGCATTTAGGCATTTACATGTAACCATTGCTATGCGTTCACTTGCATAGTGGTGATGTAGGCAGTGTACACAGGTATCCTATCCGATTTGAATTTTTTTTTCTGCTATTACCCTTTTTGGCTCTATCAACTACAGGCCTATACAGGCATATATATACTCTTTTTCTTTGCTGTACTAATAAACAAACAGTTTTGTATAGATCTTTGTCACATTGACATCCGGTGCATTATTGTTTTCGATGTCTTTTTATTGAGTGACTCATTCCCTGTTCCAGTTTTAACCCTTGTCATGTTTTCATGTTAATAAAATTTTGTACTTTTTGCTATCAATCTGTTGTGCTTCAGTCGATCATTTTCTTTTTTGGGTTTATCCCCTTGTGTATGTTTATATACCACTGGTCAGTAAAGAATTTGTTGTTTGAATTACTTGGGTCTACTGTATTTTATTGCTTGCGACTAACCCTGCGGTCCTTGCCGGTACTTGGCCTTACATAGGGATACATTCTATAGACAAGATGAATGCTAACACTCAATTGCTATTTAGGCTGGGACTTCACAGAGACTGATTGATTTTAATTGATCTTATTTTTAAATTCTATTACTTATTTAAGGGTTACATGCAACTCAATGTATAGCTTTGTACTGCGGCTGTTGATTTGTAGCTAAAAATCAATTAGTTGCATGCCAATGCGTTTCCATGATGGCCTTATTTTCACATTTCCAGGAAAAATAACAGAAGACCATCGCAACACAGAGTTCTGAGTAAAGATGCTCCATATCATAAGGCTGACAGGTCCGCCTTAAAATGGGTAAATCACAGGTGACGTCTTTTCTGATTGTAGACTTTCTCTTTCCATTTTATCTCCACCCAGCCAGGACCGCTATGATGACTTCTCCTGACATAACATTACAGAGTTTGCTGCTGAGATATCTTTAGTTGTTCACTTCTGCAGCCATCTTCAGCTTCTAGAGCAACGTAAAGAATTCAGACAACAAAATAGACCCCTTCATTCATGCAGACCCCAGACCAGACCACCAAATAAATTTAGACACCAGCCTAAACCCCTATATAAATTCAGACCCTAGACCAGACCCCAGAACAGACCCAATTAACTGCAGACCCCAGGCAAGACTCCAAAATGTAAACCCCAAAACAGAGTAAATAAAATTAGACCAGACATCTAAATAATGTCAGACCTCAGACCAGACCCCTCAATTAATTGCAGACCACAGACCAGACCGTTAAATTCAGACCCCAAATCAGAGTAAAGAAAATGGATTTAGATACCTGACCAAGACCTCTAAATAAATTCAAATCCCAGAACAGACCCTTAAATTCATGCAGATCCCAGATACATGAGTTGGTCGATTGCAAGCAGCTTGTAATGAGGGCGAGCCGTATAACCTCCATTTCCAGCTTATAAACTGATTATGTTATTAAGTTGGTTGCCTGTTTCTTTATATTAACTGTTTAGGTGCTCACTGTTAATGTATATTTGTGTATCTGTTGTGTTTCACTGTATAGAAGGTTTTGTCTTACAGGTTGGCAGGAGGACAGGCCGCAGTTCCCAGTGGCACTGTCTTATGTGCGGTGCTGTCACTGTACATAGCAATGAGAGGCTGCTGGACAGTGACAGGGGAGGTACAGGGGGTTTGGAAAGAAAGAGCCTGGTGCTGGCTGGGATCAGAGTGTAGTGGCAGTGATGCGCTGCGCCATCATGAAGTCAGGTGAGACGATGAGAGTCAATAACAAAGCAGAAAATAAGCTAACAAAATGACCTCTTATGGTCTGTAGGCTGATAGAGAAGGCCTATCCTACGTAGGGGTAGGCCTATAAGTGTAGGCTGTCACTGAAACATGCGTGGCTGAAGAGTACCGTCAGCCTAGAGTGGTTCGCTCTGAGCAGTCTACTGGGGCTGTGAGAATAGTCAGCCTGGCATGGGAACCAGTGGTCAGTAGAGCAGTACTGTGCTCAAACCCAGGAGAGGCTGTAACTAGGTCCTGATTAGGATAAAGAACGTTCCATGTATTAGAGGGCCGCTTAGATAGCTGCAGTGATGAATGGTTGCCCTGCAGGCCTGAGATGTGGCCTAGTAGTACACTCCTGAATTGTACTGGACTGGGTGCAGTAGTCACTAGGACGAGTGGTGTGGTAGGAGCCCTTCAGCGTCAGGACCCTAGTAAGAGTGCATAGGAGCAGATATTTAATATAGTAAAAAGTATTAAAACTTATAAAACCCACTGTGTCAGTTGTATCGGGGCAGCCCCCTTCATCAGGAATACTATGTTTCACAGCATTGAAACAATTTAAATGTCTCTATATTATATAAACAAACCTTTCTACGTTTACTCACGCAATACCAGAAGTGACGTTCCGTACTCTAAGGCCCTGTTCACACAGAGTGTTTTTGCAGGCAGAAAAATTTTGAGGCAGACTTTGACCTGCCTGCGATTTGCGCAGCATTTACCATTGCGTTTTTCGCCCGTGGCCACTGCGCGCCGCGTGCAAAAAACACTGTGAAAAACACTTTCTCTGCCTCTCATTGATTTCAATGGGAGGTCAGAGGCGGAACAGCGAGCCGCTAAAAGCTGCAGCAGAAAAGAAACGCCTCCGCCTTCCATTGAAATTAATAGAAGACAGTTTCGGCCGTTTTTTGGTGCTGATTCCAATGCGGTTTCCGTGTCAAAATCAGCATAAAAAAACTCAGTGTGATCTGGGCCTAAATCTCTTTATACTTCCTATAATGGACATATCTCTCTATGGCAGATGTTTCGGAAGAGGTTCTTTCTCGCTCTTTTACCCTTTCTATTCCTCTAATACTTCATCCCAATTACATTATTTAATACAGGGAATTTCTTATATTTCTTTTTCCATGCAAAAATACATATATTAATAAAATAGGATAAAAACAACCAATATGAATCTATGGGGAATAGTAAAGACTCATTTACTTTACTCGTTCTTAAACTCTACTATTATTCGCAAACCCTATTCCTTTCTTTAGTATTTCTTATATTTTGGATAGGATGGTGCGACTATATCATTTATTATCCTTGGTCTTCTTACTTCATCTTTCAAAAACAGATCACTTAATAGTATTTCCCAATTTCTCTTTAGGATTCTTTTAATTTCTTCAATATTACCATTATATTTAGCAAAATAATGTCAGTCCAAATTTATCTTTCTCTTTTTTCCATCTTGCTTTTTTTACAAGGTATAACTTTTCCCAGTTCCTTGTTATCTAGGCAGTCTTTCTGTTTCGTTTTTTACACCTTTTTCTTTACTCCCTCTATAATATTTTTTTTGCTATTTTTTATCCTTCTGTCTGCCTGATATAACCTCCTTTGACTTATACAGTATCAGCATCCCCATGATATGCTGAGAGTATGTTTCCAAGTTTCTATACCACTTATTTGTGAAATAAAAGTAAACCAATATATATATTAGTCCATAATGGACAAGATTGTGGTATGCGACGTGAGCATTTACCGATGCATATGCCAATTGTGCACTGCAAATGCAGTGTGAATGGACCTTTAGACAACCTACTTACACAACCCCTCAGTTGGCTAAAGCAGAAAGCCAGTGTAAGGAGCGACTCTACCTTTGCAGGACTTTTCATATTTGTGTCTTACACTGACGGCCCATTTGCTGTCCGATTCCCCCATTGATAACAGCAGATTGTGGTAGAAGCTCGACAGAAGGCCCCCTGTGGTTAGCACATTGCTGAGGTTGTCCTTAACCCCTTCCCGCTCTGCTCATTACTATTACAACGAGCTGAGCACATTGTTCGTGCTCAGCTCAGTAATAGTATGGTACCGCTGAAATCCAGCGCCATTCCCAACCACCGACACATTTATGAGCTGTGATAACTGCTGTATCGTCGTACAACAGTTATCACAGCTCATACCTCCGGGACCGATCGCAGTGGTTTACGCCGATTTACCCCTTAAATGCAGCGGTCAATAGCGATCACCACACTTAAGGGGTTACAACGCCATTGGCGACCTTGCGACGCAATCGCAGGGTGCCGATGGTTGCTATGGTAACCGGAGGCCTAACAATAGCCACCGGGTCTGACATCTACAGAAGGTGATTACATAAGTATTGCAGGATATTATAACAGAAATCGGACAGTTGGACCTTTGGGGTCCTGTGGTGGTGGTGGTGGTTATTTGTTGTTGCTGTATCTTGGACCGTTTATGGGTCAGTTTAGTGGTGCTTTTTACTCCATGTGTCCTTAGGACATGTTTATTATGTCATTACGAACTTGAGGTTTGTGTCCCATATTTTTTGTGAAGGCTTTTTCTTTAGTAGTGTATCCAGCCTTATAGGGGATCTTGTTCCCATTAAAATACGTTTTTGTCCCACTTGGGAAATCTCTTGACTGGCCTAAGTAGAGTCATGTGCTATTTTACCTTTTATTCCCCTTTTCCACCCATCCACCAAATAAGGACACGTGACAACCGAGGTTGGATGTGAAATGGCCACAGCAGCCGTTTATTAATTTACATTATTTTTTAAATACAATTTAATCCGAAACATTCGGATAACTACTTTAGGAATTCGACCAGAGAATTCCTCCTATAATTGGGGTCAGAATCATAAATAACAATCAACATTTTAACACTAAATAGAGCAGGGGAAGTCCTTGAAGCCATTTTTTACCGATTTTACATTTAAGTTAGCCATCTGCAAACCACCAACAACTATTTACCTCCAGCCGTAAACTAGCTCGGAGGCACAGCTCACCTCTGCAGATGGCTCCAACCATAAGAAGACCACTTCAAAGGGATAACACCCTATGAAGTCTTCAAATGATATACCTTTTTGGGGGACGCATGCCCCGATGATACCTCCCCACCATTTTGTACTGACCAACCTCAAGGACTCCCCCCGCCAGCCGCCATGACACCTAGACCTACTCCAAAGAAAAGAGAAACACAAGTTACGCAAGCATACATCATAAGCACAAGAAAATAGACAAACGCACAAAAAACAAACCCAATCCCAAAAGACACAACCCAATTCAGGGCGGAAGGGTGGGAGCTAACCTTTTTACCTGTTATTCCTCCCGCAACTTCCGGCTCAATGCTAAAAACAGCGGGAGGAACAGATACCGAACCCCAACTCTTCCCCTCTCCATCTCCTCCCTCTCCCTGCCTCCACTAACCCTTTCCCCCCTGATTGGCTAACCTTCCCTCCTATGGCAGTCATGGAGGCTTTCCCTTAAGCCCTCCGTGCTGCCGTCCAGCCTCGTCTTGACTGGCCTGAGTAGAGTCATGTGCTATTTTACTTTTTATTCCCCTTTTCCACCCATCCACCAAATAAGGACACGTGACAACCGAGGTTGGATGTGAAATGGCCACAGCAGCCGTTTATTAATCTACATTATTTTTTAAATACAATTTAATCCGAAACATTCGGATAACTACTTAAGGAATTCGACCAGAGAATTCTTCCTATAATTCACATGACCCAACATAGGTCAGAATCATAAATAACAATCAACATTTTAACACTAAACAGAGCAGGGGAAGTCCTTGAAGCCATTTTTTACCGATTTTCCTTTTAAGTTAGCCATCTGCAAACCACCAACAACTATTTACCTCCATTCGTAAACCAGCTCGGAGGCTCCAACCACCAGAAGACCACTTCAAATGGAAAAACACCCTATGAAGTCTTCAAATTATATACCTTTTTGGGGGACGCATACCCCCGATGCGACCCCCCCCACCATTTTGTACTGACAAACCTCAAGGACTCCCCCCACCACAGCGAAACAGGCATTGACCACCTTAAGCCTGTGAGTCCCTCCAAACCACCACCGCCCTCTCAATTCCTTCTGCTAAGGACAGGCTCCACAAATCAATTCCAACCTCGGTCAAATGTACTCCATCACTCCGCCAATATCTTCCAACTCCTGACTCCAAATCCCTGTGTCGAACACAAATGCCCCCGTTCTTGGCAACAAAACGTGACACCGCCAGGTTTACTTTGATGCAGGCTTTATTAACCCTCTCCACTGATCTTGCCAAGCGCCAAAACTTCCTCGGAACTATGTTCGACCAAACTATAACTAAGCGTAGATAAGACACCCATAAGCGTAACAAATCGTGTTTTATATCCCGCACTAACTCACGAAAAGGGCGCACACCTAGATCGTTCCCCCCCCCCCACATGTAAAGCCAGAACCTCCGGACCCTATCTAACTGAGAGTATGTTTGAAACTCGGTCAATACCCAGCTCCATAACATACATGGGAATCCCAGCCAATGTAAAACCGCATCTTGCCGCGGAATGCGAAGCTGACGGCCATCTGGGCGAACGTCCGCCCGCAGTGCCCCCCAGTGCACATAAGAGTGTCCTAAAAGCCAAACTAAGCAGGGGCGATGATCTGAAATGAAAGGACAAGCAAACGCACATGTAAGCCATCAAAGCACAAGTTACAAACTCACAACAAATGAGGGCGCACGTAAGTCCTAAACCTATTGGACTTCCAACGGTCAATGCGACGCACACCCTCGTCATCCAACCCCCAACGCCCAGCTTCAGTAGCAGCGCCGATCCTAAACGTGTGAGACGAGTAATACTCATACCCAACTCCGACCTCAGCCAAGCATTTTTTAAATACAGCACCAAATTGATACCTGGACAAAAACGAGCCATTCTCATGACGGAGCAATGGCGACTCAGGCACCCCACCCCGTAGCTTGAAAGCAACCATACAAGCAACCGGACACATCGCCGACCCCGGGAGGGCAAACAACACTATCCGCTTACCCCGTCCTACTTGATCAGTCTTGGACCGCCACAAAAACAACTCGAGTCTATCCCCATATAGACCCACATCCGCCTGTCGCAATCCCCCAGCCCTCACCGCACTAGGAGAAACCAACTCACCAATTCTGAGTGCTCCAAAAAACGCTAGAGAAAAAGCCAATTGAAGCAACTCTACCTCATAAGGCGAATTACAAACAGCCCCCAGCGATGCGCCCAACGAACCAAGAAGGGTAAAAGACATGGGTCGCCTCTGATCTGCTTCAGCCCTGCCGCGATGCAAACCCTTCAAAGCTTGCCTTACCAAAAAATTCTTGGACACATCCTGAAAACCCCGTAATTTAAATCCAAACGCCAACCCAGCAACGAAACGATTCACCTTAGCCAGAGAAAACCCCGCCTCCCAAGCATCCCCCAACCAGTATAACAATGCCACCAACCTGTCTTGATCCGTGCTGACGTTACCCAACACTCTTACCCACTCCTCCCACTGCTGCCAACAAGTCGAATAAGTACTCCAAGTCGCACTAGCCAACGACTGTTCGTTCAACCGTTCCACGGGACCGAAACCAGATCCCATAGATGTCCCGGGCAAGCCAAACCGAACAGCTCCGATCCCGGTGCCAATTGACAAAATCGATCCCACTGCGAGCGAGAAAGAGCATCAGCGATACAATTGTAAACCCCCGGTACATGCACCGCAACCATCCACGTGTTTAAGGACAAGCACACCAAGACTAAGTGACGCAACAACTGAACCAAAGGCGGAGAAGATGCCGATACGTTATTAATCGCTAACACCACTCCCATGTTATCGCGGTGGAAACTAATGTTTTTATCCCTGAGCCTGTCCCCCCAAATGGTCACCACAACCACGATGGGGAACAGCTCGAGCAGGGCCATATTCCGTGTAAGACCACTGATCACCCAGCTGTCCGGCCAGTCCCCCGCACACCATTGACCTCCTGCATACGCACCAAAACCACCAGACCCCGCCACGTCAGTAAACAGCTCCAACTCGCTCATATCCTGTACCGGCGACATCCACAACAATCTACCATTATATTGCCCGGGAAACGCGTCCCAGACCTGCAGATCCGCCCTGTGTTCCACCCCAATCCTCACGAAATTATGGGATGCCCGGATACCCGCCATCGCTGCCGCCAATCGCCTACTAAAAACTCTACCCATTGGTATAATCCGACAGGCAAAGTTCAACTTCCCCAGCAGAGACTGGAGATCGCGCAAAGTGATCTTCTTCAATCGGCAGGCACGCCTCACCTCTTGACGCAATGACAGTAATTTATCCTCAGGAAGCCTGCACTCGAATTGCACTCAAATTGCATTGCAACCGAATCAATTTAGATCCCTAAAAAACAGATGGTAGGGACAGGGCCCTCAGTTTTACCAGGCGCCAGAGGAATTCCAAAATCCGTCGCAACCTTCTGCAAGGAATACAATAAATAACCGCAAATAGGGGAACCGCTAGGGCCGACGCACAAAAAATCGTCAAGTTAATGTATTAACGAATCCACCCCAGCTACGCCCTTCGTCACCCATTCCACAAAGCTACTAAATGCCTCGAAGTATGCGCAAGAAAGGGAGTACCCCATTGGAAGACACCTATCGACATAAAACCCCCCGTTCCAGAAGCAACCCAACAGCCGTTGGCTCGCCGGATGGACCAGCAGCAAGCGAAAAGCCGCCTGAATGTCACTTTTTGCCAACAACGCCCCAGGCCCCGCCTCACGCACTAACACCACCGCTTTGTCAAATGACGTGTAAACAACCGAGCATAAATCGTGATCTATCCCATCATTTAAAGACGACCCCTGCGAAAAGACAAATGCTGAATCAAACTGAATTTATGGGGCTCCCGCTTCGGCACAATTCCCAAGGGGGATACCACTAGATTCTCTATCGGCGGCTCGACAAAAGGCCCGACCATGCGACCCAACGAAACTTCCTTCAAAAGTTTTTTCAAAACGACCGCCGAGTGCAAATAAGCTCATTTAGATACGGGGCCATCCTTTCCACCCTCACCGGCGACAGCCACTTGACCAACGGAGGAGGACTGAGTGTCTGACCGCTTCCCTTTTCGCATACATTTTGCAGCCCCATGCGAGGAGCCGTTGCACTCCGAACAGACATGCTTAAATTTACAAGTGGCCCCGAACTTACACTGGCCATCATTGAATTGCCAGCAGAACCCGAGTTTTGACCCAGAGCCCTGTCCGGACTGACTAGACTGACCTCCTTGGCCAACGCTCCCGAGAAAGGACTGCTTAACCGGGGCCGTCACCCGCAACCAAAGCGCAATATCTTTCTGATCCCACCGAATCGCCGGCCGGACCGCCTTCCGCTGGCGAAACTGCTCATCATACCGCAACCACACCTGACCCCCGTACGCCCGATGAGCCTCCCCGATGGCATTGAAATAACAAAACAACGCCGAGCAATTTTCAGGTGCCTTTTCCCCAATCACACTCGCCAAAATAGCAAAAGCTTGCGACCAATTCACGAACGTCTGCGGGATAAGCCTATACTGCCGACGCTCCTCTTCCTCCTTCTTACTCTCATCCCGCTTGCCCTTATCCAAGTTGAACTTCGCAAGTGGCAGAAGGGAAAAAATGTCCACGTACTCGTCCTTACAAATCCGTTCCCGAACCTCCTGTTTAAGGTGGGCCCCTAAAGGACCCTCAAAACAGACGTAAACCTCGCCCCGAGCACGATCATCAAGCCGAATTCTATCCCTGTCCTTCTGCGCCTCGGTTTGAACAGACACTGCCACTGCTTCCTTGGATGCCCCCGAAACTTCCCCAACCAGGGACCGTGACTGTACATCACGAGGACCTTCCCAGACCACCGCTGGGGACCCCGCCGGAACTACAGGTGCCGCAGCCCTATCTAAGCGCCCGACTAACTTGCGCAAACAAACCACTAAATCCGATAAGCCATCTCGCCCGGCAACACCACTGCCGACAGCCGATACTTCCGCGCTCGCTGCCCCACACCCAAAACCCGACATGAAAATTGCTGGATACGGCAAAGTAGGAGTTACGCACTCACCAGGCTGCCCAGGCGCTGTATTCCCACCAGCCGGAAAATTCTGACCGCGCTGCGACTCGTCCAGCTCTCCATCTTCCAGATCCTCTCTGGCTGACGACTGGCACTCGCACCAACATCTCCGACACGGGGACCCTGGCATGCTGACAGAGGGGCCGGCAACCTGCCGCCCGACCGCAGGGACCCAGACTTCCGACCGGACCTGTTGCCTCGTCGTCGTCGCTGATCTTGGCGTCCTCACCGAAGACCTCAAGGAAGCCTGCCCCATGGCCGGCACATCACCATGCGGGGCGGCCGTGGACTGCACCCTGGACACTGCATATAAAGGCGGTGGCGTAACAGGGAGCCCAGCCTGCGACTCCCTGTGAACCGCCGAGCCCCGTCGCGGCTGGGGATTCCTGCCAGGACGCAGGCCCTGGGAGGAGGCGGCCGTCCCAGCAGGCTGGCCTGCAGCGTCCTTAGAAGGGCTCCCCCTGTGACGCCGAGCCCACGGGACCACATCCGGACTCAACCATTCAGGTGGGCGGGACCGCTGGGAGCGGCGGGGTGACCGAGCCTGAGCAACCGCCGCTCCCGATGACGCCCTCTGCTTTATTTCAGCAGGGGCAGCAATAAGCAACTCTCCCCCCACCGCTATGTCATCAGCGCCAGAAAGGGGGGAGGGGAGCGCATCCGGGCTAGCAGCCGACACAGAGCGCCGATCTAAGCGCGAAGACTGGCCCGCCTGATGGATACTGGCCAGCGCTGCCACCGTCTCCTCCAGCCACCCCGGACCGTGGAACTCAGCTGCCGCGCGCAGCTGATCAAGCATGCTTACTGGAGACGCCATACTTGCAGGTAAGCAGGGCAGTGGGAGCTAACTTTTTTACCTGTTATTCCTCCTGCTGCTTCAGGCTCAATGTCGAAAACAGCGGGAGGAAACAGATACCGAACCCCAACTCCTGCCATCTCCATCTCCTCCCTCTCCCTGCCTCCACTAACCCTTTCCCCCCTCATTGGCTAACCTTCCCTCCTATGGCAGTCATGGAGGCTTTCCCTTAAGCCCTCCGTGCTGCCGTCCAGCCTCATCTTTACTTTGTGACTATTGCCTCATCAAACCGAGTTGTGATACATTGTTTGCACCATATAAATAACTATATATTTGATTAGAGATGAGCGAACCGGGACAACCGAACCCGGTTTCGGTCCGAACTTCCGGAAAAGTTCGGTTCGCAGCGAATCCGAACTTCACCGGGTTCGGCCGAACCCGTTTTGACCGAACCCGGTCAAAAATATTATACAAATCGGCAGCCACTTGTCTCTATCAATCACTGATAGAGAAAAGAGGCTGCTGATTAAAAATAAAATAAAAAGCATTTCATACGTACCTGGTCGTTGTCTTGCGGACGAGTCTCTCTTCTTCCTCCAATCCGACCTTCTTTTCTGACGCGGCAGCCTGTGATTGGCTGCAGAGGCCTCTGCAGCCTGTGATTGGCTGCAGAGGTCTCTGCAGCCCGTGATTGGCTGCAGAGGCCTCTGCAGCCCGTGATTGGCTGCAGCGCTCACATGGGCTGCATCGTCATCAAGGAATGTCGGGCCGGATGTCGCGAGGGACGCGTCACCAAGGCAACGGCCAGGAGACCGGACTGGAGGAAGCAGGGAGTTCCCGGTAAGTGTGAACGTCTTTTTTTTTTTTACAGGTACTCTATATTGTGATCGGTAGTCACTGTCCAGGGTGCTGAAACAGTTACTGCCGATCAGTTAACTCTTTCAGCACCCTGAAGAGTGACTATTTACTGACGTCGCCTAGCAACGCTGCCGTAATGACGGGTGCACACATGTAGCCACCCGTCATTACGGGGCCTCATGCACACGACCGTAAAAACACCCGTTATTAAGGGTCGTAATTACGACCCGAAATAGCGGGCCCATAGACTTCTGTTAGCCACGGGTACCTTCCCGTTTTCTCACGGGAAGGTGCCCGTGCCGTTAAAAAGATAGAACATGTTCTATTTTTTTATTTTACGGGTCGTGCTCGTAATTACGACTCGTAATTACGAGCACGGCCGGCCGCTTTTACGAGCCGTGCTGTCATTATAAGGGTATGTTCACACGACAGCGTCCGTTACGGCTGAAATTAAGGGGATGTTTCCGCCTGAAAACATCCCCGTAATTTCAGCCGTTATGGCATATGCAGGCGCTTGAACGCCGCGTCCATTACGGACGTAATTGGCGCTGCTATTCATTGGAGTCAATGAATAACGGCTCCAATTACGGCCAAAGAAGTGACAGGTCACTTCTTTGACGCGGGCGTCTATTTACGCGCCGTCATTTGACAGCGGCGCGTAAATTACGCCTCGTGTGAACAGACAAACGTCTGCCCATTGCTTTCAATGGGCAGATGTTTGTCAGCGCTATCGAGGCGCTATTTTTGGACGTAATTCGGGGCAAAAACGCCCGAATTACGTCCGTAATTAGTGAGTGTGAACATACCCTGTGTTCACACGCACTAATTACGGATGTAATTCGGGATTTTTTGCCCCGAATTATGCCCGAAAATAGCGCCTCGATAGCGCTGACAAACATCTGCCCATTGAAAGCAATGGGCAGACGTTTGTCTGTTCACACGAGGCGTATATTTAGGCGCCGCTGTCAAATGACGGCGCGTCAAAGAAGTGACCTGTCACTTCTTTGGCCGTAATTGGAGCCGTTATTCATTGACTCCAATGAATAGCAGCGCCAATTACGTCCGTAATGGACGCCGCGTTCAAGCGCCTGCACTTGCCGTTTCGGCTGAAATTACGGGGATGTTTTCAGACGGAAACATCCCCGTAATTTCAGCCGTTACGGACGCTGTCGTGTGAACATACCCTAAATTTTATAGCAGCACGGCCCGAAAAATAGAACATGTTCTATTTTTTTAACGGCACGGGCACCTTCCCGTGAGAAAACGGGAAGGTACCCATGGGTAACAGAAGTCTATGAGCCCGTTATTGCGGGTCGTAATTACGACCCACAATAACAGGTGTTTTTACGGTCGTGTGCATAATGGGAGCACGGCTTGGAAAAACGACCGGCTGCCTGTGGCCGGCCGTGCTCCTCTCCTGAAATACTCTGTGCTGCCTTAAACTCTGTGGACAGGTCAGGATCCTGTTTCTTTTAAATGCTGCTAGGGAACCCGCTCGATCCACTATATAAGGCTGCGCTACAGTGCAGCATTTAAAAGAAACAGGATCCTGACCTGTCCACAGAGTTTAAGGCAGCACAGAGTATTTCAGGAGATGAGCGTGCAGATTCAGTGCTGCTGTGAACTCTGCTCTTACCATTACGTAGCTCTCAGTCTGTTACCTCTCCTCCACTCCTGTCCTCAATAACACCTTCACATGATTGGCAAGTCACCACCCCGCACAAGATCCGCACGCTCATCTCCTGAAATACTCTGTGCAGCTGTGAACTCTACTCTTACCATTACGTGGTGACTTGCCAATCATGTGAAGGTGTTCTTGAGGACAGGAGTGGAGGAGAGGTAACAGACTGAGAGCTACGTAATGGTAGGAGCAGAGTTCACAGCAGCACTGAATCTGCACGCTCATCTCCTGAAATACTCTGTGCTGCCTTAAACTCTATGGACAGGTCAGGATCCTGTTTCTTTTAAATGCTGTACTATAGCGCAGCCTTATATAGTGGATCGAGCGGGTTCCCAAGCAGCATTTAAAAGAAACAGTGTGTGTGTTTGGGTATGTGTCTTTGTCTGTTTTTGTTTTTATATGTGTGTTTGTGTTTATGTGTGTTTGTGTATATATGGGTGTGTTTGTGTATATATATGGGTGTATGTGTATATGTTTGTGTGTAGATGTTTGTGTGTGTGTGTTTTTGTATATGTGTGTGTTTGTGTATATGTGTGTATATGGGTGTGTTTATGTGTGTGTTTGTGTATATATGGGTGTGTTTGTGTATATATATGGGTGTATTTGTATATATGTTTGTGTGTAGATGTTTGTGTGTGTGTGTGTGTTTATATATGTGTGTGTTTGTGTATATGGGTGTGTGTATATGTGTGTGTTTGTGTATATGTGTGTGTTTGTGCGTGTATATATGTGTGTAGGTGAGTAGAAGTATTGTTATTGTTCACATTGATAACTGTTTTTTTATGTTGTTGCAGATTTTGATGTACCGATTGGACTACATCTTCGATTCGTTGGACTACTGCGTAGATCTACGTTTTTTTAAAATTTTAATAAAATGGTTAACGAGGGTTTTGTTGGGGATTTCTTATTTCAATAAAAAAGAATTGTCTTTGTGTTTTTTTTTAAACTTTATTAGTGCCTAGATAATGGCAGTTGGCTGATTGACAGCGTTCATTATTAAGGCGGTACTTAGTGTTAGCCGGTGCAGAGGCTAGCACTAACCACCCATTATTACCCCGGTACCCACCACCACCAGGGGTGCCGGGAAGAGCTTGGTACGATCCAGTACCCGACCATCTGTTGTGATGGTCGGGTACTGGGGCGGCCGTAGGCTGGTATTATGAGGCTGGGAAGGGCCAAAAACAGTGGACCTTCCCACCCTTGTAATGCTATGCTGCTGCTGCTGTGTTGTATCGGGCTGGTTATAAAAATGGGGGGGACCCCACGTCGTTTTTTTGGGGGAATTTAACAAATTTAACAATAGACGTTGGGTCCCCCACATTTTTAATAACCAGCCATATACAAGGCCGCAGCAGTCTGGCATTACATGGGTGGGAAGGGCCACTGGTTTTGTCCATTCCCAGGCTAATAACACTGTGTTGTATGTGGCTGGTTATGATAAATTGGGTGGAACCCCATGTCTTTTTAAAAAAAAATTAAAAATAAATAAATAATAAAAAAAAAATGACGTGGGGTCCCCCCCACTTTTATAACCAGCCAGATACAACACAGCAGCAGCAGCCTAGCATTACAAGGGTGTGAAGGTCCACTGTTTTTGGCCCTTCCCAGCCTCATAATACCAGCCTGCGGCCGCCCCAGAGCCCGACCATCACAACAGATGGTCGGGTACTGGATCGTACCTGGCTCTTCCCGGCACCCCTGGTGGTGGTGGGTACCGGGGTAATAATGGTGGTTAGTGTTAGCCTCTGTACCGGCTAACGCTAAGCCTCGCCTTAGTAATGGATGTTGTCACTCAGACAGCGGCCATTACTAAAGTGGTAGTAATAAAATTTGAAAAGAAAAAGACAAAGATATAGATAAAATATTTTATTGAAATAAAGCACCCCCAACACAACCCTCATTAACCATTTTATTGTAGAAAAAAAAAAAAACGTCATCGAAGTAGTCCTCGAAACCGACGTAGTCCAAACACCAAACCTGTAAAAAAAAGAAAAAATGAAATAAAACATGTTGTAAGCTTAGATTCAGTTTAATGTGTGATACTGACTGTTATACCATGTATAGAAGCCTGCCGTGAAGTTGACTTAGATACAGGGCGCCAGCAGACAGTATCATACATGGCCATACAGACATGTATACAAACAAACATACATACATGCAAACTATCATACATACATGCATACACACACACATGAAACCATACATACAAACATGCAAAGATACATACATATATACAAGCATGCACAAATATACATGCAAACATAAATACATGCAAACATAATTACATACATGCACATATATATAAACATACATGCAAAAATAAAAACATGCAAAACATACATGACAACATACATACATGCAAACATACATACATACATACAAACATGTATACATAGTTACATAGTTAGTACGGCTGAAAAAAGACACATGTCCATCAAGTTCAACCAAGGGAAGGGAAAAGGGAAGGAAAAATTTCTACACATAGGAGCTAATATTTTTTTGTTCTAGGAAATTATCTAACCCTTTTTTAAAGCCATCTACTGTCCCTGCTGTGACCAGCTCCTGCGGTAGGCTATTCCATAAATTCACAGTTCTCACTGTAAAGAAGCCTTGTCGCCTCTGCAGCTTGAACCTTTTTTTCTCCAGACGGAGGGAGTGCCCCCTTGTTTTTTGAGGGGGTTTTACAAGGAACAGGATTTCACCATATTTTTTGTATGTGCCATTAATATATTTATATAAGTTAATCATGTCCCCCCTTAGTCTTCTTTTTTCAAGGCTAAATAGGTTTAATTCTTTCAATCTTTCCTCATAACTTAAATTCTCCATGCCCCTTATTAGCTTCGTTGCTCTTCTTTGTATTTTTTCCAACTCCAGGGCATCCTTTCTATGAACTGGAGCCCAGAACTGAACTGCATATTCTAGATGAGGCCTCACTAATGCTTTGTAAAGTGGTATTATTACATCCCTGTCCCGCGAGTCCATGCCTCTTTTAATACACGACAATATCCTGCTGGCCTTTGAAGCAGCTGATTGACACTGCATGCTGTTATTGAGTTTATGATTTACAAGTACACCCAGATCCTTCTCAACAAGTGAATCCGCCAGTGTAGCGCCCCCTAGGACATATGATGCATGCAGGTTGTTGGTACCAAGATGCATAACTTTACATTTATCTACATTAAACTTCATTTGCCAAGTGGACGCCCAAACACTTAGTTTGTTTAAATCTGCCTGCAATTCATGAACATCTTCCATAGACTGAACTATATTACATAGCTTGGTGTCATCTGCAAAAATAGAAATAGTGCTATTAATCCCTTCCTCTATATCATTAATAAATAAGTTGAATAATAGTGGTCCCAGCACTGAACCCTGGGGTACACCACTTATAACCGGGGACCATTCAGAGTAGGAATCATTGACCACAACCCTCTGGATACGGTCCTTGAGCCAATTCTCAATCCAATTACAAACTATATTTTCTAAACCTATAGTCCTTAATTTACCCATTAGGCGTCTATGGGGGACAGTGTCAAATGCCTTTGCAAAGTCCAAAAACACTATATCCACAGCGGCCCCTCTGTCTAGACTTCTGCTCACCTCTTCATAAAAACAGATTAGGTTAGTTTGACAACTTCTGTCCTTAGTAAAACCGTGCTGGCTGTCACTTATAATGCTATTTATTGTCACATAATCCTGTATATAGTCCCTCAATAGCCCCTCAAACATTTTCCCCACGATGGATGTTAAGCTTACTGGTCTATAATTACCCGGGGAAGACCTAGAGCCCTTTTTGAAAATAGGCACCACATTTGCCCTGCGCCAGTCCCTTGGCACTATACCAGTCACTAGAGATTCTCTGAATATTATGAAAAGGGGGACAGAAATAACTGAACTAAGCTCTTTAAGAATTCTAGGGTGTAACCCATCTGGTCCCGGGGCCTTGTGTACATTTATTTTATTTAATTTAGCTTGGACCATCTCTACATTCATCCAATTCAGTATATCAACTGATATATTAACAGCACTGGCACCGGTTACATCAGCTGCTCTTTCTTCTGTTGTATATACAGAGCTAAAGAACCCATTTAGTAACTCTGCCTTCTCTTGATCCCCTGTGATCAACTCCCCATTACCATTGTCTAGGGGTCCTACATGTTCAGACCTTGGCTTTTTTGCATTTATATGCTTGAAGAATTTTTTAGGATTTGTTTTACTATCCTTGGCCACCTGCCTTTCATTTTGTATTTTTGCTAATTTTATTACATTTTTACAGATTTTATTAAGCTCTTTATATTTTACAAAGGCTACAGCTGTACCCTCAGATTTGTATTTTTCAAATGCCCTTTTTTTGTCATGTATTGCCATTTTTACAGAAGGTGTAAGCCATGTGGGGTTTAATTTGAGTCGTTTATACTTATTACCTGTAGGAATAAATTTTGCACTATAATAACTCAAAGTAGATTTGAAAATCTCCCATTTATCATTTGTTCCATTATTTGACATTAGTTCTTCCCAGTCTATATCCTGAATTGCAGCCCTCATCCTGGGGAAATTGGCTTTCTTAAAATTAAATGTTTTTGCCCTCCCAGCCTGCGTTTGTTTTTTACAGTATAGGTAAAATGTAACTATATTATGATCACTGTTACCGAGGTTTTCACGAACATTGACATTCCCAACAAGATCTGCATTATTAGAAATGACCAGATCCAACAGAGCTTCACCTCTAGTCGGGTCTTCCACAAACTGGCCCATAAAATTTTCCTGCAACAGGTTGAGGAAATGTCTCCCCTTTGCAGTTGAAGCCGAACCATGACACCAATTAATATCCCGGAAATTAAAATCTCCCATTATCACTACAGTACCCGCCTGTGCAGCCCGCTCCATCTGTTTATATATCTGACCTTCCATCTCCTCAGTTATATTGGGGGGTCTATAGATTACACCAAAAGTAATTTTTTCAGTGTTTACCTCCCTTTCTAGTTCCACCCACAAGGTTTCAACCTCCTCACAGTCTTCACCCACTATTGTCTCTTTCACACTCGCCTTCATATCACTTCTCACATACAGACATACACCACCACCTTTCCTATTTGTCCTGTCTTTACGAAAAAGTGTAAAACCCTGTAGATTTACAGCCCAGTCATGTGAAGAGTCCAGCCATGTTTCAGCAACACCAACTATATCATACAACATACATACATGACAACACCAACTATATCATACAACATACATACATGACAACATACATACATACATGCAAACATACATACATGCAAATATACATACAAACATGCACATATATACATACATGACAACATACATACATGACGACATACATACATACATACATACATAAAATGCAAACATACATACATACATTCATGCAAACATACATGCAAATATATACATACATGCCAACATACATACATACATACATACATACATGCAAACATACACACATGCAAACATACATACATGCAAATATACATACAAACATACATGCACATATATACATACATACATGACAACATACATGCAAACATACATTCATGCAAACATACATACATGCAAACATACATACATGCAAACATACATGCAAATATATACATGCAAATATACATACACATATATACATACATGCCAACATACATGCACATATATACATGCATACATGACAACATACATACATACATACATACATACATACATACATGCCAAAAAAAATAATAATACGTTCATACTTACTTTCCTCCTGTCCGGGCTCCAGCGATGACGTTTCATCCATGTCGCCGCTGCAGCCTGTGATTGGCTGCAGAGGCGGTCACGTGGGATGAAGCGTCATCCTGACGTGCGTGATCGCCACTACAGCCTGTGATTGGCTGCAGCGGCGAAAGGGATGAAACGTCATCGCTGGAGGCCGGACAGGAGGAAAGTAAGTACGAACGTATAATTTTTATTTTTTTATTACATTTAAATTGTATTTTCCGCGCGCCGAGCATGTACTGTCAAGGTTGCTGAAAGAGTTAGTGCAGCCCATTAACTCTATCAGCACCCGAGACAGTAGCATGCTCGGCGCACGTAAGTGACAGGTTCGGTCCGAACTAGTTCGGTCCGAATCGAACTTTTTTGTGAAATTCGGCGAACTAGCCGAACCGAACTTTTGAAAAGTTCGCTCATCTCTATATTTGATGTTGTGTATTTTCTGACCACCACTGCAATCCTTTGTTTTAGATGATTTTAACTGTTTTTATGAGATTATATTATTTTGTCTGTATTTATTGCAATAATAAAGATATTTTGTTATTGACCATGTGTCGTTTTGCTATATGGTTTTGTGGTATACATTTGTAGCTATCTGACAGGTATAATACGCTGCAATACATAAGTATTGTAGGATATTATAACAGCGATCGGACAGTTGGATATTCAAGTCCCTAGTGAGACGGAAAAAAAAAGTAAATAAAAAGTTAAAAAAAATGTTATACAAAAATAAAAAAGTAAGAATTTAAAGTAATAAATTTAAAACTCACCCTTTTTCCATTATCAACAACTTAATTATTAGAAAAAATAATAAACTATACAGAATTGGTATTGCCGCATCTGTAATGGCCTGAACTATATAAATATTATGTAATTTATCCAATGCAGTGAATGCCATAAAAATAAATAATAAAAAAACGATACCAGAATTGCTATGTTTTTGGTAACCTAAGAATAAAAAGTGATCAAAAAGTTGCATGTATCAAAAATGGTACCACCAAAAAAACATATAGCTCGTCTTGCAAAAAACAAGCCCTCATACAGCTCTGTCGACCAAAAATTTTCTTTAAAGTTGTGGTTCTCAGATTGTGGCAACAGAAAAAATACATTCTTTTTACAAAATAAATGTTATTGTGCAAATAGTTGTAAAACATAAAAAAGCAATATAAATTTGGTATCACCAGAATCGTACTGACCCACAGAATAAAGTAAATATGTCAATTATAGTACACGGTGAACGCTGTAAAAAAAAAAAAAAGGATAAAAACAATAGCAGAATTGCTGTTTTTTGTCACCACGCTTCTCAAAAAATAGAATAAAAAATTATCAAGAAGTTGCATGTATCCAAAAATGGTGCCGATAAAAACTACAGATTGTCCCACAAAAAACAAGCCCTCACACCGCTCTGTCACAAAAAAAAAAAGTTATGGCTCTCAGAATATGGCGACACAAAATGTGCAGAGTGCGATCCAAAAGGGGGATAAGATCGGGCACCATTTATCAGTGCGACACAGGCCACAGAACTGCGGATTATTATTTATTTATCGCATTATTATATCCTCTTATTATGTACTGATGTACTCCGCACAGTTTACATATGCCCCCAGATTATAAACTGAAATACCAGCAAAACCCCAAACAGAAAAATTACCAAGCAAAATCTGTGCTTCATAAGCCAAATGGCGCTCCCTCCATTCTGAACCCTTCAGTGTGCCCAAACAGCAGTTTACATCCACATATATGGAATCGCCATACCCGTGAGAACCCGCTTAACAGTTTATGATGTATTTGTCTTCAGGGGCACAATATGGGTATAACATATCGTGCACTTAAATGGCATATCAGCGGAAAATCCACTGCACATTTTTCTAGTAAAAATAGTAGTATTGGTTCATACGCACTGCACCCTTTAATAAATGCCTTGAGGGGTATATTTTAAAAAATGGGGTCACTTCTTGGAAGTTTTTGTTTTACTATTTGACCTCAGAGCCCTGCAATTGGGGACAAATGCTATGGAAAAATCACTAAAATAGACCTCAAATGCGCATGGTGCTCTTTCACTCCTTTAATCTAACACCAATCCAGCAAAATCTGCGCTCCTACAGACAAATGACGCTCCTTCTCTTCAGAGCCCTGCCGTGTGCCCAAACAGCTGTTTAGGGCCACATATGGGATATTGCTGTACTCAGGAGAAATTGAGTAAAAAATTGTGTGGTGTTTTTTTCTCCAATTACCCCTTGTAAAAATAAAACATTTAGAGCTAAAACAGCATTGTTTTGGGAAAAATGTAATTTGTCATTTTCACTGCCTAATTCTAATAAAATCTATGAAACAGCTGTGGGCTCAAACTATTCACTACCCCCCTAAGTGAATGCGTTGAGGGTTTTATTTTCCAAAATGGAGTCACTTCTCAAGAGGTTTTTACGGTACTGGTACCTAAGGAACTCTGCAAATACGACTTGCCACCTTTAAACAAAACCAGCAAAATCTGCATGCCAAACGGTGCTCCTGCCATTCTGAGCCCTACCGTGTGTCCAAACAGCAGTTTATGACAACATATGGGGTATTATCGTACTTGAGAGAACTTGATTTACAAATGTTGGTGTTCTTTTTCTCTTTTTTTCTCTTTTCTCTTTCTGAAACTACTTTTTGTGTGAAAAATGTTTAGATTTTAATTTCTATGACCTAATTTCAATAAATTCAGCAGAACACCTGTAGTGTTAAAATGCTCACTATACCCATAGATTAATTCCTTGGGAGTGTTGTCCCGAAATGGCGTCTTTTTGGGGATGTTTCCTATGTTTTGGCACCACAAGACCTCTTCAAACATGACAGGGTGCCTAAAATATATTGTAATAAAAAGGAGGCCCCAAAAACCTAGTAGGTGTTCCTGAGGCCTGTGCTTCAGTCCACCAGGGCCACATGTGGGACATTTTTAAAAGCTGCAGAATCTGAACAATAAATATTGAGCTGAGTTTCGCTGCTAAAACCTTCTGTGTTACAGAAATAAAATGGATTATAATGGAATTTCTTAAAAAAATAAAAAATAAATATATATATATATATTTGTAAATTTCACCTCCAAAATGTTAACTAGTAACTATTTTGTGTTGTATTACTATCTGTCTTACAAGCAGATACACTCAAATTTAGAAAAATCTAAAATTTTCAAAAATGTCTCTAAATGTAGGTGTTTTTCACAAATAAACACTAAAGGTATTGACCAAATTTTACTACTAACATAAAGTACAATGTGTCACGAGAAAAAATTCTCAGAATCGCTTGGATAAAAGAATAGCATTCCAAAGTTATTACCAGCTAAAGTGACACAGGTCAGATTTGAAAAATGGTGTCTGAGCCTTAAGGCCCAAACTAGGCTGCATCATTAAGGGGTTAAAGTGGTTTTACATCTTATAAAGTGGGGGGAATACAATTAGGATTTGTCATCACTTTCTGATCGTGGAGTTCTGACTGCCATGACTACTTGATGTTTAGTAAAGCCAATCCCTGTCTTTACAGTTTACCAAATGTGCCATCAATGGTCTTAGAAATGACCCAGATGAAGAGACTATGAAGGAATTCTTCGGTTCTCTTGACTATAAATGCAGCAGAGATTGTGGTATCCATAAAAATATAATGCAGCCATTTTTAATGAATACATATGGATGTTGGCCTTCTACCCTCTCTGGGAGGCTTATGATATGTATAATTTACGCTGCATTCGTTCACATCAGGTATGACCATCTTGTCTCAGGATGTCTAGATCGATTCTTACCACCTCTATTACCTTTCCAGGACATGGTACATGAAGTAATGGCTGCCCACAGCTGTTCTGATGCCTATTACAAGCTGGTAGGGGAATTGTGAAGCAGTATGTATTCAGGATTGTAAGGAGTAAGAGGGCTGAGCACAGGAGATGCAGCATGTAGCGTGTTCTTACTGGTGCAGAGTCACATCCTCTAATGGGGGTCTTTAGGGTTTATTAAAATTCAAAACTAAAATTATATATTTTAAGATAATATAAATGATTTCCCCCATGTCACACAGACAGAAATGATCATTTATCCCCTATAAAGAATTCATCAGAGAACGTTCCCATTAAAAACTTAAATTTTATTATTTCCAATAAAAAAATACTCTATACAGTAAAGCAATTGATGAAAACACCCGGAAAAATTACAGATCACACTAAACTTTTCTAGAGGTACAAATCATACAATATCATCAAATTCATATTCCCAATGGTAAAGCCATACTGATATATGTAAATTATGGGTGTGGTCATAAAAGCAGCTCAAACCGGTTATAGCTATTGTGATGTCACAGAGCTTGGGTATACACAATGATGTTGGTCACAGAGCTGTCACTATCAGTTGGATGTGACCGGTAAGTTGTCTATCAATGCTACATCTGTACTTCACATTAATTAATTTGTTTTATTAGGAACATTGAATTATTCCATCTCAAGAAGATATTGTGTGATAGTGGTAGTAATATGGTATTAGTATTAGTGTGCAATTAAATTGCTCATGTATCTTAGATTTGCAGGGTAAGTGGCCAAAATTTGAGCTCCCTTATTATCATTATGTCTACCACTTGTAAAAGAGAAATTTCCATATGCTCATATTAGAGGACTGTATATTAGGGGACTATAATTCCTTATATTATTTAGGTTCACCAGAAATAATTACAATTTAATTCAATTCTGAATTTTGATCAATTGATATAAAAATTATTAGTGGGGAATTGATACTGGTCTGGGGCTACTTATCATGGTTTGGGCTAGGCCCTTTATTTCCAGTGAATGGTAATGTAAAGACTACTTAGACCATTGCATGCTTCCGACTTTGTGGGACTAGTTTGGTAAAGACCCTTCCCTGTTTCTGTATGACGTTGCCCCTTTGCACAAAGCAAGGTCCATAAAGACATGGAGTGATAAGTTTGGTGTGGAGGAACTTGACACTCTGCACAGAGCCCTGACCCCAACATCAGAGCCTGAACTCACAAATGCTCTTTTAATTAAATGGGCAAAAATTCCAACAAACACGCTACAAAATCTTGTGGAAAGCCTTGTCAGAAGAAGTTATAGCCACAAAAGGGGGCCCAACTTCATATTAACATCCATGGCTTTGTAATGGGAAGTACCACAAGCTTATAATGGTGTAAAGAGTCAGCTGTCCACATAGTGTATTTTGGGCTTATGTATTGTGATGTGACTACTATTAAAAATAATGATAAATCCATATTGAAATATGCAAATTAAGGGTGAGGTCATAAAAGCAGCTCACCCCGGGTATAGCTATTGTGATGTCACCGAGCGTGGGTGTATACTATGGTGCTGGCCACAGAGCTGTCACTCATCAGTTGGATGTGACCGGTAAGTACTCTATCAGCGCTACGTCTCTAGATGAGTCTCACCTATCAGTTTCTTTATGAATATTTTATTCTTAGGCATAATTCTGCTGTGTCTGCCATTTAAAGTTTAGTTTATATTTGGAATAGTTATACTAATATACTAAGAAGTTGCTAAGTGGCAATATGGCGGCCTGTGACTTCTGCTCCAGAGACAGAATGCAGCTTGCAGACAAAAATTGCCATCTGTATTCTGCTGGTAAATTGATAAAGCAACCTCAAAGAAAGGGAATGTGAATGTCCTGCAGCCCTGAGAACTTATTATTGGAACCCTTCAGTTTATAACAGGAGTAATTCACGTAATAAATATTTACTAGGGAATTACTAATTATGTATTTGAGGTTTTCTATTTGTGTAAAATACACAATTATTATTATTATTAATAATAATAATAATAATAATTACTAATATAAAAATGTTAGGGAAGTGATTTCTTAAGAACAGCCCTGACCCCGTAATCCTGTATCCTCAAAAGCAATTGTCATTTTTCATTAATATATATATATATATATATATATATATATATATATAACATGTAATAATGTCTATAACAAATTACAGAGGTTCTAAATTATAGTTAGTATCTCATATAAAAATTACATAAACCCCGGAAATGTCATACCGTATGGTCAATTCAACAACCAATACATTGTTCCAAAATCCAAACCCCAAGCAATGTCATTCACAGGGGGTCCAAACCCCAAGACCCCAAGCAATGTGATCTTCAAACACTTCTGATTGTCCAGTTCCTGTACTTGGAATACCCCTTTTATAACTAATTTCTCCAGCTAGTTTTCTTTAAGTTTTCCCTAACTATTTCTTTTTCTGGTCATTCTAGATCTTGCTGTTGGATTGACACTGTTGGATTACTGTGTTGCTTTTATGGTCAGCGATTTGTCCTATTTTCAGAGAACTAGAGGCGATTAGTTAAATTCAATCTTTACTGTCGCCTGGTTTTCTACCACGGACATTGGTGCAGTTTTGCACCCGGGTTATTAACCAACCATGCCCTTTTGGAAAAAATCAAAAAAATATCATGTCTCTCAGATTCCTGATAAAGGAAATCTGATGAAAGAGATACCAACTATGGAGGAGCCTAACATCTCGCTCCAGAAGTTTTCCAACATCAAAGATATGCCAGCCGAAAAATGCAGCGATCCAAGTCACAGCAAACCTTGTCACATTGGCTCAAAGAACGCCAAGAAGAGCGCAATTAGGAGCTTTGGCAGCAGCGCTGTGATTGGCGCTAAAGAACTGGATCGCTGTTTCCCAAATAGACGGCTGAGATTATACGTTGCCACCTGGAATATGGAGGGAAAGGTGAGAAGTAATATACAATATCTATTGTGAACCATGAGTGTATCTGATCTAAGGCTATGTTCACACAGAGTGTTTTGCCAAGTTTTTTGACGTGGAAACCGCGTCGCAAAACTCGGCAAAAACGGCCCGAAAATGCCTCCCATTGATTTCAATGGGAGGTGTCGGCGTCGTTTTCCCGCGAGCAGTAAAACTTCCTCGCGGTAAAAAGAAGCGACATGCCCTATCTTCGGGCGCTTCCGCCTCTGACCTCCCATTGACTTCAATAGGAGGCAGAGATAGCGTATTTCGCTGTGTTTTATGCCCGCGGCGCTCAATGGCCGCGGGCGAAAAACGCCGCGAAAAACTCTGTGAAAATCGGCGTGCAGGGATAGGAAAATCTGCCTAAAACTTCCAAACTGAATTTTGAGGCAGATATTCCTCCTGCAAAATACTCCGTGTGAACATAGCCTAAAGTTGGATAAATTTGTAGTTGGATATGAGATAGACATATTATGTACTACCCTAGGCCCAAATTTTCTAAACATTTGGGCCAATCAATGTTGCTGCACACACTGCAAACTGTCAAACTAATAATCTATGTCTTTGGAATGGTAATGCCTCTGATCCTAAGACTGCAGCACTGGCCATAGTCTATAAAGACTAAAATCCAATTCGATCAGATATAATTTTTTGTATGTGATATAGAAGATGTCAGTTTGGTTGGTGCTCTGTGTATACATTATTAATATCTTCATATTTTGAGCAGGAGTTCCCACAAAATCTAGAGGATCTGCTGTTGCCATCAGATGACACCAAAGACATTTACGTAATTGGCGTTCAGGAAGGATGTCCAAACAGGTAAGTCTTCTTAGGTTGTCTTACAACAGTCTTTGTCTGCAGATGGACTACAGGTCGGCTGATTGAAATTCTCTCTTGACCTACTACTTATTGTAAGATCACTCCTAAATTTTCCTATTTAACCCCAGAGGTTATAATATTGATTATTTAATAAATGAGTTCAATATTTTAATCTGGAGTAATTTATTAATATGTAAACTTGAAATTGTGTCTTCTTGTAGATGGGAATGGGAGATAAAATTACAGGAGACGCTTGGTCCACACTACGTGCTATACCATTCATCCGGGCTCGGAGTCCTGTATCTCACCATCTTTATTCGACGGGAACTGATCTGGTTCTGCTCAGGTAAGATTCACTTTCTTACATTTACATAATAAGTCCTAATTGAAGTCATTAGTTTGAACTTATTATTTAGTCATTAGAACTAGACGTCTGCAATCTCGACTCTCAGATTCTTCACTGTGGAGTATTGGAGATCTGATAGTTTACTCCACAGTTACAAAGTGTGAAATGGTGTTGTAGTAATATTTCCAGCGTTTAATAGGAAACTATCTCTGTTTCATTGTTGCATGTTGTACTATTAACCACTAACCCTTCTTCTTGTGTTTCATTTCTTATACAGAGGTAGAGCACACCCATGTAACAACCAGGCTATTCCACCATGTCAAAACTAAAGGAGCCTTGGGTGTTGCCTTCACCGTCTTTGGGACATCATTCCTGTTTATTAATTCCCATATGAGATGTAAGTATGTCTGTTTTTAATATATGACTATGTACAGTGTTATTGTGTATAAAAGTGCTGCTGTTTAATAATAATAAGCTGGAATATATGAGATGACATGAAAAGATTTGTACTATTGATGTTTTGGTGTAAAATTAAAAGTTCTTCCTCATTTGGTCAAACTTCTTCTAATCCATCAAACTTATTCTATATAATGAGAGAATAATAGTGGAAGGATAAACGGCCTAATGTCCTCTACAGACTGCTATAGAAATACATTATCCTCTGTCATGAAAATGAATGTGTCTTAGATTTACAGTAACAGAAATATCAGTGTGTCTGGTGTACAGAGTGCGGACCCAGATCATGGAACTCCACCAGTCTCATCATCTAAAATGTCAATAGAAATCCAATTAATATAAATACTATTTGTAAAAAATTGATTGTTGAGGGAACATTCAGAATACACAGCCCAAGAAGTAGATATGATACCTAGATAATATAAGATAAAGAAACCTATTGTCAAAGAAAACTTAAATATGGTGGTTGTCCTAAATTCCAGGAGGTCACATTTACTGATATGTATATTTTTGTTGGCAGTTGGGGCAGTCTACAAGAGGATCCAGGACTATAAAACTATCACTGAGGGTCTCCGTCTGCCTCAAATTATTCCGGAAAGAATAAACTCCAATGCCTGTGAGTATTACTTATGTGGTTGAACCTATCGATTCCTTTATCTCTCTATTTATCTCCATTGACTCTAATGCAGTCACGTGGTCTAATTGTGTCCTGTGTTTATCTCATTCTACAGTGGACGTCACCAGCCGCTTTGATCGAGTTTTTTGGTTTGGGGACCTCAATTTTCAACTGAAAGAGGACAGAAAAAACGTGGAATCGCTTCTGAAGCGCATTAAAGGAAAAGATATGTCCAGTCTCCTCAAACATGACCATCTGAATGAAGCCAAGAACAACGGTACATTTACTAGTAGACAGATCTCTATCACTCCTCAGCCTGTATTATTACCACATACACCTTGACAGATCAATACAAATCACTGTCATGATGGTTCATATGTTCTCCACATTCTTATATAGTCCTACATCTCTTGCACATGTTTTTAATACTGACATGTTTTTTTTTTCTTTTAACTTAAGGGTCCATATTTGTAGGGTTTAAGGAGCACACCATTGAATTCCTTCCTACATATAAGTTCGACATTGGCACAGACACCTACGATACATCAGAAAAGCAGAGAGTCCCATCATATACGGTAAGATATCTTATTTCCAGGTCTACAGTGCTAAAGAAAGAATACATTTCATGAATAGATTTTCATATAATAAATCCCCTCGCCCAAGGTAATAAATTGTTATTATAGATGGAGGAATAATTCTTAAGAACAAAGCATCCAGTCCATTTTACTTGTAGTGAGTTTGTCATCGTCTCCCAGTGTAATATGTCTTCGCCTAGCATGGCTCAAAGATACTTATTTCATTAAATCTGTGTGACCAAGTCAAACCTTAAATGCAAGAAAGTCTTAAAATTTATATTTCTTAATGAAAATAGGCAGAAATGTTCAGTCTATGATGCTATGAGGTTTATAAATAAATTATAATATGATTGCACTGATGATATTTGTTATTTTTATAACCTCTACAGGACAGGGTGTTGTTTAAAAGCCAATATGAGGGAGATGTGCGAGTCCTGAAATACGACTCTTGCCCTGTTTTGAAGACCTCAGACCACCGACCCGTTTTTGGTATCTTTGAAGTAAAGCTCAGACCTGGTTCAGATAAGTAAGTCATGATTTCCTCCATGTTGTTGGTATGATCCTTTCAGTAGCCGCCATTACTACATGGGCCTTATAGCCAGAGCTCACACTTTGGGGCAGGTGGCTGTATACCTGGGTGACAGTACTGAAGTAATCTAGGATGTGAAACAAAACAATTATTTTTGTGGTTACCTGCTAACATTATCATATGTCTTACATCAATGTATTTCTCATTCCAGCATCCCATTGGCTGGTGGACGCTTTGACCGCAAGATCTATTTGAAGGGCATTAGGAGGTTAGGACAAAAAAAGTAGCTGCGTCTGTTCATGTCCTTACAGCACATAAGGTGAGAGCATTGTACTTGTCTATTATGTTTGCTGTGAGAATGTTCTTCCATCTCTTAAGTCTTCCTCTGTATCAGTAATTTATTTTATCAACCAACATAAAGAAATTGTAAATAAGTCATTCTATCTTCTAGTTCAATTTTCTTGTATTCAGATATTTATTTAATTTCTAAATGAAGGTTTTGGGTATTAGAAGAAAACTTTAAGCATGTATGTAGTATAATAGATTGGTGGGAATTCATTAAGACTGACGTTTCATACACCGGTCTTAATATTTAAAAACTTGGAGTAAAATGTGCCTAATTTATTAAAAGGCCCACACCTTAATAACTAATAATCCATGTTATTATGATAAATGTGTCGGCCGCTGGTGGTTCTGCTGCTTCAGCTACTCTCTGTCCACTTTTTTAGAAAAGTGCCGTAAGCGGCAGAAACTACATGATTAGATACAAGGAAAATTGTTATTGATGTAAGACATTACTTGGCATCTTGCAGGACTCCTAAGGAACATTTACCATCTTAGGTGCATAAAACAATGATTCCACCTTTGTGAACATCAGAAAGTTCCTGTAACATCCTGAACAGCGCAGCTTTAGATCAAAGCCATTGCTTGGATCAACCATTATCAAGGTTTGTAGCGTAACCCCTAGGATCAAATAGGAAAATCCACAATAAAACCTCTTCTAGATTTTGTGACTGCCAAGAAACACACATTAGTACAGCATTAATAGCAAATATTTCTCTTGCAGCATAAACATCAATTCCGCAGTATATCTGGCGAGAACTGCGCTCCCTGTGACCGGAGGAGCCGCCATCGTTGCTGATAGAAAGGTAAGTTCCTCTAGATATGTCCCCTCTATATTTGGTAAGCAGCCTGAATAATGAATATCTAATAGGATTGTGTGCTTCTCCCCCCAGAACAAGTCAGCAGATACAAACAGACCATCAACATCAATGCCAATAACAACCGAGGGCAGAACCCGCCATCTTACAAGTATTCCAATGGCGAGACTTAAAATTTTCTACATCTGTCACAGAAGAGACATCAGTGTGGTTACCGGTGCATCAATGTTACCCAGAAGACCAGGCCCAGAACAGGAGAACATGTCATCTCTTCCTGTGTCTCTGGAATACAGATTTCCCACCACTTACTGATACTACATTATATACTGTGACATCTTCCATTGTTTTTGCTGGATCTTGTATAACATCATCTTTACCATTATATATTTTGATCCACAAAAACCTTAAATAAATCTTTAACATCAATCCATAAGTGTGACTGGTATTTATTAGTGTGTTCAGTGCCTGGCTACAACTTACCACAGTGTATACAATTCACTTATCCGACCCTTCACAGCGCTATTTGTGTGACATCGCGTTTAATCCAGTGGTAGGTGACAGGACATTGTATCATATGTACACAATACAGAGGGTATGGAACGTGCCGCCATATGTACTGGATTAGATCCTGTGTTGGACAAAAAGTGACAGGAGATGTAAAATATTGATATATTTGATAGTTGTTTAAATTTCAGTTCCATAAAATGTAATGTTGGGCTCTCTTTACAAGCGGAGACAATCACATTAAGCAGGAAAGCCGCTAGGGTGACACAATCCCCACAGATCTCAGATTGGACAAACGGGCAGGATGAGAGCTGCCAGTTGAGATTGCCAGTTAGGGCAGAAGTTACAAAGTGACTGATCAACCAAAAATACTTTGTATTGCTAGCCTGAATGGCGTATCGCTAGCTCAGCATTTCATATGAGAACAAAGACCCTCTGCAGCACAAGTTTAAGTTGAGACTGAACCATAGCAAACACATTGTCCCATTCTCACAAGTTAAATCAGAAACCGCCAAGTATAGAGCCTATTTATTAGTGAAACCGTCAAGCTTATGTACTAAATATTATAACCGTGAAGACTGTGCCTCTGTTGGAGTAAAGTTCTGTTCAGCATCTTATACCTGTGTCGTCTGAAGTTCTTGCTGTGCAATTTCCTCTGCGGGGCAGTAACCATCCTAAACCCCCTCCCACCTGTTACATTTGTCCATACTAAAGTCCATTACTCCATTGAAGTCGCCAATTAGTAGCAGTGGATAATCTGCAAGGGCTTTTTATCAATAAACTCCTGTACCACACCCAAGACATAAGAATTAAAGGGTGGCGGTAAATAAATTGAGACAATGATACATTGAAGATTTTGTATTGTACAGTCCAGGAGCACAAACTTTCCTTATTTTTCTTCCCAATATGTATGGCAGGTTAATTTGCAGTTAGGGTATGTTCACATGCAAACTCAAAAACGTCTGAAGATACGGAGCTGTTTTCAAGGGAAAACAGCTCCTGATTTTCAAACGTTTTTTAAGCCACTTGCAATTTTCGCTGCGTTTTTCGCTGCGTTTTTTACGCCCGTATTTGGAACTGTTTTCAATAGAGTCTATGTAAATGGCTCCAAAAACGTCCCAAGAAGTGACCTGCGCTTCTTTTTCGCTGCCATTTTTCAAAAAAACGGCCCGTCGAAAGAGAACGCCGTTTTTCCTATTGAAATAAATGGGCAGATGTTTGAAGAAGAGGACTTACTCCTAAAGCGAAGCAGGGATGAGTTAAAGCTCCGTCCAACAAACAAAAGAAGCTGGTGTGCCACCCATGCCGCATTGCGCCATTATTTGTGTAATGTTTGAAAGAGATTGTGCCTCTTTTTTGTAGAGTAGTGTTTACATCCCCTTGTGTATGTTTATATACCACTGGTCAGTAAAGAATTTGTTGTTTGAATTACTTGGGTCTACTGTATTTTATTGCTTGCGACTAACCCTGCGGTCCTTGCCGGTACTTGGCCTTACATAGGGATACATTCTATAGACAAGATGAATGCTAACACTCAATTGCTATTTAGGCTGAGACTTCACAGAGACTGGTTGATTTTAATTGATCTTATTTTTAAATTCTATTACTTATTTAAGGGTTACATGCAACTCAATGTATAGCTTTGTACTGCGGCTGTTGATTTGTAGCTAAAAATCAATTAGTTGCATGCCAATGCGTTTCCATGATGGCCTTATTTTCACATTTCCAGGAAAAATAACAGAAGACCATCACAACACAGAGTTCTGAGTAAAGATGCTCCATATCATAAGGCTGACAGGTCCGCCTTAAAATGGGTAAATCACAGGTGACGTCTTTTCTGATTGTAGACTTTCTCTTTCCATTTTATCTCCACCCAGCCAGGACCGCTATGATGACTTCTCCTGACATAACATTACAGAGTTTGCTGCTGAGATATCTTTAGTTGTTCACTTCTGCAGCCATCTTCAGCTTCTAGAGCAACGTAAAGAATTCAGACCACAAAATAGACCCCTTAATTCATGCAGACCCCAGACCAGACCACCAAATAAATTTAGACACCAGCCTAAACCCCTATATAAATTCAGACCCTAGACCAGACCCCAGAACAGACCCAATTAACTGCAGACCCCAGGCAAGACTCCAAAATGTAAACCCCAAAACAGAGTAAATAAAATGAATGCAGACCCTAGACCAGACATCTAAATAATGTCAGACCTCAGACCAGACCCCTCAATTAATTGCAGACCACAGACCAGACCGTTAAATTCAGACCCCAAATCAGAGTAAAGAAAATGGATTTAGATACCTGACCAAGACCTCTAAATAAATTCAAATCCCAGAACAGACCCTTAAATTCATGCAGATCCCAGATAAATGAGTTGGTCGATTGCAAGCAGCTTGTAATGAGGGCGAGCCGTATAACCTCCATTTCCAGCTTATAAACTGATTATGTTATTAAGTTGGTTGCCTGTTTCTTTATATTAACTGTTTAGGTGCTCACTGTTAATGTATATTTGTGTATCTGTTGTGTTTCACTGTATAGAAGGTTTTGTCTTACAGGTTGGCAGGAGGACAGGCCGCAGTTCCCAGTGGCACTGTCTTATGTGCGGTGCTGTCACTGTACATAGCAATGAGAGGCTGCTGGACAGTGACAGGGGAGGTACAGGGGGTTTGGAAAGAAAGAGCCTGGTGCTGGCTGGGATCAGAGTGTAACGTCACTGATGCGCTGCACCACCATGAAGTCAGGTGAGACGATGAGAGTCAATAACAAAGCAGAAAATAAGCTAACAAAATGACCTCTTATGGTCTGTAGGCTGATAGAGAAGGCCTATCCTACGTAGGGGTAGGCCTATAAGTGTAGGCTGTCACTGAAACATGCGTGGCTGAAGAGTACCGTCAGCCTAGAGTGGTTCGCTCTGAGGAGTCTACTGGGGCTGTGAGAATAGTCAGCCTGGCATGGGAACCAGTGGTCAGTAGAGCAGTACTGTGCTCAAACCCAGGAGAGGCTGTAACTAGGTCCTGATTAGGATAAAGAACGTTCCATGTATTAGAGGGCCGCTTAGATAGCTGCAGTGATGAATGGTTGCCCTGCAGGCCTGAGATGTGGCCTAGTAGTACACTCCTGAATTGTACTGGACTGGGTGCAGTAGTCACTAGGACGAGTGGTGTGGTAGGAGCCCTTCAGCGTCAGGACCCTAGTAAGAGTGCATAGGAGCAGATATTTAATATAGTAAAAAGTATTAAAACTTATAAAACCCACTGTGTCAGTTGTATCGGGGCAGCCCCCTTCATCAGGAATACTATGTTTCACAGTATTGAAACAATTTAAATGTCTCTATATTATATAAACAAACCTTTCTACGTTTACTCACGCAATACCGGAAGTGACGTTCCGAACTCTAAGGCCCTGTTCACACAGAGTGTTTTTGCAGGCAGAAAAATTTTGAGGCAGACTTTGACCTGCCTGCGATTTGCGCAGCATTTACCATTGCGTTTTTCGCCCGTGGCCACTGCGTGCCGGGTGCAAAAAACACTGTGAAAAACACTTTCTCTGCCTCTCATTGATTTCAATGGGAGGTCAGAGGCGGAACAGCGAGCCGCTAAAAGCTGCAGCAGAAAAGAAACGCCTCCGCCTTCCATTGAAATTAATAGAAGACAGTTTCGGCCGTTTTTTGGTGCTGATTCCAATGCGGTTTCCGTGTCAAAATCAGCATAAAATAACTCAGTGTGATCTGGGCCTAAATCTCTTTATACTTCCTATAATGGACATATCTCTCTATGGCAGATGTTTCGGAAGAGGTTCTTTCTCGCTCTTTTACCCTTTCTATTCCTCTAATACTTCATCCCAATTACATTATTTAATACAGGGAATTTCTTATATTTCTTTTTCCATGCAAAAAGACATATATTAATAAAATAGGATAAAAACAACCAATATGAATCTATGGGGAATAGTAAAGACTCATTTACTTTACTCGTTCTTAAACTCTACTATTATTCCCAAACCCTATTCCTTTCTTTAGTATTTCTTATATTTTGGATAGGATGGTGCGACTATATCATTTATTATCCTTGGTCTTTTTACGATCATTTGTGGGGACCTTCTTACTTCATCTTTCAAAAACAGATCACTTAATAGTATTTCCCAATTTCTCTTTAGGATTCTTTTAATTTCTTCATTACCACCATTATATTTAGCAAAATAATGTCAGTCCAAATTTATCTCTTTCTCTTTTTTCCCATCTTGCTTTTTTACAAGGTATAACTTTTCCCTGTTCCTTGTTATCTAGGCAGTCTTTCTGTTTCGTTTTTTACACCTTTTTCTTTACTCCCTCTATAATATTTTTTTTGCTATTTTTTATCCTTCTGTCTGCCTGATATAACCTCCTTTGACTTATACAGTATCAGCATCCCCATGATATGCTGAGAGTATATTTCCAAGTTTCTATACCACTTATTTGTGAAATAAAAGTAAACCAATATATATATTAGTCCATAATGGACAAGATTGTGGTATGCGACGTGAGCATTTACCGATGCATATGCCAATTGTGCACTGCAAATGCAGTGTGAATGGACCTTTAGACAACCTACTTACACAACCCCTCAGTTGGCTAAAGCAGAAAGCCAGTGTAAGGAGCGACTCTACCTTTGCAGGACTTTTCATATTTGTGTCTTACACTGACGGCCCATTTGCTGTCCGATTCCCCCATTGATAACAGCAGATTGTGGTAGAAGCTTGACAGAAGGCCCCCTGTGGTTAGCACATTGCTGAGGTTGTCCTTAACCCCTTCCCGCTCTGCTCATTACTATTACAACGAGCTGAGCACATTGATGAATACCTATACGAGTATAGACCATTGGCATGCACCAAACAATGCGTCCACACAAATCATAAAGCAAATATCAATACCTATACCAGACTGTAAAGACTACTAATATATCCAGAAAATGAAACACACATAGCACAAGTCATGTACCATGACAATATAAAATAAACTTTATTGAAATATGCATAACACATTGGCCATCAAAATATAAAAACAATATAGCACACAGTTAAAAAGGAGAGTATGGAGGAGCTGCGTGAATAATCCAATATATATGCTACCATACTAAAAACATCCTGTGATGTGGTAACAAATGCAGATATCTATAGATCAAGTATTTGGACCACAGAAGCACATAAATATATTTAGCACCTGACAGAAGAGCACACAATTGTGCATGCATATAAAAGTATACAGCTAGAGCTCCAAGTTGCACCCAAAACAAAGACCATGCTTTATAAATAAAGGATATTGCACAAACCCATGGACTGCATGATAGGAAGCACGCAGGAACACTCCACACTGACCGCCCCCGACGCACGTTTCGCCGTCAGCTTTCTCAAGGGGTGCTGACTGATGGGATAGTGGTTGTTTTAAATATAAAATGCAGAGGGAGGGGACTACACGAATAGCCAAACACTAAGCAGTGTTCACAGCATATGGAGATCTGCAATCACAGATCAAATTACACCTACCATGCTGCAGGCACCATTAGGCTATGTTCACACAGGGCACTTTTGCAGGAGGAACATCCGCCTCAAAATTCTGTTAGGAAGTCCGAAGCAGATATTCCTCTCCCTGCACGCCGATTTACGCTGCAATTCTCACGCCGCTCTTCGCCCGCGGCCATTGAGCGCCGCGGGCAAAAAACAGCGCGAGACACGCTTTCTCTGCCTCCCATTGAAGTCAATGGGAGGTCAGAGGCGCAAGCGCCCGAGGATAGGGCATGTCGCTTCCACTTCCCGCGAGGCAGTTTTACTGCTCGCGGGAAAAAGACGCCGACGCCTCCCATTGAAATCAATGGGAGGCGTTTTCGGGCCGTTCTTGCCGAGTCTTGCGACGCGGTTACCGCGTCAAAAAACTCACCAAAATACTCTGTGCGAATACAGCCTCAATGTGCACGGACGACGGAAGCCACATTCGTCTCTGCGGACGCCATCATACCTGCTTGGCGCATGCGCACCGGCACTGATCCGGATGTCGGAAACTGTGCCATGGACTTAAACTATAAAACTGCGCATGCACGCTGCATAAAGACTAAAGGGAGGGGCTGGCATTATACAGGGAAGGGTTAGTGGCCATTTTAGAGCCTGGCAGTTATGCCAGAAACCCAAACACGGGATAAAGGTCATGTACTGACCAGGAGTGCCGTATATAGCACTAAAACAATCTACCCCGGGAAAACATATAAATAGTGAAAGCATAGTTAATACATTAGTCGGTACTCCCGAGTACCTGGGTATCTCTCAAGGTAGTTGAGACATTATCACTGGACAGCTGGAGCACGCACATAAAAATCCCATATACATAGACGTGAATGAATATACATACATACACAACAATATCAATATTCTACACATATTAGTACATCACTGTAAATAGCACCATACAATTAAAAATTCCACTTTATTTTACAATAAATACCATCGTAAAAAAAAAAAATTTTTTTACATATATAAATATACAATGTACCCCCATATAAACAAATAATAGTAAATAGTGTAAATAAAGTGCAAGGGGAGTGAGGAGAGGTGAGTGAACACACGTGCTCGTGATAGTGAAAAAAGTGAGGAAAATAAATAAATAAATAGTTAGATTATGTGAAGGAGTAAAAAAAGGACTGCACCTGAAAAATATATAGCCATTATTAAACATGCAGAAATATAAACATATTCAATATGAATCATTATATAATGTATTGTATAAATGACAAAAATGTGAAAACCTATATAAAAATATGAAAATGATGCGACTCAATATGAGCGTGTTAGATACCATAAAAATAATCAATGCATCATGACTGAAAGTCATCAAAATGTAAGTGATCTAATAAATATAACTGGACACATGTATACAATTAAAATCCATACATGTGCAAAAAATATATATATATATATTCAAAAAAATGTGTAGTGAGTATACGTGGATATAATATAATGGATAAGAAACATGAAACAATATATATAGATTCATGCATGATATATAAAAAGTGATAACGTGTATAGACTTAGGTATATAAATATGTTAATTAATTAGTGTATATAAAGTAGTAAAAATATACAAATATATAAAGTTGGTACACTAAAAGTGTATACATAATATGTGCATGTAGTAATCATGATATCATACAAGAAATACAATAATAACAATATGTAAATGCATATAAACATGTGTCAGTAAGAGAGAAATATGGATAAGGTACGTGTACCAGTACCAATACCTACCCCTTGAGAAAGCTGAGAACATCCCAAAATACCAAACATATACAAAAAAAGGGTATAAATGTATAGCAATGTATACATAAAATGACATTCCCATGCATACACTAAGCCCACATATGATAATAGCACGCAGAAGAAAGCGGGAACGGGCACAATTTGGGCATCATAAAGCACCTCCGCTATAACTGGACAAATGAGCCAATGTATCCATATCGCCTGCAAAGAGATTGAGAATTTGAGATAGTGTAGAATACTCAAAAATAGTCCGACCTGAGTATATATAACTCACACCGACAGAACATTGCGTCCCCACCGCAACAGCATGATCACAGAAATGTATCAACCAGAAATAATCCCATCACACAATTAAAATATCATAAAACTAACTATATTCCATAAAAGTGACGCCATGGAACCCACGGGGTAAATTACAAGAAGGAAGCGAAGGACATTTTTTCAATTAGACCATATGGTGAACTAGTGTTGAGCTTTGTTATCCACTTGCACTCGATACGTTCAAGCTTGCGAAAAGTGTCTCCACCACGTGTTCCGATGATTTTATCAATGCCATGTACTTTCAGATCTTGCCACCTGTTGTTATGATGGTCCCGGAAATGTCTGGGGATAGATTTAAGTTTATTAATCATCTCCCAATCATTATCCGCAATTTTTTCAGCCTTTTTAATGTCTCTTACATGTTCCTGAATTCTTATTTTAAGCTCTCTTGTGGTCATGCCAATATAGGAGAGACCACACGGGCATGTTGCCCTGTAGACAACTCCCGATGTACTGCAATTAATAAAATGCACAATTTTGTAGCATTTTTTGTTTTCAGAGTCCGGGAAAGTATCCGTTTTGACTATCAAATTGCAGATAGAGCAATGGCCACAGGGGAATGATCCCCACTTTGGTCCCTTGGAACCATATAGATACATATTAGAGTTTGGGGCACTATAGTGACTCCGAACTAGATGGTCGCTTAAGGTCTTGCTCCTTTTGGCTGTAAGTTGGGGTTTGGGGGGTAGAAGCCTTTTAAGATCAGGGTCTGTCAACAGTATGGGCCAAAAGCGAGTAACAATTTTGTGCATCTCAGACCATTGTGTATTGTAGGTAGTGATAAGCCTTACCGTGTCCTCACTGTTTTTCTTTTTGCGCTGTTGTTGAACAAGAAGACTATTACGGTCAGTATGGTATGCTCTCTGATACCCTTTCTCAATATCATTTTTACGGTATCCTCGTTGTGCAAACCGAGCCTTCAAACATTGGGATTCATTTTCGAAGTTTGATTGTGAATCGCATACACGTCGTGCCCGCAGGAATTGTCCTGTGGGGATGGCGCGTATAGTGTGTGAGGGGAGGAACGAAGATGCATGTAAAAGAGCATTTACAGCAGTTTTTTTGCGAAAAATAGTGGTACTGAGCTTACCCGTATTTTGTACAGAAATCTTGATGTCCAGAAATTCCATAAAGTCCTGACTAATCACATTTGTCAGTTTGATGTTACATGTATTGGTATTTAAGATGGTTAGAAATCGATCAAGCTCAGCTCGCGTACCCTGCCAAATAAACAGTATATCGTCAATAAAGCGCATCCAACTGACAACGCTACCCGAAACCGTATCCATAACTGCTCTCACAATCTCCGGTTCCCAATGGCCCAGAAATAGGTTAGCATAGGACGGCGCACAGGTAGCACCCATCGCCGTCCCACGTAACTGTAAATAGAACTTGTCTCTGAACAGAAAATAATTATGTTCCAAGACAAAACGCAAAAGGTGGATGAGAAAGTGGACCAAATCCTGATCAAGGTTGCCTGCTCCTAGAAAATATGAGACCGCGGATAGACCCAAATCATGATCTATACAGGTGTAAAGGGATTCTACATCACAGGATACCAAAAACATATCCTGCTCCATTGTTACACCATCAAGGCGTTTCAGCACATCCGTAGAATCCTTGATGTATGATTGGAGTCCCTCCACACATGGACGGAGATAAAAGTCTAAAAAACGGCATGCCGATTCACATAAACTACCACAGCCAGACACAATTGGTCGACCGGGAGGTCTCTTTTGGTCTTTATGCACCTTGGGCAACAAGTATAGTGTAGGGGTGATGGGAAATTTCACAATAAGCCCATCCAGAACTTTTTTAGTGATAATATTGTCCACCAATGCATCCGCAAGCATTTTATCCAACTGTTCCTTAAAACCTTCAGTAGGGTTGGAGGTCAGGCGTTTATAGCATCTAGCATCACGCAATTGTCTGTATGCCTCCAATTCATACATCTCCACCGGCCAAATCACCACATTTCCACCCTTGTCTGCTGGTTTGAATACTACACCCTTCATCTCTTTTAGTTCAAAAAGCGCCTTGCGTTGGGCCCACGATAGATTATCATGGCTCCGCTGCTGTGGAAGTTTGCGCAATTCATCGGTGACCATTTTAACAAACATGTCAACTGATGGGTTAAGAGACAAGGATGGAAATGCGGTAGACCGGGGGCGAATAGTTGTTGGGAATTTGCCAGTGCTCACCTCCTGCTCCTGAAGAAGGGATTCTAATGCCCGTACCACTTCCAATTCCTCCTGTGCTGTAAACAAGTTATGAGGATCATTTTTAGAAAAATATTTCTTATATATTAATTTGCGTGCAAGCAGGAAAACATCCTTAATGGCTGTGAAATCATCAAATCCTGATACAGGACAGAAAGTTAAGCCCAAGGAAAGCACAGAGATTTGACACGGAGTTAATACTCGGTCAGAGAGGTTAATTACCTTCATCTCGCCTCCCATGTTTTCCTCCACAGAATTAAATTTTCTTTTGGTTGGGGTCTGTCTTTTCTCATATCTCCTAGTTCTCATAGGGACACTCCCATGTGATGCCCCAGAGGTCGTACTCTCAAATGATGACACAGACTCGGAGCGTGTCAACATAGAGGGACCCCTCCGTTGCCATTTATATACCCTCTGTTCTTGAAAATCCAACAAGTCACGTTGGAATTTTTTAGATTTAAATTCTTTGATGTCATTCTCCCATTTAATATACTCGGTGCTCAACTCTTGTTCAAATTTAGCCAGGAGTTCAGGATTCAGATCTGTTTTAATTTTATTCTGTAAGGGCAATATTAATTTTTCAATTTCTTCCAATTGTTTTTTGTCCCAACCAATCAGAAGTTCTATGAACGTCTGAGAGCAGGATTTACAGGCTTCCTCCCATCGCGATCGCATGGTCAAATCATCAAAAGGAAAAGATGGAAACACTTGAACACGTAATCCTCTAGGGATCAATTCTTTTGTAAGGTATTGTTCCAATGAAACCTTGTTCCACCAAATACGCATCCTTCGCTTGAGTAATTCCTTCATTTTTTTCTGGGTTTCCAATATACCAATATGGACAACCCCTGTGGGTCCCACAGCATCATTGCTAAAAAGTTGAGTCACCAAAGACAACCAATTGGATTCCCTGGTGTGGAAATCAATATTTGTAACAAGGCCTATTAACAAAAACAGACAAAATGATGAATACCTATACGAGTATAGACCATTGGCATGCGCCAAACAATAATGCGTCCACACAAATCATAAAGCAAATATCAATACCTATACCAGACTGTGAAGACTACTAATATATCCAGAAAATGAAACACACATAGCACAAGTCATGTACCATGACAATATAAAATAAACTTTATTGAAATATACATAACACATTGGCCATCAAAATATAAAAACAATATAGCACACAGTTAAAAAGGAGAGTATGGAGGAGCTGCGTGAATAATCCAATATATATGCTACCATACTAAAAACATCCTGTGATGTGGTAACAAATGCAGAGATCTATAGAAAAGATAATCATATAGATCAAGTATTTGGACAACAGAAGCACATAAATATATTTAGCACCTGACAGAAGAGCACACAATTGTGCATGCATATAAAAGTATACAGCTAGAGCTCCAAGTTGCACCCAAAACAAAGACCATGCTTTATAAATAAAGGATATTGCACAAACCCATGGACTGCATGATAGGAAGCACGCAGGAACACTCCACACTGACCGCCCCCGACGCACGTTTCGCCGTCAGCTTTCTCAAGGGGTACTGACTGATGGGATAGTGGTTGTTTTAAATATAAAATGCAGAGGGAGGGGACTACACGAATAGCCAAACACTAAGCAGTGTTCACAGCATATGGAGATCTGCAATCACAGATCAAATTACACCTACCATGCTGCAGGCACCATTAGGCTATGTTCACACAGGGCACTTTTGCAGGAGGAACATCCGCCTCAAAAGTTTTTATATTTTGATGGCCAATGTGTTATGTATATTTCAATAAAGTTTATTTTATATTGTCATGGTACATGACTTGTGCTATGTGAGCTGAGCACATTGTTCGTGCTCAGCTCAGTATTAGTATGGTACCGCTGAAATCCAGCGCCATTCCCAACCACCGACACATTTATGAGCTGTGATAACTGCTGTATCGTCGTACAGCAGTTATCACAGCTCATACCTCCGGGACCGATCGCAGTGGTTTACGCCGATTTACCCCTTAAATGCAGCGGTCAATAGCGATCACCACACTTAAGGGGTTACAACGCCATTGGCGATCTTGCGATGCAATCGCAGGGTGCCGATGGTTGCTATGGTAACCGGAGGCCTAACAATAGCCACCGGGTCTGACATCTACAGAAGGTGATTACATAAGTATTGCAGGATATTATAACAGAAATCGGACAGTTGGACCTTTGGGGTCCTGTGGTGGTGGTGGTTATTTGTTGTTGCTGTATCTTGGACCGTTTATGGGTCAGTTTAGTGGTGCTTTTTACTCCATGTGTCCTTAGGACATGTTTATTATGTCATTACGAACTTGAGGTTTGTGTCCCATATTTTTTGTGAAGGCTTTTTCTTTAGTAGTGTATCCAGCCTTATAGGGGATCTTGTTCCCATTAAAATACGTTTTTGTCCCACTTGGGAAATCTCTTGACTGGCCTAAGTAGAGTCATGTGCTATTTTACCTTTTATTCCCCTTTTCCACCCATCCACCAAATAAGGACACGTGACAACCGAGGTTGGATGTGAAATGGCCACAGCAGCCGTTTATTAATTTACATTATTTTTTAAATACAATTTAATCCGAAACATTCGGATAACTACTTTAGGAATTCGACCAGAGAATTCCTCCTATAATTCACATGACCCAACATGATTCAGAATCATAAATAACAATCAACATTTTAACACTAAACAGAGCAGGGGAAGTCCTTGAAGCCATTTTTTACCGATTTTACATTTAAGTTAGCCATCTGCAAACCACCAACAACTATTTACCTCCAGCCGTAAACTAGCTCGGAGGCACAGCTCACCTCTGCAGATGGCTCCAACCATAAGAAGACCACTTCAAAGGGATAACACCCTATGAAGTCTTCAAATGATATACCTTTTTGGGGGACGCATACCCCGATGCAACCTCCCCACCATTTTGTACTGACCAACCTCAAGGACTCCCCTCGCCAGCCGCCATGACACCTAGACCTACTCCAAAGAAAAGAGAAACACAAGTTACGCAAGCATACATCATAAGCACAAGAAAATAGACAAACGCACAAAAAACAAACCCAATCCCAAAAGACACAACCCAATTCAGGGCGGAAGGGTGGGAGCTAACTTTTTTACCTGTTATTCCTCCCGCTACTTCCGGCTCAATGCTAAAAACAGCGGGAGGAACAGATACCGAACCCCAACTCCTCCCCTCTCCATCTCCTCCCTCTCCCTGCCTCCACTAACCCTTTCCCCCCTGATTGGCTAACCTTCCCTCCTATGGCAGTCATGGAGGCTTTCCCTTAAGCCCTCCGTGCTGCCGTCCAGCCTCGTCTTGACTGGCCTGAGTAGAGTCATGTGCTATTTTACCTTTTATTCCCCTTTTCCACCCATCCACCAAATAAGGACACGTGACAACCGAGGTTGGATGTGAAATGGCCACAGCAGCCGTTTATTAATCTACATTATTTTTGAAATACAATTTAATCCGAAACATTCGGATAACTACTTAAGGAGTTCGACCAGAGAATTCCTCCTATAATTCACATGACCCAACATAGGTCAGAAACATAAATAACAATCAACATTTTAACACTAAACAGAGCAGGGGAAGTCCTTGAAGCCATTTTTTACCGATTTTCCTTTTAAGTTAGCCATCTGCAAACCACCAACAACTATTTACCTCCATTCGTAAACCAGCTCGGAGGCACCGCTCACCTCTGCAGATGGCTCCAACCACCAGAAGACCACTTCAAATGGAAAAACACCCTATGAAGTCTTCAAATTATATACCTTTTTGGGGACGCATACCCCCGATGCGACCCCCCCCCACCATTTTGTACTGACAAACCTCAAGAATTCCCCCCACCACAGCGAAACAGGCATTGACCACCTTAAGCCTGTGAGTCCCTCCAAACCACCACCGCCCTCTCAATTCCTTCTGCTAAGGACAGGCTCCACAAATCAATTCCAACCTCGGTCAAATGTACTCCATCACTCCGCCAATATCTTCCAACTCCTGACTCCAAATCCCTGTGTCGAACACAAATGCCCCCGTTCTTGGCAACAAAACGTGACACCGCCCGGTTTACTTTGATGCAGGCTTTATTAACCCTCTCCACTCATCTTGCCAAGCGCCAAAACTTCCTCGGAACTATGTCCGACCAAACTATAACTGAGCGTAGATAAGACGCCCATAAGCACAACAAATCGTGTTTTATATCCCGCACTAACTCACGAAAAGGGCGCACACCTAGATCGTTCCCCCCCCACATGTAAAGCCAGAACCTCCGGAACCCTATCTAACTGAGAGTATGTTTGAAACTCGGTCAATACCCGGCTCCATAACATACCTCGGAATCCCAGCCAATGTAAAACCGCATCTTGCCGCGGAATGCGAAGCTGACGGCCATCTGGGCGAACGTCCGCCCGCAGTGTCCCCCAGTGCACATAAGAGTGTCCTAAAAGCCAAACTAAGCAGGGGCGATGATCTGAAATGAAAGGACAAGCAAACGCACATGTAAGCCATCAAAGCACAAGTTACAAACTCACAACAAATGAGGGCGCACGTAAGTCCTAAACCTATTGGACTTCCAACGGTCAATGCGACGCACACCCTCGTCATCCAACCCCCAACGCCCAGCTTCAGTAGCAGTGCCGATCCTAAACGTGTGAGACGAGTAATACTCATACCCAACTCCGACCTCAGGCAAGCATTTTTTAAATACAGCACCAAATTGATACCTGGACAAAAACGAGCCATTCTCATGACGGAGCAATGGCGACTCAGGCACCCCACCCCGTGTCTTGAAAGCAACCATACAAGCAACCGGACACATCGCCGACCCCGGGAGGGCAAACAACACTATCCGCTTACCCCGTCCTACTTGATCAGTCTTGGACTGCCACAAAAACAACTCGAGTCTATCCCCATATAGACCCACATCCACCTGTCGCAATCCCCCAGCCCTCACCGCACTAGGAGAAACCAACTCACCAATTCTGAGTGCTACAAAAAACGCTAGAGAAAAAGCCAAACGAAACAACTCTACCTCATAAGGCAAATTACAAACAGCCCCCAGCGATGCGCCCAACGAACCAAGAAGGGTAAAAGACATGGGTCGCCTCTGATCTGCTTCAGCCCTGCCGCGATGCAAACCCTTCAAAGCTTGCCTTACCAAAAAATTCTTGGACACATCCTGAAAACCCCGTAATTTAAATCCAAACGCCAACCCAGCAACGAAACGATTCACCTTAGCCAGAGAAAACCCCGCCTCCCAAGCATCCCCCAACCAGTATAACAATGCCACCAACCTGTCTTGATCCGTGCTGACGTTACCCAACACTGTTACCCACTCCTCCCACTGCTGCCAACAAGCCGAATAAGTACTCCAAGTTGCACTAGCCAACGACTGTTCGATCAACCGTTCCACGGGACCGAAACCAGATCCCATAGATGTCCCGGGCAAGCCAAACCGAACAGCTCCGCTCCCGGTGCCAATTAACAAAATCGATTCCACTGCGAGCGAGAAAGAGCATCAGCGATACAATTGTAAACCCCCGGTACATGCACCGCAACCATCCACGTGTTTAAGGACAAGCACACCAAGACTAAGTGACGCAACAACTGAACCACAGGCGGAGAAGATGCCGATACGTTATTAATCGCTAACACCACTCCCATGTTATCGCGGTGGAAACTAATGTTTTTATCCCTGAGCCTGTCCCCCCAAATGGTCACCGCAACCACGATGGGGAACAGCTCGAGCAGGGCCAGATTCCGTGTAAGACCACTGATCACCCAGCTGTCCGGCCAGTCCCCCGCACACCATTGACCTCCTGCATATGCACCAAAACGACCAGACCCCGCCGCGTCAGTAAACAGCTCCAACTCGCTCATATCCTGTACCGGCGACATCCACAACAATCTACCATTATATTGCCCGGGAAACGCGTCCCAGACCTGCAGATCCGCCCTGTGTTCCACCCCAATCCTCACGAAATGATGGGATGCCCGGATACCCGCCGTCGCTGCCGCCAATCGCCTACTAAAAACTCTACCCATTGGTATAATCCGACAGGCAAAGTTCAACTTCCCCAGCAGAGACTGGAGATCGCGCAAAGTGATCTTCTTCAATCGGCAGGCACGCCTCACCTCTTGATGCAATGACAGTAATTTATCCTCAGGAAGCCTGCACTCGAATTGCACTCGAATTGCATTGCAACCGAATCAATTTCGATCCCTAAAAAACAGATGGTAGGGACAGGGCCCTCAGTTTTTCCAGGCGCCAGAGGAATTCCAAAATCCGTCGCAACCTTCTGCAAGGAATACAATAAATAACCGCAAATAGGGGAACCGCTAGGGCCGACGCACAAAAAATCGTCAAGATAATGTATTAACGAATCCACCCCAGCTACGCCCTTCGTCACCCATTCCACAAAGCTACTAAATGCCTCGAAGTATGCGCAAGAAAGGGAGCACCCCATTGGAAGACACCTATCGACATAAAACCCCCCGTTCCAGAAGCAACCCAACCGCCGTTGGCTCTCCAGATGGACCAGCAGCAAGCGAAAAGCCGCCTGAATGTCACTTTTTGCCAACAACGCCCCAGGCCCTGCCTCACGCACTAACACCACCGCTTTGTCAAATGACGTGTAAACAACCGAGCATAAATCGTGATCTATCCCATCATTTACCGACGACCCCTGGGAAAAGACAAATGCTGAATCAAACTGAATTTATGGGGCTCCCGCTTCGGCACAATTCCCAAGGGGGATAGCACTAGATTCTCTATCGGCGGCTCGACAAAAGGCCCGCCCATGCGACCCAACGAAACTTCCTTCAAAACGACCGCCGAGTGCAAATAAGCTGACTTAAGATTGCGCCGTGTAAGCGGAACCTCATACGGAGGAGGGGGAATAACAAAACCAAACAAAAACCCCTCATAAATTAACTTGGCTGCAACCCTATTCGGATATTCATTTAGATACGGGGCCATCCTTTCTACCCTCACCGGCGACAGCCCCTTAACCAACGGAGGAGGACTGAGTGTCTGACCGCTTCCCTTTTCGCATACATTTTGCAGCCCCATGCGAGGAGCCGTTGCACTCCGAATAGACATGCTTAAATTTACAAGTGGCCCCGAACTTACACTGGCCATCATTGAATTGCCAGCAGAACCCGAGTTTTGACCCAGAGCCCTGTCCGGACTGACTAGACTGACCTCCTTGGCCAACGCTCCCGAGAAAGGACTGCTTAACCGGGGCCGTCACCCGCAACCAAAGCGCAATATCTTTCTGATCCCACCGAATCGCCGGCGGGACCGCCTTCCGCTGGCGAAACTGCTCATCATACCGCAACCACACCTGACCCCCGTACGCCCGATGAGCCTCCCCGATGGCATCGAAATAACAAAACAACGCCGAGCAATTTTCAGGTGCCTTTTCCCCAATCACACTCGCCAAAATAGCAAAAGCTTGCGACCAATTCACGAACGTCTGCGGGATAAGCCTATACTGCTGACGCTCCTCTTCCTCCTTCTTACTCTCATCCCGCTTGCCCTTATCCAAGTTGAACTTCGCAAGTGGCAGAAGGGAAAAAATGTCCACGTACTCATCCTTACAAATCCGTTCCCGAACCTCCTGTTTAAGGTGGGCCCCTAAAGGACCCTCAAAACAGATGTAAACCTCGCCCCGAGCACGATCATCAAGCCGAATTCTATCCCTGTCCTTCTGCGCCTCGGTTTGAACAGACACTGCCACTGCTTCCTTGGATGCCCCCGAAACTTCCCCAACCAGGGACCGTGACTGTACATCACGAGGACCTTCCCAGACCACCGCCGGGGACCCCGCCGGAACTACAGGTGCCGCAGCCCTATCTAAGCGCCCGACTAACTTGCACAAACAACCCACTAAATCCGATAAGCCATCTCGCCCGGCAACACCACTACCCACAGCCGATACTTCCGCGCTCGCTGCCCCACCCCCAAAACCCGACATGAAAATTGCTGGATACGGAAAAGTAGGAGTTACGCACTCACCAGGCTGCCCAGGCGCTGTATTCCCGCTAGCCGGAAAATTCTGACCGCGCTGCGACTCGTCCATCTCTCCATCTTCCAGATCCTCTCTCGCTGACGACTGGCACTCGCACCAACATCTCCGACACGGGGACCCTGGCATGCTGACAGAGGGGCCGGCAACCTGCCGCCCGACCGTAGGGACCCAGACTTCCGACAGGACCTGTTGCCTCGTCGTCGTCGCTGATCTTGGTGTCCTCACCGAAGACCTCAAGGAAGCCTGCCCCATGGCCGGCACATCACCATGCGGGGCGGCCGTGGACTGCACCCTGGACACTGCATATAAAGGCGGTGGCGTAACAGGGAGCCCAGCCTGCGACTCCCTGTGAACCGCCGAGCCCCGTCGCGGCTGGGGATTCCTGCCAGGACGCAGGCCCTGGGAGGAGGCGGCCGTCCCAGCAGCCTGGCCTGCAGCGTCCTTAGAAGGGCTCCCCCTGTGACGCCGAGCCCGCGGGACCACATCCGGACTCAACCATTCAGGTGGGCGGGACCGCTGGGAGCGGCGGGGTGACCGAGCTCCCGATGACGCCCTCTGCTTTATTTCAGCAGGGGCAGCAATAAGCAACTCTCCCCCCACCGCCATGTCATCAGCGCCAGAAAGGGGGGAGGGGAGCGCATCCGGGCTAGCAGCCGACACAGAGCGCCGATCTAGGCGCGAAGACTGGCCCGCCTGATGGATACTGGCCAGCGCTGCCACCGTCTCCTCCAGCCACCCCGGACCGTGGAACTCAGCTGCCGCGCGCAGCTGATCAAGCATGCTGACTGGAGACGCCATACTTGCAGGTAAGCAGGGCAGTGGGAGCTAACTTTTTTACCTGATATTCCTCCCGCTGCTTCAGGCTCAATGTCGAAAACAGCGGGAGGAAAAGATACCGAACCCCAACTCCTGCCCTCTCCATCTCCTCCCTCTCCCTGACTCCACTAACCCTTTCCCCCCTGATTGGCTAACCTTCCCTCCTATGGCAGTCATGGAGGCTTTCCCTTAAGCCCTCCGTGCTGCCGTCCAGCCTCATCTTTACTTTGTGACTATTGCCTGATCAAACCGAGTTGTGATACATTGTTTGCACCATATAAATAACTATATATTTGATGTTGTGTATTTTCTGACCACCACTGCAATCCTTTGTTTCTAGATGATTTTATCTGTTTTTATGAGATTATATTATTTTGTCTGTATTTATTGCAATAATAAAGATATTTTGTTATTGACCATGTGTCGTTTTGCTATACAGAATTGGTATTGCCGCATCCGTAATGGCCTGAACTATATAAATATTATGTAATTTATCCAATGCAGTGAATGCCATAAAAATAAATAATAAAAAAACGATACCAGAATTGCTATGTTTTTGGTCACCTAAGAATAAAAAGTGATCAAAAAGTTGCATGTATCCAAAAATGGTACCAATAAAAAAACATATAGCTCGTCTTGCAAAAAACAAGCCCTCATACAGCTCTGTCGACCAAAAATTTTCTTTAAAGTTGTGGTTCTCAGATTGTGGCAACAGAAAAAATACATTCTTTTTACAAAATAAATGTTATTGTGCAAATAGTTGTAAAACATAAAAAAGCAATATAAATTTGGTATCACCAGAATCGTACTGACCCACAGAATAAAGTAAATATGTCAATTATAGTACACGGTAAACGCTGTAAAAAAAAAAAAAGGATAAAAACAATAGCAAAATTGCTATTTTTTGTCACCACGCTTCTCAAAAAATAGAATAAAAAATTATCAAGAAGTTGCATGTATCCAAAAATAGTGCCGATAAAAACTACAGATTGTCCCGCAAAAAACAAGCCCTCACACCGCTCTGTCACAAAAAAAAAGTTATGGCTCTCAGAATATGGCGACACAAAATGTGCAGAGTGCGATCCAAAAGGGGGATAAGATCGGGCACCATTTATCAGTGCGACACAGGCCACAGAACTGCGGATTATTATTTATTTATCGCATTATTATATCCTCTTATTATGTACTGATGTACTCCGCACAGTTTACATATGCCCCCAGATTATAAACTGAAATAAATGGCCTATTTGTACATTCAGGGACAAACCAATTGAAAAACTGGTAACCAGAAACAATTGGTTTAAATAAAAAACCAAGTAATGAACTTGGTGCATTGACCTATGAAATCATAAGTCTATCCTATAGAGAGAGGTCAATTAACACACAGTATTGTAACGGCAGGGGGTAGGGAGACGGACAAGTGAGCCCTAATCTACCCGCCACTCTGTCCCTGCCTACTTGCAACGACCCGCCCTAGGCGACGGGGTACAACTGGGCGGCGGTCCCTGCGCTCAGTAAGTGCACGACAAACACGACAAACATACAAGGAACACAAGCAAGGAAAAGGGGCCGTTGCCCACGGCAACACCGTGAGCAACCAGAGTGGTGAACGAGCCGAGTCAAGCCAGGAGTGTGCGAGGTACAAAACGAAAAGCAGAAGAGTAGTCGGTAAGCCAGGGTCGGTATGGAGCAGGATCAAAAATAGCAGGAGCTGTAGCTGGGCCAGGAACCACAAGGAAGGAAACAAAAGCAATAACAAGCACCGAGGGACAGGAAGTGCAGGCTTAAATAGACCGAGGGCGGGAGCTAGCTGAGTCTGGCCAGGTTACGATAGGCTCTCCCACTCCTAAGCCTGCCAGCCTGAATGGTGGAAGCAGGAGTCAGTCTCAGGGATGTATTCTCAGGTGCTGACTGATTAGTTCTGGGAGTTAACCCCGCAGTGCCTGGCAGATCCTTTACAGTACCCCCCCTTTTATGAGGGGCCACCGGACCCTTTCTAAGTGGACCTGGCTTACTGGGGAAACGCAGGTGGAACCTCCTGACCAATACCCCAGCGTAAACATCCCGGGCGGGTACCCAAGTCCTCTCCTCGGGCCCGTATCCTCTCCAATGGACCAGGTACTGGAGGGAGCCTTGGACCATCTTGCTGTCCACAATCCTGGCCACCTCGAATTCCACCCCCTCCGGGGTGAGGATGGGAACAGGAGGTCTCCTCGAGGGAGCCAAGGACGGGGAGCAGCGTTTGAGGAGGGAGGCATGAAACACGTGTATCCGAAAAGACGGGGGTAACTCCAGCCGGAAGGAGACAGGATTGAGGACCTCAATGACCTTATACGGCCCAATAAACCGGGGAGCAAACTTCTTGGACGGAACCTTGAGACGCAAGTTCCTAGACGACAACCACACCAGATCCCCGACCATAAACAGGGGGTTAGCAGAACGTTTTTTATCAGCCTGAGTTTTTTGTACACTCTGGGACACCTCTAGGTTTTTCTGAACCTGGGCCCAGACTGTGCACAGTTCCCGATGAACGACCTCTACCTCAGGATTGTTGGAACTACCAGGTGAAACGGAGGAGAACCGTGGATTAAACCCAAAATTACAAAAAAAAGGAGAGACCCCAGACGAGTTACTGACCCGGTTATTAAGGGAAAATTCGGCGAGGGGAATGAAAGAGACCCAATCAAATTGACAGTCAGAGACAAAACACCTTAAGTATTGTTCTAGAGACTGATTAGTCCTCTCCGTTTGGCCATTGGTTTCAGGATGGAAGGCAGAGGAGAAGGACAGATCAATCCCCAACTTCATACAGAAGGCTCTCCAAAACAATGAAACAAATTGTACCCCTCTGTCCGAAACAATATTGACAGGGACCCCATGGAGACGCAGGATGTGTTTGACAAACAAGGTAGCCAACGTTTTGGCGTTGGGTAGTTTCTTGAAGGGCACAAAGTGGCACATCTTACTAAAGCGGTCCACCACCACCCACACCACCGACTTGCCTTGGGATGGAGGCAAATCGGTGATAAAATCCATGGAGATATGTGTCCAAGGTCTCTGGGGAATGGGCAACGAACGCAGTAAGCCCGCTGGTCGGGACCTGGGAGTCTTGGACCTAGCACAAACCTCACAAGCGGCGACGTAGGCCTTAACGTCTTTAGGCAACCCAGGCCACCAATAATTTCTGGTAATGAGGTGTTTGGTACCCTGGATGCCTGGATGGCCAGATAGTGCGGAGTCATGATTTTCCCTAAGTACCCTTAGCTGGAATTGCAGGGGAACAAACAGCTTGTTCTCAGGAAGGTTCCCGGGAGCTGCACCTTGATCAGCAGCAATTTCAGAGACTAAATCAGAATCGATCGAGGAAATTATTATACCTGGAGGCAAAATACAAGCAGGATCTTCCTCCGAAGGAGGGCTGGCCATGAAGCTACGCGACAGTGCATCAGCCTTAATATTTTTAGACCCAGCCCTATAGGTAACCAAAAAATTGAATCTGGTAAAAAATAACGCCCATCGAGCTTGTCTCGGGTTTAGCCTCCGGGCAGATTCTAGGAACACCAGATTCTTGTGGTCGGTAAGGACCGTTACCTGGTGCCTAGCCCCCTCCAGGAAGTGGCGCCACTCTTCAAATGCCCATTTAATGGCTAAGAGTTCGCGGTTGCCAATATCATAGTTACTTTCAGTTGGCGAAAACTTCCTGGAGAAGTAGGCACAGGGGCGGAGATGGGTGAGGGACCTGGTACCCTGGGACAAGACAGCCCCCACTCCCACCTCAGATGCGTCAACTTCCACGATAAATGGCTCCATTTGGTTGGGCTGAACCAGCACCGGGGCCGAGACAAAGCACTTCTTAAGGACCTCAAAAGCCTGGACAGCCTCAGGAGGCCAGTGGAGGAGATCAGCACCTTTGCGAGTGAGGTCCGTAAGGGGCTTAGCGATGACCGAGAAGTTAGCAATAAATCTCCTGTAATAATTAGCAAACCCCAAAAAACACTGTAACGCCTTCAGGGAGGCAGGTTGGACCCATTCCGCCACAGCCTGAACCTTGGCTGGGTCCATGCGGAATTCATGAGGAGTGAGGATTTGACCCAAAAATGGAATCTCCTGTACCCCAAACACACATTTTTCGGTTTTGGCAAACAGTTTATTTTCCCGAAGGACCTGGAGCACATTCCTGACATGCTCCACGTGGGAGGACCAGTCCTTGGAAAACACCAGTATGTCATCAAGGTACACTACCAGAAAAATCCCCAGGTAATTTCTCAAAATCTCATTTATGAAATTCTGGAAGACCACAGGGGCATTACACAACCCAAAGGGCATGACGAGGTATTCGAAATGGCCTTCGGGCGTGTTAAACGCAGTCTTCCACTCATCCCCCTCTTTGATGCGAATAAGGTTATACGCCCCCCGTAGATCCAATTTAGAAAACCATTGGGCCCCCTGAACCTGATTAAAGAGATCAGGAATCAAAGGAAGGGGATACTGGTTCCTTACCGTGACCTTATTCAGGCTACGGTAGTCAATGCATGGCCTAAGACCACCATCCTTCTTCCCCACGAAGAAGAAGCCAGCACCTACAGGAGAAGAAGAGGGACGAATGTAACCCTTGGCCAGGGATTACTGGATATACACTCTCATAGCTTCACGTTCGGGACAAGAAAGATTAAATATCCTACCCTTAGGAAGCTTAGCTCCTGGTACCAATTCGATAGCGCAATCGTATTCTCTATGAGGAGGTAACACTTCGGAGGCCTCCCTAGAGAAAACATCAGCGAAGTCCTGAACAAACTCGGGTAGCGTATTCGCCTCCTTAGGGGGAGAAATAGAACTAACAGAAAAACATGACGTACAACATTCATTACCCCATTTGGTTAGCTCCCCAGTATTCCAGTCAAACGTAGGATTATGCAACTGCAACCAGGGAAGACCTAGCACCAAATCGTACGATAATCCCTGCATCAACAGTACAGAGCATTGCTCCAAATGCATGGAGCCAACAAGGAGTTCAAAAACAGGGGTATGCTGTGTAAAATAACCATTAGCAAGAGGAGTGGCGTCGATACCCACTACCGGGACAGGTTTAGGCAAATCAATAAGAGGCATAGCAAGGGACATAGCAAATTCCACAGACATGATATTAGTAGAGGACCCTGAATCCACGAAAGCACTGCCGGTAGCAGACCTACCACCAAAAGAGACCTGAAAGGGAAGCAAGATCTTAGTACGTTTCATATTTACGGGAAATACCTGTGCGCCCAAGTGACCTCCCCGATGATCACTTAGACGCGGAAGTTCTCTGGCTGCAACCTTACGCTTAGGACAGTTGTTCACTTGATGCTTGTCGTCCCCACAGTAGAAGCAGAGACCATTCTTCCTGCGGAATTCTCTACGTTGTTGGGGGGACACGGAAGCCCCGAGTTGCATAGGTATCTCTGAATCTTTCGGGGAGGAACGAAGCAACGGAGCTTCGGGAGGCATCATGGGGGAGTCGGAGGAGAAAACACATAAACGTTCACGTTGTCGTTCCCTGAGACGTCGGTCAAGTCGTATCGCTAAAGCCATAACCTGGTCTAGGGAGTCAGAAGAGGGATAGCTAACTAGCAGGTCTTTCAGGGCATTCGACAGACCCAACCTAAACTGGCACCTTAAGGCAGGGTCATTCCACCGAGAAGCTACGCACCACTTCCGAAAGTCAGAGCAATACTCCTCAACAGGTCTCTTACCCTGACTTAAGATCACCAGCTGACTCTCCGCAAAGGCAGTCCTGTCAGTCTCGTCATAAATAAGTCCGAGAGCAGAAAAGAAACAATCAACGGAGGAAAGTTCAGGGGCGTCAGGAGCCAAGGAGAAGGCCCACTCTTGGGGCCCTTCCTGGAGCCGGGACATAATTATACCCACCCGCTGGCTCTCAGAACCTGAGGAATGAGGCTTTAAACGAAAGTAAAGCCTACAACTCTCCCGAAAGGAGAGAAAAGTCCTCCGGTCCCCTGAGAACCGGTCGGGCAACTTGAGGTGGGGTTCAAGAGGTGCGGTGCGGGGAACTACCAGGGTAGCATCAGGCTGGTTGACCCTCTGAGCCAGGGCCTGGACCTGTAGGGAGAGACCCTGCATTTGCTGAGCCAGGGTCTCACGGGGATCCATAGTGGTGTCAGGGACCAGGGGTAGACTAGGTATGGGCTTGTTATTATGTAACGGCAGGGGGTAGGGAGACGGACAAGTGAGCCCTAATCTACCCGCCACTCTGTCCCTGCCTACTTGCAACGACCCGCCCTAGGCGACGGGGTACAACTGGGCGGCGGTCCCTGCGCTCAGTAAGTGCACGACAAACACGACAAACATACAAGGAACACAAGCAAGGAAAAGGGGCCGTTGCCCACGGCAACACCGTGAGCAACCAGAGTGGTGAACGAGCCGAGTCAAGCCAGGAGTGTGCGAGGTACAAAACGAAAAGCAGAAGAGTAGTCGGTAAGCCAGGGTCGGTATGGAGCAGGATCAAAAATAGCAGGAGCTGTAGCTGGGCCAGGAACCACAAGGAAGGAAACAAAAGCAATAACAAGCACCGAGGGACAGGAAGTGCAGGCTTAAATAGACCGAGGGCGGGAGCTAGCTGAGTCTGGCCAGGTTACGATAGGCTCTCCCACTCCTAAGCCTGCCAGCCTGAATGGTGGAAGCAGGAGTCAGTCTCAGGGATGTATTCTCAGGTGCTGACTGATTAGTTCTGGGAGTTAACCCCGCAGTGCCTGGCAGATCCTTTACAAGTATATTAGAAACATGAAACAACTTTATTGCACATAAATACACAGGATATATCAATAAAAGTTAGAACCATGCAATGCAAAACGTGTCCTGCAGGTTGAAGCAACATATGGGGAGACATAATGACATATAATATAAAAACCAGGGCAATATGATATATGTATAATAAATATGTTCACCTGAAATGATAGTATTGCCATATAGCTACCTGGAATGATTGTATATAAATGCGATGATACAAGCTAAGGCCAAAATGTATGGCCATATATCAGCTTACCCATGTGTAGCTGCTCCTGCTACCTGCAGAGACACCGAACCCGACGCGCGTTTCGGCAGGAATGCCTTCGTCCGGGGGTGGTGTCTCTCCAGCGGAACAGGATATTTAAAGGGCATTGCATGGTTCTAACTTTTATTGATATATCCTGTGTATTTATGTGTATTTATGTGCAATAAAGTTGTTTCATGTTTCCAATATACTGTGTGTTAATTGACCTCTCTCTATAGGATAGACTTATAAACTGAAATACCAGCAAAACCCCAAACAGAAAAATTACCAAGCAAAATCTGTGCTTCATAAGCCAAATGGCGCTCCCTCCATTCTGACCCTTTCAGTGTGCCCAAACAGCAGTTTACATCCACATATATGGCATCGCCATACCCGGGAGAACCCGCTTAACAGTTTATGATGTATTTGTCTTCAGGGGCACAATCTGGGTATAACATATCGTGCACTTAAATGGCATATCAGCGGAAAATCCACTGCACATTTTTCTAGTAAAAATAGTAGTATTGGTTCATACGCACTGCACCCTTTAATAAATGCCTTGAGGGGTATATTTTAAAAAATAGGGTCACTTCTTGGAAGTTTTTGTTTTACTATTAGACCTCAGAGCCCTGCAATTGGGGGCAAATGCTATGGAAAAATCACTAAAATAGACCTCAAATGCGCATGGTGCTCTTTCACTCCTTTAATCTAACACCAATCCAGCAAAATCTGCGCTCCTACAGACAAATGACGCTCCTTCTCTTCAGAGCCCTGCCGTGTGCCCAAACAGCTGTTTAGGGCCACATATGGGATATTGCTGTACTCAGGAGAAATTGAGTAAAAAATTGTGTGGTGTTTTTTTCTCCAATTACCCCTTGTAAAAATAAAACATTTAGAGCTAAAACAGCATTGTTTTGGGAAAAATGTAATTTGTCATTTTCACTGCCTAATTCTAATAAAATCTATGAAACAGCTGTGGGGTCAAACTATTCACTACCCCCCTAAGTGAATGCCTTGAGGGTTTTATTTTCCAAAATGGAGTCACTTCTCAAGAGGTTTTTACGGTACTGGTACCTAAGGAACTCTGCAAATACGACTTGCCACCTTTAAACAAAACCAGCAAAATCTGCATGCCAAACGGTGTTACTGCCATTCTGAGCCCTACCGTGTGTCCAAACAGCAGTTTATGACAACATATGGGGTATTATCATACTTGAGAGAACTTGATTTACAAATGTTGGTGTTCTTTTTCTCTTTCATTCTTTGTGAAAATGAAAAAAAATCGGAGCTGAAACTACTTTTTGTGTGAAAAATGTTTAGATTTTAATTTCTATGACCTAATTTCAATAAATTCAGCAGAACACCTGTAGTGTTAAAATGCTCACTATACCCATAGATTAATTCCTTGGGAGTGTAGTCCCGAAATGGCGTCTTTTTGGGGATGTTTCCTATGTTTTGGCACCACAAGACCTCTTCAAAAATGACAGGGTGCCTAAAATATATTGTAATAAAAAGGAGGCCCCAAAAACCTAGTAGGTGTTCCTGTGCTTCAGTCCACCAGGGCCACATGTGGGACATTTTTAAAAGCTGCAGAATCTGAACAATAAATATTGAGCTGAGTTTCGCTGCTAAAACCTTCTGTGTTACAGAAATAAAATGGATTATAATGGAATTTCTTAAAAAAATAAAAAATAAATATATATATATATATTTGTAAATTTCACCTCCAAAATGTTAACTAGTAACTATTTTGTGTTGTATTACTATCTGTCTTACAAGCAGATACACTCAAATTTAGAGAAATCTAAAATTGTCAAAAATGTCTCTAAATGTAGGTGTTTTTCACAAATAAACACTAAAGGTATTGACCAAATTTTACTACTAACATAAAGTACAATGTGTCACGAGAAAAAATTCTCACAATCGCTTGGATAAAAGAATAGCATTCCAAAGTTATTACCAGCTAAAGTGACACAGGTCAGATTTGAAAAATGGTGTCTGAGCCTTAAGGCCCAAACTAGGCTGCATCATTAAGGGGTTAAAGTGGTTTTACATCTTATAAAGTGGGGGGAATACAATTAGGATTTGTCATCACTTTCTGATCGTGGAGTTCTGACTGCCATGACTACTTGATGTTTAGTAAAGCCAATCCCTGTCTTTACAGTTTACCAAATGTGCCATCAATGGTCTTAGAAATGACCCAGATGAAGAGACTATGAAGGAATTCTTCGGTTCTCTTGACTATAAATGCAGCAGAGATTGTGGTATCCATAAAAATATAATGCAGCCATTTTTAATGAATACATATGGATGTTGGCCTTCTACCCTCTCTGGAAGGCTTATGATATGTATAATTTACGCTGCATTCGTTCACATCAGGTATGCCCATCTTGTCTCAGGATTAGAGATGAGCGAACCGGGACAACCGAACCCGGTTTCGGTCCGAACTTCCGGAAAAGTTCGGTTCGCAGCGAATCCGAACTTCACCGGGTTCGGCCGAACCCGTTTTGACCGAACCCGGTCAAAAACATTATACAAATCGGCAGCCACTTATCTCTATCAATCACTGATAGAGAAAAGAGGCTGCTGATTAAAAATAAAATAAAAAGCATTTCATACGTACCCGGTCGTTGTCTTGCGGACGAGTCCCTCTTCTTCCTCCAGTCCGACCTTTTCTGACGCGGCAGCCTGTGATTGGCTGCAGAGGCCGCGGCAGCCTGTGATTGGCTGCAGCGCTCACATGGGCTGCATCGTCATCAAGGAATGTCGGGCCGGATGTCGAGAGGGACGCTTTTGCGAACCGTGCTGTCATTATAATTATAGCAGCACGGCCCGTAAAATAGAAAAATAGAACATGTTCTATTTTTTTAACGGCACGGGCACCTTCCCGTGAGAAAACGGAAAGGTACCCGTGGGTAACAGAAGTCTATGAGCCCGTTATTGCGGGTCGTAATTACGACCCACAATAACGGGTGTTTTTACGGTCGTGTGCATAATGGGAGCACGGCTCGGAAAAACGAACGGCTGCCCGTGCTCATCTCCTGAAATACTCTGTGCTGCCTTAAACTCTGTGGACAGGTCAGGATCCTGTTTCTTTTAAATGCTGCTAGGGAACCCGCTCGATCCACTATATAAGGCTACGCTACAGTGCAGCATTTAAAAGAAACAGGATCCTGACCTGTCCATAGAGTTTAAGGCAGCACAGAGTATTTCAGGAGATGAGCGTGCAGATTCAGTGCTGCTGTGAACTCTGCTCTTACCATTACGTAGCTCTCAGTCTGTTACCTCTCCTCCACTCCTGTCCTCAAGAACACCTTCACATGATTGGCAAGTCACCACGTAATGGTAAGAGCAGAGTTCACAGCAGCACAGAGTATTTCAGGAGATGAGCGTGCGGATCTTGTGCGTGGTGGTGACTTGCCAATCATGTGAACGTGTTATAGAGGACAGGAGTGGAGGAGATGTAACAGACTGAGCTACGTAATGGTAAGAACAGAGTTCACAGCAGCACAGAGTATTTCAGGAGAGGAGCGTGCAGATTCAGTGCTGCTGTGAACTCTGCTCTTACCATTACGTAGCTCAGTCTGTTACCTCTCCTCCACTCCTGTCCTCAATAACACCTTCACATGATTGGCAAGTCACCACCCCGCACAAGATCCGCACGCTCATCTCCTGAAATACTCTGTGCTGCTGTGAACTCTGCTCTTACCATTACGTGGTGACTTGCCAATCATGTGAAGGTGTTCTTGAGGACAGGAGTGGAGGAGAGGTAACAGACTAAGAGCTACGTAATGGTAAGAGCAGAGTTCACAGCAGCACTGAATCTGCACGCTCATCTCCTGAAATACTCTGTGCTGCCTTAAACTCTATGGACAGGTCAGGATCCTGTTTCTTTTAAATGCTGCACTGTAGCGCAGCCTTATATAGTGGATCGAGCGGGTTCCCCAGCAGCATTTAAAAGAAACCGTGTTTGTGTATGTGTGTGTTTGTGTATATATGTGTGTTTGGGTATGTGACTTTGTCTGTTTTTGTTTTTATATGTGTGTTTGTGTATATGTGTGTGTATATATGGGTATGTTTGTGTATATATGGGTGTATTTGTGTATATGTTTGTGTGTAGATGTTTGTGTGTGTTTTTGTATGTGTGTGTGTTTGTGTATATGTGTGTATATGGGTGTGTGTTTGTGTGTATATATGGGTGTGTTTGTGTATATGTGTTTGTGTATATGTGTTCATGTATGTGTGTGTATAACTGTGTGTGTGTGTGTGTGTGTTTGGATATGTGTGTTTTTGTTTGTATATGTGTGTGTTTGTCTGTTTATGTGTGTGTGTGTGTGTGTGTGTGTGTGTATATCTTGTTGTGTTTGTGTATATATGTGTGTCTGTGTATGGTTGTTTGTGTGTGCGTGTGTGCGTGTATATATGTGTGTAGGTGAGTAGAAGTATTGGTATTGTTCACATTGATAACTGTTTTTTTATGTTGTTGCAGATTTTGATGTACCGATTGGACTACATCTTCGATTCGTTGGACTACTGCGTAGATCTACGTTTTTTCAAATTTTAATAAAATGGTTAACGAGGGTTTTGTTGGGGATTTCTTATTTCAATAAAAAAGAATTGTCTTTGTGTTTTTTTTTAAACTTTATTAGTGCCTAGATAATGGCAGTTGGCTGATTGACAGCGTCCATTATTAAGGCGGTACTTAGTGTTAGCCGGTGCAGAGGCTAGCACTAACCACCCATTATTACCCCGGTACCCACCACCACCAGGGGTGCCGGGAAGAGCTTGGTACGATCCAGTACCCGACCATCTGTTGTGATGGTCGGGTACTGGGGCGGCCGTAGGCTGGTATTATGAGGCTGGGAAGGGCCAAAATCAGTGGACCTTCCCACCCTTGTAATGCTAGGCTGCTGCTGCTGTGTTGTATCGGGCTGGTTATAAAAATGGGGGGACCCCCACGTCGTTTTTTTTTTTGAATTTAACAAATTTAGCAATAGACGGGTCCCCGACATTTTTAATAACCAGCCATATACAAGGCCGCAGCAGTCTGGCATTACATTGGTGGGAAGGGCCACTGGTTTTGTCCATTCCCAGGCTAAGAACACTGTGTTGTATGTGGCTGGTTATGATAAATTGGGTGGAACCTCATGTCTTTTAAAAAAAAAAAAAATTTAATAAATAAATAATTAAAAAAAATGACGTGGGGTCCCCCCCACTTTTATAACCAGCCAGATACAACACAGCAGCAGCAGCCTAGCATTACAAGGGTGGGAAGGTCCACTGTTTTTGGCCCTTCCCAGCCTCATAATACCAGCCTGCGGCCGCCCCAGAGCCCGACCATCACAACAGATGGTCGGGTACTGGATCGTACCTGCCTCTTCCCGGCACCCCTGGTGGTGGTGGGTACCGGGGTAATAATGGTGGTTAGTGTTAGCCTCTGCACCGGCTAACACTAAGCCTCGCCTTAGTAATGGATGTTGTCACTCAGACAGCGGCCATTACTAAAGTGGTAGTAATAAAATTTGAAAATAAAAAGACAAAGATATAGATAAAATATTTTATTGAAATAAAGCACCCCCAACACAACCCTCATTAACCATTTTATTGTAGAAAAAAAAACGTCATCTAAGTAGTCCTCGAAACCGACGTAGTCCAAACACCAAACCTGTAAAAAAAAAAAAAAATGAAATAAAACATGTCGTAGGCTTAGATTCAGTTTAATGTGTGATACTGACTGTTATACCATGTATAGAAGCCTGCCGTGAAGTTGACTTAGATACAGGGCGCCAGCAGACAGTATCATACATGGCCATACATACATATATACAAACATACATACAAGCATGCACATATATACATGCAAATATACATACATGCAAACATACACACATATATACATGAAAACTATCATACATACATGCATACACACACACACATGAAAACATACATACATACAAACAAACATGCAAAGATACATACATACATATATACAAGCATGCACAAATATACATGCAAACATAAATACATGCAAACATAATTACATACATGCACATATATATAAACATACATGACAACATACATGCAAAAATAAAAACATGAAAACATACATACATGCACATATATACATGACAACATACATACAAACATACATGACAACATACATACATGCAAACATACATACATGCAAACATACATACACACATGCAAACATATATACATGCAAATATACATACAAACATGCACATGTATACATACATGTCAACATACATGCAAACATACATGCACATATATACATACATACATACATGACAACATACATACATGCAAATATATACATGCAAATATACATACATACATACACACATGCACATATATACATACATGCCAACATACATGCACATATATACATACATGAAACATACATACATACATACATGACAACATACATATATATATACACACATGCAAATATACATACAAACATGCATACATACATACATGCAAACATACATTCATGCAAACACACATACATGCAAACATACATACATTCATGCAAACATACATACATACATACATACACACATATACATGCAAACATACATTCATGCAAACACACATACATGCAAACATACATACATTCATGCAAACATACATACATACATACATACATACACACATGCACATATATACATACATGACAACATACATGACAACATACATGTAAAAATACATACATGCAAACATACACACATGCAAACATACATACATACATGCAAATATATACATGCAAATATACATACAAACATGCACATATATACATGCATGCCAACATGCATGCACAGATATACATACATACATGCCAACATACATACCAACATACATACATGCCAAAAAAAAATAATAATACGTTCATACTTACTTTCCTCCTGTCCGGCCTCCAGCGATGACGTTTCATCCATGTCGCCGCTGCAGCCTGTGATTGGCTGCAGAGGCGGTCACGTGGGATGAAGCGTCATCCTGACGTGCGTGACCGCCACTACAGCCTGTGATTGGCTGCAGCGGCGAAAGGGATGAAACGTCATCGCTGGAGGCCGGACAGGAGGAAAGTAAGTACGAACGTATAATTTTTATTTTTTTATTACATTTAAATTGTATTTTCCGCGCGCCGAGCATGTACTGTGAAGGTTGCTGAAAGAGTTAGTGCAGCCCATTAACTCTATCAGCACCCCGGACAGTAGCATGCTCGGCGCACGGACGTGACAGGTTCGGTCAGAACTAGTTCGGTCCGAACCGAACTTTTTTGTGAAATTCGGCGAACTAGCCGAACCGAACTTTTGATAAGTTCGCTCATCTCTACTCAGGATGTCTAGATCGATTCTTACCACCTCTATTACCTTTCCAGGACATGGTACATGAGGTAATGGCTGCCCACAGCTGTTCTGATTCCTATTACAAGCTGGTAGGGGAATTGTGAAGCAGTATGTATTCAGGATTGTAAGGAGTAAGAGGGCTGAGCACAGGAGATGCAGCATATAGCGTGTTCTTACTGGTGCAGAGTCACATCCTCTAATGGGGGTCTTTAGGGTTTATTAAAATTCAAAACTAAAATTATATATTTTAAGATAATATAAATGATTTCCCCCATGTCACACAGACAGAAATGATCATTTATCCCCTATAAAGAATTCATCAGAGAACGTTCCCATTAAAAACTTCAATTTTATTAATTTCAATAAAAAAATACTCTATACAGTAAAGCAATTGATGAAAACACGCGGAAAAATTACAGATCACACTAAACTTTTCTAGAGGTACAAATCATACAATATCATCAAATTCATATTCCCAATGGTAAAGCCATACTGATATATGTAAATTATGGGTGTGGTCATAAAAGCAGCTCAAACCGGTTATAGCTATTGTGATGTCACAGAGCTTGGGTATAAACAATGATGTTGGTCACAGAGCTGTCACTATCAGTTGGATGTGACCGGTAAGTAATCTATCAATGCTACATCTGTACTTCTTGCTAATCAATTTGTTTTATTAGGAACATTGAATTATTCCATCTCTAGAAGATATTGTGTGATAGTGGTAGTAATATGGTATTAGTATTAGTGTGCAATTAAATTGCTCAAGTATCTTAGATTTGCAGGGTAAGTGGCCAAAATTTGAGCTCCCTTATTATCATTATGTTTACCACTTGTAAAAGAGAAATTTCAATATGCTCATATTAGAGGACTGTATATTAGGGGACTATAATTCCTTATATTATTTAGGTTCACCAGAAATAATTACAATTTAATAAAATTCTGAATTTTGATCAATTGATATAAAAATTATTAGTGGGGAATTGATACTGGTCTGGGGCTACTTATCATGGTTTGGGCTAGGCCCTTTATTTCCAGTGAATGGTAATGTAAAGACTACTTAGACCATTGCATGCTTCTGACTTTGTGGGACTAGTTTGGTAAAGACCCTTCCCTGTTTCTGTATGACGTTGCCCCTTTGCACAAAGCAAGGTCCATAAAGACATTGAGTGATAAATTTGGTGTGGAGGAACTTGACTCTCTGCACAGAGCCCTGACCCCTAACCTGAACTCACAAATACTCTTTTAATTAAATGGGCAAAAATTCCAACAAACACGCTACAAAATCTTGTGGAAAGCCTTGTCAGAAGAAGTTATAGCCACAATAGGGGGCCCAACTTCATATTAACATCCATGGCTTTGTAATGGGAAGTACCACAAGCTTATAATGGTGTAAAGGGTCAGCTGTCCACATCTTTTGGCCACATAGTGTATTTTTGGTTTATGTATTGTGATGTCACTACTATTAAAAATAATGATAAATCCATATTGAAATATGCAAATTATGGGTGAGGTCATAAAAGCAACTCACCCCGGGAATAGCTATTGTGATGTCACAGAGGGTGGGTGTATACTATGGTGCTTGCCTTAGATCTGTCACTCAGTTGGATGTGACTGGTAAGTACTCTATCAGCGCTACGTCTCTAGATGAGTCTCACCTATCAGTTTCTTTATAAATATTTTATTCTTCGGTATAATTCTGCTGTGTCTGCCATTTAAAGTTTAGTTTATATTTGGAATAGTTATACTAATTTACTAAGAAGTTGCTAAATGGCAATATGGCGGCCTGTGACTTCTGCTCCAGAGACAGAATGCAGCTTGCAGACAAAAATTGGCATCTGTATTCTGCTGGTAAATTGATAAAGCAACCTAAAAAAAAAGGGAATGTGAATGTCCTGCAGCCCTGAGAACTTATTATTGGAACCCTTCAGTTTATAACAGGAGTAATTCACATAATAAATATTTACTAGGGAATTACTAATTATGCATTTGAGGTTTCCTATTTGTGTAAAATACACAATTCTTATTATTATTAATAATAATAATTACTAGTATAAAAATGTTAGGAAAGTGATTTCTTAAGAACAGCCCTGACCCCCTAATCCTGTATCCTCAAAAGCAATTGTCATTTTTCATTAATATATATATATATGTAAATATAAAATGTAATAATGTCTATAACAAATTACAGAGGTTCTAAATTATAGTTAGTATCTCATATAAAAATTACATAAACCCCGGAAATGTCATACCGTATGGTCAATTCAACAACCAATGCATTGTTCCAACATCCAAACCCCAAGCAATGTCATTCACAGGGGGTCCAAGCCCCAAGACCCCAAGCAATGTGATCTTCAAAGACTTCTGATTGTCCAGATCATGTACTTGGAATACCCCTTTTATAACTAATTTCTCCAGCTGGTTTCCTTTAAGTTTTCCCTAACTATTTCTTTTTCTGGTCATTCTAGATCTTGCTGTTGGATTGACACTGTTGGATTACTGTGTTGCTTTTACGGTCAGCGATTTGTCCTATTTTCAGAGAACTAGAGGCGATTAGTTAAATTCAATCTTTACTGTCGCCTGGTTTTCTACCACGGACATTGGTGCAGTTTTGCACCCGGGTTATTAACCAACCATGCCCTTTTGGAAAAAATCCAAAAAATATCATGTCTCTCAGATTCCTGATAAAGGAAATCTGATGAAAGAGATACCAACTATGGAGGAGCCTAACATCTCGCTCCAGAAGTTTTCCAACATCAAAGATATGCCAGCCGAAAAATTCAGCGATCCAAGTCACAGCAAACCTTGTGACATTGGCTCAAAGAACACCAAGAAGAGCGCAATCAGGAGCTTGGGCAGCAGCGCTGTGATTGGCGCTAAAGAACTGGATCGCTGTTTCCCAAATAGACGGCTGAGATTATACGTTGCCACCTGGAATATGGAGGGAAAGGTGAGAAGTAATATACAATATCTATTGTGAACCATGAGTGTATATGATCTAAGGCTATGTTCACACAGAGTATTTTGCCAAGTTTTTTGACGTGGAAACCGCGTCGCAAAACTCGGCAAAAACGGCCCGAAAATGCCTCCCATTGATTTCAATGGGAGGCGTCGGCGTCTTTTTCCCGCGAGCAGTAAAACTGCCTCGCGGTAAAAAGAAGCGGCATGCCCTATCTTCGGGCGCTTCCGCCCCTGACCTCCCATTGACTTCAATAGGAGGCAGAGATAGCGTATTTCGCTGTGTTTTATGCCCGCGGCGCTCAATGGCCGCGGGCGAAAAACGCCGTGAAAAAAATTGGCGTGCAGGGAGAGGAAAATCTGCCTAAAACTTCCAAACGGAATTTTGAGGCAGATATTCCTCCTGCAAAATACTCCCTGTGAACATAGCCTAAAGTTGGATAAATTTGTAGTTGGATATGAGATAGACATATTATATACTACCCTAGGCCCAAATTTTCTAAACATTTGGGCCAATCAATGTTGCTGCACACACTGCAAACTGTCAAACTAATAATCTATGTCTTTGGAATGGTAATGCCTCTGATCCTAAGACTGCAGCACTGGCCATAGTCTATAAAGACTAAAATCCAATTCGATCAGATATAATTTTTTGTAGGTGATATAGAAGATGTCAGTTTGGTTGGTGCTCTGTGTATACATTATTAATATCTTCATATTTTGAGCAGGAGTTCCCACAAAATCTAGAGGATCTGCTGTTGCCATCAGATGACACCAAAGACATTTACGTAATTGGCGTTCAGGAAGGATGTCCAAACAGGTAAGTCTTCTTAGGTTGTCTTACAACAGTCTTTGCAGATGGACTACAGGTCGGCTGATTGAAATTCTCTCTTGACCTGCTACTTATTGTAGGATCACTCCTAAATTTTCCTATTTAACCCCAGAGGTTATAATATTGATTATTTAATAAATGAGTTCAATATTTTAATCTGGAGTAATTTATTAATATGTAAACTTGAAATTGTGTCTTCTTGTAGACGGGAATGGGAGATAAAATTACAAGAGACTCTTGGTCCACACTACGTGCTATACCATTCATCCGGGCTCGGAGTCCTGTATCTCACCATCTTTATTCGACGGGAACTGATCTGGTTCTGCTCAGGTAAGATTCACTTTCTTACATTTACATAATAAGTCCTAATTGAAGTCATTAGTTTGAACTTATTATTTAGTCATTAGAACTAGATGTCTGCAATCTCGACTCTCAGATTCTTCACTGTGGAGTGTTGGAGATCTGATAGTTTACTCCACAGTTACAAAGTGTGAAATTATGTTGTAGTAATATTTCCAGCGTTTAATAGGAAACTATCTCTGTTTCATTGTTGCATGTTGTACTATTAACCACTAACCCTTCTTCTTGTGTTTCATTTCTTATACAGAGGTAGAGCACACCCATGTAACAACCAGGCTATTCCACCATGTCAAAACTAAAGGAGCCTTGGGTGTTGCCTTCACCGTCTTTGGGACATCATTCTTGTTTATTAATTCCCATATGAGATGTAAGTATGTCTGTTTTTAATATATGACTATGTACAGTGTTATTGTGTATAAAAGTGCTGCTGTTTAATAATAATAAGCTGGAATATATGAGATGACATGAAAAGATTTGTACTATTGATGTTTTGGTGTAAAATTAAAAGTTCTTTCTCATTTGGTCAAACTTCTTCTAATCCATCAAACTTATTCTATATAATGAGAGAATAATAGTGGAAGGATAAACTGCCTAATGTCCTCTACAGACTGCTATAGAAATACATTATCCTCTGTCATGAAAATGATTGTGTCTTAGATTTACAGTAACAGAAATATCAGTGCGTCTGGTGTACAGAGTGCGGACCCAGATCATGGAACTCCACCAGTCTCATCTTCTAAAATGTCAATAGAAATCCAATTAATATAAATACTATTTGTAAAAAATTGATTGTTGAGGGAACATTCAGAATACACACCCCAAGAAGTAGATATGATACCTACATAATATAAGATAAAGAAACCTATTGTCAAAGAAAACTTAAATATGGTGGTTGTCCTAAATTCCAGGAGGTCACATTTACTGATATGTATATTTTTGTTGGCAGTTGGGGCAGTCTACAAGAGGATCCAGGACTATAAAACTATCACTGAGGGTCTCCGTCTGCCTCAAATTATTCCGGAAAGAATAAACTCCAATGCCTGTGAGTATTACTTATGTGGTTGAACCTATCGATTCCTTTATCTCTCTATTTATCTCCATTGACTCTAATGCAGTCACGTGGTCTAATTGTGTCCTGTGTTTATCTCATTCTACAGTGGACGTCACCAGCCGCTTTGATCGAGTTTTTTGGTTTGGGGACCTCAATTTTCAACTGAAAGAGGATAGAAAAAACGTGGAATCTCTTCTGAAGAACATTAAAGGAAGAGATATGTCCAGTCTCCTCAAACACGACCATCTGAATGAAGCCAAGAACAACGGTACATTTACTAGTAGACAGATCTCTATCACTCCTCAGCCTGTATTATTACCACATACACCTCGACAGATCAATACAAATCACTGTCATGATGGTTCATATGTTCTCCACATTCTTATATAGTCCTACATCTCTTGCACGTTTTTAATACTGACATGTTTTTTTTTCTTTTAACTTAAGGGTCCATATTTGTAGGGTTTAAGGAGCACACCATTGAATTCCTTCCTACATATAAGTTCGACATTGGCACAGACACCTACGATACATCAGAAAAGCAGAGAGTCCCATCATATACGGTAAGATATCTTATTTCCAGGTCTACAGAGCTAAAGAAAGAATACATTTCATGAATAGATTTTCATATAATAAATCCCCTCGCCCAAGGTAATGAATTGTTATTATAGATGGAGGAATAATTCTTAAGAACAAAGCATCCAGTCCATTTTACTTGTAGTGAGTTTGTCATCGTCTCCCAGTGTAATATGTCTTCGCCTAGCATGGCTCAAAGATACTTATTTCATTAAATCTGTGTGACCAAGTCAAACCTTAAATGCAAGAAAGTCTTAAAATTTATATTTCTTAAAGAAAATAGGCCGAAATGTTCAGTCTATGATGCTATGAGTTTTATAAATAAATTATAATATGATTGCACTGATGATATTTGTTATTTTCATGACCTCTACAGGACAGGGTGTTGTTTAAAAGCCAATATGAGGGAGATGTGCGAGTCCTGAGATACGACTCTTGCCCTGTTTTGAATACCTCAGACCACCGACCCGTTTTTGGTATCTTTGAAGTAAAGCTCAGACCTGGTTCAGATAAGTAAGTCATGATTTCCTCCATGTTGTTGGTATGATCCTTTCAGTAGCCGCCATTACTACATGGGCCTTATAGCCAGAGCTCACACTTTGGGGCAGGTGGCTGTATACCTGGGTGACAGTACTGGAGTAATCTAGGATGTAAATCTAGGACAAAACAATTATTTTTGTGGTTACCTGCTAACATTATCATATGTCTTACATCAATGTATTTCTCATTCCAGCATCCCATTGGCTGGTGGACGCTTTGACCGCAAGATCTATTTGAAGGGCATTAGGAGGTTAGGACAAAAAAAGTAGCTGCGTCTGTTCATGTCCTTACAGCACATAAGGTGAGAGCATTGTACTTGTCTATTATGTTTGCTGTGAGAATGTTCTTCCATCTCTTAAGTCTTCCTCTGTATCAGTAATTTATTTTATCAACCAACTTAAAGAAATTGTAAATAAGTCATTCTATCTTCTAGTTCAATTTTCTTGTATTCAGATATTTATTTAATTTCTAAATGAAGGTTTTGGGTTTTAGAAGAAAACTGTAAGCATGTATGTAGTATAATAGATTGGTGGGAATTCATTAAGACTGACGTTTCATACACCGGTCTTAATATAAAAAAACTTGGAGTAAAATGTGCCTAATTTATTAAAAGGCCCACACCTTAATAACTAATAATCCATGTTATTATGATAAATGTGTCGGCCGCTGGTGGTTCTGCTGCTTCAGCTACTCTCTGTCCACTTTTTTAGAAAAGTGCCGTAAGCGGCAGAAACTACATGATTAGATACAAGGAACATTGTTATTGATGTAAGACATTACTTGGCATCTTGCAGGACTCCTAAGGAACATTTACCATCTTAGGTGCATAAAACAATGATTCCACCTTTGTGAACATCAGAAAGTTCCTGTAACATCCTGAACAGCGCAGCTTTAGATCAAAGCCATTGCTTGGATCAACCATTATCAAGGTTTGTAGCGTAACCCCTAGGATCAAATAGGAAAATCCACAATAAAACCTCTTCTAGATTTTGTGACTGCCAAGAAACACACATTAGTAGAGCATTAATAGCAAATATTTCTCTTGCAGCATAAACATCAATTCCGCAGTATATCTGGCGAGAACTGCGCTCCCTGTGACCGGAGGAGCCGCCATCGTTGCTGATAGAAAGGTAAGTTCCTCTAGATATGTCCCCTCTATATTTGGTAAGCAGCCTGAATAATGAATATCTAATAGGATTGTGTGCTTCTCCCCCCAGAACAAGTCAGCAGATACAAACAGACCATCAACATCAATGCCAATAACAACCGAGGGCAGAACCCGCCATCTTACAAGTATTCCAATGGCGAGACTTAAAATTTTCTACATCTGTCACAGAAGAGACATCAGTGTGGTTACCGGTGCATCAATGTTACCCAGAAGACCAGGCCCAGAACAGGAGAACATGTCATCTCTTCCTGTGTCTCTGGAATACAGATTTCCCACCACTTACTGATACTACATTATATACTGTGACATCTTCCATTGTTTTTGCTGGATCTTGTATAACATCATCTTTACCATTATATATTTTGATCCACAAAAACCTTAAATAAATCTTTAACATCAATCCATAAGTGTGACTGGTATTTATTAGTGTGTTCAGTGCCTGGCTACAACTTACCACAGTGTATACAATTCACTTATCCGACCCTTCACAGCGCTATTTGTGTGACATCGCGTTTAATCCAGTGGTAGGTGACAGGACATTGTATCATATGTACACAATACAGAGAGTATGGAACGTGCCGCCATATGTACTGGATTAGATCCTGTGTTGGACAAAAAGTGACAGGAGATGTAAAATATTGATATATTTGATAGTTGTTTAAATTTCAGTTCCATAAAATGTAATGTTGGGCTCTCTTTACAAGCGGAGACAATCACATTAAGCAGGGAAGCCGCTAGGGTGACACAATCCCCACAGATCTCAGATTGGACAAACGCGCAGGATGAGAGCTGCCAGTTGAGATTGCCAGTTATGGCAGAAGTTACAAAGTGACTGATCAACCAAAAATACTTTGTATTGCTAGCCTGAATGGCGTATCGCTAGCTCAGCATTTCATATGAGAACAAAGACCCTCTGCAGCACAAGTTTAAGTTGAGACTGAACCATAGCAAACACATTGTCCCATTCTCACAAGTTAAATCAGAAACCGCCAAGTATAGAGCCTATTTATTAGTGAAACCGTCAAGCTTATGTACTAAATATTATAACCGTGAAGACTGTGCCTCTGTTGGAGTAAAGTTCTGTTCAGCATCTTATACCTGTGTCGTCTGAAGTTCTTGCTGTGCAATTTCCTCTGCGGGGCAGTAACCATCCTAAACCCCCTCCCACCTGTTACATTTGTCCATACTAAAGTCCATTACTCCATTGAAGTCGCCAATTAGTAGCAGTGGATAATCTGCAAGGGCTTTTTATCAATAAACTCCTGTACCACACCCAAGACATAAGAATTAAAGGGTGGCGGTAAATAAATTGAGACAATGATACATTGAAGATTTTGTATTGTACAGTCCAGGAGCACAAACTTTCCTTCTTTTTCTTCCCAATATGTATGGCAGGTTAATTTGCAGTTAGGGTATGTTCACATGCAAACTCAAAAACGTCTGAAGATACGGAGCTGTTTTCAAGGGAAAACAGCTCCTGATTTTCAAACGTTTTTTAAGCCACTTGCAATTTTGGCTGCGTTTTTCGCTGCGTTTTTTACGCCCGTATTTGGAACTGTTTTCAATAGAGTCTATGTAAATGGCTCCAAAAACGTCCCAAGAAGTGACCTGCACTTCTTTTTCGCTGCCGTTTTTTTACGCGGCCGTTTTTCAAAACGGCTACGTTAAAAAAAAAACGGCCCGTCGGAACAGAACGCCGTTTTCCCTATTGAAATAAATGGGCAGATGTTTGAAGAAGAGGACTTACTCCTAAAGCAAAGCAGGGATGAGTTAATGCTCTGTCCAACAAACAAAAGAAGCTGGTGTGCCACCCATGCCGCATTGCGCCATTATTTGTGTAATGTTTGAAAGAGATTGTGCCTCTTTTTTGTAGAGTAGTGTTTACATCCCCTTGTGTATGTTTATACACCACTGGTCAGTAAAGAATTTGTTGTTTGCATTACTTGGGTCTACTGTATTTTATTGCTTGCGACTAACCCTGCGGTCCTTGCCGGTACTTGGCCTTACATAGGGATACATTCTATAGACAAGATGAATGCTAACACTCAATTGCTATTTAGGCTAGGACTTCACAGAGACTGATTGATTTTAATTGATCTTATTTTTAAATTCTATTACTTATTTAAGGGTTGCATGCAACTCAATGTATAGCTTTGTACTGCGGCTGTTGATTTGTAGCTAAAAATCAATTAGTTGCATGCCAATGCGTTTCCATGATGGCCTTATTTTCACATTTCCAGGAAAAATAACAGAAGACCATCACAACACAGAGTTCTGAGTACAGATGCTCCATATCATAAGGCTGACAGGTCCGCCTTAAAATGGGTAAATCACAGGTGACGTCTTTTCTGATTGTAGACTTTCTCTTTCCATTTTATCTCCACCCAGCCAGGACCGCTATGATGACTTCTCCTGACATAACATTACAGAATTTGCTGCTGAGATATCTTTAGTTGTTCACTTCTGCAGCCATCTTCAGCTTCTAGAGCAACGTAAAGAATTCAGACCACAAAATAGACCCCTTAATTCATGCAGACCCCAGACCAGACCACCAAATAAATTTAGACACCAGCCTAAACCCCTATATAAATTCAGACCCTAGACCAGACCCCAGAACAGACCCAATTAACTGCAGACCCCAGGCAAGACTCCAAAATGTAAACCCCAAAACAGAGTAAATAAAATGAATGCAGACCCTAGACCAGACATCTAAATAATGTCAGACCTCAGACCAGACCCCTCAATTAATTGCAGACCACAGACCAGACCGTTAAATTCAGACCCCAAATCAGAGTAAAGAAAATGGATTTAGATACCTGACCAAGACCTCTAAATAAATTCAAATCCCAGAACAGACCCTTAAATTCATGCAGATCCCAGATAAATGAGTTGGTCGATTGCAAGCAGCTTGTAATGAGGGCGAGCCGTATAACCTCAGTGGCACTGTCTTATGTGCGGTGCTGTCACTGTACATAGCAATGAGAGGCTGCTGGACAGTGACAGGGGAGGTACAGGGGGTTTGGAAAGAAAGAGCCTGGTGCTGGCTGGGATCAGAGTGTAATGGCAGTGATGCGCTGCGCCACCATGAAGTCAGGTGAGACGGTGAGAGTCAATAACAAAGCAGAAAATAAGCTAACAAAATGACCTCTTATGGTCTGTAGGCTGATAGAGAAGGCCTATCCTACGTAGGGGTAGGCCTATAAGTGTAGGCTGTCACTGAAACATGCGTGGCTGAAGAGTACCGTTAGCCTAGAGTGGTTCGCTCTGAGGAGTCTACTGGGGCTGTGAGAATAGTCAGCCTGGCATGGGAACCAGTGGTCAGTAGAGCAGTACTGTGCTCAAACCCAGGAGAGGCTGTAACTAGGTCCTGATTAGGATAAAGAATGTTCCATGTATTAGAGGGCCGCTTAGATAGCTGCAGTGATGAATGGTTGCCCTGCAGGCCTGAGATGTGGCCTAGTAGTACACTCCTGAATTGTACTGGACTGGGTGCAGTAGTCACTAGGACGAGTGGTGTGGTAGGAGCCCTTCAGCGTCAGGACCCTAGTAAGAGTGCATAGGAGCAGATATTTAATATAGTAAAAAGTATTAAAACTTATAAAACCCACTGTGTCAGTTGTATCGGGGCAGCCCCCTTCATCAGGAATACTATGTTTCACAGCATTGAAACAATTTAAATGTCTCTATATTATATAAACAAACCTTTCTACGTTTACTCACGCAATACCGGAAGTGACGTTCCGAACTCTAAGGCCCTGTTCACACAGAGTGTTTTTGCAGGCAGAAAAATTTTGAGGCAGACTTTGACCTGCCTGCGATTTGCGCAGCATTTACCATTGCATTTTTCGCCCGTGGCCACTGCGTGCCGGGTGCAAAAAACACTGTGAAAAACACTTTCTCTGCCTCTCATTGATTTCAATGGGAGGTCAGAGGCGGAACAGCGAGCCGCTAAAAGCTGCAGCAGAAAAGAAACGCCTCCGCCTTCCATTGAAATTAATAGAAGACAGTTTCGGCCGTTTTTTGGTGCTGATTCCAATGCGGTTTCCGTGTCAAAATCAGCATAAAAAAACTCAGTGTGATCTGGGCCTAAATCTCTTTATACTTCCTATAATGGACATATCTCTCTATGGCAGATGTTTCGGAAGAGGTTCTTTCTCGCTCTTTTACCCTTTCTATTCCTCTAATACTTCATCCCAATTACATTATTTAATACAGGGAATTTCTTATATTTCTTTTTCCATGCAAAAAGACATATATTAATAAAATAGGATAAAAACAACCAATATGAATCTATGGGGAATAGTAAAGACTCATTTACTTTACTCGTTCTCAAACTCTAATATTATTCCCAAACCCTATTCCTTTCTTTAGTATTTCTTATTTTTTGGATAGGATGGTGCGACTATATCATTTATTATCCTTGGTCTTTTTACGATCATTTGTGGGGACCTTCTTACTTCATCTTTCAAAAACAGATCACTTAATAGTATTTCCCAATTTCTCTTTAGGATTCTTTTAATTTCTTCAATATTACCATTATATTTAGCAAAATAATGTCAGTCCAAATTTATCTTTCTCTTTTTTCCATCTTGCTTTTTTACAAGGTATAACTTTTCCCTGTTCCTTGTTATCTAGGCAGTCTTTCTGTTTCGTTTTTACACCTTTTTCTTTACTCCCTCTATAATATTTTTTTTGCTATTTTTTATCCTTCTGTCTGCCTGATATAACCTCCTTTGACTTATACAGTATCAGCATCCCCATGATATGCTGAGAGTATGTTTCCAAGTTTCGATACCACTTATTTGTGAAATAAAAGTAAACCAATATATATATTAGTCCATAATGGACAAGATTGTGTTATGCGACGTGAGCATTTACCGATGCATATGCCAATTGTGCACTGCAAATGCAGTGTGAATGGACCTTTAGACAACCTACTTACACAACCCCTCAGTTGGCTAAAGCAGAAAGCCAGTGTAAGGAGCGACTCTACCTTTGCAGGACTTTTCATATTTGTGTCTTACACTGACGGCCCATTTGCTGTCCGATTCCCCCATTGATAACAGCAGATTGTGGTAGAAGCTTGACAGAAGGCCCCCTGTGGTTAGCACATTGCGGAGGTTGTCCTTAACCCCTTCCCGCTCTGCTCATTACTATTACAACAAGCTGAGCACATTGTTCGTGCTCAGCTCAGTAATAGTATGGTACCGCTGAAATCCAGCGCCATTCCCAACCACCGACACATTTATGAGCTGTGATAACTGCTGTATCGTCGTACAGCAGTTATCACAGCTCATACCTCCGGGACCGATCGCAGTGGTTTACGCCGATTTACCCCTTAAATGCAGCGGTCAATAGCGATCACCACACTTAAGGGGTTACAACGCCATTGGCGACCTTGCGACGCAATCGCAGGGTGCCGATGGTTGCTATGGTAACCGGAGGCCTAACAATAGCCACCGGGTCTGACATCTACAGAAGGTGATTACATAAGTATTGCAGGATATTATAACAGAAATCCTGTGGTGGTGGTGGTTATTTGTTGTTGCTGTATCTTGGACCGTTTATGGGTCAGTTTAGTGGTGCTTTTTAGTCCATGTGTCCTTAGGACATGTTTATTATGTCATTACGAACTTGAGGTTTGTGTCCCATATTTTTTGTGAAGGCTTTTTCTTTAGTAGTGTATCCAGCCTTATAGGGGATCTTGTTCCCATTAAAATATGTTTTTGTCCCACTTGGGAAATCTCTTGACTGGCCTAAGTAGAGTCATGTGCTATTTTACCTTTTATTCCCCTTTTCCACCCATCCACCATATAAGGACACGTGACAACCGAGGTTGGATGTGAAATGGCCACAGCAGCCATTTATTAATTTACATTATTTTTTAAATACAATTTAATCCGAAACATTCGAATAACTACTTTAGGAATTCGACCAGAGAATTCCTCCTATAATTCACATGACCCAACATGGGTCAGAATCATAAATAACAATCAACATTTTAACACTAAACAGAGCAGGGGAAGTCCTTGAAGCCATTTTTTACCAATTTTACATTTAAGTTAGCCATCTGCAAACCACCAACAACTATTTACCTCCAGCCGTAAACTAGCTTGGAGGCTCACCTCTGCAGATGGCTCCAACCATAAGAAGACCACTTCAAAGGGATAACACCCTATGAAGTCTTCAAATGATATACCTTTTTGGGGGACGCATACCCCGATGCAACCTCCCCACCATTTTGTACTGACCAACCTCAAGGACTCCCCTCGCCAGCCGCCATGACACCTAGACCTACTCCAAAGAAAAGAGAAACACAAGTTACGCAAGCATACATCATAACCACAAGAAAATAGACAAACGCACAAAAAACAAACCCAATCCCAAAAGACACAACCCAATTCAGGGCGGAAGGGTGGGTGCTAACTTTTTTACCTGTTATTCCTCCCGCTACTTCCGGCTCAATGCTAAAAACAGCGGGAGGAACAGATACCGAACCCCAACTCCTCCCCTCTCCATCTCCTCCCTCTCCCTGCCTCCACTAACCCTTTCCCCCCTGATTGGCTAACCTTCCCTCCTATGGCAGTCATGGAGGCTTTCCCTTAAGCCCTCCGTGCTGCCGTCCAGCCTCGTCTTGACTGGCCTGAGTAGAGTCATGTGCTATTTTACCTTTTATTCCCCTTTTCCACCCATCCACCAAATAAGGACACGTGACAACCGAGGTTGGATGTGAAATGGCCACAGCAGCCGTTTATTAAACTACATTATTTTTGAAATACAATTTAATCCGAAACATTCGGATAACTACTTAAGGAATTCGACCAGAGAATTCCTCCTATAATTCACATGACCCAACATAGGTCAGAAACATAAATAACAATCAACATTTTAACACTAAACAGAGCAGGGGAAGTCCTTGAAGCCATTTTTTACAGATTTTCCTTTTAAGTTAGCCATCTGCAAACCACCAACAACTATTTACCTCCATTCGTAAACCAGCTCGGAGGCACCGCTCACCTCTGCAGATGGCTCCAACCACCAGAAGACCACTTCAAATGGAAAAACACCCTATGAAGTCTTCAAATTATATACCTTTTTGGGGGACGCATACCCCCGATGCGACCCCCCCCACCATTTTGTACTGACAAACCTCAAGAATTCCCCCCACCACAGCGAAACAGGCATTGACCACCTTAAGCCTGTGAGTCCCTCCAAACCACCACCGCCCTCTCAATTCCTTCTGCTAAGGACAGGCTCCACAAATCAATTCCAACCTCGGTCAAATGTACTCCATCACTCCGCCAATATCTTCCAACTCCTGACTCCAAATCTCTGTGTCGAACACAAATGCCCCCGTTCTTGGCAACAAAACGTGACACCGCCCGGATTACTTTGATGCAGGCTTTATTAACCCTCTCCACTCATCTTGCCAAGCGCCAAAACTTCCTCGGAACTATGTCCGACCAAACTATAACTAAGCGTAGATAAGACGCCCATAAGCACAACAAATCGTGTTTTATATCCCGCACTAACTCACGAAAAGGGCGCACACCTAGATCGTTCCCCCCCCACATGTAAAGCCAGAACCTCCGGAACCCTATCTAACTGAGAGTATGTTTGAAACTCGGTCAATACCCGGCTCCATAACATACCTCGGAATCCCAGCCAATGTAAAACCGCATCTTGCCGCGGAATGCGAAGCTGACGGCCATCTGGGCGAACGTCCGCCCGCAGTGTCCCCCAGTGCACATAAGAGTGTCCTAAAAGCCAAACTAAGCAGGGGCGATGATCTGAAATGAAAGGACAAGCAAACGCACATGTAAGCCATCAAAGCACAAGTTACAAACTCACAACAAATGAGGGCGCACGTAAGTCCTAAACCTATTGGACTTCCAACGGTCAATGCGACGCACACCCTCGTCATCCAACCCCCAACGCCCAGCTTCAGTAGCAGTGCCGATCCTAAACGTGTGAGACGAGTAATACTCATACCCAACTCCGACCTCAGGCAAGCATTTTTTAAATACAGCACCAAATTGATACCTGGACAAAAACGAGCCATTCTCATGACGGAGCAATGGCGACTCTGGCACCCCACCCCGTGTCTTGAAAGCAACCATACAAGCAACCGGACACATCGCCGACCCCGGGAGGGCAAACAACACTATCCGCTTACCCCGTCCTACTTGATCAGTCTTGGACTGCCACAAAAACAACTCGAGTCTATCCCCATATAGACCCACATCCACCTGTCGCAATCCCCCAGCCCTCACCGCACTAGGAGAAACCAACTCACCAATTCTGAGTGCTACAAAAAACGCTAGAGAAAAAGCCAAACGAAACAACTCTACCTCATAAGGCAAATTACAAACAGCCCCCAGCGATGCGCCCAACGAACCAAGAAGGGTAAAAGACATGGGTCGCCTCTGATCTGCTTCAGCCCTGCCGCGATGCAAACCCTTCAAAGCTTGCCTTACCAAAAAATTCTTGGACACATCCTGAAAACCCCGTAATTTAAATCCAAACGCCAACCCAGCAACGAAACGATTCACCTTAGCCAGAGAAAACCCCGCCTCCCAAGCATCCCCCAACCAGTATAACAATGCCACCAACCTGTCTTGATCCGTGGTGACGTTACCCAACACTCTTACCCACTCCTCCCACTGCTGCCAACAAGCCGAATAAGTACTCCAAGTTGCACTAGCCAACGACTGTTCGATCAACCGTTCCACGGGACCGAAACCAGATCCCATAGATGTCCCGGGCAAGCCAAACCGAACAGCTCCGCTCCCGGTGCCAATTAACAAAATCGATTCCACTGCGAGCGAGAAAGAGCATCAGCGATACAATTGTAAACCCCCGGTACATGCACCGCAACCATCCACGTGTTTAAGGACAAGCACACCAAGACTAAGTGACGCAACAACTGAACCACAGGCGGAGAAGATGCCGATACGTTATTAATCGCTAACACCACTCCCTTGTTATCGCGGTGGAAACTAATGTTTTTATCCCTGAGCCTGTCCCCCCAAATGGTCACCGCAACCACGATTGGGAACAGCTCGAGCAGGGCCAGATTCCGTGTAAGACCACTGATCACCCAGCTGTCCGGCCAGTCCCCCGCACACCATTGACCTCCTGCACACGCACCAAAACGACCAGACCCCGCCGCGTCAGTAAACAGCTCCAACTCGCTCATATCCTGTACCGGCGACATCCACAACAATCTACCATTATATTGCCCGGGAAACGCGTCCCAGACCTGCAGATCCGCCCTGTGTTCCACCCCAATCCTCACGAAATGATGGGATGCCCGGATACCCGCCGTCGCTGCCGCCAATCGCCTACTAAAAACTCTACCCATTGGTATAATCCGACAGGTAAAGTTCAACTTCCCCAGCAGAGACTGGAGATCGCGCAAAGTGATCTTCTTCAATCGGCAGGCACGCCTCACCTCTTGATGCAATGACAGTAATTTATCCTCAGGAAGCCTGCACTCGAATTGCACTCGAATTGCATTGCAACCGAATCAATTTCGATCCCTAAAAAACAGATGGTAGGGACAGGGCCCTCAGTTTTTCCAGGCGCCAGAGGAATTCCAAAATCCGTCGCAACCTTCTGCAAGGAATACAATAAATAACCGCAAATAGGGGAACCGCTAGGGCCGACGCACAAAAAATCGTCAAGATAATGTATTAACGAATCCACCCCAGCTACGCCCTTCGTCACCCATTCCACAAAGCTACTAAATGCCTCGAAGTATGCGCAAGAAAGGGAGCACCCCATTGGAAGACACCTATCGACATAAAACCCCCCGTTCCAGAAGCAACCCAACCGCCGTTGGCTCTCCAGATGGACCAGCAGCAAGCGAAAAGCCGCCTGAATGTCACTTTTTGCCAACAACGCCCCAGGCCCCGCCTCACGCACTAACACCACCGCTTTGTCAAATGACGTGTAAACAACCGAGCATAAATCGTGATCTATCCCATCATTTACCGACGACCCCTGGGAAAAGACAAATGCTGAATCAAACTGAATTTATGGGGCTCCCGCTTCGGCACAATTCCCAAGGGGGATAGCACTAGATTCTCTATCGGCGGCTCGACAAAAGGCCCGCCCATGCGACCCAACGAAACTTCCTTCAAAACGACCGCCGAGTGCAAATAAGCTGACTTAAGATTGCGCCGTGTAAGCGGAACCTCATACGGAGGAGGGGGAATAACAAAACCAAACAAAAACCCCTCATAAATTAACTTGGCTGCAACCCTATTCGGATATTCATTTAGATACGGGGCCATCCTTTCCACCCTCACCGGCGACAGCCCCTTAACCAACGGAGGAGGACTGAGTGTCTGACCGCTTCCCTTTTCGCATACATTTTGCAGCCCCATGCGAGGAGCCTTTGCACTCCGAATAGACATGCTTAAATTTACAAGTGGCCCCGAACTTACACTGGCCATCATTGAATTGCCAGCAGAACCCGAGTTTTGACCCAGAGCCCTGTCCGGACTGACTAGACTGACCTCTTTGGCCAACGCTCCCGAGAAAGGACTGCTTAACCGGGGCCGTCACCCGCAACCAAAGCGCAATATCTTTCTGATCCCACCGAATCGCCGGCCGGACCGCCTTCCGCTGGCGAAACTGCTCATCATACCGCAACCACACCTGACCCCCGTACGCCCGATGAGCCTCCCCGATGGCATCGAAATAACAAAACAACGCCGAGCAATTTTCAGGTGCCTTTTCCCCAATCACACTCGCCAAAATAGCAAAAGCTTGCGACCAATTCACGAACGTCTGCGGGATAAGCCTATACTGCTGACGCTCCTCTTCCTCCTTCTTACTCTCATCCCGCTTGCCCTTATCCAAGTTGAACTTCGCAAGTGGCAGAAGGGAAAAAATTTCCACGTACTCATCCTTAAAAATCCGTTCCCGAACCTCCTGTTTAAGGTGGGCCCCTAAAGGACCCTCAAAACAGATGTAAACCTCGCCCCGAGCACGATCATCAAGCCGAATTCTATCCCTGTCCTTCTGCGCCTCGGTTTGAACAGACACTGCCACTGCTTCCTTGGATGCCCCCGAAACTTCCCCAACCAGGGACCGTGACTGTACATCACGAGGACCTTCCCAGACCACCGCCGGGGACCCCGCCGGAACTACAGGTGCCGCAGCCCTATCTAAGCGCCCGACTAACTTGCACAAACAACCCACTAAATCCGATAAGCCAATCCGCCCGGCAACACCACTACCCACAGCCGATACTTCCGCGCTCGCTGCCCCACCCCCAAAACCCGACATGAAAATTGCTGGATACGGAAAAGTAGGAGTTACACACTCACCAGGCTGCCCAGGCGCTGTATTCCCGCTAGCCGGAAAATTCTGACCGCGCTGCGACTCGTCCAGCTCTCCATCTTCCAGATCCTCTCTCGCTGACGACTGGTACTCGCACCAACATCTCCGACACGGGGACCCTGGCATGCTGACAGAGGGGCCGGCAACCTGCCGCCCGACCGTAGGGACCCAGACTTCCGACAGGACCTGTTGCATCGTCGTCGTCGCTGATCTTGGTGTCCTCACCGAAGACCTCAAGGAAGCCTGCCCCATGGCCGGCACATCACCATGCGGGGCGGCCGTGGACTGCACCCTGGACACTGCATATAAAGGCGGTGGCGTAACAGGGAGCCCAGCCTGCGACTCCCTGTGAACCGCCGAGCCCCGTCGCGGCTGGGGATTCCTGCCAGGACGCAGGCCCTGGGAGGAGGCGGCCGTCCCAGCAGCCTGGCCTGCAGCGTCCTTAGAAGGGCTCCCCCTGTGACGCCGAGCCCGCGGGACCACATCCAGACTCAACCATTCAGGTGGGCGGGACCGCTGGGAGCGGCGGGGTGACCGAGCCTGAGCAACCGCCGCTCCCGATGACGCCCTCTGCTTTATTTCAGCAGGGGCAGCAATAAGCAACTCTCCCCCCACCGCCATGTCATCAGCGCCAGAAAGGGGGGAGGGGAGCGCATCCGGGCTAGCAGCCGACACAGAGCGCCGATCTAGGCGCGAAGACTGGCCCGCCTGATGGATACTGGCCAGCGCTGCCACCGTCTCCTCCAGCCACCCCGGACCGTGGAACTCAGCTGCCGCGCGCAGCTGATCAAGCATGCTGACTGGAGACGCCATACTTGCAGGTAAGCAGGGCAGTGGGAGCTAACTTTTTTACCTGATATTCCTCCCGCTGCTTCAGGCTCAATGTCGAAAACAGCGGGAGGAAAAGATACCGAACCCCAACTCCTGCCCTCTCCATCTCCTCCCTCTCCCTGACTCCACTAACCCTTTCCCCCCTGATTGGCTAACCTTCCCTCCTATGGCAGTCATGGAGGCTTTCCCTTAAGCCCTCCATGCTGCCGTCCAGCCTCATCTTTACTTTGTGACTATTGCCTGATCAAACCGAGTTGTGATACATTGTTTGCACCATATAAATAACTATATATTTGATGTTGTGTATTTTCTGACCACCACTGCAATCCTTTGTTTTAGATGATTTTATCTGTTTTTATGAGATTATATTATTTTGTCTGTATTTATTGCAATAATAAAGATATTTTGTTATTGACCATGTGTCGTTTTGCTATACAGAATTGGTATTGCTGCATCCGTAATGGCCTGAACTATATAAATATTATGTAATTTATCCAATGCAGTGAATGCCATAAAAATAAATAATAAAAAAACGATACCAGAATTGCTATGTTTTTGGTCACCTAAGAATAAAAAGTGATCAAAAAGTTGCATGTATCCAAAAATGGTACCAATAAAAAAACATATAGCTCGTCTTGCAAAAAACAAGCCCTCATACAGCTCTGTCGACCAAAAATTTTCTTTAAAGTTGTGGTTCTCAGATTGTGGCAACAGAAAAAATACATTCTTTTTACAAAATAAATGTTATTGTGCAAATAGTTGTAAAACATAAAAAAGCAATATAAATTTGGTATCACCAGAATCGTACTGACCCACAGAATAAAGTAAATATGTCAATTATAGTACACGGTAAACGCTGTAAAAAAAAAAAAAGGATAAAAACAATAGCAAAATTGCTATTTTTTGTCACCACGCTTCTCAAAAAATAGAATAAAAAATGATCAAGAAGTTGCATGTATCCAAAAATGGTGCCGATAAAAACTACAGATTGTCCCGCAAAAAACAAGCCCTCACACCGCTCTGTCACAAAAAAAAAGTTATGGCTCTCAGAATATGGCGACACAAAATGTGCAGAGTGCGATCCAAAAGGGGGATAAGATCGGGCACCATTTATCAGTGCGACACAGGCCACAGAACTGCGGATTATTATTTATTTATCGCATTATTATATCCTCTTATTATGTACTGATTTACTCCGCACAGTTTACATATGCCCCCAGATTATAAACTGAAATAAATGGCCTATTTGTACATTCAGGGACAAACCAATTGAAAAACTGGTAACCAGAAACAATTGGTTTAAATAAAAAACCAAGTAATGAACTTGGTGCATTGACCTATGAAATCATAAGTCTATCCTATAGAGAGAGGTCAATTAACACACAGTATATTAGAAACATGAAACAACTTTATTGCACATAAATACACAGGATATATCAATAAAAGTTAGAACCATGCAATGCAAAACGTGTCCTGCAGGTTGAAGCAACATATGGGGAGACATAATGACATATAATATAAAAACCAGGGCAATATGATATATGTATAATAAATATGTTCACCTGAAATGATAGTATTGCCATATAGCTACCTGGAATGATTGTATATAAATGCGATGATACAAGCTAAGGCCAAAATGTATGGCCATATATCAGCTTACCCATGTGTAGTTGCTCCTGCTACCTGCAGAGACACCGAACCCGACGCGCGTTTCGGCAGGAATGCCTTCGTCCGGGGGTGGTGTCTCTCCAGCGGAACAGGATATTTAAAGGGCATTGCATGGTTCTAACTTTTATTGATATATCCTGTGTATTTATGTGTATTTATGTGCAATAAAGTTGTTTCATGTTTCCAATATACTGTGTGTTAATTGACCTCTCTCTATAGGATAGACTTATAAACTGAAATACCAGCAAAACCCCAAACAGAAAAATTACCAAGCAAAATCTGTGCTTCATAAGCCAAATGGCGCTCCCTCCATTCTGACCCTTTCAGTGTGCCCAAACAGCAGTTTACATCCACATATATGGCATCGCCATACCCGGGAGAACCCGCTTAACAGTTTATGATGTATTTGTCTTCAGGGGCACAATCTGGGTTTAACATATCGTGCACTTAAATGGCATATCAGCGGAAAATCCACTGCACATTTTTCTAGTAAAAATAGTAGTATTGGTTCATACGCACTGCACCCTTTAATAAATGCCTTGAGGGGTATATTTTAAAAAATAGGGTCACTTCTTGGAAGTTTTTGTTTTACTATTAGACCTCAGAGCCCTGCAATTGGGGGCAAATGCTATGGAAAAATCACTAAAATAGACCTCAAATGCGCATGGTGCTCTTTCACTCCTTTAATCTAACACCAATCCAGCAAAATCTGCGCTCCTACAGACAAATGACGCTCCTTCTCTTCAGAGCCCTGCCGTGTGCCCAAACAGCTGTTTAGGGCCACATATGGGATATTGCTGTACTCAGGAGAAATTGAGTAAAAAATTGTGTGGTGTTTTTTTCTCCAATTACCCCTTGTAAAAATAAAACATTTAGAGCTAAAACAGCATTGTTTTGGGAAAAATGTAATTTGTCATTTTCACTGCCTAATTCTAATAAAATCTATGAAACAGCTGTGGGGTCAAACTATTCACTACCCCCCTAAGTGAATGCCTTGAGGGTTTTATTTTCCAAAATGGAGTCACTTCTCAAGAGGTTTTTACGGTACTGGTACCTAAGGAACTCTGCAAATACGACTTGCCACCTTTAAACAAAACCAGCAAAATCTGCATGCCAAACGGTGCTCCTGACATTCTGAGCCCTACCGTGTGTCCAAACAGCAGTTTATGACAACATATGGGGTATTATCATACTTGAAAGAACTTGATTTACAAATGTTGGTGTTCTTTTTCTCTTTCATTCTTTGTGAAAATGAAAACAAATTGGAGCTGAAACTACTTTTTGTTTGAAAAATGTTTAGATTTTAATTTCTATGACCTAATTTCAATAAATTCAGCAGAACACCTGTAGTGTTAAAATGCTCACTATACCCATAGATTAATTCCTTGGGAGTGTAGTCCCGAAATGGCGTCTTTTTGGGGATGTTTCCTATGTTTTGGCACCACAAGACCTCTTCAAAAATGACAGGGTGCCTAAAATATATTGTAATAAAAAGGAGGCCCCAAAAACCTAGTAGGTGTTCCTGTGCTTCAGTCCACCAGGGCCACATGTGGGACATTTTTAAAAGCTGCAGAATCTGAACAATAAATATTGAGCTGAGTTTCGCTGCTAAAACCTTCTGTGTTACAGAAATAAAATGGATTATAATGGAATTTCTTAAAAAAATAAAAAATAAATATATATATATTTGTAAATTTCACCTCCAAAATGTTAACTAGTAACTATTTTGTGTTGTATTACTATCTGTCTTACAAGCAGATACACTCAAATTTAGAGAAATCTAAAATTTTCAAAAATGTCTCTAAATGTAGGTGTTTTTCACAAATAAACACTAAAGGTATTGACCAAATTTTACTACTAACATAAAGTACAATGTGTCACGAGAAAAAATTCTCACAATCGCTTGGATAAAAGAATAGCATTCCAAAGTTATTACCAGCTAAAGTGACACAGGTCAGATTTGAAAAATGGTGTCTGAGCCTTAAGGCCCAAACTAGGCTGCATCATTAAGGGGTTAAAGTGGTTTTACATCTTATAAAGTGGGGGGAATACAATTAGGATTTGTCATCACTTTCTGATCGTGGAGTTCTGACTGCCATGACTACTTGATGTTTAGTAAAGCCAATCCCTGTCTTTACAGTTTACCAAATGTGCCATCAATGGTCTTAGAAATGACCCAGATGAAGAGACTATGAAGGAATTCTTCCGTTCTCTTGACTATAAATGCAGCAGAGATTGTGGTATCCATAAAAATATAATGCAGCCATTTTTAATGAATACATATGGATGTTGGCCTTCTACCCTCTCTGGAAGGCTTATGATATGTATAATTTACGCTGCATTCGTTCACATCAGGTATGCCCATCTTGTCTCAGGATGTCTAGATCGATTCTTACCACCTCTATTACCTTTCCAGGACATGGTACATGAGGTAATGGCTGCCCACAGCTGTTCTGATTCCTATTACAAGCTGGTAGGGGAATTGTGAAGCAGTATGTATTCAGGATTGTAAGGAGTAAGAGGGCTGAGCACAGGAGATGCAGCATATAGCGTGTTCTTACTGGTGCAGAGTCACATCCTCTAATGGGGGTCTTTAGGGTTTATTAAAATTCAAAACTAAAATTATATATTTTAAGATAATATAAATGATTTCCCCCATGTCACACAGACAGAAATGATCATTTATCCCCTATAAAGAATTCATCAGAGAACGTTCCCATTAAAAACTTCAATTTTATTATTTTCAATAAAAAAATACTCTATACAGTAAAGCAATTGATGAAAACACCCGGAAAAATTACAGATCACACTAAACTTTTCTAGAGGTACAAATCATACAATATCATCAAATTCATATTCCCAATGGTAAAGCCATACTGATATATGTAAATTATGGGTGTGGTCATAAAAGCAGCTCAAACCGGTTATAGCTATTGTGATGTCACAGAGCTTGGGTATAAACAATGATGTTGGTCACAGAGCTGTCACTATCAGTTGGATGTGACCGGTAAGTAATCTATCAATGCTACATCTGTACTTCTTGCTAATCAATTTGTTTTATTAGGAACATTGAATTATTCCATCTCTAGAAGATATTGTGTGATAGTGGTAGTAATATGGTATTAGTATTAGTGTGCAATTAAATTGCTCAAGTATATTAGATTTGCAGGGTAAGTGGCCAAAATTTGAGCTCCCTTATTATCATTATGTTTACCACTTGTAAAAGAGAAATTTCCATATGCTCATATTAGAGGAGTGTATATTAGGGGACTATAATTCCTTATATTATTTAGGTTCACCAGAAATAATTTCAATTTAATTCAATTCTGAATTTTGATCAATTGATATAAAAATTATTAGTGGGGAATTGATACTGGTCTGGGGCTACTTATCATGGTTTGGGCTAGGCCCTTTATTTCCAGTGAATGGTAATGTAAAGACTACTTAGACCATTGCATGCTTCCGACTTTTGTGAGACTAGTTTGGTAAAGACCCTTCCCTGTTTCTGTATGACGTTGCCCCTTTGCACAAAGCAAGGTCCATAAAGACATGGAGTGATAAGTTTGGTGTGGAGGAACTTGACACTCTGCACAGAGCCCTGACCCCAACATCAGAGCCTGAACTCACAAATGCTCTTTTAATTAAATGGGCAAAAATTCCAACAAACACGCTACAAAATCTTGTGGAAAGCCTTGTCAGAAGAAGTTATAGCCACAAAAGGGGGCCCAACTTCATATTAACATCCATGGCTTTGTAATGGGAAGTACCACAAGCTTATAATGGTGTAAAGGGTCAGCTGTCCACATCTTTTGGCCACATAGTGTATTTTTGGTTTATGTATTGTGATGTCACTACTATTAAAAATAATGATAAATCCATATTGAAATATGCAAATTATGGGTGAGGTCATAAAAGCAACTCACCCCAGGAATAGCTATTGTGATGTCACAGAGGGTGGGTGTATACTATGGTGCTGGCCACAGAGCTGTCACTCATCAGTTGGATGTGACCGGTAAGTACTCTATCAGCGCTACGTCTCTAGATGAGTCTCACCTATCAGTTTCTTTATGAATATTTTATTCTTAGGTACAATTCTGCTGTGTCTGCCATTTAAAGTTTAGTTTATATTTGGAATAGTTATACTAATATACTAAGAAGTTGCTAAGTGGCAATATGGCGGCCTGTGACTTCTGCTCCAGAGACAGAATGCAGCTTGCAGACAAAAATTGCCATCTGTATTCTGCTGGTAAATTGATAAAGCAACCTCAAAGAAAGGGAATGTGAATGTCCTGCAGCCCTGAGAACTTATTATTGGAACCCTTCAGTTTATAACAGGAGTAATTCACGTAATAAATATTTACTAGGGAATTACTAATTATGTATTTGAGGTTTTCTATTTGTGTAAAATACACAATTATTATTATTATTAATAATAATAATAATAATAATTACTAATATAAAAATGTTAGGGAAGTGATTTCTTAAGAACAGCCCTGACCCCGTAATCCTGTATCCTCAAAATCAATTGTCATTTTTCATTAATGTATATATATATATATATATATATATATATATATATATATATATATATATATATAACATGTAATAATGTCTATAACAAACTACAGAGGTTCTAAATTATAGTTAGTATCTCATATAAAAATTACATAAAGCCCGGAAATGTCATACCGTATGGTCAATTCAACAACCAATACATTGTTACAAAATCCAAACCCCAAGCAATGTCATTCACAGGGGGTCCAAATCCCAAGACCCCAAGCAATGTGATCTTCAAACACTTCTGATTGTCCAGTTCCTGTACTTGGAATACCCCTTTTATAACTAATTTCTCCAGCTAGTTTTCTTTAAGTTTTCCCTAACTATTTCTTTTTCTGGTCATTCTAGATCTTGCTGTTGGATTGACACTGTTGGATTACTGTGTTGCTTTTACGGTCAGCGATTTGTCCTATTTTCAGAGAACTAGAGGCGATTAGTTAAATTCAATCTTTACTGTCGCCTGGTTTTCTACCACGGACATTGGTGCAGTTTTGCACCCGGGTTATTAACCAACCATGCCCTTTTGGAAAAAATCAAAAAAATATCATGTCTCTCAGATTCCTGATAAAGGAAATCTGATGAAAGAGATACCAACTATGGAGGAGCCTAACATCTCGCTCCAGAAGTTTTCCAACATCAAAGATATGCCAGCCGAAAAATGCAGCGATCCAAGTCACAGCAAACCTTGTGACATTGGCTCAAAGAACGCCAAGAAGAGCGCAATCAGGAGCTTGGGCAGCAGCGCTGTGATTGGCGCTAAAGAACTGAATCGCTGTTTCCCAAATAGACGGCTGAGATTATACGTTGCCACCTGGAATATGGAGGGAAAGGTGAGAAGTAATATACAATATCTATTGTGAACCATGAGTGTATATGATCTAAGGCTATGTTCACACAGAGTATTTTGCCAAGTTTTTTGACGTGGAAACCGCATCGCAAAACTCGGCAAAAACGGCCCGAATATGATTTCAATGGGAGGCGTCGGCGTCTTTTTCCCGCGAGCAGTAAAACTGCCTCGCGGTAAAAAGAAACGACATGCCCTATCTTCGGGCGCCTCCGCCCCTGACCTCCCATTGACTTCAATAGGAGGCAGAGATAGCGTATTTCGCTGTGTTTTATGCCCGCGGCGCTCAATGGCCGCGGGCGAAAAACGCCGCGAAAAACTCTGCGAAAATCGGCGTGCAGGGATAGGAAAATCTGCCTGAAACTTCCAAACTGAATTTTGAGGCAGATATTCCTCCTGCAAAATACTCCGTGTGAACATAGCCTAAAGTTGGATAAATTTGTAGTTGGATATGAGATAGATATATTATATACTACCCTAGGCCCAAATTTAATTTTCTAAACATTTGGGCCAATCAATGTTGCTGCACACACTACAAACTGTCAAACTAATAATCTATGTCTTTTGAATGGTAATGCCTCTGATCCTAAGACTGCAGCACTGGCCATAGTCTATAAAGACTAAAATCCAATTCGATAAGATATAATTTTTTGTAGGTGATATAGAAGATGTCAGTTTGGTTGGTGCTCTGTGTATACATTATTAATATCTTCATATTTTGAGCAGGAGTTCCCACAAAATCTAGAGGATCTGCTGTTGCCATCAGATGACACCAAAGACATTTACGTAATTGGCGTTCAGGAAGGATGTCCAAACAGGTAAGTCTTCTTAGGTTGTCTTACAACAGTCTTTGTCTGCAGATGGACTACAGGTCGGCTGATTGAAATTCTCTCTTGACCTACTACTTATTGTAGGATCACTCCTAAATTTTCCTATTTAACCCCAGAGGTTATAATATTGATTATTTAATAAATGAGTTCAATATTTTAATCTGGAGTAATTTATTAATATGTAAACTTGAAATTGTGTCTTCTTGTAGACGGGAATGGGAGATAAAATTACAAGAGACTCTTGGTCCACACTACGTGCTATACCATTCATCCGGGCTCGGAGTCCTGTATCTCACCATCTTTATTCGACGGGAACTGATCTGGTTCTGCTCAGGTAAGATTCACTTTCTTACATTTACATAATAAGTCCTAATTGAAGTCATTAGTTTGAACTTATTATTTAGTCATTAGAACTAGATGTCTGCAATCTCGACTCTCAGATTCTTCACTGTGGAGTATTGGAGATCTGATAGTTTACTCCACAGTTACAAAGTGTGAAATTATGTTGTAGTAATATTTCCAGCGTTTAATAGGAAACTATCTCTGTTTCATTGTTGCATGTTGTACTATTAACCACTAACCCTTCTTCTTGTGTTTCATTTCTTATACAGAGGTAGAGCACACCCATGTAACAACCAGGCTATTCCACCATGTCAAAACTAAAGGAGCCTTGGGTGTTGCCTTCACCGTCTTTGGGACATCATTCTTGTTTATTAATTCCCATATGAGATGTAAGTATGTCTGTTTTTAATATATGACTATGTACAGTGTTATTGTGTATAAAAGTGCTGCTGTTTAATAATAATAAGCTGGAATATATGAGATGACATGAAAAGATTTGTACTATTGATATTTTGGTGTAAAATTAAAAGTTCTTCCTCATTTGGTCAAACTTCTTCTAATCCATCAAACTTATTCTATATAATGAGAGAATAATAGTGGAAGGATAAACTGCCTAATGTCCTCTACAGACTGGTATAGAAATACATTATCCTCTGTCATGAAAATGATTGTGTCTTAGATTTACAGTAACAGAAATATCAGTGTGTCTGGTGTACAGAGTGCGGACCCACATCATGGAACTCCGCCAGTCACATCTTCTAAAATGTCAATAGAAATCCTATTAAAATAAATACTATTTGTAGAAAATTAATTGTTGAGGGAACATTCAGAATACACACCCCAAGAAGTAGATATGATACCTACATAATATGAGATAAAGAAAACTATTGTCAAAGAAAACGTAAATATGGTGGTTGACCTAAATTCCAGGAGGTCACATTTACTGATATGTATATTTTTGTTGGCAGTTGGGGCAGTCTACAAGAGGATCCAGGACTATAAAACTATCACTGAAGGTCTCCGTCTGCCTCAAATTATTCCGGAAAGAATCAACTCCAATGCCTGTGAGTATTACTTATGTGGTTGAACCTATCGATTCCTTTATCTCTCTATTTATCTCCATTGAGTCTAATGCAGTCACGTGGTCTAATTGTGTCCTGTGTTTATCTCATTCTACAGTGGACGTCACCAGCCGCTTTGATAGAGTTTTTTGGTTTGGGGACCTTAATTTTCAACTTAAAGAGGACAGAAAAAACGTGGAATCTCTTCTGAAGAACATTAAAGGAAGAGATATGTCCAGTCTCCTCAAACACGACCATCTGAATGACGCCAAGAACAACGGTACATTTACTAGTAGACAGATCTCTATCACTCCTCAGCCTGTATTATTACCACATACACCTCAATAGATCAATACAAATCACTGTCATGATGGTTGATATATTCCCCACATTCTTATATAGTCCTACATCTCTTGCGCATGTTTTTAATACTGACATGTTTTTTTTGTCTTTTAACTTAAGGGTCCATATTTGTAGGGTTTAAGGAGCACACCATTGAATTCCTTCCTACATATAAGTTCGACATTGGCACAGACACCTACGATACATCAGAAAAGCAGAGAGTCCCATCATATACGGTAAGATATCTTATTTCCAGGTCTACAGAGCTAAAGAAAGACTACATTTCATGAATAGATTTTCATATAATAAATCCCCTCGCCCAAGGTAATGAATTGTTATTATAGATGGAGGAATAATTCTTACGAACAAAGTGTCCAGGCAATTTAATTGTAGTGTGTTTGTCATCGTCTCCCAGTGTAATATGTCTTTGCCTAGCATGGCTCAAAGATACTTATTTCATTAAATCTGTGTGACCAAGTCAAACCTTAAATGCAACAAAGTCTCAAAATTTATATTACTTAAATAAAATATGTTCAGTCTATGATGCTATGAGTTTTATAAATAAATGATAATATGATTGCACTGATGATATTTGTTATTTTTATGACCTCTACAGGACAGGGTGTTGTTTAAAAGCCAATATGAGGGAGATGTGCGAGTCCTGAAATACGACTCTTGCCCTGTTTTGAAGACCTCAGACCACCGACCCGTTTTTGGCATCTTTGAAGTAAAGCTCAGACCTGGTTCAGATAAGTAAGTCATGATTTCCTCCATGTTGTTGGTATGATCCTTTCAGTAGCCGCCATTACTACTTGAGCCTTATAGCCAGAGCTCACACTTTGGGGCAGGCCGCTGTATACCTAGGTGACAGTACTGGAGGATTATAGGATGTGAAACTAAGCAATAATTGTGTGGTTACCTGCTAACATTATCATATGTCTTACATCAATGTATTTCTCATTCCAGCATCCCATTGGCTGGTGGACGCTTTGACCGCAAGATCTATTTGAAGGGCATTTGGAGGAAAGGACAAAAAAAGTAGCTGCGTCTGTTCATGTCCTTACAGCACATAGGGTGAGAGCATTGTACTTGTCTATTATGTTTGCTGTAAGAATGTTCTTCCATCTCTTAAGTCTTCCTCTGTATCAGTAATTTATTTTATCAACCAACATAAAGAAATTGTAAATAAGTCATTCTATCTTCTAGTTCAATTTTCTTGTATTCAGATATTTATTTAATTTCTAAATGAAGGTTATGGGTTTTAGAAGAAAACTGTAAGCATGTATGTAGTATAAATAGATTGGTGGGAATTCATTAAGACTGACGTTTCATACACCAGTCTTAATATAAAAAAACTTGGAGTAAAATGTGCCTAATTTATTAAAAGGCCCACACCTTAATAACTAATAATCCATGTTATTATGATAAATGTGTCGGCCGCTGGTGGCTCTGCTGCTTCAGCTACTCTCTGTCCACTGTTTAGAAAAGTGCCGTAAGCGGCAGAAATTACATGATAGATACAAGGAACATTGTTATTGATGTAAGACATTACTTGGCATCTTGCAGGACTCCTAAGGAACATTTACCATCTCAGGTGCATAAAACAATGATTCTACCTTTGTGAACATCAGGAAGTTCCTGTAACATCCTGAACAGCGCAGCTTTAGATCAAAGCCATTGCTTGGATCAACCATCTTCAAGGTTTGTAGTGTAACTGCCAGGATCAAATAGGAAAATCCGCAATAAAACATCTATATTTTGTGCCTGCTAAGAAACACACATTAGTAGAGCATTAATAGCAAATATTTCTCTTGCAGCATAAACATAAATTCCGCAGTATATCTGGCGAGAACTGCGCTCCCTGTGACCGGAGGAGCTGCCATCGTTGCTGATAGAAAGGTAAGTTCCTCTAGATATGTCCCCTCTATATTTGGTAAGCAGTCTGAATAATGAATATCTAATAGGATTGTGTGCTTCTCCCCCCTGAACAAGTCAGCAGATACAAACAGACCATCAACATCAATGCCAATAACAACCGAGGGCAGAACACGCCATCTTACAAGTATTCCAATGGCGAGACTTAAAATTTTCTACATCTGTCACAGAAGAGACATCAGTGTGGTTACCGGGGCATCAATGTCACCCACAAGACCAGACCCAGAACAGCAGAACATGTCATCTCTTCCTGTGTCTCTGGAATACAGATTTCCCACCCCTTACTGATACTACATTATATACTGTGACATCTTCCGTTGTTTTTGCAGGATCTTGTATAACATCATCTTTACCATTATATATTTTGATCCACAAAAACCTTAAATAAATCTTTAACATCAATCCATAAGTGTGACTGGTATTTATTAGTGTGTTCAGTGCCCGGCTACAACTTACCACAGTGTATACAATTCACTTATCCGACCCTTCACAGCGCTATTTGTGTGACATCGCGTTTAATCCAGTGGTAGGTGACAGGACATTGTATCATATGTACACAATACAGAGAGTATGGAACGTGCCGCCATATGTACTGGATTAGATCCTGTGTTGGACAAAAAGTGACAGGAGGGCATTCACTCACTACAACCAGCAGAGACACGTGTGAGCGCCCCCTGCGAACGTCGATTTCAGTTATATCTCTTAGCCTTTGACAAAATGAAGGCAAAAAAGAAGAGAAATAATTTAGAGAAAGGAGAGAAGGAGGAGAGAAAAGAAGGAGAACAAAAAGAGAAGAATGGTGGAGATGATGGCCAGAAGAAGCCAAGTAAAGCTAAGAAACCAAGAATCATCCGGTTCTTAGCTCGCCTGCAAAAAACCTGGGCGAGAATTGCTGGACATAAGGGGAGGAGGACTTCCATCCAAAAAAAGACAAGTTCAGAACTCCCAGGACCCAGCGGCATTAACATGGTGGACAGCAAAGTCAACGTGTCATCTAAAGAAAAGCAGGATGACATGGAGGAAAATAAAAGCATCAAGACTGCTGACAAGGAGACAGAACTGGAGACAGAGAATTTTGGGGGACAGCATATTCTCGAAGAATACCAACAAATTTATGACCTGATCCACAGCTTGGAAGACCTGTATATCCAGTACTATGGTGGGCACGATGACATGGAGGAAAATCAAAGCATCAAGACCGATGACAAGGAGACAGAAACTGGTGACAGACAGTTTTGGAGAACAACATATACTAGAAGAACACCAACAAATTCATGACCTGATCCACAGCTTGGAAGACCTGTACATCCAGTACTATGGTGGACATGATGACATCGAGAAAAATCAAAGCATCAAGACCGATGACAAGGAGACGGAACTGGTGACAAACAGTTTTGGGGAACAGGAAATACTAAAAGAATACCAACAAATTCATGACCTGATCCACAGCATGGAAGACCTGTACAGCCAGTACTATGGTGGACAGAATGGAGAAAAAACAAATGAAGGAGAAGAGAATCTGGAGAGTAAAGTAGGAGATGATGGAGAAATAAAGATCAGAGAAGATGGAGAGGAGGGAATGGAGAAGGTAGAGAAAGCCAAGAGAAGCGGAAAGATCAAATTATTTGCCCGCTTAAAGAAATCATGGGCAAGGATTGCTGCATTAAAATGGAGAAGGACAAGTTCCATCAAAGAAAAAAGAAGTTCCTGTGGGATCCCAGGGCCCAGTCACATCAATAATAAAGCCAATGTATCATCTACATCTGAGAAAAAGAGAGATGATAAGGGGAAAAATAACAGCTTGAAGATCAATGAAAAGAGAGAAGATTGTAGATCTGAGAAGTCAAGCAGTAACAGCAGCTCTCTAGAACTGGAGACACCAGAGGAGCTCAGAAGGTCTACCAAAACATCTCAAAGCAGCATTTGCCATGGCAGGAAATCCACCAAAAGTGACATCTGTGTAAAGGAACCTGACCAGTCTGGCGAGGAAGCATCTGCTACAGTACCCCTATCATTGAAATGCTTTAATTTCCACGGTACACTGGGAGAAGGAGGCTTTGGTAAAGTTTACTTGGCAAGAGATATCATCCGCAAAGAATTAATTGCCCTTAAAGTGTCAGATAAACAGGACTTCACTGAGCTTGGGTACAGTTTCGTAGAGCGCCATGTCTTAAGACTATCCCATGAAAGTCCTTACTTGATTCATGGCCTGGCTGCCTTCCACACCGACAACTTTATCTATTACGTGATGGAATTGGCCACTAGAGAGGACTTGCATGCTTTCATACTAAAGATGTAATGATAGGGGTAGGGAAACGGACAAGTGAGCCCTAATCTACCCACCACTCTGTCCCTGCCTACTTGCAATGACCCGCCCTAGGCGACGGGGTACAACTGGGCGACGGTCCCTGCGCTCAGTAAGTGCACGAGACAAAACATACAAGGGAATATAAAGCAAAGGGAAAGGGGCAGTTGCCCACGGCAACACCGTGAGCAACAGAGTGGTGAACGAGCCAAGTCAAACCAGGAGAGCATGAGGTACCAAACGCAGAGAAGAAGAGTAGTCAGAAAGCCAGGGTTAGAATGGAGCAGGATCAAATTGTTAGGAGCTGTAGCTGGGCCAGGAAACCACACGGAAAGAATCACAAGCAAGGAGGAAAAGGAAAGGCAGGTATAAATAGACAGAGGGCGGGATCTAGCTTAGTCTGGCCAGGCTGCGATAGGCTCTCCCACTCCTAAGCCTGCCAGCCTGAGTGGTGGAAGCTGGAGTCAGTCTCAGAGAGATAGACTCAGGTGAAGACTGATTACCTAAAGAAGTTAACCCTGAAGCTGTGCCTGGCAGATCCTTTACAGTACCCCCCCCCTTTTATGAGGGGCCACCGGACCCTTTCTAAGCGGACCTGGTTTACTGGGGAAACGAAGGTGGAACTTCCTGACCAATACCCCAGCGTGAACATCCCGAGCGGGTACCCAAGTCCTCTCCTCAGGCCCGTATCCTCTCCAATGGACCAGGTACTGGAGGGAGCCTTGGACCATCTTGCTGTCCACAATCTTGGCCACCCGAATTCCACCCCCTCAGGGGTGAGAACGGGAACAGGAGGTTTCCTCGAGGGAGCCAAGGACGGGGAGCAGCGTTTAAGGAGGGAGGCATGAAACACGTCATGTATACGAAAAGATGGGGGTAACTCCAGCCGGAAGGAGACAGGATTGAGGACTTCAATGACCTTATACGGCCCAATAAACCGGGGAGCAAACTTCTTGGACGGGACCTTAAGACGCAAGTTCCTAGATGATAACCACACCAGATCCCGACCATAAACAAGGGGTTAGCAGAACGTTTTCTATCAGCCTGAGTTTTTTGTACGCTCTGGGACGCCTCTAGGTTCTTCTGAACCTGGGCCCAGACTGTGCACAGTTCCCGATGAACGACCTCTACCTCGGGATTGTTGGAACTACCAGGTGAAACGGAGGAGAACCGTGGATTAAACCCAAAATTACAGAAAAAGGGGGAGACCCCTGACGAGTTACTGACCCGGTTATTAAGGGAAAATTCAGCGAGGGGAATGAATGAGACCCAATCATATTGACAGTCAGAGATAAAACACCTTAAATATTGTTCTAGAGATTGATTAGTCCTCTCAGTTTGGCCATTGGTTTCAGGATGGAAAGCAGGGGAGAAGGACAGATCAATCTCCAACTTCATACAGAAGGCTCCCCAAAACAAAGAAACAAATTGTACCCCTCTGTCCGAAACAACATTGACAGGGACCCCATGGAGATGCAGGATGTGTTTGACAAACAAGGTAGCTAACGTCTTGGCGTTGGGTAGTTTCTTGAGGGGCACAAAGTGGCACATCTTACTGAAGCGGTCTACTACCACCCACACCACCGACTTGACTTGGGATGGAGGCAAATCGGTGATAAAATCCATGGAGATATGTATCCAAGGTCTCTGGGGAATGGGCAACGAACGTAGTAAGCCCGCTGGTCGGGACCCGGGAGTCTTGGACCTAGCACAAACCTCACAAGCGGCGACGTAGGCCTTAACGTCTTTAGGCAAGCCAGGCCACCAATAGTTTCTGGCAATGAGGTGTTTGGTACCCAGGATGCCTGGATGACCAGATAGTGCGGAGTCATGATTTTCCCTAAGTACCCTTAGCCGGTGTTGCAGGGGAACAAACAGCTTGGTTCCCGGGGGCTGAACCTTGATCAGCTGCAATTTCAGAGACTAAATCAGAATCAATAGTACAAAATGATTATACCGGGAGGCAAAATACAAGCAGGATCTTCCTCCGAAGGAGGGCTGGCCATGAAGCTACGCGACAGTGCATCGGCCTTAATATTTTTAGACCCAGCCCTATAGGTAACCAAAAAGTTGAATCTGGTAAAAAATAGCGCCCATCGAGCTCGTCTCTGGTTTAGCCTCCGGGCAGATTCTAGGAAAACCAGATTCTTGTGGTCGGTAAGGACCGTTACCTGGTGCCTAGCCCCCTCCAGGAAGTGGTGCCACTCTTCAAATGCCCATTTAATGGCTAAGAGTTCGCGGTTGCCAATATCATAGTTACTCTCAGTGGGCGAAAACTTCCTGGAGAAGTAGGCACAGGGACGGAGATGGGTGAGGGACCTGGTACCCTGGGACAAGACAGCCCCCACTCCCACCTCGCATGCGTCAACTTCCACGATAAATGGCTCCATTTGGTTGGGCTGAACCAGCACCGGGGCCGAGATAAAGCACTTCCTAAGGACCTCAAAAGCCTGGACAGCCTCTGGAGACCAGTGGAGGAGATCAGCACCTTTGCGAGTGAGGTCCGTAAGAGGCTTAGCGATGAACGAGAAGTTAGCAATGAATCTTCTGTAATAATTAGCGAACCCCAAAAAACACTGTAACGCCTTCAGGGAGGCAGGTTGGACCCATTCTGCCACAGCCTGAACCTTGGCGGGGTCCATGCGCAATTCATGAGGAGTGAGGATTTGACCCAAAAATGGTATCTCCTGTACCCCAAACACACATTTTTCGGTTTTTGCAAACAGTTTGTTTTCCTGAAGGACCTGGAGCACCTTCCTGACATGCTCAATGTGGGAGGGCCAGTCATTGGAAAACACCAGTATGTCATCAAGGTACACTACAAGAAATATCCCCAGGTAATCTCTCAAAATCTCATTTATGAGATTCTGGAAGACCGCCGGCGCATTACACAACCCAAAGGGCATGACGAGGTATTCGAAATGACCTTCGGGCGTGTTAAACGCAGTTTTCCACTCATATCCCTCTTTGATGCGGATAAGGTTATACGCCCCCCGTAGATCAAACTTAGAGAACCATTGTGCCCCCTGAACCCGATTAAAGAGATCAGGAATCAAAAGAAGGGGATACTGGTTCCTTACAGTGACCTTATTCAGGTTACGGTAGTCAATGCATGGCCTAAGACCACCATCCTTCTTCCCTACGAAGAAGAAGCCAGCACCTACCGGAGAAGTAGAGGGGCGAATGTAACCCTTGGCCAGGCATTCCTGGATATACTCTCTCATGGCTTCACGTTCGGGACAAGAAAGATTAAATATCCTACCCTTAGGAAGCTTAGTGTAACAGCAGGGGGTAGGGAGACGGACAAGTGAGCCCTAATCTACCCGCCACTCTGTCCCTGCCTACTTGCAACGACCCGCCCTAGGCGACGGGGTACAACTGGGCGGCGGTCCCTGCGCTCAGTAAGTGCACGACAAACACGACAAACATACAAGGAACACAAGCAACGAAAAGGGGCCGTTGCCCACGGCAACACCGTGAGCAACCAGAGTGGTGAACGAGCCGAGTCAAGCCAGGAGTGTGCGAGGTACAAAACGAAAAGCAGAAGAGTAGTCGGTAAGCCAGGGTCGGTATGGAGCAGGATCAAAAATAGCAGGAGCTGTAGCTGGGCCAGGAACCACAAGGAAGGAAACCAAAGCAATAACAAGCACCGAGGGACAGGAAGTGCAGGCTTAAATAGACCGAGGGCGGGAGCTAGCTGAGTCTGGCCAGGTTACGATAGGCTCTCCCACTCCTAAGCCTGCCAGCCTGAATGGTGGAAGCAGGAGTCAGTCTCAGGGATGTATTCTCAGGTGCTGACTGATAAGTTCTGGGAGTTAACCCCGCAGTGCCTGGCAGATCCTTTACAGTACCCCCCCTTTTATGAGGGGCCACCGGACCCTTTCTAAGTGGACCTGGCTTACTGGGGAAACGCAGGTGGAACCTCTTGACCAATACCCCAGCGTGAACATCCCGGGCGGGTACCCAAGTCCTCTCCTCGGGCCCGTATCCTCTCCAATGGACCAGGTACTGGAGGGAGCCTTGGACCATCTTGCTGTCCACAATCCTGGCCACCTCGAATTCCACCCCCTCCGGGGTGAGGATGGGAACAGGAGGTCTCCTCGAGGGAGCCAAGGACGGGGAGCAGCGTTTGAGGAGGGAGGCATGAAACACGTCGTGTATCCGAAAAGACGGGGGTAACTCCAGCCGGAAGGAGACAGGATTGAGGACCTCAATGACCTTATACGGCCCAATAAACCGGGGAGAAAACTTCTTGGACGGAACCTTGAGACGCAAGTTCCTAGACGACAACCACACCAGATCCCCGACCATAAACAGGGGGTTAGCAGAACGTTTTTTATCAGCCTGAGTTCTTTGTACGCTCTGGGACACCTCTAGGTTTTTCTGAACCTGGGCCCAGACTGTGCACAGTTCCCGATGAACGACCTCTACCTCAGGATTGTTGGAACTACCAGGTGAAACGGAGGAGAACCGTGGATTAAACCCAAAATTACAAAAAAAAGGAGAGACCCCAGACGAGTTACTGACCCGGTTATTAAGGGAAAATTCGGCGAGGGGAATGAAAGAGACACAATCAAATTGACAGTCAGAGACAAAACACCTTAAGTATTGTTCTAGGGACTGATTAGTCCTCTCCGTTTGGCCATTGGTTTCAGGATGGAAGGCAGAGGAGAAGGACAGATCAATCCCCAACTTCATACAGAAGGCTCTCCAAAACAATGAAACAAATTGTACCCCTCTGTCCGAAACAATATTGACAGGGACCCCATGGAGACGCAGGATGTGTTTGACAAACAAGGTAGCCAACGTTTTGGCGTTGGGTAGTTTCTTGAGGGGCACAAAGTGGCACATCTTACTGAAGCGGTCCACCACCACCCACACCACCGACTTGCCTTGGGATGGAGGCAAATCGGTGATAAAATCCATGGAGATATGTGTCCAAGGTCTCTGGGGAATGGGCAATGAACGCAGTAAGCCCGCTGGTCGGGACCTGGGAGTCTTGGACCTAGCACAAACCTCACAAGCGGCGACGTAGGCCTTAACGTCTTTAGGCAACCCAGGCCACCAATAATTTCTGGTAATGAGGTGTTTGGTACCCAGGATGCCTGGATGGCCAGATAGTGCGGAGTCATGATTTTCCCTAAGTACCCTTAGCCGGAATTGCAGGGGAACAAACAGCTTGTTCTCAGGAAGGTTCCCGGGAGCTGCACCTTGATCAGCAGCAATTTCAGAGACTAAATCAGAATCGATCGAGGAAATGATTATACCTGGAGGCAAAATACAAGCAGGATCTTCCTCCGAAGGAGGGCTGGCCATGAAGCTACGCGACAGTGCATCAGCCTTAATATTTTTAGACCCAGCCCTATAGGTAACCAAAAAATTGAATCTGGTAAAAAATAACGCCCATCGAGCTTGTCTCGGGTTTAGCCTCCGGGCAGATTCTAGGAACACCAGATTCTTGTGGTCGGTAAGGACCGTTACCTGGTGCCTAGCCCCCTCCAGGAAGTGGCGCCACTCTTCAAATGCCCATTTAATGGCTAAGAGTTCGCGGTTGCCAATATCATAGTTACTTTCAGTTGGCGAAAACTTCCTGGAGAAGTAGGCACAGGGGCGGAGATGGGTGAGGGACCTGGTACCCTGGGACAAGACAGCCCCCACTCCCACCTCAGATGCGTCAACTTCCACGATAAATGGCTCCATTTGGTTGGGCTGAACCAGCACCGGGGCCGAGACAAAGCACTTCTTAAGGACCTCAAAAGCCTGGACAGCCTCAGGAGGCCAGTGGAGGAGATCAGCACCTTTGCGAGTGAGGTCCGTAAGGGGCTTAGCGATGACCGAGAAGTTAGCAATAAATCTCCTGTAATAATTAGCAAATCCCAAAAAACACTGTAACGCCTTCAGGGAGGCAGGTTGGACCCATTCCGCCACAGCCTGAACCTTGGCGGGGTCCATGCGGAATTCATGAGGAGTGAGGATTTGACCCAAAAATGGAATCTCCTGTACCCCAAACACACATTTTTCGGTTTTGGCAAACAGTTTATTTTCCCGAAGGACCTGGAGCACATTCCTGACATGCTCCACGTGGGAGGACCAGTCCTTGGAAAACACCAGTATGTCATCAAGGTACACTACCAGAAAAATCCCCAGGTAATTTCTCAAAATCTCATTTATGAAATTCTGGAAGACCGCAGGGGCATTACACAACCCAAAGGGCATGACGAGGTATTCGAAATGGCCTTCGGGCGTGTTAAACGCAGTCTTCCACTCATCCCCCTCTTTGATGCGAATAAGGTTATACGCCCCCCGTAGATCCAATTTAGAAAACCATTGGGCCCCCTGAACCTGATTAAAGAGATCAGGAATCAAAGGAAGGGGATACTGGTTCCTTACCGTGACCTTATTCAGGCTACGGTAGTCAATGCATGGCCTAAGAGCACCATCCTTCTTCCCCACGAAGAAGAAGCCAGCACCTACCGGAGAAGAAGAGGGACGAATGTAACCCTTGGCCAGGGATTCCTGGATATACACTCTCATAGCTTCACGTTCGGGACAAGAAAGATTAAATATCCTACCCTTAGGAAGCTTAGCTCCTGGTACCAATTCGATAGCGCAATCGTATTCTCTATGAGGAGGTAACAATTCGGAGGCCTCCCTAGAGAAAACATCAGCGAAGTCCTGAACAAACTCGGGTAGCGTATTCGCCTCCTTAGGGGGAGAAATAGAATTAACAGAAAAACATGACGTACAACATTCATTACCCCATTTGGTTAGCTCCCCAGTATTCCAGTCAAACGTAGGATTATGCAACTGCAACCAGGGAAGACCTAGCACCAAATCGTATGATAATCCCTGCATCAACAGTACAGAGCATTGCTCCAAATGCATGGAGCCAACAAGGAGTTCAAAAACAGGGGTATGCTGTGTAAAATAACCATTAGCAAGAGGAGTGGCGTCGATACCCACTACCGGGACAGGTTTAGGCAAATCAATAAGAGGCATAGCAAGGGACATAGCAAATTCCACAGACATAATATTAGTAGAGGACCCTGAATCCACGAAAGCACTGCCGGTAGCAGACCTACCACCAAAAGAGACCTGAAAGGGAAGCAAGATCTTAGTACGTTTCATATTTACGGGAAATACCTGTGCGCCCAAGTGACCTCCCCGATGATCACTTAGACGCGGAAGTTCTCTGGCTGCAACCTTACGCTTAGGACAGTTGTTCACTTGATGCTTGTCGTCCCCGCAGTAGAAGCAGAGACCATTCTTCCTGCGGAATTCTCTACGTTGTTGGGGGGACACGGAGGCCCCGAGTTGCATAGGTATCTCTGAATCTTTCGGGGAGGAACGAAGCAACGGAGCTTCGGGAGGCATCATGGGGGAGTCGGAGGAGAAAACACATAAACGTTCACGTTGTCGTTCCCTGAGACGTCGGTCAAGTCGTATCGCTAAAGCCATAACCTGGTCTAGGGAGTCACAAGAGGGATAGCTAACTAGCAGGTCTTTCAGGGCATTCGACAGACCCAACCTAAACTGGCACCTTAAGGCAGGGTCATTCCACCGAGAAGCTACGCACCACTTCCGAAAGTCAGAGCAATACTCCTCAACAGGTCTCTTACCCTGACTTAAGGTCACCAGCTGACTCTCGGCAAAGGCAGTCCTGTCAGTCTCGTCATAAATAAGTCCGAGAGCAGAAAAGAAACAATCAACGGAGGAAAGTTCAGGGGCGTCAGGAGCCAAGGAGAAGGCCCACTCTTGGGGCCCTTCCTGGAGCCGGGACATAATTATACCCACCCGCTGGCTCTCAGAACCTGAGGAATGAGGCTTTAAACGAAAGTAAAGCCTACAACTCTCCCGAAAGGAGAGAAAAGTCCTCCGGTCCCCTGAGAACCGGTCGGGCAACTTGAGGTGGGGTTCAAGAGGTGCGGTGCGGGGAACTACCAGGGTAGCATCAGGCTGGTTGACCCTCTGAGCCAGGGCCTGGACCTGTAGGGAGAGACCCTGCATTTGCTGAGCCAGGGTCTCACGGGGATCCATAGTGGTGTCAGGGACCAGGGGTAGACTAGGTATGGGCTTGTTATTGGCTTGTTATTATGTAACGGCAGGGGGTAGGGAGACGGACAAGTGAGCCCTAATCTACCCGCCACTCTGTCCCTGCCTACTTGCAACGACCCGCCCTAGGCGACGGGGTACAACTGGGCGGCGGTCCCTGCGCTCAGTAAGTGCACGACAAACACGACAAACATACAAGGAACACAAGCAACGAAAAGGGGCCGTTGCCCACGGCAACACCGTGAGCAACCAGAGTGGTGAACGAGCTGAGTCAAGCCAGGAGTGTGCGAGGTACAAAACGAAAAGCAGAAGAGTAGTCGGTAAGCCAGGGTCGGTATGGAGCAGGATCAAAAATAGCAGGAGCTGTAGCTGGGCCAGGAACCACAAGGAAGGAAACCAAAGCAATAACAAGCACCGAGGGACAGGAAGTGCAGGCTTAAATAGACCGAGGGCGGGAGCTAGCTGAGTCTGGCCAGGTTACGATAGGCTCTCCCACTCCTAAGCCTGCCAGCCTGAATGGTGGAAGCAGGAGTCAGTCTCAGGGATGTATTCTCAGGTGCTGACTGATAAGTTCTGGGAGTTAACCCCGCAGTGCCTGGCAGATCCTTTACACTTAGCTCCTGGTACCAATTCGATAGCGCAATCGTATTCTCTATGAGGAGGTAACACTTCGGAGGCCTCCTTAGAGAAAACATCAGCGAAGTCCCGAACAAACTCAGGTAGAGTGTTCACCTCCTCAGGGGGAGAAATAGAATTAACAGAAAAACATGACGTCAAACATTCATTACCCCATTTGGTAAGCTCCCCAGTATTCCAGTCAAACGTGGGATTATGCAACTGCAACCAGGGAAGGCCTAAAACCAAATCGGACGATAATCCCTGCATCAACAGTACAGAGCACTGCTCCAAATGCATGGAGCCAACAAGGAGTTCAAAAACAGGGGTATGCTGTGTAAAATAACCATTAGCAAGAGGAGTGGAGTCGATACCCACTACCGGGACAGGTTTAGGCAAATCATCAAAGGCATAGCAAGAGACAAAGCAAATTCCACAGACATGATATTAGCAGAGGACCCTGAATCCATGAAGGCGCTGCCGGTAGCAGACCTACCACCAAAAGAGACCTGAAAGGGAAGCAAGATCTTATTACGTTTCATATTTACGGGAAATACCTGTGCGCTCAAGTGACCTCCCCGATGATCACTTAGGCGCGGAAGTTCTCCGGCTGCATTCTTACGCTTAGGACAGTTGTTCACTTGATGCTTGTCATCCCCACAGTAGAAGCAGAGACTATTCTTAATGCGGAAATCTCTACGTTGTTGGGGGGACACGAAGGCACCGAGTTGCATAGGTACCTCTGAGTCTTCCGGGGAAGAACGAAGCAACGGAACCTCGGGAGGCATCATGGGGGAGTCGGAGGAGAAAACACATAAACGTTCGCGTTTTCGTTCCCTGAGACGTCGGTGAAGTCGTACCGCTAAAGCCATAACCTGGTCTAGGGAGTCAGAAGAGGGATAGCTAACTAGCAGGTCTTTCAGGGCATTCGACAGAACCAACCTAAACTGGCACCTTAAGGCAGGGTCATTCCACCGAGAAGCTACGCACCACTTCCTAAAGTCAGAACAATACTCCTCAACAGGTCTCTTACCCTGACGTAAGGTCCCCAGCTGACTCTCGGCAAAGGCAGTCTTGTCAGTCTCGTCATAAATGAGTCCGAGAGCAGAAAAGAAAAGATCAACGGAGGAAAGTTCAGGGGCGTCAGGAGCCAAGGAGAAGGCCCATTCTTGGGGCCCGTCCTGGAGCCGGGACATAATTATACCCACTCGCTGGCTCTCAGAACCTGAGGAGTGGGGCTTTAAGCGAAAGTAAAGCCTGCAACTCTCCCGAAAGGAGAGAAAAGCCCTCCGGTCCCCTGAGAACTGGTCGGGCAACTTGAGGTGGGGTTCAGGAGTTGAGGTGAGGGGAACCACCAAGGTAGCCTCAGGCTGGTTGACCTTCTGAGCCAGGGCCTGGACCTGTAGGGAGAGACCCTGCATTTGCTGAGCCAGGGTCTCAAGGGGGTCCATAGTAGTGTCAGGGACCAGGGTAGACTAGGTATATGGGCTTGTGATTATGTAATGATAGGGGTAGGGAAACGGACAAGTGAGCCCTAATCTACCCGCCACTCTGTCCCTGCCTACTTGCAACGACCCGCCCTAGGCGACGGGGTACAACTGGGCGGTGGTCCCTATGCTCAGTAAGTGCACGAGACAAAACATACAAGGGAATATAAAGCAAAGGGAAAGGGGCAGTTGCCCACGGCAACACCGTGAGCAACAGAGTGGTGAACGAGCCAAGTCAAACCAGGAGAGCACGAGGTACCAAACGCAGAGCAGAAGAGTAGTCAGAAAGCCAGGGTCAGAATGGAGCAGGATCAAATTGTTAGGAGCTGTAGCTGGGCCAGGAAACCACACGGAAAGAATCACAAGCAAGGAGGAAAAGGAAAGGCAGGTATAAATAGACAGAGGGCGGGAGCTAGCTGAGTCTGGCCAGGCTGCGATAGGCTCTCCCACTCCTAAGCCTGCCAGCCTGAGTGGTAGAAGCTGGAGTCAGTCTCAGAGAGATAGACTCAGGTGAAGACTGATTACCTAAGGAAGTTAACCCTGAAGCTGTGCCTGGCAGATCCTTTACAAAAGAACTTTCCTCTTGATACTCCCATAATACAATTCATCTCAGCAGAAGTGGTCTGTGGCACAGAGTTCCTGCATAACAAAGGCATTCTACACCGGGACCTGAAGATGGAAAACATCCTTCTGACCACAGACAGCCATGTCAAAATAACTGACTTTGGCCTTGCTGTAACCAAAAAGTTGAATCTGGTAAAAAATAGCGCCCATCGAGCTCGTCTCTGGTTTAGCCTCCGGGCAGATTCTAGGAAAACCAGATTCTTGTAGTCGGTAAGGACCGTTACCTGGTGCCTAGCCCCCTCCAGGAAGTGGCGCCACTCTTCAAATGCCCATTTAATGGCTAAGAGTTCGCGGTTGCCAATATCATAGTTACTCTCAGTGGGCGAAAACTTCCTGGAGAAGTAGGCACAGGGGCGGAGATGGGTGAGGGACCTGGTACCCTGGGACAAGACAGCCCCCACTCCCACCTCGGATGCGTCAACTTCCACGATAAATGGCTCCATTTGGTTGGGCTGAACCAGCACCGGGGCCGAGATAAAGCACTTCCTAAGGACCTCAAAAGCCTGGACAGCCTCTGGAGACCAGCGGAGGAGATCAGCACCTTTGCGAGTGAGGTCCGTAAGAGGCTTAGCGATGAACGAGAAGTTAGCAATGAATCTCCTGTAATAATTAGCGAACCCCAAAAAACACTGTAACGCCTTCAGGGAGGCAGGTTGGACCCATTCTGCCACAGCCTGAACCTTGGCGGGGTCCATGCGCAATTCATGAGGAGTGAGGATTTGACCCAAAAATGGTATCTCCTGTACCCCAAACACACATTTTTCGGTTTTTGCAAACAGTTTGTTTTCCTGAAGGACCTGGAGCACCTTCCTGACATGCTCAATGTGGGAGGGCCAGTCATTAGAAAACACCAGTATGTCATCAAGGTACACTACAAGAAATATCCCCAGGTAATCTCTCAAAATCTCATTTATGAGATTCTGGAAGACCGCCGGCGCATTACACAACCCAAAGGGCATGACGAGGTATTCGAAATGACCTTCGGGCGTGTTAAACGCAGTTTTCCACTCATATCCCTCTTTGATGCGGATAAGGTTATACGCCCCCCGTAGATCAAACTTAGAGAACCATTGTGCCCCCTGAACCCGATTAAAGAGATCAGGAATCAAAAGAAGGGGATACTGGTTCCTTACAGTGACCTTATTCAGGTTACGGTAGTCAATGCATGGCCTAAGACCACCATCCTTCTTCCCTACGAAGAAGAAGCCAGCACCTACCGGAGAAGTAGAGGGGCGAATGTAACCCTTGGCCAGGCATTCCTGGATATACTCTCTCATGGCTTCACGTTCGGGACAAGAAAGATTAAATATCCTACCCTTAGGAAGCTTAGCTCCTGGTACCAATTCGATAGCGCAATCGTATTCTCTATGAGGAGGTAACACTTCGGAGGCCTCCTTAGAGAAAACATCAGCGAAGTCCGGAACAAACTCAGGTAGAGTGTTCACCTCCTCAGGGGGAGAAATAGAATTAACAGAAAAAAATGACGTCAAACATTCATTACCCCATTTGGTAAGCTCCCCAGTATTCCAGTCAAACGTGGGATTATGCAACTGCAACCAGGGAAGGCCTAAAACCAAATCGGACGATAATCCCTGCATCAACAGTACAGAGCACTGCTCCAAATGCATGGAGCCAACAAGGAGTTCAAAAACAGGGGTATGCTGTGTAAAATAACCATTAGCAAGAGGAGTGGAGTCGATACCCACTACCGGGACAGGTTTAGGCAAATCATCAAAGGCATAGCAAGAGACAAAGCAAATTCCACAGACATGATATTAGCAGAGGACCCTGAATCCATGAAGGCGCTGCCGGTAGCAGACCTACCACCAAAAGAGACCTGAAAGGGAAGCAAGATCTTATTACGTTTCATATTTACGGGAAATACCTGTGCGCTCAAGTGACCTCCCCGATGATCACTTAGGCGCGGAAGTTCTCCGGCTGCATTCTTACGCTTAGGACAGTTGTTCACTTGATGCTTGTCATCCCCACAGTAGAAGCAGAGACCATTCTTCCTGCGGAAATCTCTACGTTGTTGGGGGGACACGAAGGCACCGAGTTGCATAGGTACCTCTGAGTCTTCCGGGGAAGAACGAAGCAACGGAACCTCGGGAGGCATCATGGGGGAGTCGGAGGAGAAAACACATAAACGTTCGCGTTTTCGTTCCCTGAGACGTCGGTGAAGTCGTACCGCTAAAGCCATAACCTGGTCTAGGGAGTCAGAAGAGGGATAGCTAATTAGCAGGTCTTTCAGGGCATTCGACAGACCCAACCTAAACTGGCACCTTAAGGCAGGGTCATTCCACCGAGAAGCTACGCACCACTTCCTAAAGTCAGAACAATACTCCTCAACAGGTCTCTTACCCTGACGTAAGGTCCCCAGCTGACTCTCGGCAAAGGCAGTCTTGTCAGTCTCGTCATAAATGAGTCCGAGAGCAGAAAAGAAAAGATCAACGGAGGAAAGTTCAGGGGCGTCAGGAGCCAAAGAGAAGGCCCATTCTTGGGGCCCGTCCTGGAGCCGGGACATAATTATACCCACTCGCTGGCTCTCAGAACCTGAGGAGTGGGGCTTTAAGCGAAAGTAAAGCCTGCAACTCTCCCGAAAGGAGAGAAAAGCCCTCCGGTCCCCTGAGAACTGGTCGGGCAACTTGAGGTGGGGTTCAGGAGTTGAGGTGAGGGGAACCACCAAGGTAGCCTCAGGCTGGTTGACCTTCTGAGCCAGGGCCTGGACCTGTAGGGAGAGACCCTGCATTTGCTGAGCCAGGGTCTCAAGGGGGTCCATAGTAGTGTCAGGGACCAGGGTAGACTAGGTATATGGGCTTGTGATTATGTAATGATAGGGGTAGGGAAACGGACAAGTGAGCCCTAATCTACCCGCCACTCTGTCCCTGCCTACTTGCAACGACCCGCCCTAGGCGACGGGGTACAACTGGGCGGTGGTCCCTACGCTCAGTAAGTGCACGAGACAAAACATACAAGGGAATATAAAGCAAAGGGAAAGGGGCAGTTGCCCACGGCAACACCGTGAGCAACAGAGTGGTGAACGAGCCAAGTCAAACCAGGAGAGCACGAGGTACCAAACGCAGAGCAGAAGAGTAGTCAGAAAGCCAGGGTCAGAATGGAGCAGGATCAAATTGTTAGGAGCTGTAGCTGGGCCAGGAAACCACACGGAAAGAATCACAAGCAAGGAGGAAAAGGAAAGGCAGGTATAAATAGACAGAGGGCGGGAGCTAGCTGAGTCTGGCCAGGCTGCGATAGGCTCTCCCACTCCTAAGCCTGCCAGCCTGAGTGGTAGAAGCAGGAGTCAGTCTCAGAGAGATAGACTCAGGTGAAGACTGATTACCTAAGGAAGTTAACCCTGAAGCTGTGCCTGGCAGATCCTTTACAAAAGAACTTTCCTCTTGATACTCCCATAATACAATTCATCTCAGCAGAAGTGGTCTGTGGCACAGAGTTCCTGCATAACAAAGGCATTCTACACCGGGACCTGAAGATGGAAAACATCCTTCTGACCACAGACAGCCATGTCAAAATAACTGACTTTGGCCTTGCTGTAACCAAAAAGTTGAATCTGGTAAAAAAATAGCGCCCATCGAGCTCGTCTCTGGTTTAGCCTCCGGGCAGATTCTAGGAAAACCAGATTCTTGTGGTCGGTAAGGACCGTTACCTGGTGCCTAGCCCCCTCCAGGAAGTGGCGCCACTCTTCAAATGCCCATTTAATGGCTAAGAGTTCGCGGTTGCCAATATCATAGTTACTCTCAGTGGGCGAAAACTTCCTGGAGAAGTAGGCACAGGGGCGGAGATGGGTGAGGGACCTGGTACCCTGGGACAAGACAGCCCCCACTCCCACCTCGGATGCGTCAACTTCCACGATAAATGGCTCCATTTGGTTGGGCTGAACCAGCACCGGGGCCGAGATAAAGCACTTCCTAAGGACCTCAAAAGCCTGGACAGCCTCTGGAGACCAGTGGAGGAGATCAGCACCTTTGCGAGTGAGGTCCGTAAGAGGCTTAGCGATGAACGAGAAGTTAGCAATGAATCTCCTGTAATAATTAGCGAACCCCAAAAAACACTGTAACGCCTTCAGGGAGGCAGGTTGGACCCATTCTGCCACAGCCTGAACCTTGGCGGGGTCCATGCGCAATTCATGAGGAGTGAGGATTTGACCCAAAAATGGTATCTCCTGTACCCCAAACACACATTTTTCGGTTTTTTCAAACAGTTTGTTTTCCTGAAGGACCTGGAGCACCTTCCTGACATGCTCAATGTGGGAGGGCCAGTCATTGGAAAACACCAGTATGTCATCAAGGTACACTACAAGAAATATCCCCAGGTAATCTCTCAAAATCTCATTTATGAGATTCTGGAAGACCGCCGGCGCATTACACAACCCAAAGGGCATGACGAGGTATTCGAAATGACCTTCGGGCGTGTTAAACGCAGTTTTCCACTCATATCCCTCTTTGATGCGGATAAGGTTATACGCCCCCCGTAGATCAAACTTAGAGAACCATTGTGCCCCCTGAACCCGATTAAAGAGATCAGGAATCAAAAGAAGGGGATACTGGTTCCTTACAGTGACCTTATTCAGGTTACGGTAGTCAATGCATGGCCTAAGACCACCATCCTTCTTCCCTACGAAGAAGAAGCCAGCACCTACCGGAGAAGTAGAGGGGCGAATGTAACCCTTGGCCAGGCATTCCTGGATATACTCTCTCATGGCTTCACGTTCGGGACAAGAAAGATTAAATATCCTACCCTTAGGAAGCTTAGCTCCTGGTACCAATTCGATAGCGCAATCGTATTCTCTATGAGGAGGTAACACTTCGGAGGCCTCCTTAGAGAAAACATCAGCGAAGTCCCGAACAAACTCAGGTAGAGTGTTCACCTCCTCAGGAATGAGAAATAGAATTAACAGAAAAACATGACGTCAAACATTCATTACCCCATTTGGTAAGCTCCCCAGTATTCCAGTCAAACGTGGGATTATGCAACTGCAACCAGGGAAGGCCTAAAACCAAATCGGACGATAATCCCTGCATCAACAGTACAGAGCACTGCTCCAAATGCATGGAGCCAACAAGGAGTTCAAAAACAGGGGTATGCTGTGTAAAATAACCATTAGCAAGAGGAGTGGAGTCGATACCCACTACCGGGACAGGTTTAGGCAAATCATCAAAGGCATAGCAAGAGACAAAGCAAATTCCACAGACATGATATTAGCAGAGGACCCTGAATCCATGAAGGCGCTGCCGGTAGCAGACCTACCACCAAAAGAGACCTGAAAGGGAAGCAAGATCTTATTACGTTTCATATTTACGGGAAATACCTGTGCGCTCAAGTGACCTCCCCGATGATCACTTAGGCGCGGAAGTTCTCCGGCTGCATTCTTACGCTTAGGACAGTTGTTCACTTGATGCTTGTCATCCCCACAGTAGAAGCAGAGACCATTCTTCCTGCGGAAATCTCTACGTTGTTGGGGGGACACGAAGGCACCGAGTTGCATAGGTACCTCTGAGTCTTCCGGGGAAGAACGAAGCAACGGAACCTCGGGAGGCATCATGGGGGAGTCGGAGGAGAAAACACATAAACGTTCGCGTTTTCGTTCCCTGAGACGTCGGTGAAGTCGTACCGCTAAAGCCATAACCTGGTCTAGGGAGTCAGAAGAGGGATAGCTAATTAGCAGGTCTTTCAGGGCATTCGACAGACCCAACCTAAACTGGCACCTTAAGGCAGGGTCATTCCACCGAGAAGCTACGCACCACTTCCTAAAGTCAGAACAATACTCCTCAACAGGTCTATTACCCTGACGTAAGGTCCCCAGCTGACTCTCGGCAAAGGCAGTCTTGTCAGTCTCGTCATAAATGAGTCCGAGAGCAGAAAAGAAAAGATCAACGGAGGAAAGTTCAGGGGCGTCAGGAGCCAAGGAGAAGGCCCATTCTTGGGGCCCGTCCTGGAGCCGGGACATAATTATACCCACTCGCTGGCTCTCAGAACCTGAGGAGTGGGGCTTTAAGCGAAAGTAAAGCCTGCAACTCTCCCGAAAGGAGAGAAAAGCCCTCCGGTCCCCTGAGAACCGGTCGGTCAACTTGAGGTGGGGTTCAGGAGTTGAGGTGAGGGGAACCACCAAGGTAGCCTCAGGCTGGTTGACCTTCTGAGCCAGGGCCTGGACCTGTAGGGAGAGACCCTGCATTTGCTGAGCCAGGGTCTCAAGGGGGTCCATAGTAGTGTCAGGGACCAGGGTAGACTAGGTATATGGGCTTGTGATTATGTAATGATAGGGGTAGGGAAACGGACAAGTGAGCCCTAATCTACCCGCCACTCTGTCCCTGCCTACTTGCAACGACCCGCCCTAGGCGACGGGGTACAACTGGGCGGCGGTCCCTACGCTCAGTAAGTGCACGAGACAAAACATACAAGGGAATATAAAGCAAAGGGAAAGGGGCAGTTGCCCACGGCAACACCGTGAGCAACAGAGTGGTGAACGAGCCAAGTCAAACCAGGAGAGCACGAGGTACCAAACGCAGAGCAGAAGAGTAGTCAGAAAGCCAGGGTCAGAATGGAGCAGGATCAAATTGTTAGGAGCTGTAGCTGGGCCAGGAAACCACACGGAAAGAATCACAAGCAAGGAGGAAAAGGAAAGGCAGGTATAAATAGACAGAGGGCGGGAGCTAGCTGAGTCTGGCCAGGCTGCGATAGGCTCTCCCACTCCTAAGCCTGCCAGCCTGAGTGGTGGAAGCTGGAGTCAGTCTCAGAGAGATAGACTCAGGTGAAGACTGATTACCTAAGGAAGTTAACCCTGAAGCTGTGCCTGGCAGATCCTTTACAAAAGAACTTTCCTCTTGATACTCCCATAATACAATTCATCTCAGCAGAAGTGGTCTGTGGCACAGAGTTCCTGCATAACAAAGGCATTCTACACCGGGACCTGAAGATGGAAAACATCCTTCTGACCACAGACAGCCATGTCAAAATAACTGACTTTGGCCTTGCTGTAACAGGTGTGTATAAGAAGACCACAGAAACATGTAAAGGTACACCTGGATACGCAGCCCCAGAAATGGTGAAAGACCAGGCACATGGACGAGGGGTAGATTATTTTGCAATTGGTGTTATTCTTTATCAATTGTTTACAGGAGAGACAGCTTTTCCTGGAAAACATCCCAGAGAAATTGAGTGCTCTGTCCTCTACCATGCTCCACCCTACCCAAAGTATCTAACTCCTGACACAGTAAACATCTTAGAAGGGCTGCTGTGTAAAGATCAGTTTCAGCGGCTGGGAGTAAAAGGAGACATCAAGAATCATCGATTTTTCTCAAGTATCAATTGGGAAAATGTGGATGCCAGGAGAATGGCACCACCAGCGAGCCTGATGGCAGTTTCTGTTGACCTGAATGTTAACCAAACTCTGGAATATACTGAAATGCCAAATAGAATAAGAACCAAAGACCAGAAGATCTTCAATGAATTCAGCTTTGTGTGCCCAGAGTGGTCAAAGCACTATCATCCTGTCATCACTCAGACCAGAACTTGGATGGCCAAACCGTTTACCAAGCGGTCATTCAGGAAGAACAAAAAGTAACTGGTCAATGGAAAAAGCTAGTGGATGGCCAGATCAAACCAGCAGAACTAAATCTCCATCTACAAATTCCTACTACATTCCATAACCTACCTGATACCATGAAATAGCTGCTGTAATAGACAGCACTGCCACCACTAACACCAGTGGATTAGGCAATGCCTACAAAACTCCATGAAGCCATCTGTCAATATCCTCGTTCTATAGATCCAACCTGTGCATGCACTCAGTAGACTCGGCGAGCTTGCATCTTGCAGAACCCACCCACGATTCTATTTAGACACTCAACCACCGGATGAGACAACTCTTTGAAGAGGAATTTCATCTTTACCGGACTGTGACAAACTTACCAAGCTTCCACTACTGAACATGCAAGTAGATTTGAGCACCAACGATCCAGGGATATATTCCGATCGCCATATTTGGGATCAGGAAGGAATTTTTTCCCCTTATACAAGGACAAGCCAACAAGTAGTCCTCAGGGGTTATTTTTCGCCTTCCTCTGGATCACCATAGCAAGTAATTAAGAGGTTGAAATTGAAGGACTTCTTTCAACCATACTTGCTATGTAACCAACTGGACAACTCATCTACCAATGTGGTGGCAAAGACAAACAGAAGGAAGCTGCTAAGATAGAAAGCAGCTCCTTCTCCTACCGATAATGGTCAGACAGTAGGATGCTGAAGAAACAGAAAACACCTCCTACTGACCATAGACACATAGAAGGACGCTGCTGAGACAGAAAGCAGCTCCTTCTCCTACCGACAATGGTCACCACGGAAGAAAGCTGTGTTGACAAAAAACAGCTCCTTTTCCAATCAACCATAGACACACAGAAGGAAGCTGCTCAGATAGAAAGCAGCTCCTTCACTTACCGACCATGGGCAGATAGAAGGAAACTGCTAAAAAAGAAGACAGCTCCTTCACCTACTTCCCATAGACAAGACTTCATCTTCAGTCTTTATTTTTCTTGATTGTGTGATGGTAAGATCTATAATGCATAATTAAATAAAAATGAAAAAAAAAAAAAAAAAAAAAAAGTGACAGGAGTTGTAAAATATTGATATATTAAATAGTTGTTTCAATTTCAGTTCCATAAAATGTAATGTTGGGCGGAGACAATCACATTAAGCAGGGAAGCCGCTAGGGTGACACAATCCCCACAGATCTCAGATTGGACAAACGGGCAGAATGAGAGCTGCCAGTTGAGATTGCCAGTTAGGGCAGAAGTTACAAAGTGACTGATCAACCAAAAATACTTTGTATTGCTAGCCTGAATGGCGTATCGCTAGCTCAGCATTTCATATGAGAACAAAGACCCTCTGCAGCACAAGTTTAAGTTGAGACTGAACCATCGCAAACACATTGTCCCATTCTCACAAGTTAAATCAGAAACCGCCTAGTATAGAGCCTATTTATTAGTGAAACCGTCAAGCTTATGTACTAAATATTATAACCGTGAAGACTGTGCCTCTGTTGGAGTAAAGTTCTGTTCAGCATCTTATACCTGTGTCGTCTGAAGTTCTTGCTGTGCAATTTCCTCTGCGGGGCAGTAACCATCCTAAACCGCCTCCCACCTGTTACATTTGTCCATACTAAAGTCCATTACTCCATTGAAGTCGCCAATTAGTAGCAGTGGATAATCTGCAAGGGCTTTTTATCAATAAACTCCTGTACCACACCCAAGACATAAGAATTAAAGGGTGGCGGTAAATAAATTGAGACAATGATACAGTGAAGATTTTGTATTGTACAGTCGAAGAGCACAAACTTTCCTTCTTTTTCTTCCCAATATGTATGGCAGGCTAATTTGCAGTTAGGGTATGTTCACACGCAAACTCAAAAACGTCTGAAAATACGGAGCTGTTTTCAAGGGAAAACAGCTCCTGATTTTCAAACGTTTTTAAGATACTTGCGATTTTCGCTGCGTTTTTTACGGCCGTATTTGGAGCTGTTTTCAATAGAGTCTATGTAAATGGCTCCAAAAACGTCCCAAGAAGTGTCCTGCACTTCTTTTTCGCTGCCGTTTTTTTACGCGGCCGTTTTTCAAAACGGCTGCGTTAAAAAAAACGGCCCGTCGGAACAGAACGCCGTTTTTCCTATTGAAATAAATGGGCAGATGTTTGAAGAAGAGGACTTACTCCTAAAGCAAAGCAGGGATGAGTTAATGCTCCGTCCAACAAACAAAAGAAGCTGGTGTGCCGCCCATGCCGCATTGCGCCATTATTTGTGTAATGTTTGAAAGAGATTGTGCCTCTTTTTTGTAGAGTAGTGTTTACATCCCCTTGTGTATGTTTATATACCACTGGTCAGTAAAGAATTTGTTGTTTGCATTACTTGGGTGTACTGTATTTTATTGCTTGCGACTAACCCTGCGGTCCTTGCCGGTACTTGGCCTTACATAGGGATACATTCTATAGACAAGATGAATGCTAACACTCAATTGCTATTTAGGCTGGGACTTCACAGAGACTGATTGATTTTAATTGATCTTATTTTTAAATTCTATTACTTATTTATTGGTTGCATGCAACTCAATGTATAGCTTTGTACTGCGGCTGTTGATTTGTAGCTAAAAATCAATTAGTTGCATGCCAATGCGTTTCCATGATGGCCTTATTTTCACATTTCCAGGAAAAATAACAGAAGACCATCACAACACAGAGTTCTGAGTAAAGATGCTCCATATCATAAGGCTGACAGGTCCGCCTTAAAATGGGTAAATCACAGGTGACGTCTTTTCTGATTGTAGACTTTCTCTTTCCATTTTATCTCCACCCAGCCCGGACCGCTATGATGACTTCTCCTGACATAACATTACAGAGTTTGCTGCTGAGATATCTTTAGTTGTTCCCTTCTGCAGCCATCTTCAGCTTCTAGAGCAACGTAAAGAATTCAGACAACAAAATAGACCCCTTACTTCATGCAGACCCCAGACCAGACCACCAAATAAATTTAGACACCAGCCTAAACCCCTATATAAATTCAGACCCTAGACCAGACCCCAGAACAGACCCAATTAACTGCAGACCCCAGGCAAGACTCCAAAATGTAAACCCCAAAACAGAGTAAATAAAATGAATGCAGACCCTAGACCAGACATCTAAATAATGTCAGACCTCAGACCAGACCCCTCAATTAATTGCAGACCACAGACCAGACCGTTAAATTCAGACCCCAAATCAGAGTAAAGAAAATGGATTTAGATACCTGACCAAGACCTCTAAATAAATTCAAATCCCAGAACAGACCCTTAAATTCATGCAGATCCCAGATAAATGAGTTGGTCGATTGCAAGCAGCTTGTAATGAGGGCGAGCCGTATAACCTCCATTTCCAGCTTATAAACTGATTATGTTATTAAGTTGGTTGCCTGTTTCTTTATATAAACTGTTTAGGTGCTCACTGTTAATGTATATTTGTGTATCTGTTGTGTTTCACTGTATAGAAGGTTTTGTCTTACAGGTTGGCAGGAGGACAGGCCGCAGTTCCCAGTGGCACTGTTTTATGTGCGGTGCTGTCACTGTACATAGCAATGAGAGGCTGCTGGACAGTGACAGGGGAGGTACAGGGGGTTTGGAAAGAAAGAGCCTGGTGCTGGCTGGGATCAGAGTGTAGTGGCAGTGATGCGCTGCGCCATCATGAAGTCAGGTGAGACGATGAGAGTCAATAACAAAGCAGAAAATAAGCTAACAAAATGACCTCTTATGGTCTGTAGGCTGATAGAGAAGGCCTATCCTACGTAGGGGTAGGCCTATAAGTGTAGGCTGTCACTGAAACATGCGGGCTGAAGAGTACCGTCAGCCTAGAGTGGTTCGCTCTGAGGAGTCTACTGGGGCTGTGAGAATAGTCAGCCTGGCATGGGAACCAGTGGTCAGTAGAGCAGTACTGTGCTCAAACCCAGGAGAGGCTGTAACTAGGTCCTGATTAGGATAAAGAACGTTCCATGTATTAGAGGGCCGCTTAGATAGCTGCAGTGATGAATGGTTGCCCTGCAGGCCTGAGATGTGGCCTAGTAGTACACTCCTGAATTGTACTGGACTGGGTGCAGTAGTCACTAGGACGAGTGGTGTGGTAGGAGCCCTTCAGCGTCAGGACCCTAGTAAGAGTGCATAGGAGCAGATATTTAATATAGTAAAAAGTATTAAAACTTATAAAACCCACTGTGTCAGTTGTATCGGGGCAGCCCCCTTCATCAGGAATACTATGTTTCACAGCATTGAAACAATTTAAATGTCTCTATATTATATAAACAAACCTTTCTACGTTTACTCACGCAATACCGGAACTGACGTTCCGAACTCTAAGGCCCTGTTCACACAGAGTGTTTTTGCAGGCAGAAAAATTTTGAGGCAGACTTTGACCTGCCTGCGATTTGCGCAGCATTTACCATTGCGTTTTTCGCCCCTGGCCACTGCGCGCTGCGTGCAAAAAACACTGTGAAAAACACTTTCTCTGCCTCTCATTGATTTCAATGGGAGGTCAGAGGCGGAACAGCGAGCCGCTAAAAGCTGCAGCAGAAAAGAAACGCCTCCGCCTTCCATTGAAATTAATAGAAGACAGTTTCGGCCGTTTTTTGGTGCTGATTCCAATGCGGTTTCCGTGTCAAAATCAGCATAAAAAAACTCAGTGTGATCTGGGCCTAAATCTCTTTATACTTCCTATAATGGACATATCTCTCTATGGCAGATGTTTCGGAAGAGGTTCTTTCTCGCTCTTTTACCCTTTCTATTCCTCTAATACTTAATCCCAATTACATTATTTAATACAGGGAATTTCTTATATTTCTTTTTCCATGCAAAAAGACATATATTAATAAAATAGGATAAAAACAACCAATATGAATCTATGGGGAATAGTAAAGACTCTTTTACTTTACTCGTTCTTAAACTCTACTATTATTCGCAAACCCTATTCCTTTCTTTAGTATTTCTTATATTTTGGATAGGATGGTGCGACTATATCATTTATTATCCTTGGTCTTTTTACGATCATTTGTGGGGACCTTCTTACTTCATCTTTCAAAAACAGATCACTTAATAGTATTTCCCAATTTCTCTTTAGGATTCTTTTAATTTCTTCAATATTACCATTATATTTAGCAAAATAATGTCAGTCCAAATTTATCTTTCTCTTTTTTCCATCTTGCTTTTTTTACAAGGTATAACTTTTCCCAGTTCCTTGTTATCTAGGCAGTCTTTCTGTTTCGTTTTTTACACCTTTTTCTTTACTCCCTCTATAATATTTTTTTTGCTATTTTTTATCCTTCTGTCTGCCTGATATAACCTCCTTTGACTTATACAGTATCAGCATCCCCATGATATGCTGAGAGTATGTTTCCAAGTTTCTATACCACTTATTTGTGAAATAAAAGTAAACCAATATATATATTAGTCCATAATGGACAAGATTGTGGTATGCGACGTGAGCATTTACCGATGCATATGCCAATTGTGCACTGCAAATGCAGTGTGAATGGACCTTTAGACAACCTACTTACACAACCCCTCAGTTGGCTAAAGCAGAAAGCCAATGTAAGGAGCGACTCTACCTTTGCAGGACTTTTCATATTTGTGTCTTACACTGACGGCCCATTTGCTGTCCGATTCCCCCATTGATAACAGCAGATTGTGGTAGAAGCTTGACAGAAGGCCCCCTGTGGTTAGCACATTGCTGAGGTTGTCCTTAACCCCTTCCCGCTCTGCTCATTACTATTACAACGAGCTGAGCACATTGTTCGTGCTCAGCTCAGTAATAGTATGGTACCGCTGAAATCCAGCGCCATTCCCAACCACGACACATTTATGAGCTGTGATAACTGCTGTATCGTCGTACAGCAGTTATCACAGCTCATACCTCCGGGACCGATCGCAGTGGTTTACGCCGATTTACCCCTTAAATGCAGCGGTCAATAGCGATCACCACACTTAAGGGGTTACAACGCCAGTGGCGATCTTGCGACGCAATCGCAGGGTGCCGATGGTTGAAATGGTAACCGGAGGCCTAACAATAGCCACCGGGTCTGACATCTACAGAAGGTGATTACATAAGTATTGCAGGATATTATAACAGAAATCGGACAGTTGGACCTTTGGGGTCCTGTGGTGGTGGTGGTTATTTGTTGTTGCTGTATCTTGGACCGTTTATGGGTCAGTTTAGTGGTGCTTTTTACTCCATGTGTCCTTAGGACATGTTTATTATGTCATTACGAACTTGAGGTTTGTGTCCCATATTTTTTGTGAAGGCTTTTTCTTTAGTAGTGTATCCAGCCTTATAGGGGATCTTGTTCCCATTAAAATATGTTTTTGTCCCACTTGGGAAATCTCTTGACTGGCCTAAGTAGAGTCATGTGCTATTTTACCTTTTATTCCCCTTTTCCACCCATCCACCAAATAAGGACACGTGACAACCGAGGTTGGATGTGAAATGGCCACAGCAGCCGTTTATTAATTTACATTATTTTTTAAATACAATTTAATTCGAAACATTCGGATAACTACTTTAGGAATTCGACCAGAGAATTCCTCCTATAATTCACATGACCCAACATGGGTCAGAATCATAAATAACAATCAACATTTTAACACTAAACAGAGCAGGGGAAGTCCTTGAAGCCATTTTTTACCGATTTTACATTTAAGTTAGCCATCTGCAAACCACCAACAACTATTTACCTCCAGCCGTAAACTAGCTCGGAGGCACAGCTCACCTCTGCAGATGGCTCCAACCATAAGAAGACCACTTCAAAGGGATAACACCCTATGAAGTCTTCAAATGATATACCTTTTTGGGGGACGCATACCCCGATGCAACCTCCCCACCATTTTGTACTGACCAACCTCAAGGACTCCCCTCGCCAGCCGCCATGACACCTAGACCTACTCCAAAGAAAAGAGAAACACAAGTTACGCAAGCATACATCATAAGCACAAGAAAATAGACAAACGCACAAAAAACAAACCCAATCCCAAAAGACACAACCCAATTCAGGGCGGAAGGGTGGGAGCTAACTTTTTTACCTGTTATTCCTCCCGCTACTTCCGGCTCAATGCTAAAAACAGCGGGAGGAACAGATACCGAACCCCAACTCCTCCCCTCTCCATCTCCTCCCTCCCCCTGCCTCCACTAACCCTTTCCCCCCTGATTGGCTAACCTTCCCTCCTATGGCAGTCATGGAGGCTTTCCCTTAAGCCCTCCGTGCTGCCGTCCAGCCTCGTCTTGACTGGCCTGAGTAGAGTCATGTGCTATTTTACCTTTTATTCCCCTTTTCCACCCATCCACCAAATAAGGACACGTGACAACCGAGGTTGGATGTGAAATGGCCACAGCAGCCGTTTATTAATCTACATTATTTTTGAAATACAATTTAATCCGAAACATTCGGATAACTACTTAAGGAATTCGACCAGAGAATTCCTCCTATAATTCACATGACCCAACATAGGTCAGAAACATAAATAACAATCAACATTTTAACACTAAACAGAGCAGGGGAAGTCCTTGAAGCCATTTTTTACCGATTTTCCTTTTAAGTTAGCCATCTGCAAACCACCAACAACTATTTACCTCCATTCGTAAACCAGCTCGGAGGCACCGCTCACCTCTGCAGATGGCTCCAACCACCAGAAGACCACTTCAAATGGAAAAACACCCTATGAAGTCTCCCCACCATTTTGTACTGACAAACCTCAAGGACTCCCCCCCCCAACAAAACGTGACACCGCCCGGTTTACTTTGATGCAGGCTTTATTAACCCTCTCCACTGATCTTGCCAAGCGCCAAAACTTCCTCGGAACTATGTCCGACCAAACTATAACTAAGCGTAGATAAGACGCCCATAAGCACAACAAATCGTGTTTTATATCCCGCACTAACTCACGAAAAGGGCGCACACCTAGATCGTTCCCCCCCCCCACATGTAAAGCCAGAACCTCCGGAACCCTATCTAACTGAGAGTATGTTTGAAACTCGGTCAATACCCGGCTCCATAACATACCTCAGAATCCCAGCCAATGTAAAACCGCATCTTGCCGCGGAATGCGAAGCTGACGGCCATCTGGGCGAACGTCCGCCCGCAGTGCCCCCCAGTGCACATAAGAGTGTCCTAAAAGCCAAACTAAGCAGGGGCGATGATCTGAAATGAAAGGATAAGCAAACGCACATGTAAGCCATCAAAACACAAGTTACAAACTCACAACAAATGAGGGCGCACGTAAGTCCTAAACCTATTGGACTTCCAACGGTCAATGCGACGCACACCCTCGTCATCCAACCCCCAACGCCCAGCTTCAGTAGCAGCGCCGATCCTAAACGTGTGAGACGAGTAATACTCATACCCAACTCCGACCTCAGGCAAGCATTTTTTAAATACAGCACCAAATTGATACCTGGACAAAAACGAGCCATTCTCATGACGGAGCAATGGCGACTCAGGCACCCCACCCCGTGGCTTGAAAGAAACCATACAAGCAACCGGACACATCGCCGACCCCGGGAGGGCAAACAACACTATCCGCTTACCCCGTCCTACTTGATCAGTCTTGGACCGCCACAAAAACAACTCGAGTCTATCCCCATATAGACCCACATCCACCTGTCGCAATCCCCCAGCCCTCACCGCACTAGGAGAAACCAACTCACCAATTCTGAGTGCTCCAAAAAACGCTAGAGAAAAAGCCAAACGAAACAACTCTACCTCATAAGGCAAATTACAAACAGCCCCCAGCGATGCGCCCAACGAACCAAGAAGGGTAAAAGACATGGGTCGCCTCTGATCTGCTTCAGCCCTGCCGCGATGCAAACCCTTCAAAGCTTGCCTTACCAAAAAATTCTTGGACACATCCTGAAAACCCCGTAATTTAAATCCAAACGCCAACCCAGCAACGAAACGATTCACCTTAGCCAGAGAAAACCCCGCCTCCCAAGCATCCCCCAACCAGTATAACAATGCCACCAACCTGTCTTGATCCGTGCTGACGTTACCCAACACTCTTACCCACTCCTCCCACTGCTGCCAACAAGCCGAATAAGTACTCCAAGTCGCACTAGCCAACGACGGTTCGATCAACCGTTCCACGGGACCGAAACCAGATCCCATAGATGTACCGGGCAAGCCAAACCGAACAGCTCCGCTCCCGGTGCCAATTAACAAAATCGATTCCACTGCGAGCGAGAAAGAGCATTAGCGATACAATTGTAAACCCCCGGTACATGCACCGCAACCATCCACGTGTTTAAGGACAAGCACACCAAGACTAAGTGACGCAACAACTGAACCACAGGCGGAGAAGATGCCGATACGTTATTAATCGTTAACACCACTCCCATGTTATCGCGGTGGAAACTAATGTTTTTGTCCCTGAGCCTGTCCCCCCAAATGGTCACCGCAACCACGATGGGGAACAGCTCGAGCAGGGCCAGATTCCGTGTAAGACCACTGATCACCCAGCTGTCCGGCCAGTCCCCCGCACACCATTGACCTCCTGCATACGCACCAAAACCACCAGACCCCGCCGCGTCAGTAACCCGCTCCAACTCGCTCATATCCTGTACCGGCGACATCCACAACAATCTACCATTATATTGCCCGGGAAACGCGTCCCAGACCTGCAGATCCGCCCTGTGTTCCACCCCAATCCTCACGAAATGATGGGATGCCCGGATACCCGCCGTCGCTGCCGCCAATCGCCTACTAAAAACTCTACTCATTGGTATAATCCGACAGGCAAAGTTCAACTTCCCCAGCAGAGACTGGAGATCGCGCAAAGTGATCTTCTTCAATCGGCAGGCACGCCTCACCTCTTGACGCAATGACAGTAATTTATCCTCAGGAAGCCTGCACTCGAATTGCACTCGAATTGCATTGCAACCGAATCAATTTCGATCCCTAAAAAACAGATGGTAGGGACAGGGCCCTCAGTTTTTCCAGGCGCCAGAGGAATTCCAAAATCCGTCGCAACCTTCTGCAAGGAATACAATAAATAACCGCAAATAGGGGAACCGCTAGGGCCGACGCACAAAAAATGGTCAAGATAATGTATTAACGAATTCACCCCAGCTACGCCCTTCGTCACCCATTCCACAAAGCTACTAAATGCCTCGAAGTATGCGCAAGAAAGGGAGCACCCCATTGGAAGACACCTATCGACATAAAACCCCCCATTCCAGAAGCAACCCAACCGCCGTTGGCTCTCCGGATGGACCAACAGCAAGCGAAAAGCCGCTTGAATGTCACTTTTTGCCAACAACGCCCCAGGCCCTGCCTCACGCACTAACACCACCGCTTTGTCAAATGACGTGTAAACAACCGAGCATAAATCGTGATCTATCCCATCATTTACCGACGACCTCTGGGAAAAGACAAATGCTGAATCAAACTGAATTTATGGGGCTCCCGCTTCGGCACAATTCCCAAGGGGGATAGCACTAGATTCTCTATCGGCTGCTCGACAAAAGGCCCGCCCATGCGACCCAACGAAACTTCCTTCAAAAGTTTTTTCAAAACGACCGCCGAGTGCAAATAAGCTGACTTAAGATTGCGCCGTGTAAGAGGGGGAATAACAAAACCAAACAAAAACCCCTCATAAATTAACTTGGCTGCAACCCTATTCGGATATTGATTTAGATACGGGGCCATCCTTTCCACCCTCACCGGCGACAGCCACTTGACCAACGGAGGAGGACTGAGTGTCTGACGCTTCCCTTTTCGCATACATTTTGCAGCCCCATGCGAGGAGCCTTTGCACTCCGAATAGACATGCTTAAATTTACAAGTGGCCCCGAACTTACACTGGCCATCATTGAATTGCCAGCAGAACCCGAGTTTTGACCCAGAGCCCTGTCCGGACTGACTAGACTGACCTCCTTGGCCAACGCTCCCGAGAAAGGACTGCTTAACCGGGGCCGTCACCCGCAACCAAAGCGCAATATCTTTCTGATCCCACCGAATCGCCGGCCGGACCGCCTTCCGCTGGCGAAACTGCTCATCATACCGCAACCACACCTGACCCCCGTACGCCCGATGAGCCTCCCCGATGGCATCGAAATAACAAAACAACGCCGAGCAATTTTCAGGTGCCTTTTCCCCAATCACACTCGCCAAAATAGCAAAAGCTTGCGACCAATTCACGAACGTCTGCGGGATAAGCCTATACTGCCGACGCTCCTCTTCCTCCTTCTTACTCTCATCCCGCTTGCCCTTATCCAAGTTGAACTTTGCAAGTGGCAGAAGGGAAAAAATTTCCACGTACTCATCCTTACAAATCCGTTCCCGAACCTCCTGTTTAAGGTGGGCCCCTAAAGGACCCTCAAAACAGACGTAAACCTCGCCCCGAGCACGATCATCAAGCCGAATTCTATCCCTGTCCTTCTGCGCCTCGGTTTGAACAGATACTGCCACTGCTTCCTTGGATGCCCCCGAAACTTCCCCAACCAGGGACCGTGACTGTACATCACGAGGACCTTCCCAGACCACCGCCGGGGACCCCGCCGGAACTACAGGTGCCGCTGCCCTATCTAAGCGCCCGACTAACTTGCGCAAACAACCCACTAAATCCGATAAGCCATCTCGCCCGGCAACACCACTACCGACAGCCGATACTTCCGCGCTCGCTGCCCCACCCCCAAAACCTGACATGAAAATTGCTGGATACGGCAAAGTAGGAGTTACGCACTCACCAGGCTGCCCAGGCGCTGTATTCCCGCTAGCTGGAAAATTCTGACCGCGCTGCGACTCGTCCAGCTCTCCATCTTCCAGATCCTCTCTCGCTGACGACTGGCACTCGCACCAACATCTCCGACACGGGGACCCTGGCATGCTGACAGAGAGGCCGGCAACCTGCCGCCCGACCGCAGGGACCCAGACTTCCGACAGGACCTGTTGCCTCGTCGTCGTCGCTGATCTTGGTGTCCTCACCGAAGACCTCAAGGAAGCCTGCCCCATGGCCGGCACATCACCATGCGGGGCGGCCGTGGACTGCACCCTGCACACTGCATATAAAGGCGGTGGCGTAACAGGGAGCCCAGCCTGCGACTCCCTGTGAACCGCCGAGCCCCGTCGCGGCTGGGGATTCCTGCCAGGACGCAGGCCCTGGGAGGAGGCGGCCGTCCCAGCAGCAGCGTCCTTAGAAGGGCTCCCCCTGTGACGCCGAGCCCGCGGGACCACATCCGGACTCAACCATTCAGGTGGGCGGGACCGCTGGGAGCGGCGGGGTGACCGAGCCTGAGCAACCGCCGCTCCCGTTGACGCCCTCTGCTTTATTTCAGCAGGGGCAGCAATAAGCAACTCTCCCCCCACCGCCATGTCATCAGCGCCAGAAAGGGGGGAGGGGAGCGCATCCGGGCTAGCAGCCGACACAGAGCGCCGATCTATGCGCGAAGACTGGCCCACCTGATGGATACTGGCCAGCGCTGCCACCGTCTCCTCCAGCCACCCCGGACCGTGGAACTCAGCTGCCGCGCGCAGCTGATCAAGCATGCTGACTGGAGACGCCATACTTGCAGGTAAGCAGGGCAGTGGGAGCTAACTTTTTTACCTGTTATTCCTCCCGCTGCTTCAGGCTCAATGTCGAAAACAGCGGGAGGAAAAGATACCGAACCCCAACTCCTGCCCTCTCCATCTCCTCCCTCTCCCTGCCTCCACTAACCCTTTCCCCCCTGATTGGCTAACCATCCCTCCTATGGCAGTCATGGAGGCTTTCCCTTAAGCCCTCCGTGCTACCGTCCAGCCTCATCTTTACTTTGTGACTATTGCCTGATTAAACCGAGTTGTGATACATTGTTTGCACCATATAAATAACTATATATTTGATGTTGTGTATTTTCTGACCACCACTGCAATCCTTTGTTTTAGATGATTTTATCTGTTTTTATGAGATTATATTATTTTGTCTGTATTTATTGCAATAATAAAGATATTTTGTTATTGACCATGTGTCGTTTTGCTATACAGAATTGGTATTGCCGCATCCGTAATGGCCTGAACTATATAAATATTATGTAATTTATCCAATGCAGTGAATGCCATAAAAATAAATAATAAAAAAACGATACCAGAATTGCTATGTTTTTGGTCACCTAAGAATAAAAAGTGATCAAAAAGTTGCATGTATCCAAAAATGGTACCAATAAAAAAACATATAGCTCGTCTTGCAAAAAACAAGCCCTCATACAGCTCTGTCGACCAAAAATTTTCTTTAAAGTTGTGGTTCTCAGATTGTGGCAACAGAAAAAATACATTCTTTTTACAAAATAAATGTTATTGTGCAAATAGTTGTAAAACATAAAAAAGAAATATAAATTTGGTATCACCAGAATCGTACTGACCCACAGAATAAAGTAAATATGTCAATTATAGTACACGGTAAACGCTGTAAAAAAAAAAAAAGGATAAAAACAATAGCAAAATTGCTATTTTTTGTCACCACGCTTCTCAAAAAATAGAATAAAAAATGATCAAGAAGTTGCATGTATCCAAAAATGGTGCCGATAAAAACTACAGATTGTCCCGCAAAAAACAAGCCCTCACACCGCTCTGTCACAAAAAAAAAGTTATGGCTCTCAGAATATGGCGACACAAAATGTGCAGAGTGCGATCCAAAAGGGGGATAAGATCGGGCACCATTTATCAGTGCGACACAGGCCACAGAACTGCGGATTATTATTTATTTATCGCATTATTATATCCTCTTATTATGTACTGATGTACTCCGCACAGTTTACATATGCCCCCAGATTATAAACTGAAATAAATGGCCTATTTGTACATTCAGGGACAAACCAATTGAAAAACTGGTAACCAGAAACAATTGGTTTAAATAAAAAACCAAGTAATGAACTTGGTGCATTGACCTATGAAATCATAAGTCTATCCTATAGAGAGAGGTCAATTAACACACAGTATATTAGAAACATGAAACAACTTTATTGCACATAAATACACAGGATATATCAATAAAAGTTAGAACCATGCAATGCAAAACGTGTCCTGCAGGTTGAAGCAACATATGGGGAGACATAATGACATATAATATAAAAACCAGGGCAATATGATATATGTATAATAAATATGTTCACCTGAAATGATAGTATTGCCATATAGCTACCTGGAATGATTGTATATAAATGCGATGATACAAGCTAAGGCCAAAATGTATGGCCATATATCAGCTTACCCATGTGTAGTTGCTCCTGCTACCTGCAGAGACACCGAACCCGACGCGCGTTTCGGCAGGAATGCCTTCGTCCGGGGGTGGTGTCTCTCCAGCGGAACAGGATATTTAAAGGGCATTGCATGGTTCTAACTTTTATTGATATATCCTGTGTATTTATGTGTATTTATGTGCAATAAAGTTGTTTCATGTTTCTAATATACTGTGTGTTAATTGACCTCTCTCTATAGGATAGACTTATAAACTGAAATACCAGCAAAACCCCAAACAGAAAAATTACAAAGCAAAATCTGTGCTTCATAAGCCAAATGGCGCTCCCTCCATTCTGAACCCTTCAGTGTGCCCAAACAGCAGTTTACATCCACATATATGGCATCGCCATACCCGGGAGAACCCGCTTAACAGTTTATGATGTATTTGTCTTCAGGGGCACAATCTGGGTATAACATATCGTGCACTTAAATGGCATATAAGCGGAAAATCCACTGCACATTTTTCTAGTAAAAATAGTAGTATTGGTTCATACGCACTGCACCCTTTAATAAATGCCTTGAGGGGTATATTTTAAAAAATGGGGTCACTTCTTGGAAGTTTTTGTTTTACTATTAGACCTCAGAGCCCTGCAATTGGGGGCAAATGCTATGGAAAAATCACTAAAATAGACCTCAAATGCGCATGGTGCTCTTTCACTCCTTTAATCTAACACCAATCCAGCAAAATCTGCGCTCCTACAGACAAATGACGCTCCTTCTCTTCAGAGCCCTGCCGTGTGCCCAAACAGCTGTTTAGGGCCACATATGGGATATTGCTGTACTCAGGAGAAATTGAGTAAAAAATTGTGTGGTGTTTTTTTCTCCAATTACCCCTTGTAAAAATAAAACATTTAGAGCTAAAACAGCATTGTTTTGGGAAAAATGTAATTTGTCATTTTCACTGCCTAATTCTAATAAAATCTATGAAACAGCTGTGGGGTCAAACTATTCACTACCCCCCTAAGTGAATGCCTTGAGGGTTTTATTTTCCAAAATGGAGTCACTTCTCAAGAGGTTTTTACGGTACTGGTACCTAAGGAACTCTGCAAATACGACTTGCCACCTTTAAACAAAACCAGCAAAATCAACATATGGGGTATTATCATACTTGAGAGAACTTGATTTACAAATGTTGGTGTTCTTTTTCTCTTTCATTCTTTGTGAAAATGAAAAAAAATCGGAGCTGAAACTACTTTTTGTGTGAAAAATGTTTAGATTTTAATTTCTATGACCTAATTTCAATAAATTCAGCAGAACACCTGTAGTGTTAAAATGCTCACTATACCCATAGATTAATTCCTTGGGAGTGTAGTCCCGAAATGGCGTCTTTTTGGGGATGTTTCCTATGTTTTGGCACCACAAGACCTCTTCAAAAATGACAGGGTGCCTAAAATATATTGTAATAAAAAGGAGGCCCCAAAAACCTAGTAGGTGTTCCTGTGCTTCAGTCCACCAGGGCCACATGTGGGACATTTTTAAAAGCTGCAGAATCTGAACAATAAATATTGAGCTGAGTTTCGCTGCTAAAACCTTCTGTGTTACAGAAATAAAATGGATTATAATGGAATTTCTTAAAAAAATAAAAAATAAATATATATATATATATATTTGTAAATTTCACCTCCAAAATGTTAACTAGTAACTATTTTGTGTTGTATTACTATCTGTCTTACAAGCAGATACACTCAAATTTAGAGAAATCTAAAATTTTCAAAAATGTCTCTAAATGTAGGTGTTTTTCACAAATAAACACTAAAGGTATTGACCAAATTTTACTACTAACATAAAGTACAATGTGTCACGAGAAAAAATTCTCACAATCGCTTGGATAAAAGAATAGCATTCCAAAAATATTACCAGCTAAAGTGACACAGGTCAGATTTGAAAAATGGTGTCTGAGCCTTAAGGCCCAAACTAGGCTGCATCATTAAGGGGTTAAAGTGGTTTTACATCTTATAAAGTGGGGGGAATACAATTAGGATTTGTCATCACTTTCTGATCGTGGAGTTCTGACTGCCATGACTACTTGATGTTTAGTAAAGCCAATCCCTGTCTTTACAGTTTACCAAATGTGCCATCAATGGTCTTAGAAATGACCCAGATGAAGAGACTATGAAGGAATTCTTCGGTTCTCTTGACTATAAATGCAGCAGAGATTGTGGTATCCATAAAAATATAATGCAGCCATTTTTAATGAATACATATGGATGTTGGCCTTCTACCCTCTCTGGAAGGCTTATGATATGTATAATTTACGCTGCATTCGTTCACATCAGGTATGCCCATCTTGTCTCAGGATGTCTAGATCGATTCTTACCACCTCTATTACCTTTCCAGGACATGGTACATGAGGTAATGGCTGCCCACAGCTGTTCTGATTCCTATTACAAGCTGGTAGGGGAATTGTGACGCAGTATGTATTCAGGATTGTAAGGAGTAAGAGGGCTGAGCACAGGAGATGCAGCATATAGCGTGTTCTTACTGGTGCAGAGTCACATCCTCAAATGGGGGTCTTTAGGGTTTATTAAAATTCAAAACTAAAATTATATATTTTAAGATAATATAAATGATTTCCCCCATGTCACACAGACAGAAATGATCATTTATCCCCTATAAAGAATTCATCAGAGAACGTTCCCATTAAAAACTTCAATTTTATTAATTTCAATAAAAAAATACTCTATACAGTAAAGCAATTGATGAAAACACGCGGAAAAATTACAGATCACACTAAACTTTTCTAGAGGTACAAATCATACAATATCATCAAATTCATATTCCCAATGGTAAAGCCATACTGATATATGTAAATTATGGGTGTGGTCATAAAAGCAGCTCAAACCGGTTATAGCTATTGTGATGTCACAGAGCTTGGGTATAAACAATGATGTTGGTCACAGAGCTGTCACTATCAGTTGGATGTGACCGGTAAGTAATCTATCAATGCTACATCTGTACTTCTTGCTAATCAATTTGTTTTATTAGGAACATTGAATTATTCCATCTCTAGAAGATATTGTGTGATAGTGGTAGTAATATGGTATTAGTATTAGTGTGCAATTAAATTGCTCAAGTATCTTAGATTTGCAGGGTAAGTGGCCAAAATTTGAGCTCCCTTATTATCATTATGTTTACCACTTGTAAAAGAGAAATTTCAATATGCTCATATTAGAGGACTGTATATTAGGGGACTATAATTCCTTATATTATTTAGGTTCACCAGAAATAATTACAATTTAATAAAATTCTGAATTTTGATCAATTGATATAAAAATTATTAGTGGGGAATTGATACTGGTCTGGGGCTACTTATCATGGTTTGGGCTAGGCCCTTTATTTCCAGTGAATGGTAATGTAAAGACTACTTAGACCATTGCATGCTTCTGACTTTGTGGGACTAGTTTGGTAAAGACCCTTCCCTGTTTCTGTATGACGTTGCCCCTTTGCACAAAGCAAGGTCCATAAAGACATTGAGTGATAAATTTGGTGTGGAGGAACTTGACTCTCTGCACAGAGCCCTGACCCCTAACCTGAACTCACAAATACTCTTTTAATTAAATGGGCAAAAATTCCAACAAACACGCTACAAAATCTTGTGGAAAGCCTTGTCAGAAGAAGTTATAGCCACAATAGGGGGCCCAACTTCATATTAACATCCATGGCTTTGTAATGGGAAGTACCACAAGCTTATAATGGTGTAAAGGGTCAGCTGTCCACATCTTTTGGCCACATAGTGTATTTTTGGTTTATGTATTGTGATGTCACTACTATTAAAAATAATGATAAATCCATATTGAAATATGCAAATTATGGGTGAGGTCATAAAAGCAACTCACCCCGGGAATAGCTATTGTGATGTCACAGAGGGTGGGTGTATACTATGGTGCTTGCCTTAGATCTGTCACTCAGTTGGATGTGACTGGTAAGTACTCTATCAGCGCTACGTCTCTAGATGAGTCTCACCTATCAGTTTCTTTATAAATATTTTATTCTTCGGTATAATTCTGCTGTGTCTGCCATTTAAAGTTTAGTTTATATTTGGAATAGTTATACTAATTTACTAAGAAGTTGCTAAATGGCAATATGGCGGCCTGTGACTTCTGCTCCAGAGACAGAATGCAGCTTGCAGACAAAAATTGGCATCTGTATTCTGCTGGTAAATTGATAAAGCAACCTCAAAAAAAAAGGAATGTGAATGTCCTGCAGCCCTGAGAACTTATTATTGGAACCCTTCAGTTTATAACAGGAGTAATTCACATAATAAATATTTACTAGGGAATTACTAATTATGTATTTGAGGTTTCCTATTTGTGTAAAATACACAATTCTTATTATTATTAATAATAATAATTACTAGTATAAAAATGTAAGGAAAGTGATTTCTTAAGAACAGCCCTGACCCCGTAATCCTGTATCCTCAAAAGCAATTGTCATTTTTCATTAATATATATATATGTAAATATAAAATGTAATAATGTCTATAACAAATTACAGAGGTTCTAAATTATAGTTAGTATCTCATATAAAAATTACATAAACCCCGGAAATGTCATACCGTATGGTCAATTCAACAACCAATGCATTGTTCCAACATCCAAACCCCAAGCAATGTCATTCACAGGGGGTCCAAGCCCCAAGACCCCAAGCAATGTGATCTTCAAAGACTTCTGATTGTCCAGATCATGTACTTGGAATACCCCTTTTATAACTAATTTCTCCAGCTGGTTTCCTTTAAGTTTTCCCTAACTATTTCTTTTTCTGGTCATTCTAGATCTTGCTGTTGGATTGACACTGTTGGATTACTGTGTTGCTTTTACGGTCAGCGATTTGTCCTATTTTCAGAGAACTAGAGGCGATTAGTTAAATTCAATCTTTACTGTCGCCTGGTTTTCTACCACGGACATTGGTGCAGTTTTGCACCCGGGTTATTAACCAACCATGCCCTTTTGGAAAAAATCCAAAAAATATCATGTCTCTCAGATTCCTGATAAAGGAAATCTGATGAAAGAGATACCAACTATGGAGGAGCCTAACATCTCGCTCCAGAAGTTTTCCAACATCAAAGATATGCCAGCCGAAAAATGCAGCGATCCAAGTCACAGCAAACCTTGTGACATTGGCTCAAAGAACGCCAAGAAGAGCGCAATCAGGAGCTTGGGCAGCAGCGCTGTGATTGGCGCTAAAGAACTGGATCGCTGTTTCCCAAATAGACGGCTGAGATTATACGTTGCCACCTGGAATATGGAGGGAAAGGTGAGAAGTAATATACAATATCTATTGTGAACCATGAGTGTATATGATCTAAGGCTATGTTCACACAGAGTGTTTTGCCAAGTTTTTTGACGTGGAAACTCGGCAAAAACGGCCCGAAAATGCCTCCCATTGATTTCAATGGGAGGCGTCGGCGTCTTTTTCCCGCGAGCAATAAAACTGCCTCGCGGTAAAAAGAAGCGGCATGCCCTATCTTCGGGCGCTTCCGCCCCTGACCTCCCATTGACTTCAATAGGAGGCAGAGATAGCGTATTTCGCTGTGTTTTATGCCCGCGGCGCTCAATGGCCGCGGGCGAAAAACGCCATGAAAAAAATTGGCGTGCAGGGAGAGGAAAATCTGCCTAAAACTTCCAAACGGAATTTTGAGGCAGATATTCCTCCTGCAAAATACTCCGTGTGAACATAGCCTAAAGTTGGATAAATTTGTAGTTGGATATGAGATAGACATATTATATACTACCCTAGGCCCAAATTTTCTAAACATTTGGGCCAATCAATGTTGCTGCACACACTGCAAACTGTCAAACTAATAATCTATGTCTTTGGAATGGTAATGCCTCTGATCCTAAGACTGCAGCACTGGCCATAGTCTATAAAGACTAAAATCCAATTCGATCAGATATAATTTTTTGTAGGTGATATAGAAGATGTCAGTTTGGTTAGTGCTCTGTGTATACATTATTAATATCTTCATATTTTGAGCAGGAGTTCCCACAAAATCTAGAGGATCTGCTGTTGCCATCAGATGACACCAAAGACATTTACGTAATTGGCGTTCAGGAAGGATGTCCAAACAGGTAAGTCTTCTTAGGTTGTCTTACAACAGTCTTTGCAGATGGACTACAGGTCGGCTGATTGAAATTCTCTCTTGACCTGCTACTTATTGTAGGATCACTCCTAAATTTTCCTATTTAACCCCAGAGGTTATAATATTGATTATTTAATAAAGGAGTTCAATATTTTAATCTGGAGTAATTTATTAATATGTAAACTTGAAATTGTGTCTTCTTGTAGACGGGAATGGGAGATAAAATTACAAGAGACTCTTGGTCCACACTACGTGCTATACCATTCATCCGGGCTCGGAGTCCTGTATCTCACCATCTTTATTCGACGGGAACTGATCTGGTTCTGCTCAGGTAAGATTCACTTTCTTACATTTACATAATAAGTTCTAATTGAAGTCATTAGTTTGAACTTATTATTTAGTCATTAGAACTAGATGTCTGCAATCTCGACTCTCAGATTCTTCACTGTGGAGTATTGGAGATCTGATAGTTTACTCCACAGTTACAAAGTGTGAAATTATGTTGTAGTAATATTTCCAGCGTTTAATAGGAAACTATCTCTGTTTCATTGTTGCATGTTGTACTATTAACCACTAACCCTTCTTCTTGTGTTTCATTTCTTATACAGAGGTAGAGCACACCCATGTAACAACCAGGCTATTCCACCATGTCAAAACTAAAGGAGCCTTGGGTGTTGCCTTCACCGTCTTTGGGACATCATTCTTGTTTATTAATTCCCATATGAGATGTAAGTATGTCTGTTTTTAATATATGACTATGTACAGTGTTATTGTGTATAAAAGTGCTGCTGTTTAATAATAATAAGCTGGAATATATGAGATGACATGAAAAGATTTGTACTATTGATATTTTGGTGTAAAATTAAAAGTTTACTGATATGTATATTTTTGTTGGCAGTTGGGGCAGTCTACAAGAGGATCCAGGACTATAAAACCATCACTGAGGGTCTCCGTCTGCCTCAAATTATTCCGGAAAGAATAAACTCCAATGCCTGTGAGTATTACTTATGTGGTTGAACCTATCGATTCCTTTATCTCTCTATTTATCTCCATTGACTCTAATGCAGTCACGTGGTCTAATTGTGTCCTGTGTTTATCTCATTCTACAGTGGACGTCACCAGCCGCATTGATCGAGTTTTTTGGTTTGGGGACCTCAATTTTCAACTGAAAGAGGACAGAAAAAACGTGGAATCTCTTCTGAAGAACATTAAAGGAAGAGATATGTCCAGTCTCCTCAAACATGACCATCTGAATGAAGCCAAGAACAATGGTACATTTACTAGTAGACAGATCTCTATCACTCCTCAGCCTGTATTGTTACCACATACACCTTGACAGATCAATACAAATCACTGTCATGATGGTTCATATGTTCTCCACATTCTTATATAGTCCTACATCTCTTGCACATGTTTTTAATACTGACATGTTTTTTTTTCTTTTAACTTAAGGGTCCATATTTGTAGGGTTTAAGGAGCACACCATTGAATTCCTTCCTACATATAAGTTCGACATTGGCACAGACACCTACGATACATCAGAAAAGCAGAGAGTCCCATCATATACGGTAAGATATCTTATTTCCAGGTCTACAGAGCTAAAGAAAGAATACATTTCATGAATAGATTTTCATATAATAAATCCCCTCGCCCAAGGTAATGAATTGTTATTATAGATGGAGGAATAATTCTTAAGAACAAAGCATCCAGTCCATTTTACTTGTAGTGAGTTTGTCATCGTCTCCCAGTGTAATATGTCTTCGCCTAGCATGGCTCAAAGATACTTATTTCATTAAATCTGTGTGACCAAGTCAAACCTTAAATGCAAGAAAGTCTTAAAATTTATATTTCTTAAAGGAAATAGGCCGAAATGTTCAGTCTATGATGCTATGAGGTTTATAAATAAATTATAATATGATTGCACTGATGATATTTGTTATTTTTATGACCTCTACAGGACAGGGTGTTGTTTAAAAGCCAATATGAGGGAGATGTGCGAGTCCTGAAATACGACTCTTGCCCTGTTTTGAAGACCTCAGACCACCGACCCGTTTTTGGTATCTTTGAAGTAAAGCTCAGACCTGGTTCAGATAAGTAAGTCATGATTTCCTCCATGTTGTTGGTATGATCCTTTCAGTAGCCGCCATTACTACATGGGCCTTATAGCCAGAGCTCACACTTTGGGGCAGGTGGCTGTATACCTGGGTGACAGTACTGGAGTAATCTAGGATGTGAAACAAAACAATTATTTTTGTGGTTACCTGCTAACATTATCATATGTCTTACATCAATGTATTTCTCATTCCAGCATCCCATTGGCTGGTGGACGCTTTGACCGCAAGATCTATTTGAAGGGCATTAGGAGGTTAGGACAAAAAAAGTAGCTGCGTCGTCTGTTCATGTCCTTACAGCACATAAGGTGAGAGCATTGTACTTGTCTATTATGTTTGCTGTGAGAATGTTCTTCCATCTCTTAAGTCTTCCTCTGTATCAGTAATTTATTTTATCAACCAACTTAAAGAAATTGTAAATAAGTCATTCTATCTTCTAGTTCAATTTTCTTGTATTCAGATATTTATTTAATTTCTAAATGAAGGTTTTGGGTTTTAGAAGAAAACTGTAAGCATGTATGTAGTATAATAGATTGGTGGGAATTCATTAAGACTGACGTTTCATACACCGGTCTTAATATAAAAAAACTTGGAGTAAAATGTGCCTAATTTATTAAAAGGCCCACACCTTAATAACTAATAATCCATGTTATTATGATAAATGTGTCGGCCGCTGGTGGTTCTGCTGCTTCAGCTACTCTCTGTCCACTTTTTTTTAGAAAAGTGCCGTAAGCGGCAGAAACTACATGATTAGATACAAGGAACATTGTTATTGATGTAAGACATTACTTGGCATCTTGCAGGACTCCTAAGGAACATTTACCATCTTAGGTGCATAAAACAATGATTCCACCTTTGTGAACATCAGAAAACATCCTGAACAGCGCAGCTTTAGATCAAAGCCATTGCTTGGATCAACCATTATCAAGGTTTGTAGCGTAACCCCTAGGATCAAATAGGAAAATCCACAATAAAACCTCTTCTAGATTTTGTGACTGCCAAGAAACACACATTAGTAGAGCATTAATAGCAAATATTTCTCTTGCAGCATAAACATCAATTCCGCAGTATATCTGGCGAGAACTGCGCTCCCTGTGACCGGAGGAGCCGCCATCGTTGCTGATAGAAAGGTAAGTTCCTCTAGATATGTCCCCTCTATATTTGGTAAGCAGCCTGAATAATGAATATCTAATAGGATTGTGTGCTTCTCCCCCCAGAACAAGTCAGCAGATACAAACAGACCATCAACATCAATGCCAATAACAACCGAGGGCAGAACCCGCCATCTTACAAGTATTCCAATGGCGAGACTTAAAATTTTCTACATCTGTCACAGAAGAGACATCAGTGTGGTTACCGGTGCATCAATGTTACCCAGAAGACCAGGCCCAGAACAGGAGAACATGTCATCTCTTCCTGTGTCTCTGGAATACAGATTTCCCACCACTTACTGATACTACATTATATACTGTGACATCTTCCATTGTTTTTGCTGGATCTTGTATAACATCATCTTTACCATTATATATTTTGATCCACAAAAACCTTAAATAAATCTTTAACATCAATCCATAAGTGTGACTGGTATTTATTAGTGTGTTCAGTGCCTCGCTACAACTTACCACAGTGTATACAATTCACTTATCCGACCCTTCACAGCGCTATTTGTGTGACATCGCGTTTAATCCAGTGGTAGGTGACAGGACATTGTATCATATGTACACAATACAGAGAGTATGGAACGTGCCGCCATATGTACTGGATTAGATCCTGTGTTGGACAAAAAGTGACAGGAGATGTAAAATATTGATATATTTGATAGTTGTTTAAATTTCAGTTCCATAAAATGTAATGTTGGGCTCTCTTTACAAGCGGAGACAATCACATTAAGCAGGGAAGCCGCTAGGGTGACACAATCCCCACAGATCTCAGATTGGACAAACAGGCAGGATGAGAGCTGCCAGTTGAGATTGCCAGTTAGGGCAGAAGTTACAAAGTGACTGATCAACCAAAAATACTTTGTATTGCTAGCCTGAATGGCGTATCGCTAGCTCAGCATTTCATATGAGAACAAAGACCCTCTGCAGCACAAGTTTAAGTTGAGACTGAACCATAGCAAACACATTGTCCCATTCTCACAAGTTAAATCAGAAACCGCCAAGTATAGAGCCTATTTATTAGTGAAACCGTCAAGCTTATGTACTAAATATTATAACCGTGAAGACTGTGCCTCTGTTGGAGTAAAGTTCTGTTCAGCATCTTATACCTGTGTCGTCTGAAGTTCTTGCTGTGCAATTTCCTCTGCGGGGCAGTAACCATCCTAAACCCCCTCCCACCTGTTACATTTGTCCATACTAAAGTCCATTACTCCATTGAAGTCGCCAATTAGTAGCAGTGGATAATCTGCAAGGGCTTTTTATCAATAAACTCCTGTACCACACCCAAGACATAAGAATTAAAGGGTGGCGGTAAATAAATTGAGACAATGATACATTGAAGATTTTGTATTGTACAGTCCAGGAGCACAAACTTTCCTTCTTTTTATTCCCAATATGTATGGCAGGTTAATTTGCAGTAAGGGTATGTTCACATGCAAACTCAAAAACGTCTGAAGATACGGAGCTGTTTTCAAGGGAAAACAGCTCCTGATTTTCAAACGTTTTTTAAGCCACTTGCAATTTTCGCTGCGTTTTTCGCTGCGTTTTTTACGCCCGTATTTGGAACTGTTTTCAATAGAGTCTATGTAAATGGCTCCAAAAACGTCCTAAGAAGTGACCTGCACTTCTTTTTCGCTGCCGTTTTTTTACGCGGCCGTTTTTCAAAACGGCTACGTTAAAAAAAAACGGCCAGTCGGAACAGAACGCCGTTTTCCCTATTGAAATAAATGGGCAGATGTTTGAAGAAGAGGACTTACTCCTAAAGCAAAGCAGGGATGAGTTAATGCTCCGTCCAACAAACAAAAGAAGCTGGTGTGCCACCCATGCCGCATTGCGCCATTATTTGTGTAATGTTTTAAAGAGATTGTGCCTCTTTTTTGTAGAGTAGTGTTTACATCCCCTTGTGTATGTTTATATACCACTGGTCAGTAAAGAATTTGTTGTTTGCATTACTTGGGTCTACTGTATTTTATTGCTTGCGACTAACCCTGCGGTCCTTGCCGGTACTTGGCCTTACATAGGGATACATTCTATAGACAAGATGAATGCTAACACTCAATTGCTATTTAGGCTGGGACTTCACAGAGACTGATTGATTTTAATTGATCTTATTTTTAAATTCTATTACTTATTTAAGGGTTGCATGCAACTCCATGTATAGCTTTGTACTGCGGCTGTTGATTTGTAGCTAAAATCAATTAGTTGCATGCCAATGCGTTTCCATGATGGCCTTATTTTCACATTTCCAGGAAAAATAACAGAAGACCATCACAACACAGAGTTCTGAGTAAAGATGCTCCATATCATAAGGCTGACAGGTCCGCCTTAAAATGGGTAAATCACAGGTGACGTCTTTTCTGATTGTAGACTTTCTCTTTCCATTTTATCTCCACCCAGCCAGGACCGCTATTATGACTTCTACTGACATAACATTACAGAGTTTGCTGCTGAGATATCTTTAGATCTTCACTTCTGAAGCCATCTTCAGCTTCTAGAGCAACGTAAAGAATTCAGACCACAAAATAGACCCCTTAATTCATGCAGACCCCAGACCAGACCACCAAATAAATTTAGACACCAGCCTAAACCCCTATATAAATTCAGACCCTAGACCAGACCCCAGAACAGACCCAATTAACTGCAGACCCCAGGCAAGACTCCAAAATGTAAACCCCAAAACAGAGTAAATAAAATCAATGCAGACCCTAGACCAGACATCTAAATAATGTCAGACCTCAGACCAGACCGCTCAATTAATTGCAGACCACAGACCAGACCGTTAAATTCAGACCCCAAACCAGAGTAAAGAAAATGGATTTAGATACCTGACCAAGACCTCTAAATAAATTCAAATTCCAGAACAGACCCTTAAATTCATGCAGATCCCAGATAAATGAGTTGGTCGATTGCAAGCAGCTTGTAATGAGGGCGAGCCGTATAACCTCCATTTCCAGCTTATAAACTGATTATGTTATTAAGTTGGTTGCCTGTTTCTTTATATTAACTGTTTAGGTGCTCACTGTTAATGTATATTTGTGTATCTGTTGTGTTTCACTGTATAGAAGGTTTTGTCTTACAGGTTGGCAGGAGGACAGGCCGCAGTTCCCAGTGGCACTGTCTTATGTGCGGTGCTGTCACTGTACATAGCAATGAGAGGCTGCTGGACAGTGACAGGGGAGGTACAGGGGGTTTGGAAAGAAAGAGCCTGGTGCTGGCTGGGATCAGAGTGTAATGGCAGTGATGCGCTGCGCCACCATGAAGTCAGGTGAGACGGTGAGAGTCAATAACAAAGCAGAAAATAAGCTAACAAAATGACCTCTTATGGTCTGTAGGCTGATAGAGAAGGCCTATCCTACGTAGGGGTAGGCCTATAAGTGTAGGCTGTCACTGAAACATGCGGGCTGAAGAGTACCGTCAGCCTAGAGTGGTTCACTCTGAGGAGTCTACTGGGGCTGTGAGAATAGTCAGCCTGGCATGGGAACCAGTGGTCAGTAGAGCAGTACTGTGCTCAAACCCAGGAGAGGCTGTAACTAGGTCCTGATTAGGATAAAGAATGTTCCATGTATTAGAGGGCCGCTTAGATAGCTGCAGTGATGAATGGTTGCCCTGCAGGCCTGAGATGTGGCCTAGTAGTACACTCCTGAATTGTACTGGACTGGGTGCAGTAGTCACTAGGACGAGTGGTGTGGTAGGAGCCCTTCAGCGTCAGGACCCTAGTAAGAGTGCATAGGAGCAGATATTTAATATAGTAAAAAGTATTAAAACTTATAAAACCCACTGTGTCAGTTGTATCGGGGCAGCCCCCTTCATCAGGAATACTATGTTTCACAGCATTGAAACAATTTAAATGTCTCTATATTATATAAACAAACCTTTCTACGTTTACTCACGCAATACCGGAAGTGACGTTCCGAACTCTAAGGCCCTGTTCACACAGAGTGTTTTTGCAGGCAGAAAAATTTTGAGGCAGACTTTGACCTGCCTGCGATTTGCGCAGCATTTACCATTGCATTTTTCGCCCGTGGCCACTGCGTGCCGGGTGCAAAAAACACTGTGAAAAACACTTTCTCTGCCTCTCATTGATTTCAATGGGAGGTCAGAGGCGGAACAGCGAGCCGCTAAAAGCTGCAGCAGAAAAGAAACGCCTCCACCTTCCATTGAAATTAATAGAAGACAGTTTCGGCCGTTTTTTGGTGCTGATTCCAATGCGGTTTCCGTGTCAAAATCAGCATAAAAAAACTCAGTGTGATCTGGGCCTAAATCTCTTTATACTTCCTATAATGGACATATCTCTCTATGGCAGATGTTTCGGAAGAGGTTCTTTCTCGCTCTTTTACCCTTTCTATTCCTCTAATACTTCATCCCAATTACATTATTTAATACAGGGAATTTCTTATATTTCTTTTTCCATGCAAAAATACATATATTAATAAAATAGGATAAAAACAACCAATATGAATCTATGGGGAATAGTAAAGACTCATTTACTTTACTCGTTCTCAAACTCTAATATTATTCCCAAACCCTATTCCTTTCTTTAGTATTTCTTATTTTTTGGATAGGATGGTGCGACTATATCATTTATTATCCTTGGTCTTTTTATGATCATTTGTGGGGACCTTCTTACTTCATCTTTCAAAAACAGATCACTTAATAGTATTTCCCAATTTCTCTTTAGGATTCTTTTAATTTCTTCAATATTACCACTATATTTAGCAAAATAATGTCAGTCCAAATTTATCTTTCTCTTTTTTCCATCTTGCTTTTTTACAAGGTATAACTTTTCCCTGTTCCTTGTTATCTAGGCAGTCTTTCTGTTTCGTTTTTTACACCTTTTTCTTTACTCCCTCTATAATATTTTTTTTGCTATTTTTTATCCTTCTGTCTGCCTGATATAACCTCCTTTGACTTATACAGTATCAGCATCCCCATGATATGCTGAGAGTATGTTTCCAAGTTTCGATACCACTTATTTGTGAAATAAAAGTAAACCAATATATATATTAGTCCATAATGGACAAGATTGTGGTATGCGACGTGAGCATTTACCGATGCATATGCCAATTGTGCACTGCAAATGCAGTGTGAATGGACCTTTAGACAACCTACTTACACAACCCCTCAGTTGGCTAAAGCAGAAAGCCAGTGTAAGGAGCGACTCTACCTTTGCAGGACTTTTCATATTTGTGTCTTACACTGACGGCCCATTTGCTGTCCGATTCCCCCATTGATAACAGCAGATTGTGGTAGAAGCTTGACAGAAGGCCCCCTGTGGTTAGCACATTGCTGAGGTTGTCCTTAACCCCTTCCCGCTCTGCTCATTACTATTACAACGAGCTGAGCACATTGTTTGTGCTCAGCTCAGTAATAGTATGGTACCGCTGAAATCCAGCGCCATTCCCAACCACCGACACATTTATGAGCTGTGATAACTGCTGTATCGTCGTACAGCAGTTATCACAGCTCATACCTCCGGGACCGATCGCAGTGGTTTACGCCGATTTACCCCTTAAATGCAGCGGTCAATAGCGATCACCACACTTAAGGGGTTACAACGCCATTGGTGATCTTGCGACGCAATTGCAGGGTGTCGATGGTTGCTATGGTAACCGGAGGCCTAACAATAGCCACCGGGTCTGACATCTACAGAAGGTGATTACATAAGTATTGCAGGATATTATAACAGAAATCGGACAGTTGGACCTTTGGGGTCCTGTGGTGGTGGTGGTTATTTGTTGTTGCTGTATCTTGGACCGTTTATGGGTCAGTTTAGTGGTGCTTTTTACTCCATGTGTCCTTAGGACATGTTTATTATGTCATTACGAACTTGAGGTTTGTGTCCCATATTTTTTGTGAAGGCTTTTTCTTTAGTAGTGTATCCAGCCTTATAGGGGATCTTGTTCCCATTAAAATATGTTTTTGTCCCACTTGGGAAATCTCTTGACTGGCCTAAGTAGAGTCATGTGCTATTTTACCTTTTATTCCCCTTTTCCACCCATCCACCAAATAAGGACATGTGACAACCGAGGTTGGATGTGAAATGGCCACAGCAGCCGTTTATTAATTCACATTATTTTTTAAATACAATTTAATCCGAAACATTCGGATAACTACTTTAGGAATTCGACCAGAGAATTCCTCCTATAATTCACATGACCCAACATGGGTCAGAATCATAAATAACAATCAACATTTTAACACTAAACAGAGCAGGGGAAGTCCTTGAAGCCATTTTTTACCGATTTTACATTTAAGTTAGCCATCTGCAAACCACCAACAACTATTTACCTCCAGCCGTAAACTAGCTCGGAGGCACAGCTCACCTCTGCAGATGGCTCCAACTATAAGAAGAACACTTCAAAGGGATAACACCCTATGAAGTCTTCAAATGATATACCTTTTTGGGGGACGCATACCCCGATGCAACCTCCCCACCATTTTGTACTGACCAACCTCAAGGACTCCCCTCGCCAGCCGCCATGACACCTAGACCTACTCCAAAGAAAAGAGAAACACAAGTTACGCAAGCATACATCATAAGCACAAGAAAATAGACAAACGCACAAAAAACAAACCCAATCCCAAAAGACACAACCCAATTCAGGGCGGAAGGGTGGGAGCTAACTTTTTTACCTGTTATTCCTCCCGCTACTTCCGGCTCAATGCTAAAAACAGCGGGAGGAACAGTTACCGAACCCCAACTCCTCCCCTCTCCATCTCCTCCCTCTCCCTGCCTCCACTAACCCTTTCCCCCCTGATTGGCTAACCTTCCCTCCTATGGCAGTCATGGAGGCTTTCCCTTAAGCCCTCCGTGCTGCTGTCCAGCATCGTCTTGACTGGCCTGAGTAGAGTCATGTGCTATTTTACCTTTTATTCCCCTTTTCCACCCATCCACCAAATAAGGACACGTGACAACCGAGGTTGGATGTGAAATGGCCACAGCAGCCGTTTATTAATCTACATTATTTTTTAAATACAATTTAATCCGAAACATTCAGATAACTACTTAAGGAATTCGACCAGAGAATTCCTCCTATAATTCTCATGACCCAACATAGGTCAGAAACATAGATAACAATCAACATTTTAACACTAAACAGAGCAGGGGAAGTCCTTGAAGCCATTTTTTACCGATTTTCCTTTTAAGTTAGCCATCTGCAAACCACCAACAACTATTGACCTCCATTCGTAAACCAGCTCGGAGGCACCGCTCACCTCTGCAGATGGCTCCAACCACCAGAAGACCACTTCAAATGGAAAAACACCCTATGAAGTCTCCCTACCATTTTGTACTGACAAACCTCAAGGACTCCCCCCACCACAGCGAAACAGGCATTGACCACCTTAAGCCTGTTAGTCCCTCCAAACCACGACCGCCCTCTCAATTCCTTCTGCTAAGGACAGGCTCCACAAATCAATTCCAACCTCGGTCAAATGTACTCCATTACTCCGCCAATATCTTCCAACTCCTGACTCCAAATCCCTGTGTCGAACACAAATGCCCCCGTTCTTGGCAACAAAACGTGACACCGCCCGGTTTACTTTGATGCAGGCTTTATTAACCCTCTCCACTGATCTTGCCAAGCGCCAAAACTTCCTCGGAACTATGTCCGACCAAACTATAACTAAGCGTAGATAAGACGCCCATAAGCACAACAAATCGTGTTTTATATCCCGCACTAACTCACGAAAAGGGCGCACACCTAGATCGTTCCCCCCCCCACATGTAAAGCCAGAACCTCCGGAACCCTATCTAACTGAGAGTATGTTTGAAACTCGGTCAATACCCGGCTCCATAACATACCTCGGAATCCCAGCCAATGTAAAACCGCATCTTGCCGCGGAATGCGAAGCTGACGGCCATGTGGGCGAACGTCCGCCCACAGTGCCCCCCAGTGCACATAAGAGTGTCCTAAAAGCCAAACTAGGCAGGGGCGATGATCTGAAATAAAAGGACAAGCAAACGCACATGTAAGCCATCAAAGCACAAGTTACAAACTCACAACAAATGAGGGCGCACGTAAGTCCTAAACCTATCAGACTTCCAACTGTCAATGCGACGCACACCCTCGTCATCCAACCCCCAACGCCCAGCTTCAGTAGCAGCGCCGATCCTAAACGTGTGAGACGAGTAATACTCATACCCAACTCCGACCTCAGGCAAGCATTTTTTAAATACAGCACCAAATTGATACCTGGACAAAAACGAGCCATTCTCATGACGGAGCAATGGCGACTCAGGCACCCCACCCCGTGGCTTGAAAGCAACCATACAAGCAACCGGACACATCGCCGACCCCGGGAGGGAAAACAACACTATCCGCTTACCCCGTCCTACTTGATCAGTCTTGGACCGCCACAAAAACAACTCGAGTCTATCCCCATATAGACCCACATCCGCCTGTCGCAATCCCCCAGCCCTCACCGCACTAGGAGAAACCAACTCACCAATTCTGAGTGCTCCAAAAAACGCTAGATAAAAAGCCAAACGAAACAACTCTACCTCATAAGGCAAATTACAAACAGCCCCCAGCGATGCGCCCAACGAACCAAGAAGGGTAAAAGACATGGGTCGCCTCTGATCTGCTTCAGCCCTGCCGCGATGCAAACCCTTCAAAGCTTGCCTTACCAAAAAATTCTTGGACACATCCTGAAAACCCCGTAATTTAAATCCAAACGCCAACCCAGCAACGAAACGATTCACCTTAGCCAGAGAAAACCCCGCCTCCCAAGCATCCCCCAACCAGTATAACAATGCCACCAACCTGTCTTGATCCGTGCTGACGTTACCCAACACTCTTACCCACTCCTCCCACTGCTGCCAACAAGCCGAATAAGTACTCCAAGTCACACTAGCCAACGACTGTTCGATCAACCGTTCCACGGGACCGAAACCAGATCCCATAGATGTCCCGGGCAAGCCAAACTGAACAGCTCCGCTCCCGGTGCCAATTAACAAAATCGATTCCACTGCGAGCGAGAAAGAGCATTAGCGATACAATTGTAAACCCCCGGTACATGCACCGCAACCATCCACGTGTTTAAGGACAAGCACACCAAGACTAAGTGACGCAACAACTGAACCACAGGCGGAGAAGATGCCGATACGTTATTAATCGCTAACACCACTCCCATGTTATAGCGGTGGAAACTAATGTTTTTATCCCTGAGCCTGTCCCCCCAAATGGTCACCGAAAAAACACGATGGGGAACAGCTCGAGCAGGGCAAGATTCCGTGTAAGACCACTGATCACCCAGCTGTCCGGCCAGTCCCCCACACACCATTGACCTCCTGCATACGCACCAAAACGACCAGACCCCGCCGCGTCAGTAAACAGCTCCAACTCGCTCATATCCTGTACTGGCGACATCCACAACAATCTACCATTATATTGCCCGGGAAACGCGTCCCAGACCTGCAGTTCCGCCCTGTGTTCCACCCCAATCCTCACGAAATGATGGGATGCCCGGATACCCGCCGTCGCTGCCGCCAATCGCCTACTAAAAACTCTACCCATTGGTATAATCCGACAGGCAAAGTTCAACTTCCCCAGCAGAGACTGGAGATCGCGCAAAGTGATCTTCTTCAATCGGCAGGCACGCCTCACCTCTTGACGCAATGACAGTAATTTATCCTCAGGAAGCCTGCACTCGAATTGCACTTGAATTGCATTGCAACCGAATCAATTTCGATCCCTAAAAAACAGATGGTAGGGACAGGGCCCTCAGTTTTTCCAGGCGCCAGAGGAATTCCAAAATCCGTCGCAACCTTCTGCAAGGAATACAATAAATAACCGCAAATAGGGGAACTGCTAGGGCCGACGCACAAAAAATCGTCAAGATAATGTATTAACGAATCCACCCCAGCTACGCCCTTCGTCACCCATTCCACAAAGCTACTAAATGCCTCGAAGTATGCGCAAGAAAGGGAGCACCCCATTGGAAGACATCTATCGACATAAAACCCCCCGTTCCAGAAGCAACCCAACCGCCGTTGGCTCTCCGGATGGACCAGCAGCAAGGGAAAAGCCGCCTGAATGTCACTTTTTGCCAACAACGCCCCAGGCCCCGCCTCACGCACTAACACCACCGCTTTGTCAAATGACGTGTAAACAACCGAGCATAAATCGTGATCTATCCCATCATTTACCGACGACCCCTGGGAAAAGACAAATGCTGAATCAAACTGAATTTATGGGGCTCCCGCTTCGGCACAATTCCCAAGGGGGATAGCACTAGATTCTCTATCGGCGGCTCGACAAAAGGCCCGCCCATGCGACCCAATGAAACTTCCTTCAAAAGTTTTTTCAAAACGACCGCCGAGTGCAAATAAGCTGACTTAAGATTGCGCCGTGTAAGCGGAACCTCATACGGAGGAGGGGGAATAACAAAACCAAACAAAAACCCCTCATAAATTAACTTGGCTGCAACCCTATTCAGATATTCATTTAGATACGGGGCCATCCTTTCCACCCTCACCAGCGACAGCCCCTTGACCAACGGAGGAGGACTGAGTGTCTGACCGCTTCCCTTTTCGCATACATTTTGTAGCCCCATGCGAGGAGCCGTTGCACTCCGAATAGACATGCTTAAATTTACAAGTGGCCCCGAACTTACACTGGCCATCATTGAATTGCCAGCAGAACCCGAGTTTTGACCCAGAGCCCTGTCCGGACTGACTAGACTGACCTCCTTGGCCAACGCTCCCGAGAAAGGACTGCTTAACCGGGGCCGTCACCCGCAACCAAAGCGCAATATCTTTCTGATCCCACCGAATCGCCGGTCGGACCGCCTTCCGCTGGCGAAACTGCTCATCATACCGCAACCACACCTGACCCCCGTACGCCCGATGAGCCTCCCCGATGGCATCGAAATAACAAAACAACGCCGAGCAATTTTCAGGTGCCTTTTCCCCAATCACACTCGCCAAAATAGCAAAAGCTTGCGACCAATTCACAAACGTCTGCGGGATAAGCCTATACTGCCGACGCTCCTCTTCCTCCTTCTTACTCTCATCCCGCTTGCCCTTATCCAAGTTGAACTTCGCAAGTGGCAGAAGGGAAAAAATTTCCACATACTCATCCTTACAAATCCGTTCTCGAACCTCCTGTTTAAGGTGGGCCCCCAAAGGACCCTCAAAACAGACGTAAACCTCGCCCCTAGCACGATCATCAAGCCGAATTCTATCCCTGTCCTTCTGCGCCTCGGTTTGAACAGACACTGCCACTGCTTCCTTGGATGCCCCCGAAACTTTCCCAACCAGGGACCGTGACTGTACATCACGAGGACCTTCCCAGACCACCGCCGGGGACCCCGCCGGAACTACAGGTGCCGCAGCCCTATCTAAGCGCCCGACTAACTTGCGCAAACAACCCACTAAATCCGATAAGCCATCTCGCCCGGCAACACCACTACCGACAGCCGATACTTCCGCGCTCGCTGCCCCACCCCCAAAACACGACATGAAAATTGCTGGATACGGCAAAGTAGGAGTTACGCACTCACCAGGCTGCCCAGGCGCTGTATTCCCGCTAGCCGGAAAATTCTGACCGCGCTGCGACTCGTCCAGCTCTCCATCTTCCAGATCCTCTCTCGCTGACGACTGGCACTCGCACCAACATCTCCGACACGGGGACCCTGGCATGCTGACAGAGGGGCCGGCAACCTGCCGCCCGACCGCAGGGACCCAGACTTCCGACCGGACCTGTTGCCTCGTCGTCGTCGCTGATCTTGGTGTCCTCACCGAAGACCTCAAGGAAGCCTGCCCCATGGCCGGCACATCACCATGCGGGGCGGCCGTGGACTGCACCCTGGACACTGCATATAAAGGCGGTGGCGTAACAGGGAGCCCAGCCTGAGACTCCCTGTGAACCGCCGAGCCCCGTCGCGGCTGGGGATTCCTGCCAGGACGAAGGCCCTGGGAGGAGGCGGCCGTCCCAGCAGCATGGCCTGCAGCATCCTTAGAAGGGCTCCCCCTGTGATGCCGAGCCCGCGGGACCACATCCGGACTCAACCATTTAGGTGGGCGGGACCGCTGGGAGCGGCGGGGTGACCGAGCCTGAGCAACCGCCGCTCCCGATGACGCCCTCTGCTTTATTTCAGCAGGGGCAGCAATAAGCAACTCTCCCCCCACCGCCATGTCATCAGCGCCAGAAAGGGGGGAGGGGAGCGCATCCGGGCTAGCAGCCGACACAGAGCGCCGATCTAGGCGCGAAGACTGGCCCGCCTGATGGATACTGGCCAGCGCTGCCACCGTCTCCTCCAGCCACCCCGGACTGTGGAACTCAGCTGCCGCGCGCAGCTGATCAAGCATGCTGACTGGAGACGCCATACTTGCAGGTAAGCAGGGCAGTGGGAGCTAACTTTTTTATCTGTTATTCCTCCCGCTGCTTCAGGCTCAATGTCGAAAACAGCGGGAGGAAAAGATACCGAACCCCAACTCCTGCCCTCTCCATCTCCTCCCTCTCCCTGCCTCCACTAACCCTTTCCCCCCTGATTGGCTAACCTTCCCTCCTATGGCAGTCATGGAGGCTTTCCCTTAAGCCCTCCGTGCTACCGTCCAGCCTCATCTTTACTTTGTGACTATTGCCTGATCAAACCGAGTTGTGATACATTGTTTGCACCATATAAATAACTATATATTTGATGTTGTGTATTTTCTGACCACCACTGCAATCCTTTGTTTTAGATGATTTTAACTGTTTTTATGAGATTATATTATTTTGTCTGTATTTATTGCAATAATAAAGATATTTTGTTATTGACCATGTGTCGTTTTGCTATATGGTTTTGTGGTATACATTTGTAGCTATTTGACAGGTATAATACGCTGCAATACATAAGTATTGTAGGATATTATAACAGCGATCGGACCGTTGGATATTCAAGTCCCTAGTGAGACGAAAAAAAAAAGTTAATAAAAAGTTTAAAAAAATGTTATACAAAAATAAAAAAGTAAGAATTTAAAGTAATAAATGTAAAACTATACAGAATTGGTATTGCGCATCCGTAATGGCCTGAACTATATAAATATTATGTAATTTATCCAATGCAGTGAATGCCATAAAAATAAATAATAAAAAAACGATACCAGAATTGCTATGTTTTTGGTCACCTAAGAATAAAAAGTGATCAAAAAGTTGCATGTATCCAAAAATGGTACCAATAAAAAAACATATAGCTCGTCTTGCAAAAAACAAGCCCTCATACAGCTCTGTCGACCAAAAATTTTCTTCAAAGTTGTGGTTCTCAGATTGTGGCAACAGAAAAAATACATTCTTTTTACAAAATAAATGTTATTGTGCAAATAGTTGTAAAACATAAAAAAGCAATATAAATTTGGTATCACCAGAATCGTACTGACCCACAGAATAAAGTAAATATGTCAATTATAGTACACGGTGAACGCTGTAAAAAAAAAAAAAAGGATAAAAACAATAGCAAAATTGCTATTTTTTGTCACCACGCTTCTCAAAAAATAGAATAAAAAATGATCAAGAAGTTGCATGTATCCAAAAATGGTGCCGATAAAAACTACAGATTGTCCCGCAAAAAACAAGCTCTCACACCGCTCTGTCACAGAAAAAAAGTTATGGCTCTCAGAATATGGCGACACAAAATGTGCAGAGTGCGATCCAAAAGGGGGATAAGATCGGGCACCATTTATCAGTGCGACACAGGCCACAGAACTGCGGATTATTATTTATTTATCGCATTATTATATCCTCTTATTATGTACTGATGTACTCCGCACAGTTTACATATGCCCCCAGATCATAAACTGAAATAAATGGCCTATTTGTACATTCAGGGACAAACCAATTGAAAAACTGGTAACCAGAAACAATTGGTTTAAATGAAAAACCAAGTAATGAACTTGGTGCATTGACCTATGAAATCATAAGTCTATCCTATAGAGAGAGGTCAATTAACACACAGTATATTAGAAACATGAAACAACTTTATTGCACATAAATACACAGGATATATCAATAAAAGTTAGAACCATGCAATGCAAAACGTGTCCTGCAGGTTGAAGCAACATATATGGAGACATAATGACATATAATATAAAAACCAGGGCAATATGATATATGTATAATAAATATGTTCACCTGAAATGATAGTATTGCCATATAGCTACCTGGAATGATTGTATATAAATGCGATGATACAAGCTAAGGCCAAAATGTATGGCCATATATCAGCTTACCCATGTGTAGTTGCTCCTGCTACCTGCAGAGACACCGAACCCGACGCGCGTTTCGGCAGGAATGCCTTCGTCCGGGGGTGGTGTCTCTCCAGCGGAACAGGATATTTAAAGGGCATTGCATGGTTCTAACTTTTATTGATATATCCTGTGTATTTATGTGTATTTATGTGCAATAAAGTTGTTTCATGTTTCTAATATACTGTGTGTTAATTGACCTCTCTCTATAGGATAGACTTATAAACTGAAATACCAGCAAAACCCCAAACAGAAAAATTACCAAGAAAAATCTGTGCTTCATAAGCCAAATGGCGCTCCCTCCATTCTGAACCCTTCAGTGTGCCCAAACAGCAGTTTACATCCACATATATGGCATCGCCATACCCGGGAGAACCCGCTTAACAGTTTATGATGTATTTGTCTTCAGGGGCACAATCTGGGTATAACATATCGTGCACTTAAATGGCATATCAGCGGAAAATCCACTGCACATTTTTCTAGTAAAAATAGTAGTATTGGTTCATACGCACTGCACCCTTTAATAAATGCCTTGAGGGGTATATTTTAAAAAATGGGGTCACTTCTTGGAAGTTTTTGTTTTACTATTAGACCTCAGAGCCCTGCAATTGGGGGCAAATGCTATGGAAAAATCACTAAAATAGACCTCAAATGCGCATGGTGCTCTTTCACTCCTTTAATCTAACACCAATCCAGCAAAATCTGCGCTCCTACAGACAAATGACGCTCCTTCTCTTCAGAGCCCTGCCGTGTGCCCAAACAGCTGTTTAGGGCCACATATGGGATATTGCTGTACTCAGGAGAAATTGAGTAAAAAATTGTGTGGTGTTTTTTTCTCCAATTACCCCTTGTAAAAATAAAACATTTAGAGCTAAAACAGCATTGTTTTGGGAAAAATGTAATTTGTCATTTTCACTGCCTAATTCTAATAAAATCTATGAAACAGCTGTGGGGTCAAACTATTCACTACCCCCCTAAGTGAATGCCTTGAGGGTTTTATTTTCCAAAATGGAGTCACTTCTCAAGAGGTTTTTACGGTACTGGTACCTAAGGAACTCTGCAAATACGACTTGCCACCTTTAAACAAAACCAGCAAAATCTGCATGCCAAACGGTGCTCCTGCCATTCTGAGCCCTACAGTGTGTCCAAACAGCAGTTTATGACAACATATGGGGTATTATCGTACTTGAGAGAACTTGATTTACAAATGTTGGTGTTCTTTTTCTCTTTCATTCTTTGTGAAAATGAAAAAAAATCGGAGCTGAAACTACTTTTTGTTTTTAATTTCTATGATCTAATTTCAATAAATTCAGCAGAACACCTGTAGTGTTAAAATGCTCACTATACCCATAGATTAATTCCTTGGGAGTGTAGTCCCGAAATGGCGTCTTTTTGGGGATGTTTCCTATGTTTTGGCACCACAAGACCTCTTCAAAAATGACAGGGTGCCTAAAATATATTGTAATAAAAAGGAGGCCCCAAAAACCTAGTAGGCGTTCCTGAGGCCTGTGCTTCAGTCCACCAGGGCCACATGTGGGACATTTTTAAAAGCTGCAGAATCTGAACAATAAATATTGAGCTGAGTTTCGCTGCTTCTGTGTTACAGAAATAAAATGGATTATAATGGAATTTCTTAAAAAAATAAAAAATAAATATATATATATATATATATTTGTAAATTTCACCTCCAAAATCTTAACTAGTAACTATTTTGTGTTGTATTACTATCTGTCTTACAAGCAGATACACTCAAATTTAGAAAAATCTAACATTTTCAAAAATGTCTCTAAATGTAGGTGTTTTTCACAAATAAACACTAAAGGTATTGACCAAATTTTACTACTAACATAAAGTACAATGTGTCGCGAGAAAAAATTCTCACAATCGCTTGAATAAAAGAATAGCATTCCAAAGTTATTACCAGCTAAAGTGACACAGGTCAGATTTGAAAAATGGTGTCTGAGCCTTAAGGCCCAAACTAGGCTGCATCATTAAGGGGTTAAAGTGTTTTTACATCTTATAAAGTGGGGGGAATACAATTAGGATTTGTCATCACTTTCTGATCGTGGAGTTCTGACTGCCATGACTACTTGATGTTTAGTAAAGCCAATCCCTGTCTTTACAGTTTACCAAATGTGCCATCAATGGTCTTAGAAATGACCCAGATGAAGAGACTATGAAGGAATTCTTCGGTTCTCTTGACTATAAATGCAGCAGAGATTGTGGTATCCATAAAATATAATGCAGCCATTTTTAATGAATACATATGGATGTTGGCCTTCTACCCTCTCTGGGAGGCTTATGATATGTATAATTTACGCTGCATTCGTTCACATCAGGTATGACCATCTTGTCTCAGGATGTCTAGATCGATTCTTACCACCTCTATTACCTTTCCAGGACATGGTACATGAGGTAATGGCTGCCCACAGCTGTTCTGATTCCTATTACAAGCTGGTAGGGGAATTGTGACGCAGTATGTATTCAGGATTGTAAGGAGTAAGAGGGCTGAGCACAGGAGATGCAGCATATAGCGTGTTCTTACTGGTGCAGAGTCACATCCTCTAATGGGGGTCTTTAGGGTTTATTAACCCCTTCCCGCTCCTTGACGTACTATTACGGCATGGCAGCTGTATCGTTCGCGCTCCATGCCGTAATAGTACGTCTCGGGAGTAACGGCCGTTTCGGCCGTCCTCCCGACACATACAGGAGCTGTGACGCTGCTGTCTTGTTCAGCAGCTGTCACAGCTCCTACAGCGGGGACCGATCGCTGTGTCCCCGCTGATTAACCCCTTAAAAGCCGCGTTCTATAGAGATCGCGGCTTTTTAGGGGTTAAGCTGCCATCGCCGGCCTGCTACGCGATAGCGGCCGGCGATAGTGACTATGGCAACCCGACACCAAACAATGGCGTCCGGCTATGCCATAGACGGAAGCCTAGTGGGTCCTGACAACGTCAGGATCCACTATGCTTGCTGTCAGTGAGTAGCTGACAGTTCTAATACACTGCACTACGCATGTAGTGCAGTGTATTAGAATAGCGATCAGGGCCTCCTGCCCTCAAGTCCCCTAGTGGGACAAAGTAATAAAGTTAAAAAAAAGTAAAAAATAGATGTGTAAAAATAAGAAAATAAAAGATTTAAAAGTAATAAAAGTAAAATTCCCCCCTTTTCCCTTATCAGTCCTTTATTATTAATAAAAATATATAAACAAACAAATAAACTATACATAATTGGTATCGCCGCGTCCGTAACGGCCTGAACTCCAAAATTATTTCATTATTTATCCCGCACGGTGAACGCCGTAAAATAAAATAATAATAAACCGAACCACAATCACAATTCTTTGGTCACTTCACCTCCCAAAAAATGGAATAAAAAGAGATCAAAAAGTCGCATGTACCTAAAAATGGTGCTGATCGAAACTACAGTTCGTTACGCAAAAAATAAGTCCTCGCACGGCTTTATTGATTAAAAAATAAAAAAGTTCTGCCTCTTAGAATAAGGTAACACAAAAAGTGAATGATTGTTTACAAAACTTATTTTATTGTGCAAACGCCATAAGACATAAAAAAAGACTATAAACATCTGGTATCGCCGTAATCGTATCGCCCCGCAGAATAAAGTGAATGTGTCATTTATAGCGCACGGTGAACGCTGTAAAAAAAAACGAAAAAAAAAACAATAGTACAATTGCTGTTTTTTAGTCACCACGCCAACTAAAAATAGAATAAAAACTGATCAAAAAGCCGCATGCACCCCAAGAAAACTGCAATGGATTCCTCAAGGGGTCTAGTTTCCAAATTGGGGTCACTTTTGGGGGGTTCCCAATGTTTTGGCACCACAAGACCTCTTCAAACCGGACATGGTGCCTAATAAAAAAGAGGCTTCAAAATCCACTAGGTGCTCCTTTGCTTCGGAGGCCGGGGCTTCCGTCCATTACCGCCCGAGGGCCACATGTGGGATATTTCTCAAAACTGCAGAATCTGGGCAATACGTATTAATTTGCGTTTCACTGATAAATCCTTTTGTGTTATAAAAAAAATGGTATAAAGAGGATTTTCTGACAAAAAAAAATGTAAATTTCACCTCTACTTTGCTCTAAATTTTTGTGTAACACCTAAAGGGTTCATAAACTTTCTAAATGCTGTTGTGAATATTTTGAGGGGTCTAGTTTCTAAAATGGGGTATTTGATAGGGGTTTCTAATATATGGGCCCCTCAAAGCAACTTCAGAACTGAACTGGAACCTAAAAAAATAAATAAATGAGGCAATACTTCGCTTCTTACATTATACTGATAATGAGCCGTGCCCACCCCGAGATGACCCCAGTTTTGACCGTTTGTATAAACGGAGACCCCTATTAGACCGTTCCAGTGCCCGGTTTTCCCAAGCATACACCCCCGAGAAGTGTATTTCTATTGATGAGTCCCTGGTACATTTTAAAGGGAGGGTTCAATTCCGCGAGTACCTGCCAGGTAAGAGGGCAAGGTATGGCGTGAAGATGTATAAGCTGTGAGAGTGCATCAGGGTATACCTACAGATTTAGGATATATGAAGGAAAGGCCACCCCCAAACCAGACTGCATCCTGGACTACAATAGGTACATGGGAGGGATGGACTTGTAAGATCAAGCCCTGAAGCCCTACAGCGCCATGCGGTGTGGTATAAGAAGCTGGCCGGGCACATCATACAGATGGCATTGTACAATGCAGGTGATTATCAAGAACCTAATCTTTAGGGACCAAGAAGGGGGGGGGCACCCAGTACTTCTGGAAGCGAGCCCACATGCATCTTACCAGGGCAACACTTTCCAGGAGAAGTTCCCCAAACTGGCAAGAAGGGAAAAAGTCAAAAGAGGTGCAGAGTCTGCTATAAGAGGGGGATAAGGAAGGACACAATATATCAATGTGACACGTGTCCCGAATAACCAGAGCTCTGTATGAAAGTGTTTTAAAATTTATCATACATCCCTTGGTTTATAATTTACCCCAATTTTACTTACCCTGATGCACTCCACACAGCTTATCCCCCCTCGTCTTTCCCCTCTGGGCCCTGCTGTGTGTCCAGGCAGCTGATAACAGCCACATGTAGGGTATTGCCATACCCGGGAGAACCCACATTACAGTTTATGGGGTGTAGGTCTCCGGTCAAAATGCTCACTACATCTCTAGATGAATGCCTTAAGGGTGTAGTTTTTAAAATGGGGTCACTTCTTGCGGGTTTCAACTGTACTGGTACCTCAGGGGCTTCTGCATACATGACTTCGCAGTAGAAAATCCCCAGTAGGCCAAATGGTGGTCCTTTCCTTCTGAGCCCTCCCATGGGCCCAAACGGCAGTTTATCACAACAAATGGGGTATTGCGGCACTCAGAACAAATTGCGCAACAGAATGGGGTATTTTGTTTCTTGTGAAAATAAGAAATTTTCAGCCAAAACTACATATTATTTGAAAAAAATAATTTTGTTTTCATTCCCAGCCCAATTCAAATAAGTTCTGTGAAAAAACTATGGGGTCAAAATGGTCACAACACCCATAAATGAATTCCTTGAGGGGTGTAGTTTCCAAAATGGGGTCATTTGTGATTGGTTTCTATTGCTTTGATAGCTCTGGGGCTCTGCAAATGCGACATGGCACCCGAAAACCAATCCAGCAAAATCTGTACTCCAAAGAACACACAGCGCTCCTTTCCTTCTGAGCCCTCCCATGGGCCCAAACGGCAGTTTATCACCACAAAAGGGGTATTGCCGCACTCAGGACAAATTGGGCAACAAAATGGAGTATTTTATTTCTTGTGAAAATAAGAATTTTTGAGCTAAAATTACATATTATTGGAAAAAATATATATTTTTTTAATTCCCAGCCCAATTCAAATAAGTTCTGTGAAGAAACTATGGAGTCTAAATGGTCACATTACCCATAAATGAATTCCTTGAGGGGTGTAGTTTCCAAAATGGGGTCACTTCTGGTGGGTTTCCATTGCTTTGATACCTCTGGGGCTCTGCAAATGCGACATGGCACCCGAAAACCAAACCAGCAAAATCTGTACTCCAAAGAACACACAGCGCTCCTTCCCTTCTGAGGCCTCCCATGGGCCCAAACGGCAGTTTATTGCCACAAATGGGGTATTGATGCACTCAGGAGAAATTGGGCAACAAAATTGAGTATTTTGTTCCCTGTGAAAATAAGAAATTTTGATCACAAATGACATTTTATTGGAAAAAATGAAATTTATTTCATTTCAGAGCCCAATTCAAATACGTGCTGTGAAAAAACTGTGCGGTCAAAATGGTAACAACAACCCTAAATGAATTCCTTGAGGGGTGTAGTTTCCAAAATGGGGTCACTATTGGGGGATTCCCCACTATTGGGGGATTCCCACCTCAACACCTCTTCAAACCTGGCATGCTGCCTAAAATATATTCTAATAAAAAAGAGGACTCAAAATGCACTAGGTGCTTCCTTGCTTCTAGGGCTTGTGTTTTAGTCCACGAGCACAGTAGGGCCACATGTGGGACATTTCTAAAAACTGCAGAATCTGGACAATACATATTTAGTAGTGTTTCTCTGGTAAAACCTTCTCTATTACAGAAAAAAAAAATGAATAAAATTGAAATTCAGCAAGAAAAATGAAATTTGCAAATTTCACCTCCACTTTGCTTTAATTCCTGTGAAATGCCTGAAGGGTTAAAAAACTTTCTAACTGCTGTTTTGAATACTTTGAGGGGTCTAGTTTTTAAAATGGGGTGTTTTATCAGGGTTTCTAATACATAGGCCCCACAAAGCCACTTCAGAACTCAAGAGGTACCTTAAAAAAAAGGCTTTTGAAATTTTCTTAAAAATATGAGAAATTGCTGTTTATGTTCTAAGCCTTGTAACGTCCAAGAAAAATAAAAGAATGTTCAAAAAACGATGCCAATCTAAAGTAGACATATGGGAAATGTGAACTAGTAACTATTTTGGGTGGTATAACCGTCTGTTTTACAATCAGATGCATTTAAATTCTGAAAAATGCAATTTTTTCAAAATTTTCTCTAAATTTTGCAATTTTTCACCAATAAACACTGAATATATCGACCAAATTTTACCACGAACATGAAGCCCAATGTGTCCCGAGAAAACAATCTCAGAATCGCTTGGGTAGGTTTAAGCATTCCGACGTTATTACCACATAAAGTGAAATATGTCAGATTTGAAAAATGAGCTCTGAACCTTAAGGCCAAAACTAGGCTGCGTCCTTAAGGGGTTAAAATTCAAAACTAAAATTATATATTTTAAGATAATATAAATGATTTCCCCCATGTCACACAGACAGAAATGATCATTTATCCCCTATAAAGAATTCATCAGAGAACGTTCCCATTAAAAACTTCAATTTTATTAATTTCAATAAAAAAATACATTTACATTTTTAAAAAATTACAGATCACACTAAACTTTTCTAGAGGTACAAATCATACAATATCATCAAATTCATATTCCCAATGGTAAAGCCATACTGATATATGTAAATTATGGGTGTGGTCATAAAAGCAGCTCAAACCGGTTATAGCTATTGTGATGTCACAGAGCTTGGGTATAAACAATGATGTTGGTCACAGAGCTGTCACTATCAGTTGGATGTGACCGGTAAGTAATCTATCAATGCTACATCTGTACTTCTTGCTAATCAATTTGTTTTATTAGGAACATTGAATTATTCCATCTCTAGAAGATATTGTGTGATAGTGGTAGTAATATGGTATTAGTATTAGTGTGCAATTAAATTGCTCAAGTATCTTAGATTTGCAGGGTAAGTGGCCAAAATTTGAGCTCCCTTATTATCATTATGTTTACCACTTGTAAAAGAGAAATTTCAATATGCTCATATTAGAGGACTGTATATTAGGGGACTATAATTCCTTATATTATTTAGGTTCACCAGAAATAATTACAATTTAATAAAATTCTGAATTTTGATCAATTGATATAAAAATTATTAGTGGGGAATTGATACTGGTCTGGGGCTACTTATCATGGTTTGGGCTAGGCCCTTTATTTCCAGTAAATGGTAATGTAAAGACTACTAAGACCATTGCATGCTTCCGACTTTGTGGAACTAGTTTGGTAAAGACCCTTCCCTGTTTCTGTATGACGTTGCCCCTTTGCACAAAGCAAGGTCCATAAAGACATTGAGTGATAAATTTGGTGTGGAGGAACTTGACTCTCTGCACAGAGCCCTGACCCCAAACCTGAACTCACAAATACTCTTTTAATTAAATGGGCAAAAATTCCAACAAACACGCTACAAAATCTTGTGGAAAGCCTTGTCAGAAGAAGTTATAGCCACAAAAGGGGGCCCAACTTCATATTAACATCCATGGCTTTGTAATGGGAAGTACCACAAGCTTATAATGGTGTAAAGGGTCAGCTGTCCACATCTTTTGGCCACATAGTGTATTTTTGGTTTATGTATTGTGATGTCACTACTATTAAAAATAATGATAAATCCATATTGAAATATGCAAATTATGGGTGAGGTCATAAAAGCAACTCACCCCGGGAATAGCTATTGTGATGTCACAGAGGGTGGGTGTATACTATGGTGCTGGCCTTAGAGCTGTCACTCAGTTGGATGTGACCGGTAAGTACTCTATCAGCGCTACGTCTCTAGATGAGTCTCACCTATCAGTTTCTTTATGAATATTTTATTCTTCGGTATAATTCTGCTGTGTCTGCCATTTAAAGTTTAGTTTATATTTGGAATAGTTATACTAATTTACTAAGAAGTTGCTAAATGGCAATATGGCGGCCTGTGACTTCTGCTCCAGGGACAGAATGCAGCTTGCAGACAAAAATTGGCATCTGTATTCTGCTGGTAAATTGATAAAGCAACCTAAAAAAAAAGGGAATGTGAATGTCCTGCAGCCCTGAGAACTTATTATTGGAACCCTTCAGTTTATAACAGGAGTAATTCACATAATAAATATTTACTAGGGAATTACTAATTATGTATTTGAGGTTTTCTATTTGTGTAAAATACACAATTCTTATTATTATTAATAATAATAATTACTAGTATAAAAATGTTAGGAAAGTGATTTCTTAAGAACAGCCCTGACCCCCTAATCCTGTATCCTCAAAAGCAATTGTCATTTTTCATTAATATATATATATATGTAAATATAAAATGTAATAATGTCTATAACAAATACAGAGGTTCTAAATTATAGTTAGTATCTCATATAAAAATTACATAAACCCCGGAAATGTCATACCGTATGGTCAATTCAACAACCGAAGCATTGTTCCAACATCCAAACCCCAAGCAATGTCATTCACAGGGGGTCCAAGCCCCAAGACCCCAAGCAATGTGATCTTCAAAGACTTCTGATTGTCCAGATCATGTACTTGGAATACCCCTTTTATAACTAATTTCTCCAGCTGGTTTCCTTTAAGTTTTCCCTAACTATTTCTTTTTCTGGTCATTCTAGATCTTGCTGTTGGATTGACACTGTTGGATTACTGTGTTGCTTTTACGGTCAGCGATTTGTCCTATTTTCAGAGAACTAGAGGCGATTAGTTAAATTCAATCTTTACTGTCGCCTGGTTTTCTACCACGGACATTGGTGCAGTTTTGCACCAGGGTTATTAACCAACCATGCCCTTTTGGAAAAAATCCAAAAAATATCATGTCTCTCAGATTCCTAATAAAGGAAATCTGATGAAAGAGATACCAACTATGGAGGAGCCTAACATCTCGCTCCAGAAGTTTTCCAACATCAAAGATATGCCAGCCGAAAAATTCAGCGATCCAAGTCACAGCAAACCTTGTGACATTGGCTCAAAGAACACCAAGAAGAGCGCAATCAGGAGCTTGGGCAGCAGCGCTGTGATTGGCGCTAAAGAACTGGATCGCTGTTTCCCAAATAGACGGCTGAGATTATACGTTGCCACCTGGAATATGGAGGGAAAGGTGAGAAGTAATATACAATATCTATTGTGAACCATGAGTGTATATGATCTAAGGCTATGTTCACACAGAGTATTTTGCCAAGTTTTTTGACGTGGAAACCGCGTCGCAAAACTCGGCAAAAACGGCCCGAAAATGCCTCCCATTGATTTCAATGGGAGGCGTCGGCGTCTTTTTCCCGCGAGCAGTAAAACTGCCTCGCGGTAAAAAGAAGCGGCATGCCCTATCTTCGGGCGCTTCCGCCCCTGACCTCCCATTGACTTCAATAGGAGGCAGAGATAGCGTATTTCGCTGTGTTTTATGCCCGCGGCGCTCAATGGCCGCGGGCGAAAAACGCCGTGAAAAAAATTGGCGTGCAGGGAGAGGCAAATCTGCCTAAAACTTCCAAACGGAATTTTGAGGCAGATATTCCTCCTGCAAAATACTCCGTGTGAACATAGCCTAAAGTTGGATAAATTTGTAGTTGGATATGAGATAGACATATTATATACTACCCTAGGCCCAAATTTTCTAAACATTTGGGCCAATCAATGTTGCTGCACACACTGCAAACTGTCAAACTAATAATCTATGTCTTTGGAATGGTAATGCCTCTGATCCTAAGACTGCAGCACTGGCCATAGTCTATAAAGACTAAAATCCAATTCGATCAGATATAATTTTTTGTAGGTGATATAGAAGATGTCAGTTTGGTTGGTGCTCTGTGTATACATTATTAATATCTTCATATTTTGAGCAGGAGTTCCCACAAAATCTAGAGGATCTGCTGTTGCCATCAGATGACACCAAAGACATTTACGTAATTGGCGTTCAGGAAGGATGTCCAAACAGGTAAGTCTTCTTAGGTTGTCTTACAACAGTCTTTGCAGATGGACTACAGGTCGGCTGATTGAAATTCTCTCTTGACCTGCTACTTATTGTAGGATCACTCCTAAATTTTCCTATTTAACCCCAGAGGTTATAATATTGATTATTTAATAAATTAGTTCAATATTTTAATCTGGAGTAATTTATTAATATGTAAACTTGAAATTGTGTCTTCTTGTAGACGGGAATGGGAGATAAAATTACAAGAGACTCTTGGTCCACACTACGTGCTATACCATTCATCCGGGCTCGGAGTCCTGTATCTCACCATCTTTATTCGACGGGAACTGATCTGGTTCTGCTCAGGTAAGGTTCACTTTCTTACATTTACATAATAAGTCCTAATTGAAGTCATTAGTTTGAACTTATTATTTAGTCATTAGAACTAGATGTCTGCAATCTCGACTCTCAGATTCTTCACTGTGGAGTATTGGAGATCTGATAGTTTACTCCACAGTTACAAAGTGTGAAATTATGTTGTAGTAATATTTCCAGCGTTTAATAGGAAACTATCTCTGTTTCATTGTTGCATGTTGTACTATTAACCACTAACCCTTCTTCTTGTGTTTCATTTCTTATACAGAGGTAGAGCACACCCATGTAACAACCAGGCTATTCCACCATGTCAAAACTAAAGGAGCCTTGGGTGTTGCCTTCACCGTCTTTGGGACATCATTCTTGTTTATTAATTCCCATATGAGATGTAAGTATGTCTGTTTTTAATATATGACTATGTACAGTGTTATTGTGTATAAAAGTGCTGCTGTTTAATAATAATAAGCTGGAATATATGAGATGACATGAAAAGATTTGTACTATTTATATTTTGGTGTAAAATTAAAAGTTCTTCCTCATTTGGTCAAACTTCTTCTAATCCATCAAACTTATTCTATATAATGAGAGAATAATAGTGGAAGGATAAACTGCCTAATGTCCTCTACAGACTGGTATAGAAATACATTATCCTCTGTCATGAAAATGATTGTGTCTTAGATTTACAGTAACAGAAATATCAGTGCGTCTGGTGTACAGAGTGCGGACCCAGATCATGGAACTCCACCAGTCTCATCTTCTAAAATGTCAATAGAAATCCAATTAATATAAATACTATTTGTAAAAAATTGATTGTTGAGGGAACATTCAGAATACACAGCCCAAGAAGTAGATATGATACCTACATAATATAAGATAAAGAAACCTATTGTCAAAGAAAACTTAAATATGGTGGTTGTCCTAAATTCCAGGAGGTCACATTTACTGATATGTATATTTTTGTTGGCAGTTGGGGCAGTCTACAAGAGGATCCAGGACTATAAAACTATCACTGAGGGTCTCCGTCTGCCTCAAATTATTCCGGAAAGAATAAACTCCAATGCCTGTGAGTATCACTTATGTGGTTGAACCTATCGATTCCTTTATCTCTCTATTTATCTCCATTGACTCTAATGCAGTCACGTGGTCTAATTGTGTCCTGTGTTTATCTCATTCTACAGTGGACGTCACCAGCCGCTTTGATCGAGTTTTTTGGTTTGGGGACCTCAATTTTCAACTGAAAGAGGACAGAAAAAACGTGGAATCTCTTCTGAAGAACTTTAAAGGAAGAGATATGTCCAGTCTCCTCAAACACGACCATCTGAATGAAGCCAAGAACAACGGTACATTTACTAGTAGACAGATCTCTATCACTCCTCAGCCTGTATTATTACCACATACACCTCGACAGATCAATACAAATCACTGTCATGATGGTTCATATGTTCTCCACATTCTTATATAGTCCTACATCTCTTGCACATGTTTTTAATACTGACATGTTTTTTTTTCTTTTAACTTAAGGGTCCATATTTGTAGGGTTTAAGGAGCACACCATTGAATTCCTTCCTACATATAAGTTCGACATTGGCACAGACACCTACGATACATCAGAAAAGCAGAGAGTCCCATCATATACGGTAAGATATCTTATTTCCAGGTCTACAGTGCTAAAGAAAGAATACATTTCATGCATAGATTTTCATATAATAAATCCCCTCGCCCAAGGTAATAAATTTTTATTATAGATGGAGGAATAATTCTTAAGAACAAAGCATCCAGTCCATTTTACTTGTAGTGAGTTTGTCATCGTCTCCCAGTGTAATATGTCTTCGCCTAGCATGGCTCAAAGATACTTATTTCATTAAATCTGTGTGACCAAGTCAAACCTTAAATGCAAGAAAGTCTTAAAATTTATATTTCTTAAAGAAAATAGGCAGAAATGTTCAGTCTATGATGCTATGAGGTTTATAAATAAATTATAATATGATTGCACTGATGATATTTGTTATTTTTATGACCTCTACAGGACAGGGTGTTGTTTAAAAGCCAATATGAGGGAGATGTGCGAGTCCTGAAATACGACTCTTGCCCTGTTTTGAAGACCTCAGACCACCGACCCGTTTTTGGTATCTTTGAAGTAAAGCTCAGACCTGGTTCAGATAAGTAAGTCATGATTTCCTCCATGTTGTTGGTATGATCCTTTCAGAAGCCGCCATTACTACATGGGCCTTATAGCCAGAGCTCACACTTTGGGGCAGGTGGCTGTATACCTGGGTGACAGTACTGGAGTAATCTAGGATGTGAAACAAAACAATTATTTTTGTGGTTACCTGCTAACATTATTATATGTCTTACATCAATGTATTTCTCATTCCAGCATCCCATTGGCTGGTGGACGCTTTGACCGCAAGATCTATTTGAAGGGCATTAGGAGGTTAGGACAAAAAAAGTAGCTGCGTCTGTTCATGTCCTTACAGCACATAAGGTGAGAGCATTGTACTTGTCTATTATGTTTGCTGTGAGAATGTTCTTCCATCTCTTAAGTCTTCCTCTGTATCAGTAATTTATTTTATCAACCAACTTAAAGAAATTGTAAATAAGTCATTCTATCTTCTAGTTCAATTTTCTTGTATTCAGATATTTATTTAATTTCTAAATGAAGGTTTTGGGTTTTAGAAGAAAACTGTAAGCATGTATGTAGTATAATAGATTGGTGGGAATTCATTAAGACTGACGTTTCATACACCGGTCTTAATATAAAAAAACTTGGAGTAAAATGTGCCTAATTTATTAAAAGGCCCACACCTTAATAACTAATAATCCATGTTATTATGATAAATGTGTCGGCCGCTGGTGGTTCTGCTGCTTCAGCTACTCTCTGTCCACTTTTTTAGAAAAGTGCCGTAAGCGGCAGAAACTACATGATTAGATACAAGGAACATTGTTATTGATGTAAGACATTACTTGGCATCTTGCAGGACTCCTAAGGAACATTTACCATCTTAGGTGCATAAAACAATGATTCCACCTTTGTGAACATCAGAAAGTTCCTGTAACATCCTGAACAGCGCAGCTTTAGATCAAAGCCATTGCTTGGATCAACCATTATCAAGGTTTGTAGCGTAACCCCTAGGATCAAATAGGAAAATCCACAATAAAACCTCTTCTAGATTTTGTGACTGCCAAGAAACACACATTAGTAGAGCATTAATAGCAAATATTTCTCTTGCAGCATAAACATCAATTCCGCAGTATATCTGGCGAGAACTGCGCTCCCTGTGACCGGAGGAGCCGCCATCGTTGCTGATAGAAAGGTAAGTTCCTCTAGATATGTCCCCTCTATATTTGGTAAGCAGCCTGAATAATGAATATCTAATAGGATTGTGTGCTTCTCCCCCCAGAACAAGTCAGCAGATACAAACAGACCATCAACATCAATGCCAATAACAACCGAGGGCAGAACCCGCCATCTTACAAGTATTCCAATGGCGAGACTTAAAATTTTCTACATCTGTCACAGAAGAGACATCAGTGTGGTTACCGGTGCATCAATGTTACCCAGAAGACCAGGCCCAGAACAGGAGAACATGTCATCTCTTCCTGTGTCTCTGGAATACAGATTTCCCACCACTTACTGATACTACATTATATACTGTGACATCTTCCATTGTTTTTGCTGGATCTTGTATAACATCATCTTTACCATTATATATTTTGATCCACAAAAACCTTAAATAAATCTTTAACATCAATCCATAAGTGTGACTGGTATTTATTAGTGTGTTCAGTGCCTCGCTACAACTTACCACAGTGTATACAATTCACTTATCCGACCCTTCACAGCGCTATTTGTGTGACATCGCGTTTAATCCAGTGGTAGGTGACAGGACATTGTATCATATGTACACAATACAGAGAGTATGGAACGTGCCGCCATATGTACTGGATTAGATCCTGTGTTGGACAAAAAGTGACAGGAGATGTAAAATATTGATATATTTGATAGTCGTTTAAATTTCAGTTCCATAAAATGTAATGTTGGGCTCTCTTTACAAGCGGAGACAATCACATTAAGCAGGGAAGCCGCTAGGGTGACACAATCCCCACAGATCTCAGATTGGACAAACGGGCAGGATGAGAGCTGCCAGTTGAGATTGCCAGTTAGGGCAGAAGTTACAAAGTGACTGATCAACCAAAAATACTTTGTATTGCTAGCCTGAATGGCGTATCGCTAGCTCAGCATTTCATATGAGAACAAAGACCCTCTGCAGCACAAGTTTAAGTTGAGACTGAACCATAGCAAACACATTGTCCCATTCTCACAAGTTAAATCAGAAACCGCCAAGTATAGAGCCTATTTATTAGTGAAACCGTCAAGCTTATGTACTAAATATTATAGAAGAAACTGGGGAGGAAGCCTCCAGCTCACCTTTCACACTCCAGTGTGGTGTGGATTATGGATAGCGCTCGGATCCTCGTGTCGGCACACGGCAAGCTAGCGAGGAAGGAAGAAGGTAGAAGGTAGGATCCAGCGCTCGGTGTAGTTAAAACGGATTTTCTGTTCCAAGTTTATTGGAGATAGATTTAAAAGGAAGTCCAGTTGCTTGTGGTCCTGGGTGAGTGAAAAGTGGAGGTGTATGTCCTCAGAGCCTACGCGTTTCGGACGACTATCCGCGTCCTTAAACTTGGCTGTAATCAAACTTGGAACAGAAAATCCGTTTTAACTACACCGAGCGCTGGATCCTACCTTCTACCTTCTTCCTACTAAATATTATAACCGTGAAGACTGTGCCTCTGTTGGAGTAAAGTTCTGTTCAGCATCTTATACCTGTGTCGTCTGAAGTTCTTGCTGTGCAATTTCCTCTGCGGGGCAGTAACCATCCTAAACCCCCTCCCACCTGTTACATTTGTCCATACTAAAGTCCATTACTCCATTGAAGTCGCCAATTAGTAGCAGTGGATAATCTGCAAGGGCTTTTTATCAATAAACTCCTGTACCACACCCAAGACATAAGAATTAAAGGGTGGCGGTAAATAAATTGAGACAATGATACATTGAAGATTTTGTATTGTACAGTCCAGGAGCACAAACTTTCCTTCTTTTTCTTCCCAATATGTATGGCAGGTTAATTTGCAGTTAGGGTATGTTCACATGCAAACTCAAAAACGTCTGAAGATACGGAGCTGTTTTCAAGGGAAAACAGCTCCTGATTTTCAAACGTTTTTTAAGCCACTTGCAATTTTCGCTGCGTTTTTCGCTGCGTTTTTTACGCCCGTATTTGGAACTGTTTTCAATAGAGTCTATGTAAATGGCTCCAAAAACGTCCCAAGAAGTGACCTGCGCTTCTTTTTCGCTGCCATTTTTCAAAAAAACGGCCCGTCGAAACAGAACGCCGTTTTTCCTATTGAAATAAATGGGCAGATGTTTGAAGAAGAGGACTTACTCCTAAAGCGAAGCAGGGATGAGTTAAAGCTCCGTCCAACAAACAAAAGAAGCTGGTGTGCCACCCATGCCGCATTGCGCCATTATTTGTGTAATGTTTGAAAGAGATTGTGCCTCTTTTTTGTAGAGTAGTGTTTACATCCCCTTGTGTATGTTTATATACCACTGGTCAGTAAAGAATTTGTTGTTTGCATTACTTGGGTCTACTGTATTTTATTGCTTGCGACTAACCCTGCGGTCCTTGCCGGTACTTGGCCTTACATAGGGATACATTCTATAGACAAGATGAATGCTAACACTCAATTGCTATTTAGGCTGGGACTTCACAGAGACTGATTGATTTTAATTGATCTTATTTTTAAATTCTATTACTTATTTAAGGGTTGCATGCAACTCAATGTATAGCTTTGTACTGCGGCTGTTGATTTGTAGCTAAAAATCAATTAGTTGCATGCCAATGCGTTTCCATGATGGCCTTATTTTCACATTTCCAGGAAAAATAACAGAAGACCATCACAACACAGAGTTCTGAGTAAAGATGCTCCATATCATAAGGCTGACAGGTCCGCCTTAAAATGGGTAAATCACAGGTGACGTCTTTTCTGATTGTAGACTTTCTCTTTCCATTTTATCTCCACCCAGCCAGGACCGCTATGATGACTTCTCCTGACATAACATTACAGAGTTTGCTGCTGAGATATCTTTAGTTGTTCACTTCTGCAGCCATCTTCAGCTTCTAGAGCAACGTAAAGAATTCAGACAACAAAATAGACCCCTTAATTCATGCAGACCCCAGACCAGACCACCAAATAAATTTAGACACCAGCCTAAACCCCTATATAAATTCAGACCCTAGACCAGACCCCAGAACAGACCCAATTAACTGCAGACCCCAGGCAAGACTCCAAAATGTAAACCCCAAAACAGAGTAAATAAAATGAATGCAGACCCTAGACCAGACATCTAAATAATGTCAGACCTCAGACCAGACCCCTCAATTAATTGCAGACCACAGACCAGACCGTTAAATTCAGACCCCAAATCAGAGTAAAGAAAATGGATTTAGATACCTGACCAAGACCTCTAAATAAATTCAAATCCCAGAACAGACCCTTAAATTCATGCAGATCCCAGATAAATGAGTTGGTCGATTGCAAGCAGTTTGTAATGAGGGCGAGCCGTATAACCTCCATTTCCAGCTTATAAACTGATTATGTTATTAAGTTGGTTGCCTGTTTCTTTATATTAACTGTTTAGGTGCTCACTGTTAATGTATATTTGTGTATCTGTTGTGTTTCACTGTATAGAAGGTTTTGTCTTACAGGTTGGCAGGAGGACAGGCCGCAGTTCCCAGTGGCACTGTTTTATGTGCGGTGCTGTCACTGTACATAGCAATGAGAGGCTGCTGGACAGTGACAGGGGAGGTACAGGGGGTTTGGAAAGAAAGAGCCTGGTGCTGGCTGGGATCAGAGTGTAGTGGCAGTGATGCGCTGCGCCATCATGAAGTCAGGTGAGACGATGAGAGTCAATAACAAAGCAGAAAATAAGCTAACAAAATGACCTCTTATGGTCTGTAGGCTGATAGAGAAGGCCTATCCTACGTAGGGGTAGGCCTATAAGTGTAGGCTGTCACTGAAACATGCGGGCTGAAGAGTACCGTCAGCCTAGAGTGGTTCGCTCTGAGGAGTCTACTGGGGCTGTGAGAATAGTCAGCCTGGCATGGGAACCAGTGGTCAGTAGAGCAGTACTGTGCTCAAACCCAGGAGAGGCTGTAACTAGGTCCTGATTAGGATAAAGAACGTTCCATGTATTAGAGGGCCGCTTAGATAGCTGCAGTGATGAATGGTTGCCCTGCAGGCCTGAGATGTGGCCTAGTAGTACACTCCTGAATTGTACTGGACTGGGTGCAGTAGTCACTAGGACGAGTGGTGTGGTAGGAGCCATTCAGCGTCAGGACCCTAGTAAGAGTGCATAGGAGCAGATATTTAATATAGTAAAAAGTATTAAAACTTATAAAACCCACTGTGTCAGTTGTATCGGGGCAGCCCCCTTCATCAGGAATACTATGTTTCACAGCATTGAAACAATTTAAATGTCTCTATATTATATAAACAAACCTTTCTACGTTTACTCACGCAATACCGGAAGTGACGTTCCGAACTCTAAGGCCCTGTTCACACAGAGTGTTTTTGCAGGCAGAAAAATTTTGAGGCAGACTTTGACCTGCCTGCGATTTGCGCAGCATTTACCATTGCGTTTTTCGCCCCTGGCCACTGCGCGCTGCGTGCAAAAAACACTGTGAAAAACACTTTCTCTGCCTCTCATTGATTTCAATGGGAGGTCAGAGGCGGAACAGCGAGCCGCTAAAAGCTGCAGCAGAAAAGAAACGCCTCCGCCTTCCATTGAAATTAACAGAAGACAGTTTCGGCCGTTTTTTGGTGCTGATTCCAATGCGGTTTCCGGGTCAAAATCAGCATAAAAAAACTCAGTGTGATCTGGGCCTAAATCTCTTTATACTTCCTATAATGAACATATCTCTTTATGGCACATGTTTCGGAAGAGGTTCTTTCTCGCTCTTTTACCCTTTCTATTCCTCTAATACTTCATCCCAATTACATTATTTAATACAGGGAATTTCTTATATTTCTTTTTCCATGCAAAAATACATATATTAATAAAATAGGATAAAAACAACCAATATGAATCTATGGGGAATAGTAAAGACTCATTTACTTTACTCGTTCTTAAACTCTAATATTATTCCCAAACCCTATTCCTTTCTTTAGTATTTCTTATATTTTGGATAGGATGGTGCGACTATATCATTTATTATCCTTGGTCTTTTTACGATCATTTGTGGGGACCTTCTTACTTCATCTTTCAAAAACAGATCACTTAATAGTATTTCCCAATTTCTCTTTAGGATTCTTTTAATTTCTTCAATATTACCATTATATTTAGCAAAATAATGTCAGTCCAAATTTATCTTTCTCTTTTTTCCATCTTGCTTTTTTTACAAGGTATAACTTTTCCCTGTTCCTTGTTATCTAGGCAGTCTTTCTGTTTCGTTTTTTACACCTTTTTCTTTACTCCCTCTATAATATTTTTTTTGCTATTTTTTATCCTTCTGTCTGCCTGATATAACCTCCTTTGACTTATACAGTATCAGCATCCCCATGATATGCTGAGAGTATGTTTCCAAGTTTCTATACCACTTATTTGTGAAATAAAAGTGAACCAATATATATATTAGTCCATAATGGACAAGATTGTGGTATGCGACGTGAGCATTTACCGATGCATATGCCAATTGTGCACTGCAAATGCAGTGTGAATGGACCTTTAGACAACCTACTTACACAACCCCTCAGTTGGCTAAAGCAGAAAGCCAGTGTAAGGAGCGACTCTACCTTTGCAGGACTTTTCATATTTGTGTCTTACACTGACGGCCCATTTTCTGTCCGATTCCCCCATTGATAACAGCAGATTGTGGTAGAAGCTTGACAGAAGGCCCCCTGTGGTTAGCACATTGCTGAGGTTGTCCTTAACCCCTTCCCGCTCTGCTCATTACTATTACAACGAGCTGAGCACATTGTTCGTGCTCAGCTCAGTAATAGTATGGTACCGCTGAAATCCAGCGCCATTCCCAACCACGACACATTTATGAGCTGTGATAACTGCTGTATCGTCGTACAGCAGTTATCACAGCTCATACCTCCGGGACCGATCGCAGTGGTTTACGCCGATTTACCCCTTAAATGCAGCGGTCAATAGCGATCACCACACTTAAGGGGTTACAACGCCATTGGCGATCTTGCGACGCAATCGCAGGGTGCCGATGGTTGCTATGGTAACCGGAGGCCTAACAATAGCCACCGGGTCTGACATCTACAGAAGGTGATTACATAAGTATTGCAGGATATTATAACAGAAATCGGACAGTTGGACCTTTGGGGTCCTGTGGTGGTGGTGGTGGTTATTTGTTGTTGCTGTATCTTGGACCGTTTATGGGTCAGTTTAGTGGTGCTTTTTACTCCATGTGTCCTTAGGACATGTTTATTATGTCATTACGAACTTGAGGTTTGTGTCCCATATTTTTTGTGAAGGCTTTTTCTTTAGTAGTGTATCCAGCCTTATAGGGGATCTTGTTCCCATTAAAATATGTTTTTGTCCCACTTGGGAAATCTCTTGACTGGCCTAAGTAGAGTCATGTGCTATTTTACCTTTTATTCCCCTTTTCCACCCATCCACCAAATAAGGACACGTGACAACCGAGGTTGGATGTGAAATGGCCACAGCAGCCGTTTATTAATTTACATTATTTTTTAAATACAATTTAATCCGAAACATTCGGATAACTACTTTAGGAATTCGACCAGAGAATTCCTCCTATAATTCACATGACCCAACATGGGTCAGAATCATAAATAACAATCAACATTTTAACACTAAACAGAGCAGGGGAAGTCCTTGAAGCCATTTTTTACCGATTTTACATTTAAGTTAGCCATCTGCAAACCACCAACAACTATTTACCTCCAGCCGTAAACTAGCTCGGAGGCACAGCTCACCTCTGCAGATGGCTCCAACCATAAGAAGACCACTTCAAAGGGATAACACCCTATGAAGTCTTCAAATGATATACCTTTTTGGGGGACACATACCCCGATGCAACCTCCCCACCATTTTGTACTGACCAACCTCAAGGACTCTCCTCGCCAGCCGCCATGACACCTAGACCTACTCCAAAGAAAAGAGAAACACAAGTTACGCAAGCATACATCATAAGCACAAGAAAATAGACAAACGCACAAAAAACAAACCCAATCCCAAAAGACACAACCCAATTCAGGCTGGAAGGGTGGGAGCTAACTTTTTTACCTGTTATTCCTCCCGCTACTTCCGGCTCAATGCTAAAAACAGCGGGAGGAACAGATACCGAACCCCAACTCCTCCCCTCTCCATCTCCTCCCTCCCCCTGCCTCCACTAACCCTTTCCCCCCTGATTGGCTAACCTTCCCTCCTATGGCAGTCATGGAGGCTTTCCCTTAAGCCCTCCGTGCTGCCGTCCAGCCTCGTCTTGACTGGCCTGAGTAGAGTCATGTGCTATTTTACCTTTTATTCCCCTTTTCCACCCATCCACCAAATAAGGACACGTGACAACCGAGGTTGGATGTGAAATAGCCACAGCAGCCGTTTATTAATCTACATTATTTTTTAAATACAATTTAATCCGAAACATTCGGATAACTACTTAAGGAATTCGACCAGAGAATTCCTCCTATAATTCACATGACCCAACATAGGTCAGAAACATAAATAACAATCAACATTTTAACACTAAACAGAGCAGGGGAAGTCCTTGAAGCCATTTTTTACCGATTTTCCTTTTAAGTTAGCCATCTGCAAACCACCAACAACTATTTACCTCCATTCGTAAACCAGCTCGGAGGCACCGCTCACCTCTGCAGATGGCTCCAACCACCAGAAGACCACTTCAAATGGAAAAACACCCTATGAAGTCTCCCCACCATTTTGTACTGACAAACCTCAAGGACTCCCCCCACCACAGCGAAACAGGCATTGACCACCTTAAGCCTGTGAGTCCCTCCAAACCACCACCGCCCTCTCAATTTCTTCTGCTAAGGACAGGCTCCACAAATCAATTCCAACCTCGGTCAAATGTACTCCATCACTCCGCCAATATCTTCCAACTCCTGACTCCAAATCCCTGTGTCGAACACAAATGCCCCCGTTCTTGGCAACAAAACGTGACACAGCCCGGTTTACTTTGATGCAGGCTTTATTAACCCTCTCCACTGATCTTGCCAAGCGCCAAAACTTCCTCGGAACTATGTCCGACCAAACTATAACTAAGCGTAGATAAGACGCCCATAAGCACAACAAATCGTGTTTTATATCCCGCACTAACTTACGAAAAGGGCGCACACCTAGATCGTTCCCCCCCCCCACATGTAAAGCCAGAACCTCCGGAACCCTATCTAACTGAGAGTATGTTTGAAACTCGGTCAATACCCGGCTCCATAACATACCTCATAATCCCAGCCAATGTAAAACCGCATCTTGCCGCGGAATGCGAAGCTGACGGCCATCTGGGCGAACGTCCGCCCACAGTGCCCCCCAGTGCACATAAGAGTGTCCTAAAAGCCAAACTAAGCAGGGGCGATGATCTGAAATGAAAGGATAAGCAAACGCACATGTAAGCCATCAAAACACAAGTTACAAACTCACAACAAATGAGGGCGCACGTAAGTCCTAAACCTATTGGACTTCCAACGGTCAATGCGACGCACACCCTCGTCATCCAACCCCCAACGCCCAGCTTCAGTAGCAGCGCCGATCCTAAACGTGTGAGACGAGTAATACTCATACCCAACTCCGACCTCAGGCAAGCATTTTTTAAATACAGCACCAAATTGATACCTGGACAAAAACGAGCCATTCTCATGACGGAGAAATGGCGACTCAGGCACCCCATCCCGTGGCTTGAAAGAAACCATACAAGCAACCGGACACATCGCCGACCCCGGGAGGGCAAACAACACTATCCGCTTACCCCGTCCTACTTGATCAGTCTTGGACCGCCACAAAAACAACTCGAGTATATCCCCATATAGACCCACATCCGCCTGTCGCAATCCCCCAGCCCTCACCACACTAGGAGAAACCAACTCACCAATTCTGAGTGCTCCAAAAAACGCTAGAGAAAAAGCCAAACGAAACAACTCTACCTCATAAGGCAAATTACAAACAGCCCCCAGCGATGCGCCCAACGAACCAAGAAGGGTAAAAGACATGGGTCGCCTCTGATCTGCTTCAGCCCTGCCACGATGCAAACCCTTCAAAGCTTGCCTTACCAAAAAATTCTTGGACACATCCTGAAAACCCCGTAATTTAAATCCAAATGCCAACCCAGCAACGAAACGATTCACCTTAGCCAGAGAAAACCCCGCCTCCCAAGCATCCCCCAACCAGTATAACAATGCCACCAACCTGTCTTGATCCGTGCTGACGTTACCCAACACTCTTACCCACTCCTCCCACTGCTGCCAACAAGCCGAATAAGTACTCCAAGTCGCACTAGCCAACGACTGTTCGATCAACCGTTCCACGGGACCGAAACCAGATCCCATAGATGTCCCGGGCAAGCCAAACCGAACAGCTCCGCTCCCGGTGCCAATTAACACAATCGATTCCACTGCGAGCGAGAAAGAGCATCAGCGATACAATTGTAAACCCCCGATACATGCACCGCAACCATCCACGTGTTTAAGGACAAGCACACCAAGACTAAGTGACGCAACAACTGAACCACAGGCGGAGAAGATGCCGATACGTTATTAATCGCTAACACCACTCCCATGTTATCGCGGTGGAAACTAATGTTTTTATCCCTGAGCCTGTCCCCCCAAATGGTCACCGCAACCACGATGGGGAACAGCTCGAGCAGGGCCAGATTCCGTGTAAGACCACTGATCACCCAGCTGTCCGGCCAGTCCCCCGCACACCATTGACCTCCTGCATACGCACCAAAACCACCAGACCCTGCCGCGTCAGTAAACAGCTCCAACTCGCTCATATCCTGTACCGGCGACATCCACAACAATCTACCATTATATTGCCCGGGAAACGCGTCCCAGACCTGCAGATCCGCCCTGTGTTCCACCCCAATCCTCACGAAATGATGGGATGCCCGGATACCCGCCGTCGCTGCTGCCAATCGCCTACTAAAAACTCTACCCATTGGTATAATCCGACAGGCAAAGTTCAACTTCCCCAGCAGAGACTGGAGATCGCGCAAAGTGATCTTCTTCAATCGGCAGGCACGCCTCACCTCTTGACGCAATGACAGTAATTTATCCTCAGGAAGCCTGCACTCGAATTGCACTCGAATTGCATTGCAACCGAATCAATTTCGATCCCTAAAAAACAGATGGTAGGGACAGGGCCCTCAGTTTTTCCAGGCGCCAGAGGAATTCCAAAATCCGTCGCAACCTTCTGCAAGGAATACAATAAATAACCGCAAATAGGGGAACCGCTAGGGCCGACGCACAAAAAATCGTCAAGATAATGTATTAACGAATCCACCCCAGCTACGCCCTTCGTCACCCATTCCACAAAGCTACTAAATGCCTCGAAGTATGCGCAAGAAAGGGAGCACCCCATTGGAGGACACCTATCGACATAAAACCCCCCATTCCAGAAGCAACCCAACCGCCGTTGGCTCTCCGGATGGACCAGCAGCAAGCGAAAAGCCGCTTGAATGTCACTTTTTGCCAACAACGCCCCAGGCCCTGCCTCACGCACTAACACCACCGCTTTGTCAAATGACGTGTAAACAACCGAGCATAAATCGTGATCTATCCCATCATTTACCGACGACCTCTGGGAAAAGACAAATGCTGAATCAAACTGAATTTATGGGGCTCCCGCTTCGGCACAATTCCCAAGGGGGATAGCACTAGATTCTCTATCGGCGGCTCGACAAAAGGCCCGCCCATGCGACCCAACGAAACTTCCTTCAAAAGTTTTTTCAAAACGACCGCCGAGTGCAAATAAGCTGACTTAAGATTGTGCCGTGTAAGCGGAACCTCATACGGAGGAGGGGGAATAACAAAACCAAACAAAAACCCCTCATAAATTAACTTGGCTGCAAACCTATTCGGATATTCATTTAGATACGGGGCCATCCTTTCCACCCTCACCGGCGACAGCCACTTGACCAACGGAGGAGGACTGAGTGTCTGACGCTTCCCTTTTCGCATACATTTTGCAGCCCCATGCGAGGAGCCGTTGCACTCCAAATAGACATGCTTAAATTTACAAGTGGCCCCGAACTTACACTTGCCAACATTGAATTGCCAGCAGAACCCGAGTTTTGACCCAGAGCCCTGTCCGGACTGACTAGACTGACCTCCTTGGCCAACGCTCCCGAGAAAGGACTGCTTAACCGGGGCCGTCACCCGCAACCAAAGCGCAATATCTTTCTGATCCCACCGAATCGCCGGCCGGACCGCCTTCCGCTGGCGAAACTGCTCATCATACCGCAACCACACCTGACCCCCGTACGCCCGATGAGCCTCCCCGATGGCATCGAAATAACAAAACAACGCCGAGCAATTTTCAGGTGCCTTTTCCCCAATCACACTCGCCAAAATAGCAAAAGCTTGCGACCAATTCACGAACGTCTGCGGGATAAGCCTATACTGCCGACGCTCCTCTTCCTCCTTCTTACTCTCATCCCGCTTGCCCTTATCCAAGTTGAACTTCGCAAGTGGCAGAAGGGAAAAAATTTCCACGTACTCATCCTTACAAATCCGTTCCCGAACCTCCTGTTTAAGGTGGGCCCCTAAAGGACCCTCAAAACAGACGTAAACCTCGCCCCGAGCACGATCATCAAGCCGAATTCTATCCCTGTCCTTCTGCGCCTCGGTTTGAACAGACACTGCCACCGCTTCCTTGGATGCCCCCGAAACTTCCCCAACCAGGGACCGTGACTGTACATCACGAGGACATTCCCAGACCACCGCCGGGGACCCCGCCGGAACTACAGGTGCCGCAGCCCTATCTAAGCGCCCGACTAACTTGCGCAAACAACCCACTAAATCCGATAAGCCATCTCGCCCGGCAACACCACTACCGACAGCCGATACTTCCGCGCTCGCTGCCCCACCCCCAAAACCCGACATGAAAATTGCTGGATACGGCAAAGTAGGAGTTACGCACTCACCAGGCTGCCCAGGCGCTGTATTCCCGCTAGCCGGAAAATTCTGACCGCGCTGCGACTCGTCCAGCTCTCCATCTTCCAGATCCTCTCTCGCTGACGACTGGCACTCGCACCAACATCTCCGACACGGGGACCCTGGCATGCTGACAGAGAGGCCGGCAACCTGCCGCCCGACCGCAGGGACCCAGATTTCCGACAGGACCTGTTGCCTCGTCGTCGTCGCTGATCTTGGTGTCCTCACCGAAGACCTCAAGGAAGCCTGCCCCATGGCCGGCACATCACCATGCGGGGCGGCCGTGGACTGCACCCTGAACACTGCATATAAAGGTGGTGGCGTAACAGGGAGCCCAGCCTGCGACTCCCTGTGAACCGCCGAGCCCCGTCGCGGCTGGGGATTCCTGCCAGGACGCAGGCCCTGGGAGGAGGCGGCCGTCCCAGCAGCCTGGCCTGCAGCGTCCTTAGAAGGGCTCCCCCTGTGACGCCGAGCCCGCGGGACCACATCCGGACTCAACCATTCAGGTGGGCGGGACCGCTGGGAGCGGCGGGGTGACCGAGCCTGAGCAACCGCCGCTCCCGTTGACGCCCTCTGCTTTATTTCAGCAGGGGCAGCAATAAGCAACTCTCCCCCCACCGCCATGTCATCAGCGCCAGAAAGGGGGGAGGGGAGCGCATCCGGGCTAGCAGCCGACACAGAGCGCCGATCTATGCGCGAAGACTGGCCCACCTGATGGATACTGGCCAGCGCTGCCACCGTCTCCTCCAGCCACCCCGGACCGTGGAACTCAGCTGCCGCGCGCAGCTGATCAAGCATGCTGACTGGAGACGCCATACTTGCAGGTAAGCAGGGCAGTGGGAGCTAACTTTTTTACCTGTTATTCCTCCCGCTGCTTCAGGCTCAATGTCGAAAACAGCGGGAGGAAAAGATACCGAACCCCAACTCCTGCCCTCTCCATCTCCTCCCTCTCCCTGCCTCCACTAACCCTTTCCCCCCTGATTGGCTAACCTTCCCTCCTATGGCAGTCATGGAGGCTTTCCCTTAAGCCCTCTGTGCTACCGTCCAGCCTCATCTTTACTTTGTGACTATTGCCTGATCAAACCGAGTTGTGATACATTGTTTGCACCATATAAATAACTATATATTTGATGTTGTGTATTTTCTGACCACCACTGCAATCCTTTGTTTTAGATGATTTTATCTGTTTTTATGAGATTATATTATTTTGTCTGTATTTATTGCAATAATAAAGATATTTTGTTATTGACCATGTGTCGTTTTGCTATACAGAATTGGTATTGCCGCATCCGTAATGGCCTGAACTATATAAATATTATGTAATTTATCCAATGCAGTGAATGCCATAAAAATAAATAATAAAAAAACGATACCAGAATTGCTATGTTTTTGGTCACCTAAGAATAAAAAGTGATCAAAAAGTTGCATGTATCCAAAAATGGTACCAATAAAAAAACATATAGCTCGTCTTGCAAAAAACAATCCCTCATACAGCTCTGTCAACAAAAAATTTCCTTTAAAGTTGTGGTTCTCAGATTGTGGCAACAGAAAAAATACATTCTTTTTACAAAATAAATGTTATTGTGCAAATAGTTGTAAAACATAAAAAAGCAATATAAATTTGGTATCACCAGAATCGTACTGACCCACAGAATAAAGTAAATATGTCAATTATAGTACACGGTAAACGCTGTAAAAAAAAAAAAGGATAAAAACAATAGCAAAATTGCTATTTTTTGTCACCACGCTTCTCAAAAAATAGAATAAAAAATGATCAAGAAGTTGCATGTATCCAAAAATAGTGCCGATAAAAACTACAGATTGTCCCGCAAAAAAACAAGCCCTCACACCGCTCTGTCACAAAAAAAAAGTTATGGCTCTCAGAATATGGCGACACAAAATGTGCAGAGTGCGATCCAAAAGGGGGATAAGATCGGGCACCATTTATCAGTGCGACACAGGCCACAGAACTGCGGATTATTATTTATTTATCGCATTATTATATCCTCTTATTATGTACTGATGTACTCCGCACAGTTTACATATGCCCCCAGATTATAAACTGAAATAAATGGCCTATTTGTACATTCAGGGACAAACCAATTGAAAAACTGGTAACCAGAAACAATTGGTTTAAATGAAAAACCAAGTAATGAACTTGGTGCATTGACCTATGAAATCATAAGTCTATCCTATAGAGAGAGGTCAATTAACACACAGTATATTAGAAACATGAAACAACTTTATTGCACATAAATACACAGGATATATCAATAAAAGTTAGAACCATGCAATGCAAAACGTGTCCTGCAGGTTGAAGCAACATATGGGGAGACATAATGACATATAATATAAAAACCAGGGCAATATGATATATGTATAATAAATATGTTCACCTGAAATGATAGTATTGCCATATAGCTACCTGGAATGATTGTATATAAATGCGATGATACAAGCTAAGGCCAAAATGTATGGCCATATATCAGCTTACCCATGTGTAGTTGCTCCTGCTACCTGCAGAGACACCGAACCCGACGCGCGTTTCGGCAGGAATGCCTTCGTCCGGGGGTGGTGTCTCTCCAGCGGAACAGGATATTTAAAGGGCATTGCATGGTTCTAACTTTTATTGATATATCCTGTGTATTTATGTGTATTTATGTGCAATAAAGTTGTTTCATGTTTCTAATATACTGTGTGTTAATTGACCTCTCTCTATAGGATAGACTTATAAACTGAAATACCAGCAAAACCCCAAACAGAAAAATTACCAAGCTAAATCTGTGCTTCATAAGCCAAATGGCGCTCCCTCCATTCTGAACCCTTCAGTGTGCCCAAACAGCAGTTTACATCCACATATATGGCATCGCCATACCCGGGAGAACCCGCTTAACAGTTTATGATGTATTTGTCTTCAGGGCCACAATCTGGGTATAACATATCGTGCACTTAAATGGCATATCAGCGGAAAATCCACTGCACATTTTTCTAGTAAAAATAGTAGTATTGGTTCATACGCATTGCACCCTTTAATAAATGCCTTGAGGGGTATATTTTAAAAAATGGGGTCACTTCTTGGAAGTTTTTGTTTTACTATTAGACCTCAGAGCCCTGCAATTGGGGGCAAATGCTATGGAAAAATCACTAAAATAGACCTCAAATGTGCATGGTGCTCTTTCACTCCTTTAATCTAACACCAATCCAGCAAAATCTGCGCTCCTTCAGACAAATGACGCTCGTTCTCTTCAAAGCCCTGCCGTGTGCCCAAACAGCTGTTTAGGGCCACATATGGGATATTGCTGTACTCAGGAGAAATTGAGTAAAAAATTGTGTGGTGTTTTTTTCTCCAATTACCCCTTGTAAAAATAAAACATTTAGAGCTAAAACAGCATTGTTTTGGGAAAAATGTAATTTGTCATTTTCACTGCCTAATTCTAATAAAATCTATGAAACAGCTGTGGGGTCAAACTATTCACTACCCCCCTAAGTGAATGCCTTGAGGGTTTTATTTTCCAAAATGGAGTCACTTCTCAAGAGGTTTTTACGGTACTGGTACCTAAGGAACTCTGCAAATACGACTTGCCACCTTTAAACAAAACCAGCAAAATCTGCATGCCAAACGGTGCTCCTGCCATTCTGAGCCCTACCGTGTGTCCAAACAGCAGTTTATGACAACATATGGGGTATTATCATACTTGAGAGAACTTGATTTACAAATGTTGGTGTTCTTTTTCTCTTTCATTCTTTGTGAAAATGAAAAAAAATGGGAGCTGAAACTACTTTTTGTGTGAAAAATGTTTAGATTTTAATTTCTATGACCTAATTTCAATAAATTCAGCAGAAGACCTGTAGTGTTAAAATGCTCACTATACCCATAGATTAATTCCTTGGGAGTGTAGTCCCGAAATGGCGTCTTTTTGGGGATGTTTCCTATGTTTTGGCACCACAAGACCTCTTCAAAAATGACAGGGTGCCTAAAATATATTGTAATAAAAAGGAGGCCCCAAAAACCTAGTAGGTGTTCCTGTGCTTCAGTCCACCAGGGCCACATGTAGGACATTTTTAAAAGCTGCAGAATCTGAACAATAAATATTGAGCTGAGTTTCGCTGCTAAAACCTTCTGTGTTACAGAAATAAAATGGATTATAATGGAATTTCTTAAAAAAATAAAAAATAAATATATATATATATATATTTGTAAATTTCACCTCCAAAATGTTAACTAGTAACTATTTTGTGTTGTATTACTATCTGTCTTACAAGCAGATACACTCAAATTTAGAGAAATCTAAAATTGTCAAAAATGTCTCTAAATGTAGGTGTTTTTCACAAATAAACACTAAAGGTATTGACCAAATTTTACTACTAACATAAAGTACAATGTGTCACGAGAAAAAATTCTCACAATCGCTTGGATAAAAGAATAGCATTCCAAAGTTATTACCAGCTAAAGTGACACAGGTCAGATTTGAAAAATGGTGTCTGAGCCTTAAGGCCCAAACTAGGCTGCATCATTAAGGGGTTAAAGTGGTTTTACATCTTATAAAGTGGGGGGAATACAATTAGGATTTGTCATCACTTTCTGATCGTGGAGTTCTGACTGCCATGACTACTTGATGTTTAGTAAAGCCAATCCCTGTCTTTACAGTTTACCAAATGTGCCATCAATGGTCTTAGAAATGACCCAGATGAAGAGACTATGAAGGAATTCTTCGGTTCTCTTGACTATAAATGCAGCAGAGATTGTGGTATCCATAAAAATATAATGCAGCCATTTTTAATGAATACATATGGATGTTGGCCTTCTACCCTCTCTGGAAGGCTTATGATATGTATAATTTACGCTGCATTCGTTCACATCAGGTATGCCCATCTTGTCTCAGGATGTCTAGATCGATTCTTACCACCTCTATTACCTTTCCAGGACATGGTACATGAGGTAATGGCTGCCCACAGCTGTTCTGATTCCTATTACAAGCTGGTAGGGGAATTGTGAAGCAGTATGTATTCAGGATTGTAAGGAGTAAGAGGGCTGAGCATAGGAGATGCAGCATATAGCGTGTTCTTACTGGTGCAGAGTCACATCCTCTAATGGGGGTCTTTAGGGTTTATTAAAATTCAAAACTAAAATTATATATTTTAAGATAATATAAATGATTTCCCCCATGTCACACAGACAGAAATGATCATTTATCACCTATAAAGAATTCATCAGAGAACGTTCCCATTAAAAACTTCAATTTTATTATTTTCAATAAAAAAATACTCTATACAGTAAAGCAATTGATGAAAACACCCGGAAAAATTACAGATCACACTAAACTTTTCTAGAGGTACAAATCATACAATATCATCAAATTCATATTCCCAATGGTAAAGCCATACTGATATATGTAAATTATGGGTGTGGTCATAAAAGCAGCTCAAACCGGTTATAGCTATTGTGATGTCACAGAGCTTGGGTATAAACAATGATGTTGGTCACAGAGCTGTCACTATCAGTTGGATGTGACCGGTAAGTAATCTATCAATGCTACATCTGTACTTCTTGCTAATCAATTTGTTTTATTAGGAACATTGAATTATTCCATCTCTAGAAGATATTGTGTGATAGTGGTAGTAATATGGTATTAGTATTAGTGTGCAATTAAATTGCTCAAGTATCTTAGATTTGCAGGGTAAGTGGCCAAAATTTGAGCTCCCTTATTATCATTATGTTTACCACTTGTAAAAGAGAAATTTCCATATGCTCATATTAGAGGACTGTATATTAGGGGACTATAATTCCTTATATTATTTAGGTTCACCAGAAATAATTTCAATTTAATTCAATTCTGAATTTTGATCAATTGATATAAAAATTATTAGTAGGGAATTGATACTGGTCTGGGGCTACTTATCATGGTTTGGGCTAGGCCCTTTATTTCCAGTGAATGGTAATGTAAAGACTACTTAGACCATTGCATGCTTCCGACTTTGTGAGACTAGTTTGGTAAAGACCCTTCCCTGTTTCTGTATGACGTTGCCCCTTTGCACAAAGCAAGGTCCATAAAGACATGGAGTGATAAGTTTGGTGTGGAGGAACTTGACACTCTGCACAGAGCCCTGACCCCAACATCAGAGCCTGAACTCACAAATGCTCTTTTAATTAAATGGGCAAAAATTCCAACAAACACGCTACAAAATCTTGTGGAAAGCCTTGTCAGAAGAAGTTATAGCCACAAAAGGGGGCCCAACTTCATATTAACATCCATGGCTTTGTAATGGGAAGTACCACAAGCTTATAATGGTGTAAAGAGTCAGCTGTCCACATAGTGTATTTTGGGCTTATGTATTGTGATGTCACTACTATTAAAAATAATGATAAATCCATATTTAAATATGCAAATTAAGGGTGAGGTCATAAAAGCAGCTCACCCCGGGTATAGCTATTGTGATGTCACCGAGCGTGGGTGTATACTATGGTGCTGGCCACAGAGCTGTCACTCATCAGTTGGATGTGACCGGTAAGTACTCTATCAGCGCTACGTCTCTAGATGAGTCTCACCTATCAGTTTCTTTATGAATATTTTATTCTTAGGTACAATTCTGCTGTGTCTGCCATTTAAAGTTTAGTTTATATTTGGAATAGTTATACTAATATACTAAGAAGTTGCTAAGTGGCAATATGGCGGCCTGTGACTTCTGCTCCAGAGACAGAATGCAGCTTGCAGACAAAAATTGCAATTGTCATTTTTCATTAATATATATATATATATATATATATATATATATATATATATATATATATATATATATATATATAACATGTAATAATGTCTATAACAAACTACAAAGGTTCTAAATTATAGTTAGTATCTCATATAAAAATTACATAAACCCCGGAAATGTCATACCATATGGTCAATTCAACAACCAATACATTGTTCCAAAATCCAAACCCCAAGCAATGTCATTCACAGGGGGTCCAAACCCCAAGACCCCAAGCAATGTGATCTTCAAACACTTCTGATTGTCCAGTTCCTGTACTTGGAATACCCCTTTTATAACTAATTTCTCCAGCTAGTTTTCTTTAAGTTTTCCCTAACTATTTCTTTTTCTGGTCATTCTAGATCTTGCTGTTGGATTGACACTGTTGGATTACTGTGTTGCTTTTACGGTCAGCGATTTGTCCTATTTTCAGAGAACTAGAGGCGATTAGTTAAATTCAATCTTTACTGTCGCCTGGTTTTCTACCACGGACATTGGTGCAGTTTTGCTCCCGGGTTATTAACCAACCATGCCCTTTTGGAAAAAATCCCAAAAATATCATGTCTCTCAGATTCCTGATAAAGGAAATCTGATGAAAGAGATACCAACTATGGAGGAGCCTAACATCTCGCTCCAGAAGTTTTCCAACATCAAAGATATGCCAGCCGAAAAATGCAGCGATCCAAGTCACAGCAAACCTTGTGACATTGGCTCAAAGAACGCCAAGAAGAGCGCAATCAGGAGCTTGGGCAGCAGCGCTGTGATTGGCGCTAAAGAACTGGATCGCTGTTTCCCAAATAGACGGCTGAGATTATACGTTGCCACCTGGAATATGGAGGGAAAGGTGAGAAGTAATATACAATATCTATTGTGAACCATGAGTGTATATGATCTAAGGCTATGTTCACACAGAGTATTTTGCCAAGTTTTTTGACGTGGAAACCGCGTCGCAAAACTCGGCAAAAACGGCCCGAAAATGCCTCCCATTGATTTCAATGGGAGGCGTCGGCGTCTTTTTCCCGCGAGCAGTAAAACTGCCTCGCGGTAAAAAGAAGCGACATGCCCTATCTTCGGGCGCCTCCGCCCCTGACCTCCCATTGACTTCAATAGGAGGCAGAGATAGCGTATTTCGCTGTGTTTTATGCCCGCGGCGCTCAATGGCCGCGGGCGAAAAACGCCGTGAAAAAAATCGGCGTGCAGGGAGAGGAAAATCTGCCTAAAACTTCCAAACGGAATTTTGAGGCAGATATTCCTCCTGCAAAATACTCCGTGTGAACATAGCCTAAAGTTGGATAAATTTTTAGTTGGATATGAGATAGATATATTATATACTACCCCAGGCCCAAATTTTCTAAACATTTGGGCCAATCAATGTTGCTGCACACACTACAAACTGTCAAACTAATAATCTATGTCTTTTGAATGGTAATGCCTCTGATCCTAAGACTGCAGCACTGGCCATAGTCTATAAAGACTAAAATCCAATTCGATCAGATATAATTTTTTGTAGGTGATATAGAAGATGTCAGTTTGGTTGGTGCTCTGTGTATACATTATTAATATCTTCATATTTTGAGCAGGAGTTCCCACAAAATCTAGAGGATCTGCTGTTGCCATCAGATGACACCAAAGACATTTACGTAATTGGCGTTCAGGAAGGATGTCCAAACAGGTAAGTCTTCTTAGGTTGTCTTACAACAGTCTTTGTCTGCAGATGGACTACAGGTCGGCTGATTGAAATTCTCTCTTGACCTACTACTTATTGTAGGATCACTCCTAAATTTTCCTATTTAACCCCAGAGGTTATAATATTGATTATTTAATAAATGAGTTCAATATTTTAATCTGGAGTAATTTATTAATATGTAAACTTGAAATTGTGTCTTCTTGTAGACGGGAATGGGAGATAAAATTACAAGAGACTCTTGGTCCACACTACGTGCTATACCATTCATCCGGGCTCGGAGTCCTGTATCTCACCATCTTTATTCGACGGGAACTGATCTGGTTCTGCTCAGGTAAGATTCACTTTCTTACATTTACATAATAAGTCCTAATTGAAGTCATTAGTTTGAACTTATTATTTAGTCATTAGAACTAGATGTCTAAGAACCCAACTCTCAGATTCTTCACTGTGGAGTATTGGAGATCTGATAGTTTACTCCACAGTTACAAAGTGTGAAATGGTGTTGTAGTAATATTTCCAGCGTTTAAGAGGAAACTATCTCTGTTTCATTGATGCATGTTGTACTATTAACCACTGACCCTTCTTCTTGTGTTTCATTTCCTATGCAGAGGTAGAGCACACCCATGTAACAACCAGGCTATTCCACCATGTCAAAACTAAAGGAGCCTTGGGTGTTGCCTTCACCGTCTTTGGGACATCATTCCTGTTTATTAATTCCCATATGAGATGTAAGTATGTCTGTTTTTAATATATGACTATGTACAGTGTTATTGTGTATAAAAGTGCTGCTGTTTAATAATAATAAGCTGGAATATATGAGATGACATGAAAAGATTTGTACTATTGATGTTTTGGTGTAAAATTAAAAGTTCTTCCTCATTTGGTCAAACTTCTTCTAATCCATCAAACTTATTCTATATAATGAGAGAATAATAGTGGAAGGATTAATGGCCTAATGTCTTCTACAGACCGCTATAGAAATACATTATCCTCTGTCATGAAAATGATTGTGTCTTAGATTTACAGTAACAGAAATATCAGTGTGTCTGGTGTACAGAGTGCGGACCCAGATCATGGAACTCCAACAGTCACATCTTCTAAAATGTCAATAGAAATCCTATTAAAATAAATACTATTTGTAAAAAATTACCGTATATATCGGCGTACAAGACGACTTTTTACACCCTTAAAAAAATGTCAAAAGTGTGGGGTCGTCTTATATGCCGGATATTGTCTACATTAGGGATGCACGTTGCAGCCGCACAGCTCAGTATAGTAACACATGTCTGTATGGGAGCGCGGCTGCGGCTGTGTAATTCAGCCACAGCCCCGCTCCTGAGTCATGATAAGTTCGCGGGGTCAGGATGATGCAATGCGGCCAGCGCTGCACTAATGAGCGGCGGCACTGGAGACAGAACATGGCGGGCGCGCTACAAAACACCCCCATGTTCTGTCTTCAGTGCCTGAACTGCCGCTCATTAGTGCAGCGCCGGCCGCATCACCTCATGCTGACCGCGCGCACACTTCCTGTCAGGAGCGGGGCAATGGCTGTATTACACAGCCGCAGCCCCGCTCTATAACGGCGGAGATCAGAGAAACCTCTCCTCTCCGCCGCTATTCCCCTGAATGCTGCGATCACAGCTGACTGCAGCATTCAGGGGAAAGTGAGAAGGGGGGATGCCCCTGGATTGCGTCACAGGGAATTCCTGTGACGCGATCGAGGGCCATACCATATATGGGCAGACAGCCCAGGGTCTATTGACGGACCCCAGGGCTGTCTTACCATATTTCATGTTGTTAGGACATACCCAAGTATGTCGTAACAACTGCCTGTGTATTATCCGTCCACAGGTTAATGTACTGGGATATATCTGATATATGTCAGTACATTAAAGTTTAAAAATAAAGTAAAAACAAAGTATTGTTAAATTTTAAAAAAAATACACCTTCACCTTTTTTACAATAAACATTAAAATAAGTCTCAATACATAAAATACACACATTCAGTAATGGCGCGGACAACAATGTTTTTGCATCATTTATGATGTGTACGCTGTAAAAAAATGAAATAAACACGGCTTTCATTCACTTATTAATGTGAGGCGCGACGTGTGATGAATTTTGAACGCGCCTCACATTAATAGTAATTAACCCCATCATGTACCTCACACATTAACCCATTATGACTGAGAAACATGATGGGATTAATTACTATTAATGTGAGGCGCGTTCAAAATTCATCACACGTCGCGCCTCACATCAGAAAACGGAAGAACTTTTTTTTTATTACTGTTGGCAAAAGTATCGAAATTGGTATCGAAATCGAAATACTAAACGAAGTATCGGTATCGAAGTCCAAATTCTGGTATCGTGACATCCCTAGTCTACATATTGTCTACACACAGGTTGTGTGTTACCTTGTGAGCCTGCAGTCCGGTATTAGCCGCCAGGGAACAACTCTGTAAGATCCTCTGGCCCGCCCTTTCCTCTCATTCCCTGCCTCTCAGATCTCGCGCGATGAAGCAGCCTATCTGCGCATGCGCGAGTTCAAAGAGACAGAGAGTCCTGGGTCCTGCCGCCGATGGCCATAGTGAAGCGCTCCTGCACGAAATGGTGAGTATATCTTAAATTCTATATTTTAAGGGTAAAAGTTGGGGGTCGTCTTATACGCCCAGTCGTCTTATACGCCGACATATACGGTAATTGTTGAGGGAACATTCAGACTACACACCCCAAGAAGTAGATATGATACCTACATAATATAAGATAAAGAAACCTATTGTCAAAGAAAACTTAAATATGGTGGTTGACCTAAATTCCAGGAGGTCACATTTACTGATATGTATATTTTTGTTGGCAGTTGGGGCAGTCTACAAGAGGATCCAGGACTATAAAACTATCACTGAAGGTCTCCGTCTGCCTCAAATTATTCCGGAAAGAATCAACTCCAATGCCTGTGAGTATTACTTATGTGGTTGAACCTATCGATTCCTTTATCTCTCTATTTATCTCCATTGAGTCTAATGCAGTCACGTGGTCTAATTGTGTCCTGTGTTTATCTCATTCTACAGTGGACGTCACCAGCCGCTTTGATCGAGTTTTTTGGTTTGGGGACCTTAATTTTCAACTGAAAGAGGACAGAAAAAACGTGGAATCTCTTCTGAAGAACATTAAAGGAAGAGATATGTCCAGTCTCCTCAAACACGACCATCTGAATCACGCCAAGAACAACGGTACATTTACTAGTAGACAGATCTCTATCACTCCTCAGCCTGTATTATTACCACATACACCTCAATAGATCAATACAAATCACTGTCATCATGGTTGATATGTTCCCCACATTCTTATATAGTCCTACATCTCTTGCGCATGTTTTTAATACTGACATGTTTTTTTTGTCTTTTAACTTAAGGGTCCATATTTGTAGGGTTTAAGGAGCACACCATTGAATTCCTTCCTACATATAAGTTCGACATTGGCACAGACACCTACGATACATCAGAAAAGCAGAGAGTCCCATCATATACGGTAAGATATCTTATTTCCAGGTCTACAGAGCTAAAGAAAGACTACATTTCATGGATAGATTTTCATATAATAAATCCCCTCGCCCAAGGTAATGAATTGTTATTATAGATGGAGGAATAATTCTAACGAACAAAGTGTCCAGGCAATTTAATTGTAGTGTGTTTGTCATCGTCTCCCAGTGTAATATGTCTTTGCCTAGCATGGCTCAAAGATACTTATTTCATTAAATCTGTGTGACCAAGTCAAACCTTAAATGCAACAAAGTCTCAAAATTTATATTACTTAAATAAAATATGTTCAGTCTATGATGCTATGAGTTTTATAAATAAATGATAATATGATTGCACTGATGATATTTGTTATTTTTATGACCTCTACAGGACAGGGTGTTGTTTAAAAGCCAATATGAGGGAGATGTGCGAGTCCTGAAATACGACTCTTGCCCTGTTTTGAAGACCTCAGACCACCGACCCGTTTTTGGCATCTTTGAAGTAAAGCTCAGACCTGGTTCAGATAAGTAAGTCATGATTTCCTCCATGTTGTTGGTATGATCCTTTCAGTAGCCGCCATTACTACTTGAGCCTTATAGCCAGAGCTCACACTTTGGGGCAGGCCGCTGTATACCTAGGTGACAGTACTGGAGGATTATAGGATGTGAAACTAAGCAATAATTGTGTGGTTACCTGCTAACATTATCATATGTCTTACATCAATGTATTTCTCATTCCAGCATCCCATTGGCTGGTGGACGCTTTGACCGCAAGATCTATTTGAAGGGCATTTGGAGGAAAGGACAAAAAAAGTAGCTGCGTCTGTTCATGTCCTTACAGCACATAAGGTGAGAGCATTGTACTTGTCTATTATGTTTGCTGTGAGAATGTTCTTCCATCTCTTAAGTCTTCCTCTGTATCAGTAATTTATTTTATCAACCAACATAAAGAAATTGTAAATAAGTCATTCTATCTTCTAGTTCAATTTTCTTGTATTCAGATATTTATTTAATTTCTAAATGAAGGTTATGGGTTTTAGAAGAAAACTGTAAGCATGTATGTAGTATAAATAGATTGGTGGGAATTCATTAAGACTGACGTTTCATACACCGGTCTTAATATAAAAAAACTTGGAGTAAAATGTGCCTAATTTATTAAAAGGCCCACACCTTAATAACTAATAATCCATGTTATTATGATAAATGTGTCGGCCGCTGGTGGCTCTGCTCCTTCAGCTACTCTCTGTCCACTGTTTAGAAAAGTGCCGTAAGCGGCAGAAATTACATGATAGATACAAGGAACATTGTTATTGATGTAAGACATTACTTGGCATCTTGCAGGACTCCTAAGGAACATTTACCATCTCAGGTGCATAAAACAATGATTCTACCTTTGTGAACATCAGGAAGTTCCTGTAACATCCTGAACAGCGCAGCTTTAGATCAAAGCCATTGCTTGGATCAACCATCTTCAAGGTTTGTAGTGTAACTGCCAGGATCAAATAGGAAAATCCGCAATAAAACATCTATATTTTGTGCCTGCTAAGAAACACACATTAGTAGAGCATTAATAGCAAATATTTCTCTTGCAGCATAAACATCAATTCCGCAGTATATCTGGCGAGAACTGCGCTCCCTGTGACCGGAGGAGCCGCCATCGTTGCTGATAGAAAGGTAAGTTCCTCTAGATATGTCCCCTCTATATTTGGTAAGCAGTCTGAATAATGAATATCTAATAGGATTGTGTGCTTCTCCCCCCAGAAAAAGTCAGCAGATACAAACAGACCATCAACATCAATGCCAATAACAACCGAGGGCAGAACCCGCCATCTTACAAGTATTCCAATGGCGAGACTTAAAATTTTCTACATCTGTCACAGAAGAGACATCAGTGTGGTTACCGGGGCATCAATGTCACCCACAAGACCAGACCCAGAACAGCAGAACATGTCATCTCTTCCTGTGTCTCTGGAATACAGATTTCCCACCCCTTACTGATACTACATTATATACTGTGACATCTTCCATTGTTTTTGCAGGATCTTGTATAACATCATCTTTACCATTATATATTTTGATCCACAAAAACCTTAAATAAATCTTTAACATCAATCCATAAGTGTGACTGTTATTTATTAGTGTGTTCAGTGCCCGGCTACAACTTACCACAGTGTATACAATTCACTTATCCGACCCTTCACAGCGCTATTTGTGTGACATCGCGTTTAATCCAGTGGTAGGTGACAGGACATTGTATCATATGTACACAATACAGAGAGTATGGAACGTGCCGCCATATGTACTGGATTAGATCCTGTGTTGGACAAAAAGTGACAGGAGGGCATTCACTCACTGCAGCCAGCAGAGACACGTGTGAGCGCCCCCTGCGAACGTCGATTTCAGTTATATCTCTTAGCCTTTGACAAAATTAAGGCAAAAAAGAAGATAAATAATTTAGAGAAAGGAGAGAAGGAGGAGAGAAAAGAAGGAGAACAAAAAGAGAAGAATGGTGGAGATGATGGCCAGAAGAAGCCAAGTAAAGCTAAGAAACCAAGAATCATCCGGTTCTTAGCTCGCCTGCAAAAAACCTGGGCGAGAATTGCTGGACATAAGGGGAGGAGGACTTCCATCCAAAAAAAGACAAGTTCAGAACTCCCAGGACCCAGCGGCATTAACATGGTGGACAGCAAAGTCAACGTGTAATCTAAAGAAAAGCAGGATGACATGGAGGAAAATAAAAGCATCAAGACTGCTGACAAGGAGACAGAACTGGAGACAGAGAATTTTGGGGGACAGCATATTCTCGAAGAATACCAACAAACTGATCCACAGCTTGGAAGACCTGTATATCCAGTACTATGGTGGGCACGATGACATGGAGGAAAATCAAAGCATCAATACCGATGACAAGGAGACAGAAACTGGTGACAGACAGTTTTGGAGAACAACATATACTAGAAGAACACCAACAAATTCATGACCTGATCCACAGCTTGGAAGACCTGTACATCCAGTACTATGGTGGACATGATGACATCGAGAAAAATCAAAGCATCAAGACCGATGACAAGGAGACGGAACTGGTGACAAACAGTTTTGGGGAACAGGAAATACTAAAAGAATACCAACAAATTCATGACCTGATCCACAGCATGGAAGACCTGTACAGCCAGTACTATGGTGGACAGAATGGAGAAAAAACAAATGAAGGAGAAGAGAATCTGGAGAGTAAAGTAGGAGATGATGGAGAAATAAAGATCAGAGAAGATGGAGAGGAGGGAATGGAGAAGGTAGAGAAAGCCAAGAGAAGCGGAAAGATCAATTATTTGCCCGCTTAAAGAAATCATGGGCAAGGATTGCTGCATTAAAATGGAGAAGGACAAGTTCCATCAAAGAAAAAAGAAGTTCCTGTGGGATCCCAGGGCCCAGTCACATCAATAATAAAGCCAATGTATCATCTACATCTGAGAAAAAGAGAGATGATAAGGGGAAAAATAACAGCTTGAAGATCAATGAAAAGAGAGAAGATTGTAGATCTGAGAAGTCAAGCAGTAACAGCAGCTCTCTAGAACTGGAGACACCAGAGGAGCTCAGAAGGTCTACCAAAACATCTCAAAGCAGCATTTGCCATGGCAGGAAATCCACCAAAAGTGACATCTGTGTAAAGGAACCTGACCAGTCTGGCGAGGAAGCATCTGCTACAGTACCCCTATCATTGAAATGCTTTAATTTCCACGGTACACTGGGAGAAGGAGGCTTTGGTAAAGTTTACTTGGCAAGAGATATCATCCGCAAAGAATTAATTGCCCTTAAAGTGTCAGATAAACAGGACTTCACTGAGCTTGGGTACAGTTTCGTAGAGCGCCATGTCTTAAGACTATCCCATGAAAGTCCTTACTTGATTCATGGCCTGGCTGCCTTCCACACCGACAACTTTATCTATTACGTGATGGAATTGGCCACTAGAGAGGACTTGCATGCTTTCATACTAAAGATGTAATGATAGGGGTAGGGAAACGGACAAGTGAGCCCTAATCTACCCACCACTCTGTCCCTGCCTACTTGCAATGACCCGCCCTAGGTGACGGGGTACAACTGGGCGGCGGTCCCTGCGCTCAGTAAGTGCACGAGACAAAACATACAAGGGAATATAAAGCAAAGGGAAAGGGGCAGTTGCCCACGGCAACACCGTGAGCAACAGAGTGGTGAACGAGCCAAGTCAAACCAGGAGAGCACGAGGTACCAAACGCAGAGCAGAAGAGTAGTCAGAAAGCCAGGGTTAGAATGGAGCAGGATCAAATTGTTAGGAGCTGTAGCTGGGCCAGGAAACCACACGGAAAGAATCACAAGCAAGGAGGAAAAGGAAAGGCAGGTATAAATAGACAGAGGGCGGGAGCTAGCTGAGTCTGGCCAGGCTGCGATAGGCTCTCCCACTCCTAAGCCTGCCAGCCTGAGTGGTGGAAGCTGGAGTCAGTCTCAGAGAGATAGACTCAGGTGAAGACTGATTACCTAAAGAAGTTAACCCTGAAGCTGTGCCTGGCAGATCCTTTACAGTACCCCCCCCCCCCTTTTATGAGGGGCCACCGGACCCTTTCTAAGCGGACCTGGTTTACTGGGGAAACGAAGGTGGAACTTCCTGACCAATACCCCAGCGTGAACATCCCGAGCGGGTACCCAAGTCCTCTCCTCAGGCCCGTATCCTCTCCAATGGACCAGGTACTGGAGGGAGCCTTGGACCATCTTGCTGTCCACAATCTTGGCCACCCGAATTCCACCCCCTCAGGGGTGAGAACGGGAACAGGAGGTTTCCTCGAGGGAGCCAAGGACGGGGAGCAGCGTTTAAGGAGGGAGGCATGAAACACGTCATGTATACGAAAAGATGGGGGTAACTCCAGCCGGAAGGAGACAGGATTGAGGACTTCAATGACCTTATACGGCCCAATAAACCGGGGAGCAAACTTCTTGGACGGGACCTTAAGACGCAAGTTCCTAGATGATAACCACACCAGATCCCCGACCATAAACAAGGGGTTAGCAGAACGTTTTCTATCAGCCTGAGTTTTTTGTACGCTCTGGGACGCCTCTAGGTTCTTCTGAACCTGGGCCCAGACTGTGCACAGTTCCCGATGAACGACCTCTACCTCGGGATTGTTGGAACTACCAGGTGAAACGGAGGAGAACCGTGGATTAAACCCAAAATTACAGAAAAAGGGGGAGACCCCTGACGAGTTACTGACCCGGTTATTAAGGGAAAATTCAGCGAGGGGAATGAATGAGACCCAATCATATTGACAGTCAGAGATAAAACACCTTAAATATTGTTCTAGAGATTGATTAGTCCTCTCAGTTTGGCCATTGGTTTCAGGATGGAAAGCAGGGGAGAAGGACAGATCAATCTCCAACTTCTTACAGAAGGCTCTCCAAAACAAAGAAACAAATTGTACCCCTCTGTCCGAAACAACATTGACAGGGACCCCATGGAGACGCAGGATGTGTTTGACAAACAAGGTAGCTAACGTCTTGGCGTTGGGTAGTTTCTTGAGGGGCACAAAGTGGCACATCTTACTGAAGCGGTCTACTACCACCCACACCACCGACTTGACTTGGGATGGAGGCAAATCGGTGATAAAATCCATGGAGATATGTATCCAAGGTCTCTGGGGAATGGGCAACGAACGTAGTAAGCCCGCTGGTCGGGACCCGGGAGTCTTGGACCTAGCACAAACCTCACAAGCGGCGACGTAGGCCTTAACGTCTTTAGGCAAGCCAGGCCACCAATAGTTTCTGGCAATGAGGTGTTTGGTACCCAGGATGCCTGGATGACCAGATAGTGCGGAGTCATGATTTTCCCTAAGTACCCTTAGCCGGTGTTGCAGGGGAACAAACAGCTTGGTTCCCGGGGGCTGAACCTTGATCAGCTGCAATTTCAGAGACTCAATCAGAATCAATAGAACAAAATGATTATACCGGGAGGCAAAATACAAGCAGGATCTTCCTCCGAAGGAGGGCTGGCCATGAAGCTACGCGACAGTGCATCGGCCTTAATATTTTTAGACCCAGCCCTATAGGTAACCAAAAAGTTGAATCTGGTAAAAAATAGCGCCCATCGAGCTCGTCTCAGGTTTAGCCTCCGGGCAGATTCTAGGAAAACCAGATTCTTGTGGTCGGTAAGGACCGTTACCTGGTGCCTAGCCCCCTCCAGGAAGTGGCGCCACTCTTCAAATGCCCATTTAATGGCTAAGAGTTCGCGGTTGCCAATATCATAGTTAGGGTATGTTCACACGGCGGGGGTCCGTAACGGCTGAAATTACGGGGATGTTTCAGCCTGAAAACATCCCCGTAATTTCAGCCGTACCGGCATGTGCAGGCGCTTGAACGCCGCGTCAATTACGGCCGTAATTAGCGCTGCTATTCATTGGAGTCAATGAATAGCGGCTCCAATTACGGCCAAAGAAGTGACAGGTCACTTCTTCTACGCGGGCGTCTATTTACGCGCCGTCATTTGACAGCGGCGCGTAAATATACGCCTCGTGTGAACAGACAAACGTCTGCCCATTGCTTTCAATGGGCAGATGTTTGTCAGCGCTATTGAGGCGCTATTTTCAGACGTAATTCGGGGCAAAAACGCCAGAATTACGTCCGTAAATAGGCCGTGTGAACATACCCTTACTCTCAGTGGGTGAAAACTTCCTGGAGAAGTAGGCACAGGGGCGGAGATGGGTGAGGGACCTGGTACCCTGGGACAAGACAGCCCCCACTCCCACCTCGGATGCGTCAACTTCCACGATAAATGGCTCCATTTGGTTGGGCTGAACCAGCACCGGGGCCGAGATAAAGCACTTCCTAAGGACCTCAAAAGCCTGGACAGCCTCTGGAGACCAGTGGAGGAGATCAGCACCTTTGCGAGTGAGGTCCGTAAGAGGCTTTGCGATGAACGAGAAGTTAGCAATGAATCTCCTGTAATAATTAGCGAACCCCAAAAAACACTGTAACGCCTTCAGGGAGGCAGGTTGGACCCATTCTGCCACAGCCTGAACCTTGGAGGGGTCCATGCGCAATTCATGAGGAGTGAGGATTTGACCCAAAAATGGTATCTCCTGTACCCCAAACACACATTTTTCGGTTTTTGCAAACAGTTTGTTTTCCTGAAGGACCTGGAGCACCTTCCTGACATGCTCAATGTGGGAGGGCCAGTCATTGGAAAACACCAGTATGTCATCAAGGTACACTACAAGAAATATCCCCAGGTAATCTCTCAAAATCTCATTTATGAAATTCTGGAAGACCGCCGGCGCATTACACAACCCAAAGGGCATGACGAGGTATTCGAAATGACCTTCGGGCGTGTTAAACGCAGTTTTCCACTCATATCCCTCTTTGATGCGGATAAGGTTATACGCCCCCCGTAGATCAAACTTAGAGAAACATTGTGCCCCCTGAACCCGATTAAAGAGATTAGGAATCAAAAGAAGGGGATACTGGTTCCTTACAGTGACCTTATTCAGGTTACGGTAGTCAATGCATGGCCTAAGACCACCATCCTTCTTCCCTACGAAGAAGAAGCCAGCACCTACCGGAGAAGTAGAGGGGCGAATGTAACCCTTGGCCAGGCATTCCTGGATATACTCTCTCATGGCTTCACGTTCGGGACAAGAAAGATTAAATATCCTACCCTTAGGAAGCTTAGCTCCTGGTACCAATTCGATAGCGCAATCGTATTCTCTATGAGGAGGTAACACTTCGGAGGCCTCCTTAGAGAAAACATCAGCGAAGTCCGGAACAAACTCAGGTAGAGTGTTCACCACCTCAGGGGGAGAAATAGAATTAACAGAAAAACATGACGTCAAACATTCATTACCCCATTTGGTAAGCTCCCCAGTATTCCAGTCAAACGTGGGATTATGCAACTGCAACCAGGGAAGGCCTAAAACCAAATCAGACGATAATCCCTGCATCAACAGTACAGAGCACTGCTCCAAATGCATGGAGCCAACAAGGAGTTCAAAAACAGGGGTATGCTGTGTAAAATAACCATTAGCAAGAGGAGTGGAGTCGATACCCACTACCGGGACAGGTTTAGGCAAATCAATCAAAGGCATAGCAAGAGACAAAGCAAATTCCACAGACATGATATTAGCAGAGGACCCTGAATCCATGAAGGCGCTGCCGGTAGCAGACCTACCACCAAAAGAGACCTGAAAGGGAAGCAAGATCTTATTACGTTTCATATTTACGGGAAATACCTGTGCGCCCAAGTGACCTCCCCGATGATCACTTAGGCGCGGAAGTTCTCCGGCTGCATTCTTACGCTTAGGACAGTTGTTCACGTGATGCTTGTCATCCCCACAGTAGAAGCAGAGACCATTCTTCCTGCGGAAATCTCTACGTTGTTGGGGGGACACGAAGGCACCGAGTTGCATAGGTACCTCTGAGTCTTCCGGGGAAGAACGAAGCAACGGAACCTCGGGAGGCATCATGGGGGAGTCGGAGGAGAAAACACATAAACGTTCGCGTTTTCGTTCCCTGAGACGTCGGTGAAGTCGTACCGCTAAAGCCATAACCTGGTCTAGGGAGTCAGAAGAGGGATAGCTAACTAGCAGGTCTTTCAGGGCATTCGACAGACCCAACCTAAACTGGCACCTTAAGGCAGGGTCATTCCACCGAGAAGCTACGCACCACTTCCTAAAGTCAGAACAATACTCCTCAACAGGTCTCTTACCCTGACGTAAGGTCACCAGCTGACTCTCGGCAAAGGCAGTCTTGTCAGTCTCGTCATAAATGAGTCCGAGAGCAGAAAAGAAAAGATCAACGGAGGAAAGTTCAGGGGCGTCAGGAGCCAAGGAGAAGGCCCATTCTTGGGGCCCGTCCTGGAGCCGGGACATAATTATACCCACTCGCTGGCTCTCAGAACCTGAGGAGTGGGGCTTTAAGCGAAAGTAAAGCCTGCAACTCTCCCGAAAGGAGAGAAAAGCCCTCCGGTCCCCTGAGAACCGGTCGGGCAACTTGAGGTGGGGTTCAGGAGTTGAGGTGAGGGGAACCACCAAGGTAGCCTCAGGCTGGTTGACCTTCTGAGCCAGGGCCTGGACCTGTAGGGAGAGACCCTGCATTTGCTGAGCCAGGGTCTCAAGGGGGTCCATAGTAGTGTCAGGGACCAGGGTAGACTAGGTATATGGGCTTGTGATTATGTAATGATAGGGGTAGGGAAACGGACAAGTGAGCCCTAATCTACCCGCCACTCTGTCCCTGCCTACTTGCAACGACCCGCCCTAGGCGACGGGGTACAACTGGGCGGCGGTCCCTACGCTCAGTAAGTGCACGAGACAAAACATACAAGGGAATATAAAGCAAAGGGAAAGGGGCAGTTGCCCACGGCAACACCGTGAGCAACAGAGTGGTGAACGAGCCAAGTCAAACCAGGAGAGCACGAGGTACCAAACGCAGAGCAGAAGAGTAGTCAGAAAGCCAGGGTCAGAATGGAGCAGGATCAAATTGTTAGGAGCTGTAGCTGGGCCAGGAAACCACACGGAAAGAATCACAAGCAAGGAGGAAAAGGAAAGGCAGGTATAAATAGACAGAGGGCGGGAGCTAGCTGAGTCTGGCCAGGCTGCGATAGGCTCTCCCACTCCTAAGCCTGCCAGCCTGAGTGGTGGAAGCTGGAGTCAGTCTCAGAGACATAGACTCAGGTGAAGACTGATTACCTAAGGAAGTTAACCCTGAAGCTGTGCCTGGCAGATCCTTTACAAAAGAACTTTCCTCTTGATACTCCCATAATACAATTCATCTCAGCAGAAGTGGTCTGTGGCACAGAGTTCCTGCATAACAAAGGCATTCTACACCGGGACCTGAAGATGGAAAACATCCTTCTGACCACAGACAGCCATGTCAAAATAACTGACTTTGGCCTTGCTGTAACAGGTGTGTATAAGAAGACCACAGAAACATGTAAAGGTACACCTGGATACGCAGCCCCAGAAATGGTGAAAGACCAGGCACATGGACGAGGGGTAGATTATTTTGCAATTGGTGTTATTCTTTATCAATTGTTTACAGGAGAGACAGCTTTTCCTGGAAAACATCCCAGAGAAATTGAGTGCTCTGTCCTCTACCATGCTCCACCCTACCCAAAGTATCTAACTCCTGACACAGTAAACATCTTAGAAGGGCTGCTGTGTAAAGATCAGTTTCAGCGGCTGGGAGTAAAAGGAGACATCAAGAATCATCGATTTTTCTCAAGTATCAATTGGGAAAATGTGGATGCCAGGAGAATGGCACCACCAGCGAGCCTGATGGCAGTTTCTGTTGACCTGAATGTTAACCAAACTCTGGAATATACTGAAATGCCAAATAGAATAAGAACCAAAGACCAGAAGATCTTCAATAAATTCAGCTTTGTGTGCCCAGAGTGGTCAAAGCACTATCATCCTGTCATCACTCAGACCAGAACTTGGATGGCCAAACCGTTTACCAAGCGGTCATTCAGGAAGAACAAAAAGTAACTGGTCAATGGAAAAAGCTAGTGGATGGCCAGATCAAACCAGCAGAACTAATTCTCCATCTACAAATTCCTACTACATTCCATAACCTACCTGATACCATGAAATAGCTCCTGTAATAGACAGCACTGCCACCACTAACACCAGTGGATTAGGCAATGCCTACAAAACTCCATGAAGCCATCTGTCAATATCCTCGTTCTATAGATCCAACCTGTGCATCCACTCAGTAGACTCGGCGAGCTTGCATCTTGCAGAACCCACCCACGATTCTATTTAGACACTCAACCACCGGATGAGACAACTCTTTGAAGAGGAATTTCATCTTTACCGGACTGTGACAAACTTACCAAGCTTCCACTACTGAACATCCAAGTAGATTTGAGCACCAACGATCCAGGGATATATTCCGATCGCCATATTTGGGATCAGGAAGGAATTTTTTCCCCTTATACAAGGACAAGCCAACAAGTAGTCCTCAGGGGTTATTTTTCGCCTTCCTCTGGATCACCATAGCAAGTAATTAAGAGGTTGAAATTGAAGGACTTCTTTCAACCATACTTGCTATGTAACCAACTGGACAACTCATCTACCAATGTGGTGGCAAAGACAAACAGAAGGAAGCTGCTAAGATAGAAAGCAGCTCCTTCTCCTACCGATAGTGGTCAGACAGTAGGATGCTGAAGAAACAGAAAACACCTCCTACTGACCATAGACACATAGAAGGATGCTGCTGAGACAGAAAGCAGCTCCTTCTCCTACCGACAATGGTCACCACGGAAGAAAGCTGTGTTGACAAAAAACAGCTCCTTTTCCAATCAACCATAGACACACAGAAGGAAGCTGCTCAGATAGAAAGCAGCTCCTTCACTTACCGACCATGGGCAGATAGAAGGAAACTGCTAAAAAAGAAGACAGCTCCTTCACCTACTGCCCATAGACAAGACTTCATCTTCAGTCTTTATTTTTCTTGATTGTGTGATGGTAAGATCTATAATGCATAATTAAATAAAAATGAAAAAAAAAAAAAACAAAACAAAAAAAAAAAAAAAAAAAAGTGACAGGAGATGTAAAATATTGATATATTTGATAGTTGTTTCAATTTCAGTTCCATAAAATGTAATGTTGGGCGGAGACAATCACATTAAGCAGGGAAGCCGCTAGGGTGACACAATCCCCACAGATCTCAGATTGGACAAACGGGCAGAATGACAGCTGCCAGTTGAGATTGCCAGTTAGGGCAGAAGTTACAAAGTGACTGATCAACCAAAAATACTTTGTATTGCTAGCCTGAATGGCGTATCGCTAGCTCAGCATTTCATATGAGAACAAAGACCCTCTGCAGCACAAGTTTAAGTTGAGACTGAACCATCGCAAACACATTGTCCCATTCTCACAAGTTAAATCAGAAACCGCCTAGTATAGAGCCTATTTATTAGTGAAACCGTCAAGCTTATGTACTAAATATTATAACCGTGAAGACTGTGCCTCTGTTGGAGTAAAGTTCTGTTCAGCATCTTATACCTGTGTCGTCTGAAGTTCTTGCTGTGCAATTTCCTCTGCGGGGCAGTAACCATCCTAAACCCCCTTCCACCTGTTACATTTGTCCATACTAAAGTCCATTACTCCATTGAAGTCGCCAATTAGTAGCAGTGGATAATCTGCAAGGGCTTTTTATCAATAAACTCCTGTACCACACCCAAGACATAAGAATTAAAGGGTAGCGGTAAATAAATTGAGACAATGATACAGTGAAGATTTTGTATTGTACAGTCGAAGAGCACAAACTTTCCTTCTTTTTCTTCCCAATATGTATGGCAGGCTAATTTGCAGTTAGGGTATGTTCACACGCAAACTCAAAAACGTCTGAAAATACGGAGCTATTTTCAAGGGAAAACAGCTCCTGATTTTCAAACGTTTTTAAGATACTTGCGATTTTCGCTGCGTTTTTTACGGCCGTATTTGGAGCTGTTTTCAATAGAGTCTATGTAAATGGCTCCAAAAACGTCCCAAGAAGTGTCCTGCACTTCTTTTTCGCTGCCGTTTTTTTACGCGGCCGTTTTTCAAAACGGCTGCGTTAAAAAAAACGGCCCGTCGGAACAGAACGCCGTTTTTCCTATTGAAATAAATGGGCAGATGTTTGAAGAAGAGGGCTTACTCCTAAAGCAAAGCAGGGATGAGTTAATGCTCCGTCCAACAAACAAAAGAAGCTGGTGTGCCACCCATGCCGCATTGCGCCATTATTTGTGTAATGTTTGAAAGAGATTGTGCCTCTTTTTTGTAGAGTAGTGTTTACATCCCCTTGTGTATGTTTATATACCACTGGTCAGTAAAGAATTTGTTGTTTGCATTACTTGGGTCTACTGTATTTTATTGCTTGCGACTAACCCTGCGGTCCTTGCCGGTACTTGGCCTTACATAGGGATACATTCTATAGACAAGATGAATGCTAACACTCAATTGCTATTTAGGCTGGGACTTCACAGAGACTGATTGATTTTAATTGATCTTATTTTTAAATTCTATTACTTATTTAAGGGTTGCATGCAACTCAATGTATAGCTTTGTACTGCGGCTGTTGATTTGTAGCTAAAAATCAATTAGTTGCATGCCAATGCGTTTCCATGATGGCCTTATTTTCACATTTCCAGTTAAAATAACAGAAGACCATCACAACACAGAGTTCTGAGTAAAGATGATCCATATCATAAGGCTGACAGGTCCGCCTTAAAATGGGTAAATCACAGGTGACGTCTTTTCTGATTGTAGACTTTCTCTTTCCATTTTATCTCCACCCAGCCAGGACCGCTATGATGACTTCTCCTGACATAACATTACAGAGTTTGCTGCTGAGATATCTTTAGTTGTTCACTTCTGCAGCCATCTTCAGCTTCTAGAGCAACGTAAAGAATTCAGACAACAAAATAGACCCCTTAATTCATGCAGACCCCAGACCAGACCACCAAATAAATTTAGACACCAGCCTAAACCCCTATATAAATTCAGACCCTAGACCAGACCCCAGAACAGACCCAATTAACTGCAGACCCCAGGCAAGACTCCAAAATGTAAACCCCAAAACAGAGTAAATAAAATGAATGCAGACCCTAGACCAGACATCTAAATAATGTCAGACCTCAGACCAGACCCCTCAATTAATTGCAGACCACAGACCAGACCGTTAAATTCAGACCCCAAATCAGAGTAAAGAAAATGGATTTAGATACCTGACCAAGACCTCTAAATAAATTCAAATCCCAGAACAGACCCTTAAATTCATGCAGATCCCAGATAAATGAGTTGGTCGACTGCAAGCAGCTTGTAATGAGGGCGAGCCGTATAACCTCCATTTCCAGCTTATAAACTGATTATGTTATTAAGTTGGTTGCCTGTTTCTTTATATTAACTGTTTAGGTGCTCACTGTTAATGTATATTTGTGTATCTGTTGTGTTTCACTGTATAGAAGGTTTTGTCTTACAGGTTGGCAGGAGGACAGGCCGGAGTTCCCAGTGGCACTGTTTTATGTGCGGTGCTGTCACTGTACATAGCAATGAGAGGCTGCTGGACAGTGACAGGGGAGGTACAGGGGGTTTGGAAAGAAAGAGCCTGGTGCTGGCTGGGATCAGAGTGTAATGGCAGTGATGCGCTGCGTCATCATGAAGTCAGGTGAGACGATGAGAGTCAATAACAAAGCAGAAAATAAGCTAACAAAATGACCTCTTATGGTCTGTAGGCTGATAAAGAAGGCCTATCCTACGTAGGGGTAGGCCTATAAGTGTAGGCTGTCACTGAAACATGCGTGGCTGAAGAGTACCGTCAGCCTAGAGTGGTTCGCTCTGAGGAGTCTACTGGGGCTGTGAGAATAGTCAGCCTGGCATGGGAACCAGTGGTCAGTAGAGCAGTACTGTGCTCAAACCCAGGAGAGGCTGTAACTAGGTCCTGATTAGGATAAAGAACGTTCCATGTATTAGAGGGCCGCTTAGATAGCTGCAGTGATGAATGGTTGCCCTGCAGGCCTGAGATGTGGCCTAGTAGTACACTCCTGAATTGTACTGGACTGGGTGCAGTAGTCACTAGGACGAGTGGTGTGGTAGGAGCCCTTCAGCGTCAGGACCCTAGTAAGAGTGCATAGGAGCAGATATTTAATATAGTAAAAAGTATTAAAACTTATAAAACCCACTGTGTCAGTTGTATCGGGGCAGCCCCCTTCATCAGGAATACTATGTTTCACAGCATTGAAACAATTTAAATGTCTCTATATTATATAAACAAACCTTTCTACGTTTACTCACACAATGCCGGAAGTGACGTTCTGAACTCTAAGGCCCTGTTCACACAGAGTGTTTTTGCAGGCAGAAAAATTTTGAGGCAGACTTTGACCTGCCTGCGATTTGCGCAGCATTTACCATTGCGTTTTTCGCCCCTGGCCACTGCGCGCTGCGTGCAAAAAACACTGTGAAAAACACTTTCTCTGCCTCTCATTGATTTCAATGGGAGGTCAGAGGCGGAACAGCGAGCCGCTAAAAGCTGCAGCAGAAAAGAAACGCCTCCGCCTTCCATTGAAATTAATAGAAGACAGTTTCGGCCGTTTTTTGGTGCTGATTCCAATGCGGTTTCCGTGTCAAAATCAGCATAAAAAAACTCAGTGTGATCTGGGCCTAAATCTCTTTATACTTCCTATAATGGACATATCTCTCTATGGCAGATGTTTCGGAAGAGGTTCTTTCTCGCTCTTTTACCCTTTCTATTCCTCTAATACTTCATCCCAATTACATTATTTAATACAGGGAATTTCTTATATTTCTTTTTCCATGCAAAAATACATATATTAATAAAATAGGATAAAAACAACCAATATGAATCTATGGGGAATAGTAAAGACTCATTTACTTTACTCGTTCTTAAACTCTACTATTATTCGCAAACCCTATTCCTTTCTTTAGTATTTCTTATATTTTGGATAGGATGGTGCGACTATATCATTTATTATCCTTGGTCTTTTTACGATCATTTGTGGGGACCTTCTTACTTCATCTTTCAAAAACAGATCACTTAATAGTATTTCCCAATTTCTCTTTAGGATTCTTTTAATTTCTTCAATATTACCATTATATTTAGCAAAATAATGTCAGTCCAAATTTATCTTTCTCTTTTTTCCATCTTGCTTTTTTACAAGGTATAACTTTTCCCTGTTCCTTGTTATCTAGGCAGTCTTTCTGTTTCGTTTTTTACACCTTTTTCTTTACTCCCTCTATAATATTTTTTTTGCTATTTTTTATCCTTCTGTCTGCCTGATATAACCTCCTTTGACTTATACAGTATCAGCATCCCCATGATATGCTGAGAGTATGTTTCCAAGTTTCTATACCACTTATTTGTGAAATAAAAGTAAACCAATATATATATTAGTCCATAATGGACAAGGTTGTGGTATGCGACGTGAGCATTTACCGATGCATATGCCAATTGTGCACTGCAAATGCAGTGTGAATGGACCTTTAGACAACCTACTTACACAACCCCTCAGTTGACTAAAGCAGAAAGCCAGTGTAAGGAGCGACTCTACCTTTGCAGGACTTTTCATATTTGTGTCTTACACTGACGGCCCATTTGCTGTCCGATTCCCCCATTGATAACAGCAGATTGTGGTAGAAGCTTGACAGAAGGCCCCCTGTGGTTAGCACATTGCTGAGGTTGTCCTTAACCCCTTCCCGCTCTGCTCATTACTATTACAACGAGCTGAGCACATTGTTCGTGCTCAGCTCAGTAATAGTATGGTACCACTGAAATCCAGCGCCATTCCCAACCACCGACACATTTATGAGCTGTGATAACTGATGTATTGTCGTACAGCAGTTATCACAGCTCATACCTCCGGGACCGATCGCAGTGGTTTACGCAGATTTACCCCTTAAATGCAGCGGTCAATAGCGATCACCACACTTAAGGGGTTACAACGCCATTGGCGATCTTGCGACGCAATCGCAGGGTGCCGATGGTTGCTATGGTAACCGGAGGCCTAACAATAGCCACCGGGTCTGACATCTACAGAAGGTGATTACATAAGTATTGCAGGATATTATAACAGAAATCGGACAGTTGGACCTTTGGGGTCCTGTGGTGGTGGTGGTTATTTGTTGTTGCTGTATCTTGGACCGTTTATGGGTCAGTTTAGTGGTGCTTTTTACTCCATGTGTCCTTAGGACATGTTTATTATGTCATTACGAACTTGAGGTTTGTGTCCCATATTTTTTGTGAAGGCTTTTTCTTTAGTAGTGTATCCAGCCTTATAGGGGATCTTGTTCCCATTAAAATATGTTTTTGTCCCACTTGGGAAATCTCTTGACTGGCCTAAGTAGAGTCATGTGCTATTTTACCTTTTATTCCCCTTTTCCACCCATCCACCAAATAAGGACACGTGACAACCGAGGTTGGATGTGAAATGGCCACAGCAGCCGTTTATTAATCTACATTATTTTTTAAATACAATTTAATCCGAAACATTCGGATAACTACTTAAGGAATTCGACCAGAGAATTCCTCCTATAATTCACATGACCCAACATAGGTCAGAAACATAAATAACAATCAACATTTTAACACTAAACAGAGCAGGGGAAGTCCTTGAAGCCATTTTTTACAGATTTTCCTTTTAAGTTAGCCATCTGCAAACCACCAACAACTATTTACCTCCATTCGTAAACCAGCTCGGAGGCACCGCTCACCTCTGCAGATGGCTCCAACCACCAGAAGACCACTTCAAATGGAAAAACACCCTATGAAGTCTCCCCACCATTTTGTACTGACAAACCTCAAGGACTCCCCCCACCACAGCGAAACAGGCATTGACCACCTTAAGCCTGTGAGTCCCTCCAAACCACCACCGCCCTCTCAATTTCTTCTGCTAAGGACAGGCTCCACAAATCAATTCCAACCTCGGTCAAATGTACTCCATCACTCCGCCAATATCTTCCAACTCCTGACTCCAAATCCCTGTGTCGAACACAAATTCCCCCGTTCTTGGCAACAAAACGTGACACCGCCCGGTTTACTTTGATGCAGGCTTTATTAACCCTCTCCACTGATCTTGCCAAGCGCCAAAACTTCCTCGGAACTATGTCCGACCAAACTATAACTAAGTGTAGATAAGACGCCCATAAGCACAACAAATCGTGTTTTATATCCCGCACTAACTCACGAAAAGGGCGCTCACCTAGATCGTTCCCCCCCCCCCACATGTAAAGCCAGAACCTCCGGAACCCTATCTAACTGAGAGTATGTTTGAAACTCGGTCAATACCCGGCTCCATAACATACCTCAGAATCCCAGCCAATGTAAAACCGCATCTTGCCGCGGAATGCGAAGCTGACGGCCATCTGGGCGAACGTCCGCCCGCAGTGCCCCCCAGTGCACATAAGAATGTCCTAAAAGCCAAACTAAGCAGGGGCGATGATCTGAAATGAAAGGATAAGCAAACGCACATGTAAGCCATCAAAGCACAAGTTACAAACTCACAACAAATGAGGGCGCACGTAAGTCCTAAACCTATTGGACTTCCAACGGTCAATGCGACGCACACCCTCGTCATCCAACCCCCAACGCCCAGCTTCAGTAGCAGCGCCGATCCTAAACGTGTGAGACGAGTAATACTCATACCCAACTCCGACCTCAGGCAAGCATTTTTTAAATACAGCACCAAATTGATACCTGGACAAAAACGAGCCATTCTCATGACGGAGCAATGGCGACTCAGGCACCCCACCCCGTGGCTTGAAAGAAACCATACAAGCAACCGGACACATCGCCGACCCCGGGAGGGCAAACAACACTATCCGCTTACCCCGTCCTACTTGATCAGTCTTGGACCGCCACAAAAACAACTCGAGTCTATCCCCATATAGACCCACATCCGCCTGTCGCAATCCCCCAGCCCTCACCGCACTAGGAGAAACCAACTCACCAATTCTGAGTGCTCCAAAAAACGCTAGAGAAAAAGCCAATTGAAGCAACTCTACCTCATAAGGCGAATTACAAACAGCCCCCAGCGATGCGCCCAACGAACCAAGAAGGGTAAAAGACATGGGTCGCCTCTGATCTGCTTCAGCCCTGCCGCGATGCAAACCCTTCAAAGCTTGCCTTACCAAAAAATTCTTGGACACATCCTGAAAACCCCGTAATTTAAATCCAAACGCCAACCCAGCAACGAAACGATTCACCTTAGCCAGAGAAAACCCCGCCTCCCAAGCATCCCCCAACCAGTATAACAATGCCACCAACCTGTCTTGATCCGTGCTGACGTTACCCAACACTCTTACCCACTCCTCCCACTGCTGCCAACAAGCCGAATAAGTACTCCAAGTCGCACTAGCCAACGACTGTTCGATCAACCGTTCCACGGGACCGAAACCAGATCCCATAGATGTCCCGGGCAAGCCAAACCGAACAGCTCCGCTCCCGGTGCCAATTAACACAATCGATTCCACTGCGAGCGAGAAAGAGCATCAGCGATACAATTGTAAACCCCCGGTACATGCACCGCAACCATCCACGTGTTTAAGGACAAGCACACCAAGACTAAGTGACGCAACAACTGAACCACAGGCGGAGAAGATGCCGATACGTTATTAATCGCTAACACCACTCCCATGTTATCGCGGTGGAAACTAATGTTTTTATCCCTGAGCCTGTCCCCCCAAATGGTCACCGCAACCACGATGGGGAACAGCTCGAGCAGGGCCAGATTCCGTGTAAGACCACTGATCACCCAGCTGTCCGGCCAGTCCCCCGCACACCATTGACCTCCTGCATACGCACCAAAACCACCAGACCCCGCCGCGTCAGTAAACAGCTCCAACTCGCTCATATCCTGTACCGGCGACATCCACAACAATCTACCATTATATTGCCCGGGAAACGCGTCCCAGACCTGCAGATCCGCCCTGTGTTCCACCCCAATCCTCACGAAATGATGGGATGCCCGGATACCCGCCGTCGCTGCCGCCAATCGCCTACTAAAAACTCTACCCATTGGTATAATCCGACAGGCAAAGTTCAACTTCCCCAGCAGAGACTGGAGATCGCGCAAAGTGATCTTCTTCAATCGGCAGGCACGCCTCACCTCTTGACGCAATGACAGTAATTTATCCTCAGGAAGCCTGCACTCGAATTGCACTCGAATTGCATTGCAACCGAATCAATTTCGATCCCTAAAAAACAGATGGTAGGGACAGGGCCCTCAGCTTTTCCAGGCGCCAGAGGAATTCCAAAATCCGTCGCAACCTTCTGCAAGGAATACAATAAATAACCGCAAATAGGGGAACCGCTAGGGCCGACGCACAAAAAATCGTCAAGATAATGTATTAACGAATTCACCCCAGCTACGCCCTTCGTCACCCATTCCACAAAGCTACTAAATGCCTCGAAGTATGCGCAAGAAAGGGAGCACCCCATTGAAAGACACCTATCGACATAAAACCCCCCATTCCAGAAGCAACCCAACCGCCGTTGACTCTCCGGATGGACCAGCAGCAAGCGAAAAGCCGCTTGAATGTCACTTTTTGCCAACAACGCCCCAGGCCCTGCCTCACGCACTAACACCACCGCTTTGTCAAATGACGTGTAAACAACCGAGCATAAATCGTGATCTATCCCATCATTTACCGACTTCCTCTGGGAAAAGACAAATGCTGAATCAAACTGAATTTATGGGGCTCCCGCTTCGGCACAATTCCCAAGGGGGATAGCACTAGATTCTCTATCGGCGGCTCGACAAAAGGCCCGCCCATGCGACCCAACGAAACTTCCTTCAAAAGTTTTTTCAAAACGACCGCCGAGTGCAAATAAGCTGACTTAAGATTGCGCCGTGTAAGCGGAACCTCATACGGAGGAGGGGGAATAACAAAACCAAACAAAAACCCCTCATAAATTAACTTGGCTGCAACCCTATTCGGATATTCATTTAGATACGGGGCCATCCTTTCCACCCTCACCGGCGACAGCCACTTGACCAACGGAGGAGGACTGAGTGTCTGACCGCTTCCCTTTTCGCATACATTTTGCAGCCCCATGCGAGGAGCCGTTGCACTCCGAATAGACATGCTTAAATTTACAAGTGGCCCCGAACTTACACTGGCCATCATTGAATTGCCAGCAGAACCCGAGTTTTGACCCAGAGCCCTGTCCGGACTGACTAGACTGACCTCCTTGGCCAACGCTCCCGAGAAAGGACTGCTTAACCGGGGCCGTCACCCGCAACCAAAGCGCAATATCTTTCTGATCCCACCGAATCGCCGGCCGGACCGCCTTCCGCTGGCGAAACTGCTCATCATACCGCAACCACACCTGACCCCCGTACGCCCGATGAGCCTCCCCGATGGCATCGAAATAACAAAACAACGCCGAGCAATTTTCAGGTGCCTTTTCCCCAATCACACTCGCCAAAATAGCAAAAGCTTGCGACCAATTCACGAACGTCTGCGGGATAAGCCTATACTGCCGACGCTCCTCTTCCTCCTTCTTACTCTCATCCCGCTTGCCCTTATCCAAGTTGAACTTCGCAAGTGGCAGAAGGGAAAAAATTTCCACGTACTCATCCTTACAAATCCGTTCCCGAACCTCCTGTTTAAGGTGGGCCCCTAAAGGACCCTCAAAACAGACGTAAACCTCGCCCCGAGCACGATCATCAAGCCGAATTCTATCCCTGTCCTTCTGCGCCTCGGTTTGAACAGACACTGCCACTGCTTCCTTGGATGCCCCCGAAACTTCCCCAACCAGGGACCGTGACTGTACATCACGAGGACCTTCCCAGACCACCGCCGGGGACCCCGCCGGAACTACAGGTGCCGCAGCCCTATCTAAGCGCCCGACTAACTTGCGCAAACAACCCACTAAATCCGATAAGCCATCTCGCCCGGCAACACCACTACCGACAGCCGATACTTCCGCGCTCGCTGCCCCACCCCCAAAACCCGACATGAAAATTGCTGGATACGGCAAAGTAGGAGTTACGCACTCACCAGGCTGCCCAGGCGCTGTATTCCAGTTAGCCGGAAAATTCTGACCGCGCTGCGACTCGTCCAGCTCTCCATCTTCCAGATCCCCTCTCGCTGACGACTGGCACTCGCACCAACATCTCCGACACGGGGACCCTGGCATGCTGACAGAGGGGCCGGCAACCTGCCGCCCGACCGCAGGGACCCAGACTTCCGACAGGACCTGTTGCCTCGTCGTCGTCGCTGATCTTGGTGTCCTCACCGAAGACCTCAAGGAAGCCTGCCCCATGGCCGGCACATCACCATGCGGGGTGGCCGTGGACTGCACCCTGGACACTGCATATAAAGGCGGTGGCATAACAGGGAGCCCAGCCTGCGACTCCCTGTGAACCGCCGAGCCCCGTCGCGGCTGGAGATTCCTGCGAGGACGCAGGCCCTGGGAGGAGGCGGCCGTCCCAGCAGCCTGGCCTGCAGTGTCCTTAGAAGGGCTCCCCCTGTGACGCCGAGCCCGCGGGACCACATCCGGACTCAACCATTCAGGTGGGCGGGACCGCTGGGAGCGGCGGGGTGACCGAGCCTGAGCAACCGCCGCTCCCGTTGACGCCCTCTGCTTTATTTCAGCAGGGGCAGCAATAATCAACTCTCCCCCCACCGCCATGTCATCAGCGCCAGAAAGGGGGGAGGGGAGCGCATCCGGGCTAGCAGCCGACACAGAGCGCCGATCTAGGCGCGAAGACTGGCCCACCTGATGGATACTGGCCAGCGCTGCCACCGTCTCCTCCAGCCACCCCGGACCGTGGAACTCAGCTGCCGCGCGCAGCTGATCAAGCATGCTGACTGGAGACGCCATACTTGCAGGTAAGCAGGGCAGTGGAAGCTAACTTTTTTACCTGTTATTGCTCCCGCTGCTTCAGGCTCAATGTCGAAAACAGCGGGAGGAAAAGATACCGAACCCCAACTCATGCCCTCTCCATCTCCTCCCTCTCCCTGCCTCCACTAACCCTTTCCCCCCTGATTGGCTAACCTTCCCTCCTATGGCAGTCATGGAGGCTTTCCCTTAAGCCCTCCGTGCTACCGTCCAGCCTCATCTTTACTTTGTGACTATTGCCTGATCAAACCGAGTTGTGATACATTGTTTGCACCATATAAATAACTATATATTTGATGTTGTGTATTTTCTGACCACCACTGCAATCCTTTGTTTTAGATGATTTTATCTGTTTTTATGAGATTATATTATTTTGTCTGTATTTATTGCAATAATAAAGATATTTTGTTATTGACCATGTGTCGTTTTGCTATATGGTTTTGTGGTATACATTTGCAGCTATCTGACAGGTATAATACGCTGCAATACATAAGTATTGTAGGATATTATAACAGCGATCGGACAGTTGGATATTCAAGTCCCTAGTGAGACGGAAAAAAAAAGTAAATAAAAAGTTAAAAAAAATGTTATACAAAAATAAAAAAGTAAGAATTTAAAGTAATAAATTTAAAACTCACCCTTTTTCCATTATCAACAACTTAATTATTAGAAAAAATAATAAACTATACAGAATTGGTATTGCCGCATCCGTAATGGCCTGAACTATATAAATATTATGTCATTTATCCAATGCAGTGAATGCCATAAAAATAAATAATAAAAAAAAACGATACCAGAATTGCTATGTTTTTGGTCACCTAAGAATAAAAAGTGATCAAAAAGTTGCATGTATCCAAAAATGGTACCACCAAAAAAACATATAGCTCGTCTTGCAAAAAACAAGCCCTCATACAGCTCTGTCGACCAAAAATTTTCTTTAAAGTTGTGGTTCTCAGATTGTGGCAACAGAAAAAATACATTCTTTTTACAAAATAAATGTTATTGTGCAAATAGTTGTAAAACATAAAAAAGCAATATAAATTTTGTATCACCAGAATCGTACTGACCCACAGAATAAAGTAAATATGTCAATTATAGTACACGGTGAACGCTGTAAAAAAAAAAAAAAAGGATAAAAACAATAGCAGAATTGCTGTTTTTTGTCACCACGCTTCTCAAAAAATAGAATAAAAAATTATCAAGAAGTTGCATGTATCCAAAAATGGTGCCGATAAAAACTACAGATTGTCCCGCAAAAAACAAGCCCTCACACCGCTCTGTCACAAAAAAAAAGTTATGGCTCTCAGAATATGGCGACACAAAATGTGCAGAGTGCGATCCAAAAGGGGGATAAGATCGGGCACCATTTATCAGTGCGACACAGGCCACAGAACTGCGGATTATTATTTATTTATCGCATTATTATATCCTCTTATTATGTACTGATGTACTCCGCACAGTTTACATATGCCCCCAGATTATAAACTGAAATACCAGCAAAACCCCAAACAGAAAAATTACCAAGCAAAATCTGTGCTTCATAAGCCAAATGGCGCTCCCTCCATTCTGAACCCTTCAGTGTGCCCAAACAGCAGTTTACATCCACATATATGGAATCGCCATACCCGGGAGAACCCGCTTAACAGTTTATGATGTATTTGTCTTCAGGGGCACAATATGGGTATAACATATCGTGCACTTAAATGGCATATCAGCGGAAAATCCACTGCACATTTTTCTAGTAAAAATAGTAGTATTGGTTCATACGCACTGCACCCTTTAATAAATGCCTTGAGGGGTATATTTTAAAAAATGGGGTCACTTCTTGGAAGTTTTTGTTTTACTATTTGACCTCAGAGCCCTGCAATTGGGGACAAATGCTATGGAAAAATCACTAAAATAGACCTCAAATGCGCATGGTGCTCTTTCACTCCTTTAATCTAACACCAATCCAGCAAAATCTGCGCTCCTACAGACAAATGACGCTCCTTCTCTTCAGAGCCCTGCCGTGTGCCCAAACAGCTGTTTAGGGCCACATATGGGATATTGCTGTACTCAGGAGAAATTGAGTAAAAAATTGTGTGGTGTTTTTTTCTCCAATTACCCCTTGTAAAAATAAAACATTTAGAGCTAAAACAGCATTGTTTTGGGAAAAATGTAATTTGTCATTTTCACTGCCTAATTCTAATAAAATCTATGAAACAGCTGTGGGGTCAAACTATTCACTACCCCCCTAAGTGAATGCCTTGAGGGTTTTATTTTCCAAAATGGAGTCACTTCTCAAAAGGTTTTTACGGTACTGGTACCTAAGGAACTCTGCAAATACGACTTGCCACCTTTAAACAAAACCAGCAAAATCTGCATGCCAAACGGTGCTCCTGCCATTCTGAGCCCTACCGTGTGTCCAAACAGCAGTTTATGACAACATATGGGGTATTATCGTACTTGAGAGAACTTGATTTACAAATGTTGGTGTTCTTTTTCTCTTTCATTCTTTGTGAAAATGAAAAAAAATCGGAGCTGAAACTACTTTTTGTGTGAAAAATGTTTAGATTTTAATTTCTATGACCTAATTTCAATAAATTCAGCAGAACACCTGTAGTGTTAAAATGCTCACTATACCCATAGATTAATTCCTTGGGAGTGTAGTCCCGAAATGGCGTCTTTTTGGGGATGTTTCCTATGTTTTGGCACCACAAGACCTCTTCAAACATGACAGGGTGCCTAAAATATATTGTAATAAAAAGGAGGCCCCAAAAACCTAGTAGGTGTTCCTGAGGCCTGTGCTTCAGTCCACCAGGGCCACATGTGGGACATTTTTAAAAGCTGCAGAATCTGAACAATAAATATTGAGCTGAGTTTCGCTGCTAAAACCTTCTGTGTTACAGAAATAAAATGGATTATAATGGAATTTCTTAAAAAAATAAAAAATAAAAAAATATATATATATTTGTAAATTTCACCTCCAAAATGTTAACTAGTAACTATTTTGTGTTGTATTACTATCTGTCTTACAAGCAGATACACTCAAATTTAGAAAAATCTAAAATTTTCAAAAATGTCTCTAAATGTAGGTGTTTTTCACAAATAAACACTAAAGGTATTGACCAAATTTTACTACTAACATAAAGTACAATGTGTCACGAGAAAAAATTCTCAGAATCGCTTGGATAAAAGAATAGCATTCCAAAGTTATTACCAGCTAAAGTGACACAGGTCAGATTTGAAAAATGGTGTCTGAGCCTTAAGGCCCAAACTAGGCTGCATCATTAAGGGGTTAAAGTGGTTTTACATCTTATAAAGTGGGGGGAATACAATTAGGATTTGTCATCACTTTCTGATCGTGGAGTTCTGACTGCCATGACTACTTGATGTTTAGTAAAGCCAATCCCTGTCTTTACAGTTTACCAAATGTGCCATCAATGGTCTTAGAAATGACCCAGATGAAGAGACTATGAAGGAATTCTTCGGTTCTCTTGACTATAAATGCAGCAGAGATTAAGGTATCCATAAAAATATAATGCAGCCATTTTTAATGAATACATATGGATGTTGGCCTTCTACCCTCTCTGGGAGGCTTATGATATGTATAATTTACGCTGCATTCGTTCACATCAGGTATGCCCATCTTGTCTCAGGATGTCTAGATCGATTCTTACCACCTCTATTACCTTTCCAGGACATGGTACATGAGGTAATGGCTGCCCACAGCTGTTCTGATTCCTATTACAAGCTGGTAGGGGAATTGTGAAGCAGTATGTATTCAGGATTGTAAGGAGTAAGAGGGCTGAGCACAGGAGATGCAGCATGTAGCGTGTTCTTACTGGTGCAGAGTCACATCCTCTAATGGGGGTCTTTAGGGTTTATTAAAATTCAAAACTAAAATTATATATTTTAAGATAATATAAATGATTTCCCCCATGTCACACAGACAGAAATGATCATTTATCCCCTATAAAGAATTCATCAGAGAACGTTCCCATTAAAAACTTCAATTTTATTATTTTCAATAAAAAAATACTCTATACAGTAAAGCAATTGATGAAAACACCCGGAAAAATTACAGATCACACTAAACTTTTCTAGAGGTACAAATCATACAATATCATCAAATTCATATTCCCAATGGTAAAGCCATACTGATATATGTAAATTATGGGTGTGGTCATAAAAGCAGCTCAAACCGGTTATAGCTATTGTGATGTCACAGAGCTTGGGTATACACAATGATGTTGGTCACAGAGCTGTCACTATCAGTTGGATGTGACTGGTAAGTAATCTATCAATGCTACTACATCTGTACTTCACATTAATTAATTTGTTTTATTAGGAACATTGAATTATTCCATCTCAAGAAGATATTGTGTGATAGTGGTAGTAATATGGTATTAGTATTAGTGTGCAATTAAATTGCTCAAGTATCTTAGATTTGCAGGGTAAGTGGCCAAAATTTGAGCTCCCTTATTATCATTATGTTTACCACTTGTAAAAGAGAAATTTCAATATGCTCATATTAGAGGACTGTATATTAGGGGACTATAATTCCTTATATTATTTAGGTTCACCAGAAATAATTACAATTTAATTCAATTCTGAATTTTGATCAATTGATATAAAAATTATTAGTGGGGAATTGATACTGGTCTGGGGCTACTTATCATGGTTTGGGCTAGGCCCTTTATTTCCAGTGAATGGTAATGTAAAGACTACTTAGACCATTGCATGCTTCCGACTTTGTGGGACTAGTTTGGTAAAGACCCTTCCCTGTTTCTGTATGACGTTGCCCCTTTGCACAAAGCAAGGTCCATAAAGACATGGAGTGATAAGTTTGGTGTGGAGGAACTTGACACTCTGCACAGAGCCCTGACCCCAACATCAGAGCCTGAACTCACAAATGCTCTTTTAATTAAATGGGCAAAAATTCCAACAAACACGCTACAAAATCTTGTGGAAAGCCTTGTCAGAAGAAGTTATAGCCACAAAAGGGGGCCCAACTTCATATTAACATCCATGGCTTTGTAATGGGAAGTACCACAAGCTTATAATGGTGTAAAGGGTCAGCTGTCCACATCTTTTGGCCACATAGTGTATTTTGGGCTTATGTATTGTGATGTCACTACTATTAAAAATAATGATAAATCCATATTGAAATATGCAAATTAAGGGTGAGGTCATAAAAGCAGCTCACCCCGGGTATAGCTATTGTGATGTCACCGAGCGTGGGTGTATACTATGGTGCTGGCCACAGAGCTGTCACTCATCAGTTGGATGTGACCGGTAAGTACTCTATCAGCGCTACGTCTCTAGATGAGTCTCACCTATCAGTTTCTTTATGAATATTTTATTCTTAGGCATAATTCTGCTGTGTCTGCCATTTAAAGTTTAGTTTATATTTGGAATAGTTATACTAATATACTAAGAAGTTGCTAAGTGGCAATATGGCGGCCTGTGACTTCTGCTCCAGAGACAGAATGCAGCTTGCAGACAAAAATTGCCATCTGTATTCTGCTGGTAAATTGATAAAGCAACCTCAAAGAAAGGGAATGTGAATGTCCTGCAGCCCTGAGAACTTATTATTGGAACCCTTCAGTTTATAACAGGAGTAATTCACGTAATAAATATTTACTAGGGAATTACTAATTATGTATTTGAGGTTTTCTATTTGTGTAAAATACACAATTATTATTATTATTATTAATAATAATAATAATTACTAATATAAAAATGTTAGGGAAGTGATTTCTTAAGAACAGCCCTGACCCCGTAATCCTGTATCCTCAAAAGCAATTGTCATTTTTCATTAATATATATATATATATATATATATATATATATATATATATATATATATATAACATGTAATAATGTCTATAACAAACTACAAAGGTTCTAAATTATAGATAGTATCTCATATAAAAATTACATAAACCCCGGAAATGTCATACCGTATGGTCAATTCAACAACCAATACATTGTTCCAAAATCCAAACCCCAAGCAATGTCATTCACAGGGGGTCCAAACCCCAAGACCCCAAGCAATGTGATCTTCAAACACTTCTGATTGTCCAGTTCCTGTACTTGGAATACCCCTTTTATAACTAATTTCTCCAGCTAGTTTTCTTTAAGTTTTCCCTAACTATTTCTTTTTCTGGTCATTCTAGATCTTGCTGTTGGATTGACACTGTTGGATTACTGTGTTGCTTTTACGGTCAGCGATTTGTCCTATTTTCAGAGAACTAGAGGCGATGAGTTAAATTCAATCTTTACTGTCGCCTGGTTTTCTACCACGGACATTGGTGCAGTTTTGCACCCGGGTTATTAACCAACCATGCCCTTTTGGAAAAAATCAAAAAAATATCATGTCTCTCAGATTCCTGATAAAGGAAATCTGATGAAAGAGATACCAACTATGGAGGAGCCTAACATCTCGCTCCAGAAGTTTTCCAACATCAAAGATATGCCAGCCGAAAAATGCAGCGATCCAAGTCACAGCAAACCTTGTGACATTGGCTCAAAGAACGCCAAGAAGAGCGCAATCAGGAGCTTGGGCAGCAGCGCTGTGATTGGCGCTAAAGAACTGGATCGCTGTTTCCCAAATAGACGGCTGAGATTATACGTTGCCACCTGGAATATGGAGGGAAAGGTGAGAAGTAATATACAATATCTATTGTGAACCATGAGTGTATATGATCTAAGGCTATGTTCACACAGAGTATTTTGCCAAGTTTTTTGACGTGGAAACCGCGTCGCAAAACTCGGCAAAAACGGCCCGAAAATGCCTCCCATTGATTTCAATGGGAGGCGTCGGCGTCTTTTTCCCACGAGCAGTAAAACTGCCTCGCGGTAAAAAGAAGCGACATGCCCTATCTTCGGGCGCCTCCGCCCCTGACCTCCCATTGACTTCAATAGGAGGCAGAGATAGCGTATTTCGCTGTGTTTTATGCCCGCGGCGCTCAATGGCCGCGGGCGAAAAACGGCGTGAAAAAAATCGGCGTGCAGGGAGAGGAAAATCTGCCTAAAACTTCCAAACGGAATTTTGAGGCAGATATTCCTCCTGCAAAATACTCCGTGTGAACATAGCCTAAAGTTGGATAAATTTGTAGTTGGATATGAGATAGATATATTATATACTACCCTAGGCCCAAATTTTCTAAACATTTGGGCCAATCAATGTTGCTGCACACACTACAAACTGTCAAACTAATAATCTATGTCTTTTGAATGGTAATGCCTCTGATCCTAAGACTGCAGCACTGGCCATAGTCTATAAAGACTAAAATCCAATTCGATCAGATATAATTTTTTGTAGGTGATATAGAAGATGTCAGTTTGGTTGGTGCTCTGTTTATACATTATTAATATCTTCATATTTTGAGCAGGAGTTCCCACTAAATCTAGAGGATCTGCTGTTGCCATCAGATGACACCAAAGACATTTACGTAATTGGCGTTCAGGAAGGATGTCCAAACAGGTAAGTCTTCTTAGGTTGTCTTACAACAGTCTTTGTCTGCAGATGGACTACAGGTCGGCTGATTGAAATTCTCTCTTGACCTACTACTTATTGTAGGATCACTCCTAAATTTTCCTATTTAACCCCAGAGGTTATAATATTGATTATTTAATAAATGAGTTCAATATTTTAATCTGGAGTAATTTATTAATATGTAAACTTGAAATTGTGTCTTCTTGTAGACGGGAATGGGAGATAAAATTACAAGAGACTCTTGGTCCACACTACGTGCTATACCATTCATCCGGGCTCGGAGTCCTGTATCTCACCATCTTTATTCGACGGGAACTGATCTGGTTCTGCTCAGGTAAGATTCACTTTCTTACATTTACATAATAAGTCCTAATTGAAGTCATTAGTTTGAACTTATTATTTAGTCATTAGAACTAGATGTCTGCAATCTCGACTCTCAGATTCTTCACTGTGGAGTATTGGAGATCTGATAGTTTACTCCACAGTTACAAAGTGTGAAATTATGTTGTAGTAATATTTCCAGCGTTTAATAGGAAACTATCTCTGTTTCATTGTTGCATGTTGTACTATTAACCACTAACCCCTTCTTCTTGTGTTTCATTTCTTATACAGAGGTAGAGCACACCCATGTAACAACCAGGCTATTCCACCATGTCAAAACTAAAGGAGCCTTGGGTGTTGCCTTCACCGTCTTTGGGACATCATTCCTGTTTATTAATTCCCATATGAGATGTAAGTATGTCTGTTTTTAATATATGACTATGTACAGTGTTATTGTGTATAAAAGTGCTGCTGTTTAATAATAATAAGCTGGAATATATGAGATGACATGAAAAGATTTGTACTATTGATATTTTGGTGTAAAATTAAAAGTTCTTCCTCATTTGGTCAAACTTCTTCTAATCCATCAAACTTATTCTATATAATGAGAGAATAATAGTGGAAGGATAAACTGCCTAATGTCCTCTACAGACTGGTATAGAAATACATTATCCTCTGTCATGAAAATGATTGTGTCTTAGATTTACAGTAACAGAAATATCAGTGCGTCTGGTGTACAGAGTGCGGACCCAGATCATGGAACTCCACCAGTCTCATCTTCTAAAATGTCAATAGAAATCCAATTAATATAAATACTATTTGTAAAAAATTGATTGTTGAGGGAACATTCAGAATACACAGCCCAAGAAGTAGATATGATACCTACATAATATAAGATAAAGAAACCTATTGTCAAAGAAAACTTAAATATGGTGGTTGTCCTAAATTCCAGGAGGTCACATTTACTGATATGTATATTTTTGTTGGCAGTTGGGGCAGTCCACAAGAGGATCCAGGACTATAAAACCATCACTGAGGGTCTCCGCCTGCCTCAAATTATTCCGGAAAGAATCAACTCCAATGCCTGTGAGTATCACTTATGTGGTTGAACCTATCGATTCCTTTATCTCTCTATTTATCTCCATTGACTCTAATGCAGTCACGTGGTCTAATTGTGTCCTGTGTTTATCTCATTCTACAGTGGACGTCACCAGCCGCTTTGATCGAGTTTTTTGGTTTGGGGACCTCAATTTTCAACTGAAAGAGGACAGAAAAAACGTGGAATCTCTTCTGAAGCACATTAAAGGAAGAGATATGTCCAGTCTCCTCAAACATGACATTCTGAATGAAGCCAAGAACAACGGTACATTTACTAGTAGACAGATCTCTATCACTCCTCAGCCTGTATTATTACCACATACACCTCGACAGATCAATACAAATCACTGTCATGATGGTTCATATGTTCTCCACATTCTTATATAGTCCTACATCTCTTGCACATGTTTTTAATACTGACATGTTTTTTTTTCTTTTAACTTAAGGGTCCATATTTGTAGGGTTTAAGGAGCACACCATTGAATTCCTTCCTACATATAAGTTCGACATTGGCACAGACACCTACGATACATCAGAAAAGCAGAGAGTCCCATCATATACGGTAAGATATCTTATTTCCAGGTCTACAGAGCTAAAGAAAGAATACATTTCATGAATAGATTTTCATATAATAAATCCCCTCGCCCAAGGTAATGAATTGTTATTATAGATGGAGGAATAATTCTTAAGAACAAAGCATCCAGTCCATTTTACTTGTAGTGAGTTTGTCATCGTCTCCCAGTGTAATATGTCTTCGCCTAGCATGGCTCAAAGATACTTATTTCATTAAATCTGTGTGACCAAGTCAAACCTTAAATGCAAGAAAGTCTTAAAATTTATATTTCTTAAAGAAAATAGGCCGAAATGTTCAGTCTATGATGCTATGAGTTTTATAAATAAATTATAATATGATTGCACTGATGATATTTGTTATTTTCATGACCTCTACAGGACAGGGTGTTGTTTAAAAGCCAATATGAGGGAGATGTGCGAGTCCTGAGATACGACTCTTGCCCTGTTTTGAATACCTCAGACCACCGACCCGTTTTTGGTATCTTTGAAGTAAAGCTCAGACCTGGTTCAGATAAGTAAGTCATGATTTCCTCCATGTTGTTGGTATGATCCTTTCAGTAGCCGCCATTACTACATGGGCCTTATAGCCAGAGCTCACACTTTGGGGCAGGTGGCTGTATACCTGGGTGACAGTACTGGAGTAATCTAGGATGTAAATCTAGGACAAAACAATTATTTTTGTGGTTACCTGCTAACATTATCATATGTCTTACATCAATGTATTTCTCATTCCAGCATCCCATTGGCTGGTGGACGCTTTGACCGCAAGATCTATTTGAAGGGCATTAGGAGGTTAGGACAAAAAAAGTAGCTGCGTCTGTTCATGTCCTTACAGCACATAAGGTGAGAGCATTGTACTTGTCTATTATGTTTGCTGTGAGAATGTTCTTCCATCTCTTAAGTCTTCCTCTGTATCAGTAATTTATTTTATCAACCAACATAAAGAAATTGTAAATAAGTCATTCTATCTTCTAGTTCAATTTTCTTGTATTCAGATATTTATTTAATTTCTAAATGAAGGTTTTGGGTTTTAGAAGAAAACTGTAAGCATGTATGTAGTATAATAGATTGGTGGGAATTCATTAAGACTGACGTTTCATACACCGGTCTTAATATAAAAAAACGGAGTAAAATGTGCCTAATTTATTAGAAGGCCCACACCTTATTAACTAATAATCCATGTTATTATGATAAATGTGTCGGCCGCTGGTGGTTCTGCTGCTTCAGCTACTCTCTGTCCACTTTTTTAGAAAAGTGCCGTAAGCGGCAGAAACGACATGATTAGATACAAGGAAAATTGTTATTGATGTAAGACATTACTTGGCATCTTGCAGGACTCCTAAGGAACATTTACCATCTTAGGTGCATAAAACAATGATTCCACCTTTGTGAACATCAGAAAGTTCCTGTAACATCCTGAACAGCGCAGCTTTAGATCAAACCCATCGCTTGGATCAATCATCTTCAAGGTTTGTAGCGTAACCCCTAGGATCAAATAGGAAAATCCACAATAAAACCTCTTCTAGATTTTGTGACTGCCAAGAAACACACATTAGTAGAGCATTAATAGCAAATATTTCTCTTGCAGCATAAACATCAATTCCGCAGTATATCTGGCGAGAACTGCGCTCCCTGTGACCGGAGGAGCCGCCATCGTTGCTGATAGAAAGGTAAGTTCCTCTAGATATGTCCCCTCTATATTTGGTAAGCAGCCTGAATAATGAATATCTAATAGGATTGTGTGCTTCTCCCCCCAGAACAAGTCAGCAGATACAAACAGACCATCAACATCAATGCCAATAACAACCGAGGGCAGAACCCGCCATCTTACAAGTATTCCAATGGCGAGACTTAAAATTTTCTACATCTGTCACAGAAGAGACATCAGTGTGGTTACCGGTGCATCAATGTTACCCAGAAGACCAGGCCCAGAACAGGAGAACATGTCATCTCTTCCTGTGTCTCTGGAATACAGATTTCCCACCACTTACTGATACTACATTATATACTGTGACATTTTCCATTGTTTTTGCAGGATCTTGTATAACATCATCTTTACCATTATATATTTTGATCCACAAAAACCTTAAATAAATCTTTAACATCAATCCATAAGTGTGACTGGTATTTATAGTGTGTTCAGTGCCTGGCTACAACTTACCACAGTGTATACAATTCACTTATCCGACCCTTCACAGCGCTATTTGTGTGACATCGCGTTTAATCCAGTGGTAGGTGACAGGACATTGTATCATATGTACACAATACAGAGAGTATGGAACGTGCCGCCATATGTACTGGATTAGATCCTGTGTTGGACAAAAAGTGACAGGAGATGTAAAATATTGATATATTTGATAGTTGTTTAAATTTCAGTTACATAAAATGTAATGTTGGGCTCTCTTTACAAGCGGAGACAATCACATTAAGCAGGGAAGCCGCTAGGGTGACACAATCCCCACAGATCTCAGATTGGACAAACAGGCAGGATGAGAGCTGCCAGTTGAGATTGCCAGTTAGGGCAGAAGTTACAAAGTGACTGATCAACCAAAAATACTTTGTATTGCTAGCCTGAATGGCGTATCGCTAGCTCAGCATTTCATATGAGAACAAAGACCCTCTGCAGCACAAGTTTAAGTTGAGACTGAACCATAGCAAACACATTGTCCCATTCTCACAAGTTAAATCAGAAACCGCCAAGTATAGAGCCTATTTATTAGTGAAACCGTCAAGCTTATGTACTAAATATTATAACCGTGAAGACTGTGCCTCTGTTGGAGTAAAGTTCTGTTCAGCATCTTATACCTGTGTCGTCTGAAGTTCTTGCTGTGCAATTTCCTCTGCGGGGCAGTAACCATCCTAAACCCCCTCCCACCTGTTACATTTGTCCATACTAAAGTCCATTACTCCATTGAAGTCGCCAATTAGTAGCAGTGGATAATCTGCAAGGGCTTTTTATCAATAAACTCCTGTACCACACCCAAGACATAAGAATTAAAGGGTGGCGGTAAATAAATTGAGACAATGATACATTGAAGATTTTGTATTGTACAGTCCAGGAGCACAAACTTTCCTTATTTTTCTTCCCAATATGTATGGCAGGTTAATTTGCAGTTAGGGTATGTTCACATGCAAACTCAAAAACGTCTGAAGATACGGAGCTGTTTTCAAGGGAAAACAGCTCCTGATTTTCAAACGTTTTTTAAGCCACTTGCAATTTTCGCTGCGTTTTTCGTTGCGTTTTTTACGCCAGTATTTGGAACTGTTTTCAATAGAGTCTATGTAAATGGCTCCAAAAACGTCCCAAGAAGTGACCTGCGCTTCTTTTTCGCTGCCATTTTTAAAAAAAACGGCCCGTCGAAACAGAACGCCGTTTTTCCTATTGAAATAAATGGGCAGATGTTTGAAGAAGAGGACTTACTCCTAAAGCGAAGCAGGGATGAGTTAAAGCTCCGTCCAACAAACAAAAGAAGCTGGTGTGCCACCCATGCCGCATTGCGCCATTATTTGTGTAATGTTTGAAAGAGATTGTGCCTCTTTTTTGTAGAGTAGTGTTTACATCCCCTTGTGTATGTTTATATACCACTGGTCAGTAAAGAATTTGTTGTTTGAATTACTTGGGTCTACTGTATTTTATTGCTTGCGACTAACCCTGCGGTCCTTGCCGGTACTTGGCCTTACATAGGGATACATTCTATAGACAAGATGAATGCTAACACTCAATTGCTATTTAGGCTGGGACTTCACAGAGACTGGTTGATTTTAATTGATCTTATTTTTAAATTCTATTACTTATTTAAGGGTTACATGCAACTCAATGTATAGCTTTGTACTGAGGCTGTTGATTTGTAGCTAAAAATCAATTAGTTGCATGCCAATGCGTTTCCATGATGGCCTTATTTTCACATTTCCAGGAAAAATAACAGAAGACCATCACAACACAGAGTTCTGAGTAAAGATGCTCCATATCATAAGGCTGACAGGTCCGCCTTAAAATGGGTAAATCACAGGTGACGTCTTTTCTGATTGTAGACTTTCTCTTTCCATTTTATCTCCACCCAGCCAGGACCGCTATGATGACTTCTCCTGACATAACATTACAGAGTTTGCTGCTGAGATATCTTTAGTTGTTCACTTCTGCAGCCATCTTCAGCTTCTAGAGCAACGTAAAGAATTCAGACAACAAAATAGACCCCTTCATTCATGCAGACCCCAGACCAGACCACCAAATAAATTTAGACACCAGCCTAAACCCCTATATAAATTCAGACCCTAGACCAGACCCCAGAACAGACCCAATTAACTGCAGACCCCAGGCAAGACTCCAAAATGTAAACCCCAAAACAGAGTAAATAAAATTAGACCAGACATCTAAATAATGTCAGACCTCAGACCAGACCCCTCAATTAATTGCAGATCACAGACCAGACCGTTAAATTCAGACCCCAAATCAGAGTAAAGAAAATGGATTTAGATACCTGACCAAGACCTCTAAATAAATTCAAATCCCAGAACAGACCTTTAAATTCATGCAGATCCCAGATACATGAGTTGGTCGATTGCAAGCAGCTTGTAATGAGGGCGAGCCGTATAATCTCCATTTCCAGCTTATAAACTGATTATGTTATTAAGTTGGTTGCCTGTTTCTTTATATTAACTGTTTAGGTGCTCACTGTTAATGTATATTTGTGTATCTGTTGTGTTTCACTGTATAGAAGGTTTTGTCTTACAGGTTGGCAGGAGGACAGGCCGCAGTTCCCAGTGGCACTGTCTTATGTGCGGTGCTGTCACTGTACATAGCAATGAGAGGCTGCTGGACAGTGACAGGGGAGGTACAGGGGGTTTGGAAAGAAAGAGCCTGGTGCTGGCTGGGATCAGAGTGTAATGGCAGTGATGCGCTGCGCCATCATGAAGTCAGGTGAGACGATGAGAGTCAATAACAAAGCAGAAAATAAGCTAACAAAATGACCTCTTATGGTCTGTAGGCTGATAGAGAAGGCCTATCCTACGTAGGGGTAGGCCTATAAGTGTAGGCTGTCACTGAAACATGCGTGGCTGAAGAGTACCGTCAGCCTAGAGTGGTTCGCTCTGAGGAGTCTACTGGGGCTGTGAGAATAGTCAGCCTGGCATGGGAACCAGTGGTCAGTAGAGCAGTACTGTGCTCAAACCCAGGAGAGGCTGTAACTAGGTCCTGATTAGGATAAAGAACGTTCCATGTATTAGAGGGCCGCTTAGATAGCTGCAGTGATGAATGGTTGCCCTGCAGGCCTGAGATGTGGCCTAGTAGTACACTCCTGAATTGTACTGGACTGGGTGCAGTAGTCACTAGGACGAGTGGTGTGGTAGGAGCCCTTCAGCGTCAGGACCCTAGTAAGAGTGCATAGGAGCAGATATTTAATATAGTAAAAAGTATTAAAACTTATAAAACCCACTGTGTCAGTTGTATCGGGGCAGCCCCCTTCATCAGGAATACTATGTTTCACAGCATTGAAACAATTTAAATGTCTCTATATTATATAAACAAACCTTTCTACGTTTACTCACGCAATACCAGAAGTGACGTTCCGAACTCTAAGGCCCTGTTCACACAGAGTGTTTTTGCAGGCAGAAAAATTTTGAGGCAGACTTTGACCTGCCTGCGATTTGCGCAGCATTTACCATTGCATTTTTCGCCCGTGGCCACTGCGTGCCGGGTGCAAAAAACACTGTGAAAAACACTTTCTCTGCCTCTCATTGATTTCAATGGGAGGTCAGAGGCGGAACAGCGAGCCGCTAAAAGCTGCAGCAGAAAAGAAACGCCTCCGCCTTCCATTGAAATTAATAGAAGACAGTTTCGGCCGTTTTTTGGTGCTGATTCCAATGCGGTTTCCGTGTCAAAATCAGCATAAAAAAACTCAGTGTGATCTGGGCCTAAATCTCTTTATACTTCCTATAATGGACATATCTCTCTATGGCAGATGTTTCGGAAGAGGTTCTTTCTCGCTCTTTTACCCTTTCTATTCCTCTAATACTTCATCCCAATTACATTATTTAATACAGGGAATTTCTTATATTTCTTTTTCCATGCAAAAATACATATATTAATAAAATAGGATAAAAACAACCAATATGAATCTATGGGGAATAGTAAAGACTCGTTTACTTTACTCGTTCTTAAACTCTACTATTATTCGCAAACCCTATTCCTTTCTTTAGTATTTCTTATATTTTGGATAGGATGGTGCGACTATATCATTTATTATCCTTGGTCTTTTTACGATCATTTGTGGGGACCTTCTTACTTCATCTTTCAAAAACAGATCACTTAATAGTATTTCCCAATTTCTCTTTAGGATTCTTTTAATTTCTTCAATATTACCATTATATTTAGCAAAATAATGTCAGTCCAAATTTATCTTTCTCTTTTTTCCATCTTGCTTTTTTACAAGGTATAACTTTTCCCTGTTCCTTGTTATCTAGGCAGTCTTTCTGTTTGGTTTTTTACACCTTTTTCTTTACTCCCTCTATAATATTTTTTTTGCTATTTTTTATCCTTCTGTCTGCCTGATATAACCTCCTTTGACTTATACAGTATCAGCATCCCCATGATATGCTGAGAGTATGTTTCCAAGTTTCTATACCACTTATTTGTGAAATAAAAGTAAACCAATATATATATTAGTCCATAATGGACAAGATTGTGGTATGCGACGTGAGCATTTACCGATGCATATGCCAATTGTGCACTGCAAATGCAGTGTGAATGGACCTTTAGACAACCTACTTACACAACCCCTCAGTTGGCTAAAGCAGAAAGCCAGTGTAAGGAGCGACTCTACCTTTGCAGGACTTTTCATATTTGTGTCTTACACTGACGGCCCATTTGCTGTCCTATTCCCCCATTGATAACAGCAGATTGTGGTAGAAGCTCGACAGAAGGCCCCCTGTGGTTAGCACATTGCTGAGATTGTCCTTAACCCCTTCCCGCTCTGCTCATTACTATTACAACGAGCTGAGCACATTATTCGTGCTCAGCTCAGTAATAGTATGGTACCGCTGAAATCCAGCGCCATTCCCAACCACCGACACATTTATGAGCTGTGATAACTGCTGTATCGTCGTACAACAGTTATCACAGCTCATACCTCCGGGACCGATCGCAGTGGTTTACGCCGATTTACCCCTTAAATGCAGCGGTCAATAGCGATCACCACACTTAAGGGGTTACAACGCCATTGGCGACCTTGCGACGCAATCGCAGGGTGCCGATGGTTGCTATGGTAACCGGAGGCCTAACAATAGCCACCGGGTCTGACATCTACAGAAGGTGATTACATAAGTATTGCAGGATATTATAACAGAAATCGGACAGTTGGACCTTTGGGGTCCTGTGGTGGTGGTGGTTATTTGTTGTTGCTGTATCTTGGACCGTTTATGGGTCAGTTTAGTGGTGCTTTTTACTCCATGTGTCCTTAGGACATGTTTATTATGTCATTACGAACTTGAGGTTTGTGTCCCATATTTTTTGTGAAGGCTTTTTCTTTAGTAGTGTATCCAGCCTTATAGGGGATCTTGTTCCCAGTAAAATATGTTTTTGTCCCACTTGGGAAATCTCTTGACTAGCCTAAGTAGAGTCATGTGCTATTTTACCTTTTATTCCCCTTTTCCACCCATCCACCAAATAAGGACACGTGACAACCGAGGTTGGATGTGAAATGGCCACAGCAGCCGTTTATTAATTTACATTATTTTTGAAATACAATTTAATCCGAAACATTCGGATAACTACTTTAGGAATTCGACCAGAGAATTCCTCCTATAATTCACATGACCCAACATGGGTCAGAATCATAAATAACAATCAACATTTTAACACTAAATAGAGCAGGGGAAGTCCTTGAAGCCATTTTTTACCGATTTTACATTTAAGTTAGCCATCTGCAAACCACCAACAACTATTTACCTCCAGCCGTAAACTAGCTCGGAGGCACAGCTCACCTCTGCAGATGGCTCCAACCATAAGAAGACCACTTCAAAGGGATAACACCCTATGAAGTCTTCAAATGATATACCTTTTTGGGGGACGCATGCCCCGATGATACCTCCCCACCATTTTGTACTGACCAACCTCAAGGACTCCCCCCGCCAGCCGCCATGACACCTAGACCTACTCCAAAGAAAAGAGAAACACAAGTTACGCAAGCATACATCATAAGCACAAGAAAATAGACAAACGCACAAAAAACAAACCCAATCCCAAAAGACACAACCCAATTCAGGGCGGAAGGGTGGGAGCTAACCTTTTTACCTGTTATTCCTCCCGCAACTTCCGGCTCAATGCTAAAAACAGCGGGAGGAACAGATACCGAACCCCAACTCCTCCCCTCTCCATCTCCTCCCTCTCCCTGCCTCCACTAACCCTTTCCCCCCTGATTGGCTAACCTTCCCTCCTACGGCAGTCATGGAGGCTTTCCCTTAAGCCCTCCGTGCTGCCGTCCAGCCTCGTCTTGACTGGCCTGAGTAGAGTCATGTGCTATTTTACCTTTTATTCCCCTTTTCCACCCATCCACCAAATAAGGACACGTGACAACCGAGGTTGGATGTGAAATGGCCACAGCAGCCGTTTATTAATCTACATTATTTTTGAAATACAATTTAATCCGAAACATTCGGATAACTACTTAAGGAATTCGACCAGAGAATTCTTCCTATAATTCACATGACCCAACATGGGTCAGAATCATAAATAACAATCAACATTTTAACACTAAACAGAGCAGGGGAAGTCCTTGAAGCCATTTTTTACCGATTTTCCTTTTAAGTTAGCCATCTGCAAACCACCAACAACTATTTACATCCATTCGTAAACCAGCTCGGAGGCTCCAACCACCAGAAGACCACTTCAAATGGAAAAACACCCTATGAAGTCTTCAAATTATATACCTTTTTGGGGGACGCATACCCCCGATGCGACCCCCCCCACCATTTTGTACTGACAAACCTCAAGGACTCCCCCCACCACAGCGAAACAGGCATTGACCACCTTAAGCCTGTGAGTCCCTCCAAACCACCACCGCCCTCTCAATTCCTTCTGCTAAGGACAGGCTCCACAAATCAATTCCAACCTCGGTCAAATGTACTCCATCACTCCGCCAATATCTTCCAACTCCTGACTCCAAATCCCTGTGTCGAACACAAATGCCCCCGTTCTTGGCAACAAAACGTGACACCGCCCGGTTTACTTTGATGCAGGCTTTATTAACCCTCTCCACTGATCTTGCCAAGCGCCAAAACTTCCTCGGAACTATGTTCGACCAAACTATAACTAAGCGTAGATAAGACACCCATAAGCGTAACAAATCGTGTTTTATATCCCGCACTAACTCACGAAAAGGGCGCACACCTAGATCGTCCCCCCCCCCCCCACATGTAAAGCCAGAACCTCCGGACCCTATCTAACTGAGAGTATGTTTGAAACTCGGTCAATACCCAGCTCCATAACATACCTCGGAATCCCAGCCAATGTAAAACCGCATCTTGCCGCGGAATGCGAAGCTGACGGCCATCTGGGCGAACGTCCGCCCGCAGTGCCCCCCAGTGCACATAAGAGTGTCCTAAAAGCCAAACTAAGCAGGGGCGATGATCTGAAATGAAAGGACAAGCAAACGCACATGTAAGCCATCAAAGCACAAGTTACAAACTCACAACAAATGAGGGCGCACGTAAGTCCTAAACCTATTGGACTTCCAACTGTCAATGCGACGCACACCCTCGTCATCCAACCCCCAACGCCCAGCTTCAGTAGCAGCGCCGATCCTAAACGTGTGAGACGAGTAATACTCATACCCAACTCCGACCTCAGCCAAGCATTTTTTAAATACAGCACCAAATTGATACCTGGACAAAAACGAGCCATTCTCATGACGGAGCAATGGCGACTCAGGCACCCCACCCCGTAGCTTGAAAGCAACCATACAAGCAACCGGACACATCGCCGACCCCGGGAGGGCAAACAACACTATCCGCTTACCCCGTCCTACTTGATCAGTCTTGGACCGCCACAAAAACAACTCGAGTCTATCCCCATATAGACCCACATCCGCCTGTCGCAATTCCCCAGCCCTCACCGCACTAGGAGAAACCAACTCACCAATTCTGAGTGCTCCAAAAAACGCTAGAGAAAAAGCCAATTGAAGCAACTCTACCTCATAAGGCGAATTACAAACAGCCCCCAGCGATGCGCCCAACGAACCAAGAAGGGTAAAAGACATGGGTCGCCTCTGATCTGCTTCAGCCCTGCCGCGATGCAAACCCTTCAAAGCTTGCCTTACCAAAAAATTCTTGGACACATCCTGAAAACCCCGTAATTTAAATCCAAACGCCAACCCAGCAACGAAACGATTCACCTTAGCCAGAGAAAACCCCGCCTCCCAAGCATCCCAAAACCAGTATAACAATGCCACCAACCTGTCTTGATCCGTGCTGACGTTACCCAACACTCTTACCCACTCCTCCCACTGCTGCCAACAAGCCGAATAAGTACTCCAAGTCGCACTAGCCAACGACTGTTCGATCAACCGTTCCATGGGACCGAAACCAGATCCCATAGATGTCCCGGGCAAGCCAAACCGAACAGCTCCGATCCCGGTGCCAATTGACAAAATCGATCCCACTGCGAGCGAGAAAGAGCATCAGCGATACAATTGTAAACCCCCGGTACATGCACCGCAACCATTCACGTGTTTAAGGACAAGCACACCAAGACTAAGTGACGCAACAACTGAACCACAGGCGGAGAAGATGCCGATACGTTATTAATCGCTAACACCACTCCCATGTTATCGCGGTGGAAACTAATGTTTTTATCCCTGAGCCTGTCCCCCCAAATGGTCACCACAACCACGATGGGGAACAGCTCGAGCAGGGCCATATTCCGTGTAAGACCACTGATCACCCAGCTGTCCGGCCAGTCCCCCGCACACCATTGACCTCCTGCATACGCACCAAAACCACCAGACCCCGCCACGTCAGTAAACAGCTCCAACTCGCTCATATCCTGTACCGGCGACATCCACAACAATCTACCATTATATTGCCCGGGAAACGCGTCCCAGACCTGCAGATCCGCCCTGTGTTCCACCCCAATCCTCACGAAATTATGGGATGCCCGGATACCCGCCATCGCTGCCGCCAATCACCTACTAAAAACTCTACCCATTGGTATAATCCGACAGGCAAAGTTCAACTTCCCCAGCAGAGACTGGAGATCGCGCAAAGTGATCTTCAATCGGCAGGCACGCCTCACCTCTTGACGCAATGACAGTAATTTATCCTCAGGAAGCCTGCACTCGAATTGCACTCGAATTGCATTGCAACCGAATCAATTTAGATCCCTAAAAAACAGATGGTAGGGACAGGGCCCTCAGTTTTACCAGGCGCCAGAGGAATTCCAAAATCCGTCGCAACCTTCTGCAAGGAATACAATAAATAACCGCAAATAGGGGAACCGCTAGGGCCGACGCACAAAAAATCGTCAAGATAATGTATTAACGAATCCACCCCAGCTACGCCCTTCGTCACCCATTCCACAAAGCTACTAAATGCCTCGAAGTATGCGCAAGAAAGGGAGTACCCCATTGGAAGACACCTATCGACATAAAACCCCCCGTTCCAGAAGCAACCCAACAGCCGTTGGCTCGCCGGATGGACCAGCAGCAAGCGAAAAGCCGCCTGAATGTCACTTTTTGCCAACAACGCCCCAGGCCCCGCCTCACGCAATAACACCACCGCTTTGTCAAATGACGTGTAAACAACCGAGCATAAATCGTGATCTGTCCCATCATTTACCGACGACCCCTGCGAAAAGACAAATGCTGAATCAAACTGAATTTATGGGGCTCCCGCTTCGGCACAATTCCCAAGGGGGATACCACTAGATTCTCTATCGGCGGCTCGACAAAAGGCCCGACCATGCGACCCAACGAAACTTCCTTCAAAAGTTTTTGCAAAACGACCGCCGAGTGCAAATAAGCTGACTTAAGATTGCGCCGTGTAAGCGGAACCTCATACGGAGGAGGGGGAATAACAAAACCAAACAAAAACTCCTCATAAATTAACTTGGCTGCAACCCTATTCGGATATTCATTTAGATACGGGGCCATCCTTTCCACCCTCACCGGCGACAGCCCCTTGACCAACGGAGGAGGACTGAGTGTCTGACCGCTTCCCTTTTCGCATACATTTTGCAGCCCCATGCGAGGAGCCGTTGCACTCCGAACAGACATGCTTAAATTTACAAGTGGCCCCGAACTTACACTGGCCATCATTGAATTGCCAGCAGAACCCGAGTTTTGACCCAGAGCCCTGTCCGGACTGACTAGACTGACCTCCTTGGCCAACGCTCCCGAGAAAGGACTGCTTAACCGGGGCCGTCACCCGCAACCAAAGCGCAATATCTTTCTGATCCCACCGAATCGCCGGCCGGACCGCCTTCCGCTGGCGAAACTGCTCATCATACCGCAACCACACCTGACCCCCGTACGCCCGATGAGCCTCCCCGATGGCATTGAAATAACAAAACAACGCCGAGCAATTTTCAGGTGCCTTTTCCCCAATCACACTCGCCAAAATAGCAAAAGCTTGCGACCAATTCACGAACGTCTGCGGGATAAGCCTATACTGCCGACGCTCCTCTTCCTCCTTCTTACTCTCATCCCGCTTGCCCTTATCCAAGTTGAACTTCGCAAGTGGCAGAAGGGAAAAAATTTCCACGTACTCGTCCTTACAAATCCGTTCCCGAACCTCCTGTTTAAGGTGGGCCCCTAAAGGACCCTCAAAACAGACGTAAACCTCGCCCCGAGCACGATCATCAAGCCGAATTCTATCCCTGTCCTTCTGCGCCTCGGTTTGAACAGACACTGCCACTGCTTCCTTGGATGCCCCCGAAACTTCCCCAACCAGGGACCGTGACTGTACATCACGAGGACCTTCCCAGACCACCGCCGGGGAACCCGCCGGAACTACAGGTGCCGCAGCCCTATCTAAGCGCCCGACTAACTTGCGCAAACAACCCACTAAATCCGATAAGCCATCTCGCCCGGCAACACCACTGCCGACAGCCGATACTTCCGCGCTCGCTGCCCCACACCCAAAACCCGACATGAAAATTGCTGGATACGGCAAAGTAGGAGTTACGCACTCACCAGGCTGCCCAGGCGCTGTATTCCCACCAGCCGGAAAATTCTGACCGCGCTGCGACTCGTCCAGCTCTCCATCTTCCAGATCCTCTCTGGCTGACGACTGGCACTCGCACCAACATCTCCGACACGGGGACCCTGGCATGCTGACAGAGGGGCCGGCAACCTGCCGCCCGACCGCAGGGACCCAGACTTCCGACCGGACCTGTTGCCTCATCGTCGTCGCTGATCTTGGCGTCCTCACCGAAGACCTCAAGGAAGCCTGCCCCATGGCCGGCACATCACCATGCGGGGCGGCCGTGGACTGCACCCTGGACACTGCATATAAAGGCGGTGGCGTAACAGGGAGCCCAGCCTGCGACTCCCTGTGAACCGCCGAGCCCCGTCTCGGCTGGGGATTCCTGCCAGGACGCAGGCCCTGGGAGGAGGCGGCCGTCCCAGCAGCCTGGCCTGCAGCGTCCTTAGAAGGGCTCCCCCTGTGACGCCGAGCCCACGGGACCACATCCGGACTCAACCATTCAGGTGGGCGGGACCGCTGGGAGCGGCGGGGTGACCGAGCCTGAGCAACCGCCGCTCCCGATGACGCCCTCTGCTTTATTTCAGCAGGGGCAGCAATAAGCAACTCTCCCCCCACCGCCATGTCATCAGCGCCAGAAAGGGGGGAGGGGAGCGCATCCGGGCTAGCAGCCGACACAGAGCGCCGATCTAGGCGCGAAGACTGGCCCGCCTGATGGATACTGGCCAGCGCTGCCACCGTCTCCTCCAGCCACCCCGGACCGTGGAACTCAGCTGCCGCGCGCAGCTGATCAAGCATGTTTACTGGAGACGCCATACTTGCAGGTAAGCAGGGCAGTGGGAGCTAACTTTTTTACCTGTTATTCCTCCTGCTGCTTCAGGCTCAATGTCGAAAACAGCGGGAGGAACAGATACCGAACCCCAACTCCTGCCATCTCCATCTCCTCCCTCTCCCTGCCTCCACTAACTCTTTCCCCCCTCATTGGCTAACCTTCCCTCCTATGGCAGTCATGGAGGCTTTCCCTTAAGCCCTCCGTGCTGCCGTCCAGCCTCATCTTTACTTTGTGACTATTGCCTGATCAAACCGAGTTGTGATACATTGTTTGCACCATATAAATAACTATATATTTGATGTTGTGTATTTTCTGACCACCACTGCAATCCTTTGTTTTAGATGATTTTAACTGTTTTTATGAGATTATATTATTTTGTCTGTATTTATTGCAATAATAAAGATATTTTGTTATTGACCATGTGTCGTTTTGCTATATGGTTTTGTGGTATACATTTGTAGCTATCTGACAGGTATAATACGCTGCAATACATAAGTATTGTAGGATATTATAACAGCGATCGGACAGTTGGATATTCAAGTCCCTAGTGAGACGGAAAAAAAAAGTAAATAAAAAGTTAAAAAAAATGTTATACAAAAATAAAAAAGTAAGAATTTAAAGTAATAAATTTAAAACTCACCCTTTTTCCATTATCAACAACTTAATTATTAGAAAAAATAATAAACTATACAGAATTGGTATTGCCGCATCCGTAATGGCCTGAACTATATAAATATTATGTAATTTATCCAATGCAGTGAATGCCATAAAAATAAATAATAAAAAAACGATACCAGAATTGCTATGTTTTTGGTCACCTAAGAATAAAAAGTGATCAAAAAGTTGCATGTATCCAAAAATGGTACCACCAAAAAAACATATAGCTCGTCTTGCAAAAAACAAGCCCTCATACAGCTCTGTCGACCAAAAATTTTCTTTAAAGTTGTGGTTCTCAGATTGTGGCAACAGAAAAAATACATTCTTTTTACAAAATAAATGTTATTGTGCAAATAGTTGTAAAACATAAAAAAGCAATATAAATTTGGTATCACCAGAATCGTACTGACCCACAGAATAAAGTAAATATGTCAATTATAGTACACGGTGAACGCTGTAAAAAAAAAAAAAAAGGATAAAAACAATAGCAGAATTGCTGTTTTTTGTCACCACGCTTCTCAAAAAATAGAATAAAAAATTATCAAGAAGTTGCATGTATCCAAAAATGGTGCCGATAAAAACTACAGATTGTCCCGCAAAAAACAAGCCCTCACACCGCTCTGTCACAAAAAAAAAGTTATGGCTCTCAGAATATGGCGACACAAAATGTGCAGAGTGCGATCCAAAAGGGGGATAAGATCGGGCACCATTTATCAGTGCGACACAGGCCACAGAACTGCGGATTATTATTTATTTATCGCATTATTATATCCTCTTATTATGTACTGATGTACTCCGCACAGTTTACATATGCCCCCAGATTATAAACTGAAATACCAGCAAAACCCCAAACAGAAAAATTACCAAGCAAAATCTGTGCTTCATAAGCCAAATGGCGCTCCCTCCATTCTGAACCCTTCAGTGTGCCCAAACAGCAGTTTACATCCACATATATGGAATCGCCATACCCGGGAGAACCCGCTTAACAGTTTATGATGTATTTGTCTTCAGGGGCACAATATGGGTATAACATATCGTGCACTTAAATGGCATATCAGCGGAAAATCCACTGCACATTTTTCTAGTAAAAATAGTAGTATTGGTTCATACGCACTGCACCCTTTAATAAATGCCTTGAGGGGTATATTTTAAAAAATGGGGTCACTTCTTGGAAGTTTTTGTTTTACTATTTGACCTCAGAGCCCTGCAATTGGGGACAAATGCTATGGAAAAATCACTAAAATAGACCTCAAATGCGCATGGTGCTCTTTCACTCCTTTAATCTAACACCAATCCAGCAAAATCTGCGCTCCTACAGACAAATGATGCTCCTTCTCTTCAGAGCCCTGCCGTGTGCCCAAACAGCTGTTTAGGGCCACATATGGGATATTGCTGTACTCAGGAGAAATTGAGTAAAAAATTGTGTGGTGTTTTTTTCTCCAATTACCCCTTGTAAAAATAAAACATTTAGAGCTAAAACAGCATTGTTTTGGGAAAAATTTAATTTGTCATTTTCACTGCCTAATTCTAATAAAATCTATGAAACAGCTGTGGGGTCAAACTATTCACTACCCCCCTAAGTGAATGCGTTGAGGGTTTTATTTTCCAAAATGGAGTCACTTCTCAAGAGGTTTTTACGGTACTGGTACCTAAGGAACTCTGCAAATACGACTTGCCACCTTTAAACAAAACCAGCAAAATCTGCATGCCAAACGGTGCTCCTGCCATTCTGAGCCCTACCGTGTGTCCAAACAGCAGTTTATGACAACATATGGGGTATTATCGTACTTGAGAGAACTTGATTTACAAATGTTGGTGTTCTTTTTCTCTTTTTTTCTCTTTTCTCTTTCTGAAACTACTTTTTGTGTGAAAAATGTTTAGATTTTAATTTCTATGACCTAATTTCAATAAATTCAGCAGAACACCTGTAGTGTTAAAATGCTCACTATACCCATAGATTAATTCCTTGGGAGTGTAGTCCCGAAATGGCGTCTTTTTGGGGATGTTTCCTATGTTTTGGCACCACAAGACCTCTTCAAACATGACAGGGTGCCTAAAATATATTGTAATAACAAGGAGGCCCCAAAAACCTAGTAGGTGTTCCTGAGGCCTGTGCTTCAGTCCACCAGGGCCACATGTGGGACATTTTTAAAAGCTGCAGAATCTGAACAATAAATATTGAGCTGAGTTTCGCTGCTAAAACCTTCTGTGTTACAGAAATAAAATGGATTATAATGGAATTTCTTAAAAAAATAAAAAATAAATATATATATATATTTGTAAATTTCACCTCCAAAATGTTAACTAGTAACTATTTTGTGTTGTATTACTATCTGTCTTACAAGCAGATACACTCAAATTTAGAAAAATCTAAAATTTTCAAAAATGTCTCTAAATGTAGGTGTTTTTCACAAATAAACACTAAAGGTATTGACCAAATTTTACTACTAACATAAAGTACAATGTGTCACGAGAAAAAATTCTCAGAATCGCTTGGATAAAAGAATAGCATTCCAAAGTTATTACCAGCTAAAGTGACACAGGTCAGATTTGAAAAATGGTGTCTGAGCCTTAAGGCCCAAACTAGGCTGCATCATTAAGGGGTTAAAGTGGTTTTACATCTTATAAAGTGGGGGGAATACAATTAGGATTTGTCATCACTTTCTGATCGTGGAGTTCTGACTGCCATGACTACTTGATGTTTAGTAAAGCCAATCCCTGTCTTTACAGTTTACCAAATGTGCCATCAATGGTCTTAGAAATGACCCAGATGAAGAGACTATGAAGGAATTCTTCGGTTCTCTTGACTATAAATGCAGCAGAGATTGTGGTATCCATAAAAATATAATGCAGCCATTTTGAATGAATACATATGGATGTTGGCCTTCTACCCTCTCTGGGAGGCTTATGATATGTATAATTTACGCTGCATTCGTTCACATCAGGTATGACCATCTTGTCTCAGGATGTCTAGATCGATTCTTACCACCTCTATTACCTTTCCAGGACATGGTACATGAAGTAATGGCTGCCCACAGCTGTTCTGATGCCTATTACAAGCTGGTAGGGGAATTGTGAAGCAGTATGTATTCAGGATTGTAAGGAGTAAGAGGGCTGAGCACAGGAGATGCAGCATGTAGCGTGTTCTTACTGGTGCAGAGTCACATCCTCTAATGGGGGTCTTTAGGGTTTATTAAAATTCAAAACTAAAATTATATATTTTAAGATAATATAAATGATTTCCCCCATGTCACACAGACAGAAATGATCATTTATCCCCTATAAAGAATTCATCAGAGAACGTTCCCATTAAAAACTTCAATTTTATTATTTTCAATAAAAAAATACTCTATACAGTAAAGCAATTGATGAAAACACCCGGAAAAATGACAGATCACACTAAACTTTTCTAGAGGTACAAATCATACAATATCATCAAATTCATATTCCCAATGGTAAAGCCATACTGATATATGTAAATTATGGGTGTGGTCATAAAAGCAGCTCAAACCGGTTATAGATATTGTGATGTCACAGAGCTTGGGTATACACAATGATGTTGGTCACAGAGCTGTCACTATCAGTTGGATGTGACCGGTAAGTTCTCTATCAATGCTACATCTGTACTTCACATTAATTAATTTGTTTTATTAGGAACATTGAATTATTCCATCTCAAGAAGATATTGTGTGATAGTGGTAGTAATATGGTATTAGTATTAGTGTGCAATTAAATTGCTCAAGTATCTTAGATTTGCAGGGTAAGTGGCCAAAATTTGAGCTCCCTTATTATCATTATGTCTACCACTTGTAAAAGAGAAATTTCCATATGCTCATATTAGAGGACTGTATATTAGGGGACTATAATTCCTTATATTATTTAGGTTCACCAGAAATAATTACAATTTAATTCAATTCTGAATTTTGATCAATTGATATAAAAATTATTAGTGGGGAATTGATACTGGTCTGGGGCTACTTATCATGGTTTGGGCTAGGCCCTTTATTTCCAGTGAATGGTAATGTAAAGACTACTTAGACCATTGCATGCTTCCGACTTTGTGGGACTAGTTTGGTAAAGACCCTTCCCTGTTTCTGTATGACGTTGCCCCTTTGCACAAAGCAAGGTCCATAAAGACATGGAGTGATAAGTTTGGTGTGGAGGAACTTGACACTCTGCACAGAGCCCTGACCCCAACATCAGAGCCTGAACTCACAAATGCTCTTTTAATTAAATGGGCAAAAATTCCAACAAACACGCTACAAAATCTTGTGGAAAGCCTTGTCAGAAGAAGTTATAGCCACAAAAGGGGGCCCAACTTCATATTAACATTCATGGCTTTGTAATGGGAAGTACCACAAGCTTATAATGGTGTAAAGAGTCAGCTGTCCACATCTTTTGGCCACATAGTGTATTTTGGGCTTATGTATTGTGATGTCACTACTATTAAAAATAATGATAAATCCATATTGAAATATGCAAATTAAGGGTGAGGTCATAAAAGCAGCTCACCCCGGGTATAGCTATTGTGATGTCACCGAGCGTGGGTGTATACTATGGTGCTGGCCACAGAGCTGTCACTCATCAGTTGGATGTGACCGGTAAGTACTCTATCAGCGCTACGTCTCTAGATGAGTCTCACCTATCAGTTTCTTTATGAATATTTTATTCTTAGGCATAATTCTGCTGTGTCTGCCATTTAAAGTTTAGTTTATATTTGGAATAGTTATACTAATATACTAAGAAGTTGCTAAGTGGCAATATGGCGGCCTGTGACTTCTGCTCCAGAGACAGAATGCAGCTTGCAGACAAAAATTGCCATCTGTATTCTGCTGGTAAATTGATAAAGCAACCTCAAAGAAAGGGAATGTGAATGTCCTGCAGCCCTGAGAACTTATTATTGGAACCCTTCAGTTTATAACAGGAGTAATTCACGTAATAAATATTTACTAGGGAATTACTGATTATGTATTTGAGGTTTTCTATTTGTGTAAAATACACAATTATTATTATTATTATTAATAATAATAATAATAATAATTACTAATATAAAAATGTTAGGGAAGTGATTTCTTAAGAACAGCCCTGACCCCGTAATCCTGTATCCTCAAAAGCAATTGTCATTTTTCATTAATATATATATATATATATATATATATATATATATATATATATATATATATATATATATATATATATATATATATAACATGTAATAATGTCTATAACAAATTACAGAGGTTCTAAATTATAGTTAGTATCTCATATAAAAATTACATAAACCCCGGAAATGTCATACCGTATGGTCAATTCAACAACCAATACATTGTTCCAAAATCCAAACCCCAAGCAATGTCATTCACAGGGGGTCCAAACCCCAAGACCCCAAGCAATGTGATCTTCAAACACTTCTGATTGTCCAGTTCCTGTACTTGGAATACCCCTTTTATAACTAATTTCTCCAGCTAGTTTTCTTTAAGTTTTCCCTAACTATTTCTTTTTCTGGTCATTCTAGATCTTGCTGTTGGATTGACACTGTTGGATTACTGTGTTGCTTTTATGGTCAGCGATTTGTCCTATTTTCAGAGAACTAGAAGCGATTAGTTAAATTCAATCTTTACTGTCGCCTGGTTTTCTACCACGGACATTGGTGCAGTTTTGCACCCGGGTTATTAACCAACCATGCCCTTTTGGAAAAAATCAAAAAAATATCATGTCTCTCAGATTCCTGATAAAGGAAATCTGATGAAAGAGATACCAACTATGGAGGAGCCTAACATCTCGCTCCAGAAGTTTTCCAACATCAAAGATATGCCAGCCGAAAAATGCAGCGATCCAAGTCACAGCAAACCTTGTGACATTGGCTCAAAGAACGCCATGAAGAGCGCAATTAGGAGCTTTGGCAGCAGCGCTGTGATTGGCGCTAAAGAACTGGATCGCTGTTTCCCAAATAGAAGGCTGAGATTATACGTTGCCACCTGGAATATGGAGGGAAAGGTGAGAAGTAATATACAATATCTATTGTGAACCATGAGTGTATCTGATCTAAGGCTATGTTCACACAGAGTGTTTTGCCAAGTTTTTTGACGTGGAAACCGCGTCGCAAAACTCGGCAAAAACGGCCCGAAAATGCCTCCCATTGATTTCAATGGGAGGTGTCGGCGTCGTTTTCCCGCGAGCAGTAAAACTTCCTCGCGGTAAAAAGAAGCGACATGCCCTATCTTCGGGCGCTTCCGCCTCTGACCTCCCATTGACTTCAATAGGAGGCAGAGATAGCGTATTTCGCTGTGTTTTATGCCCGCGGCGCTCAATGGCCGCGGGCGAAAAACGCCGCGAAAAACTCTGCGAAAATCGGCGTGCAGGGATAGGAAAATCTGCCTAAAACTTCCAAACTGAATTTTGAGGCAGATATTCCTCCTGCAAAATACTCCGTGTGAACATAGCCTAAAGTTGGATAAATTTGTAGTTGGATATGAGATAGACATATTATATACTACCCTAGGCCCAAATTTTCTAAACATTTGGGCCAATCAATGTTGCTGCACACACTGCAAACTGTCAAACTAATAATCTATGTCTTTGGAATGGTAATGCCTCTGATCCTAAGACTGCAGCACTGGCCATAGTCTATAAAGACTAAAATCCAATTCGATCAGATATAATTTTTTGTAGGTGATACAGAAGATGTCAGTTTGGTTGGTGCTCTGTGTATACATTATTAATATCTTCATATTTTGAGCAGGAGTTCCCACAAAATCTAGAGGATCTGCTGTTGCCATCAGATGACACCAAAGACATTTACGTAATTGGCGTTCAGGAAGGATGTCCAAACAGGTAAGTCTTCTTAGGTTGTCTTACAACAGTCTTTGTCTGCAGATGGACTACAGGTCGGCTGATTGAAATTCTCTCTTGACCTACTACTTATTGTAAGATCACTCCTAAATTTTCCTATTTAACCCCAGAGGTTATAATATTGATTATTTAATAAATGAGTTCAATATTTTAATCTGGAGTAATTTATTAATATGTAAACTTGAAATTGTGTCTTCTTGTAGACGGGAATGGGAGATAAAATTACAGGAGACGCTTGGTCCACACTACGTGCTATACCATTCATCCGGGCTCGGAGTTCTGTATCTCACCATCTTTATTCGACGGGAACTGATCTGGTTCTGCTCAGGTAAGATTCACTTTCTTACATTTACATAATAAGTCCTAATTGAAGTCATTAGTTTGAACTTATTATTTAGTCATTAGAACTAGATGTCTAAGAACCCAACTCTCAGATTCTTCACTGTGGAGTATTGGAGATCTGATAGTTTACTCCACAGTTACAAAGTGTGAAATGGTGTTGTAGTAATATTTCCAGCGTTTAATAGGAAACTATCTCTGTTTCATTGTTGCATGTTGTACTATTAACCACTAACCCTTCTTCTTGTGTTTCATTTCTTATACAGAGGTAGAGCACACCCATGTAACAACCAGGCTATTCCACCATGTCAAAACGAAAGGAGCCTTGGGTGTTGCCTTCACCGTCTTTGGGACATCATTCCTGTTTATTAATTCCCATATGAGATGTAAGTATGTCTGTTTTTAATATATGACTATGTACAGTGTTATTGTGTATAAAAGTGCTGCTGTTTAATAATAATAAGCTGGAATATATGAGATGACATGAAAAGATTTGTACTATTGATGTTTTGGTGTAAAATTAAAAGTTCTTCCTCATTTGGTCAAACTTCTTCTAATCCATCAAACTTATTCTATATAATGAGAGAATAATAGTGGAAGGATAAACGGCCTAATGTCCTCTACAGACCGCTATAGAAATACATTATCCTCTGTCATGAAAATGATTGTGTCTTAGATTTACAGTAACAGAAATATCAGTGTGTCTGGTGTACAGAGTGCGGACCCAGATCATGGAACTCCACCAGTCTCATCATCTAAAATGTCAATAGAAATCCAATTAATATAAATACTATTTGTAAAAAATTGATTGTTGAGGGAACATTCAGAATACACAGCCCAAGAAGTAGATATGATACCTACATAATATAAGATAAAGAAACCTATTGTCAAAGAAAACTTAAATATGGTGGTTGTCCTAAATTCCAGGAGGTCACATTTACTGATATGTAGATTTTTGTTGGCAGTTGGGGCAGTCTACAAGAGGATCCAGGACTATAAAACTATCACTGAGGGTCTCCGTCTGCCTCAAATTATTCCGGAAAGAATAAACTCCAATGCCTGTGAGTATTACTTATGTGGTTGAACCTATCGATTCCTTTATCTCTCTATTTATCTCCATTGACTCTAATGCAGTCACGTGGTCTAATTGTGTCCTGTGTTTATCTCATTCTACAGTGGACATCACCAGCCGCTTTGATCGAGTTTTTTGGTTTGGGGACCTCAATTTTCAACTGAAAGAGGACAGAAAAAACGTGGAATCTCTTCTGAAGAACATTAAAGGAAGAGATATGTCCAGTCTCCTCAAACATGACATTCTGAATGAAGCCAAGAACAACGGTACATTTACTAGTAGACAGATCTCTATCACTCCTCAGCCTGTATTATTACCACATACACCTTGACAGATCAATACAAATCACTGTCATGATGGTTCATATGTTCTCCACATTCTTATATAGTCCTACATCTCTTGCACATGTTTTTAATACTGACATGTTTTTTTTTCTTTTAACTTAAGGGTCCATATTTGTAGGGTTTAAGGAGCACACCATTGAATTCCTTCCTACATATAAGTTCGACATTGGCACAGACACCTACGATACATCAGAAAAGCAGAGAGTCCCATCATATACGGTAAGATATCTTATTTCCAGGTCTACAGAGCTAAAGAAAGAATACATTTCATGAATAGATTTTCATATAATAAATCCCCTCGCCCAAGGTAATAAATTGTTATTATAGATGGAGGAATAATTCTTAAGAACAAAGCATCCAGTCCATTTTACTTGTAGTGAGTTTGTCATCGTCTCCCAGTGTAATATGTCTTCGCCTAGCATGGCTCAAAGATACTTATTTCATTAAATCTGTGTGACCAAGTCAAACCTTAAATGCAAGAAAGTCTTAAAATTTATATTTCTTAAAGAAAATAGGCAGAAATGTTCAGTCTATGATGCTATGAGGTTTATAAATAAATTATAATATGATTGCACTGATGATATTTGTTATTTTTATAACCTCTACAGGACAGGGTGTTGTTTAAAAGCCAATATGAGGGAGATGTGCGAGTCCTGAAATACGACTCTTGCCCTGTTTTGAAGACCTCAGACCACCGACCCGTTTTTGGTATCTTTGAAGTAAAGCTCAGACCTGGTTCAGATAAGTAAGTCATGATTTCCTCCATGTTGTTGGTATGATCCTTTCAGTAGCCGCCATTACTACATGGGCCTTATAGCCAGAGCTCACACTTTGGGGCAGGTGGCTGTATACCTGGGTGACAGTACTGGAGTAATCTAGGATGTGAAACAAAACAATTATTTTTGTGGTTACCTGCTAACATTATCATATGTCTTACATCAATGTATTTCTCATTCCAGCATCCCATTGGCTGGTGGACGCTTTGACCGCAAGATCTATTTGAAGGGCATTAGGAGGTTAGGACAAAAAAAGTAGCTGCGTCTGTTCATGTCCTTACAGCACATAAGGTGAGAGCATTGTACTTGTCTATTATGTTTGCTGTGAGAATGTTCTTCCATCTCTTAAGTCTTCCTCTGTATCAGTAATTTATTTTATCAACCAACATAAAGAAATTGTAAATAAGTCATTCTATCTTCTAGTTCAATTTTCTTGTATTCAGATATTTATTTAATTTCTAAATGAAGGTTATGGGTTTTAGAAGAAAACTGTAAGCATGTATGTAGTATAATAGATTGGTGGGAATTCATTAAGACTGACGTTTCATACACCGGTCTTAATATAAAAAAACTTGGAGTAAAATGTGCCTAATTTATTAAAAGGCCCACACCTTAATAACTAATAATCCATGTTATTATGATAAATGTGTCGGCCGCTGGTGGTTCTGCTGCTTCAGCTACTCTCTGTCCACTTTTTTAGAAAAGTGCCGTAAGCGGCAGAAACTACATGATAGATACAAGGAACATTGTTATTGATGTAAGACATTACTTGGCATCTTGCAGGACTCCTAAGGAACATTTACCATCTCAGGTGCATAAAACATTGATTCCACCTTTGTGAACATCAGAAAGTTCCTGTAACATCCTGAACAGCGCAGCTTTAGATCAAAGTCATTGCTTGGATCAACCATCTTCAAGGTTTGTAGCGTAACCCCTAGGATCAAATAGGAAAATCCACAATAAAACCTCTTCTAGATTTTGTGACTGCCAAGAAACACACATTAGTAGAGCATTAATAGCAAATATTTCTCTTGCAGCATAAACATCAATTCCGCAGTATATCTGGCGAGAACTGCGCTCCCTGTGACCGGAGGAGCCGCCATCGTTGCTGATAGAAAGGTACGTTCCTCTAGATATGTCCCCTCTATATTTGGTAAGCAGCCTGAATAATGAATATCTAATAGGATTGTGTGCTTCTCCCCCCAGAAAAAGTCAGCAGATACAAACAGACCATCAACATCAATGCCAATAACAACCGAGGGCAGAACCCGCCATCTTACAAGTATTCCAATGGCGAGACTTAAAATTTTCTACATCTGTCACAGAAGAGACATCAGTGTGGTTACCGGTGCATCAATGTTACCCAGAAGACCAGGCCCAGAACAGGAGAACATGTCATCTCTTCCTGTGTCTCTGGAATACAGATTTCCCACCACTTACTGATACTACATTATATACTGTGACATCTTCCATTGTTTTTGCTGGATCTTGTATAACATCATCTTTACCATTATATATTTTGATCCACAAAAACCTTAAATAAATCTTTAACATCAATCCATAAGTGTGACTGGTATTTATTAGTGTGTTCAGTGCCCGGCTACAACTTACCACAGTGTATACAATTCACTTATCCGACCCTTCACAGCGCTATTTGTGTGACATCGCGTTTAATCCAGTGGTAGGTGACAGGACATTGTATCATATGTACACAATACAGAGAGTATGGAACATGCCGCCATATGTACTGGATTAGATCCTGTGTTGGACAAAAAGTGACAGGAGATGTAAAATATTGATATATTTGATAGTCGTTTAAATTTCAGTTCCATAAAATGTAATGTTGGGCTCTCTTTACAAGCGGAGACAATCACATTAAGCAGGGAAGCCGCTAGGGTGACACAATCCCCACAGATCTCAGATTGGACAAACGGGCAGGATGAGAGCTGCCAGTTGAGATTGCCAGTTAGGGCAGAAGTTACAAAGTGACTGATCAACCAAAAATACTTTGTATTGCTAGCCTGAATGGCGTATCGCTAGCTCAGCATTTCATATGAGAACAAAGACCCTCTGCAGCACAAGTTTAAGTTGAGACTGAACCATAGCAAACACATTGTCCCATTCTCACAAGTTAAATCAGAAACCGCCAAGTATAGAGCCTATTTATTAGTGAAACCGTCAAGCTTATGTACTAAATATTATAACCGTGAAGACTGTGCCTCTGTTGGAGTAAAGTTCTGTTCAGCATCTTATACCTGTGTCGTCTGAAGTTCTTGCTGTGCAATTTCCTCTGCGGGGCAGTAACCATCCTAAACCCCCTCCCACCTGTTACATTTGTCCATACTAAAGTCCATTACTCCATTGAAGTCGCCAATTAGTAGCAGTGGATAATCTGCAAGGGCTTTTTATCAATAAACTCCTGTACCACACCCAAGACATAAGAATTAAGGGGTGGCGGTAAATAAATTGAGACAATGATACATTGAAGATTTTGTATTGTACAGTCCAGGAGCACAAACTTTCCTTCTTTTTCTTCCCAATATGTATGGCAGGTTAATTTGCAGTTAGGGTATGTTCACATGCAAACTCAAAAACGTCTGAAGATACGGAGCTGTTTTCAAGGGAAAACAGCTCCTGATTTTCAAACGTTTTTTAAGCCACTTGCAATTTTCGCTGCGTTTTTCGCTGCGTTTTTTACGCCCGTATTTGGAACTGTTTTCAATAGAGTCTATGTAAATGGCTCCAAAAACGTCCCAAGAAGTGACCTGCGCTTCTTTTTCGCTGCCATTTTTCAAAAAAACGGCCCGTCGAAACAGAACGCCGTTTTTCCTATTGAAATAAATGGGCAGATGTTTGAAGAAGAGGACTTACTCCTAAAGCGAAGCAGGGATGAGTTAAAGCTCCGTCCAACAAACAAAAGAAGCTGGTGTGCCACCCATGCCGCATTGCGCCATTATTTGTGTAATGTTTGAAAGAGATTGTGCCTCTTTTTTGTAGAGTAGTGTTTACATCCCCTTGTGTATGTTTATATACCACTGGTCAGTAAAGAATTTGTTGTTTGAATTACTTGGGTCTACTGTATTTTATTGCTTGCGACTAACCCTGCGGTCCTTGCCGGTACTTGGCCTTACATAGGGATACATTCTATAGACAAGATGAATGCTAACACTCAATTGCTATTTAGGCTGGGACTTCACAGAGACTGGTTGATTTTAATTGATCTTATTTTTAAATTCTATTACTTATTTAAGGGTTACATGCAACTCAATGTATAGCTTTGTACTGCGGCTGTTGATTTGTAGCTAAAAATCAATTAGTTGCATGCCAATGCGTTTCCATGATGGCCTTATTTTCACATTTCCAGGAAAAATAACAGAAGACCATCACAACACAGAGTTCTGAGTAAAGATGCTCCATATCATAAGGCTGACAGGTCCGCCTTAAAATGGGTAACTCACAGGTGACGTCTTTTCTGATTGTAGACTTTCTCTTTCCATTTTATCTCCACCCAGCCAGGACCGCTATGATGACTTCTCCTGACATAACATTACAGAGTTTGCTGCTGAGATATCTTTAGTTGTTCACTTCTGCAGCCATCTTCAGCTTCTAGAGCAACGTAAAGAATTCAGACAACAAAATAGACCCCTTCATTCATGCAGACCCCAGACCAGACCACCAAATAAATTTAGACACCAGCCTAAACCCCTATATAAATTCAGACCCTAGACCAGACCCCAGAACAGACCCAATTAACTGCAGACCCCAGGCAAGACTCCAAAATGTAAACCCCAAAACAGAGTAAATAAAATTAGACCAGACATCTAAATAATGTCAGACCTCAGACCAGACCCCTCAATTAATTGCAGACCACAGACCAGACCGTTAAATTCAGACCCCAAATCAGAGTAAAGAAAATGGATTTAGATACCTGACCAAGACCTCTAAATAAATTCAAATCCCAGAACAGACCCTTAAATTCATGCAGATCCCAGATACATGAGTTGGTCGATTGCAAGCAGCTTGTAATGAGGGCGAGCCGTATAACCTCCATTTCCAGCTTATAAACTGATTATGTTATTAAGTTGGTTGCCTGTTTCTTTATATTAACTGTTTAGGTGCTCACTGTTAATGTATATTTGTGTATCTGTTGTGTTTCACTGTATAGAAGGTTTTGTCTTACAGGTTGGCAGGAGGACAGGCCGCAGTTCCCAGTGGCACTGTCTTATGTGCGGTGCTGTCACTGTACATAGCAATGAGAGGCTGCTGGACAGTGACAGGGGAGGTACAGGGGGTTTGGAAAGAAAGAGCCTGGTGCTGGCTGGGATCAGAGTGTAATGGCAGTGATGCGCTGCGCCATCATGAAGTCAGGTGAGACGATGAGAGTCAATAACAAAGCAGAAAATAAGCTAACAAAATGACCTCTTATGGTCTGTAGGCTGATAGAGAAGGCCTATCCTACGTAGGGGTAGGCCTATAAGTGTAGGCTGTCACTGAAACATGCGTGGCTGAAGAGTACCGTCAGCCTAGAGTGGTTCGCTCTGAGGAGTCTACTGGGGCTGTGAGAATAGTCAGCCTGGCATGGGAACCAGTGGTCAGTAGAGCAGTACTGTGCTCAAACCCAGGAGAGGCTGTAACTAGGTACTGATTAGGATAAAGAACGTTCCATGTATTAGAGGGCCGCTTAGATAGCTGCAGTGATGAATGGTTGCCCTGCAGGCCTGAGATGTGGCCTAGTAGTACACTCCTGAATTGTACTGGACTGGGTGCAGTAGTCACTAGGACGAGTGGTGTGGTAGGAGCCCTTCAGCGTCAGGACCCTAGTAAGAGTGCATAGGAGCAGATATTTAATATAGTAAAAAGTATTAAAACTTATAAAACCCACTGTGTCAGTTGTATCGGGGCAGCCCCTTTCATCAGGAATACTATGTTTCACAGCATTGAAACAATTTAAATGTCTCTATATTATATAAACAAACCTTTCTACGTTTACTCACGCAATACCGGAAGTGACGTTCCGAACTCTAAGGCCCTGTTCACACAGAGTGTTTTTGCAGGCAGAAAAATTTTGAGGCAGACTTTGACCTGCCTGCGATTTGCGCAGCATTTACCATTGCGTTTTTCGCCCGTGGCCACTGCGCGCCGCGTGCAAAAAACACTGTGAAAAACACTTTCTCTGCCTCTCATTGATTTCAATGGGAGGTCAGAGGCGGAACAGCGAGCCGCTAAAAGCTGCAGCAGAAAAGAAACGCCTCCGCCTTCCATTGAAATTAATAGAAGACAGTTTCGGCCGTTTTTTGGTGCTGATTCCAATGCGGTTTCCGTGTCAAAATCAGCATAAAAAAACTCAGTGTGATCTGGGCCTAAATCTCTTTATACTTCCTATAATGGACATATCTCTCTATGGCAGATGTTTCGGAAGAGGTTCTTTCTCGCTCTTTTACCCTTTCTATTCCTCTAATACTTCATCCCAATTACATTATTTAATACAGGGAATTTCTTATATTTCTTTTTCCATGCAAAAATACATATATTAATAAAATAGGATAAAAACAACCAATATGAATCTATGGGGAATAGTAAAGACTCTTTTACTTTACTCGTTCTTAAACTCTACTATTATTCGCAAACCCTATTCCTTTCTTTAGTATTTCTTATATTTTGGATAGGATGGTGCGACTATATCATTTATTATCCTTGGTCTTTTTACGATCATTTGTGGGGACCTTCTTACTTCATCTTTCAAAAACAGATCACTTAATAGTATTTCCCAATTTCTCTTTAGGATTCTTTTAATTTCTTCAATATTACCATTATATTTAGCAAAATAATGTCAGTCCAAATTTATCTTTCTCTTTTTTCCATCTTGCTTTTTTACAAGGTATAACTTTTCCCTGTTCCTTGTTATCTAGGCAGTCTTTCTGTTTCGTTTTTTACACCTTTTTCTTTACTCCCTCTATAATATTTTTTTTGCTATTTTTTATCCTTCTGTCTGCCTGATATAACCTCCTTTGACTTATACAGTATCAGCATCCCCATGATATGCTGAGAGTATGTTTCCAAGTTTCTATACCACTTATTTGTGAAATAAAAGTAAACCAATATATATATTAGTCCATAATGGACAAGATTGTGGTATGCGACGTGAGCATTTACCGATGCATATGCCAATTGTGCACTGCAAATGCAGTGTGAATGGACCTTTAGACAACCTACTTACACAACCCCTCAGTTGGCTAAAGCAGAAAGCCAGTGTAAGGAGCGACTCTACCTTTGCAGGACTTTTCATATTTGTGTCTTACACTGACGGCCCATTTGCTGTCCGATTCCCCCATTGATAACAGCAGATTGTGGTAGAAGCTTGACAGAAGGCCCCCTGTGGTTAGCACATTGCTGAGGTTGTCCTTAACCCCTTCCCGCTCTGCTCATTACTATTACAACGAGCTGAGCACATTGTTCGTGCTCAGCTCAGTAATAGTATGGTACCGCTGAAATCCAGCGCCATTCCCAACCACGACACATTTATGAGCTGTGATAACTGCTGTATCGACGTACAGCAGTTATCACAGCTCATACCTCCGGGACCGATCGCAGTGGTTTACGCCGATTTACCCCTTAAATGCAGCGGTCAATAGCGATCACCACACTTAAGGGGTTACAACGCCAGTGGCGATCTTGCGACGCAATCGCAGGGTGCCGATGGTTGCTATGGTAACCGGAGGCCTAACAATAGCCACCGGGTCTGACATCTACAGAAGGTGATTACATAAGTATTGCAGGATATTATAACAGAAATCGGACAGTTGGACCTTTGGGGTCCTGTGGTGGTGGTGGTTATTTGTTGTTGCTGTATCTTGGACCGTTTATGGGTCAGTTTAGTGGTGCTTTTTACTCCATGTGTCCTTAGGACATGTTTATTATGTCATTACGAACTTGAGGTTTGTGTCCCATATTTTTTGTGAAGGCTTTTTCTTTAGTAGTGTATCCAGCCTTATAGGGGATCTTGTTCCCATTAAAATATGTTTTTGTCCCACTTGGGAAATCTCTTGACTGGCCTAAGTAGAGTCATGTGCTATTTTACCTTTTATTCCCCTTTTCCACCCATCCACCAAATAAGGACACGTGACAACCGAGGTTGGATGTGAAATGGCCACAGCAGCCGTTTATTAACTTACATTATTTTTTAAATACAATTTAATCCGAAACATTCGGATAACTACTTTAGGAATTCGACCAGAGAATTCCTCCTATAATTCACATGACCCAACATGGGTCAGAATCATAAATAACAATCAACATTTTAACACTAAACAGAGCAGGGGAAGTCCTTGAAGCCATTTTTTACCGATTTTACATTTAAGTTAGCCATCTGCAAACCACCAACAACTATTTACCTCCAGCCGTAAACTAGCTCGGAGGCACAGCTCACCTCTGCAGATGGCTCCAACCATAAGAAGACCACTTCAAAGGGATAACACCCTATGAAGTCTTCAAATGATATACCTTTTTGGGGGACGCATACCCCGATGCAACCTCCCCACCATTTTGTACTGACCAACCTCAAGGACTCCCCTCGCCAGCCGCCATGACACCTAGACCTACTCCAAAGAAAAGAGAAACACAAGTTACGCAAGCATACATCATAAGCACAAGAAAATAGACAAACGCACAAAAAACAAACCCAATCCCAAAAGACACAACCCAATTCAGGGCGGAAGGGTGGGAGCTAACTTTTTTACCTGTTATTCCTCCCGCTACTTCCGGCTCAATGCTAAAAACAGCGGGAGGAACAGATACCGAACCCCAACTCCTCCCCTCTCCATCTCCTCCCTCCCCCTGCCTCCACTAACCCTTTCCCCCCTGATTGGCTAACCTTCCCTCCTATGGCAGTCATGGAGGCTTTCCCTTAAGCCCTCCGTGCTGCCGTCCAGCCTCGTCTTGACTGGCCTGAGTAGAGTCATGTGCTATTTTACCTTTTATTCCCCTTTTCCACCCATCCACCAAATAAGGACACGTGACAACCAAGGTTGGATGTGAAATGGCCACAGCAGCCGTTTATTAATCTACATTATTTTTTAAATACAATTTAATCCGAAACATTCGGATAACTACTTAAGGAATTTGACCAGAGAATTCCTCCTATAATTCACATGACCCAACATAGGTCAGAAACATAAATAACAATCAACATTTTAACACTAAACAGAGCAGGGTTAGCCATCTGCAAACCACCAACAACTATTTACCTCCATTCGTAAACCAGCTTGGAGGCACCGCTCACCTCTGCAGATGGCTCCAACCACCAGAAGACCACTTCAAATGGAAAAACACCCTATGAAGTCTCCCCACCATTTTGTACTGACAAACCTCAAGGACTCCCCCCACCACAGCGAAACAGGCATTGACCACCTTAAGCCTGTGAGTCCCTCCAAACCACCACCGCCCTCTCAATTCCTTCTGCTAAGGACAGGCTCCACAAATCAATTCCAACCTCGGTCAAATGTACTCCATCACTCCGCCAATATCTTCCAACTCCTGACTCCAAATCCCTGTGTCGAACACAAATGCCCCCGTTCTTGGCAACAAAACGTGACACCGCCCGGTTTACTTTGATGCAGGCTTTATTAACCCTCTCCACTGATCTTGCCAAGCGCCAAAACTTCCTCGGAACTATGTCCGACCAAACTATATCTAAGCGTAGATAAGACGCCCATAAGCACAACAAATCGTGTTTTATATCCCGCACTAACTCACGAAAAGGGCGCACACCTAGATCGTTCCCCCCCCCCACATGTAAAGCCAGAACCTCTGGAACCCTATCTAACTGAGAGTATGTTTGAAACTCGATCAATACCCGGCTCCATAACATACCTCAGAATCCCAGCCAATGTAAAACCGCATCTTGCCGCGGAATGCGAAGCTGACGGCCATCTGGGCGAACGTCCGCCCGCAGTGCCCCCCAGTGCACATAAGAGTGTCCTAAAAGCCAAACTAAGCAGGGGCGATGATTTGAAATGAAAGGATAAGCAAACGGACATGTAAGCCATCAAAACACAAGTTACAAACTCACAACAAATGAGGGCGCACGTAAGTCCTAAACCTATTGGACTTCCAACGGTCAATGCGACGCACACCCTCGTCATCCAACCCCCAACGCCCAGCTTCAGTAGCAGCGCAGATCCTAAACGTGTGAGACGAGTAATACTCATACCCAACTCCGACCTCAGGCAAGCATTTTTTAAATACAGCACCAAATTGATACCTGGACAAAAACGAGCCATTCTCATGATGGAGCAATGGCAACTCAGGCACCCCACCCCGTGGCTTGAAAGAAACCATACAAGCAACCGGACACATCGCCGACCCCGGGAGGGCAAACAACACTATCCGCTTACCCCGTCCTACTTGATCAGTCTTGGACCGCCACAAAAACAACTCGAGTCTATCCCCATATAGACCCACATCCGCCTGTCGCAATCCCCCAGCCCTCACCGCACTAGGAGAAACCAACTCACCAATTCTGAGTGCTCCAAAAAACGCTAGAGAAAAAGCCAAACGAAACAACTCTACCTCATAAGGCAAATTACAAACAGCCCCCAGCGATGCGCCCAACGAACCAAGAAGGGTAAAAGACATGGGTCGCCTCTGATCTGCTTCAGCCCTGCCGCGATGCAAACCCTTCAAAGCTTGCCTTACCAAAAAATTCATGGACACATCCTGAAAACCCTGTAATTTAAATCCAAACGCCAACCCAGCAACGAAACGATTCACCTTAGCCAGAGAAAACCCCGCCTCCCAAGCATCCCCCAACCAGTATAACAATGCCACCAACCTGTCTTGATCCGTGCTGACGTTACCCAACACTCTTACCCACTCCTCCCACTGCTGCCAACAAGCCGAATAAGTACTCCAAGTCGCACTAGCCAACGACTGTTCGATCAACCGTTCCACGGGACCGAAACCAGATCCCTTAGATGTCCCGGGCAAGCCAAACCGAACAGCTCCGCTCCCGGTGCCAATTAACACAATCGATTCCACTGCGAGCGAGAAAGAGCATCAGCGATACAATTGTAAACCCCCGATACATGCACCGCAACCATCCACGTGTTTAAGGACAAGCACACCAAGACTAAGTGACGCAACAACTGAACCACAGGCGGAGAAGATGCCGATACGTTATTAATCGCTAACACCACTCCCATGTTATCGCGGTGGAAACTAATGTTTTTATCCCTGAGCCTGTCCCCCCAAATGGTCACCGCAACCACGATGGGGAACAGCTCGAGCAGGGCCAGATTCCGTGTAAGACCACTGATCACCCAGCTGTCCGGCCAGTCCCCCGCACACCATTGACCTCCTGCATACGCACCAAAACCACCAGACCCCGCCGCGTCAGTAAACAGCTCCAACTCGCTCATATCCTGTACCGGCGACATCCACAACAATCTACCATTATATTGCCCGGGAAACGCGTCCCAGACCTGCAGATCCGCCCTGTGTTCCACCCCAATCCTCACAAAATGATGGGATGCCCGGATACCCGCCGTCGCTGCCGCCAATCGCCTACTAAAAACTCTACCCATTGGTATAATCCGACAGGCAAAGTTCAACTTCCCCAGCAGAGACTGGAGATCGCGCAAAGTGATCTTCTTCAATCGGCAGGCACGCCTCACCTCTTGACGCAATGACAGTAATTTATCCTCAGGAAGCCTGCACTCAAATTGCACTCGAATTGCATTGCAACCGAATCAATTTCGATCCCTAAAAAACAGATGGTAGGGACAGGGCCCTCAGTTTTTCCAGGCGCCAGAGGAATTCCAAAATCCGTCGCAACCTTCTGCAAGGAATACAATAAATAACCGCAAATAGGGGAACCGCTAGGGCCGACGCACAAAAAATCATGAAGATAATGTATTAACGAATCCACCCCAGCTACGCCCTTCGTCACCCATTCCACAAAGCTACTAAATGCCTCGAAGTATGCGCAAGAAAGGGAGCACCCCATTGGAAGACACCTATCGTCATAAAACCCCCCATTCCAGAAGCAACCCAACCGCCGTTGGCTCTCCGGATGGACCAGCAGCAAGCGAAAAGCCGCTTGAATGTCACTTTTTGCCAACAACGCCCCAGGCCCTGCCTCACGCACTAACACCACCGCTTTGTCAAATGACGTGTAAACAACCGAGCATAAATCGTGATCTATCCCATCATTTACCGACGACCTCTGGGAAAAGACAAATGCTGAATCAAACTGAATTTATGGGGCTCCCGCTTCGGCACAATTCCCAAGGGGGATAGCACTAGATTCTCTATCGGCGGCTCGACAAAAGGCCCACCCATGCGACCCAACGAAACTTCCTTCAAAAGTTTTTTCAAAACGACCGCCGAGTGCAAATAAGCTGACTTAAGATTGCGCCGTGTAAGCGGAACCTCATACGGAGGAGGGGGAATAACAAAACCAAACAAAAACCCCTCATAAATTAACTTGGCTGCAACCCTATTCGGATATTCATTTAGATACGGGGCCATCCTTTCCACCCTCACCGGCGACAGCCACTTGACCAACGGAGGAGGACTGAGTGTCTGACGCTTCCCTTTTCGCATACATTTTGCAGCCCCATGCGAGGAGCCGTTGCACTCCGAATAGACATGCTTAAATTTACAAGTGGCCCCGAACTTACACTGGCCATCATTGAATTGCCAGCAGAACCCGAGTTTTGACCCAGAGCCCTGTCCGGACTGACTAGACTGACCTCCTTGGCCAACGTTCCCGAGAAAGGACTGCTTAACCGGGGCCGTCACCCGCAACCAAAGCGCAATATCTTTCTGATCCCACCGAATCGCCGGCCGGACCGCCTTCCGCTGGCGAAACTGCTCATCATACCGCAACCACACCTGACCCCCGTACGCCCGATGAGCCTCCCCGATGGCATCGAAATAACAAAACAACGCCGAGCAATTTTCAGGTGCCTTTTCCCCAATCACACTCGCCAAAATAGCAAAAGCTTGCAACCAATTCACGAACGTCTGCGGGATAAGCCTATACTGCCGACGCTCCTCTTCCTCCTTCTTACTCTCATCCCGCTTGCCCTTATCCAAGTTGAACTTCGCAAGTGGCAGAAGGGAAAAAATTTCCACGTACTCATCCTTACAAATCCGTTCCCGAACCTCCTGTTTAAGGTGGGCCCCTAAAGGACCCTCAAAACAGACGTAAACCTCGCCCCGAGCACGATCATCAAGCCGAATTCTATCCCTGTCCTTCTGCGCCACGGTTTGAACAGACACTGCCACTGCTTCCTTGGATGCCCCCGAAACTTCCCCAACCAGGGACCGTGACTGTACATCACGAGGACCTTCCCAGACCACCGCCGGGGACCCCGCCGGAACTACAGGTGCCGCTGCCCTATCTAAGCGCCCGACTAACTTGCGCAAACAACCCACTAAATCCGATAAGCCATCTCGCCCGGCAACACCACTACCGACAGCCGATACTTCCGCGCTCGCTGCCCCACCCCCAAAACCTGACATGAAAATTGCTGGATACGGCAAAGTAGGAGTTACGCACTCACCAGGCTGCCCAGGCGCTGTATTCCCGCTAGCCGGAAAATTCTGACCGCGCTGCGACTCGTCCAGCTCTCCATCTTCCAGATCCTCTCTCGCTGACGACTGGCACTCGCACCAACATCTCCGACACGGGGACCCTGGCATGCTGACAGAGAGGCCGGCAACCTGCCGCCCGACCGCAGGGACCCAGACTTCCGACAGGACCTGTTGCCTCGTCGTCGTCGCTGATCTTGGTGTCCTCACCGAAGACCTCAAGGAAGCCTGCCCCATGGCCGGCACATCACCATGCGGGGCGGCCGTGGACTGCACCCTGGACACTGCATATAAAGGCGGTGGCGTAACAGGGAGCCCAGCCTGCGACTCCCTGTGAACCGCCGAGCCCCGTCGCGGCTGGGGATTCCTGCCAGGACGCAGGCCCTGGGAGGAGGCGGCCGTCCCAGCAGCCTGGCCTGCAGCGTCCTTAGAAGGGCTCCCCCTGTGACGCCGAGCCCGCGGGACCACATCCGGACTCAACCATTCAGGTGGGCGGGACCGCTGGGAGCGGCGGGGTGACCGAGCCTGAGCAACCGCCGCTCCCGTTGACGCCCTCTGCTTTATTTCAGCAGGGGCAGCAATAAGCAACTCTCCCCCCACCGCCATGTCATCAGCGCCAGAAAGGGGGGAGGGGAGCGCATCCGGGCTAGCAGCCGACACAGAGCGCCGATCTATGCGCGAAGACTGGCCCACCTGATGGATACTGGCCAGCGCTGCCACCGTCTCCTCCAGCCACCCCGGACCGTGGAACTCAGCTGCCGCGCGCAGCTGATCAAGCATGCTGACTGGAGACGCCATACTTGCAGGTAAGCAGGGCAGTGGGAGCTAACTTTTTTACCTGTTATTCCTCCCGCTGCTTCAGGCTCAATGTCGAAAACAGCGGGAGGAAAAGATACCGAACCCCAACTCCTGCCCTCTCCATCTCCTCCCTCTCACTGCCTCCACTAACCCTTTCCCCCCTGATTGGCTAACCTTCCCTCCTATGGCAGTCATGGAGGCTTTCCCTTAAGCCCTCCGTGCTACCGTCCAGCCTCATCTTTACTTTGTGACTATTGCCTGATCAAACCGAGTTGTGATACATTGTTTGCACCATATAAATAACTATATATTTGATGTTGTGTATTTTCTGACCACCACTGCAATCCTTTGTTTTAGATGATTTTATCTGTTTTTATGAGATTATATTATTTTGTCTGTATTTATTGCAATAATAAAGATATTTTGTTATTGACCATGTGTCGTTTTGCTATACAGAATTGGTATTGCCGCATCCGTAATGGCCTGAACTATATAAATATTATGTAATTTATCCAATGCAGTGAATGCCATAAAAATAAATAATAAAAAAACGATACCAGAATTGCTATGTTTTTGGTCACCTAAGAATAAAAAGTGATCAAAAAGTTGCATGTATCCAAAAATGGTACCAATAAAAAAACATATAGCTCGTCTTGCAAAAAACAAGCCCTCATACAGCTCTGTCGACCAAAAATTTTCTTTAAAGTTGTGGTTCTCAGATTGTGGCAACAGAAAAAATACATTCTTTTTACAAAATAAATGTTATTGTGCAAATAGTTGTAAAACATAAAAAAGCAATACAAAATTTGGTATCACCAGAATCGTACTGACCCACAGAATAAAGTAAATATGTCAATTATAGTACACGGTAAACGCTGTAAAAAAAAAAAAGGGATAAAAACAATAGCAAAATTGCTATTTTTTGTCACCACGCTTCTCAAAAAATAGAATAAAAAATGATCAAGAAGTTGCATGTATCCAAAAATGGTGCCGATAAAAACTACAGATTGTCCCGCAAAAAACAAGCCCTCACACCGCTCTGTCACAAAAAAAAAGTTATGGCTCTCAGAATATGGCGACACAAAATGTGCAGAGTGCGATCCAAAAGGGGGATAAGATCGGGCACCATTTATCAGTGCGACACAGGCCACAGAACTGCTGATTATTATTTATTTATCGCATTATTATATCCTCTTATTATGTACTGATGTACTCCGCACAGTTTACATATGCCCCCAGATTATAAACTGAAATAAATGGCCTATTTGTACATTCAGGGACAAACCAATTGAAAAACTGGTAACCAGAAACAATTGGTTTAAATGAAAAACCAAGTAATGAACTTGGTGCATTGACCTATGAAATCATAAGTCTATCCTATAGAGAGAGGTCAATTAACACACAGTATATTAGAAACATGAAACAACTTTATTGCACATAAATACACAGGATATATCAATAAAAGTTAGAACCATGCAATGCAAAACGTGTCCTGCAGGTTGAAGCAACATATGGGGAGACATAATGACATATAATATAAAAACCAGGGCAATATGATATATGTATAATAAATATGTTCACCTGAAATGATAGTATTGCCATATAGCTACCTGGAATGATTGTATATAAATGCGATGATACAAGCTAAGGCCAAAATGTATGGCCATATATCAGCTTACCCATGTGTAGTTGCTCCTGCTACCTGCAGAGACACCGAACCCGACGCGCGTTTCGGCAGGAATGCCTTCATCCGGGGGTGGTGTCTCTCCAGCGGAACAGGATATTTAAAGGGCATTGCATGGTTCTAACTTTTATTGATATATCCTGTGTATTTATGTGTATTTATGTGCAATAAAGTTGTTTCATGTTTCTAATATACTGTGTGTTAATTGACTTCTCTCTATAGGATAGACTTATAAACTGAAATACCAGCAAAACCCCAAACAGAAAAATTACCAAGCAAAATCTGTGCTTCATAAGCCAAATGGCGCTCCCTCCATTCTGAACCCTTCAGTGTGCCCAAACAGCAGTTTACATCCACATATATGGCATCGCTATACCCGGGAGAACCCGCTTAACAGTTTATGATGTATTTGTCTTCAGGGGCACAATCTGGGTATAACATATCGTGCACTTAAATGGCATATCAGCGGAAAATCCACTGCACATTTTTCTAGTAAAAATAGTAGTATTGGTTCATACGCACTGCACCCTTTAATAAATGCCTTGAGGGGTATATTTTAAAAAATGGGGTCACTTCTTGGAAGTTTTTGTTTTACTATTAGACCTCAGAGCCCTGCAATTGGGGGCAAATGCTATGGAAAAATCACTAAAATAGACCTCAAATGCGCATGGTGCTCTTTCACTCCTTTAATCTAACACCAATCCAGCAAAATCTGTGCTCCTACAGACAAATGACGCTCCTTCTCTTCAGAGCCCTGCCATGTGCCCAAACAGCTGTTTAGGGCCACATATGGGATATTGCTGTACTCAGGAGAAATTGAGTAAAAAATTGTGTGGTGTTTTTTTCTCCAATTACCCCTTGTAAAAATAAAACATTTAGAGCTAAAACAGCATTGTTTTGGGAAAAATGTAATTTGTCATTTTCACTGCCTAATTCTAATAAAATCTATGAAACAGCTGTGGGGTCAAACTATTCACTACCCCCCTAAGTGAATGCCTTGAGGGTTTTATTTTCCAAAATGGAGTCACTTCTCAAGAGGTTTTTACGGTACTGGTACCTAAGGAACTCTGCAAATACGACTTGCCACCTTTAAACAAAACCAGCAAAATCTGCATGCCAAACGGTGCTCCTGCCATTCTGAGCCCTACCGTGTGTCCAAACAGCAGTTTATGACAACATATGGGGTATTATCATACTTGAGAGAACTTGATTTACAAATGTTGGTGTTCTTTTTCTCTTTCATTCTTTGTGAAAATGAAAAAAAATCGGAGCTGAAACTACTTTTTGTGTGAAAAATGTTTAGATTTTAATTTCTATGACCTAATTTCAATAAATTCAGCAGAACACCTGTAGTGTTAAAATGCTCACTATACCCATAGATTAATTCCTTGGGAGTGTAGTCCCGAAATGGCGTCTTTTTGGGGATGTTTCCTATGTTTTGGCACCACAAGACCTCTTCAAAAATGACAGGGTGCCTAAAATATATTGTAATAAAAAGGAGGCCCCAAAAACCTAGTAGGTGTTCCTGTGCTTCAGTCCACCAGGGCCACATGTAAGCTGCAGAATCTGAACAATAAATATTGAGCTGAGTTTCGCTGCTAAAACCTTCTGTGTTACAGAAATAAAATGGATTATAATGGAATTTCTTAAAAAAATAAAAAATAAATATATATATATATATTTGTAAATTTCACCTCCAAAATGTTAACTAGTAACTATTTTGTGTTGTATTACTATCTGTCTTACAAGCAGATACACTCAAATTTAGAGAAATCTAAAATTTTCAAAAATGTCTCTAAATGTAGGTGTTTTTCACAAATAAACACTAAAGGTATTGACCAAATTTTACTACTAACATAAAGTACAATGTGTCACGAGAAAAAATTCTCACAATCGCTTGGATAAAAGAATAGCATTCCAAAGTTATTACCAGCTAAAGTGACACAGGTCAGATTTGAAAAATGGTGTCTGAGCCTTAAGGCCCAAACTAGGCTGCATCATTAAGGGGTTAAAGTGGTTTTACATCTTATAAAGTGGGGGGAATACAATTAGGATTTGTCATCACTTTCTGATCGTGGAGTTCTGACTGCCATGACTACTTGATGTTTAGTAAAGCCAATCCCTGTCTTTACAGTTTACCAAATGTGCCATCAATGGTCTTAGAAATGACCCAGATGAAGAGACTATGAAGGAATTCTTCGGTTCTCTTGACTATAAATGCAGCAGAGATTGTGGTATCCATAAAAATATAATGCAGCCATTTTTAATGAATACATATGGATGTTGGCCTTCTACCCTCTCTGGAAGGCTTATGATATGTATAATTTACGCTGCATTCGTTCACATCAGGTATGCCCATCTTGTCTCAGGATGTCTAGATCGATTCTTACCACCTCTATTACCTTTCCAGGACATGGTACATGAGGTAATGGCTGCCCACAGCTGTTCTGATTCCTATTACAAGCTGGTAGGGGAATTGTGAAGCAGTATGTATTCAGGATTGTAAGGAGTAAGAGGGCTGAGCACAGGAGATGCAGCATATAGCGTGTTCTTACTGGTGCAGAGTCACATCCTCTAATGGGGGTCTTTAGGGTTTATTAAAATTCAAAACTAAAATTATATATTTTAAGATAATATAAATGATTTCCCCCATGTCACACAGACAGAAATGATCATTTATCACCTATAAAGAATTCATCAGAGAACGTTCCCATTAAAAACTTCAATTTTATTATTTTCAATAAAAAAATACCCTATACAGTAAAGCAATTGATGAAAACACCCGGAAAAATTACAGATCACACTAAACTTTTCTAGAGGTACAAATCATACAATATCATCAAATTCATATTCCCAATGGTAAAGCCATACTGATATATGTAAATTATGGGTGTGGTCATAAAAGCAGCTCAAACCGGTTATAGCTATTGTGATGTCACAGAGCTTGGGTATAAACAATGATGTTGGTCACAGAGCTGTCACTATCAGTTGGATGTGACCGGTAAGTAATCTATCAATGCTACATCTGTACTTCTTGCTAATCAATTTGTTTTATTAGGAACATTGAATTATTCCATCTCTAGAAGATATTGTGTGATAGTGGTAGTAATATGGTATTAGTATTAGTGTGCAATTAAATTGCTCAAGTATCTTAGATTTGCAGGGTAAGTGGCCAAAATTTGAGCTCCCTTATTATCATTATGTTTACCACTTGTAAAAGAGAAATTTCCATATGCTCATATTAGAGGACTGTATATTAGGGGACTATAATTCCTTATATTATTTAGGTTCACCAGAAATAATTTCAATTTAATTCAATTCTGAATTTTGATCAATTGATATAAAAATTATTAGTGGGGAATTGATACTGGTCTGGGGCTACTTATCATGGTTTGGGCTAGGCCCTTTATTTCCAGTGAATGGTAATGTAAAGACTACTTAGACCATTGCATGCTTCCGACTTTGTGAGACTAGTTTGGTAAAGACCCTTCCCTGTTTCTGTATGACGTTGCCCCTTTGCACAAAGCAAGGTCCATAAAGACATGGAGTGATAAGTTTGGTGTGGAGGAACTTGACACTCTGCGCAGAGCCCTGACCCCAACATCAGAGCCTGAACTCACAAATGCTCTTTTAATTAAATGGGCAAAAATTCCAACAAACACGCTACAAAATCTTGTGGAAAGCCTTGTCAGAAGAAGTTATAGCCACAATAGGGGGCCCAACTTCATATTAACATCCATGGCTTTGTAATGGGAAGTACCACAAGCTTATAATCGTGTAAAGGGTCAGCTGTCCACATCTTTTGGCCACATAGTGTATTTTGGGCTTATGTATTGTGATGTCACTACTATTAAAAATAATGATAAATCCATATTGAAATATGCAAATTATGGGTGAGGTCATAAAAGCAGCTCACCCCGGGTATAGCTATTGTGATGTCACCGAGCGTGGGTGTATACTATGGTGCTGGCCACAGAGCTGTCACTCATCAGTTGGATGTGACCGGTAAGTACTCTATCAGCGCTACGTCTCTAGATGAGTCTCACCTATCAGTTTCTTTATGAATATTTTATTCTTAGGTACAATTCTGCTGTGTCTGCCATTTAAAGTTTAGTTTATATTTGGAATAGTTATACTAATATACTAAGAAGTTGCTAAGTGGCAATATGGCGGCCTGTGACTTCTGCTCCAGAGACAGAATGCAGCTTGCAGACAAAAATTGCCATCTGTATTCTGCTGGTAAATTGATAAAGCAACCTCAAAGAAAGGGAATGTGAATGTCCTGCAGCCCTGAGAACTTATTATTGGAACCCTTCAGTTTATAACAGGAGTAATTCACGTAATAAATATTTACTAGGGAATTACTAATTATGCATTTGAGGTTTTCTATTTGTGTAAAATACACAATTATTATTATTATTATTAATAATAATAATAATAATTACTAATATAAAAATGTTAGGGAAGTGATTTCTTAAGAACAGCCCTGACCCCGTAATCCTGTATCCTCAAAAGCAATTGTCATTTTTCATTAATATATATATATATATATATATATATATATATAACATGTAATAATGTCTATAACAAACTACAAAGGTTCTAAATTATAGTTAGTATCTCATATAAAAATTACATAAAGCCCGGAAATGTCATACCGTATGGTCAATTCAACAACCAATACATTGTTCCAAAATCCAAACCCCAAGCAATGTCATTCACAGGGGGTCCAAACCCCAAGACCCCAAGCAATGTGATCTTCAAACACTTCTGATTGTCCAGTTCCTGTACTTGGAATACCCCTTTTATAACTAATTTCTCCAGCTAGTTTTCTTTAAGTTTTCCCTAACTATTTCTTTTTCTGGTCATTCTAGATCTTGCTGTTGGATTGACACTGTTGGATTACTGTGTTGCTTTTACGGTCAGCGATTTGTCCTATTTTCAGAGAACTAGAGGCGATTAGTTAAATTCAATCTTTACTGTCGCCTGGTTTTCTACCACGGACATTGGTGCAGTTTTGCACCCGGGTTATTAACCAACCATGCCCTTTTGGAAAAAATCAAAAAAATATCATGTCTCTCAGATTCCTGATAAAGGAAATCTGATGAAAGAGATACCAACTATGGAGGAGCCTAACATCTCGCTCCAGAAGTTTTCCAACATCAAAGATATGCCAGCCGAAAAATGCAGCGATCCAAGTCACAGCAAACCTTGTGACATTGGCTCAAAGAACGCCAAGAAGAGCGCAATCAGGAGCTTGGGCAGCAGCGCTGTGATTGGCGCTAAAGAACTGGATCGCTGTTTCCCAAATAGACGGCTGAGATTATACGTTGCCACCTGGAATATGGAGGGAAAGGTGAGAAGTAATATACAATATCTATTGTGAACCATGAGTGTATCTGATCTAAGGCTATGTTCACACAGAGTATTTTGCCAAGTTTTTTGACGTGGAAACCGCGTCGCAAAACTCGGCAAAAACGGCCCGAATATGATTTCAATGGGAGGCGTCGGCGTTTTTTTCCCGCTAGCAGTAAAACTGCCTCGCGGTAAAAAGAAACGACATGCCCTATCTTCGGGCGCCTCCGCCCCTGACCTCCCATTGACTTCAATAGGAGGCAGAGATAGCGTATTTCGCTGTGTTTTATGCCCGCGGCGCTCAATGGCCGCGGGCGAAAAACGCCGCGAAAAACTCTGCGAAAATCGGCGTGCAGGGATAGGAAAATCTGCCTGAAACTTCCAAACTGAATTTTGAGGCAGATATTCCTCCTGCAAAATACTCCGTGTGAACATAGCCTAAAGTTGGATAAATTTGTAGTTGGATATGAGATAGATATATTATATACTACCCTAGGCCCAAATTTAATTTTCTAAACATTTGGGCCAATCAATGTTGCTGCACACACTACAAACTGTCAAACTAATAACCTATGTCTTTTGAATGGTAATGCCTCTGATCCTAAGACTGCAGCACTGGCCATAGTCTATAAAAGACTAAAATCCAATTCGATCAGATATAATTTTTTGTAGGTGATATAGAAGATGTCAGTTTGGTTGGTGCTCTGTGTATACATTATTAATATCTTCATATTTTGAGCAGGAGTTCCCACAAAATCTAGAGGATCTGCTGTTGCCATCAGATGACACCAAAGACATTTACGTAATTGGCGTTCAGGAAGGATGTCCAAACAGGTAAGTCTTCTTAGGTTGTCTTACAACAGTCTTTGTCTGCAGATGGACTACAGGTCGGCTGATTGAAATTCTCTCTTGACCTACTACTTATTGTAGGATCACTCCTAAATTTTCCTATTTAACCCCAGAGGTTATAATATTGATTATTTAATAAATGAGTTCAATATTTTAATCTGGAGTAATTTATTAATATGTAAACTTGAAATTGTGTCTTCTTGTAGACGGGAATGGGAGATAAAATTACAAGAGACTCTTGGTCCACACTACGTGCTATACCATTCATCCAGGCTCGGAGTCCTGTATCTCACCATCTTTATTCGACGGGAACTGATCTGGTTCTGCTCAGGTAAGATTCACTTTCTTACATTTACATAATAAGTCCTAATTGAAGTCATTAGTTTGAACTTATTATTTAGTCATTAGAACTAGATGTCTGCAATCTCGACTCTCAGATTCTTCACTGTGGAGTATTGGAGATCTGATAGTTTACTCCACAGTTACAAAGTGTGAAATTATGTTGTAGTAATATTTCCAGCGTTTAATAGGAAACTATCTCTGTTTCATTGTTGCATGTTGTACTATTAACCACTAACCCTTCTTCTTGTGTTTCATTTCTTATACAGAGGTAGAGCACACCCATGTAACAACCAGGCTATTCCACCATGTCAAAACTAAAGGAGCCTTGGGTGTTGCCTTCACCGTCTTTGGGACATCATTCTTGTTTATTAATTCCCATATGAGATGTAAGTATGTCTGTTTTTAATATATGACTATGTACAGTGTTATTGTGTATAAAAGTGCTGCTGTTTAATAATAATAAGCTGGAATATATGAGATGACATGAAAAGATTTGTACTATTGATATTTTGGTGTAAAATTAAAAGTTCTTCCTCATTTGGTCAAACTTCTTCTAATCCATCAAACATTCTATATAATGAGAGAATAATAGTGGAAGGATAAACGGCCTAATGTCCTCTACAGACTGCTATAGAAATACATTATCCTCTGTCATGAAAATGATTGTGTCTTAGATTTACAGTAACAGAAATATCAGTGTGCCTGGTGTACAGAGTGCGGACCCACATCATGGAACTCCACCAGTCACATCTTCTAAAATGTCAATAGAAATTCTATTAAAATAAATACTATTTGTAGAAAATTGATTGTTGAGGGAACATTCAGAATACACACCCCAAGAAGTAGATATGATACCTACATAATATGAGATAAAGAAACCTATTGTCAAAGAAAACGTAAATATGGTGTTTGACCTAAATTCCAGGAGGTCACATTTACTGATATGTATATTTTTGTTGGCAGTTGGGGCAGTCTACAAGAGGATCCAGGACTATAAAACTATCACTGAAGGTCTCCGTCTGCCTCAAATTATTCCGGAAAGAATCAACTCCAATGCCTGTGAGTATTACTTATGTGGTTGAACCTATCGATTCCTTTATCTCTCTATTTATCTCCATTGAGTCTAATGCAGTCACGTGGTCTAATTGTGTCCTGTGTTTATCTCATTCTACAGTGGACGTCACCAGCCGCTTTGATCGAGTTTTTTGGTTTGGGGACCTCAATTTTCAACTGAAAGAGGACAGAAAAAACGTGGAATCTCTTCTGAAGAACATTAAAGGAAGAGATATGTCCAGTCTCCTCAAACACGACCATCTGAATGACGCCAAGAACAACGGTACATTTACTAGTAGACAGATCTCTATCACTCCTCAGCCTGTATTATTACCACATACACCTCAATAGATCAATACAAATCACTGTCATGATGGTTGATATATTCCCCACATTCTTATATAGTCCTACATCTCTTGCGCATGTTTTTAATACTGACATGTTTTTTTTGTCTTTTAACTTAAGGGTCCATATTTGTAGGGTTTAAGGAGCACACCATTGAATTCCTTCCTACATATAAGTTCGACATTGGCACAGACACCTACGATACATCAGAAAAGCAGAGAGTCCCATCATATACGGTAAGATATCTTATTTCCAGGTCTACAGAGCTAAAGAAAGAATACATTTCATGGATAGATTTTCATATAATAAATCCCCTCGCCCAAGGTAATGAATTGTTATTATAGATGGAGGAATAATTCTTACGAACAAAGCATCCAGTCCATTTTACTTGTAGTGTGTTTGTCATCGTCTCCCAGTGTAATATGTATTTGCCTAGCATGGCTCAAAGATACTTATTTCATTAAATCTGTGTGACCAAGTCAAACCTTAAATGCAACAAAGTCTCAAAATTTATATTACTTAAATAAAATATGTTCAGTCTATGATGCTATGAGTTTTATAAATAAATGATAATATGATTGCACTGATGATATTTGTTATTTTTATGACCTCTACAGGACAGGGTGTTGTTTAAAAGCCAATATGAGGGAGATGTGCGAGTCCTGAAATACGACTCTTGCCCTGTTTTGAAGACCTCAGACCACCGACCCGTTTTTGGCATCTTTGAAGTAAAGCTCAGACCTGGTTCAGATAAGTAAGTCATGATTTCCTCCATGTTGTTGGTATGATCCTTTCAGTAGCCGCCATTACTACTTGAGCCTTATAGCCAGAGCTCACACTTTGGGGCAGGCCGCTGTATACCTAGGTGACAGTACTGGAGGATTATAGGATGTGAAACTAAGCAATAATTGTGTGGTTACCTGCTAACATTATCATATGTCTTACATCAATGTATTTCTCATTCCAGCATCCCATTGGCTGGTGGACGCTTTGACCGCAAGATCTATTTGAAGGGCATTTGGAGGAAAGGACAAAAAAAGTAGCTGCGTCTGTTCATGTCCTTACAGCACATAAGGTGAGAGCATTGTACTTGTCTATTATGTTTGCTGTAAGAATGTTCTTCCATCTCTTAAGTCTTCCTCTGTATCAGTAATTTATTTTATCAACCAACATAAAGAAATTGTAAATAAGTCATTCTATCTTCTAGTTCAATTTTCTTGTATTCAGATATTTATTTAATTTCTAAATGAAGGTTATGGGTTTTAGAAGAAAACTGTAAGCATGTATGTAGTATAAATAGATTGGTGGGAATTCATTAAGACTGACGTTTCATACACCGGTCTTAATATAAAAAAACTTGGAGTAAAATGTGCCTAATTTATTAAAAGGCCCACACCTTAATAACTAATAATCCATGTTATTATGATAAATGTGTCGGCTGCTGGTGGCTCTGCTGCTTCAGCTACTCTCTGTCCACTGTTTAGAAAAGTGCCGTAAGCGGCAGAAATTACATGATAGATACAAGGAACATTGTTATTGATGTAAGACATTACTTGGCATCTTGCAGGACTCCTAAGGAACATTTACCATCTCAGGTGCATAAAACAATGATTCTACCTTTGTGAACATCAGGAAGTTCCTGTAACATCCTGAACAGCGCAGCTTTAGATCAAAGCCATTGCTTGGATCAACCATCTTCAAGGTTTGTAGTGTAACTGCCAGGATCAAATAGGAAAATCCGCAATAAAACATCTATATTTTGTGCCTGCTAAGAAACACACATTAGTAGAGCATTAATAGCAAATATTTCTCTTGCAGCATAAACATAAATTCCGCAGTATATCTGGCGAGAACTGCGCTCCCTGTCACCGGAGGAGCCGCCATCGTTGCTGATAGAAAGGTAAGTTCCTCTAGATATGTCCCCTCTATATTTGGTAAGCAGCCTGAATAATGAATATCTAATAGGATTGTGTGCTTCTCCCCCCTGAACAAGTCAGCAGATACAAACAGACCATCAACATCAATGCCAATAACAACCGAGGGCAGAACACGCCATCTTACAAGTATTCCAATGGCGAGACTTAAAATTTTCTACATCTGTCACAGAAGAGACATCAGTGTGGTTACCGGGGCATCAATGTCACCCACAAGACCAGACCCAGAACAGCAGAACATGTCATCTCTTCCTGTGTCTCTGGAATACAGATTTCCCACCCCTTACTGATACTACATTATATACTGTGACATCTTCCGTTGTTTTTGCAGGATCTTGTATAACATCATCTTTACCATTATATATTTTGATCCACAAAAACCTTAAATAAATCTTTAACATCAATCCATAAGTGTGACTGGTATTTATTAGTGTGTTCAGTGCCCGGCTACAACTTACCACAGTGTATACAATTCACTTATCCGACCCTTCACAGCGCTATTTGTGTGACATCGCGTTTAATCCAGTGGTAGGTGACAGGACATTGTATCATATGTACACAATACAGAGAGTATGGAACGTGCCGCCATATGTACTGGATTAGATCCTGTGTTGGACAAAAAGTGACAGGAGGGCATTCACTCACTACAACCAGCAGAGACACGTGTGAGCGCCCCCTGCGAACGTCGATTTCAGTTATATCTCTTAGCCTTTGACAAAATGAAGGCAAAAAAGAAGAGAAATAATTTAGAGAAAGGAGAGAAGGAGGAGAGAAAAGAAGGAGAACAAAAAGAGAAGAATGGTGGAGATGATGGCCAGAAGAAGCCAAGTAAAGCTAAGAAACCAAGAATCATCCGGTTCTTAGCTCGCCTGCAAAAAACCTGGGCGAGAATTGCTGGACATAAGGGGAGGAGGACTTGCATCCAAAAAAAGACAAGTTCAGAACTCCTAGGACCCAGCGGCATTAACATGGTGGACAGCAAAGTCAACGTGTCATCTAAAGAAAAGCAGGATGACATGGAGGAAAATAAAAGCATCAAGACTGCTGACAAGGAGACAGAACTGGAGACAGAGAATTTTGGGGGACAGCATATTCTCGAAGAATACCAACAAATTTATGACCTGATCCACAGCTTGGAAGACCTGTATATCCAGTACTATGGTGGGCACGATGACATGGAGGAAAATCAAAGCATCAAGACCGATGACAAGGAGACAGAAACTGGTGACAGACAGTTTTGGAGAACAACATATACTAGAAGAACACCAACAAATTCATGACCTGATCCACAGCTTGGAAGACCTGTACATCCAGTACTATGGTGGACATGATGACATCGAGAAAAATCAAAGCATCAAGACCGATGACAAGGAGACGGAACTGGTGACAAACAGTTTTGGGGAACAGGAAATACTAAAAGAATACCAACAAATTCATGACCTGATCCACAGCATGGAAGACCTGTACAGCCAGTACTATGGTGGACAGAATGGAGAAAAAACAAATGAAGGAGAAGAGAATCTGGAGAGTAAAGTAGGAGATGATGGAGAAATAAAGATCAGAGAAGATGGAGAGGAGGGAATGGAGAAGGTAGAGAAAGCCAAGAGAAGCGGAAAGATCAAATTATTTGCCCGCTTAAAGAAATCATGGGCAAGGATTGCTGCATTAAAATGGAGAAGGACAAGTTCCATCAAAGAAAAAAGAAGTTCCTGTGGGATCCCAGGGCCCAGTCACATCAATAATAAAGCCAATGTATCATCTACATCTGAGAAAAAGAGAGATGATAAGGGGAAAAATAACAGCTTGAAGATCAATGAAAAGAGAGAAGATTGTAGATCTGAGAAGTCAAGCAGTAACAGCAGCTCTCTAGAACTGGAGACACCTGAGGAGCTCAGAAGGTCTACCAAAACATCTCAAAGCAGCATTTGCCATGGCAGGAAATCCACCAAAAGTGACATCTGTGTAAAGGAACCTGACCAGTCTGGCGAGGAAGCATCTGCTACAGTACCCCTATCATTGAAATGCTTTAATTTCCACGGTACACTGGGAGAAGGAGGCTTTGGTAAAGTTTACTTGGCAAGAGATATCATCCGCAAAGAATTAATTGCCCTTAAAGTGTCAGATAAACAGGACTTCACTGAGCTTGGGTACAGTTTCGTAGAGCGCCATGTCTTAAGACTATCCCATGAAAGTCCTTACTTGATTCATGGCCTGGCTGCCTTCCACACCGACAACTTTTCTCTATTACGTGATGGAATTGGCCACTAGAGAGGACTTGCATGCTTTCATACTAAAGATGTAATGATAGGGGTAGGGAAACGGACAAGTGAGCCCTAATCTACCCACCACTCTGTCCCTGCCTACTTGCAATGACCCGCCCTAGGCGACGGGGTACAACTGGGCGGCGGTCCCTGCGCTCAGTAAGTGCACGAGACAAAACATACAAGGGAATATAAAGCAAAGGGAAAGGGGCAGTTGCCCACGGCAACACCGTGAGCAACAGAGTGGTGAACGAGCCAAGTCAAACCAGGAGAGCATGAGGTACCAAACGCAGAGCAGAAGAGTAGTCAGAAAGCCAGGGTTAGAATGGAGCAGGATCAAATTGTTAGGAGCTGTAGCTGGGCCAGGAAACCACACGGAAAGAATCACAAGCAAGGAGGAAAAGGAAAGGCAGGTATAAATAGACAGAGGGCGGGAGCTAGCTTAGTCTGGCCAGGCTGCGATAGGCTCTCCCACTCCTAAGCCTGCCAGCCTGAGTGGTGGAAGCTGGAGCCAGTCTCAGAGAGATAGACTCAGGTGAAGACTGATTACCTAAAGAAGTTAACCCTGAAGCTGTGCCTGGCAGATCCTTTACAGTACCCCCCCCCCCCTTTTATGAGGGGCCACCGGACCCTTTCTAAGCGGACCTGGTTTACTGGGGAAACGAAGGTGGAACTTCCTGACCAATACCCCAGCGTGAACATCCCGAGCGGGTACCCAAGTCCTCTCCTCAGGCCCGTATCCTCTCCAATGGACCAGGTACTGGAGGGAGCCTTGGACCATCTTGCTGTCCACAATCTTGGCCACCCGAATTCCACCCCCTCAGGGGTGAGAACGGGAACAGGAGGTTTCCTCGAGGGAGCCAAGGACGGGGAGCAGCGTTTAAGGAGGGAGGCATGAAACACGTCATGTATACGAAAAGATGGGGGTAACTCCAGCCGGAAGGAGACAGGATTGAGGACTTCAATGACCTTATACGGCCCAATAAACCGGGGAGCAAACTTCTTGGACGGGACCTTAAGACGCAAGTTCCTAGATGATAACCACACCAGATCCCCGACCATAAACAAAGGGTTAGCAGAACGTTTTCTATCAGCCTGAGTTTTTTGTACGCTCTGGGACGCCTCTAGGTTCTTCTGAACCTGGGCCCAGACTGTGCACAGTTCCCGATGAACGACCTCTACCTCGGGATTGTTGGAACTACCAGGTGAAACGGAGGAGAACCGTGGATTAAACCCAAAATTACAGAAAAAGGGGGAGACCCCTGACGAGTTACTGACCCGGTTATTAAGGGAAAATTCAGCGAGGGGAATGAATGAGACCCAATCATATTGACAGTCAGAGATAAAACACCTTAAATATTGTTCTAGAGATTGATTAGTCCTCTCAGTTTGGCCATTGGTTTCAGGATGGAAAGCAGGGGAGAAGGACAGATCAATCTCCAACTTCTTACAGAAGGCTCTCCAAAACAAAGAAACAAATTGTACCCCTCTGTCCGAAACAACATTGACAGGGACCCCATGGAGATGCAGGATGTGTTTGACAAACAAGGTAGCTAACGTCTTGGCGTTGGGTAGTTTCTTGAGGGGCATAAAGTGGCACATCTTACTGAAGCGGTCTACTACCACCCACACCACCGACTTGACTTGGGATGGAGGCAAATCGGTGATAAAATCCATGGAGATATGTATCCAAGGTCTCTGGGGAATGGGCAACGAACGTAGTAAGCCCGCTGGTCGGGACCCGGGAGTCTTGGACCTAGCACAAACCTCACAAGCGGCGACGTAGGCCTTAACGTCTTTAGGCAAGCCAGGCCACCAATAGTTTCTGGCAATGAGGTGTTTGGTACCCAGGATGCCTGGATGACCAGATAGTGCGGAGTCATGATTTTCCCTAAGTACCCTTAGCCGGTGTTGCAGGGGAACAAACAGCTTGGTTCCCGGGGGCTGAACCTTGATCAGCTGCAATTTCAGAGACTAAATCAGAATCAATAGTACAAAATGATTATACCGGGAGGCAAAATACAAGCAGGATCTTCCTCCGAAGGAGGGCTGGCCATGAAGCTACGCGACAGTGCATCGGCCTTAATATTTTTAGACCCAGCCCTATAGGTAACCAAAAAGTTGAATCTGGTAAAAAATAGCGCCCATCGAGCTCGTCTCTGGTTTAGCCTCCGGGCAGATTCTAGGAAAACCAGATTCTTGTGGTCGGTAAGGACCGTTACCTGGTGCCTAGCCCCCTCCAGGAAGTGGCGCCACTCTTCAAATGCCCATTTAATGGCTAAGAGTTCGCGGTTGCCAATATCATAGTTACTCTCAGTGGGCGAAAACTTCCTGGAGAAGTAGGCACAGGGGCGGAGATGGGTGAGGGACCTGGTACCCTGGGACAAGACAGCCCCCACTCCCACCTCGGATGCGTCAACTTCCACGATAAATGGCTCCATTTGGTTGGGCTGAACCAGCACCGGGGCCGAGATAAAGCACTTCCTAAGGACCTCAAAAGCCTGGACAGCCTCTGGAGACCAGTGGAGGAGATCAGCACCTTTGCGAGTGAGGTCCGTAAGAGGCTTAGCGATGAACGAGAAGTTAGCAATGAATCTCCTGTAATAATTAGCGAACCCCAAAAAACACTGTAACGCCTTCAGGGAGGCAGGTTGGACCCATTCTGCCACAGCCTGAACCTTGGCGGGGTCCATGCGCAATTCATGAGGAGTGAGGATTTGACCCAAAAATGGTATCTCCTGTACCCCAAACACACATTTTTCGGTTTTTGCAAACAGTTTGTTTTCCTGAAGGACCTGGAGCACCTTCCTGACATGCTCAATGTGGGAGGGCCAGTCATTGGAAAACACCAGTATGTCATCAAGGTACACTACAAGAAATATCCCCAGGTAATCTCTCAAAATCTCATTTATGAGATTCTGGAAGACCGCCGGCGCATTACACAACCAAAAGGGCATGACGAGGTATTCGAAATGACCTTCGGGCGTGTTAAACGCAGTTTTCCACTCATATCCCTCTTTGATGCGGATAAGGTTATACGCCCCCCGTAGATCAAACTTAGAGAACCATTGTGCCCCCTGAACCCGATTAAAGAGATCAGGAATCAAAAGAAGGGGATACTGGTTCCTTAAAGTGACCTTATTCAGGTTACGGTAGTCAATGCATGGCCTAAGACCACCATCCTTCTTCCCTACGAAGAAGAAGCCAGCACCTACCGGAGAAGTAGAGGGGCGAATGTAACCCTTGGCCAGGCATTCCTGGATATACTCTCTCATGGCTTCACGTTCGGGACAAGAAAGATTAAATATCCTACCCTTAGGAAGCTTAGCTCCTGGTACCAATTCGATAGCGCAATCGTATTCTCTATGAGGAGGTAACACTTCGGAGGCCTCCTTAGAGAAAACATCAGCGAAGTCCCGAACAAACTCAGGTAGAGTGTTCACCTCCTCAGGGGGAGAAATAGAATTAACAGAAAAACATGACGTCAAACATTCATTACCCCATTTGGTAAGCTCCCCAGTATTCCAGTCAAACGTGGGATTATGCAACTGCAACCAGGGAAGGCCTAAAACCAAATCGGACGATAATCCCTGCATCAACAGTACAGAGCACTGCTCCAAATGCATGGAGCCAACAAGGAGTTCAAAAACAGGTGTATGCTGTGTAAAATAACCATTAGCAAGAGGAGTGGAGTCGATACCCACTACCGGGACAGGTTTAGGCAAATCATCAAAGGCATAGCAAGAGACAAAGCAAATTCCACAGACATGATATTAGCAGAGGACCCTGAATCCATGAAGGCGCTGCCGGTAGCAGACCTACCACCAAAAGAGACCTGAAAGGGAAGCAAGATCTTATTACGTTTCATATTTACGGGAAATACCTGTGCGCTCAAGTGACCTCCCCGATGATCACTTAGGCGCGGAAGTTCTCCGGCTGCATTCTTACGCTTAGGACAGTTGTTCACTTGATGCTTGTCATCCCCACAGTAGAAGCAGAGACCATTCTTCCTGCGGAAATCTCTACGTTGTTGGGGGGACACGAAGGCACCGAGTTGCATAGGTACCTCTGAGTCTTCCGGGGAAGAACGAAGCAACGGAACCTCGGGAGGCATCATGGGGGAGTCGGAGGAGAAAACACATAAACGTTCGCGTTTTCGTTCCCTGAGACGTCGGTGAAGTCGTACCGCTAAAGCCATAACCTGGTCTAGGGAGTCAGAAGAGGGATAGCTAATTAGCAGGTCTTTCAGGGCATTCGACAGACCCAACCTAAACTGGCACCTTAAGGCAGGGTCATTCCACCGAGAAGCTACGCACCACTTCCTAAAGTCAGAACAATACTCCTCAACAGGTCTATTACCCTGACGTAAGGTCCCCAGCTGACTCTCGGCAAAGGCAGTCTTGTCAGTCTCGTCATAAATGAGTCCGAGAGCAGAAAAGAAAAGATCAACGGAGGAAAGTTCAGGGGCGTCAGGAGCCAAGGAGAAGGCCCATTCTTGGGGCCCGTCCTGGAGCCGGGACATAATTATACCCACTCGCTGGCTCTCAGAACCTGAGGAGTGGGGCTTTAAGCGAAAGTAAAGCCTGCAACTCTCCCGAAAGGAGAGAAAAGCCCTCCGGTCCCCTGAGAACCGGTCGGGCAACTTGAGGTGGGGTTCAGGAGTTGAGGTGAGGGGAACCACCAAGGTAGCCTCAGGCTGGTTGACCTTCTGAGCCAGGGCCTGGACCTGTAGGGAGAGATCCTGCATTTGCTGAGCCAGGGTCTCAAGGGGGTCCATAGTAGTGTCAGGGATCAGGGTAGACTAGGTATATGGGCTTCTGATTATGTAATGATAGGGGTAGGGAAACGGACAAGTGAGCCCTAATCTACCCGCCACTCTGTCCCTGCCTACTTGCAACGACCCGCCCTAGGCGACGGGGTACAACTGGGCGGCGGTCCCTACGCTCAGTAAGTGCACGAGACAAAACATACAAGGGAATATAAAGCAAAGGGAAAGGGGCAGTTGCCCACGGCAACACCGTGAGCAACAGAGTGGTGAACGAGCCAAGTCAAACCAGGAGAGCACGAGGTACCAAACGCAGAGCAGAAGAGTAGTCAGAAAGCCAGGGTCAGAATGGAGCAGGATCAAATTGTTAGGAGCTGTAGCTGGGCCAGGAAACCACACGGAAAGAATCACAAGCAAGGAGGAAAAGGAAAGGCAGGTATAAATAGACAGAGGGCGGGAGCTAGCTGAGTCTGGCCAGGCTGCGATAGGCTCTCCCACTCCTAAGCCTGCCAGCCTGAGTGGTGGAAGCTGGAGTCAGTCTCAGAGAGATAGACTCAGGTGAAGACTGATTACCTAAGGAAGTTAACCCTGAAGCTGTGCCTGGCAGATCCTTTACAAAAGAACTTTCCTCTTGATACTCCCATAATACAATTCATCTCAGCAGAAGTGGTCTGTGGCACAGAGTTCCTGCATAACAAAGGCATTCTACACCGGGACCTGAAGATGGAAAACATCCTTCTGACCACAGACAGCCATGTCAAAATAACTGACTTTGGCCTTGCTGTAACAGGTGTGTATAAGAAGACCACAGAAACATGTAAAGGTACACCTGGATACGCAGCCCCAGAAATGGTGAAAGACCAGGCACATGGACGAGGGGTAGATTATTTTGCAATTGGTGTTATTCTTTATCAATTGTTTACAGGAGAGACAGCTTTTCCTGGAAAACATCCCAGAGAAATTGAGTGCTCTGTCCTCTACCATGCTCCACCCTACCCAAAGTATCTAACTCCTGACACAGTAAACATCTTAGAAGGGCTGCTGTGTAAAGATCAGTTTCAGCGGCTGGGAGTAAAAGGAGACATCAAGAATCATCGATTTTTCTCAAGTATCAATTGGGAAAATGTGGATGCCAGGAGAATGGCACCACCAGCGAGCCTGATGGCAGTTTCTGTTGACCTGAATGTTAACCAAACTCTGGAATATACTGAAATGCCAAATAGAATAAGAACCAAAGACCAGAAGATCTTCAATGAATTCAGCTTTGTGTGCCCAGAGTGGTCAAAGCACTATCATCCTGTCATCACTCAGACCAGAACTTGGATGGCCAAACCGTTTACCAAGCGGTCATTCAGGAAGAACAAAAAGTAACTGGTCAATGGAAAAAGCTAGTGGATGGCCAGATCAAACCAGCAGAACTAAATCTCCATCTACAAATTCCTACTACATTCCATAACCTACCTGATACCATGAAATAGCTCCTGTAATAGACAGCACTGCCACCACTAACACCAGTGGATTAGGCAATGCCTACAAAACTCCATGAAGCCATCTGTCAATATCCTCGTTCTATAGATCCAACCTGTGCATGCACTCAGTAGACTCGGCGAACTTGCATCTTGCAGAACCCACCCACGATTCTATTTAGACACTCAACCACCGGATGAGACAACTCTTTGAAGAGGAATTTCATCTTTACCGGACTGTGACAAACTTACCAAGCTTCCACTACTGAACATGCAAGTAGATTTGAGCACCAACGATCCAGGGATATATTCCGATCGCCATATTTGGGATCAGGAAGGAATTTTTTCCCCTTATACAAGGACAAGCCAACAAGTAGTCCTCAGGGGTTATTTTTCGCCTTCCTCTGGATCACCATAGCAAGTAATTAAGAGGTTGAAATTGAAGGACTTCTTTCAACCATACTTGCTATGTAACCAACTGGACAACTCATCTACCAATGTGGTGGCAAAGACAAACAGAAGGAAGCTGCTAAGATAGAAAGCAGCTCCTTCTCCTACCGATAATGGTCAGACAGTAGGATGCTGAAGAAACAGAAAACACCTCCTACTGACCATAGACACATAGAAGGACGCTGCTGAGACAGAAAGCAGCTCCTTCTCCTACCGACAATGGTCACCACGGAAGAAAGCTGTGTTGACAAAAAACAGCTCCTTTTCCAATCAACCATAGACACACAGAAGGAAGCTGCTCAGATAGAAAGCAGCTCCTTCACTTACCGACCATGGGCAGATAGAAGGAAACTGCTAAAAAAGAAGACAGCTCCTTCACCTACTGCCCATAGACAAGACTTAATCTTCAGTCTTTATTTTTCTTGATTGTGTGATGGTAAGATCTATAATGCATAATTAAATAAAAAAAAAAAAAAAAACAAAACAAAAAAAAAAAAAAAAAAAAAAGTGACAGGAGATGTAAAATATTGATATATTTGATAGTTGTTTCAATTTCAGTTCCATAAAATGTAATGTTGGGCGGAGACAATCACATTAAGCAGGGAAGCCGCTAGGGTGACACAATCCCCACAGATCTTAGATTGGACAAACGGGCAGAATGAGAGCTGCCAGTTGAGATTGCCAGTTAGGGCAGAAGTTACAAAGTGACTGATCAACCAAAAATACTTTGTATTGCTAGCCTGAATGGCGTATCGCTAGCTCAGCATTTCATATGAGAACAAAGACCCTCTGCAGCACAAGTTTAAGTTGAGACTGAACCATAGCAAACACATTGTCCCATTCTCACAAGTTAAATCAGAAACGGCCAAGTATAGAGCCTATTTATTAGTGAAACCGTCAAGCTTATGTACTAAATATTATAACCGTGAAGACTGTGCCTCTGTTGGAGTAAAGTTCTGTTCAGCATCTTATACCTGTGTCGTCTGAAGTTCTTGCTGTGCAATTTCCTCTGCGGGGCAGTAACCATCCTAAACCCCCTCCCACCTGTTACATTTGTCCATACTAAAGTCCATTACTCCATTGAAGTCGCCAATTAGTAGCAGTGGATAATCTGCAAGGGCTTTTTATCAATAAACTCCTGTACCACACCCAAGACATAAGAATTAAAGGGTGGCGGTAAATAAATTGAGACAATGATACAGTGAAGATTTTGTATTGTACAGTCGAAGAGCACAAACTTTCCTTCTTTTTCTTCCCAATATGTATGGCAGGCTAATTTGCAGTTAGGGTATGTTCACACGCAAACTCAAAAACGTCTGAAAATACGGAGCTGTTTTCAAGGGAAAACAGCTCCTGATTTTCAAACGTTTTTAAGATACTTGCGATTTTCGCTGCGTTTTTTACGGCCGTATTTGGAGCTGTTTTCAATAGAGTCTATGTAAATGGCTCCAAAAACGTCCCAAGAAGTGTCCTGCACTTCTTTTTCGCTGCCGTTTTTTTACGCGGCCGTTTTTCAAAACGGCTGCGTTAAAAAAAACGGCCCGTCGGAACAGAACGCCGTTTTTCCTATTGAAATAAATGGGCAGATGTTTGAAGAAGAGGACTTACTCCTAAAGCAAAGCAGGGATGAGTTAATGCTCCGTCCAAAAAACAAAAGAAGCTGGTGTGCCACCCATGCCGCATTGCGCCATTATTTGTGTAATGTTTGAAAGAGATTGTGCCTCTTTTTTGTAGAGTAGTGTTTACATCCCCTTGTGTATGTTTATATACCACTGGTCAGTAAAGAATTTGTTGTTTGCATTACTTGGGTCTACTGTATTTTATTGCTTGCGACTAACCCTGCGGTCCTTGCCGGTACTTGGCCTTACATAGGGATACATTCTATAGACAAGATGAATGCTAACACTCAATTGCTATTTAGGCTGGGACTTCACAGAGACTGATTGATTTTAATTGATCTTATTTTTAAATTCTATTACTTATTTAAGGGTTGCATGCAACTCAATGTATAGCTTTGTACTGCGGCTGTTGATTTGTAGCTAAAAATCAATTAGTTGCATGCCAATGCGTTTCCATGATGGCCTTATTTTCACATTTCCAGGAAAAATAACAGAAGACCATCACAACACAGAGTTCTGAGTAAAGATGCTCCATATCATAAGGCTGACAGGTCCGCCTTAAAATGGGTAAATCACAGGTGACGTCTTTTCTGATTGTAGACTTTCTCTTTCCATTTTATCTCCACCCAGGCAGGACCGCTATGATGACTTCTCCTGACATAACATTACAGAGTTTGCTGCTGAGATATCTTTAGTTGTTCACTTCTGCAGCCATCTTCAGCTTCTAGAGCAACGTAAAGAATTCAGACAACAAAATAGACCCCTTACTTCATGCAGACCCCAGACCAGACCACCAAATAAATTTAGACACCAGCCTAAACCCCTATATAAATTCAGACCCTAGACCAGACCCCAGAACAGACCCAATTAACTGCAGACCCCAGGCAAGACTCCAAAATGTAAACCCCAAAACAGAGTAAATAAAATGAATGCAGACCCTAGACCAGACATCTAAATAATGTCAGACCTCAGACCAGACCCCTCAATTAATTGCAGACCACAGACCAGACCGTTAAATTCAGACCCCAAATCAGAGTAAAGAAAATGGATTTAGATACCTGACCAAGACCTCTAAATAAATTCAAATCCCAGAACAGACCCTTAAATTCATGCAGATCCCAGATAAATGAGTTGGTCGATTGCAAGCAGCTTGTAATGAGGGCGAGCCGTATAACCTCCATTTCCAGCTTATAAACTGATTATGTTATTAAGTTGGTTGCCTGTTTCTTTATATTAACTGTTTAGGTGCTCACTGTTAATGTATATTTGTGTATCTGTTGTGTTTCACTGTATAGAAGGTTTTGTCTTACAGGTTGGCAGGAGGACAGGCCGGAGTTCCCAGTGGCACTGTTTTATGTGCGGTGCTGTCACTGTACATAGCAATGAGAGGCTGCTGGACAGTGACAGGGGAGGTACAGGGGGTTTGGAAAGAAAGAGCCTGGTGCTGGCTGGGATCAGAGTGTAATGGCAGTGATGCGCTGCGCCATCATGAAGTCAGGTGAGACGATGAGAGTCAATAACAAAGCAGAAAATAAGCTAACAAAATGACCTCTTATGGTCTGTAGGCTGATAGAGAAGGCCTATCCTACGTAGGGGTAGGCCTATAAGTGTAGGCTGTCACTGAAACATGCGTGGCTGAAGAGTACCGTCAGCCTAGAGTGGTTCGCTCTGAGGAGTCTACTGGGGCTGTGAGAATAGTCAGCCTGGCATGGGAACCAGTGGTCAGTAGAGCAGTACTGTGCTCAAACCCAGGAGAGGCTGTAACTAGGTCCTGATTAGGATAAAGAACGTTCCATGTATTAGAGGGCCGCTTAGATAGCTGCAGTGATGAATGGTTGCCCTGCAGGCCTGAGATGTGGCCTAGTAGTACACTCCTGAATTGTACTGGACTGGGTGCAGTAGTCACTAGGACGAGTGGTGTGGTAGGAGCCCTTCAGCGTCAGGACCCTAGTAAGAGTGCATAGGAGCAGATATTTAATATAGTAAAAAGTATTAAAACTTATAAAACCCACTGTGTCAGTTGTATCGGGGCAGCCCCCTTCATCAGGAATACTATGTTTCACAGCATTGAAACAATTTAAATGTCTCTATATTATATAAACAAACCTTTCTACGTTTACTCACGCAATACCGGAAGTGACGTTCCGAACTCTAAGGCCCTGTTCACACAGAGTGTTTTTGCAGGCAGAAAAATTTTGAGGCAGACTTTGACCTGCCTGCGATTTGCGCAGCATTTACCATTGCGTTTTTCGCCCCTGGCCACTGCGCGCTGCGTGCAAAAAACACTGTGAAAAACACTTTCTCTGCCTCTCATTGATTTCAATGGGAGGTCAGAGGCGGAACAGCGAGCCGCTAAAAGCTGCAGCAGAAAAGAAACGCATCCGCCTTCCATTGAAATTAATAGAAGACAGTTTCGGACGTTTTTTGGTGCTGATTCCAATGCGGTTTCCGTGTCAAAATCAGCATAAAAAAACTCCGTGTGATCTGGGCCTAAATCTCTTTATACTTCCTATAATGGACATATCTCTCTATGGCAGATGTTTCGGAAGAGGTTCTTTCTCGCTCTTTTACCCTTTCTATTCCTCTAATACTTCATCCCAATTACATTATTTAATACAGGGAATTTCTTATATTTCTTTTTCCATGCAAAAATACATATATTAATAAAATAGGATAAAAACAACCAATATGAATCTATGGGAAATAGTAAAGACTCTTTTACTTTACTCGTTCTTAAACTCTACTATTATTCGCAAACCCTATTCCTTTCTTTAGTATTTCTTATATTTTGGATAGGATGGTGCGACTATATCATTTATTATCCTTGGTCTTTTTACGATCATTTGTGGGGACCTTCTTACTTCATCTTTCAAAAACAGATCACTTAATAGTATTTCCCAATTTCTCTTTAGGATTCTTTTAATTTCTTCAATATTACCATTATATTTAGCAAAATAATGTCAGTCCAAATTTATCTTTCTCTTTTTTCCATCTTGCTTTTTTACAAGGTATAACTTTTCCCTGTTCCTTGTTATCTAGGCAGTCTTTCTGTTTCGTTTTTTACACCTTTTTCTTTACTCCCTCTATAATATTTTTTTTGCTATTTTTTATCCTTCTGTCTGCCTGATATAACCTCCTTTGACTTATACAGTATCAGCATCCCCATGATATACTGAGAGTATGTTTCCAAGTTTCTATACCACTTATTTGTGAAATAAAAGTAAACCAATATATATATTAGTCCATAATGGACAAGATTGTGGTATGCGACGTGAGCATTTACCGATGCATATGCCAATTGTGCACTGCAAATGCAGTGTGAATGGACCTTTAGACAACCTACTTACACAACCCCTCAGTTGGCTAAAGCAGAAAGCCAGTGTAAGGAGCGACTCTACCTTTGCAGGACTTTTCATATTTGTGTCTTACACTGACGGCCCATTTGCTGTCCGATTCCCCCATTGATAACAGCAGATTGTGGTAGAAGCTTGACAGAAGGCCCCCTGTGGTTAGCACATTGCTGAGGTTGTCCTTAACCCCTTCCCGCTCTGCTCATTACTATTACAACGAGCTGAGCACATTGTTCGTGCTCAGCTCAGTAATAGTATGGTACCGCTGAAATCCAGCGCCATTCCCAACCACGACACATTTATGAGCTGTGATAACTGCTGTATCGTCGTACAGCAGTTATCACAGCTCATCCCTCCGGGACCGATCGCAGTGGTTTACGCCGATTTACCCCTTAAATGCAGCGGTCAATAGCGATCATCACACTTAAGGGGTTACAACGCCAGTGGCGATCTTGCGACGCAATCGCAGGGTGCCGATGGTTGCTATGGTAACCGGAGGCCTAACAATAGCCACCGGGTCTGACATCTACAGAAGGTGATTACATAAGTATTGCAGGATATTATAACAGAAATCGGACAGTTGGACCTTTGGGGTCCTGTGGTGGTGGTGGTTATTTGTTGTTGCTGTATCTTGGACCGTTTATGGGTCAGTTTAGTGGTGCTTTTTACTCCATGTGTCCTTAGGACATGTTTATTATGTCATTACGAACTTGAGGTTTGTGTCCCATATTTTTTGTGAAGGCTTTTTCTTTAGTAGTGTATCCAGCCTTATAGGGGATCTTGTTCCCATTAAAATATGTTTTTGTCCCACTTGGGAAATCTCTTGACTGGCCTAAGTAGAGTCATGTGCTATTTTACCTTTTATTCCCCTTTTCCACCCATCCACCAAATAAGGACACGTGACAACCGAGGTTGGATGTGAAATGGCCACAGCAGCCGTTTATTAATTTACATTATTTTTTAAATACAATTTAATCCGAAACATTCGGATAACTACTTTAGGAATTCGACCAGAGAATTCCTCCTATAATTCACATGACCCAACATGGGTCAGAATCATAAATAACAATCAACATTTTAACACTAAACAGAGCAGGGGAAGTCATTGAAGCCATTTTTTACCGATTTTACATTTAAGTTAGCCATCTGCAAACCACCAACAACTATTTACCTCCAGCCGTAAACTAGCTCGGAGGCACAGCTCACCTCTGCAGATGGCTCCAACCATAAGAAGACCACTTCAAAGGGATAACACCCTATGAAGTCTTCAAATGATATACCTTTTTGGGGGACGCATACCCCGATGCAACCTCCCCACCATTTTGTACTGACCAACCTCAAGGACTCCCCTCGCCAGCCGCCATGACACCTAGACCTACTCCAAAGAAAAGAGAAACACAAGTTACGCAAGCATACATCATAAGCACAAGAAAATAGACAAACGCACAAAAAACAAACCCAATCCCAAAAGACACAACCCAATTCAGAGCGGAAGGGTGGGAGCTAACTTTTTTACCTGTTATTCCTCCCGCTACTTCCGGCTCAATGCTAAAAACAGCGGGAGGAACAGATACCGAACCCCAACTCCTCCCCTCTCCATCTCCTCCCTCCCCCTGCCTCCACTAACCCTTTCCCCCCTGATTGGCTAACCTTCCCTCCTATGGCAGTCATGGAGGCTTTCCCTTAAGCCCTCCGTGCTGCCGTCCAGCCTCGTCTTGACTGGCCTGAGTAGAGTCATGTGCTATTTTACCTTTTATTCCCCTTTTCCACCCATCCACCAAATAAGGACACGTGACAACCGAGGTTGGATGTGAAATGGCCACAGCAGCCGTTTATTAATCTACATTATTTTTGAAATACAATTTAATCCGAAACATTCGGATAACTACTTAAGGAATTCGACCAGAGAATTCCTCCTATAATTCACATGACCCAACATAGGTCAGAAACATAAATAACAATCAACATTTTAACACTAAACAGAGCAGGGGAAGTCCTTGAAGCCATTTTTTACCGATTTTCCTTTTAAGTTAGCCATCTGCAAACCACCAACAACTATTTACCTCCATTCGTAAACCAGCTCGGAGGCACCGCTCACCTCTGCAGATGGCTCCAACCACCAGAAGACCACTTCAAATGGAAAAACACCCTATGAAGTCTCCCCACCATTTTGTACTGACAAACCTCAAGGACTCCCCCCCCAACAAAACGTGACACCGCCCGGTTTACTTTGATGCAGGCTTTATTAACCCTCTCCACTGATCTTGCCAAGCGCCAAAACTTCCTCGGAACTATGTCCGACCAAACTATAACTAAGCGTAGATAAGACGCCCATAAGCACAACAAATCGTGTTTTATATCCCGCACTAACTCACGAAAAGGGCGCACACCTAGATCGTTCCCCCCCCCACATGTAAAGCCAGAACCTCCGGAACCCTATCTAACTGAGAGTATGTTTGAAACTCGGTCAATACCCGGCTCCATAACATACCTCAGAATCCCAGCCAATGTAAAACCGCATCTTGCCGCGGAATGCGAAGCTGACGGCCATCTGGGCGAACGTCCGCCCGCAGTGCCCCCCAGTGCACATAAGAGTGTCCTAAAAGCCAAACTAAGCAGGGGCGATGATCTGAAATGAAAGGATAAGCAAACGCACATGTAAGCCATCAAAACACAAGTTACAAACTCACAACAAATGAGGGCGCACGTAAGTCCTAAACCTATTGGACTTCCAACGGTCAATGCGACGCACACCCTCGTCATCCAACCCCCAACGCCCAGCTTCAGTAGCAGCGCCGATCCTAAACGTGTGAGACGAGTAATACTCATACCCAACTCCGACCTCAGGCAAGCATTTTTTAAATACAGCACCAAATTGATACCTGGACAAAAACGAGCCATTCTCATGACGGAGCAATGGCGACTCAGGCACCCCACCCCGTGGCTTGAAAGAAACCTTACAAGCAACCGGACACATCGCCGACCCCGGGAGGGCAAACAACACTATCCGCTTACCCCGTCCTACTTGATCAGTCTTGGACCGCCACAAAAACAACTCGAGTCTATCCCCATATAGACCCACATCCGCCTGTCGCAATCCCCCAGCCCTCACCGCACTAGGAGAAACCAACTCACCAATTCTGAGTGCTCCAAAAAACGCTAGAGAAAAAGTCAAACGAAACAACTCTACCTCATAAGGCAAATTACAAACAGCCCCCAGCGATGCGCCCAACGAACCAAGAAGGGTAAAAGACATGGGTCGCCTCTGATCTGCTTCAGCCCTGCCGCGATGCAAACCCTTCAAAGCTTGCCTGACCAAAAAATTCTTGGACACATCCTGAAAACCCCGTAATTTAAATCCAAACGCCAACCCAGCAACGAAACGATTCACCTTAGCCAGAGAAAACCCCGCCTCCCAAGCATCCCCCAACCAGTATAACAATGCCACCAACCTGTCTTGATCCGTGCTGACGTTACCCAACACTCTTACCCACTCCTCCCACTGCTGCCAACAAGCCAAATAAGTACTCCAAGTCGCACTAGCCAACGACTGTTCGATCAACCGTTCCACGGGACCGAAACCAGATCCCATAGATGTCCCGGGCAAGCCAAACCGAACAGCTCCGCTCCCGGTGCCAATTAACACAATCGATTCCACTGCGAGCGAGAAAGAGCATCAGCGATACAATTGTAAACCCCCGATACATGCACCGCAACCATCCACGTGTTTAAGGACAAGCACACCAAGACTAAGTGACGCAACAACTGAACCACAGGCGGAGAAGATGCCGATACGTTATTAATCGCTAACACCACTCCCATGTTATCGCGGTGGAAACTAATGTTTTTATCCCTGAGCCTGTCCCCCCAAATGGTCACCGCAACCACGTTGGGGAACAGCTCGAGCAGGGCCAGATTCCGTGTAAGACCACTGATCACCCAGCTGTCCGGCCAGTCCCCCGCACACCATTGACCTCCTGCATACGCACCAAAACCACCAGACCCCGCCGCGTCAGTAAACAGCTCCAACTCGCTCATATCCTGTACCGGCGACACCCACAACAATCTACCATTATATTGCCCGGGAAACGCGTCCCAGACCTGCAGATCCGCCCTGTGTTCCACCCCAATCCTCACGAAATGATGGGATGCCCGGATACCCGCCGTCGCTGCCGCCAATCGCCTACTAAAAACTCTACCCATTGGTATAATCCGACAGGCAAAGTTCAACTTCCCCAGCAGAGACTGGAGATCGCGCAAAGTGATCTTCTTCAATCGGCAGGCACGCCTCACCTCTTGACGCAATGACAGTAATTTATCCTCAGGAAGCCTGCACTCGAATTGCACTCGAATTGCATTGCAACCGAATCAATTTCGATCCCTAAAAAACAGATGGTAGGGACAGGGCCCTCAGTTTTTCCAGGCGCCAGAGGAATTCCAAAATCCGTCGCAACCTTCTGCAAGGAATACAATAAATAACCGCAAATAGGGGAACCGCTAGGGCCGACGCACAAAAAATCGTCAAGATAATGTATTAACGAATCCACCCCAGCTACGCCCTTCGTCACCCATTCCACAAAGCTACTAAATGCCTCGAAGTATGCGCAAGAAAGGGAGCACCCCATTGGAAGACACCTATCGACATAAAACCCCCCATTCCAGAAGCAACCCAACCGCCTTTGGCTCTCCGGATGGACCAGCAGCAAGCTAAAAGCCGCTTGAATGTCACTTTTTGCCAACAACGCCCCAGGCCCTGCCTCACGCACTAACACCACCGCTTTGTCAAATGACGTGTAAACAACCGAGCATAAATCGTGATCTATCCCATCATTTACCGACGACCTCTGGGAAAAGACAAATGCTGAATCAAACTGAATTTATGGGGCTCCCGCTTCGGCACAATTCCCAAGGGGGATAGCACTAGATTCTCTATAGGCGGCTCGACAAAAGGCCCGCCCATGCGACCCAACGAAACTTCCTTCAAAAGTTTTTTCAAAACGACCGCCGAGTGCAAATAAGCTGACTTAAGATTGCGCCGTGTAAGCGGAACCTCATACGGAGGAGGGGGAATAACAAAACCAAACAAAAACCCCTCATAAATTAACTTGGCTGCAACCCTATTCGGATATTCATTTAGATACGGGGCCATCCTTTCCACCCTCACCGGCGACAGCCACTTGACCAACGGAGGAGGACTGAGTGTCTGACGCTTCCCTTTTCGCATACATTTTGCAGCCCCATGCGAGGAGCCGTTGCACTCCGAATAGACATGCTTAAATTTACAAGTGGCCCCGAACTTACACTGGCCATCATTGAATTGCCAGCAGAACCCGAGTTTTGACCCAGAGCCCTGTCCGGACTGACTAGACTGACCTCCTTGGCCAACGTTCCCGAGAAAGGACTGCTTAACCGGGGCCGTCACCCGCAACCAAAGCGCAATATCTTTCTGATCCCACCGAATCGCCGGCCGGACCGCCTTCCGCTGGCGAAACTGCTCATCATACCGCAACCACACCTGACCCCCGTACGCCCGATGAGCCTCCCCGATGGCATCGAAATAACAAAACAACGCCGAGCAATTTTCAGGTGCCTTTTCCCCAATCACACTCGCCAAAATAGCAAAAGCTTGCAACCAATTCACGAACGTCTGCGGGATAAGCCTATACTGCCGACGCTCCTCTTCCTCCTTCTTACTCTCATCCCGCTTGCCCTTATCCAAGTTGAACTTCGCAAGTGGCAGAAGGGAAAAAATTTCCACGTACTCATCCTTACAAATCCGTTCCCGAACCTCCTGTTTAAGGTGGGCCCCTAAAGGACCCTCAAAACAGACGTAAACCTCGCCCCGAGCACGATCATCAAGCCGAATTCTATCCCTGTCCTTCTGCGCCACGGTTTGAACAGACACTGCCACTGCTTCCTTGGATGCCCCCGAAACTTCCCCAACCAGGGACCGTGACTGTACATCACGAGGACCTTCCCAGACCACCGCCGGGGACCCCGCCGGAACTACAGGTGCCGCTGCCCTATCTAAGCGCCCGACTAACTTGCGCAAACAACCCACTAAATCCGATAAGCCATCTCGCCCGGCAACACCACTACCGACAGCCGATACTTCCGCCTGGCACTCGCACCAACATCTCCGACACGTGGACCCTGGCATGCTGACAGAGGGGCCGGCAACCTGCCGCCCGACCGCAGGGACCCAGACTTCCGACAGGACCTGTTGCCTCGTCGTCGTCGCTGATCTTGGTGTCCTCACCGAAGACCTCAAGGAAGCCTGCCCCATGGCCGGCACAGCACCATGCGGGGCGGCCGTGGACTGCACCCTGGACACTGCATATAAAGGCGGTGGCGTAACAGGGAGCCCAGCCTGCGACTCCCTGTGAACCGCCGAGCCCCGTCGCGGCTGGGGATTCCTGCCAGGACGCAGGCCCTGGGAGGAGGCGGCCGTCCCAGCAGCCTGGCCTGCAGCGTCCTTAGAAGGGCTCCCCCTGTGACGCCGAGCCCGCGGGACCACATCCAGACTCAACCATTCAGGTGGGCGGGACCGCTGGGAGCGGCGGGGTGACCGAGCTCCCGATGACGCCCTCTGCTTTATTTCAGCAGGGGCAGCAATAAGCAACTCTCCCCCCACCGCCATGTCATCAGCGCCAGAAAGGGGGGAGGGGAGCGCATCCGGGCTAGCAGCCGACACAGAGCGCCGATCTAGGCGCGAAGACTGGCCCGCCTGATGGATACTGGCCAGCGCTGCCACCGTCTCCTCCAGCCACCCCGGACCGTGGAACTCAGCTGCCGCGCGCAGCTGATCAAGCATGCTGACTGGAGACGCCATACTTGCAGGTAAGCAGGGCAGTGGAAGCTAACTTTTTTACCTGTTATTGCTCCCGCTGCTTCAGGCTCAATGTCGAAAACAGCGGGAGGAAAAGATACCGAACCCCAACTCATGCCCTCTCCATCTCCTCCCTCTCCCTGCCTCCACTAACCCTTTCCCCCCTGATTGGCTAACCTTCCCTCCTATGGCAGTCATGGAGGCTTTCCCTTAAGCCCTCCGTGCTACCGTCCAGCCTCATCTTTACTTTGTGACTATTGCCTGATCAAACCGAGTTGTGATACATTGTTTGCACCATATAAATAACTATATATTTGATGTTGTGTATTTTCTGACCACCACTGCAATCCTTTGTTTTAGATGATTTTATCTGTTTTTATGAGATTATATTATTTTGTCTGTATTTATTGCAATAATAAAGATATTTTGTTATTGACCATGTGTCGTTTTGCTATACAGAATTGGTATTGCCGCATCCGTAATGGCCTGAACTATATAAATATTATGTAATTTATCCAATGCAGTGAATGCCATAAAAATAAATAATAAAAAAACGATACCAGAATTGCTATGTTTTTGGTCACCTAAGAATAAAAAGTGATCAAAAAGTTGCATGTATCCAAAAATGGTACCAATAAAAAAACATATAGCTCGTCTTGCAAAAAACAAGCCCTCATACAGCTCTGTCGACCAAAAATTTTCTTTAAAGTTGTGGTTCTCAGATTGTGGCAACAGAAAAAATACATTCTTTTTACAAAATAAATGTTATTGTGCAAATAGTTGTAAAACATAAAAAAGAAATATAAATTTGGTATCACCAGAATCGTACTGACCCACAGAATAAAGTAAATATGTCAATTATAGTACACGGTAAACGCTGTAAAAAAAAAAAAAAGGATAAAAACAATAGCAAAATTGCTATTTTTTGTCACCACGCTTCTCAAAAAATAGAATAAAAAATGATCAAGAAGTTGCATGTATCCAAAAATGGTGCCGATAAAAACTACAGATTGTCCCGCAAAAAACAAGCCCTCACACCGCTCTGTCACAAAAAAAAAGTTATGGCTCTCAGAATATGGCGACACAAAATGTGCAGAGTGCGATCCAAAAGGGGGATAAGATCGGGCACCATTTATCAGTGCGACACAGGCCACAGAACTGCGGATTATTATTTATTTATCGCATTATTATATCCTCTTATTATGTACTGATGTACTCCGCACAGTTTACATATGCCCCCAGATTATAAACTGAAATAAATGGCCTATTTGTACATTCAGGGACAAACCAATTGAAAAACTGGTAACCAGAAACAATTGGTTTAAATAAAAAACCAAGTAATGAACTTGGTGCATTGACCTATGAAATCATAAGTCTATCCTATAGAGAGAGGTCAATTAACACACAGTATATTAGAAACATGAAACAACTTTATTGCACATAAATACACAGGATATATCAATAAAAGTTAGAACCATGCAATGCAAAACGTGTCCTGCAGGTTGAAGCAACATATGGGGAGACATAATGACATATAATATAAAAACCAGGGCAATATGATATATGTATAATAAATATGTTCACCTGAAATGATAGTATTGCCATATAGCTACCTGGAATGATTGTATATAAATGCGATGATACAAGCTAAGGCCAAAATGTATGGCCATATATCAGCTTACCCATGTGTAGTTGCTCCTGCTACCTGCAGAGACACCGAACCCGACGCGCGTTTCGGCAGGAATGCCTTCGTCCGGGGGTGGTGTCTCTCCAGCGGAACAGGATATTTAAAGGGCATTGCATGGTTCTAACTTTTATTGATATATCCTGTGTATTTATGTGTATTTATGTGCAATAAAGTTGTTTCATGTTTCTAATATACTGTGTGTTAATTGACCTCTCTCTATAGGATAGACTTATAAACTGAAATACCAGCAAAACCCCAAACAGAAAAATTACCAAGCAAAATCTGTGCTTCATAAGCCAAATGGCGCTCCCTCCATTCTGAACCCTTCAGTGTGCCCAAACAGCAGTTTACATCCACATATATGGCATCGCCATACCCGGGAGAACCCGCTTAACAGTTTATGCTGTATTTGTCTTCAGGGGCACAATCTGGGTATAACATATCGTGCACTTAAATGGCATATCAGCGGAAAATCCACTGCACATTTTTCTAGTAAAAATAGTAGTATTGGTTCATACGCACTGCACCCTTTAATAAATGCCTTGAGGGGTATATTTTAAAAAATGGGGTCACTTCTTGGAAGTTTTTGTTTTACTATTAGACCTCAGAGCCCTGCAATTGGGGGCAAATGCTATGGAAAAATCACTAAAATAGACCTCAAATGCGCATGGTGCTCTTTCACTCCTTTAATCTAACACCAATCCAGCAAAATCTGCGCTCCTACAGACAAATGACGATCCTCAAACTATTCACTACCCCCCTAAGTGAATGCCTTGAGGGTTTTATTTTCCAAAATGGAGTCACTTCTCAAGAGGTTTTTACGGTACTGGTACCTAAGGAACTCTGCAAATACGACTTGCCACCTTTAAACAAAACCAGCAAAATCTGCATGCCAAACGGTGCTCCTGCCATTCTGAGCCCTACCGTGTGTCCAAACAGCAGTTTATGACAACATATGGGGTATTATCGTACTTGAGAGAACTTGATTTACAAATGTTGGTGTTCTTTTTCTCTTTTTTTCTCTTTTCTCTTTCTGAAACTACTTTTTGTGTAAAAAATGTTTAGATTTTAATTTCTATGACCTAATTTCAATAAATTCAGCAGAACACCTGTAGTGTTAAAATGCTCACTATACCCATAGATTAATTCCTTGGGAGTGTAGTACCGAAATGGCGTCTTTTTGGGGATGTTTCCTATGTTTTGGCACCACAAGACCTCTTCAAAAATGACAGGGTGCCTAAAATATATTGTAATAAAAAGGAGGCCCCAAAAACCTAGTAGGTGTTCCTGTGCTTCAGTCCACCAGGGCCACATGTGGGACATTTTTAAAAGCTGCAGAATCTGAACAATAAATATTGAGCTGAGTTTCGCTGCTAAAACCTTCTGTGTTACAGAAATAAAATGGATTATAATGGAATTTCTTAAAAAAATAAAAAATAAATATATATATATATATATATATATATTTGTAAATTTCACCTCCAAAATGTTAACTAGTAACTATTTTGTGTTGTATTACTATCTGTCTTACAAGCAGATACACTCAAATTTAGAGAAATCTAAAATTTTCAAAAATGTCTCTAAATGTAGGTGTTTTTCACAAATAAACACTAAAGGTATTGACCAAATTTTACTACTAACATAAAGTACAATGTGTCACGAGAAAAAATTCTCACAATCGCTTGGATAAAAGAATAGCATTCCAAAAATATTACCAGCTAAAGTGACACAGGTCAGATTTGAAAAATGGTGTCTGAGCCTTAAGGCCCAAACTAGGCTGCATCATTAAGGGGTTAAAGTGGTTTTACATCTTATAAAGTGGGGGGAATACAATTAGGATTTGTCATCACTTTCTGATCGTGGAGTTCTGACTGCCATGACTACTTGATGTTTAGTAAAGCCAATCCCTGTCTTTACAGTTTCCCAAATGTGCCATCAATGGTCTTAGAAATGACCCAGATGAAGAGACTATGAAGGAATTCTTCGGTTCTCTTGACTATAAATGCAGCAGAGATTGTGGTATCCATAAAAATATAATGCAGCCACTTTTAATGAATACATATGGATGTTGGCCTTCTACCCTCTCTGGAAGGCTTATGATATGTATAATTTACGCTGCATTCGTTCACATCAGGTATGCCCATCTTGTCTCAGGATGTCTAGATCGATTCTTACCACCTCTATTACCTTTCCAGGACATGGTACATGAGGTAATGGCTGCCCACAGCTGTTCTGATTCCTATTACAAGCTGGTAGGGAAATTGTGACGCAGTATGTATTCAGGATTGTAAGGAGTAAGAGGGCTGAGCACAGGAGATGCAGCATATAGCGTGTTCTTACTGGTGCAGAGTCACATCCTCTAATGGGGGTCTTTAGGGTTTATTAAAATTCAAAACTAAAATTATATATTTTAAGATAATATAAATGATTTCCCCCATGTCACACAGACAGAAATGATCATTTATCCCCTATAAAGAATTCATCAGAGAACGTTCCCATTAAAAACTTCAATTTTATTAATTTCAATAAAAAAATACTCTATACAGTAAAGCAATTGATGAAAACACGCGGAAAAATTACAGATCACACTAAACTTTTCTAGAGGTACAAATCATACAATATCATCAAATTCATATTCCCAATGGTAAAGCCATACTGATATATGTAAATTATGGGTGTGGTCATAAAAGCAGCTCAAACCGGTTATAGCTATTGTGATGTCACAGAGCTTGGGTATAAACAATGATGTTGGTCACAGAGCTGTCACTATCAGTTGGATGTGACCGGTAAGTAATCTATCAATGCTACATCTGTACTTCTTGCTAATCAATTTGTTTTATTAGGAACATTGAATTATTCCATCTCTAGAAGATATTGTGTGATAGTGGTAGTAATATGGTATTAGTATTAGTGTGCAATTAAATTGCTCAAGTATCTTAGATTTGCAGGGTAAGTGGCCAAAATTTGAGCTCCCTTATTATCATTATGTTTACCACTTGTAAAAGAGAAATTTCCATATGCTCATATTAGAGGACTGTATATTAGGGGACTATAATTCCTTATATTATTTAGGTTCACCAGAAATAATTTCAATTTAATTCAATTCTGAATTTTGATCAATTGATATAAAAATTATTAGTGGGGAATTGATACTGGTCTGGGGCTACTTATCATGGTTTGGGCTAGGCCCTTTATTTCCAGTGAATGGTAATGTAAAGACTACTTAGACCATTGCATGCTTCTGACTTTGTGGGACTAGTTTGGTAAAGACCCTTCCCTGTTTCTGTATGACGTTGCCCCTTTGCACAAAGCAAGGTCCATAAAGACATTGAGTGATAAATTTGGTGTGGAGGAACTTGACTCTCTGCACAGAGCCCTGACCCCTAACCTGAACTCACAAATACTCTTTTAATTAAATGGGCAAAAATTCCAACAAACACGCTACAAAATCTTGTGGAAAGCCTTGTCAGAAGAAGTTATAGCCACAATAGGGGGCCCAACTTCATATTAACATCCATGGCTTTGTAATGGGAAGTACCACAAGCTTATAATGGTGTAAAGGGTCAGCTGTCCACATCTTTTGGCCACATAGTGTATTTTTGGTTTATGTATTGTGATGTCACTACTATTAAAAATAATGATAAATCCATATTGAAATATGCAAATTATGGGTGAGGTCATAAAAGCAACTCACCCAGGGAATAGCTATTGTGATGTCACAGAGGGTGGGTGTATACTATGGTGCTTGCCTTAGATCTGTCACTCAGTTGGATGTGACTGGTAAGTACTCTATCAGCGCTACGTCTCTAGATGAGTCTCACCTATCAGTTTCTTTATAAATATTTTATTCTTCGGTATAATTCTGCTGTGTCTGCCATTTAAAGTTTAGTTTATATTTGGAATAGTTATACTAATTTACTAAGAAGTTGCTAAATGGCAATATGGCGGCCTGTGACTTCTGCTCCAGAGACAGAATGCAGCTTGCAGACAAAAATTGGCATCTGTATTCTGCTGGTAAATTGATAAAGCAACCTCAAAAAAAAGGGAATGTGAATGTCCTGCAGCCCTGAGAACTTATTATTGGAACCCTTCAGTTTATAACAGGAGTAATTCACATAATAAATATTTACTAGGGAATTACTAATTATGTATTTGAGGTTTCCTATTTGTGTAAAATACACAATTCTTCTTATTATTATTAATAATAATAATTACTAGTATAAAAATGTTAGGAAAGTGATTTCTTAAGAACAGCCCTGACCCCCTAATCCTGTATCCTCAAAAGCAATTGTCATTTTTCATTAATATATATATATATGTAAATATAAAATGTAATAATGTCTATAACAAATTACAGAGGTTCTAAATTATAGTTAGTATCTCATATAAAAATTACATAAACCCCGGAAATGTCATACCGTATGGTCAATTCAACAACCAATGCATTGTTCCAACATCCAAACCCCAAGCAATGTCATTCACAGGGGGTCCAAGCCCCAAGACCCCAAGCAATGTGATCTTCAAACACTTCTGATTGTCCAGTTCCTGTACTTGGAATACCCCTTTTATAACTAATTTCTCCAGCTGGTTTCCTTTAAGTTTTCCCTAACTATTTATTTTTCTGGTCATTCTAGATCTTGCTGTTGGATTGACACTGTTGGATTACTGTGTTGCTTTTACGGTCAGCGATTTGTCCTATTTTCAGAGAACTAGAGGCGATTAGTTAAATTCAATCTTTACTGTCGCCTGGTTTTCTACCACGGACATTGGTGCAGTTTTGCACCCGGGTTATTAACCAACCATGCCCTTTTGGAAAAAATCCAAAAAATATCATGTCTCTCAGATTCCTGATAAAGGAAATCTGATGAAAGAGATACCAACTATGGAGGAGCCTAACATCTCGCTCCAGAAGTTTTCCAACATCAAAGATATGCCAGCCGAAAAATTCAGCGATCCAAGTCACAGCAAACCTTGTGACATTGGCTCAAAGAACACCAAGAAGAGCGCAATCAGGAGCTTGGGCAGCAGCGCTGTGATTGGCGCTAAAGAACTGGATCGCTGTTTCCCAAATAGACGGCTGAGATTATACGTTGCCACCTGGAATATGGAGGGAAAGGTGAGAAGTAATTTCCAATATCTATTGTGAACCATGAGTGTATATGATCTAAGGCTATGTTCACACAGAGTATTTTGCCAAGTTTTTTGACGTGGAAACCGCGTCGCAAAACTCGGCAAAAACGGCCCGAAAATGCCTCCCATTGATTTCAATGGGAGGCGTCGGCGTCTTTTTCCCGCCAGCAGTAAAACTGCCTCGCGGTAAAAAGAAGCGGCATGCCCTATCTTCGGGCGCTTCCGCCCCTGACCTCCCATTGACTTCAATAGGAGGCAGAGATAGCGTATTTCGCTGTGTTTTATGCCCGCGGCGCTCAATGGCCGCGGGCGAAAAACGCTGTGAAAAAAATTGGTGTGCAGGGAGAGGAAAATCTGCCTAAAACTTCCAAACGGAATTTTGAGGCAGATATTCCTCCTGCAAAATACTCCGTGTGAACATAGCCTAAAGTTGGATAAATTTGTAGTTGGATATGAGATAGACATATTATATACTACCCTAGGCCCAAATTTTCTAAACATTTGGGCCAATCAATGTTGCTGCACACACTGCAAACTGTCAAACTAATAATCTATGTCTTTGGAATGGTAATGCCTCTGATCCTAAGACTGCAGCACTGGCCATAGTCTATAAAGACTAAAATCCAATTCGATCAGATATAATTTTTTGTAGGTGATATAGAAGATGTCAGTTTGGTTGGTGCTCTGTGTATACATTATTAATATCTTCATATTTTGAGCAGGAGTTCCCACAAAATCTAGAGGATCTGCTGTTGCCATCAGATGACACCAAAGACATTTACGTAATTGGCGTTCAGGAAGGATGTCCAAACAGGTAAGTCTTCTTAGGTTGTCTTACAACAGTCTTTGCAGATGGACTACAGGTCGGCTGATTGAAATTCTCTCTTGACCTGCTACTTATTGTAGGATCACTCCTAAATTTTCCTATTTAACCCCAGAGGTTATAATATTGATTATTTAATAAATGAGTTCAATATTTTAATCTGGAGTAATTTATTAATATGTAAACTTGAAATTGTGTCTTCTTGTAGACGGGAATGGGAGATAAAATTACAAGAGACTCTTGGTCCACACTACGTGCTATACCATTCATCCGGGCTCGGAGTCCTGTATCTCACCATCTTTATTCGACGGGAACTGATCTGGTTCTGCTCAGGTAAGATTCACTTTCTTACATTTACATAATAAGTCCTAATTGAAGTCATTAGTTGGAACATCTTATTTAGTCATTAGAACTAGATGTCTAAGAACCCAACTCTCAGATTCTTCACTGTGGAGTATTGGAGATCTGATAGTTTACTCCACAGTTACAAAGTGTGAAATGGTGTTGTAGTAATATTTCCAGCGTTTAATAGGAAACTATCTCTGTTTCATTGTTGCATGTTGTACTATTAACCACTAACCCTTCTTCTTGTGTTTCATTTCTTATACAGAGGTAGAGCACACCCACGTAACAACCAGGCTATTCCACCATGTCAAAACTAAAGGAGCCTTGGGTGTTGCCTTCACCGTCTTTGGGACATCATTCTTGTTTATTAATTCCCATATGAGATGTAAGTATGTCTGTTTTTAATATATGACTATGTACAGTGTTATTGTGTATAAAAGTGCTGCTGTTTAATAATAATAAGCTGGAATATATGAGATGACATGAAAAGATTTGTACTATTTATATTTTGGTGTAAAATTAAAAGTTCTTCCTCATTTGGTCAAACTTCTTCTAATCCATCAAACTTATTCTATATAATGAGAGAATAATAGTGGAAGGATAAACGGCCTAATGTCCTCTACAGACTGGTATAGAAATACATTATCCTCTGTCATGAAAATGATTGTGTCTTAGATTTACAGTAACAGAAATATCAGTGCGTCTGGTGTACAGAGTGCGGACCCAGATCATGGAACTCCACCAGTCTCATCTTCTAAAATGTCAATAGAAATCCAATTAATATAAATACTATTTGTAAAAAATTGATTGTTGAGGGAACATTCAGAATACACAGCCCAAGAAGTAGATATGATACCTACATAATATAAGATAAAGAAACCTATTGTCAAAGAAATTTAAATATGGTGGTTGTCCTAAATTCCAGGAGGTCACATTTACTGATATGTATATTTTTGTTGGCAGTTGGGGCAGTCTACAAGAGGATCCAGGACTATAAAACTATCACTGAGGGTCTCCGCCTGCCTCAAATTATTCCGGAAAGAATAAACTCCAATGCCTGTGAGTATTACTTATGTGGTTGAACCTATCGATTCCTTTATCTCTCTATTTATCTCCATTGACTCTAATGCAGTCACGTGGTCTAATTCTGTCCTGTGTTTATCTCATTCTACAGTGGACGTCACCAGCCGCTTTGATCGAGTTTTTTGGTTTGGGGACCTCAATTTTCAACTGAAAGAGGACAGAAAAAACGTGGAATCTCTTCTGAAGAACATTAAAGGAAGAGATATGTCCAGTCTCCTCAAACACGACCATCTGAATGACGCCAAGAACAACGGTACATTTACTAGTAGACAGATCTCTATCACTCCTCAGCCTGCATTATTACCACATACACCTCGACAGATCAATACAAATCACTGTCATGATGGTTCATATGTTCTCCACATTCTTATATAGTCCTACATCTCTTGCACATGTTTTTAATACTGACATGTTTTTTTTTTCTTTTAACTTAAGGGTCCATATTTGTAGGGTTTAAGGAGCACACCATTGAATTCCTTCCTACATATAAGTTCGACATTGGCACAGACACCTACGATACATCAGAAAAGCAGAGAGTCCCATCATATACGGTAAGATATCTTATTTCCAGGTCTACAGTGCTAAAGAAAGAATACATTTCATGAATAGATTTTCATATAATAAATCCCCTCGCCCAAGGTAATAAATTTTTATTATAGATGGAGGAATAATTCTTAAGAACAAAGCATCCAGTCCATTTTACTTGTAGTGAGTTTGTCATCGTCTCCCAGTGTAATATGTCTTCGCCTAGCATGGCTCAAAGATACTTATTTCATTAAATCTGTGTGACCAAGTCAAACCTTAAATGCAAGAAAGTCTTAAAATTTATATTTCTTAAAGAAAATAGGCAGAAATGTTCAGTCTATGATGCTATGAGGTTTATAAATAAATTATAATATGATTGCACTGATGATATTTGTTATTTTTATAACCTCTACAGGACAGGGTGTTGTTTAAAAGCCAATATGAGGGAGATGTGCGAGTCCTGAAATACGACTCTTGCCCTGTTTTGAAGACCTCAGACCACCGACCCGTTTTTGGTATCTTTGAAGTAAAGCTCAGACCTGGTTCAGATAAGTAAGTCATGATTTCCTTCCATGTTGTTGGTATGATCCTTTCAGAAGCCGCCATTACTACATGGGCCTTATAGCCAGAGCTCACACTTTGGGGCAGGTGGCTGTATACCTGGGTGACAGTACTGGAGTAATCTAGGATGTGAAACAAAACAATTATTTTTGTGGTTACCTGCTAACATTATCATATGTCTTACATCAATGTATTTCTCATTCCAGCATCCCATTGGCTGGTGGACGCTTTGACCGCAAGATCTATTTGAAGGGCATTAGGAGGTTAGGACAAAAAAAGTAGCTGCGTCTGTTCATGTCCTTACAGCACATAAGGTGAGAGCATTGTACTTGTCTATTATGTTTGCTGTGAGAATGTTCTTCCATCTCTTAAGTCTTCCTCTGTATCAGTAATTTATTTTATCAACCAACATAAAGAAATTGTAAATAAGTCATTCTATCTTCTATTTCAATTTTCTTGTATTCAGATATTTATTTAATTTCTAAATGAAGGTTATGGGTTTTAGAAGAAAACTGTAAGCGTGTATGTAGTATAATAGATTGGTGGGAATTCATTAAGACTGACATTTCATACACCGGTCTTAATATAAAAAAACTTGGAGTAAAATGTGCCTAATTTATTAAAAGGCCCACACCTTAATAACTAATAATCCATGTTATTATGATAAATGTGTCGGCCGCTGGTGGTTCTGCTGCTTCAGCTACTCTCTGTCCACTTTTTTTAGAAAAGTGCCGTAAGCGGCAGAAACTACATGATTAGATACAAGGAACATTGTTATTGATGTAAGACATTACTTGGCATCTTGCAGGACTCCTAAGGAACATTTACCATCTTAGGTGCATAAAACAATGATTCCACCTTTGTGAACATCAGAAAGTTCCTGTAACATCCTGAACAGCGCAGCTTAAGATCAAAGCCATTGCTTGGATCAACCATTATCAAGGTTTGTAGCGTAACCCCTAGGATCAAATAGGAAAATCCACAATAAAACCTCTTCTAGATTTTGTGACTGCCAAGAAACACACATTAGTAGAGCATTAATAGCAAATATTTCTCTTGCAGCATAAACATCAATTCCGCAGTATATCTGGCGAGAACTGCGCTCCCTGTGACCGGAGGAGCCGCCATCGTTGATGATAGAAAGGTAAGTTCCTCTAGATATGTCCCCTCTATATTTGGTAAGCAGCCTGAATAATGAATATCTAATAGGATTGTGTGCTTCTCCCCCCAGAACAAGTCAGCAGATACAAACAGACCATCAACATCAATGCCAATAACAACCGAGGGCAGAACCTGCCATCTTACAAGTATTCCAATGGCGAGACTTAAAATTTTCTACATCTGTCACAGAAGAGACATCAGTGTGGTTACCGGTGCATCAATGTTACCCAGAAGACCAGGCCCAGAACAGGAGAACATGTCATCTCTTCCTGTGTCTCTGGAATACAGATTTCCCACCACTTACTGATACTACATTATATACTGTGACATCTTCCATTGTTTTTGCTGGATCTTGTATAACATCATCTTTACCATTATATATTTTGATCCACAAAAACCTTAAATAAATCTTTAACATCAATCCATAAGTGTGACTGGTATTTATTAGTGTGTTCAGTGCCCGGCTACAACTTACCACAGTGTATACAATTCACTTATCCGACCCTTCACAGCGCTATTTGTGTGACATCACGTTTAATCCAGTGGTAGGTGACAGGACATTGTATCATATGTACACAATACAGAGAGTATGGAACGTGCCGCCATATGTACTGGATTAGATCCTGTGTTGGACAAAAAGTGACAGGAGATGTAAAATATTGATATATTTGATAGTTGTTTAAATTTCAGTTCCATAAAATGTAATGTTGGGCTCTCTTTACAAGCGGAGACAATCACATTAAGCAGGGAAGCCGCTAGGGTGACACAATCCCCACAGATCTCAGATTGGACAAACGGGCAGGATGAGAGCTGCCAGTTGAGATTGGCAGTTAGGGCAGAAGTTACAAAGTGACTGATCAACCAAAAATACTTTGTATTGCTAGCCTGAATGGCGTATCGCTAGCTCAGCATTTCATATGAGAACAAAGACCCTCTGCAGCACAAGTTTAAGTTGAGACTGAACCATAGCAAACACATTGTCCCATTCTCACAAGTTAAATCAGAAACCGCCTAGTATAGAGCCTATTTATTAGTGAAACCGTCAAGCTTATGTACTAAATATTATAACCGTGAAGACTGTGCCTCTGTTGGAGTAAAGTTATGTTCAGCATCTTATACCTGTGTCGTCTGAAGTTCTTGCTGTGCAATTTCCTCTGCGGGGCAGTAACCATCCTAAACCCCCTCCCACCTGTTACATTTGTCCATACTAAAGTCCATTACTCCATTGAAGTCGCCAATTAGTAGCAGTGGATAATCTGCAAGGGCTTTTTATCAATAAACTCCTGTACCACACCCAAGACATAAGAATTAAAGGGTGGCGGTAAATAAATTGAGACAATGATACATTGAAGATTTTGTATTGTACAGTCGAAGAGCACAAACTTTCCTTCTTTTTCTTCCCAATATGTATGGCAGGTTAATTTGCAGTTAGGGTATGTTCACATGCAAACTCAAAAACGTCTGAAGATACGGAGCTGTTTTCAAGGGAAAACAGCTCCTGATTTTCAAACGTTTTTTAAGCCACTTGCAATTTTCGCTGCGTTTTTCGCTGCGTTTTTTACGCCCGTATTTGGAGCTGTTTTGAAAAGAGTCTATGTAAATGGCTCCAAAAACGTCCCAAGAAGTGACCTGCGCTTCTTTTTCGCTGCCGTTTTTCAAAAAAACGGCCCGTCGAAACAGAACGCCGTTTTTCCTATTGAAATAAATGGGCAGATGTTTGAAGAAGAGGACTTACTCCTAAAGCGAAGCTGGGATGAGTTAAAGCTCCGTCCAACAAATAAAAGAAGCTGGTGTGCCACCCATGCCGCATTGCGCCATTATTTGTGTAATGTTTGAAAGAGATTGTGCTTCTTTTTTGTAGAGTAGTGTTTACATCCCCTTGTGTATGTTTATACACCACTGGTCAGTAAAGAATTTGCTGTTTGCATTACTTGGGTCTACTGTATTTTATTGCTTGCGACTAACCCTGCGGTCCTTGCCGGTACTTGGCCTTACATAGGGATACATTCTATAGACAAGGTGAATGCTAACACTCAATTGCTATTTAGGCTAGGACTTCACAGAGACTGATTGATTTTAATTGATCTTATTTTTAAATTCTATTACTTATTTAAGGGTTGCATGCAACTCAATGTATAGCTTTGTACTGAGGCTGTTGATTTGTAGCTAAAATCAATTAGTTGCATGCCAATGCGTTTCCATGATGGCCTTATTTTCACATTTCCAGGAAAAATAATAGAGGACCATCACAACACAGAGTTCTGAGTACAGATGCTCCATATCATAAGGCTGACAGGTCCGCCTTAAAATGGGTAAATCACAGGTGACGTCTTTTCTGATTGTAGACTTTCTCTTTCCATTTTATCTCCACCCAGCCAGGACCGCTATGATGACTTCTCCTGACATAACATTACAGAGTTTGCTGCTGAGATATCTTTAGTTCTTCCCTTCTGCAGCCATCTTCAGCTTCTAGAGCAACATAAAGAATTCAGACCACAAAATAGACCCCTTAATTCATGCAGACCCCAGACCAGACCACCAAATAAATTTAGACACCAGCCTAAACCCCTATATAAATTCAGACCCTAGACCAGACCCCAGAACAAACCCAATTAACTGCAGACCCCAGACAAGACTCCAAAATGTAAACCCCAAAACAGAGTAAATAAAATGAATGCAGACCCTAGACCAGACATCTAAATAATGTCAGACCTCAGACCAGACCCCTCAATTAATTGCAGACCACAGACCAGACCGCTAAATTCAGACCCCAAACCAGAGTAAAGTAAATGGATTTAGATACCTGACCAAGACCTCTAAATAAATTCAAATCCCAGAACAGACCCTTAAATTCATGCAGATCCCAGATAAATGAGTTGGTCGATTGCAAGCAGCTTGTAATGAGGGCGAGCCGTATAACCTCCATTTCCAGCTTATAAACTGATTATGTTATTAAATTGGTTGCCTGTTTCTTTATATTAACTGTTTAGGTGCTCACTGTTAATGTATATTTGTGTATCTGTTGTGTTTCACTGCATAGAAGGTTTTGTCTTACAGGTTGGCAGGAGGACAGGCTGCAGTTCCCAGTGGCACTGTCTTATGTGCGGTGCTGTCACTGTACATAGCAATGAGAGGCTGCTGGACAGTGACAGGGGAGGTACAGGGGGTTTGGAAAGAAAGAGCCTGGTGCTGGCTGGGATCAGAGTGTAACGTCACTGATGCGCTGCACCACCATGAAGTCAGGTGAGACGGTGAGAGTCAATAACAAAGCAGAAAATAAGCTAACAAAATGACCTCTTATGGTCTGTAGGCTGATAGAGAAGGCCTATAAGTGTAGGCTGTCACTGAAACATGCGGGCTGAAGAGTACCGTCAGCCTAGAGTGGTTCGCTCTGAGGAGTCTACTGGGGCTGTGAGAATAGTCAGCCTGGCATTGGAACCAGTGGTCAGTAGAGCAGTACTGTGCTCAAACCCAGGAGAGGCTGTAACTAGGTCCTGATTAGGATAAAGAATGTTCCATGTATTAGACGGCCGCTTAGATAGCTGCAGTGATGAATGGTTGCCCTGCAGGCCTGAGATGTGGCCTAGTAGTACACTCCTGAATTGTACTGGACTGGGTGCAGTAGTCACTAGGACGAGTGGTGTGGTAGGAGCCCTTCAGCGTCAGGACCCTAGTAAGAGTGCATAGGAGCAGATATTTAATATAGTAAAAAGTATTAAAACTTATAAAACCAACTGTGTCAGTTGTATCGGGGCAGCCCCCTTCATCAGGAATACTATGTTTCACAGCATTGAAACAATTTAAGGCTATGTTCACACGGAGTATTTTGGGGGAGGAATATCTGCCTCAAAATTCCGTTTGGAACTTTGAGGCAGATATTCCTCTCCCTGCACGCCGATTTTCGCTGCAATTATCGCGCCGTTTTTCGCCCGCGGCCATTGAGCGCCGCGGGCATAAAACAGCGAGATATACGCTTTCTCCTGCCTCCCATTGAAGTCAATGGGAGGTCGGAGGCGGAAGTGCCCGAAGATAGGGCATGTCGCTTCTTTTTCCCGCGAGGCAGTTTTACTGCTCGCGGGAAAAAGACGCCGACACCTCCCATTGAAATCAATGGGAGGCGTTCTCGGGCCGTTTCTGCCGAGTTTTGCGACGCGGTTTCCGCGTCAAAAAACTCGGCAAAATACCCCGTGTGAACATAGCGTAAATGTCTCTATATTATATAAACAAACCTTTCTACGTTTACTCACGCAATACCGGAAGTGACGTTCCGAACTCTTAGGCCCTGTTCACACAGAGTGTTTTTGCAGGCAGAAAAATTTTGAGGCAGACTTTGACCTGCCTGCGATTTGCGCAGCATTTCCCATTGCGTTTTTCGCCCGTGGCCACTGCGCGCCGCGTGCAAAAAACACTGTGAAAAACACTTTCTCTGCCTCTCATTGATTTCAATGGGAGGTCAGAGGCGGAACAGCGAGCCGCTAAAAGCTGCAGCAGAAAAGAAACGCCTCCGCCTTCCATTGAAATTAATAGAAGACAGTTTCGGCCATTTTTTGGTGCTGATTCCAATGCGGTTTCCGTGTCAAAATCAGCATAAAAAAAACTCAGTGTGATCTGGGCCTAAATCTCTTTATACTTCCTATAATGGACATATCTCTCTATGGCAGATGTTTCGGAAGAGGTTCTTTCTCGCTCTTTTACCCTTTCTATTCCTCTAATACTTCATCCCAATTACATTATTTAATACAGGGAATTTCTTATATTTCTTTTTCCATGCAAAAAGACATATATTAATAAAATAGGATAAAAACAACCAATATGAATCTATGGGGAATAGTAAAGACTCATTTACTTTACTCGTTCTCAAACTCTAATATTATTCCCAAACCCTATTCCTTTCTTTAGTATTTCTTATTTTTTGGATAGGATGGTGCGACTATATCATTTATTATCCTTGGTCTTTTTACGATCATTTGTGGGGCCCTTCTTACTTCATCTTTCAAAAACAGATCACTTAATAGTATTTCCCAATTTCTCTTTAGGATTCTTTTAATTTCTTCAATATTACCACTATATTTAGCAAAATAATGTCAGTCCAAATTTGTCTTTCTCTTTTTTCCATCTATCTAGGCAGTCTTTCTGTTTCGTTTTTGACACCTTTTTCTTTACTCCCTCTATAATATTTTTTTTGCTATTTTACGCAAGCATACATCATAAGCACAAGAAAATAGACAAACGCACAAAAAACAAACCCAATCCCGAAAGACACAACCCAATTCAGGGCGGGAGGGTGGGAACTAACTTTTTTACCTGTTATTCCTCCCGCTGCTACCGGCTCAATGTCGAAAACAGCGGGAGGAACAGATACCGAACCCCAACTCCTCCCCTCTCCATCTCCTCCCTCTCCCTGCCTCCACTAACCCTTTCCCCCCTGATTGGCTAACCTTCCCTCCTATGGCAGTCATGGAGGCTTTCCCTTAAGCCCTCCGTGCTGCCGTCCAGCCTCGTCTTGACTGGCTTAAGTAGGGTCATGTGCTATTTTACCTTTTATTCCCCTATTCCACCCATCCACCAAATAAGGACATGTGACAACCGAGATTGGATGTGAAATGGCCACAGCAGCCGTTTAATAATTTACATTATTTTTGAAATACAATTTAATCCGAAACATTCGGATAACTACTTTAGGAATTCGACCAGAGAATTCCTCCTATAATTCACATGACCCAACATAGGTCAGAAACATAAATAACAATCAACATTTTAACACTAAACAGAGCAGGGGAAGTCCTTGAAGCCATTTTTTACCGATTTTACATTTAAGTTAGCCATCTGCAAACCACCAACAACTATTTACCTCCAGCCGTAAACTAGCTCGGAGGCACAGCTCACCTCTGCAGATGGCTCCAACCATAAGAAGACCACTTCAAAGGGATAACACCCTATGAAGTCTTCAAATGATATACCTTTTTGTGGGACGCATACCCCGATGATACCTCCCCACCATTTTGTACTGACCAACCTCAAGGACTCCCCCCGCCAGCCGCCATGACACCTAGACCTACTCCAAAGAAAAGAGAAACACAAGTTATGCAAGCATACATCATAAGCACAAGAAAATAGACAAACGCACAAAAAACAAACCCAATCCCAAAAGACACAACCCAATTCAGGGCGGAAGGGTGGGAGCTAACTTTTTTACCTGTTATTCCTCCCGCAACTTCCGGCTCAATGCTAAAAACAGCGGGAGGAACAGATACCGAACCCCAACTCCTCCCCTCTCCATCTCCTCCCTCTCCCTGCCTCCACTAACCCTTTCCCCCCTGATTGGCTAACCTTCCCTCCTATGGCAGTCATGGAGGCTTTCCCTTAAGCCCTCCGTGCTGCCGTCCAGCCTCGTCTTGACTGGCCTGAGTAGAGTCATGTGCTATTTTACCTTTTATTCCCCTTTTCCACCCATCCACCAAATAAGGACACGTGACAACCGAGGTTGGATGTGAAATGGCCACAGCAGCCGTTTATTAATCTACATTATTTTTGAAATACAATTTAATCCGAAACATTCGGATAACTACTTAAGGAATTCGACCAGAGAATTCCTCCTATAATTCACATGACCCAACATAGGTCAGAAACATAAATAACAATCAACATTTTAACACTAAACAGAGCAGGGGAAGTCCTTGAAGCCATTTTTTACCGATTTTCCTTTTAAGTTAGCCATCTGCAAACCACCAACAACTATTTACCTCCATTCGTAAACCAGCTCGTAGGCTCCAACCACCAGAAGACCACTTCAAATGGAAAAACACCCTATGAAGTCTTCAAATTATATACCTTTTTGGGGGACGCATACCCCCGATGCGACCCTCCCCACCATTTTGTACTGACAAACCTCAAGGACTCCCCCCACCACAGCGAAACAGGCATTGACCACCTTAAGCCTGTGAGTCCCTCCAAACCACCACCGCCCTCTCAATTCCTTCTGCTAAGGACAGGCTCCACAAATCAATTCCAACCTCGGTCAAATGTACTCCATCACTCCGCCAATATCTTCCAACTCCTGACTCCAAATCCCTGTGTCGAACACAAATGCCCCCGTTCTTGGCAACAAAACGTGACACCGCCCGGTTTACTTTGATGCAGGCTTTATTAACGCTCTCCACTGATCTTGCCAAGCGCCAAAACTTCCTCGGAACTATGTTCGACCAAACTATAACTAAGCGTAGATAAGACGCCCATAAGCGCAACAAATCGTGTTTTATATCCCGCACTAACTCACGAAAAGGGCGCACACCTAGATCGTTCCCCCCCCCCCACATGTAAAGCCAGAACCTCCGGAACCCTATCTAACTGAGAGTATGTTTGAAACTCGGTCAATACCCAGCTCCATAACATACCTCGGAATCCCAGCCAATGTAAAACCGCATCTTGCCGCGGAATGCGAAGCTGACGGCCATCTGGGCGAACGTCCGCCCCCAGTGCCCCCCAGTGCACATAAGAGTGTCCTAAAAGCCAAACTAAGCAGGGGCGATGATCTGAAATGAAAGGACAAGCAAACGCACATGTAAGCCATCAAAGCACAAGTTACAAACTCACAACAAATGAGGGCGCATGTAAGTCCTAAACCTATTGGACTTCCAACGGTCAATGCGACGCACACCCTCGTCATCCAACCCCCAACGCCCAGCTTCAGTAGCAGCGCCGATCCTAAACGTGTGAGACGAGTAATACTCATACCCAACTCCGACCTCAGCCAAGCATTTTTTAAATACAGCACCAAATTGATACCTGGACAAAAACGAGCCATTCTCATGACGGAGCAATGGCGACTCAGGCACCCCACCCCGTGGCTTGAAAGCAACCATACAAGCAACCGGACACATCGCCGACCCCGGGAGGGCAAACAACACTATCCGCTTACCCCGTCCTACTTGATCAGTCTTGGACCGCCACAAAAACAACTCGAGTCTATCCCCATATAGACCCACATCTGCCTGTCGCAATCCCCCAGCCCTCACCGCACTAGGAGAAACCAACTCACCAATTCTGAGTGCTCCAAAAAACGCTAGAGAAAAAGCCAAACGAAGCAACTCTACCTTATAAGGCGAATTACAAACAGCCCCCAGCGATGCGCCCAACGAACCAAGAAGGGTAAAAGACATGGGTCGCCTCTGATCTGCTTCAGCCCTGCCGCGATGCAAACCCTTCAAAGCTTGCCTTACCAAAAAATTCTTGGACACATCCTGAAAACCCCGTAATTGAAATCCAAACGCCAACCCAGCAACGAAACGATTCACCTTAGCCAGAGAAAACCCCGCCTCCCAAGCATCCCCCAACCAGTATAACAATGCCACCAACCTGTCTTGATCCGTGCTGACGTTACCCAACACTCTTACCCACTCCTCCCACTGCTGCCAACAAGCCGAATAAGTACTCCAAGTCGCACTAGCCAACGACTGTTCGATCAACCGTTCCACGGGACCGAAACCAGATCCCATAGATGTCCCGGGCAAGCCAAACCGAACAGCTCCGATCCCGGTGCCAATTGACAAAACTGCGAGCGAGAAAGAGCATCAGCGATACAATTGTAAACCCCCGGTACATGCACCGCAACCATCCACGTGTTTAAGGACAAGCACACCAAGACTAAGTGACGCAACAACTGAACCACAGGCGGAGAAGATACCGATACGTTATTAATCGCTAACACCGCACCCATGTTATCGCGGTGGAAACTAATGTTTTTATCCCTGAGCCTGTCCCCCCAAATGGTCACCGCAACCACGATGGGGAACAGCTCGAGCAGGGCCATATTCCGTGTAAGACCACTGATCACCCAGCTGTCCGGCCAGTCCCCCGCACACCATTGACCTCCTGCATACGCACCAAAACCACCAGACCCCGCCACGTCAGTAAACAGCTCCAACTCGCTCATATCCTGTACCGGCGACATCCACAACAATCTACCATTATATTGCCCGGGAAACGCGTCCCAGACCTGCAGATCCGCCCTGTGTTCCACCCCAATCCTCACGAAATTATGGGATGCCCGGATACCCGCCATCGCTGCCGCCAATCGCCTACTAAAAACTCTACCCATTGGTATAATTCGACAGGCAAAGTTCAACTTCCCCAGCAGAGACTGGAGATCGCGCAAAGTGATCTTCTTCAATCGGCAGGCACGCCTCACCTCTTGACGCAATGACAGTAATTTATCCTCAGGAAGCCTGCACTCGAATTGCACTCGAATTGCATTGCAACCGAATCAATTTCGATCCCTAAAAAACAGATGGTAGGGACAGGGCCCTCAGTTTTACCAGGCGCCAGAGGAATTCCAAAATCCGTCGCAACCTTCTGCAAGGAATACAATAAATAACCGCAAATAGGGGAACCGCTAGGGCCGACGCACAAAAAATCGTCAAGATAATGTATTAACGAATCCACCCCAGCTACGCCCTTCGTCACCCATTCCACAAAGCTACTAAATGCCTCGAAGTATGCGCAAGAAAGGGAGTACCCCATTGGAAGACACCTATCGACATAAAACCCCCCGTTCCAGAAGCAACCCAACAGCCGTTGGCTCTCCGGATGGACCAGCAGCAAGCGAAAAGCCGCCTGAATGTCACTTTTTGCCAACAACGCCCCAGGCCCCGCCTCACGCACTAACACCACCGCTTTGTCAAATGACGTGTAAACAACCGAGCATAAATCGTGATCTATCCCATCATTTACCGACGACCCCTGCGAAAAGACAAATGCTGAATCAAACTGAATTTATGGGGCTCCCGCTTCGGCACAATTCCCAAGGGGGATACCACTAGATTCTCTATCGGCGGCTCGACAAAAGGCCCGACCATGCGACCCAACGAAACTTCCTTCAAAAGTTTTTTCAAAACGACCGCCGAGTGCAAATAAGCTGACTTAAGATTGCGCCGTGTAAGCGGAACCTCATACGGAGGAGGGGGAATAACAAAACCAAACAAAAACTCCTCATAAATTAACGTGGCTGCAACCCTATTCGGATATTCATTTAGATACGGGGCCATCCTTTCCACCCTCACCGGCGACAGCCCCTTGACCAACGGAGGAGGACTGAGTGTCTGACCGCTTTTCTTTTCGCATACATTTTGCAGCCCCATGCGAGGAGCCGTTGCACTCCGAACAGACATGCTTAAATTTACAAGTGGCCCCGAACTTACACTGGCCATCATTGAATTGCCAGCAGAACCCGAGTTTTGACCCAGAGCCCTGTCCGGACTGACTAGACTGACCTCCTTGGCCAACGCTCCCGAGAAAGGACTGCTTAACCGGGGCCGTCACCCGCAACCAAAGCGCAATATATTTCTGATCCCACCGAATCGCCGGCCGGACCGCCTTCCGCTGGCGAAACTGCTCATCATACCGCAACCACACCTGACCCCCATACGCCCGATGAGCCTCCCCGATGGCATCGAAATAACAAAACAACGCCGAGCAATTTTCAGATGCCTTTTCCCCAATCACACTCGCCAAAATAGCAAAAGCTTGCGACCAATTCACGAACGTCTGCGGGATAAGCCTATACTGCCGACGCTCCTCTTCCTCCTTCTTACTCTCATCCCGCTTGCCCTTATCCAAGTTGAACTTCGCAAGTGGCAGAAGGGAAAAAATGTCCACGTACTCGTCCTTACAAATCCGTTCCTGAACCTCCTGTTTAAGGTGGGCCCCTAAAGGACCCTCAAAACAGACGTAAACCTCGCCCCGAGCACGATCATCAAGCCGAATTCTATCCCTGTCCTTCTGCGCCTCGGTTTGAACAGACACTGCCACTGCTTCCTTGGATGCCCCCGAAACTTCCCCAACCAGGGACCGTGACTGTACATCACGAGGACCTTCCCAGACCACCGCCGGGGACCCCGCCGGAACTACAGGTGCCGCAGCCCTATCTAAGCGCCCGACTAACTTGCGCAAACAACCCACTAAATCCGATAAGCCATCTCGCCCGGCAACACCACTGCCGACAGCCGATACTTCCGCGCTCGCTGCCCCACACCCAAAACCCGACATGAAAATTGCTGGATACGGCAAAGTAGGAGTTACGCACTCACCAGGCTGCCCAGGCGCTGTATTCCCGCCAGCCGGAAAATTCTGACCGCGCTGCGACTCGTCCAGCTCTCCATCTTCCAGATCCTCTCTGGCTGACGACTGGCACTCGCACCAACATCTCCGACACGGGGACCCTGGCATGCTGACAGAGGGGCCGGCAACCTGCCGCCCGACCGCAGGGACCCAGACTTCCGACCGGACCTGTTGCCTCGTCGTCGTCGCTGATCTTGGTGTCCTCACCGAAGACCTCAAGGAAGCCTGCCCCATGGCCGGCACATCACCATGCGGGGCGGCCGTGGACTGCACCCTGGACACTGCATATAAAGGCGGTGGCGTAACAGGGAGCCCAGCCTGCGACTCCCTGTGAACCGCCGAGCCCCGTCACGGCTGGGGATTCCTGCCAGGACGCAGGCCCTGGGAGGAGGCGGCCGTCCCAGCAGCCTGGCCTGCAGCGTCCTTAGAAGGGCTCCCCCTGTGACGCTGTGCCCGCCGGACCACATCCGGACTCAACCATTCAGGTGGGCGGGACCGCTGGGAGCGGCGGGGTGACCGAGCCTGAGCAACCGCCGCTCCCGATGACGCCCTCTGCTTTATTTCAGCAGGGGCAGCAATAAGCAACTCTCCCCCCACCGCCATGTCATCAGCGCCAGAAAGGGGGGAGGGGAGCGCATCCTCGCTAGCAGCCGACACAGAGCGCCGATCTAGGCGCGAAGACTGGCCCGCCTGATAGATACTGGCCAGCGCTGCCACCGTCTCCTCCAGCCACCCCGGACCGTGGAACTCAGTTGCCGCACGCAGCTGATCAAGCATGCTTACTGGAGAAGCCATACTTGCAGGTAAGCAGGGCAGTGGGAGCTAACTTTTTTACCTGTTATTCCTCCTGCTGCTTCAGGCTCAATGTCGAAAACAGCAGGAGGAACAGATACCGAACCCCAACTCCTGCCGTCTCCATCTCCTCCCTCTCCCTGCCTCCACTAACCCTTTCCCCCCTCATTGGCTAACCTTCCCTCCTATGGCAGTCATGGAGGCTTTCCCTTAAGCCCTCCGTGCTGCCGTCCAGCCTCATCTTTACTTTGTGACTATTGCCTGATCAAACCGAGTTGTGATACATTGTTTGCACCATATAAATAACTATATATTTGATGTTGTGTATTTTCTGACCACCACTGCAATCCTTTGTTTTAGATGATTTTAACTGTTTTTATGAGATTATATTATTTTGTCTGTATTTATTGCAATAATAAAGATATTTTGTTATTGACCATGTGTCGTTTTGCTATATGGTTTTGTGGTATACATTTGTAGCTATCTGACAGGTATAATACGCTGCAATACATAAGTATTGTAGGATATTATAACAGCGATCGGACAGTTGGATATTCAAGTCCCTAGTGAGACGGAAAAAAAAAGTAAATAAAAAGTTAAAAAAAATGTTATACAAAAATAAAAAAGTAAGAATTTAAAGTAATAAATTTAAAACTCACCCTTTTTCCATTATCAACAACTTAATTATTAGAAAAAATAATAAACTATACAGAATTGGTATTGCCGCATCCGTAATGGCCTGAACTATATAAATATTATGTCATTTATCCAATGCAGTGAATGCCATAAAAATAAATAATAAAAAAACGATACCAGAATTGCTATGTTTTTGGTCACCTAAGAATAAAATGTGATCAAAAAGTTGCATGTATCCAAAAATGGTACCACCAAAAAAACATATAGCTCGTCTTGCAAAAAACAAGCCCTCATACAGCTCTGTCGACCAAAAATTTTCTTTAAAGTTGTGGTTCTCAGATTGTGGCAACAGAAAAAATACATTCTTTTTACAAAATAAATGTTATTGTGCAAATAGTTGTAAAACATAAAAAAGCAATATAAATTTGGTATCACCAGAATCGTACTGACCCACAGAATAAAGTAAATATGTCAATTATAGTACACGGTGAACGCTGTAAAAAAAAAAAAAAGGATAAAAACAATAGCAGAATTGCTGTTTTTTGTCACAACGCTTCTCAAAAAATAGAATAAAAAATTATCAAGAAGTTGCATGTATCCAAAAATGGTGCCGATAAAAACTACAGATTGTCCCGCAAAAAACAAGCCCCCACACCGCTCTGTCACAAATAAAAAGTTATGGCTCTCAGAATATGGCGACACAAAATGTGCAGAGTGCGATCCAAAAGGGGGATAAGATCGGGTACCATTTATCAGTGCGACACAGGCCACAGAACTGCGGATTATTATTTATTTATCGCATTATTATATCCTCTTATTATGTACTGATGTACTCCGCACAGTTTACATATGCCCCCAGATTATAAACTGAAATACCAGCAAAACCCCAAACAGAAAAATTACCAAGCAAAATCTGTGCTTCATAAGCCAAATGGCGCTCCCTCCATTCTGAACCCTTCAGTGTGCCCAAACAGCAGTTTACATCCACATATATGGCATCGCCATACCCGGGAGAACCCGCTTAACAGTTTATGATGTATTTGTCTTCAGGGGCACAATATGGGTATAACATATCGTGCACTTAAATGGCATAGCAGCGGAAAATCCACTGCACATTTTTCTAGTAAAAATAGTAGTATTGGTTCATACGCACTGCACCCTTTAATAAATGCCTTGAGGGGTATATTTTAAAAAATGGGGTCACTTCTTGGAAGTTTTTGTTTTACTATTTGACCTCAGAGCCCTGTAATTGGGGACAAATGCTATGGAAAAATCACTAAAATAGACCTCAAATGCGCATGGTGCTCTTTCACTCCTTTAATCTAACACCAATCCAGCAAAATCTGCGCTCCTACAGACAAATGACGCTCCTTCTCTTCAGAGCCCTGCCGTGTGCCCAAACAGCTGTTTAGGGCCACATATGGGATATTGCTGTACTCAGGAGAAATTGAGTAAAAAATTGTGTGGTGTTTTTTTCTCCAATTACCCCTTGTAAAAATAAAACATTTAGGGTATGTTCACACGGCCAAATTTCAGACGTATACGAGGCGTATTATGCCTCGTTTTACGTCTGAAAATATGGCTACAATACGTCGGCAAACATCTGCCCATTCATTTGAATGGGTTTGCCGACGTACTGTGCAGACGACCTGTTATTTACGAGTCGTCGTTTGATAGCTGTCAAACGACGACCCGTAAATTTACTGCCTCGGCAAAGAAGTGCAGGGCACTTCTTTGCCACGTAATTTGAGCCGTTCTTCATTGAAATCAATGAAGCACGGCTCAAGGTTTACGAGCGTCTCAGACGCCTCGTAAATTACGAGGAGGAGCTTTTACGTGTGAAACGAGGCAGCTGTTAACAGTCTGTCTTTTCACACGTAACTGCCTCTCAGCGTGTGAACATACCCTAAGAGCTAAAACAGCATTGTTTTGGGAAAAATGTAATTTGTCATTTTCACTGCCTAATTCTAATAAAATCTATGAAACAGCTGTGGGGTCAAACTATTCACTACCCCCCTAAGTGAATGCCTTGAGGGTTTTATTTTCCAAAATGGAGTCACTTCTCAAGAGGTTTTTACGGTACTGGTACCTAAGGAACTCTGCAAATACGACTTGCCACCTTTAAACAAAACCAGCAAAATCTGCATGCCAAACGGTGCTCCTGCCATTCTGAGCCCTACCGTGTGTCCAAACAGCAGTTTATGACAACATATGGGGTATTATCGTACTTGAGAGAACTTGATTTACAAATGTTGGTGTTCTTTTTCTCTTTTTTTCTCTTTTCTCTTTCTGAAACTACTTTTTGTGTGAAAAATGTTTAGATTTTAATTTCTATGACCTAATTTCAATAAATTCAGCAGAACACCTGTAGTGTTAAAATGCTCACTATACCCATAGATTAATTCCTTGGGAGTGTAGTCCCGAAATGGCGTCTTTTTGGGGATGTTTCCTATGTTTTGGCACCACAAGACCTCTTCAAACATGACAGGGTGCCTAAAATATATTGTAATAAAAAGGAGGCCCCAAAAACCTAGTAGGTGTTCCTGAGGCCTGTGCTTCAGTCCACCAGGGCCACATGTGGGACATTTTTAAAAGCTGCAGAATCTGAACAATAAATATTGAGCTGAGTTTCACTGCTAAAACCTTCTGTGTTACAGAAATAAAATGGATTATAATGGAATTTCTTAAAAAAATAAAAAATAAATATATATATATATATTTGTAAATTTCACCTCCAAAATGTTAACTAGTAACTATTTTGTGTTGTATTACTATCTGTCTTACAAGCAGATACACTCAAATTTAGAAAAATCTAAAATTTTCAAAAATGTCTCTAAATTTAGGTGTTTTTCACAAATAAACACTAAAGGTATTGACCAAATTTTACTACTAACATAAAGTACAATGTGTCACGAGAAAAAATTCTCAGAATCGCTTGGATAAAAGAATAGCATTCCAAAGTTATTACCAGCTAAAGTGACACAGGTCAGATTTGAAAAATGGTGTCTGAGCCTTAAGGCCCAAACTAGGCTGCATCATTAAGGGGTTAAAGTGGTTTTACATCTTATAAAGTGGGGGGAATACAATTAGGATTTGTCATCACTCTCTGATCGTGGAGTTCTGACTGCCATGACTACTTGATGTTTAGTAAAGCCAATCCCTGTCTTTACAGTTTACCAAATGTGCCATCAATGGTCTTAGAAATGACCCAGATGAAGAGACTATGAAGGAATTCTTCGGTTCTCTTGACTATAAATGCAGCAGAGATTGTGGTATCCATAAAAATATAATGCAGCCATTTTTAATGAATACATATGGATGTTGGCCTTCTACCCTCTCTGGGAGGCTTATGATATGTATAATTTACGCTGCATTCGTTCACATCAGATATGACCATCTTGTCTCAGGATGTCTAGATCGATTCTTACCACCTCTATTACCTTTCCAGGACATGGTACATGAAGTAATGGCTGCCCACAGCTGTTCTGATGCCTATTACAAGCTGGTAGGGGAATTGTGAAGCAGTATGTATTCAGGATTGTAAGGAGTAAGAGGGCTGAGCACAGGAGATGCAGCATGTAGCGTGTTCTTACTGGTGCAGAGTCACATCCTCTAATGGGGGTCTTTAGGGTTTATTAAAATTCAAAACTAAAATTATATATTTTAAGATAATATAAATGATTTCCCCCATGTCACACAGACAGAAATGATCATTTATCCCCTATAAAGAATTCATCAGAGAACGTTCCCATTAAAAACTTCAATTTTATTATTTTCAATAAAAAAATACTCTATACAGTAAAGCAATTGATGAAAACACCCGGAAAAATTACAGATCACACTAAACTTTTCTAGAGGTACAAATCATACAATATCATCAAATTCATATTCCCAATGGTAAAGCCATACTGATATATGTAAATTATGGGTGTGGTCATAAAAGCAGCTCAAACCGGTTATAGCTATTGTGATGTCACAGAGCTTGGGTATACACAATGATGTTGGTCACAGAGCTGTCACTATCAGTTGGATGTGACCGGTAAGTTGTCTATCAATGCTACATCTGTACTTCACATTAATTAATTTGTTTTATTAGGAACATTGAATTATTCCATCTCAAGAAGATATTGTGTGATAGTGGTAGTAATATGGTATTAGTATTAGTGTGCAATTAAATTGCTCAAGTATCTTAGATTTGCAGGGTAAGTGGCCAAAATTTGAGCTCCCTTATTATCATTATGTCTACCACTTGTAAAAGAGAAATTTCCATATGCTCATATTAGAGGACTGTATATTAGGGGACTATAATTCCTTATATTATTTAGGTTCACCAGAAATAATTACAATTTAATTCAATTCTGAATTTTGATCAATTGATATAAAAATTATTAGTGGGGAATTGATACTGGTCTGGGGCTACTTATCATGGTTTGGGCTAGGCCCTTTATTTCCAGTGAATGGTAATGTAAAGACTACTTAGACCATTGCATGCTTCCGACTTTGTGGGACTAGTTTGGTAAAGACCCTTCCCTGTTTCTGTATGACGTTGCCCCTTTGCACAAAGCAAGGTCCATAAAGACATGGAGTGATAAGTTTGGTGTGGAGGAACTTGACACTCTGCACAGAGCCCTGACCCCAACATCAGAGCCTGAACTCACAAATGCTCTTTTAATTAAATGGGCAAAAATTCCAACAAACACGCTACAAAATCTTGTGGAAAGCCTTGTCAGAAGAAGTTATAGCCACAAAAGGGGGCCCAACTTCATATTAACATCCATGGCTTTGTAATGGGAAGTACCACAAGCTTATAATGGTGTAAAGGGTCAGCTGTCCACATCTTTTGGCCACATAGTGTATTTTGGGCTTATGTATTGTGATGTCACTACTATTAAAAATAATGATAAATCCATATTGAAATATGCAATTAAGGGTGAGGTCATAAAAGCAGCTCACCCCGGGTATAGCTATTGTGATGTCACCGAGCGTGGGTGTATACTATGGTGCTGGCCACAGAGCTGTCACTCATCAGTTGGATGTGACCGGTATGTACTCTATCAGCGCTACGTCTCTAGATGAGTCTCACCTATCAGTTTCTTTATGAATATTTTATTCTTAGGTACAATTCTGCTGTGTCTGCCATTTAAAGTTTAGTTTATATTTGGAATAGTTATACTAATATACTAAGAAGTTGCTAAGTGGCAATATGGCGGCCTGTGACTTCTGCTCCAGAGACAGAATGCAGCTTGCAGACAAAAATTGCCATCTGTATTCTGCTGGTAAATTGATAAAGCAACCTCAAAGAAAGGGAATGTGAATGTCCTGCAGCCCTGAGAACTTATTATTGGAACCCTTCAGTTTATAACAGGAGTAATTCACGTAATAAATATTTACTAGGGAATTACTAATTATGCATTTGAGGTTTTCTATTTGTGTAAAATACACAATTATTATTATTAATAATAATAATAATAATTACTAATATAAAAATGTTAGGGAAGTGATTTCTTAAGAACAGCCCTGACCCCGTAATCCTGTATCCTCAAAAGCAATTGTCATTTTTCATTAATATATATATATATATATATATATATATATATATATATATATATATAACATGTAATAATGTCTATAACAAACTACAAAGGTTCTAAATTATAGTTAGTATCTCATATAAAAATTACATAAACCCCGGAAATGTCATACCGTATGGTCAATTCAACAACCAATACATTGTTCCAAAATCCAAACCCCAAGCAATGTCATTCACAGGGGGTCCAAACCCCAAGACCCCAAGCAATGTGATCTTCAAACACTTCTGATTGTCCAGTTCCTGTACTTGGAATACCCCTTTTATAACTAATTTCTCCAGCTAGTTTTCTTTAAGTTTTCCCTAACTATTTCTTTTTCTGGTCATTCTAGATCTTGCTGTTGGATTGACACTGTTGGATTACTGTGTTGCTTTTACGGTCAGCGATTTGTCCTATTTTCAGAGAACTAGAGGCGATTAGTTAAATTCAATCTTTACTGTCGCCTGGTTTTCTACCACGGACATTGGTGCAGTTTTGCACCCGGGTTATTAACCAACCATGCCCTTTTGGAAAAAATCAAAAAAATATCATGTCTCTCAGATTCCTGATAAAGGAAATCTGATGAAAGAGATACCAACTATGGAGGAGCCTAACATCTCGCTCCAGAAGTTTTCCAACATCAAAGATATGCCAGCCGAAAAATGCAGCGATCCAAGTCACAGCAAACCTTGTGACATTGGCTCAAAGAACGCCAAGAAGAACGCCAAGAAGAGCGCAATCAGGAGCTTGGGCAGCAGCGCTGTGATTGGCGCTAAAGAACTGGATCGCTGTTTCCCAAATAGACGGCTGAGATTATACGTTGCCACCTGGAATATGGAGGGAAAGGTGAGAAGTAATATACAATATCTATTGTGAACCATGAGTGTATATGATCTAAGGCTATGTTCACACAGAGTATTTTGCCAAGTTTTTTGACGTGGAAACCGCGTCGCAAAACTCGGCAAAAACGGCCCGAAAATGCCTCCCATTGATTTCAATGGGAGGCGTCGGCGTCTTTTTCCCGCGAGCAGTAAAACTGCCTCGCGGTAAAAAGAAGCGACATGCCCTATCTTCGGGCGCCTCCGCCCCTGACCTCCCATTGACTTCAATAGGAGGCAGAGATAGCGTATTTCGCTGTGTTTTATGCCCGCGGCGCTCAATGGCCGCGGGGACGAAAAACGCCGTGAAAAAAATCGGCGTGCAGGGAGAGGAAAATCTGCCTAAAACTTCCAAACGGAATTTTGAGGCAGATATTCCTCCTGCAAAATACTCCGTGTGAACATAGCCTAAAGTTGGATAAATTTGGAGTTGGATATGAGATAGATATATTATATACTACCCTAGGCCCAAATTTTCTAAACATTTGGGCCAATCAATGTTGCTGCACACACTACAAACTGTCAAACTAATAATCTATGTCTTTTGAATGGTAATGCCTCTGATCCTAAGACTGCAGCACTGGCCATAGTCTATAAAGACTAAAATCCAATTCGATCAGATATAATTTTTTGTAGGTGATATAGAAGATGTCAGTTTGGTTGGTGCTCTGTGTATACATTATTAATATCTTCATATTTTGAGCAGGAGTTCCCACAAAATCTAGAGGATCTGCTGTTGCCATCAGATGACACCAAAGACATTTACGTAATTGGCGTTCAGGAAGGATGTCCAAACAGGTAAGTCTTCTTAGGTTGTCTTACAACAGTCTTTGTCTGCAGATGGACTACAGGTCGGCTGATTGAAATTCTCTCTTGACCTACTACTTATTGTAGGATCACTCCTAAATTTTCCTATTTAACCCCAGAGGTTATAATATTGATTATTTAATAAATGAGTTCAATATTTTAATCTGGAGTAATTTATTAATATGTAAACTTGAAATTGTGTCTTCTTGTAGACGGGAATGGGAGATAAAATTACAAGAGACTCTTGGTCCACACTACGTGCTATACCATTCATCCGGGCTCGGAGTCCTGTATCTCACCATCTTTATTCGACGGGAACTGATCTGGTTCTGCTCAGGTAAGATTCACTTTCTTACATTTACATAATAAGTCCTAATTGAAGTCATTAGTTTGAACTTATTATTTAGTCATTAGAACTAGATGTCTGCAATCTCGACTCTCAGATTCTTCACTGTGGAGTATTGGAGATCTGATAGTTTACTCCACAGTTACAAAGTGTGAAATTATGTTGTAGTAATATTTCCAGCGTTTAATAGGAAACTATCTCTGTTTCATTGTTGCATGTTGTACTATTAACCACTAACCCTTCTTCTTGTGTTTCATTTCTTATACAGAGGTAGAGCACACCCATGTAACAACCAGGCTATTCCACCATGTCAAAACTAAAGGAGCCTTGGGTGTTGCCTTCACCGTCTTTGGGACATCATTCTTGTTTATTAATTCCCATATGAGATGTAAGTATGTCTGTTTTTAATATATGACTATGTACAGTGTTATTGTGTATAAAAGTGCTGCTGTTTAATAATAATAAGCTGGAATATATGAGATGACATGAAAAGATTTGTACTATTGATATTTTGGTGTAAAATTAAAAGTTCTTCCTCATTTGGTCAAACTTCTTCTAATCCATCAAACTTATTCTATATAATGAGAGAATAATAGTGGAAGGATAAACTGCCTAATGTCCTTTACAGACTGGTATAGAAATACATTATCCTCTGTCATGAAAATGATTGTGTCTTAGATTTACAGTAACAGAAATATCAGTGTGTCTGGTGTACAGAGTGCGGACCCAGATCATGGAACTCCAACAGTCACATCTTCTAAAATGTCAATAGAAATCCTATTAAAATAAATACTATTTGTAGAAAATTAATTGTTGAGGGAACATTCAGACTACACACCCCAAGAAGTAGATATGATACCTACATAATATAAGATAAAGAAACCTATTGTCAAAGAAAACTTAAATATGGTGGTTGTACTAAATTCCAGGAGGTCACATTTACTGATATGTATATTTTTGTTGGCAGTTGGGGCAGTCTACAAGAGGATCCAGGACTATAAAACTATCACTGAGGGTCTCCGTCTGCCTCAAATTATTCCGGAAAGAATCAACTCCAATGCCTGTGAGTATTACTTATGTGGTTGAACCTATCGATTCCTTTATCTCTCTATTTATCTCCATTGAGTCTAATGCAGTCACGTGGTCTAATTGTGTCCTGTGTTTATCTCATTCTACAGTGGACGTCACCAGCCGCTTTGATCGAGTTTTTTGGTTTGGGGACCTTAATTTTCAACTGAAAGAGGACAGAAAAAACGTGGAATCTCTTCTGAAGAACATTAAAGGAAGAGATATGTCCAGTCTCCTCAAACACGACCATCTGAATGACGCCAAGAACAACGGTACATTTACTAGTAGACAGATCTCTATCACTCCTCAGCCTGTATTATTACCACATACACCTCAATAGATCAATACAAATCACTGTCATGATGGTTGATATGTTCCCCACATTCTTATATAGTCCTACATCTCTTGCGCATGTTTTTAATACTGACATGTTTTTTTTGTCTTTTAACTTAAGGGTCCATATTTGTAGGGTTTAAGGAGCACACCATTGAATTCCTTCCTACATATAAGTTCGACATTGGCACAGACACCTACGATACATCAGAAAAGCAGAGAGTCCCATCATATACGGTAAGATATCTTATTTCCAGGTCTACAGAGCTAAAGAAAGACTACATTTCATGGATAGATTTTCATATAATAAATCCCCTCGCCCAAGGTAATGAATTGTTATTATAGATGGAGGAATAATTCTTACGAACAAAGTGTCCAGGCAATTTAATTGTAGTGTGTTTGTCATCGTCTCCCAGTGTAATATGTCTTTGCCTAGCATGGCTCAAAGATACTTATTTCATTAAATCTGTGTGACCAAGTCAAACCTTAAATGCAACAAAGTCTCAAAATTTATATTACTTAAATAAAATATGTTCAGTCTATGATGCTATGAGTTTTATAAATAAATGATAATATGATTGCACTGATGATATTTGTTATTTTTATGACCTCTACAGGACAGGGTGTTGTTTAAAAGCCAATATGAGGGAGATGTGCGAGTCCTGAAATACGACTCTTGCCCTGTTTTGAAGACCTCAGACCACCGACCCGTTTTTGGCATCTTTGAAGTAAAGCTCAGACCTGGTTCAGATAAGTAAGTCATGATTTCCTCCATGTTGTTGGTATGATCCTTTCAGTAGCCGCCATTACTACTTGAGCCTTATAGCCAGAGCTCACACTTTGGGGCAGGCCGCTGTATACCTAGGTGACAGTACTGGAGGATTATAGGATGTGAAACTAAGCAATAATTGTGTGGTTACCTGCTAACATTATCATATGTCTTACATCAATGTATTTCTCATTCCAGCATCCCATTGGCTGGTGGACGCTTTGACCGCAAGATCTATTTGAAGGGCATTTGGAGGAAAGGACAAAAAAAGTAGCTGCGTCTGTTCATGTCCTTACAGCACATAAGGTGAGAGCATTGTACTTGTCTATTATGTTTGCTGTGAGAATGTTCTTCCATCTCTTAAGTCTTCCTCTGTATCAGTAATTTATTTTATCAACCAACATAAAGAAATTGTAAATAAGTCATTCTATCTTCTAGTTCAATTTTCTTGTATTCAGATATTTATTTAATTTCTAAATGAAGGTTATGGGTTTTAGAAGAAAACTGTAAGCATGTATGTAGTATAAATAGATTGGTGGGAATTCATTAAGACTGACGTTTCATACACCGGTCTTAATATAAAAAAACTTGGAGTAAAATGTGCCTAATTTATTAAAAGGCCCACACCTTAATAACTAATAATCCATGTTATTATGATAAATGTTTCGGCCGCTGGTGGCTCTGCTCCTTCAGCTACTCTCTGTCCACTGTTTAGAAAAGTGCCGTAAGCGGCAGAAATTACATGATAGATACAAGGAACATTGTTATTGATGTAAGACATTACTTGGCATCTTGCAGGACTCCTAAGGAACATTTACCATCTCAGGTGCATAAAACAATGATTCTACCTTTGTGAACATCAGGAAGTTCCTGTAACATCCTGAACAGCGCAGCTTTAGATCAAAGCCATTGCTTGGATCAACCATCTTCAAGGTTTGTAGTGTAACTGCCAGGATCAAATAGGAAAATCCGCAATAAAACATCTATATTTTGTGCCTGCTAAGAAACACACATTAGTAGAGCATTAATAGCAAATATTTCTCTTGCAGCATAAACATAAATTCCGCAGTATATCTGGCGAGAACTGCGCTCCCTGTGACCGGAGGAGCCGCCATCGTTGCTGATAGAAAGGTAAGTTCCTCTAGATATGTCCCCTCTATATTTGGTAAGCAGTCTGAATAATGAATATCTAATAGGATTGTGTGCTTCTCCCCCCAGAACAAGTCAGCAGATACAAACAGACCATCAACATCAATGCCAATAACAACCGAGGGCAGAACCCGCCATCTTACAAGTATTCCAATGGCGAGACTTAAAATTTTCTACATCTGTCACAGAAGAGACATCAGTGTGGTTACCGGGGCATCAATGTCACCCACAAGACCAGACCCAGAACAGCAGAACATGTCATCTCTTCCTGTGTCTCTGGAATACAGATTTCCCACCCCTTACTGATACTACATTATATACTGTGACATCTTCCATTGTTTTTGCAGGATCTTGTATAACATCATCTTTACCATTATATATTTTGATCCACAAAAACCTTAAATAAATCTTTAACATCAATCCATAAGTGTGACTGGTATTTATTAGTGTGTTCAGTGCCCGGCTACAACTTACCACAGTGTATAGAATTCACTTATCCGACCCTTCACAGCGCTATTTGTGTGACATCGCGTTTAATCCAGTGGTAGGTGACAGGACATTGTATCATATGTACACAATACAGAGAGTATGGAACGTGCCGCCATATGTACTGGATTAGATCCTGTGTTGGACAAAAAGTGACAGGAGGGCATTCACTCACTGCAGCCAGCAGAGACACGTGTGAGCGCCCCCCTGCGAACGTCGATTTCAGTTATATCTCTTAGCCTTTGACAAAATGAAGGCAAAAAAGAAGAGAAATAATTTAGAGAAAGGAGAGAAGGAGGAGAGAAAAGAAGGAGAACAAAAAGAGAAGAATGGTGGAGATGATGGCCAGAAGAAGCCAAGTAAAGCTAAGAAACCAAGAATCATCCGGTTCTTAGCTCGCCTGCAAAAAACCTGTGCGAGAATTGCTGGACATAAGGGGAGGAGGACTTCCATCCAAAAAAAGACAAGTTCAGAACTCCCAGGACCCAGCGGCATTAACATGGTGGACAGCAAAGTCAACGTGTCATCTAAAGAAAAGCAGGATGACATGGAGGAAAATAAAAGCATCAAGACTGCTGACAAGGAGACAGAACTGGAGACAGAGAATTTTGGGGGACAGCATATTCTCGAAGAATACCAACAAACTGATCCACAGCTTGGAAGACCTGTATATCCAGTACTATGGTGGGCACGATGACATGGAGGAAAATCAAAGCATCAATACCGATGACAAGGAGACAGAAACTGGTGACAGACAGTTTTGGAGAACAACATATACTAGAAGAACACCAACAAATTCATGACCTGATCCACAGCTTGGAAGACCTGTACATCCAGTACTATGGTGGACATGATGACATCGAGAAAAATCAAAGCATCAAGACCGATGACAAGGAGACGGAACTGGTGACAAACTGTTTTGGGGAACAGGAAATACTAAAAGAATACCAACAAATTCATGACCTGATCCACAGCATGGAAGACCTGTACAGCCAGTACTATGGTGGACAGAATGGAGAAAAAACAAATGAAGGAGAAGAGAATCTGGAGAGTAAAGTAGGAGATGATGGAGAAATAAAGATCAGAGAAGATGGAGAGGAGGGAATGGAGAAGGTAGAGAAAGCCAAGAGAAGCGGAAAGATCAAATTATTTGCCCGCTTAAAGAAATCATGGGCAAGGATTGCTGCATTAAAATGGAGAAGGACAAGTTCCATCAAAGAAAAAAGAAGTTCCTGTGGGATCCCAGGGCCCAGTCACATCAATAATAAAGCCAATGTATCATCTAGATCTGAGAAAAAGAGAGATGATAAGGGGAAAAATAACAGCTTGAAGATCAATGAAAAGAGAGAAGATTGTAGATCTGAGAAGTCAAGCAGTAACAGCAGCTCTCTAGAACTGGAGACACCAGAGGAGCTCAGAAGGTCTACCAAAACATCTCAAAGCAGCATTTGCCATGGCAGGAAATCCACCAAAAGTGACATCTGTGTAAAGGAACCTGACCAGTCTGGCGAGGAAGCATCTGCTACAGTACCCCTATCATTGAAATGCTTTAATTTCCACGGTACACTGGGAGAAGGAGGCTTTGGTAAAGTTTACTTGGCAAGAGATATCATCCGCAAAGAATTAATTGCCCTTAAAGTGTCAGATAAACAGGACTTCACTGAGCTTGGGTACAGTTTCGTAGAGCGCCATGTCTTAAGACTATCCCATGAAAGTCCTTACTTGATTCATGGCCTGGCTGCCTTCCACACCGACAACTTTATCTATTACGTGATGGAATTGGCCACTAGAGAGGACTTGCATGCTTTCATACTAAAGATGTAATGATAGGGGTAGGGAAACGGACAAGTGAGCCCTAATCTACCCACCACTCTGTCCCTGCCTACTTGCAATGACCCGCCCTAGGCGACGGGGTACAACTGGGCGGCGGTCCCTGCGCTCAGTAAGTGCACGAGACAAAACATACAAGGGAATATAAAGCAAAGGGAAAGGGGCAGTTGCCCACGGCAACACCGTGAGCAACAGAGTGGTGAACGAGCCAAGTCAAACCAGGAGAGCACGAGGTACCAAACGCAGAGCAGAAGAGTAGTCAGAAAGCCAGGGTTAGAATGGAGCAGGATCAAATTGTTAGGAGCTGTAGCTGGGCCAGGAAACCACACGGAAAGAATCACAAGCAAGGAGGAAAAGGAAAGGCAGGTATAAATAGACAGAGGGCGGGAGCTAGCTGAGTCTGGCCAGGCTGCGATAGGCTCTCCCACTCCTAAGCCTGCCAGCCTGAGTGGTGGAAGCTGGAGTCAGTCTCAGAGAGATAGACTCAGGTGAAGACTGATTACCTAAAGAAGTTAACCCTGAAGCTGTGCCTGGCAGATCCTTTACAGTACCCCCCCCTTTTATGAGGGGCCACCGGACCCTTTCTAAGCGGACCTGGTTTACTGGGGAAACGAAGGTGGAACTTCCTGACCAATACCCCAGCGTGAACATCCCGAGCGGGTACCCAAGTCCTCTCCTCAGGCCCGTATCCTCTCCAATGGACCAGGTACTGGAGGGAGCCTTGGACCATCTTGCTGTCCACAATCTTGGCCACCCGAATTCCACCCCCTCAGGGGTGAGAACGGGAACAGGAGGTTTCCTCGAGGGAGCCAAGGACGGGGAGCAGCTTTTAAGGAGGGAGGCATGAAACACGTCCTGTATACGAAAAGATGGGGGTAACCCCAGCCGGAAGGAGACAGGATTGAGGACTTCAATGACCTTATACGGCCCAATAAACCGGGGAGCAAACTTCTTGGACGGGACCTTAAGACGCAAGTTCCTAGATGATAACCACACCAGATCCCCGACCATAAACAAAGGGTTAGCAGAACGTTTTCTATCAGCCTGAGTTTTTTGTACGCTCTGGGACGCCTCTAGGTTCTTCTGAACCTGGGCCCAGACTGTGCACAGTTCCCGATGAACGACCTCTACCTCGGGATTGTTGGAACTACCAGGTGAAACGGAGGAGAACCGTGGATTAAACCCAAAATTACAGAAAAAGGGGGAGACCCCTGACAAGTTACTGACCCGGTTATTAAGGGAAAATTCAGCGAGGGGAATGAATGAGACCCAATCATATTGACAGTCAGAGATAAAACACCTTAAATATTGTTCTAGAGATTGATTAGTCCTCTCAGTTTGGCCATTGGTTTCAGGATGGAAAGCAGGGGAGAAGGACAGATCAATCTCCAACTTCTTACAGAAGGCTCTCCAAAACAAAGAAACAAATTGTACCCCTCTGTCCGAAACAACATTGACAGGGACCCCATGGAGACGCAGGATGTGTTTGACAAACAAGGTAGCTAACGTCTTGGCGTTGGGTAGTTTCTTGAGGGGCACAAAGTGGCACATCTTACTGAAGCGGTCTACTACCACCCACACCACCGACTTGACTTGGGATGGAGGCAAATCGGTGATAAAATCCATGGAGATATGTATCCAAGGTCTCTGGGGAATGGGCAACGAACGTAGTAAGCCCGCTGGTCGGGACCCGGGAGTCTTGGACCTAGCACAAACCTCACAAGCGGCGACGTAGGCCTTAACGTCTTTAGGCAAGCCAGGCCACCAATAGTTTCTGGCAATGCCTGGATGACCAGATAGTGCGGAGTCATGATTTTCCCTAAGTACCCTTAGCCGGTGTTGCAGGGGAACAAACAGCTTGGTTCCCGGGGGCTGAACCTTGATCAGCTGCAATTTCAGAGACTCAATCAGAATCAATAGAACAAAATGATTATACCGGGAGGCAAAATACAAGCAGGATCTTCCTCCGAAGGAGGGCTGGCCATGAAGCTACGCGACAGTGCATCGGCCTTAATATTTTTAGACCCAGCCCTATAGGTAACCAAAAAGTTGAATCTGGTAAAAAATAGCGCCCATCGAGCTCGTCTCGGGTTTAGCCTCCGGGCAGATTCTAGGAAAACCAGATTCTTGTGGTCGGTAAGGACCGTTACCTGGTGCCTAGCCCCCTCCAGGAAGTGGCGCCACTCTTCAAATGCCCATTTAATGGCTAAGAGTTTGCGGTTGCCAATATCATAGTTACTCTCAGTGGGCGAAAACTTCCTGGAGAAGTAGGCACAGGGGCGGAGATGGGTGAGGGACCTGGTACCCTGGGACAAGACAGCCCCCACTCCCACCTCGGATGCGTCAACTTCCACGATAAATGGCTCCATTTGGTTGGGCTGAACCAGCACCGGGGCCGAGATAAAGCACTTCCTAAGGACCTCAAAAGCCTGGACAGCCTCTGGAGACCAGTGGAGGAGATCAGCACCTTTGCGAGTGAGGTCCGTAAGAGGCTTTGCCATGAACGAGAAGTTAGCAATGAATCTCCTGTAATAATTAGCGAACCCCAAAAAACACTGTAACACCTTCAGGGAGGCAGGTTGGACCCATTCTGCCACAGCCTGAACCTTGGCGGGGTCCATGCGCAATTCATGAGGAGTGAGGATTTGACCCAAAAATGGTATCTCCTGTACCCCAAACACACATTTTTCGGTTTTTGCAAACAGTTTGTTTTCCTGAAGGACCTGGAGCACCTTCCTGACATGCTCAATGTGGGAGGGCCAGTCATTGGAAAACACCAGTATGTCATCAAGGTACACTACAAGAAATATCCCCAGGTAATCTCTCAAAATCTCATTTATGAAATTCTGGAAGACCGCCGGCGCATTACACAACCCAAAGGGCATGACGAGGTATTCGAAATGACCTTCGGGCGTGTTAAATGCAGTTTTCCACTCATATCCCTCTTTGATGCGGATAAGGTTATACGCCCCCCGTAGATCAAACTTAGAGAACCATTGTGCCCCCTGAACCCGATTAAAGAGATCAGGAATCAAAAGAAGGGGATACTGGTTCCTTACAGTGACCTTATTCAGGTTACGGTATTCAATGCATGGCCTAAGACCACCATCCTTCTTCCCTACGAAGAAGAAGCCAGCACCTACCGGAGAAGTAGAGGGGCGAATGTAACCCTTGGCCAGGCATTCCTGGATATACTCTCTCATGGCTTCACGTTCGGGACAAGAAAGATTAAATATCCTACCCTTAGGAAGCTTAGCTCCTGGTACCAATTCGATAGCGCAATCGTATTCTCTATGAGGAGGTAACACTTCGGAGGCCTCCTTAGAGAAAACATCAGCGAAGTCCCGAACAAACTCAGGTAGAGTGTTCACCTCCTCAGGGGGAGAAATAGAATTAACAGAAAAACATGACGTCAAACATTCATTACCCCATTTGGTAAGCTCCCCAGTATTCCAGTCAAACGTGGGATTATGCAACTGCAACCAGGGAAGGCCTAAAACCAAATCGGACGATAATCCCTGCATCAACAGTACAGAGCACTGCTCCAAATGCATGGAGCCAACAAGGAGTTCAAAAACAGGGGTATGCTGTGTAAAATAACCATTAGCAAGAGGAGTGGAGTCGATACCCACTACCGGGACAGGTTTAGTCAAATCAATCAAAGGCATAGCAAGAGACAAAGCAAATTCCACAGACATGATATTAGCAGAGGACCCTGAATCCATGAAGGCGCTGCCGGTAGCAGACCTACCACCAAAAGAGACCTGAAAGGGAAGCAAGATCTTATTACGTTTCATATTTACGGGAAATACCTGTGCGCCCAAGTGACCTCCCCGATGATCACTTAGGCGCGGAAGTTCTCCGGCTGCATTCTTACGCTTAGGACAGTTGTTCACTTGATGCTTGTCATCCCCACAGTAGAAGCAGAGACCATTCTTCCTGCGGAAATCTCTACGTTGTTGGGGGGACACGAAGGCACCGAGTTGCATAGGTACCTCTGAGTCTTCCGGGGAAGAACGAAGCAACGGAACCTCGGGAGGCATCATGGGGGAGTCGGAGGAGAAAACACATAAACGTTCGCGTTTTCGTTCCCTGAGACGTCGGTGAAGTCGTACCGCTAAAGCCATAACCTGGTCTAGGGAGTCAGAAGAGGGATAGCTAACTAGCAGGTCTTTCAGGGCATTCGACAGACCCAACCTAAACTGGCACCTTAAGGCAGGGTCATTCCACCGAGAAGCTACGCACCACTTCCTAAAGTCAGAACAATACTCCTCAACAGGTCTCTTACCCTGACGTAAGGTCACCAGCTGACTCTCGGCAAAGGCAGTCTTGTCAGTCTCGTCATAAATGAGTCCGAGGGCAGAAAAGAAAAGATCAACGGAGGAAAGTTCAGGGGCGTCAGGAGCCAAGGAGAAGGCCCATTCTTGGGGCCCGTCCTGGAGCCGGGACATAATTATACCCACTCGCTGGCTCTCAGAACCTGAGGAGTGGGGCTTTAAGCGAAAGTAAAGCCTGCAACTCTCCCGAAAGGAGAGAAAAGCCCTCCGGTCCCCTGAGAACCGGTCGGGCAACTTGAGGTGGGGTTCAGGTGTTGAGGTGAGGGGAACCACCAAGGTAGCCTCAGGCTGGTTGACCTTCTGAGCCAGGGCCTGGACCTGTAGGGAGAGACCCTGCATTTGCTGAGCCAGGGTCTCAAGGGGGTCCATAGTAGTGTCAGGGACCAGGGTAGACTAGGTATATGGGCTTGTGATTATGTAATGATAGGGGTAGGGAAACGGACAAGTGAGCCCTAATCTACCCGCCACTCTGTCCCTGCCTACTTGCAACGACCCGCCCTAGGCGACGGGGTACAACTGGGCGGCGGTCCCTACGCTCAGTAAGTGCACGAGACAAAACATACAAGGGAATATAAAGCAAAGGGAAAGGGGCAGTTGCCCACGGCAACACCGTGAGCAACAGAGTGGTGAACGAGCCAAGTCAAACCAGGAGAGCATGAGGTACCAAACGCAGAGCAGAAGAGTAGTCAGAAAGCCAGGGTCAGAATGGAGCAGGATCAAATTGTTAGGAGCTGTAGCTGGGCCAGGAAACCACACGGAAAGAATCACAAGCAAGGAGGAAAAGGAAAGGCAGGTATAAATAGACAGAGGGCGGGAGCTAGCTGAGTCTGGCCAGGCTGCGATAGGCTCTCCCACTCCTAAGCCTGCCAGCCTGAGTGGTGGAAGCTGGAGTCAGTCTCAGAGAGATAGACTCAGGTGAAGACTGATTACCTAAGGAAGTTAACCCTGAAGCTGTGCCTGGCAGATCCTTTACAAAAGAACTTTCCTCTTGATACTCCCATAATACAATTCATCTCAGCAGAAGTGGTCTGTGGCACAGAGTTCCTGCATAACAAAGGCATTCTACACCGGGACCTGAAGATGGAAAACATCCTTCTGACCACAGACAGCCATGTCAAAATAACTGACTTTGGCCTTGCTGTAACAGGTGTGTATAAGAAGACCACAGAAACATGTAAAGGTACACCTGGATACGCAGCCCCAGAAATGGTGAAAGACCAGGCACATGGACGAGGGGTAGATTATTTTGCAATTGGTGTTATTCTTTATCAATTGTTTACAGGAGAGACAGCTTTTCCTTGAAAACATCCCAGAGAAATTGAGTGCTCTGTCCTCTACCATGCTCCACCCTACCCAAAGTATCTAACTCCTGACACAGTAAACATCTTAGAAGGGCTGCTGTGTAAAGATCAGTTTCAGCGGCTGGGAGTAAAAGGAGACATCAAGAATCATCGATTTTTCTCAAGTATCAATTGGGAAAATGTGGATGCCAGGAGAATGGCACCACCAGCGAGCCTGATGGCAGTTTCTGTTGACCTGAATGTTAACCAAACTCTGGAATATACTGAAATGCCAAATAGAATAAGAACCAAAGACCAGAAGATCTTCAATAAATTCAGCTTTGTGTGCCCAGAGTGGTCAAAGCACTATCATCCTGTCATCACTCAGACCAGAACTTGGATGGCCAAACCGTTTACCAAGCGGTCATTCAGGAAGAACAAAAAGTAACTGGTCAATGGAAAAAGCTAGTGGATGGCCAGATCAAACCAGCAGAACTAATTCTCTATCTACAAATTCCTACTACATTCCATAACCTACCTGATACCATGAAATAGCTCCTGTAATAGACAGCACTGCCACCACTAACACCAGTGGATTAGGCAATGCCTACAAAACTCCATGAAGCCATCTGTCAATATCCTCGTTCTATAGATCCAACCTGTGCATCCACTCAGTAGACTCGGCGAGCTTGCATCTTGCAGAACCCACCCACGATTCTATTTAGACACTCAACCACCGGATGAGACAACTCTTTGAAGAGGAATTTCATCTTTACCGGAATGTGACAAACTTACCAAGCTTCCACTACTGAACATCCAAGTAGATTTGAGCACCAACGATCCAGGGATATATTCCGATCGCCATATTTGGGATCAGGAAGGAATTTTTTCCCCTTATACAAGGACAAGCCAACAAGTAGTCCTCAGGGGTTATTTTTCGCCTTCCTCTGGATCACCATAGCAAGTAATTAAGAGGTTGAAATTGAAGGACTTCTTTCAACCATACTTGCTATGTAACCAACTGGACAACTCATCTACCAATGTGGTGGCAAAGACAAACAGAAGGAAGCTGCTAAGATAGAAAGCAGCTCCTTCTCCTACTGATAATGGTCAGACAGTAGGATGCTGAAGAAACAGAAAACACCTCCTACTGACCATAGACACATAGAAGGATGCTGCTGAGACAGAAAGCAGCTCCTTCTCCTACCGACAATGGTCACCACAGAAGAAAGCTGTGTTGACAAAAAACAGCTCCTTTTCCAATCAACCATAGACACACAGAAGGAAGCTGCTCAGATAGAAAGCAGCTCCTTCACTTACCGACCATGGGCAGATAGAAGGAAACTGCTAAAAAAGAAGACAGCTCCTTCACCTACTGCCCATAGACAAGACTTCATCTTCAGTCTTTATTTTTCTTGATTGTGTGATGGTAAGATCTATAATGCATAATTAAATAAAAATGAAAAAAAAAAAAAAAAAAACAAACAAAAAAAAAAAGTGACAGGAGATGTAAAATATTGATATATTTGATAGTTGTTTCAATTTCAGTTCCATAAAATGTAATGTTGGGCGGAGACAATCACATTAAGCAGGGAAGCCGCTAGGGTGACACAATCCCCACAGATCTCAGATTGGACAAACGGGCAGAATGAGAGCTGCCAGTTGAGATTGCCAGATAGGGCAGAAGTTACAAAGTGACTGATCAACCAAAAATACTTTGTATAGCTAGCCTGAATGGCGTATCGCTAGCTCAGCATTTCATATGAGAACAAAGACCCTCTGCAGCACAAGTTTAAGTTGAGACTGAACCATCGCAAACACATTGTCCCATTCTCACAAGTTAAATCAGAAACCGCCTAGTATAGAGCCTATTTATTAGTGAAACCGTCAAGCTTATGTACTAAATATTATAACCGTGAAGACTGTGCCTCTGTTGGAGTAAAGTTCTGTTCAGCATCTTATACCTGTGTCGTCTGAAGTTCTTGCTGTGCAATTTCCTCTGCGGGGCAGTAACCATCCTAAACCCCCTTCCACCTGTTACATTTGTCCATACTAAAGTCCATTACTCCATTGAAGTCACCAATTAGTAGCAGTGGATAATCTGCAAGGGCTTTTTATCAATAAACTCCTGTACCACACCCAAGACATAAGAATTAAAGGGTGGCGGTAAATAAATTGAGACAATGATACAGTGAAGATTTTGTATTGTACAGTCGAAGAGCACAAACTTTCCTTCTTTTTCTTCCCAATATGTATGGCAGGCTAATTTGCAGTTAGGGTATGTTCACACGCAAACTCAAAAACGTCTGAAAATACGGAGCTGTTTTCAAGGGAAAACAGCTCCTGATTTTCAAACGTTTTTAAGATACTTGCGATTTTCGCTGCATTTTTTACGGCCGTATTTGGAGCTGTTTTCAATAGAGTCTATGTAAATGGCTCCAAAAACGTCCCAAGAAGTGTCCTGCACTTCTTTTTCGCTGCCGTTTTTTTACGCGGCCGTTTTTCAAAACGGCTGCGTTAAAAAAAACGGCCCGTCGGAACAGAACGCCGTTTTTCCTATTGAAATAAATGGGCAGATGTTTGAAGAAGAGGGCTTACTCCTAAAGCAAAGCAGGGATGAGTTAATGCTCCGTCCAACAAACAAAAGAAGCTGGTGTGCCACCCATGCCGCATTGCGCCATTATTTGTGTAATGTTTGAAAGAGATTGTGCCTCTTTTTTGTAGAGTAGTGTTTACATCCCCTTGTGTATGTTTATATACCACTGGTCAGTAAAGAATTTGTTGTTTGCATTACTTGGGTCTACTGTATTTTATTGCTTGCGACTAACCCTGCGGTCCTTGCCGGTACTTGGCCTTACATAGGGATACATTCTATAGACAAGATGAATGCTAACACTCAATTGCTATTTAGGCTGGGACTTCACAGAGACTGATTGATTTTAATTGATCTTATTTTTAAATTCTATTACTTATTTAAGGGTTGCATGCAACTCAATGTATAGCTTTGTACTGAGGCTGTTGATTTGTAGCTAAAAATCAATTAGTTGCATGCCAATGCGTTTCCATGATGGCCTTATTTTCACATTTCCAGGAAAAATAACAGAAGACCATCACAACACAGAGTTCTGAGTAAAGATGATCCATATCATAAGGCTGACAGGTCCGCCTTAAAATGGGTAAATCACAGGTGACGTCTTTTCTGATTGTAGACTTTCTCTTTCCATTTTATCTCCACCCAGCCAGGACCGCTATGATGACTTCTCCTGACATAACATTACAGAGTTTGCTGCTGAGATATCTTTAGTTGTTCACTTCTGCAGCCATCTTCAGCTTCTAGAGCAACGTAAAGAATTCAGACAACAAAATAGACCCCTTAATTCATGCAGACCCCAGACCAGACCACCAAATAAATTTAGACACCAGCCTAAACCCCTATATAAATTCAGACCCTAGACCAGACCCCAGAACAGACCCAATTAACTGCAGACCCCAGGCAAGACTCCAAAATGTAAACCCCAAAACAGAGTAAATAAAATGAATGCAGACCCTAGACCAGACATCTAAATAATGTCAGACCTCAGACCAGACCCCTCAATTAATTGCAGACCACAGACCAGACCGTTAAATTCAGACCCCAAATCAGAGTAAAGAAAATGGATTTAGATACCTGACCAAGACCTCTAAATAAATTCAAATCCCAGAACAGACCCTTAAATTCATGCAGATCCCAGATAAATGAGTTGGTCGATTGCAAGCAGCTTGTAATGAGGGCGAGCCGTATAACCTCCATTTCCAGCTTATAAACTGATTATGTTATTAAGTTGGTTGCCTGTTTCTTTATATTAACTGTTTAGGTGCTCACTGTTAATGTATATTTGTGTATCTGTTGTGTTTCACTGTATAGAAGGTTTTGTCTTACAGGTTGGCAGGAGGACAGGCCGGAGTTCCCAGTGGCACTGTTTTATGTGCGGTGCTGTCACTGTACATAGCAATGAGAGGCTGCTGGACAGTGACAGGGGAGGTACAGGGGGTTTGGAAAGAAAGAGCCTGGTGCTGGCTGGGATCAGAGTGTAATGGCAGTGATGCGCTGCGTCATCATGAAGTCAGGTGAGACGATGAGAGTCAATAACAAAGCAGAAAATAAGCTAACAAAATGACCTCTTATGGTCTGTAGGCTGATAGAGAAGGCCTATCCTACGTAGGGGTAGGCCTATAAGTGTAGGCTGTCACTGAAACATGCGTGGCTGAAGAGTACCGTCAGCCTAGAGTGGTTCGCTCTGAGGAGTCTACTGGGGCTGTGAGAATAGTCAGCCTGGCATGGGAACCAGTGGTCAGTAGAGCAGTACTGTGCTCAAACTCAGGAGAGGCTGTAACTAGGTCCTGATTAGGATAAAGAACGTTCCATGTATTAGAGGGCCGCTTAGATAGCTGCAGTGATGAATGGTTGCCCTGCAGGCCTGAGATGTGGCCTAGTAGTACACTCCTGAATTGTACTGGACTGGGTGCAGTAGTCACTAGGACGAGTGGTGTGGTAGGAGCCCTTCAGCGTCAGGACCCTAGTAAGAGTGCATAGGAGCAGATATTTAATATAGTAAAAAGTATTAAAACTTATAAAACCCACTGTGTCAGTTGTATCGGGGCAGCCCCCTTCATCAGGAATACTATGTTTCACAGCATTGAAACAATTTAAATGTCTCTATATTATATAAACAAACCTTTCTACATTTACTCACGCAATACCGGAAGTGACGTTCTGAACTCTAAGGCCCTGTTCACACAGAGTGTTTTTGCAGGCAGAAAAATTTTGAGGCAGACTTTGACCTGCCTGCGATTTGCGCAGCATTTACCATTGCGTTTTTCGCCCCTGGCCACTGCGCGCTGCGTGCAAAAAACACTGTGAAAAACACTTTCTCTGCCTCTCATTGATTTCAATGGGAGGTCAGAGGCGGAACAGCGAGCCGCTAAAAGCTGCAGCAGAAAAGAAACGCCTCCGCCTTCCATTGAAATTAATAGAAGACAGTTTCGGGCGTTTTTTGGTGCTGATTCCAATGCGGTTTCCGTGTCAAAATCAGCATAAAAAAACTCAGTGTGATCTGGGCCTAAATCTCTTTATACTTCCTATAATGGACATATCTCTCTATGGCAGATGTTTCGGAAGAGGTTCTTTCTCGCTCTTTTACCCTTTCTATTCCTCTAATACTTCATCCCAATTACATTATTTAATACAGGGAATTTCTTATATTTCTTTTTCCATGCAAAAATACATATATTAATAAAATAGGATAAAAACAACCAATATGAATCTATGGGGAATAGTAAAGACTCATTTACTTTACTCGTTCTTAAACTCTACTATTATTCGCAAACCCTATTCCTTTCTTTAGTATTTCTTATATTTTGGATAGGATGGTGCGACTATATCATTTATTATCCTTGGTCTTTTTACGATCATTTGTGGGGACCTTCTTACTTCATCTTTCAAAAACAGATCACTTAATAGTATTTCCCAATTTCTCTTTAGGATTCTTTTAATTTCTTCAATATTACCATTATATTTAGCAAAATAATGTCAGTCCAAATTTATCTTTCTCTTTTTTCCATCTTGCTTTTTTACAAGGTATAACTTTTCCCTGTTCCTTGTTATCTAGGCAGTCTTTCTGTTTCGTTTTTTACACCTTTTTCTTTACTCCCTCTATAATATTTTTTTTGCTATTTTTTATCCTTCTGTCTGCCTGATATAACCTCCTTTGACTTATACAGTATCAGCATCCCCATGATATGCTGAGAGTATGTTTCCAAGTTTCTATACCACTTATTTGTGAAATAAAAGTAAACCAATATATATATTAGTCCATAATGGACAAGATTGTGGTATGCGACGTGAGCATTTACCGATGCATATGCCAATTGTGCACTGCAAATGCAGTGTGAATGGACCTTTAGACAACCTACTTACACAACCCCTCAGTTGGCTAAAGCAGAAAGCCAGTGTAAGGAGCGACTCTACCTTTGCAGGACTTTTCATATTTGTGTCTTACACTGACGGCCCATTTGCTGTCCGATTCCCCCATTGATAACAGCAGATTGTGGTAGAAGCTTGACAGAAGGCCCCCTGTGGTTAGCACATTGCTGAGGTTGTCCTTAACCCCTTCCCGCTCTGCTCATTACTATTACAACGAGCTGAGCACATTGTTCGTGCTCAGCTCAGTAATAGTATGGTACCGCTGAAATCCAGCGCCATTCCCAACCACCGACACATTTATGAGCTGTGATAACTGCTGTATCGACGTACAGCAGTTATCACAGCTCATACCTCCGGGACCGATCGCAGTGGTTTACGCCGATTTACCCCTTAAATGCAGCGGTCAATAGCGATCACCACACTTAAGGGGTTACAACGCCATTGGCGATCTTGCGACGCAATCGCAGGGTGCCGATGGTTGCTATGGTAACCGGAGGCCTAACAATAGCCACCGGGTCTGACATCTACAGAAGGTGATTACATAAGTATTGCAGGATATTATAACAGAAATCGGACAGTTGGACCTTTGGGGTCCTGTGGTGGTGGTGGTTATTTGTTGTTGCTGTATCTTGGACCGTTTATGGGTCAGTTTAGTGGTGCTTTTTACTCCATGTGTCCTTAGGACATGTTTATTATGTCATTACGAACTTGAGGTTTGTGTCCCATATTTTTTGTGAAGGCTTTTTCTTTAGTAGTGTATCCAGCCTTATAGGGGATCTTGTTCCCATTAAAATATGTTTTTGTCCCACTTGGGAAATCTCTTGACTGGCCTAAGTAGAGTCATGTGCTATTTTACCTTTTATTCCCCTTTTCCACCCATCCACCAAATAAGGACACGTGACTACCGAGGTTGGATGTGAAATGGCCACAGCAGCCGTTTATTAATTTACATTATTTTTTAAATACAATTTAATCCGAAACATTCGGATAACTACTTTAGGAATTCGACCAGAGAATTCCTGCTATAATTCACATGACCCAACATGGGTCAGAATCATAAATAACAATCAACATTTTAACACTAAACAGAGCAGGGGAAGTCCTTGAAGCCATTTTTTACCGATTTTACATTTAAGTTAGCCATCTGCAAACCACCAACAACTATTTACCTCCAGCCGTAAACTAGCTCGGAGGCACAGCTCACCTCTGCAGATGGCTCCAACCATAAGAAGACCACTTCAAAGGGATAACACCCTATGAAGTCTTCAAATGATATACCTTTTTGGGGGACGCATACCCCGATGCAACCTCCCCACCATTTTGTACTGACCAACCTCAAGGACTCCCCTCGCCAGCCGCCATGACACCTAGACCTACTCCAAAGAAAAGAGAAACACAAGTTACGCAAGCATACATCATAAGCACAAGAAAATAGACAAACGCACAAAAAACAAACCCAATCCCAAAAGACACAACCCAATTCAGGGCGGAAGGGTGGGAGCTAACTTTTTTACCTGTTATTCCTCCCGCTACTTCCGGCTCAATGCTAAAAACAGCGGGAGGAACAGATACCGAACCCCAACTCCTCCCCTCTCCATCTCCTCCCTCCCCCTGCCTCCACTAACCCTTTCCCCCCTGATTGGCTAACCTTCCCTCCTATGGCAGTCATGGAGGCTTTCCCTTAAGCCCTCCGAGCTGCCGTCCAGCCTCGTCTTGACTGGCCTTAGTAGAATCATGTGCTATTTTACCTTTTATTCCCCTTTTCCACCCATCCACCAAATAAGGACACGTGACAACCGAGGTTGGATGTGAAATGGCCACAGCAGCCGTTTATTAATCTACATTATTTTTTAAATACAATTTAATCCGAAACATTCGGATAACTACTTAAGGAATTCGACCAGAGAATTCCTCCTATAATTCACATGACCCAACATAAGTCAGAAACATAAATAACAATCAACATTTTAACACTAAACAGAGCAGGGGAAGTCCTTGAAGCCATTTTTTACAGATTTTCCTTTTAAGTTAGCCATCTGCAAACCACCAACAACTATTTACCTCCATTCGTAAACCAGCTCGGAGGCACCGCTCACCTCTGCAGATGGCTCCAACCACCAGAAGACCACTTCAAATGGAAAAACACCCTATGAAGTCTCCCCACCATTTTGTACTGACAAACCTCAAGGACTCCCCCCACCACAGCGAAACAGGCATTGACCACCTTAAGCCTGTGAGTCCCTCCAAACCACCACCGCCCTCTCAATTTCTTCTGCTAAGGACAGGCTCCACAAATCAATTCCAACCTCGGTCAAATGTACTCCATCACTCCGCCAATATCTTCCAACTCCTGACTCCAAATCCCTGTGTCGAACACAAATGCCCCCCGTTCTTGGCAACAAAACGTGACACCACCCGGTTTACTTTGATGCAGGCTTTATTAACCCTTTCCACTGATCTTGCTAAGCGCCAAAACTTCCTCGGAACTATGTCCGACCAAACTATAACTAAGCGTAGATAAGACGCCCATAAGCACAACAAATCGTGTTTTATATCCCGCACTAACTCACGAAAAGGGCGCACACCTAGATCGTTCCCCCCCCCACATGTAAAGCCAGAACCTCCGGAACGCTATCTAACTGAGAGTATGTTTGAAACTCGGTCAATACCCGGCTCCATAACATACCTCAGAATCCCAGCCAATGTAAAACCGCATCTTGCCGCGGAATGCGAAGCTGACGGCCATCTGGGCGAACGTCCGCCCGCAGTGCCCCCCAGTGCACATAAGAGTGTCCTAAAAGCCAAACTAAGCAGGGGCGATGGTCTGAAATGAAAGGATAAGCAAACGCACATGTAAGCCATCAAAGCACAAGTTACAAACTCACAACAAATGAGGGCGCACGTAAGTCCTAAACCTATTGGACTTCCAACGGTCAATGTGACGCACACCCTCGTCATCCAACCCCCAACGCCCAGCTTCAGTAGCAGCGCCGATCCTAAACGTGTGAGACGAGTAATACTCATACCCAACTCCGACCTCAGGCAAGCATTTTTTAAATACAGCACCAAATTGATACCTGGACAAAAACGAGCCATTCTCATGACGGAGCAATGGCGACTCAGGCACCCCACCCCGTGGCTTGAAAGAAACCTTACAAGCAACCGGACACATCGCCGACCCCGGGAGGGCAAACAACACTATCCGCTTACCCCGTCCTACTTGATCAGTCTTGGACCGCCACAAAAACAACTCGAGTCTATCCCCATATAGACCCACATCCGCCTGTCGCAATCCCCCAGCCCTCACCGCACTAGGAGAAACCAACTCACCAATTCTGAGTGCTCCAAAAACGCTAGAGAAAAAGCCAAACGAAACAACTCTACCTCATAAGGCAAATTACAAACAGCCCCCAGCGATGCGCCCAACGAACCAAGAAGGGTAAAAGACATAGGTCGCCTCTGATCTGCTTCAGCCCTGCCGCGATGCAAACCCTTCAAAGCTTGCCTTACCAAAAAATTCTTGGACACATCCTGAAAACCCCGTAATTTAAATCCAAACGCCAACCCAGCAACGAAACGATTCACCTTAGCCAGAGAAAACCCCGCCTCCCAAGCATCCCCCAACCAGTATAACAATGCCACCAACCTGTCTTGATCCGTGCTGACGTTACCCAACACTCTTACCCACTCCTCCCACTGCTGCCAACAAGCCGAATAAGTACTCCAAGTCGCACCAGCCAACGACTGTTCGATCAACCGTTCCACGGGACCGAAACCAGATCCCATAGATGTCCCGGGCAAGCCAAACCGAACAGCTCCGCTCCCGGTGCCAATTAACACAATCGATTCCACTGCGAGCGAGAAAGAGCATCAGCGATACAATTGTAAACCCCCGGTACATGCACCGCAACCATCCACGTGTTTAAGGACAAGCACACCAAGACTAAGTGACGCAACAACTGAACCACAGGCGGAGAAGATGCCGATACGTTATTAATCGCTAACACCACTCCCATGTTATCGCGGTGGAAACTAATGTTTTTATCCCTGAGCCTGTCCCCCCAAATGGTCACCGCAACCACGATGGGGAACAGCTCGAGCAGGGCCAGATTCCGTGTAAGACCACTGATCACCCAGCTGTCCGGCCAGTCCCCTGCACACCATTGACCTCCTGCATACGCACCAAAACCACCAGACCCCGCCGCGTCAGTAAACAGCTGCAACTCGCTCATATCCTGTACCGGCGACATCCACAACAATCTACCATTATATTGCCCGGGAAACGCGTCCCAGACCTGCAGATCCGCACTGTGTTCCACCCCAATCCTCACGAAATGATGGGATGCCCGGATACCCGCCGTCGCTGCCGCCAATCGCCTACTAAAAACTCTACCCATTGGTATAATCCGACAGGCAAAGTTCAACTTCCCCAGCAGAGACTGGAGATCGCGCAAAGTGATCTTCTTCAATCGGCAAGCACGCCTCACCTCTTGACGCAATGACAGTAATTTATCCTCAGGAAGCCTGCACTCGAATTGCACTCGAATTGCATTGCAACCGAATCAATTTCGATCCCTAAAAAACAGATGGTAGGGACAGGGCCCTCAGTTTTTCCAGGCGCCAGAGGAATTCCAAAATCCGTCGCAACCTTCTGCAAGGAATACAATAAATAACCGCAAATAGGGGAACCGCTAGGGCCGACGCACAAAAAATCGTCAAGATAATGTATTAACGAATCCACCCCAGCTACGCCCTTCGTCACCCATTCCACAAAGCTACTAAATGCCTCGAAGTATGCGCAAGAAAGGGAGCACCCCATTGGAAGACACCTATCGACATAAAACCCCCCATTCCAGAAGCAACCCAACCGCCGTTGGCTCTCTGGATGGACCAGCAGCAAGCGAAAAGCCGCTTGAATGTCACTTTTTGCCAACAACGCCCCAGGCCCTGCCTCACGCACTAACACCACCGCTTTGTCAAATGACGTGTAAACAACCGAGCATAAATCGTGATCTATCCCATCATTTACCGACGACCTCTGGGAAAAGACAAATGCTGAATCAAACTGAATTTATGGGGCTCCCGCTTCGGCACAATTCCCAAGGGGGATAGCACTAGATTCTCTATCGGCGGCTCGACAAAAGGCCCGCCCATGCGACCCAACGAAACTTCCTTCAAAAGTTTTTTCAAAACGACCGCCGAGTGCAAATAAGCTGACTTAAGATTGCGCCGTGTAAGCGGAACCTCATACGGAGGAGGGGGAATAACAAAACCAAACAAAAACCCCTCATAAATTAACTTGGCTGCAACCCTATTCGGATATTCATTTAGATACGGGGCCATCCTTTCCACCCTCACCGGCGACAGCTCTTGACCAACGGAGGAGGACTGAGTGTCTGACCGCTTCCCTTTTCGCATACATTTTGCAGCCCCATGCGAGGAGCCGTTGCACTCCGAATAGACATGCTTAAATTTACAAGTGGCCCCGAACTTACACTGGCCATCATTGAATTGCCAGCAGAACCTGAGTTTTGACCCAGAGCCCTGTCCGGACTGACTAGACTGACCTCCTTGGCCAACGCTCCCGAGAAAGGACTGCTTAACCGGGGCCGTCACCCGCAACCAAAGCGCAATATCTTTCTGATCCCACCGAATCGCCGGCCGGACCGCCTTCCGCTGGCGAAACTGCTCATCATACCGCAACCACACCTGACCCCCGTACGCCCGATGAGCCTCCCCGATGGCATCGAAATAACAAAACAACGCCGAGCAATTTTCAGGTGCCTTTTCCCCAATCACACTCGCCAAAATAGCAAAAGCTTGCGACCAATTCACGAACGTCTGCGGGATAAGCCTATACTGCCGACGCTCCTCTTCCTCCTTCTTACTCTCATCCCGCTTGCCCTTATCCAAGTTGAACTTCGCAAGTGGCAGAAGGGAAAAAATTTCCACGTACTCATCCTTACAAATCCGTTCCCGAACCTCCTGTTTAAGGTGGGCCCCTAAAGGACCCTCAAAACAGACGTAAACCTCGCCCCGAGCACGATCATCAAGCCGAATTCTATCCCTGTCCTTCTGCGCCTCGGTTTGAACAGACACTGCCACTGCTTCCTTGGATGCCCCCGAAACTTCCCCAACCAGGGACCGTGACTGTACATCACGAGGACCTTCCCAGACCACCGCCGGGGACCCCGCCGGAACTACAGGTGCCGCAGCCCTATCTAAGCACCCGACTAACTTGCGCAAACAACCCACTAAATCCGATAAGCCATCTCGCCCGGCAACACCACTACCGACAGCCGATACTTCCGCGCTCGCTGCCCCACCCCCAAAACCCGACATGAAAATTGCTGGATACGGCAAAGTAGGAGTTACGCACTCACCAGGCTGCCCAGGCGCTGTATTCCCGCTAGCCGGAAAATTCTGACCGCGCTGCAACTCATCCAGCTCTCCATCTTCCAGATCCTCTCTCGCTGACGACTGGCACTCGCACCAACATCTCCGACACGGGGACCCTGGCATGCTGACAGAGGAGCCGGCAACCTGCCGCCCGACCGCAGGGACCCAGACTTCCGACAGGACCTGTTGCCTCGTCGTCGTCGCTGATCTTGGTGTCCTCACCGAAGACCTCAAGGAAGCCTGCCCCATGGCCGGCACAGCACCATGCGGGGCGGCCGTGGACTGCACCCTGGACACTGCATATAAAGGCGGTGGCGTAACAGGGAGCCCAGCCTGCGACTCCCTGTGAACCGCCGAGCCCCGTCGCGGCTGGGGATTCCTTCCAGGACGCAGGCCCTGGGAGGAGGCGGCCGTCCCAGCAGCCTGGCCTGCAGCGTCCTTAGAAGGGCTCCCCCTCCGACGCCGAGCCCGCGGGACCACATCCGGACTCAACCATTCAGGTGGGCGGGACCGCTGGGAGCGGCGGGGTGACCGAGCCTGAGCAACCGCCGCTCCCGTTGACGCCCTCTGCTTTATTTCAGCAGGGGCAGCAATAAGCAACTCTCCCCCCACCGCCATGTCATCAGCGCCAGAAAGGGGGGAGGGGAGCGCATCCGGGCTAGCAGCCGACACAAAGCGCCGATCTAGGCGCGAAGACTGGCCCACCTGATGGATACTGGCCAGCGCTGCCACCGTCTCCTCCAGCCACCCCGGACCGTGGAACTCAGCTGCCGCGCGCAGCTGATCAAGCATGCTGACTGGAGACGCCATACTTGCAGGTAAGCAGGGCAGTGGGAGCTAACTTTTTTACCTGTTATTCCTCCCGCTGCTTCAGGCTCAATGTCGAAAACAGCGGGAGGAAAAGATACCGAACCCCAACTCCTGCCCTCTCCATCTCCTCCCTCTCCCTGCCTCCACTAACCCTTTCCCCCCTGATTGGCTAACCTTCCCTCCTATGGCAGTCATGGAGGCTTTCCCTTAAGCCCTCCGTGCTGCCGTCCAGCCTCATCTTTACTTTGTGACTATTGCCTGATCAAACCGAGTTGTGATACATTGTTTGCACCATATAAATAACTATATATTTGATGTTGTGTATTTTCTGACCACCACTGCAATCCTTTGTTTTAGATGATTTTATCTGTTTTTATGAGATTATATTATTTTGTCTGTATTTATTGCAATAATAAAGATATTTTATTATTGACCATGTGTCGTTTTGCTATACAGAATTGGTATTGCCGCATCCGTAATGGCCTGAACTATATAAATATTATGTAATTTATCCAATTCAGTGAATGCCATAAAAATAAATAATAAAAAAACGATACCAGAATTGCTATGTTTTTGGTCACCTAAGAATAAAAAGTGATCAAAAAGTTGCATGTATCCAAAAATGGTACCAATAAAAAAACATATAGCTCGTCTTGCAAAAAACAAGCCCTCATACAGCTCTGTCGACCAAAAATTTTCTTTAAAGTTGTGGTTCTCAGATTGTGGCAACAGAAAAAATACATTCTTTTTACAAAATAAATGTTATTGTGCAAATAGTTGTAAAACATAAAAAAGCAATACAAAATTTGGTATCACCAGAATCGTACTGACCCACAGAATAAAGTAAATATGTCAATTATAGTACACGGTAAACGCTGTAAAAAAAAAAAAGGATAAAAACAATAGCAAAATTGCTATTTTTTGTCACCACGCTTCTCAAAAAATAGAATAAAAAATGATCAAGAAGTTGCATGTATCCAAAAATGGTGCCGATAAAAACTACAGATTGTCCCGCAAAAAACAAGCCCTCACACCGCTCTGTCACAAAAAAAAAGTTATGGCTCTCAGAATATGGCGACACAAAATGTGCAGAGTGCGATCCAAAAGGGGGATAAGATCGGGCACCATTTATCAGTGCGACACAGGCCACAGAACTGCTGATTATTATTTATTTATCGCATTATTATATCCTCTTATTATGTACTGATGTACTCCGCACAGTTTACATATGCCCCCAGATTATAAACTGAAATAAATGGCCTATTTGTACATTCAGGGACAAACCAATTGAAAAACTGGTAACCAGAAACAATTGGTTTAAATGAAAAACCAAGTAATGAACTTGGTGCATTGACCTATGAAATCATAAGTCTATCCTATAGAGAGAGGTCAATTAACACAGAGTATATTAGAAACATGAAACAACTTTATTGCACATAAATACAAAGGATATATCAATAAAAGTTAGAACCATGCAATGCAAAACGTGTCCTGCAGGTTGAAGCAACATATGGGGAGACATAATGACATATAATATAAAAACCAGGGCAATATGATATATGTATAATAGATATGTTCACCTGAAATGATAGTATTGCCATATAGCTACCTGGAATGATTGTATATAAATGCGATGATACAAGCTAAGGCCAAAATGTATGGCCATATATCAGCTTACCCATGTGTAGTTGCTCCTGCTACCTGCAGAGACACCGAACTGTTTCGGCAGGAATTCCTTCGTCCGGGGGTGGTGTCTCTCCAGCGGAACAGGATATTTAAAGGGCATTGCATGGTTCTAACTTTTATTGATATATCCTGTGTATTTATGTGTATTTATGTGCAATAAAGTTGTTTCATGTTTCTAATATACTGTGTGTTAATTGACCTCTCTCTATAGGATAGACTTATAAACTGAAATACCAGCAAAACCCCAAACAGAAAAATTACCAAGCAAAATCTGTGCTTCATAAGCCAAATGGCGCTCCCTCCATTCTGAACCCTTCAGTGTGCCCAAACAGCAGTTTACATCCACATATATGGCATCGCCATACCCGGGAGAACCCGCTTAACAGTTTATGATGTATTTGTCTTCAGGGGCACAATCTGGGTATAACATATCGTGCACTTAAATGGCATATCAGCGGAAAATCCACTGCACATTTTTCTAGTAAAAATAGTAGTATTGGTTCATACGCACTGCACCCTTTAATAAATGCCTTGAGGGGTATATTTTAAAAAATGGGGTCACTTCTTGGAAGTTTTTGTTTTACTATTAGACCTCAGAGCCCTGCAATTGGGGGCAAATGCTATGGAAAAATCACTAAAATAGACCTCAAATGCGCATGGTGCTCTTTCACTCCTTTAATCTAACACCAATCCAGCAAAATCTGCGCTCCTACAGACAAATGATGCTCCTTCTCTTCAGAGCCCTGCCGTGTGCCCAAACAGCTGTTTAGGGCCACATATGGGATATTGCTGTACTCAGGAGAAATTGAGTAAAAAATTGTGTGGTGTTTTTTTCTCCAATTACCCCTTGTAAAAATAAAACATTTAGAGCTAAAACAGCATTGTTTTGGGAAAAATGTAATTTGTCATTTTCACTGCCTAATTCTAATAAAATCTATGAAACAGCTGTGGGGTCAAACTATTCACTACCCCCCTAAGTGAATGCCTTGAGGGTTTTATTTTCCAAAATGGAGTCACTTCTCAAGAGGTTTTTACGGTACTGGTACCTAAGGAACTCTGCAAATACGACTTGCCACCTTTAAACAAAACCAGCAAAATCTGCATGCCAAACGGTGCTCCTGCCATTCTGAGCCCTACCGTGTGTCCAAACAGCAGTTTATGACAACATATGGGGTATTATCATACTTGAGAGAACTTGATTTACAAATGTTGGTGTTCTTTTTCTCTTTCATTCTTTGTGAAAATGAAAAAAAATCGGAGCTGAAACTACTTTTTGTGTGAAAAATGTTTAGATTTTAATTTCTATGACCTAATTTCAATAAATTCAGCAGAACACCTGTAGTGTTAAAATGCTCACTATACCCATAGATTAATTCCTTGGGAGTGTAGTCCCGAAATGGCGTCTTTTTGGGGATGTTTCCTATGTTTTGGCACCACAAGACCTCTTCAAAAATGACAGGGTGCCTAAAATATATTGTAATAAAAAGGAGGCCCCAAAAACCTAGTAGGTGTTCCTGTGCTTCAGTCCACCAGGGCCACATGTGGGACATTTTTAAAAGCTGCAGAATCTGAACAATAAATATTGAGCTGAGTTTCGCTGCTAAAACCTTCTGTGTTACAGAAATAAAATGGATTATAATGGAATTTCTTAAAAAAATAAAAAATAAATATATATATATATATTTGTAAATTTCACCTCCAAAATGTTAACTAGTAACTATTTTGTGTTGTATTACTATCTGTCTTACAAGCAGATACACTCAAATTTAGAGAAATCTAAAATTTTAAAAAATGTCTCTAAATGTAGGTGTTTTTCACAAATAAACACTAAAGGTATTGACCAAATTTTACTACTAACATAAAGTACAATGTGTCACGAGAAAAAATTCTCACAATCGCTTGGATAAAAGAATAGCATTCCAAAGTTATTACCAGCTAAAGTGACACAGGTCAGATTTGAAAAATGGTGTCTGAGCCTTAAGGCCCAAACTAGGCTGCATCATTAAGGGGTTAAAGTGGTTTTACATCTTATAAAGTGGGGGGAATACAATTAGGATTTGTCATCACTTTCTGATCGTGGAGTTCTGACTGCCATGACTACTTGATGTTTAGTAAAGCCAATCCCTGTCTTTACAGTTTACCAAATGTGCCATCAATGGTCTTAGAAATGACCCAGATGAAGAGACTATGAAGGAATTCTTCGGTTCTCTTGACTATAAATTCAGCAGAGATTGTGGTATCCATAAAAATATAATGCAGCCATTTTTTATGAATACATATGGATGTTGGCCTTCTACCCTCTCTGGGAGGCTTATGATATGTATAATTTACGCTGCATTCGTTCACATCAGGTATGCCCATCTTGTCTCAGGATGTCTAGATCGATTCTTACCACCTCTATTACCTTTCCAGGACATGGTACATGAGGTAATGGCTGCCCACAGCTGTTCTGATTCCTATTACAAGCTGGTAGGGGAATTGTGAAGCAGTATGTATTCAGGATTGTAAGGAGTAAGAGGGCTGAAGGCACAGGAGATGCAGCATATAGCGTGTTCTTACTGGTGTAGAGTCAAATCCTCTAATGGGGGTCTTTAGGGTTTATTAAAATTCAAAACTAAAATGATATATTTTAAGATAATATAAATGATTTCCCCCATGTCACACAGACAGAAATGATCATTTATCACCTATAAAGAATTCATCAGAGAACGTTCCCATTAAAAACTTCAATTTTATTATTTTCAATAAAAAAATACTCTATACAGTAAAGCAATTGATGAAAACACCCGGAAAAATTACAGATCACACTAAACTTTTCTAGAGGTACAAATCATACAATATCATCAAATTCATATTCCCAATGGTAAAGCCATACTGATATATGTAAATTATGGGTGTGGTCATAAAAGCAGCTCAAACCGGTTATAGCTATTGTGATGTCACAGAGCTTGGGTATAAACAATGATGTTGGTCACAGAGCTGTCACTATCAGTTGGATGTGACCGGTAAGTAATCTATCAATGCTACATCTGTACTTCTTGCTAATCAATTTGTTTTATTAGGAACATTGAATTATTCCATCTCTAGAAGATATTGTGTGATAGTGGTAGTAATATGGTATTAGTATTAGTGTGCAATTAAATTGCTCAAGTATCTTAGATTTGCAGGGTAAGTGGCCAAAATTTGAGCTCCCTTATTATCATTATGTTTACCACTTGTAAAAGAGAAATTTCCATATGCTCATATTAGAGGACTGTATATTAGGGGACTATAATTCCTTATATTATTTAGGTTCACCAGAAATAATTTCAATTTAATTCAATTCTGAATTTTGATCAATTGATATAAAAATTATTAGTGGGGAATTGATACTGGTCTGGGGCTACTTATCATGGTTTGGGCTAGGCCCTTTATTTCCAGTGAATGGTAATGTAAAGACTACTTAGACCATTGCATGCTTCCGACTTTGTGAGACTTGTTTGGTAAAGACCCTTCCCTGTTTCTGTATGACGTTGCCCCTTTGCACAAAGCAAGGTCCATAAAGACATGGAGTGATAAGTTTGGTGTGGAGGAACTTGACACTCTGCACAGAGCCCTGACCCCAACATCAGAGCCTGAACTCACAAATGCTCTTTTAATTAAATGGGCAAAAATTCCAACAAACACGCTACAAAATCTTGTGGAAAGCCTTGTCAGAAGAAGTTATAGCCACAAAAGGGGGCCCAACTTCATATTAACATCCATGGCTTTGTAATGGGAAGTACCACAAGCTTATAATGGTGTAAAGGGTCAGCTGTCCACATCTTTTGGCCACATAGTGTATTTTGGGCTTATGTATTGTGATGTCACTACTATTAAAAATAATGATAAATCCATATTGAAATATGCAAATTATGGGTGAGGTCATAAAAGCAGCTCACCCCGGGTATAGCTATTGTGATGTCACCGAGCGTGGGTGTATACTATGGTGCTGGCCACAGAGCTGTCACTCATCAGTTGGATGTGACCGGTAAGTACTCTATCAGCGCTACGTCTCTAGATGAGTCTCACCTATCAGTTTCTTTATGAATATTTTATTCTTAGGTACAATTCTGCTGTGTCTGCCATTTAAAGTTTAGTTTATATTTGGAATAGTTATACTAATATACTAAGAAGTTGCTAAGTGGCAATATGGCGGCCTGTGACTTCTGCTCCAGAGACAGAATGCAGCTTGCAGACAAAAATTGCCATCTGTATTCTGCTGGTAAATTGATAAAGCAACCTCAAAGAAAGGGAATGTGAATGTCCTGCAGCCCTGAGAACTTATTATTGGAACCCTTCAGTTTATAACAGGAGTAATTCACGTAATAAATATTTACTAGGGAATTACTAATTATGCATTTGAGGTTTTCTATTTGTGTAAAATACACAATTATTATTATTATTAATAATAATAATAATAATTACTAATATAAAAATGTTAGGGAAGTGATTTCTTAAGAACAGCCCTGACCCCGTAATCCTGTATCCTCAAAAGCAATTGTCATTTTTCATTAATATATATATATATATATATATATATATATATATATATATATATATATATATATATATATAACATGTAATAATGTCTATAACAAACTACAAAGGTTCTAAATTATAGTTAGTATCTCATATAAAAATTACATAAACCCCGGAAATGTCATACCGTATGGTCAATTCAACAACCAATACATTGTTCCAAAATCCAAACCCCAAGCAATGTCATTCACAGGGGGTCCAAACCCCAAGACCCCAAGCAATGTGATCTTCAAACACTTCTGATTGTCCAGTTCCTGTACTTGGAATACCCCTTTTATAACTAATTTCTCCAGCTAGTTTTCTTTAAGTTTTCCCTAACTATTTCTTTTTCTGGTCATTCTAGATCTTGCTGTTGGATTGACACTGTTGGATTACTGTGTTGCTTTTACGGTCAGCGATTTGTCCTATTTTCAGAGAACTAGAGGCGATTAGTTAAATTCAATCTTTACTGTCGCCTGGTTTTCTACCACGGACATTGGTGCAGTTTTGCACCCGGGTTATTAACCAACCATGCCCTTTTGGAAAAAATCCAAAAAATATCATGTCTCTCAGATTCCTGATAAAGGAAATCTGATGAAAGAGATACCAACTATGGAGGAGCCTAACATCTCGCTCCAGAAGTTTTCCAACATCAAAGATATGCCAGCCGAAAAATGCAGCGATCCAAGTCACAGCAAACCTTGTGACATTGGCTCAAAGAACGCCAAGAAGAGCGCAATCAGGAGCTTGGGCAGCAGCGCTGTGATTGGCGCTAAAGAACTGGATCGCTGTTTCCCAAATAGACGGCTGAGATTATACGTTGCCACCTGGAATATGGAGGGAAAGGTGAGAAGTAATATACAATATCTATTGTGAACCATGAGTGTATATGATCTAAGGCTATGTTCACACAGAGTATTTTGCCAAGTTTTTTGACGTGGAAACCGCGTCGCAAAACTCGGCAAAAACGGCCCGAAAATGCCTCCCATTGATTTCAATGGGAGGCGTCGGCGTCTTTTTCCCGCGAGCAGTAAAACTGCCTCGCGGTAAAAAGAAGCGACATGCCCTATCTTCGGGCGCCTCCGCCCCTGACCTCCCGTTGACTTCAATAGGAGGCAGAGATAGCGTATTTCGCTGTGTTTTATGCCCGCGGCGCTCAATGGCCGCGGGCGAAAAACGCCGTGAAAAAAATCGGCGTGCAGGGAGAGGAAAATCTGCCTAAAACTTCCAAACGGAATTTTGAGGCAGATATTCCTCCTGCAAAATACTCCGTGTGAACATAGCCTAAAGTTGGATAAATTTGTAGTTGGATATGAGATAGATATATTATATACTACCCTAGGCCCAAATTTTCTAAACATTTGGGCCAATCAATGTTGCTGCACACACTACAAACTGTCAAACTAATAATCTATGTCTTTTGAATGGTAATGCCTCTGATCCTAAGACTGCAGCACTGGCCATAGTCTATAAAGACTAAAATCCAATTCGATCAGATATAATTTTTGGTAGGTGATATAGAAGATGTCAGTTTGGTTGGTGCTCTGTGTATACATTATTAATATCTTCATATTTTGAGCAGGAGTTCCCACAAAATCTAGAGGATCTGCTGTTGCCATCAGATGACACCAAAGACATTTACGTAATTGGCGTTCAGGAAGGATGTCCAAACAGGTAAGTCTTCTTAGGTTGTCTTACAACAGTCTTTGTCTGCAGATGGACTACAGGTCGGCTGATTGAAATTCTCTCTTGACCTACTACTTATTGTAGGATCACTCCTAAATTTTCCTATTTAACCCCAGAGGTTATGATATTGATTATTTAATAAATGAGTTCAATATTTTAATCTGGAGTAATTTATTAATATGTAAACTTGAAATTGTGTCTTCTTGTAGACGGGAATGGGAGATAAAATTACAGGAGACGCTTGGTCCACACTACGTGCTATACCATTCATCCGGGCTCGGAGTCCTGTATCTCACCATCTTTATTCGACGGGAACTGATCTGGTTCTGCTCAGGTAAGATTCACTTTCTTACATTTACATAATAAGTCCTAATTGAAGTCATTAGTTTGAACTTATTATTTAGTCATTAGAACTAGATGTCTAAGAACCCAACTCTCAGATTCTTCACTGTGGAGTATTGGAGATCTGATAGTTTACTCCACAGTTACAAAGTGTGAAATGGTGTTGTAGTAATATTTCCAGCGTTTAATAGGAAACTATCTCTGTTTCATTTTTGCATGTTGTACTATTAACCACTAACCCTTCTTCTTGTGTTTCATTTCTTATACAGAGGTAGAGCACACCCACGTAACAACCAGGCTATTCCACCATGTCAAAACTAAAGGAGCCTTGGGTGTTGCCTTCACCGTCTTTGGGACATCATTCCTGTTTATTAATTCCCATATGAGATGTAAGTATGTCTGTTTTTAATATATGACTATGTACAGTGTTATTGTGTATAAAAGTGCTGCTGTTTAATAATAATAAGCTGGAATATATGAGATGACATGAAAAGATTTGTACTATTGATGTTTTGGTGTAAAATTAAAAGTTCTTCCTCATTTGGTCAAACTTCTTCTAATCCATCAAACTTATTCTATATAATGAGAGAATAATAGTGGAAGGATTAATGGCCTAATGTCTTCTACAGACCGCTATAGAAATACATTATCCTCTGTCATGAAAATGATTGTGTCTTAGATTTACAGTAACAGAAATATCAGTGCGTCTGGTGTACAGAGTGCGGACCCAGATCATGGAACTCCACCAGTCTCATTTTCTAAAATGTCAATAAAAAACCAATTAATATAAATACTATTTGTAAAAAATTGATTGTTGAGGGAACATTCAGAATACACAGCCCAAGAAGTAGATATGATACCTACATAATATAAGATAAAGAAACCTATTGTCAAAGAAAACTTAAATATGGTGGTTGTACTAAATTCCAGGAGGTCACATTTACTGATATGTATATTTTTGTTGGCAGTTGGGGCAGTCTACAAGAGGATCCAGGACTATAAAACTATCACTGAGGGTCTCCGCCTGCCTCAAATTATTCCAGAAAGAATAAACTCCAATGCCTGTGAGTATTACTTATGTGGTTGAACCTATCGATTCCTTTATCTCTCTATTTATCTCTATTGACTTTAATGCAGTCACGTGGTCTAATTGTGTCCTGTGTTTATCTCATTCTACAGTGGACGTCACCAGCCGCTTTGATCGAGTTTTTTGGTTTGGGGACCTCAATTTTCAACTGAAAGAGGACAGAAAAAACGTGGAATCTCTTCTGAAGCACATTAAAGGAAGAGATATGTCCAGTCTCCTCAAACATGACATTCTGAATGAAGCCAAGAACAACGGTACATTTACTAGTAGACAGATCTCTATCACTCCTCAGCCTGTATTATTACCACATACACCTTGACAGATCAATACAAATCACTGTCATGATGGTTCATATGTTCTCCACATTCTTATATAGTCCTACATCTCTTGCACATGTTTTTAATACTGACATGTTTTTTTTTCTTTTAACTTAAGGGTCCATATTTGTAGGGTTTAAGGAGCACACCATTGAATTCCTTCCTACATATAAGTTCGACATTGGCACAGACACCTACGATACATCAGAAAAGCAGAGAGTCCCATCATATACGGTAAGATATCTTATTTCCAGGTCTACAGAGCTAAAGAAAGAATACATTTCATGAATAGATTTTCATATAATAAATCCCCTCGCCCAAGGTAATGAATTGTTATTATAGATGGAGGAATAATTCTTAAGAACAAAGCATCCAGTCCATTTTACTTGTAGTGAGTTTGTCATCGTCTCCCAGTGTAATATGTCTTCACCTAGCATGGCTCAAAGATACTTATTTCATTAAATCTGTGTGACCAAGTCAAACCTTAAATGCAAGAAAGTCTTAAAATTTATATTTCTTAAAGAAAATAGGCCGAAATGTTCAGTCTATGATGCTATGAGTTTTATAAATAAATTATAATATGATTGCACTGATGATATTTGTTATTTTTATGACCTCTACAGGACAGGGTGTTGTTTAAAAGCCAATATGAGGGAGATGTGCGAGTCCTGAAATACGACTCTTGCCCTGTTTTGAAGACCTCAGACCACCGACCCGTTTTTGGTATCTTTGAAGTAAAGCTCAGACCTGGTTCAGATAAGTAAGTCATGATTTCCTCCATGTTGTTGGTATGATCCTTTCAGTAGCCGCCATTACTACATGGGCCTTATAGCCAGAGCTCACACTTTGGGGCAGGTGGCTGTATACCTGGGTGACAGTACTGGAGTAATCTAGGATGTGAAACAAAACAATTATTTTTGTGGTTACCTGCTAACATTATCATATGTCTTACATCAATGTATTTCTCATTCCAGCATCCCATTGGCTGGTGGACGCTTTGACCGCAAGATCTATTTGAAGGGCATTAGGAGGTTAGGACAAAAAAAGTAGCTGCGTCTGTTCATGTCCTTACAGCACATAAGGTGAGAGCATTGTACTTGTCTATTATGTTTGCTGTGAGAATGTTCTTCCATCTCTTAAGTCTTCCTCTGTATCAGTAATTTATTTTATCAACCAACATAAAGAAATTGTAAATAAGTCATTCTATCTTCTAGTTCAATTTTCTTGTATTCAGATATTTATTTAATTTCTAAATGAAGGTTTTGGGTTTTAGAAGAAAACTGTAAGCGTGTATGTAGTATAATAGATTGGTGGGAATTAATTAAGACTGACGTTTCATACACCGGTCTTAATATAAAAAAACTTGGAGTAAAATGTGCCTAATTTATTAGAAGGCCCACACCTTAATAACTAATAATCCATGTTATTATGATAAATGTGTCGGCCGCTGGTAGTTCTGCTGCTTCAGCTACTCTCTGTCCACTTTTTTAGAAAAGTGCCGTAAGCGGCAGAAACAACATGATTAGATACAAGGAAAATTGTTATTGATGTAAGACATTACTTGGCATCTTGCAGGACTCCTAAGGAACATTTACCATCTTAGGTGCATAAAACAATGATTCCACCTTTGTGAACATCAGAAAGTTCCTGTAACATCCTGAACAGCGCAGCTTTAGATCAAAGCCATTGCTTGGATCAACCATTATCAAGGTTTGTAGCGTAACCCCTAGGATCAAATAGGAAAATCCACAATAAAACCTCTTCTAGATTTTGTGACTGCCAAGAAACACACATTAGTAGAGCATTAATAGCAAATATTTCTCTTGCAGCATAAACATCAATTCCGCAGTATATCTGGCGAGAACTGCGCTCCCTGTGACCGGAGGAGCCGCCATCGTTGCTGATAGAAAGGTAAGTTCCTCTAGATATGTCCCCTCTATATTTGGTAAGCAGCCTGAATAATGAATATCTAATAGGATTGTGTGCTTCTCCCCCCAGAAAAAGTCAGCAGATACAAACAGACCATCAACATCAATGCCAATAACAACCGAGGGCAGAACCCGCCATCTTACAAGTATTCCAATGGCGAGACTTAAAATTTTCTACATCTGTCACAGAAGAGACATCAGTGTGGTTACCGGTGCATCAATGTTACCCAGAAGACCAGGACCAGAACAGGAGAACATGTCATCTCTTCCTGTGTCTCTGGAATACAGATTTCCCACCACTTACTGATACTACATTATATACTGTGACATCTTCCATTGTTTTTGCTGGATCTTGTATAACATCATCTTTACCATTATATATTTTGATCCACAAAAACCTTAAATAAATCTTTAACATCAATCCATAAGTGTGACTGGTATTTATTAGTGTGTTCAGTGCCTGGCTACAACTTACCACAGTGTATACAATTCACTTATCCGACCCTTCACAGCGCTATTTGTGTGACATCGCGTTTAATCCAGTGGTAGGTGACAGGACATTGTATCATATGTAGACAATACAGAGAGTATGGAACGTGCCGCCATATGTACTGGATTAGATCCTGTGTTGGACAAAAAGTGACAGGAGATGTAAAATATTGATATATTTGATAGTTGTTTAAATTTCAGTTCCATAAAATGTAATGTTGGGCTCTCTTTACAAGCGGAGACAATCACATTAAGCAGGGAAGCCGCTAGGGTGACACAATCCCCACAGATCTCAGATTGGACAAACGGGCAGGATGAGAGCTGCCAGTTGAGATTGCCAGTTAGGGCAGAAGTTACAAAGTGACTGATCAACGAAAAAGACTTTGTATTGCTAGCCTGAATGGCGTATCGCTAGCTCAGCATTTGATATGAGAACAAAGACCCTCTGCAGCACAAGTTTAAGTTGAGACTGAACCATAGCAAACACATTGTCCCATTCTCACAAGTTAAATCAGAAACCGCCAAGTATAGAGCCTATTTATTAGTGAAACCGTCAAGCTTATGTACTAAATATTATAACCGTGAAGACTGTGCCTCTGTTGGAGTAAAGTTCTGTTCAGCATCTTATACCTGTGTCGTCTGAAGTTCTTGCTGTGCAATTTCCTCTGCGGGGCAGTAACCATCCTAAACCCCCTCCCACCTGTTACATTTGTCCATACTAAAGTCCATTACTCCATTGAAGTCGCCAATTAGTAGCAGTGGATAATCTGCAAGGGCTTTTTATCAATAAACTCCTGTACCACACCCAAGACATAAGAATTAAAGGGTGGAGGTAAATAAATTGAGACAATGATACATTGAAGATTTTGTATTGTACAGTCCAGGAGCACAAACTTTCCTTATTTTTCTTCCCAATATGTATGGCAGGTTAATTTGCAGTTAAGGTATGTTCACATGCAAACTCAAAAACGTCTGAAAATACGGAGCTGTTTTCAAGGGAAAACAGCTCCTGATTTTCAAACGTTTTTTAAGCCACTTGCAATTTTCGCTGCGTTTTTCGCTGCGTTTTTTACGCCCGTATTTGGAACTTTTTCAATAGAGTCTATGTAAATGGCTCCAAAAACGTCCCAAGAAGTGACCTGCGCTTCTTTTTCGCTGCCATTTTTCAAAAAAACGGCCCATCGAAACAGAACGCCGTTTTTCCTATTGAAATAAATGGGCAGATGTTTGAAGAAGAGGACTTACTCCTAAAGCGAAACAGGGATGAGTTAAAGCTCCGTCCAACAAACAAAAGAAGCTGGTGTGCCACCCATGCCGCATTGCGCCATTATTTGTGTAATGTTTGAAAGAGATTGTGCCTCTTTTTTGTAGAGTAGTGTTTACATCCCCTTGTGTATGTTTATATACCACTGGTCAGTAAAGAATTTGTTGTTTGCATTACTTGGGTCTACTGTATTTTATTGCTTGCGACTAACCCTGCGGTCCTTGCCGGTACTTGGCCTTACATAGGGATACATTCTATAGACAAGATGAATGCTAACACTCAATTGCTATTTAGGCTGGGACTTCACAGAGACTGATTGATTTTAATTGATCTTATTTTTAAATTCTATTACTTATTTAAGGGTTGCATGCAACTCAATGTATAGCTTTGTACTGCGGCTGTTGATTTGTAGCTAAAAATCAATTAGTTGCATGCCAATGCGTTTCCATGATGGCCTTATTTTCACATTTCCAGGAAAAATAACAGAAGACCATCACAACACAGAGTTCTGAGTAAAGATGCTCCATATCATAAGGCTGACAGGTCCGCCTTAAAATGGGTAAATCACAGGTGACGTCTTTTCTGATTGTAGACTTTCTCTTTCCATTTTATCTCCACCCAGCCAGGACCGCTATGATGACTTCTCCTGACATAACATTACAGAGTTTGCTGCTGAGATATCTTTAGTTGTTCACTTCTGCAGCCATCTTCAGCTTCTAGAGCAACGTAAAGAATTCAGACAACAAAATAGACCCCTTCATTCATGCAGACCCCAGACCAGACCACCAAATAAATTTAGACACCAGCCTAAACCCCTATATAAATTCAGACCCTAGACCAGACCCCAGAACAGACCCAATTAACTGCAGACCCCAGGCAAGACTCCAAAATGTAAACCCCAAAACAGAGTAAATAAAATGAATGCAGACCCTAGACAAGACATCTAAATAATGTCAGACCTCAGACCAGACCCCTCAATTAATTGCAGACCACAGACCAGACCGTTAAATTCAGACCCCAAATCAGAGTAAAGAAAATGGATTTAGATACCTGACCAAGACCTCTAAATAAATTCAAATCCCAGAACAGACCCTTAAATTCATGCAGATCCCAAATAAATGAGTTGGTCGATTGCAAGCAGCTTGTAATGAGGGCGAGCCGTATAACCTCCATTTCCAGCTTATAAACTGATTATGTTATTAAGCTGGTTGCCTATTTCTTTATATTAACTGTTTAGGTGCTCACTGTTAATGTATATTTGTGTATCTGTTGTGTTTCACTGTATAGAAGGTTTTGTCTTACAGGTTGGCAGGAGGACAGGCCGCAGTTCCCAGTGGCACTGTCTTATGTGCGGTGCTGTCACTGTACATAGCAATGAGAGGCTGCTGGACAGTGACAGGGGAGGTACAGGGGGTTTGGAAAGAAAGAGCCTGGTGCTGGCTGGGATCAGAGTGTAATGGCAGTGATGCGCTGCGCCATCATGAAGTCAGGTGAGACGATGAGAGTCAATAACAAAGCAGAAAATAAGCTAACAAAATGACCTCTTATGGTCTGTAGGCTGATAGAGAAGGCCTATCCTACGTAGGGGTAGGCCTATAAGTGTAGGCTGTCACTGAAACATGCGTGGCTGAAGAGTACCGTCAGCCTAGAGTGGTTCGCTCTGAGGAGTCTACTGGGGCTGTGAGAATAGTCAGCCTGGCATGGGAACCAGTGGTCAGTAGAGCAGTACTGTGCTCAAACCCAGGAGAGGCTGTAACTAGGTCCTGATTAGGATAAAGAACGTTCCATGTATTAGAGGGCCGCTTAGATAGCTGCAGTGATGAATGGTTGCCCTGCAGGCCTGAGATGTGGCCTAGTAGTACACTCCTGAATTGTACTGGACTGGGTGCAGTAGTCACTAGGACGAGTGGTGTGGTAGGAGCCCTTCAGCGTCAGGACCCTAGTAAGAGTGCATAGGAGCAGATATTTAATATAGTAAAAAGTATTAAAACTTATAAAACCCACTGTGTCAGTTGTATCGGGGCAGCCCCCTTCATCAGGAATACTATGTTTCACAGCATTGAAACAATTTAAATGTCTCTATATTATATAAACAAACCTTTCTACGTTTACTCACGCAATACCGGAAGTGACGTTCCGAACTCTAAGGCCCTGTTCACACAGAGTGTTTTTGCAGGCAGAAAAATTTTGAGGCAGACTTTGACCTGCCTGCGATTTGCGCAGCATTTACCATTGCGTTTTTCGCCCGTGGCCACTGCGCGCCGCGTGCAAAAAACACTGTGAAAAACACTTTCTCTGCCTCTCATTGATTTCAATGGGAGGTCAGAGGCGGAACAGCGAGCCGCTAAAAGCTGCAGCAGAAAAGAAACGCCTCCGCCTTCCATTGAAATTAATAGAAGACAGTTTCGGCCGTTTTTTGGTGCTGATTCCAATGCGGTTTCCGTGTCAAAATCAGCATAAAAAAACTCAGTGTGATCTGGGCCTAAATCTCTTTATACTTCCTATAATGGACATATCTCTCTATGGCAGATGTTTCGGAAGAGGTTCTTTCTCGCTCTTTTACCCTTTCTATTCCTCTAATACTTCATCCCAATTACATTATTTAATACAGGGAATTTCTTATATTTCTTTTTCCATGCAAAAATACATATATTAATAAAATAGGATAAAAACAACCAATATGAATCTATGGGGAATAGTAAAGACTCATTTACTTTACTCGTTCTCAAACTCTAATATTATTCGCAAACCCTATTCCTTTCTTTAGTATTTCTTATATTTTGGATAGGATGGTGCGACTATATCATTTATTATCCTTGGTCTTTTTACGATCATTTGTGGGGACCTTCTTACTTCATCTTTCAAAAACAGATCACTTAATAGCATTTCCCAATTTCTCTTTAGGATTCTTTTAATTTCTTCAATATTACCATTATATTTAGCAAAATAATGTCAGTCCAAATTTATCTTTCTCTTTTTTCCATCTTGCTTTTTTACAAGGTATAACTTTTCCCTGTTCCTTGTTATCTAGGCAGTCTTTCTGTTTCGTTTTTTACACCTTTTTCTTTACTCCCTCTATAATATTTTTTTTGCTATTTTTTATCCTTCTGTCTGCCTGATATAACCTCCTTTGACTTATACAGTATCAGCATCCCCATGATATGCTGAGAGTATGTTTCCAAGTTTCTATACCACTTATTTGTGAAATAAAAGTAAACCAATATATATATTAGTCCATAATGGACAAGATTGTGGTATGCGACGTGAGCATTTACCGATGCATATGCCAATTGTGCACTGCAAATGCAGTGTGAATGGACCTTTAGACAACCTACTTACACAACCCCTCAGTTGGCTAAAGCAGAAAGCCAGTGTAAGGAGCGACTCTACCTTTGCAGGACTTTTCATATTTGTGTCTTACACTGACGGCCCATTTGCTGTCCGATTCCCCCATTGATAACAGCAGATTGTGGTAGAAGCTTGACAGAAGGCCCCCTGTGGTTAGCACATTGCTGAGGTTGTCCTTAACCCCTTCCCGCTCTGCTCATTACTATTACAACGAGCTGAGCACATTGTTCGTGCTCAGCTCAGTAATAGTATGGTACCGCTGAAATCCAGCGCCATTCCCAACCACCGACACATTTATGAGCTGTGATAACTGCTGTATCGTCGCACAGCAGTTATCACAGCTCATACCTCCGGGACCGATCGCAGTGGTTTACGCCGATTTACCCCTTAAATGCAGCGGTCAATAGCGATCACCACACTTAAGGGGTTACAACGCCATTGGCGATCTTGCGACGCAATCGCAGGGTGCCGATGGTTGCTATGGTAACCGGAGGCCTAACAATAGCCACCGGGTCTGACATCTACAGAAGGTGATTACATAAGTATTGCAGGATATTATAACAGAAATCGGACAGTTGGACCTTTGGGGTCCTGTGGTGGTGGTGGTGGTTATTTGTTGTTGCTGTATCTTGGACCGTTTATGGGTCAGTTTAGTGGTGCTTTTTACTCCATGTGTCCTTAGGACATGTTTATTATGTCATTACGAACTTGAGGTTTGTGTCCCATATTTTTTGTGAAGGCTTTTTCTTTAGTAGTGTATCCAGCCTTATAGGGGATCTTGTTCCCATTAAAATATGTTTTTGTCCCACTTGGGAAATCTCTTGACTGGCCTAAGTAGAGTCATGTGCTATTTTACCTTTTATTCCCCTTTTCCACCCATCCACCAAATAAGGACACGTGACAACCGAGGTTGGATGTGAAATGGCCACAGCAGCCGTTTATTAATTTACATTATTTTTTAAATACAATTTAATCCGAAACATTCGGATAACTACTTTAGGAATTCGACCAGAGAATTCCTCCTATAATTCACATGACCCAACATGGGTCAGAATCATAAATAACAATCAACATTTTAACACTAAACAGAGCAGGGGAAGTCCTTGAAGCCATTTTTTACCGATTTTACATTTAAGTTAGCCATCTGCAAACCACCAACAACTATTTACCTCCAGCCGTAAACTAGCTCGGAGGCACAGCTCACCTCTGTAGATGGCTCCAACCATAAGAAGACCACTTCAAAGGGATAACACCCTATGAAGTCTTCAAATGATATACCTTTTTGGGGGACGCATACCCAGATGCAACCTCCCCACCATTTTGTACTGACCAACCTCAAGGACTCCCCTCGCCAGCCGCCATGACACCTAGACCTACTCCAAAGAAAAGAGAAACACAAGTTACGCAAGCATACATCATAAGCACAAGAAAATAGACAAACGCACAAAAAACAAACCCAATCCCAAAAGACACAACCCAATTCAGGGCGGAAGGGTGGGAGCTAACTTTTTTACCTGTTATTCCTCCCGCTACTTCCGGCTCAATGCTAAAAACAGCGGGAGGAACAGATACCGAACCCCAACTCCTCCCCTCTCCATCTCCTCCCTCCCCCTGCCTCCACTAACCCTTTCCCCCCTGATTGGCTAACCTTCCCTCCTATGGCAGTCATGGAGGCTTTCCCTTAAGCCCTCCGTGCTGCCGTCCAGCCTCGTCTTGACTGGCCTGAGTAGAGTCATGTGCTATTTTACCTTTTATTCCCCTTTTCCACCCATCCACCAAATAAGGACACGTGACAACCGAGGTTGGATGTGAAATGGCCACAGCAGCCGTTTATTAATCTACATTATTTTTGAAATACAATTTAATCCGAAACATTCGGATAACTACTTAAGGAATTCGACCAGAGAATTCCTCCTATAATTCATATGACCCAACATAGGTCAGAAACATAAATAACAATCAACATTTTAACACTAAACAGAGCAGGGGAAGTCCTTGAAGCCATTTTTTACCGATTTTCCTTTTAAGTTAGCCATCTGCAAACCACCAACAACTATTTACCTCCATTCTTAAACCAGCTCGGAGGCACCGCTCACCTCTGCAGATGGCTCCAACCACCAGAAGACCACTTCAAATGGAAAAACACCCTATGAAGTCTCCCCACCATTTTGTACTGACAAACCTCAAGGACTCCCCCCCACCACAGCGAAACAGGCATTGACCACCTTAAGCCTGTGAGTCCCTCCAAACCACCACCGCCCTCTCAATTTCTTCTGCTAAGGACAGGCTCCACAAATCAATTCCAACCTCGGTCAAATGTACTCCATCACTCCGCCAATATCTTCCAACTCCTGACTCCAAATCCCTGTGTCGAACACAAATGCCCCCGTTCTTGGCAACAAAACGTGACACCGCCCGGTTTACTTTGATGCAGGCTTTATTAACCCTCTCCACTGATCTTGCCAAGCGCCAAAACTTCCTCGGAACTATGTCCGACCAAACTATAACTAAGCGTAGATAAGACGCCCATAAGCACAACAAATCGTGTTTTATATCCCGCACTAACTCACGAAAAGGGCGCACACCTAGATCGTTCCCCCCCCACATGTAAAGCCAGAACCTCCGGAACCCTATCTAACTGAGAGTATGTTTGAAACTCGGTCAATACCCGGCTCCATAACATACCTCAGAATCCCAGCCAATGTAAAACCGCATCTTGCCGCGGAATGCGAAGCTGACGGCCATCTGGGCGAACGTCCGCCCGCAGTGCCCCCCAGTGCACATAAGAGTGTCCTAAAAGCCAAACTAAGCAGGGGCGATGATCTGAAATGAAAGGATAAGCAAACGCACATGTAAGCCATCAAAGCACAAGTTACAAACTCACAACAAATGAGGGCGCACGTAAGTCCTAAACCTATTGGACTTCCAACGGTCAATGCGACGCACACCCTCGTCATCCAACCCCCAACGCCCAGCTTCAGTAGCAGCGCCGATCCTAAACGTGTAAGACGAGTAATACTCATACCCAACTCCGACCTCAGGCAAGCATTTTTTAAATACAGCACCAAATTGATACCTGGACAAAAACGAGCCATTCTCATGACGGAGCAATGGCGACTCAGGCACCCCACCCCGTGGCTTGAAAGAAACCATACAAGCAACCGGACACATCGCCGACCCCGGGAGGGCAAACAACACTATCCGCTTACCCCGTCCTACTTGATCAGTCTTGGACCGCCACAAAAACAACTCGAGTCTATCCCCATATAGACCCACATCCGCCTGTCGCAATCCCCCAGCCCTCACCGCACTAGGAGAAACCAACTCACCAATTCTGAGTGCTCCAAAAAACGCTAGAGAAAAAGCCAAACGAAACAACTCTACCTCATAAGGCAAATTACAAACAGCCCCCAGCGATGCGCCCAACGAACCAAGAAGGGTAAAAGACATGGGTCGCCTCTGATCTGCTTCAGCCCTGCCGCGATGCAAACCCTTCAAAGCTTGCCTTACCAAAAAATTCTTGGACACATCCTGAAAACCCCGTAATTTAAATCCAAACGCCAACCCAGCAACGAAACGATTCACCTTAGCCAGAGAAAACCCCGCCTCCCAAGCATCCCCCAACCAGTATAACAATGTCACCAACCTGTCTTGATCCGTGCTGACGTTACCCAACACTCTTACCCACTCCTCCCACTGCTGCCAACAAGCCGAATAAGTACTCCAAGTCGCACTAGCCAACGACTGTTCGATCAACCGTTCCACGGGACCGAAACCAGATCCCATAGATGTCCCGGGCAAGCCAAACCGAACAGCTCCGCTCCCGGTGCCAATTAACACAATCGATTCCACTGCGAGCGAGAAAGAGCATCAGCGATACAATTGTAAACCCCCGGTACATGCACCGCAACCATCCACGTGTTTAAGGACAAGCACACCAAGACTAAGTGACGCAACAACTGAACCACAGGCGGAGAAGATGCCGATACGTTATTAATCGCTAACACCACTCCCATGTTATCGCGGTGGAAACTAATGTTTTTATCCCTGAGCCTGTCCCCCCAAATGGTCACCGCAACCACGATGGGGAACAGCTCGAGCAGGGCCAGATTCCGTGTAAGACCACTGATCACCCAGCTGTCCGGCCAGTCCCCCGCACACCATTGACCTCCTGCATACGCACCAAAACCACCAGACCCCGCCGCGTCAGTAAACAGCTCCAACTCGCTCATATCCTGTACCGGCGACATCCACAACAATCTACCATTATATTGCCCGGGAAACGCGTCCCAGACCTGCAGATCCGCCCTGTGTTCCACCCCAATCCTCACGAAATGATGGGATGCCCGGATACCCGCCGGCGCTGCCGCCAATCGCCTACTAAAAACTCTACCCATTGGTATAATCCGACAGGCAAAGTTCAACTTCCCCAGCAGAGACTGGAGATCGCGCAAAGTGATCTTCTTCAATCGGCAGGCACGCCTCACCTCTTGACGCAATGACAGTAATTTATCCTCAGGAAGCCTGCACTCGAATTGCACTCGAATTGCATTGCAACCGAATCAATTTCGATCCCTAAAAAACAGATGGTAGGGACAGGGCCCTCAGTTTTTCCAGGCGCCAGAGGAATTCCAAAATCCGTCGCAACCTACTGCAAGGAATACAATAAATAACCGCAAATAGGGGAACCGCTAGGGCCGACGCACAAAAAATCGTCAAGATAATGTATTAACGAATCCACCCCAGCTACGCCCTTCGTCACCCATTCCACAAAGCTACTAAATGCCTCGAAGTATGCGCAAGAAAGGGAGCACCCCATTGGAAGACACCTATCGACATAAAACCCCCCATTCCAGAAGCAACCCAACCGCCGTTGGCTCTCCGGATGGACCAGCAGCAAGCGAAAAGCCGCTTGAATGTCACTTTTTGCCAACAACGCCCCAGGCCCTGCCTCACGCACTAACACCACCGCTTTGTCAAATGACGTGTAAACAACCGAGCATAAATCGTGATCTATCCCATCTTTTACCGACGACCTCTGGGAAAAGACAAATGCTGAATCAAACTGAATTTATGGGGCTCCCGCTTCGGCACAATTCCCAAGGGGGATAGCACTAGATGCTCTATTGGCGGCTCGACAAAAGGCCCGCCCATGCGACCCAACGAAACTTCCTTCAAAAGTTTTTTCAAAACGACCGCCGAGTGCAAATAAGCTGACTTAAGATTGCGCCGTGTAAGCGGAACCTCATACGGAGGAGGGGGAATAACAAAACCAAACAAAAACCCCTCATAAATTAACTTGGCTGCAACCCTATTCGGATATTCATTTAGATACGGGGCCATCCTTTCCACCCTCACCGGCGACAGCCACTTGACCAACGGAGGAGGACTGAGTGTCTGACCGCTTCCCTTTTCGCATACATTTTGCAGCCCCATGCGAGGAGCCGTTGCACTCCGAATAGACATGCTTAAATTTACAAGTGGCCCCGAACTTACACTGGCCATCATTGAATTGCCAGCAGAACCCGAGTTTTGACCCAGAGCCCTGTCCGGACTGACTAGACTGACCTCCTTGGCCAACGCTCCCGAGAAAGGACTGCTTAACCGGGGCCGTCACCCGCAACCAAAGCGCAATATCTTTCTGATCCCACCGAATCGCCGGCCGGACCGCCTTCCGCTGGCAAAACTGCTCATCATACCGCAACCACACCTGACCCCCGTACGCCCGATGAGCCTCCCCGATGGCATCGAAATAACAAAACAACGCCGAGCAATTTTCAGGTGCCTTTTCCCCAATCACACTCGCCAAAATAGCAAAAGCTTGCGACCAATTCACGAACGTCTGCGGGATAAGCCTATACTGCCGACGCTCCTCTTCCTCCTTCTTACTCTCATCCCGCTTGCCCTTATCCAAGTTGAACTTCGCAAGTGGCAGAAGGGAAAAAATTTCCACGTACTCATCCTTACAAATCCGTTCCCGAACCTCCTGTTTAAGGTGGGCCCCTAAAGGACCCTCAAAACAGACGTAAACCTCGCCCCGAGCACGATCATCAAGCCAAATTCTATCCCTGTCCTTCTGCGCCTCGGTTTGAACAGACACTACCACTGCTTCCTTGGATGCCCCCGAAACTTCCCCAACCAGGGCCCGTGACTGTACATCACGAGGACCTTCCCAGACCACCGCCGGGGACCCCGCCGGAACTACAGGTGCCGCAGCCCTATCTAAGCGCCCGACTAACTTGCACAAACAACCCACTAAATCCGATAAGCCATCTCGCCCGGCAACACCACTACCGACAGCCGATACTTCCGCGCTCGCTGCCCCACCCCCAAAACCCGACATGAAAATTGCTGGATACGGCAAAGTAGGAGTTACGCACTCACCAGGCTGCCCAGGCGCTGTATTCCCGCTAGCCGGAAAATTCTGACCGCGCTGCGACTCGTCCAGCTCTCCATCTTCCAGATCCTCTCTCGCTGACGACTGGCACTCGCACCAACATCTCCGACACGGGGACCCTGGCATGCTGACAGAGGGGCCGGCAACCTGCCGCCCGACCGCAGGGACCCAGACTTCCGACAGGACCTGTTGCCTCGTCGTCATCGCTGATCTTGGTGTCCTCACCGAAGACCTCAAGGAAGCCTGCCCCATGGCCGGCACATCACCATGCGGGGCGGCCGTGGACTGCACCCTGGACACTGCATATAAAGGCGGTGGCGTAACAGGGAGCCCAGCCTGCGACTCCCTGTGAACCGCCGAGCCCCGTCGCGGCTGGGGATTCCTGCCAGGACGCAGGCCCTGGGAGGAGGCGGCCGTCCCAGCAGCCTGGCCTGCAGCGTCCTTAGAAGGGCTCCCCCTGTGACGCCGAGCCCGCGGGACCACATCCGGACTCAACCATTTAGGTGGGCGGGACCGCTGGGAGCGGCGGGATGACCGAGCCTGAGCAACCGCCGCTCCCGTTGACGCCCACTGCTTTATTTCAGCAGGGGCAGCAATAAGCAACTCTCCCCCCACCGCCATGTCATCAGCGCCAGAAAGGGGGAGGGGAGCGCATCCGGGCTAGCAGCCGACACAGAGCGCCGATCTAGGCGCGAAGACTGGCCCACCTGATGGATACTGGCCAGCGCTGCCACCGTCTCCTCCAGCCACCCCGGACCGTGGAACTCAGCTGCCGCGCGCAGCTGATCAAGCATGCTGACTGGAGATGCCATACTTGCAGGTAAGCAGGGCAGTGGGAGCTAACTTTTTTACCTGTTATTCCTCCCGCTGCTTCAGGCTCAATGTCGAAAACAGCGGGAGGAAAAGATACCGAACCCCAACTCCTGCCCTCTCCATCTCCTCCCTCTCCCTGCCTCCACTAACCCTTTCCCCCCTGATTGGCTAACCTTCCCTCCTATGGCAGTCATGGAGGCTTTCCCTTAAGCCCTCCGTGCTACCGTCCAGCCTCATCTTTACTTTGTGACTATTGCCTGATCAAACCGAGTTGTGATACATTGTTTGCACCATATAAATAACTATATATTTGATGTTGTGTATTTTCTGACCACCACTGCAATCCTTTGTTTTAGATGATTTTATCTGTTTTTATGAGATTATATTATTTTGTCTGTATTTATTGCAATAATAAAGATATTTTGTTATTGACCATGTGTCGTTTTGCTATACAGAATTGGTATTGCCGCATCCGTAATGGCCTGAACTATATAAATATTATGTCATTTATCCAATGCAGTGAATGCCATAAAAATAAATAATAAAAAAACGATACCAGAATTGCTATGTTTTTGGTCACCTAAGAATAAAAAGTGATCAAAAAGTTGCATGTATCCAAAAATGGTACCAATAAAAAAACATATAGCTCGTCTTGCAAAAAACAAGCCCTCATACAGCTCTGTCGACCAAAAATTTTCTTTAAAGTTGTGGTTCTCAGATTGTGGCAACAGAAAAAATACATTCTGTTTACAAAATAAATGTTATTGTGCAAATAGTTATAAAACATAAAAAAGCAATATAAATTTGGTATCACCAGAATCGTACTGACCCACAGAATAAAGTAAATATGTCAATTATAGTACACGGTAAACGCTGTAAAAAAAAAAAAAGGATAAAAACAATAGCAAAATTGCTATTTTTTGTCACCACGCTTCTCAAAAAATAGAATAAAAAATGATCAAGAAGTTGCATGTATCCAAAAATGGTGCCGATAAAAACTACAGATTGTCCCGCAAAAAACAAGCCCTCACACCGCTCTGTCACAAAAAAAAAGTTATGGCTCTCAGAATATGGCGACACAAAATGTGCAGAGTGCGATCCAAAAGGGGGATAAGATCGGGCACCATTTATCAGTGCGACACAGGCCACAGAACTGCGGATTATTATTTATTTATCGCATTATTATATCCTCTTATTATGTACTGATGTACTCCGCACAGTTTACATATGTCCCCAGATTATAAACTGAAATAAATGGCCTATTTGTACATTCAGGGACAAACCAATTGAAAAACTGGTAACCAGAAACAATTGGTTTAAATGAAAAACCAAGTAATGAACTTGGTGCATTGACCTATGAAATCATAAGTCTATCCTATAGAGAGAGGTCAATTAACATACAGTATATTAGAAACATGAAACAACTTTATTGCACATAAATACACAGGATATATCAATAAAAGTTAGAACCATGCAATGCAAAACGTGTCCTGCAGGTTGAAGCAACATATGGGGAGACATAATGACATATAATATAAAAACCAGGGCAATATGATATATGTATAATAAATATGTTCACCTGAAATGATAGTATTGCCATATAGCTACCTGGAATGATTGTATATAAATGCGATGATACAAGCTAAGGCCAAAATGTATGGCCATATATCAGCTTACCCATGTGTAGTTGCTCCTGCTACCTGCAGAGACACCGAACCCGACGCGCGTTTCGGCAGGAATGCCTTCGTCCGGGGGTGGTGTCTCTCCAGCGGAACAGGATATTTAAAGGGCATTGCATGGTTCTAACTTTTATTGATATATCCTGTGTATTTATGTGTATTTATGTGCAATAAAGTTGTTTCATGTTTCTAATATACTGTGTGTTAATTGACCTCTCTCTATAGGATAGACTTATAAACTGAAATACCAGCAAAACCCCAAACAGAAAAATTACCAAGAAAAATCTGTGCTTCATAAGCCAAATGGCGCTCCCTCCATTCTGAACCCTTCAGTGTGCCCAAACAGCAGTTTACATCCACATATATGGCATCGCCATACCCGGGAGAACCCGCTTAACAGTTTATGATGTATTTGTCTTCAGGGGCACAATCTGGGTATAACATATCGTGCACTTAAATGGCATATCAGCGGAAAATCCACTGCACATTTTTCTAGTAAAAATAGTAGTATTGGTTCATACGCACTGCACCCTTTAATAAATGCCTTGAGGGGTATATTTTAAAAAATGGGGTCACTTCTTGGAAGTTTTTGTTTTACTATTAGACCTCAGAGCCCTGCAATTGGGGGCAAATGCTATGGAAAAATCACTAAAATAGACCTCAAATGCGCATGGTGCTCTTTCACTCCTTTAATCTAACACCAATCCAGCAAAATCTGCGCTCCTACAGACAAATGACGCTCCTTCTCTTCAGAGCCCTGCCGTGTGCCCAAACAGCTGTTTAGGGCCACATATGGGATATTGCTGTACTCAGGAGAAATTGAGTAAAAAATTGTGTGGTGTTTTTTTCTCCAATTACCCCTTGTAAAAATAAAACATTTAGAGCTAAAACAGCATTGTTTTGGGAAAAATGTAATTTGTCATTTTCACTGCCTAATTCTAATAAAATCTATGAAACAGCTGTGGGGTCAAACTATTCACTACCCCCCTAAGTGAATGCCTTGAGGGTTTTATTTTCCAAAATGGAGTCACTTCTCAAGAGGTTTTTACGGTACTGGTACCTAAGGAACTCTGCAAATACGACTTGCCACCTTTAAACAAAACCAGCAAAATCTGCATGCCAAACGGTGCTCCTGCCATTCTGAGCCCTACCGTGTGTCCAAACAGCAGTTTATGACAACATATGGGGTATTATCATACTTGAGAGAACTTGATTTACAAATGTTGGTGTTCTTTTTCTCTTTCATTCTTTGTGAAAATGAAAAAAAATCGGAGCTGAAACTACTTTTTGTGTGAAAAATGTTTAGATTTTAATTTCTATGACCTAATTTCAATAAATTCAGCAGAACACCTGTAGTGTTAAAATGCTCACTATACCCATAGATTAATTCCTTGGGAGTGTAGTCCCGAAATGGCGTCTTTTTGGGGATGTTTCCTATGTTTTGGCACCACAAGACCTCTTCAAAAATGACAGGGTGCCTAAAATATATTGTAATAAAAAGGAGGCCCCAAAAACCTAGTAGGTGTTCCTGTGCTTCAGTCCACCAGGGCCACATGTGGGACATTTTTAAAAGCTGCAGAATCTGAACAATAAATATTGAGCTGAGTTTCGCTGCTAAAACCTTCTGTGTTACAGAAATAAAATGGATTATAATGGAATTTCTTAAAAAAATAAAAAATAAATATATATATATATATTTGTAAATTTCACCTCCAAAATGTTAACTAGTAACTATTTTGTGTTGTATTACTATCTGTCTTACAAGCATATACACTCAAATTTAGAGAAATCTAAAATTTTAAAAAATGTCTCTAAATGTAGGTGTTTTTCACAAATAAACACTAAAGGTATTGACCAAATTTTACTACTAACATAAAGTACAATGTGTCACGAGAAAAAATTCTCACAATCGCTTGGATAAAAGAATAGCATTCCAAAGTTATTACCAGCTAAAGTGACACAGGTCAGATTTGAAAAATGGTGTCTGAGCCTTAAGGCCCAAACTAGGCTGCATCATTAAGGGGTTAAAGTGGTTTTACATCTTATAAAGTAGGGGGAATACAATTAGGATTTGTCATCACTTTCTGATCGTGGAGTTCTGACTGCCATGACTACTTGATGTTTAGTAAAGCCAATCCCTGTCTTTACAGTTTACCAAATGTGCCATCAATGGTCTTAGAAATGACCCAGATGAAGAGACTATGAAGGAATTCTTCGGTTCTCTTGACTATAAATGCAGCAGAGATTGTGGTATCCATAAAAATATAATGCAGCCATTTTTAATGAATACATATGGATGTTGGCCTTCTACCCTCTCTGGAAGGCTTATGATATGTATAATTTACGCGGCATTCGTTCACATCAGGTATGCCCATCTTGTCTCAGGATGTCTAGATCGATTCTTACCACCTCTATTACCTTTCCAGGACATGGTACATGAGGTAATGGCTGCCCACAGCTGTTCTGATTCCTATTACAAGCTGGTAGGGGAATTGTGAAGCAGTATGTATTCAGGATTGTAAGGAGTAAGAGGGCTGAGCACAGGAGATGCAGCATATAGCGTGTTCTTACTGGTGTAGAGTCACATCCTCTAATGGGGGTCTTTAGGGTTTATTAAAATTCAAAACTAAAATTATATATTTTAAGATAATATAAATGATTTCCCCCATGTCACACAGACAGAAATGATCATTTATCACCTATAAAGAATTCATCAGAGAACGTTCCCATTAAAAACTTCAATTTTATTATTTTCAATAAAAAAATACTCTATACAGTAAAGCAATTGATGAAAACACCCGGAAAAATTACAGATCACACTAAACTTTTCTAGAGGTACAAATCATACAATATCATCAAATTCATATTCCCAATGGTAAAGCCATACTGATATATGTAAATTATGGGTGTGGTCATAAAAGCAGCTCAAACCGGTTATAGCTATTGTGATGTCACAGAGCTTGGGTATAAACAATGATGTTGGTCACAGAGCTGTCACTATCAGTTGGATGTGACCGGTAAGTAATCTATCAATGCTACATCTGTACTTCTTGCTAATCAATTTGTTTTATTAGGAACATTGAATTATTCCATCTCTAGAAGATATTGTGTGATAGTGGTAGTAATATGGTATTAGTATTAGTGTGCAATTAAATTGCTCAAGTATCTTAGATTTGCAGGGTAAGTGGCCAAAATTTGAGCTCCCTTATTATCATTATGTTTACCACTTGTAAAAGAGAAATTTCCATATGCTCATATTAGAGGACTGTATATTAGGGGACTATAATTCCTTATATTATTTAGGTTCACCAGAAATAATTTCAATTTAATTCAATTCTGAATTTTGATCAATTGATATAAAAATTATTAGTGGGGAATTGATACTGGTCTGGGGCTACTTATCATGGTTTGGGCTAGGCCCTTTATTTCCAGTGAATGGTAATGTAAAGACTACTTAGACCATTGCATGCTTCCGACTTTGTGAGACTAGTTTGGTAAAGACCCTTCCCTGTTTCTGTATGACGTTGCCCCTTTGCACAAAGCAAGGTCCATAAAGACATGGAGTGATAAGTTTGGTGTGGAGGAACTTGACACTCTGCACAGAGCCCTGACCCCAACATCAGAGCCTGAACTCACAAATGCTCTTTTAATTAAATGGGCAAAAATTCCAACAAACACGCTACAAAATCTTGTGGAAAGCCTTGTCAGAAGAAGTTATAGCCACAAAAGGGGGCCCAACTTCATATTAACATCCATGGCTTTGTAATGGGAAGTACCACAAGCTTATAATGGTGTAAAGGGTCAGCTGTCCACATCTTTTGGCCACATAGTGTATTTTGGGCTTATGTATTGTGATGTCACGTCACTACTATTAAAAATAATGATAAATCCATATTGAAATATGCAAATTATGGGTGAGGTCATAAAAGCAGCTCACCCCGGGTATAGCTATTGTGATGTCACCGAGCGTGGGTGTATACTATGGTGCTGGCCACAGAGCTGTCACTCATCAGTTGGATGTGACCGGTAAGTACTCTATCAGCGCTACGTCTCTAGATGAGTCTCACCTATCAGTTTCTTTATGAATATTTTATTCTTAGGTACAATTCTGCTGTGTCTGCCATTTAAAGTTTAGTTTATATTTGGAATAGTTATACTAATATACTAAGAAGTTGCTAAGTGGCAATATGGCGGCCTGTGACTTCTGCTCCAGAGACAGAATGCAGCTTGCAGACAAAAATTGCCATCTGTATTCTGCTGGTAAATTGATAAAGCAACCTCAAAGAAAGGGAATGTGAATGTCCTGCAGCCCTGAGAACTTGTTATTGGAACCCTTCAGTTTATAACAGGAGTAATTCACGTAATAAATATTTACTAGGGAATTACTAATTATGCATTTGAGGTTTTCTATTTGTGTAAAATACACAATTATTATTATTATTAATAATAATAATAATAATAATAATAATAATTACTAATATAAAAATGTTAGGGAAGTGATTTCTTAAGAACAGCCCTGACCCCGTAATCCTGTATCCTCAAAAGCAATTGTCATTTTTCATTAATATATATATATATATATATATATATATATATATAACATGTAATAAATAATGTCTATAACAAACTACAAAGGTTCTAAATTATAGTTAGTATCTCATATAAAAATTACATAAACCCCGGAAATGTCATACCGTATGGTCAATTCAACAACCAATACATTGTTCCAAAATCCAAACCCCAAGCAATGTCATTCACAGGGGGTCCAAACCCCAAGACCCCAAGCAATGTGATCTTCAAACACTTCTGATTGTCCAGTTCCTGTACTTGGAATACACCTTTTATAACTAATTTCTCCAGCTAGTTTTCTTTAAGTTTTCCCTAACTATTTCTTTTTCTGGTCATTCTAGATCTTGCTGTTGGATTGACACTGTTGGATTACTGTGTTGCTTTTACGGTCAGCGATTTGTCCTATTTTCAGAGAACTAGAGGCGATTAGTTAAATTCAATCTTTACTGTCGCCTGGTTTTCTACCACGGACATTGGTGCAGTTTTGCACCCGGGTTATTAACCAACCATGCCCTTTTGGAAAAAATCAAAAAAATATCATGTCTCTCAGATTCCTGATAAAGGAAATCTGATGAAAGAGATACCAACTATGGAGGAGCCTAACATCTCGCTCCAGAAGTTTTCCAACATCAAAGATATGCCAGCCGAAAAATGCAGCGATCCAAGTCACAGCAAACCTTGTGACATTGGCTCAAAGAACGCCAAGAAGAGCGCAATCAGGAGCTTGGGCAGCAGCGCTGTGATTGGTGCTAAAGAACTGGATCGCTGTTTCCCAAATAGACGGCTGAGATTATACGTTGCCACCTGGAATATGGAGGGAAAGGTGAGAAGTAATATACAATATCTATTGTGAACCATGAGTGTATATGATCTAAGGCTATGTTCACACAGAGTATTTTGCCAAGTTTTTTGACGTGGAAACCGCGTCGCAAAACTCGGCAAAAACGGCCCGAAAATGCCTCCCATTGATTTCAATGGGAGGCGTCGGCGTCTTTTTCCCACGAGCAGTAAAACTGCCTCGCGGTAAAAAGAAGCGACATGCCCTATCTTCGGGCGCCTCCGCCCCTGACCTCCCATTGACTTCAATAGGAGGCAGAGATAGCGTATTTCGCTGTGTTTTATGCCCGCGGCGCTCAATGGCCGCGGGCGAAAAACGCCGTGAAAGAAATCGGCGTGCAGGGAGAGGGAAATCTGCCTAAAACTTCCAAACGGAATTTTGAGGCAGATATTCCTCCTGCAAAATACTCTGTGTGAACATAGCCTAAAGTTGGATAAATTTGTAGTTGGATATGAGATAGATATATTATATACTACCCTAGGCCCAAATTTTCTAAACATTTGGGCCAATCAATGTTGCTGCACACACTACAAACTGTCAAACTAATAATCTATGTCTTTTGAATGGTAATGCCTCTGATCCTAAGACTGCAGCACTGGCCATAGTCTATAAAGACTAAAATCCAATTCGATCAGATATAATTTTTTGTAGGTGATATAGAAGATGTCAGTTTGGTTGGTGCTCTGTGTATACATTATTAATATCTTCATATTTTGAGCAGGAGTTCCCACTAAATCTAGAGGATCTGCTGTTGCCATCAGATGACACCAAAGACATTTACGTAATTGGCGTTCAGGAAGGATGTCCAAACAGGTAAGTCTTCTTAGGTTGTCTTACAACAGTCTTTGTCTGCAGATGGACTACAGGTCGGCTGATTGAAATTCTCTCTTGACCTACTACTTATTGTAGGATCACTCCTAAATTTTCCTATTTAACCCCAGAGGTTATAATATTGATTATTTAATAAATGAGTTCAATATTTTAATCTGGAGTAATTTATTAATATGTAAACTTGAAATTGTGTCTTCTTGTAGACGGGAATGGGAGATAAAATTACAAGAGACTCTTGGTCCACACTACGTGCTATACCATTCATCCGGGCTCGGAGTCCTGTATCTCACCATCTTTATTCGACGGGAACTGATCTGGTTCTGCTCAGGTAAGATTCACTTTCTTACATTTACATAATAAGTCCTAATTGAAGTCATTAGTTTGAACTTATTATTTAGTTATTAGAACTAGATGTCTGCAATCTCGACTCTCAGATTCTTCACTGTGGAGTATTGGAGATCTGATAGTTTACTCCACAGTTACAAAGTGTGAAATTATGTTGTAGTAATATTTCCAGCGTTTAATAGGAAACTATCTCTGTTTCATTGTTGCATGTTGTACTATTAACCACTAACCCAGACATGGGCAAACTACGGCCCGCGGGCCACATACGGCCCGTTAGGCTTTTTAATCCGGCCCGCCGAACTTGTCCAAATCATAGTAAAAACCTCCTTTTTTTTCCCCTTTCCCTGCAATGCCCACGTTTTCCCAATAGATGGCGCACTCAAAACACATTGACCGTTGTTAACTCCTTAACGCCGATGGACGGATATATCCGTCCTCAGCAGCTGCTAGTTCGCGCAGGAGGACGGATATATCCGTCCTGTGATGGCGCGGGTACTGCCAGTGTACCCACGCGATCAGCGGCAGGAGCACGGCTGTTATACACAGCCTGGCTCCTGCTGCAACTGCCGGAATCGAAGCGCGCTCCGATTCCGGCAGTTTAACCCATTAAATGCCGCTGTCAATAGTGACAGCGGCATCTAATGTGTTTGACAGAGGGAGGGAGCTCCCTCTGTCACCCGATCGGCGCCCCCGCAAACAAATCGCGGGTCGCCGTCGGGTTTCCATGACAGCCGGGGGTCTAACAAAGACCCCCAGGTCTGTCTTCCGCAACTGCCTGTTTGGCGATGCCGGAGGCATGACCTAACAGGTTGCCTGTCAGTTTTACACTGACAGGCAATAATGCTTTGGTATACTAAGTATACCAAAGCATTATATATGCGATCGGCACATCGCATAGTGAAGTCCCCTGGTGGGACTTAAAAAAAAAATGTCAATCAGTTAAATAAAGTTTATTGAAAAAAAATAAAATAATTACAGTCAAAATCAAATAAAACTACTTTTTTTGCCCAAAAAGTGGTTTTATTCAGTAAAAGTGTCAAAACAAATAACACATACACATATATGGTATCCCCGCGATCATAACAACTTGACCAATAAAATGAACACATTAATGAAACCGCCGGATGTACGGCGTCCAAAAAACCCGCAAAAAACAACGGCAAAATTCTCTCTTTTCTCCCATTCCCCCCATAAAAAATAAAATAAAAGTTAATCTATAAGTCCTATGTACCCCAAAATAGTACTAATGAAAACTACGCATTGGCCCGCAAAAATCAAGCCCACATACGGTCACATCGACGGAAAAATAAAAAAATGACGGCTCTTGGAACGCGGCGATGCAAAAACAAGTAATTTTTTTCTAAAAGGGTTTTTATTGTGCAAACGTAGGAAAACATATAAAACCTTTACATATTTGGTATCCTCGTAATCGTGCCGACCCGTAGAATAAAGGTAACATGTTATTTATGCTGCATAGTAAAGGGCATAAATTTATAACGTGAAAATTAATGCTGGAATAGCTGCTTATTTTCAATTCTCTCCTAAAATAAAGTTAATAAAAGTTAATCAATATATTGTAAGCATCTAAAAATGGTACAGTTACAAAATACAACTCGTCCCGCAAAAAACAAGCCCTTATACGGCTATGTCGACGTAATAAAAAAAAAGTTACGACTCTTGGAATGCGACCATGAAAAAACAAAAAATAATCCTTGGTCATTAACGTGCAAAATGGCCCGGTCATTAAGGGGTTAATGTGGCGCGTATTTCTCTTTATTTCACTTTAATTTTCACTTCGTTTCACGTCACCATTAGGCCCTTCGGTTTTCAAAGAGTACAATATCAGCCGTCACTTTGCCACGAAGCATGCAAACTATGCTAGCAAGCAGTCAACACAAGAACGGGCGGCTACTGCTCAGAGGTTGGCAGCTAATTTACAGAGTCAACAGAACTTTTTTCTTGATAAATCACAGTGCGTATGTTATTTTAATCTATTTACATTTCCTCCTCCCAGTATCTGCGAAATAGTATGTAAATGCCATATCTTGCATATTCCTTGAGACAAATTTATTAACTGATAAGGGCTATTTTTCACATTTGAAAGACAGTTAATAAATTGGGTTGTAGTGTTCTTACTGTGCTATGAGGTTTGCACACACTACATTTAATGCTTTAGTATATCCGGCCCAAACACTCCCTCCAAATGCTCCTGGCCCGGCCCCTCTGTCAAATTTTAGAACCCATTGTGGCCCGCGAGTCAAAAAGTTTGCCCACCCCTGCACTAACCCCTTCTTCTTGTGTTTCATTTCTTATACAGAGGTAGAGCACACCCATGTAACAACCAGGCTATTCCACCATGTCAAAACTAAAGGAGCCTTGGGTGTTGCCTTCACCGTCTTTGGGACATCATTCTTGTTTATTAATTCCCATATGAGATGTAAGTATGTCTGTTTTTAATATATGACTATGTACAGTGTTATTGTGTATAAAAGTGCTGCTGTTTAATAATAATAAGCTGGAATATATGAGATGACATGAAAAGATTTGTACTATTGATATTTTGGTGTAAAATTTAAAGTTCTTCCTCATTTGGTCAAACTTCTTCTAATCCATCAAACTTATTCTATATAATGAGAGAATAATAGTGGAAGGATAAACTGCCTAATGTCCTCTACAGACTGGTATAGAAATACATTATCCTCTGTCATGAAAATGATTGTGTCTTAGATTTACAGTAACAGAAATATCAGTGCGTCTGGTGTACAGAGTGCGGACCCAGATCATGGAACTCCACCAGTCTCATCTTCTAAAATGTCAATAGAAATCCAATTAATATAAATACTATTTGTAAAAAATTGATTGTTGAGGGAACATTCAGAATACACAGCCCAAGAAGTAGATATGATACCTACATAATATAAGATAAAGAAACCTATTGTCAAAGAAAACTTAAATATGGTGGTTGTCCTAAATTCCATGAGGTCACATTTACTGATATGTATATTTTTGTTGGCAGTTGGGGCAGTCCACAAGAGGATCCAGGACTATAAAACCATCACTGAGGGTCTCCGCCTGCCTCAAATTATTCCGGAAAGAATAAACTCCAATGCCTGTGAGTATCACTTATGTGGTTGAACCTATCGATTCCTTTATCTCTCTATTTATCTCCATTGACTCTAATGCAGTCACGTGGTCTAATTGTGTCCTGTGTTTATCTCATTCTACAGTGGACGTCACCAGCCGCTTTGATCGAGTTTTTTGGTTTGGGGACCTAAATTTTCAACTGAAAGAGGACAGAAAAAACGTGGAATCTCTTCTGAAGAACATTAAAGGAAGAGATATGTCCAGTCTCCTCAAACATGACATTCTGAATGAAGCCAAGAACAACGGTACATTTACTAGTAGACAGATCTCTATCACTCCTCAGCCTGTATTATTACCACATACACCTTGACAGATCAATACAAATCACTGTCATGATGGTTCATATGTTCTCCACATTCTTATATAGTCCTACATCTCTTGCACATGTTTTTAATACTGACATGTTTTTTTTTCTTTTAACTTAAGGGTCCATATTTGTAGGGTTTAAGGAGCACACCATTGAATTCCTTCCTACATATAAGTTCGACATTGGCACAGACACCTACGATACATCAGAAAAGCAGAGAGTCCCATCATATACGGTAAGATATCTTATTTCCAGGTCTACAGAGCTAAAGAAAGACTACATTTCATGAATAGATTTTCATATAATAAATCCCCTCGCCCAAGGTAATGAATTGTTATTATAGATGGAGGAATAATTCTTAAGAACAAAGCATCCAGTCCATTTTACTTGTAGTGAGTTTGTCATCGTCTCCCAGTGTAATATGTCTTCGCCTAGCATGGCTCAAAGATACTTATTTCATTAAATCTGTGTGACCAAGTCAAACCTTAAATGCAAGAAAGTCTTAAAATTTATATTTCTTAAAGAAAATAGGCCGAAATGTTCAGTCTATGATGCTATGAGGTTTATAAATAAATTATAATATGATTGCACTGATGATATTTGTTATTTTTATGACCTCTACAGGACAGGGTGTTGTTTAAAAGCCAATATGAGGGAGATGTGCGAGTCCTGAAATACGACTCTTGCCCTGTTTTGAAGACCTCAGACCACCGACCCGTTTTTGGTATCTTTGAAGTAAAGCTCAGACCTGGTTCAGATAAGTAAGTCATGATTTCCTCCATGTTGTTGGTATGATCCTTTCAGTAGCCGCCATTACTACATGGGCCTTATAGCCAGAGCTCACACTTTGGGGCAGGTGGCTGTATACCTGGGTGACAGTACTGGAGTAATCTAGGATGTGAAACAAAACAATTATTTTTGTGGTTACCTGCTAACATTATCATATGTCTTACATCAATGTATTTCTCATTCCAGCATCCCATTGGCTGGTGGACGCTTTGACCGCAAGATCTATTTGAAGGGCATTAGGAGGTTAGGACAAAAAAAGTAGCTGCATCTGTTCATGTCCTTACAGCACATAAGGTGAGAGCATTGTACTTGTCTATTATGTTTGCTGTGAGAATGTTCTTCCATCTCTTAAGTCTTCCTCTGTATCAGTAATTTATTTTATCAACCAACATAAAGAAATTGTAAATAAGTCATTCTATCTTCTAGTTCAATTTTCTTGTATTCAGATATGTATTTAATTTCTAAATGAAGGTTTTGGGTTTTAGAAGAAAACTGTAAGCATGTATGTAGTATAATAGATTGGTGGGAATTCATTAAGACTGACGTTTCATACACCGGTCTTAATATAAAAAAACTTGGAGTAAAATGTGCCTAATTTATTAGAAGGCCCACACCTTATTAACTAATAATCCATGTTATTATGATAAATGTGTCGGCCGCTGGTGGCTCTGCTCCTTCAGCTACTCTCTGTCCACTGTTTAGAAAAGTGCCGTAAGCGGCAGAAACTACATGATTAGATACAAGGAAAATTGTTATTGATGTAAGACATTACTTGGCATCTTGCAGGACTCCTAAGGAACATTTACCATCTTAGGTGCATAAAACAATGATTCCACCTTTGTGAACATCAGAAAGTTCCTGTAACATCCTGAACAGCGCAGCTTTAGATCAAACCCATCGCTTGGATCAATCATCTTCAAGGTTTGTAGCGTAACCCCTAGGATCAAATAGGAAAATCCACAATAAAACCTCTTCTAGATTTTGTGACTGCCAAGAAACACACATTAGTAGAGCATTAATAGCAAATATTTCTCTTGCAGCATAAACATCAATTCCGCAGTATATCTGGCGAGAACTGCGCTCCCTGTGACCGGAGGAGCCGCCATCGTTGCTGATAGAAAGGTAAGTTCCTCTAGATATGTCCCCTCTATATTTGGTAAGCAGCCTGAATAATGAATATCTAATAGGATTGTGTGCTTCTCCCCCCAGAACAAGTCAGCAGATACAAACAGACCATCAACATCAATGCCAATAACAACCGAGGGCAGAACCCGCCATCTTACAAGTATTCCAATGGCGAGACTTAAAATTTTCTACATCTGTCACAGAAGAGACATCAGTGTGGTTACCGGTGCATCAATGTTACCCAGAAGACCAGGCCCAGAACAGGAGAACATGTCATCTCTTCCTGTGTCTCTGGAATACAGATTTCCCACCACTTACTGATACTACATTATATACTGTGACATCTTCCATTGTTTTTGCTGGATCTTGTATAACATCATCTTTACCATTATATATTTTGATCCACAAAAACCTTAAATAAATCTTTAACATCAATCCATAAGTGTGACTGGTATTTATAGTGTGTTCAGTGCCTGGCTACAACTTACCACAGTGTATACAATTCACTTATCCGACCCTTCACAGCGCTATTTGTGTGACATCGCGTTTAATCCAGTGGTAGGTGACAGGACATTGTATCATATGTACACAATACAGAGAGTATGGAACGTGCCGCCATATGTACTGGATTAGATCCTGTGTTGGACAAAAAGTGACAGGAGATGTAAAATATTGATATATTTGATAGTTGTTTAAATTTCAGTTCCATAAAATGTAATGTTGGGCTCTCTGTACAAGCGGAGACAATCACATTAAGCAGGGAAGCCGCTAGGGTGACACAATCCCCACAGATCTCAGATTGGACAAACGGGCAGGATGAGAGCTGCCAGTTGAGATTGCCAGTTAGGGCAGAAGTTACAAAGTGACTGATCAACCAAAAATACTTTGTATTGCTAGCCTGAATGGCGTATCGCTAGCTCAGCATTTCATATGAGAACAAAGACCCTCTGAGCACAAGTTTAAGTTGAGACTGAACCATAGCAAACACATTGTCCCATTCTCACAAGTTAAATCAGAAACCGCCAAGTATAGAGCCTATTTATTAGTGAAACCGTCAAGCTTATGTACTAAATATTATAACCGTGAAGACTGTGCCTCTGTTGGAGTAAAGTTCTGTTCAGCATCTTATACCTGTGTCGTCTGAAGTTCTTGCTGTGCAATTTCCTCTGCGGGGCAGTAACCATCCTAAACCCCCTCCCACCTGTTACATTTGTCCATACTAAAGTCCATTACTCCATTGAAGTCGCCAATTAGTAGCAGTGGATAATCTGCAAGGGCTTTTTATCAATAAACTCCTGTACCACACCCAAGACATAAGAATTAAAGGGTGGCGGTAAATAAATTGAGACAATGATACATTGAAGATTTTGTATTGTACAGTCCAGGAGCACAAACTTTCCTTATTTTTCTTCCCAATATGTATGGCAGGTTAATTTGCAGTTAGGGTATGTTCACATGCAAACTCAAAAACGTCTGAAGATACGGAGCTGTTTTCAAGGGAAAACAGCTCCTGATTTTCAAACGTTTTTTAAGCCACTTGCAATTTTCGCTGCGTTTTTCGCTGCGTTTTTTACGCCAGTATTTGGAACTGTTTTCAATAGAGTCTATGTAAATGGCTCCAAAAACATCCCAAGAAGTGACCTGCGCTTCTTTTTCGCTGCCATTTTTAAAAAAAACGGCCCGTCGAAACAGAACGCCGTTTTTCCTATTGAAATAAATGGGCAGATGTTTGAAGAAGAGGACTTACTCCTAAAGCGAAGCAGGGATGAGTTAAAGCTCCGTCCAACAAACAAAAGAAGCTGGTGTGCCACCCATGCCGCATTGCTCCATTATTTGTGTAATGTTTGAAAGAGATTGTGCCTCTTTTTTGTAGAGTAGTGTTTACATCCCCTTGTGTATGTTTATATACCACTGGTCAGTAAAGAATTTGTTGTTTGAATTACTTGGGTCTACTGTATTTTATTGCTTGCGACTAACCCTGCGGTCCTTGCCGGTACTTGGCCTTACATAGGGATACATTCTATAGACAAGATGAATGCTAACACTCAATTGCTATTTAGGCTGGGACTTCACAGAGACTGGTTGATTTTAATTGATCTTATTTTTAAATTCTATTACTTATTTAAGGGTTACATGCAACTCAATGTATAGCTTTGTACTGCGGCTGTTGATTTGTAGCTAAAAATCAATTCGTTGCATGCCAATGCGTTTCCATGATGGCCTTATTTTCACATTTCCAGGAAAAATAACAGAAGACCATCACAACACAGAGTTCTGAGTAAAGATGCTCCATATCATAAGGCTGACAGGTCCGCCTTAAAATGGGTAAATCACAGGTGACGTCTTTTCTGATTGTAGACTTTCTCTTTCCATTTTATCTCCACCCAGCCAGGACCGCTATGATGACTTCTCCTGACATAACATTACAGAGTTTGCTGCTGAGATATCTTTAGTTGTTCACTTCTGCAGCCATCTTCAGCTTCTAGAGCAACGTAAAGAATTCAGACAACAAAATAGACCCCTTCATTCATGCAGACCCCAGACCAGACCACCAAATAAATTTAGACACCAGCCTAAACCCCTATATAAATTCAGACCCTAGACCAGACCCCAGAACAGACCCAATTAACTGCAGACCCCAGGCAAGACTCCAAAATGTAAACCCCAAAACAGAGTAAATAAAATTAGACCAGACATCTAAATAATGTCAGACCTCAGACCAGACCCCTCAATTAATTGCAGACCACAGACCAGACCGTTAAATTCAGACCCCAAATCAGAGTAAAGAAAATGGATTTAGATACCTGACCAAGACCTCTAAATAAATTCAAATCCCAGAACAGACCCTTAAATTCATGCAGATCCCAGATACATGAGTTGGTCGATTGCAAGCAGCTTGTAATGAGGGCGAGCCGTATAACCTCCATTTCCAGCTTATAAACTGATTATGTTATTAAGTTGGTTGCCTGTTTCTTTATATTAACTGTTTAGGTGCTCACTGTTAATGTATATTTGTGTATCTGTTGTGTTTCACTGTATAGAAGGTTTTGTCTTACAGGTTGGCAGGAGGACAGGCCGCAGTTCCCAGTGGCACTGTCTTATGTGCGGTGCTGTCACTGTACATAGCAATGAGAGGCTGCTGGACAGTGACAGGGGAGGTACAGGGGGTTTGGAAAGAAAGAGCCTGGTGCTGGCTGGGATCAGAGTGTAATGGCAGTGATGCGCTGCGCCATCATGAAGTCAGGTGAGACGATGAGAGTCAATAACAAAGCAGAAAATAAGCTAACAAAATGACCTCTTATGGTCTGTAGGCTGATAGAGAAGGCCTATCCTACGTAGGGGTAGGCCTATAAGTGTAGGCTGTCACTGAAACATGCGTGGCTGAAGAGTACCGTCAGCCTAGAGTGGTTCGCTCTGAGGAGTCTACTGGGGCTGTGAGAATAGTCAGCCTGGCATGGGAACCAGTGGTCAGTAGAGCAGTACTGTGCTCAAACCCAGGAGAGGCTGTAACTAGGTCCTGATTAGGATAAAGAACGTTCCATGTATTAGAGGGCCGCTTAGATAGCTGCAGTGATGAATGGTTGCCCTGCAGGCCTGAGATGTGGCCTAGTAGTACACTCCTGAATTGTACTGGACTGGGTGCAGTAGTCACTAGGACGAGTGGTGTGGTAGGAGCCCTTCAGCGTCAGGACCCTAGTAAGAGTGCATAGGAGCAGATATTTAATATAGTAAAAAGTATTAAAACTTATAAAACCCACTGTGTCAGTTGTATCGGGGCAGCCCCCTTCATCAGGAATACTATGTTTCACAGCATTGAAACAATTTAAATGTCTCTATATTATATAAACAAACCTTTCTACGTTTACTCACGCAATACCAGAAGTGACGTTCCGAACTCTAAGGCCCTGTTCACACAGAGTGTTTTTGCAGGCAGAAAAATTTTGAGGCAGACTTTGACCTGCCTGCGATTTGCGCAGCATTTACCATTGCGTTTTTCGCCCGTGGCCACTGCGCGCCGCGTGCAAAAAACACTGTGAAAAACACTTTCTCTGCCTCTCATTGATTTCAATGGGAGGTCAGAGGCGGAACAGCGAGCCGCTAAAAGCTGCAGCAGAAAAGAAACGCCTCCGCCTTCCATTGAAATTAATAGAAGACAGTTTCGGCCGTTTTTTGGTGCTGATTCCAATGCGGTTTCCGTGTCAAAATCAGCATAAAAAAACTCAGTGTGATCTGGGCCTAAATCTCTTTATACTTCCTATAATGGACATATTTCTCTATGGCAGATGTTTCGGAAGAGGTTCTTTCTCGCTCTTTTACCCTTTCTATTCCTCTAATACTTCATCCCAATTACATTATTTAATACAGGGAATTTCTTATATTTCTTTTTCCATGCAAAAATACATATATTAATAAAATAGGATAAAAACAACCAATATGAATCTATGGGGAATAGTAAAGACTCATTTACTTTACCGTATTTTCCGGACTATAAGGCGCACATAAAATGCTGAGAATTTCTCAGAAATAGAAAGTGCGCCTTATAATCCGGTGCGCCTTATATATGAACCCGACAGTAAAGAGAGGGGTTCATACAGCATCCTTTACCTCTATCGTGGGCGGCAGGGGTCGGCGGCGGCATACCACAGCACACACCATGCTCCTCCCCCCCGTGCGCCTATGAATTTATTCTTCACTTGGGTTTTTACAGTATCCATAAATGGATTGAGCATTACGGCCACCGTAGTCAGGAGCCACACTGAGTGATACTTACAGCTCTGTGCGCAGGATCCTTGCAATATATCTGTGCTTTAGCGTTAACTATACCCACTACCCCAAAAAATGCCTCCTGTTAAGAGACATGCTTATGATGCAGGTTTCAAGCTTAAAGCTATAAGTTATGCAGTAGAGCATGGAAATAGGGCAGCTGCAAGAGAATTCAACATTAATGAATCCATGGTGCGTAAGTGGAGAAAACAAGAAGATGCCCTCCGCCAAGTAAAGAAGACCAAACTGAGTTTCCGAGGAAACAAAGCAAGGTGGCCACAGTTGGAGGACAAAATAGAACAGTGGGTTATGGAACAGAGAAACGCAGGTAGAAGCGTCTCCACTGTCTCTATTCGACTCAAAGCCACTGCTTTAGCACGTGACATGGAGATCAAGGACTTTCGAGGAGGTCCTTCATGGTGCTTTCGTTTCATGAAAAGGCGTCATCTCTCCATTCGCACCAGAACTACTGTGTGCCAGCAATTACCAAAGGATTATGAAGAGAAGCTGGCCATTTTCCGCACCTACTGCATAACCAAGATAAATGAAAAGAATATCCAGCCAGAACACATTATTAACATGGATGAGGTTCCCCTCACTTTCGATATCCCCGTAAACCGTACTGTTGAGAAAACAGGGACCAGTACGATATCTATACGTACCACAGGAAATGAGAAGTCATCTTTCACTGTAGTTCTCGCTTGTCAGGCTAATGGCCAGAAACTACCACCCATGGTAATTTTCAAGAGGAAGACTTTGCCTAAAGAAAATTTTCCTGCTGGTGTCATCATTAAGGCTAACCCAAAGGGCTGGATGGATGAGGAGAAGATGAGTGAGTGGCTGAGGGAGGTCTACGTCAAGAGACCGGGTGGCTTTTTTCACAAATCCCCATCCCTATTGGTCTGTGACTCGATGCGCGCCCACGTGACCGATACTGTCAAAGCCCAAGTGAAGAAAACTAATTCGGAGCTTGCTGTCATCCCTGGTGGATTAACCAAAGAGCTCCAGCCGCTAGATATCAGCATCAACAGGTCATTTAAAGTTAAATTGCGAGCTGCATGGGAGCATTGGATGACAGAAGGTGACCACACATTCACCAACACAGGGAGGCAACGCTGTGCGAGTTATGCCACTATGTGCCAGTGGATCGTGGATGCCTGGAAGAATGTATCAGTCTCCAGTGTCATCCGAGCTTTCAGGAAGGCTGGAATCACCACTGAAGAGCCTAGCAGCAGCAACGAGACCGACTCGGATAATGAAGAGGAGGACCCCATGCTTGATGCCGAAATCGCCCAACTGTTCAACTCCGACACTGAAGATGACGGATTTGATGGATTTCTGGTGGAGGAATGAACTGAAAAAGTACGGTAAACGTTTTGATTTGCAATTACAGCTGAACCAGTTGCAAGTTATTGTTAAAAAGTGTAATAAATTTTGACTTGCAGTCTGAGCAATGGTTTATTTAACGGTAATGTGCTGCGCCTTATAATCCAGTGCGCCTTATATATGAAACAAGATTGCTTATAAGGCGCTCATAGAAAGTGCGCCTTATAATCCGGTGCGCCTTATAATCCGGAAAATACGGTACTCGTTCTTAAACTCTACTATTATTCGCAAACCCTATTCCTTTCTTTAGTATTTCTTATATTTTGGATAGGATGGTGCGACTATATCATTTATTATCCTTGGTCTTTTTACGATCATTTGTGGGGACCTTCTTACTTCATCTTTCAAAAACAGATCACTTAATAGTATTTCCCAATTTCTCTTTAGGATTCTTTTAATTTCTTCAATATTACCATTATATTTAGCAAAATAATGTCAGTCCAAATTTATCTTTCTCTTTTTTCCATCTTGCTTTTTTTACAAGGTATAACTTTTCCCAGTTCCTTGTTATCTAGGCAGTCTTTCTGTTTCGTTTTTTACACCTTTTTCTTTACTCCCTCTATAATATTTTTTTTGCTATTTTTTATCCTTCTGTCTGCCTGATATAACCTCCTTTGACTTATACAGTATCAGCATCCCCATGATATGCTGAGAGTATGTTTCCAAGTTTCTATACCACTTATTTGTGAAATAAAAGTAAACCAATATATATATTAGTCCATAATGGACAAGATTGTGGTATGCGACGTGAGCATTTACCGATGCATATGCCAATTGTGCACTGCAAATGCAGTGTGAATGGACCTTTAGACAACCTACTTACACAACCCCTCAGTTGGCTAAAGCAGAAAGCCAGTGTAAGGAGCGACTCTACCTTTGCAGGACTTTTCATATTTGTGTCTTACACTGACGGCCCATTTGCTGTCCGATTCCCCCATTGATAACAGCAGATTGTGGTAGAAGCTCGACAGAAGGCCCCCTGTGGTTAGCACATTGCTGAGGTTGTCCTTAACCCCTTCCCGCTCTGCTCATTACTATTACAACGAGCTGAGCACATTGTTCGTGCTCAGCTCAGTAATAGTATGGTACCGCTGAAATCCAGCGCCATTCCCAACCACCGACACATTTATGAGCTGTGATAACTGCTGTATCGTCGTACAACAGTTATCACAGCTCATACCTCCGGGACCGATCGCAGTGGTTTACGTCGATTTACCCCTTAAATGCAGCGGTCAATAGCGATCACCACACTTAAGGGGTTACAACGCCATTGGCGACCTTGCGACGCAATCGCAGGGTGCCGATGGTTGCTATGGTAACCGGAGGCCTAACAATAGCCACCGGGTCTGACATCTACAGAAGGTGATTACATAAGTATTGCAGGATATTATAACAGAAATCGGACAGTTGGACCTTTGGGGTCCTGTGGTGGTGGTGGTGGTTATTTGTTGTTGCTGTATCTTGGACCGTTTATGGGTCAGTTTAGTGGTGCTTTTTACTCCATGTGTCCTTAGGACATGTTTATTATGTCATTACGAACTTGAGGTTTGTGTCCCATATTTTTTGTGAAGGCTTTTTCTTTAGTAGTGTATCCAGCCTTATAGGGGATCTTGTTCCCAGTAAAATATGTTTTTGTCCCACTTGGGAAATCTCTTGACTAGCCTAAGTAGAGTCATGTGCTATTTTACCTTTTATTCCCCTTTTCCACCCATCCACCAAATAAGGACACGTGACAACCGAGGTTGGATGTGAAATGGCCACAGCAGCCGTTTATTAATTTACATTATTTTTTAAATACAATTTAATCCGAAACATTCGGATAACTACTTTAGGAATTCGACCAGAGAATTCCTCCTATAATTCACATGACCCAACATGGGTCAGAATCATAAATAACAATCAACATTTTAACACTAAATAGAGCAGGGGAAGTCCTTGAAGCCATTTTTTACCGATTTTACATTTAAGTTAGCCATCTGCAAACCACCAACAACTATTTACCTCCAGCCGTAAACTAGCTCGGAGGCACAGCTCACCTCTGCAGATGGCTCCAACCATAAGAAGACCACTTCAAAGGGATAACACCCTATGAAGTCTTCAAATGATATACCTTTTTGGGGGACGCATGCCCCGATGATACCTCCCCACCATTTTGTACTGACCAACCTCAAGGACTCCCCCCGCCAGCCGCCATGACACCTAGACCTACTCCAAAGAAAAGAGAAACACAAGTTACGCAAGCATACATCATAAGCACAAGAAAATAGACAAACGCACAAAAAACAAACCCAATCGCAAAAGACACAACCCAATTCAGGGCGGAAGGGTGGGAGCTAACCTTTTTACCTGTTATTCCTCCCGCAACTTCCGGCTCAATGCTAAAAACAGCGGGAGGAACAGATACCGAACCCCAACTCCTCCCCTCTCCATCTCCTCCCTCTCCCTGCCTCCACTAACCCTTTCCCCCCTGATTGGCTAACCTTCCCTCCTATGGCAGTCATGGAGGCTTTCCCTTAAGCCCTCCGTGCTGCCGTCCAGCCTCGTCTTGACTGGCCTGAGTAGAGTCATGTGCTATTTTACCTTTTATTCCCCTTTTCCACCCATCCACCAAATAAGGACACGTGACAACCGAGGTTGGATGTGAAATGGCCACAGCAGCCGTTTATTAATCTACATTATTTTTGAAATACAATTTAATCTGAAACATTCGGATAACTACTTAAGGAATTCGACCAGAGAATTCTTCCTATAATTCACATGACCCAACATAGGTCAGAATCATAAATAACAATCAACATTTTAAGACTAAACAGAGCAGGGGAAGTCCTTGAAGCCATTTTTTACCGATTTTCCTTTTAAGTTAGCCATCTGCAAACCACCAACAACTATTTACCTCCATTCGTAAACCAGCTCGGAGGCTCCAACCACCAGAAGACCACTTCAAATGGAAAAACACCCTATGAAGTCTTCAAATTATATACCTTTTTGGGGGACGCATACCCCCGATGCGACCCCCCCCACCATTTTGTACTGACAAACCTCAAGGACTCCCCCCACCACAGCGAAACAGGCATTGACCACCTTAAGCCTGTGAGTCCCTCCAAACCACCACCGCCCTCTCAATTCCTTCTGCTAAGGACAGGCTCCACAAATCAATTCCAACCTCGGTCAAATGTACTCCATCACTCCGCCAATATCTTCCAACTCCTGACTCCAAATCCCTGTGTCGAACACAAATGCCCCCGTTCTTGGCAACAAAACGTGACACCGTCCGGTTTACTTTGATGCAGGCTTTATTAACCCTCTCCACTGATCTTGCCAAGCGCCAAAACTTCCTCGGAACTATGTTCGACCAAACTATAACTAAGCGTAGATAAGACACCCATAAGCGTAACAAATCGTGTTTTATATCCCGCACTAACTCACGAAAAGGGCGCACACCTAGATCGTTCCCCCCCCCCCCCACATGTAAAGCCAGAACCTCCGGACCCTATCTAACTGAGAGTATGTTTGAACTTCGGTCAATACCCAGCTCCATAACATACCTCGGAATCCCAGCCAATGTAAAACCGCATCTTGCCGCGGAATGCGAAGCTGACGGCCATCTGGGCGAACGTCCGCCCGCAGTGCCCCCCAGTGCACATAAGAGTGTCCTAAAAGCCAAACTAAGCAGGGGCGATGATCTGAAATGAAAGGACAAGCAAACGCACATGTAAGCCATCAAAGCACAAGTTACAAACTCACAACAAATGAGGGCGCACGTAAGTCCTAAACCTATTGGACTTCCAACGGTCAATGCGACGCACAACCTCGTCATCCAACCCCCAACGCCCAGCTTCAGTAGCAGCGCCGATCCTAAACGTGTGAGACGAGTAATACTCATACCCAACTCCGACCTCAGCCAAGCATTTTTTAAATACAGCACCAAATTGATACCTGGACAAAAACGAGCCATTCTCATGACGGAGCAATGGCGACTCAGGCACCCCACCCCGTAGCTTGAAAGCAACCATACAAGCAACCGGACACATCGCCGACCCCGGGAGGGCAAACAACACTATCCGCTTACCCCGTCCTACTTGATCAGTCTTGGACCGCCACAAAAACAACTCGAGTCTATCCCCATATAGACCCACATCCGCCTGTCGCAATCCCCCAGCCCTCACCGCACTAGGAGAAACCAACTCACCAATTCTGAGTGCTCCAAAAAACGCTAGAGAAAAAGCCAATTGAAGCAACTCTACCTCATAAGGCGAATTACAAACAGCCCCCAGCGATGCGCCCAACGAACCAAGAAGGGTAAAAGACATGGGTCGCCTCTGATCTGCTTCAGCCCTGCCGCGATGCAAACCCTTCAAAGCTTGCCTTACCAAAAAATTCTTGGACACATCCTGAAAACCCCGTAATTTAAATCCAAACGCCAACCCAGCAACGAAACGATTCACCTTAGCCAGAGAAAACCCCGCCTCCCAAGCATCCCCCAACCAGTATAACAATGCCACCAACCTGTCTTGATCCGTGCTGACGTTACCCAACACTCTTACCCACTCCTCCCACTGCTGCCAACAAGCCGAATAAGTACTCCAAGTCGCACTAGCCAACGACTGTTCGATCAACCGTTCCACGGGACCGAAACCAGATCCCATAGATGTCCCGGGCAAGCCAAACCGAACAGCTCCGATCCCGGTGCCAATTGACAAAATCGATCCCACTGCGAGCGAGAAAGAGCATCAGCGATACAATTGTAAACCCCCGGTACATGCACCGCAACCATCCACGTGTTTAAGGACAAGCACACCAAGACTAAGTGACGCAACAACTGAACCACAGGCGGAGAAGATACCGATACGTTATTAATCGCTAACACCACTCCCATGTTATCGCGGTGGAAACTAATGTTTTTATCCCTGAGCCTGTCCCCCCAAATGGTCACCACAACCACGATGGGGAACAGCTCGAGCAGGGCCATATTCCGTGTAAGACCACTGATCACCCAGCTGTCCGGCCAGTCCCCCGCACACCATTGACCTCCTGCATACGCACCAAAACCACCAAACCCCGCCACGTCAGTAAACAGCTCCAACTCGCTCATATCCTGTACCGGCGACATCCACAACAATCTACCATTATATTGCCCGGGAAACGCGTCCCAGACCTGCAGATCCGCCCTGTGTTCCACCCCAATCCTCACGAAATTATGGGATGCCCGGATACCCGCCATCGCTGCCGCCAATCGCCTACTAAAATCTCTACCCATTGGTATAATCCGACAGGCAAAGTTCAACTTCCCCAGCAGAGACTGGAGATCGTGCAAAGTGATCTTCTTCAATCGGCAGGCACGCCTCACCTCTTGACGCAATGACAGTAATTTATCCTCAGGAAGCCTGCACTCGAATTGCACTCGAATTGCATTGCAACCGAATCAATTTAGATCCCTAAAAAACAGATGGTAGGGACAGGGCCCTCAGTTTTACCAGGCGCCAGAGGAATTCCAAAATCCGTCGCAACCTTCTGCAAGGAATACAATAAATAACCGCAAATAGGGGAACCGCTAGGGCCGACGCACAAAAAATCGTCAAGATAATGTATTAACGAATCCACCCCAGCTACGCCCTTCGTCACCCATTCCACAAAGCTACTAAATGCCTCGAAGTATGCGCAAGAAAGGGAGTACCCCATTGGAAGACACCTATCGACATAAAACCCCCCGTTCCAGAAGCAACCCAACAGCCGTTGGCTCGCCGGATGGACCAGCAGCAAGCGAAAAGCCGCCTGAATGTCACTTTTTGCCAACAACGCCCCAGGCCCCGCCTCACGCACTAACACCACCGCTTTGTCAAATGACGTGTAAACAACCGAGCATAAATCGTGATCTATCCCATCATTTACCGACGACCCCTGCGAAAAGACAAATGCTGAATCAAACTGAATTTATGGGGCTCCCGCTTCGGCACAATTCCCAAGGGGGATACCACTAGATTCTCTATCGGCGGCTCGACAAAAGGCCCGACCATGCGACCCAACGAAACTTCCTTCAAAAGTTTTTGCAAAACGACCGCCGAGTGCAAATAAGCTGACTTAAGATTGCGCCGTGTAAGCGGAACCTCATACGGAGGAGGGGGAATAACAAAACCAAACAAAAACTCCTCATAAATTAACTTGGCTGCAACCCTATTCGGATATTCATTTAGATACGGGGCCATCCTTTCCACCCTCACCGGCGACAGCCCCTTGACCAACGGAGGAGGACTGAGTGTCTGACCGCTTCCCTTTTCGCATACATTTTGCAGCCCCATGCGAGGAGCCGTTGCACTCCGAACAGACATGCTTAAATTTACAAGTGGCCCCGAACTTACACTGGCCATCATTGAATTGCCAGCAGAACCCGAGTTTTGACCCAGAGCCCTGTCCGGACTGACTAGACTGACCTCCTTGGCCAACGCTCCCGAGAAAGGACTGCTTAACCGGGGCCGTCACCCGCAACCAAAGCGCAATATCTTTCTGATCCCACCGAATCGCTGGCCGGACCGCCTTCCGCTGGCGAAACTGCTCATTATACCGCAACCACACCTGACCCCCGTACGCCCGATGAGCCTCCCCGATGGCATTGAAATAACAAAACAACGCCGAGCAATTTTCAGGTGCCTTTTCCCCAATCACACTCGCCAAAATAGCAAAAGCTTGCGACCAATTCACGAACGTCTGCGGGATAAGCCTATACTGCCGACGCTCCTCTTCCTCCTTCTTACTCTCATCCCGCTTGCCCTTATCCAAGTTGAACTTCACAAGTGGCAGAAGGGAAAAAATTTCCACGTACTCGTCCTTACAAATCCGTTCCCGAACCTCCTGTTTAAGGTGGGCCCCTAAAGGACCCTCAAAACAGACGTAAACCTCGCCCCGAGCACGATCATCAAGCCGAATTCTATCCCTGTCCTTCTGCGCCTCGGTTTGAACAGACACTGCCACTGCTTCCTTGGATGCCCCCGAAACTTCCCCAACCAGGGACCGTGACTGTACATCACGAGGACCTTCCCAGACCACCGCCGGGGACCCCGCCGGAACTACAGGTGCCGCAGCCCTATCTAAGCGCCCGACTAACTTGCGCAAACAACCCACTAAATCCGATAAGCCATCTCGCCCGGCAACACCACTGCCGACAGCCGATACTTCCGCGCTCGCTGCCCCACACCCAAAACCCGACATGAAAATTGCTGGATACGGCAAAGTAGGAGTTACGCACTCACCAGGCTGCCCAGGCGCTGTATTCCCACCAGCCGGAAAATTCTGACCGCGCTGCGACTCGTCCAGCTCTCCATCTTCCAGATCCTCTCTGGCTGACGACTGGCACTCGCACCAACATCTCCGACACGGGGACCCTGGCATGCTGACAGAGGGGCCGGTAACCTGCCGCCCGACCGCAGGGACCCAGACTTCCGACCGGACCTGTTGCCTCGTCGTCTTCGCTGATCTTGGCGTCCTCACCGAAGACCTCAAGGAAGCCTGCCCCATGGCCGGCACATCATGCGGGGCGGCCGTGGACTGCACCCTGGACACTGCATATAAAGGCGGTGGCGTAACAGGGAGCCCAGCCTGCGACTCCCTGTGAACCGCCGAGCCCCGTCGCGGCTGGGGATTCCTGCCAGGACGCAGGCCCTGGGAGGAGGCGGCCGTCCCAGCAGCCTGGCCTGCAGCGTCCTTAGAAGGGCTCCCCCTGTGACGCCGAGCCCACGGGACCACATCCGGACTCAACCATTCAGGTGGGCGGGACCGCTGGGAGCGGCGGGGTGACCGAGCCTGAGCAACCGCCGCTCCCGATGACGCCCTCTGCTTTATTTCAGCAGGGGCAGCAATAAGCAACTCTCCCCCCACCGCCATGTCATCAGCGCCAGAAAGGGGGGAGGGGAGCGCATCCGGGCTAGCAGCCGACACAGAGCGCCGATCTAGGCGCGAAGACTGGCCCGCCTGATGGATACTGGCCAGCGCTGCCACCGTCTCCTCCAGCCACCCCGGACCGTGGAACTCAGCTGCCGCGCGCAGCTGATCAAGCATGCTTACTGGAGACGACATACTTGCAGGTAAGCAGGGCGGTGGAAGCTAACTTTTTTACCTTTTATTCCTCCTGCTGCTTCAGGCTCAATGTCGAAAACAGCGGGAGGAACAGATACCGAACCCCAACTCCTGCCATCTCCATCTCCTCCCTCTCCCTGCCTCCACTAACCCTTTCCCCCCTCATTGGCTAACCTTCCCTCCTATGGCAGTCATGGAGGCTTTCCCTTAAGCCCTCCGTGCTGCCGTCCAGCCTCATCTTTACTTTGTGACTATTGCCTGATCAAACCGAGTTGTGATACATTGTTTGCACCATATAAATAACTATATATTTGATGTTGTGTATTTTCTGACCACCACTGCAATCCTTTGTTTTAGATGATTTTAACTGTTTTTATGAGATTATATTATTTTGTCTGTATTTATTGCAATAATAAAGATATTTTGTTATTGACCATGTGTCGTTTTGCTATATGGTTTTGTGGTATACATTTGTAGCTATCTGACAGGTATAATACGCTGCAATACATAAGTATTGTAGGATATTATAACAGCGATCGGACAGTTGGATATTCAAGTCCCTAGTGAGACGGAAAAAAAAAGTAAATAAAAAGTTAAAAAAAATGTTATACAAAAATAAAAAAGTAAGAATTTAAAGTAATAAATTTAAAACTCACCCTTTTTCCATTATCAACAACTTAATTATTAGAAAAAATAATAAACTATACAGAATTGGTATTGCCGCATCCGTAATGGCCTGAACTATATAAATATTATGTAATTTATCCAATGCAGTGAATGCCATAAAAATAAATAATAAAAAAACGATACCAGAATTGCTATGTTTTTGGTCACCTAAGAATAAAAAGTGATCATAAAGTTGCATGTATCCAAAAATGGTACCACCAAAAAAACATATAGCTCGTCTTGCAAAAAACAAGCCCTCATACAGCTCTGTCGACCAAAAATTTTCTTTCAAGTTGTGGTTCTCAGATTGTGGCAACAGAAAAAATACATTCTTTTTACAAAATAAATGTTATTGTGCAAATAGTTGTAAAACATAAAAAAGCAATATAAATTTGGTATCACCAGAATCGTACTGACCCACAGAATAAAGTAAATATGTCAATTATAGTACACGGTGAACGCTGTAAAAAAAAAAAAAAGGATAAAAACAATAGCAGAATTGCTGTTTTTTGTCATCACGCTTCTCAAAAAATAGAATAAAAAATTATCAAGAAGTTGCATGTATCCAAAAATGGTGCCGATAAAAACTACAGATTGTCCCGCAAAAAACAAGCCCTCACACCGCTCTGTCACAAAAAAAAAGTTATGGCTCTCAGAATATGGCGACACAAAATGTGCAGAGTGCGATCCAAAAGGGGGATAAGATCGGGCACCATTTATCAGTGCGACACAGGCCACAGAACTGCGGATTATTATTTATTTATCGCATTATTATATCCTCTTATTATGTACTGATGTACTCCGCACAGTTTACATATGCCCCCAGATTATAAACTGAAATACCAGCAAAACCCCAAACAGAAAAATTACCAAGCAAAATCTGTGCTTCATAAGCCAAATGGCGCTCCCTCCATTCTGAACCCTTCAGTGTGCCCAAACAGCAGTTTACATCCACATATATGGAATCGCCATACCCGGGAGAACCCGCTTAACAGTTTATGATGTATTTGTCTTCAGGGGCACAATATGGGTATAACATATCGTGCACTTAAATGGCATATCAGCGGAAAATCCACTGCACATTTTTCTAGTAAAAATAGTAGTATTGGTTCATACGCACTGCACCCTTTAATAAATGCCTTGAGGGGTATATTTTAAAAAATGGGGTCACTTCTTGGAAGTTTTTGTTTTACTATTTGACCTCAGAGCCCTGCAATTGGGGACAAATGCTATGGAAAAATCACTAAAATAGACCTCAAATGCGCATGGTGCTCTTTCACTCCTTTAATCTAACACCAATCCAGCAAAATCTGCGCTCCTACAGACAAATGACGCTCCTTCTCTTCAGAGCCCTGCCGTGTGCCCAAACAGCTGTTTAGGGCCACATATGGGATATTGCTGTACTCAGGAGAAATTGAGTAAAAAATTGTGTGGTGTTTTTTTCTCCAATTACCCCTTGTAAAAATAAAACATTTAGAGCTAAAACAGCATTGTTTTGGGAAAAATGTAATTTGTCATTTTCACTGCCTAATTCTAATAAAATCTATGAAACAGCTGTGGGGTCAAACTATTCACTACCCCCCTAAGTGAATGCCTTGAGGGTTTTATTTTCCAAAATGGAGTCACTTCTCAAAAGGTTTTTACGGTACTGGTACCTAAGGAACTCTGCAAATACGACTTGCCACCTTTAAACAAAACCAGCAAAATCTGCATGCCAAACGGTGCTCCTGCCATTCTGAGCCCTACCGTGTGTCCAAACAGCAGTTTATGACAACATATGGGGTATTATTGTACTTGAGAGAACTTGATTTACAAATGTTGGTGTTCTTTTTCTCTTTCATTCTTTGTGAAAATGAAAAAAAATCGGAGCTGAAACTACTTTTTGTGTGAAAAATGTTTAGATTTTAATTTCTATGACCTAATTTCAATAAATTCAGCAGAACACCTGTAGTGTTAAAATGCTCACTATACCCATAGATTAATTCCTTGGGAGTGTAGTCCCGAAATGGCGTCTTTTTGGGGATGTTTCCTATGTTTTGGCACCACAAGACCTCTTCAAACAGGGTGCCTAAAATATATTGTAATAAAAAGGAGGCCCCAAAAACCTAGTAGGTGTTCCTGAGGCCTGTGCTTCAGTCCACCAGGGCCACATGTGGGACATTTTTAAAAGCTGCAGAATCTAAACAATAAATATTGAGCTGAGTTTCGCTGCTAAAACCTTCTGTGTTACAGAAATAAAATGGATTATAATGGAATTTCTTAAAAAAATAAAAAATAAAAAAATATATATATATTTGTAAATTTCACCTCCAAAATGTTAACTAGTAACTATTTTGTGTTGTATTACTATCTGTCTTACAAGCAGATACACTCAAATTTAGAAAAATCTAAAATTTTCAAAAATGTCTCTAAATGTAGGTGTTTTTCACAAATAAACACTAAAGGTATTGACCAAATTTTACTACTAACATAAAGTACAATGTGTCACGAGAAAAAATTCTCACAATCGCTTGGATAAAAGAATAGCATTCCAAAGTTATTACCAGCTAAAGTGACACAGGTCAGATTTGAAAAATGGTGTCTGAGCCTTAAGGCCCAAACTAGGCTGCATCATTAAGGGGTTAAAGTGGTTTTACATCTTATAAAGTGGGGGGAATACAATTAGGATTTGTCATCACTTTCTGATCGTGGAGTTCTGACTGCCATGACTACTTGATGTTTAGTAAAGCCAATCCCTGTCTTTACAGTTTACCAAATGTGCCATCAATGGTCTTAGAAATGACCCAGATGAAGAGACTATGAAGGAATTCTTCGGTTCTCTTGACTATAAATGCAGCAGAGATTGTGGTATCCATAAAAATATAATGCAGCCATTTTTAATGAATACATATGGATGTTGGCCTTCTACCCTCTCTGGGAGGCTTATGATATGTATAATTTACGCTGCATTCGTTCACATCAGGTATGACCATCTTGTCTCAGGATGTCTAGATCGATTCTTACCACCTCTATTACCTTTCCAGGACATGGTACATGAGGTAATGGCTGCCCACAGCTGTTCTGATGCCTATTACAAGCTGGTAGGGGAATTGTGAAGCAGTATGTATTCAGGATTGTAAGGAGTAAGAGGGCTGAGCACAGGAGATGCAGCATGTAGCGTGTTCTTACTGGTGCAGAGTCACATCCTCTAATGGGGGTCTTTAGGGTTTATTACAATTCAAAACTAAAATTATATATTTTAAGATAATATAAATGATTTCCCCCATGTCACACAGACAGAAATGATCATTTATCCCTTATAAAGAATTCATCAGAGAACGTTCCCATTAAAAACTTCAATTTTATTATTTTCAATAAAAAAATACTCTATACAGTAAAGCAATTGATGAAAACACCCGGAAAAATTACAGATCACACTAAACTTTTCTAGAGGTACAAATCATACAATATCATCAAATTCATATTCCCAATGGTAAAGCCATACTGATATATGTAAATTATGGGTGTGGTCATAAAAGCAGCTCAAACCGGTTATAGCTATTGTGATGTCACAGAGCTTGGGTATACACAATGATGTTGGTCACAGAGCTGTCACTATCAGTTGGATGTGACCGGTAAGTAATCTATCAATGCTACTACATCTGTACTTCACATTAATTAATTTGTTTTATTAGGAACATTGAATTATTCCATCTCAAGAAGATATTGTGTGATAGTGGTAGTAATATGGTATTAGTATTAGTGTGCAATTAAATTGCTCAAGTATCTTAGATTTGCAGGGTAAGTGGCCAAAATTTGAGCTCCCTTATTATCATTATGTTTACCACTTGTAAAAGAGAAATTTCAATATGCTCATATTAGAGGACTGTATATTAGGGGACTATAATTCCTTATATTATTTAGGTTCACCAGAAATAATTACAATTTAATTCAATTCTGAATTTTGATCAATTGATATAAAAATTATTAGTGGGGAATTGATACTGGTCTGGGGCTACTTATCATGGTTTGGGCTAGGCCCTTTATTTCCAGTGAATGGTAATGTAAAGACTACTTAGACCATTGCATGCTTCCGACTTTGTGGGACTAGTTTGGTAAAGACCCTTCCCTGTTTCTGTATGACGTTGCCCCTTTGCACAAAGCAAGGTCCATAAAGACATGGAGTGATAAGTTTGGTGTGGAGGAACTTGACACTCTGCACAGAGCCCTGACCCCAACATCAGAGCCTGAACTCACAAATGCTCTTTTAATTAAATGGGCAAAAATTCCAACAAACACGCTACAAAATCTTGTGGAAAGCCTTGTCAGAAGAAGTTATAGCCACAAAAGGGGGCCCAACTTCATATTAACATCCATGGCTTTGTAATGGGAAGTACCACAAGCTTATAATGGTGTAAAGGGTCAGCTGTCCACATCTTTTGGCCACATAGTGTATTTTGGGCTTATGTATTGTGATGTCACTACTATTAAAAATAATGATAAATCCATATTGAAATATGCAAATTAAGGGTGAGGTCATAAAAGCAGCTCACCCCGGGTATAGCTATTGTGATGTCACCAAGCGTGGGTGTATACTATGGTGCTGGCCACAGAGCTGTCACTCATCAGTTGGATGTGACCGGTAAGTACTCTATCAGCGCTACGTCTCTAGATGAGTCTCACCTATCAGTTTCTTTATGAATATTTTATTCTTAGGCATAATTCTGCTGTGTCTGCCATTTAAAGTTTAGTTTATATTTGGAATAGTTATACTAATATACTAAGAAGTTGCTAAGTGGCAATATGGCGGCCTGTGACTTCTGCTCCAGAGACAGAATGCAGCTTGCAGACAAAAATTGCCATCTGTATTCTGCTGGTAAATTGATAAAGCAACCTCAAAGAAAGGGAATGTGAATGTCCTGCAGCCCTGAGAACTTATTATTGGAACCCTTCAGTTTATAACAGGAGTAATTCACGTAATAAATATTTACTAGGGAATTACTAATTATGTATTTGAGGTTTTCTATTTGTGTAAAATACACAATTATTATTATTATTAATAATAATAATAATTACTAATATAAAAATGTTAGGGAAGTGATTTCTTAAGAACAGCCCTGACCCCGTAATCCTGTATCCTCAAAAGCAATTGTCATTTTTCATTAATATATATATATATATATATATATATATAACATGTAATAATGTCTATAACAAATTACAGAGGTTCTAAATTATAGTTAGTATCTCATATAAAAATTACATAAACCCCGGAAATGTCATACCGTATGGTCAATTCAACAACCAATACATTGTTCCAAAATCCAAACCCCAAGCAATGTCATTCACAGGGGGTTCAAACCCCAAGACCCCAAGCAATGTGATCTTCAAACACTTCTGATTGTCCAGTTCCTGTACTTGGAATACCCCTTTTATAACTAATTTCTCCAGCTAGTTTTCTTTAAGTTTTCCCTAACTATTTCTTTTTCTGGTCATTCTAGATCTTGCTGTTGGATTGACACTGTTGGATTACTGTGTTGCTTTTATGGTCAGCGATTTGTCCTATTTTCAGAGAACTAGAGGCGATTAGTTAAATTAAATCTTTACTGTCGCCTGGTTTTCTACCACGGACATTGGTGCAGTTTTGCACCCGGGTTATTAACCAACCATGCCCTTTTGGAAAAAATCAAAAAAATATCATGTCTCTCAGATTCCTGATAAAGGAAATCTGATGAAAGAGATACCAACTATGGAGGAGCCTAACATCTCGCTCCAGAAGTTTTCCAACATCAAAGATATGCCAGCCGAAAAATGCAGCGATCCAAGTCACAGCAAACCTTGTGACATTGGCTCAAAGAACGCCAAGAAGAGCGCAATTAGGAGCTTTGGCAGCAGCGCTGTGATTGGCGCTAAAGAACTGGATCGCTGTTTCCCAAATAGACGGCTGAGATTATACGTTGCCACTTGGAATATGGAGGGAAAGGTGAAAAGTAATATACAATATCTATTGTGAACCATGAGTGTATCTGATCTAAGGCTATGTTCACACAGAGTGTTTTGCCAAGTTTTTTGACGTGGAAACCGCATCGCAAAACTCGGCAAAAACGGCCCGAAAATGCCTCCCATTGATTTCAATGGGAGGCATCGGCGTCTTTTTCCCGCGAGCAGTAAAACTTCCTCGCGGTAAAAAGAAGCGACATGCCCTATCTTCGGGCGCTTCCGCCTCTGACCTCCCATTGACTTCAATAGGAGGCAGAGATAGCGTATTTCGCTGTGTTTTATGCCCGCGGCGCTCAATGGCCGCGGGCGAAAAATGCAGCGAAAAACTCTGCGAAAATCGGCGTGCAGGGATAGGAAAATCTGCCTAAAACTTCCAAACTGAATTTTGAGGCAGATATTCCTCCTGCAAAATACTCCGTGTGAACATAGCCTAAAGTTGGATACATTTGTAGTTGGATATGAGATAGACATATTATAAACTACCCTAGGCCCAAATTTTCTAAACATTTGGGCCAATCAATGTTGCTGCACACACTGCAAACTGTCAAACTAATAATCTATGTCTTTTGAATGGTAATGCCTCTGATCCTAAGACTGCAGCACTGGCCATAGTCTATAAAGACTAAAATCCAATTCGATCAGATATAATTTTTTGTAGGTGATATAGAAGATGTCAGTTTGGTTGGTGCTCTGTGTATACATTATTAATATCTTCATATTTTGAGCAGGAGTTCCCACAAAATCTAGAGGATCTGCTGTTGCCATCAGATGACACCAAAGACATTTACGTAATTGGCGTTCAGGAAGGATGTCCAAACAGGTAAGTCTTCTTAGGTTGTCTTACAACAGTCTTTGTCTGCAGATGGACTACAGGTCGGCTGATTGAAATTCTCTCTTGACCTACTACTTATTGTAGGATCACTCCTAAATTTTCCTATTTAACCCCAGAGGTTATAATATTGATTATTTAATAAATGAGTTCAATATTTTAATCTGGTTTATATCTTTAGGGATATATATATTTTTAAAGTGCCAGTATCATTGCAATATTTCCAAATTGCAATCTGCCTGTGTCAGATGCACAGCACAGATTGCAAAAAATATATCAACTATCAGGTTCAACTGTTGATGCGCTTTCTTTGCCACTATGGTTTCAGTGATTTATTGGAAAAATTTGGGCGGATACCCATAAGCTCACAGTTTGTGTCAGCCGAACATAACGTTGCTTTATTATACTTGGTTTTATTTTTATTTTTGTTTGTTATATTTTGTATATATATTTTGTTTTTGTTATTTTATGTTTTTTATTCCAAGTTGTGCAAAGTTTGTCCGAATATGAGCTTAAATACCCCCAGGGATATCTCCCCGTTGGTATAAATATTCAGCCTGATAGATGCTGTTGGAGTGTGTCCTCCGTCTGTTGCATCTATATTATTATATTGAGACTGGATAGCTGCAATTTGTATGGATATCAGCCTGTGTTGGCTGATGCAGCTATCAGCTGCTAAGTCCGTACAGGGGCTGCTGCTGTTGTGCTGAGTCTGGATAGCTGCACTATCTAGGGATGTGAGTCAGTGTTTATCAGCTACAGAGCCCTTATAAGGGCTGCTTTCTCGTTCCTGTCACTGAACTCACTCTCGTGCTGAGACTCGGTAGCTGTGCTGAGACTCGGTAGCTGCACTGTCTGAGGCTGTAAGCCAGTGTATATCAGCTGGTGCAGCTGCTAGCTTCTAAGTCCCCTTAGGGGCTGCTTCCTCGTTCCAGTCTGTCACTGGACTCACTCTCGTGCTGAGACTCGGTAGCTGTGCTGAGACTCGGTAGCTGCACTGTCTGAGGCTGTAAGCCAGTGTATATCAGCTGGTGCAGCTGCTAGCTTCTAAGTCCCCTTAGGGGCTGCTTCCTCGTTCCAGTCTGTCACTGGACTCACTCTCGTGCTGAGACTCGGTAGCTGCACTGTCTAAAGCTGTTAGTCAATGTTTTTCAGCTAGTGCAGCTGTCAGCTTCTAAGCCCTTATAAGGGCTACTTCCTCCTTCCAATCTGTCACTGAGTTTGCCCTACGCGTTTCCTTGCTATTACTGATGTCTGCCGCAATTCTTCAGGGGCCTGCAGTAGGTAAGACGGCTAGACGGCGGCTAGCAAACACAAGCGACGTCAGACATCACTGAATGTCTCCTTATGCCATTGTATGCTAATTATCAAACAAACAAATAATACTTACCTACTGCAGGCCCCTGAAGAATTGCGGCAGACATCAGTAATAGCAAGGAAACGCGTAGGGCAAACTCAGTGACAGATTGGAAGGAGGAAGTAGCCCTTATAAGGGCTTAGAAGCTGACAGCTGCACTAGCTGAAAAACATTGACTAACAGCTTTAGACAGTGCAGCTACCGAGTCTCAGCACGAGAGTGAGTCCAGTGACAGACTGGAACGAGGAAGCAGCCCCTAAGGGGACTTAGAAGCTAGCAGCTGCACCAGCTGATATACACTGGCTTACAGCCTCAGACAGTGCAGCTACCGAGTCTCAGCACAGCTACCGAGTCTCAGCACGAGAGTGAGTCCAGTGACAGACTGGAACGAGGAAGCAGCCCCTAAGGGGACTTAGAAGCTAGCAGCTGCACCAGCTGATATACACTGGCTTACAGCCTCAGACAGTGCAGCTACCGAGTCTCAGCACAGCTACCGAGTCTCAGCACGAGAGTGAGTTCAGTGACAGGAACGAGAAAGCAGCCCTTATAAGGGCTCTGTAGCTGATAAACACTGACTCACATCCCTAGATAGTGCAGCTATCCAGACTCAGCACAACAGCAGCAGCCCCTGTAAGGACTTAGCAGCTGATAGCTGCATCAGCCAACACAGGCTGATATCCATACAAATTGCAGCTATCCAGTCTCAATATAATAATATAGATGCAACAGACGGAGGACACACTCCAACAGCATCTATCAGGCTGAATATTTATACCAACGGGGAGATATCCCTGGGGGTATTTAAGCTCATATTCGGACAAACTTTGCACAACTTGGAATAAAAAACATAAAATAACAAAAACAAAATATATATACAAAATATAACAAACAAAAATAAAAATAAAAATAAAACCAAGTATAATAAAGCAACGTTATGTTCGGCTGACACAAACTGTGAGCTTATGGGTATCCACCCAAATTTTTCCAATAAATCACTGAAACCATAGTGGCAAAGAAAGCACATCAACAGTTGAACCTGATAGTTGATATATTTTTTGCAATCTGTGCTGTGCATCTGACACAGGCAGATTGCAATTTGGAAATATTGCAATGATACTGGCACTTTAAAAATATATATATCCCTAAAGATATAAACCAGTGAATTTCAGAATTGTACTAGGGAGAACTACATGACATTTATATACTCAGTGAATTACAATATTTTAATCTGGAGTAATTTATTAATATGTAAACTTGAAATTGTGTCTTCTTGTAGACGGGAATGGGAGATAAAATTACAGGAGACGCTAGGTCCACACTACGTGCTATACCATTCATCCGGGCTCGGAGTCCTGTATCTCACCATCTTTATTCGACGGGAACTGATCTGGTTCTGCTCAGGTAAGATTCACTTTCTTACATTTACATAATAAGTCCTAATTGAAGTCATTAGTTTGAACTTATTATTTAGTCATTAGAACTAGATGTCTAAGAACCCAACTCTCAGATTCTTCACTGTGGAGTATTGGAGATCTGATAGTTTACTCCACAGGTTACAAAGTGTGAAATGGTGTTGTAGTAATATTTCCAGCGTTTAATAGGAAACTATCTCTGTTTCATTGTTGCATGTTGTACTATTAACCACTAACCCTTCTTCTTGTGTTTCATTTCTTATACAGAGGTAGAGCACACCCATGTAACAACCAGGCTATTCCACCATGTCAAAACTAAAGGAGCCTTGGGTGTTGCCTTCACCGTCTTTGGGACATCATTCCTGTTTATTAATTCCCATATGAGATGTAAGTGTTTTTAATATATGACTATGTACAGTGTTATTGTGTATAAAAGTGCTGCTGTTTAATAATAATAAGCTGGAATATATGAGATGACATGAAAAGATTTGTACTATTGATGTTTTGGTGTAAAATTAAAAGTTCTTCCTCATTTGGTCAAACTTCTTCTAATCCATCAAACTTATTCTATATAATGAGAGAATAATAGTGGAAGGATAAACGGCCTAATGTCCTCTACAGACTGCTATAGAAATACATTATCCTCTGTCATGAAAATGATTGTGTCTTAGATTTACAGTAACAGAAATATCAGTGTGTCTGGTGTACAGAGTGCGGACCCAGATCATGGAACTCCACCAGTCTCATCATCTAAAATGTCAATAGAAATCCAATTAATATAAATACTATTTGTAAAAAATTGATTGTTGAGGGAACATTCAGAATACACAGCCCAAGAAGTAGATATGATACCTACATAATATAAGATAAAGAAACCTATTGTCAAAGAAAACTTAAATATGGTGGTTGTCCTAAATTCCAGGAGGTCACATTTACTGATATGTAGATTTTTGTTGGCAGTTGGGGCAGTCTACAAGAGGATCCAGGACTATAAAACTATCACTGAGGGTCTCCGTCTGCCTCAAATTATTCCGGAAAGAATAAACTCCAATGCCTGTGAGTATTACTTATGTGGTTGAACCTATCGATTCCTTTATCTCTCTATTTATCTCCATTGACTCTAATGCAGTCACGTGGTCTAATTCTGTCCTGTGTTTATCTCATTCTACAGTGGACGTCACCAGCCGCTTTGATCGAGTTTTTTGGTTTGGGGACCTCAATTTTCAACTGAAAGAGGACAGAAAAAACGTGGAATCTCTTCTGAAGAACATTAAAGGAAGAGATATGTCCAGTCTCCTCAAACATGACATTCTGAATGAAGCCAAGAACAACGGTACATTTACTAGTAGACAGATCTCTATCACTCCTCAGCCTGTATTATTACCACATACACCTTGACAGATCAATACAAATCACTGTCATGATGGTTCATATGTTCTCCACATTCTTATATAGTCCTACATCTCTTGCACATGTTTTTAATACTGACATGTTTTTTTTTCTTTTAACTTAAGGGTCCATATTTGTAGGGTTTAAGGAGCACACCATTGAATTCCTTCCTACATATAAGTTCGACATTGGCACAGACACCTACGATACATCAGAAAAGCAGAGAGTCCCATCATATACGGTAAGATATCTTATTTCCAGGTCTACAGAGCTAAAGAAAGAATACATTTCATGAATAGATTTTCATATAATAAATCCCCTCGCCCAAGGTAATGAATTGTTATTATAGATGGAGGAATAATTCTTAAGAACAAAGCATCCAGTCCATTTTACTTGTAGTGAGTTTGTCATCGTCTCCCAGTGTAATATGTCTTCGCCTAGCATGGCTCAAAGATACTTATTTCATTAAATCTGTGTGACCAAGTCAAACCTTAAATGCAAGAAAGTCTTAAAATTTATATTTCTTAAAGAAAATAGGCCGAAATGTTCAGTCTATGATGCTATGAGGTTTATAAATAAATTATAATATGATTGCACTGATGATATTTGTTATTTTTATAACCTCTACAGGACAGGGTGTTGTTTAAAAGCCAATATGAGGGAGATGTGCGAGTCCTGAAATACGACTCTTGCCCTGTTTTGAAGACCTCAGACCACCGACCCGTTTTTGGTATCTTTGAAGTAAAGCTCAGACCTGGTTCAGATAAGTAAGTCATGATTTCCTCCATGTTGTTGGTATGATCCTTTCAGTAGCCGCCATTACTACATGGGCCTTATAGCCAGAGCTCACACTTTGGGGCAGGTGGCTGTATACCTGGGTGACAGTACTGGAGTAATCTAGGATGTGAAACAAAACAATTATTTTTGTGGTTACCTGCTAACATTATCATATGTCTTACATCAATGTATTTCTCATTCCAGCATCCCATTGGCTGGTGGACGCTTTGACCGCAAGATCTATTTGAAGGGCATTAGGAGGTTAGGACAAAAAAAGTAGCTGCGTCTGTTCATGTCCTTACAGCACATAAGGTGAGAGCATTGTACTTGTCTATTATGTTTGCTGTGAGAATGTTCTTCCATCTCTTAAGTCTTCCTCTGTATCAGTAATTTATTTTATCAACCAACATAAAGAAATTGTAAATAAGTCATTCTATCTTCTAGTTCAATTTTCTTGTATTCAGATATTTATTTAATTTCTAAATGAAGGTTATGGGTTTTAGAAGAAAACTGTAAGCATGTATGTAGTATAATAGATTGGTGGGAATTCATTAAGACTGACGTTTCATACACCGGTCTTAATATAAAAAAACTTGGAGTAAAATGTGCCTAATTTATTAAAAGGCCCACACCTTAATAACTAATAATCCATGTTATTATGATAAATGTGTCGGCCGCTGGTGGTTCTGCTGCTTCAGCTACTCTCTGTCCACTTTTTTAGAAAAGTGCCGTAAGCGGCAGAAACTACATGATAGATACAAGGAACATTGTTATTGATGTAAGACATTACTTGGCATCTTGCAGGACTCCTAAGGAACATTTACCATCTCAGGTGCATAAAACATTGATTCCACCTTTGTGAACATCAGAAAGTTCCTGTAACATCCTGAACAGCGCAGCTTTAGATCAAAGCCATTGCTTGGATCAACCATCTTCAAGGTTTGTAGCGTAACCCCTAGGATCAAATAGGAAAATCCACAATAAAACCTCTTCTAGATTTTGTGACTGCCAAGAAACACACATTAGTAGAGCATTAATAGCAAATATTTCTCTTGCAGCATAAACATCAATTCCGCAGTATATCTGGCGAGAACTGCGCTCCCTGTGACCGGAGGAGCCGCCATCGTTGCTGATAGAAAGGTAAGTTCCTCTAGATATGTCCCCTCTATATTTGGTAAGCAGCCTGAATAATGAATATCTAATAGGATTGTGTGCTTCTCCCCCCAGAAAAAGTCAGCAGATACAAACAGACCATCAACATCAATGCCAATAACAACCGAGGGCAGAACCCGCCATCTTACAAGTATTCCAATGGCGAGACTTAAAATTTTCTACATCTGTCACAGAAGAGACATCAGTGTGGTTACCGGTGCATCAATGTTACCCAGAAGACCAGGCCCAGAACAGGAGAACATGTCATCTCTTCCTGTGTCTCTGGAATACAGATTTCCCACCACTTACTGATACTACATTATATACTGTGACATCTTCCATTGTTTTTGCTGGATCTTGTATAACATCATCTTTACCATTATATATTTTGATCCACAAAAACCTTAAATAAATCTTTAACATCAATCCATAAGTGTGACTGGTATTTATTAGTGTGTTCAGTGCCCGGCTACAACTTACCACAGTGTATACAATTCACTTATCCGACCCTTCACAGCGCTATTTGTGTGACATCGCGTTTAATCCAGTGGTAGGTGACAGGACATTGTATCATATGTACACAATACAGAGAGTATGGAACGTGCCGCCATATGTACTGGATTAGATCCTGTGTTGGACAAAAAGTGACAGGAGATGTAAAATATTGATATATTTGATAGTCGTTTAAATTTCAGTTCCATAAAATGTAATGTTGGGCTCTCTTTACAAGCGGAGACAATCACATTAAGCAGGGAAGCCGCTAGGGTGACACAATCCCCACAGATCTCAGATTGGACAAATGGGCAGGATGAGAGCTGCCAGTTGAGATTGCCTGTTAGGGCAGAAGTTACAAAGTGACTGATCAACCAAAAATACTTTGTATTGCTAGCCTGAATGGCGTATCGCTAGCTCAGCATTTCATATGAGAACAAAGACCCTCTGCAGCACAAGTTTAAGTTGAGACTGAACCATAGCAAACACATTGTCCCATTCTCACAAGTTAAATCAGAAACCGCCAAGTATAGAGCCTATTTATTAGTGAAACCGTCAAGCTTATGTACTAAATATTATAACCGTGAAGACTGTGCCTCTGTTGGAGTAAAGTTCTGTTCAGCATCTTATACCTGTGTCGTCTGAAGTTCTTGCTGTGCAATTTCCTCTGCGGGGCAGTAACCATCCTAAACCCCCTCCCACCTGTTACATTTGTCCATACTAAAGTCCATTACTCCATTGAAGTCGCCAATTAGTAGCAGTGGATAATCTGCAAGGGCTTTTTATCAATAAACTCCTGTACCACACCCAAGACATAAGAATTAAAGGGTGGCGGTAAATAAATTGAGACAATGATACATTGAAGATTTTGTATTGTACAGTCCAGGAGCACAAACTTTCCTTATTTTTCTTCCCAATATGTATGGCAGGTTAATTTGCAGTTAGGGTATGTTCACATGCAAACTCAAAAACGTCTGAAGATACAGAGCTGTTTTCAAGGGAAAACAGCTCCTGATTTTCAAACGTTTTTTAAGCCACTTGCAATTTTCGCTGCGTTTTTCGCTGCGTTTTTTACGCCCGTATTTGGAACTGTTTTCAATAGAGTCTATGTAAATGGCTCCAAAAACATCCCAAGAAGTGACCTGCGCTTCTTTTTCGCTGCCATTTTTAAAAAAAACGGCCCGTCGAAACAGAACGCCGTTTTTCCTATTGAAATAAATGGGCAGATGTTTGAAGAAGAGGACTTACTCCTAAAGCGAAGCAGGGATGAGTTAAAGCTCCGTCCAACAAACAAAAGAAGCTGGTGAGCCACCCATGCCGCATTGCGCCATTATTTGTGTAATGTTTGAAAGAGATTGTGCCTCTTTTTTGTAGAGTAGTGTTTACATCCCCTTGTGTATGTTTATATACCACTGGTCAGTAAAGAATTTGTTGTTTGAATTACTTGGGTCTACTGTATTTTATTGCTTGCGACTAACCCTGCAGTCCTTGCCGGTACTTGGCCTTACATAGGGATACATTCTATAGACAAGATGAATGCTAACACTCAATTGCTATTTAGGCTGGGACTTCACAGAGACTGGTTGATTTTAATTGATCTTATTTTTAAATTCTATTACTTATTTAAGGGTTACATGCAACTCAATGTATAGCTTTGTACTGCGGCTGTTGATTTGTAGCTAAAAATCAATTCGTTGCATGCCAATGCGTTTCCATGATGGCCTTATTTTCACATTTCCAGGAAAAATAACAGAAGACCATCACAACACAGAGTTCTGAGTAAAGATGCTCCATATCATAAGGCTGACAGGTCCGCCTTAAAATGGGTAAATCACAGGTGACGTCTTTTCTGATTGTAGACTTTCTCTTTCCATTTTATCTCCACCCAGCCAGGACCGCTATGATGACTTCTCCTGACATAACATTACAGAGTTTGCTGCTGAGATATCTTTAGTTGTTCACTTCTGCAGCCATCTTCAGCTTCTAGAGCAACGTAAAGAATTCAGACAACAAAATAGACCCCTTCATTCATGCAGACCCCAGACCAGACCACCAAATAAATTTAGACACCAGCCTAAACCCCTATATAAATTCAGACCCTAGACCAGACCCCAGAACAGACCCAATTAACTGCAGACCCCAGGCAAGACTCCAAAATGTAAACCCCAAAACAGAGTAAATAAAATTAGACCAGACATCTAAATAATGTCAGACCTCAGACCAGACCCCTCAATTAATTGCAGACCACAGACCAGACCGTTAAATTCAGACCCCAAATCAGAGTAAAGAAAATGGATTTAGATACCTGACCAAGACCTCTAAATAAATTCAAATCCCAGAACAGACCCTTAAATTCATGCAGATCCCAGATACATGAGTTGGTCGATTGCAAGCAGCTTGTAATGAGGGCGAGCCGTATAACCTCCATTTCCAGCTTATAAACTGATTATGTTATTAAGTTGGTTGCCTGTTTCTTTATATTAACCCCTTCCCTCTTTAGCCACTTTTGACCTTCCTGACAGAGCCTCATTTTTCAAATCTGACATGTGTCACTTTATGTGGTAATAACTCCGGAATGCTTTCACCTATCCAAGCGATTCTGAGATTGTTTTCTCGTGACACATTGGACTTTATGTTACTGGCAAAATTTGCTCGATATGTTCAGTATTTAATTGTGAAAAACACCAAAATTTAGCGAAAAATTGCAAAAATTAGCATTTTTCTCAATTTAAATGTATCTGCTTGTAAGACAGGCAGTTATAATACACAAAATTGTTGCTAATTAACATCCCCCATATGTCTACTTTAGATTGGCATCGTTTTTTGAACATCCTTTTATTTTTCTATGACCTCACAAGGCTTAGAACTTTAGCAGCAATTTCTCACATTTTCAAGAAAATTTCAAAAGGCTATTTTTACAGGGGCCAGTTCAGTTGTGAAGTGGTTTTGAGGGCCTTATATATTAGAAACCCCAAAAAAGTCACCCCATTTTAAAAACTTCACCCCTCAAAGTATTCAAAACAGCATTTAGAAAATGTCTTAACCCTTTAAACATTTCACAGGAATTAAAGCAAAGTAGAGGTGAAATTTACAAATTTCATATTTTTCTGCAGAAATACATTTTTAATACAATTTTTTTTATAACACAGAAGGTTTTACCAGAGAAATGCAACTCAATATTTGTTGCCCAGTTTTTCCAGTTTTAGGAAATATCCCACATGTGGCCGTAGCGTGCTACTGGACTGAAACACCGGCCTCAGAAGCAAAGGAGCACCTAGTGGATTTTGGGGCCTTATTTTTGTTAGAATATATTTTAGGCACCATGTCAGGTTTGAAGGGCTCTTGCGGTGCCAAAACAGTCAAAATCCCCCAAAAGTGACCCCATCTGGGAAACTAGACACCTCAAGGAAATTATCTAGGGGTGTAGTGAGCATTTTCACCGCACAGGTTTTTTACAGAAATTATTGGAAGTAGGCCGTGAAAATTAAAATCAACATTTCTTCAAAGAAAATGTAGGTTTAGCGATTTTTTTTCTCATTTCCACAAGGACTAAAGGAGAAAAAGCACCGCAAAATTTGTAAAGCAATTTCTCCCGAGTAAAACAATACCTCACATGTGGTAATAAACGGTTGTTTGGAGACACGGCGTGGCTGAGAAGGGAAAGAGCGCCATTTGGCTTTTGGAGTTCACATTTAGCAGGAATGGTTTGCGGAGGCCATGTCACATTTACAAAGCCCCTGAGGGGACAAAACAGTGAAAACCCCAAACAAGTGACCCCATTTTGGAAACTATACCCCTTGAGGAAATTATCTAGGGGTATAGTGAGCATTTTGACCCCACAGGTTTTTTGCAGAAATTTTTGCAAGTAGGCTGTGAAAATGAAAATCTACATTTTTTCAAATAAAATGTAGGTTTAGCTAATTTTTTTTCATTTCCACAAGGACTAAAGGAGAAAAATCACCATAAAATTTGTAAAGAAATTTCTCCCGAGTAAAACAGTACCCCACATGTGGTAATAAACGGCTGTTTGGACACACGGCGAGGCTGAGAAGGGAAAGAGCGCCATTTGGCTTTTGGAACTCAAATTTAGCAGGAATGGTTTGCGGAGGCCATGTTACATTTACAAAGCCCCTGAGGGGACAAAACAGTGGAAACCCCCCACAAGTGACCCCATTTTGGAAACAACACCCATTGAGGAAATTATCTAGGGGTATAGTGAGCGATTTGACACCACAGTTTTTTTGCAGAAATTATTGGAAGTAGGCCCTGAAAATAATAATCTACATTTTTTCAAAGAAAATGTAGGTTTAGCTAATTTTTTCTCATTTCCAGAAGGACTAAAGGAGAAAAAGCACCACAAAATTTGTAAAGCAATTTCTCCCGAGTAAAACAATACCCCACATGTGGTAATAAACGGCTGTTTGGACACACGGCAGGGCTTAGAAGGGAAAGAGCACTATTTGACTTTTTGAGATCACATTTAGCAGGAATGATTTGCGGAGGCCAGGTCACATTTGCAAAGCCCCTGAGGGGACAAAACAATGAAAACGCCCAAAAAGGGACTCCATTTAGGAAACTACACCTCTTGAAGAATGCATCTAGGGGTGTAGTGAGCATTTTGACCCCACAGATGTTTCATAGAATTTATTAGAATTAGGCAGTGAAAATAAAAACAGTCCTTTTTCTTCAATAAGACGTAGCTTTAGCGCAAATTTTTTCATTTTCTCAACAAATAAAGGAAAAAAAGAACCCAACATTTGTAAAGCTATTTCTCCCGAGTACGGCAATACCCCATATGTGGTCATAAACTGCTGTTTGGGCAAACGGCAGGGCTCAGAAGGGAAGGACCGCCATTTGGAGTGCAGATGTTGCTGGATTGGTTTCTGGGCACCTGTGGGCCCAAAACAGTGGAAACCCCCCAGAAGTGACCCCATTTTGTAAACTACACCCCTCAATGCATTTACCAAGGGGTGTAGTAAGCATTTTAACCCTGCAGGTGTTTTGTAGAAATTAGTGTGCGCTCAATGTTGCAGAGTGAAAATGGGATTTTTTTCCATAGATATGCCAATATGTGGTGCCCGGCTTGTGCCACCATAACAAGACAGCTCTCTAATTATTATGCGGTGTTTCCCGGTTTTAGAAACACCCTACATGTGGCCCTAATCTTTTGTCTGGACATATGACAGGGCTCAGAAGTGAAGAGTACCATGCGGAGTGGAGGCCTAATTTGGCGATTTACAAAGTATTGGTTCACAACTGCAGAGGCTCAGATGTGAAATAATAAAAAGAAACCCCTGATAAGTGACCCCATTATGGAACTGCACCCCTCAAGGCATTTATTAAGGGGTGTAGTGAGCATTTTCACCCCACAGGTCTTTTCCATAAATGAATGCGCTGCGGATGGTGCAAATTAAAAATTTATATTTTTCCCTAGATATGCCATTCAGTGGCAAATATGTCATGCCCAGCTTATGACGCTGGAGACACACACCACAAAAATTGTTAAAAGGGTTCTCACGGGTATGACGGTGCCATATATGTTGAAGGAAACTGCTGTTTGGGCACGCTGTAGGGTTCAGGGCCGAGGGAGCACCATTTGGCTTTTGGAGAGCGGATTTTGCTTGGTACTATATTTGTTTGAGTATTGCTGGTGTTTTATAATGTGGGGGTACATGTAAGCGGGGCGGAGTATATAAGGGGCATAGTCAGGTGGTATAAAAAAATAAAAATAATCCATAGATGTGTGTTACGCTGTGAAGCAATCCTTTCTGCACAGGCCGGTGTCGCACTGATAAATGGTGTCATTTCTTATCCCCCTTTTGGTCCACACTCCGCGCCTTTGTAGTTTGGGGAATTTTGCTGGGAAAGTATTATCCTGGTATAATACGGGCACCGTCGCTTCCATCGGATATGATTGGGCCCTCCCTTCCTGGTTCCCTAATTTTAGGTCCTTGATAAATCGCCTCTTGAAACAGAAGAAATGTTCTCCTCGGGCACAACTGCATATTTTTTTATTTCCTGACTTATTGGAGCCATAACTAATTTTATTTTTCATAGACGTAGCGGTATGAGGGCTGGTTTGTTGCGGGACGAGCTGTAGTTATTATTGGTACCATTTTGGGGTACATGTGACTTTTTGATCACCTTTTATCCTATTTTTTGGGATGCCAGGTAAACCAAAAAACGCAATTCTGGCACAGCTTTTTTTGGTTTTTTTTTATACAGAGTTCACCACGCATTATAAACTACATGTTACCTTTATTCTGCGGGTCAGTACGATTCCGGCGATACCTCATTTATAGAACTTTTTTATGTTTTACAACTTTTTGCACAATAAAATTACTTTTGTAAAAAGAATGTATTTTTTCTGTCGCCAAGTTGTGAGAACCATAACGTTTTAATTTTTTTGTCGACGGAGTTGTATGAGGGCTTGTTTTTTGCGGGACGAGCTATAGTTTTTATAGGTACCATTTTTGGATACGTGCGACTTTTTGATCACTTTTTATTGTAATATTTGTAGGGCAAAGTGACTAAAAAACAGAAACTCTGGTAACGTTTTTTACGGGTTTTTTTTACGCTGTTCACCGCGTGCAATAAATAATATAATATTTTGATACCTCCGGTCGTTACGGTCGTGGCGATACCAAATACATATGGTTTATTATTATTTTTCAATAATAAAGGACTTGATAAGAGTAAAAGGGGGATTGTGTGTTATTTGATTACTTGAAACTTTTATTGTTTTCAAACTTTTATTTTTTGCACTTTTTTTTACACTTTTTTATACTTTTTTTACACTTTTTCTCAAGTCCCACTAGGGGACTTGAAGGTCCAACGGTCAGATTTTTTTTTTTCTAATACATTGCACTACCTATGTAGTGCAATGTATTAGATCTGTCAGTCATTCACTGACAGCAAGCCGTTTAGGCTTCGCCTCCCGGCGGGGCCTAAATCGGCTTCCGTAATGGCAGAGCAGGAGACCATTGTGTCTCCTGTTGCCATAACAGCAGTCGCCAGTCCCGATTGCCTGTCAGGGCTGGCGATCTGCTTGTAACCGCTACGATGCAGCAATCGCTTTCGATTGCTGCATCGAAGGGGTTAATGGCAGGGATCGGAGCTAGCTCCGGTTCCTGCCGTTACAGGTGGATGTCAGCTGTACAGTACAGCTGACTTCCACCGCTGATGACGCCGGATCAGCTCCTGACCCGGCGCCATCTTGCCGGCAGCTACGGAAGCCGATCAGGCTCCGCCGCCGGGCGGATCTTGACCGGCTTCGGTGCTAGGCAGACCGGGAGGCCAGTATTAGGCCTCCGGTTGCCATTGCAGCCACCGGAACCCCGGCAATTTCATTACTGGGGTTCCGATGAGCTGCAAACACCTTAAGTGCAGCGATCGCGTTTGAGCGCTGCACTTAAGGGGTTAATGGCGGGGATCGAAGCTAATTTCGGTCCCCGCCGTTACAGTCGGATGTCAGCTGTAAGATACAGCTGAGATCCGGTGATGATGGGACCGGCTCAGCTTCTGAGCCGGTGCCAAACGTTTGACGTACATGTACGGCAAGATGCGGGAAGCCAGTACTTTCCATGACGTACATGTACGTCAAATGTCGGGAAGGGGTTAACTGTTTAGGTGCTCACTGTTAATGTATATTTGTGTATCTGTTGTGTTTCACTGTATAGAAGGTTTTGTCTTACAGGTTGGCAGGAGGACAGGCCGCAGTTCCCAGTGGCACTGTCTTATGTGCGGTGCTGTCACTGTACATAGCAATGAGAGGCTGCTGGACAGTGACAGGGGAGGTACAGGGGGTTTGGAAAGAAAGAGCCTGGTGCTGGCTGGGATCAGAGTGTAATGGCAGTGATGCGCTGCGCCATCATGAAGTCAGGTGAGACGATGAGAGTCAATAACAAAGCAGAAAATAAGCTAACAAAATGACCTCTTATGGTCTGTAGGCTGATAGAGAAGGCCTATCCTACGTAGGGGTAGGCCTATAAGTGTAGGCTGTCACTGAAACATGCGTGGCTGAAGAGTACCGTCAGCCTAGAGTGGTTCGCTCTGAGGAGTCTACTGGGGCTGTGAGAATAGTCAGCCTGGCATGGGAACCAGTGGTCAGTAGAGCAGTACTGTGCTCAAACCCAGGAGAGGCTGTAACTAGGTCCTGATTAGGATAAAGAACGTTCCATGTATTAGAGGGCCGCTTAGATAGCTGCAGTGATGAATGGTTGCCCTGCAGGCCTGAGATGTGGCCTAGTAGTACACTCCTGAATTGTACTGGACTGGGTGCAGTAGTCACTAGGACGAGTGGTGTGGTAGGAGCCCTTCAGCGTCAGGACCCTAGTAAGAGTGCATAGGAGCAGATATTTAATATAGTAAAAAGTATTAAAACTTATAAAACCCACTGTGTCAGTTGTATCGGGGCAGCCCCCTTCATCAGGAATACTATGTTTCACAGCATTGAAACAATTTAAATGTCTCTATATTATATAAACAAACCTTTCTACGTTTACTCACGCAATACCAGAAGTGACGTTCCGAACTCTAAGGCCCTGTTCACACAGAGTGTTTTTGCAGGCAGAAAAATTTTGAGGCAGACTTTGACCTGCCTGCGATTTGCGCAGCATTTACCATTGCGTTTTTCGCCCGTGGCCACTGCGCGCCGCGTGCAAAAAACACTGTGAAAAACACTTTCTCTGCCTCTCATTGATTTCAATGGGAGGTCAGAGGCGGAACAGCGAGCCGCTAAAAGCTGCAGCAGAAAAGAAACGCCTCCGCCTTCCATTGAAATTAATAGAAGACAGTTTCGGCCGTTTTTTGGTGCTGATTCCAATGCGGTTTCCGTGTCAAAATCAGCATAAAAAAACTCAGTGTGATCTGGGCCTAAATCTCTTTATACTTCCTATAATGGACATATCTCTCTATGGCAGATGTTTCGGAAGAGGTTCTTTCTCGCTCTTTTACCCTTTCTATTCCTCTAATACTTCATCCCAATTACATTATTTAATACAGGGAATTTCTTATATTTCTTTTTCCATGCAAAAATACATATATTAATAAAATAGGATAAAAACAACCAATATGAATCTATGGGGAATAGTAAAGACTCGTTTACTTTACTCGTTCTTAAACTCTACTATTATTCGCAAACCCTATTCCTTTCTTTAGTATTTCTTATATTTTGGATAGGATGGTGCGACTATATCATTTATTATCCTTGGTCTTTTTACGATCATTTGTGGGGACCTTCTTACTTCATCTTTCAAAAACAGATCACTTAATAGTATTTCCCAATTTCTCTTTAGGATTCTTTTAATTTCTTCAATATTACCATTATATTTAGCAAAATAATGTCAGTCCAAATTTATCTTTCTCTTTTTTCCATCTTGCTTTTTTTACAAGGTATAACTTTTCCCAGTTCCTTGTTATCTAGGCAGTCTTTCTGTTTGGTTTTTTACACCTTTTTCTTTACTCCCTCTATAATATTTTTTTTGCTATTTTTTATCCTTCTGTCTGCCTGATATAACCTCCTTTGACTTATACAGTATCAGCATCCCCATGATATGCTGAGAGTATGTTTCCAAGTTTCTATACCACTTATTTGTGAAATAAAAGTAAACCAATATATATATTAGTCCATAATGGACAAGATTGTGGTATGCGACGTGAGCATTTACCGATGCATATGCCAATTGTGCACTGCAAATGCAGTGTGAATGGACCTTTAGACAACCTACTTACACAACCCCTCAGTTGGCTAAAGCAGAAAGCCAGTGTAAGGAGCGACTCTACCTTTGCAGGACTTTTCATATTTGTGTCTTACACTGACGGCCCATTTGCTGTCCTATTCCCCCATTGATAACAGCAGATTGTGGTAGAAGCTCGACAGAAGGCCCCCTGTGGTTAGCACATTGCTGAGATTGTCCTTAACCCCTTCCCGCTCTGCTCATTACTATTACAACGAGCTGAGCACATTGTTCGTGCTCAGCTCAGTAATAGTATGGTACCGCTGAAATCCAGCGCCATTCCCAACCACCGACACATTTATGAGCTGTGATAACTGCTGTATCGTCGTACAACAGTTATCACAGCTCATACCTCCGGGACCGATCGCAGTGGTTTACGCCGATTTACCCCTTAAATGCAGCGGTCAATAGCGATCACCACACTTAAGGGGTTACAACGCCATTGGCGACCTTGCGACGCAATCGCAGGGTGCCGATGGTTGCTATGGTAACCGGAGGCCTAACAATAGCCACCGGGTCTGACATCTACAGAAGGTGATTACATAAGTATTGCAGGATATTATAACAGAAATCGGACAGTTGGACCTTTGGGGTCCTGTGGTGGTGGTGGTTATTTGTTGTTGCTGTATCTTGGACCGTTTATGGGTCAGTTTAGTGGTGCTTTTTACTCCATGTGTCCTTAGGACATGTTTATTATGTCATTACGAACTTGAGGTTTGTGTCCCATATTTTTTGTGAAGGCTTTTTCTTTAGTAGTGTATCCAGCCTTATAGGGGATCTTGTTCCCAGTAAAATATGTTTTTGTCCCACTTGGGAAATCTCTTGACTAGCCTAAGTAGAGTCATGTGCTATTTTACCTTTTATTCCCCTTTTCCACCCATCCACCAAATAAGGACACGTGACAACCGAGGTTGGATGTGAAATGGCCACAGCAGCCGTTTATTAATTTACATTATTTTTGAAATACAATTTAATCCGAAACATTCGGATAACTACTTTAGGAATTCGACCAGAGAATTCCTCCTATAATTCACATGACCCAACATGGGTCAGAATCATAAATAACAATCAACATTTTAACACTAAATAGAGCAGGGGAAGTCCTTGAAGCCATTTTTTACCGATTTTACATTTAAGTTAGCCATCTGCAAACCACCAACAACTATTTACCTCCAGCCGTAAACTAGCTCGGAGGCACAGCTCACCTCTGCAGATGGCTCCAACCATAAGAAGACCACTTCAAAGGGATAACACCCTATGAAGTCTTCAAATGATATACCTTTTTGGGGGACGCATGCCCCGATGATACCTCCCCACCATTTTGTACTGACCAACCTCAAGGACTCCCCCCGCCAGCCGCCATGACACCTAGACCTACTCCAAAGAAAAGAGAAACACAAGTTACGCAAGCATACATCATAAGCACAAGAAAATAGACAAACGCACAAAAAACAAACCCAATCCCAAAAGACACAACCCAATTCAGGGCGGAAGGGTGGGAGCTAACCTTTTTACCTGTTATTCCTCCCGCAACTTCCGGCTCAATGCTAAAAACAGCGGGAGGAACAGATACCGAACCCCAACTCCTCCCCTCTCCATCTCCTCCCTCTCCCTGCCTCCACTAACCCTTTCCCCCCTGATTGGCTAACCTTCCCTCCTACGGCAGTCATGGAGGCTTTCCCTTAAGCCCTCCGTGCTGCCGTCCAGCCTCGTCTTGACTGGCCTGAGTAGAGTCATGTGCTATTTTACCTTTTATTCCCCTTTTCCACCCATCCACCAAATAAGGACACGTGACAACCGAGGTTGGATGTGAAATGGCCACAGCAGCCGTTTATTAATCTACATTATTTTTGAAATACAATTTAATCCGAAACATTCGGATAACTACTTAAGGAATTCGACCAGAGAATTCTTCCTATAATTCACATGACCCAACATAGGTCAGAATCATAAATAACAATCAACATTTTAACACTAAACAGAGCAGGGGAAGTCCTTGAAGCCATTTTTTACCGATTTTCCTTTTAAGTTAGCCATCTGCAAACCACCAACAACTATTTACCTCCATTCGTAAACCAGCTCGGAGGCTCGAACCACCAGAAGACCACTTCAAATGGAAAAACACCCTATGAAGTCTTCAAATTATATACCTTTTTGGGGGACGCATACCCCCGATGCGACCCCCCCCACCATTTTGTACTGACAAACCTCAAGGACTCCCCCCACCACAGCGAAACAGGCATTGACCACCTTAAGCCTGTGAGTCCCTCCAAACCACCACCGCCCTCTCAATTCCTTCTGCTAAGGACAGGCTCCACAAATCAATTCCAACCTCGGTCAAATGTACTCCATCACTCCGCCAATATCTTCCAACTCCTGACTCCAAATCCCTGTGTCGAACACAAATGCCCCCGTTCTTGGCAACAAAACGTGACACCGCCCGGTTTACTTTGATGCAGGCTTTATTAACCCTCTCCACTGATCTTGCCAAGCGCCAAAACTTCCTCGGAACTATGTTCGACCAAACTATAACTAAGCGTAGATAAGACACCCATAAGCGTAACAAATCGTGTTTTATATCCCGCACTAACTCACGAAAAGGGCGCACACCTAGATCGTCCCCCCCCCCCACATGTAAAGCCAGAACCTCCGGACCCTATCTAACTGAGAGTATGTTTGAAACTCAGTCAATACCCAGCTCCATAACATACCTCGGAATCCCAGCCAATGTAAAACCGCATCTTGCCGCGGAATGCGAAGCTGACGGCCATCTGGGCGAACGTCCGCCCGCAGTGCCCCCCAGTGCACATAAGAGTGTCCTAAAAGCCAAACTAAGCAGGGGCGATGATCTGAAATGAAAGGACAAGCAAACGCACATGTAAGCCATCAAAGCACAAGTTACAAACTCACAACAAATGAGGGCGCACGTAAGTCCTAAACCTATTGGACTTCCAACGGTCAATGCGACGCACACCCTCGTCATCCAACCCCCAACGCCCAGCTTCAGTAGCAGCGCCGATCCTAAACGTGTGAGACGAGTAATACTCATACCCAACTCCGACCTCAGCCAAGCATTTTTTAAATACAGCACCAAATTGATACCTGGACAAAAACGAGCCATTCTCATGACGGAGCAATGGCGACTCAGGCACCCCACCCCGTAGCTTGAAAGCAACCATACAAGCAACCGGACACATCGCCGACCCCGGGAGGGCAAACAACACTATCCGCTTACCCCGTCCTACTTGATCAGTCTTGGACCGCCACAAAAACAACTCGAGTCTATCCCCATATAGACCCACATCCGCCTGTCGCAATCCCCCAGCCCTCACCGCACTAGGAGAAACCAACTCACCAATTCTGAGTGCTCCAAAAAACGCTAGAGAAAAAGCCAATTGAAGCAACTCTACCTCATAAGGCGAATTACAAACAGCCCCCAGCGATGCGCCCAACGAACCAAGAAGGGTAAAAGACATGGGTCGCCTCTGATCTGCTTCAGCCCTGCCGCGATGCAAACCCTTCAAAGCTTGCCTTACCAAAAAATTCTTGGACACATCCTGAAAACCCCGTAATTTAAATCCAAACGCCAACCCAGCAACGAAACGATTCACCTTAGCCAGAGAAAACCCCGCCTCCCAAGCATCCCAAAACCAGTATAACAATGCCACCAACCTGTCTTGATCCGTGCTGACGTTACCCAACACTCTTACCCACTCCTCCCACTGCTGCCAACAAGCCGAATAAGTACTCCAAGTCGCACTAGCCAACGACTGTTCGATCAACCGTTCCACGGGACCGAAACCAGATCCCATAGATGTCCCGGGCAAGCCAAACCGAACAGCTCCGATCCCGGTGCCAATTGACAAAATCGATCCCACTGCGAGCGAGAAAGAGCATCAGCGATACAATTGTAAACCCCCGGTACATGCACCGCAACCATCCACGTGTTTAAGGACAAGCACACCAAGACTAAGTGACGCAACAACTGAACCACAGGCGGAGAAGATGCTGATACGTTATTAATCGCTAACACCACTCCCATGTTATCGCGGTGGAAACGAATGTTTTTATCCCTGAGCCTGTCCCCCCAAATGGTCACCACAACCACGATGGGGAACAGCTCGAGCAGGGCCATATTCCGTGTAAGACCACTGATCACCCAGCTGTCCGGCCAGTCCCCCGCACACCATTGACCTCCTGCATACGCACCAAAACCACCAGACCCCGCCACGTCAGTAAACAGCTCCAACTCGCTCATATCCTGTACCGGCGACATCCACAACAATCTACCATTATATTGCCCGGGAAACGCGTCCCAGACCTGCAGATCCGCCCTGTGTTCCACCCCAATCCTCACAAAATTATGGGATGCCCGGATACCCGCCATCGCTGCCGCCAATCGCCTACTAAAATCTCTACCCATTGGTATAATCCGACAGGCAAAGTTCAACTTCCCCAGCAGAGACTGGAGATCGTGCAAAGTGATCTTCTTCAATCGGCAGGCACGCCTCACCTCTTGACGCAATGACAGTAATTTATCCTCAGGAAGCCTGCACTCGAATTGCACTCGAATTGCATTGCAACCAAATCAATTTAGATCCCTAAAAAACAGATGGTAGGGACAGGCCCCTCAGTTTTACCAGGCGCCAGAGGAATTCCAAAATCCGTCGCAACCTTCTGCAAGGAATACAATAAATAACCGCAAATAGGGGAACCGCTAGGGCCGACGCACAAAAAATCGTCAAGATAATGTATTAACGAATCCACCCCAGCTACGCCCTTCGTCACCCATTCCACAAAGCTACTAAATGCCTCGAAGTATGCGCAAGAAAGGGAGTACCCCATTGGAAGACACCTATCGACATAAAACCCCCCGTTCCAGAAGCAACCCAACAACCGTTGGCTCGCCGGATGGACCAGCAGCAAGCGAAAAGCCGCCTGAATGTCACTTTTTGCCAACAACACCCCAGGCCCCGCCTCACGCACTAACACCACCGCTTTGTCAAATGACGTGTAAACAACCGAGCATAAATCGTGATCTATCCCATCATTTACCTACGACCCCTGCGAAAAGACAAATGCTGAATCAAACTGAATTTATGGGGCTCCCGCTTCGGCACAATTCCCAAGGGGGATACCACTAGATTCTCTATCGGCGGCTCGACAAAAGGCCCGACCATGCGACCCAACGAAACTTCCTTCAAAAGTTTTTGCAAAACGACCGCCGAGTGCAAATAAGCTGACTTAAGATTGCGCCGTGTAAGCGGAACCTCATACGGAGGAGGGGGAATAACAAAACCAAACAAAAACTCCTCATAAATTAACTTGGCTGCAACCCTATTCGGATATTCATTTAGATACGGGGCCATCCTTTCCACCCTCACCGGCGACAGCCCCTTGACCAACGGAGGAGGACTGAGTGTCTGACCGCTTCCCTTTTCGCATACATTTTGCAGCCCCATGCGAGGAGCCGTTGCACTCCGAACAGACATGCTTAAATTTACAAGTGGCCCCGAACTTACACTGGCCATCATTGAATTGCCAGCAGAACCCGAGTTTTGACCCAGAGCCCTGTCCGGACTGACTAGACTGACCTCCTTGGCCAACGCTCCCGAGAAAGGACTGCTTAACCGGGGCCGTCACCCGCAACCAAAGCGCAATATCTTTCTGATCCCACCGAATCGCTGGCCGGACCGCCTTCCGCTGGCGAAACTGCTCATCATACCGCAACCACACCTGACCCCCGTACGCCCGATGAGCCTCCCCGATGGCATTGAAATAACAAAACAACGCCGAGCAATTTTCAGGTGCCTTTTCCCCAATCGCACTCGCCAAAATAGCAAAAGCTTGCGACCAATTCACGAACGTCTGCGGGATAAGCCTATACTGCCGACGCTCCTCTTCCTCCTTCTTACTCTCATCCCGCTTGCCCTTATCCAAGTTGAACTTCGCAAGTGGCAGAAGGGAAAAAATTTCCACGTACTCGTCCTTACAAATCCGTTCCCGAACCTCCTGTTTAAGGTGGGCCCCTAAAGGACCCTCAAAACAGACGTAAACCTCGCCCCGAGCACGATCATCAAGCCGAATTCTATCCCTGTCCTTCTGCGCCTCGGTTTGAACAGACACTGCCACTGCTTCCTTGGATGCCCCCGAAACTTCCCCAACCAGGGACCGTGACTGTACATCACGAGGACCTTCCCAGACCACCGCCGGGGACCCCGCCGGAACTACAGGTGCCGCAGCCCTATCTAAGCGCCCGACTAACTTGCGCAAACAACCCACTAAATCCGATAAGCCATCTCGCCCGGCAACACCACTGCCGACAGCCGATACTTCCGCGCTCGCTGCCCCACACCCAAAACCCGACATGAAAATTGCTGGATACGGCAAAGTAGGAGTTACGCACTCACCAGGCTGCCCAGGCGCTGTATTCCCACCAGCCGGAAAATTCTGACCGCGCTGCGACTCGTCCAGCTCTCCATCTTCCAGATCCTCTCTGGCTGACGACTGGCACTCGCACCAACATCTCCGACACGGGGACCCTGGCATGCTGACAGAGGGGCCGGCAACCTGCCGCCCGACCGCAGGGACCCAGACTTCCGACCGGACCTGTTGCCTCGTCGTCGTCGCTGATCTTGGCGTCCTCACCGAAGACCTCAAGGAAGCCTGCCCCATGGCCGGCACATCACCATGCGGGGCGGCCGTGGACTGCACCCTGGACACTGCATATAAAGGCGGTGGCGTAACAGGGAGCCCAGCCTGCGACTCCCTGTGAACCGCCGAGCCCCGTCGCGGCTGGGGATTCCTGCCAGGACGCAGGCCCTGGGAGGAGGCGGCCGTCCCAGCAGCCTGGCCTGCAGCGTCCTTAGAAGGGCTCCCCCTGTGACGCCGAGCCCACGGGACCACATCCGGACTCAACCATTCAGGTGGGCGGGACCGCTGGGAGCGGCGGGGTGACCGAGCCTGAGCAACCGCCGCTCCCGATGACGCCTTCTGCTTTATTTCAGCAGGGGCAGCAATAAGCAACTCTCCCCCCACCGCCATGTCATCAGCGCCAGAAAGGGGGGAGGGGAGCGCATCCGGGCTAGCAGCCGACACAGAGCGCCGATCTAGGCGCGAAGACTGGCCCGCCTGATGGATACTGGCCAGCGCTGCCACCGTCTCCTCCAGCCACCCCGGACCGTGGAACTCAGCTGCTGCGCGCAGCTGATCAAGCATGCTTACTGGAGACGCCATACTTGCAGGTAAGCAGGGCAGTGGGAGCTAACTTTTTTACCTGTTATTCCTCCTGCTGCTTCAGGCTCAATGTCGAAAACAGCGGGAGGAACAGATACCGAACCCCAACTCCTGCCATCTCCATCTCCTCCCTCTCCCTGCCTCCACTAACCCTTTCCCCCCTCATTGGCTAACCTTCCCTCCTATGGCAGTCATGGAGGCTTTCCCTTAAGCCCTCCGTGCTGCCGTCCAGCCTCATCTTTACTTTGTGACTATTGCCTGATCAAACCGAGTTGTGATACATTGTTTGCACCATATAAATAACTATATATTTGATGTTGTGTATTTTCTGACCACCACTGCAATCCTTTGTTTTAGATGATTTTAACTGTTTTTATGAGATTATATTATTTTGTCTGTATTTATTGCAATAATAAAGATATTTTGTTATTGACCAGGTGTCGTTTTGCTATATGGTTTTGTGGTATACATTTGTAGCTATCTGACAGGTATAATACGCTGCAATACATAAGTATTGTAGGATATTATAACAGCGATCGGACAGTTGGATATTCAAGTCCCTAGTGAGACGGAAAAAAAAAGTAAATAAAAAGTTAAAAAAAATGTTATACAAAAATAAAAAAGTAAGAATTTAAAGTAATAAAATTAAAACTCACCCTTTTTCCATTATCAACAACTTAATTATTAGAAAAAATAATAAACTATACAGAATTGGTATTTCCGCATCCGTAATGGCCTGAACTATATAAATATTATGTAATTTATCCAATGCAGTGAATGCCATAAAAATAAATAATAAAAAAACGATACCAGAATTGCTATGTTTTTGGTCACCTAAGAATAAAAAGTGATAATAAAGTTGCATGTATCCAAAAATGGTACCACCAAAAAAACATATAGCTCGTCTTGCAAAAAACAAGCCCTCATACAGCTCTGTCGACCAAAAATTTTCTTTAAAGTTGTGGTTCTCAGATTGTGGCAACAGAAAAAAATACATTCTTTTTACAAAATAAATGTTATTGTGCAAATAGTTGTAAAACATAAAAAAGCAATATAAATTTGGTATCACCAGAATCGTACTGACCCACAGAATAAAGTAAATATGTCAATTATAGTACACGGTGAACGCTGTAAAAAAAAAAAAAAGGATAAAAACAATAGCAGAATTGCTGTTTTTTGTCACCACGCTTCTCAAAAAATAGAATAAAAAATTATCAAGAAGTTGCATGTATCCAAAAATGGTGCCGATAAAAACTACAGATTGTCCCGCAAAAAACAAGCCCTCACACCGCTCTGTCACAAAAAAAAAGTTATGGCTCTCAGAATATGGCGACACAAAATGTGCAGAGTGCGATCCAAAAGGGGGATAAGATCGGGCACCATTTATCAGTGCGACACAGGCCACAGAACTGCGGATTATTATTTATTTATCGCATTATTATATCCTCTTATTATGTACTGATGTACTCCGCACAGTTTACATATGCCCCCAGATTATGAACTGAAATACCAGCAAAACCCCAAACAGAAAAATTACCAAGCAAAATCTGTGCTTCATAAGCCAAATGGCGCTCCCTCCATTCTGAACCCTTCAGTGTGCCCAAACAGCAGTTTACATCCACATATATGGAATCGCCATACCCGGGAGAACCCGCTTAACAGTTTATGATGTATTTGTCTTCAGGGGCACAATATGGGTATAACATATCGTGCACTTAAATGGCATATCAGCGGAAAATCCACTGCACATTTTTCTAGTAAAAATAGTAGTATTGGTTCATACGCACTGCACCCTTTAATAAATGCCTTGAGGGGTATATTTTAAAAAATGGGGTCACTTCTTGGAAGTTTTTGTTTTACTATTTGACCTCAGAGCCCTGCAATTGGGGACAAATGCTATGGAAAAATCACTAAAATAGACCTCAAATGCGCATGGTGCTCTTTCACTCCTTTAATCTAACACCAATCCAGCAAAATCTGCGCTCCTACAGACAAATGACGCTCCTTCTCTTCAGAGCCCTGCCGTGTGCCCAAACAGCTGTTTAGGGCCACATATGGGATATTGCTGTACTCAGGAGAAATTGAGTAAAAAATTGTGTGGTGTTTTTTTCTCCAATTACCCCTTGTAAAAATAAAACATTTAGAGCTAAAACAGCATTGTTTTGGGAAAAATGTAATTTGTCATTTTCACTGCCTAATTCTAATAAAATCTATGAAACAGCTGTGGGGTCAAACTATTCACTACCCCCCTAAGTGAATGCCTTGAGGGTTTTATTTTCCAAAATGGAGTCACTTCTCAAAAGGTTTTTACGGTACTGGTACCTAAGGAACTCTGCAAATACGACTTGCCACCTTTAAACAAAACCAGCAAAATCTGCATGCCAAACGGTGCTCCTGCCATTCTGAGCCCTACCGTGTGTCCAAACAGCAGTTTATGACAACATATGGGGTATTATCGTACTTGAGAGAACTTGATTTACAAATGTTGGTGTTCTTTTTCTCTTTCATTCTTTGTGAAAATGAAAAAAAATCGGAGCTGAAACTACTTTTTGTGTGAAAAATGTTTAGATTTTAATTTCTATGACCTAATTTCAATAAATTCAGCAGAACACCTGTAGTGTTAAAATGCTCACTATACCCATAGATTAATTCCTTGGGAGTGTAGTCCCGAAATGGCGTCTTTTTGGGGATGTTTCCTATGTTTTGGCACCACAAGACCTCTTCAAACATGACAGGGTGCCTAAAATATATTGTAATAAAAAGGAGGCCCCAAAAACCTAGTAGGTGTTCCTGAGGCCTGTGCTTCAGTCCACCAGGGCCACATGTGGGACATTTTTAAAAGCTGCAGAATCTGAACAATAAATATTGAGCTGAGTTTCGCTGCTAAAACCTTCTGTGTTACAGAAATAAAATGGATTATAATGGAATTTCTTAAAAAAATAAAAAATAAAAAAATATATATATATTTGTAAATTTCACCTCCAAAATGTTAACTAGTAACTATTTTGTGTTGTATTACTATCTGTCTTACAAGCAGATACACTCAAATTTAGAAAAATCTAAAATTTTCAAAAATGTCTCTAAATGTAGGTGTTTTTCACAAATAAACACTAAAGGTATTGACCAAATTTTACTACTAACATAAAGTACAATGTGTCACGAGAAAAAATTCTCAGAATCGCTTGGATAAAAGAATAGCATTCCAAAGTTATTACCAGCTAAAGTGACACAGGTCAGATTTGAAAAATGGTGTCTGAGCCTTAAGGCCCAAACTAGGCTGCATCATTAAGGGGTTAAAGTGGTTTTACATCTTATAAAGTGGGGGGAATATAATTAGGATTTGTCATCACTTTCTGATCGTGGAGTTCTGACTGCCATGACTACTTGATGTTTAGTAAAGCCAATCCCTGTCTTTACAGTTTACCAAATGTGCCATCAATGGTCTTAGAAATGACCCAGATGAAGAGACTATGAAGGAATTCTTCGGTTCTCTTGACTATAAATGCAGCAGAGATTGTGGTATCCATAAAAATATAATGCAGCCATTTTTAATGAATACATATGGATGTTGGCCTTCTACCCTCTCTGGGAGGCTTATGATATGTATAATTTACGCTGCATTCGTTCACATCAGGTATGACCATCTTGTCTCAGGATGTCTAGATCGATTCTTACCACCTCTATTACCTTTCCAGGACATGGTACATGAGGTAATGGCTGCCCACAGCTGTTCTGATGCCTATTACAAGCTGGTAGGGGAATTGTGAAGCAGTATGTATTCAGGATTGTAAGGAGTAAGAGGGCTGAGCACAGGAGATGCAGCATGTAGCGTGTTCTTACTGGTGCAGAGTCACATCCTCTAATGGGGGTCTTTAGGGTTTATTAAAATTCAAAACTAAAATTATATATTTTAAGATAATATAAATGATTTCCCCCATGTCACACAGACAGAAATGATCATTTATCCCCTATAAAGAATTCATCAGAGAACGTTCCCATTAAAAACTTCAATTTTATTATTTTCAATAAAAAAATACTCTATACAGTAAAGCAATTGATGAAAACACACGGAAAAATTACAGATCACACTAAACTTTTCTAGAGGTACAAATCATACAATATCATCAAATTCATATTCCCAATGGTAAAGCCATACTGATATATGTAAATTATGGGTGTGGTCATAAAAGCAGCTCAAACCGGTTATAGCTATTGTGATGTCACAGAGCTTGGGTATACACAATGATGTTGGTCACAGAGCTGTCACTATCAATTGCTCAAGTATCTTAGATTTGCAGGGTAAGTGGCCAAAATTTGAGCTCCCTTATTATCATTATGTTTACCACTTGTAAAAGAGAAATTTCAATATGCTCATATTAGAGGACTGTATATTAGGGGACTATAATTCCTTATATTATTTAGGTTCACCAGAAATAATTACAATTTAATTCAATTCTGAATTTTGATCAATTGATATAAAAATTATTAGTGGGGAATTGATACTGGTCTGGGGCTACTTATCATGGTTTGGGCTAGGCCCTTTATTTCCAGTGAATGGTAATGTAAAGACTACTTAGACCATTGCATGCTTCCGACTTTGTGGGACTAGTTTGGTAAAGACCCTTCCCTGTTTCTGTATGACGTTGCCCCTTTGCACAAAGCAAGGTCCATAAAGACATGGAGTGATAAGTTTGGTGTGGAGGAACTTGACACTCTGCACAGAGCCCTGACCCCAACATCAGAGCCTGAACTCACAAATGCTCTTTTAATTAAATGGGCAAAAATTCCAACAAACACGCTACAAAATCTTGTGGAAAGCCTTGTCAGAAGAAGTTATAGCCACAAAAGGGGGCCCAACTTCATATTAACATCCATGGCTTTGTAATGGGAAGTACCACAAGCTTATAATGGTGTAAAGGTTCAGCTGTCCACATCTTTTGGCCACATAGTGTATTTTGGGCTTATGTATTGTGATGTCACTACTATTAAAAATAATGATAAATCCATATTGAAATATGCAAATTAAGGGTGAGGTCATAAAAGCAGCTCACCCCGGGTATAGCTATTGTGATGTCACCGAGCGTGGGTGTATACTATGGTGCTGGCCACAGAGCTGTCACTCATCAGTTGGATGTGACCGGTAAGTACTCTATCAGCGCTACGTCTCTAGATGAGTCTCACCTATCAGTTTCTTTATGAATATTTTATTCTTAGGCATAATTCTGCTGTGTCTGCCATTTAAAGTTTAGTTTATATTTGGAATAGTTATACTAATATACTAAGAAGTTGCTAAGTGGCAATATGGCGGCCTGTGACTTCTGCTCCAGAGACAGAATGCAGCTTGCAGACAAAAATTGCCATCTGTATTCTGCTGGTAAATTGATAAAGCAACCTCAAAGAAAGGGAATGTGAATGTCCTGCAGCCCTGAGAACTTATTATTGGAACCCTTCAGTTTATAACAGGAGTAATTCACGTAATAAATATTTACTAGGGAATTACTAATTATGTATTTGAGGTTTTCTATTTGTGTAAAATACACAATTATTATTATTATTAATAATAATAATAATTACTAATATAAAAATGTTAGGGAAGTGATTTCTTAAGAACAGCCCTGACCCCGTAATCCTGTATCCTCAAAAGCAATTGTCATATATATAACATGTAATAATGTCTATAACAAATTACAGAGGTTCTAAATTATAGTTAGTATCTCATATAAAAATTACATAAACCCCGGAAATGTCATACCGTATGGTCAATTCAACAACCAATACATTGTTCCAAAATCCAAACCCCAAGCAATGTCATTCACAGGGGGTCCAAACCCCAAGACCCCAAGCAATGTGATCTTCAAACACTTCTGATTGTCCAGTTCCTGTACTTGGAATACCCCTTTTATAACTAATTTCTCCAGCTAGTTTTCTTTAAGTTTTCCCTAACTATTTCTTTTTCTGGTCATTCTAGATCTTGCTGTTGGATTGACACTGTTGGATTACTGTGTTGCTTTTATGGTCAGCGATTTGTCCTATTTTCAGAGAACTAGAGGCGATTAGTTAAATTAAATCTTTACTGTCGCCTGGTTTTCTACCACGGACATTGGTGCAGTTTTGCACCCGGGTTATTAACCAACCATGCCCTTTTGGAAAAAATCAAAAAAATATCATGTCTCTCAGATTCCTGATAAAGGAAATCTGATGAAAGAGATACCAACTATGGAGGAGCCTAACATCTCGCTCCAGAAGTTTTCCAACATCAAAGATATGCCAGCCGAAAAATGCAGCGATCCAAGTCACAGCAAACCTTGTGACATTGGCTCAAAGAACGCCAAGAAGAGCGCAATTAGGAGCTTGGGCAGCAGCGCTGTGATTGGCGCTAAAGAACTGGATCGCTGTTTCCCAAATAGACGGCTGAGATTATACGTTGCCACCTGGAATATGGAGGGAAAGGTGAGAAGTAATATACAATATCTATTGTGAACCATGAGTGTATCTGATCTAAGGCTATGTTCACACAGAGTGTTTTGCCAAGTTTTTTGACGTGGAAACCGCATCGCAAAACTCGGCAAAAACGGCCCGAAAATGCCTCCCATTGATTTCAATGGGAGGCATCGGCGTCTTTTTCCCGCGAGCAGTAAAACTTCCACGCGGTAAAAAGAAGCGACATGCCCTATCTTCGGGCGCTTCCGCCTCTGACCTCCCATTGACTTCAATAGGAGGCAGAGATAGCGTATTTCGCTGTGTTTTATGCCCGCGGCGCTCAATGGCCGCGGGCGAAAAATGCAGCGAAAAACTCTGCGAAAATCGGCGTGCAGGGATAGGAAAATCTGCCTAAAACTTCCAAACTGAATTTTGAGGCAGATATTCCTCCTGCAAAATACTCCGTGTGAACATAGCCTAAAGTTGGATAAATTTGTAGTTGGATATGAGATAGACATATTATAAACTACCCTAGGACCAAATTTTCTAAACATTTGGGCCAATCAATGTTGCTGCACACACTGCAAACTGTCAAACTAATAATCTATGTCTTTGGAATGGTAATGCCTCTGATCCTAAGACTGCAGCACTGGCCATAGTCTATAAAGACTAAAATCCAATTCGATCAGATATAATTTTTTGTAGGTGATATAGAAGATGTCAGTTTGGTTGGTGCTCTGTGTATACATTATTAATATCTTCATATTTTGAGCAGGAGTTCCCACAAAATCTAGAGGATCTGCTGTTGCCATCAGATGACACCAAAGACATTTACGTAATTGGCGTTCAGGAAGGATGTCCAAACAGGTAAGTCTTCTTAGGTTGTCTTACAACAGTCTTTGTCTGCAGATGGACTACAGGTCGGCTGATTGAAATTCTCTCTTGACCTACTACTTATTGTAGGATCACTCCTAAATTTTCCTATTTAACCCCAGAGGTTATAATATTGATTATTTAATAAATGAGTTCAATATTTTAATCTGGAGTAATTTATTAATATGTAAACTTGAAATTGTGTCTTCTTGTAGACGGGAATGGGAGATAAAATTACAGGAGACGCTAGGTCCACACTTCGTGCTATACCATTCATCCGGGCTCGGAGTCCTGTATCTCACCATCTTTATTCGACGGGAACTGATCTGGTTCTGCTCAGGTAAGATTCACTTTGTTACATTTACATAATAAGTCCTAATTGAAGTCATTAGTTTGAACTTATTATTTAGTCATTAGAACTAGATGTCTAAGAACCCAACTCTCAGATTCTTCACTGTGGAGTATTGGAGATCTGATAGTTTACTCCACAGTTACAAAGTGTGAAATGGTGTTGTAGTAATATTTCCAGCGTTTAATAGGAAACTATCTCTGTTTCATTGTTGCATGTTGTACTATTAACCACTAACCCTTCTTCTTGTGTTTCATTTCTTATACAGAGGTAGAGCACACCCATGTAACAACCAGGCTATTCCACCATGTCAAAACTAAAGGAGCCTTGGGTGTTGCCTTCACCGTCTTTGGGACATCATTCCTGTTTATTAATTCCCATATGAGATGTAAGTGTTTTTAATATATGACTATGTACAGTGTTATTGTGTATAAAAGTGCTGCTGTTTAATAATAATAAGCTGGAATATATGAGATGACATGAAAAGATTTGTACTATTGATGTTTTGGTGTAAAATTAAAAGTTCTTCCTCATTTGGTCAAACTTCTTCTAATCCATCAAACTTATTCTATATAATGAGAGAATAATAGTGGAAGGATAAACGGCCTAATGTCCTCTACAGACTGGTATAGAAATACATTATCCTCTGTCATGAAAATGATTGTGTCTTAGATTTACAGTAACAGAAATATCAGTGCGTCTGGTGCGGACCCAGATCATGGAATTCCACCAGTCTCATCTTCTAAAATGTCAATAGAAATCCAATTAATATAAATACTATTTGTAAAAAATTGATTGTTGAGGGAACATTCAGAATACACAGCCCAAGAAGTAGATATGATACCTACATAATATAAGATAAAGAAACCTATTGTCAAAGAAAACTTAAATATGGTGGTTGTCCTAAATTCCAGGAGGTCACATTTACTGATATGTATATTTTTGTTGGCAGTTGGGGCAGTCTACAAGAGGATCCAGGACTATAAAACTATCACTGAGGGTCTCCGCCTGCCTCAAATTATTCCGGAAAGAATAAACTCCAATGTCTGTGAGTATTACTTATGTGGTTGAACCTATCGATTCCTTTATCTCTCTATTTATCTCTATTGAGTCTAATGCAGTCACGTGGTCTAATTGTGTCCTGTGTTTATCTCATTCTACAGTGGACGTCACCAGCCGCTTTGATCGAGTTTTTTGGTTTGGGGACCTCAATTTTCAACTGAAAGAGGACAGAAAAAATGTGGAATCTCTTCTGAAGCACATTAAAGGAAGAGATATGTCCAGTCTCCTCAAACATGACCATCTGAATGAAGCCAAGAACAGCGGTACATTTACTAGTAGACAGATCTCTATCACTCCTCAGCCTGTATTATTACCACATACACCTTGACAGATCAATACAAATCACTGTCATGATGGTTCATATGTTCTCCACATTCTTATATAATCCTACATCTCTTGCACATGTTTTTAATACTGACATGTTTTTTTTTCTTTTAACTTAAGGGTCCATATTTGTAGGGTTTAAGGAGCACACCATTGAATTCCTTCCTACATATAAGTTCGACATTGGCACAGACACCTACGATACATCAGAAAAGCAGAGAGTCCCATCATATACGGTAAGATATCTTATTTCCAGGTCTACAGTGCTAAAGAAAGAATACATTTCATGAATAGATTTTCATATAATAAATCCCCTCGCCCAAGGTAATAAATTGTTATTATAGATGGAGGAATAATTCTTAAGAACAAAGCATCCAGTCCATTTTACTTGTAGTGAGTTTGTCATCGTCTCCCAGTGTAATATGTCTTCGCCTAGCATGGCTCAAAGATACTTATTTCATTAAATCTGTGTGACCAAGTCAAACCTTAAATGCAAGAAAGTCTTAAAATTTATATTTCTTAAAGAAAATAGGCCGAAATGTTCAGTCTATGATGCTATGAGGTTTATAAATAAATTATAATATGATTGCACTGATGATATTTGTTATTTTTATAACCTCTACAGGACAGGGTGTTGTTTAAAAGCCAATATGAGGGAGATGTGCGAGTCCTGAAATACGACTCTTGCCCTGTTTTGAAGACCTCAGACCACCGACCCGTTTTTGGTATCTTTGAAGTAAAGCTCAGACCTGGTTCAGATAAGTAAGTCATGATTTCCTCCATGTTGTTGGTATGATCCTTTCAGTAGCCGCCATTACTACATGGGCCTTATAGCCAGAGCTCACACTTTGGGGCAGGTGGCTGTATACCTGGGTGACAGTACTGGAGTAATCTAGGATGTGAAACAAAACAATTATTTTTGTGGTTACCTGCTAACATTATCATATGTCTTACATCAATGTATTTCTCATTCCAGCATCCCATTGGCTGGTGGACGCTTTGACCGCAAGATCTATTTGAAGGGCATTAGGAGGTTAGGACAAAAAAAGTAGCTGCGTCTGTTCATGTCCTTACAGCACATAAGGTGAGAGCATTGTACTTGTCTATTATGTTTGCTGTGAGAATGTTCTTCCATCTCTTAAGTCTTCCTCTGTATCAGTAATTTATTTTATCAACCAACATAAAGAAATTGTAAATAAGTCATTCTATCTTCTAGTTCAATTTTCTTGTATTCAGATATTTATTTAATTTCTAAATGAAGGTTTTGGGTTTTAGAAGAAATCTGTAAGCATGTATGTAGTATAATAGATTGGTGGGAATTCATTAAGACTGACGTTTCATACACCGGTCTTAATATAAAAAAACTTGGAGTAAAATGTGCCTAATTTATTAGAAGGCCCACACCTTAATAACTAATAATCCATGTTATTATGATAAATGTGTCGGCCGCTGGTGGTTCTGCTGCTTCAGCTACTCTCTGTCCACTTTTTTAGAAAAGTGCCGTAAGCGGCAGAAACTACATGATAGATACAAGGAAAATTGTTATTGATGTAAGACATTACTTGGCATCTTGCAGGACTCCTAAGGAACATTTACCATCTCAGGTGCATAAAACAATGATTCCACCTTTGTGAACATCAGGAAGTTCCTGTAACATCCTGAACAGCGCAGCTTTAGATCAAAGCCATTGCTTGGATCAACCATCTTCAAGGTTTGTAGCGTAACCCCTAGGATCAAATAGGAAAATCCACAATAAAACCTCTTCTAGATTTTGTGACTGCCAAGAAACACACATTAGTAGAGCATTAATAGCAACTATTTCTCTTGCAGCATAAACATCAATTCCGCAGTATATCTGGCGAGAACTGCGCTCCCTGTGACCGGAGGAGCCGCCATCGTTGCTGATAGAAAGGTAAGTTCCTCTAGATATGTCCCCTCTATATTTGGTAAGCAGCCTGAATAATGAATATCTAATAGGATTGTGTGCTTCTCCCCCCAGAAAAAGTCAGCAGATACAAACAGACCATCAACATCAATGCCAATAACAACCGAGGGCAGAACCCGCCATCTTACAAGTATTCCAATGGCGAGACTTAAAATTTTCTACATCTGTCAAGGAAGAGACAACAGTGTGGTTACCGGTGCATCAATGTTACCCAGAAGACCAGGCCCAGAACAGGAGAACATGTCATCTCTTCCTGTGTCTCTGGAATACAGATTTCCCACCACTTACTGATACTACAGTATATACTGTGACATCTTCCATTGTTTTTGCTGGATCTTGTATAACATCATCTTTACCATTATATATTTTGATCCACAAAAACCTTAAATAAATCTTTAACATCAATCCATAAGTGTGACTGGAATTTATTAGTGTGTTCAGTGCCCGGCTACAACTTACCACAGTGTATACAATTCACTTATCCGACCCTTCACAGCGCTATTTGTGTGACATCGCGTTTAATCCAGTGGTAGGTGACAGGACATTGTATCATATGTACACAATACAGAGAGTATGGAACGTGCCGCCATATGTACTGGATTAGATCCTGTGTTGGACAAAAAGTGACAGGAGATGTAAAATATTGATATATTTGATAGTCGTTTAAATTTCAGTTCCATAAAATGTAATGTTGGGCTCTCTTTACAAGCGGAGACAATCACATTAAGCAGGGAAGCCGCTAGGGTGACACAATCCCCACAGATCTCAGATTGGACAAACGGGCAGGATGAGAGCTGCCAGTTGAGATTGCCAGTTAGGGCAGAAGTTACAAAGTGACTGATCAACCAAAAATACTTTGTATTGCTAGCCTGAATGGCGTATCGCTAGCTCAGCATTTCATATGAGAACATAGACCCTCTGCAGCACAAGTTTAAGTTGAGACTGAACCATAGCAAACACATTGTCCCATTCTCACAAGTTAAATCAGAAACCGCCAAGTATAGAGCCTATTTATTAGTGAAACCGTCAAGCTTATGTACTAAATATTATAACCGTGAAGACTGTGCCTCTGTTGGAGTAAAGTTCTGTTCAGCATCTTATACCTGTGTCGTCTGAAGTTCTTGCTGTGCAATTTCCTCTGCGGGGCAGTAACCATCCTAAACCCCCTCCCACCTGTTACATTTGTCCATACTAAAGTCCATTACTCCATTGAAGTCGCCAATTAGTAGCAGTGGATAATCTGCAAGGGCTTTTTATCAATAAACTCCTGTACCACACCCAAGACATAAGAATTAAAGGGTGGCGGTAAATAAATTGAGACAATGATACATTGAAGATTTTGTATTGTACAGTCCAGGAGCACAAGTTTTCCTTCTTTTTCTTCCCAATATGTATGGCAGGTTAATTTGCAGTTAGGGTATGTTCACATGCAAACTCAAAAACGTCTGAAGATACGGAGCTGTTTTCAAGGGAAAACAGCTCCTGATTTTCAAACGTTTTTTAAGCCACTTGCAATTTTCGCTGCGTTTTTCGCTGCGTTTTTTACGCCCGTATTTGGAACTGTTTTCAATAGAGTCTATGTAAATGGCTCCAAAAACGTCCCAAGAAGTGACCTGCGCTTCTTTTTCGCTGCCATTTTTCAAAAAAACGGCCCGTCGAAACAGAACGCCGTTTTTCCTATTGAAATAAATGGGCAGATGTTTGAAGAAGAGGACTTACTCCTAAAGCGAAGCAGGGACGAGTTAAAGCTCCGTCCAACAAACAAAAGAAGCTGGTGTGCCACCCATGCCGCATTGCGCCATTATTTGTGTAATGTTTGAAAGAGATTGTGCCTCTTTTTTGTAGAGTAGTGTTTACATCCCCTTGTGTATGTTTATATACCACTGGTCAGTAAAGAATTTGTTGTTTGAATTACTTGGGTCTACTGTATTTTATTGCTTGCGACTAACCCTGCGGTCCTTGCCGGTACTTGGCCTTACATAGGGATACATTCTATAGACAAGATGAATGCTAACACTCAATTGCTATTTAGGCTGGGACTTCACAGAGACTGGTTGATTTTAATTGATCTTATTTTTAAATTCTATTACTTATTTAAGCGTTACATGCAACTCAATGTATAGCTTTGTACTGCGGCTGTTGATTTGTAGCTAAAAATCAATTCGTTGCATGCCAATGCGTTTCCATGATGGCCTTATTTTCACATTTCCAGGAAAAATAACAGAAGACCATCACAACACAGAGTTCTGAGTAAAGATGCTCCATATCATAAGGCTGACAGGTCCGCCTTAAAATGGGTAAATCACAGGTGACGTCTTTTCTGATTGTAGACTTTCTCTTTCCATTTTATCTCCACCCAGCCAGGACCGCTATGATGACTTCTCCTGACATAACATTACAGAGTTTGCTGCTGAGATATCTTTAGTTGTTCACTTCTGCAGCCATCTTCAGCTTCTAGAGCAACGTAAAGAATTCAGACAACAAAATAGACCCCTTCATTCATGCAGACCCCAGACCAGACCACCAAATAAATTTAGACACCAGCCTAAACCCCTATATAAATTCAGACCCTAGACCAGACCCCAGAACAGACCCAATTAACTGCAGACCCCAGGCAAGACTCCAAAATGTAAACCCCAAAACAGAGTAAATAAAATTAGACCAGACATCTAAATAATGTCAGACCTCAGACCAGACCCCTCAATTAATTGCAGACCACAGACCAGACCGTTAAATTCAGACCCCAAATCAGAGTAAAGAAAATGGATTTAGATACCTGACCAAGACCTCTAAATAAATTCAAATCCCAGAACAGACCCTTAAATTCATGCAGATCCCAGATACATGAGTTGGTCGATTGCAAGCAGCTTGTAATGAGGGCGAGCCGTATAACCTCCATTTCCAGCTTATAAACTGATTATGTTATTAAGTTGGTTGCCTGTTTCTTTATATTAACTGTTTAGGTGCTCACTGTTAATGTATATTTGTGTATCTGTTGTGTTTCACTGTATAGAAGGTTTTGTCTTACAGGTTGGCAGGAGGACAGGCCGCAGTTCCCAGTGGCACTGTCTTATGTGCGGTGCTGTCACTGTACATAGCAATGAGAGGCTGCTGGACAGTGACAGGGGAGGTACAGGGGGTTTGGAAAGAAAGAGCCTGGTGCTGGCTGGGATCAGAGTGTAATGGCAGTGATGCGCTGCGCCATCATGAAGTCAGGTGAGACGATGAGAGTCAATAACAAAGCAGAAAATAAGCTAACAAAATGACCTCTTATGGTCTGTAGGCTGATAGAGAAGGCCTATCCTACGTAGGGGTAGGCCTATAAGTGTAGGCTGTCACTGAAACATGCGTGGCTGAAGAGTACCGTCAGCCTAGAGTGGTTCGCTCTGAGGAGTCTACTGGGGCTGTGAGAATAGTCAGCCTGGCATGGGAACCAGTGGTCAGTAGAGCAGTACTGTGCTCAAACCCAGGAGAGGCTGTAACTAGGTCCTGATTAGGATAAAGAACGTTCCATGTATTAGAGGGCCGCTTAGATAGCTGCAGTGATGAATGGTTGCCCTGCAGGCCTGAGATGTGGCCTAGTAGTACACTCCTGAATTGTACTGGACTGGGTGCAGTAGTCACTAGGACGAGTGGTGTGGTAGGAGCCCTTCAGCGTCAGGACCCTAGTAAGAGTGCATAGGAGCAGATATTTAATATAGTAAAAAGTATTAAAACTTATAAAACCCACTGTGTCAGTTGTATCGGGGCAGCCCCCTTCATCAGGAATACTATGTTTCACAGCATTGAAACAATTTAAATGTCTCTATATTATATAAACAAACCTTTCTACGTTTACTCACGCAATACCAGAAGTGACGTTCCGAACTCTAAGGCCCTGTTTTTGCAGGCAGAAAAATTTTGAGGCAGACTTTGACCTGCCTGCGATTTGCGCAGCATTTACCATTGCGTTTTTCGCCCGTGGCCACTGCGCGCCGCGTGCAAAAAACACTGTGAAAAACACTTTCTCTGCCTCTCATTGATTTCAATGGGAGGTCAGAGGCGGAACAGCGAGCCGCTAAAAGCTGCAGCAGAAAAGAAACGCCTCCGCCTTCCATTGAAATTAATAGAAGACAGTTTCGGCCGTTTTTTGGTGCTGATTCCAATGCGGTTTCCGTGTCAAAATCAGCATAAAAAAACTCAGTGTGATCTGGGCCTAAATCTCTTTATACTTCCTATAATGGACATATCTCTCTATGGCAGATGTTTCGGAAGAGGTTCTTTCTCGCTCTTTTACCCTTTCTATTCCTCTAATACTTCATCCCAATTACATTATTTAATACAGGGAATTTCTTATATTTCTTTTTCCATGCAAAAATACATATATTAATAAAATAGGATAAAAACAACCAATATGAATCTATGGGGAATAGTAAAGACTCATTTACTTTACTCGTTCTTAAACTCTACTATTATTCGCAAACCCTATTCCTTTCTTTAGTATTTCTTATATTTTGGATAGGATGGTGCGACTAGATCATTTATTATCCTTGGTCTTTTTACGATCATTTGTGGGGACCTTCTTACTTCATCTTTCAAAAACAGATCACTTAATAGTATTTCCCAATTTCTCTTTAGGATTCTTTTAATTTCTTCAATATTACCATTATATTTAGCAAAATAATGTCAGTCCAAATTTATCTTTCTCTTTTTTCCATCTTGCTTTTTTACAAGGTATAACTTTTCCCTGTTCCTTGTTATCTAGGCAGTCTTTCTGTTTCGTTTTTTACACCTTTTTCTTTACTCCCTCTATAATATTTTTTTTGCTATTTTTTATCCTTCTGTCTGCCTGATATAACCTCCTTTGACTTATACAGTATCAGCATCCCCATGATATGCTGAGAGTATGTTTCCAAGTTTCTATACCACTTATTTGTGAAATAAAAGTAAACCAATATATATATTAGTCCATAATGGACAACATTGTGGTATGCGACGTGAGCATTTACCGATGCATATGCCAATTGTGCACTGCAAATGCAGTGTGAATGGACCTTTAGACAACCTACTTACACAACCCCTCAGTTGGCTAAAGCAGAAAGCCAGTGTAAGGAGCGACTCTACCTTTGCAGGACTTTTCATATTTGTGTCTTACACTGACGGCCCATTTGCTGTCCGATTCCCCCATTGATAACAGCAGATTGTGGTAGAAGCTTGACAGAAGGCCCCCTGTGGTTAGCACATTGCTGAGGTTGTCCTTAACCCCTTCCCGCTCTGCTCATTACTATTACAACGAGCTGAGCACATTGTTCGTGCTCAGCTCAGTAATAGTATGGTACCGCTGAAATCCAGCGCCATTCCCAACCACCGACACATTTATGAGCTGTGATAACTGCTGTATTGTCGTACAGCAGTTATCACAGCTCATACCTCCGGGACCGATCGCAGTGGTTTACGCCGATTTACCCCTTAAATGCAGCGGTCAATAGCGATCACCACACTTAAGGGGTTACAACGCCATTGGCGATCTTGCGACGCAATCGCAGGGTGCCGATGGTTGCTATGGTAACCGGAGGCCTAACAATAGCCACCGGGTCTGACATCTACAGAAGGTGATTACATAAGTATTGCAGGATATTATAACAGAAATCGGACAGTTGGACCTTTGGGGTCCTGTGGTGGTGGTGGTGGTTATTTGTTGTTGCTGTATCTTGGACCGTTTATGGGTCAGTTTAGTGGTGCTTTTTACTCCATGTGTCCTTAGGACATGTTTATTATGTCATTACTTGAGGTTTGTGTCCCATATTTTTTGTGAAGGCTTTTTCTTTAGTAGTGTATCCAGCCTTATAGGGGATCTTGTTCCCATTAAAATATGTTTTTGTCCCACTTGGGAAATCTCTTGACTGGCCTAAGTAGAGTCATGTGCTATTTTACCTTTTATTCCCCTTTTCCACCCATCCACCAAATAAGGACACGTGACAACCGAGGTTGGATGTGAAATGGCCACAGCAGCCGTTTATTAATTTACATTATTTTTTAAATACAATTTAATCCGAAACATTCGGATAACTACTTAAGGAATTCGACCAGAGAATTCCTCCTATAATTCACATGACCCAACATAGGTCAGAAACATAGGTCAAATTATTTACATTATTTTTTAAATACAATTTAATCCGAAACATTCGGATAACTACTTTAGGAATTCGACCAGAGAATTCCTCCTATAATTCACATGACCCAACATGGGTCAGAATCATAAATAACAATCAACATTTTAACACTAAACAGAGCAGGGGAAGTCCTTGAAGCCATTTTTTACCGATTTTACATTTAAGTTAGCCATCTGCAAACCACCAACAACTATTTACCTCCAGCCGTAAACTAGCTCGGAGGCACAGCTCACCTCTGCAGATGGCTCCAACCATAAGAAGACCACTTCAAAGGGATAACACCCTATGAAGTCTTCAAATGATATACCTTTTTGGGGGACGCATACCCCGATGCAACCTCCCCACCATTTTGTACTGACCAACCTCAAGGACTCCCCTCGCCAGCCGCCATGACACCTAGACCTACTCCAAAGAAAAGAGAAACACAAGTTACGCAAGCATACATCATAAGCACAAGAAAATAGACAAACACACAAAAAACAAACCCAATCCCAAAAGACACAACCCAATTCAGGGCGGAAGGGTGGGAGCTAACTTTTTTACCTGTTATTCCTCCCGCTACTTCCGGCTCAATGCTAAAAACAGCGGGAGGAACAGATACCGAACCCCAACTCCTCCCCTCTCCATCTCCTCCCTTCCCCTGCCTCCACTAACCCTTTCCCCCCTGATTGGCTAACCTTCCCTCCTATGGCAGTCATGGAGGCTTTCCCTTAAGCCCTCCGTGCTGCCGTCCAGCCTCGTCTTGACTGGCCTGAGTAGAATCATGTGCTATTTTACCTTTTATTCCCCTTTTCCACCCATCCACCAAATAAGGACACGTGACAACCGAGGTTGGATGTGAAATGGCCACAGCAGCCGATTATTAATCTACATTATTTTTTAAATACAATTTAATCCGAAACATTCGGATAACTACTTAAGGAATTCGACCAGAGAATTCCTCCTATAATTCACATGACCCAACATAGGTCAGAAACATAAATAACAATCAACATTTTAACACTAAACAGAGCAGGGGAAGTCCTTGAAGCCATTTTTTACAGATTTTCCTTTTAAGTTAGCCATCTGCAAACCACCAACAACTATTTACCTCCATTCGTAAACCAGCTCGGAGGCACCGCTCACCTCTGCAGATGGCTCCAACCACCAGAAGACCACTTCAAATGGAAAAACACCCTATGAAGTCTCCCCACCATTTTGTACTGACAAACCTCAAGGACTCCCCCCACCACAGCGAAACAGGCATTGACCACCTTAAGCCTGTGAGTCCCTCCAAACCACCACCGCCCTCTCAATTTCTTCTGCTAAGGACAGGCTCCACAAATCAATTCCAACCTCGGTCAAATGTACTCCATCACTCCGCCAATATCTTCCAACTCCTGACTCCAAATCTCTGTGTCGAACACAAATGCCCCCGTTCTTGGCAACAAAACGTGACACCGCCCGGTTTACTTTGATGCAGGCTTTATTAACCCTCTCCACTGATCTTGCCAAGCGCCAAAACTTCCTCGGAACTATGTCCGACCAAACTATAACTAAGCGTAGATAAGACGCCCATAAGCACAACAAATCGTGTTTTATATCCCGCACTAACTCACGAAAAGGGCGCACACCTAGATCGTTCCCCCCCCCCCCACATGTAAAGCCAGAACCTCCGGAACCCTATCTAACTGAGAGTATGTTTGAAACTCGGTCAATACCCGGCTCCATAACATACCTCAGAATCCCAGCCAATGTAAAACCGCATCTTGCCGCGGAATGCGAAGCTGACGGCCATCTGGGCGAACGTCCGCCCGCAGTGCCCCCCAGTGCACATAAGAGTGTCCTAAAAGCCAAACTAAGCAGGGGCGATGATCTGAAATGAAAGGATAAGCAAACGCACATGTAAGCCATCAAAGCACAAGTTACAAACTCACAACAAATGAGGGCGCACGTAAGTCCTAAACCTATTGGACTTCCAACGGTCAATGCGACGCACACCCTCGTCATCCAACCCCCAACGCCCAGCTTCAGTAGCAGCGCCGATCCTAAACGTGTGAGACGAGTAATACTCATACCCAACTCCGACCTCAGGCAAGCATTTTTTAAATACAGCACCAAATTGATACCTGGACAAAAACGAGCCATTCTCATGACGGAGCAATGGCGACTCAGGCACCCCACCCCGTGGCTTGAAAGAAACCATACAAGCAACCGGACACATCGCCGACCCCGGGAGGGCAAACAACACTATCCGCTTACCCCGTCCTACTTGATCAGTCTTGGACCGCCACAAAAACAACTCGAGTCTATCCCCATATAGACCCACATCCGCCTGTCGCAATCCCCCAGCCCTCACCGCACTAGGAGAAACCAACTCACCAATTCTGAGTGCTCCAAAAAACGCTAGAGAAAAAGCCAAATGAAACAACTCTACCTCATAAGGCAAATTACAAACAGCCCCCAGCGATGCGCCCAACGAACCAAGAAGGGTAAAAGACATGGGTCGCCTCTGATCTGCTTCAGCCCTGCCGCGATGCAAACCCTTCAAAGCTTGCCTTACCAAAAAATTCTTGGACACATCCTGAAAACCCCGTAATTTAAATCCAAATGCCAACCCAGCAACGAAACGATTCACCTTAGCCAGAGAAAACCCCGCCTCCCAAGCATCCCCCAACCAGTATAACAATGCCACCAACCTGTCTTGATCCGTGCTGACGTTACCCAACACTCTTACCCACTCCTCCCACTGCTGCCAACAAGCCGAATAAGTACTCCAAGTCGCACTAGCCAACGACTGTTCGATCAACCGTTCCACGGGACCGAAACCAGATCCCATAGATGTCCCGGGCAAGCCAAACCGAACAGCTCCGCTCCCGGTGCCAATTAACACAATCGATTCCACTGCGAGCGAGAAAGAGCATCAGCGATACAATTGTAAACCCCCGGTACATGCACCGCAACCATCCACGTGTTTAAGGACAAGCACACCAAGACTAAGTGACGCAACAACTGAACCACAGGCGGAGAAGATGCCGATACGTTATTAATCGCTAACACCACTCCCATGTTATCGCGGTGGAAACTAATGTTTTTATCCCTGAGCCTGTCCCCCCAAATGGTCACCGCAACCACGATGGGGAACAGCTCGAGCAGGGCCAGATTCCGTGTAAGACCACTGATCACCCAGCTGTCCGGCCAGTCCCCCGCACACCATTGACCTCCTGCATACGCACCAAAACCGCCAGACCCCGCCGCGTCAGTAAACAGCTCCAACTCGCTCATATCCTGTACCGGCGACATCCACAACAATCTACCATTATATTGCCCGGGAAACGCGTCCCAGACCTGCAGATCCGCCCTGTGTTCCACCCCAATCCTCACGAAATGATGGGATGCCCGGATACCCGCCGTCGCTGCCGCCAATCGCCTACTAAAAACTCTACCCATTGGTATAATCCGACAGGCAAAGTTCAACTTCCCCAGCAGAGACTGGAGATCGCGCAAAGTGATCTTCTTCAATCGGCAGGCACGCCTCACCTCTTGACGCAATGACAGTAATTTATCCTCAGGAAGCCTGCACTCGAATTGCACTCGAATTGCATTGCAACCGAATCAATTTCGATCCCTAAAAAACAGATGGTAGGGACAGGGCCCTCAGCTTTTCCAGGCGCCAGAGGAATTCCAAAATCCGTCGCAACCTTCTGCAAGGAATACAATAAATAACCGCAAATAGGGGAACCGCTAGGGCCGACACACAAAAAATCGTCAAGATAATGTATTAACGAATCCACCCCAGCTACGCCCTTCGTCACCCATTCCACAAAGCTACTAAATGCCTCGAAGTATTCGCAAGAAAGGGAGCACCCCATTGGAAGACACCTATCGACATAAAACCCCCCATTCCAGAATCAACCCAACCGCCGTTGGCTCTCCGGATGGACCAGCAGCAAGCGAAAAGCCGCTTGAATGTCACTTTTTGCCAACAACGCCCCAGGCCCTGCCTCACGCACTAACACCACCGCTTTGTCAAATGACGTGTAAACAACCGAGCATAAATCGTGATCTATCCCATCATTTACCGACGACCTCTGGGAAAAGACAAATGCTGAATCAAACTGAATTTATGGGGCTCCCGCTTCGGCACAATTCCCAAGGGGGATAGCACTAGATTCTCTATCGGCGGCTCGACAAAAGGCCCGCCCATGCGACCCAACGAAACTTCCTTCAAAAGTTTTTTCAAAATGACCGCCGAGTGCAAATAAGCTGACTTAAGATTGCGCCGTGTAAGCGGAACCTCATACGGAGGAGGGGGAATAACAAAACCAAACAAAAACCCCTCATAAATTAACTTGGCTGCAACCCTATTCGGATATTCATTTAGATACGGGGCCACCCTTTCCACCCTCACCGGCGACAGCCACTTGACCAACGGAGGAGGACTGAGTGTCTGACCGCTTCCCTTTTCGCATACATTTTGCAGCCCCATGCGAGGAGCCGTTGCACTCCGAATAGACATGCTTAAATTTACAAGTGGCCCCGAACTTACACTGGCCATCATTGAATTGCCAGCAGAACCCGAGTTTTGACCCAGAGCCCTGTCCGGACTGACTAGACTGACCTCCTTGGCCAACGCTCCCGAGAAAGGACTGCTTAACCGGGGCCGTCACCCGCAACCAAAGCGCAATATCTTTCTGATCCCACCGAATCGCCGGCCGGACCGCCTTCCGCTGGCGAAACTGCTCATCATACCGCAACCACACCTGACCCCCGTACGCCCGATGAGCCTCCCCGATGGCATCGAAATAACAAAACAACGCCGAGCAATTTTCAGGTGCCTTTTCCCCAATCACACTCGCCAAAATAGCAAAAGCTTGCGACCAATTCACGAACGTCTGCGGGATAAGCCTATACTGCCGACGCTCCTCTTCCTCCTTCTTACTCTCATCCCGCTTGCCCTTATGCAAGTTGAATTTCGCAAGTGGCAGAAGGGAAAAAATTTCCACGTACTCATCCTTACAAATCCGTTCCCGAACCTCCTGTTTAAGGTGGGCCCCTAAAGGACCCTCAAAACAGACGTAAACCTCGCCCCGAGCACGATCATCAAGCCGAATTCTATCCCTGTCCTTCTGCGCCTCGGTTTGAACAGACACTGCCACTGCTTCCTTGGATGCCCCCGAAACTTCCCCAACCAGGGACCGTGACTGTACATCACGAGGACCTTCCCAGACCACCGCCGGGGACCCCGCCGGAACTACAGGTGCCGCAGCCCTATCTAAGCGCCCGACTAACTTGCGCAAACAACCCACTAAATCCGATAAGCCATCTCGCCCGGCAACACCACTACCGACAGCCGATACTTCCGCGCTCGCTGCCCCACCCCCAAAACCCGACATGAAAATTGCTGGATACGGCAAAGTAGGAGTTACGCACTCACCAGGCTGCCCAGGCGCTGTATTCCCGTTAGCCGGAAAATTCTGACCGCGCTGCGACTCGTCCAGCTCTCCATCTTCCAGATCCTCTCTCGCTGACGACTGGCACTCGCACCAACATCTCCGACACGGGGACCCTGGCATGCTGACAGAGGGGCCGGCAACCTGCCGCCCGACCGCAGGGACCCAGACTTCCGACAGGGCCTGTTGCCTCGTCGTCGTCGCTGATCTTGGTGTCCTCACCGAAGACCTCAAGGAAGCCTGCCCCATGGCCGGCACATCACCATGCGGGGCGGCCGTGGACTTCACCCTGGACACTGCATATAAAGGCGGTGGCATAACAGGGAGCCCAGCCTGCGACTCCCTGTGAACCGCCGAGCCCCGTCGCGGCTGGGGATTCCTGCCAGGACGCAGGCCCTGGGAGGAGGCGGCCGTCCCAGCAGCAGGGCCTGCAGCGTCCTTAGAAGGGCTCCCCCTGTGACGCCGAGCCCGCGGGACCACATCCGGACTCAACCATTCAGGTGGGCGGGACCGCTGGGAGCGGGAGCGGCGGGGTGACCGAGCCTGAGCAACCGCCGCTCCCGTTGACGCCCTCTGCTTTATTTCAGCAGGGGCAGCAATAAGCAACTCTCCCCCCACGCCATGTCATCAGCGCCAGAAAGGGGGGAGGGGAGCGCATCCGGGCTAGCAGCCGACACAGAGCGCCGATCTAGGCGCGAAGACTGGCCCACCTGATGGATACTGGCCAGCGCTGCCACCGTCTCCTCCGCGCGCAGCTGATCAAGCATGCTGACTGGAGACGCCATACTTGCAGGTAAGCAGGGCAGTGGGAGCTAACTTTTTTACCTGTTATTGCTCCCGCTGCTTCAGGCTCAATGTCGAAAACAGCGGGAGGAAAAGATACCGAACCCCAACTCCTGCCCTCTCCATCTCCTCCCTCTCCCTGCCTCCACTAACACCGAGTTGTGATACATTGTTTGCACCATATAAATAACTATATATTTGATGTTGTGTATTTTCTGACCACCACTGCAATCCTTTGTTTTAGATGATTTTATCTGTTTTTATGAGATTATATTATTTTGTCTGTGTTTATTGCAATAATAAAGATATTTTGTTATTGACCATGTGTCGTTTTGCTATACAGAATTGGTATTGCCGCATCCGTAATGGCCTGAACTATATAAATATTATGTCATTTATCCAATGCAATGAATGCCATAAAAATAAATAATAAAAAAACGATACCAGAATTGCTATGTTTTTGGTCACCTAAGAATAAAAAGTGATCAAAAAGTTGCATGTATCCAAAAATGGTACCAATAAAAAAACATATAGCTCATCTTGCAAAAAACAAGCCCTCATACAGCTCTGTCGACCAAAAATTTTCTTTAAAGTTGTGGTTCTCAGATTGTGGCAACAGAAAAAATACATTCTTTTTACAAAATAAATGTTATTGTGCAAATAGTTGTAAAACATAAAAAAGCAATATAAATTTGGTATCACCAGAATCGTACTGACCCACAGAATAAAGTAAATATGTCAATTATAGTACACGGTGAACACTGTAAAAAAAATAAATGGATGAAAACAATAGCAAAATTGCTATTTTTTGTCACCACGCTTCTCAAAAAATAGAATAAAAAATGATCAAGAAGTTGCATGTATCCAAAAATGGTGCCGATAAAAACTACAGATTGTCCCGCAAAAAACAAGCCCTCACACCGCTCTGTCACAAAAAAAAAGTTATGGCTCTCAGAATATGGCGACACAAAATGTGCAGAGTGCGATCCAAAAGGGGGATAAGATCGGGCACCATTTATCAGTGCGACACAGGCCACAGAACTGCGGATTATTATTTATTTATCGCATTATTATATACTCTTATTATGTACTGATGTACTCCGCACAGTTTACATATGCCCCCAGATTATAAACTGAAATAAATGGCCTATTTGTACATTCAGGGACAAACCAATTGAAAAACTGGTAACCAGAAACAATTGGTTTAAATGAAAAACCAAGTAATGAACTTGGTGCATTGACCTATGAAATCATAAGTCTATCCTATAGAGAGAGGTCAATTAACACACAGTATATTAGAAACATGAAACAACTTTATTGCACATAAATACACAGGATATATCAATAAAAGTTAGAACCATGCAATGCAAAACGTGTCCTGCAGGTTGAAGCAACATATGGGGAGACATAATGACATATTATATAAAAACCAGGGCAATATGATGTATGTATAATAGATATGTTCACCTGAAATGATAGTATTGCCATATAGCTACCAGGAATGATTGTATATAAATGCGATGATACAAGCTAAGGCCAAAATGTATGGCCATATATCAGCTTACCCATGTGTAGTTGCTCCTGCTACCTGCAGAGACACCGAACTGTTTCGGCAGGAATGCCTTCGTCCGGGGGTGGTGTCTCTCCAGCGGAACAGGATATTTAAAGGGCATTGCATGGTTCTAACTTTTATTGATATATCCTGTGTATTTATGTGTATTTATGTGCAATAAAGTTGTTTCATGTTTCTAATATACTGTGTGTTAATTGACCTCTCTCTATAGGATAGACTTATAAACTGAAATACCAGCAAAACCCCAAACAGAAAAATTACCAAGAAAAATCTGTGCTTCATAAGCCAAATGGCGCTCCCTCCATTCTGAACCCTTCAGTGTGCCCAAACAGCAGTTTACATCCACATATATGGCATCGCCATACCCGGGAGAACCCGCTTAACAGTTTATGATGTATTTGTCTTCAGGGGCACAATATGGGTATAACATATCGTGCACTTAAATGGCATATCAGCGGAAAATCCACTGCACATTTTTCTAGTAAAAATAGTAGTATTGTTTCATACGCACTGCACCCTTTAATAAATGCCTTGAGGGGTATATTTTAAAAAATGGGGTCACTTCTTGGAAGTTTTTGTTTTACTATTAGACCTCAGAGCCCTGCAATTGGGGGCAAATGCTATGGAAAAATCACTAAAATAGACCTCAAATGCGCATGGTGCTCTTTCACTCCTTTAATCTAACACCAATCCAGCAAAATCTGCGCTCCTACAGACAAATGACGCTCCTTCTCTTCAGAGCCCTGCCGTGTGCCCAAACAGCTGTTTAGGGCCACATATGGGATATTGCTGTACTCAGGAGAAATTGAGTAAAAAATTGTGTGGTGTTTTTTTCTCCAATTACCCCTTGTAAAAATAAAACATTTAGAGCTAAAACAGCATTGTTTTGGGAAAAATGTAATTTGTCATTTTCACTGCCTAATTCTAATAAAATCTATGAAACAGCTGTGGGGTCAAACTATTCACTACCCCCCTAAGTGAATGCCTTGAGGGTTTTATTTTCCAAAATGGAGTCACTTCTCAAGAGGTTTTTACGGTACTGGTACCTAAGGAACTCTGCAAATACGACTTGCCACCTTTAAACAAAACCAGCAAAATCTGCATGCCAAACGGTGCTCCTGCCATTCTGAGCCCTACCGTGTGTCCAAACAGCAGTTTATGACAACATATGGGGTATTATCATACTTGAGAGAACTTGATTTACAAATGTTGGTGTTCTTTTTCTCTTTCATTCTTTGTGAAAATGAAAAAAAATCGGAGCTGAAACTACTTTTTGTGTGAAAAATGTTTAGATTTTAATTTCTATGACCTAATTTCAATAAATTCAGCAGAACACCTGTAGTGTTAAAATGCTCACTATACCCATAGATTAATTCCTTGGGAGTGTAGTCCCGAAATGGCGTCTTTTTGGGGATGTTTCCTATGTTTTGGCACCACAAGACCTCTTCAAAAATGACAGGGTGCCTAAAATATATTGTAATAAAAAGGAGGCCCCAAAAACCTAGTAGGTGTTCCTGTGCTTCAGTCCACCAGGGCCACATGTGGGACATTTTTAAAAGCTGCAGAATCTGAACAATAAATATTGAGCTGAGTTTCGCTGCTAAAACCTTCTGTGTTACAGAAATAAAATGGATTATAATGGAATTTCTTAAAAAAATAAAAAATAAATATATATATATATATGTTTGTAAATTTCACCTCCAAAATGTTAACTAGTAACTATTTTGTGTTGTATTACTATCTGTCTTACAAGCAGATACACTCAAATTTAGAGAAATCTAAAATTTTCAAAAATGTCTCTAAATGTAGGTGTTTTTCACAAATAAACACTAAAGGTATTGACCAAATTTTACTACTAACATAAAGTACAATGTGTCACGAGAAAAAATTCTCACAATCGCTTGGATAAAAGAATAGCATTCCAAAGTTATTACCAGCTAAAGTGACACAGGTCAGATTTGAAAAATGGTGTCTGAGCCTTAAGGCCCAAACTAGGCTGCATCATTAAGGGGTTAAAGTGGTTTTACATCTTATAAAGTGGGGGGAATACAATTAGGATTTGTCATCACTTTCTGATCGTGGAGTTCTGACTGCCATGACTACTTGATGTTTAGTAAAGCCAATCCCTGTCTTTACAGTTTACCAAATGTGCCATCAATGGTCTTAGAAATGACCCAGATGAAGAGACTATGAAGGAATTCTTCGGTTCTCTTGACTATAAATGCAGCAGAGATTGTGGTATCCATAAAAATATAATGCAGCCATTTTTAATGAATACATATGGATGTTGGCCTTCTACCCTCTCTGGAAGGCTTATGATATGTATAATTTACGCTGCATTCGTTCACATCAGGTATGCCCATCTTGTCTCAGGATGTCTAGATCGATTCTTACCACCTCTATTACCTTTCCAGGACATGGTACATGAGGTAATGGCTGCCCACAGCTGTTCTGATTCCTATTACAAGCTGGTAGGGGAATTGTGAAGCAGTATGTATTCAGGATTGTAAGGAGTAAGAGGGCTGAGCACAGGAGATGCAGCATATAGCGTGTTCTTACTGGTGTAGAGTCACATCCTCTAATGGGGGTCTTTAGGGTTTATTAAAATTCAAAACTAAAATTATATATTTTAAGATAATATAAATGATTTCCCCCTTGTCACACAGACAGAAATGATCATTTATCACCTATAAAGAATTCATCAGAGAACGTTCCCATTAAAAACTTCAATTTTATTAATTTCAATAAAAAAATACTCTATACAGTAAAGCAATTGATGAAAACACCCGGAAAAATTACAGATCACACTAAACTTTTCTAGAGGTACAAATCATACAATATCATCAAATTCATATTCCCAATGGTAAAGCCATACTGATATATGTAAATTATGGGTGTGGTCATAAAAGCAGCTCAAACCGGTTATAGCTATTGTGATGTCACAGAGCTTGGGTATAAACAATGATGTTGGTCACAGAGCTGTCACTATCAGTTGGATGTGACCGGTAAGTAATCTATCAATGCTACATCTGTACTTCTTGCTAATCAATTTGTTTTATTAGGAACATTGAATTATTCCATCTCTAGAAGATATTGTGTGATAGTGGTAGTAATATGGTATTAGTATTAGTGTGCAATTAAATTGCTCAAGTATCTTAGATTTGCAGGGTAAGTGGCCAAAATTTGAGCTCCCTTATTATCATTATGTCTACCACTTGTAAAAGAGAAATTTCCATATGCTCATATTAGAGGACTGTATATTAGGGGACTATAATTCCTTATATTATTTAGGTTCACCAGAAATAATTTCAATTTAATTCAATTCTGAATTTTGATCAATTGATATAAAAATTATTAGTGGGGAATTGATACTGGTCTGGGGCTACTTATCATGGTTTGGGCTAGGCCCTTTATTTCCAGTGAATGGTAATGTAAAGACTACTTAGACCATTGCATGCTTCCGACTTTGTGAGACTAGTTTGGTAAAGACCCTTCCCTGTTTCTGTATGACGTTGCCCCTTTGCACAAAGCAAGGTCCATAAAGACATGGAGTGATAAGTTTGGTGTGGAGGAACTTGACACTCTGCACAGAGCCCTGACCCCAACATCAGAGCCTGAACTCACAAATGCTCTTTTAATTAAATGGGCAAAAATTCCAACAAACACGCTACAAAATCTTGTGGAAAGCCTTGTCAGAAGAAGTTATAGCCACAAAAGGGGGCCCAACTTCATATTAACATCCATGGCTTTGTAATGGGAAGTACCACAAGCTTATAATGGTGTAAAGGGTCAGCTGTCCACATCTTTTGGCCACATAGTGTATTTTGGGCTTATGTATTGTGATGTCACTACTATTAAAAATAATGATAAATCCATATTGAAATATGCAAATTATGGGTGAGGTCATAAAAGCAGCTCACCCCGGGTATAGCTATTGTGATGTCACCGAGCGTGGGTGTATACTATGGTGCTGGCCACAGAGCTGTCACTCATCAGTTGGATGTGACCGGTAAGTACTCTATCAGCGCTACGTCTCTAGATGAGTCTCACCTATCAGTTTCTTTATGAATATTTTATTCTTAGGTACAATTCTGCTGTGTCTGCCATTTAAAGTTTAGTTTATATTTGGAATAGTTATACTAATATACTAAGAAGTTGCTAAGTGGCAATATGGCGGCCTGTGACTTCTGCTCCAGAGACAGAATGCAGCTTGCAGACAAAAATTGCCATCTGTATTCTGCTGGTAAATTGATAAAGCAACCTCAAAGAAAGGGAATGTGAATGTCCTGCAGCCCTGAGAACTTGTTATTGGAACCCTTCAGTTTATAACAGGAGTAATTCACGTAATAAATATTTACTAGGGAATTACTAATTATGCATTTGAGGTTTTCTATTTGTGTAAAATACACAATTATTATTATTATTATTAATAATAATAATAATAATAATAATAATTACTAATATAAAAATGTTAGGGAAGTGATTTCTTAAGAACAGCCCTGACCCCGTAATCCTGTATCCTCAAAAGCAATTGTCATTTTTCATTAATATATATATATATATATATATATATATATATATAACATGTAATAAATAATGTCTATAACAAACTACAAAGGTTCTAAATTATAGTTAGTATCTCATATAAAAATTACATAAACCCCGGAAATGTCATACCGTATGGTCAATTCAACAACCAATACATTGTTCCAAAATCCAAACACCAAGCAATGTCATTCACAGGGGGTCCAAACCCCAAGACCCCAAGCAATGTGATCTTCAAACACTTCTGATTGTCCAGTTCCTGTACTTGGAATACACCTTTTATAACTAATTTCTCCAGCTAGTTTTCTTTAAGTTTTCCCTAACTATTTCTTTTTCTGGTCATTCTAGATCTTGCTGTTGGATTGACACTGTTGGATTACTGTGTTGCTTTTACGGTCAGCGATTTGTCCTATTTTCAGAGAACTAGAGGCGATTAGTTAAATTCAATCTTTACTGTCGCCTGGTTTTCTACCACGGACATTGGTGCAGTTTTGCACCCGAGTTATTAACCAACCATGCCCTTTTGGAAAAAATCAAAAAAATATCATGTCTCTCAGATTCCTGATAAAGGAAATCTGATGAAAGAGATACCAACTATGGAGGAGCCTAACATCTCGCTCCAGAAGTTTTCCAACATCAAAGATATGCCAGCCGAAAAATGCAGCGATCCAAGTCACAGCAAACCTTGTGACATTGGCTCAAAGAACGCCAAGAAGAGCGCAATCAGGAGCTTGGGCAGCAGCGCTGTGATTGGCGCTAAAGAACTGGATCGCTGTTTCCCAAATAGACGGCTGAGATTATACGTTGCCACCTGGAATATGGAGGGAAAGGTGAGAAGTAATATACAATATCTATTGTGAACCATGAGTGTATATGATCTAAGGCTATGTTCACACAGAGTATTTTGCCAAGTTTTTTGACGTGGAAACCGCGTCGCAAAACTCGGCAAAAACGGCCCGAAAATGCCTCCCATTGATTTCAATGGGAGGCGTCGGCGTCTTTTTCCCACGAGCAGTAAAACTGCCTCGCGGTAAAAAGAAGCGACATGCCCTATCTTCGGGCGTCTCCGCCCCTGACCTCCCATTGACTTCAATAGGAGGCAGAGATAGCGTATTTCGCTGTGTTTTATGCCCGCGGCGCTCAATGGCCGCGGGCGAAAAACGCCGTGAAAAAAATCGGCGTGCAGGGAGAGGAAAATCTGCCTAAAACTTCCAAACGGAATTTTGAGGCAGATATTCCTCCTGCAAAATACTCCGTGTGAACATAGCCTAAAGTTAGATAAATTTGTAGTTGGATATGAGATAGACATATTATAAACTACCCTAGGCCCAAATTTTCTAAACATTTGGGCCAATCAATGTTGCTGCACACACTGCAAACTGTCAAACTAATAATCTATGTCTTTTGAATGGTAATGCCTCTGATCCTAAGACTGCAGCACTGGCCATAGTCTATAAAGACTAAAATCCAATTCGATCAGATATAATTTTTTGTAGGTGATATAGAAGATGTCAGTTTGGTTGGTGCTCTGTGTATACATTATTAATATCTTCATATTTTGAGCAGGAGTTCCCACTAAATCTAGAGGATCTGCTGTTGCCATCAGATGACACCAAAGACATTTACGTAATTGGCGTTCAGGAAGGATGTCCAAACAGGTAAGTCTTCTTAGGTTGTCTTACATCAGTCTTTGTCTGCAGATGGACTACAGGTCGGCTGATTGAAATTCTCTCTTGACCTACTACTTATTGTAGGATCACTCCTAAATTTTCCTATTTAACCCCAGAGGTTATAATATTGATTATTTAATAAATGAGTTCAATATTTTAATCTGGAGTAATTTATTAATATGTAAATTTGAAATTGTGTCTTCTTGTAGACGGGAATGGGAGATAAAATTACAAGAGACTCTTGGTCCACACTACGTGCTATACCATTCATCCGGGCTCGGAGTCCTGTATCTCACCATCTTTATTCGACGGGAACTGATCTGGTTCTGCTCAGGTAAGATTCACTTTCTTACATTTACATAATAAGTCCTAATTGAAGTCATTAGTTTGAACTTATTATTTAGTCATTAGAACTAGATTTCTGCAATCTCGACTCTCAGATTCTTCACTGTGGAGTATTGGAGATCTGATAGTTTACTCCACAGTTACAAAGTGTGAAATTATGTTGTAGTAATATTTCCAGCGTTTAATAGGAAACTATCTCTGTTTCATTGTTGCATGTTGTACTATTAACCACTAACCCCTTCTTCTTGTGTTTAATTTCTTATACAGAGGTAGAGCACACCCATGTAACAACCAGGCTATTCCACCATGTCAAAACTAAAGGAGCCTTGGGTGTTGCCTTCACCGTCTTTGGGACATCATTCTTGTTTATTAATTCCCATATGAGATGTAAGTATGTCTGTTTTTAATATATGACTATGTACAGTGTTATTGTGTATAAAAGTGCTGCTGTTTAATAATAATAAGCTGGAATATATGAGATGACATGAAAAGATTTGTACTATTGATATTTTGGTGTAAAATTAAAAGTTCTTCCTCATTTGGTCAAACTTCTTCTAATCCATCAAACTTATTCTATATAATGAGAGAATAATAGTGGAAGGATAAACTGCCTAATGTCCTCTACAGACCGCTATAGAAATACATTATCCTCTGTCATGAAAATGATTGTGTCTTAGATTTACAGTAACAGAAATATCAGTGCGTCTGGTGTACAGAGTGCGGACCCAGATCATGGAACTCCACCAGTCTCATCTTCTAAAATGTCAATAGAAATCCAATTAATATAAATACTATTTGTAAAAAATTGATTGTTGAGGGAACATTCAGAATACACAGCCCAAGAAGTAGATATGATACCTACATAATATAAGATAAAGAAACCTATTGTCAAAGAAAACTTAAATATGGTGGTTGTCCTAAATTCCATGAGGTCACATTTACTGATATGTATATTTTTGTTGGCAGTTGGGGCAGTCCACAAGAGGATCCAGGACTATAAAACCATCACTGAGGGTCTCCGCCTGCCTCAAATTATTCCGGAAAGAATAAACTCCAATGCCTGTGAGTATCACTTATGTGGTTGAACCTATCGATTCCTTTATCTCTCTATTTATCTCTATTGACTCTAATGCAGTCACGTGGTCTAATTGTGTCCTGTGTTTATCTCATTCTACAGTGGACGTCACCAGCCGCTTTGATCGAGTTTTTTGGTTTGGGGACCTCAATTTTCAACTGAAAGAGGACAGAAAAAACGTGGAATCTCTTCTGAAGAACATTAAAGGAAGAGATATGTCCAGTCTCCTCAAACATGACATTCTGAATGAAGCCAAGAACAACGGTACATTTACTAGTAGACAGATCTCTATCACTCCTCAGCCTGTATTATTACCACATACACCTTGACAGATCAATACAAATCACTGTCATGATGGTTCATATGTTCTCCACATTCTTATATAGTCCTACATCTCTTGCACATGTTTTTAATACTGACATGTTTTTTTTTCTTTTAACTTAAGGGTCCATATTTGTAGGGTTTAAGGAGCACACCATTGAATTCCTTCCTACATATAAGTTCGACATTGGCACAGACACCTACGATACATCAGAAAAGCAGAGAGTCCCATCATATACGGTAAGATATCTTATTTCCAGGTCTACAGAGCTAAAGAAAGACTACATTTCATGGATAGATTTTCATATAATAAATCCCCTCGCCCAAGGTAATGAATTGTTATTATAGATGGAGGAATAATTCCTAAGAACAAAGCATCCAGTCCATTTTACTTGTAGTGAGTTTGTCATCGTCTCCCAGTGTAATATGTCTTCGCCTAGCATGGCTCAAAGATACTTATTTCATTAAATCTGTGTGACCAAGTCAAACCTTAAATGCAAGAAAGTCTTAAAATTTATATTTCTTAAAGAAAATAGGCCGAAATGTTCAGTCTATGATGCTATGAGGTTTATAAATACATTATAATATGATTGCACTGATGATATTTGTTATTTTTATGACCTCTACAGGACAGGGTGTTGTTTAAAAGCCAATATGAGGGAGATGTGCGAGTCCTGAAATACGACTCTTGCCCTGTTTTGAAGACCTCAGACCACCGACCCGTTTTTGGTATCTTTGAAGTAAAGCTCAGACCTGGTTCAGATAAGTAAGTCATGATTTCCTCCATGTTTTTGGTATGATCCTTTCAGTAGCCGCCATTACTACATGGGCCTTATAGCCAGAGCTCACACTTTGGGGCAGGTGGCTGTATACCTGGGTGACAGTACTGGAGTAATCTAGGATGTGAAACAAAACAATTATTTTTGTGGTTACCTGCTAACATTATCATATGTCTTACATCAATGTATTTCTCATTCCAGCATCCCATTGGCTGGTGGACGCTTTGACCGCAAGATCTATTTGAAGGGCATTAGGAGGTTAGGACAAAAAAAGTAGCTGCGTCTGTTCATGTCCTTACAGCACATAAGGTGAGAGCATTGTACTTGTCTATTATGTTTGCTGTGAGAATGTTCTTCCATCTCTTAAGTCTTCCTCTGTATCAGTAATTTATTTTATCAACCAACATAAAGAAATTGTAAATAAGTCATTCTATCTTCTAGTTCAATTTTCTTGTATTCAGATATTTATTTAATTTCTAAATGAAGGTTTTGGGTTTTAGAAGAAAACTGTAAGCATGTATGTAGTATAATAGATTGGTGGGAATTCATTAAGACTGACGTTTCATACACCGGTCTTAATATAAAAAAACTTGGAGTAAAATGTGCCTAATTTATTAGAAGGCCCACACCTTATTAACTAATAATCCATGTTATTATGATAAATGTGTCGGCCGCTGGTGGTTCTGCTGCTTCAGCTACTCTCTGTCCACTTTTTTAGAAAAGTGCCGTAAGCGGCAGAAACTACATGATTAGATACAAGGAAAATTGTTATTGATGTAAGACATTACTTGGCATCTTGCAGGACTCCTAAGGAACATTTACCATCTTAGGTGCATAAAACAATGATTCCACCTTTGTGAACATCAGAAAGTTCCTGTAACATCCTGAACAGCGCAGCTTTAGATCAAACCCATCGCTTGGATCAATCATCTTCAAGGTTTGTAGCGTAACCCCTAGGATCAAATAGGAAAATCCACAATAAAACCTCTTCTAGATTTTGTGACTGCCAAGAAACACACATTAGTAGAGCATTAATAGCAAATATTTCTCTTGCAGCATAAACATCAATTCCGCAGTATATCTGGCGAGAACTGCGCTCCCTGTGACCGGAGGAGCCGCCATCGTTGCTGATAGAAAGGTAAGTTCCTCTAGATATGTCCCCTCTATATTTGGTAAGCAGCCTGAATAATGAATATCTAATAGGATTGTGTGCTTCTCCCCCCAGAACAAGTCAGCAGATACAAACAGACCATCAACATCAATGCCAATAACAACCGAGGGCAGAACCCGCCATCTTACAAGTATTCCAATGGCGAGACTTAAAATTTTCTACATCTGTCACAGAAGAGACATCAGTGTGGTTACCGGTGCATCAATGTTACCCAGAAGACCAGGCCCAGAACAGGAGAACATGTCATCTCTTCCTGTGTCTCTGGAATACAGATTTCCCACCACTTACTGATACTACATTATATACTGTGACATCTTCCATTGTTTTTGCTGGATCTTGTATAACATCATCTTTACCATTATATATTTTGATCCACAAAAACCTTAAATAAATCTTTAACATCAATCCATAAGTGTGACTGGTATTTATAGTGTGTTCAGTGCCTGGCTACAACTTACCACAGTGTATACAATTCACTTATCCGACCCTTCACAGCGCTATTTGTGTGACATCGCGTTTAATCCAGTGGTAGGTGACAGGACATTGTATCATATGTACACAATACAGAGAGTATGGAACGTGCCGCCATATGTACTGGATTAGATCCTGTGTTGGACAAAAAGTGACAGGAGATGTAAAATATTGATATATTTGATAGTTGTTTAAATTTCAGTTACATAAAATGTAATGTTGGGCTCTCTTTACAAGCGGAGACAATCACATTAAGCAGGGAAGCCGCTAGGGTGACACAATCCCCACAGATCTCAGATTGGACAAACGGGCAGGATGAGAGCTGCCAGTTGAGATTGCCAGTTAGGGCAGAAGTTACAAAGTGACTGATCAACCAAAAATACTTTGTATTGCTAGCCTGAATGGCGTATCGCTAGCTCAGCATTTCATATGAGAACAAAGACCCTCTGCAGCACAAGTTTAAGTTGAGACTGAACCATAGCAAACACATTGTCCCATTCTCACAAGTTAAATCAGAAACCGCCAAGTATAGAGCCTATTTATTAGTGAAACCGTCAAGCTTATGTACTAAATATTATAACCGTGAAGACTGTGCCTCTGTTGGAGTAAAGTTCTGTTCAGCATCTTATACCTGTGTCGTCTGAAGTTCTTGCTGTGCAATTTCCTCTGCGGGGCAGTAACCATCCTAAACCCCCTCCCACCTGTTACATTTGTCCATACTAAAGTCCATTACTCCATTGAAGTCGCCAATTAGTAGCAGTGGATAATCTGCAAGGGCTTTTTATCAATAAACTCCTGTACCACACCCAAGACATAAGAATTAAAGGGTGGCGGTAAATAAATTGAGACAATGATACATTGAAGATTTTGTATTGTACAGTCCAGGAGCACAAACTTTCCTTATTTTTCTTCCCAATATGTATGGCAGGTTAATTTGCAGTTAGGGTATGTTCACATGCAAACTCAAAAACGTCTGAAGATACGGAGCTGTTTTCAAGGGAAAACAGCTCCTGATTTTCAAACGTTTTTTAAGCCACTTGCAATTTTCGCTGCGTTTTTCGCTGCGTTTTTTACGCCAGTATTTGGAACTGTTTTCAATAGAGTCTATGTAAATGGCTCCAAAAACGTCCCAAGAAGTGACCTGCGCTTCTTTTTCGCTGCCATTTTTAAAAAAAACAGCCCGTCGAAACAGAACGCCGTTTTTCCTATTGAAATAAATGGGCAGATGTTTGAAGAAGAGGACTTACTCCTAAAGCGAAGCAGGGATGAGTTAAAGCTCCGTCCAACAAACAAAAGAAGCTGGTGTGCCACCCATGCCGCATTGCGCCATTATTTGTGTAATGTTTGAAAGAGATTGTGCCTCTTTTTTGTAGAGTAGTGTTTACATCCCCTTGTGTATGTTTATATACCACTGGTCAGTAAAGAATTTGTTGTTTGAATTACTTGGGTCTACTGTATTTTATTGCTTGCGACTAACCCTGCGGTCCTTGCTGGTACTTGGCCTTACATAGGGATACATTCTATAGACAAGATGAATGCTAACACTCAATTGCTATTTAGGCTGGGACTTCACAGAGACTGGTTGATTTTAATTGATCTTATTTTTAAATTCTATTACTTATTTAAGGGTTACATGCAACTCAATGTATAGCTTTGTACTGCGGCTGTTGATTTGTAGCTAAAAATCAATTAGTTGCATGCCAATGCGTTTCCATGATGGCCTTATTTTCACATTTCCAGGAAAAATAACAGAAGACCATCACAACAGAGTTCTGAGTAAAGATGCTCCATATCATAAGGCTGACAGGTCCGCCTTAAAATGGGTAAATCACAGGTGACGTCTTTTCTGATTGTAGACTTTCTCTTTCCATTTTATCTCCACCCAGCCAGGACCGCTATGATGACTTCTCCTGACATAACATTACAGAGTTTGCTGCTGAGATATCTTTAGTTGTTCACTTCTGCAGCCATCTTCAGCTTCTAGAGCAACGTAAAGAATTCAGACAACAAAATAGACCCCTTCATTCATGCAGACCCCAGACCAGACCACCAAATAAATTTAGACACCAGCCTAAACCCCTATATAAATTCAGACCCTAGACCAGACCCCAGAACAGACCCAATTAACTGCAGACCCCAGGCAAGACTCCAAAATGTAAACCCCAAAACAGAGTAAATAAAATGAATGCAGACCCTAGACCAGACATCTAAATAATGTCAGACCTCAGACCAGACCCCTCAATTAATTGCAGACCACAGACCAGACCGTTAAATTCAGACCCCAAATCAGAGTAAAGAAAATGGATTTAGATACCTGACCAAGACCTCTAAATAAATTCAAATCCCAGAACAGACCCTTAAATTCATGCAGATCCCAGATAAATGAGTTGGTCGATTGCAAGCAGCTTGTAATGAGGGCGAGCCGTATAACCTCCATTTCCAGCTTATAAACTGATTATGTTATTAAGTTGGTTGCCTGTTTCTTTATATTAACTGTTTAGGTGCTCACTGTTAATGTATATTTGTGTATCTGTTGTGTTTCACTGTATAGAAGGTTTTGTCTTACAGGTTGGCAGGAGGACAGGCCGCAGTTCCCAGTGGCACTGTCTTATGTGCGGTGCTGTCACTGTACATAGCAATGAGAGGCTGCTGGACAGTGACAGGGGAGGTACAGGGGGTTTGGAAAGAAAGAGCCTGGTGCTGGCTGGGATCAGAGTGTAATGGCAGTGATGCGCTGCGCCATCATGAAGTCAGGTGAGACGATGAGAGTCAATAACAAAGCAGAAAATAAGCTAACAAAATGACCTCTTATGGTCTGTAGGCTGATAGAGAAGGCCTATCCTACGTAGGGGTAGGCCTATAAGTGTAGGCTGTCACTGAAACATGCGTGGCTGAAGAGTACCGTCAGCCTAGAGTGGTTCGCTCTGAGGAGTCTACTGGGGCTGTGAGAATAGTCAGCCTGGCATGGGAACCAGTGGTCAGTAGAGCAGTACTGTGCTCAAACCCAGGAGAGGCTGTAACTAGGTCCTGATTAGGATAAAGAATGTTCCATGTATTAGAGGGCCGCTTAGATAGCTGCAGTGATGAATGGTTGCCCTGCAGGCCTGAGATGTGGCCTAGTAGTACACTCCTGAATTGTACTGGACTGGGTGCAGTAGTCACTAGGACGAGTGGTGTGGTAGGAGCCCTTCAGCGTCAGGACCCTAGTAAGAGTGCATAGGAGCAGATATTTAATATAGTAAAAAGTATTAAAACTTATAAAACCCACTGTGTCAGTTGTATCGGGGCAGCCCCCTTCATCAGGAATACTATGTTTCACAGCATTGAAACAATTTAAATGTCTCTATATTATATAAACAAACCTTTCTACGTTTACTCACGCAATACCGGAAGTGACGTTCCGAACTCTAAGGCCCTGTTCACACAGAGTGTTTTTGCAGGCAGAAAAATTTTGAGGCAGACTTTGACCTGCCTGCGATTTGCGCAGCATTTACCATTGCGTTTTTCGCCCGTGGCCACTGCGCGCCGCGTGCAAAAAACACTGTGAAAAACACTTTCTCTGCCTCTCATTGATTTCAATGGGAGGTCAGAGGCGGAACAGCGAGCCGCTAAAAGCTGCAGCAGAAAAGAAACGCCTCCGCCTTCCATTGAAATTAATAGAAGACAGTTTCGGCCGTTTTTTGGTGCTGATTCCAATGCGGTTTCCGTGTCAAAATCAGCATAAAAAAACTCAGTGTGATCTGGGCCTAAATCTCTTTATACTTCCTATAATGGACATATCTCTCTATGGCAGATGTTTCGGAAGAGGTTCTTTCTCGCTCTTTTACCCTTTCTATTCCTCTAATACTTCATCCCAATTACATTATTTAATACAGGGAATTTCTTATATTTCTTTTTCCATGCAAAAATACATATATTAATAAAATAGGATAAAAACAACCAATATGAATCTATGGGGAATAGTAAAGACTCATTTACTTTACTCGTTCTTAAACTCTACTATTATTCGCAAACCCTATTCCTTTCTTTAGTATTTCTTATATTTTGGATAGGATGGTGCGACTAGATCATTTATTATCCTTGGTCTTTTTACGATCATTTGTGAGGACCTTCTTACTTCATCTTTCAAAAACAGATCACTTAATAGTATTTCCCAATTTCTCTTTAGGATTCTTTTAATTTCTTCAATATTACCATTATATTTAGCAAAATAATGTCAGTCCAAATTTATCTTTCTCTTTTTTCCATCTTGCTTTTTTTACAAGGTATAACTTTTCCCAGTTCCTTGTTATCTAGGCAGTCTTTCTGTTTCGTTTTTTACACCTTTTTCTTTACTCCCTCTATAATATTTTTTTTGCTATTTTTTATCCTTCTGTCTGCCTGATATAACCTCCTTTGACTTATACAGTATCAGCATCCCCATGATATGCTGAGTGTATGTTTCCAAGTTTCTATACCACTTATTTGTGAAATAAAAGTAAACCAATATATATATTAGTCCATAATGGACAAGATTGTGGTATGCGACGTGAGCATTTACCGATGCATATGCCAATTGTGCACTGCAAATGCAGTGTGAATGGACCTTTAGACAACCTACTTACACAACCCCTCAGTTGGCTAAAGCAGAAAGCCAGTGTAAGGAGCGACTCTACCTTTGCAGGACTTTTCATATTTGTGTCTTACACTGACGGCCCATTTGCTGTCCGATTCCCCCATTGATAACAGCAGATTGTGGTAGAAGCTTGACAGAAGGCCCCCTGTGGTTAGCACATTGCTGAGGTTGTCCTTAACCCCTTCCCGCTCTGCTCATTACTATTACAACTAGCTGAGCACATTGATGAATACCTATACGAGTATAGACCATTGGCATGCGCCAAACAATAATGCGTCCACACAAATCATAAAGCAAATATCAATACCTATACCAGACTGTGAAGACTACTAATATATCCAGAAAATGAAACACACATAGCACAAGTCATGTACCATGACAATATAAAATAAACTTTATTGAAATATACATAACACATTGGCCATCAAAATATAAAAACAATATAGCACACAGTTAAAAAGGAGAGTATGGAGGAGCTGCGTGAATAATCCAATATATATGCTACCATACTAAAAACATCCTGTGATGTGGTAACAAATGCAGATATCTATAGAAAAGATAATCATATAGATCAAGTATTTGGACAACAGAAGCACATAAATATATTTAGCACCTGACAGAAGAGCACACAATTGTGCATGCATATAAAAGTATACAGCTAGAGCTCCAAGTTGCACCCAAAACAAAGACCATGCTTTATAAATAAAGGATATTGCACAAACCCATGGACTGCATGATAGGAAGCACGCAGGAACACTCCACACTGACCGCCCCCGACGCACGTTTCGCTGTCAGCTTTCTCAAGGGGTACTGACTGATGGGATAGTGGTTGTTTTAAATATAAAATGCAGAGGGAGGGGACTACACGAATAGCCAAACACTAAGCAGTGTTCACAGCATATGGAGATCTGCAATCACAGATCAAATTACACCTACCATGCTGCAGGCACCATTAGGCTATGTTCACACAGGGCACTTTTGCAGGAGGAACATCCGCCTCAAAATTCTGTTAGGAAGTCCGAGGCAGATATTCCTCTCCCTGCACGCCGATTTACGCTGCAATTCTCACGCCGCTCTTCGCCCGCGGCCAATGAGCGCCGCGGGCAAAAAACAGCGCGAGACACGCTTTCTCTGCCTCCCATTGAAGTCAATGGGAGGTCAGAGGCGGAAGCGCCCGAGGATAGGGCATGTCGCTTCCACTTCCCGCGAGGCAGTTTTACTGCTCGCGGGAAAAAGACGCCGACGCCTCCCATTGAAATCAATGGGAGGCGTTTTCGGGCCGTTCTTGCCGAGTCTTGCGACGCGGTTACCGCGTCAAAAAACTCACCAAAATACTCTGTGCGAATACAGCCTCAATGTGCACGGACGACGGAAGCCACATTCGTCTCTGCGGACGCCATCATACCTGCTTGGCGCATGCGCACCGGCACTGATGCGGATGTCGGAAACTGTGCCATGGACTTAAACTACAAACTGCGCATGCACGCTGCAAAAAGACTAAAGGGAGGGGCTGGCATTATACAGGGAAGGGTTAGTGGCCATTTTAGAGCCTGGCAGTTATGCCAGAAACCCAAACACGGGATAAAGGTCATGTACTGACCAGGAGTGCCGTATATAGCACTAAAACAATCTACCCCGGGAAAACATATAAATAGTGAAAGCATAGTTAATACATTAGTCGGTACTCCCGAGTACCTGGGTATCTCTCAAGGTAGTTGAGACATTATCACTGGACAGCTGGAGCACGCACATAAAAATCCCATATACATAGACGTGAATGAATATACATACATACACAACAATATCAATATTCTACACATATTAGTACATCACTGTAAATAGCACCATACAATTAAAAATTCCACTTTATTTTACAATAAATACCATCGTAAAAAAAATAATTTTTTTACATATATAAATATACAATGTACCCCCATATAAACAAATAATAGTAAATAGTGTAAATAAAGTGCAAGGGGAGTGAGGAGAGGTGAGTGAACACACGTGCTCGTGATAGTGAAAAAAGTGAGGAACATAAATAAATAAATAAATAGTTAGATTATGTGAAGGAGTAAAAAAAGGACTGCACCTGAAAAATATATAGCCATTATTAAACATGCAGAAATATAAACATATTCAATATGAATCATTATATAATGTATTGTATAAATGACAAAAATGTGAAAACCTATATAAAAATATGAAAATGATGCGACTCAATATGAGCGTGTTAGATACCATAAAAATAATCAATGCATCATGACTGAAAGTCATCAAAATGTAAGTGATCTAATAAATATAACTGGACACATGTATACAATTAAAATCCATACATGTGCAAAAAATATATATATATATTCAAAAAAATGTGTAGTGAGTATACGTGGATATAATATAATGGATAAGAAACATGAAACAATATATATAGATTCATGCATGATATATAAAAAGTGATAACGTGTATAGACTTAGGTATATAAATATGTTAATTAATTAGTGTATATAAAGTAGTAAAAATATACAAATATATAAAGTTGGTACACTAAAAGTGTATACATAATATGTGCATGTAGTAATCATGATATCATACAAGAAATACAATAATAACAATATGTAAATGCATATAAACATGTGTCAGTAAGAGAGAAATATGGATAAGGTACGTGTACCAGTACCAATACCTACCCCTTGAGAAAGCTGAGAACATCCCAAAATACCAAACATATACAAAAAAAGGGTATAAATGTATAGCAATGTATACATAAAATGACATTCCCATGCATACACTAAGCCCACATATGATAATAGCGCGCAGAAGAAAGCGGGAACGGGCACAATTTGGGCATCATAAAGCACCTCCGCTATAACTGGACAAATGAGCCAATGTATCCATATCGCCTGCAAAGAGATTGAGAATTTGAGATAGTGTAGAATACTCAAAAATAGTCCGACCTGAGTATATATAACTCACACCGACAGAACATTGCGTCCCCACCGCAACAGCATGATCACAGAAATGTATCAACCAGAAATAATCCCATCACACAATTAAAATATCATAAAACTAACTATATTCCATAAAAGTGACGCCATAGAACCCACGGGGTAAATTACAAGAAAGAAGCGAAGGACATTTTTTCATTTAGACCATATGGTGAACTAGTGTTGAGCTTTGTTATCCACTTGCACTCGATACGTTCAAGCTTGCGAAAAGTGTCTCCACCACGTGTTCCGATGATGATTTTATCAATGCCATGTACTTTCAGATCTTGCCACCTGTTGTTATGATGGTCCCGGAAATGTCTGGGGATAGATTTAAGTTTATTAATCATCTCCCAATCATTATCCGCAATTTTTTCAGCCTTTTTAATGTCTCTTACATGTTCCTGAATTCTTATTTTAAGCTCTCTTGTGGTCATGCCAATATAGGAGAGACCACACGGGCATGTTGCCCTGTAGACAACTCCCTATGTACTGCAATTAATAAAATGCACAATTTTGTAGCATTTTTTGTTTTCAGAGTCCGGGAAAGTATCCGTTTTGACTATCAAATTGCAGATAGAGCAATGGCCACAGGGGAATGATCCCCACTTTGGTCCCTTGGAACCATATAGATACATATTAGAGTTTGGGGCACTATAGTGACTCCGAACTAGATGGTCGCTTAAGGTCTTGCTCCTTTTGGCTGTAAGTTGGGGTTTGGGGGGTAGAAGCCTTTTAAGATCAGGGTCTGTCAACAGTATGGGCCAAAAGCGAGTAACAATTTTGTGCATCTCAGACCATTGTGTATTGTAGGTAGTGATAAGCCTTGCCGTGTCCTCACTGTTTTTCTTTTTGCGCTGTTGTTGAACAAGAAGACTATTACGGTCAGTATGGTATGCTCTCTGATACCCTTTCTCAATATCATTTTTACGGTATCCTCGTTGTGCAAACCGAGCCTTCAAACATTGGGATTCATTTTCGAAGTTTGATTGTGAATCGCATACACGTCGTGCCCGCAGGAATTGTCCTGTGGGGATGGCGCGTATAGTGTGTGAGGGGTGGAACGAAGATGCATGTAAAAGAGCATTTACAGCAGTTTTTTTGCGAAAAATAGTGGTACTGAGCTTACCCGTATTTTGTACAGAAATCTTGATGTCCAGAAATTCCATAAAGTCCTGACTAATCACATTTGTCAGTTTGATGTTACATGTATTGGTATTTAAGATGGTTAGAAATCGATCAAGCTCAGCTCGCGTACCCTGCCAAATAAACAGTATATCGTCAATAAAGCGCATCCAACTGACAACTCTACCCGAAACCGTATCCATAACTGCTCTCACAATCTCCTGTTCCCAATGGCCCAGAAATAGGTTAGCATAGGACGGCGCACAGGTAGCACCCATCGCCGTCCCACGTAACTGTAAATAGAATTTGTCTCTGAACAGAAAATAATTATGTTCCAAGACAAAACGCAAAAGCTGGATGAGAAAGTGGACCAAATCCTGATCAAGGTTGCCTGCTCCTAGAAAATATGAGACCGCGGATAGACCCAAATCATGATCTTTACAGGTGTAAAGGGATTCTACATCACAGGATACCAAAAACATATCCTGCTCCATTGTTACACCATCAAGGCGTTTCAGCACATCCGTAGAATCCTTGATGTATGATTGGAGTCCCTCCACACATGGACGGAGATAAAAGTCTAAAAAACGGCATGCCGATTCACATAAACTACCACAGCCAGACACAATTGGTCGACCGGGAGATCTCTTTTGGTCTTTATGCACCTTGGGCAACAAGTATAGTGTAGGGGTGATGGGAAATTTCACAATGAGCCCATCCAGAACTTTTTTAGTGATAATATTGTCCACCAATGCATCCGCAAGCATTTTATCCAACTGTTCCTTAAAACCTTCAGTAGGGTTGGAGGTCAGGCGTTTATAGCATCTAGCATCACGCAATTGTCTGTATGCCTTCAATTCATACATCTCCACCGGCCAAATCACCACATTTCCACCCTTGTCTGCTGGTTTGAATACTACACCCTTCATCTCTTTTAGTTCAAAAAGCGCCTTGCGTTGGGCCCACGATAGATTATCATGGCTCCGCTGCTGTGGAAGTTTGCGCAATTCATCGGTGACCATTTTAACAAACATGTCAACTGATGGGTTAAGAGACAAGGATGGAAATGCGGTAGACCGGGGGCGAATAGTTGTTGGGAATTTGCCAGTGCTCACCTCCTGCTCCTGAAGAAGGGATTCTAATGCCCGGACCGCTTCCAATTCCTCCTGTGCTGTAAACAAGTTATGAGGATCATTTTTAGAAAAATATTTCTTATATATTAATTTGCGTGCAAACAGGAAAACATCCTTAATGGCTGTGAAATCATCAAATCCTGATACAGGACAGAAAGTTAAGCCCAAGGAAAGCACAGAGATTTGACACGGAGTTAATACTCGGTCAGAGAGGTTAATTACCTTCATCTCGCCTCCCATGTTTTCCTCCACAGAATTAAATTTTCTTTTGGTTGGGGTCTGTCTTTTCTCATATCTCCTAGTTCTCATAGGGACACTCCCATGTGATGCCCCAGAGGTCGTACTCTCAAATGATGACACAGACTCGGAGCGTGTCAACATAGAGGGACCCCTCCGTTGCCATTTATATACCCTCTGTTCTTGAAAATCCAACAAGTCACGTTGGAATTTTTTAGATTTAAATTCTTTGATGTCATTCTCCCATTTAATATACTCGGTGCTCAACTCTTGTTCAAATTTAGCCAGGAGTTCAGGATTCAGATCTGTTTTAATTTTATTCTGTAAGGGCAATATTAATTTTTCAATTTCTTCCAATTGTTTTTTGTCCCAACCAATCAGAAGTTCTATGAACGTCTGAGAGCAGGATTTACAGGCTTCCTCCCATCGCGATCGCATGGTCAAATCATCAAAAGGAAAAGATGGAAACACTTGAACACGTAATCCTCTAGGGATCAATTCTTTTGTAAGGTATTGTTCCAATGAAACCTTGTTCCACCAAATACGCATCCTTCGCTTGAGTAATTCCTTCATTTTTTTCTGGGTTTCCAATATACCAATATGGACAACCCCTGTGGGTCCCACAGCATCATTGCTAAAAAGTTGAGTCACCAAAGACAACCAATTGGATTCCCTGGTGTGGAAATCAATATTTGTAACAAGGCCTATTAACAAAAACAGACAAAATGATGAATACCTATACGAGTATAGACCATTGGCATGCGCCAAACAATAATGCGTCCACACAAATCATAAAGCAAATATCAATACCTATACCAGACTGTGAAGACTACTAATATATCCAGAAAATGAAACACACATAGCACAAGTCATGTACCATGACAATATAAAATAAACTTTATTGAAATATACATAACACATTGGCCATCAAAATATAAAAACAATATAGCACACAGTTAAAAAGGAGAGTATGGAGGAGCTGCGTGAATAATCCAATATATATGCTACCATACTAAAAACATCCTGTGATGTGGTAACAAATGCAGATATCTATAGAAAAGATAATCATATAGATCAAGTATTTGGACAACAGAAGCACATAAATATATTTAGCACCTGACAGAAGAGCACACAATTGTGCATGCATATAAAAGTATACAGCTAGAGCTCCAAGTTGCACCCAAAACAAAGACCATGCTTTATAAATAAAGGATATTGCACAAACCCATGGACTGCATGATAGGAAGCACGCAGGAACACTCCACACTGACCGCCCCCGACGCACGTTTCGCCGTCAGCTTTCTCAAGGGGTACTGACTGATGGGATAGTGGTTGTTTTAAATATAAAATGCAGAGGGAGGGGACTACACGAATAGCCAAACACTAAGCAGTGTTCACAGCATATGGAGATCTGCAATCACAGATCAAATTACACCTACCATGCTGCAGGCACCATTAGGCTATGTTCACACAGGGCACTTTTGCAGGAGGAACATCCGCCTCAAAAGTTTTTATATTTTGATGGCCAATGTGTTATGTATATTTCAATAAAGTTTATTTTATATTGTCATGGTACATGACTTGTGCTATGTGAGCTGAGCACATTGTTCGTGCTCAGCTCAGTATTAGTATGGTACCGCTGAAATCCAGCGCCATTCCCAACCACCGACACATTTATGAGCTGTGATAACTGCTGTATCGTCGTACAGCAGTTATCACAGCTCATACCTCCGGGACCGATCGCAGTGGTTTACGCCGATTTACCCCTTAAATGCAGCGGTCAATAGCGATCACCACACTTAAGGGGTTACAACGCCATTGGCGATCTTGCGACGCAATCGCAGGGTGCCGATGGTTGCTATGGTAACCGGAGGCCTAACAATAGCCACCGGGTCTGACATCTACAGAAGGTGATTACATAAGTATTGCAGGATATTATAACAGAAATCGGACAGTTGGACCTTTGGGGTCCTGTGGTGGTGGTGGTTATTTGTTGTTGCTGTATCTTGGACCGTTTATGGGTCAGTTTAGTGGTGCTTTTTACTCCATGTGTCCTTAGGACATGTTTATTATGTCATTACGAACTTGAGGTTTGTGTCCCATATTTTTTGTGAAGGCTTTTTCTTTAGTAGTGTATCCAGCCTTATAGGGGATCTTGTTCCCATTAAAATACGTTTTTGTCCCACTTGGGAAATCTCTTGACTGGCCTAAGTAGAGTCATGTGCTATTTTACCTTTTATTCCCCTTTTCCACCCATCCACCAAATAAGGACACGTGACAACCGAGGTTGGATGTGAAATGGCCACAGCAGCCGTTTATTAATTTACATTATTTTTTAAATACAATTTAATCCGAAACATTCGGATAACTACTTTAGGAATTCGACCAGAGAATTCCTCCTATAATTCACATGACCCAACATGGGTCAGAATCATAAATAACAATCAACATTTTAACACTAAACAGAGCAGGGGAAGTCCTTGAAGCCATTTTTTACCGATTTTACATTTAAGTTAGCCATCTGCAAACCACCAACAACTATTTACCTCCAGCCGTAAACTAGCTCGGAGGCACAGCTCACCTCTGCAGATGGCTCCAACCATAAGAAGACCACTTCAAAGGGATAACACCCTATGAAGTCTTCAAATGATATACCTTTTTGGGGGACGCATACCCCGATGCAACCTCCCCACCATTTTGTACTGACCAACCTCAAGGACTCCCCTCGCCAGCCGCCATGACACCTAGACCTACTCCAAAGAAAAGAGAAACACAAGTTACGCAAGCATACATCATAAGCACAAGAAAATAGACAAACGCACAAAAAACAAACCCAATCCCAAAAGACACAACCCAATTCAGGGCGGAAGGGTGGGAGCTAACTTTTTTACCTGTTATTCCTCCCGCTACTTCCGGCTCAATGCTAAAAACAGCGGGAGGAACAGATACCGAACCCCAACTCCTCCCCTCTCCATCTCCTCCCTCCCCCTGCCTCCACTAACCCTTTCCCCCCTGATTGGCTAACCTTCCCTCCTATGGCAGTCATGGAGGCTTTCCCTTAAGCCCTCCGTGCTGCCGTCCAGCCTCATCTTTACTTTGTGACTATTGCCTGATCAAACCGAGTTGTGATACATTGTTTGCACCATATAAATAACTATATATTTGATGTTGTGTATTTTCTGACCACCACTGCAATCCTTTGTTTTAGATGATTTTATCTGTTTTTATGAGATTATATTATTTTGTCTGTATTTATTGCAATAATAAAGATATTTTGTTATTGACCATGTGTCGTTTTGCTATACAGAATTGGTATTGCCGCATCCGTAATGGCCTGAACTATATAAATATTATGTAATTTATCCAATGCAGTGAATGCCATAAAAATAAATAATAAAAAAACGATACCAGAATTGCTATGTTTTTGGTCACCTAAGAATAAAAAGTGATCAAAAAGTTGCATGTATCCAAAAATGGTACCAATAAAAAAACATATAGCTCGTCTTGCAAAAAACAAGCCCTCATACAGCTCTGTCGACCCAAAATTTTCTTTAAAGTTGTGGTTCCCAGATTGTGGCAACAGAAAAAATACATTCTTTTTACAAAATAAATGTTATTGTGCAAATAGTTGTAAAACATAAAAAAGCAATACAAAATTTGGTATCACCAGAATTGTACTGACCCACAGAATAAAGTAAATATGTCAATTATAGTACACGGTAAACGCTGTAAAAAAAAAAAAAGGATAAAAACCATTACAAAATTGCTATTTTTTGTCACCACGCTTCTCAAAAAATAGAATAAAAAATGATCAAGAAGTTGCATGTATCCAAAAATGGTGCCGATAAAAACTACAGATTGTCCCGCAAAAAACAAGCCCTCACACCGCTCTGTCACAAAAAAAAAGTTATGGCTCTCAGAATATGGCGACACAAAATGTGCAGAGTGCGATCCAAAAGGGGGATAAGATCGGGCACCATTTATCAGTGCGACACAGGCCACAGAACTGCGGATTATTATTTATTTATCGCATTATTATATCCTCTTATTATGTACTGATGTACTCCGCACAGTTTACATATGCCCCCAGATTATAAACTGAAATAAATGGCCTATTTGTACATTCAGGGACAAACCAATTGAAAAACTGGTAACCAGAAACAATTGGTTTAAATGAAAAACCAAGTAATGAACTTGGTGCATTGACCTATGAAATCATAAATCTATCCTATAGAGAGAGGTCAATTAACACACAGTATATTAGAAACATGAAACAACTTTATTGCACATAAATACACAGGATATATCAATAAAAGTTAGAACCATGCAATGCAAAACGTGTCCTGCAGGTTGAAGCAACATATGGGGAGACATAATGACATATAATATAAAAACCAGGGCAATATGATATATGTATAATAAATATGTTCACCTGAAATGATAGTATTGCCATATAGCTACCTGGAATGATTGTATATAAATGCGATGATACAAGCTAAGGCCAAAATGTATGGCCATATATCAGCTTACCCATGTGTAGTTGCTCCTGCTACCTGCAGAGACACCGAACCCGACGCGCGTTTCGGCAGGAATGCCTTCGTCCGGGGGTGGTGTCTCTCCAGCGGAACAGGATATTTAAAGGGCATTGCATGGTTCTAACTTTTATTGATATATCCTGTGTATTTATGTGTATTTATGTGCAATAAAGTTGTTTCATGTTTCTAATATACTGTGTGTTAATTGACTTCTCTCTATAGGATAGACTTATAAACTGAAATACCAGCAAAACCCCAAACAGAAAAATTACCAAGCAAAATCTGTGCTTCATAAGCCAAATGGCGCTCCCTCCATTCTGAACCCTTCAGTGTGCCCAAACAGCAGTTTACATCCACATATATGGCATCGCTATACCCGGGAGAACCCGCTTAACAGTTTATGATGTATTTGTCTTCAGGGGCACAATCTGGGTATAACATATCGTGCACTTAAATGGCATATCAGCGGAAAATCCACTGCACATTTTTCTAGTAAAAATAGTAGTATTGGTTCATACGCACTGCACCCTTTAATAAATGCCTTGAGGGGTATATTTTAAAAAATGGGGTCACTTCTTGGAAGTTTTTGTTTTACTATTAGACCTCAGAGCCCTGCAATTGGGGGCAAATGCTATGGAAAAATCACTAAAATAGACCTCAAATGCGCATGGTGCTCTTTCACTCCTTTAATCTAACACCAATCCAGCAAAATCTGCGCTCCTACAGACAAATGACGCTCCTTCTCTTCAGAGCCCTGCCATGTGCCCAAACAGCTGTTTAGGGCCACATATGGGATATTGCTGTACTCAGGAGAAATTGAGTAAAAAATTGTGTGGTGTTTTTTTCTCCAATTACCCCTTGTAAAAATAAAACATTTAGAGCTAAAACAGCATTGTTTTGGGAAAAATGTAATTTGTCATTTTCACTGCCTAATTCTAATAAAATCTATGAAACAGCTGTGGGGTCAAACTATTCACTACCCCCCTAAGTGAATGCCTTGAGGGTTTTATTTTCCAAAATGGAGTCACTTCTCAAGAGGTTTTTACGGTACTGGTACCTAAGGAACTCTGCAAATACGACTTGCCACCTTTAAACAAAACCAGCAAAATCTGCATGCCAAACGGTGCTCCTGCCATTCTGAGCCCTACCGTGTGTCCAAACAGCAGTTTATGACAACATATGGGGTATTATCATACTTGAGAGAACTTGATTTACAAATGTTGGTGTTCTTTTTCTCTTTCATTCTTTGTGAAAATGAAAAAAAATCGGAGCTGAAACTACTTTTTGTGTGAAAAATGTTTAGATTTTAATTTCTATGACCTAATTTCAATAAATTCAGCAGAACACCTGTAGTGTTAAAATGCTCACTATACCCATAGATTAATTCCTTGGGAGTGTAGTCCCGAAATGGCGTCTTTTTGGGGATGTTTCCTATGTTTTGGCACCACAAGACCTCTTCAAAAATGACAGGGTGCCTAAAATATATTGTAATAAAAAGGAGGCCCCAAAAACCTGGTAGGTGTTCCTGTGCTTCAGTCCACCAGGGCCACATGTGGGACATTTTTAAAAGCTGCAGAATCTGAACAATAAATATTGAGCTGAGTTTCGCTGCTAAAACCTTCTGTGTTACAGAAATAAAATGGATTATAATGGAATTTCTTAAAAAAATAAAAAATAAATATATATATATATATTTGTAAATTTCACCTCCAAAATGTTAACTAGTAACTATTTTGTGTTGTATTACTATCTGTCTTACAAGCAGATACACTCAAATTTAGAGAAATCTAAAATTTTCAAAAATGTCTCTAAATGTAGGTGTTTTTCACAAATAAACACTAAAGGTATTGACCAAATTTTACTACTAACATAAAGTACAATGTGTCACGAGAAAAAATTCTCACAATCGCTTGAATAAAAGAATAGCATTCCAAAGTTATTACCAGCTAAAGTGACACAGGTCAGATTTGAAAAATGGTGTCTGAGCCTTAAGGCCCAAACTGGGCTGCATCATTAAGGGGTTAAAGTGGTTTTACATCTTATAAAGTGGGGGGAATACAATTAGGATTTGTCATCACTTTCTGATCGTGGAGTTCTGACTGCCATGACTACTTGATGTTTAGTAAAGCCAATCCCTGTCTTTACAGTTTACCAAATGTGCCATCAATGGTCTTAGAAATGACCCAGATGAAGAGACTATGAAGGAATTCTTCGGTTCTCTTGACTATAAATGCAGCAGAGATTGTGGTATCCATAAAAATATAATGCAGCCATTTTTAATGAATACATATGGATGTTGGCCTTCTACCCTCTCTGGAAGGCTTATGATATGTATAATTTACGCTGCATTCGTTCACATCAGGTATGCCCATCTTGTCTCAGGATGTCTAGATCGATTCTTACCACCTCTATTACCTTTCCAGGACATGGTACATGAAATAATGGCTGCCCACAGCTGTTCTGATGCCTATTAGAAGCTGGTAGGGGAATTGTGAAGCAGTATGTATTCAGGATTGTAAGGAGTAAGAGGGCTGAGCACAGGAGATGCAGCATGTAGCGTGTTCTTACTGGTGCAGAGTCACATCCTCTAATGGGGGTCTTTAGGGTTTATTAAAATTCAAAACTAAAATTATATATTTTAAGATAATATAAATGATTTCCCCCATGTCACACAGACAGAAATGATCATTTATCCCCTATAAAGAATTCATCAGAGAACGTTCCCATTAAAAACTTCAATTTTATTATTTTCAATAAAAAAATACTCTATACAGTAAAGCAATTGATGAAAACACCCGGAAAAATTACAGATCACACTAAACTTTTCTAGAGGTACAAATCATACAATATCATCAAATTCATATTCCCAATGGTAAAGCCATACTGATATATGTAAATTATGGGTGTGGTCATAAAAGCAGCTCAAACCGGTTATAGCTATTGTGATGTCACAGAGCTTGGGTATACACAATGATGTTGGTCACAGAGCTGTCACTATCAGTTGGATGTGACCGGTAAGTAATCTATCAATGCTACATCTGTACTTCTTGCTAATCAATTTGTTTTATTAGGAACATTGAATTATTCCATCTCTAGAAGATATTGTGTGATAGTGGTAGTAATATGGTATTAGTATTAGTGTGCAATTAAATTGCTCAAGTATCTTAGATTTGCAGGGTAAGTGGCCAAAATTTGAGCTCCCTTATTATCATTATGTTTACCACTTGTAAAAGAGAAATTTCCATATTCTCATATTAGAGGACTGTATATTAGGGGACTATAATTCCTTATATTATTTAGGTTCACCAGAAATAATTTCAATTTAATTCAATTCTGAATTTTGATCAATTGATATAAAAATTATTAGTGGGGAATTGATACTGGTCTGGGGCTACTTATCATGGTTTGGGCTAGGCCCTTTATTTCCAGTGAATGGTAATGTAAAGACTACTTAGACCATTGCATGCTTCCGACTTTGTGAGACTAGTTTGGTAAAGACCCTTCCCTGTTTCTGTATGACGTTGCCCCTTTGCACAAAGCAAGGTCCATAAAGACATGGAGTGATAAGTTTGGTGTGGAGGAACTTGACACTCTGCACAGAGCCCTGACCCCAACATCAGAGCCTGAACTCACAAATGCTCTTTTAATTAAATGGGCAAAAATTCCAACAAACACGCTACAAAATCTTGTGGAAAGCCTTGTCAGAAGAAGTTATAGCCACAAAAGGGGGCCCAACTTCATATTAACATCCATGGCTTTGTAATGGGAAGTACCACAAGCTTATAATGGTGTAAAGGGTCAGCTGTCCACATCTTTTGGCCACATAGTGTATTTTGGGCTTATGTATTGTGATGTCACTACTATTAAAAATAATGATAAATCCATATTGAAATATGCAAATTATGGGTGAGGTCATAAAAGCAGCTCACCCCGGGTATAGCTATTGTGATGTCACCGAGCGTGGGTGTATACTATGGTGCTGGCCACAGAGCTGTCACTCATCAGTTGGATGTGACCGGTAAGTACTCTATCAGCGCTACGTCTCTAGATGAGTCTCACCTATCAGTTTCTTTATGAATATTTTATTCTTAGGTACAATTCTGCTGTGTCTGCCATTTAAAGTTTAGTTTATATTTGGAATAGTTATACTAATATACTAAGAAGTTGCTAAGTGGCAATATGGCGGCCTGTGACTTCTGCTCCAGAGACAGAATGCAGCTTGCAGACAAAAATTGCCATCTGTATTCTGCTGGTAAATTGATAAAGCAACCTCAAAGAAAGGGAATGTGAATGTCCTGCAGCCCTGAGAACTTATTATTGGAACCTTCAGTTTATAACAGGAGTAATTCACGTAATAAATATTTACTGGGGAATTACTAATTATGTATTTGAGGTTTTCTATTTGTGTAAAATACACAATTATTATTATTATTAATAATAATAATAATAATTACTAATATAAAAATGTTAGGGAAGTGATTTCTTAAGAACAGCCCTGACCCCGTAATCCTGTATCCTCAAAAGCAATTGTCATTTTTCATTAATATATATATATATATATATATATATATATATATATATATATATATATATATATATATATAACATGTAATAATGTCTATAACAAACTACAAAGGTTCTAAATTATAGTTAGTATCTCATATAAAAATTACATAAAGCCCGGAAATGTCATACCGTATGGTCAATTCAACAACCAATACATTGTTACAAAATCCAAACCCCAAGCAATGTCATTCACAGGGGGTCCAAACCCCAAGACCCCAATCAATGTGATCTTCAAACACTTCTGATTGTCCAGTTCCTGTACTTGGAATACCCCTTTTATAACTAATTTCTCCAGCTAGTTTTCTTTAAGTTTTCCCTAACTATTTCTTTTTCTGGTCATTCTAGATCTTGCTGTTGGATTGACACTGTTGGATTACTGTGTTGCTTTTACGGTCAGCGATTTGTCCTATTTTCAGAGAACTAGAGGCGATTAGTTAAATTCAATCTTTACTGTCGCCTGGTTTTCTACCACGGACATAGGTGCAGTTTTGCACCCGGGTTATTAACCAACCATGCCCTTTTGGAAAAAATCAAAAAAATATCATGTCTCTCAGATTCCTGATAAAGGAAATCTGATGAAAGAGATACCAACTATGGAGGAGCCTAACATCTCGCTCCAGAAGTTTTCCAACATCAAAGATATGCCAGCCGAAAAATGCAGCGATCCAAGTCACAGCAAACCTTGTGACATTGGCTCAAAGAACGCCAAGAAGAGCGCAATCAGGAGCTTGGGCAGCAGCGCTGTGATTGGCGCTAAAGAACTGGATCGCTGTTTCCCAAATAGACGGCTGAGATTATACGTTGCCACCTGGAATATGGAGGGAAAGGTGAGAAGTAATATACAATATCTATTGTGAACCATGAGTGTATATGATCTAAGGCTATGTTCACACAGAGTATTTTGCCAAGTTTTTTGACGTGGAAACCGCGTCGCAAAACTCGGCAAAAACGGCCCGAAAATGATTTCAATGGGAGGCGTCGGCGTCTTTTTCCCGCGAGCAGTAAAACTGCTTCGCGGTAAAAAGAAACGACATGCCCTATCTTCGGGCGCCTCCGCCCCTGACCTCCCATTGACTTCAATAGGAGGCAGAGATAGCGTATTTCGCTGTGTTTTATGCCCGCGGCGCTCAATGGCCGCGGGCGAAAAACGCCGAGAAAAAAATCGGCGTGCAGGGAGAGGAAAATCTGCCTAAAACTTCCAAACGGAATTTTGAGGCAGATATTCCTCCTGCAAAATACTCCGTGTGAACATAGCCTAAAGTTGGATAAATTTGTAGTTGGATATGAGATAGATATATTATATACTACCCTAGGCCCAAATTTAATTTTCTAAACATTTGGGCCAATCAATGTTGCTGCACACACTACAAACTGTCAAACTAATAATCTATGTCTTTTGAATGGTAATGCCTCTGATCCTAAGACTGCAGCACTGGCCATAGTCTATAAAGACTAAAATCCAATTCGATCAGATATAATTTTTTGTAGGTGATATAGAAGATGTCAGTTTGGTTGGTGCTCTGTGTATACATTATTAATATCTTCATATTTTGAGCAGGAGTTCCCACAAAATCTAGAGGATCTGCTGTTGCCATCAGATGACACCAAAGACATTTACGTAATTGGCGTTCAGGAAGGATGTCCAAACAGGTAAGTCTTCTTAGGTTGTCTTACAACAGTCTTTGTCTGCAGATGGACTACAGGTCGGCTGATTGAAATTCTCTCTTGACCTACTACTTATTGTAGGATCACTCCTAAATTTTCCTATTTAACCCCAGAGGTTATAATATTGATTATTTAATAAATGAGTTCAATATTTTAATCTGGAGTAATTTATTAATATGTAAACTTGAAATTGTGTCTTCTTGTAGACGGGAATGGGAGATAAAATTACAAGAGACTCTTGGTCCACACTACGTGCTATACCATTCATCCGGGCTCGGAGTCCTGTATCTCACCATCTTTATTCGACGGGAACTGATCTGGTTCTGCTCAGGTAAGATTCACTTTCTTACATTTACATAATAAGTCCTAATTGAAGTCATTAGTTTGAACTTATTATTTAGTCATTAGAACTAGATGTCTGCAATCTCGACTCTCAGATTCTTCACTGTGGAGTATTGGAGATCTGATAGTTTACTCCACAGTTACAAAGTGTGAAATTATGTTGTAGTAATATTTCCAGCGTTTAATAGGAAACTATCTCTGTTTCATTGTTGCATGTTGTACTATTAACCACTAACCCTTCTTCATGTGTTTCATTTCTTATACAGAGGTAGAGCACACCCATGTAACAACCAGGCTATTCCACCATGTCAAAACTAAAGGAGCCTTGGGTGTTGCCTTCACCGTCTTTGGGACATCATTCTTGTTTATTAATTCCCATATGAGATGTAAGTATGTCTGTTTTTAATATATGACTATGTACAGTGTTATTGTGTATAAAAGTGCTGCTGTTTAATAATAATAAGCTGGAATATATGAGATGACATGAAAAGATTTGTACTATTGATATTTTGGTGTAAAATTAAAAGTTCTTCCTCATTTGGTCAAACTTCTTCTAATCCATCAAACTTATTCTATATAATGAGAGAATAATAGTGGAAGGATAAACTGCCTAATGTCCTCTACAGACTGGTATAGAAATACATTATCCTCTGTCATGAAAATGATTGTGTCTTAGATTTACAGTAACAGAAATATCAGTGTGTCTGGTGTACAGAGTGCGGACCCAGATCATGGAACTCCACCAGTCACATCTTCTAAAATGTCAATAGAAATCCTATTAAAATAAATACTATTTGTAGAAAATTAATTGTTGAGGGAACATTCAGACTACACACCCCAAGAAGTAGATATGATACCTACATAATATAAGATAAAGAAACCTATTGTCAAAGAAAACGTAAATATGGTGGTTGACCTAAATTCCAGGAGGTCACATTTACTGATATGTATATTTTTGTTGGCAGTTGGGGCAGTCTACAAGAGGATCCAGGACTATAAAACTATCACTGAAGGTCTCCGTCTGCCTCAAATTATTCCGGAAAGAATCAACTCCAATGCCTGTGAGTATTACTTATGTGGTTGAACCTATCGATTCCTTTATCTCTCTATTTATCTCCATTGAGTCTAATGCAGTCACATGGTCTAATTGTGTCCTGTGTTTATCTCATTCTACAGTGGACGTCACCAGCCGCTTTGATCGAGTTTTTTGGTTTGGGGACCTTAATTTTCAACTGAAAGAGGACAGAAAAAACGTGGAATCTCTTCTGAAGAACATTAAAGGAAGAGATATGTCCAGTCTCCTCAAACACGACCATCTGAATGACGCCAAGAACAACGGTACATTTACTAGTAGACAGATCTCTATCACTCCTCAGCCTGTATTATTACCACATACACCTCGACAGATCAATACAAATCACTGTCATGATGGTTGATATATTCCCCACATTCTTATATAGTCCTACATCTCTTGCGCATGTTTTTAATACTGACATGTTTTTTTTGTCTTTTAACTTAAGGGTCCATATTTGTAGGGTTTAAGGAGCACACCATTGAATTCCTTCCTACATATAAGTTCGACATTGGCACAGACACCTACGATACATCAGAAAAGCAGAGAGTCCCATCATATACGGTAAGATATCTTATTTCCAGGTCTACAGAGCTAAAGAAAGACTACATTTCATGGATAGATTTTCATATAATAAATCCCCTCGCCCAAGGTAATGAATTGTTATTATAGATGGAGGAATAATTCTTACGAACAAAGTGTCCAGGCAATTTAATTGTAGTGTGTTTGTCATCGTCTCCCAGTGTAATATGTCTTCGCCTAGCATGGCTCAAAGATACTTATTTCATTAAATCTGTGTGACCAAGTCAAACCTTAAATGCAACAAAGTCTCAAAATTTATATTACTTAAATAAAATATGTTCAGTCTATGATGCTATGAGTTTTATAAATAAATGATAATATGATTGCACTGATGATATTTGTTATTTTTATGACCTCTACAGGACAGGGTGTTGTTTAAAAGCCAATATGAGGGAGATGTGCGAGTCCTGAAATACGACTCTTGCCCTGTTTTGAAGACCTCAGACCACCGACCCGTTTTTGGCATCTTTGAAGTAAAGCTCAGACCTGGTTCAGATAAGTAAGTCATGATTTCCTCCATGTTGTTGGTATGATCCTTTCAGTAGCCGCCATTACTACTTGAGCCTTATAGCCAGAGCTCACACTTTGGGGCAGGCCGCTGTATACCTAGGTGACAGTACTGGAGGATTATAGGATGTGAAACTAAGCAATAATTGTGTGGTTACCTGCTAACATTATCATATGTCTTACATCAATGTATTTCTCATTCCAGCATCCCATTGGCTGGTGGACGCTTTGACCGCAAGATCTATTTGAAGGGCATTTGGAGGAAAGGACAAAAAAAGTAGCTGCGTCTGTTCATGTCCTTACAGCACATAAGGTGAGAGCATTGTACTTGTCTATTATGTTTGCTGTAAGAATGTTCTTCCATCTCTTAAGTCTTCCTCTGTATCAGTAATTTATTTTATCAACCAACATAAAGAAATTGTAAATAAGTCATTCTATCTTCTAGTTCAATTTTCTTGTATTCAGATATTTATTTAATTTCTAAATGAAGGTTATGGGTTTTAGAAGAAAACTGTAAGCATGTATGTAGTATAAATAGATTGGTGGGAATTCATTAAGACTGACGTTTCATACACCGGTCTTAATATAAAAAAACTTGGAGTAAAATGTGCCTAATTTATTAGAAGGCCCACACCTTAATAACTAATAATCCATGTTATTATGATAAATGTGTCGGCCGCTGGTGGCTCTGCTGCTTCAGCTACTCTCTGTCCACTGTTTAGAAAAGTGCCGTAAGCGGCAGAAATTACATGATAGATACAAGGAACATTGTTATTGATGTAAGACATTACTTGGCATCTTGCAGGACTCCTAAGGAACATTTACCATCTCAGGTGCATAAAACAATGATTCTACCTTTGTGAACATCAGGAAGTTCCTGTAACATCCTGAACAGCGCAGCTTTAGATCAAAGCCATTGCTTGGATCAACCATCTTCAAAGTTTGTAGTGTAACTGCCAGGATCAAATAGGAAAATCCGCAATAAAACATCTATATTTTGTGCCTGCTAAGAAACACACATTAGTAGAGCATTAATAGCAAATATTTCTCTTGCAGCATAAACATAAATTCCGCAGTATATCTGTCGAGAACTGCGCTCCCTGTGACCGGAGGAGCTGCCATCGTTGCTGATAGAAAGGTAAGTTCCTCTAGATATGTCCCCTCTATATTTGGTAAGCAGTCTGAATAATGAATATCTAATAGGATTGTGTGCTTCTCCCCCCTGAACAAGTCAGCAGATACAAACAGACCATCAACATCAATGCCAATAACAACCGAGGGCAGAACACGCCATCTTACAAGTATTCCAATGGCGAGACTTAAAATTTTCTACATCTGTCACAGAAGAGACATCAGTGTGGTTACCGGGGCATCAATGTCACCCACAAGACCAGACCCAGAACAGCAGAACATGTCATCTCTTCCTGTGTCTCTGGAATATAGATTTCCCACCCCTTACTGATACTACATTATATACTGTGACATCTTCCGTTGTTTTTGCAGGATCTTGTATAACATCATCTTTACCATTATATATTTTGATCCACAAAAACCTTAAATAAATCTTTAACATCAATCCATAAGTGTGACTGGTATTTATTAGTGTGTTCAGTGCCCGGCTACAACTTACCACAGTGTATACAATTCACTTATCCGACCCTTCACAGCGCTATTTGTGTGACATCGCGTTTAATCCAGTGGTAGGTGACAGGACATTGTATCATATGTACACAATACAGAGAGTATGGAACGTGCCGCCATATGTACTGGATTAGATCCTGTGTTGGACAAAAAGTGACAGGAGGGCATTCACTCACTACAACCAGTAGAGACACGTGTGAGCGCCCCCTGCGAACGTCGATTTCAGTTATATCTCTTAGCCTTTGACAAAATGAAGGCAAAAAAGAAGAGAAATAATTTAGAGAAAGGAGAGAAGGAGGAGAGAAAAGAAGGAGAACAAAAAGAGAAGAATGGTGGAGATGATGGCCAGAAGAAGCCAAGTAAAGCTAAGAAACCAAGAATCATCCGGTTCTTAGCTCGCCTGCAAAAAACCTGGGCGAGAATTGCTGGACATAAGGGGAGGAGGACTTCCATCCAAAAAAAGACAAGTTCAGAACTCCCAGGACCCAGCGGCATTAACATGGTGGACAGCAAAGTCAACGTGTCATCTAAAGAAAAGCAGGATGACATGGAGGAAAATAAAAGCATCAAGACTGCTGACAAGGAGACAGAACTGGAGACAGAGAATTTTGGGGGACAGCATATTCTCGAAGAATACCAACAAATTTATGACCTGATCCACAGCTTGGAAGACCTGTATATCCAGTACTATGGTGGGCACGATGACATGGAGGAAAATCAAAGCATCAAGACCGATGACAAGGAGACGGAACTGGTGACAAACAGTTTTGGGGAACAGGAAATACTAAAAGAATACCAACAAATTCATGACCTGATCCACAGCATGGAAGACCTGTACAGCCAGTACTATGGTGGACAGAATGGAGAAAAAACAAATGAAGGAGAAGAGAATCTGGAGAGTAAAGTAGGAGATGATGGAGAAATAAAGATCAGAGAAGATGGAGAGGAGGGAATGGAGAAGGTAGAGAAAGCCAAGAGAAGCGGAAAGATCAAATTATTTGCCCGCTTAAAGAAATCATGGGCAAGGATTGCTGCATTAAAATGGAGAAGGACAAGTTCCATCAAAGAAAAAAGAAGTTCCTGTGGGATCCCAGGGCCCAGTCACATCAATAATAAAGCCAATGTATCATCTACATCTGAGAAAAAGAGAGATGATAAGGGGAAAAATAACAGCTTGAAGATCAATGAAAAGAGAGAAGATTGTAGATCTGAGAAGTCAAGCAGTAACAGCAGCTCTCTAGAACTGGAGACACCAGAGGAGCTCAGAAGGTCTACCAAAACATCTCAAAGCAGCATTTGCCATGGCAGGAAATCCACCAAAAGTGACATCTGTGTAAAGGAACCTGACCAGTCTGGCGAGGAAGCATCTGCTACAGTACCCCTATCATTGAAATGCTTTAATTTCCACGGTACACTGGGAGAAGGAGGCTTTGGTAAAGTTTACTTGGCAAGAGATATCATCCGCAAAGAATTAATTGCCCTTAAAGTGTCAGATAAACAGGACTTCACTGAGCTTGGGTACAGTTTCGTAGAGCGCCATGTCTTAAGACTATCCCATGAAAGTCCTTACTTGATTCATGGCCTGGCTGCCTTCCACACCGACAACTTTATCTATTACGTGATGGAATTGGCCACTAGAGAGGACTTGCATGCTTTCATACTAAAGATGTAATGATAGGGGTAGGGAAACGGACAAGTGAGCCCTAATCTACCCACCACTCTGTCCCTGCCTACTTGCAATGACCCGCCCTAGGCGACGGGGTACAACTGGGCGGCGGTCCCTGCGCTCAGTAAGTGCACGAGACAAAACATACAAGGGAATATAAAGCAAAGGGAAAGGGGCAGTTGCCCACGGCAACACCGTGAGCAACAGAGTGGTGAACTAGCCAAGTCAAACCAGGAGAGCATGAGGTACCAAACGCAGAGCAGAAGAGTAGTCAGAAAGCCAGGGTTAGAATGGAGCAGGATCAAATTGTTAGGAGCTGTAGCTGGGCCAGGAAACCACACGGAAAGAATCACAAGCAAGGAGGAAAAGGAAAGGCAGGTATAAATAGACAGAGGGCGGGAGCTAGCTTAGTCTGGCCAGGCTGCGATAGGCTCTCCCACTCCTAAGCCTGCCAGCCTGAGTGGTGGAAGCTGGAGTCAGTCTCAGAGAGATAGACTCAGGTGAAGACTGATTACCTAAAGAAGTTAACCCTGAAGCTGTGCCTGGCAGATCCTTTACAGTACCCCCCCCCTTTTATGAGGGGCCACCGGACCCTTTCTAAGCGGACCTGGTTTACTGGGGAAACGAAGGTGGAACTTCCTGACCAATACCCCAGCGTGAACATCCCGAGCGGGTACCCAAGTCCTCTCCTCAGGCCCGTATCCTCTCCAATGGACCAGGTACTGGAGGGAGCCTTGGACCATCTTGCTGTCCACAATCTTGGCCACCCGAATTCCACCCCCTCAGGGGTGAGAACGGGAACAGGAGGTTTCCTCGAGGGAGCCAAGGACGGGGAGCAGCGTTTAAGGAGGGAGGCATGAAACACGTCATGTATACGAAAAGATGGGGGTAACTCCAGCCGGAAGGAGACAGGATTGAGGACTTCAATGACCTTATACGGCCCAATAAACCGGGGAGCAAACTTCTTGGACGGGACCTTAAGACGCAAGTTCCTAGATGATAACCACACCAGATCCCCGACCATAAACAAGGGGTTAGCAGAACGTTTTCTATCAGCCTGAGTTTTTTGTACGCTCTGGGACGCCTCTAGGTTCTTCTGAACCTGGGCCCAGACTGTGCACAGTTCCCGATGAACGACCTCTACCTCGGGATTGTTGGAACTACCAGGTGAAACGGAGGAGAACCGTGGATTAAACCCAAAATTACAGAAAAAGGGGGAGACCCCTGACGAGTTACTGACCCGGTTATTAAGGGAAAATTCAGCGAGGGGAATGAATGAGACCCAATCATATTGACAGTCAGAGATAAAACACCTTAAATATTGTTCTAGAGATTGATTAGTCCTCTCAGTTTGGCCATTGGTTTCAGGATGGAAAGCAGGGGAGAAGGACAGATCAATCTCCAACTTCTTACAGAAGGCTCTCCAAAACAAAGAAACAAATTGTACCCCTCTGTCCGAAACAACATTGACAGGGACCCCATGGAGATGCAGGATGTGTTTGACAAACAAGGTAGCTAACGTCTTGGCGTTGGGTAGTTTCTTGAGGGGCACAAAGTGGCACATCTTACTGAAGCGGTCTACTACCACCCACACCACCGACTTGACTTGGGATGGAGGCAAATCGGTGATAAAATCCATGGAGATATGTATCCAAGGTCTCTGGGGAATGGGCAACGAACATAGTAAGCCCGCTGGTCGGGACCCGGGAGTCTTGGACCTAGCACAAACCTCACAAGCGGCGACGTAGGCCTTAACGTCTTTAGGCAAGCCAGGCCACCAATAGTTTCTGGCAATGAGGTGTTTGGTACCCAGGATGCCTGGATGACCAGATAGTGCGGAGTCATGATTTTCCCTAAGTACCCTTAGCCGGTGTTGCAGGGGAACAAACAGCTTGGTTCCCGGGGGCTGAACCTTGATCAGCTGCAATTTCAGAGACTAAATCAGAATCAATAGTACAAAATGATTATACCGGGAGGCAAAATACAAGCAGGATCTTCCTCCGAAGGAGGGCTGGCCATGAAGCTACGCGACAGTGCATCGGCCTTAATATTTTTAGACCCAGCCCTATAGGTAACCAAAAAGTTGAATCTGGTAAAAAATAGCGCCCATCGAGCTCGTCTCTGGTTTAGCCTCCGGGCAGATTCTAGGAAAACCAGATTCTTGTGGTCGGTAAGGACCGTTACCTGGTGCCTAGCCCCCTCCAGGAAGTGGCGCCACTCTTCAAATGCCCATTTAATGGCTAAGAGTTCGCGGTTGCCAATATCATAGTTACTCTCAGTGGGCGAAAACTTCCTGGAGAAGTAGGCACAGGGGCGGAGATGGGTGAGGGACCTGGTACCCTGGGACAAGACAGCCCCCACTCCCACCTCGGATGCGTCAACTTCCACGATAAATGGCTCCATTTGGTTGGGCTGAACCAGCACCGGGGCCGAGATAAAGCACTTCCTAAGGACCTCAAAAGCCTGGACAGCCTCTGGAGACCAGTGGAGGAGATCAGCACCTTTGCGAGTGAGGTCCGTAAGAGGCTTAGCGATGAACGAGAAGTTAGCAATGAATCTCCTGTAATAATTAGCGAACCCCAAAAAACACTGTAACGCCTTCAGGGAGGCAGGTTGGACCCATTCTACCACAGCCTGAACCTTGGCGGGGTCCATGCGCAATTCATGAGGAGTGAGGATTTGACCCAAAAATGGTATCTCCTGTACCCCAAACACACATTTTTCGGTTTTTGCAAACAGTTTGTTTTCCTGAAGGACCTGGAGCACCTTCCTGACATGCTCAATGTGGGAGGGCCAGTCATTGGAAAACACCAGTATGTCATCAAGGTACACTACAAGAAATATCCCCAGGTAATCTCTCAAAATCTCATTTATGAGATTCTGGAAGACCGCCGGCGCATTACACAACCCAAAGGGCATGACGAGGTATTCGAAATGACCTTCGGGCGTGTTAAACGCAGTTTTCCACTCATATCCCTCTTTGATGCGGATAAGGTTATACGCCCCCCGTAGATCAAACTTAGAGAACCATTGTGCCCCCTGAACCCGATTAAAGAGATCAGGAATCAAAAGAAGGGGATACTGGTTCCTTACAGTGACCTTATTCAGGTTACGGTAGTCAATGCATGGCCTAAGACCACCATCCTTCTTCCCTACGAAGAAGAAGCCAGCACCTACCGGAGAAGTAGAGGGGCGAATGTAACCCTTGGCCAGGCATTCCTGGATATACTCTCTCATGGCTTCACGTTCGGGACAAGAAAGATTAAATATCCTACCCTTAGGAAGCTTAGCTCCTGGTACCAATTCGATAGCGCAATCGTATTCTCTATGAGGAGGTAACACTTCGGAGGCCTCCTTAGAGAAAACATCAGCGAAGTCCCGAACAAACTCAGGTAGAGTGTTCACCTCCTCAGGGGGAGAAATAGAATTAACAGAAAAACATGACGTCAAACATTCATTACCCCATTTGGTAAGCTCCCCAGTATTCCAGTCAAACGTGGGATTATGCAACTGCAACCAGGGAAGGCCTAAAACCAAATCGGACGATAATCCCTGCATCAACAGTACAGAGCACTGCTCCAAATGCATGGAGCCAACAAGGAGTTCAAAAACAGGGGTAGTCTGTGTAAAATAACCATTAGCAAGAGGAGTGGAGTCGATACCCACTACCGGGACAGGTTTAGGCAAATCATCAAAGGCATAGCAAGAGACAAAGCAAATTCCACAGACATGATATTAGCAGAGGACCCTGAATCCATGAAGGCGCTGCCGGTAGCAGACCTACCACCAAAAGAGACCTGAAAGGGAAGCAAGATCTTATTACGTTTCATATTTATGGGAAATACCTGTGCGCTCAAGTGACCTCCCCGATGATCACTTAGGCGCGGAAGTTCTCCGGCTGCATTCTTACGCTTAGGACAGTTGTTCACTTGATGCTTGTCATCCCCACAGTAGAAGCAGAGACCATTCTTCCTGCGGAAATCTCTACGTTGTTGGGGGGACACGAAGGCACCGAGTTGCATAGGTACCTCTGAGTCTTCCGGGGAAGAACGAAGCAACGGAACCTCGGGAGGCATCATGGGGGAGTCGGAGGAGAAAACACATAAACGTTCGCGTTTTCGTTCCCTGAGACGTCGGTGAAGTCGTACCGCTAAAGCCATAACCTGGTCTAGGGAGTCAGAAGAGGGATAGCTAACTAGCAGGTCTTTCAGGGCATTCGACAGACCCAACCTAAACTGGCACCTTAAGGCAGGGTCATTCCACCGAGAAGCTATGCACCACTTCCTAAAGTCAGAACAATACTCCTCAACAGGTCTCTTACCCTGACGTAAGGTCCCCAGCTGACTCTCGGCAAAGGCAGTCTTGTCAGTCTCGTCATAAATGAGTCCGAGAGCAGAAAAGAAAAGATCAACGGAGGAAAGTTCAGGGGCGTCAGGAGCCAAGGAGAAGGCCCATTCTTGGGGCCCGTCCTGGAGCCGGGACATAATTATACCCACTCGCTGGCTCTCAGAACCTGAGGAGTGGGGCTTTAAGCGAAAGTAAAGCCTGCAACTCTCCCGAAAGGAGAGAAAAGCCCTCCGGTCCCCTGAGAACCGGTCGGGCAACTTGAGGTGGGGTTCAGGAGTTGAGGTGAAGGGAACCACCAAGGTAGCCTCAGGCTGGTTGACCTTCTGAGCCAGGGCCTGGACCTGTAGGGAGAGACCCTGCATTTGCTGAGCCAGGGTCTCAAGGGGGTCCATAGTAGTGTCAGGGACCAGGGTAGACTAGGTATATGGGCTTGTGATTATGTAATGATAGGGGTAGGGAAACGGACAAGTGAGCCCTAATCTACCCGCCACTCTGTCCCTGCCTACTTGCAACGACCCGCCCTAGGTGACGGGGTACAACTGGGCGGCGGTCCCTACGCTCAGTAAGTGCACGAGACAAAACATACAAGGGAATATAAAGCAAAGGGAAAGGGGCAGTTGCCCACGGCAACACCGTGAGCAACAGAGTGGTGAACGAGCCAAGTCAAACCAGGAGAGCACGAGGTACCAAACGCAGAGCAGAAGAGTAGTCAGAAAGCCAGGGTCAGAATGGAGCAGGATCAAATTGTTAGGAGCTGTAGCTGGGCCAGGAAACCACACGGAAAGAATCACAAGCAAGGAGGAAAAGGAAAGGCAGGTATAAATAGACAGAGGGCGGGAGCTAGCTGAGTCTGGCCAGGCTGCGATAGGCTCTCCCACTCCTAAGCCTGCCAGCCTGAGTGGTGGAAGCTGGAGTCAGTCTCAGAGAGATAGACTCAGGTGAAGACTAATTACCTAAGGAAGTTAACCCTGAAGCTGTGCCTGGCAGATCCTTTACAAAAGAACTTTCCTCTTGATACTCCCATAATACAATTAATCTCAGCAGAAGTGGTCTGTGGCACAGAGTTCCTGCATAACAAAGGCATTCTACACCGGGACCTGAAGATGGAAAACATCCTTCTGACCACAGACAGCCATGTCAAAATAACTGACTTTGGCCTTGCTGTAACAGGTGTGTATAAGAAGACCACAGAAACATGTAAAGGTACACCTGGATACGCAGCCCCAGAAATGGTGAAAGACCAGGCACATGGACGAGGGGTAGATTATTTTGCAATTGGTGTTATTCTTTATCAATTGTTTACAGGAGAGACAGCTTTTCCTGGAAAACATCCGAGAGAAATTGAGTGCTCTGTCCTCTACCATGCTCCACCCTACCCAAAGTATCTAACTCCTGACACAGTAAACATCTTAGAAGGGCTGCTGTGTAAAGATCAGTTTCAGCGGCTGGGAGTAAAAGGAGACATCAAGAATCATCGATTTTTCTCAAGTATCAATTGGGAAAATGTGGATGCCAGGAGAATGGCACCACCAGCGAGCCTGATGGCAGTTTCTGTTGAATGTTAACCAAACTCTGGAATATACTGAAATGCCAAATAGAATAAGAACCAAAGACCAGAAGATCTTCAATAAATTCAGCTTTGTGTGCCCAGAGTGGTCAAAGCACTATCATCCTGTCATCACTCAGACCAGAACTTGGATGGCCAAACCGTTTACCAAGCGGTCATTCAGGAAGAACAAAAAGTAACTGGTCAATGGAAAAAGCTAGTGGATGGCCAGATCAAACCAGCAGAACTAAATCTCCATCTACAAATTCCTACTACATTCCATAACCTACCTGATACCATGAAATAGCTCCTGTAATAGACAGCACTGCCACCACTAACACCAGTGGATTAGGCAATGCCTACAAAACTCCATGAAGCCATCTGTCAATATCCTCGTTCTATAGATCCAACCTGTGCATGCACTCAGTAGACTCGGCGAGCTTGCATCTTGCAGAACCCACCCACGATTCTATTTAGACACTCAACCACCGGATGAGACAACTCTTTGAAGAGGAATTTCATCTTTACCGGACTGTGACAAACTTACCAAGCTTCCACTACTGAACATGCAAGTAGATTTGAGCACCAACGATCCAGGGATATATTCCGATCGCCATATTTGGGATCAGGAAGGAATTTTTTCCCCTTATACAAGGACAAGCCAACAAGTAGTCCTCAGGGGTTATTTTTCGCCTTCCTCTGGATCACCATAGCAAGTAATTAAGAGGTTGAAATTGAAGGACTTCTTTCAACGATACTTGCTATGTAACCAACTGGACAACTCATCTACCAATGTGGTGGCAAAGACAAACAGAAGGAAGCTGCTAAGATAGAAAGCAGCTCCTTCTCCTACCGATAATGGTCGGACAGTAGGATGCTGAAGAAACAGAAAACACCTCCTACTGACCATAGACACATAGAAGGACGCTGCTGAGACAGAAAGCAGCTCCTTCTCCTACCGACAATGGTCACCACGGAAGAAAGCTGTGTTGACAAAAAACAGCTCCTTTTCCAATCAACCATAGACACACAGAAGGAAGCTGCTCAGATAGAAAGCAGCTCCTTCACTTACCGACCATGGGCAGATAGAAGGAAACTGCTAAAAAAGAAGACAGCTCCTTCACCTACTGCCCATAGACAAGACTTCATCTTCAGTCTTTATTTTTCTTGATTGTGTGATGGTAAGATCTATAATGCATAATTAAATAAAAATGAAAAAAAAAAAAAACAAAACAAAAAAAAAGTGACAGGAGATGTAAAATATTGATATATTTGATAGTTGTTTCAATTTCAGTTCCATAAAATGTAATGTTGGGCGGAGACAATCACATTAAGCAGGGAAGCCGCTAGGGTGACACAATCCCCACAGATCTCAGATTGGACAAACGGGCAGAATGAGAGCTGCCAGTTGAGATTGCCAGTTAGGGCAGAAGTTACAAAGTGACTGATCAACCAAAAATACTTTGTATTGCTAGCCTGAATGGCGTATCGCTAGCTCAGCATTTCATATGAGAACAAAGACCCTCTGCAGCACAAGTTTAAGTTGAGACTGAACCATCGCAAACACATTGTCCCATTCTCACAAGTTAAATCAGAAACCGCCTAGTATAGAGCCTATTTATTAGTGAAACCGTCAAGCTTATGTACTAAATATTATAACCGTGAAGACTGTGCCTCTGTTGGAGTAAAGTTCTGTTCAGCATCTTATACCTGTGTCGTCTGAAGTTCTTGCTGTGCAATTTCCTCTGCGGGGCAGTAACCATCCTAAACCCCCTCCCACCTGTTACATTTGTCCATACTAAAGTCCATTACTCCATTGAAGTCGCCAATTAGTAGCAGTGGATAATCTGCAAGGGCTTTTTATCAATAAACTCCTGTACCACACCCAAGACATAAGAATTAAAGGGTGGCGGTAAATAAATTGAGACAATGATACAGTGAAGATTTTGTATTGTACAGTCGAAGAGCACAAACTTTCCTTCTTTTTCTTCCCAATATGTATGGCAGGCTAATTTGCAGTTAGGGTATGTTCACACGCAAACTCAAAAACGTCTGAAAATACGGAGCTGTTTTCAAGGGAAAACAGCTCCTGATTTTCAAACGTTTTTAAGATACTTGCGATTTTCGCTGCGTTTTTTACGGCCGTATTTGGAGCTGTTTTCAATAGAGTCTATGTAAATGGCTCCAAAAATGTCCCAAGAAGTGTCCTGCACTTCTTTTTCGGTGCCGTTTTTTTACGCGGCCGTTTTTCAAAACGGCTGCGTTAAAAAAAAACGGCCCGTCGGAACAGAACGCCGTTTTTCCTATTGAAATAAATGGGCAGATGTTTGAAGAAGAGGACTTACTCCTAAAGCAAAGCAGGGATGAGTTAATGCTCCGTCCAACAAACAAAAGAAGCTGGTGTGCCACCCATGCCGCATTGCGCCATTATTTGTGTAATGTTTGAAAGAGATTGTGCCTCTTTTTTGTAGAGTAGTGTTTACATCCCCTTGTGTATGTTTATATACCACTGGTCAGTAAAGAATTTGTTGTTTGCATTACTTGGGTCTACTGTATTTTATTGCTTGCGACTAACCCTGCGGTCCTTGCCGGTACTTGGCCTTACATAGGGATACATTCTATAGACAAGATGAATGCTAACACTCAATTGCTATTTAGGCTGGGACTTCACAGAGACTGATTGATTTTAATTGATCTTATTTTTAAATTCTATTACTTATTTAAGGGTTGCATGCAACTCAATGTATAGCTTTGTACTGCGGCTGTTGATTTGTAGCTAAAAATCAATTAGTTGCATGCCAATGCGTTTCCATGATGGCCTTATTTTCACATTTCCAGGAAAAATAACAGAAGACCATCACAACACAGAGTTCTGAGTAAAGATGCTCCATATCATAAGGCTGACAGGTCCGCCTTAAAATGGGTAAATCACAGGTGACGTCTTTTCTGATTGTAGACTTTCTCTTTCCATTTTATCTCCACCCAGCCAGGACCGCTATGATGACTTCTCCTGACAAAACATTACAGAGTTTGCTGCTGAGATATCTTTAGTTGTTCACTTCTGCAGCCATCTTCAGCTTCTAGAGCAACGTAAAGAATTCAGACAACAAAATAGACCCCTTAATTCATGCAGACCCCAGACCAGACCACCAAATAAATTTAGACACCAGCCTAAACCCCTATATAAATTCAGACCCTAGACCAGACCCCAGAACAGACCCAATTAACTGCAGACCCCAGGCAAGACTCCAAAATGTAAACCCCAAAACAGAGTAAATAAAATGAATGCAGACCCTAGACCAGACATCTAAATAATGTCAGACCTCAGACCAGACCCCTCAATTAATTGCAGACCACAGACCAGACCGTTAAATTCAGACCCCAAATCAGAGTAAAGAAAATGGATTTAGATACCTGACCAAGACCTCTAAATAAATTCAAATCCCAGAACAGACCCTTAAATTCATGCAGATCCCAGATAAATGAGTTGGTCGATTGCAAGCAGCTTGTAATGAGGGCGAGCCGTATAACCTCCATTTCCAGCTTATAAACTGATTATGTTATTAAGTTGGTTGCCTGTTTCTTTATATTAACTGTTTAGGTGCTCACTGTTAATGTATATTTGTGTATCTGTTGTGTTTCACTGTATAGAAGGTTTTGTCTTACAGGTTGGCAGGAGGACAGGCCGCAGTTCCCAGTGGCACTGTTTTATGTGCGGTGCTGTCACTGTACATAGCAATGAGAGGCTGCTGGACAGTGACAGGGGAGGTACAGGGGGTTTGGAAAGAAAGAGCCTGGTGCTGGCTGGGATCAGAGTGTAGTGGCAGTGATGCGCTGCGCCATCATGAAGTCAGGTGAGACGATGAGAGTCAAAAACAAAGCAGAAAATAAGCTAACAAAATGACCTCTTATGGTCTGTAGGCTGATAGAGAAGGCCTATCCTACGTAGGGGTAGGCCTATAAGTGTAGGCTGTCACTGAAACATGCGTGGCTGAAGAGTACCGTCAGCCTAGAGTGGTTCGCTCTGAGGAGTCTACTGGGGCTGTGAGAATAGTCAGCCTGGCATGGGAACCAGTGGTCAGTAGAGCAGTACTGTGCTCAAACCCAGGAGAGGCTGTAACTAGGTCCTGATTAGGATAAAGAACGTTCCATGTATTAGAGGGCCGCTTAGATAGCTGCAGTGATGAATGGTTGCCCTGCAGGCCTGAGATGTGGCCTAGTAGTACACTCCTGAATTGTACTGGACTGGGTGCAGTAGTCACTAGGACGAGTGGTGTGGTAGGAGCCCTTCAGCGTCAGGACCCTAGTAAGAGTGCATAGGAGCAGATATTTAATATAGTAAAAAGTATTAAAACTTATAAAACCCACTGTGTCAGTTGTATCGGGGCAGCCCCCTTCATCAGGAATACTATGTTTCACAGCATTGAAACAATTTAAATGTCTCTATATTATATAAACAAACCTTTCTACGTTTACTCACGCAATACCGGAAGTGACGTTCCGAACTCTAAGGCCCTGTTCACACAGAGTGTTTTTGCAGGCAGAAAAATTTTGAGGCAGACTTTGACCTGCCTGCGATTTGCGCAGCATTTACCATTGCGTTTTTCGCCCCTGGCCACTGCGCGCTGCGTGCAAAAAACACTGTGAAAAACACTTTCTCTACCTCTCATTGATTTCAATGGGAGGTCAGAGGCGGAACAGCGAGCCGCTAAAAGCTGCAGCAGAAAAGAAACGCCTCCGCCTTCCATTGAAATTAATAGAAGACAGTTTCGGCCGTTTTTTGGTGCTGATTCCAATGCGGTTTCCGGGTCAAAATCAGCATAAAAAAACTCAGTGTGATCTGGGCCTAAATCTCTTTATACTTCCTATAATGGACATATCTCTCTATGGCAGATGTTTCGGAAGAGGTTCTTTCTCGCTCTTTTACCCTTTCTATTCCTCTAATACTTCATCCCAATTACATTATTTAATACAGGGAATTTCTTATATTTCTTTTTCCATGCAAAAAGACATATATTAATAAAATAGGATAAAAACAACCAATATGAATCTATGGGGAATAGTAAAGACTCTTTTACTTTACTCGTTCTTAAACTCTACTATTATTCGCAAACCCTATTCCTTTCTTTAGTATTTCTTATATTTTGGATAGGATGGTGCGACTATATCATTTATTATCCTTGGTCTTTTTACAATCATTTGTGGGGACCTTCTTACTTCATCTTTCAAAAACAGATCACTTAATAGTATTTCCCAATTTCTCTTTAGTATTCTTTTAATTTCTTCAATATTACCATTATATTTAGCAAAATAATGTCAGTCCAAATTTATCTTTCTCTTTTTTCCATCTTGCTTTTTTTACAAGGTATAACTTTTCCCAGTTCCTTGTTATCTAGGCAGTCTTTCTGTTTCGTTTTTTACACCTATTTCTTTACTCCCTCTATAATATTTTTTTTGCTATTTTTTATCCTTCTGTCTGCCTGATATAACCTCCTTTGACTTATACAGTATCAGCATCCCCATGATATGCTGAGAGTATGTTTCCAAGTTTCTATACCACTTATTTGTGAAATAAAAGTAAACCAATATATATATTAGTCCATAATGGACAAGATTGTGGTATGCGACGTGAGCATTTACCGATGCATATGCCAATTGTGCACTGCAAATGCAGTGTGAATGGACCTTTAGACAACCTACTTACACAACCCCTCAGTTGGCTAAAGCAGAAAGCCAATGTAAGGAGCGACTCTACCTTTGCAGGACTTTTCATATTTGTGTCTTACACTGACGGCCCATTTGCTGTCCGATTCCCCCATTGATAACAGCAGATTGTGGTAGAAGCTTGACAGAAGGCCCCCTGTGGTTAGCACATTGCTGAGGTTGTCCTTAACCCCTTCCCGCTCTGCTCATTACTATTACAACGAGCTGAGCACATTGTTCGTGCTCAGCTCAGTAATAGTATGGTACCGCTGAAATCCAGCGCCATTCCCAACCACGACACATTTATGAGCTTTGATAACTGCTGTATCGTCGTACAGCAGTTATCACAGCTCATACCTCCGGGACCGATCGCAGTGGTTTACGCCGATTTACCCCTTAAATGCAGCGGTCAATAGCGATCACCACACTTAAGGGGTTACAACGCCAGTGGCGATCTTGCGACGCAATCGCAGGGTGCCGATGGTTGCTATGGTAACCGGAGGCCTAACTATAGCCACCGGGTCTGACATCTACAGAAGGTGATTACATAAGTATTGCAGGATATTATAACAGAAATCGGACAGTTGGACCTTTGGGGTCCTGTGGTGGTGGTGGTTATTTGTTGTTGCTGTATCTTGGACCGTTTATGGGTCAGTTTAGTGGTGCTTTTTACTCCATGTGTCCTTAGGACATGTTTATTATGTCATTACGAACTTGAGGTTTGTGTCCCATATTTTTTGTGAAGGCTTTTTCTTTAGTAGTGTATCCAGCCTTATAGGGGATCTTGTTCCCATTAAAATATGTTTTTGTCCCACTTGGGAAATCTCTTGACTGGCCTAAGTAGAGTCATGTGCTATTTTACCTTTTATTCCCCTTTTCCACCCATCCACCAAATAAGGACACGTGACAACCGAGGTTGGATGTGAAATGGCCACAGCAGCCGTTTATTAATTTACATTATTTTTTAAATACAATTTAATTCGAAACATTCGGATAACTACTTTAGGAATTCGACCAGAGAATTCCTCCTATAATTCACATGACCCAACATGGGTCAGAATCATAAATAACAATCAACATTTTAACACTAAACAGAGCAGGGGAAGTCCTTGAAGCCATTTTTTACCGATTTTACATTTAAGTTAGCCATCTGCAAACCACCAACAACTATTTACCTCCAGCCGTAAACTAGCTCGGAGGCACAGCTCACCTCTGCAGATGGCTCCAACCATAAGAAGACCACTTCAAAGGGATAACACCCTATGAAGTCTTCAAATGATATACCTTTTTGGGGGACGCATACCCCGATGCAACCTCCCCACCATTTTGTACTGACCAACCTCAAGGACTCCCCTCGCCAGCCGCCATGACACCTAGACCTACTCCAAAGAAAAGAGAAACACAAGTTACGCAAGCATACATCATAAGCACAAGAAAATAGACAAACGCACAAAAAACAAACCCAATCCCAAAAGACACAACCCAATTCAGGGCGGAAGGGTGGGAGCTAACTTTTTTACCTGTTATTCCTCCCGCTACTTCCGGCTCAATGCTAAAAACAGCGGGAGGAACAGATACCGAACCCCAACTCCTCCCCTCTCCATCTCCTCCCTCCCCCTGCCTCCACTAACCCTTTCCCCCCTGATTGGCTAACCTTCCCTCCTATGGCAGTCATGGAGGCTTTCCCTTAAGCCCTCCGTGCTGCCGTCCAGCCTCGTCTTGACTGGCCTGAGTAGAGTCATGTGCTATTTTACCTTTTATTCCCCTTTTCCACCCATCCACCAAATAAGGACACGTGACAACCGAGGTTGGATGTGAAATGGCCACAGCAGCCGTTTATTAATCTACATTATTTTTGAAATACAATTTAATCCGAAACATTCGGATAACTACTTAAGGAATTCGACCAGAGAATTCCTCCTATAATTCACATGACCCAACATAGGTCAGAAACATAAATAACAATCAACATTTTAACACTAAACAGAGCAGGGGAAGTCCTTGAAGCCATTTTTTACAGATTTTCCTTTTAAGTTAGCCATCTGCAAACCACCAACAACTATTTACCTCCATTCGTAAACCAGCTCGGAGGCACCGCTCACCTCTGCAGATGGCTCCAACCACCAGAAGACCACTTCAAATGGAAAAACACCCTATGAAGTCTCCCCACCATTTTGTACTGACAAACCTCAAGGACTCCCCCCCCCAACAAAACGTGACACCGCCCGGTTTACTTTGATGCAGGCTTTATTAACCCTCTCCACTGATCTTGCCAAGCGCCAAAACTTCCTCGGAACTATGTCCGACCAAACTATAACTAAGCGTAGATAAGACGCCCATAAGCACAACAAATCGTGTTTTATATCCCGCACTAACTCACGAAAAGGGCGCACACCTAGATCGTTCCCCCCCCCCACATGTAAAGCCAGAACCTCCGGAACCCTATCTAACTGAGAGTATGTTTGAAACTCGGTCAATACCCGGCTCCATAACATACCTCAGAATCCCAGCCAATGTAAAACCGCATCTTGCCGCGGAATGCGAAGCTGACGGCCATCTGGGCGAACGTCCGCCCGCAGTGCCCCCCAGTGCACATAAGAGTGTCCTAAAAGCCAAACTAAGCAGGGGCGATGATCTGAAATGAAAGGATAAGCAAACGCACATGTAAGCCATCAAAACACAAGTTACAAACTCACAATAAATGAGGGCGCACGTAAGTCCTAAATCTATTGGACTTCCAACGGTCAATGCGACGCACACCCTCGTCATCCAACCCCCAACGCCCAGCTTCAGTAGCAGCGCCGATCCTAAACGTGTGAGACGAGTAATACTCATACCCAACTCCGACCTCAGGCAAGCATTTTTTAAATACAGCACCAAATTGATACCTGGACAAAAACGAGCCATTCTCATGACGGAGCAATGGCGACTCAGGCACCCCACCCCGTGGCTTGAAAGAAACCATACAAGCAACCGGACACATCGCCGACCCCGGGAGGGCAAACAACACTATCCGCTTACCCCGTCCTACTTGATCAGTCTTGGACCGCCACAAAAACAACTCGAGTCTATCCCCATATAGACCCACATCCACCTGTCGCAATCCCCCAGCCCTCACCGCACTAGGAGAAACCAACTCACCAATTCTGAGTGCTCCAAAAAACGCTAGAGAAAAAGCCAAACGAAACAACTCTACCTCATAAGGCAAATTACAAACAGCCCCCAGCGATGCGCCCAACGAACCAAGAAGGGTAAAAGACATGGGTCGCCTCTGATCTGCTTCAGCCCTGCCGCGATGCAAACCCTTCAAAGCTTGCCTTACCAAAAAATTCTTGGACACATCCTGAAAACCCCGTAATTTAAATCCAAACGCCAACCCAGCAACGAAACGATTCACCTTAGCCAGAGAAAACCCCGCCTCCCAAGCATCCCCCAACCAGTATAACAATGCCACCAACCTGTCTTGATCCGTGCTGACGTTACCCAACACTCTTACCCACTCCTCCCACTGCTGCCAACAAGCCGAATAAGTACTCCAAGTCGCACTAGCCAACGACTGTTCGATCAACCGTTCCACGGGACCGAAACCAGATCCCATAGATGTCCCGGGCAAGCCAAACCGAACAGCTCCGCTCCCGGTGCCAATTAACACAACCGATTCCACTGCGAGCGAGAAAGAGCATCAGCGATACAATTGTAAACCCCCGATACATGCACCGCAACCATCCACGTGTTTAAGGACAAGCACACCAAGACTCAGTGATGCAACAACTGAACCACAGGCGGAGAAGATGCCGATACGTTATTAATCGCTAACACCACTCCCATGTTATCGCGGTGGAAACTAATGTTTTTGTCCCTGAGCCTGTCCCCCCAAATGGTCACCGCAACCACGATGGGGAACAGCTCGAGCAGGGCCAGATTCCGTGTAAGACCACTGATCACCCAGCTGTCCGGCCAGTCCCCCGCACACCATTGACCTCCTGCATACGCACCAAAACCACCAGACCCCGCCGCGTCAGTAACCCGCTCCAACTCGCTCATATCCTGTACCGGCGACATCCACAACAATCTACCATTATATTGCCCGGGAAACGCGTCCCAGACCTGCAGATCCGCCCTGTGTTCCACCCCAATCCTCACGAAATGATGGGATGCCCGGATACCCGCCGTCGCTGCCGCCAATCGCCTACTAAAAACTCTACCCATTGGTATAATCCGACAGGCAAAGTTCAACTTCCCCAGCAGAGACTGGAGATCGCGCAAAGTGATCTTCTTCAATCGGCAGGCACGCCTCACCTCTTGACGCAATGACAGTAATTTATCCTCAGGAAGCCTGCACTCGAATTGCACTCGAATTGCATTGCAACCGAATCAATTTCGATCCCTAAAAAACAGATGGTAGGGACAGGGCCCTCAGTTTTTCCAGGCGCCAGAGGAATTCCAAAATCCGTCGCAACCTTCTGCAAGGAATACAATAAATAACCGCAAATAGGGGAACCGCTAGGGCCGACGCACAAAAAATCGTCAAGATAATGTATTAACGAATCCACCCCAGCTACGCCCTTCGTCACCCATTCCACAAAGCTACTAAATGCCTCGAAGTATGCGCAAGAAAGGGAGCACCCCATTGGAAGACACCTATCGACATAAAACCCCCCATTCCAGAAGCAACCCAACCGCCGTTGGCTCTCCGGATGGACCAACAGCAAGCGAAAAGCCGCTTGAATGTCACTTTTTGCCAACAACGCCCCAGGCCCTGCCTCACGCACTAACACCACCGCTTTGTCAAATGACGTGTAAACAACCGAGCATAAATCGTGATCTATCCCATCATTTACCGACGACCTCTGGGAAAAGACAAATGCTGAATCAAACTGAATTTATGGGGCTCCCGCTTCGGCACAATTCCCAAGGGGGATAGCACTAGATTCTCTATCGGCGGCTCGACTAAAGGCCCGCCCATGCGACCCAACGAAACTTCCTTCAAAAGTTTTTTCAAAACGACCGCCGAGTGCAAATAAGCTGACTTAAGATTGCGCCGTGTAAGCGGAACCTCATACGGAGGAGGGGGAATAACAAAACCAAACAAAAACCCCTCATAAATTAACTTGGCTGCAACCCTATTCGGATATTGATTTAGATACGGGGCCATCCTTTCCACCCTCACCGGCGACAGCCACTTGACCAACGGAGGAGGACTGAGTGTCTGACGCTTCCCTTTTCGCATACATTTTGCAGCCCCATGCGAGGAGCCTTTGCACTCCGAATAGACATGCTTAAATTTACAAGTGGCCCCGAACTTACACTGGCCATCATTGAATTGCCAGCAGAACCCGAGTTTTGACCCAGAGCCCTGTCCGGACTGACTAGACTGACCTCCTTGGCCAACGCTCCCGAGAAAGGACTGCTTAACCGGGGCCGTCACCCGCAACCAAAGCGCAATATCTTTCTGATCCCACCGAATCGCCGGCCGGACCGCCTTCCGCTGGCGAAACTGCTCATCATACCGCAACCACACCTGACCCCCGTACGCCCGATGAGCCTCCCCGATGGCATCGAAATAACAAAACAACGCCGAGCAATTTTCAGGTGCCTTTTCCCCAATCACACTCGCCAAAATAGCAAAAGCTTGCGACCAATTCACGAACGTCTGCGGGATAAGCCTATACTGCCGACGCTCCTCTTCCTCCTTCTTACTCTCATCCCGCTTGCCCTTATCCAAGTTGAACTTTGCAAGTGGCAGAAGGGAAAAAATTTCCACGTACTCATCCTTACAAATCCGTTCCCGAACCTCCTGTTTAAGGTGGGCCCCTAAAGGACCCTCAAAACAGACGTAAACCTCGCCCCGAGCACGATCATCAAGCCGAATTCTATCCCTGTCCTTCTGCGCCTCGGTTTGAACAGATACTGCCACTGCTTCCTTGGATGCCCCCGAAACTTCCCCAACCAGGGACCGTGACTGTACATCACGAGGACCTTCCCAGACCACCGCCGGGGACCCCGCCGGAACTACAGGTGCCGCTGCCCTATCTAAGCGCCCGACTAACTTGCGCAAACAACCCACTAAATCCGATAAGCCATCTCGCCCGGCAACACCACTACCGACAGCCGATACTTCCGCGCTCGCTGCCCCACCCCCAAAACCTGACATGAAAATTGTTGGATACGGCAAAGTAGGAGTTACGCACTCACCAGGCTGCCCAGGCGCTGTATTCCCGCTAGCCGGAAAATTCTGACCGCGCTGCGACTCGTCCAGCTCTCCATCTTCCAGATCCTCTCTCGCTGACGACTGGCACTCGCACCAACATCTCCGACACGGGGACCCTGGCATGCTGACAGAGAGGCCGGCAACCTGCCGCCCGACCGCAGGGACCCAGACTTCCGACAGGACCTGTTGCCTCGTCGTCGTCGCTGATCTTGGTGTCCTCACCGAAGACCTCAAGGAAGCCTGCCCCATGGCCGGCACATCACCATGCGGGGCGGCCGTGGACTGCACCCTGCACACTGCATATAAAGGCGGTGGCGTAACAGGGAGCCCAGCCTGCGACTCCCTGTGAACCGCCGAGCCCCGTCGCGGCTGGGGATTCCTGCCAGGACGCAGGCCCTGGGAGGAGGCGGCCGTCCCAGCAGCAGCGTCCTTAGAAGGGCTCCCCCTGTGACGCCGAGCCCGCGGGACCACATCCGGACTCAACCATTCAGGTGGGCGGGACCGCTGGGAGCGGCGGGGTGACCGAGCCTGAGCAACCGCCGCTCCCGTTGACGCCCTCTGCTTTATTTCAGCAGGGGCAGCAATAAGCAACTCTCCCCCCACCGCCATGTCATCAGCGCCAGAAAGGGGGGAGGGGAGCGCATCCGGGCTAGCAGCCGACACAGAGCGCCGATCTATGCGCGAAGACTGGCCCACCTGATGGATACTGGCCAGCGCTGCCACCGTCTCCTCCAGCCACCCCGGACCGTGGAACTCAGCTGCCGCGCGCAGCTGATCAAGCATGCTGACTGGAGACGCCATACTTGCAGGTAAGCAGGGCAGTGGGAGCTAACTTTTTTACCTGTTATTCCTCCCGCTGCTTCAGGCTCAATGTCGAAAACAGCGGGAGGAAAATATACCGAACCCCAACTCCTGCCCTCTCCATCTCCTCCCTCTCCCTGCCTCCACTAACCCTTTCCCCCCTGATTGGCTAACCTTCCCTCCTATGGCAGTCATGGAGGCTTTCCCTTAAAGGGGTTGTCCCAAGTTGACTCAAATTTTTTTTTTTATACATTCTAAGCAGGAAATGAATTTTAAAACATTTGGTGTTAAAAAAAAATTAAAATTCATTTCCTAAGTGCCTTTTTTTTACACTTGATAACTCAGCAAGTGCTGGTTATCTTTTCTAAAAAGGGGCGTGAGCGGCTCGATGTCAATCAAGCCGCTCCGCTCTGCAGTGTGCGCGCTCCCGATGTTGCTAGATACTGTAGTTCTAGCAACATCGGGAGAATGTTCGTCTCAAGCGGGCATGGTAAGCCCGATTGAGACGAACTTACCGTGAATGTCAACTACACTACACTACACTGCACTCACCCCGTTTCGGCAAGCCACTTTTCCCTCCCCCACCCTGTCACTACATTTTTGTACCCGCTGCATCGGTGCTGCATCAGCACCCGGCGAACAACTAAAAATATATAAAATAAAATAATAATCACCTAAGACGTTCTAACGGCGCTCTGAACGGTCCCGTCACTTGCCATCTTCCCTCTTCTTGGCGCCGCTCGCATTCATACGGTAGTAACAATGCGTTGTGGCGCAGATGACGTAATCATATCAGGCCCACGTGATTACTTCATCTGCGCCCACCGCTCTGTTATTGTGAATGGGAGAAGAAAAGTGACGGGACCTTTCAGCTCTTCGTGGGAACGTCTTAGGTGAGTTTATTTTTGTATGTATGTTGGTATGTATGTATGTATGTATGTATGTATGTATGTATGTATGTATGTATATGTTTTCTTGTATGTATGTTGTCATGTTTGTATGTGTATATGTGCATGTATGTGTATATGTGCATGTATGTTTGCATGTATGTATGTTTTCATGTATGTATGTTTGCAAGTATGTATGTTTGCATGTATGTATGTTTGCATGTATGTATGTTTGCTTGTATGTATGTTTGCTTGTATGTATGTTTGCTTGTATGTTTGCTTGTATGTATGTTTGCATATTTGTATGTGTATATGTGCATGTATGTGTATATGTGCATGTATTTTTGCTTGTATGTATGTATGTATGCTTGCTTGTATGTATGTTTGCATGTATGTATGTTTGCTTGTATGTTTGCTTGTATGTATGTTTGCTTGTAGGTATGTATGTTTGCTTGTTTGTATGTATGTATGTATGTATATGTTTTCATGTATGTATGTTTGCATGTATGTATGTTTGCATATATGTATGTTTGCTTGTATGTTTGCTTGTATGTATGTTTGCTTGTATGTATGTTTGCATGTATGTATGCATATACGTATGTTTGCTTGTATGCATGTTTGCTTGTATGTATGTATGTTTGCATGTTTGTATGTGTATATGTGCATGTATGTGTATATGTGCATGTATGTTTGCTTGTATGTATGTTTGCTTGTATGTATGTATGTATGTATGTATGTATGCTTGCTTGCTTGTATGTATGTATGTTTGCATGTATGTATGTTTGCTTGTATGTTTGCTTGTATGTATGTATGTTTGTATGTGCATGTATGTGTATATGTGCATGTATGTTTGCATGTATGTATGTTTTCATGTATGTATGTTTTCATGTATGTATGTTTGCATGTATGTATGTTTTCTTGTATGTATGTTTTCTTATATGTATGTTGTCATGTTTGTATGTTTTCATGTATGTGTTTTCATGTATGTATGTTGTCATGTTTGTATGTGTATATGTGCATGTATGTTTGCATGTATGTATGTTTTCATGTATGTATGTATGTTGTCATGTTTGTATGTGTATGTTTTCATGTATGTGTTTTCATGTAGGTATGTTTGCATGTATGTATGTTTGTATGTATGTTTTCATGTATGTATGTTATCATGTTTGTATGTGTATACGTGCATGTATGTTTGCATGTATGTATGTTTGTTTGTATATATGTCTGTATGGTCATGTATGATACTGTCTGCTGGTGCCCTGTATCTAAGCCAACTTTGCCGCAGGCTTCTATACATGGTATAACAGTCAGTATCACACATGAAAGTGAAAGTAAGCCTACGACATGTTTTATTTCATTTTTTTTTTAAATATTTTTGATTTTTTTACAGGTTTGATGTTTGGACTACGTCGGTTTCGAGGACTACTTAGATGACGCTTTTTTTTTTTCATCAATAAAATGGTTAATGAGGGTTGTGTTGGGGGTGCTTTATTTCAATAAAATATTTTATCTATATCTTTGTCTTTTCTTTTCAAGTTTTATTACTATCACTTTAGTAATGGCCGCGGTCTGAGTGACAACATCCATTACTAAGGCGAGGCTTAGTGTTAGCCGGTACAGAGGCTAACACTAAACACCATTATTACCCCGGTACCCACCACCACCAGGGGTGCCGGGAAGAGCTGGGTACGATCCAGTACCCGACCATCTGTTGTGATGGTAGGGCTCTGGGGCGGCCGTAGGCTGGTATTATGAGGCTGGGAAGGGCCAAAAACAGTGGACCTTCCCACCCTTGTAATGCTAGGCTGCTGCTGCTGTGTTGTATCTGGCTGGTTATAAAAATGGGGGGGACCCCACGTCATTTTTTTTTATTATTTATTTATTTTTATTAAAAAGACATGGGGTTCCACCCAATTTATCATAACCAGCCACATACAACACAGTGTTATTAGCCTGGGAATGGACAAAACCAGTGGCCCCTCCCACCCGTGTAATGCCAGACTGCTGCGGCCTTGTATATGGCTGGTTATTAAAAATGTGGGGGACCCAACGTCTATTGTTAAATTTTACAAAAAAACGACGTGGGGGTCCCCCCCATTTTTATAACCAGCCCGATACAACACAGCAGCAGCAGCCTAGCATTACAAGGGTGGGAAGGTCCACTGATTTTGGCCCTTCCCAGCCTCATAATACCAGCCTACGGCCGCCCCAGTACCCGACCATCACAACAGATGGTCGGGTACTGGATCGTACCAAGCTCTTCCCGGCACCCCTGGTGGTGGTGGGTACCGGGGTAATAATGGGTGGTTAGTGCTAGCCTCTGCACCAGCTAACACTAAGTACCGCCTTAATAATGGACGCTGTCAATCAGCCAACTGCCATTATCTAGGCACTAATAAAGTTTGAAAAAAAAACACAAAGACAATTTTTTTTTATTGAAATAACAAATCCCCAACAAAACCCTCGTTAACCATTTTATTAAAATGTTCAAAAAACGTAGATCTACGCAGTAGTCCAACGAATCGAAGATGTAGTCCAATCGGTACATCAAAATCTGCAACAACATTAAAAAAAAGTTAGCAATGTGAACAATACCGATACTTATACTCACCTACACACACACACAAACAACCACACACAAACAACCACACACAAACATATACACAAACACATATAAACACACACCCATATATTACACAAACACACACATATACACACACACACACATATACACACACACATATATACACACACACATATATACACACACACATATATACACACACACACACACACACACACACATGTACACACACACACATGTACACACACACATGTACACAAACACACCCATATATACACACCCATATATACACAAACACAGACACACACACACACACACACTTACCTTTAGCGGAGCGCAGACTTCTCGCGACGGGTGCCTTCCACTTCATCTCCTTGCATCTCCTGCGCATGCGCCGAGATGCGCCGGGATGCGCGTTCATGAGTAAATGACATCCTCTGCTCCGGACGCAGAGGATGTCATTACGCATGCGCGGCCACCGCTAAAGGTAAATAGCGGTGGCCGGGAACCTAGGCAACGAGCAGGATACAAAGAGGGACCGACCGCAACTTCAATCAACGATATCAAGAAAACGACATCGCTGGACGACGGACAGGTAATTAGAATTCTTCTTATTTTTACATGGGGGAGCTTTATAGCTCCATTTATCAACTTGGGACAACCCCTTTAAGCCCTCCGTGCTACGGTCCAGCCTCATCTTTACTTTGTGACTATTGCCTGATCAAACCGAGTTGTGATACATTGTTTGCACTATATAAATAACTATATATTTGATGTTGTGTATTTTCTGACCACCACTGCAATCCTTTGTTTTAGATGATTTTATCTGTTTTTATGAGATTATATTATTTTGTCTGTATTTATTGCAATAATAAAGATATTTTGTTATTGACCATGTGTCGTTTTGCTATACAGAATTGGTATTGCCGCATCCGTAATGGCCTGAACTATATAAATATTATGTAATTTATCCAATGCAGTGAATGCCATAAAAATAAATAATAAAAAAACGATACCAGAATTGCTATGTTTTTGGTCACCTAAGAATAAAAAGTGATCAAAAAGTTGCATGTATCCAAAAATGGTACCAATAAAAAAACATATAGCTCGTCTTGCAAAAAACAAGCCCTCATACAGCTCTGTCGACCAAAAATTTTCTTTAAAGTTGTGGTTCTCAGATTGTGGCAACAGAAAAAATACATTCTTTTTACAAAATAAATGTTATTGTGCAAATAGTTGTAAAACATAAAAAAGCAATATAAATTTGGTATCACCAGAATCGTACTGACCCACAGAATAAAGTAAATATGTCAATTATAGTACACGGTAAACGTTGTAAAAAAATAAAAAGGATAAAAACAATAGCAAAATTGCTATTTTTTGTCACCACGCTTCTCAAAAAATAGAATAAAAAATGATCAAGAAGTTGCATGTATCCAAAAATGGTGCCGATAAAAACTACAGATTGTCCCGCAAAAAACAAGCCCTCACACCGCTCTGTCACAAAAAAAAAGTTATGGCTCTCAGAATATGGCGACACAAAATGTGCAGAGTGCGATCCAAAAGGGGGATAAGATCGGGCACCATTTATCAGTGCGACACAGGCCACAGAACTGCGGATTATTATTTATTTATCGCATTATTATATCCTCTTATTATGTACTGATGTACTCCGCACAGTTTACATATGCCCCCAGATTATAAACTGAAATAAATGGCCTATTTGTACATTCAGGGACAAACCAATTGAAAAACTGGTAACCAGAAACAATTGGTTTAAATAAAAAACCAAGTAATGAACTTGGTGCATTGACCTATGAAATCATAAGTCTATCCTATAGAGAGAGGTCAATTAACACACAGTATATTAGAAACATGAAACAACTTTATTGCACATAAATACACAGGATATATCAATAAAAGTTAGAACCATGCAATGCAAAACGTGTCCTGCAGGTTGAAGCAACATATGGGGAGACATAATGACATATAATATAAAAACCAGGGCAATATGATATATGTATAATAAATATGTTCACCTGAAATGATAGTATTGCCATATAGCTACCTGGAATGATTGTATATAAATGCGATGATACAAGCTAAGGCCAAAATGTATGGCCATATATCAGCTTACCCATGTGTAGTTGCTCCTGCTACCTGCAGAGACACCGAACCCGACGCGCGTTTCGGCAGGAATGCCTTCGTCCGAGGGTGGTGTCTCTCCAGCGGAACAGGATATTTAAAGGGCATTGCATGGTTCTAACTTTTATTGATATATCCTGTGTATTTATGTGTATTTATGTGCAATAAAGTTGTTTCATGTTTCTAATATACTGTGTGTTAATTGACCTCTCTCTATAGGATAGACTTATAAACTGAAATACCAGCAAAACCCCAAACAGAAAAATTACCAAGCAAAATCTGTGCTTCATAAGCCAAATGGCGCTCCCTCCATTCTGAACCCTTCAGTGTGCCCAAACAGCAGTTTACATCCACATATATGGCATCGCCATACCTGGGAGAACCCGCTTAACAGTTTATGATGTATTTGTCTTCAGGGGCACAATCTGGGTATAACATATCGTGCACTTAAATGGCATATCAGCGGAAAATCCACTGCACATTTTTCTAGTAAAAATAGTAGTATTGGTTCATACGCACTGCACCCTTTAATAAATGCCTTGAGGGGTATATTTTAAAAAATGGGGTCACTTCTTGGAAGTTTTTGTTTTACTATTAGACCTCAGAGCCCTGCAATTGGGGGCAAATGCTATGGAAAAATCACTAAAATAGACCTCAAATGCGCATGGTGCTCTTTCACTCCTTTAATCTAACACCAATCCAGCAAAATCTGCGCTCCTACAGACAAATGACGCTCCTTCTCTTCAGAGCCCTGCCGTGTGTCCAAACAGCTGTTTAGGGCCACATATGGGATATTGCTGTACTCAGGAGAAATTGAGTAAAAAATTGTGTGGTGTTTTTTTCTCCAATTACCCCTTGTAAAAATAAAACATTTAGAGCTAAAACAGCATTGTTTTGGGAAAAATGTAATTTGTCATTTTCACTGCCTAATTCTAATAAAATCTATGAAACAGCTGTGGGGTCAAACTATTCACTACCCCCCTAAGTGAATGCCTTGAGGGTTTTATTTTCCAAAATGGAGTCACTTCTCAAGAGGTTTTTACGGTACTGGTACCTAAGGAACTCTGCAAATACGACTTGCCACCTTTAAACAAAACCAGCAAAATCTGCATGCCAAACGGTGCTCCTGCCATTCTGAGCCCTACCGTGTGTCCAAACAGCAGTTTATGACAACATATGGGGTATTATCATACTTGAGAGAACTTGATTTAAAAAATGTTGGTGTTCTTTTTCTCTTTCATTCTTTGTGAAAATGAAAAAAAATCGGAGCTGAAACTACTTTTTGTGTGAAAAATGTTTAGATTTTAATTTCTATGACCTAATTTCAATAAATTCAGCAGAACACCTGTAGTGTTAAAATGCTCACTATACCCATAGATTAATTCCTTGGGAGTGTAGTCCCGAAATGCCGTCTTTTTGGGGATGTTTCCTATGTTTTGGCACCACAAGACCTCTTCAAAAATGACAGGGTGCCTAAAATATATTGTAATAAAAAGGAGGCCCCAAAAACCTAGTAGGTGTTCCTGTGCTTCAGTCCACCAGGGCCACATGTGGGACATTTTTAAAAGCTGCAGAATCTGAACAATAAATATTGAGCTGAGTTTCGCTGCTAAAACCTTCCGTGTTACAGAAATAAAATGGATTATAATGGAATTTCTTAAAAAAAAATAAAAAAAATATATATATATATATATATATATATTTGTAAATTTCACCTCCAAAATGTTAACTAGTAACTATTTTGTGTTGTATTACTATCTGTCTTACAAGCAGATACACTCAAATTTAGAGAAATCTAAAATTTTCAAAAATGTCTCTAAATGTAGGTGTTTTTCACAAATAAACACTAAAGGTATTGACCAAATTTTACTACTAACATAAAGTACAATGTGTCACGAGAAAAAATTCTCACAATCGCTTGGATAAAAGAATAACATTCCAAAGTTATTACCAGCTAAAGTGACACAGGTTAGATTTGAAAAATGGTGTCTGAGCCTTAAGGCCCAAACTAGGCTGCATCATTAAGGGGTTAAAGTGGTTTTACATCTTATAAAGTGGGGGGAATACAATTAGGATTTGTCATCACTTTCTGATCGTGGAGTTCTGACTGCCATGACTACTTGATGTTTAGTAAAGCCAATCCCTGTCTTTACAGTTTACCAAATGTGCCATCAATGATCTTAGAAATGACCCAGATGAAGAGACTATGAAGGAATTCTTCGGTTCTCTTGACTATAAATGCAGCAGAGATTGTGGTATCCATAAAAATATAATGCAGCCATTTTTAATGAATACATATGGATGTTGGCCTTCTACCCTCTCTGGAAGGCTTATGATATGTATAATTTACGCTGCATTCGTTCACATCAGGTATGCCCATCTTGTCTCAGGATGTCTAGATCGATTCTTACCACCTCTATTACCTTTCCAGGACATGGTACATGAGGTAATGGCTTCCCACAGCTGTTCTGATTCCTATTACAAGCTGGTAGGGGAATTGTGAAGCAGTATGTATTCAGGATTGTAAGGAGTAAGAGGGCTGAGCACAGGAGATGCAGCATATAGCGTGTTCTTACTGGTGTAGAGTCACATCCTCTAATGGGGGTCTTTAGGGTTTATTAAAATTCAAAACTAAAATTATATATTTTAAGATAATATAAATGATTTCCCCCATGTCACACAGACAGAAATGATCATTTATCCCCTATAAAGAATTCATCAGAGAACGTTCCCATTAAAAACTTCAATTTTATTAATTTCAATAAAAAAATACTCTATACAGTAAAGCAATTGATGAAAACACGCGGAAAAATTACAGATCACACTAAACTTTTCTAGAGGTACAAATCATACAATATCATCAAATTCATATTCCCAATGGTAAAGCCATACTGATATATGTAAATTATGGGTGTGGTCATAAAAGCAGCTCAAACCGGTTATAGCTATTGTGATGTCACAGAGCTTGGGTATAAACAATGATGTTGGTCACAGAGCTGTCACTATCAGTTGGATGTGACCGGTAAGTAATCTATCAATGCTACATCTGTACTTCTTGCTAATCAATTTGTTTTATTAGGAACATTGAATTATTCCATCTCTAGAAGATATTGTGTGATAGTGGTAGTAATATGGTATTAGTATTAGTGTGCAATTAAATTGCTCAAGTATCTTAGATTAGCAGGGTAAGTGGGCAAAATTTGAGCTCCCTTATTATCATTATGTTTACCACTTGTAAAAGAGAAATTTCAATATGCTCATATTAGAGGACTGTATATTAGGGGACTATAATTCCTTATATTATTTAGGTTCACCAGAAATAATTACAATTTAATAAAATTCTGAATTTTGATCAATTGATATAAAAATTATTAGTGGGGAATTGATACTGGTCTGGGGCTACTTATCATGGTTTGGGCTAGGCCCTTTAATTCCAGTGAATGGTAATGTAAAGACTACTTAGACCATTGCATGCTTCTGACTTTGTGGGACTAGTTTGGTAAAGACCCTTCCCTGTTTCTGTATGACGTTGCCCCTTTGCACAAAGCAAGGTCCATAAAGACATTGAGTGATAAATTTGGTGTGGAGGAACTTGACTCTCTGCACAGAGCCCTGACCCCTAACCTGAACTCACAAATACTCTTTTAATTAAATGGGCAAAAATTCCAACAAACACGCTACAAAATCTTGTGGAAAGCCTTGTCAGAAGAAGTTATAGCCACAATAGGGGGCCCAACTTCATATTAACATCCATGGCTTTGTAATGGGAAGTACCACAAGCTTATAATGGTGTAAAGGGTCAGCTGTCCACATCTTTTGGCCACATAGTGTATTTTTGGTTTATGTATTGTGATGTCACTACTATTAAAAATAATGATAAATCCATATTGAAATATGCAAATTATGGGTGAGGTCATAAAAGCAACTCACCCCGGGAATAGCTATTGTGATGTCACAGAGGGTGGGTGTATACTATGGTGCTGGCCTTAGAGCTGTCACTCAGTTGGATGTGACCGGTAAGTACTCTATCAGCGCTACGTCTCTAGATGAGTCTCACCTATCAGTTTCTTTATGAATATTTTATTCTTCGGTATAATTCTGCTGTGTCTGCCATTTAAAGTTTAGTTTATATTTGGAATAGTTATACTAATTTACTAAGAAGTTGCTAAATGGCAATATGGCGGCCTGTGACTTCTGCTCCAGAGACAGAATGCAGCTTGCAGACAAAAATTGGCATCTGTATTCTGCTGGTAAATTGATAAAGCAACCTAAAAAAAAAGGGAATGTGAATGTCCTGCAGCCCTGAGAACTTATTATTGGAACCCTTCAGTTTATAACAGGAGTAATTCACATAATAAATATTTACTAGGGAATTACTAATTATGTATTTGAGGTTTTCTATTTGTGTAAAATACACAATTCTTATTATTATTAATAATAATAATTACTAGTATAAAAATGTTAGGAAAGTGATTTCTTAAGAACAGCCCTGACCCCCTAATCCTGTATCCTCAAAAGCAATTGTCATTTTTCATTAATATATATATATATATGTAAATATAAAATGTAATAATGTCTATAACAAATTACAGAGGTTCTAAATTATAGTTAGTATCTCATATAAAAATTACATAAACCCCGGAAATGTCATACCGTATGGTCAATTCAACAACCAATGCATTGTTCCAACATCCAAACCCCAAGCAATGTCATTCACAGGGGGTCCAAGCCCCAAGACCCCAAGCAATGTGATCTTCAAAGACTTCTGATTGTCCAGTTCCTGTACTTGGAATACCCCTTTTATAACTAATTTCTCCAGCTAGTTTTCTTTAAGTTTTCCCTAACTATTTCTTTTTCTGGTCATTCTAGATCTTGCTGTTGGATTGACACTGTTGGATTACTGTGTTGCTTTTACGGTCAGCGATTTGTCCTATTTTCAGAGAACTAGAGGCGATTAGTTAAATTCAATCTTTACTGTCGCCTGGTTTTCTACCACGGACATTGGTGCAGTTTTGCACCCGGGTTATTAACCAACCATGCCCTTTTGGAAAAAATCCAAAAAATATCATGTCTCTCAGATTCCTGATAAAAGAAATCTGATGAAAGAGATACCAACTATGGAGGAGCCTAACATCTCGCTCCAGAAGTTTTCCAACATCAAAGATATGCCAGCCGAAAAATGCAGCGATCCAAGTCACAGAAAACCTTGTGACATTGGCTCAAAGAACGCCAAGAAGAGCGCAATCAGGAGCTTGGGCAGCAGCGCTGTGATTGGCGCTAAAGAACTGGATCGCTGTTTCCCAAATAGACGGCTGAGATTATACGTTGCCACCTGGAATATGGAGGGAAAGGTGAGAAGTAATATACAATATCTATTGTGAACCATGAGTGTATATGATCTAAGGCTATGTTCACACAGAGTATTTTGCCAAGTTTTTTGACGTGGAAACCGCGTCGCAAAACTCGGCAAAAACGGACCGAAAATGCCTCCCATTGATTTCAATGGGAGGCGTCGGCGTCTTTTTCCCGCGAGCAGTAAAACTGCCTCGCGGTAAAAAGAAGCGACGTGCCCTATCTTCGGGCGCTTCCGCCTCTGACCTCCCATTGACTTCAATAGGAGGCAGAGATAGCGTATTTCGCTGTGTTTTATGCCCGCGGCGCTCAATGGCCACGGGCCAAAAACGCAGTGAAAAAAATCGGCGTGCAGGGAGAGGAAAATCTGCCTAAAACTTCCAAACGGAATTTTGAGGCAGATATTCCTCCTGCAAAATACTCTGTGTGAACATAGCCTAAAGTTGGATAAATTTGTAGTTGGATATCAGATAGACATATTATATACTACCCTAGGCCCAAATTTTCTAAACATTTGGGCCAATCAATGTTGCTGCACACACTGCAAACTGTCAAACTAATAATCTATGTCTTTGGAATGGTAATGCCTCTGATCCTAAGACTGCAGCACTGGCCATAGTCTATAAAGACTAAAATCCAATTCGATCAGATATAATTTTTTGTAGGTGATATAGAAGATGTCAGTTTGGTTGGTGCTCTGTGTATACATTATTAATATCTTCATATTTTGAGCAGGAGTTCCCACAAAATCTAGAGGATCTGCTGTTGCCATCAGATGACACCAAAGACATTTACGTGATTGGCGTTCAGGAAGGATGTCCAAACAGGTAAGTCTTCTTAGGTTGTCTTACAACAGTCTTTGCAGATGGACTACAGGTCGGCTGATTGAAATTCTCTCTTGACCTGCTACTTATTGTAGGATCACTCCTAAATTTTCCTATTTAACCCCAGAGGTTATAATATTGATTATTTAATAAATGAGTTCAATATTTTAATCTGGAGTAATTTATTAATATGTAAACTTGAAATTGTGTCTTCTTGTAGACGGGAATGGGAGATAAAATTACAAGAGACTCTTGGTCCACACTACGTGCTATACCATTCATCCAGGCTCGGAGTCCTGTATCTCACCATCTTTATTCGACGGGAACTGATCTGGTTCTGCTCAGGTAAGATTCACTTTCTTACATTTACATAATAAGTCCTAATTGAAGTCATAAGTTTGAACTTATTATTTAGTCATTAGAACTAGATGTCTGCAATCTCGACTCTCAGATTCTTCACTGTGGAGTATTGGAGATCTGATAGTTTACTCCACAGTTACAAAGTGTGAAATTATGTTGTAGTAATATTTCCAGCGTTTAATAGGAAACTATCTCTGTTTCATTGTTGCATGTTGTACTATTAACCACTAACCCTTCTTCTTGTGTTTCATTTCTTATACAGAGGTAGAGCACACCCATGTAACAACCAGGCTATTCCACCATGTCAAAACTAAAGGAGCCTTGGGTGTTGCCTTCACCGTCTTTGGGACATCATTCTTGTTTATTAATTCCCATATGAGATGTAAGTATGTCTGTTTTTAATATATGACTATGTACAGTGTTATTGTGTATAAAAGTGCTGCTGTTTAATAATAATAAGCTGGAATATATGAGATGACATGAAAAGATTTGTACTATTGATGTTTTGGTGTAAAATTAAAAGTTCTTCCTCATTTGGTCAAACTTCTTCTAATCCATCAAACTTATTCTATATAATGAGAGAATAATAGTGGAAGGATAAACTGCCTAATGTCCTCTACAGACTGCTATAGAAATACATTATCCTCTGTCATGAAAATGATTGTGTCTTAGATTTACAGTAACAGAAATATCAGTGCGTCTGGTGTACAGAGTGCGGACCCAGATCATGGAACTCCACCAGTCTCATCTTCTAAAATGTCAATAGAAATCCAATTAATATAAATACTATTTGTAAAAAATTGATTGTTGAGGGAACATTCAGAATACACACCCCAAGAAGTAGATATGATACCTACATAATATAAGATAAAGAAACCTATTGTCAAAGAAAACTTAAATATGGTGGTTGTCCTAAATTCCAGGAGGTCACATTTACTGATATGTATATTTTTGTTGGCAGTTGGGGCAGTCTACAAGAGGATCCAGGACTATAAAACTATCACTGAGGGTCTCCGTCTGCCTCAAATTATTCCGGAAAGAATAAACTCCAATGCCTGTGAGTATTACTTATGTGGTTGAACCTATCGATTCCTTTATTATCTCTCTATTTATCTCCATTGACTCTAATGCAGTCACGTGGTCTAATTGTGTCCTGTGTTTATCTCATTCTACAGTGGACGTCACCAGCCGCTTTGATCGAGTTTTTTGGTTTGGGGACCTCAATTTTCAACTGAAAGAGGACAGAAAAAACGTGGAATCTCTTCTGAAGCACATTAAAGGAAGAGATATGTCCAGTCTCCTCAAACATGACATTCTGAATGACGCCAAGAACAACGGTACATTTACTAGTAGACAGATCTCTATCACTCCTCAGCCTGTATTATTACCACATACACCTCGACAGATCAATACAAATCACTGTCATGATGCATGTTGATATGTTCCCCACATTCTTATATAGTCCTACATCTCTTGCACATGTTTTTAATACTGACATGTTTTTTTTTCTTTTAACTTAAGGTTCCATATTTGTAGGGTTTAAGGAGCACACCATTGAATTCCTTCCTACATATAAGTTCGACATTGGCACAGACACCTACGTTACATCAGAAAAGCAGAGAGTCCCATCATATACGGTAAGATATCTTATTTCCAGGTCTACAGAGCTAAAGAAAGAATACATTTCATGAATAGATTTTCATATAATAAATCCCCTCGCCCAAGGTAATAAATTGTTATTATAGATGGAGGAATAATTCTTAAGAACAAAGCATCCAGTCCATTTTACTTGTAGTGAGTTTGTCATCGTCTCCCAGTGTAATATGTCTTCGCCTAGCATGGCTCAAAGATACTTATTTCATTAAATCTGTGTGACCAAGTCAAACCTTAAATGCAAGAAAGTCTTAAAATTTATATTTCTTAAAGAAAATAGGCCGAAATGTTCAGTCTATGATGCTATGAGGTTTATAAATAAATTATAATATGATTGCACTGATGATATTTGTTATTTTTATAACCTCTACAGGACAGGGTGTTGTTTAAAAGCCAATATGAGGGAGATGTGCGAGTCCTGAAATACGACTCTTGCCCTGTTTTGAAGACCTCAGACCACCGACCCGTTTTTGGTATCTTTGAAGTAAAGCTCAGACCTGGTTCAGATAAGTAAGTCATGATTTCCTCCATGTTGTTGGTATGATCCTTTCAGTAGCCGCCATTACTACATGGGCCTTATAGCCAGAGCTCACACTTTGGGGCAGGTGGCTGTATACCTGGGTGACAGTACTGGAGTAATCTAGGATGTGAAACAAAACAATTATTTTTGTGGTTACCTGCTAACATTATCATATGTCTTACATCAATGTATTTCTCATTCCAGCATCCCATTGGCTGGTGGACGCTTTGACCGCAAGATCTATTTGAAGGGCATTAGGAGGTTAGGACAAAAAAAGTAGCTGCGTCTGTTCATGTCCTTACAGCACATAAGGTGAGAGCATTGTACTTGTCTATTATGTTTGCTGTGAGAATGTTCTTCCATCTCTTAAGTCTTCCTCTGTATCAGTAATTTATTTTATCAACCAACATAAAGAAATTGTAAATAAGTCATTCTATCTTCTAGTTCAATTTTCTTGTATTCAGATATTTATTTAATTTCTAAATGAAGGTTATGGGTTTTAGAAGAAAACTGTAAGCATGTATGTAGTATAATAGATTGGTGGGAATTCATTAAGACTGACGTTTCATACACCGGTCTTAATATAAAAAAACTTGGAGTAAAATGTGCCTAATTTATTAAAAGGCCCACACCTTAATAACTAATAATCCATGTTATTATGATAAATGTGTCGGCCGCTGGTGGTTCTGCTGCTTCAGCTACTCTCTGTCCACTTTTTTAGAAAAGTGCCGTAAGCGGCAGAAACTACATGATAGATACAAGGAACATTGTTATTGATGTAAGACATTACTTGGCATCTTGCAGGACTCCTAAGGAACATTTACCATCTCAGGTGCATAAAACATTGATTCCACCTTTGTGAACATCAGAAAGTTCCTGTAACATCCTGAACAGCGCAGCTTTAGATCAAAGCCATTGCTTGGATCAACCATCTTCAAGGTTTGTAGCGTAACCCCTAGGATCAAATAGGAAAATCCACAATAAAACCTCTTCTAGATTTTGTGACTGCCAAGAAACACACATTAGTAGAGCATTAATAGCAAATATTTCTCTTGCAGCATAAACATCAATTCCGCAGTATATCTGGCGAGAACTGCGCTCCCTGTGACCGGAGGAGCCGCCATCGTTGCTGATAGAAAGGTAAGTTCCTCTAGATATGTCCCCTCTATATTTGGTAAGCAGCCTGAATAATGAATATCTTATAGGATTGTGTGCTTCTCCCCCCAGAAAAAGTCAGCAGATACAAACAGACCATCAACATCAATGCCAATAACAACCGAGGGCAGAACCCGCCATCTTACAAGTATTCCAATGGCGAGACTTAAAATTTTCTACATCTGTCACAGAAGAGACATCAGTGTGGTTACCGGTGCATCAATGTTACCCAGAAGACCAGGCCCAGAACAGGAGAACATGTCATCTCTTCCTGTGTCTCTGGAATACAGATTTCCCACCACTTACTGATACTACATTATATACTGTGACATCTTCCATTGTTTTTGCTGGATCTTGTATAACATCATCTTTACCATTATATATTTTGATCCACAAAAACCTTAAATAAATCTTTAACATCAATCCATAAGTGTGACTGGTATTTATTAGTGTGTTCAGTGCCCGGCTACAACTTACCACAGTGTATACAATTCACTTATCCGACCCTTCACAGCGCTATTTGTGTGACATCGCGTTTAATCCAGTGGTAGGTGACAGGACATTGTATCATATGTACACAATACAGAGAGTATGGAACGTGCCGCCATATGTACTGGATTAGATCCTGTGTTGGACAAAAAGTGACAGGAGATGTAAAATATTGATATATTTGATAGTCGTTTAAATTTCAGTTCCATAAAATGTAATGTTGGGCTCTCTTTACAAGCGGAGACAATCACATTAAGCAGGGAAGCCGCTAGGGTGACACAATCCCCACAGATCTCAGATTGGACAAACGGGCAGGATGAGAGCTGCCAGTTGAGATTGCCAGTTAGGGCAGAAGTTACAAAGTGACTGATCAACCAAAAATACTTTGTATTGCTAGCCTGAATGGCGTATCGCTAGCTCAGCATTTCATATGAGAACAAAGACCCTCTGCAGCACAAGTTTAAGTTGAGACTGAACCATAGCAAACACATTGTCCCATTCTCACAAGTTAAATCAGAAACCGCCAAGTATAGAGCCTATTTATTAGTGAAACCGTCAAGCTTATGTACTAAATATTATAACCGTGAAGACTGTGCCTCTGTTGGAGTAAAGTTCTGTTAAGCATCTTATACCTGTGTCGTCTGAAGTTCTTGCTGTGCAATTTCGTCTGCCGGCCAGTAACCATCCTAAACCCCCTCCCACCTGTTACATTTGTCCATACTAAAGTCCATTACTCCATTGAAGTCGCCAATTAGTAGCAGTGGATAATCTGCAAGGGCTTTTTATCAATAAACTCCTGTACCACACCCAAGACATAAGAATTAAAGGGTGGCGGTAAATAAATTGAGACAATGATACATTGAAGATTTTGTATTGTACAGTCCAGGAGCACAAACTTTCCTTATTTTTCTTCCCAATATGTATGGCAGGTTAATTTGCAGTTAGGGTATGTTCACATGCAAACTCAAAAACGTCTGAAGATACGGAGCTGTTTTCAAGGGAAAACAGCTCCTGATTTTCAAACGTTTTTTAAGCCACTTGCAATTTTCGCTGCGTTTTTCGCTGCGTTTTTTACGCCCGTATTTGGAACTGTTTTCAATAGAGTCTATGTAAATGGCTCCAAAAACGTCCCAAGAAGTGACCTGCGCTTCTTTTTCGCTGCCATTTTTCAAAAAAACGGCCCGTCGAAACAGAACGCCGTTTTTCCTATTGAAATAAATGGGCTGATGTTTGAAGAAGAGGACTTACTCCTAAAGCGAAGCAGGGATGAGTTAAAGCTCCGTCCAACAAACAAAAGAAGCTGGTGTGCCACCCATGCCGCATTGCGCCATTATTTGTGTAATGTTTGAAAGAGATTGTGCCTCTTTTTTGTAGAGTAGTGTTTACATCCCCTTGTGTATGTTTATATACCACTGGTCAGTAAAGAATTTGTTGTTTGAATTACTTGGGTCTACTGTATTTTATTGCTTGCGACTAACCCTGCGGTCCTTGCCGGTACTTGGCCTTACATAGGGATACATTCTATAGACAAGATGAATGCTAACACTCAATTGCTATTTAGGCTGGGACTTCACAGAGACTGATTGATTTTAATTGATCTTATTTTTAAATTCTATTACTTATTTAAGGGTTACATGCAACTCAATGTATAGCTTTGTACTGCGGCTGTTGATTTGTAGCTAAAAATCAATTCGTTGCATGCCAATGCGTTTCCATGATGGCCTTATTTTCACATTTCCAGGAAAAATAACAGAAGACCATCACAACACAGAGTTCTGAGTAAAGATGCTCCATATCATAAGACTGACAGGTCCGCCTTAAAATGGATAACTCACAGGTGACGTCTTTTCTGATTGTAGACTTTCTCTTTGCATTTTATCTCCACCCAGCCAGGACCGCTATGATGACTTCTCCTGACATAACATTACAGAGTTTGCTGCTGAGATATCTTTAGTTGTTCACTTCTGCAGCCATCTTCAGCTTCTAGAGCAACGTAAAGAATTCAGACAACAAAATAGACCCCTTCATTCATGCAGACACCAGACCACCAAATAAATTTAGACACCAGCCTAAACCCCTATATAAATTCAGACCCTAGACCAGACCCCAGAACAGACCCAATTAACTGCAGACCCCAGGCAAGACTCCAAAATGTAAACCCCAAAACAGAGTAAATAAAATTAGACCAGACATCTAAATAATGTCAGACCTCAGACCAGACCCCTCAATTAATTGCAGACCACAGACCAGACCGTTAAATTCAGACCCTAAATCAGAGTAAAGAAAATGGATTTAGATACCTGACCAAGACCTCTAAATAAATTCAAATCCCAGAACAGACCCTTAAATTCATGCAGATCCCAGATACATGAGTTGGTCGATTGCAAGCAGCTTGTAATGAGGGCGAGCCGTATAACCTCCATTTCCAGCTTATAAACTGATTATGTTATTAAGTTGGTTGCCTGTTTCTTTATATTAACTGTTTAGGTGCTCACTGTTAATGTATATTTGTGTATCTGTTGTGTTTCACTGTATAGAAGGTTTTGTCTTACAGGTTGGCAGGAGGACAGGCCGCAGTTCCCTGTGGCACTGTCTTATGTGCGGTGCGGTCACTGTACATAGCAATGAGAGGCTGCTGGACAGTAACAGGGGAGGTACAGGGGGTTTGGAAAGAAAGAGCCTGGTGCTGGCTGGGATCAGAGTGTAATGGCAGTGATGCGCTGCGCCATCATGAAGTCAGGTGAGACGATGAGAGTCAATAACAAAGCAGAAAATAAGCTAACAAAATGACCTCTTATGGTCTGTAGGCTGATAGAGAAGGCCTATCCTACGTAGGGGTAGGCCTATAAGTGTAGGCTGTCACTGAAACATGCGTGGCTGAAGAGTACCGTCAGCCTAGAGTGGTTCGCTCTGAGGAGTCTACTGGGGCTGTGAGAATAGTCAGCCTGGCATGGGAACCAGTGGTCAGTAGAGCAGTACTGTGCTCAAACCCAGGAGAGGCTGTAACTAGGTCCTGATTAGGATAAAGAACGTTCCATGTATTAGAGGGCCGCTTAGATAGCTGCAGTGATGAATGGTTGCCCTGCAGGCCTGAGATGTGGCCTAGTAGTACACTCCTGAATTGTACTGGACTGGGTGCAGTAGTCACTAGGACGAGTGGTGTGGTAGGAGCCCTTCAGCGTCAGGACCCTAGTAAGAGTGCATAGGAGCAGATATTTAATATAGTAAAAAGTATTAAAACTTATAAAACCCACTGTGTCAGTTGTATCGGGGCAGCCCCCTTCATCAGGAATACTATGTTTCACAGCATTGAAACAATTTAAATGTCTCTATATTATATAAACAAACCTTTCTACGTTTACTCACGCAATACCGGAAGTGACGTTCCGAACTCTAAGGCCCTGTTCACACAGAGTGTTTTTGCAGGCAGAAAAATTTTGAGGCAGACTTTGACCTGCCTGCGATTTGCGCAGCATTTACCATTGCGTTTTTCGCCCGTGGCCACTGCGCGCCGCGTGCAAAAAACACTGTGAAAAACACTTTCTCTGCCTCTCATTGATTTCAATGGGAGGTCAGAGGCGGAACAGCGAGCCGCTAAAAGCTGCAGCAGAAAAGAAACGCCTCCGCCTTCCATTGAAATTAATAGAAGACAGTTTCGGCCGTTTTTTGGTGCTGATTCCAATGCGGTTTCCGTGTCAAAATCAGCATAAAAAAACTCAGTGTGATCTGGGCCTAAATCTCTTTATACTTCCTATAATGGACATATCTCTTTATGGCAGATGTTTCGGAAGAGGTTCTTTCTCGCTCTTTTACCCTTTCTATTCCTCTAATACTTCATCCCAATTACATTATTTAATACAGGGAATTTCTTATATTTCTTTTTCCATGCAAAAATACATATATTAATAAAATAGGATAAAAACAACCAATATGAATCTATGGGGAATAGTAAAGACTCATTTACTTTACTCGTTCTTAAACTCTATTATTCGCAAACCCTATTCCTTTCTTTAGTATTTCTTATATTTTGGATAGGATGGTGCGACTATATCATTTATTATCCTTGGTCTTTTTACGATCATTTGTGGGGACCTTCTTACTTCATCTTTCAAAAACAGATCACTTAATAGTATTTCCCAATTTCTCTTTAGGATTCTTTTAATTTCTTCAATATTACCACTATATTTAGCAAAATAATGTCAGTCCAAATTTATCTTTCTCTTTTTTCCATCTTGCTTTTTTACAAGGTATAACTTTTCCCTGTTCCTTGTTATCTAGGCAGTCTTTCTGTTTCGTTTTTTACACCTTTTTCTTTACTCCCTCTATAATATTTTTTTTGCTATTTTTTATCCTTCTGTCTGCCTGATATAACCTCCTTTGACTTATACAGTATCAGCATCCCCATGATATGCTGAGAGTATGTTTCCAAGTTTCTATACCACTTATTTGTGAAATAAAAGTAAACCAATATATATATTAGTCCATAATGGACAAGATTGTGGTATGCGACGTGAGCATTTACCGATGCATATGCCAATTGTGCACTGCAAATTCAGTGTGAATGGACCTTTAGACAACCTACTTACACAACCCCTCAGTTGGCTAAAGCAGAAAGCCAGTGTAAGGAGCGACTCTACCTTTGCAGGACTTTTCATATTTGTGTCTTACACTGACGGCCCATTTGCTGTCCGATTCCCCCATTGATAACAGCAGATTGTGGTAGAAGCTTGACAGAAGGCCCCCTGTGGTTAGCACATTGCTGAGGTTGTCCTTAACCCCTTCCCGCTCTGCTCATTACTATTACAACGAGCTGAGCACATTGATGAATACCTATACGAGTATAGACCATTGGCATGCGCCAAACAATGCGTCCACACAAATCATAAAGCAAATATCAATACCTATACCAGACTGTAAAGACTACTAATATATCCAGAAAATGAAACACACATAGCACAAGTCATGTACCATGACAATATAAAATAAACTTTATTGAAATATACATAACACATTGGCCATCAAAATATAAAAACAATATAGCACACAGTTAAAAAGGAGAGTATGGAGGAGCTGCGTGAATAATCCAATATATATGCTACCATACTATAAACATCCTGTGATGTGGTAACAAATGCAGATATCTATAGAAAAGATAATCATATAGATCAAGTATTTGGACAACAGAAGCACATAAATATATTTAGCACCTGACAGAAGAGCACACAATTGTGCATGCATATAAAAGTATACAGCTAGAGCTCCAAGTTGCACCCAAAACAAAGACCATGCTTTATAAATAAAGGATATTGCACAAACCCATGGACTGCATGATAGGAAGCACGCAGGAACACTCCACACTGACCGCCCCCGACGCACGTTTCGCCGTCAGCTTTCTCAAGGCGTACTGACTGATGGGATAGTGGTTGTTTTAAATATAAAATGCAGAGGGAGGGGACTACACGAATAGCCAAACACTAAGCAGTGTTCACAGCATATGGAGATCTGCAATCACAGATCAAATTACACCTACCATGCTGCAGGCACCATTAGGCTATGTTCACACAGGGCACTTTTGCAGGAGGAACATCCGCCTCAAAATTCTGTTAGGAAGTCCGAGGCAGATATTCCTCTCCCTGCACGCCGATTTACGCTGCAATTCTCACGCCGCTCTTCGCCCGCGGTCATTGAGCGCCGCGGGCAAAAAACAGCGCGAGACACGCTTTCTCTGCCTCCCATTGAAGTCAATGGGAGGTCAGAGGCGGAAGCGCCCGAGGATAGGGCATGTCGCTTCCACTTCCCGCGAGGCAGTTTTACTGCTCGCGGGAAAAAGACGCCGACGCCTCCCATTGAAATCAATGGGAGGCGTTTTCGGGCCGTTCTTGCCGAGTCTTGCGACGCGGTTACCGCGTCAAAAAACTCACCAAAATACTCTGTGCGAATACAGCCTCAATGTGCACGGACGACGGAAGCCACATTCGTCTCTGCGGACGCCATCATACCTGCTTGGCGCATGCGCACCGGCACTGATCCGGATGTCGGAAACTGTGCCATGGACTTAAACTACAAACTGCGCATGCACGCTGCAAAAAGACTAAAGGGAGGGGCTGGCATTATACAGGGAAGGGTTAGTGGCCATTTTAGAGCCTGGCAGTTATGCCAGAAACCCAAACACGGGATAAAGGTCATGTACTGACCAGGAGTGCCGTATATAGCACTAAAACAATCTACCCCGGGAAAACATATAAATAGTGAAAGCATAGTTAATACATTAGTCGGTACTCCCGAGTACCTGGGTATCTCTCAAGGTAGTTGAGACATTATCACTGGACAGCTGGAGCACGCACATAAAAATCCCATATACATAGACGTGAATGAATATACATACATACACAACAATATCAATATTCTACACATATTAGTACATCACTGTAAATAGCACCATACAATTAAAAATTCCACTTTATTTTACAATAAATACCATCGTAAAAAAAAAATTTTTTTTACATATATAAATATACAATGTACCCCCATATAAACAAATAATAGTAAATAGTGTAAATAAAGTGCAAGGGGAGTGAGGAGAGGTGAGTGAACACACGTGCTCGTGATAGTGAAAAAAGTGAGGAAAATAAATAAATGAATAAATAGTTAGATTATGTGAAGGAGTAAAAAAAGGACTGCACCTGAAAAATATATAGCCATTATTAAACATGCAGAAATATAAACATATTCAATATGAATCATTATATAATGTATTGTATAAATGACAAAAATGTGAAAACCTATATAAAAATATGAAAATGATGCGACTCAATATGAGCGTGTTAGATACCATAAAAATAATCAATGCATCATGACTGAAAGTCATCAAAATGTAAGTGATCTAATAAATATAACTGGACACATGTATACAATTAAAATCCATACATATGCAAAAAATATATATATATATTCAAAAAAATGTGTAGTGAGTATACGTGGATATAATATAATGGATAAGAAACATGAAACAATATATAGAGATTCATGCATGATATATAAAAAGTGATAACGTGTATAGACTTAGGTATATAAATATGTTAATTAATTAGTGTATATAAAGTAGTAAAAATATACAAATATATAAAGTTGGTACACTAAAAGTGTATACATAATATGTGCATGTAGTAATCATGATATCATACAAGAAATACAATAATAACAATATGTAAATGCATATAAACATGTGTCAGTAAGAGAGAAATATGGATAAGGTACGTGTACCAGTACCAATACCTACCCCTTGAGAAAGCTGAGAACATCCCAAAATACCAAACATATACAAAAAAAGGATATAAATGTATAGCAATGTATACATAAAATGACATTCCCATACATACACTAAGCCCACATATGATAATAGCACGCAGAAGAAAGCGGGAACGGGCACAATTTGGGCATCATAAAGCACCTCCGCTATAACTGGACAAATGAGCCAATGTATCCATATCGCCTGCAAAGAGATTGAGAATTTGAGATAGTGTAGAATACTCAAAAATAGTCCGACCTGAGTATATATAACTCACACCGACAGAACATTGCGTCCCCACCGCAACAGCATGATCACAGAAATGTATCAACCAGAAATAATCCCATCACACAATTAAAATATCATAAAACTAACTATATTCCATAAAAGTGACGCCATGGAACCCACGTGGTAAATTACAAGAAGGAAGCGAAGGACATTTTTTCATTTAGACCATATGGTGAACTAGTGTTGAGCTTTGTTATCCACTTGCACTCGATACGTTCAAGCTTGCGAAAAGTGTCTCCACCACGTGTTCCGATGATGATTTTATCAATGCCATGTACTTTCAGATCTTGCCACCTGTTGTTATGATGGTCCCGGAAATGTCTGGGGATAGATTTAAGTTTATTAATCATCTCCCAATCATTATCCGCAATTTTTTCAGCCTTTTTAATGTCTCTTACATGTTCCTGAATTCTTATTTTAAGCTCTCTTGTGGTCATGCCAATATAGGAGAGACCACACGGGCATGTTGCCCTGTAGACAACTCCCGATGTACTGCAATTAATAAAATGCACAATTTTGTAGCATTTTTTGTTTTCAGAGTCCGGGAAAGTATCCGTTTTGACTATCAAATTGCAGATAGAGCAATGGCCACAGGGGAATGATCCCCACTTTGGTCCCTTGGAACCATATAGATACATATTAGAGTTTGGGGCACTATAGTGACTCCGAACTAGATGGTCGCTTAAGGTCTTGCTCCTTTTGGCTGTAAGTTGGGGTTTGGGGGGTAGAAGCCTTTTAAGATCAGGGTCTGTCAACAGTATGGGCCAAAAGCGAGTAACAATTTTGTGCATCTCAGACCATTGTGTATTGTAGGTAGTGATAAGCCTTACCGTGTCCTCACTGTTTTTCTTTTTGCGCTGTTGTTGAACAAGAAGACTATTACGGTCAGTATGGTATGCTCTCTGATACCCTTTCTCAATATCATTTTTACGGTATCCTCGTTGTGCAAACCGAGCCTTCAAACATTGGGATTCATTTTCGAAGTTTGATTGTGAATCGCATACACGTCGTGCCCGCAGGAATTGTCCTGTGGGGATGGCGCGTATAGTGTGTGAGGGGTGGAACGAAGATGCATGTTAAAGAGCATTTACAGCAGTTTTTTTGCGAAAAATAGTGGTACTGAGCTTACCCGTATTTTGTACAGAAATCTTGATGTCCAGAAATTCCATAAAGTCCTGACTAATCACATTTGTCAGTTTGATGTTACATGTATTGGTATTTAAGATGGTTAGAAATCGATCAAGCTCAGCTCGCGTACCCTGCCAAATAAACAGTATATCGTCAATAAAGCGCATCCAACTGACAACGCTACCCGAAACCGTATCCATAACTGCTCTCACAATCTCCTGTTCCCAATGGCCCAGAAATAGGTTAGCATAAGACGGCGCACAGGTAGCACCCATCGCCGTCCCACGTAACTGTAAATAGAATTTGTCTCTGAACAGAAAATAATTATGTTCCAAGACAAAACGCAAAAGGTGGATGAGAAAGTGGACCAAATCCTGATCAAGGTTGCCTGCTCCTAGAAAATATGAGACCGCGGATAGACCCAAATCATGATCTATACAGGTGTAAAGGGATTCTACATCACAGGATACCAAAAACATATCCTGCTCCATTGTTACACCATCAAGGCGTTTCAGCACATCCGTAGAATCCTTGATGTATGATTGGAGTCCCTCCACACATGGACGGAGATAAAAGTCTAAAAAACGGCATGCCGATTCACATAAACTACCACAGCCAGACACAATTGGTCGACCGGGAGGTCTCTTTTGGTCTTTATGCACCTTGGGCAACAAGTATAGTGTAGGGGTGATGGGAAATTTCACAATAAGCCCATCCAGAACTTTTTTAGTGATAATATTGTCCACCAATGCATCCGCAAGCATTTTATCCAACTGTTCCTTAAAACCTTCAGTAGGGTTGGAGGTCAGGCGTTTATAGCATCTAGCATCACGCAATTGTCTGTATGCCTCCAATTCATACATCTCCACCGGCCAAATCACCACATTTCCACCCTTGTCTGCTGGTTTGAATACTACACCCTTCATCTCTTTTAGTTCAAAAAGCGCCTTGCGTTGGGCCCACGATAGATTATCATGGCTCCGCTGCTGTGGAAGTTTGCGCAATTCATCGGTGACCATTTTAACAAACATGTCAACTGATGGGTTAAGAGACAAGGATGGAAATGCGGTAGACCGGGGGCGAATAGTTGTTGGGAATTTGCCAGTGCTCACCTCCTGCTCCTGAAGAAGGGATTCTAATGCCCGGACCGCTTCCAATTCCTCCTGTGCTGTAAACAAGTTATGAGGATCATTTTTAGAAAAATATTTCTTATATATTAATTTGCGTGCAAACAGGAAAACATCCTTAATGGCTGTGAAATCATCAAATCCTGATACAGGACAGAAAGTTAAGCCCAAGGAAAGCACAGAGATTTGACACGGAGTTAATACTCGGTCAGAGAGGTTAATTACCTTCATCTCGCCTCCCATGTTTTCCTCCACAGAATTAAATTTTCTTTTGGTTGGGGGTCTGTCTTTTCTCATATCTCCTAGTTCTCATAGGGACACTCCCATGTGATGCCCCAGAGGTCGTACTCTCAAATGATGACACAGACTCGGAGCGTGTCAACATAGAGGGACCCCTCCGTTGCCATTTATATACCCTCTGTTCTTGAAAATCCAACAAGTCACGTTGGAATTTTTTAGATTTAAATTCTTTGATGTCATTCTCCCATTTAATATACTCGGTGCTCAACTCTTGTTCAAATTTAGCCAGGAGTTCAGGATTCAGATCTGTTTTAATTTTATTCTGTAAGGGCAATATTAATTTTTCAATTTCTTCCAATTGTTTTTTGTCCCAACCAATCAGAAGTTCTATGAACGTCTGAGAGCAGGATTTACAGGCTTCCTCCCATCGCGATCGCATGGTCAAATCATCAAAAGGAAAAGATGGAAACACTTGAACACGTAATCCTCTAGGGATCAATTCTTTTGTAAGGTATTGTTCCAATGAAACCTTGTTCCACCAAATACGCATCCTTCGCTTGGGTCCCACAGCATCATTGCTAAAAACTTGAGTCACCAAAGACAACCAATTGGATTCCCTGGTGTGGAAATCAATATTTGTAACAAGGCCTATTAACAAAAACAGACAAAATGATGAATACCTATACGAGTATAGACCATTGGCATGCGCCAAACAATAATGCGTCCACACAAATCATAAAGCAAATATCAATACCTATACCAGACTGTGAAGACTACTAATATATCCAGAAAATGAAACACACATAGCACAAGTCATGTACCATGACAATATAAAAGAAACTTTATTGAAATATACATAACACATTGGCCATCAAAATATAAAAACAATATAGTACACAGTTAAAAAGGAGAGTATGGAGGAGCTGCGTGAATAATCCAATATATATGCTACCATACTAAAAACATCCTGTGATGTGGTAACAAATGCAGATATCTATAGAAAAGATAATCATATAGATCAAGTATTTGGACAACAGAAGCACATAAATATATTTAGCACCTGACAGAAGAGCACACAATTGTGCATGCATATAAAAGTATACAGCTAAAGCTCCAAGTTGCACCCAAAACAAAGACCATGCTTTATAAATAAAGGATATTGCACAAACCCATGGACTGCATGATAGGAAGCACGCAGGAACACTCCACACTGACCGCCCCCGACGCACGTTTCGCCGTCAGCTTTCTCAAGGGGTACTGACTGATGGGATAGTGGTTGTTTTAAATATAAAATGCAGAGGGAGGGGACTACACGAATAGCCAAACACTAAGCAGTGTTCACAGCATATGGAGATCTGCAATCACAGATCAAATTACACCTACCATGCTGCAGGCACCATTAGGCTATGTTCACACAGGGCACTTTTGCAGGAGGAACATCCGCCTCAAAAGTTTTTATATTTTGATGGCCAATGTGTTATGTATATTTCAATAAAGTTTATTTTATATTGTCATGGTACATGACTTGTGCTATGTGAGCTGAGCACATTGTTCGTGCTCAGCTCAGTATTAGTATGGTACCGCTGAAATCCAGCGCCATTGCCAACCACCGACACATTTATGAGCTGTGATAACTGCTGTATCGTCGTACAGCAGTTATCACAGCTCATACCTCCGGGACCGATCGCAGTGGTTTACGCCGATTTACCCCTTAAATGCAGCGGTCAATAGCGATCACCACACTTAAGGGGTTACAACGCCATTGGCGATCTTGCGACGCAATCGCAGGGTGCCGATGGTTGCTATGGTAACCGGAGGCCTAACAATAGCCACCGGGTCTGACATCTACAGAAGGTGATTACATAAGTATTGCAGGATACTATAACAGAAATCGGACAGTTGGACCTTTGGGGTCCTGTGGTGGTGGTGGTTATTTGTTGTTGCTGTATCTTGGACCGTTTATGGGTCAGTTTAGTGGTGCTTTTTACTCCATGTGTCCTTAGGACATGTTTATTATGTCATTACGAACTTGAGGTTTGTGTCCCATATTTTTTGTGAAGGCTTTTTCTTTAGTAGTGTATCCAGCCTTATAGGGGATCTTGTTCCCATTAAAATACGTTTTTGTCCCACTTGGGAAATCTCTTGACTGGCCTAAGTAGAGTCATGTGCTATTTTACCTTTTATTCCCCTTTTCCACCCATCCACCAAATAAGGACACGTGACAACCGAGGTTGGATGTGAAATGGCCACAGCAGCCGTTTATTAATTTACATTATTTTTTAAATACAATTTAATCCGAAACATTCGGATAACTACTTTAGGAATTCGACCAGAGAATTCCTCCTATAATTCACATGACCCAACATGGGTCAGAATCATAAATAACAATCAACATTTTAACACTAAACAGAGCAGGGGAAGTCCTTGAAGCCATTTTTTACCGATTTTACATTTAAGTTAGCCATCTGCAAACCACCAACAACTATTTACCTCCAGCCGTAAACTAGCTCGGAGGCACAGCTCACCTCTGCAGATGGCTCCAACCATAAGAAGACCACTTCAAAGGGATAACACCCTATGAAGTCTTCAAATGATATACCTTTTTGGGGGACGCATACCCCGATGCAACCTCCCCACCATTTTGTACTGACCAACCTCAAGGACTCCCCTCGCCAGCCGCCATGACACCTAGACCTACTCCAAAGAAAAGAGAAACACAAGTTACGCAAGCATACATCATAAGCACAAGAAAATAGACAAACGCACAAAAAACAAACCCAATCCCAAAAGACACAACCCAATTCAGGGCGGAAGGGTGGGAGCTAACTTTTTTACCTGTTATTCCTCCCGCTACTTCAGGCTCAATGCTAAAAACAGCGGGAGGAACAGATACCGAACCCCAACTCCTCCCCTCTCCATCTCCTCCCTCCCCCTGCCTCCACTAACCCTTTCCCCCCTGATTGGCTAACCTTCCCTCCTATGGCAGTCATGGAGGCTTTCCCTTAAGCCCTCCGTGCTGCCGTCCAGCCTCGTCTTGACTGGCCTGAGTAGAGTCATGTGCTATTTTACCTTTTATTCCCCTTTTCCACCCATCCACCAAATAAGGACACGTGACAACCGAGGTTGGATGTGAAATGGCCACAGCAGCCGTTTATTAATCTACATTATTTTTGAAATACAATTTAATCCGAAACATTCGGATAACTACTTAAGGAATTCGACCAGAGAATTCCTCCTATAATTCACATGACCCAACATAGGTCAGAAACATAAATAACAATCAACATTTTAACACTAAACAGAGCAGGGGAAGTCCTTGAAGCCATTTTTTACCGATTTTCCTTTTAAGTTAGCCATCTGCAAACCACCAACAACTATTTACCTCCATTCGTAAACCAGCTCGGAGGCACCGCTCACCTCTGCAGATGGCTCCAACCACCAGAAGACCACTTCAAATGGAAAAACACCCTATGAAGTCTCCCCACCATTTTGTACTGACAAACTTCAAGGACTCCCCCCACCACAGCGAAACAGGCATTGACCACCTTAAGCCTGTGAGTCCCTCCAAACCACCACCGCCCTCTCAATTTCTTCTGCTAAGGACAGGCTCCACAAATCAATTCCAACCTCGGTCAAATGTACTCCATCACTCCGCCAATATCTTCCAACTCCTGACTCCAAATCCCTGTGTCGAACACAAATGCCCCCGTTCTTGGCAACACAACGTGACACCGCCCGGTTTACTTTGATGCAGGCTTTATTAACCCTCTCCACTGATCTTGCCAAGCGCCAAAACTTCCTCGGAACTATGTCCGACCAAACTATAACTAAGCGTAGATAAGACGCCCATAAGCACAACAAATCGTGTTTTATATCACGCACTAACTCACGAAAAGGGCGCACACCTAGATCGTTCCCCCCCCCCACATGTAAAGCCAGAACCTCCGGAACCCTATCTAACTGAGAGTATGTTTGAAACTCGGTCAATACCCGGCTCCATAACATACCTCAGAATCCCAGCCAATGTAAAACCGCATCTTGCCGCGGAATGCAAAGCTGACGGCCATCTGGGCGAACGTCCGCCCGCAGTGCCCCCCAGTGCACATAAGAGTGTCCTAAAAGCCAAACTAAGCAGGGGCGATGATCTGAAATGAAAGGATAAGCAAACGCACATGTAAGCCATCAAAGCACAAGTTACAAACTCACAACAAATGAGGGCGCACGTAAGTCCTAAACCTATTGGACTTCCAACGGTCAATGCGACGCACACCCTCGTCATCCAACCCCCAACGCCCAGCTTCAGTAGCAACGCCGATCCTAAACGTGTGAGACGAGTAATACTCATACCCAACTCCGACCTACGGCAAGCATTTTTTAAATACAGCACCAAATTGATACCTGGACAAAAACGAGCCATTCTCATGACGGAGCAATGGCGACTCAGGCACCCCACCCCGTGGCTTGAAAGAAACCTTACAAGCAACCGGACACATCGCCGACCCCGGGAGGGCAAACAACACTATCCGCTTACCCCGTCCTACTTGATCAGTCTTGGACCGCCACAAAAACAACTCGAGTCTATCCCCATATAGACCCACATACGCCTGTCGCAATCCCCCAGCCCTCACCGCACTAGGAGAAACCAACTCACCAATTCTGAGTGCTCCAAAAAACGCTAGAGAAAAAGCCAAACGAAACAACTCTACCTCATAAGGCAAATTACAAACAGCCCCCAGCGATGCGCCCAACGAACCAAGAAGGGTAAAAGACATGGGTCGCCTCTGATCTGCTTCAGCCCTGCCGCGATGCAAACCCTTCAAAGCTTGCCTTACCAAAAAATTCTTGGACACATCCTGAAAACCCCGTAATTTAAATCCAAACGCCAACCCAGCAACGAAACGATTCACCTTAGCCAGAGAAAACCCCGCCTCCCAAGCATCCCCCAACCAGTATAACAATGCCACCAACCTGTCTTGATCCGTGCTGACGTTACCCAACACTCTTACCCACTCCTCCCACTGCTGCCAACAAGCCGAATAAGTACTCCAAGTCGCACCAGCCAACGACTGTTCGATCAACCGTTCCACGGGACCGAAACCAGATCCCATAGATGTCCCGGGCAAGCCAAACCGAACAGCTCCGCTCCCGGTGCCAATTAACACAATCGATTGCACTGCGAGCGAGAAAGAGCATCAGCGATACAATTGTAAACCCCCGGTACATGCACCGCAGCCATCCACGTGTTTAAGGACAAGCACACCAAGACTAAGTGACGCAACAACTGAACCACAGGCGGAGAAGATGCCGATACGTTATTAATCGCTAACACCACTCCCATGTTATCGCGGTGGAAACTAATGTTTTTATCCCTGAGCCTGTCCCCCCAAATGGTCACCGCAACCACGATGGGGAACAGCTCGAGCAGGGCCAGATTCCGTGTAAGACCACTGATCACCCAGCTGTCCGGCCAGTCCCCCGCACACCATTGACCTCCTGCATACGCACCAAAACCACCAGACCCCGCCGCGTCAGTAAACAGCTGCAACTCGCTCATATCCTGTACCGGCGACATCCACAACAATCTACCATTATATTGCCCAGGAAACGCGTCCCAGACCTGCAGATCCGCACTGTGTTCCACCCCAATCCTCACGAAATGATGGGATGCCCGGATACCCGCCGTCGCTGCCGCCAATCGCCTACTAAAAACTCTACCCATTGGTATAATCCGACAGGCAAAGTTCAACTTCCCCAGCAGAGACTGGAGATCGCGCAAAGTGATCTTCTTCAATCGGCAAGCACGCCTCACCTCTTGACGCAATGACAGTAATTTATCCTCAGGAAGCCTGCACTCGAATTGCACTCGAATTGCATTGCAACCGAATCAATTTCGATCCCTAAAAAACAGATGGTAGGGACAGGGCCCTCAGTTTTTCCAGGCGCCAGAGGAATTCCAAAATCCGTCGCAACCTTCTGCAAGGAATACAATAAATAACCGCAAATAGGGGAACTGCTAGGGCCGACGCACAAAAAATCGTCAAGATAATGTATTAACGAATCCACCCCAGCTACGCCCTTCGTCACCCATTCCACAAAGCTACTAAATGCCTCGAAGTATGCGCAAGAAAGGGAGCACCCCATTGGAAGACATCTATCGACATAAAACCCCCCGTTCCAGAAGCAACCCAACCGCCGTTGGCTCTCCGGATGGACCAGCAGCAAGCGAAAAGCCGCCTGAATGTCACTTTTTGCCAACTATGCCCCAGGCCCCACCTCACGCACTAACACTACCGCTTTGTCAAATGACGTGTAAACAACCGAGCATAAATCGTGATCTATCCCATCATTTACCGACGACCTCTGGGAAAAGACAAATGCTGAATCAAACTGAATTTATGGGGCTCCCGCTTCGGCACAATTCCCAAGGGGGATAGCACTAGATTCTCTATCGGCGGCTCGACAAAAGGCCCGCCCATGCGACCCAACGAAACTTCCTTCAAAAGTTTTTTCAAAACGACCGCCGAGTGCAAATAAGCTGACTTAAGATTGCGCCGTGTAAGCGGAAACTCATACGGAGGAGGGGGAATAACAAAACCAAACAAAAACCCCTCATAAATTAACTTGGCTGCAACCCTATTCGGATATTCATTTAGATACGGGGCCATCCTTTCCACCCTCACCGGCGACAGCCACTTGACCAACGGAGGAGGACTGAGTGTCTGACCGCTTCCCTTTTCGCATACATTTTGCAGCCCCATGCGAGGAGCCGTTGCACTCCGAATAGACATGCTTAAATTTACAAGTGGCCCCGAACTTACACTGGCCATCATTGAATTGCCAGCAGAACCCGAGTTTTGACCCAGAGCCCTGTCCGGACTGACTAGACTGACCTCCTTGGCCAACGCTCCCGAGAAAGGACTGCTTAACCGGGGCCGTCACCCGCAACCAAAGCGCAATATCTTTCTGATCCCACCGAATCGCCGGCCGGACCGCCTTCCGCTGGCGAAACTGCTCATCATACCACAACCACACCTGACCCCCGTACGCCCGATGAGCCTCCCCTATGGCATCGAAATAACAAAACAACGCCGAGCAATTTTCAGGTGCCTTTTCCCCAATCACACTCGCCAAAATAGCAAAAGCTTGCGACCAATTCACGAACGTCTGCGGGATAAGCCTATACTGCCGACGCTCCTCTTCCTCCTTCTTACTCTCATCCCGCTTGCCCTTATCCAAGTTGAACTTCGCAAGTGGCAGAAGGGAAAAAATTTCCACGTACTCATCCTTACAAATCCGTTCCCGAACCTCCTGTTTAAGGTGGGCCCCTAAAGGACCCTCAAAACAGACGTAAACCTCGCCCCGAGCACGATCATCAAGCCGAATTCTATCCCTGTCCTTCTGCGCCTCGGTTTGAACAGACACTGCCACTGCTTCCTTGGATGCCCCCGAAACTTCCCCAACCAGGGACCGTGACTGTACATCACGAGGACCTTCCCAGACCACCGCCGGGGACCCAGCCGGAACTACAGGTGCCGCAGCCCTATCTAAGCGCCCGACTAACTTGCGCAAACAACCCACTAAATCCGATAAGCCATCTCGCCCGGCAACACCACTACCGACAGCCGATACTTCCGCCTGGCACTCGCACCAACATCTCCGACACGTGGACCCTGGCATGCTGACAGAGGGGCCGGCAACCTGCCGCCCGACCGCAGGGACCCAGACTTCCGACAGGACCTGTTGCCTCGTCGTCGTCGCTGATCTTGGTGTCCTCACCGAAGACCTCAAGGAAGCCTGCCCCATGGCCGGCACAGCACCATGCGGGGCGGCCGTGGACTGCACCCTGGACACTGCATATAAAGGCGGTGGCGTAACAGGGAGCCCAGCCTGCGACTCCCTGTGAACCGCCGAGCCCCGTCGCGGCTGGGGATTCCTGCCAGGACGCAGGCCCTGGGAGGAGGCGGCCGTCCCAGCAGCCTGGCCTGCAGCGTCCTTAGAAGGGCTCCCCCTGTGACGCCGAGCCCGCGGGACCACATCCGGACTCAACCATTCAGGTGGGCGGGACCGCTGGGAGCGGCGGGGTGACCGAGCCTGAGCAACCGCCGCTCCCGTTGACGCCCTCTGCTTTATTTCAGCAGGGGCAGCAATAAGCAACTCTCCCCCCACCGCCATGTCATCAGCGCCAGAAAGGGGGGAGGGGAGCGCATCCGGGCTAGCAGCCGACACAGAGTGCCGATCTAGGCGCGAAGACTGGCCCACCTGATGGATACTGGCCAGCGCTGCCACCGTCTCCTCCAGCCACCCCGGACCGTGGAACTCAGCTGCCGCGCGCAGCTGATCAAGCATGCTGACTGGAGACGCCATACTTGCAGGTAAGCAGGGCAGTGGGAGCTAACTTTTTTACCTGTTATTCCTCCCGCTGCTTCAGGCTCAATGTCGAAAACAGCGGGAGGAAAAGATACCGAACCCCAACTCCTGCCCTCTCCATCTCCTCCCTCTCCCTGCCTCCACTAACCCTTTCCCCCCTGATTGGCTAACCTTCCCTCCTATGGCAGTCATGGAGGCTTTCCCTTAAGCCCTCCGTGCTACCGTCCAGCCTCATCTTTACTTTGTGACTATTGCCTGATCAAACCGAGTTGTGATACATTGTTTGCACCATATAAATAACTATATATTTGATGTTGTGTATTTTCTGACCACCACTGCAATCCTTTGTTTTAGATGATTTTATCTGTTTTTATGAGATTATATTATTTTGTCTGTATTTATTGCAATAATAAAGATATTTTGTTATTGACCATGTGTCGTTTTGCTATACAGAATTGGTATTGCCGCATCCGTAATGGCCTGAACTATATAAATATTATGTAATTTATCCAATGCAGTGAATGCCATAAAAATAAATAATAAAAAAACGATACCAGAATTGCTATGTTTTTGGTCACCTAAGAATAAAAAGTGATCAAAAAGTTGCATGTATCCCAAAATGGTACCAATAAAAAAACATATAGCTCGTCTTGCAAAAAACAAGCCCTCATACAGCTCTGTCGACCAAAAATTTTCTTTAAAGTTGTGGTTCTCAGATTGTGGCAACAGAAAAAATACATTCTTTTTACAAAATAAATGTTATTGTGCAAATAGTTGTAAAACATAAAAAAGCAATACAAAATTTGGTATCACCAGAATCGTACTGACCCACAGAATAAAGTAAATATGTCAATTATAGTACACGGTAAACGCTGTAAAAAAAAAAAAAAGGATAAAAACAATAGCAAAATTGCTATTTTTTGTCACCACTCTTCTCAAAAAATAGAATAAAAAATGATCAAGAAGTTGCATGTATCCAAAAATGGTGCCGATAAAAACTACAGATTGTCCCGCAAAAAACAAGCCCTCACACCGCTCTGTCACAAAAAAAATGTTATGGCTCTCAGAATATGGCGACACAAAATGTGCAGAGTGCGATCCAAAAGGGGGATAAGATCGGGCACCATTTATCAGTGCGACACAGGCCACAGAACTGCGGATTATTATTTATTTATCGCATTATTATATCCTCTTATTATGTACTGATGTACTCTGCACAGTTTACATATGCCCCCAGATTATAAACTGAAATAAATGGCCTATTTGTACATTCAGGGACAAACCAATTGAAAAACTGGTAACCAGAAACAATTGGTTTAAATGAAAAACCAAGTAATGAACTTGGTGCATTGACCTATGAAATCATAAGTCTATCCTATAGAGAGAGGTCAATTAACACACAGTATATTAGAAACATGAAACAACTTTATTGCACATAAATACACAGGATATATCAATAAAAGTTAGAACCATGCAATGCAAAACGTGTCCTGCAGGTTGAAGCAACATATGGGGAGACATAATGACATATAATATAAAAACCAGGGCAATATGATATATGTATAATAAATATGTTCACCTGAAATGATAGTATTGCCATATAGCTACCTGGAATGATTGTATATAAATGCGATGATACAAGCTAAGGCCAAAATGTATGGCCATATATCAGCTTACCCATGTGTAGTTGCTCCTGCTACCTGCAGAGACACCGAACCCGACGCGCGTTTCGGCAGGAATGCCTTCGTCCGGGGGTGGTGTCTCTCCAGCGGAACAGGATATTTAAAGGGCATTGCATGGTTCTAACTTTTATTGATATATCCTGTGTATTTATGTGTATTTATGTGCAATAAAGTTGTTTCATGTTTCTAATATACTGTGTGTTAATTGACTTCTCTCTATAGGATAGACTTATAAACTGAAATACCAGCAAAACCTCAAACAGAAAAATTACCAAGCAAAATCTGTGCTTCATAAGCCAAATGGCGCTCCCTCCATTCTTCAGTGTGCCCAAACAGCAGTTTACATCCACATATATGGCATCGCTATACCCGGGAGAACCCGCTTAACAGTTTATGATGTATTTGTCTTCAGGGGCACAATCTGGGTATAACATATCATGCACTTAAATGGCATATCAGCGGAAAATCCACTGCACATTTTTCTAGTAAAAATAGTAGTATTGGTTCATACGCACTGCACCCTTTAATAAATGCCTTGAGGGGTATATTTTAAAAAATGGGGTCACTTCTTGGAAGTTTTTGTTTTACTATTAGACCTCAGAGCCCTGCAATTGGGGGCAAATGCTATGGAAAAATCACTAAAATAGACCTCAAATGCGCATGGTGCTCTTTCACTCCTTTAATCTAACACCAATCCAGCAAAATCTGCGCTCCTACAGACAAATGACGCTCCTTCTCTTCAGAGCCCTGCCATGTGCCCAAACAGCTGTTTAGGGCCACATATGGGATATTGCTGTACTCAGGAGAAATTGAGTAAAAAATTGTGTGGTGTTTTTTTCTCCAATTACCCCTTGTAAAAATAAAACATTTAGAGCTAAAACAGCATTGTTTTGGGAAAAATGTAATTTGTCATTTTCACTGCCTAATTCTAATAAAATCTATGAAACAGCTGTGGGGTCAAACTATTCACTACCCCCCTAAGTGAATGCCTTGAGGGTTTTATTTTCCAAAATGGAGTCACTTCTCAAGAGGTTTTTACGGTACTGGTACCTAAGGAACTCTGCAAATACGACTTGCCACCTTTAAACAAAACCAGCAAAATCTGCATGCCAAACGGTGCTCCTGCCATTCTGAGCCCTACCGTGTGTCCAAACAGCAGTTTATGACAACATATGGGGTATTATCATACTTGAGAGAACTTGATTTACAAATGTTGGTGTTCTTTTTCTCTTTCATTCTTTGTGAAAATGAAAAAAAATCGGAGCTGAAACTACTTTTTGTGTGAAAAATGTTTAGATTTTAATTTCTATGACCTAATTTCAATAAATTCAGCAGAACACCTGTAGTGTTAAAATGCTCACTATACCCATAGATTAATTCCTTGGGAGTGTAGTCCCGAAATGGCGTCTTTTTGGGGATGTTTCCTATGTTTTGGCACCACAAGACCTCTTCAAAAATGACAGGGTGCCTAAAATATATTGTAATAAAAAGGAGGCCCCAAAAACCTAGTAGGTGTTCCTGTGCTTCAGTCCACCAGGGCCACATGTGGGACATTTTTAAAAGCTGCAGAATCTGAACAATAAATATTGAGCTGAGTTTCGCTGCTAAAACCTTCTGTGTTACAGAAATAAAATGGATTATAATGGAATTTCTTAAAAAAATAAAAAATAAATATATATATATATATTTGTAAATTTCACATCCAAAATGTTAACTAGTAACTATTTTGTGTTGTATTACTATCTGTCTTACAAGCAGATACACTCAAATTTAGAGAAATCTAAAATTTTCAAAAATGTCTCTAAATGTAGGTGTTTTTCACAAATAAACACTAAAGGTATTGACCAAATTTTACTACTAACATAAAGTACAATGTGTCACGAGAAAAAATTCTCACAATCGCTTGGATAAAAGAATAGCATTCCAAAGTTATTACCAGCTAAAGTGACACAGGTCAGATTTGAAAAATGGTGTCTGAGCCTTAAGGCCCAAACTAGGCTGCATCATTAAGGGGTTAAAGTGGTTTTACATCTTATAAAGTGGGGGGAATACAATTAGGATTTGTCATCACTTTCTGATCGTGGAGTTCTGACTGCCATGACTACTTGATGTTTAGTAAAGCCAATCCCTGTCTTTACAGTTTACCAAATGTGCCATCAATGGTCTTAGAAATGACCCAGATGAAGAGACTATGAAGGAATTCTTCGGTTCTCTTGACTATAAATGCAGCAGAGATTGTGGTATGCATAAAAATATAATGCAGCCATTTTTAATGAATACATATGGATGTTGGCCTTCTACCCTCTCTGGGAGGCTTATGATATGTATAATTTACGCTGCATTCGTTCACATCAGGTATGACCATCTTGTCTCAGGATGTCTAGATCGATTCTTACCACCTCTATTACCTTTCCAGGACATGGTACATGAGGTAATGGCTGCCCACAGCTGTTCTGATGCCTATTACAAGCTGGTAGGGGAATTGTGAAGCAGTATGTATTCAGGATTGTAAGGAGTAAGAGGGCTGAGCACAGGAGATGCAGCATGTAGCGTGTTCTTACTGGTGCAGAGTCACATCCTCTAATGGGGGTCTTTAGGGTTTATTAAAATTCAAAACTAAAATTATATATTTTAAGATAATATAAATGATTTCCCCCATGTCACACAGACAGAAATGATCATTTATCACCTATAAAGAATTCATCAGAGAACGTTCCCATTAAAAACTTCAATTTTATTATTTTCAATAAAAAAATACTCTATACAGTAAAGCAATTGATGAAAACACCCGGAAAAATTACAGATCACACTAAACTTTTCTAGAGGTACAAATCATACAATATCATCAAATTCATATTCCCAATGGTAAAGCCATACTGATATATGTAAATTATGGGTGTGGTCATAAAAGCAGCTCAAACCGGTTATAGCTATTGTGATGTCACAGAGCTTGGGTATAAACAATGATGTTGGTCACAGAGCTGTCACTATCAGTTGGATGTGACCGGTAAGTAATCTATCAATGCTACATCTGTACTTCTTGCTAATCAATTTGTTTTATTAGGAACATTGAATTATTCCATCTCTAGAAGATATTGTGTGATAGTGGTAGTAATATGGTATTAGTATTAGTGTGCAATTAAATTGCTCAAGTATCTTAGATTTGCAGGGTAAGTGGCCAAAATTTGAGCTCCCTTATTATCATTATGTTTACCACTTGTAAAAGAGAAATTTCCATATGCTCATATTAGAGGACTGTATATTAGGGGACTATAATTCCTTATATTATTTAGGTTCACCAGAAATAATTTCAATTTAATTCAATTCTGAATTTTGATCAATTGATATAAAAATTATTAGTGGGGAATTGATACTGGTCTGGGGCTACTTATCATGGTTTGGGCTAGGCCCTTTATTTCCAGTGAATGGTAATGTAAAGACTACTTAGACCATTGCATGCTTCCGACTTTTGTGAGACTAGTTTGGTAAAGACCCTTCCCTGTTTCTGTATGACGTTGCCCCTTTGCACAAAGCAAGGTCCATAAAGACATGGAGTGATAAGTTTGGTGTGGAGGAACTTGACACTCTGCACAGAGCCCTGACCCCAACATCAGAGCCTGAACTCACAAATGCTCTTTTAATTAAATGGGCAAAAATTCCAACAAACACGCTACAAAATCTTGTGGAAAGCCTTGTCAGAAGAAGTTATAGCCACAAAAGGGGGCCCAACTTCATATTAACATCCATGGCTTTGTAATGGGAAGTACCACAAGCTTATAATCGTGTAAAGGGTCAGCTGTCCACATCTTTTGGCCACATAGTGTATTTTGGTCTTATGTATTGTGATGTCACTACTATTAAAAATAATGATAAATCCATATTGAAATATGCAAATTATGGGTGAGGTCATAAAAGCAGCTCACCCCGGGTATAGCTATTGTGATGTCACCGAGCGTGGGTGTATACTATGGTGCTGGCCACAGAGCTGTCACTCATCAGTTGGATGTGACCGGTAAGTACTCTATCAGCGCTACGTCTCTAGATGAGTCTCACCTATCAGTTTCTTTATGAATATTTTATTCTTAGGTACAATTCTGCTGTGTCTGCCATTTAAAGTTTAGTTTATATTTGGAATAGTTATACTAATATATAGAGATGAGCGAACCGGGACAACCGAACCCGGTTTCGGTCCGAACTTCCGGAAAAGTTCGGTTCGCAGCGAATCCGAACTTCACCGGGTTCGGCCGAACCCGTTTTGACCGAACCCGGTCAAAAATATTATACAAATCGGCAGCCACTTGTTTCTATCAATCACTGATAGAGAAAAGAGGCTGCTGATTAAAAATAAAATAAAAAGCATTTCATACGTACCTGGTCGTTGTCTTGCGGACGAGTCTCTCTTCTTCCTCCAGTCCGACCTTCTTTTCTGACGCGGCAGCCTGTGATTGGCTGCAGAGGCCTCTGCAGCCTGTGATTGGCTGCAGAGGTCTCTGCAGCCCGTGATTGGCTGCAGAGGCCTCTGCAGCCCGTGATTGGCTGCAGCGCTCACATGGGCTGCATCGTCATCAAGGAATGTCGGGCCGGATGTCGCGAGGGACGCGTCACCAAGGCAACGGCCAGGAGACCGGACTGGAGGAAGCAGGGAGTTCCCGGTAAGTGTGAACGTCTTTTTTTTTTTACAGGTACTCTATATTGTGATCGGTAGTCACTGTCCAGGGTGCTGAAACAGTTACTGCCGATCAGTTAACTCTTTCAGCACCCTGAAGAGTGACTATTTACTGACGTCGCCTAGCAACGCTGCCGTAATGACGGGTGCACACATGTAGCCACCCGTCATTACGGGGCCTCATGCACACGACCGTAAAAACACCCGTTATTAAGGGTCGTAATTACGACCCGAAATAGCGGGCCCATAGACTTCTGTTAGCTACGGGTACCTTCCCGTTTTCTCACGGGAAGGTGCCCGTGCCGTTAAAAAGATAGAACATGTTCTATTTTTTTATTTTACGGGTCGTGCTCGTAATTACGACTCGTAATTACGAGCACGGCCGGCCGCTTTTACGAGCCGTGCTGTCATTATAAGGGTATGTTCACACGACAGCGTCCGTTACGGCTGAAATTACGGGGATGTTTCCGCCTGAAAACATCCCCGTAATTTCAGCCGTTATGGCATATGCAGGCGCTTGAATGCCGCGTCCATTACGGACGTAATTGGCGCTGCTATTCATTGGAGTCAATGAATAACGGCTCCAATTACGGCCAAAGAAGTGACAGGTCACTTCTTTGACGCGGGCGTCTATTTACGCGCCGTCATTTGACAGCGGCGCGTAAATTACGCCTCGTGTGAACAGACAAACGTCTGCCCATTGCTTTCAATGGGCAGATGTTTGTCAGCGCTATCGAGGCGCTATTTTTGGACGTAATTCGGGGCAAAAACGCCCGAATTACGTCCGTAATTAGTGAGTGTGAACATACCCTGTGTTCACACGCACTAATTACGGATGTAATTCGTGATTTTTTGCCCCGAATTATGCCCGAAAATAGCGCCTCGATAGCGCTGACAAACATCTGCCCATTGAAAGCAATGGGCAGACGTTTGTCTGTTCACATGAGGCGTATATTTACGCGCCGCTGTCAAATGACGGCGCGTCAAAGAAGTGACCTGTCACTTCTTTGGCCATAATTGGAGCCGTTATTCATTGACTCCAATGAATAGCAGCGCCAATTACGTCCGTAATGGACGCCGCGCTCAAGCGCCTGCACTTGCCGTTTCGGCTGAAATTACGGGGATGTTTTCAGACGGAAACATCCCCGTAATTTCAGCCGTTACGGACGCTGTCGTGTGAACATACCCTAAATTTTATAGCAGCACGGCCCGTAAAATAGAAAAATAGAACATGTTCTATTTTTTTAACGGCACGGGCACCTTCCCGTGAGAAAACGGGAAGGTACCCATGGGTAACAGAAGTCTATGAGCCCGTTATTGCGGGTCGTAATTACGACCCACAATAACAGGTGTTTTTACGGTCGTGTGCATAATGGGAGCACGGCTTGGAAAAACGACCGGCTGCCTGTGGCCGGCCGTGCTCCTCTCCTGAAATACTCTGTGCTGCCTTAAACTCTGTGGACAGGTCAGGATCCTGTTTCTTTTAAATGCTGCTAGGGAACCCGCTCGATCCACTATATAAGGCTGCGCTACAGTGCAGCATTTAAAAGAAACAGGATCCTGACCTGTCCACAGAGTTTAAGGCAGCACAGAGTATTTCAGGAGATGAGCGTGCAGATTCAGTGCTGCTGTGAACTCTGCTCTCAGTCTGTTACCTCTCCTCCACTCCTGTCCTCAATAACACCTTCACATGATTGGCAAGTCACCACCCCGCACAAGATCCGCACGCTCATCTCCTGAAATACTCTGTGCAGCTGTGAACTCTACTCTTACCATTACGTGGTGACTTGCCAATCATGTGAAGGTGTTCTTGAGGACAGGAGTGGAGGAGAGGTAACAGACTGAGAGCTACGTAATGGTAGGAGCAGAGTTCACAGCAGCACTGAATCTGCACGCTCATCTCCTGAAATACTCTGTGCTGCCTTAAACTCTATGGACAGGTCAGGATCCTGTTTCTTTTAAATGCTGCACTATAGCGCAGCCTTATATAGTGGATCGAGCGGGTTCCCAAGCAGCATTTAAAAGAAACAGTGTGTGTGTTTGGGTATGTGTCTTTGTCTGTTTTTGTTTTTATATGTGTGTTTGTGTTTATGTGTGTTTGTGTATATATGGGTGTGTTTGTGTATATATATGGGTGTATGTGTATATGTTTGTGTGTAGATGTTTGTGTGTGTGTGTTTTTGTATATGTGTGTGTTTGTGTATATGTGTGTATATGGGTGTGTTTATGTGTGTGTTTGTGTATATATGGGTGTGTTTGTGTATATATATGGGTGTATTTGTATATATGTTTGTGTGTAGATGTTTGTGTGTGTGTGTGTGTTTATATATGTGTGTGTTTGTGTATATGGGTGTGTGTATATGTGTGTGTTTGTGTATATGTGTGTGTTTGTGTATGGTTGTTTGTGTGTGCGTGCGTGTATATATGTGTGTAGGTGAGTAGAAGTATTGTTAGGGTATGTTCACACGGCGGGGGTCCGTAACGGCTGAAATTACGGGAATGTTTCAGCCTGAAAACATCCCCGTAATTTCAGCCGGACCGGCATGTGCAGGCGCTTGAACGCCGCGTCAATTACGGCCGTAATTAGCGCTGCTATTCATTGGAGTCAATGAATAGCGGCTCCAATTACAGCCAAAGAAGTGACAGGTCACTTCTTCTACGCGGGCGTCTATTTACGCGCCGTCATTTGACAGCGGCGCGTAAATATACGCCTCGTGTGAACAGACAAATGTCTGCCCATTGCTTTCAATGGGCAGATGTTTGTCAGCGCTATTGAGGCGCTATTTTCAGACGTAATTCGGGGCAAAAACGCCCGAATTACGTCCGTAAATAGGCCGTGTGAACATACCCTTATTGTTCACATTGATAACTGTTTTTTTATGTTGTTGCAGATTTTGATGTACCGATTGGACTACATCTTCGATTCGTTGGACTACTGCGTAGATCTACGTTTTTTTTAAATTTTAATAAAATGGTTAACGAGGGTTTTGTTGGGGATTTCTTATTTCAATAAAAAAGAATTGTCTTTGTGTTTTTTTTTAAACTTTATTAGTGCCTAGATAATGGCAGTTGGCTGATTGACAGCGTCCATTATTAAGGCGGTACTTAGTGTTAGCCGATGCAGAGGCTAGCATTAACCACCCATTATTACCCCGGTACCCACCACCACCAGGGGTGCCGGGAAGAGCTTGGTACGATCCAGTACCCGACCATCTGTTGTGATGGTCGGGTACTGGGGCGGCCGTAGGCTGGTATTATGAGGCTGGGAAGGGCCAAAAACAGTGGACCTTCCCACCCTTGTAATGCTAGGCTGCTGCTGCTGTGTTGTATCGGGCTGGTTATAAAAATGGGGGGGACCCCACGTCGTTTTTTTGGGGGAATTTAACAAATTTAACAATAGACGTTGGATCCCCCACATTTTTAATAACCAGCCATATACAAGGCCGCAGCAGTCTGGCATTACATGGGTGGGAAGGGCCACTGGTTTTGTCCATTCCCAGGCTAATAACACTGTGTTGTATGTGGCTGGTTATGATAAATTGGGTGGAACCCCATGTCTTTTTTAAAAAAAAAAAAAAATAAATAAATAATAAAAAAAAAATGACGTGGGGTCCCCCCCACTTTTATAACCAGCCAGATACAACACAGCAGCAGCAGCCTAGCATTACAAGGGTGGGAAGGTCCACTGTTTTTGGCCCTTCCCAGCCTCATAATACCAGCCTGCGGCCGCCCCAGAGCCCGACCATCACAACAGATGGTCGGGTACTGGATCGTACCTGGCTCTTCCCGGCACCCCTGGTGGTGGTGGGTACCGGGGTAATAATGGTGGTTAGTGTTAGCCTCTGCACCGGCTAACACTAAGCCTGCCCTTAGTAATGGATGTTGTCACTCAGACAGCGGCCATTACTAAAGTGGTAGTAATAAAATTTGAAAAGAAAAAGACAAAGATATAGATAAAATATTTTATTGAAATAAAGCACCCCCAACACAACCCTCATTAACCATTTTATTGTAGAAAAAAAAAAACCGTCATCGAAGTAGTCCTCGAAACCGACGTAGTCCAAACACCAAACCTGTAAAAAAAAGAAAAAATGAAATAAAACATGTTGTAAGCTTAGATTCAGTTTAATGTGTGATACTGACTGTTATACCATGTATAGAAGCCTGCCGTGAAGTTGACTTAGATACAGGGCGCCAGCAGACAGTATCATACATGGCCATACAGACATGTATACAAACAAACATACATACATGCAAACTATCATACATACATGCATACACACACACATGAAACCATACATACAAACATGCAAAGATACATACATATATACAAGCATGCACAAATATACATGCAAACATAAATACATGCAGACATAATTACATACATGCACATATATACATACATGACAACATACATACATGACGACATACATACATACATACATACATAAAATGCAAACATACATACATACATTCATGCAAACATACATGCAAATATATACATACATGCCAACATACATACATACATACATACATACATACATGCAAACATACACACATGCAAACATACATACATGCAAATACACATACAAACATACATGCACATATATACATACATACATGACAACATACATGCATACATACATACATGACAACATACATACATGCAAACATACATTCATGCAAACATACATTCATGCAAACATACATACATACATGCAAACATACATTCATGCAAACATACATACATGCAAACATACATGCAAATATATACATGCAAATATACATACACATATATACATACATGCCAACATACATGCACATATATACATACATACATGACAACATACATACATACATACATACATACATACATACATGCCAAAAAAAATAATAATACGTTCATACTTACTTTCCTCCTGTCCGGGCTCCAGCGATGACGTTTCATCCATGTCGCCGCTGCAGCCTGTGATTGGCTGCAGAGGCGGTCACGTGGGATGAAGCGTCATCCTGACGTGCGTGACCGCCACTACAGCCTGTGATTGGCTGCAGCGGCGAAAGGGATGAAACGTCATCGCTGGAGGCCGGACAGGAGGAAAGTAAGTACGAACGTATAATTTTTATTTTTTTATTACATTTAAATTGTATTTTCCGCGCGCCGAGCATGTACTGTCAAGGTTGCTGAAAGAGTTAGTGCAGCCCATTAACTCTATCAGCACCCGAGACAGTAGCATGCTCGGCGCACGTAAGTGACAGGTTCGGTCCGAACTAGTTCGGTCCGAATCGAACTTTTTTGTGAAATTCGGCGAACTAGCGGAACCGAACTTTTGAAAAGTTCGCTCATCTCTACTAATATACTAGGAAGTTGCTAAGTGGCAATATGGCGGCCTGTGACTTCTGCTCCAGAGACAGAATGCAGCTTGCAGACAAAAATTGCCATCTGTATTCTGCTGGTAAATTGATAAAGCAACCTCAAAGAAAGGGAATGTGAATGTCCTGCAGCCCTGAGAACTTATTATTGGAACCCTTCAGTTTATAACAGGAGTAATTCACGTAATAAATATTTACTAGGGAATTACTAATTATGCATTTGAGGTTTTCTATTTGTGTAAAATACACAATTATTATTATTATTATTAATAATAATAATAATAATTACTAATATAAAAATGTTAGGGAAGTGATTTCTTAAGAACAGCCCTGACCCCGTAATCCTGTATCCTCAAAATCAATTGTCATTTTTCATTAATGTATATATATATATATATATATATATATATATATATATATATATATATATATATATATATATATATATATAACATGTAATAATGTCTATAACAAACTACAAAGGTTCTAAATTATAGTTAGTATCTCATATAAAAATTACATAAAGCCCGGAAATGTCATACCGTATGGTCAATTCAACAACCAATACATTGTTACAAAATCCAAACCCCAAGCAATGTCATTCACAGGGGGTCCAAACCCCAAGACCCCAAGCAATGTGATCTTCAAACACTTCTGATTGTCCAGTTCCTGTACTTGGAATACCCCTTTTATAACTAATTTCTCCAGCTAGTTTTCTTTAAGTTTTCCCTAACTATTTCTTTTTCTGGTCATTCTAGATCTTGCTGTTGGATTGACACTGTTGGATTACTGTGTTGCTTTTACGGTCAGCGATTTGTCCTATTTTCAGAGAACTAGAGGCGATTAGTTAAATTCAATCTTTACTGTCGCCTGGTTTTCTACCACGGACATTGGTGCAGTTTTGCACCCGGGTTATTAACCAACCATGCCCTTTTGGAAAAAATCAAAAAAATATCATGTCTCTCAGATTCCTGATAAAGGAAATCTGATGAAAGAGATACCAACTATGGAGGAGCCTAACATCTCACTCCAGAAGTTTTCCAACATCAAAGATATGCCAGCCGAAAAATGCAGCGATCCAAGTCACAGCAAACCTTGTGACATTGGCTCAAAGAACGCCAAGAAGAGCGCAATCAGGAGCTTGGGCAGCAGCGCTGTGATTTGCGCTAAAGAACTGGATCGCTGTTTCCCAAATAGACGGCTGAGATTATACGTTGCCACCTGGAATATGGAGGGAAAGGTGAGAAGTAATATACAATATCTATTGTGAACCATGAGTGTATATGATCTAAGGCTATGTTCACACAGAGTATTTTGCCAAGTTTTTTGACGTGGAAACCGCGTCGCAAAACTCGGCAAAAACGGCCCGAAAATGATTTCAATGGGAGGCGTCGGCGTCTTTTTCCCGCGAGCAGTAAAACTGCCTCGCGGTAAAAAGAAACGACATGCCCTATCTTCGGGCGCCTCCGCCCCTGACCTCCCATTGACTTCAATAGGAGGCAGAGATAGCGTATTTCGCTGTGTTTTATGCCCGCGGTGCTCAATGGCCGCGGGCGAAAAACGCAGTGAAAAAAATCGGCGTGCAGGGAGAGGAAAATCTGCCTAAAACTTCCAAACGGAATTTTGAGGCAGATATTCCTCCTGCAAAATACTCCGTGTGAACATAGCCTAAAGTTGGATAAATTTGTAGTTGGATATGAGATAGATATATTATATACTACCCTAGGCCCAAATTTAATTTTCTAAACATTTGGGCCAATCAATGTTGCTGCACACACTACAAACTGTCAAACTAATAATCTATGTCTTTTGAATGGTAATGCCTCTGATCCTAAGACTGCAGCACTGGCCATAGTCTATAAAGACTAAAATCCAATTCGATCAGATATAATTTTTTGTAGGTGATATAGAAGATGTCAGTTTGGTTGGTGCTCTGTGTATACATTATTAATATCTTCATATTTTGAGCAGGAGTTCCCACAAAATCTAGAGGATCTGCTGTTGCCATCAGATGACACCAAAGACATTTACGTAATTGGCGTTCAGGAAGGATGTCCAAACAGGTAAGTCTTCTTAGGTTGTCTTACAACAGTCTTTGTCTGCAGATGGACTACAGGTCGGCTGATTGAAATTCTCTCTTGACCTACTACTTATTGTAGGATCACTCCTAAATTTTCCTATTTAACCCCAGAGGTTATAATATTGATTATTTAATAAATGAGTTCAATATTTTAATCTGGAGTAATTTATTAATATGTAAACTTGAAATTGTGTCTTCTTGTAGACGGGAATGGGAGATAAAATTACAAGAGACTCTTGGTCCACACTACGTGCTATACCATTCATCCGGGCTCGGAGTCCTGTATCTCACCATCTTTATTCGACGGGAACTGATCTGGTTCTGCTCAGGTAAGATTCACTTTCTTACATTTACATAATAAGTCCTAATTGAAGTCATTAGTTTGAACTTATTATTTAGTCATTAGAACTAGATGTCTGCAATCTCGACTCTCAGATTCTTCACTGTGGAGTATTGGAGATCTGATAGTTTACTCCACAGTTACAAAGTGTGAAATTATGTTGTAGTAATATTTCCAGCGTTTAATAGGAAACTATCTCTGTTTCATTGTTGCATGTTGTACTATTAACCACTAACCCTTCTTCATGTGTTTCATTTCTTATACAGAGGTAGAGCACACCCACGTAACAACCAGGCTATTCCACCATGTCAAAACTAAAGGAGCCTTGGGTGTTGCCTTCACCGTCTTTGGGACATCATTCTTGTTTATTAATTCCCATATGAGATGTAAGTATGTCTGTTTTTAATATATGACTATGTACAGTGTTATTGTGTATAAAAGTGCTGCTGTTTAATAATAATAAGCTGGAATATATGAGATGACATGAAAAGATTTGTACTATTGATATTTTGGTGTAAAATTAAAAGTTCTTCCTCATTTGGTCAAACTTCTTCTAATCCATCAAACTTATTCTATATAATGAGAGAATAATAGTGGAAGGATAAACTGCCTAATGTCCTCTACAGACTGGTATAGAAATACATTATCCTCTGTCATGAAAATGATTGTGTCTTAGATTTACAGTAACAGAAATATCAGTGTGTCTGGTGTACAGAGTGCGGACCCAGATCATGGAACTCCACCAGTCACATCTTCTAAAATGTCAATAGAAATCCTATTAAAATAAATACTATTTGTAGAAAATTAATTGTTGAGGGAACATTCAGACTACACACCCCAAGAAGTAGATATGATACCTACATAATATAAGATAAAGAAACCTATTGTCAAAGAAAACGTAAATATGGTGGTTGACCTAAATTCCAGGAGGTCACATTTACTGATATGTATATTTTTGTTGGCAGTTGGGGCAGTCTACAAGAGGATCCAGGACTATAAAACTATCACTGAAGGTCTCCGTCTGCCTCAAATTATTCCGGAAAGAATCAACTCCAATGCCTGTGAGTATTACTTATGTGGTTGAACCTATCGATTCCTTTATCTCTCTATTTATCTCCATTGAGTCTAATGCAGTCACGTGGTCTAATTGTGTCCTGTGTTTATCTCATTCTACAGTGGACGTCACCAGCCGCTTTGATCGAGTTTTTTGGTTTGGGGACCTTAATTTTCAACTGAAAGAGGACAGAAAAAACGTGGAATCTCTTCTGAAGAACATTAAAGGAAGAGATATGTCCAGTCTCCTCAAACACGACCATCTGAATGACGCCAAGAACAACGGTACATTTACTAGTAGACAGATCTCTATCACTCCTCAGCCTGTATTATTACCACATACACCTCAATAGATCAATACAAATCACTGTCATGATGGTTGATATATTCCCCACATTCTTATATAGTCCTACATCTCTTGCGCATGTTTTTAATACTGACATGTTTTTTTTGTCTTTTAACTTAAGGGTCCATATTTGTAGGGTTTAAGGAGCACACCATTGAATTCCTTCCTACATATAAGTTCGACATTGGCACAGACACCTACGATACATCAGAAAAGCAGAGAGTCCCATCATATACGGTAAGATATCTTATTTCCAGGTCTACAGAGCTAAAGAAAGACTACATTTCATGGATAGATTTTCATATAATAAATCCCCTCGCCCAAGGTAATGAATTGTTATTATAGATGGAGGAATAATTCTTACGAACAAAGTGTCCAGGCAATTTAATTGTAGTGTGTTTGTCATCGTCTCCCAGTGTAATATGTCTTTGCCTAGCATGGCTCAAAGATACTTATTTCATTAAATCTGTGTGACCAAGTCAAACCTTAAATGCAACAAAGTCTCAAAATTTATATTACTTAAATAAAATATGTTCAGTCTATGATGCTATGAGTTTTATAAATAAATGATAATATGATTGCACTGATGATATTTGTTATTTTTATGACCTCTACAGGACAGGGTGTTGTTTAAAAGCCAATATGAGGGAGATGTGCGAGTCCTGAAATACGACTCTTGCCCTGTTTTGAAGACCTCAGACCACCGACCCGTTTTTGGCATCTTTGAAGTAAAGCTCAGACCTGGTTCAGATAAGTAAGTCATGATTTCCTCCATGTTGTTGGTATGATCCTTTCAGTAGCCGCCATTACTACATGGGCCTTATAGCCAGAGCTCACACTTTGGGGCAGGCCGCTGTATACCTAGGTGACAGTACTGGAGGATTATAGGATGTGAAACTAAGCAATAATTGTGTGGTTACCTGCTAACATTATCATATGTCTTACATCAATGTATTTCTCATTCCAGCATCCCATTGGCTGGTGGACGCTTTGACCGCAAGATCTATTTGAAGGGCATTTGGAGGAAAGGACAAAAAAAGTAGCTGCGTCTGTTCATGTCCTTACAGCACATAAGGTGAGAGCATTGTACTTGTCTATTATGTTTGCTGTGAGAATGTTCTTCCATCTCTTAAGTCTTCCTCTGTATCAGTAATTTATTTTATCAACCAACATAAAGAAATTGTAAATAAGTCATTCTATCTTCTAGTTCAATTTTCTTGTATTCAGATATTTATTTAATTTCTAAATGAAGGTTATGGGTTTTAGAAGAAAACTGTAAGCATGTATGTAGTATAAATAGATTGGTGGGAATTCATTAAGACTGACGTTTCATACACCGGTCTTAATATAAAAAAACTTGGAGTAAAATGTGCCTAATTTATTAGAAGGCCCACACCTTAATAACTAATAATCCATGTTATTATGATAAATGTGTCGGCCGCTGGTGGCTCTGCTGCTTCAGCTACTCTCTGTCCACTGTTTAGAAAAGTGCCGTAAGCGGCAGAAATTACATGATAGATACAAGGAACATTGTTATTGATGTAAGACATTACTTGGCATCTTGCAGGACTCCTAAGGAACATTTACCATCTCAGGTGCATAAAACAATGATTCTACCTTTGTGAACATCAGGAAGTTCCTGTAACATCCTGAACAGCGCAGCTTTAGATCAAAGCCATTGCTTGGATCAACCATCTTCAAGGTTTGTAGTGTAACTGCCAGGATCAAATAGGAAAATCCGCAATAAAACATCTATATTTTGTGCCTGCTAAGAAACACACATTAGTAGAGCATTAATAGCAAATATTTCTCTTGCAGCATAAACATCAATTCCGCAGTATATCTGGCGAGAACTGCGCTCCCTGTCACCGGAGGAGCCGCCATCGTTGCTGATAGAAAGGTAAGTTCCTCTAGATATGTCCCCTCTATATTTGGTAAGCAGCCTGAATAATGAATATCTAATAGGATTGTGTGCTTCTCCCCCCTGAACAAGTCAGCAGATACAAACAGACCATCAACATCAATGCCAATAACAACCGAGGGCAGAACACGCCATCTTACAAGTATTCCAATGGCGAGACTTAAAATTTTCTACATCTGTCACAGAAGAGACATCAGTGTGGTTACCGGGGCATCAATGTCACCCACAAGACCAGACCCAGAACAGCAGAACATGTCATCTCTTCCTGTGTCTCTGGAATACAGATTTCCCACCCCTTACTGATACTACATTATATACTGTGACATCTTCCGTTGTTTTTGCAGGATCTTGTATAACATCATCTTTACCATTATATATTTTGATCCACAAAAACCTTAAATAAATCTTTAACATCAATCCATAAGTGTGACTGGTATTTATTAGTGTGTTCAGTGCCCGGCTACAACTTATTACAGTGTATACAATTCACTTATCCGACCCTTCACAGCGCTATTTGTGTGACATCGCGTTTAATCCAGTGGTAGGTGACAGGACATTGTATCATATGTACACAATACAGAGAGTATGGAACGTGCCGCCATATGTACTGGATTAGATCCTGTGTTGGACAAAAAGTGACAGGAGGGCATTCACTCACTACAACCAGCAGAGACACGTGTGAGCGCCCCCTGCGAACGTCGATTTCAGTTATATCTCTTAGCCTTTGACAAAATGAAGGCAAAAAAGAAGAGAAATAATTTAGAGAAAGGAGAGAAGGAGGAGAGAAAAGAAGGAGAACAAAAAGAGAAGAATGGTGGAGATGATGGCCAGAAGAAGCCAAGTAAAGCTAAGAAACCAAGAATCATCCGGTTCTTAGCTCGCCTGCAAAAAACCTGGGCGAGAATTGCTGGACATAAGGGGAGGAGGACTTCCATCCAAAAAAAGACAAGTTCAGAACTCCCAGGACCCAGCGGCATTAACATGGTGGACAGCAAAGTCAACGTGTCATCTAAAGAAAAGCAGGATGACATGGAGGAAAATAAAAGCATCAAGACTGCTGACAAGGAGACAGAACTGGAGACAGAGAATTTTGGGGGACAGCATATTCTCGAAGAATACCAACAAATTTATGACCTGATCCACAGCTTGGAAGACCTGTATATCCAGTACTATGGTGGGCACGATGACATGGAGGAAAATCAAAGCATCAAGACCGATGACAAGGAGACAGAAACTGGTGACAGACAGTTTTGGAGAACAACATATACTAGAAGAACACCAACAAATTCATGACCTGATCCACAGCTTGGAAGACCTGTACATCCAGTACTATGGTGGACATGATGACATCGAGAAAAATCAAAGCATCAAGACCGATGACAAGGAGACGGAACTGGTGACAAACAGTTTTGGGGAACAGGAAATACTAAAAGAATACCAACAAATTCATGACCTGATCCACAGCATGGAAGACCTGTACAGCCAGTACTATGGTGGACAGAATGGAGAAAAAACAAATGAAGGAGAAGAGAATCTGGAGAGTAAAGTAGGAGATGATGGAGAAATAAAGATCAGAGAAGATGGAGAGGAGGGAATGGAGAAGGTAGAGAAAGCCAAGAGAAGCGGAAAGATCAAATTATTTGCCCGCTTAAAGAAATCATGGGCAAGGATTGCTGCATTAAAATGGAGAAGGACAAGTTCCATCAAAGAAAAAAGAAGTTCCTGTGGGATCCCAGGGCCCAGTCACATCAATAATAAAGCCAATGTATCATCTACATCTGAGAAAAAGAGAGATGATAAGGGGAAAAATAACAGCTTGAAGATCAATGAAAAGAGAGAAGATTGTAGATCTGAGAAGTCAAGCAGTAACAGCAGCTCTCTAGAACTGGAGACACCAGAGGAGCTCAGAAGGTCTACCAAAACATCTCAAAGCAGCATTTGCCATGGCAGGAAATCCACCAAAAGTGACATCTGTGTAAAGGAACCTGACCAGTCTGGCGAGGAAGCATCTGCTACAGTACCCCTATCATTGAAATGCTTTAATTTCCACGGTACACTGGGAGAAGGAGGCTTTGGTAAAGTTTACTTGGCAAGAGATATCATCCGCAAAGAATTAATTGCCCTTAAAGTGTCAGATAAACAGGACTTCACTGAGCTTGGGTACAGTTTCGTAGAGCGCCATGTCTTAAGACTATCCCATGAAAGTCCTTACTTGATTCATGGCCTGGCTGCCTTCCACACCGACAACTTTTCTCTATTACGTGATGGAATTGGCCACTAGAGAGGACTTGCATGCTTTCATACTAAAGATGTAATGATAGGGGTAGGGAAACGGACAAGTGAGCCCTAATCTACCCACCACTCTGTCCCTGCCTACTTGCAATGACCCGCCCTAGGCGACGGGGTACAACTGGGCGGCGGTCCCTGCGCTCAGTAAGTGCACGAGACAAAACATACAAGGGAATATAAAGCAAAGGGAAAGGGGCAGTTGCCCACGGCAACACCGTGAGCAACAGAGTGGTGAACGAGCCAAGTCAAACCAGGAGAGCATGAGGTACCAAACGCAGAGCAGAAGAGTAGTCAGAAAGCCAGGGTTAGAATGGAGCAGGATCAAATTGTTAGGAGCTGTAGCTGGGCCAGGAAACCACACGGAAAGAATCACAAGCAAGGAGGAAAAGGAAAGGCAGGTATAAATAGACAGAGGGCGGGAGCTAGCTTAGTCTGGCCAGGCTGCGATAGGCTCTCCCACTCCTAAGCCTGCCAGCCTGAGTGGTGGAAGCTGGAGCCAGTCTCAGAGAGATAGACTCAGGTGAAGACTGATTACCTAAAGAAGTTAACCCTGAAGCTGTGCCTGGCAGATCCTTTACAGTACCCCCCCCCCCTTTTATGAGGGGCCACCGGACCCTTTCTAAGCGGACCTGGTTTACTGGGGAAACAAAGGTGGAACTTCCTGACCAATACCCCAGCGTGAACATCCCGAGCGGGTACCCAAGTCCTCTCCTCAGGCCCGTATCCTCTCCAATGGACCAGGTACTGGAGGGAGCCTTGGACCATCTTGCTGTCCACAATCTTGGCCACCCGAATTCCACCCCCTCAGGGGTGAGAACGGGAACAGGAGGTTTCCTCGAGGGAGCCAAGGACGGGGAGCAGCGTTTAAGGAGGGAGGCATGAAACACGTCATGTATACGAAAAGATGGGGGTAACTCCAGCCGGAAGGAGACAGGATTGAGGACTTCAATGACCTTATACGGCCCAATAAACCGGGGAGCAAACTTCTTGGACGGGACCTTAAGACGCAAGCTCCTAGATGATAACCACACCAGATCCCCGACCATAAACAAGGGGTTAGCAGAACGTTTTCTATCAGCCTGAGTTTTTTGTACGCTCTGGGACGCCTCTAGGTTCTTCTGAACCTGGGCCCAGACTGTGCACAGTTCCCGATGAACGACCTCTACCTCGGGATTGTTGGAACTACCAGGTGAAACGGAGGAGAACCGTGGATTAAACCCAAAATTACAGAAAAAGGGGGAGACCCAATCATATTGACAGTCAGAGATAAAACACCTTAAATATTGTTCTAGAGATTGATTAGTCCTCTCAGTTTGGCCATTGGTTTCAGGATGGAAAGCAGGGGAGAAGGACAGATCAATCTCCAACTTCTTACAGAAGGCTCTCCAAAACAAAGAAACAAATTGTACCCCTCTGTCCGAAACAACATTGACAGGGACCCCATGGAGATGCAGGATGTGTTTGACAAACAAGGTAGCTAACGTCTTGGCGTTGGGTAGTTTCTTGAGGGGCATAAAGTGGCACATCTTACTGAAGCGGTCTACTACCACCCACACCACCGACTTGACTTGGGATGGAGGCAAATCGGTGATAAAATCCATGGAGATATGTATCCAAGGTCTCTGGGGAATGGGCAACGAACGTAGTAAGCCCGCTGGTCGGGACCCGGGAGTCTTGGACCTAGCACAAACCTCACAAGCGGCGACGTAGGCCTTAACGTCTTTAGGCAAGCCAGGCCACCAATAGTTTCTGGCAATGAGGTGTTTGGTACCCAGGATGCCTGGATGACCAGATAGTGCGGAGTCATGATTTTCCCTAAGTACCCTTATCCGGTGTTGCAGGGGAACAAACAGCTTGGTTCCCGGGGGCTGAACCTTGATCAGCTGCAATTTCAGAGACTAAATCAGAATCAATAGTACAAAATGATTATACCGGGAGGCAAAATACAAGCAGGATCTTCCTCCGAAGGAGGGCTGGCCATGAAGCTACGCGACAGTGCATCGGCCTTAATATTTTTAGACCCAGCCCTATAGGTAACCAAAAAGTTGAATCTGGTAAAAAATAGCGCCCATCGAGCTCGTCTCTGGTTTAGCCTCTGGGCAGATTCTAGGGAAACCAGATTCTTGTGGTCGGTAAGGACCGTTACCTGGTGCCTAGCCCCCTCCAGGAAGTGGCGCCACTCTTCAAATGCCCATTTAATGGCTAAGAGTTCGCGGTTGCCAATATCATAGTTACTCTCAGTGGGCGAAAACTTCCTGGAGAAGTAGGCACAGGGGCGGAGATGGGTGAGGGACCTGGTACCCTGGGACAAGACAGCCCCCACTCCCACCTCGGATGCGTCAACTTCCACGATAAATGGCTCCATTTGGTTGGGCTGAACCAGCACCGGGGCCGAGATAAAGCACTTCCTAAGGACCTCAAAAGCCTGGACAGCCTCTGGAGACCAGTGGAGGAGATCAGCACCTTTGCGAGTGAGGTCCGTAAGAGGCTTAGCGATGAACGAGAAGTTAGCAATGAATCTCCTGTAATAATTAGCGAACCCCAAAAAACACTGTAACGCCTTCAGGGAGGCAGGTTGGACCCATTCTGCCACAGCCTGAACCTTGGCGGGGTCAATGCGCAATTCATGAGGAGTGAGGATTTGACCCAAAAATGGTATCTCCTGTACCCCAAACACACATTTTTCGGTTTTTGCAAACAGTTTGTTTTCCTGAAGGACCTGGAGCACCTTCCTGACATGCTCAATGTGGGAGGGCCAGTCATTGGAAAACACCAGTATGTCATCAAGGTACACTACAAGAAATATCCCCAGGTAATCTCTCAAAATCTCATTTATGAGATTCTGGAAGACCGCCGGCGCATTACACAACCAAAAGGGCATGACGAGGTATTCGAAATGACCTTCGGGCGTGTTAAACGCAGTTTTCCACTCATATCCCTCTTTGATGCGGATAAGGTTATACGCCCCCCGTAGATCAAACTTAGAGAACCATTGTGCCCCCTGAACCCGATTAAAGAGATCAGGAATCAAAAGAAGGGGATACTGGTTCCTTAAAGTGACCTTATTCAGGTTACGGTAGTCAATGCATGGCCTAAGACCACCATCCTTCTTCCCTACGAAGAAGAAGCCAGCACCTACCGGAGAAGTAGAGGGGCGAATGTAACCCTTGGCCAGGCATTCCTGGATATACTCTCTCATGGCTTCACGTTCGGGACAAGAAAGATTAAATATCCTACCCTTAGGAAGCTTAGCTCCTGGTACCAATTCGATAGCGCAATCGTATTCTCTATGAGGAGGTAACACTTCGGAGGCCTCCTTAGAGAAAACATCAGCGAAGTCCCGAACAAACTCAGGTAGAGTGTTCACCTCCTCAGGGGGAGAAATAGAATTAACAGAAAAACATGACGTCAAACATTCATTACCCCATTTGGTAAGCTCCCCAGTATTCCAGTCAAACGTGGGATTATGCAACTGCAACCAGGGAAGGCCTAAAACCAAATCGGACGATAATCCCTGCATCAACAGTACAGAGCACTGCTCCAAATGCATGGAGCCAACAAGGAGTTCAAAAACAGGTGTATGCTGTGTAAAATAACCATTAGCAAGAGGAGTGGAGTCGATACCCACTACCGGGACAGGTTTAGGCAAATCATCAAAGGCATAGCAAGAGACAAAGCAAATTCCACAGACATGATATTAGCAGAGGACCCTGAATCCATGAAGGCGCTGCCGGTAGCAGACCTACCACCAAAAGAGACCTGAAAGGGAAGCAAGATCTTATTACGTTTCATATTTACAGGAAATACCTGTGCGCTCAAGTGACCTCCCCGATGATCACTTAGGCGCGGAAGTTCTCCGGCTGCATTCTTACGCTTAGGACAGTTGTTCACTTGATGCTTGTCATCCCCACAGTAGAAGCAGAGACCATTCTTCCTGCGGAAATCTCTACGTTGTTGGGGGGACACGAAGGCACCGAGTTGCATAGGTACCTCTGAGTCTTCCGGGGAAGAACGAAGCAACGGAACCTAGGGAGGCATCATGGGGGAGTCGGAGGAGAAAACACATAAACGTTCGCGTTTTCGTTCCCTGAGACGTCGGTGAAGTCGTACCGCTAAAGCCATAACCTGGTCTAGGGAGTCAGAAGAGGGATAGCTAATTAGCAGGTCTTTCAGGGCATTCGACAGACCCAACCTAAACTGGCACCTTAAGGCAGGGTCATTCCACCGAGAAGCTACGCACCACTTCCTAAAGTCAGAACAATACTACTCAACAGGTCTATTACCCTGACGTAAGGTCCCCAGCTGACTCTCGGCAAAGGCAGTCTTGTCAGTCTCGTCATAAATGAGTCCGAGAGCAGAAAAGAAAAGATCAACGGAGGAAAGTTCAGGGGCGTCAGGAGCCAAGGAGAAGGCCCATTCTTGGGGCCCGTCCTGGAGCCGGGACATAATTATAGCCACTCGCTGGCTCTCAGAACCTGAGGAGTGGGGCTTTAAGCGAAAGTAAAGCCTGCAACTCTCCCGAAAGGAGAGAAAAGCCCTCCGGTCCCCTGAGAACCGGTCGGGCAACTTGAGGTGGGGTTCAGGAGTTGAGGTGAGGGGAACCACCAAGGTAGCCTCAGGCTGGTTGACCTTCTGAGCCAGGGCCTGGACCTGTAGGGAGAGATCCTGCATTTGCTGAGCCAGGGTCTCAAGGGGGTCCATAGTAGTGTCAGGGACCAGGGTAGACTAGGTATATGGGCTTGTGATTATGTAATGATAGGGGTAGGGAAACGGACAAGTGAGCCCTAATCTACCCGCCACTCTGTCCCTGCCTACTTGCAACGACCCGCCCTAGGCGACGGGGTACAACTGGGCGGCGGTCCCTACGCTCAGTAAGTGCACGAGACAAAACATACAAGGGAATATAAAGCAAAGGGAAAGGGGCAGTTGCCCACGGCAACACCGTGAGCAACAGAGTGGTGAACGAGCCAAGTCAAACCAGGAGAGCACGAGGTACCAAACGCAGAGCAGAAGAGTAGTCAGAAAGCCAGGGTCAGAATGGAGCAGGATCAAATTGTTAGGAGCTGTAGCTGGGCCAGGAAACCACACGGAAAGAATCACAAGCAAGGAGGAAAAGGAAAGGCAGGTATAAATAGACAGAGGGCGGGAGCTAGCTGAGTCTGGCCAGGCTGCGATAGGCTCTCCCACTCCTAAGCCTGCCAGCCTGAGTGGTGGAAGCTGGAGTCAGTCTCAGAGAGATAGACTCAGGTGAAGACTGATTACCTAAGGAAGTTAACCCTGAAGCTGTGCCTGGCAGATCCTTTACAAAAGAACTTTCCTCTTGATACTCCCATAATACAATTCATCTCAGCAGAAGTGGTCTGTGGCACAGAGTTCCTGCATAACAAAGGCATTCTACACCGGGACCTGAAGATGAACATCCTTCTGACCACAGACAGCCATGTCAAAATAACTGACTTTGGCCTTGCTGTAACAGGTGTGTATAAGAAGACCACAGAAACATGTAAAGGTACACCTGGATACGCAGCCCCAGAAATTGTGAAAGACCAGGCACATGGACGAGGGGTAGATTATTTTGCAATTGGTGTTATTCTTTATCAATTGTTTACAGGAGAGACAGCTTTTCCTGGAAAACATCCCAGAGAAATTGAGTGCTCTGTCCTCTACCATGCTCCACCCTACCCAAAGTATCTAACTCCTGACACAGTAAACATCTTAGAAGGGCTGCTGTGTAAAGATCAGTTTCAGCGGCTGGGAGTAAAAGGAGACATCAAGAATCATCGATTTTTCTCAAGTATCAATTGGGAAAATGTGGATGCCAGGAGAATGGCACCACCAGCGAGCCTGATGGCAGTTTCTGTTGACCTGAATGTTAACCAAACTCTGGAATATACTGAAATGCCAAATAGAATAAGAACCAAAGACCAGAAGATCTTCAATGAATTCAGCTTTGTGTGCCCAGAGTGGTCAAAGCACTATCATCCTGTCATCACTCAGACCAGAACTTGGATGGCCAAACCGTTTACCAAGCGGTCATTCAGGAAGAACAAAAAGTAACTGGTCAATGGAAAAAGCTAGTGGATGGCCAGATCAAACCAGCAGAACTAATTCTCCATCTACAAATTCCTACTACATTCCATAACCTACCTGATACCATGAAATAGCTCCTGTAATAGACAGCACTGCCACCACTAACACCAGTGGATTAGGCAATGCCTACAAAACTCCATGAAGCCATCTGTCAATATCCTCGTTCTATAGATCCAACCTGTGCATCCACTCAGTAGACTCGGCGAGCTTGCATCTTGCAGAACCCACCCACGATTCTATTTAGACACTCAACCACCGGATGAGACAACTCTTTGAAGAGGAATTTCATCTTTACCGGACTGTGACAAACTTACCAAGCTTCCACTACTGAACATGCAAGTAGATTTGAGCACCAACGATCCAGGGATATATTCCGATCGCCATATTTGGGATCAGGAAGGAATTTTTTCCCCTTATACAAGGACAAGCCAACAAGTAGTCCTCAGGGGTTATTTTTCGCCTTCCTCTGGATCACCATAGCAAGTAATTAAGAGGTTGAAATTGAAGGACTTCTTTCAACCATACTTGCTATGTAACCAACTGGACAACTCATCTACCAATGTGGTGGCAAAGACAAACAGAAGGAAGCTGCTAAGATAGAAAGCAGCTCCTTCTCCTACCGATAATGGTCAGACAGTAGGATGCTGAAGAAACAGAAAACACCTCCTACTGACCATAGACACATAGAAGGACGCTGCTGAGACAGAAAGCAGCTCCTTCTCCTACCGACAATGGTCACCACGGAAGAAAGCTGTGTTGACAAAAAACAGCTCCTTTTCCAATCAACCATAGACACACAGAAGGAAGCTGCTCAGATAGAAAGCAGCTCCTTCACTTACCGACCATGGGCAGATAGAAGGAAACTGCTAAAAAAGAAGACAGCTCCTTCACCTACTGCCCATAGACAAGACTTAATCTTCAGTCTTTATTTTTCTTGATTGTGTGATGGTAAGATCTATAATGCATAATTAAATAAAAACAAAAAAAAAAAAAAAAAGTGACAGGAGATGTAAAATATTGATATATTTGATAGTTGTTTCAATTTCAGTTCCATAAAATGTAATGTTGGGCGGAGACAATCACATTAAGCAGGGAAGCCGCTAGGGTGACACAATCCCCACAGATCTTAGATTGGACAAACGGGCAGAATGAGAGCTGCCAGTTGAGATTGCCAGTTAGGGCAGAAGTTACAAAGTGACTGATCAACCAAAAATACTTTGTATTGCTAGCCTGAATGGCGTATCGCTAGCTCAGCATTTCATATGAGAACAAAGACCCTCTGCAGCACAAGTTTAAGTTGAGACTGAACCATAGCAAACACATTGTCCCATTCTCACAAGTTAAATCAGAAACGGCCAAGTATAGAGCCTATTTATTAGTGAAACCGTCAAGCTTATGTACTAAATATTATAACCGTGAAGACTGTGCCTCTGTTGGAGTAAAGTTCTGTTCAGCATCTTATACCTGTGTCGTCTGAAGTTCTTGCTGTGCAATTTCCTCTGCGGGGCAGTAACCATCCTAAACCCCCTCCCACCTGTTACATTTGTCCATACTAAAGTCCATTACTCCATTGAAGTCGCCAATTAGTAGCAGTGGATAATCTGCAAGGGCTTTTTATCAATAAACTCCTGTACCACACCCAAGACATAAGAATTAAAGGGTGGCGGTAAATAAATTGAGACAATGATACAGTGAAGATTTTGTATTGTACAGTCGAAGAGCACAAACTTTCCTTCTTTTTCTTCCCAATATGTATGGCAGGCTAATTTGCAGTTAGGGTATGTTCACACGCAAACTCAAAAACGTCTGAAAATACGGAGCTGTTTTCAAGGGAAAACAGCTCCTGATTTTCAAACGTTTTTAAGATACTTGCGATTTTCGCTGCGTTTTTTACGGCCGTATTTGGAGCTGTTTTCAATAGAGTCTATGTAAATGGCTCCAAAAACGTCCCAAGAAGTGTCCTGCACTTCTTTTTCGCTGCCGTTTTTTTACGCGGACGTTTTTCAAAACGGCTGCGTTAAAAAAAACGGCCCGTAGGAACAGAACGCCGTTTTTCCTATTGAAATAAATGGGCAGATGTTTGAAGAAGAGGACTTACTCCTAAAGCAAAGCAGGGATGAGTTAATGCTCCGTCCAACAAACAAAAGAAGCTGGTGCGCCACCCATGCCGCATTGCGCCATTATTTGTGTAATGTTTGAAAGAGATTGTGCCTCTTTTTTGTAGAGTAGTGTTTACATCCCCTTGTGTACCACTGGTCAGTAAAGAATTTGTTGTTTGCATTACTTGGGTCTACTGTATTTTATTGCTTGCGACTAACCCTGCGGTCCTTGCCGGTACTTGGCCTTACATAGGGATACATTCTATAGACAAGATGAATGCTAACACTCAATTGCTATTTAGGCTGGGACTTAACAGAGACTGATTGATTTTAATTGATCTTATTTTTAAATTCTATTACTTATTTAAGGGTTGCATGCAACTCAATGTATAGCTTTGTACTGCGGCTGTTGATTTGTAGCTAAAAATCAATTAGTTGCATGCCAATGCGTTTCCATGATGGCCTTATTTTCACATTTCCAGGAAAAATAACAGAAGACCATCACAACACAGAGTTCTGAGTAAAGATGCTCCATATCATAAGGCTGACAGGTCCGCCTTAAAATGGGTAAATCACAGGTGACGTCTTTTCTGATTGTAGACTTTCTCTTTCCATTTTATCTCCACCCAGCCAGGACCGCTATGATGACTTCTCCTGACATAACATTACAGAGTTTGCTGCTGAGTTATCTTTAGTTGTTCACTTCTGCAGCCATCTTCAGCTTCTAGAGCAACGTAAAGAATTCAGACAACAAAATAGACCCCTTCATTCATGCAGACCCCAGACCAGACCACCAAATAAATTTAGACACCAGCCTAAACCCCTATATAAATTCAGACCCTAGACCAGACCCCAGAACAGACCCAATTAACTGCAGACCCCAGGCAAGACTCCAAAATGTAAACCCCAAAACAGAGTAAATAAAATGAATGCAGACCCTAGACCAGACATCTAAATAATGTCAGACCTCAGACCAGACCCCTCAATTAATTGCAGACCACAGACCAGACCGTTAAATTCAGACCCCAAATCAGAGTAAAGAAAATGGATTTAGATACCTGACCAAGACCTCTAAATAAATTCAAATCCCAGAACAGACCCTTAAATTCATGCAGATCCCAGATAAATGAGTTGGTCGATTGCAAGCAGCTTGTAATGAGGGCGAGCCGTATAACCTCCATTTCCAGCTTATAAACTGATTATGTTATTAAGTTGGTTGCCTGTTTCTTTATATTAACTGTTTAGGTGCTCACTGTTAATGTATATTTGTGTATCTGTTGTGTTTCACTGTATAGAAGGTTTTGTCTTACAGGTTGGCAGGAGGACAGGCCGCAGTTCCCAGTGGCACTGTTTTATGTGCGGTGCTGTCACTGTACATAGCAATGAGAGGCTGCTGGACAGTGACAGGGGAGGTACAGGGGGTTTGGAAAGAAAGAGCCTGGTGCTGGCTAGGATCAGAGTGTAGTGGCAGTGATGCGCTGCGCCATCATGAAGTCAGGTGAGACGATGAGAGTCAATAACAAAGCAGAAAATAAGCTAACAAAATGACCTCTTATGGTCTGTAGGCTGATAGAGAAGGCCTATCCTACGTAGGGGTAGGCCTATAAGTGTAGGCTGTCACTGAAACATGCGTGGCTGAAGAGTACCGTCAGCCTAGAGTGGTTCGCTCTGAGGAGTCTACTGGGGCTGTGAGAATAGTCAGCCTGGCATGGGAACCAGTGGTCAGTAGAGCAGTACTGTGCTCAAACCCAGGAGAGGCTGTAACTAGGTCCTGATTAGGATAAAGAACGTTCCATGTATTAGAGGGCCGCTTAGATAGCTGCAGTGATGAATGGTTGCCCTGCAGGCCTGAGATGTGGCCTAGTAGTACACTCCTGAATTGTACTGGACTGGGTGCAGTAGTCACTAGGACGAGTGGTGTGGTAGGAGCCCTTCAGCGTCAGGACCCTAGTAAGAGTGCATAGGAGCAGATATTTAATATAGTAAAAAGTATTAAAACTTATAAAACCCACTGTGTCAGTTGTATCGGGGCAGCCCCCTTCATCAGGAATACTATGTTTCACAGCATTGAAACAATTTAAATGTCTCTATATTATATAAACAAACCTTTCTACGTTTACTCACGCAATACCGGAAGTGACGTTCTGAACTCTAAGGCCCTGTTCACACAGAGTGTTTTTGCAGGCAGAAAAAATTTGAGGCAGACTTTGACCTGCCTGCGATTTGCGCAGCATTTACCATTGCGTTTTTCGCCCCTGGCCACTGCGCGCTGCGTGCAAAAAACACTGTGAAAAACACTTTCTCTGCCTCTCATTGATTTCAATGGGAGGTCAGAGGCGGAACAGCGAGCCGCTAAAAGCTGCAGCAGAAAAGAAACGCCTCCGCCTTCCATTGAAATTAATAGAAGACAGTTTCGGCCGTTTTTTGGTGCTGATTCCAATGCGGTTTCCGTGTTAAAATCAGCATAAAAAAACTCAGTGTGATCTGGGCCTAAATCTCTTTATACTTCCTATAATGGACATATCTCTCTATGGCAGATGTTTCGGAAGAGGTTCTTTCTCGCTCTTTTAACCTTTCTATTCCTCTAATACTTCATCCCAATTACATTATTTAATACAGGGAATTTCTTATATTTCTTTTTCCATGCAAAAATACATATATTAATAAAATAGGATAAAAACAACCAATATGAATCTATGGGAAATAGTAAAGACTCTTTTACTTTACTCGTTCTTAAACTCTACTATTATTCGCAAACCCTATTCCTTTCTTTAGTATTTCTTATATTTTGGATAGGATGGTGCGACTATATCATTTATTATCCTTGGTCTTTTTACGATCATTTGTGGGGACCTTCTTACTTCATCTTTCAAAAACAGATCACTTAATAGTATTTCCCAATTTCTCTTTAGGATTCTTTTAATTTCTTCAATATTACCATTATATTTAGCAAAATAATGTCAGTCCAAATTTATCTTTCTCTTTTTTCCATCTTGCTTTTTTACAAGGTATAACTTTTCCCTGTTCCTTGTTATCTAGGCAGTCTTTCTGTTTCGTTTTTTACACCTTTTTCTTTACTCCCTCTATAATATTTTTTTTGCTATTTTTTATCCTTCTGTCTGCCTGATATAACCTCCTTTGACTTATACAGTATCAGCATCCCCATGATATGCTGAGAGTATGTTTCCAAGTTTCTATACCACTTATTTGTGAAATAAAAGTAAACCAATATATATATTAGTCCATAATGGACAAGATTGTGGTATGCGACGTGAGCATTTACCGATGCATATGCCAATTGTGCACTGCAAATGCAGTGTGAATGGACCTTTAGACAACCTACTTACACAACCCCTCAGTTGGCTAAAGCAGAAAGCCAGTGTAAGGAGCGACTCTACCTTTGCAGGACTTTTCATATTTGTGTCTTACACTGACGGCCCATTTGCTGTCCGATTCCCCCATTGATAACAGCAGATTGTGGTAGAAGCTTGACAGAAGGCCCCCTGTGGTTAGCACATTGCTGAGGTTGTCCTTAACCCCTTCCCGCTCTGCTCATTACTATTACAACGAGCTGAGCACATTGTTCGTGCTCAGCTCAGTAATAGTATGGTACCGCTGAAATCCAGCGCCATTCCCAACCACGACACATTTATGAGCTGTGATAACTGCTGTATCGTCGTACAGCAGTTATCACAGCTCATACCTCCGGGACCGATCGCAGTGGTTTACGCCGATTTACCCCTTAAATGCAGCGGTCAATAGCGATCATCACACTTAAGGGGTTACAACGCCAGTGGCGATCTTGCGACGCAATCGCAGGGTGCCGATGGTTGCTATGGTAACCGGAGGCCTAACAATAGCCACCGGGTCTGACATCTACAGAAGGTGATTACATAAGTATTGCAGGATATTATAACAGAAATCGGACAGTTGGACCTTTGGGGTCCTGTGGTGGTGGTGGTTATTTGTTGTTGCTGTATCTTGGACCGTTTATGGGTCAGTTTAGTGGTGCTTTTTACTCCATGTGTCCTTAGGACATGTTTATTATGTCATTACGAACTTGAGGTTTGTGTCCCATATTTTTTGTGAAGGCTTTTTCTTTAGTAGTGTATCCAGCCTTATAGGGGATCTTGTTCCCATTAAAATATGTTTTTGTCCCACTTGGGAAATCTCTTGACTGGCCTAAGTAGAGTCATGTGCTATTTTACCTTTTATTCCCCTTTTCCACCCATCCACCAAATAAGGACACGTGACAACCGAGGTTGGATGTGAAATGGCCACAGCAGCTGTTTATTAATTTACATTATTTTTTAAATACAATTTAATCCGAAACATTCGGATAACTACTTTAGGAATTCGACCAGAGAATTCCTCCTATAATTCACATGACCCAACATGGGTCAGAATCATAAATAACAATCAACATTTTAACACTAAACAGAGCAGGGGAAGTCCTTGAAGCCATTTTTTACCGATTTTACATTTAAGTTAGCCATCTGCAAACCACCAACAACTATTTACCTCCAGCCGTAAACTAGCTCGGAGGCACAGCTCACCTCTGCAGATGGCTCCAACCATAAGAAGACCACTTCAAAGGGATAACACCCTATGAAGTCTTCAAATGATATACCTTTTTGGGGGACGCATACCCCGATGCAACCTCCCCACCATTTTGTACTGACCAACCTCAAGGACTCCCCTCGCCAGCCGCCATGACACCTAGACCTACTCCAAAGAAAAGAGAAACACAAGTTACGCAAGCATACATCATAAGCACAAGAAAATAGACAAACGCACAAAAAACAAACCCAATCCCAAAAGACACAACCCAATTCAGGGCGGAAGGGTGGGAGCTAACTTTTTTACCTGTTATTCCTCCCGCTACTTCCGGCTCAATGCTAAAAACAGCGGGAGGAACAGATACCGAACCCCAACTCCTCCCCTCTCCATCTCCTCCCTCCCCCTGCCTCCACTAACCCTTTCCCCCCTGATTGGCTAACCTTCCCTCCTATGGCAGTCATGGAGGCTTTCCCTTAAGCCCTCCGTGCTGCCGTCCAGCCTCGTCTTGACTGGCCTGAGTAGAGTCATGTGCTATTTTACCTTTTATTCCCCTTTTCCACCCATCCACCAAATAAGGACACGTGACAACCGAGGTTGGATGTGAAATGGCCACAGCAGCCGTTTATTAATCTACATTATTTTTGAAATACAATTTAATCCGAAACATTCGGATAACTACTTAAGGAATTCGACCAGAGAATTCCTCCTATAATTCACATGACCCAACATAGGTCAGAAACATAAATAACAATCAACATTTTAACACTAAACAGAGCAGGGGAAGTCCTTGAAGCCATTTTTTACCGATTTTCCTTTTAAGTTAGCCATCTGCAAACCACCAACAACTATTTACCTCCATTCGTAAACCAGCTCGAAGGCACCGCTCACCTCTGCAGATGGCTCCAACCACCAGAAGACCACTTCAAATGGAAAAACACCCTATGAAGTCTCCCCACCATTTTGTACTGACAAACCTCAAGGACTCCCCCCCCCAACAAAACGTGACACCGCCCGGTTTACTTTGATGCAGGCTTTATTAACCCTCTCCACTGATCTTGCCAAGCGCCAAAACTTCCTCGGAACTATGTCCGACCAAACTATAACTAAGCGTAGATAAGACGCCCATAAGCACAACAAATCGTGTTTTATATCCCGCACTAACTCACGAAAAGGGCGCACACCTAGATCGTTCCCCCCCCCCCCACATGTAAAGCCAGAACCTCCGGAACCCTATCTAACTGAGAGTATGTTTGAAACTCGGTCAATACCCGGCTCCATAACATACCTCAGAATCCCAGCCAATGTAAAACCGCATCTTGCCGCGGAATGCGAAGCTGACGGCCATCTGGGCGAACGTCCGCCCGCAGTGCCCCCCAGTGCACATAAGAGTGTCCTAAAAGCCAAACTAAGCAGGGGCGATGATCTGAAATGAAAGGATAAGCAAACGCACATGTAAGCCATCAAAACACAAGTTACAAACTCACAACAAATGAGGGCGCACGTAAGTCCTAAACCTATTGGACTTCCAACGGTCAATGCGACGCACACCCTCGTCATCCAACCCCCAACGCCCAGCTTCAGTAGCAGCGCCGATCCTAAACGTGTGAGACGAGTAATACTCATACCCAACTCCGACCTCAGGCAAGCATTTTTTAAATACAGCACCAAATTGATACCTGGACAAAAACGAGCCATTCTCATGACGGAGCAATGGCGACTCAGGCACCCCACCCCGTGGCTTGAAAGAAACCTTACAAGCAACCGGACACATCGCCGACCCCGGGAGGGCAAACAACACTATCCGCTTACCCCGTCCTACTTGATCAGTCTTGGACCGCCACAAAAACAACTCGAGTCTATCCCCATATAGACCCACATCCGCCTGTCGCAATCCCCCAGCCCTCACAACACTAGGAGAAACCAACTCACCAATTCTGAGTGCTCCAAAAAACGCTAGAGAAAAAGCCAAACGAAACAACTCTACCTCATAAGGCAAATTACAAACAGCCCCCAGCGATGCGCCCAACGAACCAAGAAGGGTAAAAGACATGGGTCGCCTCTGATCTGCTTCAGCCCTGCCGCGATGCAAACCCTTCAAAGCTTGCCTTACCAAAAAATTCTTGGACACATCCTGAAAACCCCGTAATTTAAATCCAAACGCCAACCCAGCAACGAAACGATTCACCTTAGCCAGAGAAAACCCCGCCTCCCAAGCATCCCCAACCAGTATAACAATGCCACCAACCTGTCTTGATCCGTGCTGACGTTACCCAACACTCTTACCCACTCCTCCCACTGCTGCCAACAAGCCAAATAAGTACTCCAAGTCGCACTAGCCAACGACTGTTCGATCAACCGTTCCACGGGACCGAAACCAGATCCCATAGATGTCCCGGGCAAGCCAAACCGAACAGCTCCGCTCCCGGTGCCAATTAACACAATCGATTCCACTGCGAGCGAGAAAGAGCATCAGCGATACAATTGTAAACCCCCGATACATGCACCGCAACCATCCACGTGTTTAAGGACAAGCACACCAAGACTAAGTGACGCAACAACTGAACCACAGGCGGAGAAGATGCCGATACGTTATTAATCGCTAACACCACTCCCATGTTATCGCGGTGGAAACTAATGTTTTTATCCCTGAGCCTGTCCCCCCAAATGGTCACCGCAACCACGATGGGGAACAGCTCGAGCAGGGCCAGATTCCGTGTAAGACCACTGATCACCCAGATGTCCGGCCAGTCCCCCGCACACCATTGACCTCCTGCATACGCACCAAAACCACCAGACCCCGCCGCGTCAGTAAACAGCTCCAACTCGCTCATATCCTGTACCGGCGACACCCACAACAATCTACCATTATATTGCCCGGGAAACGCGTCCCAGACCTGCAGATCCGCCCTGTGTTCCACCCCAATCCTCACGAAATGATGGGATGCCCGGATACCCGCCGTCGCTGCCGCCAATCGCCTACTAAAAACTCTACCCATTGGTATAATCCGACAGGCAAAGTTCAACTTCCCCAGCAGAGACTGGAGATCGCGCAAAGTGATCTTCTTCAATCGGCAGGCACGCCTCACCTCTTGACGCAATGACAGTAATTTATCCTCAGGAAGCCTGCACTCGAATTGCACTCGAATTGCATTGCAACCGAATCAATTTCGATCCCTAAAAAACAGATGGTAGGGACAGGGCCCTCAGTTTTTCCAGGCGCCAGAGGAATTCCAAAATCCGTCGCAACCTTCTGCAAGGAATACAATAAATAACCGCAAATAGGGGAACCGCTAGGGCCGACGCACAAAAAATCGTCAAGATAATGTATTAACGAATCCACCCCAGCTACGCCCTTCGTCACCCATTCCACAAAGCTACTAAATGCCCCAAAGTATGCGCAAGAAAGGGAGCACCCCATTGGAAGACACCTATCGACATAAAACCCCCCATTCCAGAAGCAACCCAACCGCCGTTGGCTCTCCGGATGGACCAGCAGCAAGCTAAAAGCCGCTTGAATGTCACTTTTTGCCAACAACGCCCCAGGCCCTGCCTCACGCACTAACACCACCGCTTTGTCAAATGACGTGTAAACAACCGAGCATAAATCGTGATCTATCCCATCATTTACCGACGACCTCTGGGAAAAGACAAATGCTGAATCAAACTGAATTTATGGGGCTCCCGCTTCGGCACAATTCCCAAGGGGGATAGCACTAGATTCTCTATCGGCGGCTCGACAAAAGGCCCGCCCATGCGACCCAACGAAACTTCCTTCAAAAGTTTTTTCAAAACGACCGCCGAGTGCAAATAAGCTGACTTAAGATTGCGCCGTGTAAGCGGAACCTCATACGGAGGAGGGGGAATAACAAAACCAAACAAAAACCCCTCATAAATTAACTTAGCTGCAACCCTATTCGGATATTCATTTAGATACGGGGCCATCCTTTCCACCCTCACCGGCGACAGCCACTTGACCAACGGAGGAGGACTGAGTGTCTGACGCTTCCCTTTTCGCATACATTTTGCAGCCCCATGCGAGGAGCCGTTGCACTCCGAATAGACATGCTTAAATTTACAAGTGGCCCCGAACTTACACTGGCCATCATTGAATTGCCAGCAGAACCCGAGTTTTGACCCAGAGCCCTGTCCGGACTGACTAGACTGACCTCCTTGGCCAATGCTCCCGAGAAAGGACTGCTTAACCGGGGCCGTCACCCGCAACCAAAGCGCAATATCTTTCTGATCCCACCGAATCGCCGGCCGGACCGCCTTCCGCTGGCGAAACTGCTCATCATACCGCAACCACACCTGACCCCCGTATGCCCGATGAGCCTCCCCGATGGCATCGAAATAACAAAACAACGCCGAGCAATTTTCAGGTGCCTTTTCCCCAATCACACTCGCCAAAATAGCAAAAGCTTGCGACCAATTCACGAACGTCTGCGGGATAAGCCTATACTGCCGACGCTCCTCTTCCTCCTTCTTACTCTCATCCCGCTTGCCCTTATCCAAGTTGAACTTCGCAAGTGGCAGAAGGGAAAAAATTTCCACGTACTCATCCTTACAAATCCGTTCCCGAACCTCCTGTTTAAGGTGGGCCCCTAAAGGACCCTCAAAACAGACGTAAACCTCGCCCCGAGCACGATCATCAAGCCGAATTCTATCCCTGTCCTTCTGCGCCTCGGTTTGAACAGACACTGCCACTGCTTCCTTGGATGCCCCCGAAACTTCCCCAACCAGGGACCGTGACTGTACATCACGAGGACCTTCCCAGACCACCGCCGGGGACCCCGCCGGAACTACAGGTGCCGCTGCCCTATCTAAGCGCCCGACTAACTTGCGCAAACAACCCACTAAATCCGATAAGCCATCTCGCCCGGCAACACCACTACCGACAGCCGATACTTCCGCGCTCGCTGCCCCACCCCCAAAACCTGACATGAAAATTGCTGGATACGGCAAAGTAGGAGTTACGCACTCACCAGGCTGCCCAGGCGCTGTATTCCCGCTAGCCGGAAAATTCTGACCGCGCTGCGACTCGTCCAGCTCTCCATCTTCCAGATCCTCTCTCGCTGACGACTGGCACTCGCACCAACATCTCCGACACGGGGACCCTGGCATGCTGACAGAGAGGCCGGCAACCTGCCGCCCGACCGCAGGGACCCAGACTTCCGACAGGACCTGTTGCCTCGTCGTCGTCGCTGATCTTGGTGTCCTCACCGAAGACCTCAAGGAAGCCTGCCCCATGGCCGGCACATCACCATGCGGGGCGGCCGTGGACTGCACCCTGGACACTGCATATAAAGGCGGTGGCGTAACAGGGAGCCCAGCCTGCGACTCCCTGTGAACCGCCGAGCCCCGTCGCGGCTGGGGATTCCTGCCAGGACGCAGGCCCTGGGAGGAGGCGGCCGTCCCAGCAGCCTGGCCTGCAGCGTCCTTAGAAGGGCTCCCCCTGTGACGCCGAGCCCGCGGGACCACATCCGGACTCAACCATTCAGGTGGGCGGGACCGCTGGGAGCGGCGGGGTGACCGAGCCTGAGCAACCGCCGCTCCCGTTGACGCCCTCTGCTTTATTTCAGCAGGGGCAGCAATAAGCAACTCTCCCCCCACCGCCATGTCATCAGCGCCAGAAATGGGGGAGGGGAGCGCATCCGGGCTAGCAGCCGACACAGTGCGCCGATCTATGCGCGAAGACTGGCCCACCTGATGGATACTGGCCAGCGCTGCCACCGTCTCCTCCAGCCACCCCGGACCGTGGAACTCAGCTGCCGCGCGCAGCTGATCAAGCATGCTGACTGGAGACGCCATACTTGCAGGTAAGCAGGGCAGTGGAGCTAACTTTTTTACCTGTTATTCCTCCCGCTGCTTCAGGCTCAATGTCGAAAACAGCGGGAGGAAAAGATACCGAACCCCAACTCCTGCCCTCTCCATCTCCTCCCTCTCCCTGCCTCCACTAACCCTTTCCCCCCTGATTGGCTAACCTTCCCTCCTATGGCAGTCATGGAGGCTTTCCCTTAAGCCCTCCGTGCTACCGTCCAGCCTCATCTTTACTTTGTGACTATTGCCTGATCAAACCGAGTTGTGATACATTGTTTGCACCATATAAATAACTATATATTTGATGTTGTGTATTTTCTGACCACCACTGCAATCCTTTGTTTTAGATGATTTTATCTGTTTTTATGAGATTATATTATTTTGTCTGTATTTATTGCAATAATAAAGATATTTTGTTATTGACCATGTGTCGTTTTGCTATACAGAATTGGTATTGCCGCATCCGTAATGGCCTGAACTATATAAATATTATGTAATTTATCCAATGCAGTGAATGCCATAAAAATAAATAATAAAAAAACGATACCAGAATTGCTATGTTTTTGGTCACCTAAGAATAAAAAGTGATCAAAAAGTTGCATGTATCCAAAAATGGTACCAATAAAAAAACATATAGCTCGTCTTGCAAAAAACAAGCCCTCATACAGCTCTGTCGACCAAAAATTTTCTTTAAAGTTGTGGTTCTCAGATTGTGGCAACAGAAAAAATACATTCTTTTTACAAAATAAATGTTATTGTGCAAATAGTTGTAAAACATAAAAAAGAAATATAAATTTGGTATCACCAGAATCGTACTGACCCACAGAATAAAGTAAATATGTCAATTATAGTACACGGTAAACGCTGTAAAAAAAAAAAAAGGATAAAAACAATAGCAAAATTGCTATTTTTTGTCACCACGCTTCTCAAAAAATAGAATAAAAAATGATCAAGAAGTTGCATGTATCCAAAAATGGTGCCGATAAAAACTACAGATTGTCCCGCAAAAAACAAGCCCTCACACCGCTCTGTCACAAAAAAAAAGTTATGGCTCTCAGAATATGGCGACACAAAATGTGCAGAGTGCGATCCAAAAGGGGGATAAGATCGGGCACCATTTATCAGTGCGACACAGGCCACAGAACTGCGGATTATTATTTATTTATCGCATTATTATATCCTCTTATTATGTACTGATGTACTCCGCACAGTTTACATATGCCCCCAGATTATAAACTGAAATAAATGGCCTATTTGTACATTCAGGGACAAACCAATTGAAAAACTGGTAACCAGAAACAATTGGTTTAAATAAAAAACCAAGTAATGAACTTGGTGCATTGACCTATGAAATCATAAGTCTATCCTATAGAGAGAGGTCAATTAACACACAGTATATTAGAAACATGAAACAACTTTATTGCACATAAATACACAGGATATATCAATAAAAGTTAGAACCATGCAATGCAAAACGTGTCCTGCAGGTTGAAGCAACATATGGGGAGACATAATGACATATAATATAAAAACCAGGGCAATATGATATATGTATAATAAATATGTTCACCTGAAATGATAGTATTGCCATATAGCTACCTGGAATGATTGTATATAAATGCGATGATACAAGCTAAGGCCAAAATGTATGGCCATATATCAGCTTACCCATGTGTAGTTGCTCCTGCTACCTGCAGAGACACCGAACCCGACGCGCGTTTCGGCAGGAATGCCTTCGTCCGGGGGTGGTGTCTCTCCAGCGGAACAGGATATTTAAAGGGCATTGCATGGTTCTAACTTTTATTGATATATCCTGTGTATTTATGTGTATTTATGTGCAATAAAGTTGTTTCATGTTTCTAATATACTGTGTGTTAATTGACCTCTCTCTATAGGATAGACTTATAAACTGAAATACCAGCAAAACCCCAAACAGAAAAATTACCAAGCAAAATCTGTGCTTCATAAGCCAAATGGCGCTCCCTCCATTCTGAACCCTTCAGTGTGCCCAAACAGCAGTTTACATCCACATATATGGCATCGCCATACCCGGGAGAACCCGCTTAACAGTTTATGATGTATTTGTCTTCAGGGGCACAATCTGGGTATAACATATCGTGCACTTAAATGGCATATCAGCGGAAAATCCACTGCACATTTTTCTAGTAAAAATAGTAGTATTGGTTCATACGCACTGCACCCTTTAATAAATGCCTTGAGGGGTATATTTTAAAAAATGGGGTCACTTCTTGGAAGTTTTTGTTTTACTATTAGACCTCAGAGCCCTGCAATTGGGGGCAAATGCTATGGAAAAATCACTAAAATAGACCTCAAATGCGCATGGTGCTCTTTCACTCCTTTAATCTAACACCAATCCAGCAAAATCTGCGCTCCTACAGACAAATGACGCTCCTTCTCTTCAGAGCCCTGCCGTGTGCCCAAACAGCTGTTTAGGGCCACATATGGGATATTGCTGTACTCAGGAGAAATTGAGTAAAAAATTGTGTGGTGTTTTTTTCTCCAATTACCCCTTGTAAAAATAAAACATTTAGAGCTAAAACAGCATTGTTTTGGGAAAAATGTAATTTGTCATTTTCACTGCCTAATTCTAATAAAATCTATGAAACAGCTGTGGGGTCAAACTATTCACTACCCCCCTAAGTGAATGCCTTGAGGGTTTTATTTTCCAAAATGGAGTCACTTCTCAAGAGGTTTTTACGGTACTGGAACCTAAGGAACTCTGCAAATACGACTTGCCACCTTTAAACAAAACCAGCAAAATCTGCATGCCAAACGGTGCTCCTGCCATTCTGAGCCCTACCGTGTGTCCAAACAGCAGTTTATGACAACATATGGGGTATTATCATACTTGAGAGAACTTGATTTACAAATGTTGGTGTTCTTTTTCTCTTTCATTATTTGTGAAAATGAAAAAAAATCGGAGCTGAAACTACTTTTTGTGTGAAAAATGTTTAGATTTTAATTTCTATGACCTAATTTCAATAAATTCAGCAGAACACCTGTAGTGTTAAAATGCTCACTATACCCATAGATTAATTCCTTGGGAGTGTAGCCCCGAAATGGCGTCTTTTTGGGGATGTTTCCTATGTTTTGGCACCACAAGACCTCTTCAAAAATGACAGGGTGCCTAAAATATATTGTAATAAAAAGGAGGCCCCAAAAACCTAGTAGGTGTTCCTGTGCTTCAGTCCACCAGGGCCACATGTGGGACATTTTTAAAAGCTGCAGAATCTGAACAATAAATATTGAGCTGAGTTTCGCTGCTAAAACCTTCTGTTACAGAAATAAAATGGATTATAATGGAATTTCTTAAAAAAATAAAAAATAAATATATATATATATATATTTGTAAATTTCACCTCCAAAATGTTAACTAGTAACTATTTTGTGTTGTATTACTATCTGTCTTACAAGCAGATACACTCAAATTTAGAGAAATCTAAAATTTTAAAAAATGTCTCTAAATGTAGGTGTTTTTCACAAATAAACACTAAAGGTATTGACCAAATTTTACTACTAACATAAAGTACAATGTGTCACGAGAAAAAATTCTCACAATCGCTTGGATAAAAGAATAGCATTCCAAAGTTATTACCAGCTAAAGTGACACAGGTCAGATTTGAAAAATGGTGTCTGAGCCTTAAGGCCCAAACTAGGCTGCATCATTAAGGGGTTAAAGTGGTTTTACATCTTATAAAGTGGGGGGAATACAATTAGGATTTGTCATCACTTTCTGATCGTGGAGTTCTGACTGCCATGACTACTTGATGTTTAGTAAAGCCAATCCCTGTCTTTACAGTTTACCAAATGTGCCATCAATGGTCTTAGAAATGACCCAGATGAAGAGACTATGAAGGAATTCTTCGGTTCCCTTGACTATAAATGCAGCAGAGATTGTGGTATCCATAAAAATATAATGCAGCCATTTTTAATGAATACATATGGATGTTGGCCTTCTACCCTCTCTGGAAGGCTTATGATATGTATAATTTACGCTGCATTCGTTCACATCAGGTATGCCCATCTTGTCTCAGGATGTCTAGATCGATTCTTACCACCTCTATTACCTTTCCAGGACATGGTACATGAGGTAATGGCTGCTCACAGCTGTTCTGATTCCTATTACAAGCTGGTAGGGGAATTGTGACGCAGTATGTATTCAGGATTGTAAGGAGTAAGAGGGCTGAGCACAGGAGATGCAGCATATAGCGTGTTCTTACTGGTGCAGAGTCACATCCTCTAATGGGGGTCTTTAGGGTTTATTAAAATTCAAAACTAAAATTATATATTTTAAGATAATATAAATGATTTCCCCCATGTCACACAGACAGAAATGATCATTTATCCCCTATAAAGAATTCATCAGAGAACGTTCCCATTAAAAACTTCAATTTTATTAATTTCAATAAAAAAATACTCTATACAGTAAAGCAATTGATGAAAACACGCGGAAAAATTACAGATCACACTAAACTTTTCTAGAGGTACAAATCATACAATATCATCAAATTCATATTCCCAATGGTAAAGCCATACTGATATATGTAAATTATGGGTGTGGTCATAAAAGCAGCTCAAACCGGTTATAGCTATTGTGATGTCACAGAGCTTGGGTATAAACAATGATGTTGGTCACAGAGCTGTCACTATCAGTTGGATGTGACCGGTAAGTAATCTATCAATGCTACATCTGTACTTCTTGCTAATCAATTTGTTTTATTAGGAACATTGAATTATTCCATCTCTAGAAGATATTGTGTGATAGTGGTAGTAATATGGTATTAGTATTAGTGTGCAATTAAATTGCTCAAGTATCTTAGATTTGCAGGGTAAGTGGCCAAAATTTGAGCTCCCTTATTATCATTATGTTTGCCACTTGTAAAAGAGAAATTTCAATATGCTCATATTAGAGGACTGTATATTAGGGGACTATAATTCCTTATATTATTTAGGTTCACCAGAAATAATTACAATTTAATAAAATTCTGAATTTTGATCAATTGATATAAAAATTATTAGTGGGGAATTGATACTGGTCTGGGGCTACTTATCATGGTTTGGGCTAGGCCCTTTATTTCCAGTGAATGGTAATGTAAAGACTACTTAGACCATTGCATGCTTCTGACTTTGTGGGACTAGTTTGGTAAAGACCCTTCCCTGTTTCTGTATGACGTTGCCCCTTTGCACAAAGCAAGGTCCATAAAGACATTGAGTGATAAATTTGGTGTGGAGGAACTTGACTCTCTGCACAGAGCCCTGACCCCTAACCTGAACTCACAAATACTCTTTTAATTAAATGGGCAAAAATTCCAACAAACACGCTACAAAATCTTGTGGAAAGCCTTGTCAGAAGAAGTTATAGCCACAATAGGGGGCCCAACTTCATATTAACATCCATGGCTTTGTAATGGGAAGTACCACAAGCTTATAATGGTGTAAAGGGTCAGCTGTCCACATCTTTTGGCCACATAGTGTATTTTTGGTTTATGTATTGTGATGTCACTACTATTAAAAATAATGATAAATCCATATTGAAATATGCAAATTATGGGTGAGGTCATAAAAGCAACTCACCCCGGGAATAGCTATTGTGATGTCACAGAGGGTGGGTGTATACTATGGTGCTTGCCTTAGATCTGTCACTCAGTTGGATGTGACTGGTAAGTACTCTATCAGCGCTACGTCTCTAGATGAGTCTCACCTATCAGTTTCTTTATAAATATTTTATTCTTCGGTATAATTCTGCTGTGTCTGCCATTTAAAGTTTAGCTTATATTTGGAATAGTTATACTAATTTACTAAGAAGTTGCTAAATGGCAATATGGCGGCCTGTGACTTCTGCTCCAGAGACAGAATGCAGCTTGCAGACAAAAATTGGCATCTGTATTCTGCTGGTAAATTGATAAAGCAACCTCAAAAAAAAGGGAATGTGAATGTCCTGCAGCCCTGAGAACTTATTATTGGAACCCTTCAGTTTATAACAGGAGTAATTCACATAATAAATATTTACTAGGGAATTACTAATTATGTATTTGAGGTTTCCTATTTGTGTAAAATACACAATTCTTATTATTATTAATAATAATAATTACTAGTATAAAAATGTTAGGAAAGTGATTTCTTAAGAACAGCCCTGACCCCCTAATCCTGTATCCTCAAAAGCAATTGTCATTTTTCATTAATATATATATATATGTAAATATAAAATGTAATAATGTCTATAACAAATTACAGAGGTTCTAAATTATAGTTAGTATCTCATATAAAAATTACATAAACCCCGGAAATGTCATACCGTATGGTCAATTCAACAACCAATGCATTGTTCCAACATCCAAACCCCAAGCAATGTCATTCACAGGGGGTCCAAGCCCCAAGACCCCAAGCAATGTGATCTTCAAAGACTTCTGATTGTCCAGATCATGTACTTGGAATACCCCTTTTATAACTAATTTCTCCAGCTGGTTTCCTTTAAGTTTTCCCTAACTATTTCTTTTTCTGGTCATTCTAGATCTTGCTGTTGGATTGACACTGTTGGATTACTGTGGTGCTTTTACGGTCAGCGATTTGTCCTATTTTCAGAGAACTAGAGGTGATTAGTTAAATTCAATCTTTACTGTCGCCTGGTTTTCTACCACGGACATTGGTGCAGTTTTGCACCCGGGTTATTAACCAACCATGCCCTTTTGGAAAAAATCCAAAAAATATCATGTCTCTCAGATTCCTGATAAAGGAAATCTGATGAAAGAGATACCAACTATGGAGGAGCCTAACATCTCGCTCCAGAAGTTTTCCAACATCAAAGATATGCCAGCCGAAAAATTCAGCGATCCAAGTCACAGCAAACCTTGTGACATTGGGTCAAAGAACACCAAGAAGAGCGCAATCAGGAGCTTGGGCAGCAGCGCTGTGATTGGCGCTAAAGAACTGGATCGCTGTTTCCCAAATAGACGGCTGAGATTATACGTTGCCACCTGGAATATGGAGGGAAAGGTGAGAAGTAATATACAATATCTATTGTGAACCATGAGTGTATATGATCTAAGGCTATGTTCACACAGAGTATTTTGCCAAGTTTTTTGACGTGGAAACCGCGTCGCAAAACTCGGCAAAAACGGCCCGAAAATGCCTCCCATTGATTTCAATGGGAGGCGTCGGCGTCTTTTTCCCGCGAGCAGTAAAACTGCCTCGCGGTAAAAAGAAGCGGCATGCCCTATCTTCGGGCGCTTCCGCCCCTGACCTCCCATTGACTTCAATAGGAGGCAGAGATAGCGTATTTCGCTGTGTTTTATGCCCGCGGCGCTCAATGGCCGCGGGCGAAAAACGCCGTGAAAAAAATTGGCGTGCAGGGAGAGGAAAATCTGCCTAAAACTTCCAAACGGAATTTTGAGGCAGATATTCCTCCTGCAAAATACTCCGTGTGAACATAGCCTAAAGTTGGATAAATTTGTAGTTGGATATGAGATAGACATATTATATACTACCCTAGGCCCAAATTTTCTAAACATTTGGGCCAATCAATGTTGCTGCACACACTGCAAACTGTCAAACTAATAATCTATGTCTTTGGAATGGTAATGCCTCTGATCCTAAGACTGCAGCACTGGCCATAGTCTATAAAGACTAAAATCCAATTCGATCAGATATAATTTTTTGTAGGTGATATAGAAGATGTCAGTTTGGTTGGTGCTCTGTGTATACATTATTAATATCTTCATATTTTGAGCAGGAGTTCCCACAAAATCTAGAGGATCTGCTGTTGCCATCAGATGACACCAAAGACATTTACGTAATTGGCGTTCAGGAAGGATGTCCAAACAGGTAAGTCTTCTTAGGTTGTCTTACAACAGTCTTTGCAGATGGACTACAGGTCGGCTGATTGAAATTCTCTCTTGACCTGCTACTTATTGTAGGATCACTCCTAAATTTTCCTATTTAACCCCAGAGGTTATAATATTGATTATTTAATAAATGAGTTCAATATTTTAATCTGGAGTAATTTATTAATATGTAAACTTGAAATTGTGTCTTCTTGTAGACGGGAATGGGAGATAAAATTACAAGAGACTCTTGGTCCACACTACGTGCTATACCATTCATCCGGGCTCGGAGTCCTGTATCTCACCATCTTTATTCGACGGGAACTGATCTGGTTCTGCTCAGGTAAGATTCACTTTCTTACATTTACATAATAAGTCCTAATTGAAGTCATTAGTTTGAACTTATTATTTAGTCATTAGAACTAGATGTCTGCAATCTCGACTCTCAGATTCTTCACTGTGGAGTATTGGAGATCTGATAGTTTACTTCACAGTTACAAAGTGTGAAATTATGTTGTAGTAATATTTCCAGCGTTTAATAGGAAACTATCTCTGTTTCATTGTTGCATGTTGTACTATTAACCACTAACCCTTCTTCTTGTGTTTCATTTCTTATACAGAGGTAGAGCACACCCATGTAACAACCAGGCTATTCCACCATGTCAAAACTAAAGGAGCCTTGGGTGTTGCCTTCACCGTCTTTGGGACATCATTCTTGTTTATTAATTCCCATATGAGATGTAAGTATGTCTGTTTTTAATATATGACTATGTACAGTGTTATTGTGTATAAAAGTGCTGCTGTTTAATAATAATAAGCTGGAATATATGAGATGACATGAAAAGATTTGTACTATTGATATTTTGGTGTAAAATTAAAAGTTCTTCCTCATTTGGTCAAACTTCTTCTAATCCATCAAACTTATTCTATATAATGAGAGAATAATAGTGGAAGGATAAACTGCCTAATGTCCTCTACAGACTGGTATAGAAATACATTATCCTCTGTCATGAAAATGATTGTGTCTTAGATTTACAGTAACAGAAATATCAGTGCGTCTGGTGTACAGAGTGCGGACCCAGATCATGGAACTCCACCAGTCTCATCTTCTAAAATGTCAATAGAAATCCAATTAATATAAATACTATTTGTAAAAAATTGATTGTTGAGGGAACATTCAGAATACACAGCCCAAGAAGTAGATATGATACCTACATAATATAAGATAAAGAAACCTATTGTCAAAGAAAACTTAAATATGGTGGTTGTACTAAATTCCAGGAGGTCACATTTACTGATATGTATATTTTTGTTGGCAGTTGGGGCAGTCTACAAGAGGATCCAGGACTATAAAACTATCACTGAGGGTCTCCGTCTGCCTCAAATTATTCCGGAAAGAATAAACTCCAATGCCTGTGAGTATTACTTATGTGGTTGAACCTATAGATTCCTTTATCTCTCTATTTATCTCCATTGACTCTAATGCAGTCACGTGGTCTAATTGTGTCCTGTGTTTATCTCATTCTACAGTGGACGTCACCAGCCGCTTTGATCGAGTTTTTTGGTTTGGGGACCTCAATTTTCAACTGAAAGAGGACAGAAAAAACGTGGAATCTCTTCTGAAGAACATTAAAGGAAGAGATATGTCCAGTCTCCTCAAACACGACCATCTGAATGAAGCCAAGAACAACGGTACATTTACTAGTAGACAGATCTCTATCACTCCTCAGCCTGTATTATTACCACATACACCTCGACAGATCAATACAAATCACTGTCATGATGGTTCATATGTTCTCCACATTCTTATATAGTCCTACATCTCTTGCACATGTTTTTAATACTGACATGTTTTTTTTTCTTTTAACTTAAGGGTCCATATTTGTAGGGTTTAAGGAGCACACCATTGAATTCCTTCCTACATATAAGTTCGACATTGGCACAGACACCTACGATACATCAGAAAAGCAGAGAGTCCCATCATATACGGTAAGATATCTTATTTCCAGGTCTACAGAGCTAAAGAAAGAATACATTTCATGAATAGATTTTCATATAATAAATCCCCTCGCCCAAGGTAATGAATTGTTATTATAGATGGAGGAATAATTCTTAAGAACAAAGCATCCAGTCCATTTTACTTGTAGTGAGTTTGTCATCGTCTCCCAGTGTAATATGTCTTCGCCTAGCATGGCTCAAAGATACTTATTTCATTAAATCTGTGTGACCAAGTCAAACCTTAAAAGCAAGAAAGTCTTAAAATTTATATTTCTTAAAGAAAATAGGCCGAAATGTTCAGTCTATGATGCTATGAGTTTTATAAATAAATTATAATATGATTGCACTGATGATATTTGTTATTTTCATGACCTCTACAGGACAGGGTGTTGTTTAAAAGCCAATATGAGGGAGATGTGCGAGTCCTGAGATACGACTCTTGCCCTGTTTTGAAGACCTCAGACCACCGACCCGTTTTTGGTATCTTTGAAGTAAAGCTCAGACCTGGTTCAGATAAGTAAGTCATGATTTCCTCCATGTTGTTGGTATGATCCTTTCAGTAGCCGCCATTACTACATGGGCCTTATAGCCAGAGCTCACACTTTGGGGCAGGTGGCTGTATACCTGGGTGACAGTACTGGAGTAATCTAGGATGTAAATCTAGGACAAAACAATTATTTTTGTGGTTACCTGCTAACATTATCATATGTCTTACATCAATGTATTTCTCATTCCAGCATCCCATTGGCTGGTGGACGCTTTGACCGCAAGATCTATTTGAAGGGCATTAGGAGGTTAGGACAAAAAAAGTAGCTGCGTCTGTTCATGTCCTTACAGCACATAAGGTGAGAGCATTGTACTTGTCTATTATGTTTGCTGTGAGAATGTTCTTCCATCTCTTAAGTCTTCCTCTGTATCAGTAATTTATTTTATCAACCAACATAAAGAAATTGTAAATAAGTCATTCTATCTTCTAGTTCAATTTTCTTGTATTCAGATATTTATTTAATTTCTAAATGAAGGTTATGGGTTTTAGAAGAAAACTGTAAGCATGTATGTAGTATAATAGATTGGTGGGAATTCATTAAGACTGACGTTTCATACACCGGTCTTAATATAAAAAAACTTGGAGTAAAATGTGCCTAATTTATTAGAAGGCCCACACCTTAATAACTAATAATCCATGTTATTATGATAAATGTGTCGGCCGCTGGTAGTTCTGCTGCTTCAGCTACTCTCTGTCCACTTTTTCAGAAAAGTGCCGTAAGCGGCAGAAACTACATGATTAGATACAAGGAACATTGTTACTGATGTAAGACATTACTTGGCATCTTGCAGGACTCCTAAGGAACATTTACCATCTTAGGTGCATAAAACAATGATTCCACCTTTGTGAACATCAGAAAGTTCCTGTAACATCCTGAACAGCGCAGCTTTAGATCAAAGCCATTGCTTGGATCAACCATTATCAAGGTTTGTAGCGTAACCCCTAGGATCAAATAGGAAAATCCACAATAAAACCTCTTCTAGATTTTGTGACTGCCAAGAAACACACATTAGTAGAGCATTAATAGCAAATATTTCTCTTGCAGCATAAACATCAATTCCGCAGTATATCTGGCGAGAACTGCGCTCCCTGTGACCGGAGGAGCCGCCATCGTTGCTGATAGAAAGGTAAGTTCCTCTAGATATGTCCCCTCTATATTTGGTAAGCAGCCTGAATAATGAATATCTAATAGGATTGTGTGCTTCTCCCCCCAGAAAAAGTCAGCAGATACAAACAGACCATTAACATCAATGCCAATAACAACCGAGGGCAGAACCCGCCATCTTACAAGCATTCCAATGGCGAGACTTAAAATTTTCTACATCTGTCACAGAAGAGACATCAGTGTGGTTACCGGTGCATCAATGTTACCCAGAAGACCAGGCCCAGAACAGGAGAACATGTCATCTCTTCCTGTGTCTCTGGAATACAGATTTCCCACCACTTACTGATACTACATTATATACTGTGACATCTTCCATTGTTTTTGCTGGATCTTGTATAACATCATCTTTACCATTATATATTTTGATCCACAAAAACCTTAAATAAATCTTTAACATCAATCCATAAGTGTGACTCGTATTTATTAGTGTGTTCAGTGCCTGGCTACAACTTACCACAGTGTATACAATTCACTTATCCGACCCTTCACAGCGCTATTTGTGTGACATCGCGTTTAATCCAGTGGTAGGTGACAGGACATTGTATCATATGTACACAATACAGAGAGTATGGAACGTGCCGCCATATGTACTGGATTAGATCCTGTGTTGGACAAAAAGTGACAGGAGATGTAAAATATTGATATATTTGATAGTCGTTTAAATTTCAGTTCCATAAAATGTAATGTTGGGCTCTCTTTACAAGCGGAGACAATCACATTAAGCAGGGAAGCCGCTAGGGTGACACAATCCCCACAGATCTCAGATTGGACAAACGGGCAGGATGAGAGCTGCCAGTTGAGATTGCCAGTTAGGGCAGAAGTTACAAAGTGACTGATCAACCAAAAATACTTTGTATTGCTAGCCTGAATGGCGTATCGCTAGCTCAGCATTTCATATGAGAACAAAGACCCTTTGCAGCACAAGTTTAAGTTGAGACTGAACCATAGCAAACACATTGTCCCATTCTCACAAGTTAAATCAGAAACGGCCAAGTATAGAGCCTATTTATTAGTGAAACCGTCAAGCTTATGTACTAAATATTATAACCGTGAAGACTGTGCCTCTGTTAGAGTAAAGTTCTGTTCAGCATCTTATACCTGTGTCCTCTGAAGTTCTTGCTGTGCAATTTCCTCTGCGGGGCAGTAACCCTCCTAAACCCCCTCCCACCTGTTACATTTGTCCATACTAAAGTCCATTACTCCATTGAAGTCGCCAATTAGTAGCAGTGGATAATCTGCAAGGGCTTTTTATCAATAAACTCCTGTACCACACCCAAGACATAAGAATTAAAGGGTGGCGGTAAATAAATTGAGACAATGATACATTGAAGATTTTGTATTGTACAGTCCAGGAGCACAAACTTTCCTTATTTTTCTTCCCAATATGTATGGCAGGTTAATTTGCAGTTAGGGTATGTTCACATGCAAACTCAAAAACGTCTGAAGATACGGAGCTGTTTTCAAGGGAAAACAGCTCCTGATTTTCAAACGTTTTTTAAGCCACTTGCAATTTTCGCTGCGTTTTTCGCTGCGTTTTTTACGCCCGTATTTGGAACTGTTTTCAATAGAGTCTATGTAAATGGCTCCAAAAACGTCCCAAGAAGTGACCTGCGCTTCTTTTTCGCTGCCATTTTTCAAAAAAACGGCCCGTCGAAAGAGAACGCCGTTTTTCCTATTGAAATAAATGGGCAGATGTTTGAAGAAGAGGACTTACTCCTAAAGCGAAGCAGGGATGAGTTAAAGCTCCGTCCAACAAACAAAAGAAGCTGGTGTGCCACCCATGCCGCATTGCGCCATTATTTGTGTAATGTTTGAAAGAGATTGTGCCTCTTTTTTGTAGAGTAGTGTTTACATCCCCTTGTGTATATACCAATACAATACCACCGAAAGAAGGGGCACAGACACAGAGTACTGTTCAATATAAAGCAGCGTTGCTGAACAATATGAAATCTACTGTGTTTGCGTCCCAGGTAATGACCAAGATAAACTTGGTGCATCGATCAACAATTGATAAACCCAAAAAAGAAAATGATCGACTGAAGCACAACAGATTGATAGCAAAAAGTACAAAATTTTATTAACATGAAAACATGACAAGGGTTAAAACTGGAACAGGGAATGAGTCACTCAATAAAAAGACATCGAAAACAATAATGCACCGGATGTCAATGTGACAAAGATCTATACAAAACTGTTTGTTTATTAGTACAGCAAAGAAAAAGAGTATATATATGCCTGTATAGGCCTGTAGTTGATAGAGCCAAAAAGGGTAATAGCAGAAAAAAAATCCAAATCGGATAGGATACCTGTGTACACTGCCTACATCACCACTATGCAAGTGAACGCATAGCAATGGTTACATGTAAATGCCTAAATGCAGTGATAATCTGCATATATGTGTTTGGACTAATATACGGCATAGTATGTATTGCAGGACCACTGTTTGAAATAACATCCAACAATGTGCATGGGCTCTATAGGAAAAAAAACAGGTCAATAGCAGGAAACACACTCAATAATGGCTGTGACACATACCGGTGGACATGATGGAGACGTGGAAAGGGATGTCTGGACCCGACGCGCGTTTCGGCAACTGCCTTCGTCCGGGGTTAGGGTCAAAATGCTAAAATCTACCTATATATGGAGCGTAGCTCAGGTGTTTGCGATATATACAACAATGAGAATGAGAGGAGGAGGAGGCAGGATCAAATGACAGACGACGGCGTCTGGTGCGGGGTACCAAGATGGCGCTGCCCCACTTCCGGTCCGCGTCATCAGAGAGGATGTGGGGCGGCGCGGACTAACCACGCCCCCCACACATCCCACTCCGAATTCAGACAGCGGTCGGAAGAGGCCAGGGCCACTCCCCCCTCGGACACAGACATCTGATCAGGATGTCATGAACACCAGCGCACAATCCATTATCGATATGTGCCAGAAAGGAACAAGGAAAAGAACTTACGATACAAGTGGTTTGCAGAGTATTATGTATGGTTGGGAATAAAAAGTGGCATGAGATGGCTTTCTATGGTGTAAATTATGTGATGTGTAACATGGGGAATAGAAAGGGGGGGGGGGGGAGGGAGGGGTTTTTTTGTTGTGATGCGAAAAAATTAATAAATGCACCGCTAGCAATGGTAAAAGTAAAAAGATGAAACATTTTGGTCGAGGATGTGAGTATAGAAAGTTAAAAATGAGGAGTTATGAGTGTGAGAGATAATAATGAATACCAATAAAAATGTGAATGGGGTGACAAATGTGAAATGTGATGCAAGTGAATTATGCTGGGAATGTGGTGAAACATAGTGAAAACAAAAACAAAAAAACCCCAGTTGATGTATGTGTAAATATACACGTGTAGTGGACGCACGATTGTTCTATAGAAATCAATACTGAGTGACACCTAAATACTAAGTCTAGACAAGCCATAATATTGAAGCCACATGCATTGGTACAAAAATACAATACAACCCAATATCTATACATACGGCAGGCAGTATATATATCACTTTAAGTTCTCTGTGTTTATGAAGACTAAACATATATAATTGTGCCTAATAGATGATACTAATAGCACTAAATAAATTAATAAGGACCAAATACACAAAAACATGTTATAAAGAAATACAGAGATCACGGATGGAAACTGAATTGTACAAAACAAAGGATCGAGATGATCCATACAAGATGGAGATAAATAGTAGATGAGTAATATATGATACAAATAATACCATATATACATGATAACCAATGCAGAAAATGTGTATAAAACGCAGTATAGTGTATCTTGTTTCCTCTTAGAAGAAGCGAAGGATGGACCGCAAGACACCTCCTCAGATGAACTCGATGGAAGAATATCATAGTTCTGTATATAAGGAAAACACAACAAGAAAGGGTAGTTAATTTTTAAAAAAATGACAACAGGGATGAGGAAAAGATAAAAGCCAAGACCCACAAGTAGTCAATGGTTACAAAAACGAGACAAAGCTCAAAGATTCGTTTAATCCATGTGGAGACATTGTCCCAAGGGTCCAGATCCAATGAGACTCACATTGTGCGAGTTTTTGTTTTGTGGCCCCACCTCTCGTACCACATATAATATGATCAATCCCTCTCACCTTCAGCTTGGAGGGATCGCATGAGTGGTGTGTTCTAAAATGTCGGGCCACAGGTTTCAACATCTCCAAAATTTCTGCCCCTGCTGCTCGCTTTATGTCGGCCATATGTTCACGTACCCGCACCTTCAGCTCTCTGGAAGTAAGACCAATGTAAATCTTAGGGCACGGACATACAGCGTAATATATAACGGCTTTGGTAGTGCATGTGATGGAATGAGTGATATTAAAAGTTTTACTGCCAGATGCATCGGTGAAGGTAGTGACATCTTCTACATTGGGGCACGCTATACATTTTCCGCAGGGCTTGCATCCCCATCTTGGACCCTTGGTCCCAAATGGATACTTAGTTTTTATTGGGTCATAGAAGCTTCTTACAAGATGATCTTTTAGATTTTTGGATCGTCTTGCAGTCACGGAGGGATATTTTGTGATGAATCTGTTTAGTGAGGGATCGGTCAGGAGGATCGGCCAGTATCTTTTAAGGATTTCCTTCATTTGAGGCCATCGAGAATGGTATCCTGTAATAAACCTGACCTGGTTCTGTTTCTCTACCTTCTTTTTAGGGAATAGTAGATCATCCCTAGAAGTCCCTTTTGCCCTACGATAGGCTTTTTTGATTGATCTAGCACTATATCCTCGCTCTAGGAAACGGTGTTTCAGATCTGCTGCCTGTCTCTCAAATAACGAGTCAGAGGAACATATCCTCTTGATCCGTAAAAATTGTCCAATGGGGACCGCTGAAATGGTCTGTGGGGGATGAGATGAAGAAGAGTGGAGCAGTGCATTCACAGAGGTTTCCTTGCGGAAGACGTCACTATGTATGAAGCCCTTCTCATCAGTAAAGATTTTGACATCCAAAAAGTCCACACAACTAGGATGTGCTTTATGGGTGAATTTGAGGTTTACATCATTCATGTTAAGCCCAACCATGAAGGAATCCAGGTCTGCATGTGTGCCCTTCCAGATGACCGGAATGTCATCAATGTGGCGGGCCCAGAAGAGGACCCGCGCCATTGATTCCTCCCGGTCATCTGAGAAAAGAGTCCTCTCCCACAGCCCCAGGAAGAGGTTAGCGTAAGATGGAGCACACGCTGCCCCCATAGCTGTTCCCTGGAGCTGCAGGTAGAAGTGATCATTGAACACAAAAAAATTGTGTGTTAGGATGTGTTCAAGCATCTGTGCAATGAATGCACATAGTGATTTGTCTAGTTCTGACATTGACAAAAAATACTGGACTGCTCTCAGACCATCTTCATGCTTGATGCATGTATATAGAGACTCTACATCGATGGTAACAAGGAGCATGTCACTATCAATGCTGATACCGCTGATCTTCTGCAAAAGATCAGCAGTATCGCGAATGTACGAGGGTAAATTGACCACCAGATTTTTTAGATGGTGGTCAATGAATCTGCATATCCCTTCTGTGAGACTGCCCCTGCCTGAGATGATAGGTCTCCCTGGTGGGATCCTCTCATTTTTGTGGATCTTAGGCAGCAGATAAAGGGTGGGAATTGTGGGTTCATCAATTGAAAGTGCCAGGTTGAGTTCTTTAGAGATGACATTATCTTCCACTGCCTGGAGAAGTTTGGCCTGTAACTCCCGTTTAAAGGCCGACAGAGGGTTGAAGGTCAACCTCTTGTAGCAATGTTTGTCTCTCAGCTGTCTGTTTGCCTCCGCCTCGTACATGACACATGGCCACACTACCACATTGCCCCCTTTATCCGCTGCCTTGAATACCACATCTTTGATTTTTTTCAATTGTTTTAAGCTGTTTCTCTCTAGCACGGTTAGCTTATCACGTTTGATGTATCTTGGGATATTATGAAATTCCTGAGTTACTGATTTAATGAAGAGGTCCACCGCGGGGCATAGACTAAGGGCAGGGAAGTTTTTTTATTTGATCCGAATGCATGCAGGAATATTACCTGCAGTTTCGTCAATATTATGTTCTCCCAGCAAATCTTCAAGCGCCTTGAGTGCCTGTTGTTCCTCAGATGTAGGAAACAGATCCCTATCCACTGGTTTATTGAACCATTTGTTGAAAATGAGTGAGCGGCCGAAGACGTGTAAATCTTTTACTGCAGAAAATATATCAAAGGCAGCACTGGGTGAAAAAGTCAGGCCCTTGGCTATCAGTTCCAAATCAATTTTAGAAAATACATGTGATGACAAATTAATTACCTTTAGCTGACTACTTGGTTCCCGTGCATCTGGTCGTTTTTTATTAGCTACTTGTCTTTGTGCCAGTTTTCTTTTGGGCCGAGTGTTAAAGGTAGATCTATAGGGCATAGTATCGGTTTCACTCTGAGACGAAATGGAGGAGATGGAAGGGGTACGGTTAAGACCACCTGGGGCCTGGTTTCTTCTCCACCTGTATACTTTGTTATTTTGGAAATCTCCAATATCTCTGGAAAATTTTCTGGATTTAACTTCTTGGATGTCTTTCTCCCACTCCACGAATTGGATATCAAGGTTATGTTTAAATTTGGACATACCGTCTGCAGACATGAGTGGAAACAATTGTGCCTGTACACTTTCAATCTCTACATCCATGGCCAGTATCATTTTGTGGTTGAGGTCAACCAGAAGTTCCATGAATTTTTTGGAGCCCTGGTTGCATATCTCTTCCCACTTGGAGATGAATTCTTCTTCTATAATTGGAAAAGATGGGAAGATCTGAATTCTTAGACCCCTTGGGACAAGGTCTCTCTGGATGTAATTTTCCAGGAAGGTTTTGTTCCACCACACTTTCATGCGGCGGTGTAATAAATTGGTATATTTGTTCTGGAGCTCAGTCACGTTTCTGCACACATTAAAACCATGTATTGGGGACTCATCCTTAAAAACCTGTTCCATCTGAAAACGCCAGGCACATTCCCTGGCTTTATAGTCCATGGGACCCGAGGTACTGGACTCTGTGAGAACACAGAAAAAGTTAAGTATATACCAATACAATACCACCGCAAGAAGGGGCACAGACACAGAGTACTGTTCAATATAAAGCAGCGTTGCTGAACAATATGAAATCTACTGTGTTTGCGTCCCAGGTAATGACCAAGATAAACTTGGTGCATCGATCAACAATTGATAAACCCAAAAAAGAAAATGATCGACTGAAGCACAACAGATTGATAGCAAAAAGTACAAAATTTTATTAACATGAAAACATGACAAGGGTTAAAACTGGAACAGGGAATGAGTCACTCAATAAAAAGACATCGAAAACAATAATGCACCGGATGTCAATGTGACAAAGATCTATACAAAAAGATTTTAGCATTTTGACCCTAACCCCGGACGAAGGCAGTTGCCGAAACGCACGTCGGGTCCAGACATCCCTTTCCACGTCTCCATCATGTCCACCGGTATGTGTCACAGCCATTATTGAGTGTGTTTCCTGCTATTGACCTGTTTTTTTTCCTATAGAGCCCATGCACATTGTTGGATGTTATTTCAAACAGTGGTCCTGCAATACATACTATGCCGTATATTAGTCCAAACACATATATGCAGATTATCACTGCATTTAGGCATTTACATGTAACCATTGCTATGCGTTCACTTGCATAGTGGTGATGTAGGCAGTGTACACAGGTATCCTATCCGATTTGAATTTTTTTTTCTGCTATTACCCTTTTTGGCTCTATCAACTACAGGCCTATACAGGCATATATATACTCTTTTTCTTTGCTGTACTAATAAACAAACAGTTTTGTATAGATCTTTGTCACATTGACATCCGGTGCATTATTGTTTTCGATGTCTTTTTATTGAGTGACTCATTCCCTGTTCCAGTTTTAACCCTTGTCATGTTTTCATGTTAATAAAATTTTGTACTTTTTGCTATCAATCTGTTGTGCTTCAGTCGATCATTTTCTTTTTTGGGTTTATCCCCTTGTGTATGTTTATATACCACTGGTCAGTAAAGAATTTGTTGTTTGAATTACTTGGGTCTACTGTATTTTATTGCTTGCGACTAACCCTGCGGTCCTTGCCGGTACTTGGCCTTACATAGGGATACATTCTATAGACAAGATGAATGCTAACACTCAATTGCTATTTAGGCTGGGACTTCACAGAGACTGATTGATTTTAATTGATCTTATTTTTAAATTCTATTACTTATTTAAGGGTTACATGCAACTCAATGTATAGCTTTGTACTGCGGCTGTTGATTTGTAGCTAAAAATCAATTAGTTGCATGCCAATGCGTTTCCATGATGGCCTTATTTTCACATTTCCAGGAAAAATAACAGAAGACCATCGCAACACAGAGTTCTGAGTAAAGATGCTCCATATCATAAGGCTGACAGGTCCGCCTTAAAATGGGTAAATCACAGGTGACGTCTTTTCTGATTGTAGACTTTCTCTTTCCATTTTATCTCCACCCAGCCAGGACCGCTATGATGACTTCTCCTGACATAACATTACAGAGTTTGCTGCTGAGATATCTTTAGTTGTTCACTTCTGCAGCCATCTTCAGCTTCTAGAGCAACGTAAAGAATTCAGACAACAAAATAGACCCCTTCATTCATGCAGACCCCAGACCAGACCACCAAATAAATTTAGACACCAGCCTAAACCCCTATATAAATTCAGACCCTAGACCAGACCCCAGAACAGACCCAATTAACTGCAGACCCCAGGCAAGACTCCAAAATGTAAACCCCAAAACAGAGTAAATAAAATTAGACCAGACATCTAAATAATGTCAGACCTCAGACCAGACCCCTCAATTAATTGCAGACCACAGACCAGACCGTTAAATTCAGACCCCAAATCAGAGTAAAGAAAATGGATTTAGATACCTGACCAAGACCTCTAAATAAATTCAAATCCCAGAACAGACCCTTAAATTCATGCAGATCCCAGATACATGAGTTGGTCGATTGCAAGCAGCTTGTAATGAGGGCGAGCCGTATAACCTCCATTTCCAGCTTATAAACTGATTATGTTATTAAGTTGGTTGCCTGTTTCTTTATATTAACTGTTTAGGTGCTCACTGTTAATGTATATTTGTGTATCTGTTGTGTTTCACTGTATAGAAGGTTTTGTCTTACAGGTTGGCAGGAGGACAGGCCGCAGTTCCCAGTGGCACTGTCTTATGTGCGGTGCTGTCACTGTACATAGCAATGAGAGGCTGCTGGACAGTGACAGGGGAGGTACAGGGGGTTTGGAAAGAAAGAGCCTGGTGCTGGCTGGGATCAGAGTGTAGTGGCAGTGATGCGCTGCGCCATCATGAAGTCAGGTGAGACGATGAGAGTCAATAACAAAGCAGAAAATAAGCTAACAAAATGACCTCTTATGGTCTGTAGGCTGATAGAGAAGGCCTATCCTACGTAGGGGTAGGCCTATAAGTGTAGGCTGTCACTGAAACATGCGTGGCTGAAGAGTACCGTCAGCCTAGAGTGGTTCGCTCTGAGGAGTCTACTGGGGCTGTGAGAATAGTCAGCCTGGCATGGGAACCAGTGGTCAGTAGAGCAGTACTGTGCTCAAACCCAGGAGAGGCTGTAACTAGGTCCTGATTAGGATAAAGAACGTTCCATGTATTAGAGGGCCGCTTAGATAGCTGCAGTGATGAATGGTTGCCCTGCAGGCCTGAGATGTGGCCTAGTAGTACACTCCTGAATTGTACTGGACTGGGTGCAGTAGTCACTAGGACGAGTGGTGTGGTAGGAGCCCTTCAGCGTCAGGACCCTAGTAAGAGTGCATAGGAGCAGATATTTAATATAGTAAAAAGTATTAAAACTTATAAAACCCACTGTGTCAGTTGTATCGGGGCAGCCCCCTTCATCAGGAATACTATGTTTCACAGCATTGAAACAATTTAAATGTCTCTATATTATATAAACAAACCTTTCTACGTTTACTCACGCAATACCAGAAGTGACGTTCCGTACTCTAAGGCCCTGTTCACACAGAGTGTTTTTGCAGGCAGAAAAATTTTGAGGCAGACTTTGACCTGCCTGCGATTTGCGCAGCATTTACCATTGCGTTTTTCGCCCGTGGCCACTGCGCGCCGCGTGCAAAAAACACTGTGAAAAACACTTTCTCTGCCTCTCATTGATTTCAATGGGAGGTCAGAGGCGGAACAGCGAGCCGCTAAAAGCTGCAGCAGAAAAGAAACGCCTCCGCCTTCCATTGAAATTAATAGAAGACAGTTTCGGCCGTTTTTTGGTGCTGATTCCAATGCGGTTTCCGTGTCAAAATCAGCATAAAAAAACTCAGTGTGATCTGGGCCTAAATCTCTTTATACTTCCTATAATGGACATATCTCTCTATGGCAGATGTTTCGGAAGAGGTTCTTTCTCGCTCTTTTACCCTTTCTATTCCTCTAATACTTCATCCCAATTACATTATTTAATACAGGGAATTTCTTATATTTCTTTTTCCATGCAAAAATACATATATTAATAAAATAGGATAAAAACAACCAATATGAATCTATGGGGAATAGTAAAGACTCATTTACTTTACTCGTTCTTAAACTCTACTATTATTCGCAAACCCTATTCCTTTCTTTAGTATTTCTTATATTTTGGATAGGATGGTGCGACTATATCATTTATTATCCTTGGTCTTCTTACTTCATCTTTCAAAAACAGATCACTTAATAGTATTTCCCAATTTCTCTTTAGGATTCTTTTAATTTCTTCAATATTACCATTATATTTAGCAAAATAATGTCAGTCCAAATTTATCTTTCTCTTTTTTCCATCTTGCTTTTTTTACAAGGTATAACTTTTCCCAGTTCCTTGTTATCTAGGCAGTCTTTCTGTTTCGTTTTTTACACCTTTTTCTTTACTCCCTCTATAATATTTTTTTTGCTATTTTTTATCCTTCTGTCTGCCTGATATAACCTCCTTTGACTTATACAGTATCAGCATCCCCATGATATGCTGAGAGTATGTTTCCAAGTTTCTATACCACTTATTTGTGAAATAAAAGTAAACCATTATATATATTAGTCCATAATGGACAAGATTGTGGTATGCGACGTGAGCATTTACCGATGCATATGCCAATTGTGCACTGCAAATGCAGTGTGAATGGACCTTTAGACAACCTACTTACACAACCCCTCAGTTGGCTAAAGCAGAAAGCCAGTGTAAGGAGCGACTCTACCTTTGCAGGACTTTTCATATTTGTGTCTTACACTGACGGCCCATTTGCTGTCCGATTCCCCCATTGATAACAGCAGATTGTGGTAGAAGCTCGACAGAAGGCCCCCTGTGGTTAGCACATTGCTGAGGTTGTCCTTAACCCCTTCCCGCTCTGCTCATTACTATTACAACGAGCTGAGCACATTGTTCGTGCTCAGCTCAGTAATAGTATGGTACCGCTGAAATCCAGCGCCATTCCCAACCACCGACACATTTATGAGCTGTGATAACTGCTGTATCGTCGTACAACAGTTATCACAGCTCATACCTCCGGGACCGATCGCAGTGGTTTACGCCGATTTACCCCTTAAATGCAGCGGTCAATAGCGATCACCACACTTAAGGGGTTACAACGCCATTGGCGACCTTGCGACGCAATCGCAGGGTGCCGATGGTTGCTATGGTAACCGGAGGCCTAACAATAGCCACCGGGTCTGACATCTACAGAAGGTGATTACATAAGTATTGCAGGATATTATAACAGAAATCGGACAGTTGGACCTTTGGGGTCCTGTGGTGGTGGTGGTGGTTATTTGTTGTTGCTGTATCTTGGACCGTTTATGGGTCAGTTTAGTGGTGCTTTTTACTCCATGTGTCCTTAGGACATGTTTATTATGTCATTACGAACTTGAGGTTTGTGTCCCATATTTTTTGTGAAGGCTTTTTCTTTAGTAGTGTATCCAGCCTTATAGGGGATCTTGTTCCCATTAAAATACGTTTTTGTCCCACTTGGGAAATCTCTTGACTGGCCTAAGTAGAGTCATGTGCTATTTTACCTTTTATTCCCCTTTTCCACCCATCCACCAAATAAGGACACGTGACAACCGAGGTTGGATGTGAAATGGCCACAGCAGCCGTTTATTAATTTACATTATTTTTTAAATACAATTTAATCCGAAACATTCGGATAACTACTTTAGGAATTCGACCAGAGAATTCCTCCTATAATTGGGGTCAGAATCATAAATAACAATCAACATTTTAACACTAAATAGAGCAGGGGAAGTCCTTGAAGCCATTTTTTACCGATTTTACATTTAAGTTAGCCATCTGCAAACCACCAACAACTATTTACCTCCAGCCGTAAACTAGCTCGGAGGCACAGCTCACCTCTGCAGATGGCTCCAACCATAAGAAGACCACTTCAAAGGGATAACACCCTATGAAGTCTTCAAATGATATACCTTTTTGGGGGACGCATGCCCCGATGATACCTCCCCACCATTTTGTACTGACCAACCTCAAGGACTCCCCCCGCCAGCCGCCATGACACCTAGACCTACTCCAAAGAAAAGAGAAACACAAGTTACGCAAGCATACATCATAAGCACAAGAAAATAGACAAACGCACAAAAAACAAACCCAATCCCAAAAGACACAACCCAATTCAGGGCGGAAGGGTGGGAGCTAACCTTTTTACCTGTTATTCCTCCCGCAACTTCCGGCTCAATGCTAAAAACAGCGGGAGGAACAGATACCGAACCCCAACTCTTCCCCTCTCCATCTCCTCCCTCTCCCTGCCTCCACTAACCCTTTCCCCCCTGATTGGCTAACCTTCCCTCCTATGGCAGTCATGGAGGCTTTCCCTTAAGCCCTCCGTGCTGCCGTCCAGCCTCGTCTTGACTGGCCTGAGTAGAGTCATGTGCTATTTTACTTTTTATTCCCCTTTTCCACCCATCCACCAAATAAGGACACGTGACAACCGAGGTTGGATGTGAAATGGCCACAGCAGCCGTTTATTAATCTACATTATTTTTTAAATACAATTTAATCCGAAACATTCGGATAACTACTTAAGGAATTCGACCAGAGAATTCTTCCTATAATTCACATGACCCAACATAGGTCAGAATCATAAATAACAATCAACATTTTAACACTAAACAGAGCAGGGGAAGTCCTTGAAGCCATTTTTTACCGATTTTCCTTTTAAGTTAGCCATCTGCAAACCACCAACAACTATTTACCTCCATTCGTAAACCAGCTCGGAGGCTCCAACCACCAGAAGACCACTTCAAATGGAAAAACACCCTATGAAGTCTTCAAATTATATACCTTTTTGGGGGACGCATACCCCCGATGCGACCCCCCCCACCATTTTGTACTGACAAACCTCAAGGACTCCCCCCACCACAGCGAAACAGGCATTGACCACCTTAAGCCTGTGAGTCCCTCCAAACCACCACCGCCCTCTCAATTCCTTCTGCTAAGGACAGGCTCCACAAATCAATTCCAACCTCGGTCAAATGTACTCCATCACTCCGCCAATATCTTCCAACTCCTGACTCCAAATCCCTGTGTCGAACACAAATGCCCCCGTTCTTGGCAACAAAACGTGACACCGCCAGGTTTACTTTGATGCAGGCTTTATTAACCCTCTCCACTGATCTTGCCAAGCGCCAAAACTTCCTCGGAACTATGTTCGACCAAACTATAACTAAGCGTAGATAAGACACCCATAAGCGTAACAAATCGTGTTTTATATCCCGCACTAACTCACGAAAAGGGCGCACACCTAGATCGTTCCCCCCCCCCCCCACATGTAAAGCCAGAACCTCCGGACCCTATCTAACTGAGAGTATGTTTGAAACTCGGTCAATACCCAGCTCCATAACATACATGGGAATCCCAGCCAATGTAAAACCGCATCTTGCCGCGGAATGCGAAGCTGACGGCCATCTGGGCGAACGTCCGCCCGCAGTGCCCCCCAGTGCACATAAGAGTGTCCTAAAAGCCAAACTAAGCAGGGGCGATGATCTGAAATGAAAGGACAAGCAAACGCACATGTAAGCCATCAAAGCACAAGTTACAAACTCACAACAAATGAGGGCGCACGTAAGTCCTAAACCTATTGGACTTCCAACGGTCAATGCGACGCACACCCTCGTCATCCAACCCCCAACGCCCAGCTTCAGTAGCAGCGCCGATCCTAAACGTGTGAGACGAGTAATACTCATACCCAACTCCGACCTCAGCCAAGCATTTTTTAAATACAGCACCAAATTGATACCTGGACAAAAACGAGCCATTCTCATGACGGAGCAATGGCGACTCAGGCACCCCACCCCGTAGCTTGAAAGCAACCATACAAGCAACCGGACACATCGCCGACCCCGGGAGGGCAAACAACACTATCCGCTTACCCCGTCCTACTTGATCAGTCTTGGACCGCCACAAAAACAACTCGAGTCTATCCCCATATAGACCCACATCCGCCTGTCGCAATCCCCCAGCCCTCACCGCACTAGGAGAAACCAACTCACCAATTCTGAGTGCTCCAAAAAACGCTAGAGAAAAAGCCAATTGAAGCAACTCTACCTCATAAGGCGAATTACAAACAGCCCCCAGCGATGCGCCCAACGAACCAAGAAGGGTAAAAGACATGGGTCGCCTCTGATCTGCTTCAGCCCTGCCGCGATGCAAACCCTTCAAAGCTTGCCTTACCAAAAAATTCTTGGACACATCCTGAAAACCCCGTAATTTAAATCCAAACGCCAACCCAGCAACGAAACGATTCACCTTAGCCAGAGAAAACCCCGCCTCCCAAGCATCCCCCAACCAGTATAACAATGCCACCAACCTGTCTTGATCCGTGCTGACGTTACCCAACACTCTTACCCACTCCTCCCACTGCTGCCAACAAGTCGAATAAGTACTCCAAGTCGCACTAGCCAACGACTGTTCGTTCAACCGTTCCACGGGACCGAAACCAGATCCCATAGATGTCCCGGGCAAGCCAAACCGAACAGCTCCGATCCCGGTGCCAATTGACAAAATCGATCCCACTGCGAGCGAGAAAGAGCATCAGCGATACAATTGTAAACCCCCGGTACATGCACCGCAACCATCCACGTGTTTAAGGACAAGCACACCAAGACTAAGTGACGCAACAACTGAACCACAGGCGGAGAAGATGCCGATACGTTATTAATCGCTAACACCACTCCCATGTTATCGCGGTGGAAACTAATGTTTTTATCCCTGAGCCTGTCCCCCCAAATGGTCACCACAACCACGATGGGGAACAGCTCGAGCAGGGCCATATTTCGTGTAAGACCACTGATCACCCAGCTGTCCGGCCAGTCCCCCGCACACCATTGACCTCCTGCATACGCACCAAAACCACCAGACCCCGCCACGTCAGTAAACAGCTCCAACTCGCTCATATCCTGTACCGGCGACATCCACAACAATCTACCATTATATTGCCCGGGAAACGCGTCCCAGACCTGCAGATCCGCCCTGTGTTCCACCCCAATCCTCACGAAATTATGGGATGCCCGGATACCCGCCATCGCTGCCGCCAATCGCCTACTAAAAACTCTACCCATTGGTATAATCCGACAGGCAAAGTTCAACTTCCCCAGCAGAGACTGGAGATCGCGCAAAGTGATCTTCTTCAATCGGCAGGCACGCCTCACCTCTTGACGCAATGACAGTAATTTATCCTCAGGAAGCCTGCACTCGAATTGCACTCAAATTGCATTGCAACCGAATCAATTTAGATCCCTAAAAAACAGATGGTAGGGACAGGGCCCTCAGTTTTACCAGGCGCCAGAGGAATTCCAAAATCCGTCGCAACCTTCTGCAAGGAATACAATAAATAACCGCAAATAGGGGAACCGCTAGGGCCGACGCACAAAAAATCGTCAAGATAATGTATTAACGAATCCACCCCAGCTACGCCCTTCGTCACCCATTCCACAAAGCTACTAAATGCCTCGAAGTATGCGCAAGAAAGGGAGTACCCCATTGGAAGACACCTATCGACATAAAACCCCCCGTTCCAGAAGCAACCCAACAGCCGTTGGCTCGCCGGATGGACCAGCAGCAAGCGAAAAGCCGCCTGAATGTCACTTTTTGCCAACAACGCCCCAGGCCCCGCCTCACGCACTAACACCACCGCTTTGTCAAATGACGTGTAAACAACCGAGCATAAATCGTGATCTATCCCATCATTTAAAGACGACCCCTGCGAAAAGACAAATGCTGAATCAAACTGAATTTATGGGGCTCCCGCTTCGGCACAATTCCCAAGGGGGATACCACTAGATTCTCTATCGGCGGCTCGACAAAAGGCCCGACCATGCGACCCAACGAAACTTCCTTCAAAAGTTTTTTCAAAACGACCGCCGAGTGCAAATAAGCTCATTTAGATACGGGGCCATCCTTTCCACCCTCACCGGCGACAGCCACTTGACCAACGGAGGAGGACTGAGTGTCTGACCGCTTCCCTTTTCGCATACATTTTGCAGCCCCATGCGAGGAGCCGTTGCACTCCGAACAGACATGCTTAAATTTACAAGTGGCCCCGAACTTACACTGGCCATCATTGAATTGCCAGCAGAACCCGAGTTTTGACCCAGAGCCCTGTCCGGACTGACTAGACTGACCTCCTTGGCCAACGCTCCCGAGAAAGGACTGCTTAACCGGGGCCGTCACCCGCAACCAAAGCGCAATATCTTTCTGATCCCACCGAATCGCCGGCCGGACCGCCTTCCGCTGGCGAAACTGCTCATCATACCGCAACCACACCTGACCCCCGTACGCCCGATGAGCCTCCCCGATGGCATTGAAATAACAAAACAACGCCGAGCAATTTTCAGGTGCCTTTTCCCCAATCACACTCGCCAAAATAGCAAAAGCTTGCGACCAATTCACGAACGTCTGCGGGATAAGCCTATACTGCCGACGCTCCTCTTCCTCCTTCTTACTCTCATCCCGCTTGCCCTTATCCAAGTTGAACTTCGCAAGTGGCAGAAGGGAAAAAATGTCCACGTACTCGTCCTTACAAATCCGTTCCCGAACCTCCTGTTTAAGGTGGGCCCCTAAAGGACCCTCAAAACAGACGTAAACCTCGCCCCGAGCACGATCATCAAGCCGAATTCTATCCCTGTCCTTCTGCGCCTCGGTTTGAACAGACACTGCCACTGCTTCCTTGGATGCCCCCGAAACTTCCCCAACCAGGGACCGTGACTGTACATCACGAGGACCTTCCCAGACCACCGCTGGGGACCCCGCCGGAACTACAGGTGCCGCAGCCCTATCTAAGCGCCCGACTAACTTGCGCAAACAAACCACTAAATCCGATAAGCCATCTCGCCCGGCAACACCACTGCCGACAGCCGATACTTCCGCGCTCGCTGCCCCACACCCAAAACCCGACATGAAAATTGCTGGATACGGCAAAGTAGGAGTTACGCACTCACCAGGCTGCCCAGGCGCTGTATTCCCACCAGCCGGAAAATTCTGACCGCGCTGCGACTCGTCCAGCTCTCCATCTTCCAGATCCTCTCTGGCTGACGACTGGCACTCGCACCAACATCTCCGACACGGGGACCCTGGCATGCTGACAGAGGGGCCGGCAACCTGCCGCCCGACCGCAGGGACCCAGACTTCCGACCGGACCTGTTGCCTCGTCGTCGTCGCTGATCTTGGCGTCCTCACCGAAGACCTCAAGGAAGCCTGCCCCATGGCCGGCACATCACCATGCGGGGCGGCCGTGGACTGCACCCTGGACACTGCATATAAAGGCGGTGGCGTAACAGGGAGCCCAGCCTGCGACTCCCTGTGAACCGCCGAGCCCCGTCGCGGCTGGGGATTCCTGCCAGGACGCAGGCCCTGGGAGGAGGCGGCCGTCCCAGCAGGCTGGCCTGCAGCGTCCTTAGAAGGGCTCCCCCTGTGACGCCGAGCCCACGGGACCACATCCGGACTCAACCATTCAGGTGGGCGGGACCGCTGGGAGCGGCGGGGTGACCGAGCCTGAGCAACCGCCGCTCCCGATGACGCCCTCTGCTTTATTTCAGCAGGGGCAGCAATAAGCAACTCTCCCCCCACCGCTATGTCATCAGCGCCAGAAAGGGGGGAGGGGAGCGCATCCGGGCTAGCAGCCGACACAGAGCGCCGATCTAAGCGCGAAGACTGGCCCGCCTGATGGATACTGGCCAGCGCTGCCACCGTCTCCTCCAGCCACCCCGGACCGTGGAACTCAGCTGCCGCGCGCAGCTGATCAAGCATGCTTACTGGAGACGCCATACTTGCAGGTAAGCAGGGCAGTGGGAGCTAACTTTTTTACCTGTTATTCCTCCTGCTGCTTCAGGCTCAATGTCGAAAACAGCGGGAGGAAACAGATACCGAACCCCAACTCCTGCCATCTCCATCTCCTCCCTCTCCCTGCCTCCACTAACCCTTTCCCCCCTCATTGGCTAACCTTCCCTCCTATGGCAGTCATGGAGGCTTTCCCTTAAGCCCTCCGTGCTGCCGTCCAGCCTCATCTTTACTTTGTGACTATTGCCTCATCAAACCGAGTTGTGATACATTGTTTGCACCATATAAATAACTATATATTTGATTAGAGATGAGCGAACCGGGACAACCGAACCCGGTTTCGGTCCGAACTTCCGGAAAAGTTCGGTTCGCAGCGAATCCGAACTTCACCGGGTTCGGCCGAACCCGTTTTGACCGAACCCGGTCAAAAATATTATACAAATCGGCAGCCACTTGTCTCTATCAATCACTGATAGAGAAAAGAGGCTGCTGATTAAAAATAAAATAAAAAGCATTTCATACGTACCTGGTCGTTGTCTTGCGGACGAGTCTCTCTTCTTCCTCCAGTCCGACCTTCTTTTCTGACGCGGCAGCCTGTGATTGGCTGCAGAGGCCTCTGCAGCCTGTGATTGGCTGCAGAGGTCTCTGCAGCCCGTGATTGGCTGCAGAGGCCTCTGCAGCCCGTGATTGGCTGCAGCGCTCACATGGGCTGCATCGTCATCAAGGAATGTCGGGCCGGATGTCGCGAGGGACGCGTCACCAAGGCAACGGCCAGGAGACCGGACTGGAGGAAGCAGGGAGTTCCCGGTAAGTGTGAACGTCTTTTTTTTTTTACAGGTACTCTATATTGTGATCGGTAGTCACTGTCCAGGGTGCTGAAACAGTTACTGCCGATCAGTTAACTCTTTCAGCACCCTGAAGAGTGACTATTTACTGACGTCGCCTAGCAACGCTGCCGTAATGACGGGTGCACACATGTAGCCACCCGTCATTACGGGGCCTCATGCACACGACCGTAAAAACACCCGTTATTAAGGGTCGTAATTACGACCCGAAATAGCGGGCCCATAGACTTCTGTTAGCCACGGGTACCTTCCCGTTTTCTCACGGGAAGGTGCCCGTGCCGTTAAAAAGATAGAACATGTTCTATTTTTTTATTTTACGGGTCGTGCTCGTAATTACGACTCGTAATTACGAGCACGGCCGGCCGCTTTTACGAGCCGTGCTGTCATTATAAGGGTATGTTCACACGACAGCGTCCGTTACGGCTGAAATTAAGGGGATGTTTCCGCCTGAAAACATCCCCGTAATTTCAGCCGTTATGGCATATGCAGGCGCTTGAACGCCGCGTCCATTACGGACGTAATTGGCGCTGCTATTCATTGGAGTCAATGAATAACGGCTCCAATTACGGCCAAAGAAGTGACAGGTCACTTCTTTGACGCGGGCGTCTATTTACGCGCCGTCATTTGACAGCGGCGCGTAAATTACGCCTCGTGTGAACAGACAAACGTCTGCCCATTGCTTTCAATGGGCAGATGTTTGTCAGCGCTATCGAGGCGCTATTTTTGGACGTAATTCGGGGCAAAAACGCCCGAATTACGTCCGTAATTAGTGAGTGTGAACATACCCTGTGTTCACACGCACTAATTACGGATGTAATTCGGGATTTTTTGCCCCGAATTATGCCCGAAAATAGCGCCTCGATAGCGCTGACAAACATCTGCCCATTGAAAGCAATGGGCAGACGTTTGTCTGTTCACACGAGGCGTATATTTAGGCGCCGCTGTCAAATGACGGCGCGTCAAAGAAGTGACCTGTCACTTCTTTGGCCGTAATTGGAGCCGTTATTCATTGACTCCAATGAATAGCAGCGCCAATTACGTCCGTAATGGACGCCGCGTTCAAGCGCCTGCACTTGCCGTTTCGGCTGAAATTACGGGGATGTTTTCAGACGGAAACATCCCCGTAATTTCAGCCGTTACGGACGCTGTCGTGTGAACATACCCTAAATTTTATAGCAGCACGGCCCGAAAAATAGAACATGTTCTATTTTTTTAACGGCACGGGCACCTTCCCGTGAGAAAACGGGAAGGTACCCATGGGTAACAGAAGTCTATGAGCCCGTTATTGCGGGTCGTAATTACGACCCACAATAACAGGTGTTTTTACGGTCGTGTGCATAATGGGAGCACGGCTTGGAAAAACGACCGGCTGCCTGTGGCCGGCCGTGCTCCTCTCCTGAAATACTCTGTGCTGCCTTAAACTCTGTGGACAGGTCAGGATCCTGTTTCTTTTAAATGCTGCTAGGGAACCCGCTCGATCCACTATATAAGGCTGCGCTACAGTGCAGCATTTAAAAGAAACAGGATCCTGACCTGTCCACAGAGTTTAAGGCAGCACAGAGTATTTCAGGAGATGAGCGTGCAGATTCAGTGCTGCTGTGAACTCTGCTCTTACCATTACGTAGCTCTCAGTCTGTTACCTCTCCTCCACTCCTGTCCTCAATAACACCTTCACATGATTGGCAAGTCACCACCCCGCACAAGATCCGCACGCTCATCTCCTGAAATACTCTGTGCAGCTGTGAACTCTACTCTTACCATTACGTGGTGACTTGCCAATCATGTGAAGGTGTTCTTGAGGACAGGAGTGGAGGAGAGGTAACAGACTGAGAGCTACGTAATGGTAGGAGCAGAGTTCACAGCAGCACTGAATCTGCACGCTCATCTCCTGAAATACTCTGTGCTGCCTTAAACTCTATGGACAGGTCAGGATCCTGTTTCTTTTAAATGCTGTACTATAGCGCAGCCTTATATAGTGGATCGAGCGGGTTCCCAAGCAGCATTTAAAAGAAACAGTGTGTGTGTTTGGGTATGTGTCTTTGTCTGTTTTTGTTTTTATATGTGTGTTTGTGTTTATGTGTGTTTGTGTATATATGGGTGTGTTTGTGTATATATATGGGTGTATGTGTATATGTTTGTGTGTAGATGTTTGTGTGTGTGTGTTTTTGTATATGTGTGTGTTTGTGTATATGTGTGTATATGGGTGTGTTTATGTGTGTGTTTGTGTATATATGGGTGTGTTTGTGTATATATATGGGTGTATTTGTATATATGTTTGTGTGTAGATGTTTGTGTGTGTGTGTGTGTTTATATATGTGTGTGTTTGTGTATATGGGTGTGTGTATATGTGTGTGTTTGTGTATATGTGTGTGTTTGTGCGTGTATATATGTGTGTAGGTGAGTAGAAGTATTGTTATTGTTCACATTGATAACTGTTTTTTTATGTTGTTGCAGATTTTGATGTACCGATTGGACTACATCTTCGATTCGTTGGACTACTGCGTAGATCTACGTTTTTTTAAAATTTTAATAAAATGGTTAACGAGGGTTTTGTTGGGGATTTCTTATTTCAATAAAAAAGAATTGTCTTTGTGTTTTTTTTTAAACTTTATTAGTGCCTAGATAATGGCAGTTGGCTGATTGACAGCGTTCATTATTAAGGCGGTACTTAGTGTTAGCCGGTGCAGAGGCTAGCACTAACCACCCATTATTACCCCGGTACCCACCACCACCAGGGGTGCCGGGAAGAGCTTGGTACGATCCAGTACCCGACCATCTGTTGTGATGGTCGGGTACTGGGGCGGCCGTAGGCTGGTATTATGAGGCTGGGAAGGGCCAAAAACAGTGGACCTTCCCACCCTTGTAATGCTATGCTGCTGCTGCTGTGTTGTATCGGGCTGGTTATAAAAATGGGGGGGACCCCACGTCGTTTTTTTGGGGGAATTTAACAAATTTAACAATAGACGTTGGGTCCCCCACATTTTTAATAACCAGCCATATACAAGGCCGCAGCAGTCTGGCATTACATGGGTGGGAAGGGCCACTGGTTTTGTCCATTCCCAGGCTAATAACACTGTGTTGTATGTGGCTGGTTATGATAAATTGGGTGGAACCCCATGTCTTTTTAAAAAAAAATTAAAAATAAATAAATAATAAAAAAAAAATGACGTGGGGTCCCCCCCACTTTTATAACCAGCCAGATACAACACAGCAGCAGCAGCCTAGCATTACAAGGGTGTGAAGGTCCACTGTTTTTGGCCCTTCCCAGCCTCATAATACCAGCCTGCGGCCGCCCCAGAGCCCGACCATCACAACAGATGGTCGGGTACTGGATCGTACCTGGCTCTTCCCGGCACCCCTGGTGGTGGTGGGTACCGGGGTAATAATGGTGGTTAGTGTTAGCCTCTGTACCGGCTAACGCTAAGCCTCGCCTTAGTAATGGATGTTGTCACTCAGACAGCGGCCATTACTAAAGTGGTAGTAATAAAATTTGAAAAGAAAAAGACAAAGATATAGATAAAATATTTTATTGAAATAAAGCACCCCCAACACAACCCTCATTAACCATTTTATTGTAGAAAAAAAAAAAACGTCATCGAAGTAGTCCTCGAAACCGACGTAGTCCAAACACCAAACCTGTAAAAAAAAGAAAAAATGAAATAAAACATGTTGTAAGCTTAGATTCAGTTTAATGTGTGATACTGACTGTTATACCATGTATAGAAGCCTGCCGTGAAGTTGACTTAGATACAGGGCGCCAGCAGACAGTATCATACATGGCCATACAGACATGTATACAAACAAACATACATACATGCAAACTATCATACATACATGCATACACACACACATGAAACCATACATACAAACATGCAAAGATACATACATATATACAAGCATGCACAAATATACATGCAAACATAAATACATGCAAACATAATTACATACATGCACATATATATAAACATACATGCAAAAATAAAAACATGCAAAACATACATGACAACATACATACATGCAAACATACATACATACATACAAACATGTATACATAGTTACATAGTTAGTACGGCTGAAAAAAGACACATGTCCATCAAGTTCAACCAAGGGAAGGGAAAAGGGAAGGAAAAATTTCTACACATAGGAGCTAATATTTTTTTGTTCTAGGAAATTATCTAACCCTTTTTTAAAGCCATCTACTGTCCCTGCTGTGACCAGCTCCTGCGGTAGGCTATTCCATAAATTCACAGTTCTCACTGTAAAGAAGCCTTGTCGCCTCTGCAGCTTGAACCTTTTTTTCTCCAGACGGAGGGAGTGCCCCCTTGTTTTTTGAGGGGGTTTTACAAGGAACAGGATTTCACCATATTTTTTGTATGTGCCATTAATATATTTATATAAGTTAATCATGTCCCCCCTTAGTCTTCTTTTTTCAAGGCTAAATAGGTTTAATTCTTTCAATCTTTCCTCATAACTTAAATTCTCCATGCCCCTTATTAGCTTCGTTGCTCTTCTTTGTATTTTTTCCAACTCCAGGGCATCCTTTCTATGAACTGGAGCCCAGAACTGAACTGCATATTCTAGATGAGGCCTCACTAATGCTTTGTAAAGTGGTATTATTACATCCCTGTCCCGCGAGTCCATGCCTCTTAATACACGACAATATCCTGCTGGCCTTTGAAGCAGCTGATTGACACTGCATGCTGTTATTGAGTTTATGATTTACAAGTACACCCAGATCCTTCTCAACAAGTGAATCCGCCAGTGTAGCGCCCCCTAGGACATATGATGCATGCAGGTTGTTGGTACCAAGATGCATAACTTTACATTTATCTACATTAAACTTCATTTGCCAAGTGGACGCCCAAACACTTAGTTTGTTTAAATCTGCCTGCAATTCATGAACATCTTCCATAGACTGAACTATATTACATAGCTTGGTGTCATCTGCAAAAATAGAAATAGTGCTATTAATCCCTTCCTCTATATCATTAATAAATAAGTTGAATAATAGTGGTCCCAGCACTGAACCCTGGGGTACACCACTTATAACCGGGGACCATTCAGAGTAGGAATCATTGACCACAACCCTCTGGATACGGTCCTTGAGCCAATTCTCAATCCAATTACAAACTATATTTTCTAAACCTATAGTCCTTAATTTACCCATTAGGCGTCTATGGGGGACAGTGTCAAATGCCTTTGCAAAGTCCAAAAACACTATATCCACAGCGGCCCCTCTGTCTAGACTTCTGCTCACCTCTTCATAAAAACAGATTAGGTTAGTTTGACAACTTCTGTCCTTAGTAAAACCGTGCTGGCTGTCACTTATAATGCTATTTATTGTCACATAATCCTGTATATAGTCCCTCAATAGCCCCTCAAACATTTTCCCCACGATGGATGTTAAGCTTACTGGTCTATAATTACCCGGGGAAGACCTAGAGCCCTTTTTGAAAATAGGCACCACATTTGCCCTGCGCCAGTCCCTTGGCACTATACCAGTCACTAGAGATTCTCTGAATATTATGAAAAGGGGGACAGAAATAACTGAACTAAGCTCTTTAAGAATTCTAGGGTGTAACCCATCTGGTCCCGGGGCCTTGTGTACATTTATTTTATTTAATTTAGCTTGGACCATCTCTACATTCATCCAATTCAGTATATCAACTGATATATTAACAGCACTGGCACCGGTTACATCAGCTGCTCTTTCTTCTGTTGTATATACAGAGCTAAAGAACCCATTTAGTAACTCTGCCTTCTCTTGATCCCCTGTGATCAACTCCCCATTACCATTGTCTAGGGGTCCTACATGTTCAGACCTTGGCTTTTTTGCATTTATATGCTTGAAGAATTTTTTAGGATTTGTTTTACTATCCTTGGCCACCTGCCTTTCATTTTGTATTTTTGCTAATTTTATTACATTTTTACAGATTTTATTAAGCTCTTTATATTTTACAAAGGCTACAGCTGTACCCTCAGATTTGTATTTTTCAAATGCCCTTTTTTTGTCATGTATTGCCATTTTTACAGAAGGTGTAAGCCATGTGGGGTTTAATTTGAGTCGTTTATACTTATTACCTGTAGGAATAAATTTTGCACTATAATAACTCAAAGTAGATTTGAAAATCTCCCATTTATCATTTGTTCCATTATTTGACATTAGTTCTTCCCAGTCTATATCCTGAATTGCAGCCCTCATCCTGGGGAAATTGGCTTTCTTAAAATTAAATGTTTTTGCCCTCCCAGCCTGCGTTTGTTTTTTACAGTATAGGTAAAATGTAACTATATTATGATCACTGTTACCGAGGTTTTCACGAACATTGACATTCCCAACAAGATCTGCATTATTAGAAATGACCAGATCCAACAGAGCTTCACCTCTAGTCGGGTCTTCCACAAACTGGCCCATAAAATTTTCCTGCAACAGGTTGAGGAAATGTCTCCCCTTTGCAGTTGAAGCCGAACCATGACACCAATTAATATCCCGGAAATTAAAATCTCCCATTATCACTACAGTACCCGCCTGTGCAGCCCGCTCCATCTGTTTATATATCTGACCTTCCATCTCCTCAGTTATATTGGGGGGTCTATAGATTACACCAAAAGTAATTTTTTCAGTGTTTACCTCCCTTTCTAGTTCCACCCACAAGGTTTCAACCTCCTCACAGTCTTCACCCACTATTGTCTCTTTCACACTCGCCTTCATATCACTTCTCACATACAGACATACACCACCACCTTTCCTATTTGTCCTGTCTTTACGAAAAAGTGTAAAACCCTGTAGATTTACAGCCCAGTCATGTGAAGAGTCCAGCCATGTTTCAGCAACACCAACTATATCATACAACATACATACATGACAACACCAACTATATCATACAACATACATACATGACAACATACATACATACATGCAAACATACATACATGCAAATATACATACAAACATGCACATATATACATACATGACAACATACATACATGACGACATACATACATACATACATACATAAAATGCAAACATACATACATACATTCATGCAAACATACATGCAAATATATACATACATGCCAACATACATACATACATACATACATACATACATGCAAACATACACACATGCAAACATACATACATGCAAATATACATACAAACATACATGCACATATATACATACATACATGACAACATACATGCAAACATACATTCATGCAAACATACATACATGCAAACATACATACATGCAAACATACATGCAAATATATACATGCAAATATACATACACATATATACATACATGCCAACATACATGCACATATATACATGCATACATGACAACATACATACATACATACATACATACATACATGCCAACATACATACATGCCAAAAAAAATAATAATACGTTCATACTTACTTTCCTCCTGTCCGGGCTCCAGCGATGACGTTTCATCCATGTCGCCGCTGCAGCCTGTGATTGGCTGCAGAGGCGGTCACGTGGGATGAAGCGTCATCCTGACGTGCGTGATCGCCACTACAGCCTGTGATTGGCTGCAGCGGCGAAAGGGATGAAACGTCATCGCTGGAGGCCGGACAGGAGGAAAGTAAGTACGAACGTATAATTTTTATTTTTTTATTACATTTAAATTGTATTTTCCGCGCGCCGAGCATGTACTGTCAAGGTTGCTGAAAGAGTTAGTGCAGCCCATTAACTCTATCAGCACCCGAGACAGTAGCATGCTCGGCGCACGTAAGTGACAGGTTCGGTCCGAACTAGTTCGGTCCGAATCGAACTTTTTTGTGAAATTCGGCGAACTAGCCGAACCGAACTTTTGAAAAGTTCGCTCATCTCTATATTTGATGTTGTGTATTTTCTGACCACCACTGCAATCCTTTGTTTTAGATGATTTTAACTGTTTTTATGAGATTATATTATTTTGTCTGTATTTATTGCAATAATAAAGATATTTTGTTATTGACCATGTGTCGTTTTGCTATATGGTTTTGTGGTATACATTTGTAGCTATCTGACAGGTATAATACGCTGCAATACATAAGTATTGTAGGATATTATAACAGCGATCGGACAGTTGGATATTCAAGTCCCTAGTGAGACGGAAAAAAAAAGTAAATAAAAAGTTAAAAAAAATGTTATACAAAAATAAAAAAGTAAGAATTTAAAGTAATAAATTTAAAACTCACCCTTTTTCCATTATCAACAACTTAATTATTAGAAAAAATAATAAACTATACAGAATTGGTATTGCCGCATCCGTAATGGCCTGAACTATATAAATATTATGTAATTTATCCAATGCAGTGAATGCCATAAAAATAAATAATAAAAAAACGATACCAGAATTGCTATGTTTTTGGTAACCTAAGAATAAAAAGTGATCAAAAAGTTGCATGTATCAAAAATGGTACCACCAAAAAAACATATAGCTCGTCTTGCAAAAAACAAGCCCTCATACAGCTCTGTCGACCAAAAATTTTCTTTAAAGTTGTGGTTCTCAGATTGTGGCAACAGAAAAAATACATTCTTTTTACAAAATAAATGTTATTGTGCAAATAGTTGTAAAACATAAAAAAGCAATATAAATTTGGTATCACCAGAATCGTACTGACCCACAGAATAAAGTAAATATGTCAATTATAGTACACGGTGAACGCTGTAAAAAAAAAAAAAAGGATAAAAACAATAGCAGAATTGCTGTTTTTTGTCACCACGCTTCTCAAAAAATAGAATAAAAAATTATCAAGAAGTTGCATGTATCCAAAAATGGTGCCGATAAAAACTACAGATTGTCCCACAAAAAACAAGCCCTCACACCGCTCTGTCACAAAAAAAAAAAGTTATGGCTCTCAGAATATGGCGACACAAAATGTGCAGAGTGCGATCCAAAAGGGGGATAAGATCGGGCACCATTTATCAGTGCGACACAGGCCACAGAACTGCGGATTATTATTTATTTATCGCATTATTATATCCTCTTATTATGTACTGATGTACTCCGCACAGTTTACATATGCCCCCAGATTATAAACTGAAATACCAGCAAAACCCCAAACAGAAAAATTACCAAGCAAAATCTGTGCTTCATAAGCCAAATGGCGCTCCCTCCATTCTGAACCCTTCAGTGTGCCCAAACAGCAGTTTACATCCACATATATGGAATCGCCATACCCGTGAGAACCCGCTTAACAGTTTATGATGTATTTGTCTTCAGGGGCACAATATGGGTATAACATATCGTGCACTTAAATGGCATATCAGCGGAAAATCCACTGCACATTTTTCTAGTAAAAATAGTAGTATTGGTTCATACGCACTGCACCCTTTAATAAATGCCTTGAGGGGTATATTTTAAAAAATGGGGTCACTTCTTGGAAGTTTTTGTTTTACTATTTGACCTCAGAGCCCTGCAATTGGGGACAAATGCTATGGAAAAATCACTAAAATAGACCTCAAATGCGCATGGTGCTCTTTCACTCCTTTAATCTAACACCAATCCAGCAAAATCTGCGCTCCTACAGACAAATGACGCTCCTTCTCTTCAGAGCCCTGCCGTGTGCCCAAACAGCTGTTTAGGGCCACATATGGGATATTGCTGTACTCAGGAGAAATTGAGTAAAAAATTGTGTGGTGTTTTTTTCTCCAATTACCCCTTGTAAAAATAAAACATTTAGAGCTAAAACAGCATTGTTTTGGGAAAAATGTAATTTGTCATTTTCACTGCCTAATTCTAATAAAATCTATGAAACAGCTGTGGGCTCAAACTATTCACTACCCCCCTAAGTGAATGCGTTGAGGGTTTTATTTTCCAAAATGGAGTCACTTCTCAAGAGGTTTTTACGGTACTGGTACCTAAGGAACTCTGCAAATACGACTTGCCACCTTTAAACAAAACCAGCAAAATCTGCATGCCAAACGGTGCTCCTGCCATTCTGAGCCCTACCGTGTGTCCAAACAGCAGTTTATGACAACATATGGGGTATTATCGTACTTGAGAGAACTTGATTTACAAATGTTGGTGTTCTTTTTCTCTTTTTTTCTCTTTTCTCTTTCTGAAACTACTTTTTGTGTGAAAAATGTTTAGATTTTAATTTCTATGACCTAATTTCAATAAATTCAGCAGAACACCTGTAGTGTTAAAATGCTCACTATACCCATAGATTAATTCCTTGGGAGTGTTGTCCCGAAATGGCGTCTTTTTGGGGATGTTTCCTATGTTTTGGCACCACAAGACCTCTTCAAACATGACAGGGTGCCTAAAATATATTGTAATAAAAAGGAGGCCCCAAAAACCTAGTAGGTGTTCCTGAGGCCTGTGCTTCAGTCCACCAGGGCCACATGTGGGACATTTTTAAAAGCTGCAGAATCTGAACAATAAATATTGAGCTGAGTTTCGCTGCTAAAACCTTCTGTGTTACAGAAATAAAATGGATTATAATGGAATTTCTTAAAAAAATAAAAAATAAATATATATATATATATTTGTAAATTTCACCTCCAAAATGTTAACTAGTAACTATTTTGTGTTGTATTACTATCTGTCTTACAAGCAGATACACTCAAATTTAGAAAAATCTAAAATTTTCAAAAATGTCTCTAAATGTAGGTGTTTTTCACAAATAAACACTAAAGGTATTGACCAAATTTTACTACTAACATAAAGTACAATGTGTCACGAGAAAAAATTCTCAGAATCGCTTGGATAAAAGAATAGCATTCCAAAGTTATTACCAGCTAAAGTGACACAGGTCAGATTTGAAAAATGGTGTCTGAGCCTTAAGGCCCAAACTAGGCTGCATCATTAAGGGGTTAAAGTGGTTTTACATCTTATAAAGTGGGGGGAATACAATTAGGATTTGTCATCACTTTCTGATCGTGGAGTTCTGACTGCCATGACTACTTGATGTTTAGTAAAGCCAATCCCTGTCTTTACAGTTTACCAAATGTGCCATCAATGGTCTTAGAAATGACCCAGATGAAGAGACTATGAAGGAATTCTTCGGTTCTCTTGACTATAAATGCAGCAGAGATTGTGGTATCCATAAAAATATAATGCAGCCATTTTTAATGAATACATATGGATGTTGGCCTTCTACCCTCTCTGGGAGGCTTATGATATGTATAATTTACGCTGCATTCGTTCACATCAGGTATGACCATCTTGTCTCAGGATGTCTAGATCGATTCTTACCACCTCTATTACCTTTCCAGGACATGGTACATGAAGTAATGGCTGCCCACAGCTGTTCTGATGCCTATTACAAGCTGGTAGGGGAATTGTGAAGCAGTATGTATTCAGGATTGTAAGGAGTAAGAGGGCTGAGCACAGGAGATGCAGCATGTAGCGTGTTCTTACTGGTGCAGAGTCACATCCTCTAATGGGGGTCTTTAGGGTTTATTAAAATTCAAAACTAAAATTATATATTTTAAGATAATATAAATGATTTCCCCCATGTCACACAGACAGAAATGATCATTTATCCCCTATAAAGAATTCATCAGAGAACGTTCCCATTAAAAACTTAAATTTTATTATTTCCAATAAAAAAATACTCTATACAGTAAAGCAATTGATGAAAACACCCGGAAAAATTACAGATCACACTAAACTTTTCTAGAGGTACAAATCATACAATATCATCAAATTCATATTCCCAATGGTAAAGCCATACTGATATATGTAAATTATGGGTGTGGTCATAAAAGCAGCTCAAACCGGTTATAGCTATTGTGATGTCACAGAGCTTGGGTATACACAATGATGTTGGTCACAGAGCTGTCACTATCAGTTGGATGTGACCGGTAAGTTGTCTATCAATGCTACATCTGTACTTCACATTAATTAATTTGTTTTATTAGGAACATTGAATTATTCCATCTCAAGAAGATATTGTGTGATAGTGGTAGTAATATGGTATTAGTATTAGTGTGCAATTAAATTGCTCATGTATCTTAGATTTGCAGGGTAAGTGGCCAAAATTTGAGCTCCCTTATTATCATTATGTCTACCACTTGTAAAAGAGAAATTTCCATATGCTCATATTAGAGGACTGTATATTAGGGGACTATAATTCCTTATATTATTTAGGTTCACCAGAAATAATTACAATTTAATTCAATTCTGAATTTTGATCAATTGATATAAAAATTATTAGTGGGGAATTGATACTGGTCTGGGGCTACTTATCATGGTTTGGGCTAGGCCCTTTATTTCCAGTGAATGGTAATGTAAAGACTACTTAGACCATTGCATGCTTCCGACTTTGTGGGACTAGTTTGGTAAAGACCCTTCCCTGTTTCTGTATGACGTTGCCCCTTTGCACAAAGCAAGGTCCATAAAGACATGGAGTGATAAGTTTGGTGTGGAGGAACTTGACACTCTGCACAGAGCCCTGACCCCAACATCAGAGCCTGAACTCACAAATGCTCTTTTAATTAAATGGGCAAAAATTCCAACAAACACGCTACAAAATCTTGTGGAAAGCCTTGTCAGAAGAAGTTATAGCCACAAAAGGGGGCCCAACTTCATATTAACATCCATGGCTTTGTAATGGGAAGTACCACAAGCTTATAATGGTGTAAAGAGTCAGCTGTCCACATAGTGTATTTTGGGCTTATGTATTGTGATGTGACTACTATTAAAAATAATGATAAATCCATATTGAAATATGCAAATTAAGGGTGAGGTCATAAAAGCAGCTCACCCCGGGTATAGCTATTGTGATGTCACCGAGCGTGGGTGTATACTATGGTGCTGGCCACAGAGCTGTCACTCATCAGTTGGATGTGACCGGTAAGTACTCTATCAGCGCTACGTCTCTAGATGAGTCTCACCTATCAGTTTCTTTATGAATATTTTATTCTTAGGCATAATTCTGCTGTGTCTGCCATTTAAAGTTTAGTTTATATTTGGAATAGTTATACTAATATACTAAGAAGTTGCTAAGTGGCAATATGGCGGCCTGTGACTTCTGCTCCAGAGACAGAATGCAGCTTGCAGACAAAAATTGCCATCTGTATTCTGCTGGTAAATTGATAAAGCAACCTCAAAGAAAGGGAATGTGAATGTCCTGCAGCCCTGAGAACTTATTATTGGAACCCTTCAGTTTATAACAGGAGTAATTCACGTAATAAATATTTACTAGGGAATTACTAATTATGTATTTGAGGTTTTCTATTTGTGTAAAATACACAATTATTATTATTATTAATAATAATAATAATAATAATTACTAATATAAAAATGTTAGGGAAGTGATTTCTTAAGAACAGCCCTGACCCCGTAATCCTGTATCCTCAAAAGCAATTGTCATTTTTCATTAATATATATATATATATATATATATATATATATATATATATATATATAACATGTAATAATGTCTATAACAAATTACAGAGGTTCTAAATTATAGTTAGTATCTCATATAAAAATTACATAAACCCCGGAAATGTCATACCGTATGGTCAATTCAACAACCAATACATTGTTCCAAAATCCAAACCCCAAGCAATGTCATTCACAGGGGGTCCAAACCCCAAGACCCCAAGCAATGTGATCTTCAAACACTTCTGATTGTCCAGTTCCTGTACTTGGAATACCCCTTTTATAACTAATTTCTCCAGCTAGTTTTCTTTAAGTTTTCCCTAACTATTTCTTTTTCTGGTCATTCTAGATCTTGCTGTTGGATTGACACTGTTGGATTACTGTGTTGCTTTTATGGTCAGCGATTTGTCCTATTTTCAGAGAACTAGAGGCGATTAGTTAAATTCAATCTTTACTGTCGCCTGGTTTTCTACCACGGACATTGGTGCAGTTTTGCACCCGGGTTATTAACCAACCATGCCCTTTTGGAAAAAATCAAAAAAATATCATGTCTCTCAGATTCCTGATAAAGGAAATCTGATGAAAGAGATACCAACTATGGAGGAGCCTAACATCTCGCTCCAGAAGTTTTCCAACATCAAAGATATGCCAGCCGAAAAATGCAGCGATCCAAGTCACAGCAAACCTTGTCACATTGGCTCAAAGAACGCCAAGAAGAGCGCAATTAGGAGCTTTGGCAGCAGCGCTGTGATTGGCGCTAAAGAACTGGATCGCTGTTTCCCAAATAGACGGCTGAGATTATACGTTGCCACCTGGAATATGGAGGGAAAGGTGAGAAGTAATATACAATATCTATTGTGAACCATGAGTGTATCTGATCTAAGGCTATGTTCACACAGAGTGTTTTGCCAAGTTTTTTGACGTGGAAACCGCGTCGCAAAACTCGGCAAAAACGGCCCGAAAATGCCTCCCATTGATTTCAATGGGAGGTGTCGGCGTCGTTTTCCCGCGAGCAGTAAAACTTCCTCGCGGTAAAAAGAAGCGACATGCCCTATCTTCGGGCGCTTCCGCCTCTGACCTCCCATTGACTTCAATAGGAGGCAGAGATAGCGTATTTCGCTGTGTTTTATGCCCGCGGCGCTCAATGGCCGCGGGCGAAAAACGCCGCGAAAAACTCTGTGAAAATCGGCGTGCAGGGATAGGAAAATCTGCCTAAAACTTCCAAACTGAATTTTGAGGCAGATATTCCTCCTGCAAAATACTCCGTGTGAACATAGCCTAAAGTTGGATAAATTTGTAGTTGGATATGAGATAGACATATTATGTACTACCCTAGGCCCAAATTTTCTAAACATTTGGGCCAATCAATGTTGCTGCACACACTGCAAACTGTCAAACTAATAATCTATGTCTTTGGAATGGTAATGCCTCTGATCCTAAGACTGCAGCACTGGCCATAGTCTATAAAGACTAAAATCCAATTCGATCAGATATAATTTTTTGTATGTGATATAGAAGATGTCAGTTTGGTTGGTGCTCTGTGTATACATTATTAATATCTTCATATTTTGAGCAGGAGTTCCCACAAAATCTAGAGGATCTGCTGTTGCCATCAGATGACACCAAAGACATTTACGTAATTGGCGTTCAGGAAGGATGTCCAAACAGGTAAGTCTTCTTAGGTTGTCTTACAACAGTCTTTGTCTGCAGATGGACTACAGGTCGGCTGATTGAAATTCTCTCTTGACCTACTACTTATTGTAAGATCACTCCTAAATTTTCCTATTTAACCCCAGAGGTTATAATATTGATTATTTAATAAATGAGTTCAATATTTTAATCTGGAGTAATTTATTAATATGTAAACTTGAAATTGTGTCTTCTTGTAGATGGGAATGGGAGATAAAATTACAGGAGACGCTTGGTCCACACTACGTGCTATACCATTCATCCGGGCTCGGAGTCCTGTATCTCACCATCTTTATTCGACGGGAACTGATCTGGTTCTGCTCAGGTAAGATTCACTTTCTTACATTTACATAATAAGTCCTAATTGAAGTCATTAGTTTGAACTTATTATTTAGTCATTAGAACTAGACGTCTGCAATCTCGACTCTCAGATTCTTCACTGTGGAGTATTGGAGATCTGATAGTTTACTCCACAGTTACAAAGTGTGAAATGGTGTTGTAGTAATATTTCCAGCGTTTAATAGGAAACTATCTCTGTTTCATTGTTGCATGTTGTACTATTAACCACTAACCCTTCTTCTTGTGTTTCATTTCTTATACAGAGGTAGAGCACACCCATGTAACAACCAGGCTATTCCACCATGTCAAAACTAAAGGAGCCTTGGGTGTTGCCTTCACCGTCTTTGGGACATCATTCCTGTTTATTAATTCCCATATGAGATGTAAGTATGTCTGTTTTTAATATATGACTATGTACAGTGTTATTGTGTATAAAAGTGCTGCTGTTTAATAATAATAAGCTGGAATATATGAGATGACATGAAAAGATTTGTACTATTGATGTTTTGGTGTAAAATTAAAAGTTCTTCCTCATTTGGTCAAACTTCTTCTAATCCATCAAACTTATTCTATATAATGAGAGAATAATAGTGGAAGGATAAACGGCCTAATGTCCTCTACAGACTGCTATAGAAATACATTATCCTCTGTCATGAAAATGAATGTGTCTTAGATTTACAGTAACAGAAATATCAGTGTGTCTGGTGTACAGAGTGCGGACCCAGATCATGGAACTCCACCAGTCTCATCATCTAAAATGTCAATAGAAATCCAATTAATATAAATACTATTTGTAAAAAATTGATTGTTGAGGGAACATTCAGAATACACAGCCCAAGAAGTAGATATGATACCTAGATAATATAAGATAAAGAAACCTATTGTCAAAGAAAACTTAAATATGGTGGTTGTCCTAAATTCCAGGAGGTCACATTTACTGATATGTATATTTTTGTTGGCAGTTGGGGCAGTCTACAAGAGGATCCAGGACTATAAAACTATCACTGAGGGTCTCCGTCTGCCTCAAATTATTCCGGAAAGAATAAACTCCAATGCCTGTGAGTATTACTTATGTGGTTGAACCTATCGATTCCTTTATCTCTCTATTTATCTCCATTGACTCTAATGCAGTCACGTGGTCTAATTGTGTCCTGTGTTTATCTCATTCTACAGTGGACGTCACCAGCCGCTTTGATCGAGTTTTTTGGTTTGGGGACCTCAATTTTCAACTGAAAGAGGACAGAAAAAACGTGGAATCGCTTCTGAAGCGCATTAAAGGAAAAGATATGTCCAGTCTCCTCAAACATGACCATCTGAATGAAGCCAAGAACAACGGTACATTTACTAGTAGACAGATCTCTATCACTCCTCAGCCTGTATTATTACCACATACACCTTGACAGATCAATACAAATCACTGTCATGATGGTTCATATGTTCTCCACATTCTTATATAGTCCTACATCTCTTGCACATGTTTTTAATACTGACATGTTTTTTTTTCTTTTAACTTAAGGGTCCATATTTGTAGGGTTTAAGGAGCACACCATTGAATTCCTTCCTACATATAAGTTCGACATTGGCACAGACACCTACGATACATCAGAAAAGCAGAGAGTCCCATCATATACGGTAAGATATCTTATTTCCAGGTCTACAGTGCTAAAGAAAGAATACATTTCATGAATAGATTTTCATATAATAAATCCCCTCGCCCAAGGTAATAAATTGTTATTATAGATGGAGGAATAATTCTTAAGAACAAAGCATCCAGTCCATTTTACTTGTAGTGAGTTTGTCATCGTCTCCCAGTGTAATATGTCTTCGCCTAGCATGGCTCAAAGATACTTATTTCATTAAATCTGTGTGACCAAGTCAAACCTTAAATGCAAGAAAGTCTTAAAATTTATATTTCTTAAAGAAAATAGGCAGAAATGTTCAGTCTATGATGCTATGAGGTTTATAAATAAATTATAATATGATTGCACTGATGATATTTGTTATTTTTATAACCTCTACAGGACAGGGTGTTGTTTAAAAGCCAATATGAGGGAGATGTGCGAGTCCTGAAATACGACTCTTGCCCTGTTTTGAAGACCTCAGACCACCGACCCGTTTTTGGTATCTTTGAAGTAAAGCTCAGACCTGGTTCAGATAAGTAAGTCATGATTTCCTCCATGTTGTTGGTATGATCCTTTCAGTAGCCGCCATTACTACATGGGCCTTATAGCCAGAGCTCACACTTTGGGGCAGGTGGCTGTATACCTGGGTGACAGTACTGAAGTAATCTAGGATGTGAAACAAAACAATTATTTTTGTGGTTACCTGCTAACATTATCATATGTCTTACATCAATGTATTTCTCATTCCAGCATCCCATTGGCTGGTGGACGCTTTGACCGCAAGATCTATTTGAAGGGCATTAGGAGGTTAGGACAAAAAAAGTAGCTGCGTCTGTTCATGTCCTTACAGCACATAAGGTGAGAGCATTGTACTTGTCTATTATGTTTGCTGTGAGAATGTTCTTCCATCTCTTAAGTCTTCCTCTGTATCAGTAATTTATTTTATCAACCAACATAAAGAAATTGTAAATAAGTCATTCTATCTTCTAGTTCAATTTTCTTGTATTCAGATATTTATTTAATTTCTAAATGAAGGTTTTGGGTATTAGAAGAAAACTTTAAGCATGTATGTAGTATAATAGATTGGTGGGAATTCATTAAGACTGACGTTTCATACACCGGTCTTAATATTTAAAAACTTGGAGTAAAATGTGCCTAATTTATTAAAAGGCCCACACCTTAATAACTAATAATCCATGTTATTATGATAAATGTGTCGGCCGCTGGTGGTTCTGCTGCTTCAGCTACTCTCTGTCCACTTTTTTAGAAAAGTGCCGTAAGCGGCAGAAACTACATGATTAGATACAAGGAAAATTGTTATTGATGTAAGACATTACTTGGCATCTTGCAGGACTCCTAAGGAACATTTACCATCTTAGGTGCATAAAACAATGATTCCACCTTTGTGAACATCAGAAAGTTCCTGTAACATCCTGAACAGCGCAGCTTTAGATCAAAGCCATTGCTTGGATCAACCATTATCAAGGTTTGTAGCGTAACCCCTAGGATCAAATAGGAAAATCCACAATAAAACCTCTTCTAGATTTTGTGACTGCCAAGAAACACACATTAGTACAGCATTAATAGCAAATATTTCTCTTGCAGCATAAACATCAATTCCGCAGTATATCTGGCGAGAACTGCGCTCCCTGTGACCGGAGGAGCCGCCCTCGTTGCTGATAGAAAGGTAAGTTCCTCTAGATATGTCCCCTCTATATTTGGTAAGCAGCCTGAATAATGAATATCTAATAGGATTGTGTGCTTCTCCCCCCAGAACAAGTCAGCAGATACAAACAGACCATCAACATCAATGCCAATAACAACCGAGGGCAGAACCCGCCATCTTACAAGTATTCCAATGGCGAGACTTAAAATTTTCTACATCTGTCACAGAAGAGACATCAGTGTGGTTACCGGTGCATCAATGTTACCCAGAAGACCAGGCCCAGAACAGGAGAACATGTCATCTCTTCCTGTGTCTCTGGAATACAGATTTCCCACCACTTACTGATACTACATTATATACTGTGACATCTTCCATTGTTTTTGCTGGATCTTGTATAACATCATCTTTACCATTATATATTTTGATCCACAAAAACCTTAAATAAATCTTTAACATCAATCCATAAGTGTGACTGGTATTTATTAGTGTGTTCAGTGCCTGGCTACAACTTACCACAGTGTATACAATTCACTTATCCGACCCTTCACAGCGCTATTTGTGTGACATCGCGTTTAATCCAGTGGTAGGTGACAGGACATTGTATCATATGTACACAATACAGAGGGTATGGAACGTGCCGCCATATGTACTGGATTAGATCCTGTGTTGGACAAAAAGTGACAGGAGATGTAAAATATTGATATATTTGATAGTTGTTTAAATTTCAGTTCCATAAAATGTAATGTTGGGCTCTCTTTACAAGCGGAGACAATCACATTAAGCAGGGAAGCCGCTAGGGTGACACAATCCCCACAGATCTCAGATTGGACAAACGGGCAGGATGAGAGCTGCCAGTTGAGATTGCCAGTTAGGGCAGAAGTTACAAAGTGACTGATCAACCAAAAATACTTTGTATTGCTAGCCTGAATGGCGTATCGCTAGCTCAGCATTTCATATGAGAACAAAGACCCTCTGCAGCACAAGTTTAAGTTGAGACTGAACCATAGCAAACACATTGTCCCATTCTCACAAGTTAAATCAGAAACCGCCAAGTATAGAGCCTATTTATTAGTGAAACCGTCAAGCTTATGTACTAAATATTATAACCGTGAAGACTGTGCCTCTGTTGGAGTAAAGTTCTGTTCAGCATCTTATACCTGTGTCGTCTGAAGTTCTTGCTGTGCAATTTCCTCTGCGGGGCAGTAACCATCCTAAACCCCCTCCCACCTGTTACATTTGTCCATACTAAAGTCCATTACTCCATTGAAGTCGCCAATTAGTAGCAGTGGATAATCTGCAAGGGCTTTTTATCAATAAACTCCTGTACCACACCCAAGACATAAGAATTAAAGGGTGGCGGTAAATAAATTGAGACAATGATACATTGAAGATTTTGTATTGTACAGTCCAGGAGCACAAACTTTCCTTATTTTTCTTCCCAATATGTATGGCAGGTTAATTTGCAGTTAGGGTATGTTCACATGCAAACTCAAAAACGTCTGAAGATACGGAGCTGTTTTCAAGGGAAAACAGCTCCTGATTTTCAAACGTTTTTTAAGCCACTTGCAATTTTCGCTGCGTTTTTCGCTGCGTTTTTTACGCCCGTATTTGGAACTGTTTTCAATAGAGTCTATGTAAATGGCTCCAAAAACGTCCCAAGAAGTGACCTGCGCTTCTTTTTCGCTGCCATTTTTCAAAAAAACGGCCCGTCGAAAGAGAACGCCGTTTTTCCTATTGAAATAAATGGGCAGATGTTTGAAGAAGAGGACTTACTCCTAAAGCGAAGCAGGGATGAGTTAAAGCTCCGTCCAACAAACAAAAGAAGCTGGTGTGCCACCCATGCCGCATTGCGCCATTATTTGTGTAATGTTTGAAAGAGATTGTGCCTCTTTTTTGTAGAGTAGTGTTTACATCCCCTTGTGTATGTTTATATACCACTGGTCAGTAAAGAATTTGTTGTTTGAATTACTTGGGTCTACTGTATTTTATTGCTTGCGACTAACCCTGCGGTCCTTGCCGGTACTTGGCCTTACATAGGGATACATTCTATAGACAAGATGAATGCTAACACTCAATTGCTATTTAGGCTGAGACTTCACAGAGACTGGTTGATTTTAATTGATCTTATTTTTAAATTCTATTACTTATTTAAGGGTTACATGCAACTCAATGTATAGCTTTGTACTGCGGCTGTTGATTTGTAGCTAAAAATCAATTAGTTGCATGCCAATGCGTTTCCATGATGGCCTTATTTTCACATTTCCAGGAAAAATAACAGAAGACCATCACAACACAGAGTTCTGAGTAAAGATGCTCCATATCATAAGGCTGACAGGTCCGCCTTAAAATGGGTAAATCACAGGTGACGTCTTTTCTGATTGTAGACTTTCTCTTTCCATTTTATCTCCACCCAGCCAGGACCGCTATGATGACTTCTCCTGACATAACATTACAGAGTTTGCTGCTGAGATATCTTTAGTTGTTCACTTCTGCAGCCATCTTCAGCTTCTAGAGCAACGTAAAGAATTCAGACCACAAAATAGACCCCTTAATTCATGCAGACCCCAGACCAGACCACCAAATAAATTTAGACACCAGCCTAAACCCCTATATAAATTCAGACCCTAGACCAGACCCCAGAACAGACCCAATTAACTGCAGACCCCAGGCAAGACTCCAAAATGTAAACCCCAAAACAGAGTAAATAAAATGAATGCAGACCCTAGACCAGACATCTAAATAATGTCAGACCTCAGACCAGACCCCTCAATTAATTGCAGACCACAGACCAGACCGTTAAATTCAGACCCCAAATCAGAGTAAAGAAAATGGATTTAGATACCTGACCAAGACCTCTAAATAAATTCAAATCCCAGAACAGACCCTTAAATTCATGCAGATCCCAGATAAATGAGTTGGTCGATTGCAAGCAGCTTGTAATGAGGGCGAGCCGTATAACCTCCATTTCCAGCTTATAAACTGATTGTTATTAAGTTGGTTGCCTGTTTCTTTATATTAACTGTTTAGGTGCTCACTGTTAATGTATATTTGTGTATCTGTTGTGTTTCACTGTATAGAAGGTTTTGTCTTACAGGTTGGCAGGAGGACAGGCCGCAGTTCCCAGTGGCACTGTCTTATGTGCGGTGCTGTCACTGTACATAGCAATGAGAGGCTGCTGGACAGTGACAGGGGAGGTACAGGGGGTTTGGAAAGAAAGAGCCTGGTGCTGGCTGGGATCAGAGTGTAACGTCACTGATGCGCTGCACCACCATGAAGTCAGGTGAGACGATGAGAGTCAATAACAAAGCAGAAAATAAGCTAACAAAATGACCTCTTATGGTCTGTAGGCTGATAGAGAAGGCCTATCCTACGTAGGGGTAGGCCTATAAGTGTAGGCTGTCACTGAAACATGCGTGGCTGAAGAGTACCGTCAGCCTAGAGTGGTTCGCTCTGAGGAGTCTACTGGGGCTGTGAGAATAGTCAGCCTGGCATGGGAACCAGTGGTCAGTAGAGCAGTACTGTGCTCAAACCCAGGAGAGGCTGTAACTAGGTCCTGATTAGGATAAAGAACGTTCCATGTATTAGAGGGCCGCTTAGATAGCTGCAGTGATGAATGGTTGCCCTGCAGGCCTGAGATGTGGCCTAGTAGTACACTCCTGAATTGTACTGGACTGGGTGCAGTAGTCACTAGGACGAGTGGTGTGGTAGGAGCCCTTCAGCGTCAGGACCCTAGTAAGAGTGCATAGGAGCAGATATTTAATATAGTAAAAAGTATTAAAACTTATAAAACCCACTGTGTCAGTTGTATCGGGGCAGCCCCCTTCATCAGGAATACTATGTTTCACAGTATTGAAACAATTTAAATGTCTCTATATTATATAAACAAACCTTTCTACGTTTACTCACGCAATACCGGAAGTGACGTTCCGAACTCTAAGGCCCTGTTCACACAGTGTTTTTGCAGGCAGAAAAATTTTGAGGCAGACTTTGACCTGCCTGCGATTTGCGCAGCATTTACCATTGCGTTTTTCGCCCGTGGCCACTGCGTGCCGGGTGCAAAAAACACTGTGAAAAACACTTTCTCTGCCTCTCATTGATTTCAATGGGAGGTCAGAGGCGGAACAGCGAGCCGCTAAAAGCTGCAGCAGAAAAGAAACGCCTCCGCCTTCCATTGAAATTAATAGAAGACAGTTTCGGCCGTTTTTTGGTGCTGATTCCAATGCGGTTTCCGTGTCAAAATCAGCATAAAATAACTCAGTGTGATCTGGGCCTAAATCTCTTTATACTTCCTATAATGGACATATCTCTCTATGGCAGATGTTTCGGAAGAGGTTCTTTCTCGCTCTTTTACCCTTTCTATTCCTCTAATACTTCATCCCAATTACATTATTTAATACAGGGAATTTCTTATATTTCTTTTTCCATGCAAAAAGACATATATTAATAAAATAGGATAAAAACAACCAATATGAATCTATGGGGAATAGTAAAGACTCATTTACTTTACTCGTTCTTAAACTCTACTATTATTCCCAAACCCTATTCCTTTCTTTAGTATTTCTTATATTTTGGATAGGATGGTGCGACTATATCATTTATTATCCTTGGTCTTTTTACGATCATTTGTGGGGACCTTCTTACTTCATCTTTCAAAAACAGATCACTTAATAGTATTTCCCAATTTCTCTTTAGGATTCTTTTAATTTCTTCATTACCACCATTATATTTAGCAAAATAATGTCAGTCCAAATTTATCTCTTTCTCTTTTTTCCCATCTTGCTTTTTTACAAGGTATAACTTTTCCCTGTTCCTTGTTATCTAGGCAGTCTTTCTGTTTCGTTTTTTACACCTTTTTCTTTACTCCCTCTATAATATTTTTTTTGCTATTTTTTATCCTTCTGTCTGCCTGATATAACCTCCTTTGACTTATACAGTATCAGCATCCCCATGATATGCTGAGAGTATATTTCCAAGTTTCTATACCACTTATTTGTGAAATAAAAGTAAACCAATATATATATTAGTCCATAATGGACAAGATTGTGGTATGCGACGTGAGCATTTACCGATGCATATGCCAATTGTGCACTGCAAATGCAGTGTGAATGGACCTTTAGACAACCTACTTACACAACCCCTCAGTTGGCTAAAGCAGAAAGCCAGTGTAAGGAGCGACTCTACCTTTGCAGGACTTTTCATATTTGTGTCTTACACTGACGGCCCATTTGCTGTCCGATTCCCCCATTGATAACAGCAGATTGTGGTAGAAGCTTGACAGAAGGCCCCCTGTGGTTAGCACATTGCTGAGGTTGTCCTTAACCCCTTCCCGCTCTGCTCATTACTATTACAACGAGCTGAGCACATTGATGAATACCTATACGAGTATAGACCATTGGCATGCACCAAACAATGCGTCCACACAAATCATAAAGCAAATATCAATACCTATACCAGACTGTAAAGACTACTAATATATCCAGAAAATGAAACACACATAGCACAAGTCATGTACCATGACAATATAAAATAAACTTTATTGAAATATGCATAACACATTGGCCATCAAAATATAAAAACAATATAGCACACAGTTAAAAAGGAGAGTATGGAGGAGCTGCGTGAATAATCCAATATATATGCTACCATACTAAAAACATCCTGTGATGTGGTAACAAATGCAGATATCTATAGATCAAGTATTTGGACCACAGAAGCACATAAATATATTTAGCACCTGACAGAAGAGCACACAATTGTGCATGCATATAAAAGTATACAGCTAGAGCTCCAAGTTGCACCCAAAACAAAGACCATGCTTTATAAATAAAGGATATTGCACAAACCCATGGACTGCATGATAGGAAGCACGCAGGAACACTCCACACTGACCGCCCCCGACGCACGTTTCGCCGTCAGCTTTCTCAAGGGGTGCTGACTGATGGGATAGTGGTTGTTTTAAATATAAAATGCAGAGGGAGGGGACTACACGAATAGCCAAACACTAAGCAGTGTTCACAGCATATGGAGATCTGCAATCACAGATCAAATTACACCTACCATGCTGCAGGCACCATTAGGCTATGTTCACACAGGGCACTTTTGCAGGAGGAACATCCGCCTCAAAATTCTGTTAGGAAGTCCGAAGCAGATATTCCTCTCCCTGCACGCCGATTTACGCTGCAATTCTCACGCCGCTCTTCGCCCGCGGCCATTGAGCGCCGCGGGCAAAAAACAGCGCGAGACACGCTTTCTCTGCCTCCCATTGAAGTCAATGGGAGGTCAGAGGCGCAAGCGCCCGAGGATAGGGCATGTCGCTTCCACTTCCCGCGAGGCAGTTTTACTGCTCGCGGGAAAAAGACGCCGACGCCTCCCATTGAAATCAATGGGAGGCGTTTTCGGGCCGTTCTTGCCGAGTCTTGCGACGCGGTTACCGCGTCAAAAAACTCACCAAAATACTCTGTGCGAATACAGCCTCAATGTGCACGGACGACGGAAGCCACATTCGTCTCTGCGGACGCCATCATACCTGCTTGGCGCATGCGCACCGGCACTGATCCGGATGTCGGAAACTGTGCCATGGACTTAAACTACAAACTGCGCATGCACGCTGCATAAAGACTAAAGGGAGGGGCTGGCATTATACAGGGAAGGGTTAGTGGCCATTTTAGAGCCTGGCAGTTATGCCAGAAACCCAAACACGGGATAAAGGTCATGTACTGACCAGGAGTGCCGTATATAGCACTAAAACAATCTACCCCGGGAAAACATATAAATAGTGAAAGCATAGTTAATACATTAGTCGGTACTCCCGAGTACCTGGGTATCTCTCAAGGTAGTTGAGACATTATCACTGGACAGCTGGAGCACGCACATAAAAATCCCATATACATAGACGTGAATGAATATACATACATACACAACAATATCAATATTCTACACATATTAGTACATCACTGTAAATAGCACCATACAATTAAAAATTCCACTTTATTTTACAATAAATACCATCGTAAAAAAAAAAAATTTTTTTACATATATAAATATACAATGTACCCCCATATAAACAAATAATAGTAAATAGTGTAAATAAAGTGCAAGGGGAGTGAGGAGAGGTGAGTGAACACACGTGCTCGTGATAGTGAAAAAAGTGAGGAAAATAAATAAATAAATAGTTAGATTATGTGAAGGAGTAAAAAAAGGACTGCACCTGAAAAATATATAGCCATTATTAAACATGCAGAAATATAAACATATTCAATATGAATCATTATATAATGTATTGTATAAATGACAAAAATGTGAAAACCTATATAAAAATATGAAAATGATGCGACTCAATATGAGCGTGTTAGATACCATAAAAATAATCAATGCATCATGACTGAAAGTCATCAAAATGTAAGTGATCTAATAAATATAACTGGACACATGTATACAATTAAAATCCATACATGTGCAAAAAATATATATATATATATTCAAAAAAATGTGTAGTGAGTATACGTGGATATAATATAATGGATAAGAAACATGAAACAATATATATAGATTCATGCATGATATATAAAAAGTGATAACGTGTATAGACTTAGGTATATAAATATGTTAATTAATTAGTGTATATAAAGTAGTAAAAATATACAAATATATAAAGTTGGTACACTAAAAGTGTATACATAATATGTGCATGTAGTAATCATGATATCATACAAGAAATACAATAATAACAATATGTAAATGCATATAAACATGTGTCAGTAAGAGAGAAATATGGATAAGGTACGTGTACCAGTACCAATACCTACCCCTTGAGAAAGCTGAGAACATCCCAAAATACCAAACATATACAAAAAAAGGGTATAAATGTATAGCAATGTATACATAAAATGACATTCCCATGCATACACTAAGCCCACATATGATAATAGCACGCAGAAGAAAGCGGGAACGGGCACAATTTGGGCATCATAAAGCACCTCCGCTATAACTGGACAAATGAGCCAATGTATCCATATCGCCTGCAAAGAGATTGAGAATTTGAGATAGTGTAGAATACTCAAAAATAGTCCGACCTGAGTATATATAACTCACACCGACAGAACATTGCGTCCCCACCGCAACAGCATGATCACAGAAATGTATCAACCAGAAATAATCCCATCACACAATTAAAATATCATAAAACTAACTATATTCCATAAAAGTGACGCCATGGAACCCACGGGGTAAATTACAAGAAGGAAGCGAAGGACATTTTTTCAATTAGACCATATGGTGAACTAGTGTTGAGCTTTGTTATCCACTTGCACTCGATACGTTCAAGCTTGCGAAAAGTGTCTCCACCACGTGTTCCGATGATTTTATCAATGCCATGTACTTTCAGATCTTGCCACCTGTTGTTATGATGGTCCCGGAAATGTCTGGGGATAGATTTAAGTTTATTAATCATCTCCCAATCATTATCCGCAATTTTTTCAGCCTTTTTAATGTCTCTTACATGTTCCTGAATTCTTATTTTAAGCTCTCTTGTGGTCATGCCAATATAGGAGAGACCACACGGGCATGTTGCCCTGTAGACAACTCCCGATGTACTGCAATTAATAAAATGCACAATTTTGTAGCATTTTTTGTTTTCAGAGTCCGGGAAAGTATCCGTTTTGACTATCAAATTGCAGATAGAGCAATGGCCACAGGGGAATGATCCCCACTTTGGTCCCTTGGAACCATATAGATACATATTAGAGTTTGGGGCACTATAGTGACTCCGAACTAGATGGTCGCTTAAGGTCTTGCTCCTTTTGGCTGTAAGTTGGGGTTTGGGGGGTAGAAGCCTTTTAAGATCAGGGTCTGTCAACAGTATGGGCCAAAAGCGAGTAACAATTTTGTGCATCTCAGACCATTGTGTATTGTAGGTAGTGATAAGCCTTACCGTGTCCTCACTGTTTTTCTTTTTGCGCTGTTGTTGAACAAGAAGACTATTACGGTCAGTATGGTATGCTCTCTGATACCCTTTCTCAATATCATTTTTACGGTATCCTCGTTGTGCAAACCGAGCCTTCAAACATTGGGATTCATTTTCGAAGTTTGATTGTGAATCGCATACACGTCGTGCCCGCAGGAATTGTCCTGTGGGGATGGCGCGTATAGTGTGTGAGGGGAGGAACGAAGATGCATGTAAAAGAGCATTTACAGCAGTTTTTTTGCGAAAAATAGTGGTACTGAGCTTACCCGTATTTTGTACAGAAATCTTGATGTCCAGAAATTCCATAAAGTCCTGACTAATCACATTTGTCAGTTTGATGTTACATGTATTGGTATTTAAGATGGTTAGAAATCGATCAAGCTCAGCTCGCGTACCCTGCCAAATAAACAGTATATCGTCAATAAAGCGCATCCAACTGACAACGCTACCCGAAACCGTATCCATAACTGCTCTCACAATCTCCTGTTCCCAATGGCCCAGAAATAGGTTAGCATAGGACGGCGCACAGGTAGCACCCATCGCCGTCCCACGTAACTGTAAATAGAACTTGTCTCTGAACAGAAAATAATTATGTTCCAAGACAAAACGCAAAAGGTGGATGAGAAAGTGGACCAAATCCTGATCAAGGTTGCCTGCTCCTAGAAAATATGAGACCGCGGATAGACCCAAATCATGATCTATACAGGTGTAAAGGGATTCTACATCACAGGATACCAAAAACATATCCTGCTCCATTGTTACACCATCAAGGCGTTTCAGCACATCCGTAGAATCCTTGATGTATGATTGGAGTCCCTCCACACATGGACGGAGATAAAAGTCTAAAAAACGGCATGCCGATTCACATAAACTACCACAGCCAGACACAATTGGTCGACCGGGAGGTCTCTTTTGGTCTTTATGCACCTTGGGCAACAAGTATAGTGTAGGGGTGATGGGAAATTTCACAATAAGCCCATCCAGAACTTTTTTAGTGATAATATTGTCCACCAATGCATCCGCAAGCATTTTATCCAACTGTTCCTTAAAACCTTCAGTAGGGTTGGAGGTCAGGCGTTTATAGCATCTAGCATCACGCAATTGTCTGTATGCCTCCAATTCATACATCTCCACCGGCCAAATCACCACATTTCCACCCTTGTCTGCTGGTTTGAATACTACACCCTTCATCTCTTTTAGTTCAAAAAGCGCCTTGCGTTGGGCCCACGATAGATTATCATGGCTCCGCTGCTGTGGAAGTTTGCGCAATTCATCGGTGACCATTTTAACAAACATGTCAACTGATGGGTTAAGAGACAAGGATGGAAATGCGGTAGACCGGGGGCGAATAGTTGTTGGGAATTTGCCAGTGCTCACCTCCTGCTCCTGAAGAAGGGATTCTAATGCCCGTACCACTTCCAATTCCTCCTGTGCTGTAAACAAGTTATGAGGATCATTTTTAGAAAAATATTTCTTATATATTAATTTGCGTGCAAGCAGGAAAACATCCTTAATGGCTGTGAAATCATCAAATCCTGATACAGGACAGAAAGTTAAGCCCAAGGAAAGCACAGAGATTTGACACGGAGTTAATACTCGGTCAGAGAGGTTAATTACCTTCATCTCGCCTCCCATGTTTTCCTCCACAGAATTAAATTTTCTTTTGGTTGGGGTCTGTCTTTTCTCATATCTCCTAGTTCTCATAGGGACACTCCCATGTGATGCCCCAGAGGTCGTACTCTCAAATGATGACACAGACTCGGAGCGTGTCAACATAGAGGGACCCCTCCGTTGCCATTTATATACCCTCTGTTCTTGAAAATCCAACAAGTCACGTTGGAATTTTTTAGATTTAAATTCTTTGATGTCATTCTCCCATTTAATATACTCGGTGCTCAACTCTTGTTCAAATTTAGCCAGGAGTTCAGGATTCAGATCTGTTTTAATTTTATTCTGTAAGGGCAATATTAATTTTTCAATTTCTTCCAATTGTTTTTTGTCCCAACCAATCAGAAGTTCTATGAACGTCTGAGAGCAGGATTTACAGGCTTCCTCCCATCGCGATCGCATGGTCAAATCATCAAAAGGAAAAGATGGAAACACTTGAACACGTAATCCTCTAGGGATCAATTCTTTTGTAAGGTATTGTTCCAATGAAACCTTGTTCCACCAAATACGCATCCTTCGCTTGAGTAATTCCTTCATTTTTTTCTGGGTTTCCAATATACCAATATGGACAACCCCTGTGGGTCCCACAGCATCATTGCTAAAAACTTGAGTCACCAAAGACAACCAATTGGATTCCCTGGTGTGGAAATCAATATTTGTAACAAGGCCTATTAACAAAAACAGACAAAATGATGAATACCTATACGAGTATAGACCATTGGCATGCGCCAAACAATAATGCGTCCACACAAATCATAAAGCAAATATCAATACCTATACCAGACTGTGAAGACTACTAATATATCCAGAAAATGAAACACACATAGCACAAGTCATGTACCATGACAATATAAAATAAACTTTATTGAAATATACATAACACATTGGCCATCAAAATATAAAAACAATATAGCACACAGTTAAAAAGGAGAGTATGGAGGAGCTGCGTGAATAATCCAATATATATGCTACCATACTAAAAACATCCTGTGATGTGGTAACAAATGCAGAGATCTATAGAAAAGATAATCATATAGATCAAGTATTTGGACAACAGAAGCACATAAATATATTTAGCACCTGACAGAAGAGCACACAATTGTGCATGCATATAAAAGTATACAGCTAGAGCTCCAAGTTGCACCCAAAACAAAGACCATGCTTTATAAATAAAGGATATTGCACAAACCCATGGACTGCATGATAGGAAGCACGCAGGAACACTCCACACTGACCGCCCCCGACGCACGTTTCGCCGTCAGCTTTCTCAAGGGGTACTGACTGATGGGATAGTGGTTGTTTTAAATATAAAATGCAGAGGGAGGGGACTACACGAATAGCCAAACACTAAGCAGTGTTCACAGCATATGGAGATCTGCAATCACAGATCAAATTACACCTACCATGCTGCAGGCACCATTAGGCTATGTTCACACAGGGCACTTTTGCAGGAGGAACATCCGCCTCAAAAGTTTTTATATTTTGATGGCCAATGTGTTATGTATATTTCAATAAAGTTTATTTTATATTGTCATGGTACATGACTTGTGCTATGTGAGCTGAGCACATTGTTCGTGCTCAGCTCAGTATTAGTATGGTACCGCTGAAATCCAGCGCCATTCCCAACCACCGACACATTTATGAGCTGTGATAACTGCTGTATCGTCGTACAGCAGTTATCACAGCTCATACCTCCGGGACCGATCGCAGTGGTTTACGCCGATTTACCCCTTAAATGCAGCGGTCAATAGCGATCACCACACTTAAGGGGTTACAACGCCATTGGCGATCTTGCGATGCAATCGCAGGGTGCCGATGGTTGCTATGGTAACCGGAGGCCTAACAATAGCCACCGGGTCTGACATCTACAGAAGGTGATTACATAAGTATTGCAGGATATTATAACAGAAATCGGACAGTTGGACCTTTGGGGTCCTGTGGTGGTGGTGGTTATTTGTTGTTGCTGTATCTTGGACCGTTTATGGGTCAGTTTAGTGGTGCTTTTTACTCCATGTGTCCTTAGGACATGTTTATTATGTCATTACGAACTTGAGGTTTGTGTCCCATATTTTTTGTGAAGGCTTTTTCTTTAGTAGTGTATCCAGCCTTATAGGGGATCTTGTTCCCATTAAAATACGTTTTTGTCCCACTTGGGAAATCTCTTGACTGGCCTAAGTAGAGTCATGTGCTATTTTACCTTTTATTCCCCTTTTCCACCCATCCACCAAATAAGGACACGTGACAACCGAGGTTGGATGTGAAATGGCCACAGCAGCCGTTTATTAATTTACATTATTTTTTAAATACAATTTAATCCGAAACATTCGGATAACTACTTTAGGAATTCGACCAGAGAATTCCTCCTATAATTCACATGACCCAACATGATTCAGAATCATAAATAACAATCAACATTTTAACACTAAACAGAGCAGGGGAAGTCCTTGAAGCCATTTTTTACCGATTTTACATTTAAGTTAGCCATCTGCAAACCACCAACAACTATTTACCTCCAGCCGTAAACTAGCTCGGAGGCACAGCTCACCTCTGCAGATGGCTCCAACCATAAGAAGACCACTTCAAAGGGATAACACCCTATGAAGTCTTCAAATGATATACCTTTTTGGGGGACGCATACCCCGATGCAACCTCCCCACCATTTTGTACTGACCAACCTCAAGGACTCCCCTCGCCAGCCGCCATGACACCTAGACCTACTCCAAAGAAAAGAGAAACACAAGTTACGCAAGCATACATCATAAGCACAAGAAAATAGACAAACGCACAAAAAACAAACCCAATCCCAAAAGACACAACCCAATTCAGGGCGGAAGGGTGGGAGCTAACTTTTTTACCTGTTATTCCTCCCGCTACTTCCGGCTCAATGCTAAAAACAGCGGGAGGAACAGATACCGAACCCCAACTCCTCCCCTCTCCATCTCCTCCCTCTCCCTGCCTCCACTAACCCTTTCCCCCCTGATTGGCTAACCTTCCCTCCTATGGCAGTCATGGAGGCTTTCCCTTAAGCCCTCCGTGCTGCCGTCCAGCCTCGTCTTGACTGGCCTGAGTAGAGTCATGTGCTATTTTACCTTTTATTCCCCTTTTCCACCCATCCACCAAATAAGGACACGTGACAACCGAGGTTGGATGTGAAATGGCCACAGCAGCCGTTTATTAATCTACATTATTTTTGAAATACAATTTAATCCGAAACATTCGGATAACTACTTAAGGAGTTCGACCAGAGAATTCCTCCTATAATTCACATGACCCAACATAGGTCAGAAACATAAATAACAATCAACATTTTAACACTAAACAGAGCAGGGGAAGTCCTTGAAGCCATTTTTTACCGATTTTCCTTTTAAGTTAGCCATCTGCAAACCACCAACAACTATTTACCTCCATTCGTAAACCAGCTCGGAGGCACCGCTCACCTCTGCAGATGGCTCCAACCACCAGAAGACCACTTCAAATGGAAAAACACCCTATGAAGTCTTCAAATTATATACCTTTTTGGGGACGCATACCCCCGATGCGACCCCCCCCCACCATTTTGTACTGACAAACCTCAAGAATTCCCCCCACCACAGCGAAACAGGCATTGACCACCTTAAGCCTGTGAGTCCCTCCAAACCACCACCGCCCTCTCAATTCCTTCTGCTAAGGACAGGCTCCACAAATCAATTCCAACCTCGGTCAAATGTACTCCATCACTCCGCCAATATCTTCCAACTCCTGACTCCAAATCCCTGTGTCGAACACAAATGCCCCCGTTCTTGGCAACAAAACGTGACACCGCCCGGTTTACTTTGATGCAGGCTTTATTAACCCTCTCCACTCATCTTGCCAAGCGCCAAAACTTCCTCGGAACTATGTCCGACCAAACTATAACTGAGCGTAGATAAGACGCCCATAAGCACAACAAATCGTGTTTTATATCCCGCACTAACTCACGAAAAGGGCGCACACCTAGATCGTTCCCCCCCCACATGTAAAGCCAGAACCTCCGGAACCCTATCTAACTGAGAGTATGTTTGAAACTCGGTCAATACCCGGCTCCATAACATACCTCGGAATCCCAGCCAATGTAAAACCGCATCTTGCCGCGGAATGCGAAGCTGACGGCCATCTGGGCGAACGTCCGCCCGCAGTGTCCCCCAGTGCACATAAGAGTGTCCTAAAAGCCAAACTAAGCAGGGGCGATGATCTGAAATGAAAGGACAAGCAAACGCACATGTAAGCCATCAAAGCACAAGTTACAAACTCACAACAAATGAGGGCGCACGTAAGTCCTAAACCTATTGGACTTCCAACGGTCAATGCGACGCACACCCTCGTCATCCAACCCCCAACGCCCAGCTTCAGTAGCAGTGCCGATCCTAAACGTGTGAGATGAGTAATACTCATACCCAACTCCGACCTCAGGCAAGCATTTTTTAAATACAGCACCAAATTGATACCTGGACAAAAACGAGCCATTCTCATGACGGAGCAATGGCGACTCAGGCACCCCACCCCGTGTCTTGAAAGCAACCATACAAGCAACCGGACACATCGCCGACCCCGGGAGGGCAAACAACACTATCCGCTTACCCCGTCCTACTTGATCAGTCTTGGACTGCCACAAAAACAACTCGAGTCTATCCCCATATAGACCCACATCCACCTGTCGCAATCCCCCAGCCCTCACCGCACTAGGAGAAACCAACTCACCAATTCTGAGTGCTACAAAAAACGCTAGAGAAAAAGCCAAACGAAACAACTCTACCTCATAAGGCAAATTACAAACAGCCCCCAGCGATGCGCCCAACGAACCAAGAAGGGTAAAAGACATGGGTCGCCTCTGATCTGCTTCAGCCCTGCCGCGATGCAAACCCTTCAAAGCTTGCCTTACCAAAAAATTCTTGGACACATCCTGAAAACCCCGTAATTTAAATCCAAACGCCAACCCAGCAACGAAACGATTCACCTTAGCCAGAGAAAACCCCGCCTCCCAAGCATCCCCCAACCAGTATAACAATGCCACCAACCTGTCTTGATCCGTGCTGACGTTACCCAACACTGTTACCCACTCCTCCCACTGCTGCCAACAAGCCGAATAAGTACTCCAAGTTGCACTAGCCAACGACTGTTCGATCAACCGTTCCACGGGACCGAAACCAGATCCCATAGATGTCCCGGGCAAGCCAAACCGAACAGCTCCGCTCCCGGTGCCAATTAACAAAATCGATTCCACTGCGAGCGAGAAAGAGCATCAGCGATACAATTGTAAACCCCCGGTACATGCACCGCAACCATCCACGTGTTTAAGGACAAGCACACCAAGACTAAGTGACGCAACAACTGAACCACAGGCGGAGAAGATGCCGATACGTTATTAATCGCTAACACCACTCCCATGTTATCGCGGTGGAAACTAATGTTTTTATCCCTGAGCCTGTCCCCCCAAATGGTCACCGCAACCACGATGGGGAACAGCTCGAGCAGGGCCAGATTCCGTGTAAGACCACTGATCACCCAGCTGTCCGGCCAGTCCCCCGCACACCATTGACCTCCTGCATATGCACCAAAACGACCAGACCCCGCCGCGTCAGTAAACAGCTCCAACTCGCTCATATCCTGTACCGGCGACATCCACAACAATCTACCATTATATTGCCCGGGAAACGCGTCCCAGACCTGCAGATCCGCCCTGTGTTCCACCCCAATCCTCACGAAATGATGGGATGCCCGGATACCCGCCGTCGCTGCCGCCAATCGCCTACTAAAAACTCTACCCATTGGTATAATCCGACAGGCAAAGTTCAACTTCCCCAGCAGAGACTGGAGATCGCGCAAAGTGATCTTCTTCAATCGGCAGGCACGCCTCACCTCTTGATGCAATGACAGTAATTTATCCTCAGGAAGCCTGCACTCGAATTGCACTCGAATTGCATTGCAACCGAATCAATTTCGATCCCTAAAAAACAGATGGTAGGGACAGGGCCCTCAGTTTTTCCAGGCGCCAGAGGAATTCCAAAATCCGTCGCAACCTTCTGCAAGGAATACAATAAATAACCGCAAATAGGGGAACCGCTAGGGCCGACGCACAAAAAATCGTCAAGATAATGTATTAACGAATCCACCCCAGCTACGCCCTTCGTCACCCATTCCACAAAGCTACTAAATGCCTCGAAGTATGCGCAAGAAAGGGAGCACCCCATTGGAAGACACCTATCGACATAAAACCCCCCGTTCCAGAAGCAACCCAACCGCCGTTGGCTCTCCAGATGGACCAGCAGCAAGCGAAAAGCCGCCTGAATGTCACTTTTTGCCAACAACGCCCCAGGCCCTGCCTCACGCACTAACACCACCGCTTTGTCAAATGACGTGTAAACAACCGAGCATAAATCGTGATCTATCCCATCATTTACCGACGACCCCTGGGAAAAGACAAATGCTGAATCAAACTGAATTTATGGGGCTCCCGCTTCGGCACAATTCCCAAGGGGGATAGCACTAGATTCTCTATCGGCGGCTCGACAAAAGGCCCGCCCATGCGACCCAACGAAACTTCCTTCAAAACGACCGCCGAGTGCAAATAAGCTGACTTAAGATTGCGCCGTGTAAGCGGAACCTCATACGGAGGAGGGGGAATAACAAAACCAAACAAAAACCCCTCATAAATTAACTTGGCTGCAACCCTATTCGGATATTCATTTAGATACGGGGCCATCCTTTCCACCCTCACCGGCGACAGCCCCTTAACCAACGGAGGAGGACTGAGTGTCTGACCGCTTCCCTTTTCGCATACATTTTGCAGCCCCATGCGAGGAGCCGTTGCACTCCGAATAGACATGCTTAAATTTACAAGTGGCCCCGAACTTACACTGGCCATCATTGAATTGCCAGCAGAACCCGAGTTTTGACCCAGAGCCCTGTCCGGACTGACTAGACTGACCTCCTTGGCCAACGCTCCCGAGAAAGGACTGCTTAACCGGGGCCGTCACCCGCAACCAAAGCGCAATATCTTTCTGATCCCACCGAATCGCCGGCGGGACCGCCTTCCGCTGGCGAAACTGCTCATCATACCGCAACCACACCTGACCCCCGTACGCCCGATGAGCCTCCCCGATGGCATCGAAATAACAAAACAACGCCGAGCAATTTTCAGGTGCCTTTTCCCCAATCACACTCGCCAAAATAGCAAAAGCTTGCGACCAATTCACGAACGTCTGCGGGATAAGCCTATACTGCTGACGCTCCTCTTCCTCCTTCTTACTCTCATCCCGCTTGCCCTTATCCAAGTTGAACTTCGCAAGTGGCAGAAGGGAAAAAATGTCCACGTACTCATCCTTACAAATCCGTTCCCGAACCTCCTGTTTAAGGTGGGCCCCTAAAGGACCCTCAAAACAGATGTAAACCTCGCCCCGAGCACGATCATCAAGCCGAATTCTATCCCTGTCCTTCTGCGCCTCGGTTTGAACAGACACTGCCACTGCTTCCTTGGATGCCCCCGAAACTTCCCCAACCAGGGACCGTGACTGTACATCACGAGGACCTTCCCAGACCACCGCCGGGGACCCCGCCGGAACTACAGGTGCCGCAGCCCTATCTAAGCGCCCGACTAACTTGCACAAACAACCCACTAAATCCGATAAGCCATCTCGCCCGGCAACACCACTACCCACAGCCGATACTTCCGCGCTCGCTGCCCCACCCCCAAAACCCGACATGAAAATTGCTGGATACGGAAAAGTAGGAGTTACGCACTCACCAGGCTGCCCAGGCGCTGTATTCCCGCTAGCCGGAAAATTCTGACCGCGCTGCGACTCGTCCATCTCTCCATCTTCCAGATCCTCTCTCGCTGACGACTGGCACTCGCACCAACATCTCCGACACGGGGACCCTGGCATGCTGACAGAGGGGCCGGCAACCTGCCGCCCGACCGTAGGGACCCAGACTTCCGACAGGACCTGTTGCCTCGTCGTCGTCGCTGATCTTGGTGTCCTCACCGAAGACCTCAAGGAAGCCTGCCCCATGGCCGGCACATCACCATGCGGGGCGGCCGTGGACTGCACCCTGGACACTGCATATAAAGGCGGTGGCGTAACAGGGAGCCCAGCCTGCGACTCCCTGTGAACCGCCGAGCCCCGTCGCGGCTGGGGATTCCTGCCAGGACGCAGGCCCTGGGAGGAGGCGGCCGTCCCAGCAGCCTGGCCTGCAGCGTCCTTAGAAGGGCTCCCCCTGTGACGCCGAGCCCGCGGGACCACATCCAGACTCAACCATTCAGGTGGGCGGGACCGCTGGGAGCGGCGGGGTGACCGAGCTCCCGATGACGCCCTCTGCTTTATTTCAGCAGGGGCAGCAATAAGCAACTCTCCCCCCACCGCCATGTCATCAGCGCCAGAAAGGGGGGAGGGGAGCGCATCCGGGCTAGCAGCCGACACAGAGCGCCGATCTAGGCGCGAAGACTGGCCCGCCTGATGGATACTGGCCAGCGCTGCCACCGTCTCCTCCAGCCACCCCGGACCGTGGAACTCAGCTGCCGCGCGCAGCTGATCAAGCATGCTGACTGGAGACGCCATACTTGCAGGTAAGCAGGGCAGTGGGAGCTAACTTTTTTACCTGATATTCCTCCCGCTGCTTCAGGCTCAATGTCGAAAACAGCGGGAGGAAAAGATACCGAACCCCAACTCCTGCCCTCTCCATCTCCTCCCTCTCCCTGACTCCACTAACCCTTTCCCCCCTGATTGGCTAACCTTCCCTCCTATGGCAGTCATGGAGGCTTTCCCTTAAGCCCTCCGTGCTGCCGTCCAGCCTCATCTTTACTTTGTGACTATTGCCTGATCAAACCGAGTTGTGATACATTGTTTGCACCATATAAATAACTATATATTTGATGTTGTGTATTTTCTGACCACCACTGCAATCCTTTGTTTCTAGATGATTTTATCTGTTTTTATGAGATTATATTATTTTGTCTGTATTTATTGCAATAATAAAGATATTTTGTTATTGACCATGTGTCGTTTTGCTATACAGAATTGGTATTGCCGCATCCGTAATGGCCTGAACTATATAAATATTATGTAATTTATCCAATGCAGTGAATGCCATAAAAATAAATAATAAAAAAACGATACCAGAATTGCTATGTTTTTGGTCACCTAAGAATAAAAAGTGATCAAAAAGTTGCATGTATCCAAAAATGGTACCAATAAAAAAACATATAGCTCGTCTTGCAAAAAACAAGCCCTCATACAGCTCTGTCGACCAAAAATTTTCTTTAAAGTTGTGGTTCTCAGATTGTGGCAACAGAAAAAATACATTCTTTTTACAAAATAAATGTTATTGTGCAAATAGTTGTAAAACATAAAAAAGCAATATAAATTTGGTATCACCAGAATCGTACTGACCCACAGAATAAAGTAAATATGTCAATTATAGTACACGGTAAACGCTGTAAAAAAAAAAAAAGGATAAAAACAATAGCAAAATTGCTATTTTTTGTCACCACGCTTCTCAAAAAATAGAATAAAAAATTATCAAGAAGTTGCATGTATCCAAAAATAGTGCCGATAAAAACTACAGATTGTCCCGCAAAAAACAAGCCCTCACACCGCTCTGTCACAAAAAAAAAGTTATGGCTCTCAGAATATGGCGACACAAAATGTGCAGAGTGCGATCCAAAAGGGGGATAAGATCGGGCACCATTTATCAGTGCGACACAGGCCACAGAACTGCGGATTATTATTTATTTATCGCATTATTATATCCTCTTATTATGTACTGATGTACTCCGCACAGTTTACATATGCCCCCAGATTATAAACTGAAATAAATGGCCTATTTGTACATTCAGGGACAAACCAATTGAAAAACTGGTAACCAGAAACAATTGGTTTAAATAAAAAACCAAGTAATGAACTTGGTGCATTGACCTATGAAATCATAAGTCTATCCTATAGAGAGAGGTCAATTAACACACAGTATTGTAACGGCAGGGGGTAGGGAGACGGACAAGTGAGCCCTAATCTACCCGCCACTCTGTCCCTGCCTACTTGCAACGACCCGCCCTAGGCGACGGGGTACAACTGGGCGGCGGTCCCTGCGCTCAGTAAGTGCACGACAAACACGACAAACATACAAGGAACACAAGCAAGGAAAAGGGGCCGTTGCCCACGGCAACACCGTGAGCAACCAGAGTGGTGAACGAGCCGAGTCAAGCCAGGAGTGTGCGAGGTACAAAACGAAAAGCAGAAGAGTAGTCGGTAAGCCAGGGTCGGTATGGAGCAGGATCAAAAATAGCAGGAGCTGTAGCTGGGCCAGGAACCACAAGGAAGGAAACAAAAGCAATAACAAGCACCGAGGGACAGGAAGTGCAGGCTTAAATAGACCGAGGGCGGGAGCTAGCTGAGTCTGGCCAGGTTACGATAGGCTCTCCCACTCCTAAGCCTGCCAGCCTGAATGGTGGAAGCAGGAGTCAGTCTCAGGGATGTATTCTCAGGTGCTGACTGATTAGTTCTGGGAGTTAACCCCGCAGTGCCTGGCAGATCCTTTACAGTACCCCCCCTTTTATGAGGGGCCACCGGACCCTTTCTAAGTGGACCTGGCTTACTGGGGAAACGCAGGTGGAACCTCCTGACCAATACCCCAGCGTAAACATCCCGGGCGGGTACCCAAGTCCTCTCCTCGGGCCCGTATCCTCTCCAATGGACCAGGTACTGGAGGGAGCCTTGGACCATCTTGCTGTCCACAATCCTGGCCACCTCGAATTCCACCCCCTCCGGGGTGAGGATGGGAACAGGAGGTCTCCTCGAGGGAGCCAAGGACGGGGAGCAGCGTTTGAGGAGGGAGGCATGAAACACGTGTATCCGAAAAGACGGGGGTAACTCCAGCCGGAAGGAGACAGGATTGAGGACCTCAATGACCTTATACGGCCCAATAAACCGGGGAGCAAACTTCTTGGACGGAACCTTGAGACGCAAGTTCCTAGACGACAACCACACCAGATCCCCGACCATAAACAGGGGGTTAGCAGAACGTTTTTTATCAGCCTGAGTTTTTTGTACACTCTGGGACACCTCTAGGTTTTTCTGAACCTGGGCCCAGACTGTGCACAGTTCCCGATGAACGACCTCTACCTCAGGATTGTTGGAACTACCAGGTGAAACGGAGGAGAACCGTGGATTAAACCCAAAATTACAAAAAAAAGGAGAGACCCCAGACGAGTTACTGACCCGGTTATTAAGGGAAAATTCGGCGAGGGGAATGAAAGAGACCCAATCAAATTGACAGTCAGAGACAAAACACCTTAAGTATTGTTCTAGAGACTGATTAGTCCTCTCCGTTTGGCCATTGGTTTCAGGATGGAAGGCAGAGGAGAAGGACAGATCAATCCCCAACTTCATACAGAAGGCTCTCCAAAACAATGAAACAAATTGTACCCCTCTGTCCGAAACAATATTGACAGGGACCCCATGGAGACGCAGGATGTGTTTGACAAACAAGGTAGCCAACGTTTTGGCGTTGGGTAGTTTCTTGAAGGGCACAAAGTGGCACATCTTACTAAAGCGGTCCACCACCACCCACACCACCGACTTGCCTTGGGATGGAGGCAAATCGGTGATAAAATCCATGGAGATATGTGTCCAAGGTCTCTGGGGAATGGGCAACGAACGCAGTAAGCCCGCTGGTCGGGACCTGGGAGTCTTGGACCTAGCACAAACCTCACAAGCGGCGACGTAGGCCTTAACGTCTTTAGGCAACCCAGGCCACCAATAATTTCTGGTAATGAGGTGTTTGGTACCCTGGATGCCTGGATGGCCAGATAGTGCGGAGTCATGATTTTCCCTAAGTACCCTTAGCTGGAATTGCAGGGGAACAAACAGCTTGTTCTCAGGAAGGTTCCCGGGAGCTGCACCTTGATCAGCAGCAATTTCAGAGACTAAATCAGAATCGATCGAGGAAATTATTATACCTGGAGGCAAAATACAAGCAGGATCTTCCTCCGAAGGAGGGCTGGCCATGAAGCTACGCGACAGTGCATCAGCCTTAATATTTTTAGACCCAGCCCTATAGGTAACCAAAAAATTGAATCTGGTAAAAAATAACGCCCATCGAGCTTGTCTCGGGTTTAGCCTCCGGGCAGATTCTAGGAACACCAGATTCTTGTGGTCGGTAAGGACCGTTACCTGGTGCCTAGCCCCCTCCAGGAAGTGGCGCCACTCTTCAAATGCCCATTTAATGGCTAAGAGTTCGCGGTTGCCAATATCATAGTTACTTTCAGTTGGCGAAAACTTCCTGGAGAAGTAGGCACAGGGGCGGAGATGGGTGAGGGACCTGGTACCCTGGGACAAGACAGCCCCCACTCCCACCTCAGATGCGTCAACTTCCACGATAAATGGCTCCATTTGGTTGGGCTGAACCAGCACCGGGGCCGAGACAAAGCACTTCTTAAGGACCTCAAAAGCCTGGACAGCCTCAGGAGGCCAGTGGAGGAGATCAGCACCTTTGCGAGTGAGGTCCGTAAGGGGCTTAGCGATGACCGAGAAGTTAGCAATAAATCTCCTGTAATAATTAGCAAACCCCAAAAAACACTGTAACGCCTTCAGGGAGGCAGGTTGGACCCATTCCGCCACAGCCTGAACCTTGGCTGGGTCCATGCGGAATTCATGAGGAGTGAGGATTTGACCCAAAAATGGAATCTCCTGTACCCCAAACACACATTTTTCGGTTTTGGCAAACAGTTTATTTTCCCGAAGGACCTGGAGCACATTCCTGACATGCTCCACGTGGGAGGACCAGTCCTTGGAAAACACCAGTATGTCATCAAGGTACACTACCAGAAAAATCCCCAGGTAATTTCTCAAAATCTCATTTATGAAATTCTGGAAGACCACAGGGGCATTACACAACCCAAAGGGCATGACGAGGTATTCGAAATGGCCTTCGGGCGTGTTAAACGCAGTCTTCCACTCATCCCCCTCTTTGATGCGAATAAGGTTATACGCCCCCCGTAGATCCAATTTAGAAAACCATTGGGCCCCCTGAACCTGATTAAAGAGATCAGGAATCAAAGGAAGGGGATACTGGTTCCTTACCGTGACCTTATTCAGGCTACGGTAGTCAATGCATGGCCTAAGACCACCATCCTTCTTCCCCACGAAGAAGAAGCCAGCACCTACAGGAGAAGAAGAGGGACGAATGTAACCCTTGGCCAGGGATTCCTGGATATACACTCTCATAGCTTCACGTTCGGGACAAGAAAGATTAAATATCCTACCCTTAGGAAGCTTAGCTCCTGGTACCAATTCGATAGCGCAATCGTATTCTCTATGAGGAGGTAACACTTCGGAGGCCTCCCTAGAGAAAACATCAGCGAAGTCCTGAACAAACTCGGGTAGCGTATTCGCCTCCTTAGGGGGAGAAATAGAACTAACAGAAAAACATGACGTACAACATTCATTACCCCATTTGGTTAGCTCCCCAGTATTCCAGTCAAACGTAGGATTATGCAACTGCAACCAGGGAAGACCTAGCACCAAATCGTACGATAATCCCTGCATCAACAGTACAGAGCATTGCTCCAAATGCATGGAGCCAACAAGGAGTTCAAAAACAGGGGTATGCTGTGTAAAATAACCATTAGCAAGAGGAGTGGCGTCGATACCCACTACCGGGACAGGTTTAGGCAAATCAATAAGAGGCATAGCAAGGGACATAGCAAATTCCACAGACATGATATTAGTAGAGGACCCTGAATCCACGAAAGCACTGCCGGTAGCAGACCTACCACCAAAAGAGACCTGAAAGGGAAGCAAGATCTTAGTACGTTTCATATTTACGGGAAATACCTGTGCGCCCAAGTGACCTCCCCGATGATCACTTAGACGCGGAAGTTCTCTGGCTGCAACCTTACGCTTAGGACAGTTGTTCACTTGATGCTTGTCGTCCCCACAGTAGAAGCAGAGACCATTCTTCCTGCGGAATTCTCTACGTTGTTGGGGGGACACGGAAGCCCCGAGTTGCATAGGTATCTCTGAATCTTTCGGGGAGGAACGAAGCAACGGAGCTTCGGGAGGCATCATGGGGGAGTCGGAGGAGAAAACACATAAACGTTCACGTTGTCGTTCCCTGAGACGTCGGTCAAGTCGTATCGCTAAAGCCATAACCTGGTCTAGGGAGTCAGAAGAGGGATAGCTAACTAGCAGGTCTTTCAGGGCATTCGACAGACCCAACCTAAACTGGCACCTTAAGGCAGGGTCATTCCACCGAGAAGCTACGCACCACTTCCGAAAGTCAGAGCAATACTCCTCAACAGGTCTCTTACCCTGACTTAAGATCACCAGCTGACTCTCCGCAAAGGCAGTCCTGTCAGTCTCGTCATAAATAAGTCCGAGAGCAGAAAAGAAACAATCAACGGAGGAAAGTTCAGGGGCGTCAGGAGCCAAGGAGAAGGCCCACTCTTGGGGCCCTTCCTGGAGCCGGGACATAATTATACCCACCCGCTGGCTCTCAGAACCTGAGGAATGAGGCTTTAAACGAAAGTAAAGCCTACAACTCTCCCGAAAGGAGAGAAAAGTCCTCCGGTCCCCTGAGAACCGGTCGGGCAACTTGAGGTGGGGTTCAAGAGGTGCGGTGCGGGGAACTACCAGGGTAGCATCAGGCTGGTTGACCCTCTGAGCCAGGGCCTGGACCTGTAGGGAGAGACCCTGCATTTGCTGAGCCAGGGTCTCACGGGGATCCATAGTGGTGTCAGGGACCAGGGGTAGACTAGGTATGGGCTTGTTATTATGTAACGGCAGGGGGTAGGGAGACGGACAAGTGAGCCCTAATCTACCCGCCACTCTGTCCCTGCCTACTTGCAACGACCCGCCCTAGGCGACGGGGTACAACTGGGCGGCGGTCCCTGCGCTCAGTAAGTGCACGACAAACACGACAAACATACAAGGAACACAAGCAAGGAAAAGGGGCCGTTGCCCACGGCAACACCGTGAGCAACCAGAGTGGTGAACGAGCCGAGTCAAGCCAGGAGTGTGCGAGGTACAAAACGAAAAGCAGAAGAGTAGTCGGTAAGCCAGGGTCGGTATGGAGCAGGATCAAAAATAGCAGGAGCTGTAGCTGGGCCAGGAACCACAAGGAAGGAAACAAAAGCAATAACAAGCACCGAGGGACAGGAAGTGCAGGCTTAAATAGACCGAGGGCGGGAGCTAGCTGAGTCTGGCCAGGTTACGATAGGCTCTCCCACTCCTAAGCCTGCCAGCCTGAATGGTGGAAGCAGGAGTCAGTCTCAGGGATGTATTCTCAGGTGCTGACTGATTAGTTCTGGGAGTTAACCCCGCAGTGCCTGGCAGATCCTTTACAAGTATATTAGAAACATGAAACAACTTTATTGCACATAAATACACAGGATATATCAATAAAAGTTAGAACCATGCAATGCAAAACGTGTCCTGCAGGTTGAAGCAACATATGGGGAGACATAATGACATATAATATAAAAACCAGGGCAATATGATATATGTATAATAAATATGTTCACCTGAAATGATAGTATTGCCATATAGCTACCTGGAATGATTGTATATAAATGCGATGATACAAGCTAAGGCCAAAATGTATGGCCATATATCAGCTTACCCATGTGTAGCTGCTCCTGCTACCTGCAGAGACACCGAACCCGACGCGCGTTTCGGCAGGAATGCCTTCGTCCGGGGGTGGTGTCTCTCCAGCGGAACAGGATATTTAAAGGGCATTGCATGGTTCTAACTTTTATTGATATATCCTGTGTATTTATGTGTATTTATGTGCAATAAAGTTGTTTCATGTTTCCAATATACTGTGTGTTAATTGACCTCTCTCTATAGGATAGACTTATAAACTGAAATACCAGCAAAACCCCAAACAGAAAAATTACCAAGCAAAATCTGTGCTTCATAAGCCAAATGGCGCTCCCTCCATTCTGACCCTTTCAGTGTGCCCAAACAGCAGTTTACATCCACATATATGGCATCGCCATACCCGGGAGAACCCGCTTAACAGTTTATGATGTATTTGTCTTCAGGGGCACAATCTGGGTATAACATATCGTGCACTTAAATGGCATATCAGCGGAAAATCCACTGCACATTTTTCTAGTAAAAATAGTAGTATTGGTTCATACGCACTGCACCCTTTAATAAATGCCTTGAGGGGTATATTTTAAAAAATAGGGTCACTTCTTGGAAGTTTTTGTTTTACTATTAGACCTCAGAGCCCTGCAATTGGGGGCAAATGCTATGGAAAAATCACTAAAATAGACCTCAAATGCGCATGGTGCTCTTTCACTCCTTTAATCTAACACCAATCCAGCAAAATCTGCGCTCCTACAGACAAATGACGCTCCTTCTCTTCAGAGCCCTGCCGTGTGCCCAAACAGCTGTTTAGGGCCACATATGGGATATTGCTGTACTCAGGAGAAATTGAGTAAAAAATTGTGTGGTGTTTTTTTCTCCAATTACCCCTTGTAAAAATAAAACATTTAGAGCTAAAACAGCATTGTTTTGGGAAAAATGTAATTTGTCATTTTCACTGCCTAATTCTAATAAAATCTATGAAACAGCTGTGGGGTCAAACTATTCACTACCCCCCTAAGTGAATGCCTTGAGGGTTTTATTTTCCAAAATGGAGTCACTTCTCAAGAGGTTTTTACGGTACTGGTACCTAAGGAACTCTGCAAATACGACTTGCCACCTTTAAACAAAACCAGCAAAATCTGCATGCCAAACGGTGCTCCTGCCATTCTGAGCCCTACCGTGTGTCCAAACAGCAGTTTATGACAACATATGGGGTATTATCATACTTGAGAGAACTTGATTTACAAATGTTGGTGTTCTTTTTCTCTTTCATTCTTTGTGAAAATGAAAAAAAATCGGAGCTGAAACTACTTTTTGTGTGAAAAATGTTTAGATTTTAATTTCTATGACCTAATTTCAATAAATTCAGCAGAACACCTGTAGTGTTAAAATGCTCACTATACCCATAGATTAATTCCTTGGGAGTGTAGTCCCGAAATGGCGTCTTTTTGGGGATGTTTCCTATGTTTTGGCACCACAAGACCTCTTCAAAAATGACAGGGTGCCTAAAATATATTGTAATAAAAAGGAGGCCCCAAAAACCTAGTAGGTGTTCCTGTGCTTCAGTCCACCAGGGCCACATGTGGGACATTTTTAAAAGCTGCAGAATCTGAACAATAAATATTGAGCTGAGTTTCGCTGCTAAAACCTTCTGTGTTACAGAAATAAAATGGATTATAATGGAATTTCTTAAAAAAATAAAAAATAAATATATATATATATATTTGTAAATTTCACCTCCAAAATGTTAACTAGTAACTATTTTGTGTTGTATTACTATCTGTCTTACAAGCAGATACACTCAAATTTAGAGAAATCTAAAATTGTCAAAAATGTCTCTAAATGTAGGTGTTTTTCACAAATAAACACTAAAGGTATTGACCAAATTTTACTACTAACATAAAGTACAATGTGTCACGAGAAAAAATTCTCACAATCGCTTGGATAAAAGAATAGCATTCCAAAGTTATTACCAGCTAAAGTGACACAGGTCAGATTTGAAAAATGGTGTCTGAGCCTTAAGGCCCAAACTAGGCTGCATCATTAAGGGGTTAAAGTGGTTTTACATCTTATAAAGTGGGGGGAATACAATTAGGATTTGTCATCACTTTCTGATCGTGGAGTTCTGACTGCCATGACTACTTGATGTTTAGTAAAGCCAATCCCTGTCTTTACAGTTTACCAAATGTGCCATCAATGGTCTTAGAAATGACCCAGATGAAGAGACTATGAAGGAATTCTTCGGTTCTCTTGACTATAAATGCAGCAGAGATTGTGGTATCCATAAAAATATAATGCAGCCATTTTTAATGAATACATATGGATGTTGGCCTTCTACCCTCTCTGGAAGGCTTATGATATGTATAATTTACGCTGCATTCGTTCACATCAGGTATGCCCATCTTGTCTCAGGATTAGAGATGAGCGAACCGGGACAACCGAACCCGGTTTCGGTCCGAACTTCCGGAAAAGTTCGGTTCGCAGCGAATCCGAACTTCACCGGGTTCGGCCGAACCCGTTTTGACCGAACCCGGTCAAAAACATTATACAAATCGGCAGCCACTTATCTCTATCAATCACTGATAGAGAAAAGAGGCTGCTGATTAAAAATAAAATAAAAAGCATTTCATACGTACCCGGTCGTTGTCTTGCGGACGAGTCCCTCTTCTTCCTCCAGTCCGACCTTTTCTGACGCGGCAGCCTGTGATTGGCTGCAGAGGCCGCGGCAGCCTGTGATTGGCTGCAGCGCTCACATGGGCTGCATCGTCATCAAGGAATGTCGGGCCGGATGTCGAGAGGGACGCTTTTGCGAACCGTGCTGTCATTATAATTATAGCAGCACGGCCCGTAAAATAGAAAAATAGAACATGTTCTATTTTTTTAACGGCACGGGCACCTTCCCGTGAGAAAACGGAAAGGTACCCGTGGGTAACAGAAGTCTATGAGCCCGTTATTGCGGGTCGTAATTACGACCCACAATAACGGGTGTTTTTACGGTCGTGTGCATAATGGGAGCACGGCTCGGAAAAACGAACGGCTGCCCGTGCTCATCTCCTGAAATACTCTGTGCTGCCTTAAACTCTGTGGACAGGTCAGGATCCTGTTTCTTTTAAATGCTGCTAGGGAACCCGCTCGATCCACTATATAAGGCTACGCTACAGTGCAGCATTTAAAAGAAACAGGATCCTGACCTGTCCATAGAGTTTAAGGCAGCACAGAGTATTTCAGGAGATGAGCGTGCAGATTCAGTGCTGCTGTGAACTCTGCTCTTACCATTACGTAGCTCTCAGTCTGTTACCTCTCCTCCACTCCTGTCCTCAAGAACACCTTCACATGATTGGCAAGTCACCACGTAATGGTAAGAGCAGAGTTCACAGCAGCACAGAGTATTTCAGGAGATGAGCGTGCGGATCTTGTGCGTGGTGGTGACTTGCCAATCATGTGAACGTGTTATAGAGGACAGGAGTGGAGGAGATGTAACAGACTGAGCTACGTAATGGTAAGAACAGAGTTCACAGCAGCACAGAGTATTTCAGGAGAGGAGCGTGCAGATTCAGTGCTGCTGTGAACTCTGCTCTTACCATTACGTAGCTCAGTCTGTTACCTCTCCTCCACTCCTGTCCTCAATAACACCTTCACATGATTGGCAAGTCACCACCCCGCACAAGATCCGCACGCTCATCTCCTGAAATACTCTGTGCTGCTGTGAACTCTGCTCTTACCATTACGTGGTGACTTGCCAATCATGTGAAGGTGTTCTTGAGGACAGGAGTGGAGGAGAGGTAACAGACTAAGAGCTACGTAATGGTAAGAGCAGAGTTCACAGCAGCACTGAATCTGCACGCTCATCTCCTGAAATACTCTGTGCTGCCTTAAACTCTATGGACAGGTCAGGATCCTGTTTCTTTTAAATGCTGCACTGTAGCGCAGCCTTATATAGTGGATCGAGCGGGTTCCCCAGCAGCATTTAAAAGAAACCGTGTTTGTGTATGTGTGTGTTTGTGTATATATGTGTGTTTGGGTATGTGACTTTGTCTGTTTTTGTTTTTATATGTGTGTTTGTGTATATGTGTGTGTATATATGGGTATGTTTGTGTATATATGGGTGTATTTGTGTATATGTTTGTGTGTAGATGTTTGTGTGTGTTTTTGTATGTGTGTGTGTTTGTGTATATGTGTGTATATGGGTGTGTGTTTGTGTGTATATATGGGTGTGTTTGTGTATATGTGTTTGTGTATATGTGTTCATGTATGTGTGTGTATAACTGTGTGTGTGTGTGTGTGTGTTTGGATATGTGTGTTTTTGTTTGTATATGTGTGTGTTTGTCTGTTTATGTGTGTGTGTGTGTGTGTGTGTGTGTGTGTGTGTGTGTGTGTATATCTTGTTGTGTTTGTGTATATATGTGTGTCTGTGTATGGTTGTTTGTGTGTGCGTGTGTGCGTGTATATATGTGTGTAGGTGAGTAGAAGTATTGGTATTGTTCACATTGATAACTGTTTTTTTATGTTGTTGCAGATTTTGATGTACCGATTGGACTACATCTTCGATTCGTTGGACTACTGCGTAGATCTACGTTTTTTCAAATTTTAATAAAATGGTTAACGAGGGTTTTGTTGGGGATTTCTTATTTCAATAAAAAAGAATTGTCTTTGTGTTTTTTTTTAAACTTTATTAGTGCCTAGATAATGGCAGTTGGCTGATTGACAGCGTCCATTATTAAGGCGGTACTTAGTGTTAGCCGGTGCAGAGGCTAGCACTAACCACCCATTATTACCCCGGTACCCACCACCACCAGGGGTGCCGGGAAGAGCTTGGTACGATCCAGTACCCGACCATCTGTTGTGATGGTCGGGTACTGGGGCGGCCGTAGGCTGGTATTATGAGGCTGGGAAGGGCCAAAATCAGTGGACCTTCCCACCCTTGTAATGCTAGGCTGCTGCTGCTGTGTTGTATCGGGCTGGTTATAAAAATGGGGGGACCCCCACGTCGTTTTTCTTTTTGAATTTAACAAATTTAGCAATAGACGGGTCCCCGACATTTTTAATAACCAGCCATATACAAGGCCGCAGCAGTCTGGCATTACATTGGTGGGAAGGGCCACTGGTTTTGTCCATTCCCAGGCTAAGAACACTGTGTTGTATGTGGCTGGTTATGATAAATTGGGTGGAACCTCATGTCTTTTAAAAAAAAAAAAAATTTAATAAATAAATAATTAAAAAAAATGACGTGGGGTCCCCCCCACTTTTATAACCAGCCAGATACAACACAGCAGCAGCAGCCTAGCATTACAAGGGTGGGAAGGTCCACTGTTTTTGGCCCTTCCCAGCCTCATAATACCAGCCTGCGGCCGCCCCAGAGCCCGACCATCACAACAGATGGTCGGGTACTGGATCGTACCTGCCTCTTCCCGGCACCCCTGGTGGTGGTGGGTACCGGGGTAATAATGGTGGTTAGTGTTAGCCTCTGCACCGGCTAACACTAAGCCTCGCCTTAGTAATGGATGTTGTCACTCAGACAGCGGCCATTACTAAAGTGGTAGTAATAAAATTTGAAAATAAAAAGACAAAGATATAGATAAAATATTTTATTGAAATAAAGCACCCCCAACACAACCCTCATTAACCATTTTATTGTAGAAAAAAAAACGTCATCTAAGTAGTCCTCGAAACCGACGTAGTCCAAACACCAAACCTGTAAAAAAAAAAAAAAAATGAAATAAAACATGTCGTAGGCTTAGATTCAGTTTAATGTGTGATACTGACTGTTATACCATGTATAGAAGCCTGCCGTGAAGTTGACTTAGATACAGGGCGCCAGCAGACAGTATCATACATGGCCATACATACATATATACAAACATACATACAAGCATGCACATATATACATGCAAATATACATACATGCAAACATACACACATATATACATGAAAACTATCATACATACATGCATACACACACACACATGAAAACATACATACATACAAACAAACATGCAAAGATACATACATACATATATACAAGCATGCACAAATATACATGCAAACATAAATACATGCAAACATAATTACATACATGCACATATATATAAACATACATGACAACATACATGCAAAAATAAAAACATGAAAACATACATACATGCACATATATACATGACAACATACATACAAACATACATGACAACATACATACATGCAAACATACATACATGCAAACATACATACACACATGCAAACATATATACATGCAAATATACATACAAACATGCACATGTATACATACATGTCAACATACATGCAAACATACATGCACATATATACATACATACATACATGACAACATACATACATGCAAATATATACATGCAAATATACATACATACATACACACATGCACATATATACATACATGCCAACATACATGCACATATATACATACATGAAACATACATACATACATACATGACAACATACATATATATATACACACATGCAAATATACATACAAACATGCATACATACATACATGCAAACATACATTCATGCAAACACACATACATGCAAACATACATACATTCATGCAAACATACATACATACATACATACACACATATACATGCAAACATACATTCATGCAAACACACATACATGCAAACATACATACATTCATGCAAACATACATACATACATACATACATACACACATGCACATATATACATACATGACAACATACATGACAACATACATGTAAAAATACATACATGCAAACATACACACATGCAAACATACATACATACATGCAAATATATACATGCAAATATACATACAAACATGCACATATATACATGCATGCCAACATGCATGCACAGATATACATACATACATGCCAACATACATACCAACATACATACATGCCAAAAAAAAATAATAATACGTTCATACTTACTTTCCTCCTGTCCGGCCTCCAGCGATGACGTTTCATCCATGTCGCCGCTGCAGCCTGTGATTGGCTGCAGAGGCGGTCACGTGGGATGAAGCGTCATCCTGACGTGCGTGACCGCCACTACAGCCTGTGATTGGCTGCAGCGGCGAAAGGGATGAAACGTCATCGCTGGAGGCCGGACAGGAGGAAAGTAAGTACGAACGTATAATTTTTATTTTTTTATTACATTTAAATTGTATTTTCCGCGCGCCGAGCATGTACTGTGAAGGTTGCTGAAAGAGTTAGTGCAGCCCATTAACTCTATCAGCACCCCGGACAGTAGCATGCTCGGCGCACGGACGTGACAGGTTCGGTCAGAACTAGTTCGGTCCGAACCGAACTTTTTTGTGAAATTCGGCGAACTAGCCGAACCGAACTTTTGATAAGTTCGCTCATCTCTACTCAGGATGTCTAGATCGATTCTTACCACCTCTATTACCTTTCCAGGACATGGTACATGAGGTAATGGCTGCCCACAGCTGTTCTGATTCCTATTACAAGCTGGTAGGGGAATTGTGAAGCAGTATGTATTCAGGATTGTAAGGAGTAAGAGGGCTGAGCACAGGAGATGCAGCATATAGCGTGTTCTTACTGGTGCAGAGTCACATCCTCTAATGGGGGTCTTTAGGGTTTATTAAAATTCAAAACTAAAATTATATATTTTAAGATAATATAAATGATTTCCCCCATGTCACACAGACAGAAATGATCATTTATCCCCTATAAAGAATTCATCAGAGAACGTTCCCATTAAAAACTTCAATTTTATTAATTTCAATAAAAAAATACTCTATACAGTAAAGCAATTGATGAAAACACGCGGAAAAATTACAGATCACACTAAACTTTTCTAGAGGTACAAATCATACAATATCATCAAATTCATATTCCCAATGGTAAAGCCATACTGATATATGTAAATTATGGGTGTGGTCATAAAAGCAGCTCAAACCGGTTATAGCTATTGTGATGTCACAGAGCTTGGGTATAAACAATGATGTTGGTCACAGAGCTGTCACTATCAGTTGGATGTGACCGGTAAGTAATCTATCAATGCTACATCTGTACTTCTTGCTAATCAATTTGTTTTATTAGGAACATTGAATTATTCCATCTCTAGAAGATATTGTGTGATAGTGGTAGTAATATGGTATTAGTATTAGTGTGCAATTAAATTGCTCAAGTATCTTAGATTTGCAGGGTAAGTGGCCAAAATTTGAGCTCCCTTATTATCATTATGTTTACCACTTGTAAAAGAGAAATTTCAATATGCTCATATTAGAGGACTGTATATTAGGGGACTATAATTCCTTATATTATTTAGGTTCACCAGAAATAATTACAATTTAATAAAATTCTGAATTTTGATCAATTGATATAAAAATTATTAGTGGGGAATTGATACTGGTCTGGGGCTACTTATCATGGTTTGGGCTAGGCCCTTTATTTCCAGTGAATGGTAATGTAAAGACTACTTAGACCATTGCATGCTTCTGACTTTGTGGGACTAGTTTGGTAAAGACCCTTCCCTGTTTCTGTATGACGTTGCCCCTTTGCACAAAGCAAGGTCCATAAAGACATTGAGTGATAAATTTGGTGTGGAGGAACTTGACTCTCTGCACAGAGCCCTGACCCCTAACCTGAACTCACAAATACTCTTTTAATTAAATGGGCAAAAATTCCAACAAACACGCTACAAAATCTTGTGGAAAGCCTTGTCAGAAGAAGTTATAGCCACAATAGGGGGCCCAACTTCATATTAACATCCATGGCTTTGTAATGGGAAGTACCACAAGCTTATAATGGTGTAAAGGGTCAGCTGTCCACATCTTTTGGCCACATAGTGTATTTTTGGTTTATGTATTGTGATGTCACTACTATTAAAAATAATGATAAATCCATATTGAAATATGCAAATTATGGGTGAGGTCATAAAAGCAACTCACCCCGGGAATAGCTATTGTGATGTCACAGAGGGTGGGTGTATACTATGGTGCTTGCCTTAGATCTGTCACTCAGTTGGATGTGACTGGTAAGTACTCTATCAGCGCTACGTCTCTAGATGAGTCTCACCTATCAGTTTCTTTATAAATATTTTATTCTTCGGTATAATTCTGCTGTGTCTGCCATTTAAAGTTTAGTTTATATTTGGAATAGTTATACTAATTTACTAAGAAGTTGCTAAATGGCAATATGGCGGCCTGTGACTTCTGCTCCAGAGACAGAATGCAGCTTGCAGACAAAAATTGGCATCTGTATTCTGCTGGTAAATTGATAAAGCAACCTAAAAAAAAAGGGAATGTGAATGTCCTGCAGCCCTGAGAACTTATTATTGGAACCCTTCAGTTTATAACAGGAGTAATTCACATAATAAATATTTACTAGGGAATTACTAATTATGCATTTGAGGTTTCCTATTTGTGTAAAATACACAATTCTTATTATTATTAATAATAATAATTACTAGTATAAAAATGTTAGGAAAGTGATTTCTTAAGAACAGCCCTGACCCCCTAATCCTGTATCCTCAAAAGCAATTGTCATTTTTCATTAATATATATATATATGTAAATATAAAATGTAATAATGTCTATAACAAATTACAGAGGTTCTAAATTATAGTTAGTATCTCATATAAAAATTACATAAACCCCGGAAATGTCATACCGTATGGTCAATTCAACAACCAATGCATTGTTCCAACATCCAAACCCCAAGCAATGTCATTCACAGGGGGTCCAAGCCCCAAGACCCCAAGCAATGTGATCTTCAAAGACTTCTGATTGTCCAGATCATGTACTTGGAATACCCCTTTTATAACTAATTTCTCCAGCTGGTTTCCTTTAAGTTTTCCCTAACTATTTCTTTTTCTGGTCATTCTAGATCTTGCTGTTGGATTGACACTGTTGGATTACTGTGTTGCTTTTACGGTCAGCGATTTGTCCTATTTTCAGAGAACTAGAGGCGATTAGTTAAATTCAATCTTTACTGTCGCCTGGTTTTCTACCACGGACATTGGTGCAGTTTTGCACCCGGGTTATTAACCAACCATGCCCTTTTGGAAAAAATCCAAAAAATATCATGTCTCTCAGATTCCTGATAAAGGAAATCTGATGAAAGAGATACCAACTATGGAGGAGCCTAACATCTCGCTCCAGAAGTTTTCCAACATCAAAGATATGCCAGCCGAAAAATTCAGCGATCCAAGTCACAGCAAACCTTGTGACATTGGCTCAAAGAACACCAAGAAGAGCGCAATCAGGAGCTTGGGCAGCAGCGCTGTGATTGGCGCTAAAGAACTGGATCGCTGTTTCCCAAATAGACGGCTGAGATTATACGTTGCCACCTGGAATATGGAGGGAAAGGTGAGAAGTAATATACAATATCTATTGTGAACCATGAGTGTATATGATCTAAGGCTATGTTCACACAGAGTATTTTGCCAAGTTTTTTGACGTGGAAACCGCGTCGCAAAACTCGGCAAAAACGGCCCGAAAATGCCTCCCATTGATTTCAATGGGAGGCGTCGGCGTCTTTTTCCCGCGAGCAATAAAACTGCCTCGCGGTAAAAAGAAGCGGCATGCCCTATCTTCGGGCGCTTCCGCCCCTGACCTCCCATTGACTTCAATAGGAGGCAGAGATAGCGTATTTCGCTGTGTTTTATGCCCGCGGCGCTCAATGGCCGCGGGCGAAAAACGCCGTGAAAAAAATTGGCGTGCAGGGAGAGGAAAATCTGCCTAAAACTTCCAAACGGAATTTTGAGGCAGATATTCCTCCTGCAAAATACTCCCTGTGAACATAGCCTAAAGTTGGATAAATTTGTAGTTGGATATGAGATAGACATATTATATACTACCCTAGGCCCAAATTTTCTAAACATTTGGGCCAATCAATGTTGCTGCACACACTGCAAACTGTCAAACTAATAATCTATGTCTTTGGAATGGTAATGCCTCTGATCCTAAGACTGCAGCACTGGCCATAGTCTATAAAGACTAAAATCCAATTCGATCAGATATAATTTTTTGTAGGTGATATAGAAGATGTCAGTTTGGTTGGTGCTCTGTGTATACATTATTAATATCTTCATATTTTGAGCAGGAGTTCCCACAAAATCTAGAGGATCTGCTGTTGCCATCAGATGACACCAAAGACATTTACGTAATTGGCGTTCAGGAAGGATGTCCAAACAGGTAAGTCTTCTTAGGTTGTCTTACAACAGTCTTTGCAGATGGACTACAGGTCGGCTGATTGAAATTCTCTCTTGACCTGCTACTTATTGTAGGATCACTCCTAAATTTTCCTATTTAACCCCAGAGGTTATAATATTGATTATTTAATAAATGAGTTCAATATTTTAATCTGGAGTAATTTATTAATATGTAAACTTGAAATTGTGTCTTCTTGTAGACGGGAATGGGAGATAAAATTACAAGAGACTCTTGGTCCACACTACGTGCTATACCATTCATCCGGGCTCGGAGTCCTGTATCTCACCATCTTTATTCGACGGGAACTGATCTGGTTCTGCTCAGGTAAGATTCACTTTCTTACATTTACATAATAAGTCCTAATTGAAGTCATTAGTTTGAACTTATTATTTAGTCATTAGAACTAGATGTCTGCAATCTCGACTCTCAGATTCTTCACTGTGGAGTGTTGGAGATCTGATAGTTTACTCCACAGTTACAAAGTGTGAAATTATGTTGTAGTAATATTTCCAGCGTTTAATAGGAAACTATCTCTGTTTCATTGTTGCATGTTGTACTATTAACCACTAACCCTTCTTCTTGTGTTTCATTTCTTATACAGAGGTAGAGCACACCCATGTAACAACCAGGCTATTCCACCATGTCAAAACTAAAGGAGCCTTGGGTGTTGCCTTCACCGTCTTTGGGACATCATTCTTGTTTATTAATTCCCATATGAGATGTAAGTATGTCTGTTTTTAATATATGACTATGTACAGTGTTATTGTGTATAAAAGTGCTGCTGTTTAATAATAATAAGCTGGAATATATGAGATGACATGAAAAGATTTGTACTATTGATGTTTTGGTGTAAAATTAAAAGTTCTTCCTCATTTGGTCAAACTTCTTCTAATCCATCAAACTTATTCTATATAATGAGAGAATAATAGTGGAAGGATAAACTGCCTAATGTCCTCTACAGACTGCTATAGAAATACATTATCCTCTGTCATGAAAATGATTGTGTCTTAGATTTACAGTAACAGAAATATCAGTGCGTCTGGTGTACAGAGTGCGGACCCAGATCATGGAACTCCACCAGTCTCATCTTCTAAAATGTCAATAGAAATCCAATTAATATAAATACTATTTGTAAAAAATTGATTGTTGAGGGAACATTCAGAATACACACCCCAAGAAGTAGATATGATACCTACATAATATAAGATAAAGAAACCTATTGTCAAAGAAAACTTAAATATGGTGGTTGTCCTAAATTCCAGGAGGTCACATTTACTGATATGTATATTTTTGTTGGCAGTTGGGGCAGTCTACAAGAGGATCCAGGACTATAAAACTATCACTGAGGGTCTCCGTCTGCCTCAAATTATTCCGGAAAGAATAAACTCCAATGCCTGTGAGTATTACTTATGTGGTTGAACCTATCGATTCCTTTATCTCTCTATTTATCTCCATTGACTCTAATGCAGTCACGTGGTCTAATTGTGTCCTGTGTTTATCTCATTCTACAGTGGACGTCACCAGCCGCTTTGATCGAGTTTTTTGGTTTGGGGACCTCAATTTTCAACTGAAAGAGGATAGAAAAAACGTGGAATCTCTTCTGAAGAACATTAAAGGAAGAGATATGTCCAGTCTCCTCAAACACGACCATCTGAATGAAGCCAAGAACAACGGTACATTTACTAGTAGACAGATCTCTATCACTCCTCAGCCTGTATTATTACCACATACACCTCGACAGATCAATACAAATCACTGTCATGATGGTTCATATGTTCTCCACATTCTTATATAGTCCTACATCTCTTGCACGTTTTTAATACTGACATGTTTTTTTTTCTTTTAACTTAAGGGTCCATATTTGTAGGGTTTAAGGAGCACACCATTGAATTCCTTCCTACATATAAGTTCGACATTGGCACAGACACCTACGATACATCAGAAAAGCAGAGAGTCCCATCATATACGGTAAGATATCTTATTTCCAGGTCTACAGAGCTAAAGAAAGAATACATTTCATGAATAGATTTTCATATAATAAATCCCCTCGCCCAAGGTAATGAATTGTTATTATAGATGGAGGAATAATTCTTAAGAACAAAGCATCCAGTCCATTTTACTTGTAGTGAGTTTGTCATCGTCTCCCAGTGTAATATGTCTTCGCCTAGCATGGCTCAAAGATACTTATTTCATTAAATCTGTGTGACCAAGTCAAACCTTAAATGCAAGAAAGTCTTAAAATTTATATTTCTTAAAGAAAATAGGCCGAAATGTTCAGTCTATGATGCTATGAGTTTTATAAATAAATTATAATATGATTGCACTGATGATATTTGTTATTTTCATGACCTCTACAGGACAGGGTGTTGTTTAAAAGCCAATATGAGGGAGATGTGCGAGTCCTGAGATACGACTCTTGCCCTGTTTTGAATACCTCAGACCACCGACCCGTTTTTGGTATCTTTGAAGTAAAGCTCAGACCTGGTTCAGATAAGTAAGTCATGATTTCCTCCATGTTGTTGGTATGATCCTTTCAGTAGCCGCCATTACTACATGGGCCTTATAGCCAGAGCTCACACTTTGGGGCAGGTGGCTGTATACCTGGGTGACAGTACTGGAGTAATCTAGGATGTAAATCTAGGACAAAACAATTATTTTTGTGGTTACCTGCTAACATTATCATATGTCTTACATCAATGTATTTCTCATTCCAGCATCCCATTGGCTGGTGGACGCTTTGACCGCAAGATCTATTTGAAGGGCATTAGGAGGTTAGGACAAAAAAAGTAGCTGCGTCTGTTCATGTCCTTACAGCACATAAGGTGAGAGCATTGTACTTGTCTATTATGTTTGCTGTGAGAATGTTCTTCCATCTCTTAAGTCTTCCTCTGTATCAGTAATTTATTTTATCAACCAACTTAAAGAAATTGTAAATAAGTCATTCTATCTTCTAGTTCAATTTTCTTGTATTCAGATATTTATTTAATTTCTAAATGAAGGTTTTGGGTTTTAGAAGAAAACTGTAAGCATGTATGTAGTATAATAGATTGGTGGGAATTCATTAAGACTGACGTTTCATACACCGGTCTTAATATAAAAAAACTTGGAGTAAAATGTGCCTAATTTATTAAAAGGCCCACACCTTAATAACTAATAATCCATGTTATTATGATAAATGTGTCGGCCGCTGGTGGTTCTGCTGCTTCAGCTACTCTCTGTCCACTTTTTTAGAAAAGTGCCGTAAGCGGCAGAAACTACATGATTAGATACAAGGAACATTGTTATTGATGTAAGACATTACTTGGCATCTTGCAGGACTCCTAAGGAACATTTACCATCTTAGGTGCATAAAACAATGATTCCACCTTTGTGAACATCAGAAAGTTCCTGTAACATCCTGAACAGCGCAGCTTTAGATCAAAGCCATTGCTTGGATCAACCATTATCAAGGTTTGTAGCGTAACCCCTAGGATCAAATAGGAAAATCCACAATAAAACCTCTTCTAGATTTTGTGACTGCCAAGAAACACACATTAGTAGAGCATTAATAGCAAATATTTCTCTTGCAGCATAAACATCAATTCCGCAGTATATCTGGCGAGAACTGCGCTCCCTGTGACCGGAGGAGCCGCCATCGTTGCTGATAGAAAGGTAAGTTCCTCTAGATATGTCCCCTCTATATTTGGTAAGCAGCCTGAATAATGAATATCTAATAGGATTGTGTGCTTCTCCCCCCAGAACAAGTCAGCAGATACAAACAGACCATCAACATCAATGCCAATAACAACCGAGGGCAGAACCCGCCATCTTACAAGTATTCCAATGGCGAGACTTAAAATTTTCTACATCTGTCACAGAAGAGACATCAGTGTGGTTACCGGTGCATCAATGTTACCCAGAAGACCAGGCCCAGAACAGGAGAACATGTCATCTCTTCCTGTGTCTCTGGAATACAGATTTCCCACCACTTACTGATACTACATTATATACTGTGACATCTTCCATTGTTTTTGCTGGATCTTGTATAACATCATCTTTACCATTATATATTTTGATCCACAAAAACCTTAAATAAATCTTTAACATCAATCCATAAGTGTGACTGGTATTTATTAGTGTGTTCAGTGCCTGGCTACAACTTACCACAGTGTATACAATTCACTTATCCGACCCTTCACAGCGCTATTTGTGTGACATCGCGTTTAATCCAGTGGTAGGTGACAGGACATTGTATCATATGTACACAATACAGAGAGTATGGAACGTGCCGCCATATGTACTGGATTAGATCCTGTGTTGGACAAAAAGTGACAGGAGATGTAAAATATTGATATATTTGATAGTTGTTTAAATTTCAGTTCCATAAAATGTAATGTTGGGCTCTCTTTACAAGCGGAGACAATCACATTAAGCAGGGAAGCCGCTAGGGTGACACAATCCCCACAGATCTCAGATTGGACAAACGGGCAGGATGAGAGCTGCCAGTTGAGATTGCCAGTTATGGCAGAAGTTACAAAGTGACTGATCAACCAAAAATACTTTGTATTGCTAGCCTGAATGGCGTATCGCTAGCTCAGCATTTCATATGAGAACAAAGACCCTCTGCAGCACAAGTTTAAGTTGAGACTGAACCATAGCAAACACATTGTCCCATTCTCACAAGTTAAATCAGAAACCGCCAAGTATAGAGCCTATTTATTAGTGAAACCGTCAAGCTTATGTACTAAATATTATAACCGTGAAGACTGTGCCTCTGTTGGAGTAAAGTTCTGTTCAGCATCTTATACCTGTGTCGTCTGAAGTTCTTGCTGTGCAATTTCCTCTGCGGGGCAGTAACCATCCTAAACCCCCTCCCACCTGTTACATTTGTCCATACTAAAGTCCATTACTCCATTGAAGTCGCCAATTAGTAGCAGTGGATAATCTGCAAGGGCTTTTTATCAATAAACTCCTGTACCACACCCAAGACATAAGAATTAAAGGGTGGCGGTAAATAAATTGAGACAATGATACATTGAAGATTTTGTATTGTACAGTCCAGGAGCACAAACTTTCCTTCTTTTTCTTCCCAATATGTATGGCAGGTTAATTTGCAGTTAGGGTATGTTCACATGCAAACTCAAAAACGTCTGAAGATACGGAGCTGTTTTCAAGGGAAAACAGCTCCTGATTTTCAAACGTTTTTTAAGCCACTTGCAATTTTGGCTGCGTTTTTCGCTGCGTTTTTTACGCCCGTATTTGGAACTGTTTTCAATAGAGTCTATGTAAATGGCTCCAAAAACGTCCCAAGAAGTGACCTGCACTTCTTTTTCGCTGCCGTTTTTTTACGCGGCCGTTTTTCAAAACGGCTACGTTAAAAAAAAAACGGCCCGTCGGAACAGAACGCCGTTTTCCCTATTGAAATAAATGGGCAGATGTTTGAAGAAGAGGACTTACTCCTAAAGCAAAGCAGGGATGAGTTAATGCTCTGTCCAACAAACAAAAGAAGCTGGTGTGCCACCCATGCCGCATTGCGCCATTATTTGTGTAATGTTTGAAAGAGATTGTGCCTCTTTTTTGTAGAGTAGTGTTTACATCCCCTTGTGTATGTTTATACACCACTGGTCAGTAAAGAATTTGTTGTTTGCATTACTTGGGTCTACTGTATTTTATTGCTTGCGACTAACCCTGCGGTCCTTGCCGGTACTTGGCCTTACATAGGGATACATTCTATAGACAAGATGAATGCTAACACTCAATTGCTATTTAGGCTAGGACTTCACAGAGACTGATTGATTTTAATTGATCTTATTTTTAAATTCTATTACTTATTTAAGGGTTGCATGCAACTCAATGTATAGCTTTGTACTGCGGCTGTTGATTTGTAGCTAAAAATCAATTAGTTGCATGCCAATGCGTTTCCATGATGGCCTTATTTTCACATTTCCAGGAAAAATAACAGAAGACCATCACAACACAGAGTTCTGAGTACAGATGCTCCATATCATAAGGCTGACAGGTCCGCCTTAAAATGGGTAAATCACAGGTGACGTCTTTTCTGATTGTAGACTTTCTCTTTCCATTTTATCTCCACCCAGCCAGGACCGCTATGATGACTTCTCCTGACATAACATTACAGAATTTGCTGCTGAGATATCTTTAGTTGTTCACTTCTGCAGCCATCTTCAGCTTCTAGAGCAACGTAAAGAATTCAGACCACAAAATAGACCCCTTAATTCATGCAGACCCCAGACCAGACCACCAAATAAATTTAGACACCAGCCTAAACCCCTATATAAATTCAGACCCTAGACCAGACCCCAGAACAGACCCAATTAACTGCAGACCCCAGGCAAGACTCCAAAATGTAAACCCCAAAACAGAGTAAATAAAATGAATGCAGACCCTAGACCAGACATCTAAATAATGTCAGACCTCAGACCAGACCCCTCAATTAATTGCAGACCACAGACCAGACCGTTAAATTCAGACCCCAAATCAGAGTAAAGAAAATGGATTTAGATACCTGACCAAGACCTCTAAATAAATTCAAATCCCAGAACAGACCCTTAAATTCATGCAGATCCCAGATAAATGAGTTGGTCGATTGCAAGCAGCTTGTAATGAGGGCGAGCCGTATAACCTCAGTGGCACTGTCTTATGTGCGGTGCTGTCACTGTACATAGCAATGAGAGGCTGCTGGACAGTGACAGGGGAGGTACAGGGGGTTTGGAAAGAAAGAGCCTGGTGCTGGCTGGGATCAGAGTGTAATGGCAGTGATGCGCTGCGCCACCATGAAGTCAGGTGAGACGGTGAGAGTCAATAACAAAGCAGAAAATAAGCTAACAAAATGACCTCTTATGGTCTGTAGGCTGATAGAGAAGGCCTATCCTACGTAGGGGTAGGCCTATAAGTGTAGGCTGTCACTGAAACATGCGTGGCTGAAGAGTACCGTTAGCCTAGAGTGGTTCGCTCTGAGGAGTCTACTGGGGCTGTGAGAATAGTCAGCCTGGCATGGGAACCAGTGGTCAGTAGAGCAGTACTGTGCTCAAACCCAGGAGAGGCTGTAACTAGGTCCTGATTAGGATAAAGAATGTTCCATGTATTAGAGGGCCGCTTAGATAGCTGCAGTGATGAATGGTTGCCCTGCAGGCCTGAGATGTGGCCTAGTAGTACACTCCTGAATTGTACTGGACTGGGTGCAGTAGTCACTAGGACGAGTGGTGTGGTAGGAGCCCTTCAGCGTCAGGACCCTAGTAAGAGTGCATAGGAGCAGATATTTAATATAGTAAAAAGTATTAAAACTTATAAAACCCACTGTGTCAGTTGTATCGGGGCAGCCCCCTTCATCAGGAATACTATGTTTCACAGCATTGAAACAATTTAAATGTCTCTATATTATATAAACAAACCTTTCTACGTTTACTCACGCAATACCGGAAGTGACGTTCCGAACTCTAAGGCCCTGTTCACACAGAGTGTTTTTGCAGGCAGAAAAATTTTGAGGCAGACTTTGACCTGCCTGCGATTTGCGCAGCATTTACCATTGCATTTTTCGCCCGTGGCCACTGCGTGCCGGGTGCAAAAAACACTGTGAAAAACACTTTCTCTGCCTCTCATTGATTTCAATGGGAGGTCAGAGGCGGAACAGCGAGCCGCTAAAAGCTGCAGCAGAAAAGAAACGCCTCCGCCTTCCATTGAAATTAATAGAAGACAGTTTCGGCCGTTTTTTGGTGCTGATTCCAATGCGGTTTCCGTGTCAAAATCAGCATAAAAAAACTCAGTGTGATCTGGGCCTAAATCTCTTTATACTTCCTATAATGGACATATCTCTCTATGGCAGATGTTTCGGAAGAGGTTCTTTCTCGCTCTTTTACCCTTTCTATTCCTCTAATACTTCATCCCAATTACATTATTTAATACAGGGAATTTCTTATATTTCTTTTTCCATGCAAAAAGACATATATTAATAAAATAGGATAAAAACAACCAATATGAATCTATGGGGAATAGTAAAGACTCATTTACTTTACTCGTTCTCAAACTCTAATATTATTCCCAAACCCTATTCCTTTCTTTAGTATTTCTTATTTTTTGGATAGGATGGTGCGACTATATCATTTATTATCCTTGGTCTTTTTACGATCATTTGTGGGGACCTTCTTACTTCATCTTTCAAAAACAGATCACTTAATAGTATTTCCCAATTTCTCTTTAGGATTCTTTTAATTTCTTCAATATTACCATTATATTTAGCAAAATAATGTCAGTCCAAATTTATCTTTCTCTTTTTTCCATCTTGCTTTTTTACAAGGTATAACTTTTCCCTGTTCCTTGTTATCTAGGCAGTCTTTCTGTTTCGTTTTTACACCTTTTTCTTTACTCCCTCTATAATATTTTTTTTGCTATTTTTTATCCTTCTGTCTGCCTGATATAACCTCCTTTGACTTATACAGTATCAGCATCCCCATGATATGCTGAGAGTATGTTTCCAAGTTTCGATACCACTTATTTGTGAAATAAAAGTAAACCAATATATATATTAGTCCATAATGGACAAGATTGTGTTATGCGACGTGAGCATTTACCGATGCATATGCCAATTGTGCACTGCAAATGCAGTGTGAATGGACCTTTAGACAACCTACTTACACAACCCCTCAGTTGGCTAAAGCAGAAAGCCAGTGTAAGGAGCGACTCTACCTTTGCAGGACTTTTCATATTTGTGTCTTACACTGACGGCCCATTTGCTGTCCGATTCCCCCATTGATAACAGCAGATTGTGGTAGAAGCTTGACAGAAGGCCCCCTGTGGTTAGCACATTGCGGAGGTTGTCCTTAACCCCTTCCCGCTCTGCTCATTACTATTACAACAAGCTGAGCACATTGTTCGTGCTCAGCTCAGTAATAGTATGGTACCGCTGAAATCCAGCGCCATTCCCAACCACCGACACATTTATGAGCTGTGATAACTGCTGTATCGTCGTACAGCAGTTATCACAGCTCATACCTCCGGGACCGATCGCAGTGGTTTACGCCGATTTACCCCTTAAATGCAGCGGTCAATAGCGATCACCACACTTAAGGGGTTACAACGCCATTGGCGACCTTGCGACGCAATCGCAGGGTGCCGATGGTTGCTATGGTAACCGGAGGCCTAACAATAGCCACCGGGTCTGACATCTACAGAAGGTGATTACATAAGTATTGCAGGATATTATAACAGAAATCCTGTGGTGGTGGTGGTTATTTGTTGTTGCTGTATCTTGGACCGTTTATGGGTCAGTTTAGTGGTGCTTTTTAGTCCATGTGTCCTTAGGACATGTTTATTATGTCATTACGAACTTGAGGTTTGTGTCCCATATTTTTTGTGAAGGCTTTTTCTTTAGTAGTGTATCCAGCCTTATAGGGGATCTTGTTCCCATTAAAATATGTTTTTGTCCCACTTGGGAAATCTCTTGACTGGCCTAAGTAGAGTCATGTGCTATTTTACCTTTTATTCCCCTTTTCCACCCATCCACCATATAAGGACACGTGACAACCGAGGTTGGATGTGAAATGGCCACAGCAGCCATTTATTAATTTACATTATTTTTTAAATACAATTTAATCCGAAACATTCGAATAACTACTTTAGGAATTCGACCAGAGAATTCCTCCTATAATTCACATGACCCAACATGGGTCAGAATCATAAATAACAATCAACATTTTAACACTAAACAGAGCAGGGGAAGTCCTTGAAGCCATTTTTTACCAATTTTACATTTAAGTTAGCCATCTGCAAACCACCAACAACTATTTACCTCCAGCCGTAAACTAGCTTGGAGGCTCACCTCTGCAGATGGCTCCAACCATAAGAAGACCACTTCAAAGGGATAACACCCTATGAAGTCTTCAAATGATATACCTTTTTGGGGGACGCATACCCCGATGCAACCTCCCCACCATTTTGTACTGACCAACCTCAAGGACTCCCCTCGCCAGCCGCCATGACACCTAGACCTACTCCAAAGAAAAGAGAAACACAAGTTACGCAAGCATACATCATAACCACAAGAAAATAGACAAACGCACAAAAAACAAACCCAATCCCAAAAGACACAACCCAATTCAGGGCGGAAGGGTGGGTGCTAACTTTTTTACCTGTTATTCCTCCCGCTACTTCCGGCTCAATGCTAAAAACAGCGGGAGGAACAGATACCGAACCCCAACTCCTCCCCTCTCCATCTCCTCCCTCTCCCTGCCTCCACTAACCCTTTCCCCCCTGATTGGCTAACCTTCCCTCCTATGGCAGTCATGGAGGCTTTCCCTTAAGCCCTCCGTGCTGCCGTCCAGCCTCGTCTTGACTGGCCTGAGTAGAGTCATGTGCTATTTTACCTTTTATTCCCCTTTTCCACCCATCCACCAAATAAGGACACGTGACAACCGAGGTTGGATGTGAAATGGCCACAGCAGCCGTTTATTAAACTACATTATTTTTGAAATACAATTTAATCCGAAACATTCGGATAACTACTTAAGGAATTCGACCAGAGAATTCCTCCTATAATTCACATGACCCAACATAGGTCAGAAACATAAATAACAATCAACATTTTAACACTAAACAGAGCAGGGGAAGTCCTTGAAGCCATTTTTTACAGATTTTCCTTTTAAGTTAGCCATCTGCAAACCACCAACAACTATTTACCTCCATTCGTAAACCAGCTCGGAGGCACCGCTCACCTCTGCAGATGGCTCCAACCACCAGAAGACCACTTCAAATGGAAAAACACCCTATGAAGTCTTCAAATTATATACCTTTTTGGGGGACGCATACCCCCGATGCGACCCCCCCCACCATTTTGTACTGACAAACCTCAAGAATTCCCCCCACCACAGCGAAACAGGCATTGACCACCTTAAGCCTGTGAGTCCCTCCAAACCACCACCGCCCTCTCAATTCCTTCTGCTAAGGACAGGCTCCACAAATCAATTCCAACCTCGGTCAAATGTACTCCATCACTCCGCCAATATCTTCCAACTCCTGACTCCAAATCTCTGTGTCGAACACAAATGCCCCCGTTCTTGGCAACAAAACGTGACACCGCCCGGATTACTTTGATGCAGGCTTTATTAACCCTCTCCACTCATCTTGCCAAGCGCCAAAACTTCCTCGGAACTATGTCCGACCAAACTATAACTAAGCGTAGATAAGACGCCCATAAGCACAACAAATCGTGTTTTATATCCCGCACTAACTCACGAAAAGGGCGCACACCTAGATCGTTCCCCCCCCACATGTAAAGCCAGAACCTCCGGAACCCTATCTAACTGAGAGTATGTTTGAAACTCGGTCAATACCCGGCTCCATAACATACCTCGGAATCCCAGCCAATGTAAAACCGCATCTTGCCGCGGAATGCGAAGCTGACGGCCATCTGGGCGAACGTCCGCCCGCAGTGTCCCCCAGTGCACATAAGAGTGTCCTAAAAGCCAAACTAAGCAGGGGCGATGATCTGAAATGAAAGGACAAGCAAACGCACATGTAAGCCATCAAAGCACAAGTTACAAACTCACAACAAATGAGGGCGCACGTAAGTCCTAAACCTATTGGACTTCCAACGGTCAATGCGACGCACACCCTCGTCATCCAACCCCCAACGCCCAGCTTCAGTAGCAGTGCCGATCCTAAACGTGTGAGACGAGTAATACTCATACCCAACTCCGACCTCAGGCAAGCATTTTTTAAATACAGCACCAAATTGATACCTGGACAAAAACGAGCCATTCTCATGACGGAGCAATGGCGACTCTGGCACCCCACCCCGTGTCTTGAAAGCAACCATACAAGCAACCGGACACATCGCCGACCCCGGGAGGGCAAACAACACTATCCGCTTACCCCGTCCTACTTGATCAGTCTTGGACTGCCACAAAAACAACTCGAGTCTATCCCCATATAGACCCACATCCACCTGTCGCAATCCCCCAGCCCTCACCGCACTAGGAGAAACCAACTCACCAATTCTGAGTGCTACAAAAAACGCTAGAGAAAAAGCCAAACGAAACAACTCTACCTCATAAGGCAAATTACAAACAGCCCCCAGCGATGCGCCCAACGAACCAAGAAGGGTAAAAGACATGGGTCGCCTCTGATCTGCTTCAGCCCTGCCGCGATGCAAACCCTTCAAAGCTTGCCTTACCAAAAAATTCTTGGACACATCCTGAAAACCCCGTAATTTAAATCCAAACGCCAACCCAGCAACGAAACGATTCACCTTAGCCAGAGAAAACCCCGCCTCCCAAGCATCCCCCAACCAGTATAACAATGCCACCAACCTGTCTTGATCCGTGGTGACGTTACCCAACACTCTTACCCACTCCTCCCACTGCTGCCAACAAGCCGAATAAGTACTCCAAGTTGCACTAGCCAACGACTGTTCGATCAACCGTTCCACGGGACCGAAACCAGATCCCATAGATGTCCCGGGCAAGCCAAACCGAACAGCTCCGCTCCCGGTGCCAATTAACAAAATCGATTCCACTGCGAGCGAGAAAGAGCATCAGCGATACAATTGTAAACCCCCGGTACATGCACCGCAACCATCCACGTGTTTAAGGACAAGCACACCAAGACTAAGTGACGCAACAACTGAACCACAGGCGGAGAAGATGCCGATACGTTATTAATCGCTAACACCACTCCCATGTTATCGCGGTGGAAACTAATGTTTTTATCCCTGAGCCTGTCCCCCCAAATGGTCACCGCAACCACGATGGGGAACAGCTCGAGCAGGGCCAGATTCCGTGTAAGACCACTGATCACCCAGCTGTCCGGCCAGTCCCCCGCACACCATTGACCTCCTGCACACGCACCAAAACGACCAGACCCCGCCGCGTCAGTAAACAGCTCCAACTCGCTCATATCCTGTACCGGCGACATCCACAACAATCTACCATTATATTGCCCGGGAAACGCGTCCCAGACCTGCAGATCCGCCCTGTGTTCCACCCCAATCCTCACGAAATGATGGGATGCCCGGATACCCGCCGTCGCTGCCGCCAATCGCCTACTAAAAACTCTACCCATTGGTATAATCCGACAGGCAAAGTTCAACTTCCCCAGCAGAGACTGGAGATCGCGCAAAGTGATCTTCTTCAATCGGCAGGCACGCCTCACCTCTTGATGCAATGACAGTAATTTATCCTCAGGAAGCCTGCACTCGAATTGCACTCGAATTGCATTGCAACCGAATCAATTTCGATCCCTAAAAAACAGATGGTAGGGACAGGGCCCTCAGTTTTTCCAGGCGCCAGAGGAATTCCAAAATCCGTCGCAACCTTCTGCAAGGAATACAATAAATAACCGCAAATAGGGGAACCGCTAGGGCCGACGCACAAAAAATCGTCAAGATAATGTATTAACGAATCCACCCCAGCTACGCCCTTCGTCACCCATTCCACAAAGCTACTAAATGCCTCGAAGTATGCGCAAGAAAGGGAGCACCCCATTGGAAGACACCTATCGACATAAAACCCCCCGTTCCAGAAGCAACCCAACCGCCGTTGGCTCTCCAGATGGACCAGCAGCAAGCGAAAAGCCGCCTGAATGTCACTTTTTGCCAACAACGCCCCAGGCCCCGCCTCACGCACTAACACCACCGCTTTGTCAAATGACGTGTAAACAACCGAGCATAAATCGTGATCTATCCCATCATTTACCGACGACCCCTGGGAAAAGACAAATGCTGAATCAAACTGAATTTATGGGGCTCCCGCTTCGGCACAATTCCCAAGGGGGATAGCACTAGATTCTCTATCGGCGGCTCGACAAAAGGCCCGCCCATGCGACCCAACGAAACTTCCTTCAAAACGACCGCCGAGTGCAAATAAGCTGACTTAAGATTGCGCCGTGTAAGCGGAACCTCATACGGAGGAGGGGGAATAACAAAACCAAACAAAAACCCCTCATAAATTAACTTGGCTGCAACCCTATTCGGATATTCATTTAGATACGGGGCCATCCTTTCCACCCTCACCGGCGACAGCCCCTTAACCAACGGAGGAGGACTGAGTGTCTGACCGCTTCCCTTTTCGCATACATTTTGCAGCCCCATGCGAGGAGCCTTTGCACTCCGAATAGACATGCTTAAATTTACAAGTGGCCCCGAACTTACACTGGCCATCATTGAATTGCCAGCAGAACCCGAGTTTTGACCCAGAGCCCTGTCCGGACTGACTAGACTGACCTCTTTGGCCAACGCTCCCGAGAAAGGACTGCTTAACCGGGGCCGTCACCCGCAACCAAAGCGCAATATCTTTCTGATCCCACCGAATCGCCGGCCGGACCGCCTTCCGCTGGCGAAACTGCTCATCATACCGCAACCACACCTGACCCCCGTACGCCCGATGAGCCTCCCCGATGGCATCGAAATAACAAAACAACGCCGAGCAATTTTCAGGTGCCTTTTCCCCAATCACACTCGCCAAAATAGCAAAAGCTTGCGACCAATTCACGAACGTCTGCGGGATAAGCCTATACTGCTGACGCTCCTCTTCCTCCTTCTTACTCTCATCCCGCTTGCCCTTATCCAAGTTGAACTTCGCAAGTGGCAGAAGGGAAAAAATTTCCACGTACTCATCCTTAAAAATCCGTTCCCGAACCTCCTGTTTAAGGTGGGCCCCTAAAGGACCCTCAAAACAGATGTAAACCTCGCCCCGAGCACGATCATCAAGCCGAATTCTATCCCTGTCCTTCTGCGCCTCGGTTTGAACAGACACTGCCACTGCTTCCTTGGATGCCCCCGAAACTTCCCCAACCAGGGACCGTGACTGTACATCACGAGGACCTTCCCAGACCACCGCCGGGGACCCCGCCGGAACTACAGGTGCCGCAGCCCTATCTAAGCGCCCGACTAACTTGCACAAACAACCCACTAAATCCGATAAGCCAATCCGCCCGGCAACACCACTACCCACAGCCGATACTTCCGCGCTCGCTGCCCCACCCCCAAAACCCGACATGAAAATTGCTGGATACGGAAAAGTAGGAGTTACACACTCACCAGGCTGCCCAGGCGCTGTATTCCCGCTAGCCGGAAAATTCTGACCGCGCTGCGACTCGTCCAGCTCTCCATCTTCCAGATCCTCTCTCGCTGACGACTGGTACTCGCACCAACATCTCCGACACGGGGACCCTGGCATGCTGACAGAGGGGCCGGCAACCTGCCGCCCGACCGTAGGGACCCAGACTTCCGACAGGACCTGTTGCATCGTCGTCGTCGCTGATCTTGGTGTCCTCACCGAAGACCTCAAGGAAGCCTGCCCCATGGCCGGCACATCACCATGCGGGGCGGCCGTGGACTGCACCCTGGACACTGCATATAAAGGCGGTGGCGTAACAGGGAGCCCAGCCTGCGACTCCCTGTGAACCGCCGAGCCCCGTCGCGGCTGGGGATTCCTGCCAGGACGCAGGCCCTGGGAGGAGGCGGCCGTCCCAGCAGCCTGGCCTGCAGCGTCCTTAGAAGGGCTCCCCCTGTGACGCCGAGCCCGCGGGACCACATCCAGACTCAACCATTCAGGTGGGCGGGACCGCTGGGAGCGGCGGGGTGACCGAGCCTGAGCAACCGCCGCTCCCGATGACGCCCTCTGCTTTATTTCAGCAGGGGCAGCAATAAGCAACTCTCCCCCCACCGCCATGTCATCAGCGCCAGAAAGGGGGGAGGGGAGCGCATCCGGGCTAGCAGCCGACACAGAGCGCCGATCTAGGCGCGAAGACTGGCCCGCCTGATGGATACTGGCCAGCGCTGCCACCGTCTCCTCCAGCCACCCCGGACCGTGGAACTCAGCTGCCGCGCGCAGCTGATCAAGCATGCTGACTGGAGACGCCATACTTGCAGGTAAGCAGGGCAGTGGGAGCTAACTTTTTTACCTGATATTCCTCCCGCTGCTTCAGGCTCAATGTCGAAAACAGCGGGAGGAAAAGATACCGAACCCCAACTCCTGCCCTCTCCATCTCCTCCCTCTCCCTGACTCCACTAACCCTTTCCCCCCTGATTGGCTAACCTTCCCTCCTATGGCAGTCATGGAGGCTTTCCCTTAAGCCCTCCATGCTGCCGTCCAGCCTCATCTTTACTTTGTGACTATTGCCTGATCAAACCGAGTTGTGATACATTGTTTGCACCATATAAATAACTATATATTTGATGTTGTGTATTTTCTGACCACCACTGCAATCCTTTGTTTTAGATGATTTTATCTGTTTTTATGAGATTATATTATTTTGTCTGTATTTATTGCAATAATAAAGATATTTTGTTATTGACCATGTGTCGTTTTGCTATACAGAATTGGTATTGCTGCATCCGTAATGGCCTGAACTATATAAATATTATGTAATTTATCCAATGCAGTGAATGCCATAAAAATAAATAATAAAAAAACGATACCAGAATTGCTATGTTTTTGGTCACCTAAGAATAAAAAGTGATCAAAAAGTTGCATGTATCCAAAAATGGTACCAATAAAAAAACATATAGCTCGTCTTGCAAAAAACAAGCCCTCATACAGCTCTGTCGACCAAAAATTTTCTTTAAAGTTGTGGTTCTCAGATTGTGGCAACAGAAAAAATACATTCTTTTTACAAAATAAATGTTATTGTGCAAATAGTTGTAAAACATAAAAAAGCAATATAAATTTGGTATCACCAGAATCGTACTGACCCACAGAATAAAGTAAATATGTCAATTATAGTACACGGTAAATGCTGTAAAAAAAAAAAAAGGATAAAAACAATAGCAAAATTGCTATTTTTTGTCACCACGCTTCTCAAAAAATAGAATAAAAAATGATCAAGAAGTTGCATGTATCCAAAAATGGTGCCGATAAAAACTACAGATTGTCCCGCAAAAAACAAGCCCTCACACCGCTCTGTCACAAAAAAAAAGTTATGGCTCTCAGAATATGGCGACACAAAATGTGCAGAGTGCGATCCAAAAGGGGGATAAGATCGGGCACCATTTATCAGTGCGACACAGGCCACAGAACTGCTGATTATTATTTATTTATCGCATTATTATATCCTCTTATTATGTACTGATGTACTCCGCACAGTTTACATATGCCCCCAGATTATAAACTGAAATAAATGGCCTATTTGTACATTCAGGGACAAACCAATTGAAAAACTGGTAACCAGAAACAATTGGTTTAAATAAAAAACCAAGTAATGAACTTGGTGCATTGACCTATGAAATCATAAGTCTATCCTATAGAGAGAGGTCAATTAACACACAGTATATTAGAAACATGAAACAACTTTATTGCACATAAATACACAGGATATATCAATAAAAGTTAGAACCATGCAATGCAAAACGTGTCCTGCAGGTTGAAGCAACATATGGGGAGACATAATGACATATAATATAAAAACCAGGGCAATATGATATATGTATAATAAATATGTTCACCTGAAATGATAGTATTGCCATATAGCTACCTGGAATGATTGTATATAAATGCGATGATACAAGCTAAGGCCAAAATGTATGGCCATATATCAGCTTACCCATGTGTAGTTGCTCCTGCTACCTGCAGAGACACCGAACCCGACGCGCGTTTCGGCAGGAATGCCTTCGTCCGGGGGTGGTGTCTCTCCAGCGGAACAGGATATTTAAAGGGCATTGCATGGTTCTAACTTTTATTGATATATCCTGTGTATTTATGTGTATTTATGTGCAATAAAGTTGTTTCATGTTTCCAATATACTGTGTGTTAATTGACCTCTCTCTATAGGATAGACTTATAAACTGAAATACCAGCAAAACCCCAAACAGAAAAATTACCAAGCAAAATCTGTGCTTCATAAGCCAAATGGCGCTCCCTCCATTCTGACCCTTTCAGTGTGCCCAAACAGCAGTTTACATCCACATATATGGCATCGCCATACCCGGGAGAACCCGCTTAACAGTTTATGATGTATTTGTCTTCAGGGGCACAATCTGGGTTTAACATATCGTGCACTTAAATGGCATATCAGCGGAAAATCCACTGCACATTTTTCTAGTAAAAATAGTAGTATTGGTTCATACGCACTGCACCCTTTAATAAATGCCTTGAGGGGTATATTTTAAAAAATAGGGTCACTTCTTGGAAGTTTTTGTTTTACTATTAGACCTCAGAGCCCTGCAATTGGGGGCAAATGCTATGGAAAAATCACTAAAATAGACCTCAAATGCGCATGGTGCTCTTTCACTCCTTTAATCTAACACCAATCCAGCAAAATCTGCGCTCCTACAGACAAATGACGCTCCTTCTCTTCAGAGCCCTGCCGTGTGCCCAAACAGCTGTTTAGGGCCACATATGGGATATTGCTGTACTCAGGAGAAATTGAGTAAAAAATTGTGTGGTGTTTTTTTCTCCAATTACCCCTTGTAAAAATAAAACATTTAGAGCTAAAACAGCATTGTTTTGGGAAAAATGTAATTTGTCATTTTCACTGCCTAATTCTAATAAAATCTATGAAACAGCTGTGGGGTCAAACTATTCACTACCCCCCTAAGTGAATGCCTTGAGGGTTTTATTTTCCAAAATGGAGTCACTTCTCAAGAGGTTTTTACGGTACTGGTACCTAAGGAACTCTGCAAATACGACTTGCCACCTTTAAACAAAACCAGCAAAATCTGCATGCCAAACGGTGCTCCTGACATTCTGAGCCCTACCGTGTGTCCAAACAGCAGTTTATGACAACATATGGGGTATTATCATACTTGAAAGAACTTGATTTACAAATGTTGGTGTTCTTTTTCTCTTTCATTCTTTGTGAAAATGAAAAAAAATTGGAGCTGAAACTACTTTTTGTTTGAAAAATGTTTAGATTTTAATTTCTATGACCTAATTTCAATAAATTCAGCAGAACACCTGTAGTGTTAAAATGCTCACTATACCCATAGATTAATTCCTTGGGAGTGTAGTCCCGAAATGGCGTCTTTTTGGGGATGTTTCCTATGTTTTGGCACCACAAGACCTCTTCAAAAATGACAGGGTGCCTAAAATATATTGTAATAAAAAGGAGGCCCCAAAAACCTAGTAGGTGTTCCTGTGCTTCAGTCCACCAGGGCCACATGTGGGACATTTTTAAAAGCTGCAGAATCTGAACAATAAATATTGAGCTGAGTTTCGCTGCTAAAACCTTCTGTGTTACAGAAATAAAATGGATTATAATGGAATTTCTTAAAAAAATAAAAAATAAATATATATATATTTGTAAATTTCACCTCCAAAATGTTAACTAGTAACTATTTTGTGTTGTATTACTATCTGTCTTACAAGCAGATACACTCAAATTTAGAGAAATCTAAAATTTTCAAAAATGTCTCTAAATGTAGGTGTTTTTCACAAATAAACACTAAAGGTATTGACCAAATTTTACTACTAACATAAAGTACAATGTGTCACGAGAAAAAATTCTCACAATCGCTTGGATAAAAGAATAGCATTCCAAAGTTATTACCAGCTAAAGTGACACAGGTCAGATTTGAAAAATGGTGTCTGAGCCTTAAGGCCCAAACTAGGCTGCATCATTAAGGGGTTAAAGTGGTTTTACATCTTATAAAGTGGGGGGAATACAATTAGGATTTGTCATCACTTTCTGATCGTGGAGTTCTGACTGCCATGACTACTTGATGTTTAGTAAAGCCAATCCCTGTCTTTACAGTTTACCAAATGTGCCATCAATGGTCTTAGAAATGACCCAGATGAAGAGACTATGAAGGAATTCTTCCGTTCTCTTGACTATAAATGCAGCAGAGATTGTGGTATCCATAAAAATATAATGCAGCCATTTTTAATGAATACATATGGATGTTGGCCTTCTACCCTCTCTGGAAGGCTTATGATATGTATAATTTACGCTGCATTCGTTCACATCAGGTATGCCCATCTTGTCTCAGGATGTCTAGATCGATTCTTACCACCTCTATTACCTTTCCAGGACATGGTACATGAGGTAATGGCTGCCCACAGCTGTTCTGATTCCTATTACAAGCTGGTAGGGGAATTGTGAAGCAGTATGTATTCAGGATTGTAAGGAGTAAGAGGGCTGAGCACAGGAGATGCAGCATATAGCGTGTTCTTACTGGTGCAGAGTCACATCCTCTAATGGGGGTCTTTAGGGTTTATTAAAATTCAAAACTAAAATTATATATTTTAAGATAATATAAATGATTTCCCCCATGTCACACAGACAGAAATGATCATTTATCCCCTATAAAGAATTCATCAGAGAACGTTCCCATTAAAAACTTCAATTTTATTATTTTCAATAAAAAAATACTCTATACAGTAAAGCAATTGATGAAAACACCCGGAAAAATTACAGATCACACTAAACTTTTCTAGAGGTACAAATCATACAATATCATCAAATTCATATTCCCAATGGTAAAGCCATACTGATATATGTAAATTATGGGTGTGGTCATAAAAGCAGCTCAAACCGGTTATAGCTATTGTGATGTCACAGAGCTTGGGTATAAACAATGATGTTGGTCACAGAGCTGTCACTATCAGTTGGATGTGACCGGTAAGTAATCTATCAATGCTACATCTGTACTTCTTGCTAATCAATTTGTTTTATTAGGAACATTGAATTATTCCATCTCTAGAAGATATTGTGTGATAGTGGTAGTAATATGGTATTAGTATTAGTGTGCAATTAAATTGCTCAAGTATATTAGATTTGCAGGGTAAGTGGCCAAAATTTGAGCTCCCTTATTATCATTATGTTTACCACTTGTAAAAGAGAAATTTCCATATGCTCATATTAGAGGACTGTATATTAGGGGACTATAATTCCTTATATTATTTAGGTTCACCAGAAATAATTTCAATTTAATTCAATTCTGAATTTTGATCAATTGATATAAAAATTATTAGTGGGGAATTGATACTGGTCTGGGGCTACTTATCATGGTTTGGGCTAGGCCCTTTATTTCCAGTGAATGGTAATGTAAAGACTACTTAGACCATTGCATGCTTCCGACTTTTGTGAGACTAGTTTGGTAAAGACCCTTCCCTGTTTCTGTATGACGTTGCCCCTTTGCACAAAGCAAGGTCCATAAAGACATGGAGTGATAAGTTTGGTGTGGAGGAACTTGACACTCTGCACAGAGCCCTGACCCCAACATCAGAGCCTGAACTCACAAATGCTCTTTTAATTAAATGGGCAAAAATTCCAACAAACACGCTACAAAATCTTGTGGAAAGCCTTGTCAGAAGAAGTTATAGCCACAAAAGGGGGCCCAACTTCATATTAACATCCATGGCTTTGTAATGGGAAGTACCACAAGCTTATAATGGTGTAAAGGGTCAGCTGTCCACATCTTTTGGCCACATAGTGTATTTTTGGTTTATGTATTGTGATGTCACTACTATTAAAAATAATGATAAATCCATATTGAAATATGCAAATTATGGGTGAGGTCATAAAAGCAACTCACCCCAGGAATAGCTATTGTGATGTCACAGAGGGTGGGTGTATACTATGGTGCTGGCCACAGAGCTGTCACTCATCAGTTGGATGTGACCGGTAAGTACTCTATCAGCGCTACGTCTCTAGATGAGTCTCACCTATCAGTTTCTTTATGAATATTTTATTCTTAGGTACAATTCTGCTGTGTCTGCCATTTAAAGTTTAGTTTATATTTGGAATAGTTATACTAATATACTAAGAAGTTGCTAAGTGGCAATATGGCGGCCTGTGACTTCTGCTCCAGAGACAGAATGCAGCTTGCAGACAAAAATTGCCATCTGTATTCTGCTGGTAAATTGATAAAGCAACCTCAAAGAAAGGGAATGTGAATGTCCTGCAGCCCTGAGAACTTATTATTGGAACCCTTCAGTTTATAACAGGAGTAATTCACGTAATAAATATTTACTAGGGAATTACTAATTATGTATTTGAGGTTTTCTATTTGTGTAAAATACACAATTATTATTATTATTAATAATAATAATAATAATAATTACTAATATAAAAATGTTAGGGAAGTGATTTCTTAAGAACAGCCCTGACCCCGTAATCCTGTATCCTCAAAATCAATTGTCATTTTTCATTAATGTATATATATATATATATATATATATATATATATATATATATATATAACATGTAATAATGTCTATAACAAACTACAGAGGTTCTAAATTATAGTTAGTATCTCATATAAAAATTACATAAAGCCCGGAAATGTCATACCGTATGGTCAATTCAACAACCAATACATGGTTACAAAATCCAAACCCCAAGCAATGTCATTCACAGGGGGTCCAAATCCCAAGACCCCAAGCAATGTGATCTTCAAACACTTCTGATTGTCCAGTTCCTGTACTTGGAATACCCCTTTTATAACTAATTTCTCCAGCTAGTTTTCTTTAAGTTTTCCCTAACTATTTCTTTTTCTGGTCATTCTAGATCTTGCTGTTGGATTGACACTGTTGGATTACTGTGTTGCTTTTACGGTCAGCGATTTGTCCTATTTTCAGAGAACTAGAGGCGATTAGTTAAATTCAATCTTTACTGTCGCCTGGTTTTCTACCACGGACATTGGTGCAGTTTTGCACCCGGGTTATTAACCAACCATGCCCTTTTGGAAAAAATCAAAAAAATATCATGTCTCTCAGATTCCTGATAAAGGAAATCTGATGAAAGAGATACCAACTATGGAGGAGCCTAACATCTCGCTCCAGAAGTTTTCCAACATCAAAGATATGCCAGCCGAAAAATGCAGCGATCCAAGTCACAGCAAACCTTGTGACATTGGCTCAAAGAACGCCAAGAAGAGCGCAATCAGGAGCTTGGGCAGCAGCGCTGTGATTGGCGCTAAAGAACTGAATCGCTGTTTCCCAAATAGACGGCTGAGATTATACGTTGCCACCTGGAATATGGAGGGAAAGGTGAGAAGTAATATACAATATCTATTGTGAACCATGAGTGTATATGATCTAAGGCTATGTTCACACAGAGTATTTTGCCAAGTTTTTTGACGTGGAAACCGCATCGCAAAACTCGGCAAAAACGGCCCGAATATGATTTCAATGGGAGGCGTCGGCGTCTTTTTCCCGCGAGCAGTAAAACTGCCTCGCGGTAAAAAGAAACGACATGCCCTATCTTCGGGCGCCTCCGCCCCTGACCTCCCATTGACTTCAATAGGAGGCAGAGATAGCGTATTTCGCTGTGTTTTATGCCCGCAGCGCTCAATGGCCGCGGGCGAAAAACGCCGCGAAAAACTCTGCGAAAATCGGCGTGCAGGGATAGGAAAATCTGCCTGAAACTTCCAAACTGAATTTTGAGGCAGATATTCCTCCTGCAAAATACTCCGTGTGAACATAGCCTAAAGTTGGATAAATTTGTAGTTGGATATGAGATAGATATATTATATACTACCCTAGGCCCAAATTTAATTTTCTAAACATTTGGGCCAATCAATGTTGCTGCACACACTACAAACTGTCAAACTAATAATCTATGTCTTTTGAATGGTAATGCCTCTGATCCTAAGACTGCAGCACTGGCCATAGTCTATAAAGACTAAAATCCAATTCGATAAGATATAATTTTTTGTAGGTGATATAGAAGATGTCAGTTTGGTTGGTGCTCTGTGTATACATTATTAATATCTTCATATTTTGAGCAGGAGTTCCCACAAAATCTAGAGGATCTGCTGTTGCCATCAGATGACACCAAAGACATTTACGTAATTGGCGTTCAGGAAGGATGTCCAAACAGGTAAGTCTTCTTAGGTTGTCTTACAACAGTCTTTGTCTGCAGATGGACTACAGGTCGGCTGATTGAAATTCTCTCTTGACCTACTACTTATTGTAGGATCACTCCTAAATTTTCCTATTTAACCCCAGAGGTTATAATATTGATTATTTAATAAATGAGTTCAATATTTTAATCTGGAGTAATTTATTAATATGTAAACTTGAAATTGTGTCTTCTTGTAGACGGGAATGGGAGATAAAATTACAAGAGACTCTTGGTCCACACTACGTGCTATACCATTCATCCGGGCTCGGAGTCCTGTATCTCACCATCTTTATTCGACGGGAACTGATCTGGTTCTGCTCAGGTAAGATTCACTTTCTTACATTTACATAATAAGTCCTAATTGAAGTCATTAGTTTGAACTTATTATTTAGTCATTAGAACTAGATGTCTGCAATCTCGACTCTCAGATTCTTCACTGTGGAGTATTGGAGATCTGATAGTTTACTCCACAGTTACAAAGTGTGAAATTATGTTGTAGTAATATTTCCAGCGTTTAATAGGAAACTATCTCTGTTTCATTGTTGCATGTTGTACTATTAACCACTAACCCTTCTTCTTGTGTTTCATTTCTTATACAGAGGTAGAGCACACCCATGTAACAACCAGGCTATTCCACCATGTCAAAACTAAAGGAGCCTTGGGTGTTGCCTTCACCGTCTTTGGGACATCATTCTTGTTTATTAATTCCCATATGAGATGTAAGTATGTCTGTTTTTAATATATGACTATGTACAGTGTTATTGTGTATAAAAGTGCTGCTGTTTAATAATAATAAGCTGGAATATATGAGATGACATGAAAAGATTTGTACTATTGATATTTTGGTGTCAAATTAAAAGTTCTTCCTCATTTGGTCAAACTTCTTCTAATCCATCAAACTTATTCTATATAATGAGAGAATAATAGTGGAAGGATAAACTGCCTAATGTCCTCTACAGACTGGTATAGAAATACATTATCCTCTGTCATGAAAATGATTGTGTCTTAGATTTACAGTAACAGAAATATCAGTGTGTCTGGTGTACAGAGTGCGGACCCACATCATGGAACTCCGCCAGTCACATCTTCTAAAATGTCAATAGAAATCCTATTAAAATAAATACTATTTGTAGAAAATTAATTGTTGAGGGAACATTCAGAATACACACCCCAAGAAGTAGATATGATACCTACATAATATGAGATAAAGAAAACTATTGTCAAAGAAAACGTAAATATGGTGGTTGACCTAAATTCCAGGAGGTCACATTTACTGATATGTATATTTTTGTTGGCAGTTGGGGCAGTCTACAAGAGGATCCAGGACTATAAAACTATCACTGAAGGTCTCCGTCTGCCTCAAATTATTCCGGAAAGAATCAACTCCAATGCCTGTGAGTATTACTTATGTGGTTGAACCTATCGATTCCTTTATCTCTCTATTTATCTCCATTGAGTCTAATGCAGTCACGTGGTCTAATTGTGTCCTGTGTTTATCTCATTCTACAGTGGACGTCACCAGCCGCTTTGATCGAGTTTTTTGGTTTGGGGACCTCAATTTTCAACTGAAAGAGGACAGAAAAAATGTGGAATCTCTTCTGAAGCACATTAAAGGAAGAGATATGTCCAGTCTCCTCAAACACGACCATCTGAATGACGCCAAGAACAACGGTACATTTACTAGTAGACAGATCTCTATCACTCCTCAGCCTGTATTATTACCACATACACCTCAATAGATCAATACAAATCACTGTCATGATGGTTGATATATTCCCCACATTCTTATATAGTCCTACATCTCTTGCGCATGTTTTTAATACTGACATGTTTTTTTTGTCTTTTAACTTAAGGGTCCATATTTGTAGGGTTTAAGGAGCACACCATTGAATTCCTTCCTACATATAAGTTCGACATTGGCACAGACACCTACGATACATCAGAAAAGCAGAGAGTCCCATCATATACGGTAAGATATCTTATTTCCAGGTCTACAGAGCTAAAGAAAGACTACATTTCATGAATAGATTTTCATATAATAAATCCCCTCGCCCAAGGTAATGAATTGTTATTATAGATGGAGGAATAATTCTTACGAACAAAGTGTCCAGGCAATTTAATTGTAGTGTGTTTGTCATCGTCTCCCAGTGTAATATGTCTTTGCCTAGCATGGCTCAAAGATACTTATTTCATTAAATCTGTGTGACCAAGTCAAACCTTAAATGCAACAAAGTCTCAAAATTTATATTACTTAAATAAAATATGTTCAGTCTATGATGCTATGAGTTTTATAAATAAATGATAATATGATTGCACTGATGATATTTGTTATTTTTATGACCTCTACAGGACAGGGTGTTGTTTAAAAGCCAATATGAGGGAGATGTGCGAGTCCTGAAATACGACTCTTGCCCTGTTTTGAAGACCTCAGACCACCGACCCGTTTTTGGCATCTTTGAAGTAAAGCTCAGACCTGGTTCAGATAAGTAAGTCATGATTTCCTCCATGTTGTTGGTATGATCCTTTCAGTAGCCGCCATTACTACTTGAGCCTTATAGCCAGAGCTCACACTTTGGGGCAGGCCGCTGTATACCTAGGTGACAGTACTGGAGGATTATAGGATGTGAAACTAAGCAATAATTGTGTGGTTACCTGCTAACATTATCATATGTCTTACATCAATGTATTTCTCATTCCAGCATCCCATTGGCTGGTGGACGCTTTGACCGCAAGATCTATTTGAAGGGCATTTGGAGGAAAGGACAAAAAAAGTAGCTGCGTCTGTTCATGTCCTTACAGCACATAGGGTGAGAGCATTGTACTTGTCTATTATGTTTGCTGTAAGAATGTTCTTCCATCTCTTAAGTCTTCCTCTGTATCAGTAATTTATTTTATCAACCAACATAAAGAAATTGTAAATAAGTCATTCTATCTTCTAGTTCAATTTTCTTGTATTCAGATATTTATTTAATTTCTAAATGAAGGTTATGGGTTTTAGAAGAAAACTGTAAGCATGTATGTAGTATAAATAGATTGGTGGGAATTCATTAAGACTGACGTTTCATACACCAGTCTTAATATAAAAAAACTTGGAGTAAAATGTGCCTAATTTATTAAAAGGCCCACACCTTAATAACTAATAATCCATGTTATTATGATAAATGTGTCGGCCGCTGGTGGCTCTGCTGCTTCAGCTACTCTCTGTCCACTGTTTAGAAAAGTGCCGTAAGCGGCAGAAATTACATGATAGATACAAGGAACATTGTTATTGATGTAAGACATTACTTGGCATCTTGCAGGACTCCTAAGGAACATTTACCATCTCAGGTGCATAAAACAATGATTCTACCTTTGTGAACATCAGGAAGTTCCTGTAACATCCTGAACAGCGCAGCTTTAGATCAAAGCCATTGCTTGGATCAACCATCTTCAAGGTTTGTAGTGTAACTGCCAGGATCAAATAGGAAAATCCGCAATAAAACATCTATATTTTGTGCCTGCTAAGAAACACACATTAGTAGAGCATTAATAGCAAATATTTCTCTTGCAGCATAAACATAAATTCCGCAGTATATCTGGCGAGAACTGCGCTCCCTGTGACCGGAGGAGCTGCCATCGTTGCTGATAGAAAGGTAAGTTCCTCTAGATATGTCCCCTCTATATTTGGTAAGCAGTCTGAATAATGAATATCTAATAGGATTGTGTGCTTCTCCCCCCTGAACAAGTCAGCAGATACAAACAGACCATCAACATCAATGCCAATAACAACCGAGGGCAGAACACGCCATCTTACAAGTATTCCAATGGCGAGACTTAAAATTTTCTACATCTGTCACAGAAGAGACATCAGTGTGGTTACCGGGGCATCAATGTCACCCACAAGACCAGACCCAGAACAGCAGAACATGTCATCTCTTCCTGTGTCTCTGGAATACAGATTTCCCACCCCTTACTGATACTACATTATATACTGTGACATCTTCCGTTGTTTTTGCAGGATCTTGTATAACATCATCTTTACCATTATATATTTTGATCCACAAAAACCTTAAATAAATCTTTAACATCAATCCATAAGTGTGACTGGTATTTATTAGTGTGTTCAGTGCCCGGCTACAACTTACCACAGTGTATACAATTCACTTATCCGACCCTTCACAGCGCTATTTGTGTGACATCGCGTTTAATCCAGTGGTAGGTGACAGGACATTGTATCATATGTACACAATACAGAGAGTATGGAACGTGCCGCCATATGTACTGGATTAGATCCTGTGTTGGACAAAAAGTGACAGGAGGGCATTCACTCACTACAACCAGCAGAGACACGTGTGAGCGCCCCCTGCGAACGTCGATTTCAGTTATATCTCTTAGCCTTTGACAAAATGAAGGCAAAAAAGAAGAGAAATAATTTAGAGAAAGGAGAGAAGGAGGAGAGAAAAGAAGGAGAACAAAAAGAGAAGAATGGTGGAGATGATGGCCAGAAGAAGCCAAGTAAAGCTAAGAAACCAAGAATCATCCGGTTCTTAGCTCGCCTGCAAAAAACCTGGGCGAGAATTGCTGGACATAAGGGGAGGAGGACTTCCATCCAAAAAAAGACAAGTTCAGAACTCCCAGGACCCAGCGGCATTAACATGGTGGACAGCAAAGTCAACGTGTCATCTAAAGAAAAGCAGGATGACATGGAGGAAAATAAAAGCATCAAGACTGCTGACAAGGAGACAGAACTGGAGACAGAGAATTTTGGGGGACAGCATATTCTCGAAGAATACCAACAAATTTATGACCTGATCCACAGCTTGGAAGACCTGTATATCCAGTACTATGGTGGGCACGATGACATGGAGGAAAATCAAAGCATCAAGACCGATGACAAGGAGACAGAAACTGGTGACAGACAGTTTTGGAGAACAACATATACTAGAAGAACACCAACAAATTCATGACCTGATCCACAGCTTGGAAGACCTGTACATCCAGTACTATGGTGGACATGATGACATCGAGAAAAATCAAAGCATCAAGACCGATGACAAGGAGACGGAACTGGTGACAAACAGTTTTGGGGAACAGGAAATACTAAAAGAATACCAACAAATTCATGACCTGATCCACAGCATGGAAGACCTGTACAGCCAGTACTATGGTGGACAGAATGGAGAAAAAACAAATGAAGGAGAAGAGAATCTGGAGAGTAAAGTAGGAGATGATGGAGAAATAAAGATCAGAGAAGATGGAGAGGAGGGAATGGAGAAGGTAGAGAAAGCCAAGAGAAGCGGAAAGATCAAATTATTTGCCCGCTTAAAGAAATCATGGGCAAGGATTGCTGCATTAAAATGGAGAAGGACAAGTTCCATCAAAGAAAAAAGAAGTTCCTGTGGGATCCCAGGGCCCAGTCACATCAATAATAAAGCCAATGTATCATCTACATCTGAGAAAAAGAGAGATGATAAGGGGAAAAATAACAGCTTGAAGATCAATGAAAAGAGAGAAGATTGTAGATCTGAGAAGTCAAGCAGTAACAGCAGCTCTCTAGAACTGGAGACACCAGAGGAGCTCAGAAGGTCTACCAAAACATCTCAAAGCAGCATTTGCCATGGCAGGAAATCCACCAAAAGTGACATCTGTGTAAAGGAACCTGACCAGTCTGGCGAGGAAGCATCTGCTACAGTACCCCTATCATTGAAATGCTTTAATTTCCACGGTACACTGGGAGAAGGAGGCTTTGGTAAAGTTTACTTGGCAAGAGATATCATCCGCAAAGAATTAATTGCCCTTAAAGTGTCAGATAAACAGGACTTCACTGAGCTTGGGTACAGTTTCGTAGAGCGCCATGTCTTAAGACTATCCCATGAAAGTCCTTACTTGATTCATGGCCTGGCTGCCTTCCACACCGACAACTTTATCTATTACGTGATGGAATTGGCCACTAGAGAGGACTTGCATGCTTTCATACTAAAGATGTAATGATAGGGGTAGGGAAACGGACAAGTGAGCCCTAATCTACCCACCACTCTGTCCCTGCCTACTTGCAATGACCCGCCCTAGGCGACGGGGTACAACTGGGCGGCGGTCCCTGCGCTCAGTAAGTGCACGAGACAAAACATACAAGGGAATATAAAGCAAAGGGAAAGGGGCAGTTGCCCACGGCAACACCGTGAGCAACAGAGTGGTGAATGAGCCAAGTCAAACCAGGAGAGCATGAGGTACCAAACGCAGAGAAGAAGAGTAGTCAGAAAGCCAGGGTTAGAATGGAGCAGGATCAAATTGTTAGGAGCTGTAGCTGGGCCAGGAAACCACACGGAAAGAATCACAAGCAAGGAGGAAAAGGAAAGGCAGGTATAAATAGACAGAGGGCGGGATCTAGCTTAGTCTGGCCAGGCTGCGATAGGCTCTCCCACTCCTAAGCCTGCCAGCCTGAGTGGTGGAAGCTGGAGTCAGTCTCAGAGAGATAGACTCAGGTGAAGACTGATTACCTAAAGAAGTTAACCCTGAAGCTGTGCCTGGCAGATCCTTTACAGTACCCCCCCCCCTTTTATGAGGGGCCACCGGACCCTTTCTAAGCGGACCTGGTTTACTGGGGAAACAAAGGTGGAACTTCCTGACCAATACCCCAGCGTGAACATCCCGAGCGGGTACCCAAGTCCTCTCCTCAGGCCCGTATCCTCTCCAATGGACCAGGTACTGGAGGGAGCCTTGGACCATCTTGCTGTCCACAATCTTGGCCACCCGAATTCCACCCCCTCAGGGGTGAGAACGGGAACAGGAGGTTTCCTCGAGGGAGCCAAGGACGGGGAGCAGCGTTTAAGGAGGGAGGCATGAAACACGTCATGTATACGAAAAGATGGGGGTAACTCCAGCCGGAAGGAGACAGGATTGAGGACTTCAATGACCTTATACGGCCCAATAAACCGGGGAGCAAACTTCTTGGACGGGACCTTAAGACGCAAGTTCCTAGATGATAACCACACCAGATCCCGACCATAAACAAGGGGTTAGCAGAACGTTTTCTATCAGCCTGAGTTTTTTGTACGCTCTGGGACGCCTCTAGGTTCTTCTGAACCTGGGCCCAGACTGTGCACAGTTCCCGATGAACGACCTCTACCTCGGGATTGTTGGAACTACCAGGTGAAACGGAGGAGAACCGTGGATTAAACCCAAAATTACAGAAAAAGGGGGAGACCCCTGACGAGTTACTGACCCGGTTATTAAGGGAAAATTCAGCGAGGGGAATGAATGAGACCCAATCATATTGACAGTCAGAGATAAAACACCTTAAATATTGTTCTAGAGATTGATTAGTCCTCTCAGTTTGGCCATTGGTTTCAGGATGGAAAGCAGGGGAGAAGGACAGATCAATCTCCAACTTCATACAGAAGGCTCCCCAAAACAAAGAAACAAATTGTACCCCTCTGTCCGAAACAACATTGACAGGGACCCCATGGAGATGCAGGATGTGTTTGACAAACAAGGTAGCTAACGTCTTGGCGTTGGGTAGTTTCTTGAGGGGCACAAAGTGGCACATCTTACTGAAGCGGTCTACTACCACCCACACCACCGACTTGACTTGGGATGGAGGCAAATCGGTGATAAAATCCATGGAGATATGTATCCAAGGTCTCTGGGGAATGGGCAACGAACGTAGTAAGCCCGCTGGTCGGGACCCGGGAGTCTTGGACCTAGCACAAACCTCACAAGCGGCGACGTAGGCCTTAACGTCTTTAGGCAAGCCAGGCCACCAATAGTTTCTGGCAATGAGGTGTTTGGTACCCAGGATGCCTGGATGACCAGATAGTGCGGAGTCATGATTTTCCCTAAGTACCCTTAGCCGGTGTTGCAGGGGAACAAACAGCTTGGTTCCCGGGGGCTGAACCTTGATCAGCTGCAATTTCAGAGACTAAATCAGAATCAATAGTACAAAATGATTATACCGGGAGGCAAAATACAAGCAGGATCTTCCTCCGAAGGAGGGCTGGCCATGAAGCTACGCGACAGTGCATCGGCCTTAATATTTTTAGACCCAGCCCTATAGGTAACCAAAAAGTTGAATCTGGTAAAAAATAGCGCCCATCGAGCTCGTCTCTGGTTTAGCCTCCGGGCAGATTCTAGGAAAACCAGATTCTTGTGGTCGGTAAGGACCGTTACCTGGTGCCTAGCCCCCTCCAGGAAGTGGTGCCACTCTTCAAATGCCCATTTAATGGCTAAGAGTTCGCGGTTGCCAATATCATAGTTACTCTCAGTGGGCGAAAACTTCCTGGAGAAGTAGGCACAGGGACGGAGATGGGTGAGGGACCTGGTACCCTGGGACAAGACAGCCCCCACTCCCACCTCGCATGCGTCAACTTCCACGATAAATGGCTCCATTTGGTTGGGCTGAACCAGCACCGGGGCCGAGATAAAGCACTTCCTAAGGACCTCAAAAGCCTGGACAGCCTCTGGAGACCAGTGGAGGAGATCAGCACCTTTGCGAGTGAGGTCCGTAAGAGGCTTAGCGATGAACGAGAAGTTAGCAATGAATCTTCTGTAATAATTAGCGAACCCCAAAAAACACTGTAACGCCTTCAGGGAGGCAGGTTGGACCCATTCTGCCACAGCCTGAACCTTGGCGGGGTCCATGCGCAATTCATGAGGAGTGAGGATTTGACCCAAAAATGGTATCTCCTGTACCCCAAACACACATTTTTCGGTTTTTGCAAACAGTTTGTTTTCCTGAAGGACCTGGAGCACCTTCCTGACATGCTCAATGTGGGAGGGCCAGTCATTGGAAAACACCAGTATGTCATCAAGGTACACTACAAGAAATATCCCCAGGTAATCTCTCAAAATCTCATTTATGAGATTCTGGAAGACCGCCGGCGCATTACACAACCCAAAGGGCATGACGAGGTATTCGAAATGACCTTCGGGCGTGTTAAACGCAGTTTTCCACTCATATCCCTCTTTGATGCGGATAAGGTTATACGCCCCCCGTAGATCAAACTTAGAGAACCATTGTGCCCCCTGAACCCGATTAAAGAGATCAGGAATCAAAAGAAGGGGATACTGGTTCCTTACAGTGACCTTATTCAGGTTACGGTAGTCAATGCATGGCCTAAGACCACCATCCTTCTTCCCTACGAAGAAGAAGCCAGCACCTACCGGAGAAGTAGAGGGGCGAATGTAACCCTTGGCCAGGCATTCCTGGATATACTCTCTCATGGCTTCACGTTCGGGACAAGAAAGATTAAATATCCTACCCTTAGGAAGCTTAGTGTAACAGCAGGGGGTAGGGAGACGGACAAGTGAGCCCTAATCTACCCGCCACTCTGTCCCTGCCTACTTGCAACGACCCGCCCTAGGCGACGGGGTACAACTGGGCGGCGGTCCCTGCGCTCAGTAAGTGCACGACAAACACGACAAACATACAAGGAACACAAGCAACGAAAAGGGGCCGTTGCCCACGGCAACACCGTGAGCAACCAGAGTGGTGAACGAGCCGAGTCAAGCCAGGAGTGTGCGAGGTACAAAACGAAAAGCAGAAGAGTAGTCGGTAAGCCAGGGTCGGTATGGAGCAGGATCAAAAATAGCAGGAGCTGTAGCTGGGCCAGGAACCACAAGGAAGGAAACCAAAGCAATAACAAGCACCGAGGGACAGGAAGTGCAGGCTTAAATAGACCGAGGGCGGGAGCTAGCTGAGTCTGGCCAGGTTACGATAGGCTCTCCCACTCCTAAGCCTGCCAGCCTGAATGGTGGAAGCAGGAGTCAGTCTCAGGGATGTATTCTCAGGTGCTGACTGATAAGTTCTGGGAGTTAACCCCGCAGTGCCTGGCAGATCCTTTACAGTACCCCCCCTTTTATGAGGGGCCACCGGACCCTTTCTAAGTGGACCTGGCTTACTGGGGAAACGCAGGTGGAACCTCTTGACCAATACCCCAGCGTGAACATCCCGGGCGGGTACCCAAGTCCTCTCCTCGGGCCCGTATCCTCTCCAATGGACCAGGTACTGGAGGGAGCCTTGGACCATCTTGCTGTCCACAATCCTGGCCACCTCGAATTCCACCCCCTCCGGGGTGAGGATGGGAACAGGAGGTCTCCTCGAGGGAGCCAAGGACGGGGAGCAGCGTTTGAGGAGGGAGGCATGAAACACGTCGTGTATCCGAAAAGACGGGGGTAACTCCAGCCGGAAGGAGACAGGATTGAGGACCTCAATGACCTTATACGGCCCAATAAACCGGGGAGAAAACTTCTTGGACGGAACCTTGAGACGCAAGTTCCTAGACGACAACCACACCAGATCCCCGACCATAAACAGGGGGTTAGCAGAACGTTTTTTATCAGCCTGAGTTCTTTGTACGCTCTGGGACACCTCTAGGTTTTTCTGAACCTGGGCCCAGACTGTGCACAGTTCCCGATGAACGACCTCTACCTCAGGATTGTTGGAACTACCAGGTGAAACGGAGGAGAACCGTGGATTAAACCCAAAATTACAAAAAAAAGGAGAGACCCCAGACGAGTTACTGACCCGGTTATTAAGGGAAAATTCGGCGAGGGGAATGAAAGAGACACAATCAAATTGACAGTCAGAGACAAAACACCTTAAGTATTGTTCTAGGGACTGATTAGTCCTCTCCGTTTGGCCATTGGTTTCAGGATGGAAGGCAGAGGAGAAGGACAGATCAATCCCCAACTTCATACAGAAGGCTCTCCAAAACAATGAAACAAATTGTACCCCTCTGTCCGAAACAATATTGACAGGGACCCCATGGAGACGCAGGATGTGTTTGACAAACAAGGTAGCCAACGTTTTGGCGTTGGGTAGTTTCTTGAGGGGCACAAAGTGGCACATCTTACTGAAGCGGTCCACCACCACCCACACCACCGACTTGCCTTGGGATGGAGGCAAATCGGTGATAAAATCCATGGAGATATGTGTCCAAGGTCTCTGGGGAATGGGCAATGAACGCAGTAAGCCCGCTGGTCGGGACCTGGGAGTCTTGGACCTAGCACAAACCTCACAAGCGGCGACGTAGGCCTTAACGTCTTTAGGCAACCCAGGCCACCAATAATTTCTGGTAATGAGGTGTTTGGTACCCAGGATGCCTGGATGGCCAGATAGTGCGGAGTCATGATTTTCCCTAAGTACCCTTAGCCGGAATTGCAGGGGAACAAACAGCTTGTTCTCAGGAAGGTTCCCGGGAGCTGCACCTTGATCAGCAGCAATTTCAGAGACTAAATCAGAATCGATCGAGGAAATGATTATACCTGGAGGCAAAATACAAGCAGGATCTTCCTCCGAAGGAGGGCTGGCCATGAAGCTACGCGACAGTGCATCAGCCTTAATATTTTTAGACCCAGCCCTATAGGTAACCAAAAAATTGAATCTGGTAAAAAATAACGCCCATCGAGCTTGTCTCGGGTTTAGCCTCCGGGCAGATTCTAGGAACACCAGATTCTTGTGGTCGGTAAGGACCGTTACCTGGTGCCTAGCCCCCTCCAGGAAGTGGCGCCACTCTTCAAATGCCCATTTAATGGCTAAGAGTTCGCGGTTGCCAATATCATAGTTACTTTCAGTTGGCGAAAACTTCCTGGAGAAGTAGGCACAGGGGCGGAGATGGGTGAGGGACCTGGTACCCTGGGACAAGACAGCCCCCACTCCCACCTCAGATGCGTCAACTTCCACGATAAATGGCTCCATTTGGTTGGGCTGAACCAGCACCGGGGCCGAGACAAAGCACTTCTTAAGGACCTCAAAAGCCTGGACAGCCTCAGGAGGCCAGTGGAGGAGATCAGCACCTTTGCGAGTGAGGTCCGTAAGGGGCTTAGCGATGACCGAGAAGTTAGCAATAAATCTCCTGTAATAATTAGCAAATCCCAAAAAACACTGTAACGCCTTCAGGGAGGCAGGTTGGACCCATTCCGCCACAGCCTGAACCTTGGCGGGGTCCATGCGGAATTCATGAGGAGTGAGGATTTGACCCAAAAATGGAATCTCCAGTACCCCAAACACACATTTTTCGGTTTTGGCAAACAGTTTATTTTCCCGAAGGACCTGGAGCACATTCCTGACATGCTCCACGTGGGAGGACCAGTCCTTGGAAAACACCAGTATGTCATCAAGGTACACTACCAGAAAAATCCCCAGGTAATTTCTCAAAATCTCATTTATGAAATTCTGGAAGACCGCAGGGGCATTACACAACCCAAAGGGCATGACGAGGTATTCGAAATGGCCTTCGGGCGTGTTAAACGCAGTCTTCCACTCATCCCCCTCTTTGATGCGAATAAGGTTATACGCCCCCCGTAGATCCAATTTAGAAAACCATTGGGCCCCCTGAACCTGATTAAAGAGATCAGGAATCAAAGGAAGGGGATACTGGTTCCTTACCGTGACCTTATTCAGGCTACGGTAGTCAATGCATGGCCTAAGAGCACCATCCTTCTTCCCCACGAAGAAGAAGCCAGCACCTACCGGAGAAGAAGAGGGACGAATGTAACCCTTGGCCAGGGATTCCTGGATATACACTCTCATAGCTTCACGTTCGGGACAAGAAAGATTAAATATCCTACCCTTAGGAAGCTTAGCTCCTGGTACCAATTCGATAGCGCAATCGTATTCTCTATGAGGAGGTAACACTTCGGAGGCCTCCCTAGAGAAAACATCAGCGAAGTCCTGAACAAACTCGGGTAGCGTATTCGCCTCCTTAGGGGGAGAAATAGAATTAACAGAAAAACATGACGTACAACATTCATTACCCCATTTGGTTAGCTCCCCAGTATTCCAGTCAAACGTAGGATTATGCAACTGCAACCAGGGAAGACCTAGCACCAAATCGTATGATAATCCCTGCATCAACAGTACAGAGCATTGCTCCAAATGCATGGAGCCAACAAGGAGTTCAAAAACAGGGGTATGCTGTGTAAAATAACCATTAGCAAGAGGAGTGGCGTCGATACCCACTACCGGGACAGGTTTAGGCAAATCAATAAGAGGCATAGCAAGGGACATAGCAAATTCCACAGACATAATATTAGTAGAGGACCCTGAATCCACGAAAGCACTGCCGGTAGCAGACCTACCACCAAAAGAGACCTGAAAGGGAAGCAAGATCTTAGTACGTTTCATATTTACGGGAAATACCTGTGCGCCCAAGTGACCTCCCCGATGATCACTTAGACGCGGAAGTTCTCTGGCTGCAACCTTACGCTTAGGACAGTTGTTCACTTGATGCTTGTCGTCCCCACAGTAGAAGCAGAGACCATTCTTCCTGCGGAATTCTCTACGTTGTTGGGGGGACACGGAGGCCCCGAGTTGCATAGGTATCTCTGAATCTTTCGGGGAGGAACGAAGCAACGGAGCTTCGGGAGGCATCATGGGGGAGTCGGAGGAGAAAACACATAAACGTTCACGTTGTCGTTCCCTGAGACGTCGGTCAAGTCGTATCGCTAAAGCCATAACCTGGTCTAGGGAGTCACAAGAGGGATAGCTAACTAGCAGGTCTTTCAGGGCATTCGACAGACCCAACCTAAACTGGCACCTTAAGGCAGGGTCATTCCACCGAGAAGCTACGCACCACTTCCGAAAGTCAGAGCAATACTCCTCAACAGGTCTCTTACCCTGACTTAAGGTCACCAGCTGACTCTCGGCAAAGGCAGTCCTGTCAGTCTCGTCATAAATAAGTCCGAGAGCAGAAAAGAAACAATCAACGGAGGAAAGTTCAGGGGCGTCAGGAGCCAAGGAGAAGGCCCACTCTTGGGGCCCTTCCTGGAGCCGGGACATAATTATACCCACCCGCTGGCTCTCAGAACCTGAGGAATGAGGCTTTAAACGAAAGTAAAGCCTACAACTCTCCCGAAAGGAGAGAAAAGTCCTCCGGTCCCCTGAGAACCGGTCGGGCAACTTGAGGTGGGGTTCAAGAGGTGCGGTGCGGGGAACTACCAGGGTAGCATCAGGCTGGTTGACCCTCTGAGCCAGGGCCTGGACCTGTAGGGAGAGACCCTGCATTTGCTGAGCCAGGGTCTCACGGGGATCCATAGTGGTGTCAGGGACCAGGGGTAGACTAGGTATGGGCTTGTTATTGGCTTGTTATTATGTAACGGCAGGGGGTAGGGAGACGGACAAGTGAGCCCTAATCTACCCGCCACTCTGTCCCTGCCTACTTGCAACGACCCGCCCTAGGCGACGGGGTACAACTGGGCGGCGGTCCCTGCGCTCAGTAAGTGCACGACAAACACGACAAACATACAAGGAACACAAGCAACGAAAAGGGGCCGTTGCCCACGGCAACACCGTGAGCAACCAGAGTGGTGAACGAGCTGAGTCAAGCCAGGAGTGTGCGAGGTACAAAACGAAAAGCAGAAGAGTAGTCGGTAAGCCAGGGTCGGTATGGAGCAGGATCAAAAATAGCAGGAGCTGTAGCTGGGCCAGGAACCACAAGGAAGGAAACCAAAGCAATAACAAGCACCGAGGGACAGGAAGTGCAGGCTTAAATAGACCGAGGGCGGGAGCTAGCTGAGTCTGGCCAGGTTACGATAGGCTCTCCCACTCCTAAGCCTGCCAGCCTGAATGGTGGAAGCAGGAGTCAGTCTCAGGGATGTATTCTCAGGTGCTGACTGATAAGTTCTGGGAGTTAACCCCGCAGTGCCTGGCAGATCCTTTACACTTAGCTCCTGGTACCAATTCGATAGCGCAATCGTATTCTCTATGAGGAGGTAACACTTCGGAGGCCTCCTTAGAGAAAACATCAGCGAAGTCCCGAACAAACTCAGGTAGAGTGTTCACCTCCTCAGGGGGAGAAATAGAATTAACAGAAAAACATGACGTCAAACATTCATTACCCCATTTGGTAAGCTCCCCAGTATTCCAGTCAAACGTGGGATTATGCAACTGCAACCAGGGAAGGCCTAAAACCAAATCGGACGATAATCCCTGCATCAACAGTACAGAGCACTGCTCCAAATGCATGGAGCCAACAAGGAGTTCAAAAACAGGGGTATGCTGTGTAAAATAACCATTAGCAAGAGGAGTGGAGTCGATACCCACTACCGGGACAGGTTTAGGCAAATCATCAAAGGCATAGCAAGAGACAAAGCAAATTCCACAGACATGATATTAGCAGAGGACCCTGAATCCATGAAGGCGCTGCCGGTAGCAGACCTACCACCAAAAGAGACCTGAAAGGGAAGCAAGATCTTATTACGTTTCATATTTACGGGAAATACCTGTGCGCTCAAGTGACCTCCCCGATGATCACTTAGGCGCGGAAGTTCTCCGGCTGCATTCTTACGCTTAGGACAGTTGTTCACTTGATGCTTGTCATCCCCACAGTAGAAGCAGAGACTATTCTTAATGCGGAAATCTCTACGTTGTTGGGGGGACACGAAGGCACCGAGTTGCATAGGTACCTCTGAGTCTTCCGGGGAAGAACGAAGCAACGGAACCTCGGGAGGCATCATGGGGGAGTCGGAGGAGAAAACACATAAACGTTCGCGTTTTCGTTCCCTGAGACGTCGGTGAAGTCGTACCGCTAAAGCCATAACCTGGTCTAGGGAGTCAGAAGAGGGATAGCTAACTAGCAGGTCTTTCAGGGCATTCGACAGAACCAACCTAAACTGGCACCTTAAGGCAGGGTCATTCCACCGAGAAGCTACGCACCACTTCCTAAAGTCAGAACAATACTCCTCAACAGGTCTCTTACCCTGACGTAAGGTCCCCAGCTGACTCTCGGCAAAGGCAGTCTTGTCAGTCTCGTCATAAATGAGTCCGAGAGCAGAAAAGAAAAGATCAACGGAGGAAAGTTCAGGGGCGTCAGGAGCCAAGGAGAAGGCCCATTCTTGGGGCCCGTCCTGGAGCCGGGACATAATTATACCCACTCGCTGGCTCTCAGAACCTGAGGAGTGGGGCTTTAAGCGAAAGTAAAGCCTGCAACTCTCCCGAAAGGAGAGAAAAGCCCTCCGGTCCCCTGAGAACTGGTCGGGCAACTTGAGGTGGGGTTCAGGAGTTGAGGTGAGGGGAACCACCAAGGTAGCCTCAGGCTGGTTGACCTTCTGAGCCAGGGCCTGGACCTGTAGGGAGAGACCCTGCATTTGCTGAGCCAGGGTCTCAAGGGGGTCCATAGTAGTGTCAGGGACCAGGGTAGACTAGGTATATGGGCTTGTGATTATGTAATGATAGGGGTAGGGAAACGGACAAGTGAGCCCTAATCTACCCGCCACTCTGTCCCTGCCTACTTGCAACGACCCGCCCTAGGCGACGGGGTACAACTGGGCGGTGGTCCCTATGCTCAGTAAGTGCACGAGACAAAACATACAAGGGAATATAAAGCAAAGGGAAAGGGGCAGTTGCCCACGGCAACACCGTGAGCAACAGAGTGGTGAACGAGCCAAGTCAAACCAGGAGAGCACGAGGTACCAAACGCAGAGCAGAAGAGTAGTCAGAAAGCCAGGGTCAGAATGGAGCAGGATCAAATTGTTAGGAGCTGTAGCTGGGCCAGGAAACCACACGGAAAGAATCACAAGCAAGGAGGAAAAGGAAAGGCAGGTATAAATAGACAGAGGGCGGGAGCTAGCTGAGTCTGGCCAGGCTGCGATAGGCTCTCCCACTCCTAAGCCTGCCAGCCTGAGTGGTAGAAGCTGGAGTCAGTCTCAGAGAGATAGACTCAGGTGAAGACTGATTACCTAAGGAAGTTAACCCTGAAGCTGTGCCTGGCAGATCCTTTACAAAAGAACTTTCCTCTTGATACTCCCATAATACAATTCATCTCAGCAGAAGTGGTCTGTGGCACAGAGTTCCTGCATAACAAAGGCATTCTACACCGGGACCTGAAGATGGAAAACATCCTTCTGACCACAGACAGCCATGTCAAAATAACTGACTTTGGCCTTGCTGTAACCAAAAAGTTGAATCTGGTAAAAAATAGCGCCCATCGAGCTCGTCTCTGGTTTAGCCTCCGGGCAGATTCTAGGAAAACCAGATTCTTGTAGTCGGTAAGGACCGTTACCTGGTGCCTAGCCCCCTCCAGGAAGTGGCGCCACTCTTCAAATGCCCATTTAATGGCTAAGAGTTCGCGGTTGCCAATATCATAGTTACTCTCAGTGGGCGAAAACTTCCTGGAGAAGTAGGCACAGGGGCGGAGATGGGTGAGGGACCTGGTACCCTGGGACAAGACAGCCCCCACTCCCACCTCGGATGCGTCAACTTCCACGATAAATGGCTCCATTTGGTTGGGCTGAACCAGCACCGGGGCCGAGATAAAGCACTTCCTAAGGACCTCAAAAGCCTGGACAGCCTCTGGAGACCAGCGGAGGAGATCAGCACCTTTGCGAGTGAGGTCCGTAAGAGGCTTAGCGATGAACGAGAAGTTAGCAATGAATCTCCTGTAATAATTAGCGAACCCCAAAAAACACTGTAACGCCTTCAGGGAGGCAGGTTGGACCCATTCTGCCACAGCCTGAACCTTGGCGGGGTCCATGCGCAATTCATGAGGAGTGAGGATTTGACCCAAAAATGGTATCTCCTGTACCCCAAACACACATTTTTCGGTTTTTGCAAACAGTTTGTTTTCCTGAAGGACCTGGAGCACCTTCCTGACATGCTCAATGTGGGAGGGCCAGTCATTAGAAAACACCAGTATGTCATCAAGGTACACTACAAGAAATATCCCCAGGTAATCTCTCAAAATCTCATTTATGAGATTCTGGAAGACCGCCGGCGCATTACACAACCCAAAGGGCATGACGAGGTATTCGAAATGACCTTCGGGCGTGTTAAACGCAGTTTTCCACTCATATCCCTCTTTGATGCGGATAAGGTTATACGCCCCCCGTAGATCAAACTTAGAGAACCATTGTGCCCCCTGAACCCGATTAAAGAGATCAGGAATCAAAAGAAGGGGATACTGGTTCCTTACAGTGACCTTATTCAGGTTACGGTAGTCAATGCATGGCCTAAGACCACCATCCTTCTTCCCTACGAAGAAGAAGCCAGCACCTACCGGAGAAGTAGAGGGGCGAATGTAACCCTTGGCCAGGCATTCCTGGATATACTCTCTCATGGCTTCACGTTCGGGACAAGAAAGATTAAATATCCTACCCTTAGGAAGCTTAGCTCCTGGTACCAATTCGATAGTGCAATCGTATTCTCTATGAGGAGGTAACACTTCGGAGGCCTCCTTAGAGAAAACATCAGCGAAGTCCGGAACAAACTCAGGTAGAGTGTTCACCTCCTCAGGGGGAGAAATAGAATTAACAGAAAAACATGACGTCAAACATTCATTACCCCATTTGGTAAGCTCCCCAGTATTCCAGTCAAACGTGGGATTATGCAACTGCAACCAGGGAAGGCCTAAAACCAAATCGGACGATAATCCCTGCATCAACAGTACAGAGCACTGCTCCAAATGCATGGAGCCAACAAGGAGTTCAAAAACAGGGGTATGCTGTGTAAAATAACCATTAGCAAGAGGAGTGGAGTCGATACCCACTACCGGGACAGGTTTAGGCAAATCATCAAAGGCATAGCAAGAGACAAAGCAAATTCCACAGACATGATATTAGCAGAGGACCCTGAATCCATGAAGGCGCTGCCGGTAGCAGACCTACCACCAAAAGAGACCTGAAAGGGAAGCAAGATCTTATTACGTTTCATATTTACGGGAAATACCTGTGCGCTCAAGTGACCTCCCCGATGATCACTTAGGCGCGGAAGTTCTCCGGCTGCATTCTTACGCTTAGGACAGTTGTTCACTTGATGCTTGTCATCCCCACAGTAGAAGCAGAGACCATTCTTCCTGCGGAAATCTCTACGTTGTTGGGGGGACACGAAGGCACCGAGTTGCATAGGTACCTCTGAGTCTTCCGGGGAAGAACGAAGCAACGGAACCTCGGGAGGCATCATGGGGGAGTCGGAGGAGAAAACACATAAACGTTCGCGTTTTCGTTCCCTGAGACGTCGGTGAAGTCGTACCGCTAAAGCCATAACCTGGTCTAGGGAGTCAGAAGAGGGATAGCTAATTAGCAGGTCTTTCAGGGCATTCGACAGACCCAACCTAAACTGGCACCTTAAGGCAGGGTCATTCCACCGAGAAGCTACGCACCACTTCCTAAAGTCAGAACAATACTCCTCAACAGGTCTCTTACCCTGACGTAAGGTCCCCAGCTGACTCTCGGCAAAGGCAGTCTTGTCAGTCTCGTCATAAATGAGTCCGAGAGCAGAAAAGAAAAGATCAACGGAGGAAAGTTCAGGGGCGTCAGGAGCCAAAGAGAAGGCCCATTCTTGGGGCCCGTCCTGGAGCCGGGACATAATTATACCCACTCGCTGGCTCTCAGAACCTGAGGAGTGGGGCTTTAAGCGAAAGTAAAGCCTGCAACTCTCCCGAAAGGAGAGAAAAGCCCTCCGGTCCCCTGAGAACTGGTCGGGCAACTTGAGGTGGGGTTCAGGAGTTGAGGTGAGGGGAACCACCAAGGTAGCCTCAGGCTGGTTGACCTTCTGAGCCAGGGCCTGGACCTGTAGGGAGAGACCCTGCATTTGCTGAGCCAGGGTCTCAAGGGGGTCCATAGTAGTGTCAGGGACCAGGGTAGACTAGGTATATGGGCTTGTGATTATGTAATGATAGGGGTAGGGAAACGGACAAGTGAGCCCTAATCTACCCGCCACTCTGTCCCTGCCTACTTGCAACGACCCGCCCTAGGCGACGGGGTACAACTGGGCGGTGGTCCCTACGCTCAGTAAGTGCACGAGACAAAACATACAAGGGAATATAAAGCAAAGGGAAAGGGGCAGTTGCCCACGGCAACACCGTGAGCAACAGAGTGGTGAACGAGCCAAGTCAAACCAGGAGAGCACGAGGTACCAAACGCAGAGCAGAAGAGTAGTCAGAAAGCCAGGGTCAGAATGGAGCAGGATCAAATTGTTAGGAGCTGTAGCTGGGCCAGGAAACCACACGGAAAGAATCACAAGCAAGGAGGAAAAGGAAAGGCAGGTATAAATAGACAGAGGGCGGGAGCTAGCTGAGTCTGGCCAGGCTGCGATAGGCTCTCCCACTCCTAAGCCTGCCAGCCTGAGTGGTAGAAGCAGGAGTCAGTCTCAGAGAGATAGACTCAGGTGAAGACTGATTACCTAAGGAAGTTAACCCTGAAGCTGTGCCTGGCAGATCCTTTACAAAAGAACTTTCCTCTTGATACTCCCATAATACAATTCATCTCAGCAGAAGTGGTCTGTGGCACAGAGTTCCTGCATAACAAAGGCATTCTACACCGGGACCTGAAGATGGAAAACATCCTTCTGACCACAGACAGCCATGTCAAAATAACTGACTTTGGCCTTGCTGTAACCAAAAAGTTGAATCTGGTAAAAAAATAGCGCCCATCGAGCTCGTCTCTGGTTTAGCCTCCGGGCAGATTCTAGGAAAACCAGATTCTTGTGGTCGGTAAGGACCGTTACCTGGTGCCTAGCCCCCTCCAGGAAGTGGCGCCACTCTTCAAATGCCCATTTAATGGCTAAGAGTTCGCGGTTGCCAATATCATAGTTACTCTCAGTGGGCGAAAACTTCCTGGAGAAGTAGGCACAGGGGCGGAGATGGGTGAGGGACCTGGAACCCTGGGACAAGACAGCCCCCACTCCCACCTCGGATGCGTCAACTTCCACGATAAATGGCTCCATTTGGTTGGGCTGAACCAGCACCGGGGCCGAGATAAAGCACTTCCTAAGGACCTCAAAAGCCTGGACAGCCTCTGGAGACCAGTGGAGGAGATCAGCACCTTTGCGAGTGAGGTCCGTAAGAGGCTTAGCGATGAACGAGAAGTTAGCAATGAATCTCCTGTAATAATTAGCGAACCCCAAAAAACACTGTAACGCCTTCAGGGAGGCAGGTTGGACCCATTCTGCCACAGCCTGAACCTTGGCGGGGTCCATGCGCAATTCATGAGGAGTGAGGATTTGACCCAAAAATGGTATCTCCTGTACCCCAAACACACATTTTTCGGTTTTTTCAAACAGTTTGTTTTCCTGAAGGACCTGGAGCACCTTCCTGACATGCTCAATGTGGGAGGGCCAGTCATTGGAAAACACCAGTATGTCATCAAGGTACACTACAAGAAATATCCCCAGGTAATCTCTCAAAATCTCATTTATGAGATTCTGGAAGACCGCCGGCGCATTACACAACCCAAAGGGCATGACGAGGTATTCGAAATGACCTTCGGGCGTGTTAAACGCAGTTTTCCACTCATATCCCTCTTTGATGCGGATAAGGTTATACGCCCCCCGTAGATCAAACTTAGAGAACCATTGTGCCCCCTGAACCCGATTAAAGAGATCAGGAATCAAAAGAAGGGGATACTGGTTCCTTACAGTGACCTTATTCAGGTTACGGTAGTCAATGCATGGCCTAAGACCACCATCCTTCTTCCCTACGAAGAAGAAGCCAGCACCTACCGGAGAAGTAGAGGGGCGAATGTAACCCTTGGCCAGGCATTCCTGGATATACTCTCTCATGGCTTCACGTTCGGGACAAGAAAGATTAAATATCCTACCCTTAGGAAGCTTAGCTCCTGGTACCAATTCGATAGCGCAATCGTATTCTCTATGAGGAGGTAACACTTCGGAGGCCTCCTTAGAGAAAACATCAGCGAAGTCCCGAACAAACTCAGGTAGAGTGTTCACCTCCTCAGGAATGAGAAATAGAATTAACAGAAAAACATGACGTCAAACATTCATTACCCCATTTGGTAAGCTCCCCAGTATTCCAGTCAAACGTGGGATTATGCAACTGCAACCAGGGAAGGCCTAAAACCAAATCGGACGATAATCCCTGCATCAACAGTACAGAGCACTGCTCCAAATGCATGGAGCCAACAAGGAGTTCAAAAACAGGGGTATGCTGTGTAAAATAACCATTAGCAAGAGGAGTGGAGTCGATACCCACTACCGGGACAGGTTTAGGCAAATCATCAAAGGCATAGCAAGAGACAAAGCAAATTCCACAGACATGATATTAGCAGAGGACCCTGAATCCATGAAGGCGCTGCCGGTAGCAGACCTACCACCAAAAGAGACCTGAAAGGGAAGCAAGATCTTATTACGTTTCATATTTACGGGAAATACCTGTGCGCTCAAGTGACCTCCCCGATGATCACTTAGGCGCGGAAGTTCTCCGGCTGCATTCTTACGCTTAGGACAGTTGTTCACTTGATGCTTGTCATCCCCACAGTAGAAGCAGAGACCATTCTTCCTGCGGAAATCTCTACGTTGTTGGGGGGACACGAAGGCACCGAGTTGCATAGGTACCTCTGAGTCTTCCGGGGAAGAACGAAGCAACGGAACCTCGGGAGGCATCATGGGGGAGTCGGAGGAGAAAACACATAAACGTTCGCGTTTTCGTTCCCTGAGACGTCGGTGAAGTCGTACCGCTAAAGCCATAACCTGGTCTAGGGAGTCAGAAGAGGGATAGCTAATTAGCAGGTCTTTCAGGGCATTCGACAGACCCAACCTAAACTGGCACCTTAAGGCAGGGTCATTCCACCGAGAAGCTACGCACCACTTCCTAAAGTCAGAACAATACTCCTCAACAGGTCTATTACCCTGACGTAAGGTCCCCAGCTGACTCTCGGCAAAGGCAGTCTTGTCAGTCTCGTCATAAATGAGTCCGAGAGCAGAAAAGAAAAGATCAACGGAGGAAAGTTCAGGGGCGTCAGGAGCCAAGGAGAAGGCCCATTCTTGGGGCCCGTCCTGGAGCCGGGACATAATTATACCCACTCGCTGGCTCTCAGAACCTGAGGAGTGGGGCTTTAAGCGAAAGTAAAGCCTGCAACTCTCCCGAAAGGAGAGAAAAGCCCTCCGGTCCCCTGAGAACCGGTCGGTCAACTTGAGGTGGGGTTCAGGAGTTGAGGTGAGGGGAACCACCAAGGTAGCCTCAGGCTGGTTGACCTTCTGAGCCAGGGCCTGGACCTGTAGGGAGAGACCCTGCATTTGCTGAGCCAGGGTCTCAAGGGGGTCCATAGTAGTGTCAGGGACCAGGGTAGACTAGGTATATGGGCTTGTGATTATGTAATGATAGGGGTAGGGAAACGGACAAGTGAGCCCTAATCTACCCGCCACTCTGTCCCTGCCTACTTGCAACGACCCGCCCTAGGCGACGGGGTACAACTGGGCGGCGGTCCCTACGCTCAGTAAGTGCACGAGACAAAACATACAAGGGAATATAAAGCAAAGGGAAAGGGGCAGTTGCCCACGGCAACACCGTGAGCAACAGAGTGGTGAACGAGCCAAGTCAAACCAGGAGAGCACGAGGTACCAAACGCAGAGCAGAAGAGTAGTCAGAAAGCCAGGGTCAGAATGGAGCAGGATCAAATTGTTAGGAGCTGTAGCTGGGCCAGGAAACCACACGGAAAGAATCACAAGCAAGGAGGAAAAGGAAAGGCAGGTATAAATAGACAGAGGGCGGGAGCTAGCTGAGTCTGGCCAGGCTGCGATAGGCTCTCCCACTCCTAAGCCTGCCAGCCTGAGTGGTGGAAGCTGGAGTCAGTCTCAGAGAGATAGACTCAGGTGAAGACTGATTACCTAAGGAAGTTAACCCTGAAGCTGTGCCTGGCAGATCCTTTACAAAAGAACTTTCCTCTTGATACTCCCATAATACAATTCATCTCAGCAGAAGTGGTCTGTGGCACAGAGTTCCTGCATAACAAAGGCATTCTACACCGGGACCTGAAGATGGAAAACATCCTTCTGACCACAGACAGCCATGTCAAAATAACTGACTTTGGCCTTGCTGTAACAGGTGTGTATAAGAAGACCACAGAAACATGTAAAGGTACACCTGGATACGCAGCCCCAGAAATGGTGAAAGACCAGGCACATGGACGAGGGGTAGATTATTTTGCAATTGGTGTTATTCTTTATCAATTGTTTACAGGAGAGACAGCTTTTCCTGGAAAACATCCCAGAGAAATTGAGTGCTCTGTCCTCTACCATGCTCCACCCTACCCAAAGTATCTAACTCCTGACACAGTAAACATCTTAGAAGGGCTGCTGTGTAAAGATCAGTTTCAGCGGCTGGGAGTAAAAGGAGACATCAAGAATCATCGATTTTTCTCAAGTATCAATTGGGAAAATGTGGATGCCAGGAGAATGGCACCACCAGCGAGCCTGATGGCAGTTTCTGTTGACCTGAATGTTAACCAAACTCTGGAATATACTGAAATGCCAAATAGAATAAGAACCAAAGACCAGAAGATCTTCAATGAATTCAGCTTTGTGTGCCCAGAGTGGTCAAAGCACTATCATCCTGTCATCACTCAGACCAGAACTTGGATGGCCAAACCGTTTACCAAGCGGTCATTCAGGAAGAACAAAAAGTAACTGGTCAATGGAAAAAGCTAGTGGATGGCCAGATCAAACCAGCAGAACTAAATCTCCATCTACAAATTCCTACTACATTCCATAACCTACCTGATACCATGAAATAGCTGCTGTAATAGACAGCACTGCCACCACTAACACCAGTGGATTAGGCAATGCCTACAAAACTCCATGAAGCCATCTGTCAATATCCTCGTTCTATAGATCCAACCTGTGCATGCACTCAGTAGACTCGGCGAGCTTGCATCTTGCAGAACCCACCCACGATTCTATTTAGACACTCAACCACCGGATGAGACAACTCTTTGAAGAGGAATTTCATCTTTACCGGACTGTGACAAACTTACCAAGCTTCCACTACTGAACATGCAAGTAGATTTGAGCACCAACGATCCAGGGATATATTCCGATCGCCATATTTGGGATCAGGAAGGAATTTTTTCCCCTTATACAAGGACAAGCCAACAAGTAGTCCTCAGGGGTTATTTTTCGCCTTCCTCTGGATCACCATAGCAAGTAATTAAGAGGTTGAAATTGAAGGACTTCTTTCAACCATACTTGCTATGTAACCAACTGGACAACTCATCTACCAATGTGGTGGCAAAGACAAACAGAAGGAAGCTGCTAAGATAGAAAGCAGCTCCTTCTCCTACCGATAATGGTCAGACAGTAGGATGCTGAAGAAACAGAAAACACCTCCTACTGACCATAGACACATAGAAGGACGCTGCTGAGACAGAAAGCAGCTCCTTCTCCTACCGACAATGGTCACCACGGAAGAAAGCTGTGTTGACAAAAAACAGCTCCTTTTCCAATCAACCATAGACACACAGAAGGAAGCTGCTCAGATAGAAAGCAGCTCCTTCACTTACCGACCATGGGCAGATAGAAGGAAACTGCTAAAAAAGAAGACAGCTCCTTCACCTACTTCCCATAGACAAGACTTCATCTTCAGTCTTTATTTTTCTTGATTGTGTGATGGTAAGATCTATAATGCATAATTAAATAAAAATGAAAAAAAAAAAAAAAAAAAAAAAGTGACAGGAGTTGTAAAATATTGATATATTAAATAGTTGTTTCAATTTCAGTTCCATAAAATGTAATGTTGGGCGGAGACAATCACATTAAGCAGGGAAGCCGCTAGGGTGACACAATCCCCACAGATCTCAGATTGGACAAACGGGCAGAATGAGAGCTGCCAGTTGAGATTGCCAGTTAGGGCAGAAGTTACAAAGTGACTGATCAACCAAAAATACTTTGTATTGCTAGCCTGAATGGCGTATCGCTAGCTCAGCATTTCATATGAGAACAAAGACCCTCTGCAGCACAAGTTTAAGTTGAGACTGAACCATCGCAAACACATTGTCCCATTCTCACAAGTTAAATCAGAAACCGCCTAGTATAGAGCCTATTTATTAGTGAAACCGTCAAGCTTATGTACTAAATATTATAACCGTGAAGACTGTGCCTCTGTTGGAGTAAAGTTCTGTTCAGCATCTTATACCTGTGTCGTCTGAAGTTCTTGCTGTGCAATTTCCTCTGCGGGGCAGTAACCATCCTAAACCGCCTCCCACCTGTTACATTTGTCCATACTAAAGTCCATTACTCCATTGAAGTCGCCAATTAGTAGCAGTGGATAATCTGCAAGGGCTTTTTATCAATAAACTCCTGTACCACACCCAAGACATAAGAATTAAAGGGTGGCGGTAAATAAATTGAGACAATGATACAGTGAAGATTTTGTATTGTACAGTCGAAGAGCACAAACTTTCCTTCTTTTTCTTCCCAATATGTATGGCAGGCTAATTTGCAGTTAGGGTATGTTCACACGCAAACTCAAAAACGTCTGAAAATACGGAGCTGTTTTCAAGGGAAAACAGCTCCTGATTTTCAAACGTTTTTAAGATACTTGCGATTTTCGCTGCGTTTTTTACGGCCGTATTTGGAGCTGTTTTCAATAGAGTCTATGTAAATGGCTCCAAAAACGTCCCAAGAAGTGTCCTGCACTTCTTTTTCGCTGCCGTTTTTTTACGCGGCCGTTTTTCAAAACGGCTGCGTTAAAAAAAACGGCCCGTCGGAACAGAACGCCGTTTTTCCTATTGAAATAAATGGGCAGATGTTTGAAGAAGAGGACTTACTCCTAAAGCAAAGCAGGGATGAGTTAATGCTCCGTCCAACAAACAAAAGAAGCTGGTGTGCCGCCCATGCCGCATTGCGCCATTATTTGTGTAATGTTTGAAAGAGATTGTGCCTCTTTTTTGTAGAGTAGTGTTTACATCCCCTTGTGTATGTTTATATACCACTGGTCAGTAAAGAATTTGTTGTTTGCATTACTTGGGTGTACTGTATTTTATTGCTTGCGACTAACCCTGCGGTCCTTGCCGGTACTTGGCCTTACATAGGGATACATTCTATAGACAAGATGAATGCTAACACTCAATTGCTATTTAGGCTGGGACTTCACAGAGACTGATTGATTTTAATTGATCTTATTTTTAAATTCTATTACTTATTTATTGGTTGCATGCAACTCAATGTATAGCTTTGTACTGCGGCTGTTGATTTGTAGCTAAAAATCAATTAGTTGCATGCCAATGCGTTTCCATGATGGCCTTATTTTCACATTTCCAGGAAAAATAACAGAAGACCATCACAACACAGAGTTCTGAGTAAAGATGCTCCATATCATAAGGCTGACAGGTCCGCCTTAAAATGGGTAAATCACAGGTGACGTCTTTTCTGATTGTAGACTTTCTCTTTCCATTTTATCTCCACCCAGCCCGGACCGCTATGATGACTTCTCCTGACATAACATTACAGAGTTTGCTGCTGAGATATCTTTAGTTGTTCCCTTCTGCAGCCATCTTCAGCTTCTAGAGCAACGTAAAGAATTCAGACAACAAAATAGACCCCTTACTTCATGCAGACCCCAGACCAGACCACCAAATAAATTTAGACACCAGCCTAAACCCCTATATAAATTCAGACCCTAGACCAGACCCCAGAACAGACCCAATTAACTGCAGACCCCAGGCAAGACTCCAAAATGTAAACCCCAAAACAGAGTAAATAAAATGAATGCAGACCCTAGACCAGACATCTAAATAATGTCAGACCTCAGACCAGACCCCTCAATTAATTGCAGACCACAGACCAGACCGTTAAATTCAGACCCCAAATCAGAGTAAAGAAAATGGATTTAGATACCTGACCAAGACCTCTAAATAAATTCAAATCCCAGAACAGACCCTTAAATTCATGCAGATCCCAGATAAATGAGTTGGTCGATTGCAAGCAGCTTGTAATGAGGGCGAGCCGTATAACCTCCATTTCCAGCTTATAAACTGATTATGTTATTAAGTTGGTTGCCTGTTTCTTTATATAAACTGTTTAGGTGCTCACTGTTAATGTATATTTGTGTATCTGTTGTGTTTCACTGTATAGAAGGTTTTGTCTTACAGGTTGGCAGGAGGACAGGCCGCAGTTCCCAGTGGCACTGTTTTATGTGCGGTGCTGTCACTGTACATAGCAATGAGAGGCTGCTGGACAGTGACAGGGGAGGTACAGGGGGTTTGGAAAGAAAGAGCCTGGTGCTGGCTGGGATCAGAGTGTAGTGGCAGTGATGCGCTGCGCCATCATGAAGTCAGGTGAGACGATGAGAGTCAATAACAAAGCAGAAAATAAGCTAACAAAATGACCTCTTATGGTCTGTAGGCTGATAGAGAAGGCCTATCCTACGTAGGGGTAGGCCTATAAGTGTAGGCTGTCACTGAAACATGCGGGCTGAAGAGTACCGTCAGCCTAGAGTGGTTCGCTCTGAGGAGTCTACTGGGGCTGTGAGAATAGTCAGCCTGGCATGGGAACCAGTGGTCAGTAGAGCAGTACTGTGCTCAAACCCAGGAGAGGCTGTAACTAGGTCCTGATTAGGATAAAGAACGTTCCATGTATTAGAGGGCCGCTTAGATAGCTGCAGTGATGAATGGTTGCCCTGCAGGCCTGAGATGTGGCCTAGTAGTACACTCCTGAATTGTACTGGACTGGGTGCAGTAGTCACTAGGACGAGTGGTGTGGTAGGAGCCCTTCAGCGTCAGGACCCTAGTAAGAGTGCATAGGAGCAGATATTTAATATAGTAAAAAGTATTAAAACTTATAAAACCCACTGTGTCAGTTGTATCGGGGAAGCCCCCTTCATCAGGAATACTATGTTTCACAGCATTGAAACAATTTAAATGTCTCTATATTATATAAACAAACCTTTCTACGTTTACTCACGCAATACCGGAACTGACGTTCCGAACTCTAAGGCCCTGTTCACACAGAGTGTTTTTGCAGGCAGAAAAATTTTGAGGCAGACTTTGACCTGCCTGCGATTTGCGCAGCATTTACCATTGCGTTTTTCGCCCCTGGCCACTGCGCGCTGCGTGCAAAAAACACTGTGAAAAACACTTTCTCTGCCTCTCATTGATTTCAATGGGAGGTCAGAGGCGGAACAGCGAGCCGCTAAAAGCTGCAGCAGAAAAGAAACGCCTCCGCCTTCCATTGAAATTAATAGAAGACAGTTTCGGCCGTTTTTTGGTGCTGATTCCAATGCGGTTTCCGTGTCAAAATCAGCATAAAAAAACTCAGTGTGATCTGGGCCTAAATCTCTTTATACTTCCTATAATGGACATATCTCTCTATGGCAGATGTTTCGGAAGAGGTTCTTTCTCGCTCTTTTACCCTTTCTATTCCTCTAATACTTAATCCCAATTACATTATTTAATACAGGGAATTTCTTATATTTCTTTTTCCATGCAAAAAGACATATATTAATAAAATAGGATAAAAACAACCAATATGAATCTATGGGGAATAGTAAAGACTCTTTTACTTTACTCGTTCTTAAACTCTACTATTATTCGCAAACCCTATTCCTTTCTTTAGTATTTCTTATATTTTGGATAGGATGGTGCGACTATATCATTTATTATCCTTGGTCTTTTTACGATCATTTGTGGGGACCTTCTTACTTCATCTTTCAAAAACAGATCACTTAATAGTATTTCCCAATTTCTCTTTAGGATTCTTTTAATTTCTTCAATATTACCATTATATTTAGCAAAATAATGTCAGTCCAAATTTATCTTTCTCTTTTTTCCATCTTGCTTTTTTTACAAGGTATAACTTTTCCCAGTTCCTTGTTATCTAGGCAGTCTTTCTGTTTCGTTTTTTACACCTTTTTCTTTACTCCCTCTATAATATTTTTTTTGCTATTTTTTATCCTTCTATCTGCCTGATATAACCTCCTTTGACTTATACAGTATCAGCATCCCCATGATATGCTGAGAGTATGTTTCCAAGTTTCTATACCACTTATTTGTGAAATAAAAGTAAACCAATATATATATTAGTCCATAATGGACAAGATTGTGGTATGCGACGTGAGCATTTACCGATGCATATGCCAATTGTGCACTGCAAATGCAGTGTGAATGGACCTTTAGACAACCTACTTACACAACCCCTCAGTTGGCTAAAGCAGAAAGCCAATGTAAGGAGCGACTCTACCTTTGCAGGACTTTTCATATTTGTGTCTTACACTGACGGCCCATTTGCTGTCCGATTCCCCCATTGATAACAGCAGATTGTGGTAGAAGCTTGACAGAAGGCCCCCTGTGGTTAGCACATTGCTGAGGTTGTCCTTAACCCCTTCCCGCTCTGCTCATTACTATTACAACGAGCTGAGCACATTGTTCGTGCTCAGCTCAGTAATAGTATGGTACCGCTGAAATCCAGCGCCATTCCCAACCACGACACATTTATGAGCTGTGATAACTGCTGTATCGTCGTACAGCAGTTATCACAGCTCATACCTCCGGGACCGATCGCAGTGGTTTACGCCGATTTACCCCTTAAATGCAGCGGTCAATAGCGATCACCACACTTAAGGGGTTACAACGCCAGTGGCGATCTTGCGACGCAATCGCAGGGTGCCGATGGTTGAAATGGTAACCGGAGGCCTAACAATAGCCACCGGGTCTGACATCTACAGAAGGTGATTACATAAGTATTGCAGGATATTATAACAGAAATCGGACAGTTGGACCTTTGGGGTCCTGTGGTGGTGGTGGTTATTTGTTGTTGCTGTATCTTGGACCGTTTATGGGTCAGTTTAGTGGTGCTTTTTACTCCATGTGTCCTTAGGACATGTTTATTATGTCATTACGAACTTGAGGTTTGTGTCCCATATTTTTTGTGAAGGCTTTTTCTTTAGTAGTGTATCCAGCCTTATAGGGGATCTTGTTCCCATTAAAATATGTTTTTGTCCCACTTGGGAAATCTCTTGACTGGCCTAAGTAGAGTCATGTGCTATTTTACCTTTTATTCCCCTTTTCCACCCATCCACCAAATAAGGACACGTGACAACCGAGGTTGGATGTGAAATGGCCACAGCAGCCGTTTATTAATTTACATTATTTTTTAAATACAATTTAATTCGAAACATTCGGATAACTACTTTAGGAATTCGACCAGAGAATTCCTCCTATAATTCACATGACCCAACATGGGTCAGAATCATAAATAACAATCAACATTTTAACACTAAACAGAGCAGGGGAAGTCCTTGAAGCCATTTTTTACCGATTTTACATTTAAGTTAGCCATCTGCAAACCACCAACAACTATTTACCTCCAGCCGTAAACTAGCTCGGAGGCACAGCTCACCTCTGCAGATGGCTCCAACCATAAGAAGACCACTTCAAAGGGATAACACCCTATGAAGTCTTCAAATGATATACCTTTTTGGGGGACGCATACCCCGATGCAACCTCCCCACCATTTTGTACTGACCAACCTCAAGGACTCCCCTCGCCAGCCGCCATGACACCTAGACCTACTCCAAAGAAAAGAGAAACACAAGTTACGCAAGCATACATCATAAGCACAAGAAAATAGACAAACGCACAAAAAACAAACCCAATCCCAAAAGACACAACCCAATTCAGGGCGGAAGGGTGGGAGCTAACTTTTTTACCTGTTATTCCTCCCGCTACTTCCGGCTCAATGCTAAAAACAGCGGGAGGAACAGATACCGAACCCCAACTCCTCCCCTCTCCATCTCCTCCCTCCCCCTGCCTCCACTAACCCTTTCCCCCCTGATTGGCTAACCTTCCCTCCTATGGCAGTCATGGAGGCTTTCCCTTAAGCCCTCCGTGCTGCCGTCCAGCCTCGTCTTGACTGGCCTGAGTAGAGTCATGTGCTATTTTACCTTTTATTCCCCTTTTCCACCCATCCACCAAATAAGGACACGTGACAACCGAGGTTGGATGTGAAATGGCCACAGCAGCCGTTTATTAATCTACATTATTTTTGAAATACAATTTAATCCGAAACATTCGGATAACTACTTAAGGAATTCGACCAGAGAATTCCTCCTATAATTCACATGACCCAACATAGGTCAGAAACATAAATAACAATCAACATTTTAACACTAAACAGAGCAGGGGAAGTCCTTGAAGCCATTTTTTACCGATTTTCCTTTTAAGTTAGCCATCTGCAAACCACCAACAACTATTTACCTCCATTCGTAAACCAGCTCGGAGGCACCGCTCACCTCTGCAGATGGCTCCAACCACCAGAAGACCACTTCAAATGGAAAAACACCCTATGAAGTCTCCCCACCATTTTGTACTGACAAACCTCAAGGACTCCCCCCCCCAACAAAACGTGACACCGCCCGGTTTACTTTGATGCAGGCTTTATTAACCCTCTCCACTGATCTTGCCAAGCGCCAAAACTTCCTCGGAACTATGTCCGACCAAACTATAACTAAGCGTAGATAAGACGCCCATAAGCACAACAAATCGTGTTTTATATCCCGCACTAACTCACGAAAAGGGCGCACACCTAGATCGTTCCCCCCCCCCACATGTAAAGCCAGAACCTCCGGAACCCTATCTAACTGAGAGTATGTTTGAAACTCGGTCAATACCCGGCTCCATAACATACCTCAGAATCCCAGCCAATGTAAAACCGCATCTTGCCGCGGAATGCGAAGCTGACGGCCATCTGGGCGAACGTCCGCCCGCAGTGCCCCCCAGTGCACATAAGAGTGTCCTAAAAGCCAAACTAAGCAGGGGCGATGATCTGAAATGAAAGGATAAGCAAACGCACATGTAAGCCATCAAAACACAAGTTACAAACTCACAACAAATGAGGGCGCACGTAAGTCCTAAACCTATTGGACTTCCAACGGTCAATGCGACGCACACCCTCGTCATCCAACCCCCAACGCCCAGCTTCAGTAGCAGCGCCGATCCTAAACGTGTGAGACGAGTAATACTCATACCCAACTCCGACCTCAGGCAAGCATTTTTTAAATACAGCACCAAATTGATACCTGGACAAAAACGAGCCATTCTCATGACGGAGCAATGGCGACTCAGGCACCCCACCCCGTGGCTTGAAAGAAACCATACAAGCAACCGGACACATCGCCGACCCCGGGAGGGCAAACAACACTATCCGCTTACCCCGTCCTACTTGATCAGTCTTGGACCGCCACAAAAACAACTCGAGTCTATCCCCATATAGACCCACATCCACCTGTCGCAATCCCCCAGCCCTCACCGCACTAGGAGAAACCAACTCACCAATTCTGAGTGCTCCAAAAAACGCTAGAGAAAAAGCCAAACGAAACAACTCTACCTCATAAGGCAAATTACAAACAGCCCCCAGCGATGCGCCCAACGAACCAAGAAGGGTAAAAGACATGGGTCGCCTCTGATATGCTTCAGCCCTGCCGCGATGCAAACCCTTCAAAGCTTGCCTTACCAAAAAATTCTTGGACACATCCTGAAAACCCCGTAATTTAAATCCAAACGCCAACCCAGCAACGAAACGATTCACCTTAGCCAGAGAAAACCCCGCCTCCCAAGCATCCCCCAACCAGTATAACAATGCCACCAACCTGTCTTGATCCGTGCTGACGTTACCCAACACTCTTACCCACTCCTCCCACTGCTGCCAACAAGCCGAATAAGTACTCCAAGTCGCACTAGCCAACGACGGTTCGATCAACCGTTCCACGGGACCGAAACCAGATCCCATAGATGTACCGGGCAAGCCAAACCGAACAGCTCCGCTCCCGGTGCCAATTAACAAAATCGATTCCACTGCGAGCGAGAAAGAGCATTAGCGATACAATTGTAAACCCCCGGTACATGCACCGCAACCATCCACGTGTTTAAGGACAAGCACACCAAGACTAAGTGACGCAACAACTGAACCACAGGCGGAGAAGATGCCGATACGTTATTAATCGTTAACACCACTCCCATGTTATCGCGGTGGAAACTAATGTTTTTGTCCCTGAGCCTGTCCCCCCAAATGGTCACCGCAACCACGATGGGGAACAGCTCGAGCAGGGCCAGATTCCGTGTAAGACCACTGATCACCCAGCTGTCCGGCCAGTCCCCCGCACACCATTGACCTCCTGCATACGCACCAAAACCACCAGACCCCGCCGCGTCAGTAACCCGCTCCAACTCGCTCATATCCTGTACCGGCGACATCCACAACAATCTACCATTATATTGCCCGGGAAACGCGTCCCAGACCTGCAGATCCGCCCTGTGTTCCACCCCAATCCTCACGAAATGATGGGATGCCCGGATACCCGCCGTCGCTGCCGCCAATCGCCTACTAAAAACTCTACTCATTGGTATAATCCGACAGGCAAAGTTCAACTTCCCCAGCAGAGACTGGAGATCGCGCAAAGTGATCTTCTTCAATCGGCAGGCACGCCTCACCTCTTGACGCAATGACAGTAATTTATCCTCAGGAAGCCTGCACTCGAATTGCACTCGAATTGCATTGCAACCGAATCAATTTCGATCCCTAAAAAACAGATGGTAGGGACAGGGCCCTCAGTTTTTCCAGGCGCCAGAGGAATTCCAAAATCCGTCGCAACCTTCTGCAAGGAATACAATAAATAACCGCAAATAGGGGAACCGCTAGGGCCGACGCACAAAAAATGGTCAAGATAATGTATTAACGAATTCACCCCAGCTACGCCCTTCGTCACCCATTCCACAAAGCTACTAAATGCCTCGAAGTATGCGCAAGAAAGGGAGCACCCCATTGGAAGACACCTATCGACATAAAACCCCCCATTCCAGAAGCAACCCAACCGCCGTTGGCTCTCCGGATGGACCAACAGCAAGCGAAAAGCCGCTTGAATGTCACTTTTTGCCAACAACGCCCCAGGCCCTGCCTCACGCACTAACACCACCGCTTTGTCAAATGACGTGTAAACAACCGAGCATAAATCGTGATCTATCCCATCATTTACCGACGACCTCTGGGAAAAGACAAATGCTGAATCAAACTGAATTTATGGGGCTCCCGCTTCGGCACAATTCCCAAGGGGGATAGCACTAGATTCTCTATCGGCTGCTCGACAAAAGGCCCGCCCATGCGACCCAACGAAACTTCCTTCAAAAGTTTTTTCAAAACGACCGCCGAGTGCAAATAAGCTGACTTAAGATTGCGCCGTGTAAGAGGGGGAATAACAAAACCAAACAAAAACCCCTCATAAATTAACTTGGCTGCAACCCTATTCGGATATTGATTTAGATACGGGGCCATCCTTTCCACCCTCACCGGCGACAGCCACTTGACCAACGGAGGAGGACTGAGTGTCTGACGCTTCCCTTTTCGCATACATTTTGCAGCCCCATGCGAGGAGCCTTTGCACTCCGAATAGACATGCTTAAATTTACAAGTGGCCCCGAACTTACACTGGCCATCATTGAATTGCCAGCAGAACCCGAGTTTTGACCCAGAGCCCTGTCCGGACTGACTAGACTGACCTCCTTGGCCAACGCTCCCGAGAAAGGACTGCTTAACCGGGGCCGTCACCCGCAACCAAAGCGCAATATCTTTCTGATCCCACCGAATCGCCGGCCGGACCGCCTTCCGCTGGCGAAACTGCTCATCATACCGCAACCACACCTGACCCCCGTACGCCCGATGAGCCTCCCCGATGGCATCGAAATAACAAAACAACGCCGAGCAATTTTCAGGTGCCTTTTCCCCAATCACACTCGCCAAAATAGCAAAAGCTTGCGACCAATTCACGAACGTCTGCGGGATAAGCCTATACTGCCGACGCTCCTCTTCCTCCTTCTTACTCTCATCCCGCTTGCCCTTATCCAAGTTGAACTTTGCAAGTGGCAGAAGGGAAAAAATTTCCACGTACTCATCCTTACAAATCCGTTCCCGAACCTCCTGTTTAAGGTGGGCCCCTAAAGGACCCTCAAAACAGACGTAAACCTCGCCCCGAGCACGATCATCAAGCCGAATTCTATCCCTGTCCTTCTGCGCCTCGGTTTGAACAGATACTGCCACTGCTTCCTTGGATGCCCCCGAAACTTCCCCAACCAGGGACCGTGACTGTACATCACGAGGACCTTCCCAGACCACCGCCGGGGACCCCGCCGGAACTACAGGTGCCGCTGCCCTATCTAAGCGCCCGACTAACTTGCGCAAACAACCCACTAAATCCGATAAGCCATCTCGCCCGGCAACACCACTACCGACAGCCGATACTTCCGCGCTCGCTGCCCCACCCCCAAAACCTGACATGAAAATTGCTGGATACGGCAAAGTAGGAGTTACGCACTCACCAGGCTGCCCAGGCGCTGTATTCCCGCTAGCTGGAAAATTCTGACCGCGCTGCGACTCGTCCAGCTCTCCATCTTCCAGATCCTCTCTCGCTGACGACTGGCACTCGCACCAACATCTCCGACACGGGGACCCTGGCATGCTGACAGAGAGGCCGGCAACCTGCCGCCCGACCGCAGGGACCCAGACTTCCGACAGGACCTGTTGCCTCGTCGTCGTCGCTGATCTTGGTGTCCTCACCGAAGACCTCAAGGAAGCCTGCCCCATGGCCGGCACATCACCATGCGGGGCGGCCGTGGACTGCACCCTGCACACTGCATATAAAGGCGGTGGCGTAACAGGGAGCCCAGCCTGCGACTCCCTGTGAACCGCCGAGCCCCGTCGCGGCTGGGGATTCCTGCCAGGACGCAGGCCCTGGGAGGAGGCGGCCGTCCCAGCAGCAGCGTCCTTAGAAGGGCTCCCCCTGTGACGCCGAGCCCGCGGGACCACATCCGGACTCAACCATTCAGGTGGGCGGGACCGCTGGGAGCGGCGGGGTGACCGAGCCTGAGCAACCGCCGCTCCCGTTGACGCCCTCTGCTTTATTTCAGCAGGGGCAGCAATAAGCAACTCTCCCCCCACCGCCATGTCATCAGCGCCAGAAAGGGGGGAGGGGAGCGCATCCGGGCTAGCAGCCGACACAGAGCGCCGATCTATGCGCGAAGACTGGCCCACCTGATGGATACTGGCCAGCGCTGCCACCGTCTCCTCCAGCCACCCCGGACCGTGGAACTCAGCTGCCGCGCGCAGCTGATCAAGCATGCTGACTGGAGACGCCATACTTGCAGGTAAGCAGGGCAGTGGGAGCTAACTTTTTTACCTGTTATTCCTCCCGCTGCTTCAGGCTCAATGTCGAAAACAGCGGGAGGAAAAGATACCGAACCCCAACTCCTGCCCTCTCCATCTCCTCCCTCTCCCTGCCTCCACTAACCCTTTCCCCCCTGATTGGCTAACCATCCCTCCTATGGCAGTCATGGAGGCTTTCCCTTAAGCCCTCCGTGCTACCGTCCAGCCTCATCTTTACTTTGTGACTATTGCCTGATTAAACCGAGTTGTGATACATTGTTTGCACCATATAAATAACTATATATTTGATGTTGTGTATTTTCTGACCACCACTGCAATCCTTTGTTTTAGATGATTTTATCTGTTTTTATGAGATTATATTATTTTGTCTGTATTTATTGCAATAATAAAGATATTTTGTTATTGACCATGTGTCGTTTTGCTATACAGAATTGGTATTGCCGCATCCGTAATGGCCTGAACTATATAAATATTATGTAATTTATCCAATGCAGTGAATGCCATAAAAATAAATAATAAAAAAACGATACCAGAATTGCTATGTTTTTGGTCACCTAAGAATAAAAAGTGATCAAAAAGTTGCATGTATCCAAAAATGGTACCAATAAAAAAACATATAGCTCGTCTTGCAAAAAACAAGCCCTCATACAGCTCTGTCGACCAAAAATTTTCTTTAAAGTTGTGGTTCTCAGATTGTGGCAACAGAAAAAATACATTCTTTTTACAAAATAAATGTTATTGTGCAAATAGTTGTAAAACATAAAAAAGAAATATAAATTTGGTATCACCAGAATCGTACTGACCCACAGAATAAAGTAAATATGTCAATTATAGTACACGGTAAACGCTGTAAAAAAAAAAAAAGGATAAAAACAATAGCAAAATTGCTATTTTTTGTCACCACGCTTCTCAAAAAATAGAATAAAAAATGATCAAGAAGTTGCATGTATCCAAAAATGGTGCCGATAAAAACTACAGATTGTCCCGCAAAAAACAAGCCCTCACACCGCTCTGTCACAAAAAAAAAGTTATGGCTCTCAGAATATGGCGACACAAAATGTGCAGAGTGCGATCCAAAAGGGGGATAAGATCGGGCACCATTTATCAGTGCGACACAGGCCACAGAACTGCGGATTATTATTTATTTATCGCATTATTATATCCTCTTATTATGTACTGATGTACTCCGCACAGTTTACATATGCCCCCAGATTATAAACTGAAATAAATGGCCTATTTGTACATTCAGGGACAAACCAATTGAAAAACTGGTAACCAGAAACAATTGGTTTAAATAAAAAACCAAGTAATGAACTTGGTGCATTGACCTATGAAATCATAAGTCTATCCTATAGAGAGAGGTCAATTAACACACAGTATATTAGAAACATGAAACAACTTTATTGCACATAAATACACAGGATATATCAATAAAAGTTAGAACCATGCAATGCAAAACGTGTCCTGCAGGTTGAAGCAACATATGGGGAGACATAATGACATATAATATAAAAACCAGGGCAATATGATATATGTATAATAAATATGTTCACCTGAAATGATAGTATTGCCATATAGCTACCTGGAATGATTGTATATAAATGCGATGATACAAGCTAAGGCCAAAATGTATGGCCATATATCAGCTTACCCATGTGTAGTTGCTCCTGCTACCTGCAGAGACACCGAACCCGACGCGCGTTTCGGCAGGAATGCCTTCGTCCGGGGGTGGTGTCTCTCCAGCGGAACAGGATATTTAAAGGGCATTGCATGGTTCTAACTTTTATTGATATATCCTGTGTATTTATGTGTATTTATGTGCAATAAAGTTGTTTCATGTTTCTAATATACTGTGTGTTAATTGACCTCTCTCTATAGGATAGACTTATAAACTGAAATACCAGCAAAACCCCAAACAGAAAAATTACAAAGCAAAATCTGTGCTTCATAAGCCAAATGGCGCTCCCTCCATTCTGAACCCTTCAGTGTGCCCAAACAGCAGTTTACATCCACATATATGGCATCGCCATACCCGGGAGAACCCGCTTAACAGTTTATGATGTATTTGTCTTCAGGGGCACAATCTGGGTATAACATATCGTGCACTTAAATGGCATATAAGCGGAAAATCCACTGCACATTTTTCTAGTAAAAATAGTAGTATTGGTTCATACGCACTGCACCCTTTAATAAATGCCTTGAGGGGTATATTTTAAAAAATGGGGTCACTTCTTGGAAGTTTTTGTTTTACTATTAGACCTCAGAGCCCTGCAATTGGGGGCAAATGCTATGGAAAAATCACTAAAATAGACCTCAAATGCGCATGGTGCTCTTTCACTCCTTTAATCTAACACCAATCCAGCAAAATCTGCGCTCCTACAGACAAATGACGCTCCTTCTCTTCAGAGCCCTGCCGTGTGCCCAAACAGCTGTTTAGGGCCACATATGGGATATTGCTGTACTCAGGAGAAATTGAGTAAAAAATTGTGTGGTGTTTTTTTCTCCAATTACCCCTTGTAAAAATAAAACATTTAGAGCTAAAACAGCATTGTTTTGGGAAAAATGTAATTTGTCATTTTCACTGCCTAATTCTAATAAAATCTATGAAACAGCTGTGGGGTCAAACTATTCACTACCCCCCTAAGTGAATGCCTTGAGGGTTTTATTTTCCAAAATGGAGTCACTTCTCAAGAGGTTTTTACGGTACTGGTACCTAAGGAACTCTGCAAATACGACTTGCCACCTTTAAACAAAACCAGCAAAATCAACATATGGGGTATTATCATACTTGAGAGAACTTGATTTACAAATGTTGGTGTTCTTTTTCTCTTTCATTCTTTGTGAAAATGAAAAAAAATCGGAGCTGAAACTACTTTTTGTGTGAAAAATGTTTAGATTTTAATTTCTATGACCTAATTTCAATAAATTCAGCAGAACACCTGTAGTGTTAAAATGCTCACTATACCCATAGATTAATTCCTTGGGAGTGTAGTCCCGAAATGGCGTCTTTTTGGGGATGTTTCCTATGTTTTGGCACCACAAGACCTCTTCAAAAATGACAGGGTGCCTAAAATATATTGTAATAAAAAGGAGGCCCCAAAAACCTAGTAGGTGTTCCTGTGCTTCAGTCCACCAGGGCCACATGTAGGACATTTTTAAAAGCTGCAGAATCTGAACAATAAATATTGAGCTGAGTTTCGCTGCTAAAACCTTCTGTGTTACAGAAATAAAATGGATTATAATGGAATTTCTTAAAAAAATAAAAAATAAATATATATATATATATATTTGTAAATTTCACCTCCAAAATGTTAACTAGTAACTATTTTGTGTTGTATTACTATCTGTCTTACAAGCAGATACACTCAAATTTAGAGAAATCTAAAATTTTCAAAAATGTCTCTAAATGTAGGTGTTTTTCACAAATAAACACTAAAGGTATTGACCAAATTTTACTACTAACATAAAGTACAATGTGTCACGAGAAAAAATTCTCACAATCGCTTGGATAAAAGAATAGCATTCCAAAAATATTACCAGCTAAAGTGACACAGGTCAGATTTGAAAAATGGTGTCTGAGCCTTAAGGCCCAAACTAGGCTGCATCATTAAGGGGTTAAAGTGGTTTTACATCTTATAAAGTGGGGGGAATACAATTAGGATTTGTCATCACTTTCTGATCGTGGAGTTCTGACTGCCATGACTACTTGATGTTTAGTAAAGCCAATCCCTGTCTTTACAGTTTACCAAATGTGCCATCAATGGTCTTAGAAATGACCCAGATGAAGAGACTATGAAGGAATTCTTCGGTTCTCTTGACTATAAATGCAGCAGAGATTGTGGTATCCATAAAAATATAATGCAGCCATTTTTAATGAATACATATGGATGTTGGCCTTCTACCCTCTCTGGAAGGCTTATGATATGTATAATTTACGCTGCATTCGTTCACATCAGGTATGCCCATCTTGTCTCAGGATGTCTAGATCGATTCTTACCACCTCTATTACCTTTCCAGGACATGGTACATGAGGTAATGGCTGCCCACAGCTGTTCTGATTCCTATTACAAGCTGGTAGGGGAATTGTGACGCAGTATGTATTCAGGATTGTAAGGAGTAAGAGGGCTGAGCACAGGAGATGCAGCATATAGCGTGTTCTTACTGGTGCAGAGTCACATCCTCTAATGGGGGTCTTTAGGGTTTATTAAAATTCAAAACTAAAATTATATATTTTAAGATAATATAAATGATTTCCCCCATGTCACACAGACAGAAATGATCATTTATCCCCTATAAAGAATTCATCAGAGAACGTTCCCATTAAAAACTTCAATTTTATTAATTTCAATAAAAAAATACTCTATACAGTAAAGCAATTGATGAAAACACGCGGAAAAATTACAGATCACACTAAACTTTTCTAGAGGTACAAATCATACAATATCATCAAATTCATATTCCCAATGGTAAAGCCATACTGATATATGTAAATTATGGGTGTGGTCATAAAAGCAGCTCAAACCGGTTATAGCTATTGTGATGTCACAGAGCTTGGGTATAAACAATGATGTTGGTCACAGAGCTGTCACTATCAGTTGGATGTGACCGGTAAGTAATCTATCAATGCTACATCTGTACTTCTTGCTAATCAATTTGTTTTATTAGGAACATTGAATTATTCCATCTCTAGAAGATATTGTGTGATAGTGGTAGTAATATGGTATTAGTATTAGTGTGCAATTAAATTGCTCAAGTATCTTAGATTTGCAGGGTAAGTGGCCAAAATTTGAGCTCCCTTATTATCATTATGTTTACCACTTGTAAAAGAGAAATTTCAATATGCTCATATTAGAGGACTGTATATTAGGGGACTATAATTCCTTATATTATTTAGGTTCACCAGAAATAATTACAATTTAATAAAATTCTGAATTTTGATCAATTGATATAAAAATTATTAGTGGGGAATTGATACTGGTCTGGGGCTACTTATCATGGTTTGGGCTAGGCCCTTTATTTCCAGTGAATGGTAATGTAAAGACTACTTAGACCATTGCATGCTTCTGACTTTGTGGGACTAGTTTGGTAAAGACCCTTCCCTGTTTCTGTATGACGTTGCCCCTTTGCACAAAGCAAGGTCCATAAAGACATTGAGTGATAAATTTGGTGTGGAGGAACTTGACTCTCTGCACAGAGCCCTGACCCCTAACCTGAACTCACAAATACTCTTTTAATTAAATGGGCAAAAATTCCAACAAACACGCTACAAAATCTTGTGGAAAGCCTTGTCAGAAGAAGTTATAGCCACAATAGGGGGCCCAACTTCATATTAACATCCATGGCTTTGTAATGGGAAGTACCACAAGCTTATAATGGTGTAAAGGGTCAGCTGTCCACATCTTTTGGCCACATAGTGTATTTTTGGTTTATGTATTGTGATGTCACTACTATTAAAAATAATGATAAATCCATATTGAAATATGCAAATTATGGGTGAGGTCATAAAAGCAACTCACCCCGGGAATAGCTATTGTGATGTCACAGAGGGTGGGTGTATACTATGGTGCTTGCCTTAGATCTGTCACTCAGTTGGATGTGACTGGTAAGTACTCTATCAGCGCTACGTCTCTAGATGAGTCTCACCTATCAGTTTCTTTATAAATATTTTATTCTTCGGTATAATTCTGCTGTGTCTGCCATTTAAAGTTTAGTTTATATTTGGAATAGTTATACTAATTTACTAAGAAGTTGCTAAATGGCAATATGGCGGCCTGTGACTTCTGCTCCAGAGACAGAATGCAGCTTGCAGACAAAAATTGGCATCTGTATTCTGCTGGTAAATTGATAAAGCAACCTCAAAAAAAAAGGAATGTGAATGTCCTGCAGCCCTGAGAACTTATTATTGGAACCCTTCAGTTTATAACAGGAGTAATTCACATAATAAATATTTACTAGGGAATTACTAATTATGTATTTGAGGTTTCCTATTTGTGTAAAATACACAATTCTTATTATTATTAATAATAATAATTACTAGTATAAAAATGTAAGGAAAGTGATTTCTTAAGAACAGCCCTGACCCCGTAATCCTGTATCCTCAAAAGCAATTGTCATTTTTCATTAATATATATATATGTAAATATAAAATGTAATAATGTCTATAACAAATTACAGAGGTTCTAAATTATAGTTAGTATCTCATATAAAAATTACATAAACCCCGGAAATGTCATACCGTATGGTCAATTCAACAACCAATGCATTGTTCCAACATCCAAACCCCAAGCAATGTCATTCACAGGGGGTCCAAGCCCCAAGACCCCAAGCAATGTGATCTTCAAAGACTTCTGATTGTCCAGATCATGTACTTGGAATACCCCTTTTATAACTAATTTCTCCAGCTGGTTTCCTTTAAGTTTTCCCTAACTATTTCTTTTTCTGGTCATTCTAGATCTTGCTGTTGGATTGACACTGTTGGATTACTGTGTTGCTTTTACGGTCAGCGATTTGTCCTATTTTCAGAGAACTAGAGGCGATTAGTTAAATTCAATCTTTACTGTCGCCTGGTTTTCTACCACGGACATTGGTGCAGTTTTGCACCCGGGTTATTAACCAACCATGCCCTTTTGGAAAAAATCCAAAAAATATCATGTCTCTCAGATTCCTGATAAAGGAAATCTGATGAAAGAGATACCAACTATGGAGGAGCCTAACATCTCGCTCCAGAAGTTTTCCAACATCAAAGATATGCCAGCCGAAAAATTTAGCGATCCAAGTCACAGCAAACCTTGTGACATTGGCTCAAAGAACACCAAGAAGAGCGCAATCAGGAGCTTGGGCAGCAGCGCTGTGATTGGCGCTAAAGAACTGGATCGCTGTTTCCCAAATAGACGGCTGAGATTATACGTTGCCACCTGGAATATGGAGGGAAAGGTGAGAAGTAATATACAATATCTATTGTGAACCATGAGTGTATATGATCTAAGGCTATGTTCACACAGAGTGTTTTGCCAAGTTTTTTGACGTGGAAACTCGGCAAAAACGGCCCGAAAATGCCTCCCATTGATTTCAATGGGAGGCGTCGGCGTCTTTTTCCCGCGAGCAATAAAACTGCCTCGCGGTAAAAAGAAGCGGCATGCCCTATCTTCGGGCGCTTCCGCCCCTGACCTCCCATTGACTTCAATAGGAGGCAGAGATAGCGTATTTCGCTGTGTTTTATGCCCGCGGCGCTCAATGGCCGCGGGCGAAAAACGCCATGAAAAAAATTGGCGTGCAGGGAGAGGAAAATCTGCCTAAAACTTCCAAACGGAATTTTGAGGCAGATATTCCTCCTGCAAAATACTCCGTGTGAACATAGCCTAAAGTTGGATAAATTTGTAGTTGGATATGAGATAGACATATTATATACTACCCTAGGCCCAAATTTTCTAAACATTTGGGCCAATCAATGTTGCTGCACACACTGCAAACTGTCAAACTAATAATCTATGTCTTTGGAATGGTAATGCCTCTGATCCTAAGACTGCAGCACTGGCCATAGTCTATAAAGACTAAAATCCAATTCGATCAGATATAATTTTTTGTAGGTGATATAGAAGATGTCAGTTTGGTTAGTGCTCTGTGTATACATTATTAATATCTTCATATTTTGAGCAGGAGTTCCCACAAAATCTAGAGGATCTGCTGTTGCCATCAGATGACACCAAAGACATTTACGTAATTGGCGTTCAGGAAGGATGTCCAAACAGGTAAGTCTTCTTAGGTTGTCTTACAACAGTCTTTGCAGATGGACTACAGGTCGGCTGATTGAAATTCTCTCTTGACCTGCTACTTATTGTAGGATCACTCCTAAATTTTCCTATTTAACCCCAGAGGTTATAATATTGATTATTTAATAAAGGAGTTCAATATTTTAATCTGGAGTAATTTATTAATATGTAAACTTGAAATTGTGTCTTCTTGTAGACGGGAATGGGAGATAAAATTACAAGAGACTCTTGGTCCACACTACGTGCTATACCATTCATCCGGGCTCGGAGTCCTGTATCTCACCATCTTTATTCGACGGGAACTGATCTGGTTCTGCTCAGGTAAGATTCACTTTCTTACATTTACATAATAAGTTCTAATTGAAGTCATTAGTTTGAACTTATTATTTAGTCATTAGAACTAGATGTCTGCAATCTCGACTCTCAGATTCTTCACTGTGGAGTATTGGAGATCTGATAGTTTACTCCACAGTTACAAAGTGTGAAATTATGTTGTAGTAATATTTCCAGCGTTTAATAGGAAACTATCTCTGTTTCATTGTTGCATGTTGTACTATTAACCACTAACCCTTCTTCTTGTGTTTCATTTCTTATACAGAGGTAGAGCACACCCATGTAACAACCAGGCTATTCCACCATGTCAAAACTAAAGGAGCCTTGGGTGTTGCCTTCACCGTCTTTGGGACATCATTCTTGTTTATTAATTCCCATATGAGATGTAAGTATGTCTGTTTTTAATATATGACTATGTACAGTGTTATTGTGTATAAAAGTGCTGCTGTTTAATAATAATAAGCTGGAATATATGAGATGACATGAAAAGATTTGTACTATTGATATTTTGGTGTAAAATTAAAAGTTTACTGATATGTATATTTTTGTTGGCAGTTGGGGCAGTCTACAAGAGGATCCAGGACTATAAAACCATCACTGAGGGTCTCCGTCTGCCTCAAATTATTCCGGAAAGAATAAACTCCAATGCCTGTGAGTATTACTTATGTGGTTGAACCTATCGATTCCTTTATCTCTCTATTTATCTCCATTGACTCTAATGCAGTCACGTGGTCTAATTGTGTCCTGTGTTTATCTCATTCTACAGTGGACGTCACCAGCCGCATTGATCGAGTTTTTTGGTTTGGGGACCTCAATTTTCAACTGAAAGAGGACAGAAAAAACGTGGAATCTCTTCTGAAGAACATTAAAGGAAGAGATATGTCCAGTCTCCTCAAACATGACCATCTGAATGAAGCCAAGAACAATGGTACATTTACTAGTAGACAGATCTCTATCACTCCTCAGCCTGTATTGTTACCACATACACCTTGACAGATCAATACAAATCACTGTCATGATGGTTCATATGTTCTCCACATTCTTATATAGTCCTACATCTCTTGCACATGTTTTTAATACTGACATGTTTTTTTTTCTTTTAACTTAAGGGTCCATATTTGTAGGGTTTAAGGAGCACACCATTGAATTCCTTCCTACATATAAGTTCGACATTGGCACAGACACCTACGATACATCAGAAAAGCAGAGAGTCCCATCATATACGGTAAGATATCTTATTTCCAGGTCTACAGAGCTAAAGAAAGAATACATTTCATGAATAGATTTTCATATAATAAATCCCCTCGCCCAAGGTAATGAATTGTTATTATAGATGGAGGAATAATTCTTAAGAACAAAGCATCCAGTCCATTTTACTTGTAGTGAGTTTGTCATCGTCTCCCAGTGTAATATGTCTTCGCCTAGCATGGCTCAAAGATACTTATTTCATTAAATCTGTGTGACCAAGTCAAACCTTAAATGCAAGAAAGTCTTAAAATTTATATTTCTTAAAGGAAATAGGCCGAAATGTTCAGTCTATGATGCTATGAGGTTTATAAATAAATTATAATATGATTGCACTGATGATATTTGTTATTTTTATGACCTCTACAGGACAGGGTGTTGTTTAAAAGCCAATATGAGGGAGATGTGCGAGTCCTGAAATACGACTCTTGCCCTGTTTTGAAGACCTCAGACCACCGACCCGTTTTTGGTATCTTTGAAGTAAAGCTCAGACCTGGTTCAGATAAGTAAGTCATGATTTCCTCCATGTTGTTGGTATGATCCTTTCAGTAGCCGCCATTACTACATGGGCCTTATAGCCAGAGCTCACACTTTGGGGCAGGTGGCTGTATACCTGGGTGACAGTACTGGAGTAATCTAGGATGTGAAACAAAACAATTATTTTTGTGGTTACCTGCTAACATTATCATATGTCTTACATCAATGTATTTCTCATTCCAGCATCCCATTGGCTGGTGGACGCTTTGACCGCAAGATCTATTTGAAGGGCATTAGGAGGTTAGGACAAAAAAAGTAGCTGCGTCGTCTGTTCATGTCCTTACAGCACATAAGGTGAGAGCATTGTACTTGTCTATTATGTTTGCTGTGAGAATGTTCTTCCATCTCTTAAGTCTTCCTCTGTATCAGTAATTTATTTTATCAACCAACTTAAAGAAATTGTAAATAAGTCATTCTATCTTCTAGTTCAATTTTCTTGTATTCAGATATTTATTTAATTTCTAAATGAAGGTTTTGGGTTTTAGAAGAAAACTGTAAGCATGTATGTAGTATAATAGATTGGTGGGAATTCATTAAGACTGACGTTTCATACACCGGTCTTAATATAAAAAAACTTGGAGTAAAATGTGCCTAATTTATTAAAAGGCCCACACCTTAATAACTAATAATCCATGTTATTATGATAAATGTGTCGGCCGCTGGTGGTTCTGCTGCTTCAGCTACTCTCTGTCCACTTTTTTTTAGAAAAGTGCCGTAAGCGGCAGAAACTACATGATTAGATACAAGGAACATTGTTATTGATGTAAGACATTACTTGGCATCTTGCAGGACTCCTAAGGAACATTTACCATCTTAGGTGCATAAAACAATGATTCCACCTTTGTGAACATCAGAAAACATCCTGAACAGCGCAGCTTTAGATCAAAGCCATTGCTTGGATCAACCATTATCAAGGTTTGTAGCGTAACCCCTAGGATCAAATAGGAAAATCCACAATAAAACCTCTTCTAGATTTTGTGACTGCCAAGAAACACACATTAGTAGAGCATTAATAGCAAATATTTCTCTTGCAGCATAAACATCAATTCCGCAGTATATCTGGCGAGAACTGCGCTCCCTGTGACCGGAGGAGCCGCCATCGTTGCTGATAGAAAGGTAAGTTCCTCTAGATATGTCCCCTCTATATTTGGTAAGCAGCCTGAATAATGAATATCTAATAGGATTGTGTGCTTCTCCCCCCAGAACAAGTCAGCAGATACAAACAGACCATCAACATCAATGCCAATAACAACCGAGGGCAGAACCCGCCATCTTACAAGTATTCCAATGGCGAGACTTAAAATTTTCTACATCTGTCACAGAAGAGACATCAGTGTGGTTACCGGTGCATCAATGTTACCCAGAAGACCAGGCCCAGAACAGGAGAACATGTCATCTCTTCCTGTGTCTCTGGAATACAGATTTCCCACCACTTACTGATACTACATTATATACTGTGACATCTTCCATTGTTTTTGCTGGATCTTGTATAACATCATCTTTACCATTATATATTTTGATCCACAAAAACCTTAAATAAATCTTTAACATCAATCCATAAGTGTGACTGGTATTTATTAGTGTGTTCAGTGCCTCGCTACAACTTACCACAGTGTATACAATTCACTTATCCGACCCTTCACAGCGCTATTTGTGTGACATCGCGTTTAATCCAGTGGTAGGTGACAGGACATTGTATCATATGTACACAATACAGAGAGTATGGAACGTGCCGCCATATGTACTGGATTAGATCCTGTGTTGGACAAAAAGTGACAGGAGATGTAAAATATTGATATATTTGATAGTTGTTTAAATTTCAGTTCCATAAAATGTAATGTTGGGCTCTCTTTACAAGCGGAGACAATCACATTAAGCAGGGAAGCCGCTAGGGTGACACAATCCCCACAGATCTCAGATTGGACAAACAGGCAGGATGAGAGCTGCCAGTTGAGATTGCCAGTTAGGGCAGAAGTTACAAAGTGACTGATCAACCAAAAATACTTTGTATTGCTAGCCTGAATGGCGTATCGCTAGCTCAGCATTTCATATGAGAACAAAGACCCTCTGCAGCACAAGTTTAAGTTGAGACTGAACCATAGCAAACACATTGTCCCATTCTCACAAGTTAAATCAGAAACCGCCAAGTATAGAGCCTATTTATTAGTGAAACCGTCAAGCTTATGTACTAAATATTATAACCGTGAAGACTGTGCCTCTGTTGGAGTAAAGTTCTGTTCAGCATCTTATACCTGTGTCGTCTGAAGTTCTTGCTGTGCAATTTCCTCTGCGGGGCAGTAACCATCCTAAACCCCCTCCCACCTGTTACATTTGTCCATACTAAAGTCCATTACTCCATTGAAGTCGCCAATTAGTAGCAGTGGATAATCTGCAAGGGCTTTTTATCAATAAACTCCTGTACCACACCCAAGACATAAGAATTAAAGGGTGGCGGTAAATAAATTGAGACAATGATACATTGAAGATTTTGTATTGTACAGTCCAGGAGCACAAACTTTCCTTCTTTTTATTCCCAATATGTATGGCAGGTTAATTTGCAGTAAGGGTATGTTCACATGCAAACTCAAAAACGTCTGAAGATACGGAGCTGTTTTCAAGGGAAAACAGCTCCTGATTTTCAAACGTTTTTTAAGCCACTTGCAATTTTCGCTGCGTTTTTCGCTGCGTTTTTTACGCCCGTATTTGGAACTGTTTTCAATAGAGTCTATGTAAATGGCTCCAAAAACGTCCTAAGAAGTGACCTGCACTTCTTTTTCGCTGCCGTTTTTTTACGCGGCCGTTTTTCAAAACGGCTACGTTAAAAAAAAACGGCCAGTCGGAACAGAACGCCGTTTTCCCTATTGAAATAAATGGGCAGATGTTTGAAGAAGAGGACTTACTCCTAAAGCAAAGCAGGGATGAGTTAATGCTCCGTCCAACAAACAAAAGAAGCTGGTGTGCCACCCATGCCGCATTGCGCCATTATTTGTGTAATGTTTTAAAGAGATTGTGCCTCTTTTTTGTAGAGTAGTGTTTACATCCCCTTGTGTATGTTTATATACCACTGGTCAGTAAAGAATTTGTTGTTTGCATTACTTGGGTCTACTGTATTTTATTGCTTGCGACTAACCCTGCGGTCCTTGCCGGTACTTGGCCTTACATAGGGATACATTCTATAGACAAGATGAATGCTAACACTCAATTGCTATTTAGGCTGGGACTTCACAGAGACTGATTGATTTTAATTGATCTTATTTTTAAATTCTATTACTTATTTAAGGGTTGCATGCAACTCCATGTATAGCTTTGTACTGCGGCTGTTGATTTGTAGCTAAAATCAATTAGTTGCATGCCAATGCGTTTCCATGATGGCCTTATTTTCACATTTCCAGGAAAAATAACAGAAGACCATCACAACACAGAGTTCTGAGTAAAGATGCTCCATATCATAAGGCTGACAGGTCCGCCTTAAAATGGGTAAATCACAGGTGACGTCTTTTCTGATTGTAGACTTTCTCTTTCCATTTTATCTCCACCCAGCCAGGACCGCTATTATGACTTCTACTGACATAACATTACAGAGTTTGCTGCTGAGATATCTTTAGATCTTCACTTCTGAAGCCATCTTCAGCTTCTAGAGCAACGTAAAGAATTCAGACCACAAAATAGACCCCTTAATTCATGCAGACCCCAGACCAGACCACCAAATAAATTTAGACACCAGCCTAAACCCCTATATAAATTCAGACCCTAGACCAGACCCCAGAACAGACCCAATTAACTGCAGACCCCAGGCAAGACTCCAAAATGTAAACCCCAAAACAGAGTAAATAAAATCAATGCAGACCCTAGACCAGACATCTAAATAATGTCAGACCTCAGACCAGACCGCTCAATTAATTGCAGACCACAGACCAGACCGTTAAATTCAGACCCCAAACCAGAGTAAAGAAAATGGATTTAGATACCTGACCAAGACCTCTAAATAAATTCAAATTCCAGAACAGACCCTTAAATTCATGCAGATCCCAGATAAATGAGTTGGTCGATTGCAAGCAGCTTGTAATGAGGGCGAGCCGTATAACCTCCATTTCCAGCTTATAAACTGATTATGTTATTAAGTTGGTTGCCTGTTTCTTTATATTAACTGTTTAGGTGCTCACTGTTAATGTATATTTGTGTATCTGTTGTGTTTCACTGTATAGAAGGTTTTGTCTTACAGGTTGGCAGGAGGACAGGCCGCAGTTCCCAGTGGCACTGTCTTATGTGCGGTGCTGTCACTGTACATAGCAATGAGAGGCTGCTGGACAGTGACAGGGGAGGTACAGGGGGTTTGGAAAGAAAGAGCCTGGTGCTGGCTGGGATCAGAGTGTAATGGCAGTGATGCGCTGCGCCACCATGAAGTCAGGTGAGACGGTGAGAGTCAATAACAAAGCAGAAAATAAGCTAACAAAATGACCTCTTATGGTCTGTAGGCTGATAGAGAAGGCCTATCCTACGTAGGGGTAGGCCTATAAGTGTAGGCTGTCACTGAAACATGCGGGCTGAAGAGTACCGTCAGCCTAGAGTGGTTCACTCTGAGGAGTCTACTGGGGCTGTGAGAATAGTCAGCCTGGCATGGGAACCAGTGGTCAGTAGAGCAGTACTGTGCTCAAACCCAGGAGAGGCTGTAACTAGGTCCTGATTAGGATAAAGAATGTTCCATGTATTAGAGGGCCGCTTAGATAGCTGCAGTGATGAATGGTTGCCCTGCAGGCCTGAGATGTGGCCTAGTAGTACACTCCTGAATTGTACTGGACTGGGTGCAGTAGTCACTAGGACGAGTGGTGTGGTAGGAGCCCTTCAGCGTCAGGACCCTAGTAAGAGTGCATAGGAGCAGATATTTAATATAGTAAAAAGTATTAAAACTTATAAAACCCACTGTGTCAGTTGTATCGGGGCAGCCCCCTTCATCAGGAATACTATGTTTCACAGCATTGAAACAATTTAAATGTCTCTATATTATATAAACAAACCTTTCTACGTTTACTCACGCAATACCGGAAGTGACGTTCCGAACTCTAAGGCCCTGTTCACACAGAGTGTTTTTGCAGGCAGAAAAATTTTGAGGCAGACTTTGACCTGCCTGCGATTTGCGCAGCATTTACCATTGCATTTTTCGCCCGTGGCCACTGCGTGCCGGGTGCAAAAAACACTGTGAAAAACACTTTCTCTGCCTCTCATTGATTTCAATGGGAGGTCAGAGGCGGAACAGCGAGCCGCTAAAAGCTGCAGCAGAAAAGAAACGCCTCCACCTTCCATTGAAATTAATAGAAGACAGTTTCGGCCGTTTTTTGGTGCTGATTCCAATACGGTTTCCGTGTCAAAATCAGCATAAAAAAACTCAGTGTGATCTGGGCCTAAATCTCTTTATACTTCCTATAATGGACATATCTCTCTATGGCAGATGTTTCGGAAGAGGTTCTTTCTCGCTCTTTTACCCTTTCTATTCCTCTAATACTTCATCCCAATTACATTATTTAATACTGGGAATTTCTTATATTTCTTTTTCCATGCAAAAATACATATATTAATAAAATAGGATAAAAACAACCAATATGAATCTATGGGGAATAGTAAAGACTCATTTACTTTACTCGTTCTCAAACTCTAATATTATTCCCAAACCCTATTCCTTTCTTTAGTATTTCTTATTTTTTGGATAGGATGGTGCGACTATATCATTTATTATCCTTGGTCTTTTTATGATCATTTGTGGGGACCTTCTTACTTCATCTTTCAAAAACAGATCACTTAATAGTATTTCCCAATTTCTCTTTAGGATTCTTTTAATTTCTTCAATATTACCACTATATTTAGCAAAATAATGTCAGTCCAAATTTATCTTTCTCTTTTTTCCATCTTGCTTTTTTACAAGGTATAACTTTTCCCTGTTCCTTGTTATCTAGGCAGTCTTTCTGTTTCGTTTTTTACACCTTTTTCTTTACTCCCTCTATAATATTTTTTTTGCTATTTTTTATCCTTCTGTCTGCCTGATATAACCTCCTTTGACTTATACAGTATCAGCATCCCCATGATATGCTGAGAGTATGTTTCCAAGTTTCGATACCACTTATTTGTGAAATAAAAGTAAACCAATATATATATTAGTCCATAATGGACAAGATTGTGGTATGCGACGTGAGCATTTACCGATGCATATGCCAATTGTGCACTGCAAATGCAGTGTGAATGGACCTTTAGACAACCTACTTACACAACCCCTCAGTTGGCTAAAGCAGAAAGCCAGTGTAAGGAGCGACTCTACCTTTGCAGGACTTTTCATATTTGTGTCTTACACTGACGGCCCATTTGCTGTCCGATTCCCCCATTGATAACAGCAGATTGTGGTAGAAGCTTGACAGAAGGCCCCCTGTGGTTAGCACATTGCTGAGGTTGTCCTTAACCCCTTCCCGCTCTGCTCATTACTATTACAACGAGCTGAGCACATTGTTTGTGCTCAGCTCAGTAATAGTATGGTACCGCTGAAATCCAGCGCCATTCCCAACCACCGACACATTTATGAGCTGTGATAACTGCTGTATCGTCGTACAGCAGTTATCACAGCTCATACCTCCGGGACCGATCGCAGTGGTTTACGCCGATTTACCCCTTAAATGCAGCGGTCAATAGCGATCACCACACTTAAGGGGTTACAACGCCATTGGCGACCTTGCGACGCAATCGCAGGGTGCCGATGGTTGCTATGGTAACCGGAGGCCTAACAATAGCCACCGGGTCTGACATCTACAGAAGGTGATTACATAAGTATTGCAGGATATTATAACAGAAATCCTGTGGTGGTGGTGGTTATTTGTTGTTGCTGTATCTTGGACCGTTTATGGGTCAGTTTAGTGGTGCTTTTTAGTCCATGTGTCCTTAGGACATGTTTATTATGTCATTACGAACTTGAGGTTTGTGTCCCATATTTTTTGTGAAGGCTTTTTCTTTAGTAGTGTATCCAGCCTTATAGGGGATCTTGTTCCCATTAAAATATGTTTTTGTCCCACTTGGGAAATCTCTTGACTGGCCTAAGTAGAGTCATGTGCTATTTTACCTTTTATTCCCCTTTTCCACCCATCCACCAAATAAGGACATGTGACAACCGAGGTTGGATGTGAAATGGCCACAGCAGCCGTTTATTAATTCACATTATTTTTTAAATACAATTTAATCCGAAACATTCGGATAACTACTTTAGGAATTCGACCAGAGAATTCCTCCTATAATTCACATGACCCAACATGGGTCAGAATCATAAATAACAATCAACATTTTAACACTAAACAGAGCAGGGGAAGTCCTTGAAGCCATTTTTTACCGATTTTACATTTAAGTTAGCCATCTGCAAACCACCAACAACTATTTACCTCCAGCCGTAAACTAGCTCGGAGGCACAGCTCACCTCTGCAGATGGCTCCAACTATAAGAAGAACACTTCAAAGGGATAACACCCTATGAAGTCTTCAAATGATATACCTTTTTGGGGGACGCATACCCCGATGCAACCTCCCCACCATTTTGTACTGACCAACCTCAAGGACTCCCCTCGCCAGCCGCCATGACACCTAGACCTACTCCAAAGAAAAGAGAAACACAAGTTACGCAAGCATACATCATAAGCACAAGAAAATAGACAAACGCACAAAAAACAAACCCAATCCCAAAAGACACAACCCAATTCAGGGCGGAAGGGTGGGAGCTAACTTTTTTACCTGTTATTCCTCCCGCTACTTCCGGCTCAATGCTAAAAACAGCGGGAGGAACAGTTACCGAACCCCAACTCCTCCCCTCTCCATCTCCTCCCTCTCCCTGCCTCCACTAACCCTTTCCCCCCTGATTGGCTAACCTTCCCTCCTATGGCAGTCATGGAGGCTTTCCCTTAAGCCCTCCGTGCTGCTGTCCAGCATCGTCTTGACTGGCCTGAGTAGAGTCATGTGCTATTTTACCTTTTATTCCCCTTTTCCACCCATCCACCAAATAAGGACACGTGACAACCGAGGTTGGATGTGAAATGGCCACAGCAGCCGTTTATTAATCTACATTATTTTTTAAATACAATTTAATCCGAAACATTCAGATAACTACTTAAGGAATTCGACCAGAGAATTCCTCCTATAATTCTCATGACCCAACATAGGTCAGAAACATAGATAACAATCAACATTTTAACACTAAACAGAGCAGGGGAAGTCCTTGAAGCCATTTTTTACCGATTTTCCTTTTAAGTTAGCCATCTGCAAACCACCAACAACTATTTACCTCCATTCGTAAACCAGCTCGGAGGCACCGCTCACCTCTGCAGATGGCTCCAACCACCAGAAGACCACTTCAAATGGAAAAACACCCTATGAAGTCTCCCTACCATTTTGTACTGACAAACCTCAAGGACTCCCCCCACCACAGCGAAACAGGCATTGACCACCTTAAGCCTGTTAGTCCCTCCAAACCACGACCGCCCTCTCAATTCCTTCTGCTAAGGACAGGCTCCACAAATCAATTCCAACCTCGGTCAAATGTACTCCATTACTCCGCCAATATCTTCCAACTCCTGACTCCAAATCCCTGTGTCGAACACAAATGCCCCCGTTCTTGGCAACAAAACGTGACACCGCCCGGTTTACTTTGATGCAGGCTTTATTAACCCTCTCCACTGATCTTGCCAAGCGCCAAAACTTCCTCGGAACTATGTCCGACCAAACTATAACTAAGCGTAGATAAGACGCCCATAAGCACAACAAATCGTGTTTTATATCCCGCACTAACTCACGAAAAGGGCGCACACCTAGATCGTTCCCCCCCCCACATGTAAAGCCAGAACCTCCGGAACCCTATCTAACTGAGAGTATGTTTGAAACTCGGTCAATACCCGGCTCCATAACATACCTCGGAATCCCAGCCAATGTAAAACCGCATCTTGCCGCGGAATGCGAAGCTGACGGCCATGTGGGCGAACGTCCGCCCACAGTGCCCCCCAGTGCACATAAGAGTGTCCTAAAAGCCAAACTAGGCAGGGGCGATGATCTGAAATAAAAGGACAAGCAAACGCACATGTAAGCCATCAAAGCACAAGTTACAAACTCACAACAAATGAGGGCGCACGTAAGTCCTAAACCTATCAGACTTCCAACTGTCAATGCGACGCACACCCTCGTCATCCAACCCCCAACGCCCAGCTTCAGTAGCAGCGCCGATCCTAAACGTGTGAGACGAGTAATACTCATACCCAACTCCGACCTCAGGCAAGCATTTTTTAAATACAGCACCAAATTGATACCTGGACAAAAACGAGCCATTCTCATGACGGAGCAATGGCGACTCAGGCACCCCACCCCGTGGCTTGAAAGCAACCATACAAGCAACCGGACACATCGCCGACCCCGGGAGGGAAAACAACACTATCCGCTTACCCCGTCCTACTTGATCAGTCTTGGACCGCCACAAAAACAACTCGAGTCTATCCCCATATAGACCCACATCCGCCTGTCGCAATCCCCCAGCCCTCACCGCACTAGGAGAAACCAACTCACCAATTCTGAGTGCTCCAAAAAACGCTAGATAAAAAGCCAAACGAAACAACTCTACCTCATAAGGCAAATTACAAACAGCCCCCAGCGATGCGCCCAACGAACCAAGAAGGGTAAAAGACATGGGTCGCCTCTGATCTGCTTCAGCCCTGCCGCGATGCAAACCCTTCAAAGCTTGCCTTACCAAAAAATTCTTGGACACATCCTGAAAACCCCGTAATTTAAATCCAAACGCCAACCCAGCAACGAAACGATTCACCTTAGCCAGAGAAAACCCCGCCTCCCAAGCATCCCCCAACCAGTATAACAATGCCACCAACCTGTCTTGATCCGTGCTGACGTTACCCAACACTCTTACCCACTCCTCCCACTGCTGCCAACAAGCCGAATAAGTACTCCAAGTCACACTAGCCAACGACTGTTCGATCAACCGTTCCACGGGACCGAAACCAGATCCCATAGATGTCCCGGGCAAGCCAAACTGAACAGCTCCGCTCCCGGTGCCAATTAACAAAATCGATTCCACTGCGAGCGAGAAAGAGCATTAGCGATACAATTGTAAACCCCCGGTACATGCACCGCAACCATCCACGTGTTTAAGGACAAGCACACCAAGACTAAGTGACGCAACAACTGAACCACAGGCGGAGAAGATGCCGATACGTTATTAATCGCTAACACCACTCCCATGTTATAGCGGTGGAAACTAATGTTTTTATCCCTGAGCCTGTCCCCCCAAATGGTCACCGAAAAAACACGATGGGGAACAGCTCGAGCAGGGCAAGATTCCGTGTAAGACCACTGATCACCCAGCTGTCCGGCCAGTCCCCCACACACCATTGACCTCCTGCATACGCACCAAAACGACCAGACCCCGCCGCGTCAGTAAACAGCTCCAACTCGCTCATATCCTGTACTGGCGACATCCACAACAATCTACCATTATATTGCCCGGGAAACGCGTCCCAGACCTGCAGTTCCGCCCTGTGTTCCACCCCAATCCTCACGAAATGATGGGATGCCCGGATACCCGCCGTCGCTGCCGCCAATCGCCTACTAAAAACTCTACCCATTGGTATAATCCGACAGGCAAAGTTCAACTTCCCCAGCAGAGACTGGAGATCGCGCAAAGTGATCTTCTTCAATCGGCAGGCACGCCTCACCTCTTGACGCAATGACAGTAATTTATCCTCAGGAAGCCTGCACTCGAATTGCACTTGAATTGCATTGCAACCGAATCAATTTCGATCCCTAAAAAACAGATGGTAGGGACAGGGCCCTCAGTTTTTCCAGGCGCCAGAGGAATTCCAAAATCCGTCGCAACCTTCTGCAAGGAATACAATAAATAACCGCAAATAGGGGAACTGCTAGGGCCGACGCACAAAAAATCGTCAAGATAATGTATTAACGAATCCACCCCAGCTACGCCCTTCGTCACCCATTCCACAAAGCTACTAAATGCCTCGAAGTATGCGCAAGAAAGGGAGCACCCCATTGGAAGACATCTATCGACATAAAACCCCCCGTTCCAGAAGCAACCCAACCGCCGTTGGCTCTCCGGATGGACCAGCAGCAAGGGAAAAGCCGCCTGAATGTCACTTTTTGCCAACAACGCCCCAGGCCCCGCCTCACGCACTAACACCACCGCTTTGTCAAATGACGTGTAAACAACCGAGCATAAATCGTGATCTATCCCATCATTTACCGACGACCCCTGGGAAAAGACAAATGCTGAATCAAACTGAATTTATGGGGCTCCCGCTTCGGCACAATTCCCAAGGGGGATAGCACTAGATTCTCTATCGGCGGCTCGACAAAAGGCCCGCCCATGCGACCCAATGAAACTTCCTTCAAAAGTTTTTTCAAAACGACCGCCGAGTGCAAATAAGCTGACTTAAGATTGCGCCGTGTAAGCGGAACCTCATACGGAGGAGGGGGAATAACAAAACCAAACAAAAACCCCTCATAAATTAACTTGGCTGCAACCCTATTCAGATATTCATTTAGATACGGGGCCATCCTTTCCACCCTCACCAGCGACAGCCCCTTGACCAACGGAGGAGGACTGAGTGTCTGACCGCTTCCCTTTTCGCATACATTTTGTAGCCCCATGCGAGGAGCCGTTGCACTCCGAATAGACATGCTTAAATTTACAAGTGGCCCCGAACTTACACTGGCCATCATTGAATTGCCAGCAGAACCCGAGTTTTGACCCAGAGCCCTGTCCGGACTGACTAGACTGACCTCCTTGGCCAACGCTCCCGAGAAAGGACTGCTTAACCGGGGCCGTCACCCGCAACCAAAGCGCAATATCTTTCTGATCCCACCGAATCGCCGGTCGGACCGCCTTCCGCTGGCGAAACTGCTCATCATACCGCAACCACACCTGACCCCCGTACGCCCGATGAGCCTCCCCGATGGCATCGAAATAACAAAACAACGCCGAGCAATTTTCAGGTGCCTTTTCCCCAATCACACTCGCCAAAATAGCAAAAGCTTGCGACCAATTCACAAACGTCTGCGGGATAAGCCTATACTGCCGACGCTCCTCTTCCTCCTTCTTACTCTCATCCCGCTTGCCCTTATCCAAGTTGAACTTCGCAAGTGGCAGAAGGGAAAAAATTTCCACATACTCATCCTTACAAATCCGTTCTCGAACCTCCTGTTTAAGGTGGGCCCCCAAAGGACCCTCAAAACAGACGTAAACCTCGCCCCTAGCACGATCATCAAGCCGAATTCTATCCCTGTCCTTCTGCGCCTCGGTTTGAACAGACACTGCCACTGCTTCCTTGGATGCCCCCGAAACTTTCCCAACCAGGGACCGTGACTGTACATCACGAGGACCTTCCCAGACCACCGCCGGGGACCCCGCCGGAACTACAGGTGCCGCAGCCCTATCTAAGCGCCCGACTAACTTGCGCAAACAACCCACTAAATCCGATAAGCCATCTCGCCCGGCAACACCACTACCGACAGCCGATACTTCCGCGCTCGCTGCCCCACCCCCAAAACACGACATGAAAATTGCTGGATACGGCAAAGTAGGAGTTACGCACTCACCAGGCTGCCCAGGCGCTGTATTCCCGCTAGCCGGAAAATTCTGACCGCGCTGCGACTCGTCCAGCTCTCCATCTTCCAGATCCTCTCTCGCTGACGACTGGCACTCGCACCAACATCTCCGACACGGGGACCCTGGCATGCTGACAGAGGGGCCGGCAACCTGCCGCCCGACCGCAGGGACCCAGACTTCCGACAGGACCTGTTGCCTCGTCGTCGTCGCTGATCTTGGTGTCCTCACCGAAGACCTCAAGGAAGCCTGCCCCATGGCCGGCACATCACCATGCGGGGCGGCCGTGGACTGCACCCTGGACACTGCATATAAAGGCGGTGGCGTAACAGGGAGCCCAGCCTGAGACTCCCTGTGAACCGCCGAGCCCCGTCGCGGCTGGGGATTCCTGCCAGGACGAAGGCCCTGGGAGGAGGCGGCCGTCCCAGCAGCATGGCCTGCAGCATCCTTAGAAGGGCTCCCCCTGTGATGCCGAGCCCGCGGGACCACATCCGGACTCAACCATTTAGGTGGGCGGGACCGCTGGGAGCGGCGGGGTGACCGAGCCTGAGCAACCGCCGCTCCCGATGACGCCCTCTGCTTTATTTCAGCAGGGGCAGCAATAAGCAACTCTCCCCCCACCGCCATGTCATCAGCGCCAGAAAGGAGGGAGGGGAGCGCATCCGGGCTAGCAGCCGACACAGAGCGCCGATCTAGGCGCGAAGACTGGCCCGCCTGATGGATACTGGCCAGCGCTGCCACCGTCTCCTCCAGCCACCCCGGACTGTGGAACTCAGCTGCCGCGCGCAGCTGATCAAGCATGCTGACTGGAGACGCCATACTTGCAGGTAAGCAGGGCAGTGGGAGCTAACTTTTTTATCTGTTATTCCTCCCGCTGCTTCAGGCTCAATGTCGAAAACAGCGGGAGGAAAAGATACCGAACCCCAACTCCTGCCCTCTCCATCTCCTCCCTCTCCCTGCCTCCACTAACCCTTTCCCCCCTGATTGGCTAACCTTCCCTCCTATGGCAGTCATGGAGGCTTTCCCTTAAGCCCTCCGTGCTACCGTCCAGCCTCATCTTTACTTTGTGACTATTGCCTGATCAAACCGAGTTGTGATACATTGTTTGCACCATATAAATAACTATATATTTGATGTTGTGTATTTTCTGACCACCACTGCAATCCTTTGTTTTAGATGATTTTAACTGTTTTTATGAGATTATATTATTTTGTCTGTATTTATTGCAATAATAAAGATATTTTGTTATTGACCATGTGTCGTTTTGCTATATGGTTTTGTGGTATACATTTGTAGCTATTTGACAGGTATAATACGCTGCAATACATAAGTATTGTAGGATATTATAACAGCGATCGGACCGTTGGATATTCAAGTCCCTAGTGAGACGAAAAAAAAAAGTTAATAAAAAGTTTAAAAAAATGTTATACAAAAATAAAAAAGTAAGAATTTAAAGTAATAAATGTAAAACTATACAGAATTGGTATTGCGCATCCGTAATGGCCTGAACTATATAAATATTATGTAATTTATCCAATGCAGTGAATGCCATAAAAATAAATAATAAAAAAACGATACCAGAATTGCTATGTTTTTGGTCACCTAAGAATAAAAAGTGATCAAAAAGTTGCATGTATCCAAAAATGGTACCAATAAAAAAACATATAGCTCGTCTTGCAAAAAACAAGCCCTCATACAGCTCTGTCGACCAAAAATTTTCTTCAAAGTTGTGGTTCTCAGATTGTGGCAACAGAAAAAATACATTCTTTTTACAAAATAAATGTTATTGTGCAAATAGTTGTAAAACATAAAAAAGCAATATAAATTTGGTATCACCAGAATCGTACTGACCCACAGAATAAAGTAAATATGTCAATTATAGTACACGGTGAACGCTGTAAAAAAAAAAAAAAGGATAAAAACAATAGCAAAATTGCTATTTTTTGTCACCACGCTTCTCAAAAAATAGAATAAAAAATGATCAAGAAGTTGCATGTATCCAAAAATGGTGCCGATAAAAACTACAGATTGTCCCGCAAAAAACAAGCTCTCACACCGCTCTGTCACAGAAAAAAAGTTATGGCTCTCAGAATATGGCGACACAAAATGTGCAGAGTGCGATCCAAAAGGGGGATAAGATCGGGCACCATTTATCAGTGCGACACAGGCCACAGAACTGCGGATTATTATTTATTTATCGCATTATTATATCCTCTTATTATGTACTGATGTACTCCGCACAGTTTACATATGCCCCCAGATCATAAACTGAAATAAATGGCCTATTTGTACATTCAGGGACAAACCAATTGAAAAACTGGTAACCAGAAACAATTGGTTTAAATGAAAAACCAAGTAATGAACTTGGTGCATTGACCTATGAAATCATAAGTCTATCCTATAGAGAGAGGTCAATTAACACACAGTATATTAGAAACATGAAACAACTTTATTGCACATAAATACACAGGATATATCAATAAAAGTTAGAACCATGCAATGCAAAACGTGTCCTGCAGGTTGAAGCAACATATATGGAGACATAATGACATATAATATAAAAACCAGGGCAATATGATATATGTATAATAAATATGTTCACCTGAAATGATAGTATTGCCATATAGCTACCTGGAATGATTGTATATAAATGCGATGATACAAGCTAAGGCCAAAATGTATGGCCATATATCAGCTTACCCATGTGTAGTTGCTCCTGCTACCTGCAGAGACACCGAACCCGACGCGCGTTTCGGCAGGAATGCCTTCGTCCGGGGGTGGTGTCTCTCCAGCGGAACAGGATATTTAAAGGGCATTGCATGGTTCTAACTTTTATTGATATATCCTGTGTATTTATGTGTATTTATGTGCAATAAAGTTGTTTCATGTTTCTAATATACTGTGTGTTAATTGACCTCTCTCTATAGGATAGACTTATAAACTGAAATACCAGCAAAACCCCAAACAGAAAAATTACCAAGAAAAATCTGTGCTTCATAAGCCAAATGGCGCTCCCTCCATTCTGAACCCTTCAGTGTGCCCAAACAGCAGTTTACATCCACATATATGGCATCGCCATACCCGGGAGAACCCGCTTAACAGTTTATGATGTATTTGTCTTCAGGGGCACAATCTGGGTATAACATATCGTGCACTTAAATGGCATATCAGCGGAAAATCCACTGCACATTTTTCTAGTAAAAATAGTAGTATTGGTTCATACGCACTGCACCCTTTAATAAATGCCTTGAGGGGTATATTTTAAAAAATGGGGTCACTTCTTGGAAGTTTTTGTTTTACTATTAGACCTCAGAGCCCTGCAATTGGGGGCAAATGCTATGGAAAAATCACTAAAATAGACCTCAAATGCGCATGGTGCTCTTTCACTCCTTTAATCTAACACCAATCCAGCAAAATCTGCGCTCCTACAGACAAATGACGCTCCTTCTCTTCAGAGCCCTGCCGTGTGCCCAAACAGCTGTTTAGGGCCACATATGGGATATTGCTGTACTCAGGAGAAATTGAGTAAAAAATTGTGTGGTGTTTTTTTCTCCAATTACCCCTTGTAAAAATAAAACATTTAGAGCTAAAACAGCATTGTTTTGGGAAAAATGTAATTTGTCATTTTCACTGCCTAATTCTAATAAAATCTATGAAACAGCTGTGGGGTCAAACTATTCACTACCCCCCTAAGTGAATGCCTTGAGGGTTTTATTTTCCAAAATGGAGTCACTTCTCAAGAGGTTTTTACGGTACTGGTACCTAAGGAACTCTGCAAATACGACTTGCCACCTTTAAACAAAACCAGCAAAATCTGCATGCCAAACGGTGCTCCTGCCATTCTGAGCCCTACAGTGTGTCCAAACAGCAGTTTATGACAACATATGGGGTATTATCGTACTTGAGAGAACTTGATTTACAAATGTTGGTGTTCTTTTTCTCTTTCATTCTTTGTGAAAATGAAAAAAAATCGGAGCTGAAACTACTTTTTGTTTTTAATTTCTATGATCTAATTTCAATAAATTCAGCAGAACACCTGTAGTGTTAAAATGCTCACTATACCCATAGATTAATTCCTTGGGAGTGTAGTCCCGAAATGGCGTCTTTTTGGGGATGTTTCCTATGTTTTGGCACCACAAGACCTCTTCAAAAATGACAGGGTGCCTAAAATATATTGTAATAAAAAGGAGGCCCCAAAAACCTAGTAGGCGTTCCTGAGGCCTGTGCTTCAGTCCACCAGGGCCACATGTGGGACATTTTTAAAAGCTGCAGAATCTGAACAATAAATATTGAGCTGAGTTTCGCTGCTTCTGTGTTACAGAAATAAAATGGATTATAATGGAATTTCTTAAAAAAATAAAAAATAAATATATATATATATATATATTTGTAAATTTCACCTCCAAAATCTTAACTAGTAACTATTTTGTGTTGTATTACTATCTGTCTTACAAGCAGATACACTCAAATTTAGAAAAATCTAACATTTTCAAAAATGTCTCTAAATGTAGGTGTTTTTCACAAATAAACACTAAAGGTATTGACCAAATTTTACTACTAACATAAAGTACAATGTGTCGCGAGAAAAAATTCTCACAATCGCTTGAATAAAAGAATAGCATTCCAAAGTTATTACCAGCTAAAGTGACACAGGTCAGATTTGAAAAATGGTGTCTGAGCCTTAAGGCCCAAACTAGGCTGCATCATTAAGGGGTTAAAGTGTTTTTACATCTTATAAAGTGGGGGGAATACAATTAGGATTTGTCATCACTTTCTGATCGTGGAGTTCTGACTGCCATGACTACTTGATGTTTAGTAAAGCCAATCCCTGTCTTTACAGTTTACCAAATGTGCCATCAATGGTCTTAGAAATGACCCAGATGAAGAGACTATGAAGGAATTCTTCGGTTCTCTTGACTATAAATGCAGCAGAGATTGTGGTATCCATAAAATATAATGCAGCCATTTTTAATGAATACATATGGATGTTGGCCTTCTACCCTCTCTGGGAGGCTTATGATATGTATAATTTACGCTGCATTCGTTCACATCAGGTATGACCATCTTGTCTCAGGATGTCTAGATCGATTCTTACCACCTCTATTACCTTTCCAGGACATGGTACATGAGGTAATGGCTGCCCACAGCTGTTCTGATTCCTATTACAAGCTGGTAGGGGAATTGTGACGCAGTATGTATTCAGGATTGTAAGGAGTAAGAGGGCTGAGCACAGGAGATGCAGCATATAGCGTGTTCTTACTGGTGCAGAGTCACATCCTCTAATGGGGGTCTTTAGGGTTTATTAACCCCTTCCCGCTCCTTGACGTACTATTACGGCATGGCAGCTGTATCGTTCGCGCTCCATGCCGTAATAGTACGTCTCGGGAGTAACGGCCGTTTCGGCCGTCCTCCCGACACATACAGGAGCTGTGACGCTGCTGTCTTGTTCAGCAGCTGTCACAGCTCCTACAGCGGGGACCGATCGCTGTGTCCCCGCTGATTAACCCCTTAAAAGCCGCGTTCTATAGAGATCGCGGCTTTTTAGGGGTTAAGCTGCCATCGCCGGCCTGCTACGCGATAGCGGCCGGCGATAGTGACTATGGCAACCCGACACCAAACAATGGCGTCCGGCTATGCCATAGACGGAAGCCTAGTGGGTCCTGACAACGTCAGGATCCACTATGCTTGCTGTCAGTGAGTAGCTGACAGTTCTAATACACTGCACTACGCATGTAGTGCAGTGTATTAGAATAGCGATCAGGGCCTCCTGCCCTCAAGTCCCCTAGTGGGACAAAGTAATAAAGTTAAAAAAAAGTAAAAAATAGATGTGTAAAAATAAGAAAATAAAAGATTTAAAAGTAATAAAAGTAAAATTCCCCCCTTTTCCCTTATCAGTCCTTTATTATTAATAAAAATATATAAACAAACAAATAAACTATACATAATTGGTATCGCCGCGTCCGTAACGGCCTGAACTCCAAAATTATTTCATTATTTATCCCGCACGGTGAACGCCGTAAAATAAAATAATAATAAACCGAACCACAATCACAATTCTTTGGTCACTTCACCTCCCAAAAAATGGAATAAAAAGAGATCAAAAAGTCGCATGTACCTAAAAATGGTGCTGATCGAAACTACAGTTCGTTACGCAAAAAATAAGTCCTCGCACGGCTTTATTGATTAAAAAATAAAAAAGTTCTGCCTCTTAGAATAAGGTAACACAAAAAGTGAATGATTGTTTACAAAACTTATTTTATTGTGCAAACGCCATAAGACATAAAAAAAGACTATAAACATCTGGTATCGCCGTAATCGTATCGCCCCGCAGAATAAAGTGAATGTGTCATTTATAGCGCACGGTGAACGCTGTAAAAAAAAACGAAAAAAAAAACAATAGTACAATTGCTGTTTTTTAGTCACCACGCCAACTAAAAATAGAATAAAAACTGATCAAAAAGCCGCATGCACCCCAAGAAAACTGCAATGGATTCCTCAAGGGGTCTAGTTTCCAAATTGGGGTCACTTTTGGGGGGTTCCCAATGTTTTGGCACCACAAGACCTCTTCAAACCGGACATGGTGCCTAATAAAAAAGAGGCTTCAAAATCCACTAGGTGCTCCTTTGCTTCGGAGGCCGGGGCTTCCGTCCATTACCGCCCGAGGGCCACATGTGGGATATTTCTCAAAACTGCAGAATCTGGGCAATACGTATTAATTTGCGTTTCACTGATAAATCCTTTTGTGTTATAAAAAAAATGGTATAAAGAGGATTTTCTGACAAAAAAAAATGTAAATTTCACCTCTACTTTGCTCTAAATTTTTGTGTAACACCTAAAGGGTTCATAAACTTTCTAAATGCTGTTGTGAATATTTTGAGGGGTCTAGTTTCTAAAATGGGGTATTTGATAGGGGTTTCTAATATATGGGCCCCTCAAAGCAACTTCAGAACTGAACTGGAACCTAAAAAAATAAATAAATGAGGCAATACTTCGCTTCTTACATTATACTGATAATGAGCCGTGCCCACCCCGAGATGACCCCAGTTTTGACCGTTTGTATAAACGGAGACCCCTATTAGACCGTTCCAGTGCCCGGTTTTCCCAAGCATACACCCCCGAGAAGTGTATTTCTATTGATGAGTCCCTGGTACATTTTAAAGGGAGGGTTCAATTCCGCGAGTACCTGCCAGGTAAGAGGGCAAGGTATGGCGTGAAGATGTATAAGCTGTGAGAGTGCATCAGGGTATACCTACAGATTTAGGATATATGAAGGAAAGGCCACCCCCAAACCAGACTGCATCCTGGACTACAATAGGTACATGGGAGGGATGGACTTGTAAGATCAAGCCCTGAAGCCCTACAGCGCCATGCGGTGTGGTATAAGAAGCTGGCCGGGCACATCATACAGATGGCATTGTACAATGCAGGTGATTATCAAGAACCTAATCTTTAGGGACCAAGAAGGGGGGGGGCACCCAGTACTTCTGGAAGCGAGCCCACATGCATCTTACCAGGGCAACACTTTCCAGGAGAAGTTCCCCAAACTGGCAAGAAGGGAAAAAGTCAAAAGAGGTGCAGAGTCTGCTATAAGAGGGGGATAAGGAAGGACACAATATATCAATGTGACACGTGTCCCGAATAACCAGAGCTCTGTATGAAAGTGTTTTAAAATTTATCATACATCCCTTGGTTTATAATTTACCCCAATTTTACTTACCCTGATGCACTCCACACAGCTTATCCCCCCTCGTCTTTCCCCTCTGGGCCCTGCTGTGTGTCCAGGCAGCTGATAACAGCCACATGTAGGGTATTGCCATACCCGGGAGAACCCACATTACAGTTTATGGGGTGTAGGTCTCCGGTCAAAATGCTCACTACATCTCTAGATGAATGCCTTAAGGGTGTAGTTTTTAAAATGGGGTCACTTCTTGCGGGTTTCAACTGTACTGGTACCTCAGGGGCTTCTGCATACATGACTTCGCAGTAGAAAATCCCCAGTAGGCCAAATGGTGGTCCTTTCCTTCTGAGCCCTCCCATGGGCCCAAACGGCAGTTTATCACAACAAATGGGGTATTGCGGCACTCAGAACAAATTGCGCAACAGAATGGGGTATTTTGTTTCTTGTGAAAATAAGAAATTTTCAGCCAAAACTACATATTATTTGAAAAAAATAATTTTGTTTTCATTCCCAGCCCAATTCAAATAAGTTCTGTGAAAAAACTATGGGGTCAAAATGGTCACAACACCCATAAATGAATTCCTTGAGGGGTGTAGTTTCCAAAATGGGGTCATTTGTGATTGGTTTCTATTGCTTTGATAGCTCTGGGGCTCTGCAAATGCGACATGGCACCCGAAAACCAATCCAGCAAAATCTGTACTCCAAAGAACACACAGCGCTCCTTTCCTTCTGAGCCCTCCCATGGGCCCAAACGGCAGTTTATCACCACAAAAGGGGTATTGCCGCACTCAGGACAAATTGGGCAACAAAATGGAGTATTTTATTTCTTGTGAAAATAAGAATTTTTGAGCTAAAATTACATATTATTGGAAAAAATATATATTTTTTTAATTCCCAGCCCAATTCAAATAAGTTCTGTGAAGAAACTATGGAGTCTAAATGGTCACATTACCCATAAATGAATTCCTTGAGGGGTGTAGTTTCCAAAATGGGGTCACTTCTGGTGGGTTTCCATTGCTTTGATACCTCTGGGGCTCTGCAAATGCGACATGGCACCCGAAAACCAAACCAGCAAAATCTGTACTCCAAAGAACACACAGCGCTCCTTCCCTTCTGAGGCCTCCCATGGGCCCAAACGGCAGTTTATTGCCACAAATGGGGTATTGATGCACTCAGGAGAAATTGGGCAACAAAATTGAGTATTTTGTTCCCTGTGAAAATAAGAAATTTTGATCACAAATGACATTTTATTGGAAAAAATGAAATTTATTTCATTTCAGAGCCCAATTCAAATACGTGCTGTGAAAAAACTGTGCGGTCAAAATGGTAACAACAACCCTAAATGAATTCCTTGAGGGGTGTAGTTTCCAAAATGGGGTCACTATTGGGGGATTCCCCACTATTGGGGGATTCCCACCTCAACACCTCTTCAAACCTGGCATGCTGCCTAAAATATATTCTAATAAAAAAGAGGACTCAAAATGCACTAGGTGCTTCCTTGCTTCTAGGGCTTGTGTTTTAGTCCACGAGCACAGTAGGGCCACATGTGGGACATTTCTAAAAACTGCAGAATCTGGACAATACATATTTAGTAGTGTTTCTCTGGTAAAACCTTCTCTATTACAGAAAAAAAAAATGAATAAAATTGAAATTCAGCAAGAAAAATGAAATTTGCAAATTTCACCTCCACTTTGCTTTAATTCCTGTGAAATGCCTGAAGGGTTAAAAAACTTTCTAACTGCTGTTTTGAATACTTTGAGGGGTCTAGTTTTTAAAATGGGGTGTTTTATCAGGGTTTCTAATACATAGGCCCCACAAAGCCACTTCAGAACTCAAGAGGTACCTTAAAAAAAAGGCTTTTGAAATTTTCTTAAAAATATGAGAAATTGCTGTTTATGTTCTAAGCCTTGTAACGTCCAAGAAAAATAAAAGAATGTTCAAAAAACGATGCCAATCTAAAGTAGACATATGGGAAATGTGAACTAGTAACTATTTTGGGTGGTATAACCGTCTGTTTTACAATCAGATGCATTTAAATTCTGAAAAATGCAATTTTTTCAAAATTTTCTCTAAATTTTGCAATTTTTCACCAATAAACACTGAATATATCGACCAAATTTTACCACGAACATGAAGCCCAATGTGTCCCGAGAAAACAATCTCAGAATCGCTTGGGTAGGTTTAAGCATTCCGACGTTATTACCACATAAAGTGAAATATGTCAGATTTGAAAAATGAGCTCTGAACCTTAAGGCCAAAACTAGGCTGCGTCCTTAAGGGGTTAAAATTCAAAACTAAAATTATATATTTTAAGATAATATAAATGATTTCCCCCATGTCACACAGACAGAAATGATCATTTATCCCCTATAAAGAATTCATCAGAGAACGTTCCCATTAAAAACTTCAATTTTATTAATTTCAATAAAAAAATACATTTACATTTTTAAAAAATTACAGATCACACTAAACTTTTCTAGAGGTACAAATCATACAATATCATCAAATTCATATTCCCAATGGTAAAGCCATACTGATATATGTAAATTATGGGTGTGGTCATAAAAGCAGCTCAAACCGGTTATAGCTATTGTGATGTCACAGAGCTTGGGTATAAACAATGATGTTGGTCACAGAGCTGTCACTATCAGTTGGATGTGACCGGTAAGTAATCTATCAATGCTACATCTGTACTTCTTGCTAATCAATTTGTTTTATTAGGAACATTGAATTATTCCATCTCTAGAAGATATTGTGTGATAGTGGTAGTAATATGGTATTAGTATTAGTGTGCAATTAAATTGCTCAAGTATCTTAGATTTGCAGGGTAAGTGGCCAAAATTTGAGCTCCCTTATTATCATTATGTTTACCACTTGTAAAAGAGAAATTTCAATATGCTCATATTAGAGGACTGTATATTAGGGGACTATAATTCCTTATATTATTTAGGTTCACCAGAAATAATTACAATTTAATAAAATTCTGAATTTTGATCAATTGATATAAAAATTATTAGTGGGGAATTGATACTGGTCTGGGGCTACTTATCATGGTTTGGGCTAGGCCCTTTATTTCCAGTAAATGGTAATGTAAAGACTACTAAGACCATTGCATGCTTCCGACTTTGTGGAACTAGTTTGGTAAAGACCCTTCCCTGTTTCTGTATGACGTTGCCCCTTTGCACAAAGCAAGGTCCATAAAGACATTGAGTGATAAATTTGGTGTGGAGGAACTTGACTCTCTGCACAGAGCCCTGACCCCAAACCTGAACTCACAAATACTCTTTTAATTAAATGGGCAAAAATTCCAACAAACACGCTACAAAATCTTGTGGAAAGCCTTGTCAGAAGAAGTTATAGCCACAAAAGGGGGCCCAACTTCATATTAACATCCATGGCTTTGTAATGGGAAGTACCACAAGCTTATAATGGTGTAAAGGGTCAGCTGTCCACATCTTTTGGCCACATAGTGTATTTTTGGTTTATGTATTGTGATGTCACTACTATTAAAAATAATGATAAATCCATATTGAAATATGCAAATTATGGGTGAGGTCATAAAAGCAACTCACCCCGGGAATAGCTATTGTGATGTCACAGAGGGTGGGTGTATACTATGGTGCTGGCCTTAGAGCTGTCACTCAGTTGGATGTGACCGGTAAGTACTCTATCAGCGCTACGTCTCTAGATGAGTCTCACCTATCAGTTTCTTTATGAATATTTTATTCTTCGGTATAATTCTGCTGTGTCTGCCATTTAAAGTTTAGTTTATATTTGGAATAGTTATACTAATTTACTAAGAAGTTGCTAAATGGCAATATGGCGGCCTGTGACTTCTGCTCCAGGGACAGAATGCAGCTTGCAGACAAAAATTGGCATCTGTATTCTGCTGGTAAATTGATAAAGCAACCTAAAAAAAAAGGGAATGTGAATGTCCTGCAGCCCTGAGAACTTATTATTGGAACCCTTCAGTTTATAACAGGAGTAATTCACATAATAAATATTTACTAGGGAATTACTAATTATGTATTTGAGGTTTTCTATTTGTGTAAAATACACAATTCTTATTATTATTAATAATAATAATTACTAGTATAAAAATGTTAGGAAAGTGATTTCTTAAGAACAGCCCTGACCCCCTAATCCTGTATCCTCAAAAGCAATTGTCATTTTTCATTAATATATATATATATGTAAATATAAAATGTAATAATGTCTATAACAAATACAGAGGTTCTAAATTATAGTTAGTATCTCATATAAAAATTACATAAACCCCGGAAATGTCATACCGTATGGTCAATTCAACAACCGAAGCATTGTTCCAACATCCAAACCCCAAGCAATGTCATTCACAGGGGGTCCAAGCCCCAAGACCCCAAGCAATGTGATCTTCAAAGACTTCTGATTGTCCAGATCATGTACTTGGAATACCCCTTTTATAACTAATTTCTCCAGCTGGTTTCCTTTAAGTTTTCCCTAACTATTTCTTTTTCTGGTCATTCTAGATCTTGCTGTTGGATTGACACTGTTGGATTACTGTGTTGCTTTTACGGTCAGCGATTTGTCCTATTTTCAGAGAACTAGAGGCGATTAGTTAAATTCAATCTTTACTGTCGCCTGGTTTTCTACCACGGACATTGGTGCAGTTTTGCACCAGGGTTATTAACCAACCATGCCCTTTTGGAAAAAATCCAAAAAATATCATGTCTCTCAGATTCCTAATAAAGGAAATCTGATGAAAGAGATACCAACTATGGAGGAGCCTAACATCTCGCTCCAGAAGTTTTCCAACATCAAAGATATGCCAGCCGAAAAATTCAGCGATCCAAGTCACAGCAAACCTTGTGACATTGGCTCAAAGAACACCAAGAAGAGCGCAATCAGGAGCTTGGGCAGCAGCGCTGTGATTGGCGCTAAAGAACTGGATCGCTGTTTCCCAAATAGACGGCTGAGATTATACGTTGCCACCTGGAATATGGAGGGAAAGGTGAGAAGTAATATACAATATCTATTGTGAACCATGAGTGTATATGATCTAAGGCTATGTTCACACAGAGTATTTTGCCAAGTTTTTTGACGTGGAAACCGCGTCGCAAAACTCGGCAAAAACGGCCCGAAAATGCCTCCCATTGATTTCAATGGGAGGCGTCGGCGTCTTTTTCCCGCGAGCAGTAAAACTGCCTCGCGGTAAAAAGAAGCGGCATGCCCTATCTTCGGGCGCTTCCGCCCCTGACCTCCCATTGACTTCAATAGGAGGCAGAGATAGCGTATTTCGCTGTGTTTTATGCCCGCGGCGCTCAATGGCCGCGGGCGAAAAACGCCGTGAAAAAAATTGGCGTGCAGGGAGAGGCAAATCTGCCTAAAACTTCCAAACGGAATTTTGAGGCAGATATTCCTCCTGCAAAATACTCCGTGTGAACATAGCCTAAAGTTGGATAAATTTGTAGTTGGATATGAGATAGACATATTATATACTACCCTAGGCCCAAATTTTCTAAACATTTGGGCCAATCAATGTTGCTGCACACACTGCAAACTGTCAAACTAATAATCTATGTCTTTGGAATGGTAATGCCTCTGATCCTAAGACTGCAGCACTGGCCATAGTCTATAAAGACTAAAATCCAATTCGATCAGATATAATTTTTTGTAGGTGATATAGAAGATGTCAGTTTGGTTGGTGCTCTGTGTATACATTATTAATATCTTCATATTTTGAGCAGGAGTTCCCACAAAATCTAGAGGATCTGCTGTTGCCATCAGATGACACCAAAGACATTTACGTAATTGGCGTTCAGGAAGGATGTCCAAACAGGTAAGTCTTCTTAGGTTGTCTTACAACAGTCTTTGCAGATGGACTACAGGTCGGCTGATTGAAATTCTCTCTTGACCTGCTACTTATTGTAGGATCACTCCTAAATTTTCCTATTTAACCCCAGAGGTTATAATATTGATTATTTAATAAATTAGTTCAATATTTTAATCTGGAGTAATTTATTAATATGTAAACTTGAAATTGTGTCTTCTTGTAGACGGGAATGGGAGATAAAATTACAAGAGACTCTTGGTCCACACTACGTGCTATACCATTCATCCGGGCTCGGAGTCCTGTATCTCACCATCTTTATTCGACGGGAACTGATCTGGTTCTGCTCAGGTAAGGTTCACTTTCTTACATTTACATAATAAGTCCTAATTGAAGTCATTAGTTTGAACTTATTATTTAGTCATTAGAACTAGATGTCTGCAATCTCGACTCTCAGATTCTTCACTGTGGAGTATTGGAGATCTGATAGTTTACTCCACAGTTACAAAGTGTGAAATTATGTTGTAGTAATATTTCCAGCGTTTAATAGGAAACTATCTCTGTTTCATTGTTGCATGTTGTACTATTAACCACTAACCCTTCTTCTTGTGTTTCATTTCTTATACAGAGGTAGAGCACACCCATGTAACAACCAGGCTATTCCACCATGTCAAAACTAAAGGAGCCTTGGGTGTTGCCTTCACCGTCTTTGGGACATCATTCTTGTTTATTAATTCCCATATGAGATGTAAGTATGTCTGTTTTTAATATATGACTATGTACAGTGTTATTGTGTATAAAAGTGCTGCTGTTTAATAATAATAAGCTGGAATATATGAGATGACATGAAAAGATTTGTACTATTTATATTTTGGTGTAAAATTAAAAGTTCTTCCTCATTTGGTCAAACTTCTTCTAATCCATCAAACTTATTCTATATAATGAGAGAATAATAGTGGAAGGATAAACTGCCTAATGTCCTCTACAGACTGGTATAGAAATACATTATCCTCTGTCATGAAAATGATTGTGTCTTAGATTTACAGTAACAGAAATATCAGTGCGTCTGGTGTACAGAGTGCGGACCCAGATCATGGAACTCCACCAGTCTCATCTTCTAAAATGTCAATAGAAATCCAATTAATATAAATACTATTTGTAAAAAATTGATTGTTGAGGGAACATTCAGAATACACAGCCCAAGAAGTAGATATGATACCTACATAATATAAGATAAAGAAACCTATTGTCAAAGAAAACTTAAATATGGTGGTTGTCCTAAATTCCAGGAGGTCACATTTACTGATATGTATATTTTTGTTGGCAGTTGGGGCAGTCTACAAGAGGATCCAGGACTATAAAACTATCACTGAGGGTCTCCGTCTGCCTCAAATTATTCCGGAAAGAATAAACTCCAATGCCTGTGAGTATCACTTATGTGGTTGAACCTATCGATTCCTTTATCTCTCTATTTATCTCCATTGACTCTAATGCAGTCACGTGGTCTAATTGTGTCCTGTGTTTATCTCATTCTACAGTGGACGTCACCAGCCGCTTTGATCGAGTTTTTTGGTTTGGGGACCTCAATTTTCAACTGAAAGAGGACAGAAAAAACGTGGAATCTCTTCTGAAGAACTTTAAAGGAAGAGATATGTCCAGTCTCCTCAAACACGACCATCTGAATGAAGCCAAGAACAACGGTACATTTACTAGTAGACAGATCTCTATCACTCCTCAGCCTGTATTATTACCACATACACCTCGACAGATCAATACAAATCACTGTCATGATGGTTCATATGTTCTCCACATTCTTATATAGTCCTACATCTCTTGCACATGTTTTTAATACTGACATGTTTTTTTTTCTTTTAACTTAAGGGTCCATATTTGTAGGGTTTAAGGAGCACACCATTGAATTCCTTCCTACATATAAGTTCGACATTGGCACAGACACCTACGATACATCAGAAAAGCAGAGAGTCCCATCATATACGGTAAGATATCTTATTTCCAGGTCTACAGTGCTAAAGAAAGAATACATTTCATGCATAGATTTTCATATAATAAATCCCCTCGCCCAAGGTAATAAATTTTTATTATAGATGGAGGAATAATTCTTAAGAACAAAGCATCCAGTCCATTTTACTTGTAGTGAGTTTGTCATCGTCTCCCAGTGTAATATGTCTTCGCCTAGCATGGCTCAAAGATACTTATTTCATTAAATCTGTGTGACCAAGTCAAACCTTAAATGCAAGAAAGTCTTAAAATTTATATTTCTTAAAGAAAATAGGCAGAAATGTTCAGTCTATGATGCTATGAGGTTTATAAATAAATTATAATATGATTGCACTGATGATATTTGTTATTTTTATGACCTCTACAGGACAGGGTGTTGTTTAAAAGCCAATATGAGGGAGATGTGCGAGTCCTGAAATACGACTCTTGCCCTGTTTTGAAGACCTCAGACCACCGACCCGTTTTTGGTATCTTTGAAGTAAAGCTCAGACCTGGTTCAGATAAGTAAGTCATGATTTCCTCCATGTTGTTGGTATGATCCTTTCAGAAGCCGCCATTACTACATGGGCCTTATAGCCAGAGCTCACACTTTGGGGCAGGTGGCTGTATACCTGGGTGACAGTACTGGAGTAATCTAGGATGTGAAACAAAACAATTATTTTTGTGGTTACCTGCTAACATTATTATATGTCTTACATCAATGTATTTCTCATTCCAGCATCCCATTGGCTGGTGGACGCTTTGACCGCAAGATCTATTTGAAGGGCATTAGGAGGTTAGGACAAAAAAAGTAGCTGCGTCTGTTCATGTCCTTACAGCACATAAGGTGAGAGCATTGTACTTGTCTATTATGTTTGCTGTGAGAATGTTCTTCCATCTCTTAAGTCTTCCTCTGTATCAGTAATTTATTTTATCAACCAACTTAAAGAAATTGTAAATAAGTCATTCTATCTTCTAGTTCAATTTTCTTGTATTCAGATATTTATTTAATTTCTAAATGAAGGTTTTGGGTTTTAGAAGAAAACTGTAAGCATGTATGTAGTATAATAGATTGGTGGGAATTCATTAAGACTGACGTTTCATACACCGGTCTTAATATAAAAAAACTTGGAGTAAAATGTGCCTAATTTATTAAAAGGCCCACACCTTAATAACTAATAATCCATGTTATTATGATAAATGTGTCGGCCGCTGGTGGTTCTGCTGCTTCAGCTACTCTCTGTCCACTTTTTTAGAAAAGTGCCGTAAGCGGCAGAAACTACATGATTAGATACAAGGAACATTGTTATTGATGTAAGACATTACTTGGCATCTTGCAGGACTCCTAAGGAACATTTACCATCTTAGGTGCATAAAACAATGATTCCACCTTTGTGAACATCAGAAAGTTCCTGTAACATCCTGAACAGCGCAGCTTTAGATCAAAGCCATTGCTTGGATCAACCATTATCAAGGTTTGTAGCGTAACCCCTAGGATCAAATAGGAAAATCCACAATAAAACCTCTTCTAGATTTTGTGACTGCCAAGAAACACACATTAGTAGAGCATTAATAGCAAATATTTCTCTTGCAGCATAAACATCAATTCCGCAGTATATCTGGCGAGAACTGCGCTCCCTGTGACCGGAGGAGCCGCCATCGTTGCTGATAGAAAGGTAAGTTCCTCTAGATATGTCCCCTCTATATTTGGTAAGCAGCCTGAATAATGAATATCTAATAGGATTGTGTGCTTCTCCCCCCAGAACAAGTCAGCAGATACAAACAGACCATCAACATCAATGCCAATAACAACCGAGGGCAGAACCCGCCATCTTACAAGTATTCCAATGGCGAGACTTAAAATTTTCTACATCTGTCACAGAAGAGACATCAGTGTGGTTACCGGTGCATCAATGTTACCCAGAAGACCAGGCCCAGAACAGGAGAACATGTCATCTCTTCCTGTGTCTCTGGAATACAGATTTCCCACCACTTACTGATACTACATTATATACTGTGACATCTTCCATTGTTTTTGCTGGATCTTGTATAACATCATCTTTACCATTATATATTTTGATCCACAAAAACCTTAAATAAATCTTTAACATCAATCCATAAGTGTGACTGGTATTTATTAGTGTGTTCAGTGCCTCGCTACAACTTACCACAGTGTATACAATTCACTTATCCGACCCTTCACAGCGCTATTTGTGTGACATCGCGTTTAATCCAGTGGTAGGTGACAGGACATTGTATCATATGTACACAATACAGAGAGTATGGAACGTGCCGCCATATGTACTGGATTAGATCCTGTGTTGGACAAAAAGTGACAGGAGATGTAAAAAAATATTGATATATTTGATAGTCGTTTAAATTTCAGTTCCATAAAATGTAATGTTGGGCTCTCTTTACAAGCGGAGACAATCACATTAAGCAGGGAAGCCGCTAGGGTGACACAATCCCCACAGATCTCAGATTGGACAAACGGGCAGGATGAGAGCTGCCAGTTGAGATTGCCAGTTAGGGCAGAAGTTACAAAGTGACTGATCAACCAAAAATACTTTGTATTGCTAGCCTGAATGGCGTATCGCTAGCTCAGCATTTCATATGAGAACAAAGACCCTCTGCAGCACAAGTTTAAGTTGAGACTGAACCATAGCAAACACATTGTCCCATTCTCACAAGTTAAATCAGAAACCGCCAAGTATAGAGCCTATTTATTAGTGAAACCGTCAAGCTTATGTACTAAATATTATAACCGTGAAGACTGTGCCTCTGTTGGAGTAAAGTTCTGTTCAGCATCTTATACCTGTGTCGTCTGAAGTTCTTGCTGTGCAATTTCCTCTGCGGGGCAGTAACCATCCTAAACCCCCTCCCACCTGTTACATTTGTCCATACTAAAGTCCATTACTCCATTGAAGTCGCCAATTAGTAGCAGTGGATAATCTGCAAGGGCTTTTTATCAATAAACTCCTGTACCACACCCAAGACATAAGAATTAAAGGGTGGCGGTAAATAAATTGAGACAATGATACATTGAAGATTTTGTATTGTACAGTCCAGGAGCACAAACTTTCCTTCTTTTTCTTCCCAATATGTATGGCAGGTTAATTTGCAGTTAGGGTATGTTCACATGCAAACTCAAAAACGTCTGAAGATACGGAGCTGTTTTCAAGGGAAAACAGCTCCTGATTTTCAAACGTTTTTTAAGCCACTTGCAATTTTCGCTGCGTTTTTCGCTGCGTTTTTTACGCCCGTATTTGGAACTGTTTTCAATAGAGTCTATGTAAATGGCTCCAAAAACGTCCCAAGAAGTGACCTGCGCTTCTTTTTCGCTGCCATTTTTCAAAAAAACGGCCCGTCGAAACAGAACGCCGTTTTTCCTATTGAAATAAATGGGCAGATGTTTGAAGAAGAGGACTTACTCCTAAAGCGAAGCAGGGATGAGTTAAAGCTCCGTCCAACAAACAAAAGAAGCTGGTGTGCCACCCATGCCGCATTGCGCCATTATTTGTGTAATGTTTGAAAGAGATTGTGCCTCTTTTTTGTAGAGTAGTGTTTACATCCCCTTGTGTATGTTTATATACCACTGGTCAGTAAAGAATTTGTTGTTTGCATTACTTGGGTCTACTGTATTTTATTGCTTGCGACTAACCCTGCGGTCCTTGCCGGTACTTGGCCTTACATAGGGATACATTCTATAGACAAGATGAATGCTAACACTCAATTGCTATTTAGGCTGGGACTTCACAGAGACTGATTGATTTTAATTGATCTTATTTTTAAATTCTATTACTTATTTAAGGGTTGCATGCAACTCAATGTATAGCTTTGTACTGCGGCTGTTGATTTGTAGCTAAAAATCAATTAGTTGCATGCCAATGCGTTTCCATGATGGCCTTATTTTCACATTTCCAGGAAAAATAACAGAAGACCATCACAACACAGAGTTCTGAGTAAAGATGCTCCATATCATAAGGCTGACAGGTCCGCCTTAAAATGGGTAAATCACAGGTGACGTCTTTTCTGATTGTAGACTTTCTCTTTCCATTTTATCTCCACCCAGCCAGGACCGCTATGATGACTTCTCCTGACATAACATTACAGAGTTTGCTGCTGAGATATCTTTAGTTGTTCACTTCTGCAGCCATCTTCAGCTTCTAGAGCAACGTAAAGAATTCAGACAACAAAATAGACCCCTTAATTCATGCAGACCCCAGACCAGACCACCAAATAAATTTAGACACCAGCCTAAACCCCTATATAAATTCAGACCCTAGACCAGACCCCAGAACAGACCCAATTAACTGCAGACCCCAGGCAAGACTCCAAAATGTAAACCCCAAAACAGAGTAAATAAAATGAATGCAGACCCTAGACCAGACATCTAAATAATGTCAGACCTCAGACCAGACCCCTCAATTAATTGCAGACCACAGACCAGACCGTTAAATTCAGACCCCAAATCAGAGTAAAGAAAATGGATTTAGATACCTGACCAAGACCTCTAAATAAATTCAAATCCCAGAACAGACCCTTAAATTCATGCAGATCCCAGATAAATGAGTTGGTCGATTGCAAGCAGTTTGTAATGAGGGCGAGCCGTATAACCTCCATTTCCAGCTTATAAACTGATTATGTTATTAAGTTGGTTGCCTGTTTCTTTATATTAACTGTTTAGGTGCTCACTGTTAATGTATATTTGTGTATCTGTTGTGTTTCACTGTATAGAAGGTTTTGTCTTACAGGTTGGCAGGAGGACAGGCCGCAGTTCCCAGTGGCACTGTTTTATGTGCGGTGCTGTCACTGTACATAGCAATGAGAGGCTGCTGGACAGTGACAGGGGAGGTACAGGGGGTTTGGAAAGAAAGAGCCTGGTGCTGGCTGGGATCAGAGTGTAGTGGCAGTGATGCGCTGCGCCATCATGAAGTCAGGTGAGACGATGAGAGTCAATAACAAAGCAGAAAATAAGCTAACAAAATGACCTCTTATGGTCTGTAGGCTGATAGAGAAGGCCTATCCTACGTAGGGGTAGGCCTATAAGTGTAGGCTGTCACTGAAACATGCGGGCTGAAGAGTACCGTCAGCCTAGAGTGGTTCGCTCTGAGGAGTCTACTGGGGCTGTGAGAATAGTCAGCCTGGCATGGGAACCAGTGGTCAGTAGAGCAGTACTGTGCTCAAACCCAGGAGAGGCTGTAACTAGGTCCTGATTAGGATAAAGAACGTTCCATGTATTAGAGGGCCGCTTAGATAGCTGCAGTGATGAATGGTTGCCCTGCAGGCCTGAGATGTGGCCTAGTAGTACACTCCTGAATTGTACTGGACTGGGTGCAGTAGTCACTAGGACGAGTGGTGTGGTAGGAGCCATTCAGCGTCAGGACCCTAGTAAGAGTGCATAGGAGCAGATATTTAATATAGTAAAAAGTATTAAAACTTATAAAACCCACTGTGTCAGTTGTATCGGGGCAGCCCCCTTCATCAGGAATACTATGTTTCACAGCATTGAAACAATTTAAATGTCTCTATATTATATAAACAAACCTTTCTACGTTTACTCACGCAATACCGGAAGTGACGTTCCGAACTCTAAGGCCCTGTTCACACAGAGTGTTTTTGCAGGCAGAAAAATTTTGAGGCAGACTTTGACCTGCCTGCGATTTGCGCAGCATTTACCATTGCGTTTTTCGCCCCTGGCCACTGCGCGCTGCGTGCAAAAAACACTGTGAAAAACACTTTCTCTGCCTCTCATTGATTTCAATGGGAGGTCAGAGGCGGAACAGCGAGCCGCTAAAAGCTGCAGCAGAAAAGAAACGCCTCCGCCTTCCATTGAAATTAACAGAAGACAGTTTCGGCCGTTTTTTGGTGCTGATTCCAATGCGGTTTCCGGGTCAAAATCAGCATAAAAAAACTCAGTGTGATCTGGGCCTAAATCTCTTTATACTTCCTATAATGAACATATCTCTTTATGGCACATGTTTCGGAAGAGGTTCTTTCTCGCTCTTTTACCCTTTCTATTCCTCTAATACTTCATCCCAATTACATTATTTAATACAGGGAATTTCTTATATTTCTTTTTCCATGCAAAAATACATATATTAATAAAATAGGATAAAAACAACCAATATGAATCTATGGGGAATAGTAAAGACTCATTTACTTTACTCGTTCTTAAACTCTAATATTATTCCCAAACCCTATTCCTTTCTTTAGTATTTCTTATATTTTGGATAGGATGGTGCGACTATATCATTTATTATCCTTGGTCTTTTTACGATCATTTGTGGGGACCTTCTTACTTCATCTTTCAAAAACAGATCACTTAATAGTATTTCCCAATTTCTCTTTAGGATTCTTTTAATTTCTTCAATATTACCATTATATTTAGCAAAATAATGTCAGTCCAAATTTATCTTTCTCTTTTTTCCATCTTGCTTTTTTTACAAGGTATAACTTTTCCCTGTTCCTTGTTATCTAGGCAGTCTTTCTGTTTCGTTTTTTACACCTTTTTCTTTACTCCCTCTATAATATTTTTTTTGCTATTTTTTATCCTTCTGTCTGCCTGATATAACCTCCTTTGACTTATACAGTATCAGCATCCCCATGATATGCTGAGAGTATGTTTCCAAGTTTCTATACCACTTATTTGTGAAATAAAAGTGAACCAATATATATATTAGTCCATAATGGACAAGATTGTGGTATGCGACGTGAGCATTTACCGATGCATATGCCAATTGTGCACTGCAAATGCAGTGTGAATGGACCTTTAGACAACCTACTTACACAACCCCTCAGTTGGCTAAAGCAGAAAGCCAGTGTAAGGAGCGACTCTACCTTTGCAGGACTTTTCATATTTGTGTCTTACACTGACGGCCCATTTTCTGTCCGATTCCCCCATTGATAACAGCAGATTGTGGTAGAAGCTTGACAGAAGGCCCCCTGTGGTTAGCACATTGCTGAGGTTGTCCTTAACCCCTTCCCGCTCTGCTCATTACTATTACAACGAGCTGAGCACATTGTTCGTGCTCAGCTCAGTAATAGTATGGTACCGCTGAAATCCAGCGCCATTCCCAACCACGACACATTTATGAGCTGTGATAACTGCTGTATCGTCGTACAGCAGTTATCACAGCTCATACCTCCGGGACCGATCGCAGTGGTTTACGCCGATTTACCCCTTAAATGCAGCGGTCAATAGCGATCACCACACTTAAGGGGTTACAACGCCATTGGCGATCTTGCGACGCAATCGCAGGGTGCCGATGGTTGCTATGGTAACCGGAGGCCTAACAATAGCCACCGGGTCTGACATCTACAGAAGGTGATTACATAAGTATTGCAGGATATTATAACAGAAATCGGACAGTTGGACCTTTGGGGTCCTGTGGTGGTGGTGGTGGTTATTTGTTGTTGCTGTATCTTGGACCGTTTATGGGTCAGTTTAGTGGTGCTTTTTACTCCATGTGTCCTTAGGACATGTTTATTATGTCATTACGAACTTGAGGTTTGTGTCCCATATTTTTTGTGAAGGCTTTTTCTTTAGTAGTGTATCCAGCCTTATAGGGGATCTTGTTCCCATTAAAATATGTTTTTGTCCCACTTGGGAAATCTCTTGACTGGCCTAAGTAGAGTCATGTGCTATTTTACCTTTTATTCCCCTTTTCCACCCATCCACCAAATAAGGACACGTGACAACCGAGGTTGGATGTGAAATGGCCACAGCAGCCGTTTATTAATTTACATTATTTTTTAAATACAATTTAATCCGAAACATTCGGATAACTACTTTAGGAATTCGACCAGAGAATTCCTCCTATAATTCACATGACCCAACATGGGTCAGAATCATAAATAACAATCAACATTTTAACACTAAACAGAGCAGGGGAAGTCCTTGAAGCCATTTTTTACCGATTTTACATTTAAGTTAGCCATCTGCAAACCACCAACAACTATTTACCTCCAGCCGTAAACTAGCTCGGAGGCACAGCTCACCTCTGCAGATGGCTCCAACCATAAGAAGACCACTTCAAAGGGATAACACCCTATGAAGTCTTCAAATGATATACCTTTTTGGGGGACACATACCCCGATGCAACCTCCCCACCATTTTGTACTGACCAACCTCAAGGACTCTCCTCGCCAGCCGCCATGACACCTAGACCTACTCCAAAGAAAAGAGAAACACAAGTTACGCAAGCATACATCATAAGCACAAGAAAATAGACAAACGCACAAAAAACAAACCCAATCCCAAAAGACACAACCCAATTCAGGCTGGAAGGGTGGGAGCTAACTTTTTTACCTGTTATTCCTCCCGCTACTTCCGGCTCAATGCTAAAAACAGCGGGAGGAACAGATACCGAACCCCAACTCCTCCCCTCTCCATCTCCTCCCTCCCCCTGCCTCCACTAACCCTTTCCCCCCTGATTGGCTAACCTTCCCTCCTATGGCAGTCATGGAGGCTTTCCCTTAAGCCCTCCGTGCTGCCGTCCAGCCTCGTCTTGACTGGCCTGAGTAGAGTCATGTGCTATTTTACCTTTTATTCCCCTTTTCCACCCATCCACCAAATAAGGACACGTGACAACCGAGGTTGGATGTGAAATAGCCACAGCAGCCGTTTATTAATCTACATTATTTTTTAAATACAATTTAATCCGAAACATTCGGATAACTACTTAAGGAATTCGACCAGAGAATTCCTCCTATAATTCACATGACCCAACATAGGTCAGAAACATAAATAACAATCAACATTTTAACACTAAACAGAGCAGGGGAAGTCCTTGAAGCCATTTTTTACCGATTTTCCTTTTAAGTTAGCCATCTGCAAACCACCAACAACTATTTACCTCCATTCGTAAACCAGCTCGGAGGCACCGCTCACCTCTGCAGATGGCTCCAACCACCAGAAGACCACTTCAAATGGAAAAACACCCTATGAAGTCTCCCCACCATTTTGTACTGACAAACCTCAAGGACTCCCCCCACCACAGCGAAACAGGCATTGACCACCTTAAGCCTGTGAGTCCCTCCAAACCACCACCGCCCTCTCAATTTCTTCTGCTAAGGACAGGCTCCACAAATCAATTCCAACCTCGGTCAAATGTACTCCATCACTCCGCCAATATCTTCCAACTCCTGACTCCAAATCCCTGTGTCGAACACAAATGCCCCCGTTCTTGGCAACAAAACGTGACACAGCCCGGTTTACTTTGATGCAGGCTTTATTAACCCTCTCCACTGATCTTGCCAAGCGCCAAAACTTCCTCGGAACTATGTCCGACCAAACTATAACTAAGCGTAGATAAGACGCCCATAAGCACAACAAATCGTGTTTTATATCCCGCACTAACTTACGAAAAGGGCGCACACCTAGATCGTTCCCCCCCCCCCACATGTAAAGCCAGAACCTCCGGAACCCTATCTAACTGAGAGTATGTTTGAAACTCGGTCAATACCCGGCTCCATAACATACCTCATAATCCCAGCCAATGTAAAACCGCATCTTGCCGCGGAATGCGAAGCTGACGGCCATCTGGGCGAACGTCCGCCCACAGTGCCCCCCAGTGCACATAAGAGTGTCCTAAAAGCCAAACTAAGCAGGGGCGATGATCTGAAATGAAAGGATAAGCAAACGCACATGTAAGCCATCAAAACACAAGTTACAAACTCACAACAAATGAGGGCGCACGTAAGTCCTAAACCTATTGGACTTCCAACGGTCAATGCGACGCACACCCTCGTCATCCAACCCCCAACGCCCAGCTTCAGTAGCAGCGCCGATCCTAAACGTGTGAGACGAGTAATACTCATACCCAACTCCGACCTCAGGCAAGCATTTTTTAAATACAGCACCAAATTGATACCTGGACAAAAACGAGCCATTCTCATGACGGAGAAATGGCGACTCAGGCACCCCATCCCGTGGCTTGAAAGAAACCATACAAGCAACCGGACACATCGCCGACCCCGGGAGGGCAAACAACACTATCCGCTTACCCCGTCCTACTTGATCAGTCTTGGACCGCCACAAAAACAACTCGAGTATATCCCCATATAGACCCACATCCGCCTGTCGCAATCCCCCAGCCCTCACCACACTAGGAGAAACCAACTCACCAATTCTGAGTGCTCCAAAAAACGCTAGAGAAAAAGCCAAACGAAACAACTCTACCTCATAAGGCAAATTACAAACAGCCCCCAGCGATGCGCCCAACGAACCAAGAAGGGTAAAAGACATGGGTCGCCTCTGATCTGCTTCAGCCCTGCCACGATGCAAACCCTTCAAAGCTTGCCTTACCAAAAAATTCTTGGACACATCCTGAAAACCCCGTAATTTAAATCCAAATGCCAACCCAGCAACGAAACGATTCACCTTAGCCAGAGAAAACCCCGCCTCCCAAGCATCCCCCAACCAGTATAACAATGCCACCAACCTGTCTTGATCCGTGCTGACGTTACCCAACACTCTTACCCACTCCTCCCACTGCTGCCAACAAGCCGAATAAGTACTCCAAGTCGCACTAGCCAACGACTGTTCGATCAACCGTTCCACGGGACCGAAACCAGATCCCATAGATGTCCCGGGCAAGCCAAACCGAACAGCTCCGCTCCCGGTGCCAATTAACACAATCGATTCCACTGCGAGCGAGAAAGAGCATCAGCGATACAATTGTAAACCCCCGATACATGCACCGCAACCATCCACGTGTTTAAGGACAAGCACACCAAGACTAAGTGACGCAACAACTGAACCACAGGCGGAGAAGATGCCGATACGTTATTAATCGCTAACACCACTCCCATGTTATCGCGGTGGAAACTAATGTTTTTATCCCTGAGCCTGTCCCCCCAAATGGTCACCGCAACCACGATGGGGAACAGCTCGAGCAGGGCCAGATTCCGTGTAAGACCACTGATCACCCAGCTGTCCGGCCAGTCCCCCGCACACCATTGACCTCCTGCATACGCACCAAAACCACCAGACCCTGCCGCGTCAGTAAACAGCTCCAACTCGCTCATATCCTGTACCGGCGACATCCACAACAATCTACCATTATATTGCCCGGGAAACGCGTCCCAGACCTGCAGATCCGCCCTGTGTTCCACCCCAATCCTCACGAAATGATGGGATGCCCGGATACCCGCCGTCGCTGCTGCCAATCGCCTACTAAAAACTCTACCCATTGGTATAATCCGACAGGCAAAGTTCAACTTCCCCAGCAGAGACTGGAGATCGCGCAAAGTGATCTTCTTCAATCGGCAGGCACGCCTCACCTCTTGACGCAATGACAGTAATTTATCCTCAGGAAGCCTGCACTCGAATTGCACTCGAATTGCATTGCAACCGAATCAATTTCGATCCCTAAAAAACAGATGGTAGGGACAGGGCCCTCAGTTTTTCCAGGCGCCAGAGGAATTCCAAAATCCGTCGCAACCTTCTGCAAGGAATACAATAAATAACCGCAAATAGGGGAACCGCTAGGGCCGACGCACAAAAAATCGTCAAGATAATGTATTAACGAATCCACCCCAGCTACGCCCTTCGTCACCCATTCCACAAAGCTACTAAATGCCTCGAAGTATGCGCAAGAAAGGGAGCACCCCATTGGAGGACACCTATCGACATAAAACCCCCCATTCCAGAAGCAACCCAACCGCCGTTGGCTCTCCGGATGGACCAGCAGCAAGCGAAAAGCCGCTTGAATGTCACTTTTTGCCAACAACGCCCCAGGCCCTGCCTCACGCACTAACACCACCGCTTTGTCAAATGACGTGTAAACAACCGAGCATAAATCGTGATCTATCCCATCATTTACCGACGACCTCTGGGAAAAGACAAATGCTGAATCAAACTGAATTTATGGGGCTCCCGCTTCGGCACAATTCCCAAGGGGGATAGCACTAGATTCTCTATCGGCGGCTCGACAAAAGGCCCGCCCATGCGACCCAACGAAACTTCCTTCAAAAGTTTTTTCAAAACGACCGCCGAGTGCAAATAAGCTGACTTAAGATTGTGCCGTGTAAGCGGAACCTCATACGGAGGAGGGGGAATAACAAAACCAAACAAAAACCCCTCATAAATTAACTTGGCTGCAAACCTATTCGGATATTCATTTAGATACGGGGCCATCCTTTCCACCCTCACCGGCGACAGCCACTTGACCAACGGAGGAGGACTGAGTGTCTGACGCTTCCCTTTTCGCATACATTTTGCAGCCCCATGCGAGGAGCCGTTGCACTCCAAATAGACATGCTTAAATTTACAAGTGGCCCCGAACTTACACTTGCCAACATTGAATTGCCAGCAGAACCCGAGTTTTGACCCAGAGCCCTGTCCGGACTGACTAGACTGACCTCCTTGGCCAACGCTCCCGAGAAAGGACTGCTTAACCGGGGCCGTCACCCGCAACCAAAGCGCAATATCTTTCTGATCCCACCGAATCGCCGGCCGGACCGCCTTCCGCTGGCGAAACTGCTCATCATACCGCAACCACACCTGACCCCCGTACGCCCGATGAGCCTCCCCGATGGCATCGAAATAACAAAACAACGCCGAGCAATTTTCAGGTGCCTTTTCCCCAATCACACTCGCCAAAATAGCAAAAGCTTGCGACCAATTCACGAACGTCTGCGGGATAAGCCTATACTGCCGACGCTCCTCTTCCTCCTTCTTACTCTCATCCCGCTTGCCCTTATCCAAGTTGAACTTCGCAAGTGGCAGAAGGGAAAAAATTTCCACGTACTCATCCTTACAAATCCGTTCCCGAACCTCCTGTTTAAGGTGGGCCCCTAAAGGACCCTCAAAACAGACGTAAACCTCGCCCCGAGCACGATCATCAAGCCGAATTCTATCCCTGTCCTTCTGCGCCTCGGTTTGAACAGACACTGCCACCGCTTCCTTGGATGCCCCCGAAACTTCCCCAACCAGGGACCGTGACTGTACATCACGAGGACATTCCCAGACCACCGCCGGGGACCCCGCCGGAACTACAGGTGCCGCAGCCCTATCTAAGCGCCCGACTAACTTGCGCAAACAACCCACTAAATCCGATAAGCCATCTCGCCCGGCAACACCACTACCGACAGCCGATACTTCCGCGCTCGCTGCCCCACCCCCAAAACCCGACATGAAAATTGCTGGATACGGCAAAGTAGGAGTTACGCACTCACCAGGCTGCCCAGGCGCTGTATTCCCGCTAGCCGGAAAATTCTGACCGCGCTGCGACTCGTCCAGCTCTCCATCTTCCAGATCCTCTCTCGCTGACGACTGGCACTCGCACCAACATCTCCGACACGGGGACCCTGGCATGCTGACAGAGAGGCCGGCAACCTGCCGCCCGACCGCAGGGACCCAGATTTCCGACAGGACCTGTTGCCTCGTCGTCGTCGCTGATCTTGGTGTCCTCACCGAAGACCTCAAGGAAGCCTGCCCCATGGCCGGCACATCACCATGCGGGGCGGCCGTGGACTGCACCCTGGACACTGCATATAAAGGTGGTGGCGTAACAGGGAGCCCAGCCTGCGACTCCCTGTGAACCGCCGAGCCCCGTCGCGGCTGGGGATTCCTGCCAGGACGCAGGCCCTGGGAGGAGGCGGCCGTCCCAGCAGCCTGGCCTGCAGCGTCCTTAGAAGGGCTCCCCCTGTGACGCCGAGCCCGCGGGACCACATCCGGACTCAACCATTCAGGTGGGCGGGACCGCTGGGAGCGGCGGGGTGACCGAGCCTGAGCAACCGCCGCTCCCGTTGACGCCCTCTGCTTTATTTCAGCAGGGGCAGCAATAAGCAACTCTCCCCCCACCGCCATGTCATCAGCGCCAGAAAGGGGGGAGGGGAGCGCATCCGGGCTAGCAGCCGACACAGAGCGCCGATCTATGCGCGAAGACTGGCCCACCTGATGGATACTGGCCAGCGCTGCCACCGTCTCCTCCAGCCACCCCGGACCGTGGAACTCAGCTGCCGCGCGCAGCTGATCAAGCATGCTGACTGGAGACGCCATACTTGCAGGTAAGCAGGGCAGTGGGAGCTAACTTTTTTACCTGTTATTCCTCCCGCTGCTTCAGGCTCAATGTCGAAAACAGCGGGAGGAAAAGATACCGAACCCCAACTCCTGCCCTCTCCATCTCCTCCCTCTCCCTGCCTCCACTAACCCTTTCCCCCCTGATTGGCTAACCTTCCCTCCTATGGCAGTCATGGAGGCTTTCCCTTAAGCCCTCTGTGCTACCGTCCAGCCTCATCTTTACTTTGTGACTATTGCCTGATCAAACCGAGTTGTGATACATTGTTTGCACCATATAAATAACTATATATTTGATGTTGTGTATTTTCTGACCACCACTGCAATCCTTTGTTTTAGATGATTTTATCTGTTTTTATGAGATTATATTATTTTGTCTGTATTTATTGCAATAATAAAGATATTTTGTTATTGACCATGTGTCGTTTTGCTATACAGAATTGGTATTGCCGCATCCGTAATGGCCTGAACTATATAAATATTATGTAATTTATCCAATGCAGTGAATGCCATAAAAATAAATAATAAAAAAACGATACCAGAATTGCTATGTTTTTGGTCACCTAAGAATAAAAAGTGATCAAAAAGTTGCATGTATCCAAAAATGGTACCAATAAAAAAACATATAGCTCGTCTTGCAAAAAACAATCCCTCATACAGCTCTGTCAACAAAAAATTTCCTTTAAAGTTGTGGTTCTCAGATTGTGGCAACAGAAAAAATACATTCTTTTTACAAAATAAATGTTATTGTGCAAATAGTTGTAAAACATAAAAAAGCAATATAAATTTGGTATCACCAGAATCGTACTGACCCACAGAATAAAGTAAATATGTCAATTATAGTACACGGTAAACGCTGTAAAAAAAAAAAAGGATAAAAACAATAGCAAAATTGCTATTTTTTGTCACCACGCTTCTCAAAAAATAGAATAAAAAATGATCAAGAAGTTGCATGTATCCAAAAATAGTGCCGATAAAAACTACAGATTGTCCCGCAAAAAAACAAGCCCTCACACCGCTCTGTCACAAAAAAAAAGTTATGGCTCTCAGAATATGGCGACACAAAATGTGCAGAGTGCGATCCAAAAGGGGGATAAGATCGGGCACCATTTATCAGTGCGACACAGGCCACAGAACTGCGGATTATTATTTATTTATCGCATTATTATATCCTCTTATTATGTACTGATGTACTCCGCACAGTTTACATATGCCCCCAGATTATAAACTGAAATAAATGGCCTATTTGTACATTCAGGGACAAACCAATTGAAAAACTGGTAACCAGAAACAATTGGTTTAAATGAAAAACCAAGTAATGAACTTGGTGCATTGACCTATGAAATCATAAGTCTATCCTATAGAGAGAGGTCAATTAACACACAGTATATTAGAAACATGAAACAACTTTATTGCACATAAATACACAGGATATATCAATAAAAGTTAGAACCATGCAATGCAAAACGTGTCCTGCAGGTTGAAGCAACATATGGGGAGACATAATGACATATAATATAAAAACCAGGGCAATATGATATATGTATAATAAATATGTTCACCTGAAATGATAGTATTGCCATATAGCTACCTGGAATGATTGTATATAAATGCGATGATACAAGCTAAGGCCAAAATGTATGGCCATATATCAGCTTACCCATGTGTAGTTGCTCCTGCTACCTGCAGAGACACCGAACCCGACGCGCGTTTCGGCAGGAATGCCTTCGTCCGGGGGTGGTGTCTCTCCAGCGGAACAGGATATTTAAAGGGCATTGCATGGTTCTAACTTTTATTGATATATCCTGTGTATTTATGTGTATTTATGTGCAATAAAGTTGTTTCATGTTTCTAATATACTGTGTGTTAATTGACCTCTCTCTATAGGATAGACTTATAAACTGAAATACCAGCAAAGCCCCAAACAGAAAAATTACCAAGCTAAATCTGTGCTTCATAAGCCAAATGGCGCTCCCTCCATTCTGAACCCTTCAGTGTGCCCAAACAGCAGTTTACATCCACATATATGGCATCGCCATACCCGGGAGAACCCGCTTAACAGTTTATGATGTATTTGTCTTCAGGGCCACAATCTGGGTATAACATATCGTGCACTTAAATGGCATATCAGCGGAAAATCCACTGCACATTTTTCTAGTAAAAATAGTAGTATTGGTTCATACGCATTGCACCCTTTAATAAATGCCTTGAGGGGTATATTTTAAAAAATGGGGTCACTTCTTGGAAGTTTTTGTTTTACTATTAGACCTCAGAGCCCTGCAATTGGGGGCAAATGCTATGGAAAAATCACTAAAATAGACCTCAAATGTGCATGGTGCTCTTTCACTCCTTTAATCTAACACCAATCCAGCAAAATCTGCGCTCCTTCAGACAAATGACGCTCGTTCTCTTCAGAGCCCTGCCGTGTGCCCAAACAGCTGTTTAGGGCCACATATGGGATATTGCTGTACTCAGGAGAAATTGAGTAAAAAATTGTGTGGTGTTTTTTTCTCCAATTACCCCTTGTAAAAATAAAACATTTAGAGCTAAAACAGCATTGTTTTGGGAAAAATGTAATTTGTCATTTTCACTGCCTAATTCTAATAAAATCTATGAAACAGCTGTGGGGTCAAACTATTCACTACCCCCCTAAGTGAATGCCTTGAGGGTTTTATTTTCCAAAATGGAGTCACTTCTCAAGAGGTTTTTACGGTACTGGTACCTAAGGAACTCTGCAAATACGACTTGCCACCTTTAAACAAAACCAGCAAAATCTGCATGCCAAACGGTGCTCCTGCCATTCTGAGCCCTACCGTGTGTCCAAACAGCAGTTTATGACAACATATGGGGTATTATCATACTTGAGAGAACTTGATTTACAAATGTTGGTGTTCTTTTTCTCTTTCATTCTTTGTGAAAATGAAAAAAAATGGGAGCTGAAACTACTTTTTGTGTGAAAAATGTTTAGATTTTAATTTCTATGACCTAATTTCAATAAATTCAGCAGAAGACCTGTAGTGTTAAAATGCTCACTATACCCATAGATTAATTCCTTGGGAGTGTAGTCCCGAAATGGCGTCTTTTTGGGGATGTTTCCTATGTTTTGGCACCACAAGACCTCTTCAAAAATGACAGGGTGCCTAAAATATATTGTAATAAAAAGGAGGCCCCAAAAACCTAGTAGGTGTTCCTGTGCTTCAGTCCACCAGGGCCACATGTAGGACATTTTTAAAAGCTGCAGAATCTGAACAATAAATATTGAGCTGAGTTTCGCTGCTAAAACCTTCTGTGTTACAGAAATAAAATGGATTATAATGGAATTTCTTAAAAAAATAAAAAATAAATATATATATATATATATTTGTAAATTTCACCTCCAAAATGTTAACTAGTAACTATTTTGTGTTGTATTACTATCTGTCTTACAAGCAGATACACTCAAATTTAGAGAAATCTAAAATTGTCAAAAATGTCTCTAAATGTAGGTGTTTTTCACAAATAAACACTAAAGGTATTGACCAAATTTTACTACTAACATAAAGTACAATGTGTCACGAGAAAAAATTCTCACAATCGCTTGGATAAAAGAATAGCATTCCAAAGTTATTACCAGCTAAAGTGACACAGGTCAGATTTGAAAAATGGTGTCTGAGCCTTAAGGCCCAAACTAGGCTGCATCATTAAGGGGTTAAAGTGGTTTTACATCTTATAAAGTGGGGGGAATACAATTAGGATTTGTCATCACTTTCTGATCGTGGAGTTCTGACTGCCATGACTACTTGATGTTTAGTAAAGCCAATCCCTGTCTTTACAGTTTACCAAATGTGCCATCAATGGTCTTAGAAATGACCCAGATGAAGAGACTATGAAGGAATTCTTCGGTTCTCTTGACTATAAATGCAGCAGAGATTGTGGTATCCATAAAAATATAATGCAGCCATTTTTAATGAATACATATGGATGTTGGCCTTCTACCCTCTCTGGAAGGCTTATGATATGTATAATTTACGCTGCATTCGTTCACATCAGGTATGCCCATCTTGTCTCAGGATGTCTAGATCGATTCTTACCACCTCTATTACCTTTCCAGGACATGGTACATGAGGTAATGGCTGCCCACAGCTGTTCTGATTCCTATTACAAGCTGGTAGGGGAATTGTGAAGCAGTATGTATTCAGGATTGTAAGGAGTAAGAGGGCTGAGCATAGGAGATGCAGCATATAGCGTGTTCTTACTGGTGCAGAGTCACATCCTCTAATGGGGGTCTTTAGGGTTTATTAAAATTCAAAACTAAAATTATATATTTTAAGATAATATAAATGATTTCCCCCATGTCACACAGACAGAAATGATCATTTATCACCTATAAAGAATTCATCAGAGAACGTTCCCATTAAAAACTTCAATTTTATTATTTTCAATAAAAAAATACTCTATACAGTAAAGCAATTGATGAAAACACCCGGAAAAATTACAGATCACACTAAACTTTTCTAGAGGTACAAATCATACAATATCATCAAATTCATATTCCCAATGGTAAAGCCATACTGATATATGTAAATTATGGGTGTGGTCATAAAAGCAGCTCAAACCGGTTATAGCTATTGTGATGTCACAGAGCTTGGGTATAAACAATGATGTTGGTCACAGAGCTGTCACTATCAGTTGGATGTGACCGGTAAGTAATCTATCAATGCTACATCTGTACTTCTTGCTAATCAATTTGTTTTATTAGGAACATTGAATTATTCCATCTCTAGAAGATATTGTGTGATAGTGGTAGTAATATGGTATTAGTATTAGTGTGCAATTAAATTGCTCAAGTATCTTAGATTTGCAGGGTAAGTGGCCAAAATTTGAGCTCCCTTATTATCATTATGTTTACCACTTGTAAAAGAGAAATTTCCATATGCTCATATTAGAGGACTGTATATTAGGGGACTATAATTCCTTATATTATTTAGGTTCACCAGAAATAATTTCAATTTAATTCAATTCTGAATTTTGATCAATTGATATAAAAATTATTAGTAGGGAATTGATACTGGTCTGGGGCTACTTATCATGGTTTGGGCTAGGCCCTTTATTTCCAGTGAATGGTAATGTAAAGACTACTTAGACCATTGCATGCTTCCGACTTTGTGAGACTAGTTTGGTAAAGACCCTTCCCTGTTTCTGTATGACGTTGCCCCTTTGCACAAAGCAAGGTCCATAAAGACATGGAGTGATAAGTTTGGTGTGGAGGAACTTGACACTCTGCACAGAGCCCTGACCCCAACATCAGAGCCTGAACTCACAAATGCTCTTTTAATTAAATGGGCAAAAATTCCAACAAACACGCTACAAAATCTTGTGGAAAGCCTTGTCAGAAGAAGTTATAGCCACAAAAGGGGGCCCAACTTCATATTAACATCCATGGCTTTGTAATGGGAAGTACCACAAGCTTATAATGGTGTAAAGAGTCAGCTGTCCACATAGTGTATTTTGGGCTTATGTATTGTGATGTCACTACTATTAAAAATAATGATAAATCCATATTTAAATATGCAAATTAAGAGTAAGGTCATAAAAGCAGCTCACCCCGGGTATAGCTATTGTGATGTCACCGAGCGTGGGTGTATACTATGGTGCTGGCCACAGAGCTGTCACTCATCAGTTGGATGTGACCGGTAAGTACTCTATCAGCGCTACGTCTCTAGATGAGTCTCACCTATCAGTTTCTTTATGAATATTTTATTCTTAGGTACAATTCTGCTGTGTCTGCCATTTAAAGTTTAGTTTATATTTGGAATAGTTATACTAATATACTAAGAAGTTGCTAAGTGGCAATATGGCGGCCTGTGACTTCTGCTCCAGAGACAGAATGCAGCTTGCAGACAAAAATTGCAATTGTCATTTTTCATTAATATATATATATATATATATATATATATATATATATATATATATATAACATGTAATAATGTCTATAACAAACTACAAAGGTTCTAAATTATAGTTAGTATCTCATATAAAAATTACATAAACCCCGGAAATGTCATACCATATGGTCAATTCAACAACCAATACATTGTTCCAAAATCCAAACCCCAAGCAATGTCATTCACAGGGGGTCCAAACCCCAAGACCCCAAGCAATGTGATCTTCAAACACTTCTGATTGTCCAGTTCCTGTACTTGGAATACCCCTTTTATAACTAATTTCTCCAGCTAGTTTTCTTTAAGTTTTCCCTAACTATTTCTTTTTCTGGTCATTCTAGATCTTGCTGTTGGATTGACACTGTTGGATTACTGTGTTGCTTTTACGGTCAGCGATTTGTCCTATTTTCAGAGAACTAGAGGCGATTAGTTAAATTCAATCTTTACTGTCGCCTGGTTTTCTACCACGGACATTGGTGCAGTTTTGCTCCCGGGTTATTAACCAACCATGCCCTTTTGGAAAAAATCCCAAAAATATCATGTCTCTCAGATTCCTGATAAAGGAAATCTGATGAAAGAGATACCAACTATGGAGGAGCCTAACATCTCGCTCCAGAAGTTTTCCAACATCAAAGATATGCCAGCCGAAAAATGCAGCGATCCAAGTCACAGCAAACCTTGTGACATTGGCTCAAAGAACGCCAAGAAGAGCGCAATCAGGAGCTTGGGCAGCAGCGCTGTGATTGGCGCTAAAGAACTGGATCGCTGTTTCCCAAATAGACGGCTGAGATTATACGTTGCCACCTGGAATATGGAGGGAAAGGTGAGAAGTAATATACAATATCTATTGTGAACCATGAGTGTATATGATCTAAGGCTATGTTCACACAGAGTATTTTGCCAAGTTTTTTGACGTGGAAACCGCGTCGCAAAACTCGGCAAAAACGGCCCGAAAATGCCTCCCATTGATTTCAATGGGAGGCGTCGGCGTCTTTTTCCCGCGAGCAGTAAAACTGCCTCGCGGTAAAAAGAAGCGACATGCCCTATCTTCGGGCGCCTCCGCCCCTGACCTCCCATTGACTTCAATAGGAGGCAGAGATAGCGTATTTCGCTGTGTTTTATGCCCGCGGCGCTCAATGGCCGCGGGCGAAAAACGCCGTGAAAAAAATCGGCGTGCAGGGAGAGGAAAATCTGCCTAAAACTTCCAAACGGAATTTTGAGGCAGATATTCCTCCTGCAAAATACTCCGTGTGAACATAGCCTAAAGTTGGATAAATTTTTAGTTGGATATGAGATAGATATATTATATACTACCCCAGGCCCAAATTTTCTAAACATTTGGGCCAATCAATGTTGCTGCACACACTACAAACTGTCAAACTAATAATCTATGTCTTTTGAATGGTAATGCCTCTGATCCTAAGACTGCAGCACTGGCCATAGTCTATAAAGACTAAAATCCAATTCGATCAGATATAATTTTTTGTAGGTGATATAGAAGATGTCAGTTTGGTTGGTGCTCTGTGTATACATTATTAATATCTTCATATTTTGAGCAGGAGTTCCCACAAAATCTAGAGGATCTGCTGTTGCCATCAGATGACACCAAAGACATTTACGTAATTGGCGTTCAGGAAGGATGTCCAAACAGGTAAGTCTTCTTAGGTTGTCTTACAACAGTCTTTGTCTGCAGATGGACTACAGGTCGGCTGATTGAAATTCTCTCTTGACCTACTACTTATTGTAGGATCACTCCTAAATTTTCCTATTTAACCCCAGAGGTTATAATATTGATTATTTAATAAATGAGTTCAATATTTTAATCTGGAGTAATTTATTAATATGTAAACTTGAAATTGTGTCTTCTTGTAGACGGGAATGGGAGATAAAATTACAAGAGACTCTTGGTCCACACTACGTGCTATACCATTCATCCGGGCTCGGAGTCCTGTATCTCACCATCTTTATTCGACGGGAACTGATCTGGTTCTGCTCAGGTAAGATTCACTTTCTTACATTTACATAATAAGTCCTAATTGAAGTCATTAGTTTGAACTTATTATTTAGTCATTAGAACTAGATGTCTAAGAACCCAACTCTCAGATTCTTCACTGTGGAGTATTGGAGATCTGATAGTTTACTCCACAGTTACAAAGTGTGAAATGGTGTTGTAGTAATATTTCCAGCGTTTAAGAGGAAACTATCTCTGTTTCATTGATGCATGTTGTACTATTAACCACTGACCCTTCTTCTTGTGTTTCATTTCCTATGCAGAGGTAGAGCACACCCATGTAACAACCAGGCTATTCCACCATGTCAAAACTAAAGGAGCCTTGGGTGTTGCCTTCACCGTCTTTGGGACATCATTCCTGTTTATTAATTCCCATATGAGATGTAAGTATGTCTGTTTTTAATATATGACTATGTACAGTGTTATTGTGTATAAAAGTGCTGCTGTTTAATAATAATAAGCTGGAATATATGAGATGACATGAAAAGATTTGTACTATTGATGTTTTGGTGTAAAATTAAAAGTTCTTCCTCATTTGGTCAAACTTCTTCTAATCCATCAAACTTATTCTATATAATGAGAGAATAATAGTGGAAGGATTAATGGCCTAATGTCTTCTACAGACCGCTATAGAAATACATTATCCTCTGTCATGAAAATGATTGTGTCTTAGATTTACAGTAACAGAAATATCAGTGTGTCTGGTGTACAGAGTGCGGACCCAGATCATGGAACTCCAACAGTCACATCTTCTAAAATGTCAATAGAAATCCTATTAAAATAAATACTATTTGTAAAAAATTACCGTATATATCGGCGTACAAGACGACTTTTTACACCCTTAAAAAAATGTCAAAAGTGTGGGGTCGTCTTATATGCCGGATATTGTCTACATTAGGGATGCACGTTGCAGCCGCACAGCTCAGTATAGTAACACATGTCTGTATGGGAGCGCGGCTGCGGCTGTGTAATTCAGCCACAGCCCCGCTCCTGAGTCATGATAAGTTCGCGGGGTCAGGATGATGCAATGCGGCCAGCGCTGCACTAATGAGCGGCGGCACTGGAGACAGAACATGGCGGGCGCGCTACAAAACACCCCCATGTTCTGTCTTCAGTGCCTGAACTGCCGCTCATTAGTGCAGCGCCGGCCGCATCACCTCATGCTGACCGCGCGCACACTTCCTGTCAGGAGCGGGGCAATGGCTGTATTACACAGCCGCAGCCCCGCTCTATAACGGCGGAGATCAGAGAAACCTCTCCTCTCCGCCGCTATTCCCCTGAATGCTGCGATCACAGCTGACTGCAGCATTCAGGGGAAAGTGAGAAGGGGGGATGCCCCTGGATTGCGTCACAGGGAATTCCTGTGACGCGATCGAGGGCCATACCATATATGGGCAGACAGCCCAGGGTCTATTGACGGACCCCAGGGCTGTCTTACCATATTTCATGTTGTTAGGACATACCCAAGTATGTCGTAACAACTGCCTGTGTATTATCCGTCCACAGGTTAATGTACTGGGATATATCTGATATATGTCAGTACATTAAAGTTTAAAAATAAAGTAAAAACAAAGTATTGTTAAATTTTAAAAAAAATACACCTTCACCTTTTTTACAATAAACATTAAAATAAGTCTCAATACATAAAATACACACATTCAGTAATGGCGCGGACAACAATGTTTTTGCATCATTTATGATGTGTACGCTGTAAAAAAATGAAATAAACACGGCTTTCATTCACTTATTAATGTGAGGCGCGACGTGTGATGAATTTTGAACGCGCCTCACATTAATAGTAATTAACCCCATCATGTACCTCACACATTAACCCATTATGACTGAGAAACATGATGGGATTAATTACTATTAATGTGAGGCGCGTTCAAAATTCATCACACGTCGCGCCTCACATCAGAAAACGGAAGAACTTTTTTTTTATTACTGTTGGCAAAAGTATCGAAATTGGTATCGAAATCGAAATACTAAACGAAGTATCGGTATCGAAGTCCAAATTCTGGTATCGTGACATCCCTAGTCTACATATTGTCTACACACAGGTTGTGTGTTACCTTGTGAGCCTGCAGTCCGGTATTAGCCGCCAGGGAACAACTCTGTAAGATCCTCTGGCCCGCCCTTTCCTCTCATTCCCTGCCTCTCAGATCTCGCGCGATGAAGCAGCCTATCTGCGCATGCGCGAGTTCAAAGAGACAGAGAGTCCTGGGTCCTGCCGCCGATGGCCATAGTGAAGCGCTCCTGCACGAAATGGTGAGTATATCTTAAATTCTATATTTTAAGGGTAAAAGTTGGGGGTCGTCTTATACGCCCAGTCGTCTTATACGCCGACATATACGGTAATTGTTGAGGGAACATTCAGACTACACACCCCAAGAAGTAGATATGATACCTACATAATATAAGATAAAGAAACCTATTGTCAAAGAAAACTTAAATATGGTGGTTGACCTAAATTCCAGGAGGTCACATTTACTGATATGTATATTTTTGTTGGCAGTTGGGGCAGTCTACAAGAGGATCCAGGACTATAAAACTATCACTGAAGGTCTCCGTCTGCCTCAAATTATTCCGGAAAGAATCAACTCCAATGCCTGTGAGTATTACTTATGTGGTTGAACCTATCGATTCCTTTATCTCTCTATTTATCTCCATTGAGTCTAATGCAGTCACGTGGTCTAATTGTGTCCTGTGTTTATCTCATTCTACAGTGGACGTCACCAGCCGCTTTGATCGAGTTTTTTGGTTTGGGGACCTTAATTTTCAACTGAAAGAGGACAGAAAAAACGTGGAATCTCTTCTGAAGAACATTAAAGGAAGAGATATGTCCAGTCTCCTCAAACACGACCATCTGAATCACGCCAAGAACAACGGTACATTTACTAGTAGACAGATCTCTATCACTCCTCAGCCTGTATTATTACCACATACACCTCAATAGATCAATACAAATCACTGTCATCATGGTTGATATGTTCCCCACATTCTTATATAGTCCTACATCTCTTGCGCATGTTTTTAATACTGACATGTTTTTTTTGTCTTTTAACTTAAGGGTCCATATTTGTAGGGTTTAAGGAGCACACCATTGAATTCCTTCCTACATATAAGTTCGACATTGGCACAGACACCTACGATACATCAGAAAAGCAGAGAGTCCCATCATATACGGTAAGATATCTTATTTCCAGGTCTACAGAGCTAAAGAAAGACTACATTTCATGGATAGATTTTCATATAATAAATCCCCTCGCCCAAGGTAATGAATTGTTATTATAGATGGAGGAATAATTCTAACGAACAAAGTGTCCAGGCAATTTAATTGTAGTGTGTTTGTCATCGTCTCCCAGTGTAATATGTCTTTGCCTAGCATGGCTCAAAGATACTTATTTCATTAAATCTGTGTGACCAAGTCAAACCTTAAATGCAACAAAGTCTCAAAATTTATATTACTTAAATAAAATATGTTCAGTCTATGATGCTATGAGTTTTATAAATAAATGATAATATGATTGCACTGATGATATTTGTTATTTTTATGACCTCTACAGGACAGGGTGTTGTTTAAAAGCCAATATGAGGGAGATGTGCGAGTCCTGAAATACGACTCTTGCCCTGTTTTGAAGACCTCAGACCACCGACCCGTTTTTGGCATCTTTGAAGTAAAGCTCAGACCTGGTTCAGATAAGTAAGTCATGATTTCCTCCATGTTGTTGGTATGATCCTTTCAGTAGCCGCCATTACTACTTGAGCCTTATAGCCAGAGCTCACACTTTGGGGCAGGCCGCTGTATACCTAGGTGACAGTACTGGAGGATTATAGGATGTGAAACTAAGCAATAATTGTGTGGTTACCTGCTAACATTATCATATGTCTTACATCAATGTATTTCTCATTCCAGCATCCCATTGGCTGGTGGACGCTTTGACCGCAAGATCTATTTGAAGGGCATTTGGAGGAAAGGACAAAAAAAGTAGCTGCGTCTGTTCATGTCCTTACAGCACATAAGGTGAGAGCATTGTACTTGTCTATTATGTTTGCTGTGAGAATGTTCTTCCATCTCTTAAGTCTTCCTCTGTATCAGTAATTTATTTTATCAACCAACATAAAGAAATTGTAAATAAGTCATTCTATCTTCTAGTTCAATTTTCTTGTATTCAGATATTTATTTAATTTCTAAATGAAGGTTATGGGTTTTAGAAGAAAACTGTAAGCATGTATGTAGTATAAATAGATTGGTGGGAATTCATTAAGACTGACGTTTCATACACCGGTCTTAATATAAAAAAACTTGGAGTAAAATGTGCCTAATTTATTAAAAGGCCCACACCTTAATAACTAATAATCCATGTTATTATGATAAATGTGTCGGCCGCTGGTGGCTCTGCTCCTTCAGCTACTCTCTGTCCACTGTTTAGAAAAGTGCCGTAAGCGGCAGAAATTACATGATAGATACAAGGAACATTGTTATTGATGTAAGACATTACTTGGCATCTTGCAGGACTCCTAAGGAACATTTACCATCTCAGGTGCATAAAACAATGATTCTACCTTTGTGAACATCAGGAAGTTCCTGTAACATCCTGAACAGCGCAGCTTTAGATCAAAGCCATTGCTTGGATCAACCATCTTCAAGGTTTGTAGTGTAACTGCCAGGATCAAATAGGAAAATCCGCAATAAAACATCTATATTTTGTGCCTGCTAAGAAACACACATTAGTAGAGCATTAATAGCAAATATTTCTCTTGCAGCATAAACATAAATTCCGCAGTATATCTGGCGAGAACTGCGCTCCCTGTGACCGGAGGAGCCGCCATCGTTGCTGATAGAAAGGTAAGTTCCTCTAGATATGTCCCCTCTATATTTGGTAAGCAGTCTGAATAATGAATATCTAATAGGATTGTGTGCTTCTCCCCCCAGAAAAAGTCAGCAGATACAAACAGACCATCAACATCAATGCCAATAACAACCGAGGGCAGAACCCGCCATCTTACAAGTATTCCAATGGCGAGACTTAAAATTTTCTACATCTGTCACAGAAGAGACATCAGTGTGGTTACCGGGGCATCAATGTCACCCACAAGACCAGACCCAGAACAGCAGAACATGTCATCTCTTCCTGTGTCTCTGGAATACAGATTTCCCACCCCTTACTGATACTACATTATATACTGTGACATCTTCCATTGTTTTTGCAGGATCTTGTATAACATCATCTTTACCATTATATATTTTGATCCACAAAAACCTTAAATAAATCTTTAACATCAATCCATAAGTGTGACTGTTATTTATTAGTGTGTTCAGTGCCCGGCTACAACTTACCACAGTGTATACAATTCACTTATCCGACCCTTCACAGCGCTATTTGTGTGACATCGCGTTTAATCCAGTGGTAGGTGACAGGACATTGTATCATATGTACACAATACAGAGAGTATGGAACGTGCCGCCATATGTACTGGATTAGATCCTGTGTTGGACAAAAAGTGACAGGAGGGCATTCACTCACTGCAGCCAGCAGAGACACGTGTGAGCGCCCCCTGCGAACGTCGATTTCAGTTATATCTCTTAGCCTTTGACAAAATTAAGGCAAAAAAGAAGATAAATAATTTAGAGAAAGGAGAGAAGGAGGAGAGAAAAGAAGGAGAACAAAAAGAGAAGAATGGTGGAGATGATGGCCAGAAGAAGCCAAGTAAAGCTAAGAAACCAAGAATCATCCGGTTCTTAGCTCGCCTGCAAAAAACCTGGGCGAGAATTGCTGGACATAAGGGGAGGAGGACTTCCATCCAAAAAAAGACAAGTTCAGAACTCCCAGGACCCAGCGGCATTAACATGGTGGACAGCAAAGTCAACGTGTAATCTAAAGAAAAGCAGGATGACATGGAGGAAAATAAAAGCATCAAGACTGCTGACAAGGAGACAGAACTGGAGACACAGAATTTTGGGGGACAGCATATTCTCGAAGAATACCAACAAACTGATCCACAGCTTGGAAGACCTGTATATCCAGTACTATGGTGGGCACGATGACATGGAGGAAAATCAAAGCATCAATACCGATGACAAGGAGACAGAAACTGGTGACAGACAGTTTTGGAGAACAACATATACTAGAAGAACACCAACAAATTCATGACCTGATCCACAGCTTGGAAGACCTGTACATCCAGTACTATGGTGGACATGATGACATCGAGAAAAATCAAAGCATCAAGACCGATGACAAGGAGACGGAACTGGTGACAAACAGTTTTGGGGAACAGGAAATACTAAAAGAATACCAACAAATTCATGACCTGATCCACAGCATGGAAGACCTGTACAGCCAGTACTATGGTGGACAGAATGGAGAAAAAACAAATGAAGGAGAAGAGAATCTGGAGAGTAAAGTAGGAGATGATGGAGAAATAAAGATCAGAGAAGATGGAGAGGAGGGAATGGAGAAGGTAGAGAAAGCCAAGAGAAGCGGAAAGATCAATTATTTGCCCGCTTAAAGAAATCATGGGCAAGGATTGCTGCATTAAAATGGAGAAGGACAAGTTCCATCAAAGAAAAAAGAAGTTCCTGTGGGATCCCAGGGCCCAGTCACATCAATAATAAAGCCAATGTATCATCTACATCTGAGAAAAAGAGAGATGATAAGGGGAAAAATAACAGCTTGAAGATCAATGAAAAGAGAGAAGATTGTAGATCTGAGAAGTCAAGCAGTAACAGCAGCTCTCTAGAACTGGAGACACCAGAGGAGCTCAGAAGGTCTACCAAAACATCTCAAAGCAGCATTTGCCATGGCAGGAAATCCACCAAAAGTGACATCTGTGTAAAGGAACCTGACCAGTCTGGCGAGGAAGCATCTGCTACAGTACCCCTATCATTGAAATGCTTTAATTTCCACGGTACACTGGGAGAAGGAGGCTTTGGTAAAGTTTACTTGGCAAGAGATATCATCCGCAAAGAATTAATTGCCCTTAAAGTGTCAGATAAACAGGACTTCACTGAGCTTGGGTACAGTTTCGTAGAGCGCCATGTCTTAAGACTATCCCATGAAAGTCCTTACTTGATTCATGGCCTGGCTGCCTTCCACACCGACAACTTTATCTATTACGTGATGGAATTGGCCACTAGAGAGGACTTGCATGCTTTCATACTAAAGATGTAATGATAGGGGTAGGGAAACGGACAAGTGAGCCCTAATCTACCCACCACTCTGTCCCTGCCTACTTGCAATGACCCGCCCTAGGTGACGGGGTACAACTGGGCGGCGGTCCCTGCGCTCAGTAAGTGCACGAGACAAAACATACAAGGGAATATAAAGCAAAGGGAAAGGGGCAGTTGCCCACGGCAACACCGTGAGCAACAGAGTGGTGAACGAGCCAAGTCAAACCAGGAGAGCACGAGGTACCAAACGCAGAGCAGAAGAGTAGTCAGAAAGCCAGGGTTAGAATGGAGCAGGATCAAATTGTTAGGAGCTGTAGCTGGGCCAGGAAACCACACGGAAAGAATCACAAGCAAGGAGGAAAAGGAAAGGCAGGTATAAATAGACAGAGGGCGGGAGCTAGCTGAGTCTGGCCAGGCTGCGATAGGCTCTCCCACTCCTAAGCCTGCCAGCCTGAGTGGTGGAAGCTGGAGTCAGTCTCAGAGAGATAGACTCAGGTGAAGACTGATTACCTAAAGAAGTTAACCCTGAAGCTGTGCCTGGCAGATCCTTTACAGTACCCCCCCCCCCTTTTATGAGGGGCCACCGGACCCTTTCTAAGCGGACCTGGTTTACTGGGGAAACGAAGGTGGAACTTCCTGACCAATACCCCAGCGTGAACATCCCGAGCGGGTACCCAAGTCCTCTCCTCAGGCCCGTATCCTCTCCAATGGACCAGGTACTGGAGGGAGCCTTGGACCATCTTGCTGTCCACAATCTTGGCCACCCGAATTCCACCCCCTCAGGGGTGAGAACGGGAACAGGAGGTTTCCTCGAGGGAGCCAAGGACGGGGAGCAGCGTTTAAGGAGGGAGGCATGAAACACGTCATGTATACGAAAAGATGGGGGTAACTCCAGCCGGAAGGAGACAGGATTGAGGACTTCAATGACCTTATACGGCCCAATAAACCGGGGAGCAAACTTCTTGGACGGGACCTTAAGACGCAAGTTCCTAGATGATAACCACACCAGATCCCCGACCATAAACAAGGGGTTAGCAGAACGTTTTCTATCAGCCTGAGTTTTTTGTACGCTCTGGGACGCCTCTAGGTTCTTCTGAACCTGGGCCCAGACTGTGCACAGTTCCCGATGAACGACCTCTACCTCGGGATTGTTGGAACTACCAGGTGAAACGGAGGAGAACCGTGGATTAAACCCAAAATTACAGAAAAAGGGGGAGACCCCTGACGAGTTACTGACCCGGTTATTAAGGGAAAATTCAGCGAGGGGAATGAATGAGACCCAATCATATTGACAGTCAGAGATAAAACACCTTAAATATTGTTCTAGAGATTGATTAGTCCTCTCAGTTTGGCCATTGGTTTCAGGATGGAAAGCAGGGGAGAAGGACAGATCAATCTCCAACTTCTTACAGAAGGCTCTCCAAAACAAAGAAACAAATTGTACCCCTCTGTCCGAAACAACATTGACAGGGACCCCATGGAGACGCAGGATGTGTTTGACAAACAAGGTAGCTAACGTCTTGGCGTTGGGTAGTTTCTTGAGGGGCACAAAGTGGCACATCTTACTGAAGCGGTCTACTACCACCCACACCACCGACTTGACTTGGGATGGAGGCAAATCGGTGATAAAATCCATGGAGATATGTATCCAAGGTCTCTGGGGAATGGGCAACGAACGTAGTAAGCCCGCTGGTCGGGACCCGGGAGTCTTGGACCTAGCACAAACCTCACAAGCGGCGACGTAGGCCTTAACGTCTTTAGGCAAGCCAGGCCACCAATAGTTTCTGGCAATGAGGTGTTTGGTACCCAGGATGCCTGGATGACCAGATAGTGCGGAGTCATGATTTTCCCTAAGTACCCTTAGCCGGTGTTGCAGGGGAACAAACAGCTTGGTTCCCGGGGGCTGAACCTTGATCAGCTGCAATTTCAGAGACTCAATCAGAATCAATAGAACAAAATGATTATACCGGGAGGCAAAATACAAGCAGGATCTTCCTCCGAAGGAGGGCTGGCCATGAAGCTACGCGACAGTGCATCGGCCTTAATATTTTTAGACCCAGCCCTATAGGTAACCAAAAAGTTGAATCTGGTAAAAAATAGCGCCCATCGAGCTCGTCTCAGGTTTAGCCTCCGGGCAGATTCTAGGAAAACCAGATTCTTGTGGTCGGTAAGGACCGTTACCTGGTGCCTAGCCCCCTCCAGGAAGTGGCGCCACTCTTCAAATGCCCATTTAATGGCTAAGAGTTCGCGGTTGCCAATATCATAGTTAGGGTATGTTCACACGGCGGGGGTCCGTAACGGCTGAAATTACGGGGATGTTTCAGCCTGAAAACATCCCCGTAATTTCAGCCGTACCGGCATGTGCAGGCGCTTGAACGCCGCGTCAATTACGGCCGTAATTAGCGCTGCTATTCATTGGAGTCAATGAATAGCGGCTCCAATTACGGCCAAAGAAGTGACAGGTCACTTCTTCTACGCGGGCGTCTATTTACGCGCCGTCATTTGACAGCGGCGCGTAAATATACGCCTCGTGTGAACAGACAAACGTCTGCCCATTGCTTTCAATGGGCAGATGTTTGTCAGCGCTATTGAGGCGCTATTTTCAGACGTAATTCGGGGCAAAAACGCCAGAATTACGTCCGTAAATAGGCCGTGTGAACATACCCTTACTCTCAGTGGGTGAAAACTTCCTGGAGAAGTAGGCACAGGGGCGGAGATGGGTGAGGGACCTGGTACCCTGGGACAAGACAGCCCCCACTCCCACCTCGGATGCGTCAACTTCCACGATAAATGGCTCCATTTGGTTGGGCTGAACCAGCACCGGGGCCGAGATAAAGCACTTCCTAAGGACCTCAAAAGCCTGGACAGCCTCTGGAGACCAGTGGAGGAGATCAGCACCTTTGCGAGTGAGGTCCGTAAGAGGCTTTGCGATGAACGAGAAGTTAGCAATGAATCTCCTGTAATAATTAGCGAACCCCAAAAAACACTGTAACGCCTTCAGGGAGGCAGGTTGGACCCATTCTGCCACAGCCTGAACCTTGGAGGGGTCCATGCGCAATTCATGAGGAGTGAGGATTTGACCCAAAAATGGTATCTCCTGTACCCCAAACACACATTTTTCGGTTTTTGCAAACAGTTTGTTTTCCTGAAGGACCTGGAGCACCTTCCTGACATGCTCAATGTGGGAGGGCCAGTCATTGGAAAACACCAGTATGTCATCAAGGTACACTACAAGAAATATCCCCAGGTAATCTCTCAAAATCTCATTTATGAAATTCTGGAAGACCGCCGGCGCATTACACAACCCAAAGGGCATGACGAGGTATTCGAAATGACCTTCGGGCGTGTTAAACGCAGTTTTCCACTCATATCCCTCTTTGATGCGGATAAGGTTATACGCCCCCCGTAGATCAAACTTAGAGAAACATTGTGCCCCCTGAACCCGATTAAAGAGATTAGGAATCAAAAGAAGGGGATACTGGTTCCTTACAGTGACCTTATTCAGGTTACGGTAGTCAATGCATGGCCTAAGACCACCATCCTTCTTCCCTACGAAGAAGAAGCCAGCACCTACCGGAGAAGTAGAGGGGCGAATGTAACCCTTGGCCAGGCATTCCTGGATATACTCTCTCATGGCTTCACGTTCGGGACAAGAAAGATTAAATATCCTACCCTTAGGAAGCTTAGCTCCTGGTACCAATTCGATAGCGCAATCGTATTCTCTATGAGGAGGTAACACTTCGGAGGCCTCCTTAGAGAAAACATCAGCGAAGTCCGGAACAAACTCAGGTAGAGTGTTCACCACCTCAGGGGGAGAAATAGAATTAACAGAAAAACATGACGTCAAACATTCATTACCCCATTTGGTAAGCTCCCCAGTATTCCAGTCAAACGTGGGATTATGCAACTGCAACCAGGGAAGGCCTAAAACCAAATCAGACGATAATCCCTGCATCAACAGTACAGAGCACTGCTCCAAATGCATGGAGCCAACAAGGAGTTCAAAAACAGGGGTATGCTGTGTAAAATAACCATTAGCAAGAGGAGTGGAGTCGATACCCACTACCGGGACAGGTTTAGGCAAATCAATCAAAGGCATAGCAAGAGACAAAGCAAATTCCACAGACATGATATTAGCAGAGGACCCTGAATCCATGAAGGCGCTGCCGGTAGCAGACCTACCACCAAAAGAGACCTGAAAGGGAAGCAAGATCTTATTACGTTTCATATTTACGGGAAATACCTGTGCGCCCAAGTGACCTCCCCGATGATCACTTAGGCGCGGAAGTTCTCCGGCTGCATTCTTACGCTTAGGACAGTTGTTCACGTGATGCTTGTCATCCCCACAGCAGAAGCAGAGACCATTCTTCCTGCGGAAATCTCTACGTTGTTGGGGGGACACGAAGGCACCGAGTTGCATAGGTACCTCTGAGTCTTCCGGGGAAGAACGAAGCAACGGAACCTCGGGAGGCATCATGGGGGAGTCGGAGGAGAAAACACATAAACGTTCGCGTTTTCGTTCCCTGAGACGTCGGTGAAGTCGTACCGCTAAAGCCATAACCTGGTCTAGGGAGTCAGAAGAGGGATAGCTAACTAGCAGGTCTTTCAGGGCATTCGACAGACCCAACCTAAACTGGCACCTTAAGGCAGGGTCATTCCACCGAGAAGCTACGCACCACTTCCTAAAGTCAGAACAATACTCCTCAACAGGTCTCTTACCCTGACGTAAGGTCACCAGCTGACTCTCGGCAAAGGCAGTCTTGTCAGTCTCGTCATAAATGAGTCCGAGAGCAGAAAAGAAAAGATCAACGGAGGAAAGTTCAGGGGCGTCAGGAGCCAAGGAGAAGGCCCATTCTTGGGGCCCGTCCTGGAGCCGGGACATAATTATACCCACTCGCTGGCTCTCAGAACCTGAGGAGTGGGGCTTTAAGCGAAAGTAAAGCCTGCAACTCTCCCGAAAGGAGAGAAAAGCCCTCCGGTCCCCTGAGAACCGGTCGGGCAACTTGAGGTGGGGTTCAGGAGTTGAGGTGAGGGGAACCACCAAGGTAGCCTCAGGCTGGTTGACCTTCTGAGCCAGGGCCTGGACCTGTAGGGAGAGACCCTGCATTTGCTGAGCCAGGGTCTCAAGGGGGTCCATAGTAGTGTCAGGGACCAGGGTAGACTAGGTATATGGGCTTGTGATTATGTAATGATAGGGGTAGGGAAACGGACAAGTGAGCCCTAATCTACCCGCCACTCTGTCCCTGCCTACTTGCAACGACCCGCCCTAGGCGACGGGGTACAACTGGGCGGCGGTCCCTACGCTCAGTAAGTGCACGAGACAAAACATACAAGGGAATATAAAGCAAAGGGAAAGGGGCAGTTGCCCACGGCAACACCGTGAGCAACAGAGTGGTGAACGAGCCAAGTCAAACCAGGAGAGCACGAGGTACCAAACGCAGAGCAGAAGAGTAGTCAGAAAGCCAGGGTCAGAATGGAGCAGGATCAAATTGTTAGGAGCTGTAGCTGGGCCAGGAAACCACACGGAAAGAATCACAAGCAAGGAGGAAAAGGAAAGGCAGGTATAAATAGACAGAGGGCGGGAGCTAGCTGAGTCTGGCCAGGCTGCGATAGGCTCTCCCACTCCTAAGCCTGCCAGCCTGAGTGGTGGAAGCTGGAGTCAGTCTCAGAGACATAGACTCAGGTGAAGACTGATTACCTAAGGAAGTTAACCCTGAAGCTGTGCCTGGCAGATCCTTTACAAAAGAACTTTCCTCTTGATACTCCCATAATACAATTCATCTCAGCAGAAGTGGTCTGTGGCACAGAGTTCCTGCATAACAAAGGCATTCTACACCGGGACCTGAAGATGGAAAACATCCTTCTGACCACAGACAGCCATGTCAAAATAACTGACTTTGGCCTTGCTGTAACAGGTGTGTATAAGAAGACCACAGAAACATGTAAAGGTACACCTGGATACGCAGCCCCAGAAATGGTGAAAGACCAGGCACATGGACGAGGGGTAGATTATTTTGCAATTGGTGTTATTCTTTATCAATTGTTTACAGGAGAGACAGCTTTTCCTGGAAAACATCCCAGAGAAATTGAGTGCTCTGTCCTCTACCATGCTCCACCCTACCCAAAGTATCTAACTCCTGACACAGTAAACATCTTAGAAGGGCTGCTGTGTAAAGATCAGTTTCAGCGGCTGGGAGTAAAAGGAGACATCAAGAATCATCGATTTTTCTCAAGTATCAATTGGGAAAATGTGGATGCCAGGAGAATGGCACCACCAGCGAGCCTGATGGCAGTTTCTGTTGACCTGAATGTTAACCAAACTCTGGAATATACTGAAATGCCAAATAGAATAAGAACCAAAGACCAGAAGATCTTCAATAAATTCAGCTTTGTGTGCCCAGAGTGGTCAAAGCACTATCATCCTGTCATCACTCAGACCAGAACTTGGATGGCCAAACCGTTTACCAAGCGGTCATTCAGGAAGAACAAAAAGTAACTGGTCAATGGAAAAAGCTAGTGGATGGCCAGATCAAACCAGCAGAACTAATTCTCCATCTACAAATTCCTACTACATTCCATAACCTACCTGATACCATGAAATAGCTCCTGTAATAGACAGCACTGCCACCACTAACACCAGTGGATTAGGCAATGCCTACAAAACTCCATGAAGCCATCTGTCAATATCCTCGTTCTATAGATCCAACCTGTGCATCCACTCAGTAGACTCGGCGAGCTTGCATCTTGCAGAACCCACCCACGATTCTATTTAGACACTCAACCACCGGATGAGACAACTCTTTGAAGAGGAATTTCATCTTTACCGGACTGTGACAAACTTACCAAGCTTCCACTACTGAACATCCAAGTAGATTTGAGCACCAACGATCCAGGGATATATTCCGATCGCCATATTTGGGATCAGGAAGGAATTTTTTCCCCTTATACAAGGACAAGCCAACAAGTAGTCCTCAGGGGTTATTTTTCGCCTTCCTCTGGATCACCATAGCAAGTAATTAAGAGGTTGAAATTGAAGGACTTCTTTCAACCATACTTGCTATGTAACCAACTGGACAACTCATCTACCAATGTGGTGGCAAAGACAAACAGAAGGAAGCTGCTAAGATAGAAAGCAGCTCCTTCTCCTACCGATAGTGGTCAGACAGTAGGATGCTGAAGAAACAGAAAACACCTCCTACTGACCATAGACACATAGAAGGATGCTGCTGAGACAGAAAGCAGCTCCTTCTCCTACCGACAATGGTCACCACGGAAGAAAGCTGTGTTGACAAAAAACAGCTCCTTTTCCAATCAACCATAGACACACAGAAGGAAGCTGCTCAGATAGAAAGCAGCTCCTTCACTTACCGACCATGGGCAGATAGAAGGAAACTGCTAAAAAAGAAGACAGCTCCTTCACCTACTGCCCATAGACAAGACTTCATCTTCAGTCTTTATTTTTCTTGATTGTGTGATGGTAAGATCTATAATGCATAATTAAATAAAAATGAAAAAAAAAAAAAACAAAACAAAAAAAAAAAAAAAAAAAAGTGACAGGAGATGTAAAATATTGATATATTTGATAGTTGTTTCAATTTCAGTTCCATAAAATGTAATGTTGGGCGGAGACAATCACATTAAGCAGGGAAGCCGCTAGGGTGACACAATCCCCACAGATCTCAGATTGGACAAACGGGCAGAATGACAGCTGCCAGTTGAGATTGCCAGTTAGGGCAGAAGTTACAAAGTGACTGATCAACCAAAAATACTTTGTATTGCTAGCCTGAATGGCGTATCGCTAGCTCAGCATTTCATATGAGAACAAAGACCCTCTGCAGCACAAGTTTAAGTTGAGACTGAACCATCGCAAACACATTGTCCCATTCTCACAAGTTAAATCAGAAACCGCCTAGTATAGAGCCTATTTATTAGTGAAACCGTCAAGCTTATGTACTAAATATTATAACCGTGAAGACTGTGCCTCTGTTGGAGTAAAGTTCTGTTCAGCATCTTATACCTGTGTCGTCTGAAGTTCTTGCTGTGCAATTTCCTCTGCGGGGCAGTAACCATCCTAAACCCCCTTCCACCTGTTACATTTGTCCATACTAAAGTCCATTACTCCATTGAAGTCGCCAATTAGTAGCAGTGGATAATCTGCAAGGGCTTTTTATCAATAAACTCCTGTACCACACCCAAGACATAAGAATTAAAGGGTAGCGGTAAATAAATTGAGACAATGATACAGTGAAGATTTTGTATTGTACAGTCGAAGAGCACAAACTTTCCTTCTTTTTCTTCCCAATATGTATGGCAGGCTAATTTGCAGTTAGGGTATGTTCACACGCAAACTCAAAAACGTCTGAAAATACGGAGCTATTTTCAAGGGAAAACAGCTCCTGATTTTCAAACGTTTTTAAGATACTTGCGATTTTCGCTGCGTTTTTTACGGCCGTATTTGGAGCTGTTTTCAATAGAGTCTATGTAAATGGCTCCAAAAACGTCCCAAGAAGTGTCCTGCACTTCTTTTTCGCTGCCGTTTTTTTACGCGGCCGTTTTTCAAAACGGCTGCGTTAAAAAAAACGGCCCGTCGGAACAGAACGCCGTTTTTCCTATTGAAATAAATGGGCAGATGTTTGAAGAAGAGGGCTTACTCCTAAAGCAAAGCAGGGATGAGTTAATGCTCCGTCCAACAAACAAAAGAAGCTGGTGTGCCACCCATGCCGCATTGCGCCATTATTTGTGTAATGTTTGAAAGAGATTGTGCCTCTTTTTTGTAGAGTAGTGTTTACATCCCCTTGTGTATGTTTATATACCACTGGTCAGTAAAGAATTTGTTGTTTGCATTACTTGGGTCTACTGTATTTTATTGCTTGCGACTAACCCTGCGGTCCTTGCCGGTACTTGGCCTTACATAGGGATACATTCTATAGACAAGATGAATGCTAACACTCAATTGCTATTTAGGCTGGGACTTCACAGAGACTGATTGATTTTAATTGATCTTATTTTTAAATTCTATTACTTATTTAAGGGTTGCATGCAACTCAATGTATAGCTTTGTACTGCGGCTGTTGATTTGTAGCTAAAAATCAATTAGTTGCATGCCAATGCGTTTCCATGATGGCCTTATTTTCACATTTCCAGTTAAAATAACAGAAGACCATCACAACACAGAGTTCTGAGTAAAGATGATCCATATCATAAGGCTGACAGGTCCGCCTTAAAATGGGTAAATCACAGGTGACGTCTTTTCTGATTGTAGACTTTCTCTTTCCATTTTATCTCCACCCAGCCAGGACCGCTATGATGACTTCTCCTGACATAACATTACAGAGTTTGCTGCTGAGATATCTTTAGTTGTTCACTTCTGCAGCCATCTTCAGCTTCTAGAGCAACGTAAAGAATTCAGACAACAAAATAGACCCCTTAATTCATGCAGACCCCAGACCAGACCACCAAATAAATTTAGACACCAGCCTAAACCCCTATATAAATTCAGACCCTAGACCAGACCCCAGAACAGACCCAATTAACTGCAGACCCCAGGCAAGACTCCAAAATGTAAACCCCAAAACAGAGTAAATAAAATGAATGCAGACCCTAGACCAGACATCTAAATAATGTCAGACCTCAGACCAGACCCCTCAATTAATTGCAGACCACAGACCAGACCGTTAAATTCAGACCCCAAATCAGAGTAAAGAAAATGGATTTAGATACCTGACCAAGACCTCTAAATAAATTCAAATCCCAGAACAGACCCTTAAATTCATGCAGATCCCAGATAAATGAGTTGGTCGACTGCAAGCAGCTTGTAATGAGGGCGAGCCGTATAACCTCCATTTCCAGCTTATAAACTGATTATGTTATTAAGTTGGTTGCCTGTTTCTTTATATTAACTGTTTAGGTGCTCACTGTTAATGTATATTTGTGTATCTGTTGTGTTTCACTGTATAGAAGGTTTTGTCTTACAGGTTGGCAGGAGGACAGGCCGGAGTTCCCAGTGGCACTGTTTTATGTGCGGTGCTGTCACTGTACATAGCAATGAGAGGCTGCTGGACAGTGACAGGGGAGGTACAGGGGGTTTGGAAAGAAAGAGCCTGGTGCTGGCTGGGATCAGAGTGTAATGGCAGTGATGCGCTGCGTCATCATGAAGTCAGGTGAGACGATGAGAGTCAATAACAAAGCAGAAAATAAGCTAACAAAATGACCTCTTATGGTCTGTAGGCTGATAAAGAAGGCCTATCCTACGTAGGGGTAGGCCTATAAGTGTAGGCTGTCACTGAAACATGCGTGGCTGAAGAGTACCGTCAGCCTAGAGTGGTTCGCTCTGAGGAGTCTACTGGGGCTGTGAGAATAGTCAGCCTGGCATGGGAACCAGTGGTCAGTAGAGCAGTACTGTGCTCAAACCCAGGAGAGGCTGTAACTAGGTCCTGATTAGGATAAAGAACGTTCCATGTATTAGAGGGCCGCTTAGATAGCTGCAGTGATGAATGGTTGCCCTGCAGGCCTGAGATGTGGCCTAGTAGTACACTCCTGAATTGTACTGGACTGGGTGCAGTAGTCACTAGGACGAGTGGTGTGGTAGGAGCCCTTCAGCGTCAGGACCCTAGTAAGAGTGCATAGGAGCAGATATTTAATATAGTAAAAAGTATTAAAACTTATAAAACCCACTGTGTCAGTTGTATCGGGGCAGCCCCCTTCATCAGGAATACTATGTTTCACAGCATTGAAACAATTTAAATGTCTCTATATTATATAAACAAACCTTTCTACGTTTACTCACACAATGCCGGAAGTGACGTTCTGAACTCTAAGGCCCTGTTCACACAGAGTGTTTTTGCAGGCAGAAAAATTTTGAGGCAGACTTTGACCTGCCTGCGATTTGCGCAGCATTTACCATTGCGTTTTTCGCCCCTGGCCACTGCGCGCTGCGTGCAAAAAACACTGTGAAAAACACTTTCTCTGCCTCTCATTGATTTCAATGGGAGGTCAGAGGCGGAACAGCGAGCCGCTAAAAGCTGCAGCAGAAAAGAAACGCCTCCGCCTTCCATTGAAATTAATAGAAGACAGTTTCGGCCGTTTTTTGGTGCTGATTCCAATGCGGTTTCCGTGTCAAAATCAGCATAAAAAAACTCAGTGTGATCTGGGCCTAAATCTCTTTATACTTCCTATAATGGACATATCTCTCTATGGCAGATGTTTCGGAAGAGGTTCTTTCTCGCTCTTTTACCCTTTCTATTCCTCTAATACTTCATCCCAATTACATTATTTAATACAGGGAATTTCTTATATTTCTTTTTCCATGCAAAAATACATATATTAATAAAATAGGATAAAAACAACCAATATGAATCTATGGGGAATAGTAAAGACTCATTTACTTTACTCGTTCTTAAACTCTACTATTATTCGCAAACCCTATTCCTTTCTTTAGTATTTCTTATATTTTGGATAGGATGGTGCGACTATATCATTTATTATCCTTGGTCTTTTTACGATCATTTGTGGGGACCTTCTTACTTCATCTTTCAAAAACAGATCACTTAATAGTATTTCCCAATTTCTCTTTAGGATTCTTTTAATTTCTTCAATATTACCATTATATTTAGCAAAATAATGTCAGTCCAAATTTATCTTTCTCTTTTTTCCATCTTGCTTTTTTACAAGGTATAACTTTTCCCTGTTCCTTGTTATCTAGGCAGTCTTTCTGTTTCGTTTTTTACACCTTTTTCTTTACTCCCTCTATAATATTTTTTTTGCTATTTTTTATCCTTCTGTCTGCCTGATATAACCTCCTTTGACTTATACAGTATCAGCATCCCCATGATATGCTGAGAGTATGTTTCCAAGTTTCTATACCACTTATTTGTGAAATAAAAGTAAACCAATATATATATTAGTCCATAATGGACAAGGTTGTGGTATGCGACGTGAGCATTTACCGATGCATATGCCAATTGTGCACTGCAAATGCAGTGTGAATGGACCTTTAGACAACCTACTTACACAACCCCTCAGTTGACTAAAGCAGAAAGCCAGTGTAAGGAGCGACTCTACCTTTGCAGGACTTTTCATATTTGTGTCTTACACTGACGGCCCATTTGCTGTCCGATTCCCCCATTGATAACAGCAGATTGTGGTAGAAGCTTGACAGAAGGCCCCCTGTGGTTAGCACATTGCTGAGGTTGTCCTTAACCCCTTCCCGCTCTGCTCATTACTATTACAACGAGCTGAGCACATTGTTCGTGCTCAGCTCAGTAATAGTATGGTACCACTGAAATCCAGCGCCATTCCCAACCACCGACACATTTATGAGCTGTGATAACTGATGTATTGTCGTACAGCAGTTATCACAGCTCATACCTCCGGGACCGATCGCAGTGGTTTACGCAGATTTACCCCTTAAATGCAGCGGTCAATAGCGATCACCACACTTAAGGGGTTACAACGCCATTGGCGATCTTGCGACGCAATCGCAGGGTGCCGATGGTTGCTATGGTAACCGGAGGCCTAACAATAGCCACCGGGTCTGACATCTACAGAAGGTGATTACATAAGTATTGCAGGATATTATAACAGAAATCGGACAGTTGGACCTTTGGGGTCCTGTGGTGGTGGTGGTTATTTGTTGTTGCTGTATCTTGGACCGTTTATGGGTCAGTTTAGTGGTGCTTTTTACTCCATGTGTCCTTAGGACATGTTTATTATGTCATTACGAACTTGAGGTTTGTGTCCCATATTTTTTGTGAAGGCTTTTTCTTTAGTAGTGTATCCAGCCTTATAGGGGATCTTGTTCCCATTAAAATATGTTTTTGTCCCACTTGGGAAATCTCTTGACTGGCCTAAGTAGAGTCATGTGCTATTTTACCTTTTATTCCCCTTTTCCACCCATCCACCAAATAAGGACACGTGACAACCGAGGTTGGATGTGAAATGGCCACAGCAGCCGTTTATTAATCTACATTATTTTTTAAATACAATTTAATCCGAAACATTCGGATAACTACTTAAGGAATTCGACCAGAGAATTCCTCCTATAATTCACATGACCCAACATAGGTCAGAAACATAAATAACAATCAACATTTTAACACTAAACAGAGCAGGGGAAGTCCTTGAAGCCATTTTTTACAGATTTTCCTTTTAAGTTAGCCATCTGCAAACCACCAACAACTATTTACCTCCATTCGTAAACCAGCTCGGAGGCACCGCTCACCTCTGCAGATGGCTCCAACCACCAGAAGACCACTTCAAATGGAAAAACACCCTATGAAGTCTCCCCACCATTTTGTACTGACAAACCTCAAGGACTCCCCCCACCACAGCGAAACAGGCATTGACCACCTTAAGCCTGTGAGTCCCTCCAAACCACCACCGCCCTCTCAATTTCTTCTGCTAAGGACAGGCTCCACAAATCAATTCCAACCTCGGTCAAATGTACTCCATCACTCCGCCAATATCTTCCAACTCCTGACTCCAAATCCCTGTGTCGAACACAAATTCCCCCGTTCTTGGCAACAAAACGTGACACCGCCCGGTTTACTTTGATGCAGGCTTTATTAACCCTCTCCACTGATCTTGCCAAGCGCCAAAACTTCCTCGGAACTATGTCCGACCAAACTATAACTAAGTGTAGATAAGACGCCCATAAGCACAACAAATCGTGTTTTATATCCCGCACTAACTCACGAAAAGGGCGCTCACCTAGATCGTTCCCCCCCCCCCACATGTAAAGCCAGAACCTCCGGAACCCTATCTAACTGAGAGTATGTTTGAAACTCGGTCAATACCCGGCTCCATAACATACCTCAGAATCCCAGCCAATGTAAAACCGCATCTTGCTGCGGAATGCGAAGCTGACGGCCATCTGGGCGAACGTCCGCCCGCAGTGCCCCCCAGTGCACATAAGAATGTCCTAAAAGCCAAACTAAGCAGGGGCGATGATCTGAAATGAAAGGATAAGCAAACGCACATGTAAGCCATCAAAGCACAAGTTACAAACTCACAACAAATGAGGGCGCACGTAAGTCCTAAACCTATTGGACTTCCAACGGTCAATGCGACGCACACCCTCGTCATCCAACCCCCAACGCCCAGCTTCAGTAGCAGCGCCGATCCTAAACGTGTGAGACGAGTAATACTCATACCCAACTCCGACCTCAGGCAAGCATTTTTTAAATACAGCACCAAATTGATACCTGGACAAAAACGAGCCATTCTCATGACGGAGCAATGGCGACTCAGGCACCCCACCCCGTGGCTTGAAAGAAACCATACAAGCAACCGGACACATCGCCGACCCCGGGAGGGCAAACAACACTATCCGCTTACCCCGTCCTACTTGATCAGTCTTGGACCGCCACAAAAACAACTCGAGTCTATCCCCATATAGACCCACATCCGCCTGTCGCAATCCCCCAGCCCTCACCGCACTAGGAGAAACCAACTCACCAATTCTGAGTGCTCCAAAAAACGCTAGAGAAAAAGCCAATTGAAGCAACTCTACCTCATAAGGCGAATTACAAACAGCCCCCAGCGATGCGCCCAACGAACCAAGAAGGGTAAAAGACATGGGTCGCCTCTGATCTGCTTCAGCCCTGCCGCGATGCAAACCCTTCAAAGCTTGCCTTACCAAAAAATTCTTGGACACATCCTGAAAACCCCGTAATTTAAATCCAAACGCCAACCCAGCAACGAAACGATTCACCTTAGCCAGAGAAAACCCCGCCTCCCAAGCATCCCCCAACCAGTATAACAATGCCACCAACCTGTCTTGATCCGTGCTGACGTTACCCAACACTCTTACCCACTCCTCCCACTGCTGCCAACAAGCCGAATAAGTACTCCAAGTCGCACTAGCCAACGACTGTTCGATCAACCGTTCCACGGGACCGAAACCAGATCCCATAGATGTCCCGGGCAAGCCAAACCGAACAGCTCCGCTCCCGGTGCCAATTAACACAATCGATTCCACTGCGAGCGAGAAAGAGCATCAGCGATACAATTGTAAACCCCCGGTACATGCACCGCAACCATCCACGTGTTTAAGGACAAGCACACCAAGACTAAGTGACGCAACAACTGAACCACAGGCGGAGAAGATGCCGATACGTTATTAATCGCTAACACCACTCCCATGTTATCGCGGTGGAAACTAATGTTTTTATCCCTGAGCCTGTCCCCCCAAATGGTCACCGCAACCACGATGGGGAACAGCTCGAGCAGGGCCAGATTCCGTGTAAGACCACTGATCACCCAGCTGTCCGGCCAGTCCCCCGCACACCATTGACCTCCTGCATACGCACCAAAACCACCAGACCCCGCCGCGTCAGTAAACAGCTCCAACTCGCTCATATCCTGTACCGGCGACATCCACAACAATCTACCATTATATTGCCCGGGAAACGCGTCCCAGACCTGCAGATCCGCCCTGTGTTCCACCCCAATCCTCACGAAATGATGGGATGCCCGGATACCCGCCGTCGCTGCCGCCAATCGCCTACTAAAAACTCTACCCATTGGTATAATCCGACAGGCAAAGTTCAACTTCCCCAGCAGAGACTGGAGATCGCGCAAAGTGATCTTCTTCAATCGGCAGGCACGCCTCACCTCTTGACGCAATGACAGTAATTTATCCTCAGGAAGCCTGCACTCGAATTGCACTCGAATTGCATTGCAACCGAATCAATTTCGATCCCTAAAAAACAGATGGTAGGGACAGGGCCCTCAGCTTTTCCAGGCGCCAGAGGAATTCCAAAATCCGTCGCAACCTTCTGCAAGGAATACAATAAATAACCGCAAATAGGGGAACCGCTAGGGCCGACGCACAAAAAATCGTCAAGATAATGTATTAACGAATTCACCCCAGCTACGCCCTTCGTCACCCATTCCACAAAGCTACTAAATGCCTCGAAGTATGCGCAAGAAAGGGAGCACCCCATTGGAAGACACCTATCGACATAAAACCCCCCATTCCAGAAGCAACCCAACCGCCGTTGACTCTCCGGATGGACCAGCAGCAAGCGAAAAGCCGCTTGAATGTCACTTTTTGCCAACAACGCCCCAGGCCCTGCCTCACGCACTAACACCACCGCTTTGTCAAATGACGTGTAAACAACCGAGCATAAATCGTGATCTATCCCATCATTTACCGACTTCCTCTGGGAAAAGACAAATGCTGAATCAAACTGAATTTATGGGGCTCCCGCTTCGGCACAATTCCCAAGGGGGATAGCACTAGATTCTCTATCGGCGGCTCGACAAAAGGCCCGCCCATGCGACCCAACGAAACTTCCTTCAAAAGTTTTTTCAAAACGACCGCCGAGTGCAAATAAGCTGACTTAAGATTGCGCCGTGTAAGCGGAACCTCATACGGAGGAGGGGGAATAACAAAACCAAACAAAAACCCCTCATAAATTAACTTGGCTGCAACCCTATTCGGATATTCATTTAGATACGGGGCCATCCTTTCCACCCTCACCGGCGACAGCCACTTGACCAACGGAGGAGGACTGAGTGTCTGACCGCTTCCCTTTTCGCATACATTTTGCAGCCCCATGCGAGGAGCCGTTGCACTCCGAATAGACATGCTTAAATTTACAAGTGGCCCCGAACTTACACTGGCCATCATTGAATTGCCAGCAGAACCCGAGTTTTGACCCAGAGCCCTGTCCGGACTGACTAGACTGACCTCCTTGGCCAACGCTCCCGAGAAAGGACTGCTTAACCGGGGCCGTCACCCGCAACCAAAGCGCAATATCTTTCTGATCCCACCGAATCGCCGGCCGGACCGCCTTCCGCTGGCGAAACTGCTCATCATACCGCAACCACACCTGACCCCCGTACGCCCGATGAGCCTCCCCGATGGCATCGAAATAACAAAACAACGCCGAGCAATTTTCAGGTGCCTTTTCCCCAATCACACTCGCCAAAATAGCAAAAGCTTGCGACCAATTCACGAACGTCTGCGGGATAAGCCTATACTGCCGACGCTCCTCTTCCTCCTTCTTACTCTCATCCCGCTTGCCCTTATCCAAGTTGAACTTCGCAAGTGGCAGAAGGGAAAAAATTTCCACGTACTCATCCTTACAAATCCGTTCCCGAACCTCCTGTTTAAGGTGGGCCCCTAAAGGACCCTCAAAACAGACGTAAACCTCGCCCCGAGCACGATCATCAAGCCGAATTCTATCCCTGTCCTTCTGCGCCTCGGTTTGAACAGACACTGCCACTGCTTCCTTGGATGCCCCCGAAACTTCCCCAACCAGGGACCGTGACTGTACATCACGAGGACCTTCCCAGACCACCGCCGGGGACCCCGCCGGAACTACAGGTGCCGCAGCCCTATCTAAGCGCCCGACTAACTTGCGCAAACAACCCACTAAATCCGATAAGCCATCTCGCCCGGCAACACCACTACCGACAGCCGATACTTCCGCGCTCGCTGCCCCACCCCCAAAACCCGACATGAAAATTGCTGGATACGGCAAAGTAGGAGTTACGCACTCACCAGGCTGCCCAGGCGCTGTATTCCAGTTAGCCGGAAAATTCTGACCGCGCTGCGACTCGTCCAGCTCTCCATCTTCCAGATCCCCTCTCGCTGACGACTGGCACTCGCACCAACATCTCCGACACGGGGACCCTGGCATGCTGACAGAGGGGCCGGCAACCTGCCGCCCGACCGCAGGGACCCAGACTTCCGACAGGACCTGTTGCCTCGTCGTCGTCGCTGATCTTGGTGTCCTCACCGAAGACCTCAAGGAAGCCTGCCCCATGGCCGGCACATCACCATGCGGGGTGGCCGTGGACTGCACCCTGGACACTGCATATAAAGGCGGTGGCATAACAGGGAGCCCAGCCTGCGACTCCCTGTGAACCGCCGAGCCCCGTCGCGGCTGGAGATTCCTGCGAGGACGCAGGCCCTGGGAGGAGGCGGCCGTCCCAGCAGCCTGGCCTGCAGTGTCCTTAGAAGGGCTCCCCCTGTGACGCCGAGCCCGCGGGACCACATCCGGACTCAACCATTCAGGTGGGCGGGACCGCTGGGAGCGGCGGGGTGACCGAGCCTGAGCAACCGCCGCTCCCGTTGACGCCCTCTGCTTTATTTCAGCAGGGGCAGCAATAATCAACTCTCCCCCCACCGCCATGTCATCAGCGCCAGAAAGGGGGGAGGGGAGCGCATCCGGGCTAGCAGCCGACACAGAGCGCCGATCTAGGCGCGAAGACTGGCCCACCTGATGGATACTGGCCAGCGCTGCCACCGTCTCCTCCAGCCACCCCGGACCGTGGAACTCAGCTGCCGCGCGCAGCTGATCAAGCATGCTGACTGGAGACGCCATACTTGCAGGTAAGCAGGGCAGTGGAAGCTAACTTTTTTACCTGTTATTGCTCCCGCTGCTTCAGGCTCAATGTCGAAAACAGCGGGAGGAAAAGATACCGAACCCCAACTCATGCCCTCTCCATCTCCTCCCTCTCCCTGCCTCCACTAACCCTTTCCCCCCTGATTGGCTAACCTTCCCTCCTATGGCAGTCATGGAGGCTTTCCCTTAAGCCCTCCGTGCTACCGTCCAGCCTCATCTTTACTTTGTGACTATTGCCTGATCAAACCGAGTTGTGATACATTGTTTGCACCATATAAATAACTATATATTTGATGTTGTGTATTTTCTGACCACCACTGCAATCCTTTGTTTTAGATGATTTTATCTGTTTTTATGAGATTATATTATTTTGTCTGTATTTATTGCAATAATAAAGATATTTTGTTATTGACCATGTGTCGTTTTGCTATATGGTTTTGTGGTATACATTTGCAGCTATCTGACAGGTATAATACGCTGCAATACATGAGTATTGTAGGATATTATAACAGCGATCGGACAGTTGGATATTCAAGTCCCTAGTGAGACGGAAAAAAAAAGTAAATAAAAAGTTAAAAAAAATGTTATACAAAAATAAAAAAGTAAGAATTTAAAGTAATAAATTTAAAACTCACCCTTTTTCCATTATCAACAACTTAATTATTAGAAAAAATAATAAACTATACAGAATTGGTATTGCCGCATCCGTAATGGCCTGAACTATATAAATATTATGTCATTTATCCAATGCAGTGAATGCCATAAAAATAAATAATAAAAAAAAACGATACCAGAATTGCTATGTTTTTGGTCACCTAAGAATAAAAAGTGATCAAAAAGTTGCATGTATCCAAAAATGGTACCACCAAAAAAACATATAGCTCGTCTTGCAAAAAACAAGCCCTCATACAGCTCTGTCGACCAAAAATTTTCTTTAAAGTTGTGGTTCTCAGATTGTGGCAACAGAAAAAATACATTCTTTTTACAAAATAAATGTTATTGTGCAAATAGTTGTAAAACATAAAAAAGCAATATAAATTTTGTATCACCAGAATCGTACTGACCCACAGAATAAAGTAAATATGTCAATTATAGTACACGGTGAACGCTGTAAAAAAAAAAAAAAAGGATAAAAACAATAGCAGAATTGCTGTTTTTTGTCACCACGCTTCTCAAAAAATAGAATAAAAAATTATCAAGAAGTTGCATGTATCCAAAAATGGTGCCGATAAAAACTACAGATTGTCCCGCAAAAAACAAGCCCTCACACCGCTCTGTCACAAAAAAAAAGTTATGGCTCTCAGAATATGGCGACACAAAATGTGCAGAGTGCGATCCAAAAGGGGGATAAGATCGGGCACCATTTATCAGTGCGACACAGGCCACAGAACTGCGGATTATTATTTATTTATCGCATTATTATATCCTCTTATTATGTACTGATGTACTCCGCACAGTTTACATATGCCCCCAGATTATAAACTGAAATACCAGCAAAACCCCAAACAGAAAAATTACCAAGCAAAATCTGTGCTTCATAAGCCAAATGGCGCTCCCTCCATTCTGAACCCTTCAGTGTGCCCAAACAGCAGTTTACATCCACATATATGGAATCGCCATACCCGGGAGAACCCGCTTAACAGTTTATGATGTATTTGTCTTCAGGGGCACAATATGGGTATAACATATCGTGCACTTAAATGGCATATCAGCGGAAAATCCACTGCACATTTTTCTAGTAAAAATAGTAGTATTGGTTCATACGCACTGCACCCTTTAATAAATGCCTTGAGGGGTATATTTTAAAAAATGGGGTCACTTCTTGGAAGTTTTTGTTTTACTATTTGACCTCAGAGCCCTGCAATTGGGGACAAATGCTATGGAAAAATCACTAAAATAGACCTCAAATGCGCATGGTGCTCTTTCACTCCTTTAATCTAACACCAATCCAGCAAAATCTGCGCTCCTACAGACAAATGACGCTCCTTCTCTTCAGAGCCCTGCCGTGTGCCCAAACAGCTGTTTAGGGCCACATATGGGATATTGCTGTACTCAGGAGAAATTGAGTAAAAAATTGTGTGGTGTTTTTTTCTCCAATTACCCCTTGTAAAAATAAAACATTTAGAGCTAAAACAGCATTGTTTTGGGAAAAATGTAATTTGTCATTTTCACTGCCTAATTCTAATAAAATCTATGAAACAGCTGTGGGGTCAAACTATTCACTACCCCCCTAAGTGAATGCCTTGAGGGTTTTATTTTCCAAAATGGAGTCACTTCTCAAAAGGTTTTTACGGTACTGGTACCTAAGGAACTCTGCAAATACGACTTGCCACCTTTAAACAAAACCAGCAAAATCTGCATGCCAAACGGTGCTCCTGCCATTCTGAGCCCTACCGTGTGTCCAAACAGCAGTTTATGACAACATATGGGGTATTATCGTACTTGAGAGAACTTGATTTACAAATGTTGGTGTTCTTTTTCTCTTTCATTCTTTGTGAAAATGAAAAAAAATCGGAGCTGAAACTACTTTTTGTGTGAAAAATGTTTAGATTTTAATTTCTATGACCTAATTTCAATAAATTCAGCAGAACACCTGTAGTGTTAAAATGCTCACTATACCCATAGATTAATTCCTTGGGAGTGTAGTCCCGAAATGGCGTCTTTTTGGGGATGTTTCCTATGTTTTGGCACCACAAGACCTCTTCAAACATGACAGGGTGCCTAAAATATATTGTAATAAAAAGGAGGCCCCAAAAACCTAGTAGGTGTTCCTGAGGCCTGTGCTTCAGTCCACCAGGGCCACATGTGGGACATTTTTAAAAGCTGCAGAATCTGAACAATAAATATTGAGCTGAGTTTCGCTGCTAAAACCTTCTGTGTTACAGAAATAAAATGGATTATAATGGAATTTCTTAAAAAAATAAAAAATAAAAAAATATATATATATTTGTAAATTTCACCTCCAAAATGTTAACTAGTAACTATTTTGTGTTGTATTACTATCTGTCTTACAAGCAGATACACTCAAATTTAGAAAAATCTAAAATTTTCAAAAATGTCTCTAAATGTAGGTGTTTTTCACAAATAAACACTAAAGGTATTGACCAAATTTTACTACTAACATAAAGTACAATGTGTCACGAGAAAAAATTCTCAGAATCGCTTGGATAAAAGAATAGCATTCCAAAGTTATTACCAGCTAAAGTGACACAGGTCAGATTTGAAAAATGGTGTCTGAGCCTTAAGGCCCAAACTAGGCTGCATCATTAAGGGGTTAAAGTGGTTTTACATCTTATAAAGTGGGGGGAATACAATTAGGATTTGTCATCACTTTCTGATCGTGGAGTTCTGACTGCCATGACTACTTGATGTTTAGTAAAGCCAATCCCTGTCTTTACAGTTTACCAAATGTGCCATCAATGGTCTTAGAAATGACCCAGATGAAGAGACTATGAAGGAATTCTTCGGTTCTCTTGACTATAAATGCAGCAGAGATTAAGGTATCCATAAAAATATAATGCAGCCATTTTTAATGAATACATATGGATGTTGGCCTTCTACCCTCTCTGGGAGGCTTATGATATGTATAATTTACGCTGCATTCGTTCACATCAGGTATGCCCATCTTGTCTCAGGATGTCTAGATCGATTCTTACCACCTCTATTACCTTTCCAGGACATGGTACATGAGGTAATGGCTGCCCACAGCTGTTCTGATTCCTATTACAAGCTGGTAGGGGAATTGTGAAGCAGTATGTATTCAGGATTGTAAGGAGTAAGGGGGCTGAGCACAGGAGATGCAGCATGTAGCGTGTTCTTACTGGTGCAGAGTCACATCCTCTAATGGGGGTCTTTAGGGTTTATTAAAATTCAAAACTAAAATTATATATTTTAAGATAATATAAATGATTTCCCCCATGTCACACAGACAGAAATGATCATTTATCCCCTATAAAGAATTCATCAGAGAACGTTCCCATTAAAAACTTCAATTTTATTATTTTCAATAAAAAAATACTCTATACAGTAAAGCAATTGATGAAAACACCCGGAAAAATTACAGATCACACTAAACTTTTCTAGAGGTACAAATCATACAATATCATCAAATTCATATTCCCAATGGTAAAGCCATACTGATATATGTAAATTATGGGTGTGGTCATAAAAGCAGCTCAAACCGGTTATAGCTATTGTGATGTCACAGAGCTTGGGTATACACAATGATGTTGGTCACAGAGCTGTCACTATCAGTTGGATGTGACTGGTAAGTAATCTATCAATGCTACTACATCTGTACTTCACATTAATTAATTTGTTTTATTAGGAACATTGAATTATTCCATCTCAAGAAGATATTGTGTGATAGTGGTAGTAATATGGTATTAGTATTAGTGTGCAATTAAATTGCTCAAGTATCTTAGATTTGCAGGGTAAGTGGCCAAAATTTGAGCTCCCTTATTATCATTATGTTTACCACTTGTAAAAGAGAAATTTCAATATGCTCATATTAGAGGACTGTATATTAGGGGACTATAATTCCTTATATTATTTAGGTTCACCAGAAATAATTACAATTTAATTCAATTCTGAATTTTGATCAATTGATATAAAAATTATTAGTGGGGAATTGATACTGGTCTGGGGCTACTTATCATGGTTTGGGCTAGGCCCTTTATTTCCAGTGAATGGTAATGTAAAGACTACTTAGACCATTGCATGCTTCCGACTTTGTGGGACTAGTTTGGTAAAGACCCTTCCCTGTTTCTGTATGACGTTGCCCCTTTGCACAAAGCAAGGTCCATAAAGACATGGAGTGATAAGTTTGGTGTGGAGGAACTTGACACTCTGCACAGAGCCCTGACCCCAACATCAGAGCCTGAACTCACAAATGCTCTTTTAATTAAATGGGCAAAAATTCCAACAAACACGCTACAAAATCTTGTGGAAAGCCTTGTCAGAAGAAGTTATAGCCACAAAAGGGGGCCCAACTTCATATTAACATCCATGGCTTTGTAATGGGAAGTACCACAAGCTTATAATGGTGTAAAGGGTCAGCTGTCCACATCTTTTGGCCACATAGTGTATTTTGGGCTTATGTATTGTGATGTCACTACTATTAAAAATAATGATAAATCCATATTGAAATATGCAAATTAAGGGTGAGGTCATAAAAGCAGCTCACCCCGGGTATAGCTATTGTGATGTCACCGAGCGTGGGTGTATACTATGGTGCTGGCCACAGAGCTGTCACTCATCAGTTGGATGTGACCGGTAAGTACTCTATCAGCGCTACGTCTCTAGATGAGTCTCACCTATCAGTTTCTTTATGAATATTTTATTCTTAGGCATAATTCTGCTGTGTCTGCCATTTAAAGTTTAGTTTATATTTGGAATAGTTATACTAATATACTAAGAAGTTGCTAAGTGGCAATATGGCGGCCTGTGACTTCTGCTCCAGAGACAGAATGCAGCTTGCAGACAAAAATTGCCATCTGTATTCTGCTGGTAAATTGATAAAGCAACCTCAAAGAAAGGGAATGTGAATGTCCTGCAGCCCTGAGAACTTATTATTGGAACCCTTCAGTTTATAACAGGAGTAATTCACGTAATAAATATTTACTAGGGAATTACTAATTATGTATTTGAGGTTTTCTATTTGTGTAAAATACACAATTATTATTATTATTATTAATAATAATAATAATTACTAATATAAAAATGTTAGGGAAGTGATTTCTTAAGAACAGCCCTGACCCCGTAATCCTGTATCCTCAAAAGCAATTGTCATTTTTCATTAATATATATATATATATATATATATATATATATATATATATATATATATATAACATGTAATAATGTCTATAACAAACTACAAAGGTTCTAAATTATAGATAGTATCTCATATAAAAATTACATAAACCCCGGAAATGTCATACCGTATGGTCAATTCAACAACCAATACATTGTTCCAAAATCCAAACCCCAAGCAATGTCATTCACAGGGGGTCCAAACCCCAAGACCCCAAGCAATGTGATCTTCAAACACTTCTGATTGTCCAGTTCCTGTACTTGGAATACCCCTTTTATAACTAATTTCTCCAGCTAGTTTTCTTTAAGTTTTCCCTAACTATTTCTTTTTCTGGTCATTCTAGATCTTGCTGTTGGATTGACACTGTTGGATTACTGTGTTGCTTTTACGGTCAGCGATTTGTCCTATTTTCAGAGAACTAGAGGCGATGAGTTAAATTCAATCTTTACTGTCGCCTGGTTTTCTACCACGGACATTGGTGCAGTTTTGCACCCGGGTTATTAACCAACCATGCCCTTTTGGAAAAAATCAAAAAAATATCATGTCTCTCAGATTCCTGATAAAGGAAATCTGATGAAAGAGATACCAACTATGGAGGAGCCTAACATCTCGCTCCAGAAGTTTTCCAACATCAAAGATATGCCAGCCGAAAAATGCAGCGATCCAAGTCACAGCAAACCTTGTGACATTGGCTCAAAGAACGCCAAGAAGAGCGCAATCAGGAGCTTGGGCAGCAGCGCTGTGATTGGCGCTAAAGAACTGGATCGCTGTTTCCCAAATAGACGGCTGAGATTATACGTTGCCACCTGGAATATGGAGGGAAAGGTGAGAAGTAATATACAATATCTATTGTGAACCATGAGTGTATATGATCTAAGGCTATGTTCACACAGAGTATTTTGCCAAGTTTTTTGACGTGGAAACCGCGTCGCAAAACTCGGCAAAAACGGCCCGAAAATGCCTCCCATTGATTTCAATGGGAGGCGTCGGCGTCTTTTTCCCACGAGCAGTAAAACTGCCTCGCGGTAAAAAGAAGCGACATGCCCTATCTTCGGGCGCCTCCGCCCCTGACCTCCCATTGACTTCAATAGGAGGCAGAGATAGCGTATTTCGCTGAGTTTTATGCCCGCGGCGCTCAATGGCCGCGGGCGAAAAACGGCGTGAAAAAAATCGGCGTGCAGGGAGAGGAAAATCTGCCTAAAACTTCCAAACGGAATTTTGAGGCAGATATTCCTCCTGCAAAATACTCCGTGTGAACATAGCCTAAAGTTGGATAAATTTGTAGTTGGATATGAGATAGATATATTATATACTACCCTAGGCCCAAATTTTCTAAACATTTGGGCCAATCAATGTTGCTGCACACACTACAAACTGTCAAACTAATAATCTATGTCTTTTGAATGGTAATGCCTCTGATCCTAAGACTGCAGCACTGGCCATAGTCTATAAAGACTAAAATCCAATTCGATCAGATATAATTTTTTGTAGGTGATATAGAAGATGTCAGTTTGGTTGGTGCTCTGTTTATACATTATTAATATCTTCATATTTTGAGCAGGAGTTCCCACTAAATCTAGAGGATCTGCTGTTGCCATCAGATGACACCAAAGACATTTACGTAATTGGCGTTCAGGAAGGATGTCCAAACAGGTAAGTCTTCTTAGGTTGTCTTACAACAGTCTTTGTCTGCAGATGGACTACAGGTCGGCTGATTGAAATTCTCTCTTGACCTACTACTTATTGTAGGATCACTCCTAAATTTTCCTATTTAACCCCAGAGGTTATAATATTGATTATTTAATAAATGAGTTCAATATTTTAATCTGGAGTAATTTATTAATATGTAAACTTGAAATTGTGTCTTCTTGTAGACGGGAATGGGAGATAAAATTACAAGAGACTCTTGGTCCACACTACGTGCTATACCATTCATCCGGGCTCGGAGTCCTGTATCTCACCATCTTTATTCGACGGGAACTGATCTGGTTCTGCTCAGGTAAGATTCACTTTCTTACATTTACATAATAAGTCCTAATTGAAGTCATTAGTTTGAACTTATTATTTAGTCATTAGAACTAGATGTCTGCAATCTCGACTCTCAGATTCTTCACTGTGGAGTATTGGAGATCTGATAGTTTACTCCACAGTTACAAAGTGTGAAATTATGTTGTAGTAATATTTCCAGCGTTTAATAGGAAACTATCTCTGTTTCATTGTTGCATGTTGTACTATTAACCACTAACCCCTTCTTCTTGTGTTTCATTTCTTATACAGAGGTAGAGCACACCCATGTAACAACCAGGCTATTCCACCATGTCAAAACTAAAGGAGCCTTGGGTGTTGCCTTCACCGTCTTTGGGACATCATTCCTGTTTATTAATTCCCATATGAGATGTAAGTATGTCTGTTTTTAATATATGACTATGTACAGTGTTATTGTGTATAAAAGTGCTGCTGTTTAATAATAATAAGCTGGAATATATGAGATGACATGAAAAGATTTGTACTATTGATATTTTGGTGTAAAATTAAAAGTTCTTCCTCATTTGGTCAAACTTCTTCTAATCCATCAAACTTATTCTATATAATGAGAGAATAATAGTGGAAGGATAAACTGCCTAATGTCCTCTACAGACTGGTATAGAAATACATTATCCTCTGTCATGAAAATGATTGTGTCTTAGATTTACAGTAACAGAAATATCAGTGCGTCTGGTGTACAGAGTGCGGACCCAGATCATGGAACTCCACCAGTCTCATCTTCTAAAATGTCAATAGAAATCCAATTAATATAAATACTATTTGTAAAAAATTGATTGTTGAGGGAACATTCAGAATACACAGCCCAAGAAGTAGATATGATACCTACATAATATAAGATAAAGAAACCTATTGTCAAAGAAAACTTAAATATGGTGGTTGTCCTAAATTCCAGGAGGTCACATTTACTGATATGTATATTTTTGTTGGCAGTTGGGGCAGTCCACAAGAGGATCCAGGACTATAAAACCATCACTGAGGGTCTCCGCCTGCCTCAAATTATTCCGGAAAGAATCAACTCCAATGCCTGTGAGTATCACTTATGTGGTTGAACCTATCGATTCCTTTATCTCTCTATTTATCTCCATTGACTCTAATGCAGTCACGTGGTCTAATTGTGTCCTGTGTTTATCTCATTCTACAGTGGACGTCACCAGCCGCTTTGATCGAGTTTTTTGGTTTGGGGACCTCAATTTTCAACTGAAAGAGGACAGAAAAAACGTGGAATCTCTTCTGAAGCACATTAAAGGAAGAGATATGTCCAGTCTCCTCAAACATGACATTCTGAATGAAGCCAAGAACAACGGTACATTTACTAGTAGACAGATCTCTATCACTCCTCAGCCTGTATTATTACCACATACACCTCGACAGATCAATACAAATCACTGTCATGATGGTTCATATGTTCTCCACATTCTTATATAGTCCTACATCTCTTGCACATGTTTTTAATACTGACATGTTTTTTTTTCTTTTAACTTAAGGGTCCATATTTGTAGGGTTTAAGGAGCACACCATTGAATTCCTTCCTACATATAAGTTCGACATTGGCACAGACACCTACGATACATCAGAAAAGCAGAGAGTCCCATCATATACGGTAAGATATCTTATTTCCAGGTCTACAGAGCTAAAGAAAGAATACATTTCATGAATAGATTTTCATATAATAAATCCCCTCGCCCAAGGTAATGAATTGTTATTATAGATGGAGGAATAATTCTTAAGAACAAAGCATCCAGTCCATTTTACTTGTAGTGAGTTTGTCATCGTCTCCCAGTGTAATATGTCTTCGCCTAGCATGGCTCAAAGATACTTATTTCATTAAATCTGTGTGACCAAGTCAAACCTTAAATGCAAGAAAGTCTTAAAATTTATATTTCTTAAAGAAAATAGGCCGAAATGTTCAGTCTATGATGCTATGAGTTTTATAAATAAATTATAATATGATTGCACTGATGATATTTGTTATTTTCATGACCTCTACAGGACAGGGTGTTGTTTAAAAGCCAATATGAGGGAGATGTGCGAGTCCTGAGATACGACTCTTGCCCTGTTTTGAATACCTCAGACCACCGACCCGTTTTTGGTATCTTTGAAGTAAAGCTCAGACCTGGTTCAGATAAGTAAGTCATGATTTCCTCCATGTTGTTGGTATGATCCTTTCAGTAGCCGCCATTACTACATGGGCCTTATAGCCAGAGCTCACACTTTGGGGCAGGTGGCTGTATACCTGGGTGACAGTACTGGAGTAATCTAGGATGTAAATCTAGGACAAAACAATTATTTTTGTGGTTACCTGCTAACATTATCATATGTCTTACATCAATGTATTTCTCATTCCAGCATCCCATTGGCTGGTGGACGCTTTGACCGCAAGATCTATTTGAAGGGCATTAGGAGGTTAGGACAAAAAAAGTAGCTGCGTCTGTTCATGTCCTTACAGCACATAAGGTGAGAGCATTGTACTTGTCTATTATGTTTGCTGTGAGAATGTTCTTCCATCTCTTAAGTCTTCCTCTGTATCAGTAATTTATTTTATCAACCAACATAAAGAAATTGTAAATAAGTCATTCTATCTTCTAGTTCAATTTTCTTGTATTCAGATATTTATTTAATTTCTAAATGAAGGTTTTGGGTTTTAGAAGAAAACTGTAAGCATGTATGTAGTATAATAGATTGGTGGGAATTCATTAAGACTGACGTTTCATACACCGGTCTTAATATAAAAAAACGGAGTAAAATGTGCCTAATTTATTAGAAGGCCCACACCTTATTAACTAATAATCCATGTTATTATGATAAATGTGTCGGCCGCTGGTGGTTCTGCTGCTTCAGCTACTCTCTGTCCACTTTTTTAGAAAAGTGCCGTAAGCGGCAGAAACGACATGATTAGATACAAGGAAAATTGTTATTGATGTAAGACATTACTTGGCATCTTGCAGGACTCCTAAGGAACATTTACCATCTTAGGTGCATAAAACAATGATTCCACCTTTGTGAACATCAGAAAGTTCCTGTAACATCCTGAACAGCGCAGCTTTAGATCAAACCCATCGCTTGGATCAATCATCTTCAAGGTTTGTAGCGTAACCCCTAGGATCAAATAGGAAAATCCACAATAAAACCTCTTCTAGATTTTGTGACTGCCAAGAAACACACATTAGTAGAGCATTAATAGCAAATATTTCTCTTGCAGCATAAACATCAATTCCGCAGTATATCTGGCGAGAACTGCGCTCCCTGTGACCGGAGGAGCCGCCATCGTTGCTGATAGAAAGGTAAGTTCCTCTAGATATGTCCCCTCTATATTTGGTAAGCAGCCTGAATAATGAATATCTAATAGGATTGTGTGCTTCTCCCCCCAGAACAAGTCAGCAGATACAAACAGACCATCAACATCAATGCCAATAACAACCGAGGGCAGAACCCGCCATCTTACAAGTATTCCAATGGCGAGACTTAAAATTTTCTACATCTGTCACAGAAGAGACATCAGTGTGGTTACCGGTGCATCAATGTTACCCAGAAGACCAGGCCCAGAACAGGAGAACATGTCATCTCTTCCTGTGTCTCTGGAATACAGATTTCCCACCACTTACTGATACTACATTATATACTGTGACATTTTCCATTGTTTTTGCAGGATCTTGTATAACATCATCTTTACCATTATATATTTTGATCCACAAAAACCTTAAATAAATCTTTAACATCAATCCATAAGTGTGACTGGTATTTATAGTGTGTTCAGTGCCTGGCTACAACTTACCACAGTGTATACAATTCACTTATCCGACCCTTCACAGCGCTATTTGTGTGACATCGCGTTTAATCCAGTGGTAGGTGACAGGACATTGTATCATATGTACACAATACAGAGAGTATGGAACGTGCCGCCATATGTACTGGATTAGATCCTGTGTTGGACAAAAAGTGACAGGAGATGTAAAATATTGATATATTTGATAGTTGTTTAAATTTCAGTTACATAAAATGTAATGTTGGGCTCTCTTTACAAGCGGAGACAATCACATTAAGCAGGGAAGCCGCTAGGGTGACACAATCCCCACAGATCTCAGATTGGACAAACAGGCAGGATGAGAGCTGCCAGTTGAGATTGCCAGTTAGGGCAGAAGTTACAAAGTGACTGATCAACCAAAAATACTTTGTATTGCTAGCCTGAATGGCGTATCGCTAGCTCAGCATTTCATATGAGAACAAAGACCCTCTGCAGCACAAGTTTAAGTTGAGACTGAACCATAGCAAACACATTGTCCCATTCTCACAAGTTAAATCAGAAACCGCCAAGTATAGAGCCTATTTATTAGTGAAACCGTCAAGCTTATGTACTAAATATTATAACCGTGAAGACTGTGCCTCTGTTGGAGTAAAGTTCTGTTCAGCATCTTATACCTGTGTCGTCTGAAGTTCTTGCTGTGCAATTTCCTCTGCGGGGCAGTAACCATCCTAAACCCCCTCCCACCTGTTACATTTGTCCATACTAAAGTCCATTACTCCATTGAAGTCGCCAATTAGTAGCAGTGGATAATCTGCAAGGGCTTTTTATCAATAAACTCCTGTACCACACCCAAGACATAAGAATTAAAGGGTGGCGGTAAATAAATTGAGACAATGATACATTGAAGATTTTGTATTGTACAGTCCAGGAGCACAAACTTTCCTTATTTTTCTTCCCAATATGTATGGCAGGTTAATTTGCAGTTAGGGTATGTTCACATGCAAACTCAAAAACGTCTGAAGATACGGAGCTGTTTTCAAGGGAAAACAGCTCCTGATTTTCAAACGTTTTTTAAGCCACTTGCAATTTTCGCTGCGTTTTTCGTTGCGTTTTTTACGCCAGTATTTGGAACTGTTTTCAATAGAGTCTATGTAAATGGCTCCAAAAACGTCCCAAGAAGTGACCTGCGCTTCTTTTTCGCTGCCATTTTTAAAAAAAACGGCCCGTCGAAACAGAACGCCGTTTTTCCTATTGAAATAAATGGGCAGATGTTTGAAGAAGAGGACTTACTCCTAAAGCGAAGCAGGGATGAGTTAAAGCTCCGTCCAACAAACAAAAGAAGCTGGTGTGCCACCCATGCCGCATTGCGCCATTATTTGTGTAATGTTTGAAAGAGATTGTGCCTCTTTTTTGTAGAGTAGTGTTTACATCCCCTTGTGTATGTTTATATACCACTGGTCAGTAAAGAATTTGTTGTTTGAATTACTTGGGTCTACTGTATTTTATTGCTTGCGACTAACCCTGCGGTCCTTGCCGGTACTTGGCCTTACATAGGGATACATTCTATAGACAAGATGAATGCTAACACTCAATTGCTATTTAGGCTGGGACTTCACAGAGACTGGTTGATTTTAATTGATCTTATTTTTAAATTCTATTACTTATTTAAGGGTTACATGCAACTCAATGTATAGCTTTGTACTGAGGCTGTTGATTTGTAGCTAAAAATCAATTAGTTGCATGCCAATGCGTTTCCATGATGGCCTTATTTTCACATTTCCAGGAAAAATAACAGAAGACCATCACAACACAGAGTTCTGAGTAAAGATGCTCCATATCATAAGGCTGACAGGTCCGCCTTAAAATGGGTAAATCACAGGTGACGTCTTTTCTGATTGTAGACTTTCTCTTTCCATTTTATCTCCACCCAGCCAGGACCGCTATGATGACTTCTCCTGACATAACATTACAGAGTTTGCTGCTGAGATATCTTTAGTTGTTCACTTCTGCAGCCATCTTCAGCTTCTAGAGCAACGTAAAGAATTCAGACAACAAAATAGACCCCTTCATTCATGCAGACCCCAGACCAGACCACCAAATAAATTTAGACACCAGCCTAAACCCCTATATAAATTCAGACCCTAGACCAGACCCCAGAACAGACCCAATTAACTGCAGACCCCAGGCAAGACTCCAAAATGTAAACCCCAAAACAGAGTAAATAAAATTAGACCAGACATCTAAATAATGTCAGACCTCAGACCAGACCCCTCAATTAATTGCAGATCACAGACCAGACCGTTAAATTCAGACCCCAAATCAGAGTAAAGAAAATGGATTTAGATACCTGACCAAGACCTCTAAATAAATTCAAATCCCAGAACAGACCTTTAAATTCATGCAGATCCCAGATACATGAGTTGGTCGATTGCAAGCAGCTTGTAATGAGGGCGAGCCGTATAACCTCCATTTCCAGCTTATAAACTGATTATGTTATTAAGTTGGTTGCCTGTTTCTTTATATTAACTGTTTAGGTGCTCACTGTTAATGTATATTTGTGTATCTGTTGTGTTTCACTGTATAGAAGGTTTTGTCTTACAGGTTGGCAGGAGGACAGGCCGCAGTTCCCAGTGGCACTGTCTTATGTGCGGTGCTGTCACTGTACATAGCAATGAGAGGCTGCTGGACAGTGACAGGGGAGGTACAGGGGGTTTGGAAAGAAAGAGCCTGGTGCTGGCTGGGATCAGAGTGTAATGGCAGTGATGCGCTGCGCCATCATGAAGTCAGGTGAGACGATGAGAGTCAATAACAAAGCAGAAAATAAGCTAACAAAATGACCTCTTATGGTCTGTAGGCTGATAGAGAAGGCCTATCCTACGTAGGGGTAGGCCTATAAGTGTAGGCTGTCACTGAAACATGCGTGGCTGAAGAGTACCGTCAGCCTAGAGTGGTTCGCTCTGAGGAGTCTACTGGGGCTGTGAGAATAGTCAGCCTGGCATGGGAACCAGTGGTCAGTAGAGCAGTACTGTGCTCAAACCCAGGAGAGGCTGTAACTAGGTCCTGATTAGGATAAAGAACGTTCCATGTATTAGAGGGCCGCTTAGATAGCTGCAGTGATGAATGGTTGCCCTGCAGGCCTGAGATGTGGCCTAGTAGTACACTCCTGAATTGTACTGGACTGGGTGCAGTAGTCACTAGGACGAGTGGTGTGGTAGGAGCCCTTCAGCGTCAGGACCCTAGTAAGAGTGCATAGGAGCAGATATTTAATATAGTAAAAAGTATTAAAACTTATAAAACCCACTGTGTCAGTTGTATCGGGGCAGCCCCCTTCATCAGGAATACTATGTTTCACAGCATTGAAACAATTTAAATGTCTCTATATTATATAAACAAACCTTTCTACGTTTACTCACGCAATACCAGAAGTGACGTTCCGAACTCTAAGGCCCTGTTCACACAGAGTGTTTTTGCAGGCAGAAAAATTTTGAGGCAGACTTTGACCTGCCTGCGATTTGCGCAGCATTTACCATTGCGTTTTTCGCCCGTGGCCACTGCGCGCCGCGTGCAAAAAACACTGTGAAAAACACTTTTTCTGCCTCTCATTGATTTCAATGGGAGGTCAGAGGCGGAACAGCGAGCCGCTAAAAGCTGCAGCAGAAAAGAAACGCCTCCGCCTTCCATTGAAATTAATAGAAGACAGTTTCGGCCGTTTTTTGGTGCTGATTCCAATGCGGTTTCCGTGTCAAAATCAGCATAAAAAAACTCAGTGTGATCTGGGCCTAAATCTCTTTATACTTCCTATAATGGACATATCTCTCTATGGCAGATGTTTCGGAAGAGGTTCTTTCTCACTCTTTTACCCTTTCTATTCCTCTAATACTTCATCCCAATTACATTATTTAATACAGGGAATTTCTTATATTTCTTTTTCCATGCAAAAATACATATATTAATAAAATAGGATAAAAACAACCAATATGAATCTATGGGGAATAGTAAAGACTCATTTACTTTACTCGTTCTTAAACTCTACTATTATTCGCAAACCCTATTCCTTTCTTTAGTATTTCTTATATTTTGGATAGGATGGTGCGACTATATCATTTATTATCCTTGGTCTTTTTACGATCATTTGTGGGGACCTTCTTACTTCATCTTTCAAAAACAGATCACTTAATAGTATTTCCCAATTTCTCTTTAGGATTCTTTTAATTTCTTCAATATTACCATTATATTTAGCAAAATAATGTCAGTCCAAATTTATCTTTCTCTTTTTTCCATCTTGCTTTTTTACAAGGTATAACTTTTCCCTGTTCCTTGTTATCTAGGCAGTCTTTCTGTTTCGTTTTTTACACCTTTTTCTTTACTCCCTCTATAATATTTTTTTTGCTATTTTTTATCCTTCTGTCTGCCTGATATAACCTCCTTTGACTTATACAGTATCAGCATCCCCATGATATGCTGAGAGTATGTTTCCAAGTTTCTATACCACTTATTTGTGAAATAAAAGTAAACCAATATATATATTAGTCCATAATGGACAAGATTGTGGTATGCGACGTGAGCATTTACCGATGCATATGCCAATTGTGCACTGCAAATGCAGTGTGAATGGACCTTTAGACAACCTACTTACACAACCCCTCAGTTGGCTAAAGCAGAAAGCCAGTGTAAGGAGCGACTCTACCTTTGCAGGACTTTTCATATTTGTGTCTTACACTGACGGCCCATTTGCTGTCCGATTCCCCCATTGATAACAGCAGATTGTGGTAGAAGCTCGACAGAAGGCCCCCTGTGGTTAGCACATTGCTGAGGTTGTCCTTAACCCCTTCCCGCTCTGCTCATTACTATTACAACGAGCTGAGCACATTGTTCGTGCTCAGCTCAGTAATAGTATGGTACCGCTGAAATCCAGCGCCATTCCCAACCACCGACACATTTATGAGCTGTGATAACTGCTGTATCGTCGTACAACAGTTATCACAGCTCATACCTCCGGGACCGATCGCAGTGGTTTACGCCGATTTACCCCTTAAATGCAGCGGTCAATAGCGATCACCACACTTAAGGGGTTACAACGCCATTGGCGACCTTGCGACGCAATAGCAGGGTGCCGATGGTTGCTATGGTAACCGGAGGCCTAACAATAGCCACCGGGTCTGACATCTACAGAAGGTGATTACATAAGTATTGCAGGATATTATAACAGAAATCGGACAGTTGGACCTTTGGGGTCCTGTGGTGGTGGTGGTGGTTATTTGTTGTTGCTGTATCTTGGACCGTTTATGGGTCAGTTTAGTGGTGCTTTTTACTCCATGTGTCCTTAGGACATGTTTATTATGTCATTACGAACTTGAGGTTTGTGTCCCATATTTTTTGTGAAGGCTTTTTCTTTAGTAGTGTATCCAGCCTTATAGGGGATCTTGTTCCCAGTAAAATATGTTTTTGTCCCACTTGGGAAATCTCTTGACTAGCCTAAGTAGAGTCATGTGCTATTTTACCTTTTATTCCCCTTTTCCACCCATCCACCAAATAAGGACACGTGACAACCGAGGTTGGATGTGAAATGGCCACAGCAGCCGTTTATTAATTTACATTATTTTTTAAATACAATTTAATCCGAAACATTCGGATAACTACTTTAGGAATTCGACCAGAGAATTCCTCCTATAATTCACATGACCCAACATGGGTCAGAATCATAAATAACAATCAACATTTTAACACTAAATAGAGCAGGGGAAGTCCTTGAAGCCATTTTTTACCGATTTTACATTTAAGTTAGCCATCTGCAAACCACCAACAACTATTTACCTCCAGCCGTAAACTAGCTCGGAGGCACAGCTCACCTCTGCAGATGGCTCCAACCATAAGAAGACCACTTCAAAGGGATAACACCCTATGAAGTCTTCAAATGATATACCTTTTTGGGGGACGCATGCCCCGATGATACCTCCCCACCATTTTGTACTGACCAACCTCAAGGACTCCCCCCGCCAGCCGCCATGACACCTAGACCTACTCCAAAGAAAAGAGAAACACAAGTTACGCAAGCATACATCATAAGCACAAGAAAATAGACAAACGCACAAAAAACAAACCCAATCGCAAAAGACACAACCCAATTCAGGGCGGAAGGGTGGGAGCTAACCTTTTTACCTGTTATTCCTCCCGCAACTTCCGGCTCAATGCTAAAAACAGCGGGAGGAACAGATACCGAACCCCAACTCCTCCCCTCTCCATCTCCTCCCTCTCCCTGCCTCCACTAACCCTTTCCCCCCTGATTGGCTAACCTTCCCTCCTATGGCAGTCATGGAGGCTTTCCCTTAAGCCCTCCGTGCTGCCGTCCAGCCTCGTCTTGACTGGCCTCAGTAGAGTCATGTGCTATTTTACCTTTTATTCCCCTTTTCCACCCATCCACCAAATAAGGACACGTGACAACCGAGGTTGGATGTGAAATGGCCACAGCAGCCGTTTATTAATCTACATGGGTCAGACTCATAAATAACAATCAACATTTTAACACTAAACAGAGCAGGGGAAGTCCTTGAAGCCATTTTTTACCGATTTTCCTTTTAAGTTAGCCATCTGCAAACCACCAACAACTATTTACCTCCATTCGTAAACCAGCTCGGAGGCTCCAACCACCAGAAGACCACTTCAAATGGAAAAACACCCTATGAAGTCTTCAAATTATATACCTTTTTGGGGGACGCATACCCCCGATGCGACCCCCCCCACCATTTTGTACTGACAAACCTCAAGGACTCCCCCCACCACAGCGAAACAGGCATTGACCACCTTAAGCCTGTGAGTCCCTCCAAACCACCACCGCCCTCTCAATTCCTTCTGCTAAGGACAGGCTCCACAAATCAATTCCAACCTCGGTCAAATGTACTCCATCACTCCGCCAATATCTTCCAACTCCTGACTCCAAATCCCTGTGTCGAACACAAATGCCCCCGTTCTTGGCAACAAAACGTGACACCGCCCGGTTTACTTTGATGCAGGCTTTATTAACCCTCTCCACTGATCTTGCCAAGCGCCAAAACTTCCTCGGAACTATGTTCGACCAAACTATAACTAAGCGTAGATAAGACACCCATAAGCGTAACAAATCGTGTTTTATATCCCGCACTAACTCACGAAAAGGGTGCACACCTAGATCGTTCCCCCCCCCCCCACATGTAAAGCCAGAACCTCCGGAACCCTATCTAACTGAGAGTATGTTTGAACCTCGGTCAATACCCAGCTCCATAACATACCTCGGAATCCCAGCCAATGTAAAACCGCATCTTGCCGCGGAATGCGAAGCTGACGGCCATCTGGGCGAACGTCCGCCCGCAGTGCCCCCCAGTGCACATAAGAGTGTCCTAAAAGCCAAACTAAGCAGGGGCGATGATCTGAAATGAAAGGACAAGCAAACGCACATGTAAGCCATCAAAGCACAAGTTACAAACTCACAACAAATGAGGGCGCACGTAAGTCCTAAACCTATTGGACTTCCAACGGTCAATGCGACGCACACCCTCGTCATCCAACCCCCAACGCCCAGCTTCAGTAGCAGCGCCGATCCTAAACGTGTGAGACGAGTAATACTCATACCCAACTCCGACCTCAGCCAAGCATTTTTTAAATACAGCACCAAATTGATACCTGGACAAAAACGAGCCATTCTCATGACGGAGCAATGGCGACTCAGGCACCCCACCCCGTAGCTTGAAAGCAACCATACAAGCAACCGGACACATCGCCGACCCCGGGAGGGCAAACAACACTATCCGCTTACCCCGTCCTACTTGATCAGTCTTGGACCGCCACAAAAACAACTCGAGTCTATCCCCATATAGACCCACATCCGCCTGTCGCAATCCCCCAGCCCTCACCGCACTAGGAGAAACCAACTCACCAATTCTGAGTGCTCCAAAAAACGCTAGAGAAAAAGCCAATTGAAGCAACTCTACCTCATAAGGCGAATTACAAACAGCCCCCAGCGATGCGCCCAACGAACCAAGAAGGGTAAAAGACATGGGTCGCCTCTGATCTGCTTCAGCCCTGCCGCGATGCAAACCCTTCAAAGCTTGCCTTACCAAAAAATTCTTGGACACATCCTGAAAACCCCGTAATTTAAATCCAAACGCCAACCCAGCAACGAAACGATTCACCTTAGCCAGAGAAAACCCCGCCTCCCAAGCATCCCAAAACCAGTATAACAATGCCACCAACCTGTCTTGATCCGTGCTGACGTTACCCAACACTCTTACCCACTCCTCCCACTGCTGCCAACAAGCCGAATAAGTACTCCAAGTCGCACTAGCCAACGACTGTTCGATCAACCGTTCCACGGGACCGAAACCAGATCCCATAGATGTCCCGGGCAAGCCAAACCGAACAGCTCCGATCCCGGTGCCAATTGACAAAATCGATCCCACTGCGAGCGAGAAAGAGCATCAGCGATACAATTGTAAACCCCCGGTACATGCACCGCAACCATCCACGTGTTTAAGGACAAGCACACCAAGACTAAGTGACGCAACAACTGAACCACAGGCGGAGAAGATGCCGATACGTTATTAATCGCTAACACCACTCCCATGTTATCGCGGTGGAAACTAATGTTTTTATCCCTGAGCCTGTCCCCCCAAATGGTCACCACAACCACGATGGGGAACAGCTCGAGCAGGGCCATATTCCGTGTAAGACCACTGATCACCCAGCTGTCCGGCCAGTCCCCCGCACACCATTGACCTCCTGCATACGCACCAAAACCACCAGACCCCGCCACGTCAGTAAACAGCTCCAACTCGCTCATATCCTGTACCGGCGACATCCACAACAATCTACCATTATATTGCCCGGGAAAAGCGTCCCAGACCTGCAGATCCGCCCTGTGTTCCACCCCAATCCTCACGAAATTATGGGATGCCCGGATACCCGCCATCGCTGCCGCCAATCGCCTACTAAAATCTCTACCCATTGGTATAATCCGACAGGCAAAGTTCAACTTCCCCAGCAGAGACTGGAGATCGTGCAAAGTGATCTTCTTCAATCGGCAGGCACGCCTCACCTCTTGACGCAATGACAGTAATTTATCCTCAGGAAGCCTGCACTCGAATTGCACTCGAATTGCATTGCAACCAAATCAATTTAGATCCCTAAAAAACAGATGGTAGGGACAGGGCCCTCAGTTTTACCAGGCGCCAGAGGAATTCCAAAATCCGTCGCAACCTTCTGCAAGGAATACAATAAATAACCGCAAATAGGGGAACCGCTAGGGCCGACGCACAAAAAATCGTCAAGATAATGTATTAACGAATCCACCCCAGCTACGCCCTTCGTCACCCATTCCACAAAGCTACTAAATGCCTCGAAGTATGCGCAAGAAAGGGAGTACCCCATTGGAAGACACCTATCGACATAAAACCCCCCGTTCCAGAAGCAACCCAACAGCCGTTGGCTCGCCGGATGGACCAGCAGCAAGCGAAAAGCCGCCTGAATGTCACTTTTTGCCAACAACGCCCCAGGCCCCGCCTCACGCACTAACACCACCGCTTTGTCAAATGACGTGTAAACAACCGAGCATAAATCGTGATCTATCCCATCATTTACCGACGACCCCTGCGAAAAGACAAATGCTGAATCAAACTGAATTTATGGGGCTCCCGCTTCGGCACAATTCCCAAGGGGGATACCACTAGATTCTCTATCGGCGGCTCGACAAAAGGCCCGACCATGCGACCCAACGAAACTTCCTTCAAAAGTTTTTTCAAAACGACCGCCGAGTGCAAATAAGCTGACTTAAGATTGCGCCGTGTAAGCGGAACCTCATACGGAGGAGGGGGAATAACAAAACCAAACAAAAACTCCTCATAAATTAACTTGGCTGCAACCCTATTCGGATATTCATTTAGATACGGGGCCATCCTTTCCACCCTCACCGGCGACAGCCCCTTGACCAACGGAGGAGGACTGAGTGTCTGACCGCTTCCCTTTTCGCATACATTTTGCAGCCCCATGCGAGGAGCCGTTGCACTCCGAACAGACATGCTTAAATTTACAAGTGGCCCCGAACTTACACTGGCCATCATTGAATTGCCAGCAGAACCCGAGTTTTGACCCAGAGCCCTGTCCGGACTGACTAGACTGACCTCCTTGGCCAACGCTCCCGAGAAAGGACTGCTTAACCGGGGCCGTCACCCGCAACCAAAGCGCAATATCTTTCTGATCCCACCGAATCGCTGGCCGGACCGCCTTCCGCTGGCGAAACTGCTCATCATACCGCAACCACACCTGACCCCCGTACGCCCTATGAGCCTCCCCGATGGCATTGAAATAACAAAACAACGCCGAGCAATTTTCAGGTGCCTTTTCCCCAATCGCACTCGCCAAAATAGCAAAAGCTTGCGACCAATTCACGAACGTCTGCGGGATAAGCCTATACTGCCGACGCTCCTCTTCCTCCTTCTTACTCTCATCCCGCTTGCCCTTATCCAAGTTGAACTTCGCAAGTGGCAGAAGGGAAAAAATTTCCACGTACTCGTCCTTACAAATCCGTTCTCGAACCTCCTGTTTAAGGTGGGCCCCTAAAGGACCCTCAAAACAGACGTAAACCTCGCCCCGAGCACGATCATCAAGCCGAATTCTATCCCTGTCCTTCTGCGCCTCGGTTTGAACAGACACTGCCACTGCTTCCTTGGATGCCCCCGAAACTTCCCCAACCAGGGACCGTGACTGTACATCACGAGGACCTTCCCAGACCACCGCCGGGGACCCCGCCGGAACTACAGGTGCCGCAGCCCTATCTAAGCGCCCGACTAACTTGCGCAAACAACCCACTAAATCCGATAAGCCATCTCGCCCGGCAACACCACTGCCGACAGCCGATACTTCCGCGCTCGCTGCCCCACACCCAAAACCCGACATGAAAATTGCTGGATACGGCAAAGTAGGAGTTACGCACTCACCAGGCTGCCCAGGCGCTGTATTCCCACCAGCCGGAAAATTCTGACCGCGCTGCGACTCGTCCAGCTCTCCATCTTCCAGATCCTCTCTGGCTGACGACTGGCACTCGCACCAACATCTCCGACACGGGGACCCTGGCATGCTGACAGAGGGGCCGGCAACCTGCCGCCCGACCGCAGGGACCCAGACTTCCGACCGGACCTGTTGCCTCGTCGTCGTCGCTGATCTTGGCGTCCTCACCGAAGACCTCAAGGAAGCCTGCCCCATGGCCGGCACATCACCATGCGGGGCGGCCGTGGACTGCACCCTGGACACTGCATATAAAGGCGGTGGCGTAACAGGGAGCCCAGCCTGCGACTCCCTGTGAACCGCCGAGCCCCGTCGCGGCTGGGGATTCCTGCCAGGACGCAGGCCCTGGGAGGAGGCGGCCGTCCCAGCAGCCTGGCCTGCAGCGTCCTTAGAAGGGCTCCCCCTGTGACGCCGAGCCCACGGGACCACATCCGGACTCAACCATTCAGGTGGGCGGGACCGCTGGGAGCGGCGGGGTGACCGAGCCTGAGCAACCGCCGCTCCCGATGACGCCTTCTGCTTTATTTCAGCAGGGGCAGCAATAAGCAACTCTCCCCCCACCGCCATGTCATCAGCGCCAGAAAGGGGGGAGGGGAGCGCATCCGGGCTAGCAGCCGACACAGAGCGCCGATCTAGGCGCGAAGACTGGCCCGCCTGATGGATACTGGCCAGCGCTGCCACCGTCTCCTCCAGCCACCCCGGACCGTGGAACTCAGCTGCCGCGCGCAGCTGATCAAGCATGCTTACTGGAGACGCCATACTTGCAGGTAAGCAGGGCAGTGGGAGCTAACTTTTTTACCTGTTATTCCTCCTGCTGCTTCAGGCTCAATGTCGAAAACAGCGGGAGGAACAGTTACCGAACCCCAACTCCTGCCATCTCCATCTCCTCCCTCCCCCTGCCTCCACTAACCCTTTCCCCCCTCATTGGCTAACCTTCCCTCCTATGGCAGTCATGGAGGCTTTCCCTTAAGCCCTCCGTGCTGCCGTCCAGCCTCATCTTTACTTTGTGACTATTGCCTGATCAAACCGAGTTGTGATACATTGTTTGCACCATATAAATAACTATATATTTGATGTTGTGTATTTTCTGACCACCACTGCAATCCTTTGTTTTAGATGATTTTAACTGTTTTTATGAGATTATATTATTTTGTCTGTATTTATTGCAATAATAAAGATATTTTGTTATTGACCATGTGTCGTTTTGCTATATGGTTTTGTGGTATACATTTGTAGCTATCTGACAGGTATAATACGCTGCAATACATAAGTATTGTAGGATATTATAACAGCGATCGGACAGTTGGATATTCAAGTCCCTAGTGAGACGGAAAAAAAAAGTAAATAAAAAGTTAAAAAAAATGTTATACAAAAATAAAAAAGTAAGAATTTAAAGTAATAAATTTAAAACTCACCCTTTTTCCATTATCACTACTACTACTACTATATAACTATATAAATATTATGTCATTTATCCAATGCAGTGAATGCCATAAAAATAAATAATAAAAAAACGATACCAGAATTGCTATGTTTTTGGTCACCTAAGAATAAAAAGTGATCATAAAGTTGCATGTATCCAAAAATGGTACCACCAAAAAAACATATAGCTCGTCTTGCAAAAAACAAGCCCTCATACAGCTCTGTCGACCAAAAATTTTCTTTAAAGTTGTGGTTCTCAGATTGTGGCAACAGAAAAAAATACATTCTTTTTACAAAATAAATGTTATTGTGCAAATAGTTGTAAAACATAAAAAAGCAATATAAATTTGGTATCACCAGAATCGTACTGACCCACAGAATAAAGTAAATATGTCAATTATAGTACACGGTGAACGCTGTAAAAAAAAAAAAGGATAAAAACAATAGCAGAATTGCTGTTTTTTGTCACCACGCTTCTCAAAAAATAGAATAAAAAATTATCAAGAAGTTGCATGTATCCAAAAATGGTGCCGATAAAAACTACAGATTGTCCCGCAAAAAACAAGCCCTCACACCGCTCTGTCACAAAAAAAAAGTTATGGCTCTCAGAATATGGCGACACAAAATGTGCAGAGTGCGATCCAAAAGGGGGATAAGATCGGGCACCATTTATCAGTGCGACACAGGCCACAGAACTGCGGATTATTATTTATTTATCGCATTATTATATCCTCTTATTATGTACTGATGTACTCCGCACAGTTTACATATGCCCCCAGATTATAAACTGAAATACCAGCAAAACCCCAAACAGAAAAATTACCAAGCAAAATCTGTGCTTCATAAGCCAAATGGCGCTCCCTCCATTCTGAACCCTTCAGTGTGCCCAAACAGCAGTTTACATCCACATATATGGAATCGCCATACCCGGGAGAACCCGCTTAACAGTTTATGATGTATTTGTCTTCAGGGGCACAATATGGGTATAACATATCGTGCACTTAAATGGCATATCAGCGGAAAATCCACTGCACATTTTTCTAGTAAAAATAGTAGTATTGGTTCATACGCACTGCACCCTTTAATAAATGCCTTGAGGGGTATATTTTAAAAAATGGGGTCACTTCTTGGAAGTTTTTGTTTTACTATTTGACCTCAGAGCCCTGCAATTGGGGACAAATGCTATGGAAAAATCACTAAAATAGACCTCAAATGCGCATGTTGCTCTTTCACTCCTTTAATCTAACACCAATCCAGCAAAATCTGCGCTCCTACAGACAAATGACGCTCCTTCTCTTCAGAGCCCTGCCGTGTGCCCAAACAGCTGTTTAGGGCCACATATGGGATATTGCTGTACTCAGGAGAAATTGAGTAAAAAATTGTGTGGTGTTTTTTTCTCCAATTACCCCTTGTAAAAATAAAACATTTAGAGCTAAAACAGCATTGTTTTGGGAAAAATGTAATTTGTCATTTTCACTGCCTAATTCTAATAAAATCTATGAAACAGCTGTGGGGTCAAACTATTCACTACCCCCCTAAGTGAATGCCTTGAGGGTTTTATTTTCCAAAATGGAGTCACTTCTCAAAAGGTTTTTACGGTACTGGTACCTAAGGAACTCTGCAAATACGACTTGCCACCTTTAAACAAAACCAGCAAAATCTGCATGCCAAACGGTGCTCCTGCCATTCTGAGCCCTACCGTGTGTCCAAACAGCAGTTTATGACAACATATGGGGTATTATCGTACTTGAGAGAACTTGATTTACAAATGTTGGTGTTCTTTTTCTCTTTCATTCTTTGTGAAAATGAAAAAAAATCGGAGCTGAAACTACTTTTTGTGTGAAAAATGTTTAGATTTTAATTTCTATGACCTAATTTCAATAAATTCAGCAGAACACCTGTAGTGTTAAAATGCTCACTATACCCATAGATTAATTCCTTGGGAGTGTAGTCCCGAAATGGCGTCTTTTTGGGGATGTTTCCTATGTTTTGGCACCACAAGACCTCTTCAAACATGACAGGGTGCCTAAAATATATTGTAATAAAAAGGAGGCCCCAAAAACCTAGTAGGTGTTCCTGAGGCCTGTGCTTCAGTCCACCAGGGCCACATGTGGGACATTTTTAAAAGCTGCAGAATCTGAACAATAAATATTGAGCTGAGTTTCGCTGCTAAAACCTTCTGTGTTACAGAAATAAAATGGATTATAATGGAATTTCTTAAAAAAATAAAAAATAAAAAAATATATATATATTTGTAAATTTCACCTCCAAAATGTTAACTAGTAACTATTTTGTGTTGTATTACTATCTGTCTTACAAGCAGATACACTCAAATTTAGAAAAATCTAAAATTTTCAAAAATGTCTCTAAATGTAGGTGTTTTTCACAAATAAACACTAAAGGTATTGACCAAATTTTACTACTAACATAAAGTACAATGTGTCACGAGAAAAAATTCTCAGAATCGCTTGGATAAAAGAATAGCATTCCAAAGTTATTACCAGCTAAAGTGACACAGGTCAGATTTGAAAAATGGTGTCTGAGCCTTAAGGCCCAAACTAGGCTGCATCATTAAGGGGTTAAAGTGGTTTTACATCTTATAAAGTGGGGGGAATACAATTAGGATTTGTCATCACTTTCTGATCGTGGAGTTCTGACTGCCATGACTACTTGATGTTTAGTAAAGCCAATCCCTGTCTTTACAGTTTACCAAATGTGCCATCAATGGTCTTAGAAATGACCCAGATGAAGAGACTATGAAGGAATTCTTCGGTTCTCTTGACTATAAATGCAGCAGAGATTGTGGTATCCATAAAAATATAATGCAGCCATTTTTAATGAATACATATGGATGTTGGCCTTCTACCCTCTCTGGGAGGCTTATGATATGTATAATTTACGCTGCATTCGTTCACATCAGGTATGACCATCTTGTCTCAGGATGTCTAGATCGATTCTTACCACCTCTATTACCTTTCCAGGACATGGTACATGAGGTAATGGCTGCCCACAGCTGTTCTGATGCCTATTACAAACTGGTAGGGGAATTGTGAAGCAGTATGTATTCAGGATTGTAAGGAGTAAGAGGGCTGAGCACAGGAGATGCAGCATGTAGCGTGTTCTTACTGGTGCAGAGTCACATCCTCTAATGGGGGTCTTTAGGGTTTATTAAAATTCAAAACTAAAATTATATATTTTAAGATAATATAAATGATTTCCCCCATGTCACACAGACAGAAATGATCATTTATCCCCTATAAAGAATTCATCAGAGAACGTTCCCATTAAAAACTTCAATTTTATTATTTTCAATAAAAAAATACTCTATACAGTAAAGCAATTGATGAAAACACCCGGAAAAATTACAGATCACACTAAACTTTTCTAGAGGTACAAATCATACAATATCATCAAATTCATATTCCCAATGGTAAAGCCATACTGATATATGTAAATTATGGGTGTGGTCATAAAAGCAGCTCAAACCGGTTATAGCTATTGTGATGTCACAGAGCTTGGGTATACACAATGATGTTGGTCACAGAGCTGTCACTATCAGTTGGATGTGACCGGTAAGTTCTCTATCAATGCTACTACATCTGTACTTCACATTAATTAATTTGTTTTATTAGGAACATTGAATTATTCCATCTCAAGAAGATATTGTGTGATAGTGGTAGTAATATGGTATTAGTATTAGTGTGCAATTAAATTGCTCAAGTATCTTAGATTTGCAGGGTAAGTGGCCAAAATTTGAGCTCCCTTATTATCATTATGTTTACCACTTGTAAAAGAGAAATTTCAATATGCTCATATTAGAGGACTGTATATTAGGGGACTATAATTCCTTATATTATTTAGGTTCCCCAGAAATAATTACAATTTAATTCAATTCTGAATTTTGATCAATTGATATAAAAATTATTAGTGGGGAATTGATACTGGTCTGGGGCTACTTATCATGGTTTGGGCTAGGCCCTTTATTTCCAGTGAATGGTAATGTAAAGACTACTTAGACCATTGCATGCTTCCGACTTTGTGGGACTAGTTTGGTAAAGACCCTTCCCTGTTTCTGTATGACGTTGCCCCTTTGCACAAAGCAAGGTCCATAAAGACATGGAGTGATAAGTTTGGTGTGGAGGAACTTGACACTCTGCACAGAGCCCTGACCCCAACATCAGAGCCTGAACTCACAAATGCTCTTTTAATTAAATGGGCAAAAATTCCAACAAACACGCTACAAAATCTTGTGGAAAGCCTTGTCAGAAGAAGTTATAGCCACAAAAGGGGGCCCAACTTCATATTAACATCCATGGCTTTGTAATGGGAAGTACCACAAGCTTATAATGGTGTAAAGGTTCAGCTGTCCACATCTTTTGGCCACATAGTGTATTTTGGGCTTATGTATTGTGATGTCACTACTATTAAAAATAATGATAAATCCATATTGAAATATGCAAATTAAGGGTGAGGTCATAAAAGCAGCTCACCCCGGGTATAGCTATTGTGATGTCACCGAGCGTGGGTGTATACTATGGTGCTGGCCACAGAGCTGTCACTCATCAGTTGGATGTGACCGGTAAGTACTCTATCAGCGCTACGTCTCTAGATGAGTCTCACCTATCAGTTTCTTTATGAATATTTTATTCTTAGGCATAATTCTGCTGTGTCTGCCATTTAAAGTTTAGTTTATATTTGGAATAGTTATACTAATATACTAAGAAGTTGCTAAGTGGCAATATGGCGGCCTGTGACTTCTGCTCCAGAGACAGAATGCAGCTTGCAGACAAAAATTGCCATCTGTATTCTGCTGGTAAATTGATAAAGCAACCTCAAAGAAAGGGAATGTGAATGTCCTGCAGCCCTGAGAACTTATTATTGGAACCCTTCAGTTTATAACAGGAGTAATTCACGTAATAAATATTTACTAGGGAATTACTAATTATGTATTTGAGGTTTTCTATTTGTGTAAAATACACAATTATTATTATTATTAATAATAATAATAATTACTAATATAAAAATGTTAGGGAAGTGATTTCTTAAGAACAGCCCTGACCCCGTAATCCTGTATCCTCAAAAGCAATTGTCATTTTTCATTAATATATATATATATATATATATATATATATATATAACATGTAATAATGTCTATAACAAATTACAGAGGTTCTAAATTATAGTTAGTATCTCATATAAAAATTACATAAACCCCGGAAATGTCATACCGTATGGTCAATTCAACAACCAATACATTGTTCCAAAATCCAAACCCCAAGCAATGTCATTCACAGGGGGTCCAAACCCCAAGACCCCAAGCAATGTGATCTTCAAACACTTCTGATTGTCCAGTTCCTGTACTTGGAATACCCCTTTTATAACTAATTTCTCCAGCTAATTTTCTTTAAGTTTTCCCTAACTATTTATTTTTCTGGTCATTCTAGATCTTGCTGTTGGATTGACACTGTTGGATTACTGTGTTGCTTTTATGGTCAGCGATTTGTCCTATTTTCAGAGAACTAGAGGCGATTAGTTAAATTAAATCTTTACTGTCGCCTGGTTTTCTACCACGGACATTGGTGCAGTTTTGCACCCGGGTTATTAACCAACCATGCCCTTTTGGAAAAAATCAAAAAAATATCATGTCTCTCAGATTCCTGATAAAGGAAATCTGATGAAAGAGATACCAACTATGGAGGAGCCTAACATCTCGCTCCAGAAGTTTTCCAACATCAAAGATATGCCAGCCGAAAAATGCAGCGATCCAAGTCACAGCAAACCTTGTGACATTGGCTCAAAGAACGCCAAGAAGAGCGTAATTAGGAGCTTTGGCAGCAGCGCTGTGATTGGCGCTAAAGAACTGGATCGCTGTTTCCCAAATAGACGGCTGAGATTATACGTTGCCACCTGGAATATGGAGGGAAAGGTGAGAAGTAATATACAATATCTATTGTGAACCATGAGTGTATCTGATCTAAGGCTATGTTTACACAGAGTGTTTTGCCAAGTTTTTTGACGTGGAAACCGCATCGCAAAACTCGGCAAAAACGGCCCGAAAATGCCTCCCATTGATTTCAATGGGAGGCATCGGCGTCTTTTTCCCGCGAGCAGTAAAACTTCCACGCGGTAAAAAGAAGCGACATGCCCTATCTTCGGGCGCTTCCGCCTCTGACCTCCCATTGACTTCAATAGGAGGCAGAGATAGCGTATTTCGCTGTGTTTTATGCCCGCGGCGCTCAATGGCCGCGGGCGAAAAATGCAGCGAAAAACTCTGCGAAAATCGGCGTGCAGGGATAGGAAAATCTGCCTAAAACTTCCAAACTGAATTTTGAGGCAGATATTCCTCCTGCAAAATACTCCGTGTGAACATAGCCTAAAGTTGGATAAATTTGTAGTTGGATATGAGATAGACATATTATAAACTACCCTAGGCCCAAATTTTCTAAACATTTGGGCCAATCAATGTTGCTGCACACACTGCAAACTGTCAAACTAATAATCTATGTCTTTGGAATGGTAATGCCTCTGATCCTAAGACTGCAGCACTGGCCATAGTCTATAAAGACTAAAATCCAATTCGATCAGATATAATTTTTTGTAGGTGATATAGAAGATGTCAGTTTGGTTGGTGCTCTGTGTATACATTATTAATATCTTCATATTTTGAGCAGGAGTTCCCACAAAATCTAGAGGATCTGCTGTTGCCATCAGATGACACCAAAGACATTTACGTAATTGGCGTTCAGGAAGGATGTCCAAACAGGTAAGTCTTCTTAGGTTGTCTTACAACAGTCTTTGTCTGCAGATGGACTACAGGTCGGCTGATTGAAATTCTCTCTTGACCTACTACTTATTGTAGGATCACTCCTAAATTTTCCTATTTAACCCCAGAGGTTATAATATTGATTATTTAATAAATGAGTTCAATATTTTAATCTGGAGTAATTTATTAATATGTAAACTTGAAATTGTGTCTTCTTGTAGACGGGAATGGGAGATAAAATTACAGGAGACGCTAGGTCCACACTACGTGCTATACCATTCATCCGGGCTCGGAGTCCTGTATCTCACCATCTTTATTCGACGGGAACTGATCTGGTTCTGCTCAGGTAAGATTCACTTTCTTACATTTACATAATAAGTCCTAATTGAAGTCATTAGTTTGAACTTATTATTTAGTCATTAGAACTAGATGTCTAAGAACCCAACTCTCAGATTCTTCACTGTGGAGTATTGGAGATCTGATAGTTTACTCCACAGTTACAAAGTGTGAAATGGTGTTGTAGTAATATTTCCAGCGTTTAATAGGAAACTATCTCTGTTTCATTGTTGCATGTTGTATACTATTAACCACTAACCCTTCTTCTTGTGTTTCATTTCTTATACAGAGGTAGAGCACACCCATGTAACAACCAGGCTATTCCACCATGTCAAAACTAAAGGAGCCTTGGGTGTTGCCTTCACCGTCTTTGGGACATCATTCCTGTTTATTAATTCCCATATGAGATGTAAGTGTTTTTAATATATGACTATGTACAGTGTTATTGTGTATAAAAGTGCTGCTGTTTAATAATAATAAGCTGGAATATATGAGATGACATGAAAAGATTTGTACTATTGATGTTTTGGTGTAAAATTAAAAGTTCTTCCTCATTTGGTCAAACTTCTTCTAATCCATCAAACTTATTCTATATAATGAGAGAATAATAGTGGAAGGATAAACGGCCTAATGTCCTCTACAGACTGGTATAGAAATACATTATCCTCTGTCATGAAAATGATTGTGTCTTAGATTTACAGTAACAGAAATATCAGTGCGTCTGGTGCGGACCCAGATCATGGAATTCCACCAGTCTCATCTTCTAAAATGTCAATAGAAATCCAATTAATATAAATACTATTTGTAAAAAATTGATTGTTGAGGGAACATTCAGAATACACAGCCCAAGAAGTAGATATGATACCTACATAATATAAGATAAAGAAACCTATTGTCAAAGAAAACTTAAATATGGTGGTTGTACTAAATTCCAGGAGGTCACATTTACTGATATGTATATTTTTGTTGGCAGTTGGGGCAGTCTACAAGAGGATCCAGGACTATAAAACCATCACTGAGGGTCTCCGTCTGCCTCAAATTATTCCGGAAAGAATAAACTCCAATGCCTGTGAGTATTACTTATGTGGTTGAACCTATCGATTCCTTTATCTCTCTATTTATCTCCATTGACTCTAATGCAGTCACGTGGTCTAATTGTGTCCTGTGTTTATCTCATTCTACAGTGGACGTCACCAGCCGCTTTGATCGAGTTTTTTGGTTTGGGGACCTCAATTTTCAACTGAAAGAGGACAGAAAAAATGTGGAATCTCTTCTGAAGCACATTAAAGGAAGAGATATGTCCAGTCTCCTCAAACATGACCATCTGAATGAAGCCAAGAACAACGGTACATTTACTAGTAGACAGATCTCTATCACTCCTCAGCCTGTATTATTACCACATACACCTTGACAGATCAATACAAATCACTGTCATGATGGTTCATATGTTCTCCACATTCTTATATAATCCTACATCTCTTGCACATGTTTTTAATACTGACATGTTTTTTTTTCTTTTAACTTAAGGGTCCATATTTGTAGGGTTTAAGGAGCACACCATTGAATTCCTTCCTACATATAAGTTCGACATTGGCACAGACACCTACGATACATCAGAAAAGCAGAGAGTCCCATCATATACGGTAAGATATCTTATTTCCAGGTCTACAGTGCTAAAGAAAGAATACATTTCATGAATAGATTTTTATATAATAAATCCCCTCGCCCAAGGTAATAAATTGTTATTATAGATGGAGGAATAATTCTTAAGAACAAAGCATCCAGTCCATTTTACTTGTAGTGAGTTTGTCATCGTCTCCCAGTGTAATATGTCTTCGCCTAGCATGGCTCAAAGATACTTATTTCATTAAATCTGTGTGACCAAGTCAAACCTTAAATGCAAGAAAGTCTTAAAATTTATATTTCTTAAAGAAAATAGGCCGAAATGTTCAGTCTATGATGCTATGAGGTTTATAAATAAATTATAATATGATTGCACTGATGATATTTGTTATTTTTATAACCTCTACAGGACAGGGTGTTGTTTAAAAGCCAATATGAGGGAGATGTGCGAGTCCTGAAATACGACTCTTGCCCTGTTTTGAAGACCTCAGACCACCGACCCGTTTTTGGTATCTTTGAAGTAAAGCTCAGACCTGGTTCAGATAAGTAAGTCATGATTTCCTCCATGTTGTTGGTATGATCCTTTCAGTAGCCGCCATTACTACATGGGCCTTATAGCCAGAGCTCACACTTTGGGGCAGGTGGCTGTATACCTGGGTGACAGTACTGGAGTAATCTAGGATGTGAAACAAAACAATTATTTTTGTGGTTACCTGCTAACATTATCATATGTCTTACATCAATGTATTTCTCATTCCAGCATCCCATTGGCTGGTGGACGCTTTGACCGCAAGATCTATTTGAAGGGCATTAGGAGGTTAGGACAAAAAAAGTAGCTGCGTCTGTTCATGTCCTTACAGCACATAAGGTGAGAGCATTGTACTTGTCTATTATGTTTGCTGTGAGAATGTTCTTCCATCTCTTAAGTCTTCCTCTGTATCAGTAATTTATTTTATCAACCAACATAAAGAAATTGTAAATAAGTCATTCTATCTTCTAGTTCAATTTTCTTGTATTCAGATATTTATTTAATTTCTAAATGAAGGTTTTGGGTTTTAGAAGAAAACTGTAAGCATGTATGTAGTATAATAGATTGGTGGGAATTCATTAAGACTGACGTTTCATACACCGGTCTTAATATAAAAAAACGGAGTAAAATGTGCCTAATTTATTAGAAGGCCCACACCTTATTAACTAATAATCCATGTTATTATGATAAATGTGTCGGCCGCTGGTGGTTCTGCTGCTTCAGCTACTCTCTGTCCACTTTTTTAGAAAAGTGCCGTAAGCGGCAGAAACTACATGATAGATACAAGGAAAATTGTTATTGATGTAAGACATTACTTGGCATCTTGCAGGACTCCTAAGGAACATTTACCATCTCAGGTGCATAAAACAATGATTCCACCTTTGTGAACATCAGGAAGTTCCTGTAACATCCTGAACAGCGCAGCTTTAGATCAAAGCCATTGCTTGGATCAACCATCTTCAAGGTTTGTAGCGTAACCCCTAGGATCAAATAGGAAAATCCACAATAAAACCTCTTCTAGATTTTGTGACTGCCAAGAAACACACATTAGTAGAGCATTAATAGCAAATATTTCTCTTGCAGCATAAACATCAATTCCGCAGTATATCTGGCGAGAACTGCGCTCCCTGTGACCGGAGGAGCCGCCATCGTTGCTGATAGAAAGGTAAGTTCCTCTAGATATGTCCCCTCTATATTTGGTAAGCAGCCTGAATAATGAATATCTAATAGGCTTGTGTGCTTCTCCCCCCAGAAAAAGTCAGCAGATACAAACAGACCATCAACATCAATGCCAATAACAACCGAGGGCAGAACCCGCCATCTTACAAGTATTCCAATGGCGAGACTTAAAATTTTCTACATCTGTCAAGGAAGAGACATCAGTGTGGTTACCGGTGCATCAATGTTACCCAGAAGACCAGGCCCAGAACAGGAGAACATGTCATCTCTTCCTGTGTCTCTGGAATACAGATTTCCCACCACTTACTGATACTACATTATATACTGTGACATCTTCCATTGTTTTTGCTGGATCTTGTATAACATCATCTTTACCATTATATATTTTGATCCACAAAAACCTTAAATAAATCTTTAACATCAATCCATAAGTGTGACTGGTATTTATTAGTGTGTTCAGTGCCCGGCTACAACTTACCACAGTGTATACAATTCACTTATCCGACCCTTCACAGCGCTATTTGTGTGACATCGCGTTTAATCCAGTGGTAGGTGACAGGACATTGTATCATATGTACACAATACAGAGAGTATGGAACGTGCCGCCATATGTACTGGATTAGATCCTGTGTTGGACAAAAAGTGACAGGAGATGTAAAATATTGATATATTTGATAGTCGTTTAAATTTCAGTTCCATAAAATGTAATGTTGGGCTCTCTTTACAAGCGGAGACAATCACATTAAGCAGGGAAGCCGCTAGTGTGACACAATCCCCACAGATCTCAGATTGGACAAACGGGCAGGATGAGAGCTGCCAGTTGAGATTGCCAGTTAGGGCAGAAGTTACAAAGTGACTGATCAACCAAAAATACTTTGTATTGCTAGCCTGAATGGCGTATCGCTAGCTCAGCATTTCATATGAGAACAAAGACCCTCTGCAGCACAAGTTTAAGTTGAGACTGAACCATAGCAAACACATTGTCCCATTCTCACAAGTTAAATCAGAAACCGCCAAGTATAGAGCCTATTTATTAGTGAAACCGTCAAGCTTATGTACTAAATATTATAACCGTGAAGACTGTGCCTCTGTTGGAGTAAAGTTCTGTTCAGCATCTTATACCTGTGTCGTCTGAAGTTCTTGCTGTGCAATTTCCTCTGTGGGGCAGTAACCATCCTAAACCCCCTCCCACCTGTTACATTTGTCCATACTAAAGTCCATTACTCCATTGAAGTCGCCAATTAGTAGCAGTGGATAATCTGCAAGGGCTTTTTATCAATAAACTCCTGTACCACACCCAAGACATAAGAATTAAAGGGTGGCGGTAAATAAATTGAGACAATGATACATTGAAGATTTTGTATTGTACAGTCCAGGAGCACAAGTTTTCCTTCTTTTTCTTCCCAATATGTATGGCAGGTTAATTTGCAGTTAGGGTATGTTCACATGCAAACTCAAAAACGTCTGAAGATACGGAGCTGTTTTCAAGGGAAAACAGCTCCTGATTTTCAAACGTTTTTTAAGCCACTTGCAATTTTCGCTGCGTTTTTCGCTGCGTTTTTTACGCCCGTATTTGGAACTGTTTTCAATAGAGTCTATGTAAATGGCTCCAAAAACGTCCCAAGAAGTGACCTGCGCTTCTTTTTCGCTGCCATTTTTCAAAAAAACGGCCCGTCGAAACAGAACGCCGTTTTTCCTATTGAAATAAATGGGCAGATGTTTGAAGAAGAGGACTTACTCCTAAAGCGAAGCAGGGACGAGTTAAAGCTCCGTCCAACAAACAAAAGAAGCTGGTGTGCCACCCATGCCGCATTGCGCCATTATTTGTGTAATGTTTGAAAGAGATTGTGCCTCTTTTTTGTAGAGTAGTGTTTACATCCCCTTGTGTATGTTTATATACCACTGGTCAGTAAAGAATTTGTTGTTTGAATTACTTGGGTCTACTGTATTTTATTGCTTGCGACTAACCCTGCGGTCCTTGCCGGTACTTGGCCTTACATAGGGATACATTCTATAGACAAGATGAATGCTAACACTCAATTGCTATTTAGGCTGGGACTTCACAGAGACTGGTTGATTTTAATTGATCTTATTTTTAAATTCTATTACTTATTTAAGGGTTACATGCAACTCAATGTATAGCTTTGTACTGCGGCTGTTGATTTGTAGCTAAAAATCAATTCGTTGCATGCCAATGCGTTTCCATGATGGCCTTATTTTCACATTTCCAGGAAAAATAACAGAAGACCATCACAACACAGAGTTCTGAGTAAAGATGCTCCATATCATAAGGCTGACAGGTCCGCCTTAAAATGGGTAAATCACAGGTGACGTCTTTTCTGATTGTAGACTTTCTCTTTCCATTTTATCTCCACCCAGCCAGGACCGCTATGATGACTTCTCCTGACATAACATTACAGAGTTTGCTGCTGAGATATCTTTAGTTGTTCACTTCTGCAGCCATCTTCAGCTTCTAGAGCAACGTAAAGAATTCAGACAACAAAATAGACCCCTTCATTCATGCAGACCCCAGACCAGACCACCAAATAAATTTAGACACCAGCCTAAACCCCTATATAAATTCAGACCCTAGACCAGACCCCAGAACAGACCCAATTAACTGCAGACCCCAGGCAAGACTCCAAAATGTAAACCCCAAAACAGAGTAAATAAAATTAGACCAGACATCTAAATAATGTCAGACCTCAGACCAGACCCCTCAATTAATTGCAGACCACAGACCAGACCGTTAAATTCAGACCCCAAATCAGAGTAAAGAAAATGGATTTAGATACCTGACCAAGACCTCTAAATAAATTCAAATCCCAGAACAGACCCTTAAATTCATGCAGATCCCAGATAAATGAGTTGGTCGATTGCAAGCAGCTTGTAATGAGGGCGAGCCGTATAACCTCCATTTCCAGCTTATAAACTGATTATGTTATTAAGTTGGTTGCCTGTTTCTTTATATAAACTGTTTAGGTGCTCACTGTTAATGTATATTTGTGTATCTGTTGTGTTTCACTGTATAGAAGGTTTTGTCTTACAGGTTGGCAGGAGGACAGGCCGCAGTTCCCAGTGGCACTGTCTTATGTGCGGTGCTGTCACTGTACATAGCAATGAGAGGCTGCTGGACAGTGACAGGGGAGGTACAGGGGGTTTGGAAAGAAAGAGCCTGGTGCTGGCTGGGATCAGAGTGTAATGGCAGTGATGCGCTGCGCCATCATGAAGTCAGGTGAGACGATGAGAGTCAATAACAAAGCAGAAAATAAGCTAACAAAATGACCTCTTATGGTCTGTAGGCTGATAGAGAAGGCCTATCCTACGTAGGGGTAGGCCTATAAGTGTAGGCTGTCACTGAAACATGCGTGGCTGAAGAGTACCGTCAGCCTAGAGTGGTTCGCTCTGAGGAGTCTACTGGGGCTGTGAGAATAGTCAGCCTGGCATGGGAACCAGTGGTCAGTAGAGCAGTACTGTGCTCAAACCCAGGAGAGGCTGTAACTAGGTCCTGATTAGGATAAAGAACGTTCCATGTATTAGAGGGCCGCTTAGATAGCTGCAGTGATGAATGGTTGCCCTGCAGGCCTGAGATGTGGCCTAGTAGTACACTCCTGAATTGTACTGGACTGGGTGCAGTAGTCACTAGGACGAGTGGTGTGGTAGGAGCCCTTCAGCGTCAGGACCCTAGTAAGAGTGCATAGGAGCAGATATTTAATATAGTAAAAAGTATTAAAACTTATAAAACCCACTGTGTCAGTTGTATCGGGGCAGCCCCCTTCATCAGGAATACTATGTTTCACAGCATTGAAACAATTTAAATGTCTCTATATTATATAAACAAACCTTTCTACGTTTACTCACGCAATACCAGAAGTGACGTTCCGAACTCTAAGGCCCTGTTTTTGCAGGCAGAAAAATTTTGAGGCAGACTTTGACCTGCCTGCGATTTGCGCAGCATTTACCATTGCGTTTTTCGCCCGTGGCCACTGCGCGCCGCATGCAAAAAACACTGTGAAAAACACTTTCTCTGCCTCTCATTGATTTCAATGGGAGGTCAGAGGCGGAACAGCGAGCCGCTAAAAGCTGCAGCAGAAAAGAAACGCCTCCGCCTTCCATTGAAATTAATAGAAGACAGTTTCGGCCGTTTTTTGGTGCTGATTCCAATGCGGTTTCCGTGTCAAAATCAGCATAAAAAAACTCAGTGTGATCTGGGCCTAAATCTCTTTATACTTCCTATAATGGACATATCTCTCTATGGCAGATGTTTCGGAAGAGGTTCTTTCTCGCTCTTTTACCCTTTCTATTCCTCTAATACTTCATCCCAATTACATTATTTAATACAGGGAATTTCTTATATTTCTTTTTCCATGCAAAAAGACATATATTAATAAAATAGGATAAAAACAACCAATATGAATCTATGGGGAATAGTAAAGACTCATTTACTTTACTCGTTCTTAAACTCTACTATTATTCGCAAACCCTATTCCTTTCTTTAGTATTTCTTATATTTTGGATAGGATGGTGCGACTATATCATTTATTATCCTTGGTCTTTTTACGATCATTTGTGGGGACCTTCTTACTTCATCTTTCAAAAACAGATCACTTAATAGTATTTCCCAATTTCTCTTTAGGCTATGTTCACACGGGGTCTTTTGCCGAGTTTTTTGACGCGGAAACCGCGTCGCAAAACTCGGCAGAAACGGCCCGAGAACGCCTCCCATTGATTTCAATGGGAGGCGTCGGCGTCTTTTTCCCGCGAGCAGTAAAACTGCCTCGCGGGAAAAAGAAGCGACATGCCCTATCTTCGGGCGCTTCCGCCTCCGACCTCCCATTGACTTCAATGGGAGGCAGGAGAAAGCGTGTTTTCTGCCCGCGGCGCTCAATGGCCGCGGGCGAAAAACGGCGCGATCATTGCTATTCACACGGAGTATTTTGGGGGAGGAATATCTGCCTCAAAATTCCGTTTGGAGCTTTGAGGCAGATATTCCTCCCCCAAAATACTCCGTGTGAACATAGCCTTAGGATTCTTTTAATTTCTTCAATATTACCATTATATTTAGCAAAATAATGTCAGTCCAAATTTATCTTTCTCTTTTTTCCATCTTGCTTTTTTTACAAGGTATAACTTTTCCCAGTTCCTTGTTATCTAGGCAGTCTTTCTGTTTCGTTTTTTACACCTTTTTCTTTACTCCCTCTATAATATTTTTTTTGCTATTTTTTATCCTTCTGTCTGCCGGATATAACCTCCTTTGACTTATACAGTATCAGCATCCCCATGATATGCTGAGAGTATGTTTCCAAGTTTCTATACCACTTATTTGTGAAATAAAAGTAAACCAATATATATATTAGTCCATAATGGACAAGATTGTGGTATGCGACGTGAGCATTTACCGATGCATATGCCAATTGTGCACTGCAAATGCAGTGTGAATGGACCTTTAGACAACCTACTTACACAACCCCTCAGTTGGCTAAAGCAGAAAGCCAGTGTAAGGAGCGACTCTACCTTTGCAGGACTTTTCATATTTGTGTCTTACACTGACGGCCCATTTGCTGTCCGATTCCCCCATTGATAACAGCAGATTGTGGTAGAAGCTCGACAGAAGGCCCCCTGTGGTTAGCACATTGCTGAGGTTGTCCTTAACCCCTTCCCGCTCTGCTCATTACTATTACAACGAGCTGAGCACATTGTTCGTGCTCAGCTCAGTAATAGTATGGTACCGCTGAAATCCAGCGCCATTCCCAACCACCGACACATTTATGAGCTGTGATAACTGCTGTATCGTCGTACAACAGTTATCACAGCTCATACCTCCGGGACCGATCGCAGTGGTTTACGCCGATTTACCCCTTAAATGCAGCGGTCAATAGCGATCACCACACTTAAGGGGTTACAACGCCATTGGCGACCTTGCGACGCAATCGCAGGGTGCCGATGGTTGCTATGGTAACCGGAGGCCTAACAATAGCCACCGGGTCTGAAATCTACATAAGTATTGCAGGATATTATAACAGAAATCGGACAGTTGGACCTTTGGGGTCCTGTGGTGGTGGTGGTGGTGGTTATTTGTTGTTGCTGTATCTTGGACCGTTTATGGGTCAGTTTAGTGGTGCTTTTTACTCCATGTGTCCTTAGGACATGTTTATTATGTCATTACGAACTTGAGGTTTGTGTCCCATATTTTTTGTGAAGGCTTTTTCTTTAGTAGTGTATCCAGCCTTATAGGGGATCTTGTTCCCAGTAAAATATGTTTTTGTCCCACTTGGGAAATCTCTTGACTAGCCTAAGTAGAGTCATGTGCTATTTTACCTTTTATTCCCCTTTTCCACCCATCCACCAAATAAGGACACGTGACAACCGAGGTTGGATGTGAAATGGCCACAGCAGCCGTTTATTAATTTACATTATTTTTTAAATACAATTTAATCCGAAACATTCGGATAACTACTTTAGGAATTCGACCAGAGAATTCCTCCTATAATTCACATGACCCAACATGGGTCAGAATCATAAATAACAATCAACATTTTAACACTAAATAGAGCAGGGAAAGTCCTTAAAGCCATTTTTTACCAATTTTACATTTAAGTTAGCCATCTGCAAACCACCAACAACTATTTACCTCCAGCCGTAAACTAGCTCGGAGGCACAGCTCACCTCTGCAGATGGCTCCAACCATAAGAAGACCACTTCAAAGGGATAACACCCTATGAAGTCTTCAAATGATATACCTTTTTGGGGGACGCATGCCCCGATGATACCTCCCCACCATTTTGTACTGACCAACCTCAAGGACTCCCCCCGCCAGCCGCCATGACACCTAGACCTACTCCAAAGAAAAGAGAAACACAAGTTACGCAAGCATACATCATAAGCACAAGAAAATAGACAAACGCACAAAAAACAAACCCAATCCCAAAAGACACAACCCAATTCAGGGCGGAAGGGTGGGAGCTAACCTTTTTACCTGTTATTCCTCCCGCAACTTCCGGCTCAATGCTAAAAACAGCGGGAGGAACAGATACCGAACCCCAACTCCTCCCCTCTCCATCTCCTCCCTCTCCCTGCCTCCACTAACCCTTTCCCCCCTGATTGGCTAACCTTCCCTCCTATGGCAGTCATGGAGGCTTTCCCTTAAGCCCTCCGTGCTGCCGTCCAGCCTCGTCTTGACTGGCCTGAGTAGAGTCATGTGCTATTTTACCTTTTATTCCCCTTTTCCACCCATCCACCAAATAAGGACACGTGACAACCGAGGTTGGATGTGAAATGGCACAGCAGCCGTTTATTAATCTACATTATTTTTTAAATACAATTTAATCCGAAACATTCGGATAACTACTTAAGGAATTCGACCAGAGAATTCTTCCTATAATTCACATGACCCAACATAGGTCAGAATCATAAATAACAATCAACATTTTAACACTAAACAGAGCAGGGGAAGTCCTTGAAGCCATTTTTTACCGATTTTCCTTTTAAGTTAGCCATCTGCAAACCACCAACAACTATTTACCTCCATTCGTAAACCAGCTCGGAGGCTCCAACCACCAGAAGACCACTTCAAATGGAAAAACACCGTATGAAGTCTTCAAATTATATACCTTTTTGGGGGACGCATACCCCCGATGTGACCCCCCCCCCACCATTTTGTACTGACAAACCTCAAGGACTCCCCCCACCACAGCGAAACAGGCATTGACCACCTTAAGCCTGTGAGTCCCTCCAAACCACCACCGCCCTCTCAATTCCTTCTGCTAAGGACAGGCTCCACAAATCAATTCCAACCTCGGTCAAATGTACTCCATCACTCCGCCAATATCTTCCAACTCCTGACTCCAAATCCCTGTGTCGAACACAAATGCCCCCGTTCTTGGCAACAAAACGTGACACCGCCCGGTTTACTTTGATGCAGGCTTTATTAACCCTCTCCACTGATCTTGCCAAGCGCCAAAACTTCCTCGGAACTATGTTCGACCAAACTATAACTAAGCGTAGATAAGACACCCATAAGCGTAACAAATCGTGTTTTATATCCCGCACTAACTCACGAAAAGGGCGCACACCTAGATCGTTCCCCCCCCCACATGTAAAGCCAGAACCTCCGGACCCTATCTAACTGAGAGTATGTTTGAAACTCGGTCAATACCCAGCTCCATAACATACCTCGGAATCCCAGCCAATGTAAAACCGCATCTTGCCGTGGAATGCGAAGCTGACGGCCATCTGGGCAAACGTCTGCCCGCAGTGCCCCCCAGTGCACATAAGAGTGTCCTAAAAGCCAAACTAAGCAGGGGCGATGATCTGAAATGAAAGGACAAGCAAACGCACATGTAAGCCATCAAAGCACAAGTTACAAACTCACAACAAATGAGGGCGCACGTAAGTCCTAAACCTATTGGACTTCCAACGGTCAATGCGACGCACACCCTCATCATCCAACCCCCAACGCCCAGCTTCAGTAGCAGCGCCGATCCTAAACGTGTGAGACGAGTAATACTCATACCCAACTCCGACCTCAGCCAAGCATTTTTTAAATACAGCACCAAATTGATACCTGGACAAAAAACGAGCCATTCTCATGACGGAGCAATGGCGACTCAGGCACCCCACCCCGTGGCTTGAAAGCAACCATACAAGCAACCGGACACATCGCCGACCCCGGGAGGGCAAACAACACTATCCGCTTACCCCGTCCTACTTGATCAGTCTTGGACCGCCACAAAAACAACTCGAGTCTATCCCCATATAGACCCACATCCGCCTGTCGCAATCCCCCAGCCCTCACCGCACTAGGAGAAACCAACTCACCAATTCTGAGTGCTCCAAAAAACGCTAGAGAAAAAGCCAAACGAAGCAACTCTACCTCATAAGGCGAATTACAAACAGCCCCCAGCGATGCGCCCAACGAACCAAGAAGGGTAAAAGACATGGGTCGCCTCTGATCTGCTTCAGCCCTGCCGCGATGCAAACCCTTCAAAGCTTGCCTTACCAAAAAATTCTTGGACACATCCTGAAAACCGCGTAATTTAAATCCAAATGCCAACCCAGCAACGAAACGATTCACCTTAGCCAGAGAAAACCCCGCCTCCCAAGCATCCCCCAACCAGTATAACAATGCCACCAACCTGTCTTGATCCGTGCTGACGTTACCCAACACTCTTACCCACTCCTCCCACTGCTGCCAACAAGCCGAATAAGTACTCCAAGTCGCACTAGCCAACGACTGTTCGATCAACCGTTCCACGGGACCGAAACCAGATCCCATAGATGTCCCGGGCAAGCCAAACCGAACAGCTCCGATCCCGGTGCCAATTGACAAAATCGATCCCACTGCGAGCGAGAAAGAGCATCAGCGATACAATTGTAAACCCCCGGTACATGCACCGCAACCATCCACGTGTTTAAGGACAAGCACACCAAGACTAAGTGACGCAACAACTGAACCACAGGCGGAGAAGATGCCGATACGTTATTAATCGCTAACACCGCTCCCATGTTATCGCGGTGGAAACTAATGTTTTTATCCCTGAGCCTGTCCCCCCAAATGGTCACCGCAACCACGATGGGGAACAGCTCGAGCAGGGCCATATTCCGTGTAAGACCACTGATCACCCAGCTGTCCGGCCAGTCCCCCGCACACCATTGACCTCCTGCATACGCACCAAAACCACCAGACCCCGCCACGTCAGTAAACAGCTCCAACTCGCTCATATCCTGTACCGGCGACATCCACAACAATCTACCATTATATTGCCCGGGAAACGCGTCCCAGACCTGCAGATCCGCCCTGTGTTCCACCCCAATCCTCACGAAATTATGGGATGCCCGGATACCCGCCATCGCTGCCGCCAATCGCCTACTAAAAACTCTACCCATTGGTATAATCCGACAGGCAAAGTTCAACTTCCCCAGCAGAGACTGGAGATCGCGCAAAGTGATCTTCTTCAATCAGCAGGCACGCCTCACCTCTTGACGCAATGACAGTAATTTATCCTCAGGAAGCCTGCACTCGAATTGCACTCGAATTGCACTTGAATTGCATTGCAACCGAATCAATTTCGATCCCTAAAAAACAGATGGTAGGGACAGGGCCCTCAGTTTTACCAGGCGCCAGAGGAATTCCAAAATCCGTCGCAACCTTCTGCAAGGAATACAATAAATAACCGCAAATAGGGGAACCGCTAGGGCCGACGCACAAAAAATCGTCAAGATAATGTATTAACGAATCCACCCCAGCTACGCCCTTCGTCACCCATTCCACAAAGCTACTAAATGCCTCGAAGTATGCGCAAGAAAGGGAGTACCCCATTGGAAGACACCTATCGACATAAAACCCCCCGTTCCAGAAGCAACCCAACAGCCGTTGGCTCTCCGGATGGACCAGCAGCAAGCGAAAAGCCGCCTGAATGTCACTTTTTGCCAACAACGCCCCAGGCCCCGCCTCACGCACTAACACCACCGCTTTGTCAAATGACGTGTAAACAACCGAGCATAAATCGTGATCTATCCCATCATTTACCGACGACCCCTGCGAAAAGACAAATGCTGAATCAAACTGAATTTATGGGGCTCCCGCTTCGGCACAATTCCCAAGGGGGATAGCACTAGATTCTCTATCGGCGGCTCGACAAAAGGCCCGACCATGCGACCCAACGAAACTTCCTTCAAAAGTTTTTTCAAAACGACCGCCGAGTGCAAATAAGCTGACTTAAGATTGCGCCGTGTAAGCGGAACCTCATACGGAGGAGGGGGAATAACAAAACCAAACAAAAACTCCTCATAAATTAACTTGACTGCAACCCTATTCGGATATTCATTTAGATACGGGGCCATCCTTTCCACCCTCACCGGCGACAGCCCCTTGACCAACGGAGGAGGACTGAGTGTCTGACCGCTTCCCTTTTCGCATACATTTTGCAGCCCCATGCGAGGAGCCGTTGCACTCCGAACAGACATGCTTAAATTTACAAGTGGCCCCGAACTTACACTGGCCATCATTGAATTGCCAGCAGAACCCGAGTTTTGACCCAGAGCCCTGTCCGGACTGACTAGACTGACCTCCTTGGCCAACGCTCCCGAGAAAGGACTGCTTAACCGGGGCCGTCACCCGCAACCAAAGCGCAATATATTTCTGATCCCACCGAATCGCCGGCCGGACCGCCTTCCGCTGGCGAAACTGCTCATCATACCGCAACCACACCTGACCCCCATACGCCCGATGAGCCTCCCCGATGGCATCGAAATAACAAAACAACGCCGAGCAATTTTCAGGTGCCTTTTCCCCAATCACACTCGCCAAAATGGCAAAAGCTTGCGACCAATTCACGAACGTCTGCGGGATAAGCCTATACTGCCGACGCTCCTCTTCCTCCTTCTTACTCTCATCCCGCTTGCCCTTATCCAAGTTGAACTTCGCAAGTGGCAGAAGGGAAAAAATGTCCACGTACTCGTCCTTACAAATCCGTTCCCGAACCTCCTGTTTAAGGTGGGCCCCTAAAGGACCCTCAAAACAGACGTAAACCTCGCCCCGAGCACGATCATCAAGCCGAATTCTATCCCTGTCCTTCTGCGCCTCGGTTTGAACAGACACTGCCACTGCTTCCTTGGATGCCCCCGAAACTTTCCCAACCAGGGACCGTGACTGTACATCACGAGGACCTTCCCAGACCACCGCCGGGGACCCCGCCGGAACTACAGGTGCCGCAGCCCTATCTAAGCGCCCGACTAACTTGCGCAAACAACCCACTAAATCCGATAAGCCATCTCGCCCGGCAACACCACTGCCGACAGCCGATACTTCCGCGCTCGCTGTCCCACCCCCAAAACCCGACATGAAAATTGCTGGATACGGCAAAGTAGGAGTTACGCACTCACCAGGCTGCCCAGGCGCTGTATTCCCGCCAGCCGGAAAATTCTGACCGCGCTGCGACTCGTCCAGCTCTCCATCTTCCAGATCCTCTCTGGCTGACGACTGGCACTCGCACCAACATCTCCGACACGGGGACCCTGGCATGCTGACAGAGGGGCCGGCAACCTGCCGACCGACCGCAGGGACCCAGACTTCCGACCGGACCTGTTGCCTCGTCGTCGTCGCTGATCTTGGCGTCCTCACCGAAGACCTCAAGGAAGCCTGCCCCATGGCCGGCACATCACCATGCGGGGCGGCCGTGGACTGCACCCTGGACACTGCATGTAAAGGCGGTGGCGTAACAGGGAGCCCAGCCTGCGACTCCCTGTGAACCGCCGAGCCCCGTCGCGGCTGGGGATTCCTGCCAGGACGCAGGCCCTGGGAGGAGGCGGCCGTCCCAGCAGCCTGGCCTGCAGCGTCCTTAGAAGGGCTCCCCCTGTGACGCTGAGCCCGCGGGACCACATCCGGACTCAACCATTCAGGTGGGCGGGACCGCTGGGAGCGGCGGGGTGACCGAGCCTAAGCAACCGCCGCTCCCGATGACGCCCTCTGCTTTATTTCAGCAGGGGCAGCAATAAGCAACTCTCCCCCCACCGCCATGTCATCAGCGCCATAAAGGGGGGAGGGGAGCGCATCCGGGCTAGCAGCCGACACAGAGCGCCGATCTAGGCGCGAAGACTGGCCTGCCTGATGGATACTGGCCAGCGCTGCCACCGTCTCCTCCAGCCACCCCGGACCGTGGAACTCAGCTGCCGCGCGCAGCTGATCAAGCATGCTTACTGGAGACGCCATACTTGCAGGTAAGCAGGGCAGTGGGAGCTAACTTTTTTACCTGTTATTCCTCCTGCTGCTTCAGGCTCAATGTCGAAAACAGCGGGAGGAACAGATACCGAACCCCAACTCCTGCCATCTCCATCTCCTCCCTCTCCCTGCCTCCACTAACCCTTTCCCCCCTCATTGGCTAACCTTCCCTCCTATGGCAGTCATGGAGGCTTTCCCTTAAGCCCTCCGTGCTGCCGTCCAGCCTCATCTTTACTTTGTGACTATTGCCTGCTCAAACCGAGTTGTGATACATTGTTTGCACCATATAAATAACTATATATTTGATGTTGTGTATTTTCTGACCACCACTGCAATCCTTTGTTTTAGATGATTTTAACTGTTTTTATGAGATTATATTATTTTGTCTGTATTTATTGCAATAATAAAGATATTTTGTTATTGACCATGTGTCGTTTTGCTATATGGATTTGTGGTATACATTTGTAGCTATCTGACAGGTATAATACGCTGCAATACATAAGTATTGTAGGATACTATAACAGCGATCGGACAGTTGGATATTCAAGTCCCTAGTGAGACGGAAAAAAAAAGTAAATAAAAAGTTAAAAAAAATGTTATACAAAAATAAAAAAGTAAGAATTTAAAGTAATAAATTTAAAACTCACCCTTTTTCCATTATCAACAACTTAATTATTAGAAAAAATAATAAACTATACAGAATTGGTATTGCCGCATCCGTAATGGCCTGAACTATATTATGTAATATATATTATGTAATATTATGTAATTTATCCAATGCAGTGAATGCCATAAAAATAAATAATAAAAAAACGATACCAGAATTGCTATGTTTTTGGTCACCTAAGAATAAAAAGTGATCAAAAAGTTGCATGTATCCAAAAATGGTACCACCAAAAAAACATATGGCTCGTCTTGCAAAAAACAAGCCCTCATACAGCTCTGTCGACCAAAAATTTTCTTTAAAGTTGTGGTTCTCAGATTGTGGCAACAAAAAAAATACATTCTTTTTACAAAATAAATGTTATTGTGCAAATAGTTGTAAAACATAAAAAAGCAATATAAATTTGGTATCACCAGAATCGTACTGACCCACAGAATAAAGTAAATATGTCAATTATAGTACACGGTGAACACTGTAAAAAAAATAAATGGATAAAAACAATAGCAAAATTGCTATTTTTTGTCACCACGCTTCTCAAAAAATAGAATAAAAAATGATCAAGAAGTTGCATGTATCCAAAAATGGTGCCGATAAAAACTACAGATTGTCCCGCAAAAAACAAGCCCTCACACCGCTCTGTCACAAAAAAAAAGTTATGGCTCTCAGAATATGGCGACACAAAATGTGCAGAGTGCGATCCAAAAGGGGGATAAGATCGGGCACCATTTATCAGTGCGACACAGGCCACAGAACTGCGGATTATTATTTATTTATCGCATTATTATATCCTCTTATTATGTACTGATGTACTCCGCACAGTTTACATATGCCCCCAGATTATAAACTGAAATACCAGCAAAACCCCAAACAGAAAAATTAACAAGCAAAATCTGTGCTTCATAAGCCAAATGGCGCTCCCTCCATTCTGAACCCTTCAGTGTGCCCAAACAGCAGTTTACATCCACATATATGGCATCGCCATACCCGGGAGAACCCGCTTAACAGTTTATGATGTATTTGTCTTCAGGGGCACAATATGGGTATAACATATCGTGCACTTAAATGGCATATCAGCGGAAAATGCACTGCACATTTTTCTAGTAAAAATAGTAGTATTGGTTCATACGCACTGCACCCTTTAATAAATGCCTTGAGGGGTATATTTTAAAAAATGGGGTCACTTCTTGGAAGTTTTTGTTTTACTATTTGACCTCAGAGCCCTGCAATTGGGGACAAATGCTATGGAAAAATCACTAAAAATAGACCTCAAATGCGCATGGTGTTCTTTCACTCCTTTAATCTAACACCAATCCAGCAAAATCTGCGCTCCTACAGACAAATGACGCTCCTTCTCTTCAGAGCCCTGCCGTGTGCCCAAACAGCTGTTTAGGGCCACATATGGGATATTGCTGTACTCAGGAGAAATTGAGTAAAAAATTGTGTGGTGTTTTTTTCTCCAATTACCCCTTGTAAAAATAAAACATTTAGAGCTAAAACAGCATTGTTTTGGGAAAAATGTAATTTGTCATTTTCACTGCCTAATTCTAATAAAATCTATGAAACAGCTGTTGGGTCAAACTATTCACTACCCCCCTAAGTGAATGCCTTGAGGGTTTTATTTTCCAAAATGGAGTCACTTCTCAAGAGGTTTTTACGGTACTGGTACCTAAGGAACTCTGCAAATACGACTTGCCACCTTTAAACAAAACCAGCAAAATCTGCGTGCCAAACGGTGCTCCTGCCATTCTGAGCCCTACCGTGTGTCCAAACAGCAGTTTATGACAACATATGGGGTATTATCGTACTTGAGAGAACTTGATTTACAAATGTTGGTGTTCTTTTTCTCTTTTTTTCTCTTTTCTCTTTCTGAAACGTCAGAGTTCGAAGGTTAAAAAAATGACAGATAACAATGACCAAAACATAATAAACATAATCAAAATAATAAAAATGTTAAAAAAGGAAAGATAAAGTCCATATGCTAGGAAACAATATAGGAACAATGAAACAAGTGGTACAAAATCAGGGGATGCAGAACAAGATGAGGGGTTATCCGTGAAATAAACGGATAAATAGGTGCTGGTGTCAATGCAAGATATAAAACAATTATAAACAGTATAAGAATAATAAAATATGTAAAATGTATAAATAGGCAGTATATTGGCACGATAATCAGGAAAGTCAGAAAGACAATTGGAAGTTAATCCTTATACACTCAAAAGAATGGAGTCGGCAAATGCCGGTAAAACAAAAATAAATAACGGCTCAACGAATGTAGAGAAAAGGAATGTCATATGTATAAATTTAGAATGCAAAAACATAAATGTGAGCATTACTGAGAAAATAGGGGTAACAATACTGTATATGAATAATTTATATGAAATTTGTGAACAAATGAATCTGGTATGGTATAATGATACGCTATAAAGCCGATATTAAAGCCGGCAGCCGGTAAATGATAATAGGTAAAGAACGAAATAATAAAGATGAAGAATGATGTGGAGACAAGAGGCTAAATAATGAAATGTACAAATGTAAAGGACAGTAAGTGATAATTAAGAGTATGTACTATTAATACTGATGATGGCCAAGGGCATATGTCCTGAATAAATTCCAAAGAAATCAAGAATATGTCTATAACGGAAAGAACCACTGATGATGCAAGAGAAACTTAAAGTAAGCAACGATGAAGATAAAACATTAATGGTACATAACATAAAATTGCACAAATATATTAAACCGACAATACGGGTAAAAAACAGTATAGCCATGAATATATAATATAATGTCATATCATGAACTGAAACATAAATCAATAAATGGAAAAAATAAGAATATACTGTATTAGTAATTAAGGCAATTATTAATCCAAAGTGGACTCAGAGACATCATTAAGGCCATCAGGTTGAAGAGTTTTCATTTTAAAAATCCAGTAGTTTTCGCGTTGTTTAAGTTTGCTGAATCGATTAGTGATATTGTGCGGAATTTGCTCTATAGGTGTAATGAGCAAACTACTAAACTGACTATTATGTGTAGTGGAGAAGTGTCGAGAGACACTATGTTTTAAAAAACCAGTATTTATGTTGAATCTGTGGTTATTGATTCTGGTCCGTAAACATTGCGTAGTACGGCCAATGTATTGGAGATGACACGGACATTCCAACAAATAAATAACGAACGAGCTTCCACAGTTCAGAAAGCTATTGATCTTAAAAGATTCTTTAGTCATTGTGGATGTGTAAATGGAGGTCTTGTGAGTGATATTGGTGCAGCACATACATCGCTGTCGGCCACATTTGAAAGAGCCTAAAATTCTAGGAAGCAAAATGGAAACAGGTACCATGGGATTTTTTAGTTTACTAGGTGCTAAAATATTTTTAAGAGATTTTGATCGTCGATAGGTAATGGTGGGTCTATCCGGTAATTCAGTTTTTAAAAAAGGATCATTTCTCAAAATGTGCCAATGTTTATCAAGGACCTCTCGGATTTTTTTGTTTCCACTATTAAAAGTTGTAATAAAATTATTACTAAATTTCTGTTTATTTTCGATTGCTCTATCTTGCTTAATGCACGAAAATTGTGATAATAGAGAAGCTTTCTGACGTGCCCCTTTGATTAAACTTAAAGGAAAATGTTTTTCCCTGAACCTCTTTTCCAATAGGTTACATTCCTCTGTAAAATCGGAGTCGGTTGTGCAATTTTTTCTCACTCTTCTAAACTGTCCGAAGGGAACATTTTTAACCTTTAGTAGTCAGTCTTCCATCATACCTTAGGGACTCGACCCAAGTAATCAGAGAACTTCACTCACTTAACATCACCAATTCTATGTACCCCATCAATTTCCTCACAGCTGATGTAACTGCCCTCTATAGCAATATTCCCCACTCTAAAGGTCTAAAGGTCATTAGTTCTGCATTATCTACTAAAACCTGTATGCCAGAGAATCAGATTGCATTTTTAAACAAATGTGTTGACTTTATTTTAAATCATAATTCTTTTACTTTTGATAATAAATTCTACAACCAAATCAAAGGATGCGCCATGGGCTCAAGGTTCGCACCGTCCTATGCTAATTTATACATGGGACAATTTGAAGATCAATATATATACCATGATCACCCCTTCAAAAGTAAAATTCTATTTTATAAACGTTATATCGACGACCTCCTCTTCGTTTGGTTGGGCAATGAGACCGAAGCTTCATCTTTCATTGAGCATCTAAATTTAAATAACTTAGGACTGTCTTTTACATACACTTTTTCCACTTTGTCTATCGACTTTTTAGACCTAACCATTTCATTTGACACCAGAATTAACAAATTTATAACAAAGACACATTTCAAATCGGTTGATGTAAATAGCTACTTAAATTTCAACAGTGCCCACTACCCCCCATGGATTAAAAATGTTCCCTTAAGGACTAGGCTGTTTTACAGCTAAATGACCAGAGCAAATTTCACAATTTTGCTATGCGCTTCTTTAGATGACTATAACTCAGCAGGTGAATAAAGTTCATCTTTGAATTTTACACTCTTTTTAAAGGACAGATAGGGCTTTGTTTTAGTGGCATTTGTCAGTATATATAATTTTTTTCACTAAAGTGGGCAAAATTGGAAAAAAATGCAAGAATTTAACAATTGCGTCGGTTTATGCTAGCATTTTTCACACACGGTATGAACCACGGCCAAAATTAATCTCCTTTCACATTCTTCCACTTCTCCCGTGCATGGGGATACCAAATATGTGAGCCTTATTCACTGTGCGGGCATGTGCCAGGGCTTGGCATAAAAGGAGGCTTTTTGGCCTTTTCGGTCCAGGAATTTTGCATTTGATTTTAGAGCCGCATACTGTTTTCTGGGGGGCCTAATGCTGCTGAAACATTAGAAACACCCCATAAATGACTTAATTCACACAAGTAGACCCCACAAGGTTTCCTTCAAGGGGTTTATCATATTTTTAGCAAGTCCAGTTTTCTTCTGAAAGTTTCTTGAATAAGATGGAACAAAATAAAATCAGCACTTTTTTAGCAAATGCGTCAGTTTAGGCTAGTATTTTTCACACACGGTATAGACCACGGACAAAATTCATCTCCTTTCACGTTCTTCCACTTCTCCCGTGCATTGGGATACCAAATATGTGTGCCTTATTCACTGTGCGGGCATGTGCCAGGGCTTGGCATAAAAGGAGGCTTTTTGGCCTTTTCGGTCCAGGAATTTTGCATTTGATTTTAGAGCCGCATACTGTTTTCTGGGGGGCCTAATGCTGCTGAAACATTAGAAACACCCCATAAATGACTTCATTCACACAAGTAGACCCCACAAGGTTTCCTTCAAGGGGTTTATCATATTTTTAGCAAGTCCAGTTTTCTTCTGAAAGTTTCTTGAATAAGATGGAACAAAATAAAATCAGCACTTTTTTAGCAAATGCGTCAGTTTAGGCTAGTATTTTTCACACACGGTATAGACCACGGACAAAATTCATCTCCTTTCACGTTCTTCCACTTCTCCCGTGCATGGGGATACCAAATATGTGTGCCTTATTCACTGTGCGGGCATGTGCCAGGGCTTGGCATAAAAGGAGGCTTTTTGGCCTTTTCGGTCCAGGAATTTTGCATTTGATTTTAGAGCCGCATACTGTTTTCTGGGGGGCCTAATGCTGCTGAAACATTAGAAACACCCCATAAATGACTTCATTCACACAAGTAGACCCCACAAGGTTTCCTTCAAGGGGTTTATCATATTTTTAGCAAGTCCAGTTTTCTTCTGAAAGTTTCTTGAATAAGATGGAACAAAATAAAATCAGCACTTTTTTAGCAAATGCGTCAGTTTAGGCTAGTATTTTTCACACACGGTATAGACCACGGACAAAATTCATCTCCTTTCACATTCTTCCACTTCTCCCGTGCATGGGGATACCAAATATGTGTGCCTTATTCGCAGTGCGGGCATGTGCCAGGGCTTGGCATAAAAGGAGGCTTTTTGGTCCAGGAATTCTGCATTTGATTTTAGAGCCGCATACTGTTTTCTGGGGGGCCTAATGCTGCTGAAACATTAGAATCACCCCATAAATGACTTAATTCACACAAGTAGACCCCACAAGGTTTCCTTCAAGGGGTTTATCATATTTTTAGACAGTCCAGTTTTCTTCTGAAAGTTTCTTGAATAAGATGGAACAAAATAAAATTACCTTTTTTTTTTAACAAATGCGTCAGTTTATGCTAGCTTTTTCACACACAAAATGGACCACGGACAAAATTCATCGCATTTCACATTCTTCCACTTCTCCCGTGCATGGGGATACCAAATATGTGTGCTTTATTCACGGGCATGTGCCAGGGCTTGGCATAAAGGGAGGCTTTTTGGCCTTTTCGGTCCAGGAATTCTGCACTTGATTTTATAGCCGCATACTGTTTTCTGGGGGCCGTAATGCTGCTGAAACATTAGAAACACCCCATAAATGACTTCATTCACACAAGTAGACCCCACAAGGTTTCCTTCAAGGGGTTTATCATATTTTTAGACAGTCCAGTTTTCTTCTGAAAGTTTCTTGAATAAGATGGATCAAAATAAAATTAGCAATTTTTTAGCAAATGCGTCAGTTTATACCAGCATTTTTCACACACGGTATAGACCACGGTCAAAATTAATCTCCGTTCACATTCTGCCACTTCTCCCGTGCACGGGGATACCAAATATGTGGCCTTATTTATCACATAGAGATGTAGGAGGGCGGAGGATAGAAGAAGATTATTTCACAAATCGCTTTTTTTCAAAGCTGGTTTTACAAAACTCAACAGAGTTTCTATAACACTTCCAAAATATCTGCTCTTGAAGCAGAAATCCCAAAATATTCATCTAGGGGTATAATGGGAATTTATTTTTTGGGGTTTTCTAAAATAAGAAATTTCAGGTTAATGCAAATGGAGCTCTCCAGCAGATGAACTTTAGAAAACATCAAACATGACATCCACCCCCCACCCATTCCCTCCCTCACCCTTGGAGTAAAATCAGGGGAAAAATAAAAACGTAATGTAGGGCAAATATATTTTCAACAAATTAACTAAAATCTAATAATTCAGAACAGTGTGGTATTTTTTAAAACATGGCTCAATGCACAGGCCTGGTTGCGAGGGACATGAGGGACAGAAATATCGGGAATCTTTGCGGTGCCCGTCTTTTCTGCAGACGCGGCACTTTTTCTGGGGGTTGCTTCTGGTTGCTGTTGGGGGAATCCGACTGATGAAGTGTCTTTCAGTCAGTCGCGTGACATCCTCAGACTGGGGGCATTCTCGGGTGTCCTGAACATCAAAAATGAGGCCTTCAATAATTTTTTCCTGGAAATCCAGGTATGTGTCTCTGCCTCTGTTTTTTTTATAGAGCACAAATGAGTTGTGGATGGCCACCTGTAACAAATAAATGGCCACCTTTTTGTACCAGGTTTTAGTTTTGCGTTTTACTAAATAGGGCTGTAAAACCTGGTCGCTTAAATCCACCCCCCCCATGTACTTGTTATATTCGGACACGCTCACTGGTTTGTGCTTGTCCGATGTTGCCCCTCTTTCCCTCACTGCCACTGTTCCTGCGGTATGAATCGTGCTTAGCACATACACATCTTTGCGATCCCTGAACTTGACCGCCAGCAATTCTTCAGATGCATAAGCACAGGAGTCCCCCTTTACCATGCGCTTCCCCACTAATTGCTGTGGAAAACCAATTCTGTTTTTGCGCATGGTACCACATGCCCCAGTCCTTGCAGCATGCAAATGCCTAAACAGGGGCACACTAGAATAAAAATTATCACAGTACAGGTGGTACCCTTTGTGAAGCAGAGGCTGCATTATCTCCCACACGATCTTACTGCTGGTGGAAAGATCAGGGGGGCATCCAGGAACATTTATTGTGCGGTCCCGCCCTTCATAAATCCTGAAGGCGGTGGTATATCCTGACCCGCTTTCACACAATTTGTAGAGCTTAACGCCATATCTTGCCCTTTTGGAAGGTAGATATTGGCGAAAGCTAAGTCTGCAATGAAAGTTGAGGAGGGATTCGTCCACACTTACATTCTGCTCAGGGGTGTAGAGTTGCAGAAATAAATTATTCAGGGAATTTATTAGCGGTCTTATTTTGAACAACCGATCCCGGTTTGCATCGGTACTTGGGGGGGCCTGTGCGTTGTCATTGAAGTGGAGGAACCTCATTATTGTCTCATAACGAGACCTGGGCATTACTGCAGAATATACTGGGGTGGCTTGGGCGGGTCTTGTTGACCAGTAAGACCTAATGGAGGGCTTTTTGACAATACCCATATTTAGGGTGAGCCCCAAAAAAATTTTTAATTCCTGCAAATTGGTGGGCGTCCAATCTCTGGCATGGGTGGATGAAGGTTTCTGCCTTATATATTGCGTGGCATATAAATTTGTTTCGTGGACAATCTGATTTAGGATGTCGTCCGTTATAAATAAATGGAAGTAATCCATTTGGACAAAATTTGTATTGTCCACGGTTATGCCAGGAGTGGCCGTAAATCCGTGGATTCTAGGCCCAAAAGATGGGGCAGGTGCCCATACAAGAGCCTGGACTGGAGGGACCAGGCTGTCCCGTGCTACAGCGCTACTTGGCCCTGCGCTTTCATGTTCTGCAGTTTCGACTGCATCAGGGACAACGTCCCCTGAAGATGAACCTGAAGTGACGCTGTCATCGTCACTACCTAAAACAGGTTCCATCTCGGACGCCATCTCTGATGCGGTCTCCGACTCAGACCACAGCATGGCGTATGCCTCCTCGGCGCTAAACAACTTCCTCGCCATAACGTAACTAACACTAACACTAACAAAACAAATTTTTTTTTTTTTTTTTTTTTTTTATAAAACACACAAACTAACTGCTATATATATCTACACTACCGCTAACAAAAAAATAAACCGCTATTGCTATATATATTATATATATGTGGATATATATATAATTATATACTCCCTACCTGCCTATTCTAATAGAATAAAAGAAAGAAAGGTAGATAGATAGAAAAAAAGATAGATGGATAGATAGATTGTATAGATAGATAGAAATCTATCTATACAGAGAATGTTTTAGTGTAACTGTATTTTTTTTCACTGTATTCTTCTGGCAGCAATTCTCTCGAGTCTCTTCTTCTCCTCAAACTGAAACAATGTTTGAGGAGAAGAAAAGAGGCAGGAGATTTACTGCCAGAAAAGTCAAAATAAAACAAATGTGGTCGCTGTGATAGGTTTTCACAGCGACCACATGATCAGGGACCATCAGATTGGTCCCTGATACTCTGCCCAGTGCCCAGAGCTGTTGGTAACAGCGAGGGCACAGGGCTGTGTGCACGCGATCGCGTGCACACTGTTTTCTATGCAGAAATGCATGTGATCGCTGTGATTGGTTGTCACAGCGATCACATGTTCAGGGGCCAAAAGATTGACCCCTGACATTCTGCCCAGTGCCCATGGCTGTTAGTAACAGCCAGGGCACAGAGCTGTGTGCACGCGATCGCGCGTGCACAGTCTCTGAAGTGCGGCCGTATATATACTATACGCCGGACTTTAGAGACCCTGACTGCTGGCCGTATATTTACGGCCAGCGGTCGGGAACCTGTTAAGGGTTGCATGCAACTCAATGTATAGCTTTGTACTGAGGCTGTTGATTTGTAGCTAAAATCAATTAGTTGCATGCCAATGCGTTTCCATGATGGCCTTATTTTCACATTTCCAGGAAAAATAATAGAGGACCATCACAACACAGAGTTCTGAGTACAGATGCTCCATATCATAAGGCTGACAGGTCCGCCTTAAAATGGGTAAATCACAGGTGACGTCTTTTCTGATTGTAGACTTTCTCTTTCCATTTTATCTCCACCCAGCCAGGACCGCTATGATGACTTCTCCTGACATAACATTACAGAGTTTGCTGCTGAGATATCTTTAGTTCTTCACTTCTGCAGCCATCTTCAGCTTCTAGAGCAACGTAAAGAATTCAGACCACAAAATAGACCCCTTAATTCATGCAGACCCCAGACCAGACCACCAAATAAATTTAGACACCAGCCTAAACCCCTATATAAATTCAGACCCTAGACCAGACCCCAGAACAGACCCAATTAACTGCAGACCCCAGACAAGACTACAAAATGTAAACCCCAAAACAGAGTAAATAAAATGAATGCAGACCCTAGACCAGACATCTAAATAATGTCAGACCTCAGACCAGACCCCTCAATTAATTGCAGACCACAGACCAGACCGCTAAATTCAGACCCCAAACCAGAGTACAGTAAATGGATTTAGATACCTGACCAAGACCTCTAAATAAATTCAAATCCCAGAACAGACCCTTAAATTCATGCAGATCCCAGATAAATGAGTTGGTCGATTGCAAGCAGCTTGTAATGAGGGCGAGCCGTATAACCTCCATTTCCAGCTTATAAACTGATTATGTTATTAAATTGGTTGCCTGTTTCTTTATATTAACTGTTTAGGTGCTCACTGTTAATGTATATTTGTGTATCTGTTGTGTTTCACTGTATAGAAGGTTTTGTCTTACAGGTTGGCAGGAGGACAGGCCGCAGTTCCCAGTGGCACTGTCTTATGTGCGGTGCTGTCACTGTACATAGCAATGAGAGGCTGCTGGACAGTGACAGGGGAGGTACAGGGGGTTTGGAAAGAAAGAGCCTGGTGCTGGCTGGGATCAGAGTGTAATGGCAGTGATGCGCTGCGCCATCATGAAGTCAGGTGAGACGATGAGAGTCAATAACAAAGCAGAAAATAAGCTAACAAAATGACCTCTTATGGTCTGTAGGCTGATAGAGAAGGCCTATCCTACGTAGGGGTAGGCCTATAAGTGTAGGCTGTCACTGAAACATGCGTGGCTGAAGAGTACCGTCAGCCTAGAGTGGTTCGCTCTGAGGAGTCTACTGGGGCTGTGAGAATAGTCAGCCTGGCATGGGAACCAGTGGTCAGTAGAGCAGTACTGTGCTCAAACCCAGGAGAGGCTGTATCTAGGTCCTGATCAGGATAAAGAATGTTCCATGTATTAGAGGGCCGCTTAGATAGCTGCAGTGATGAATGGTTGCCCTGCAGGCCTGAGATGTGGCCTAGTAGTACACTCCTGAATTGTACTGGACTGGGTGCAGTAGTCACTAGGACGAGTGGTGTGGTAGGAGCCCTTCAGCGTCAGGACCCTAGTAAGAGTGCATAGGAGCAGATATTTAATATAGTAAAAAGTATTCAAACTTATAAAACCCACTGTGTCAGTTGTATCGGGGCAGCCCCCTTCATCAGGAATACTATGTTTCACAGCATTGAAACAATTTAAATGTCTCTATATTATATAAACAAACCTTTCTACGTTTACTCACGCAATACCGGAAGTGACGTTCCGAACTCTAAGGCCCTGTTCACACAGAGTTTTTTTGCAGGCAGAAAAATTTTGAGGCAGACTTTGACCTGCCTGCGATTTGCGCAGCATTTACCATTGCGTTTTTCGCCCGTGGCCACTGCGCGCCGCGTGCAAAAAACACTGTGAAAAACACTTTCTCTGCCTCTCATTGATTTCAATGGGAGGTCAGAGGCGGAACTGCGAGCCGCTAAAAGCTGCTGCAGAAAAGAAACGCCTCCGCCTTCCATTGAATTTAATAGAAGACAGTTTCGTCCGTTTTTTGGTGCTGATTCCAATGCGGTTTCCGTGTCAAAATCAGCGTAAAAAAACTCAGTGTGATCTGGGCCTAAATCTCTATCTCTCTATGGCAGATGTTTCGGAAGAGGTTCTTTCTCGCTCTTTTACCCTTTCTATTCCTCTAATACTTCATCCCAATTACATTATTTAATACAGGGAATTTCTTATATTTCTTTTTCCATGCAAAAATACATATATTAATAAAATAGGATAAAAACAACCAATATGAATCTATGGGGAATAGTAAAGACTCATTTACTTTACTCGTTCTCAAACTCTAATATTATTCCCAAACCCTATTCCTTTCTTTAGTATTTCTTATTTTTTGGATAGGATGGTGCGACTATATCATTTATTATCCTTGGTCTTTTTACGATCATTTGTGGGGACCTTCTTACTTCATCTTTCAAAAACAGATCACTTAATAGTATTTCCCAATTTCTCTTTAGGATTCTTTTAATTTCTTCAATATTACCACTATATTTAGCAAAATAATATCAGTCCAAATTTATCTTTCTCTTTTTTCCATCTTGCTTTTTTACAAGGTATAACTTTTCCCTGTTCCTTGTTATCTAGGCAGTCTTTCTGTTTCGTTTTTGACCTTTTTCTTTACTCCCTCTATAATATTTTTTTTGCTATTTTACGCAAGCATACATCATAAGCACAAGAAAATAGACAAACGCACAAAAAACAAACCCAATCCCGAAAGACACAACCCAATTCAGGGCGGGAGGGTGGGAACTAACTTTTTTACCTGTTATTCCTCCTGCTGCTACCGGCTCAATGCCGAAAACAGCGGGAGGAACAGATACCGAACCCCAACTCCTCCCCTCTCCATCTCCTCCCTCTCCCTGCCTCCACTAACCCTTTCCCCCCTGATTGGCTAACCTTCCCTCCTATGGCAGTCATGGAGGCTTTCCCTTAAGCCCTACGTGCTGCCGTCCAGCCTCGTCTTGACTGGCCTAAGTAGGGTCATGTGCTATTTTACCTTTTATTCCCCTTTTCCACTCATCCACCAAATAAGGACATGTGACAACCGAGATTAGATGTGAAATGGTCACAGCAGCCGTTTATTAATTTACATTATTTTTTAAATACAATTTAATCCAAAACATTCGGATAACTACTTTAGGAATTCGACCAGAGAATTCCTCCTATAATTCACATGACCCAACATGGGTCAGAATCATAAATAACAATCAACATTTTAACACTAAACAGAGCAGGGGAAGTCCTTGAAGCCAGTTTTTTTACAGTTTTACAGTTTTACAGTTTTTTTCCTTTTAAGTTAGCCATCTGCAAACCGAGCTGCGCCCTCTAGCAGGTGTCTCCACTCCTGCAGAGGCAGCTTGATGGCCAGTAACTCCCGATCCCCAAAGTAGTTGCGCTCTGCGAGAGAAAAAAGCTTAGAGTAGTAGCCACATACCACAGTCTTGCTTTTGGAGCCTCTCTGGAACAGAAGTGCGCCAGCACCAACAGAGGAGGCGTCCACCTCCAATGAAAACTGTAAGGACACATCAGGATGATGAAGGATTGAGGCTGACGTGAAGGCCTTCTTTAAGCTCTTGAACGCGGCCTCTGCTTCTGGAGACCACACTTTGGCATTCATGCCCTTTTTTGGTGAGGGTAGAGATGGGAGCTGTCAGTGAGGAGAAGTTGGGGATGAACAGCCGGTAGAAGTTGGCGAATCCCATGAAGCGCTGTATGGCCCTTAAGCCTTGAGGGTGTGGCCATTCCAAGACAGCCTTTTACCTATTCAGGATCCATTTTGAGGCCCTGATCGGAGATGATGTAGCCCAGGAAGGGTAGAGACTTTCTCTCGAACACGCACTTCTCCAGCTTGGCATATAGTTGATTCTCCCTTAACCGAAGCAAAACTTGGCGGACATGTCTCTGATGAGTCGCTGGATCTGGGGAAAAAAATCGAAATGTCATCGAGATACACCACAACACAGACATAGAGGAGATCACTGAAGATGTCATTGACGAACTCTTGAAAGACTGCGGGGGCGTTACACAGTCCGAAGAGCATAACCAGGTATTCGTAGTGCCCATCACGTGTATTAAATGCCGTCTTTCACTCGTCACCCTGACGAATCCGGATTAGATTGTAGGCCCCCCGCGAGTGTAGTTTGGAACAAAAGTTTGCTCCCTGAATGCGATCAAACAGTTCAGAGATTAAAGGCAATGGGTATATGTTCTTTACCATGATCTGGTTGAGACCCCGGTAGTCAATGCAGGGTCGGAGGGATCCGTCTTTCTTTTTAACAAACAAAAACCCGGCCCGACCGGAGATGAGGATTTGCACATGAAGCCCCTTTAGGGTCCCTGACGGTGTGAAAATGACCTCTGCAAAGTATGTAGTTTAGTTTATGACTGACCACTTTCTTCCGTGGTACAAAAAGAAGAACCGTGCCTTCCGTAGCAAAATTATCTTCATGCATGACAATGCACCATCTCATGCTGCAAAGAATATCTCTGTGTCATTGGCTGCTATGGGCATAAAAGGAGAGAAACTCATGGTGTGGCCCCCATGTTCCCCTGTCCTCAACCCTGCATCCTCAAGCAAAATATCTATGAGGGTGGGAGGCAGTTCACATCAAAACAGAAGCTCTGGGAGGCTATTCTGACATCCTGCAAAGATTTTCAAGCAGAAACGTTACAAATGGTCACAAATTCAATGGATGCAAGAATTGTGAAGGTGATATCAAAGAAGGGGTCCTATATTAACATGTAACTTGGCCTGTTAATTTTTTTTTTATTGAAAGAGCTTTTGATTTCTGTAAATATGACCTCCTGATGCTGCAAATTCAACAAATTACCATTTTAGTTCTCTTTACAACCTTTAAAATGTTTTGATCTCTGTTGTGCATAATAATTTGAAATGGTGCATCTTGAGTTTACTTCTAAAATTTTTTTTTTATCATTAGGAGATTTGTTCAATAAAATTTGCATTATACTCCAACGGTTGATGGCTTGAAGATTATACTGACTGTCATTTGCATCGACTATTTAGGAAAATCAGCGAAAAATAACATTTGCATAATAATTTGGAACGCGGTGTAGCAATAAGGGAGAATGCAAAGAGGGGTAACGGGGAACACTTACAAGCAATGAATTAAAAAACCAGGTTGCAAAATAATAACTGGCAAGGAGCCCAGAGTCAGGAGGCAGTGGCGTAACTACCGCCGTAGCAGCAGTAGCGGCTGCTACGGGGCCTGCGGCATGAGGGGGCCCGTGTCGCCCGCCGGCACGGGCCCCCACCATGGCCGGAGGCTCCGCTAGCAGCCGCTATGGCTGCTACAGCGGGACGCCACTGAACAGTACGGCAGAGCAGGGAGGTATCTCCCTGCTCTGCCATTAAGCAAAAGACATGTATCCCCTATCCCAGGATATCCACAGGATAGGGGATACATGTATGATCACTGGCAGCGATAGGGAGAACGGGGGACTGAAAGTCCCCTGAAGTTCTCCATCACAAACCTCGGACATCCGGGGTCTGTGTCGGCAGCTCCGTAGAAATGAATGGAGCGCCGGTCCCGCTTGTGCGCATGCGTGACCAGCGCTCCATTCATTTCTACAGAGCTGCGCAGACGCCGGAAGTCAGAGGTTAGTCATGGAGAACTTCAGGGGGACTTTCGGTCCCCCGTTCTCCCTATCACTGCCAGCGATCACACATGTCTCCCCTATCCTGTGGATAGCGGATACATGTATTTTATTAGGACACACTGTAGGTCGCATTTTTTTTGGAGGGGGGATGCTGTATGGCGTTCCCTACAGGGGGGGGGCTGTATGGCGTTCCCCACAGGGGGGCGCTGTATGGCGTTCCCTACAGGGGGGGGACACTGTATGGCGTTCCCTACAGGGGGGGGGACACTGTATGGCGTTCCCTACAGGGGGGGACACTGTATGGCGTTCCCTACAGGGGGGACGACGCTGTATGGCGTTCCCTACAGGGGGGGCTGTATGGCGTTCCCTACAGGGGGGGCTGTATGGCGTTCCCTACAGGGGGGGCTGTATGGCGTTCCCTACAGGGGGGGGCTGTATGGCGTTCCCTACAGGGGGGGGCTGTATGGCGTTCCCTACAGGGGAGGCTGTATGGCGTTCCCTACAGACCCCCCTGTAGGGAACGCCATACAGACTCCCTGTAGGTAACGCCAGACAGCCCCCTCTGTAGGGAACGACATACAGCACCCCGTAGATAACGCCATACAGTCCCCCCTCTAGATAACGCCATACAGTCCCCCCGTAGATAACGCCATACAGTCCCCCCATAGATAACGCCATACAGTCCCCCCGTAGATAACGCCATACAGCCCCCTCTGTAGATATCTACAAAGGGCTGTATGGCGTTATCTACAGGGGGCGGGCTGTATGGCGTTATCTACAGGGGGGCTGTATGGCTTTATCTACAGGGGGGCTGTATGGCGTTATCTACAGGGGGGCTGTATGGCGTTATCTACAGGGGGGCTGTATGGCGTTATCTACAGGGGGGCTGTATGGCGTTATCTACAGGGGGGCTGTATGGCGTTATCTACAGGGGGTTGTATGGCGTTATCTACAGGGGGCTGTATGGCATTATCAAAAGGGAGGGTTTGTAAAAAAGGCACTATCTACAAGGGGGGGGGGGGTTGTGTGACACCCAGGGGAGGGGGGGGGCCCCAGTCAAAAGTTTGCTATGGGGCCCAGTCTTTCCTAGTTATGCCCCTGTCAGGAGGGTTTTACATGTATGATCACTGGCAGCGATAGGGAGAACGGGGGACTGAAAGTCCCCTGAAGTTCTCCATCACAAACCTCGGACATCCGGGGTCTGTGTCGGCAGCTCCGTAGAAATGAATGGAGCGCCGGTCCCGCTTGTGCGCATGCGTGACCAGCGCTCCATTCATTTCTACAGAGCTGCGCAGACGCCGGAAGTCAGAGGTTAGTCATGGAGAACTTCAGGGGGACTTTCGGTCCCCCGTTCTCCCTATCACTGCCAGTGATCACACATGTCTCCCCTATCCTGTGGATAGCGGATACATGTATTTTATTAGGACACACTGTAGGTCGCATTTTTTTTGGAGGGGGGATGCTGTATGGCGTTCCCTACAGGGGGGGGGCTGTATGGCGTTCCCTACAGGGGGGGGACACTGTATGGCGTTCCCTACAGGGGGGGGGACACTGTATGGCGTTCCCTACAGGGGGGGACACTGTATGGCGTTCCCTACAGGGGGGACGACGCTGTATGGCGTTCCCTACAGGGGGGGCTGTATGGCGTTCCCTACAGGGGGGCTGTATGGCGTTCCCTACAGGGGGGGCTGTATGGCGTTCCCTACAGGGGGGGGCTGTATGGCGTTCCCTACAGGGGGGGGCTGTATGGCGTTCCCTACAGGGGAGGCTGTATGGCGTTCCCTACAGACCCCCCTGTAGGGAACGCCATACAGACTCCCTGTAGGTAACGCCAGACAGCCCCCTCTGTAGGGAACGACATACAGCACCCCGTAGATAACGCCATACAGTCCCCCCTCTAGATAACGCCATACAGTCCCCCCGTAGATAACGCCATACAGTCCCCCCATAGATAACGCCATACAGTCCCCCCGTAGATAACGCCATACAGCCCCCTCTGTAGATATCTACAAAGGGCTGTATGGCGTTATCTACAGGGGGCGGGCTGTATGGCGTTATCTACAGGGGGGCTGTATGGCTTTATCTACAGGGGGGCTGTATGGCGTTATCTACAGGGGGGCTGTATGGCGTTATCTACAGGGGGGCTGTATGGCGTTATCTACAGGGGGGCTGTATGGCGTTATCTACAGGGGGGCTGTATGGCGTTATCTACAGGGGGGTTGTATGGCGTTATCTACAGGGGGCTGTATGGCATTATCAAAAGGGAGGGTTTGTAAAAAAGGCACTATCTACAAGGGGGGGGGTTGTGTGACACCCAGGGGAGGGGGGGGGCCCCAGTCAAAAGTTTGCTATGGGGCCCAGTCTTTCCTAGTTATGCCCCTGTCAGGAGGGTTTTACATGTATGATCACTGGCAGCGATAGGGAGAACGGGGGACTGAAAGTCCCCTGAAGTTCTCCATCACAAACCTCGGACATCCGGGGTCTGTGTCGGCAGCTCCGTAGAAATGAATGGAGCGCCGGTCCCGCTTGTGCGCATGCGTGACCAGCGCTCCATTCATTTCTACAGAGCTGCGCAGACGCCGGAAGTCAGAGGTTAGTCATGGAGAACTTCAGGGGGACTTTCGGTCCCCCGTTCTCCCTATCACTGCCAGCGATCACACATGTCTCCCCTATCCTGTGGATAGCGGATACATGTATTTTATTAGGACACACTGTAGGTCGCATTTATTTTGGAGGGGGGATGCTGTATGGCGTTCCCTACAGGGGGGGGGCTGTATGGCGTTCCCTACAGGGGGGGCGCTGTATGGCGTTCCCTACAGGGGGGGGACACTGTATGGCGTTCCCTACAGGGGGGGGACACTGTATGGCGTTCCCTACAGGGGGGGACACTGTATGGCGTTCCCGACAGGGGGGACGACGCTGTATGGCGTTCCCTACAGGGGGGGCTGTATGGCGTTCCCTACAGGGGGGGCTGTATGGCGTTCCCTACAGGGGGGGCTGTATGGCGTTCCCTACAGGGGGGGGCTGTATGGCGTTCCCTACAGGGGGGGGCTGTATGGCGTTCCCTACAGGGGAGGCTGTATGGCGTTCCCTACAGACCCCCCTGTAGGGAACGCCATACAGACTCCCTGTAGGTAACGCCAGACAGCCCCCTCTGTAGGGAACGACATACAGCACCCCGTAGATAACGCCATACAGTCCCCCCTCTAGATAACGCCATACAGTCCCCCCGTAGATAACGCCATACAGTCCCCCCATAGATAACGCCATACAGTCCCCCCGTAGATAACGCCATACAGCCCCCTCTGTAGATATCTACAAAGGGCTGTATGGCGTTATCTACAGGGGGCGGGCTGTATGGCGTTATCTACAGGGGGGCTGTATGGCTTTATCTACAGGGGGGCTGTATGGCGTTATCTACAGGGGGGCTGTATGGCGTTATCTACAGGGGGGCTGTATGGCGTTATCTACAGGGGGGCTGTATGGCGTTATCTACAGGGGGGTTGTATGGCGTTATCTACAGGGGGCTGTATGGCATTATCAAAAGGGAGGGTTTGTAAAAAAGGCACTATCTACAAGGGGGGGGGGGGTTGTGTGACACCCAGGGGAGGGGGGGGGGCCCCAGTCAAAAGTTTGCTATGGGGCCCAGTCTTTCCTAGTTATGCCCCTGTCAGGAGGGTTTTCATAGAACCAATATAAAAAATGATTGATACCAGAGACTAGAGCAGCAGAGTAGAAACAGCTCCCAGACTAAACCCTCATGTAACTTTTTGTCTAGCTTCAGGAGCAGAAAACGTGACAGTATCATCAAGAAACGTGGAAAAAAAAAATTCCTTTTTTTTTTTATTAGGCACTCTGAAGGCATTATACAGTGTTGGGGCAGCTATGGGGGGCATTATACTGTGTGGGGGCATTATGGGGCATTATACTCTGTGGGTGGCTCTATGGGGGCATTATACTGTGGGCACAGTTAGAGGCGTGGCTTAACTGCTTCGGTTGTCTCTCTTTACAATGCTTGAAAGTTGGGGGGTATAATGTATTGTTATTGATTACCAGATACTACAGCAAGATTAAGCAAAATTAAAGTTATAACAACTGATCAGCCAACATTAGGTTATGAACGACTACTGGCTGAAAAAATCCAACATGATGGATCAACTGTTTGTTGGTTAATATTAAAGAAACACTTGTTATGCTTAGTGCAGGTACAGAAGGGGCTGTGCATTACATAGGGATTATTTATTTGGTGTTCTTTGAATCCCTTTGTCATGCACCTCCCCTCTCAGACCTTGCACTTGGCATGAATTTTACATGGAGAGTTATTTTAAGAACGGGGCCAATTACCAGATGATTATTGGGAAAAACAGTGTGTAACCAAATAAGTTTTGGACAATATATATTTGCCCATGACTGCTTTTAAGTTTATTTGAAATGTAAGGAATATTTATGAGTAAAGGCAAAATGTAGAAATGAATAAGGAAGAAAATTTACTGTTTGTAAACTTATATTTTGCAACATAAAAATGCTGAAATAAAAATGCATTACTCATTCCTTAACGAAGTAACTTCCTTAAAATACAGCATGATATCGTATTTCATTTCTGTCATTACAAGCAACAGTCATAACAAAACCAGTTGACAAAACAGTTTGATTCACAATATTATAATAAATAAGCCACTACTCGGTGGTATAGTAGCGAATATGTGGGAGGGGGAGTGGTCAGCCGTGACTTATTTACTATCATTTAAGTCAGAAACTAGCGTACATTATGGCGCAAATCTACGCCAATTCATAGCTGACGTAGATTGGACTTTGGATCACGAACAGCCAGAGATTCGCCTAAATCAGGTGCATCTTACTCCAGTGTATTTCAGAATAAGGCCGGATTCACACGAGCGTGTGCGTTCTGCGCACGCAAAAAACGCGACGTGTGTCGGCCCCGTATGATGCGCGGCTGCGTGATTTTCGCGCAGCTGCCATCATTACGGCACTCCGTTTGGATGTTGACTTCAATTGGTGATGCGCGAAATACGCACAAAGAACGGACATGTCGTGAGTTTTACGCAGCGGACTCACGCTGCGCAAAAAACACTGACAGTCTGCACTATTGCCTAATATAGGTCCGTACGAGGTGCGTGAAAATCACGTTCGTCTGAATAAGCCCTCAGACTGTCGTATGAAACACCAGTCTTAATAAATCCCCCCTAATGAACCCTTAAAGTGAATCTCCACCTTTTAATCCTTATTTATTTATTTCAGTTACTTATATAGCACTAACATATTATTCTGCGCTGTACAGAGGTCCTCTTTTTTTTTTACTGTCCCTATTGGGGCTCACAATCTAAATTCCCTATTGGTATGTTTTTGGAGTGTGGGAGGAAACTGGAGTACCTGGAGGAAACCCACGCAAACATGGGGAGAACATACAAACTCCATGCAGATGTTGTCCTTGGTTGGATTTGAACCTAGGACCCCAGCGCTGCAAGACAACAGAGCTATCCACTGAGCCACCATACTTAGGTCCAACATTAAGTGCTGATCAATTTGTTAATGTATCTGTATTGAATTTTGTTCTTCTGACACACGGCTCCAAATTCCCTGTATATCCATAGAGTTACAGGATACAATTCTGACTGCCTAAAGCCACCACTAAAGGGAAGTTAGTAGCTTACTGCATACTGATTTATTATTGAGTTAAATGTATACAAAGTATGCAGTAAACTCCTAAGTACCCCCTAGTGGTGGTTGCAGGCAGCCAGCACTTTTTATTTTAATTCTACTGCTATTGAGGAGAGTTAAAGCTCTTTATCATAAAATCTAAGCTATAAACACTAAAAAAGTTATATTAACAAATAATTCTGCACAGAATTTTGGACTTATTTAGAGTAGATTAGATGGCCCTGCAAATGAATACTACATTTCCAACTAGTTAAAGAGGTATTCTCAACTTAGTCTTTTATGGCATATCAACAAAATTTGCCATAAATGTCTGATAGATGGGACACACACCTATCTTCAGAACGCAGTTCACTTGAGCCGCATCTCGTCTCATACACTTGACTTTTTGAGTCATTATTTTGTTGGTCATGGAATAAAATTCACTGTTGACAACGTTGGGTCAGATTTACTATTGAAAAAGCACCAGAATTCAAGCTGAAATTGAGGCAGAATTCTGGCGCACATGCCGGGTGCCACGTTTATTAGCTGATTTAGACACTTTTCGCACTACGCTCAACAAATAAATAAATAGCTGTCCATGTAATGCACGGATGTGCCGGGAATGCCAGATTATCTCTCCATTCTAAGGGCGGGATCACGCGGCTCGGATACGCTGTGCAAAACTATGCAGCGTATTCGACCTAGAGCCCACAACATATTCCGTCCGAAAAACCGCACCGCATTGTGGTGCAGTTTTTTGGATGGAATTTCTACTGCGGAAAGCAACGCTATAAAACAAAACTTTTATACTTAGCCCGGTTATAGTCAAGGTGATGTGTCCCTTCGTTGTCGTGCAATCCGTTCTCCTGGGATGATGATGCACCGCTTTAGCCTGTGATTGGCTTCCGCAGTCACATGGGATAAAACATCATCCCAGGAGGCTGTCCTGGAACAAGAACAGAAGATAGCGTCACTGCGACAACACCCGCGTGGAAGTATGTTTTATTTATTTTTATGAGTTGCGATTTTTGCTGCAGAATCGCACTTGGTTATTTGTTGCGGGTTTTACATCCCCATTGAATTCAATGGGAAAAAAACGCAAAAAAAAAAACAACGAAAACGCCGCATAATTTGACAAGCTGTGGATTTAAAATCGTCACCGAAGGTCAATTTATGAATTTTTTCGCAGCATTTTTTTCCCGCAGCGTGGGCATAACATTTTTTAAATCTTATTCACTTTGCTGCTACTGTAAATGCTGCGGAATTTCCGCACAGAATTCAGTTGCGGAAATTCTGCAGCGTTTACGCTACGTGAAAACACAGCCATAGGGTCTATGAACAATGTTTTTTTCATGAGACAACGTCTTTAAAGGGGTTGTCAAGTCCCAAAAAATGCATGGCCTATCCTCAGGGGTGAACCTAGCCCCTCTGCTGCCTGAGGCGAACTATAAAACGACGCCCCCCCCCCCAATCTATCCAAGTTTTCTCATTACTGGCTTTACACAACAAACACGCAATATATAAATTTTTTTAAATAGGAAAACATTTGTTGTTTATTTGTTAAATGCTGTTTAATGTATTGAAAAGATTTAAAGAACTCTTTTTACTGTATTACTTTAGTATCATAGATCAGCAACGCAGAATTAACACTGAAAATGGTTTAACGCATCTTCTATGCCCCCTTTTTATTACCTAATTGACTTATGATTTTTAACTGAGTTCAGTGGCCCGGCGTGGACGGCATGATGCAGTGACGTCATCGTGCCGGGCAGCTGACGTCATCAGTGTGCTTCCGATCTCTTGTAGGCCTCAGGCCTAAAACAAGCTGTGGCTTACAAGAGCAAACAGCGGAGCAGGGGTTTCTATTGTGGCAAATGTTTTATTTTTTTTACATTTTATATTGCTAACTTTTTTTTGGTAGGTCCCGCTGGACCGATTGGACTACGTCGTAGATTCATTGGACTACTTCAATGATCTACTTTAAAAAAAAAAAAAATTGTGAAAGAGGGTTGCATGGGGGAGTTTTGATTACAATAAAAAAAAAATTCTTACATCTGTTTTTTTTTAATACTTTATTATGGCCCTAGGGCTGCTGTCTGATTGACAGCGTTCAATTACTAAGGCTGGGGCTTAGCATTAGCCAGTAAAAAGGCTATCACTAACCCCTATTATTACCCCGGTTCCCACTGCCGCCAGGGATACCGGGAAAAGTCGTGTACGATTCAGTACCTGGCCATCTGAAACTACGGTTAGGCCACAGGCTGGTATTATTAGGCTGGGAAGGGCCAAAAAAGTGGCCCTTCCCTCCCTGGTGATGGTAGGCTGCAGCTGCTTTATTGTATCTGGCTAGTTATGACAAATAGGGGGAACCCCACATAATTGTTTAAAATAAATTGAAAAAAAAATTACGTGAGATACCCTCCTTTTTTCATAACGAGCCAGATACAATAAAGCAGCAGCAGCCTAGCATCACCAGGGTGGGAAGGGCCATGGTTTTTGTCCCTTCCTAGCCTGATAGTACCAGCCTGCGGCCACCCCAGTACCCTTCACTTCAGATGGTCGGGTGCTGGATCGTACCCAGCTCTTCCCGGTACTCCTGGTGGCGGTGGGTACCGGAGTAATAATAGGGGTTAGTGATAGCCTTATTAATGGCTAACACTAAGCCCCTTCTTAGTAATAGACGCTCTCAATCAAACAGCACCCATTACTAAGGCGGTAATGAAGTATTAAAAAACAGAGACATAAAGAAATACATTTTATTGAAATGACAACTCTTCCACACAATCCACTTTAACCATTTTATTAAAAAAACAAACTTACATAAGCGAAGTAGTCCAACGAATCTACGACGTAGTCCAAATGGTCCAGCGTTCCGCAAAACAAAAATTAGCAGTATGAAAAATAAAAATAAAGATGGCTGCCCCCACAGACGTTCAAACATATGAATAAATAGTTACCTTCAGGAACATATTAAAATAATTAGAAAAATTAGGCCCATAAAATAAAACATATAAAAAAAAAAAAAATCATAACACCTTTCTTTTAAAGAGAACCTTTCACCTCCCCATACATGTGCAGCTGAGTGCAGCATGTAATGGAGAGGGCTGCACAAACTCTGGGGCACTTTAAAAAAAATTCCTAGTCTGTGCTGTAATATTTGGCGCCCGATATTTAAATAACCCCATGAACTGTCAATGGGGAGGTAATTTGCAAGGGGGCTTGTAACATCGCTTTGACACTGTCCAATCAGCTACAGACAGCGTTACAGCAAGAGCTGGAGAGAGCGCGTGCGCGCAGCTCTGCCACCACTCATGGCATCGGAGCTGTGCGCGCACGCACCCTCTCACTTTTTAGCACTCGGCAGACAAGGATGACAAGACTGATCTCTCGCGAGAGATCACATAGTCTTGTACTTGCCTGCCGAGAGCTGAAGAGTTAGAGCGTGTGCACGCGCACATGCTCTCCTCTCTCCAGCTCTTGCTGTTGACATTGTCCGTAGCGGATTGGACAGTGTCATAGCGATGTTACACGTCCCCTTGCCAATTACCACCCCATTGGCAGTTCATGGGGTTATTTAAATATCGGGCGCCAAATATTACGGCACCGATATCTAAGTAAGGAAAGAGGGTAGGACATTTTTTTAAAGTGCCCCAGAGGTTGTGCAGCCCTGACCTTTACATGCTGCACTCAAATGCAAATCTGTGGGCAGGTGAAAGGTTCTCTTTAAAGTGTAACAACTTTTGAAAAAACTTTTGACATGTCAGAAGTTTTGATCAGTGGGGTCCGAACACTGAGACCCCACTAGTGGGGGACTAGTCGCTAAAACTAAGCAGCAGAAGTGCTCGGGTGAGCGGTGTGCCGCTTCAATTCTTTCTGGCTTTCCCTGGAGCAGTGTACAGGCTCAATAGAAAGTCTATGAGTCCGTAGACCGCTCACTCGGCTGGAAGTCGATCATAAATGAAGCGGCACATCGCTCACCCGAGCACTTCTGCTGCTTCGTTTTAGCGATCGGTGGGGGCCTCAGTGCTCAGTCCCCCACCGATAAAAACTTCGGACATGTCACTATGATATATATATATATATATATATATATATACAGTGAAGGAAATAAGTATTTGATCCCTTGCTGATTTTGTAAGTTTGCCCACTGTCAAAGTCATGAATAGTCTAGAATTTTTAGGCTAGGTTAATTTTACCAGTGAGAGATAGATTATATAAAAAAAAACTGAAAATCACATAGTCAAAATTATATATATTTATTTGCATTGTGCACAGAGAAATAAGTATTTGATACCCTACCAACCATTAAGAGTTCAGCCTCCTCCAGACCAGTTACACACTCCAAATCAACTTGGTGCCTGCATTAAAGACAGCTGTCTTTATGGTCACCTGTATAAAAGACCTCCTGTCCACAGACTCAATTAATCAGTCTGACTCTAACCTCTACAACATGGGCAAGACCAAAGAGCTTTCTAAGGTTGTCAGGGACAAGATCATAGTCCTGCACAAGGCTGGAATGGGCTACCAAACCATAAGTAAGATGCTGGGTGAGAAGGAGACAACTGTTGGTGCAATAGTAAGAAAATGGAAGACATACAAAATGACTGCCAATCGACATCGATCTGGGGCTCCATGAAAAATATCACCTCGTGGGGTATCCTTGATCCTGAGGAAGGTGAGAGCTCAGCCGAAAACTACACAGGGGGAACTTGTTAATGATCTCAAGGCAGCTGGGACCACAGTCACCAAGAAAACCATTGGTAACACATTACGCCGTAATGGATTAAAATCCTGCAGTGCCCGCAAGGTCCCCCTGCTCAAGAAGGCACATGTACAGGCCCGTCTGAAATTTGCAAATGAACATCTGGATGATTCTGAGAGTGATTGGGAGAAGGTGCTGTGGTCAGATGAGACTAAAATTTAGCTCTTTGGCATTAACTCAACTCGCCGTGTTTGGAGGAAGAGAAATGCTGCCTATGACCCAAAGAACACCGTCCCCACTGTCAAGCATGGAGGTGGAAACATTATGTTTTGGGGGTGTTTCTCTGCTAAGGACACAGGACTACTTCACCGCATCAATGGGAGAATGGATAGAGCCATGTATCGTCAAATCCTGAGTGACAACCTCCTTCCCTCCACCAGGACATTAAAAATGGCTCGTGGCTGGGTCTTCCAGCACGACAATGACCCGAAACATACAGCCAAGGCAACATAGGAGTGGCTCAAAAAGAAGCACATTAAGGTCATGGAGTGGCCTAGCCAGTCTCCAGACCTTAATCCCATCGAAAACTTATGGAGGGAGCTGAAGATCCGAGTTGCCAAGCGACAGCCTCGAAATCGTAATTATTTACAGATGATCTGCAAAGAGAAGTGGGCCAAAATTCCATCTAACATGTGTGCAAACCTCATCATCAACTACAAAAAACGTCTGACTGCTGTGCTTGCCAACAAGGGTTTTGCCACCAAGTATTAAGTCTTGTTTGCCAAAGGGATCAAATACTTATTTCTCTGTGCACAATGCAAATAAATATATATAATTATGACAATGTGATTTTCTGTTTTTTTTTTTTTTTTATAATCTATCTCTCACTGGTAAAATTACCCTAGCCTAAAAATTCTAGACTGTTCATGTCTTTGACATTGGGCAAACTTACAAAATAAGCAAGGGATCAAATACTTATTTCCTTCACTGTATATATATATATATATATATATATATATATATATATACATCCACGAAGAAAATCCAGCAGCACTCCGATGATCAAGATGAAAAAAGTGAAGTTTATTGTGCCAACATGGCAAATGCAACGTTTCTGTCCCACCTTGGGACCTTTTTCAAGCATGCTTGAAAAAGGTCCCAAGGTGGGACAGAAACGTTGCATTTGCCATGTTGGCACAATAAACTTCACTTTTTTCATCTTGATCATCGGAGTGCTGCTGGATTTTCTTCGTGGATATATGTATGGTCTTTGGATCGGCACTATCAGCTGGCACCCTTCACTATTTGATCTCGTACTTGGAAACAGAGTGCTGCTGTCTTTCTACTGGTATATATATATATATATATATATATATATATATATATATATAAATATATGTATATTTGAATTAGCGGGGGCAGGTTTATGGGGAAGGATTAGGGCCTGTTCACATCAGCGTTGGCTTTCCGTTCCGGGGTTCCGTCGGAGATTACCATCTGGTGAACCCCGCAACGGAAAGTCAAACTGAAACCACAGCTTCGATTTCAGTCACCATTGATATCAATGGTGACGGAAATATTGCTAATGGTTTCCGTTCGTCACAATTCCGGCAGGTTTCCGTTTTTCTGACGGAATCAATAGCGCAGTCGACTGCGCTAATGGTGACGGAAACGGAAGCTGTGGTGTAAGTTTGACTTTTCGTTGCGGGTTTACCTCCGAGGGAATCCCGGAAAGGAAAGCCAACGCTGATGTGAACAGGCCTTTATACTGCGCTCAGCTTCCTGCCCCTACTAATTTAAAAGGGGTCTGCCAACGCTGGGGGGCCGGGAGTATACTGCAAGGGGGGGTCTGGGGGTTTTACTGACAGCAGAGAGCTCTATGGGGGGAATAATCCCCCCCCCATAGAGCCCTGACTATTTACTATACTGCAAGGTTAGGGGGGGTCTGAGCATCTGACTGACTGCTCTAAGGGGGGGGCAGAATCCCCCCCCTATAGAGCCATCTGCAGTAAGTCAGACGCTCAGACCAGACCCCCCCCCCCACTAATCCTTCCATTATAGTGTTGTGAGGGCTCTATGGGGTGGATTATTCCAGCCCCATAGAGCCCTGTGCTGTCGGTAAAATGCCCAGACCCCCCATTGCAGTATACTCACGGGTTCCGGTCCCAGCAAGGCAGGAACGTACCTCGTGCGTCTCGTCGCTCGACCGCTCCTCCTGAAGACTTGCTACTCTTTGGCGGCATGTGCTGCGTACAGCGTCAGAGAGGAGGAGGAGTGTTACAGACGTGCCCATCATGCGGCACGTCTGCTATGAGTGTCTGCATGGCCCCTCCCCCGGTCCAGTCCAACCCTGGCTGAAAATACCGCCCCCTGTTTTCGGGTAGGGGGTGCCGCCCGAGGCTGTCGGCTCACCTCGCCTCATGGCAGGTGCGGCACTGCCTATCCTGGCCTATCAATATGTGATCAATCGCGGTCCGACTCCAACTCTCGTAGGAGCGCTGCTTCCTCTTTTGTTCTTTGCGGTTCACACTGTAAATCGCCGACACAGGTGTAGGACCAGTTCATAGTATTACTGACATCTCCCATTGAAGCGAATATCAGAGGGCTGTAATACTGTAAACTGTCAATACAAGTGTGCCGACGATTCACAGTGTGAGCAGTAAAGGAAATGAAGGGGGAGCAGTGCTCGTATGAGCGCCGTGGCCCACTCAAAACAGCTGATCGGCAACGGTGCCGAGAGTCAGACCCTGACCGATCAGATATTGATGGATATTTATCAGATATTGATCCTGAGGATAGGCCATCAATTTTTTGGGACTAGACAAAGGACTAGATAGGACTGGATCACTTGGAAGTCCCCGTTATGAAGATAGTTCTCTTCCCACCTATTTGTGATTGTGACATAAACCCACTTCCCTATTACTAGAAGCGGTGGTAACAAACAGGAAAACAGACAAACCACGTCTCTCACATACTTGTACGCAAAGACTGGACATACACCCTTCTCACTAGAGGATCCTCATTTGTGTATAGAGTTGTGTGATTCTAGAAGACCCGGACCACGAGAAGAACACAGGTAAGATAAAGGATAAAGGAACTGATCATGGACAACATTATATTTATCTAAAGGATGGGATGAGAGTATATACATGTGTGAAACTCAGGTATCTTTCTTTCTAATACTACATGTACTACTGAGAAATTAACACTTTGTGATATTATTATTGATATTATTCAATGTTAGGTGTAAAACATATTACATAAATACATATGTGACTTGTTTTTCTTTTCTGTTAGATAGTTTAACCCCCTCCCGCATTTTCACGTACAGTTACGTGATGGGAACTGGTGTTTTCAGGCAATTCCACGTAACTGTACGTGAAGGAGATGGAGCTTGCTCAGGAACTGAGCCAGCGACATCACCGCTGGGTGACAGCTGTATGTTACAGCTGGCACCCTGAGGTATCGGCCAGGACCTGAGCTAGCCTCCGATCCGGCCGATTAACCCCTCACATTCTGCGTTCAATAGAGATCGCAGCATGTGAGGAGTTTATAGCCACCGGCACCTCAGCAACGTGATCGCTGGGTTGCCGGTGGTTGCAAAGGCGATCGGAGGCCTAATACTTACCTCCCGGTCTGCCAGCAACTAAATCCTCCTATGTCCCGCTTGTCGGCGGGGTTCAAAAGGCTTCCGGTACCATCGGCAAGATGGCGCCGGCTCAGCTTCCGGCTCAGAAGCTGAGCTGGCGTCATCAGCAGTGGGTGTCCGCTGTATGTTACAGCGGACACCCCGCTGTATCGGCAGGAACCGGAGCTAGCTCGGATTCCTGCCATTAACCCCTTCAATGCAGCGATCCAATGCGATCGCTGCATCAAAGTGGTTTGTATCAAATCGGCAGCCTGCCATGCGATGGCAACTGCTGGCGACTGCTGCTATGGCAACAGGAGGCTTCCAATTTGCCATTACGGAAGTCGATTAGGCCCCGTCCGGAGGCGGAGCCTGATTGGCTTGCGGTCAGTGAACAACTGACAGTTCTAATACATTGCACTACATAGGTAGTGAAATGTATTAGAACATCAAACAAATAGTTGGACCTTCAAGTCCCCTAGTGGGACTAAAGAAAAGGGTAAAAAAAGGGTAAAAAAATTAAAAATAAAAATTTTAAAAAATACAATAAAAGTTTCAAGTAATAACATAAAACACAATTGCCCTTTTTCCCTTATCAAGTCATTTATTATTGAAAAAGATAATAAAGCCATACATATTTGGTATCGCTGCGACTGTAATGACCTGAACTATAAAAATATTATGTTATTTATTCCGCACAGTGAACGCCGTAAAAAAACAAACTAAAAGATACTGACATAATTGCTATTTTTTGGTCACTTTGTCTTCCAAAAATGTAAATAAAAAGTGATCAAAAAATCGCATGTAGGGGGGGCCTGGCTTGGACGCTGCAGTGACCGGACGCAACTCCGGTGAGCTCCGCCAAAACAGAACTTAATCTGCTTCATACCAGGACAATCTGGCTCTGAGTGAGCTCGAGCGGCACCGTCCTTCCTCCCAGCTGACTCGGCGAAAACCGGGCACCCGCTTGAACCCGTGAACCGGCGATTTAAGAAGGAGGAGCAAGTGAGGCCTTGCCTCGTGGCGGACCGGGACCTAAATTTCTGACGAGGCAGCTCGGAGGGACCAGCAGAGCTGCTGCAGGTACCATTCAAAGCTGCACATAGCACAGACGCAGCTACATTAAGGACGCTGACCTAAGGAAATCACATTAGAGACGCTTGCCTGGGTCTTATTAGCAGCTGGAGACTCACTGTGACGTCTGGGGAGACTAGGCCTGGGCCTGAACCTGCAGACAAGCGTCCATAGACTTCGGAGTAAGTGCCACTTATACCCCCAAGCCCCATATCTTTGTTTTTTACACTACCTATGAGAGCACCGCTCTAATATTTTACTGCTGGGAGCACACCTAGTGTATATGTTCTATTTCTGATCTGCTATATACTGCAGTCATCTGGACTTCCATATCAAATTTTTGCTAGGTGACCCTCTCCTCCCCTCCATTACTAGGGAGGTAGCTGGGAAGCTGTAAGTGCGGTTCTTAATGAGCCACATGTAACTATCACTTGAGAGACACGCACTTTCTTTTTTCATTGGTACCACAAGCTAAGACAAAATGGTGAAAACTGGCAAAGATAAGCTCAAGGACATACATCACACACCTAAAAAGCACAAGAATCAACAAGAAGAGGCTGGACGCAGCTGCAGGCTTGAGGGAAGCCGACATGACCGTCCTGGTAGGGAAAGGGTTAATGTTAAGAGGTGAGGGAAAGGTGAAGGAGCTGAAGGAGGGACGGGGAGGAGCTAGGGGGGACGGGGGGGCCGTTACTGCGCTTCCCGCTGTTTCTCGGCATTGAGCCGGAAGCAGCGGGAGGAGTAATACACAAGAAGCAAAGCTCCCCGTTGCCCGGCTTTTTAGTATGGCAGAGGCCCTGATTTTAGAGCGGCTGCGTGCCGCTGCTGTGCACCACGGTCCCGGATGGCTGGAGGAGACCGTGGCTGCATTAACGCGGATCCCGGACGCCGTTTCGCCACGTCGGGCACGGCGTTCGGGGTCTGTTGTAAGGGACAGGCTCCCCTCCCCCGGCCCCCCTACGAGCATGGCTATGGCGGCGGGGGGGGAGTCGGCAACAACCGCTCCTGCGCTGGGCAGGCAGAGAGCGGTAGCAGGGGTGACGGCGATGCAGGCTGTGTCGACCCGTCCCTCTCGGCGGTCCCGACCTCCAGAGCGCCTGAGTCCGGAGGTAGTCCCGCGGACACGGCGTCGCAGAGGGAGCCCGATCCCGGACGCTGCAGGCCAGGCAGCTGGGAGGACCGCCCCTTCCCAGGCCCTGCGTCCTGGCAGGAATCCCAGGCCGCGACGGGGTCCGGCGGTAAGCAGGGAGTCGCAGGCCGGGCTCCCTGTCACCCCTCCCCCATCAGATGTAAGATGTCGAGAGCAAGGTACGGCCGCCCCGCATGGTGATGTTCCGGCCAGGGGGCAGGCTTCGTCAGGATCGTCTAGACGGACGACTAGATCTGCAGCGACGTCGAGGCAACAGGTCCGGTCGGAAGTCTGGGTCCCGGCGGTCGGGCGGCAGGTTGCCGGCCCATCGGTCAGCGCGTCCTCATCCCCTTTCCGAAGAGGTCGTTGGGAGGGACAGTCGTCGGCGAGAGAAGAACTGGAGGAAGGTGAACTGGACGTCTATCGTCGAGGTCAGGATGGTCCGGCTGACGGGAACACAGCGCCTGTGCAGCCCGGTGAGTGTATAACTCCATTATTGTCTTATCCAGCGATTTTTATGTCGGGTGTCGGCGGGGGGGCTGCTAGCATAGCATCGGGGGCCGGTAGTGGCGCGGGCGGACGCGACGGAGCGGGTTTGGCAGATTTAGTGGGTTGCTTACGGGAGCTGGTGGGGCGCCTGGATAGGGCCGCGGCGCCGGTAGTAACGGAAGTGTCCCCTGCGGTAGTTTGGGAAGGCCCCAGGGAAGTGGGATCGTTGCAGGCGCGTCCTGTGGTGGCGGTTAGAGAGGCGGTCGCGGTGTCGGTGCAGACTGAGGCACAGAAGGACGGCGATCGAGTGCGCATGGACGATCGTGCTCGGGGGGAGGTGTATGTTTGTTTTGAGGGTCCGTTGGGGGCGCATTTAAAGCAGGAGGTGCGTGATCGGATCTGGAAAGATGAATATGTTGAAATTTTTTCTCTCTTGCCGCTGGCTAAATTCAATTTGGATAAGAGCAAGCGGGATGAGAGTAAAAAGGACGAGGAGGAACGGCGGCGGTATAGGCTTATCCCGCAGACGTTCGTTAATTGGTCGCAGGCGTTCGCCATATTGGCTAGTGTGATAGGGGAAAAGGCGCCGGAAAATTGTTCGGCGTTATTTTGTTATTTTGATGCTATTGGGGAGGCTCATAGGGCGTATGGGGGTCAGGCGTGGCTGCGATATGATGAGCAATTCCGTCAGCGGAAGGCGGTTCGGCCGGCGATTCGGTGGGACCAGAAGGATATTGCTCTCTGGTTACGGGTTACGGCTCCGGTTAGGCAGCCCTTTCCCGGGAGCGGTGGCCAGGGAGGCCAGACTAGTCAGAGTGGACCAAGCGGCGGGGGAAAGGCGGGGTTTTGCTGGCAATTCAATGACGGCCAGTGCAAGTTCGGGGCCACGTGCAAGTTCAAGCACGTGTGCTCCGAGTGTAATGGGGCATCACACGGGGCGGCAAAATGTCTGCGGAAAAAGAGGTCCGGGAACCAGCACGGGGCTGGTCAAGGGGGTGTCGCCGGTGAGGGTGGAAAGGATGGCCCCTTATCTAAATGAGTATCCGGATAGGGCGGCAGCTAAGTTGCTTTATGAAGGGTTTAGTGTTGGTTTTGTTATTCCTCCGCCTCCTTATGAGGTTCCGGTTACGCGGAGAAATTTAAAATCGGCTTACTTGCATGCGGAAGTCGTGTCGGAAAAGTTGTTAAAAGAAGTTTCGTTGGGGCGCATGTCGGGGCCATTTGTGGAGTCGCCGGTGAAAGATTTAGTTGTGTCCCCTTTGGGTATTGTCCCTAAACGCGAGCCCGGAAAGTTTCGTTTGATTCAACATTTATCGTATCCCAAAGGTTCGTCGGTAAATGACGGGATTGATCACGAGTTGTGTTCCGTAGTTTATACCTCATTCGATAAGGCGGTGGGGTTAGTGCGGGCTGCGGGTCCGGGGGCGCTGCTAGCAAAAACCGACATCGAGGCGGCGTTCAGGTTGTTGCCGGTGCATCCAGAAAGCAACGGCTGTTGGGTTGTTTTTGGAATGGGGCCTTTTACGTGGATCGGTGCCTTCCGATGGGGTGTTCTCTTTCTTGTGCATACTTCGAGGCGTTTAGTAGCTTCGTGGAGTGGGTAACGAGGGGAGTATCCGGGGTCGATTCGTTGATCCATTACTTAGATGATTTTTTGTGCGTTGGCCCGGGGGGTTCGCCGGTTTGCGGTAACTTGCTTCATGCCCTGCAGAAGGTGGCGAGGGATTTTGGGATCCCTTTGGCGCCGGAAAAAACGGAGGGCCCGGTAGCGACGATTTGTTTCTTGGGAATCGAAATTGACTCGTTGGCAATGGAGTGTCGGCTCCCGGCGGATAAGCTGGGTGCTTTGAGGCTGGAGGTGCGACGGGCTTGTAGAAGGAAGAAAATGTCGCTGAGGGAGCTTCAGTCGCTGCTGGGGAAGTTGAATTTCGCCTGCCGGATTATGCCGATGGGGAGGGTGTTTGGTAGAAGGTTGGCGGCGGCAACGGCGGGAGTGCGGGCGCCGCATCATTTTGTGAGGCTCAAGGAGGAGCACCGAGCTGATCTTCAGGTTTGGGATGACTTCTTGGGCCAGTACAATGGTCGCTCGCTATGGATGGCCCCAGCGCAGGATACGAGTGATCTGAATATTTTCACGGATGCGGCTGGGGCGGGTGGCTTTGGAGCTTACGGGGGAGGTCCGTGGTGCGCAGGTCAATGGCCGGCTAGCTGGGTGTCCAGTGGATTGACGCGGAATCTGGCCCTGCTCGAGCTGTTTCCCATCGTGGTGGCGGCTACCATTTGGGGGGACAGGCTCAGGGATAAGAAGGTCCGTTTTTACTGCGACAACATGGGGGTGGTGCTTGCCATTAATAACATCACGGCGTCCTCTCCTCCGGTAGTTCAATTGTTGCGACATTTAGTGTTGGTGTGTTTGTCGCTGAACGCGTGGGTGGTGGCGGTGCATGTCCCGGGTGTACGGAATTGTGTTGCTGATGCTCTTTCTCGCTCGCAGTGGGACCGGTTTCGGCAATTGGCCCCGGGAGCGGAACGTCTCGGTTTGGCGTGTCCGGATCATCTATGGGATCTGGTATCGGTCCCGTAGAGCAGCTGTTACAAAGGTCTTTGGCGCGCACGACGTGGAGGGCTTATGCTGCTTGTTGGAGGCAGTGGGAGGAGTGGGTAAGAGAGTTGGGTGATGTTAATACGGATAGAGACAGGTTGGTGGCACTTTTGTATTGGTTAGGGGATGCCTGGGAGGGGGGGTTTTCAGTAGCGAAGGTGAACCGGTTTATATCCGCGGTGGCGTTTGGGCTTAAGTTGCGGGGCTTGCGGGATGTATCGAAGGAATTTCTGGTATCGCAGGCTTTGAAGGGGTTGCGCAGAGGTAGGGTGGAGGCGGATAGTAGAAGGCCGGTGTCGTTTGCTTTGCTGGGCTTGTTGGGCGGTTCATTGGCATCGGTATGTCGTTCTTCAGATGAAAGGGATTTGTTTCGGTTGGCTTTCTCGTTGGCGTTCTTCGGAGCATTTAGAATAGGTGAGTTGGTGTCGCCAAGTACTAAACAGGCAGGGGGGCTGAGATCTGGGGAGGTGAGCCTTTTTGCAGATCGGTTGGAGGTATGGTTGCGTAGATCAAAAACTGACCAATTAGGGAAGGGAAAACTGATAGTTTTGTTCGCTCTCCCGGGGTCGGTCATGTGCCCAGTAGAGTGCATGCGGGGTTTTACAAAAAACAGGGGGTCTCCAGATTTGCCTTTGTTACGTCATGTGGACGGGTCGTTCTTGTCCAGGTTTCAGTTTGGAGCTGTTTTTAAAAAATGTTTGACGGCGGTTGGGGTTGCGGCAGGCTCATATTCATCTCATTCCTTCCGGATTGGCGCAGCAACGGAAGCAGGGCGCTGGGGGTTGGATGATGAGGGGGTGAGGCGTATTGGTCGTTGGGAGTCAAAAAGGTTTAAGTCCTATGTCCGCCCCCATATGTTGTAATTTTGTTGTTTATGCTTGCAAATGTTATATGGTGGTGCCTAACTGTGTTTTCCGTTTCAGATTCGCCTCCTTGTCTGGTGTGGTTGATGGGTCATTCGTACGTGCACTGGGGGGCTTTGAGGGCGGACGTCCGCCCGGATGGTCGCCAGTTGCGCATTCCGCGACAGGATGCGGTTGTGCATTGGCTGGGGTTTAGAGGTATGTCGTGGAACAGGGTGTTGGCGGAATTCCAGACATATGTGCGGCTTGATAGGGTTCCGGAGGTTTTAGTGTTGCACGTGGGTGGGAATGACTTAGGAGTCCGCCCTTTTCGTGAGTTGGTGCGGGATATCAAACATGATTTGTTGTGTTTGTGGGTATCTTATCCCAAGTTGGTGGTAGTGTGGTCGGACATAGTCCCAAGGAAGCATTGGCGGTTAGCTAGATCGGTGGAGAGAGTCAATAAGGCTCGGATAAAAGTTAACCGGGCGGTGTCCCGTTTTGTGGCAAAGAACGGGGGCATTTGCGTGAGGCATAGGGATTTGGAGTCAGGATTGGGGAATTTCTGGAGGAGTGACGGGGTTCATCTGACCGAGGTTGGCATTGATATTTGGAGCTTGGCTATAGCAGAAGGCATAGAAAGGGCGGTGGTGGTGTGGAGGAACTCACAGGCTTAAGGTGGTCAAGGCCTGTTTCGCGGTGGCGGGGGGAGTCCTTGAGGCCAGTCAGTACAAAATGGTGGGGGGGTCGCATCGGGGGTATGCGTCCCCCAAAAAAGGTACATGGTTGAAGACTTCATCGGGTGTTATCCCTTTGAAGTGGTCTTCTGGTAGAAGGTATGTCACTTGAAGGCTTCATCGGGTGTTATCCCTTTGAAGTGGACTTCTAGTGGTCGGTATATCACTTGAGGGCTTCAACGGGTGTTATCCCCTTGAAGTGGACTTCTAGTGGTTGGAGCCATCTGCAGAGGTGAACGGTGCTTCCGAGCTGGTTTACGGCTGGAGGTAATTAGTGGTTTGCAGATGGCTAATTCGGTGTGTTCTTGAAAGGAACATCTGAAGGGGCTTCAAGGACTTCCTCTGCTCGGGTTAATGTTAACGTTTAATTGTTATTTATGATTCTGACCCATGTTGGGTCATGTGAATTATTAGGAGGAATTCTCTGGTGGATTCCTAACTAGTTATCCGAATGTTTCGGATTTAAATTGTTTTTATAAAACTGTGAAATTAATAAACGGCTGCTGTGGCCATTTCACATCCAACCTCGGTGTCATGTGTCGTTACTAAATGGGGGTGGGGGATAGTATGGTTTAAGGTTAACACACGACTCTACCTAGGCAGGTCAAGAAGAGGCTGGACGCAGCTGCAGGCTTGAGGGAAGCCGACATGACCGTCCTGGTAGGGAAAGGGTTAATGTTAAGAGGTGAGGGAAAGGTGAAGGAGCTGAAGGAGGGACGGGGAGGAGCTAGGGGGGACGGGGGGGCCGTTACTGCGCTTCCCGCTGTTTCTCGGCATTGAGCCGGAAGCAGCGGGAGGAGTAATACACAAGAAGCAAAGCTCCCACCCTCCCACCCTTGTTTTGTTACTCCTTAGGTCTTCTGTACGTCCGTATATGAGCGTTGTGTTTTATTTTGTGTGTTTATTTAACATGTTTTTCTTTTTTCCGGAGTAGGTTCTGTTGTCATGGCAGCTGGCGGGGGGAGTCCTTGAGGCCAGTCAGTACAAAATGGTGGGGGGGTCGCATCGGGGGTATGCGTCCCCCAAAAAAGGTACATGGTTGAAGACTTCATCGGGTGTTATCCCTTTGAAGTGGTCTTCTGGTAGAAGGTATGTCACTTGAAGGCTTCATCGGGTGTTATCCCTTTGAAGTGGACTTCTAGTGGTCGGTATATCACTTGAGGGCTTCAACGGGTGTTATCCCCTTGAAGTGGACTTCTAGTGGTTGGAGCCATCTGCAGAGGTGAACGGTGCTTCCGAGCTGGTTTACGGCTGGAGGTAATTAGTGGTTTGCAGATGGCTAATTCGGTGTGTTCTTGAAAGGAACATCTGAAGGGGCTTCAAGGACTTCCTCTGCTCGGGTTAATGTTAACGTTTAATTGTTATTTATGATTCTGACCCATGTTGGGTCATGTGAATTATTAGGAGGAATTCTCTGGTGGATTCCTAACTAGTTATCCGAATGTTTCGGATTTAAATTGTTTTTATAAAACTGTGAAATTAATAAACGGCTGCTGTGGCCATTTCACATCCAACCTCGGTGTCATGTGTCGTTACTAAATGGGGGTGGGGGATAGTATGGTTTAAGGTTAACACACGACTCTACCTAGGCAGGTCATGATGTTGATCGTTTCTTTAACAAAAAGCACTCCGCCTCCTCATCTGCTGGGAGTCACCCTTCCGCACATGAAGAAGACACTGAAATGTCACAAGATGGGGATTCGGATAGAGAAAGCAGTACAGCTGAGCCTACCACATACGAGGATTCAGATGCATGCCATATCTCTAGAGCCTTTCTCAAGAAATGTTTGACACAAGCCTTGTCACCAGTGCTAAAAGAACTCTCTGATATCAAAATGGATGTTAAGCACATTGGAAACAGAGTAGATGAGCTGGAAAATGTCCATGCCGCTTTATTATCTCACAGTACAGTGACACAATAGACTGTTGTCTCCCAACAGGAACACCTAAATGCTGCATTTCTCCAACTGGAGGATCAGGAGAACCGAAATAGGAGGAAGAACATTAGGCTCAGAGGGCTGCCGGAGAGTGTGGCAACGGAAGCTCTGAGGGCAGCAGCTGTATCAATCTTCACAGACCTACTGGGGGTTGAACGGGCCTCCCAAGTGGTTATTGAACGCATACACAGAGCGTTACGGCCTAAACCTGCACCTGGAGAACCGCCGAGAGATGTAGTGTGTGGGCTCCTGAGTTTTGTCGACACAGCGGCCCTTTTGCAGAGGGCCAGGGACTCTCAAGGAATTTATTATGACAAATGTAAAATCTTGTTTTTCCAAGATGTAGCAGCAAGCACTCTAACCAAACGACGGATCTTGAAGCCCCTACAGATGGCTATACCCCTTTGGACTTTCTGTGATGAATAATGGTAAACCCCCTAATGGTGAGACAACCTGAAGACCTACAAAAAATTTGGACTGTACTACAAGTCACCCCACTGGATATACCATCGTGGCTGCCGGTCCACCTACCTGCTTCGTTCCCGGAGTTACCGCCTTCGGATGGTTGGTCCCTACAAACCAAAGCTAAGTCCCCGAGGAGGGCACCCACCTGAACTTTGGGACTTAGAAACCTGAAGAATATCTGAAGGGGTGAACCTGCCTTGAAGATGCCTTGAATGGGCCCCTGCCTTATTGATATGGAAGAATTATTATTGTGTGTTGGAAGCTTCCAACTAGCACCTTGCGTATCCTTTTAAGAGTTATACCATAATGGTACCACCAGTTTTGCAGCTATTAACAGAAAGTGCGTCTCTTCTTTCCCTTGTATTCTTTTCCCCCCTACAGAATGGATCGGATATATTCAGCTCGTATTGTACATATGAGTATTGTAATATATATATAATTGTTTTAAAGAGCTAATTTCCTACCCATGGGAGCTGGGATTTGCGAGATCTCAGTCCTTCCAGTCCGGTTACTATGTGATATGTTTTACAATATCTGTAATGTTTTTCTTTCTCCTACAATTTGTTTTGAGTTTGAAGTTGGGGTGACACCTCATGAGCTCCTTCACATTATCATTAACCTATTAGACATCTGTAAGTATGGCTGAGATAAATATTGTGTCACTGAACGCGAGAGGGCTTAATACTCCTCAAAAACGCAGCCAAGTGTTTGCTATAGTCAGGAAAGCTCGGTCAGACATACTATTCTTGCAAGAAACCCATTTCAGACACGCACACACACCTTCACTAGCTCACACCTCATTCTCACAATGGTTCCACAGCACACACTCTTCTGCATCGAGAGGTGCCAGCATTGCCATTGGTAGATCGGTTCCCTTCAACCTGATAGCTCAACAAATTGATCCTGCTGCTAGATATGTGTTTGTTAAAGGAACAATAGGGAATACAATAATTACTTTAGCTAACATCTATGCTCCTAACAGAAATCAAGCTACATGGCTAACTGTTACTTTAACCCCTTAATGACTGGGCCTGTTTGGGCCTTAATGACCAAGCCAGATTTGTTAAATCTGGTATGTGTGACTTTATCAGAGAATAACTCAGCGAAAGTTTTGAATATCCAAGTAATTCTGACATTGTTTTTTCGTCACATGTTGTACTTTATTTTAGTGGTAAAAGTAGACTGATACGATTTACGGAAATTAATAAAAAAATAGAAAAAATGAAGACATTTTGTAAAAAGTATCATTTTTCCCTATGTTTAACGGCAATATGTCACATATTGTCATACATACAGTACAATTTTTTTTATTAAATATATATTTCCATCTCTTTACTCTATTTTGGCAGCACTTTTGAAAAAAAAAAATTTTTTTGGGAGCAATTTAGAAGACTTACAAGTTTAGTAATAATTTTATACATTTTGAAGTACATTTGGTTTTCCTGCACCAAGCCAGGTTTTCAGAGGCTCATAGGTGTCAGAATGGTGGAAACCCCCACAAGTGACCCCATTTTGCAAACTACACCCCTTAAGGTATTTATTAAGGGGTGTTGTAAGTATTTTGACACCACAGTTTTTTTGTAAGAATTCATGCAAAGCAGGCGTAAAAAAATATAATCTCACTTTTTTCATAAAAGTATAACTTTGAAGACCGATTTCTTTGTAAAGCGAACATGAGAATGAAGAAACACACCCCAAAATCTATCACCCTGTTTCTCCTGTTTTCAAAAATGCCCCCATTGTGACTCTAATGCATTGCCTGGACACACGGCAGGGCCCGAAAGGAAGGGAACACCCGGAGACTTTCAGGTCTCATATTTTGCTTGAAAATGTTTTAGGCCCCACTGTATATTTGGAGAGGTTTTGAGCTACCAGAACGATAGAAACTCCCCATAAACTACCCCATTTAGAAAACTAGACCCCTTAAGGTATTTATCTAGGGGTGTACTGAGTATTTTGACAACACAGTTTTTTGCTAAATTTAATGCATAGCAGGTGAAAAAAAATAAAAAATCACTTTTTCCATAAAAATATCACTTTGAAGACCGATTTCTGTGTAAAGCGACCATAAGAATGAAGAAACACACCCCAAAATCTATCACCCTGTTTCTCCTGTTTTCAAAAATTCCCCCATTGTGACTCTAATGCATTGCCTGGACACACAGCAGGGCTTGAAAGGAAGGGAGCACCCGGAGGCTTTCAGGACTCATATTTTGCTTGAAAATGTTTTAGGCCCCACTGTATATTTGGAGAGGTTTTGAACTACCAGAACGATAGAAACTCCCCATAAACGACCTCATTTAGAAAACTAGTCCCCTTAAGGTATTTATCTAGGGGTGTAGTGAGTATTTTGACCCCACCGTTTTTTGCAACATTTAATGCATAGCAGGTGAAAAAAAATAAAAAATCACTTTTTCCATAAAAATATCACTTTGAAGACCGATTTCTGTGTAAAGCGACCATAAGAATGAAGAAACACACCCCAAAATCTATCACCCTGTTTCTCCTGTTTTCAAAAATGCCCCCATTGTGACTCTAATGCATTGCCTGGACACACAGCAGGGCTTGAAAGGAAGGGAGCACACGGAGGCTTTCAGAACTCATATTTTGCTTGAAAATGTTTTAGGCCCCACTGTATATTTGGAGAGGTTTTGAACTACCAGAACGATAGAAACTCCCCATAATCGACCCCATTTAGAAAACTAGACCACTTAAGGTATTTATCTAGGGGTGTAGTGAGTATTTTGACCCCACAGTTTTTAGCTAAATTTAATGCATAGCAGGTGAAAAAAAAATAAAAAATTAACTTTTTTCATAAAAGTATCACTTTGAAGACTGATTTCTGTGTAAAGCGACCATAAGAATGAAGAAACACACGCCAAAATCTATCACCCTGTTTCTCCTGTTTTCAAAAATGCCCCAATTGTGACCCTAATGTGTTGCCTGGACACACAGCAGGGCCCGAAAGAAAGGGAGCACCCGGAGGCTTTCAGGACTCCTATTTTGCTTGAAAATGTTTTAGGCCCCACTGTATATTTGGAGAGGTTTTGAGCTACCAGAACGATAGAAACTCCCCATAAACGACCCCATTTAGAAAACTAGACCCCTTAAGGTATTTATCTAGGGGAGTAGTGAGTATTTTGACTCCACAGTTTTTTGCTAAATTTAATGCATAGCAGGTGGAAAAAAAAAATCACTTTTTTCATAAAAGTATCACTTTGAAGACAGATTTCTGTGTAAAGCGACCATAAGAATGAAGAAACACACCCCAAAATCTATCACCCTGTTTCTCCTGTTTTCAAAAATGCCCCCATTGTGACCGTAATGCATTGCCTGGACACACAGCAGGGCCCCAAAGGAAGGGAACACCCGGAGGCTTTCAGGACTCCTATTTTGCTTGAAAATGTTTTAGGCCCCAATGTGCATTTGGAGAGGTTTTGAGCTGCAAGAACGATAGAAACTCCCCATAAACGACCCCATTTAGAAAACTAGACCCCTTAAGGTATTTATCTAGGGGTATAGTGAGTATTTTGACCCCACAGTTTTTTGCTAAATTTAATGCATAGCAGGTGAAAAAAAATTAAACTTCACTTTTTTCATAAAAGTATCACTTTGAAGACCGATTTCTTTGTAAAGCGAACATGAAAATGAAGAAACACACCCCAAAATCTATCACCCGGTTTCTCCTGTTTTAAAAAATACTCTCATTGTTGCCCCAATCTGCTTATTAGACGTGTGGCTGGGCCAAAAAGAGAGGGAACACCCTTTGGCTTTCAGGGCACAATTGAATAAATTCTCGGCCCCATATCATGCATTTAGAGGCATTGAGCTGCCTGAACAAAAAAAAAAACCACGCAGAAATGGCCCCATTTTAAAAACGAAACCCCTAAAGGTATTCATCTAGTGGTGTAGTGGGCATGCGGACCAAAATTTTTTTAAAGGAGGAAATAATGGGTATAATTTCAGACACTATGGGTATATAATGTTTTCTTCAAACTCTTATTACGTTTCCACATGAAATAGAGGAGACGTGGTAGAAGGTTATTTTGTTAGAAATATGCCACATTAATAAATTTGTGCCGCATACAGAAGAGAAGTGAAGCCGTGTATTCATAATGGATACATGTCACTATAGACGTATTTGCCTGTACTTATGACTATGTCTTGCTGAAGAAGCAGTTGGTGCCATTATGATGTCATTGTGGACAGAATTCTGTCCTAATATAAAATCAGTCAGAGAGGAAAAAATAAACTGTACTGGAGTGACGGGCAATATCTTCAAACAAATGGAGGAAAATGTATCCAACTATGTTGCAAACTCGAGTCTGTTCACTAGATAGAAGAACACCTGCAGGGCTGTCATGACAAGGATTTTTTTTTCAGTGACTGGTTGTACAACGTCTCTTTAGCTCCATCAATCCTTATGAGGGACGAATGTGCCAAGTGACGCGGTACGCCATAACAGGCCCCTGCCCGGCAAGGTAGGAACCGCTATGTGCACAAAACAACCAATCACCTACAGAATATATAAAGGAAAACCATCTATAGGAACAGTAAAGGATCACTAATCCCCAAAATTATGTCAGTATTTCTAGAAGAACCGTAACAAAGCCCATGGTGTATTGATAAGGAACAGCTCGATTATTAGAGATCCTCCAAAAAAAATAATATCATGCCCGTATCACGGTACAGAATTAGGAATGTAACCGCTGTATGTGGCAGGACATAGTCATAAGAAAAAGGAAATACATCCCCAATTTATTCTTGTAACCATTGCTAAAATGCACGACTTCCACTAATTCAGGGGCGGCACGGGCCGCAGGTGTTGGATTTATCTACTAATAAATGCAATGCCCACATTTATTTTTTATTTCAAGAACACTTGTGGGGTTCATGTTCTGAATAGACAGATGTGGGCTCCTGCACAATAAACTGTATTCATTTGTGAGTGATCAAGTCCTGGATTTAATTGTCCAAGAATTGTATAAAAAAAAATCATAAAGGGGAAATTTAGTTTTACAATCTGAAATAAATAAACCTCCCCATGAGAATCCCTCCCTCCCTTGGAAAGCCCAGAAACTAAACAAAAAAATATGCAGAAATGAAATTGACTCCCTAAAAAGAATCCCCCCCACCCCACCCTTTTTGGTTTTCCCTAAATTATAGATAAAATTAATAATTAGAAACGGTGTGGTAGGTCTCAAAACAGGGGTAGTAAAACCGGGAATCGCTCCTCCTTCCGTGTTTACTGCACACCCGGCATCTCTTTTGGGGGTATCTTTGGTTCACAGAGGCAGGGACGGGGTGAAGGAAGTGGCGCTCAGTGAGCCTTTTGACATCCTCTGACTCGAAGGAGTCTCTAGGTGCGGGGGAGTCAAACAGGAGGTGCTCTATAATTTTCTCCTGATACTGGAGGAAACTGAGCGTTCCCTGGGTCTTGTACAGCACATAGCTGTTGTAAGTGGCCACCTGGATAAGGTAGATCGCTACCTTTTTATACCAGGCCCTAGTTTTGCGCTTGACCAGGTACGGTTGTAGAACCTGGTCAGATAGATCGACTCCCCCCATGAACTTGTTATAGACCACCACGCAGACCGGTTTCCTCTTATCAGAGGTAGCGCCCCTCTCTCTTACTGCCACTGTGGTGTCCTCGTGCACGGTGGAGAGCATGTACACGTCCTTTTTGTCACTCCATTTGACAGCGAGCAACTGGTCACTTGCAAATGAGAGTGACGCACCCCTTACTAGTCGCCTGGACACCAGTCGTTGAGGGAAGCCGACTCTATTTTTTCGTACCGTCCCACAGGCCCCTGTATTTGCAGCATGGAGGGACTTATACAGGGGGACACTGGTGTAGTAATTGTCGGTGTACACATGGTACCCTTTTTGTAGGAATGGCACCATGAGTTCCCAGACAATTTTCCCACTAATGCCAATATCCTCTGGGCATCCTGGGGGATTAAGGTGGCGGTCCCTGCCCTCATAAATGAAAAAGCCACAGGTGTAGCCTGTTGTGCTCTCGCACACCTTATAGAGTTTCACTCCGTATCGGGCTCTTTTGGAGGGGATGCATTGTCGAAACGATAGACGGCCCTTGAAGGACATAAGGGACATAAGGGACTACCGCTAGTTTTTGGCCTGGGGTGTATAAATTGAAAAATGAGTCACTTAGGAGGGAGATTAGGGGTCTCAGTTTGTTGAGGCGATCATAGGCTGGGTCACTTCTTGGGGGGATTTGTGTATTGTCAGAAAAATGCATGAAACGCATTAGAGTCTCATAGCGCGTTCGGGCCATAACGGCTGCAAATACAGGCGTGCTATGGATAGCGCTGGTAGCCCAATAGGAGCGGATAGAGTTTTTTTTTACTATCCCCATGTTTAGGGTAATTCCCCAAAAAATTTTTATTTCAGAAACTGTTGTGGGGATCCATCCTCTGGCATAGCAAGACCTGGGATTTTGGGTGCCAAATTGCCTGGCGTATAAATTCGTCTGCTGGACGATTAGTTCCAGGACCTGATCGCCTATAAACAAATGAAAAGAATTATAGGGACTAAAATTTGAGACATCTGCGTTGATGCCTGGAGTCGCTGTAAATGGCAAAACTTGGGGGGAGAAAGCAATTGCAGGATCCCAAATTGCGGAAGGGACTGCAGTACCAGGCCCGTCTCCTGACGCTTCACCGCTGACCGCTGCGTCCACCACCATAGGGCTGGGGGGTCCAGTGGCAGAAGCAGAACTTGTGTCGCTTTCTGAGCCAAGTTCTGCTTCTGACGCAGTGTCCGTATCACTGCCGTAACCGCTAGAGCATAGCATGGCGTATGCCTGCTCTGCAGAGAACATTCTGCGGCTCCTGCGGTTCATGTTCACCACACTAATAATTTTTTTTTTATTTTTTTTTTAGAAGACGTGTAATCTGGGGTGATTACTGGTAATCTGTGGTAATTACGGGTAATCTGGGTTAATTACGGGTAATCTGGGGTAATTACGGGTAATCTGGGGTGATTACGGTAATCTGGGGTGATTACGGGTAATCTGGGGTAAATTACGGACAATATTCGGATAATATCGGAACACTGGCGAGTAAGTATGTGGTGTATTTTACAGTATAATACAGCACAAGATTTGTATAGTATTTCTCTCTCTCCTCTCACAGATCAACTACAGTGAGAGGAGGGAGGGAAAGAGCACAAATCTTGTGCTGTATTTTGAAAATATGGGACTATGGTCACTGTGATAGGTATATCACAGTGACCATCTGATCAGGGACCAAAAATAACGGTCCCTGATCAGTTTCCATTTACAGGCAGAATATCTGCCTTTCAACTGACAGCGCATGCGTGCGCCATTTTTATTTATTTTTTTCCGGCGGTTGGGGGGAGGGGGGGGGGCACGATCGGAGGCCTAACAAGTAGTTTTTTATCTCCTCTCACCAAACATTCATGGTGAGAGGAGATAAAAAGTTACATTTACAATGCTGCATTAATTGTAATGGCGATCGCCGGTATTCGTTGAATACCGGCGATCGCCGGTTTGGGGACCGCAAACAACGGTCCCCAGACTGTGCTCCAAGCCCTCAGCTACCTCTGGTAGCTGAGGGCAGGGAGCTATCACTCTGCACGGCGCCGCAATCTTAATTAGATTGTGTGCGCATGCGCGGGCGCCATTTTTTTTCTCTTCCCGGCAGCTGCGGGAGGAGAAGAGAAGGGGGGCACGATCGCGGGCATCGGAGGCCCTTCAGGTTAGTTTTTTATCTCCTCTCACCAAACATTCATTCATTTTGCACCGCTGCACTAATTGTAACGGCGGTCGCCGGTATTCGTTGAATACCGGCGATCGCCGGTTTGGGGACCGCAAACAACGGTCCCCAGAGTGTGCTCCAAGCCCTTAGCTACCTCCGGTAGCTGAGAGCAGGGAGCTATCTCCTTTCACGGCGCCGCAATTTTATTCTGATGCAGTGCCGTGAAAAGGCGTATGTATCAGAATAAAGCCCGTTAGTGGCCGCCGTTAAAAGGCGTATTGGCGGTCACTAACGGGTTAAATAAGCTACAAATCTTTAAGGAAGGAATTCTGGTTCTGGGAGGGGACTTCAATTGTGTCTTAGGACACAACCTTGACACTACTTCCAAAACTGCGGCTATATCTAACAAAGCGATCAGGAAGATGAAAAGGGCACTAGCTGACCTTTCGCTTGTAGATGTATGGAGAACAGCCCACCCAGACACAAAAGATTTCACATATTATTCTACAGTACGCGGGACATACCATAGATTAGACCGCATATATATCTCCAATAGACACCTTGGCGAAGCTATGGCCTCAGAAATAGGGTCCATACTAATATCTGATCACGCGTTAATTTCCATGTCCTTATCTATTTTAACTCTCACCTAGAAAAACGCTGACCTGGTCACTAAATGAAACTTTGTTGGGTTCCCCAGATGACATTTTGAATATAGATAACAAACTCCAGGAGTATTTTCACTTTAATAGCATTCCGGAGACCCCTGTGCCGATCATATGGGAGGCTCACAAGGCCTGTATTAGAGGCGAATTCATCGCTTTGGGCTCTAGAGTCAAAAAGGCCAGGGATGCCACAATGAACTCCCTCTTGAATAGAATCTCAGCCTTGGAAACACTGAGAAAACAATCCGCTATACAAAAATCTCAACCTGAACTTGCAAAACTGAGAAATGATCTTAGGGATCTCCTGAATGTTAAAGCTGCCAAAGCTCTCCAGATGTAAATTTAAATACTATGCCCATGGAGACAAGGGATCCAAAATTATGTCAGGACTCCTTAAAAAAACAGAATGAAAAATCCTATATTACCAAACTGAAAACAGAAGGGGGGAGGTGATTTCCTCCACGGAAGATATTGCGGCGGAGTTCCACAGATTTTATTCCTCTCTTTATAATCTGGGGACCAGCGGTCCAACCTCAAGTATGGGGGATCGTTCTGCCCCCATTGAATCCTTCCTTAATTCCATCTCCCTACCTAAACTAGATGAGGCAGATCTGGAGGGACTGATGACCCCCTTTACAGAACAAGAAGTTAAGGAGGTACTTGCCTCCATACTGAGTGGTAAAAGCCCTGGCCCTGATGGGTTCCCCATATCTTACTACAAAACATTCGCCACAACTTTGTTGCCGCATTTTGTGAAACTTAGCAATTCACTATTGGAGGGAGAGGGTCTCTCCAAACGAATGCTTGACGCGCATATCACAGGTTATCCCAAAAGAAGGAAAGGACCCTATGGTATGTGGAAGCTATAGGCCTATTTCCCTTCTGAACACAGATATCAAATGGTGGGCAAAGTTACTGGCACATCGCATAAATTTATTGCTCCCCAAACTCATCAACCCAGAACAGACAGGTTTTGTACCACAAAGGGAAGGGAAATTTAACACTACCAGAGTAATTAATGTAATATCTTGGGCCAAAAAACAAAAACTCCCCTTAGTTCTCCTCAGCACTGACGCAGAAAAGGCGTTCGATCGTGTTGCATGGGACTTTATGGCAGCGACACTCATTAGATATGGATTCCCTCCCGCCTTCGTTAGAGCCATCTTCACGCTTTATCGCCAGCCATCTGCTAGGATCAGAATAAATGGTACCCTCTCACCATCCTTTGATATCCACAATGGAACGCGACAGGGTTGCCCGCTGTCCCCATCACTATTTGTATTAACTATAGAACCCCTAATTCAGAAATTTATACAGTCACAAGAGGTTGAGGGCCTTAAGATTGGGGATTCAACGGCAGCATTCGCAGATGACCTACTTTTATTTATATCAAACCCCCTCCAAGTTTTTCCAGTGATTCTTTTAATCTTAGAGGTTTTTGGAAAAGTTTCCAATTTCAGGATCAATCTGGGAAAATCTGTAGCCTTAAATATCACGGTGCCGAAATCAGTAATTCAACGTCTCAAAGTGTCTACACCTTTCACCTGGAATACAACTGACATAACATATCTGGGTGTCCGCATCCCCTCAGACCCTGCTAGGCTGTTCGAGTACAACTATAAAATGCTGTATAAGAAAATTAATTTGCATCTCTAAGGCTTAAAGATCCCATGTCTCTTCGATGGGAAGAAAGAATATACTAAAGTGTTATATAATGCCGCAAATTTTGTATGTGATGCAGACAATTCCAATTTGGCTTCCGCAATCCTTCTTTATCCAAATACACCGCCTATTCTCAAAATTTATTTGGAATTCTGCTCACCCTAGGCTGGCATACGCTCAGCTGCGACTTGGCAGACGGCAGGGGGGATGTGGATTACCAGATGTTCAGGCCTACTATAGAGCTAATCATCTGGCTAGATGGCTGGCGTTGGTGCACGCACAGCAACCTGTGTGGCCTCACATACATGTTGAACATCACATTCTTGGGGAGGAGGGGATCATACACCTTTGGTCCAATGTCCCAATAAAGGCAGCTCAGTTGAGTAACACTTTGAGGGGTACGGTAGATGTGTGGCAGAACCTCTTCACAAAACCAGAATCAGATACGAGACCCTCTCCACTTATGCCTCTCAGGGTTCTCCCGGCCTTCTTGAAAGCGGAAGTCACCCCGATTCACTTTCCTTGGTCTCACTTACTACGAACCTCAGTGTATCCTACTCTACATAATGTCTCGGTTTTGCCGAAACTAGCTGACTTATTACCCCCACTAGAATCTACCTCCATCTCATTCATACATGAATTTGCATTCACTAAGGTATGTAGAGAATTTTGTACAAGGTACACTCAACCTCTACGGGACATTAATTGGCTAGAACATTATTTGCTATTTCCAAGCTTACCCAAAGGCCTTCTATCTAAAATATATACTAAACACCTACAATTAGCTGCCCCGCTCAAACCTAGATACCTGTTGGCATGGGAAAAGGAGTTTTCCACCACTTTTACCCCTTCTGAAGTCTCCACGGTTCTGTCCAACTCGCATGGATTCTCTCGCTGTGTCAAGATCCAAGAGAACTCCTTCAAGACACTTACGAGATGGTATAGAACTCCCCAGCTCCTACATAAATGGCGGCTTACCACTGATGAACTGTGCTGGAGGTGTAGATTAGTTGTGGGGACCATCTCACATATATGGTATCACTGTTCAGTATTAAAGAAATTTTGGTCTGAAGTTGGGAGACTTATTAACATAATATGTTGGGTGAATGTATGCTTAACTCCTGAACTGGTGGTGCTGTGGTTACCTAACCCTTCATTTCGACCAACTAAGCATTCACTAGTAACCCATTTGTTGACGGCAGCTAAACTTCTCATCCCCCTGCAGTGGAAATCGCAGTCCCCGCCTATAATCCCTCAATGGCTGGAAAAGATTAGACAGATTTTTAGAATGGAGGAGCTTGCTGGATGGGAGAGCGGAACCCATGTAAAATTCCTAAGAACGTGGCAGAAATGGCTAGATTTCACTAAAAGTCCGTTATATAGTCAGGCCCTGGCCTCCTCTCCTCTGGCCTGATTTTAACACCTATTATTATCTCACATACAGAAGTTGAGCATTCTAATACTCACAACTGCTTGTACACTGGTCTCATGTTAGTCACCTGTTATTGTTTGTTCTTGTTTACTGTTTGTTCTTGTTATGTTTCTCCGATAACTAAGAGTAAGGCCTCTGCCGAAAAAAGTAGAAATGCCCGAGCAGGCATCCACTTGATATAATGAGAAAGTTATTAATTATGTCATGTATGGTCTGGTTCTCTTTCTTTTTCTTTTTCTTTCTTGCAAGAACTGAATTAAAATTGCCTTTGATTTAGTACAAGTACTTCCTTACACAGACCTAAGAGCCGCAGATTATATATATTGCAAATGTATTGCCTGTACTGTGTTTATATTGTTACGAATTTCTTAATAAAAATATATTGAAATAAAAAAAAGTCGCATCTACCCAAAAATGGTACCTATAAAAACTATAACTCGTCTCGCAAAAAACAAGCCCTCATACAGCTCCGTCGACTAAAAAATTAAAAAGTTATGGCTCTTACAACTTGGCGACAGAAAAAATACATTCTCTTTACAAAACTAATTTTATTGTGCAAAAAGTTGTAAAACATAAAGAAGTGCTATAAATTAGGTATCGCCAGAATCGGATTGACCCGCAGAATAAAGGTAACATGTAATTTATAACGCGTGGTGAACGCTGTATAAAAAACAACAAAAAAACTATACCAGATTTGCTGTTTTTCGGTGACCTTGCCTCCCAAAAAAAAAAGGGTAACAAGTGATCAAAAAGTCGCATGTACCCCAAAATGGTACTAATAATAACTACAGCTCGTCCCGAAAAAAAACAGCCTTCATACCACTACGTCTATGAAAAAATAAAATTAGTTTAGGCTCCAAGAACTCTGCAAAGAAAAAATATGCAGTTGTGCCGACCCAAGGGGAACATTTCTTCTGTTTCAAGTGGCGAATTATCAAGGCCCCTAAAATTAGGGAACCAGGAAGGGGAGGGCTCAAACATAACTGATGGAAGCGAGGGCGCCCGTATTATACCAGGACAACACTTCCCAGCAAAATTGCCCAAACTGCAAAGATGCGGAGTGTGGACCAAAAGGGGGATAAGAAAGGACATCATTTATCAGTGCGACACTGGCCTGTGCAGAAAGGATTGTGCCACAGCGTAACAAATATCTATGGATTATTTTGTTGTTTTTTTTTACCCCATTATTATACCACCTGACTATGCCCCTTATATACTCCGCCCGGCTTACATGTGCCCCCACATTCTAAACGGAAACACCAGTAAGACTCCAAACAAAACTACTACCAAGCAAAATCCACGCTCCAAAAGCCAAATGGCGCTACCTCCCTTCTGAACCCTACAGTGTGCCCATACAGCATTTTACTTCCACATATATGGCATCGCCATACCTGGGAGAACTCTTTTAACAATTTTTAGGGTGTGTGTCTCCAGTGACACAAGCTGGGAACGACATATTTGCCACTTAAATAGCATATCTAGGGAAAAATGTAAATGTTTTCTTTGCACCATCCGCAGCGCAATCATTCATAGAAAAGGCCTGTGGGGTGAAAATGCTCACTACACGCCTTAATAAATGCCTTGAGGGGTGCAGTTTTCAAAATGGGGTCACTTCTCAGCAGTTTCTTTTATTATTTCACATCAGAGCCTCTGCAATTGTGATCTAATACTTTGTAAATTGCCAAATTAGGCCTTAATTTTACATGGTACTGTTTCACTCCTGAGCCTGGTCGAATGTCCAGGCAAAAGATTAGGTTTCTAAAACCGGGAAACACAGCATAATAATAAGAGAGCAGTCTTGTTATGGTGGCACAAGCTGGGCACCACATATTGGCATATCTATGGAAAAAAATTCAATTTTCACTCTGCAACATCGAGTGCAAAGCAATTTCTGCCTATCACCTGCGGGTTTAACATGCTCACTACACCCCTAGGTGAATACCTTGAGGGGTCTAGTTTCCAAAATGTGGTCACTTCTGGGGGGGGGGGATCCACTGTTTTGGTCCCACAGGGACTTTGCAAATGCGACATAGCGCCCAGAAACCAATCTAGCAAAATCTGTACTCCAAAAGCAAATGGCGCTCCTTCCGTTCTGAGCCCTACTCTGTGCCCAAACAGCAGTTTATGACCACATATGAGGTACTGCCGTAGACAGGAGAAGTTGTTTTACAAGTGCTGGGGTGCTTTTTTTAATTTATTTGTTGAGAAAATGAAAAATTTTCAGCTAAAACTACGTTTTATTGAAGAAAAAGGATTTTTTTTATTTTCACTGCCCAATTCTAATAAAATCTATGAAACACCTGTGAGGTCAAAATACTCACTACACCACTAGATGAATTCGTCAAGGGGTGTAATTTCGTGAATGGAGTCACTTTTGGGGAGTTTCCACTGTATTGGTACCTCAGGAGCTTTGCAAAAGTGACATGGAGTCAAGAAACCAATCCAGCAAAATCTGTACTCCAAAAGCCAAATGGCACTCCTTCCCTTCTGATCCTTGCCGTGTGCCCAAACAGCAGTTTATGACCACATATGGGGTATTGCTGTACTCCAGAGAAGTTGCTTTACAAATGTTGGGGTTCTTTTATTCCTTTATTTGTTGAGAAAATGAAAAATTTGGAGCTAAAGCTACGTCTTATTCACTGCCCAATTCTAATAAAATCTATGAAACACCTGTGGGGTCAAAATGCTTACTACACCCCTAGATGGATTCTTCAAGGGGTGTAGTTTCCTAAATGGAGTAACTTTTTTGGCGTTTTTACGGTTTTGGTCCCTCAGGGGCTTTGCTAATGCGACGTGGTCTCCGCAAACCATTCCTTCTAAATTTGAGCTCCAAAAGCCAAATGACGCTCTTTCCCTTCTAAGCCCTGCCCTGTGTCCAAACAGCCGTTTATGACCATATGTGGGGTATTGTTTTACTCGGGTGAAATTGCTTTACAAATATAGTGGTGCTTTTTCTCCTTTAGTCCTTGTGGAAATTAGAAAAAATTAGCTAAACCTACATTTTCTTTGAAAGAATGTCGATTTTGATTTTCACGGCCTACTTCCAATACATTCTGCATGAAACCTGTGGGGTAAAAATGCTCACTATACCCCTAGATAATTTCCTCACTTTTGGGGGATTTCCACTGTTTTGGCACCGGAAGAGCCCTTCAAACCCGACATGGTGCCTAAAATATATTCTAATAAAAAGGAGGCCCAAAATCCACTAGGTACTCCTTTGGTCTGAGGCCGGTGCTTCAGTCCATAAGTGCACTAGGACCACATGTGGGGTATTTCTAAAAACTGCAGAATCTGGGCAATAGATATTGAGTTGCATTTCTCTGGTAAAACTTTCTGTGTTACAAAAAAAATAGATGAAAAATGAATTTCTGCAAAAAAAAAAAAAATTTGAACATTTCACCTCTACATTGCCTTAATTCCTGTGAAACGTCGAAACGGTTAAGAAACTTTCTAAATGCTGTTTTGAATACATTGAGGGGTGACTTATTGGGGGTTTCTAATATATAAGGCCCTAAAATCCGCTTCACAACTGAACTGACCCCTGTAAAAATAGCCTTTTGAAATTTTCTTGAAAATGTGAGAAATTGCTGCTAAAGTTCTAAGCCGTGTAACGTCCTAGAAAAATAAAAGCATGTTCAAAAAACAATGCCAATCTAAAGTAGACATTTGAGGGATGTTAATTAGCAACAATTTTGTGTGGTATTACTATCTGTCTTACAAGCAGATACATTCAAATTTAGAAAAATGCTAATTTTTCGCTACATTTTGGTGTTTTTCACAATTAAATACTGGATGTATTGAGCACATTTTGCCAGTAACATAAAGTCCAATGTGTCATGAGAAAACAATCTCAGAATCTCTTGGATAGGTAAAAGCATTTCCAAGTTATTACCACATAAAGTGAAACATGTCAGATTTGAAAAAATTGCCTGTGTCCTTAAGGCCAAATCAACCTGTGTCCTTAAAGAGACTCTGTCACCACATTATAAGTGCACTGTCTCCTACATAAGGAGATGGGCGCTGTAATGTAGGTGACAGTAATGCTTTTTATTAAAAAAACGATCTTTTTTCACAAAGTTAGGAGCGATTTAAGATTATGCTAATGAGCTTTCTTAATGCCCAAGTGGGCGTACTTTTACTTTCGACCAAGTGGGCGTTGTACAGAGGAGTGCATGATGCTGACCAATCAGCATCATGCACTCCTCTCCATTCATTTACACTGCACTAGCGATATAGTTATATCGCTATGTGCAGCCTCATACACAAGCCCTAACATTACTACAGTGTCCTGATAATGAATACACATGACCATCCAGCCTGGACGTCATGTGTACTCAGAATGCTGACACTTATGAATCTTTTTTTGAGAGATTCCAGCAAATGAAACCAAATCACGCGAGATCACGGAGCTAAACGAGATTTGGTTTCACTTGTCGGAATCTCACAAAAAAAAGTCAGAAGTGTCAGGATTCTGAGTACACATGACGTCCAGGCTGGATTTCATGTGTATTCATTATCAGGACACTGTAGTAATGTTAGGGCTTGTGTATGAGGCTGCACATAGCGATATATCTATATCGCTAGTGCAGTGTAAATGAATGGAGAGGAGTGCATGATGCTGATTGGTCAGCGTCATGCACTCCTCTGTACAACGCCCACTTGGTCAAAAGTAAAAGTACGCCCACTTGGGCATTAAGAAAGCTCATTAGCATCAAATTAAATCGCTCCTAACTTTGTGAAAAAAGATCGTTTTTTTTAATAAAAAGCATTACTGTCACCTACATTACAGCGCCCATCTCCTTATGTAGGAGATAGGGCACTTATAATGTGGTGACAGAGTCTCTTTAAGGGGTTAAACTGTGCACCTTCTAGAAATATCTGTAAATACATAAAACTTACAAAAAGAGTGACCTCAGGTTGTATGTGATTTTCCACCATTCTGTTTGTATGAAATATTCACAGAAGATATAGAGGGTATGCTTCCGGTTGGGATAGTTTCTGCACAGAAGAGGCTTGAGGTGTGTTCACATCAGCGTTAGGGTTCCGTTGATGGGTACCGCTAGACCCTTCCGTTGGAGGAACCCATCAACGGAAAGGCAAACGGAAACCATAGCTTCTGTTTGCATTACCGTTCATTTCAATGGTAATGCTTGCGTTGCAAATGGTTTCCGTTTCTTTCCGTTCTGTCCGTTTTCCGTTTTTTTATGGAAACAATAGCGTAGTGGAATGGAAACCATTTGCAATCGAAGCATTACCATTGAAATCAGGCTATGGTTTCCGTTTGCCTTTCGGTTGATGGGTTCCTCCAACGGAAATGTCTAGCGGAACCCATCAACGGAAGGGTGACACTGATGTGAACAAGCCCTTATGTATGAGACAGCATAGGGGGTGGGATGAGTCACAGACAATATTTGAACTGATTTGAAGATATATAATGAAGGAATCCGGACCCTTTGTAGGGATCCACATGGAATTACAAGCATCCCTGTGAATTCCTCTTAAAGAGGACCTGTAATCTCTCCTGACATGTCTGTTTTAGTAAATACTTGTATTCAAAATAAAATCAAAATTCTGGAGCATTTTCTCTTATAACTCTACATTGTGCCGTTCCTCTGTTATTTCTCCTAGAAATTTATAAGTAAAGTGACAACTGGGTGTTACCATTCCCCTTGATAAGGGGCATGTCCCTCCCCAGTCTGAGACTGTAAGCACTGATTGGACAGTGTCAGACTGTGTAAAGCCACAACCCCAACTAGTAACACCCAGTTGTCAATTTATTCACACATTTATAGGAACGGCACAATTCAGAGTTGTAAGAAAAGATGCTCCAGAACTATTATATGGGGTATACAAGTATTTACTAAAACAGTAATGTCAGGAGAAGTGAAAGAACAAGTGGAAAGATTTTCCCGACATTTAGCAGGACAGATTTGGTCTTTCCCTGGAGTCACTAGTTATTGGTAGCACAGTAGTAGCCCAAGTGACTCACGACAACTGAGCAAAATTTTAAAAGGCCCAGCAATGGGACAGGGCTTTGGGAGAAATATGTTAATGTGACTGTAAGTTTATCTTAAAAAGAAGGAACATTTTATGGTCTTGGCCTACCATCTTCATATTTCTGAGAAGAGGGAAGACATTGCCGCCACCCTCCCGCCCTATTGTTTTGATTTATTGAATTTTTGTAGTCATGCATTTATTGGTTTTCGCTGCCTTTTTTTGTAAGGGGGTAAGTCGTTCAGTATTCTGAGTGGACATTTTGCATTTTGGTGGACTTGAGCTTATGGGTAAGCCTGAGTAATAATATGTTAATTTGTTGATGTAATTATTAAGAAATTGTTACATATTTAATGAATGGTTTTATAAAGCAGAACGGTGGCTCAGTGGTTTTCACTGTTACCTAGTAGGAAGTGGGTTGTCGTTGTAGTTATTATGTTCTCCCCATGATTGTGTGGGTTTCCTGTAAGTATTTTTGTTTCCTCCCACACTCCAAAAAATATACAGATAAGGAATTTAGGTTGTGAGCCCCACTGGGGACAATGAATGAGGACAGGCTCATTCAGCGGAAGTTGTTGGCGCTATATAAATAACAGAAATAACTATTACGGTTAAACCTTTAATAAAAAGGCCCTGGGTACATTTCTATCCACCAATAGCATGTGTCTTATATATTGTATTGATGGGTTTATAAGAGTTTAGTATGATTTGGAAACCTATATATAATTTTTTTTTGTACAGTTCAGTGTTCAATTGTGTAACACCTGCGGCAGTGGCATAACAAAAGAGCATAGAGCCCCATAGCAAGCCCCATTCCATTACAACCACCATCTACAGCATGTTGTTTTCCTATCATTCTTAACGTTTTAAGTCGGCTTTACACAGCCAGATTTCCTGCTTGGTAACGAGCGCCAATCAATGATATAGCACGTCGATCGATGCTCGTTTAGCTTCATTCACATGGAGCAATGGTTGGAATGGTTGGGGATGAACAATTGTAAAACCCATATTTTTGTATTATTCAAAGAAGGGAGCAAAAGGGCTGGCACTGTCAATTCAGACAAATTTTCCAGCTGAGTGGAGATTCCCTATGGCACTATCAATCTATGGAATTCCTGCGTCACACATGCCCACGGGGTGCTCTTCGATCAGTACAGCACGTCACAACTTGTTTTAAGCCTATGACCTACAAGAGCATGTGTGAACGCGAGACGGCTGTAGGTTTTCTCCACATTCAAAAAACAAAAGATCTTGAATAAAATAAATATTTTGCTACAGTCGGTTAGTGCCTAAATTTTCTTCATTCTTATAACCATATTTTTGTAGCTTGTCAGCAGCACTTCCCATGTTTACATGGCAAGCGACCATTTTTTTGGCCAGATAAACGATGCGATCAGCCAATAAACTAGTGTTTGCTCGTTCGTTGGCTGATCACTGCCCTGTTTCCACAGGACAATGATTGAGAACGAGTGTTTGCATGAGCACTTGTTCGCCCAATCATTGGCCTATATAAAAGGGTCTTTATTCTTATCTCTGCAATGAAATACTCACTGTCTCCTCTGTTATCTAGAATCCAGCCTCTGAAACACAGTAATCTCTAACTGTCCATTATCTCAGAGGCTCCTTTAAGAGTGCAGCCAGGCCCCTTCCCCTCCTGGGCCATGCTGATGTGCCTTTTACCACGGATGTTATGCCACTGACCCGCAATTTGGTATCCCACAAGATATGCAAATGAGAGGGATAACATATGCCATTACATATTAACTGCCAAGGACATTAAACTGTCAAGGACAACGGAACCCTGTCACAACAGTGACAAATGGAAACCATTAGCAACGTTTCCGTCACCATTGAGATCAATGATGATTGCAAACGGAAGCTAAGGTTTCCGTTTGCCTTTCCGTTCCGGGGTTCCCCCGATGGAAACCTCTGATGGAACCCCTCAACGGAAAGACAACTCTAATGTGAACACAGCCTTAGTCCTTTACGTTTAAAACAAAACTGCACTAAAATTCCTTGTACAAATATACAATACCATAATCCAGGCACACAACTGGCACATCCTAGAAGAATCTAGTAAGACTCACATCTAAATATTGAGTTAGGAATGGGGAACTAAATAAGTTACCATGTGCAGGAAACAAGAGAGATTGATTCTTAAAGGAAATGTCTCATGTATTTGATTTTAGCTTCAGTAAATTCGTTTTCCGAGTTGCTAAAATAATCTGACCTAGGGGAAAAATTGGCATAAAGCAATAAAACAGCCTGACAAAGTCCCCATTGCTCCAGCGCAGCATGTATTACCTGTATATTCACATAATTGTTTCAGCCAATCACTGGTCTAGGTGGTATACAGCATGGAACCCCTGAGGCCAGTGATTAGTTGCAGCGATCACATGGTCTATAGGCACATCCGGGTGCTGAGACCTCCATCGTCGTTAAAAGGAAAATGCAGAAACGCTCAGCCGAGCGCTCTGCTCCTTTGGTTGTGATTGGGCTCCTTGTCAGGCTAAAGACGACTCAAATAGAACGTCTATGAGCCCGTCTTCAGCCTAATGAGGAACGCTGATCACAGCCAAAGGTCATTAACTGTAACAGAAATGATAGGGAAGCAGCACTCAAATCAGAGAGATTTATTCACCAAATATCAGTCACCACAATGTTTCACCCTCTATATGAGGGCATTTTCAATCAGTATTGCGATACTGCTTGAAAACGCCCTCATAGAGAGGGTGAAACGTTGTGGTGACTGATATTTGGCGAATAAATCTCTCTGATTTTGAGTGCTGATTCCCTAAGATATATATGTATATAAAAAAATCCTTCCTCAAAGTAATCCTTTAAGGAATCTGAAAAACACTGAACAGGCTATACCTACTCATGAGGGCAGGTATAACACCTCCCGGCAGGACGCAGACTAACCACAATGCTACATAGCGGAGATCACACAGGTGCAAAATACTGATAAAACACCCACTCACATGCCTATTATTCGGGGGGGGGGGGGTGGCTGCTTAGTATTATCATTGCACACAAATGTAGCTTTTATAAGAGTGTTAGCCTACAGCCTATTAGTCACGTCCATAATATTAGACAAGGCGGGCTGCCCAGCACCTTCCAATATACTGACACACCATTCTTCCCCACCACTAGACCTCGCTGCATCCTAAAAAGATATCCATGATACACGATAAATATCAATGATAAACATGAGTTATTGGTTAATATATGGGCCAAAATACGCAAGCTCGCAACCGGCATCAAGGATCCCCATCATATTGCGAGTCCCTATACTCCTATTACAAACAAATTTGTTACAGCCCAGCATGGTGCACTACATGCATCCATGTGACTGACACTCTTATAAAAGCTACATTTGTGTGCAATGATAATACTAAGCAGGCACCCCCCTCATGAATAGTAGGCGTGTGAGTGGGTGTTTTATCAGTATTTTGCACCTGTGTGATCTCCCTCTATGTAGCATTGTGGTTTGTCTGCGTCCTGCCAGAAGGTGTTATACCTGCCCTCATGAGGAAGTGTGGCCTGCTCAGTGGTTTTAAACTAATATAGTTCTTTTTCAGTGATTTGTCTTTAAGGAATCTGGCTTCAAGTTGCATGAATCTAGATCGCTTCCCTGTTAAGAACATGCCTTCTCCAATCACCACACCTTCTGGGTGTTTTAACTTGTTTTAAGCTATGGAAATATAATCCATTAATTTTTCCATTATAGAAATCCTGGAAATGTGTGGCTGCCCCCGAAACATTTTTGTTGATGTCAGATATGTGTTCCGCTATGCAGGTTTCTAACTTTTTAATGGTGCAGCCCACATACAGCAAATTGCATAGGCTGCACTCAATAGCATATATTGCATAGTGCGTGTTACAATTCACAAATGTAGGAGATCGTTGATGTAGCGCCCGTACCACAGAATGGAATCATACAAAGGATTGTACACTTTTTCTCCCACCACAACATGAATAAATTACCCAAAGAGGAGGAAAATTAAGACACAATCGGGGCTCCCCCTGTCTTCAGGTATTAAGTACTGTAAAAAATAATGCGACAATAAATAATCTGTGGTCATAACAATGCACTCTTGTAGTTGATGTGAGCTTAATTATATAATGGTTAACCACAAAGATTTTTTATAATCCACGGTCCCATTAAGTAATGCTATCGCCCTGTATGATGGCACCGTTAGGTTCATAATGTGGTATAGACACGCTATGTCCTTTTGGGTGCATATCTTGTGTAACGTTATCCTACATGTTTTGTGGTTTTGTTGGTATTGTCGGGACATTAAAAACCTGTGGCCCATATACTCCTTGGTAAAGCCCCTATTAGGGTACTGGTCGAATTATATAGGACAACTGGTATATATGTTTGCCTTTCTATACCCCACCTCTAGATATATACAGATTACGGCCCCATTCTGTGTAGTCTTCTACTCTATGAACGTGCATCTGTTGAAGTCCTTGACAGGTTCCCCTAGACGCTAGTTGTTTCCATGGAAGCCATACCGCTGTGTTTTGACAGGTGATCATGTGACTCTATTCAGTCACATGTTTTAGATTGTGACATGCGCAGTTATTACCTCTAGATACTGAAGCCGGTGGGTTACATGGTGTACTAAGTGAACACATGGTCTTCTTTTTTCTCGTTTGTCCCTTCAGCTTGGGTGAGCGCCAGCTATTTTGCATATGTAAACTACCTTAAATATCTGATGGCTTCAGTTGATGCTTATAATTGAGACGATCTGTATAATAATATATGGTCTGGAACTTTTGGATTGCATTGCTTTATGCGAAATATTTGTTTGTAATCACTGTAACATTGACACTGATTAATAAGATGATGTATCTACATATGTAGTTAAATGATCATTTTTAATGTTTATTGTATGTAAATTTGAGTCTTAACTCCATCCATTGTGGGTTGTATAAATGTATTGGAACACCTGTATATTACTGCTTGACAAAGGCTTCATTGAGCAGCTGAAATGTTGCATCTTTTGCATATATGGTTGAATAAAATAATTTTTTGAGGTTTCTACTCCAGAGTGCAGCCTCTTATCCTTAGTCTGTCAATGTACTCTTGTAGATATTTGGAATATTTACTAAATTTGGTGAGCTGAAACTCCACTGCTTTGATGGCAAAATTAAGGGTTATAAATGGGTATACCCCAAGCACATCACATGTGACCCAAGTACATATTTTGACCATGTAAACTGAAAATTTTATAGCATGCCTAACTTATCAGGATACTTTTCAGAATAAGCTGTCATTTGTGCGTACATGAGGAATAACAATATTTCTGGCCATTATATGACTTGTATCCTGCCTTTTTTTTATAGCAGGTTTCCCCTCTGCAGGCTTTATCTCTAATTCTCAATTGTCTCTGAGCTAGTAGGCACAGTCTCACGGCTATCATGTCTGCCATATGCTGCACACATAAAGATGATAATCCTGCTATCACATATATAGAAGCTGCAGCAGCATGGAGGACATTATGCAGCAGTAACGAGCAGTGTAGCTGAGAATCCAGCAGTAGGGTAGAACAGTTACACTTACCAGGAAACTGCAACATGTCTGTGTGTCTTTCTCACTCTGCTCCTACTCACCCTCCTCTCTCCATATACTTCTATTGGCATTCAGTGTAGAGACACACCCTCACCTTCTGCAGTTCATAATTTCTGCTCTGTAACCAGGGATGTACTTTGCTTGACAACAGGGAGTGGACAGCAGATTAGAGGAACGGAGACAAAGTTTGAAAAATGAGTGTCCATTTAGGTATTTCTTTACTGTGTTTGACTTACCTCCTTCTACCTTGTTCTCACGTTCTAATGTTGTAGTTACATTTGTAACACTCGTCTTTTTTTAATTTTTATTTCAAGGATGAGGTGAAAATGGGAACACATGTGCTATTTGTCTTACTCTGCACCCTTCAATACATGCAGGGTTTACAAGGTATGTAACATGTTTTTATATAGTATCAATGAAGCTGATTTCGCATTAAGAGAAAGAATAAAGCTGCTGATACACATAAGGGTAATTGAGCAACCCACATGGCAGGGCAGCAATAGACCCAAGCAATAGAAAAATGTAGGTATGCAAAAAATGGGAAGGCCTTCACTCCCAATACCATATTCAAACCAATAGTAAAAGCAACAGCATCCAATTCAGTATTATAAAATGTATTGTGTCAAGTAGTCATACAGAAGAAAAAACAGCTAGGGTAATGTCGCAGACAATCTAATGTAAATAGTTACCCCCCAACTGTACCCAAGGGCTGACATCGGGGCAAACAAGGATAGGGCATGTTGGATTTTAACATGCCCTATTCTTTATTTCTGTCAGCAGCTTGTCTTCCTCTATCCATGAAAATAAACATAAACACTTGGTTGAACAGAATGAGCATGTTTATGGGAAGGGGAAGATCGCTGAGGGCCAAATAAGTGTACGGAGCCATAGGGGCTCTGTCGGGTGACTCAAAAAATCCTCCATGTGAAATCAGAGGCAAGATACAGTACATGTCTCACCCATTGCAAACAAGTGCATAAAATCAAGCACACAGGTATACAATCTTCTTAGACATACATTGCTAGTAGTATGGGTCAGACTAAAGAGCTTAGTGACTTTAACCTTTGAAGGACGCATCATTTTGGCCTTCTAGACGCAGCGAATTTTTCCATTTTTGCCTTATTGTATTCTGAGAGGACAACTTTTTTTTTGTCCACTGATGTTGCTATGTGAGACCTTTCTACTTTAAGGTGTTTTTATATACTGCATATATATTAGGGTTGTCACCATACCAGAATTTTGACTTCGATACCGATACTTCGTGTAGTCTTGTGATTATTGATACCAAAACGATACTTTGCCAACAACAATATTAAAAAAACATTCTTCCATTTTCTGATGTGAGGCACATGGTGTGATCAATTTTGAACCTACATGTGCCTTACAATAATAGTAATTAACACCATTATGGGCGTCGCTAGCACCGGGCCGCGGCCCCCACACTGCATCTATAGAAATTTACTGTAGTAACTGGGGCCTATGTCATAAAATATACGGTCCCCGGTTACTATAGTACTATAGTACTATAGTATGGTGTCGGGACATCTGCTGCACCGAAGAGCTGGGTAAGTGTAACATCATTACTGCTTTCTGGGGTCCTGTATCTAAGCCTGCCTTGTGGTAAGCTTAGATACAGGGTCCAACATACAGAATTACATATGGGCTAGATACAGGGCTGTTTGGACCATGTATCTAAGCTTACCACAAGGCAGGCTTAGATACAGGACCTCAGCAGACAGTAATCTTATACTGTATAAGATTACAGTCTGCTGGGGCCCTGTATCTAAGCCTAATACGTGGTTAGCTTAGATAAAGGGGCCAACAGACAGTATCACACATGGGCCCTGTATCTAAGCCCATGTGTGATGCTGTCTGTTGGAACATGTAAAAACACTGAAAAAGGCCATACTTACAAATGGACACAGACAGGTCAGAAACGCTGATGAAGGAGAGTGAACAGGTGCATTTAAATAATAATAGCCATTCCCACTAGTCTTGAGGGGAGTGGCGTGTGGTGCATAATATGTGTAGTAAAAAATAATAAATGAATGGTGTATGTGCAAGTGATAATATAAGTGAAATATAGGGGGCAGTAGTGTGTAAATGAAAATAAATGAATAATGGGGTGCAAGTGTGTGAAACATGGAGAGATAGTGTGTAAGTTATGAGGCGCAATGTGTATAAGCCTATTTGTGACGCCTTGATAATGCATCGAGCGGGCTACCCTGCTTGCTAAGACAAACGACAACACACCATACTCTCCCAGCATCAAAGACCCGGCTGTGTCCAACAGAAGCAAATAAAGTAAGCATGAAAAATACCTGGGGTATTAGTAATCATTTTGGCCAAAAGGACGCAAGCTCGCAATCCACGACAAGGATCCCCAGGCCTTTTTCTGTGTTTTTGTGTTATATGTCCCCTTGTTTTTATCTGTTGGAACATGTATCTAAGCATACCACAAGGCAGGCTTAGATACAGGACCCTAGCAGACGGTAATCTTATACAGTATAAGATCACTGTCTGCTGGGGTCCTGTATCTATGTCTGCCTTGTGGTAGGCTTAGATACATGGTCTAACAGTCAGTAACACACTTGGGCCCTGTATCTAAGCCTACCACATGCGTTACTAATGTTTTGTTTTGTGTTTGTCTTTTTTTACAGGTTTGGTCGTTGGACTACGTCGGATTCGAGGACTACTTCAATGACGGCATTTTAATTTTCAATAAAATGGTTAATGAGAGTTGTGTTGTTTTTTTTAATTTCAATAAAATATAATTTTTCTTTGTCTTTGTCTTTTCTTTTAAACTTCATTACTACTGACTTAGTAATGGCTGCTGGGTGATTGACAGCGTCCATTACTAAGGCGGGGCTTAATGTTAGCCGGTGCAGAGGCTAACACTAACCCCCATTATTACCCTGGTAGCCATCGCCACCAGGGGCACCGGAAAGAGCTGGGTAGTGATCGTCGGACACTGGGGCTGCCGCAGGCTGGTATTATTAGGCTGGGAAAGGCCACAAACAGTGGCCCTTTCCACCTGGTAATGCTGGCCTGCTGCCGCTATGTTGTATCTGGCTGGTTATCAAAAATGGGGGGGAGCCCACATCATTTACTTTTTTTAAATGGAATAAAAGTGCAGTCCCCCCCCCATTTTTCATAACTAGCCAGATACAACATAGCAGCAGGCTAGCGTTACCAGGGTGGAAAGGGCCACTATTTTTGGCCTTTCCCAGCCTAATAATACCAGCCTGAGGCCGCCCCGCTACCCGACCATTACTACAGATGATCGGGTACTCGATCGTACCCGATCACTACAGATGATCGGGTACTCGATCGTACCCAGCTCTTCCCGATACCCCTGGTGGAGGTGGGTACCGGGGTAACAAAGGGGGTTATTGTTAGCCTCTGCACCGGCTAACACTATGCCCCGCCTTTGTAATGGATGCTGTCAATCAGCCAGCAGCTATTAATAAGGCGGTAGTAATAAAGTTTAAAAAAATACAAGGACATAGAAAAAATATTTTATTGAAATAAAAAAAACTCACACAACCCTTATTAACCATTTGATTGGGAATTAAAAAGCCGTAATGGAAGCAGTCCCCGAACCCGACGTAATCCAACAACCCAACCTGTAAAAAAACACAACCACACAATATAAATTAGTAACACATAAAAAAGCAAAACAATTATTATTCTTACCTTTCCTGGGTCCAGCGCTGGAGCGGCAATATCAGCGAGCTGGGCCCTATATCTAATCCTATCATGTGTGATACTATCTGCTGAATCAATGTACCTAATCCTATCCATAGCTTTAGGGTCGTAGTGCTATAGATATGCTGTCTCATATATATGTATATATATATATATATATATATATATGTACAGGGGCGTAACTAGGAAAGACTGGGCCCCATAGCAAACTTTTGACTGGGGCCCCCCTCCCCTGGGTGTCACACAACCACCCCCCTTGTAGATAGTGCCTTTTTTACAAACCCCCCCTTTTGATAACGCCATACAGCCCACCTGTAGATAACGCCATACAGCCCCCTTTGTAGATATCTACAGAGGGGGCTGTATGGCGCTACCTACAGAGGGGGCTGTATGGCGTTATCTACGGGGGGGCTGTATGGCGCTATCTACAGAGGGGGCTGTATGGCGCTATCTACAGAGGGGGCTGCATGGCGTTATCTACAGGGGGGCTGTATGGCGCTATCTACAGAGGGGGCTGTATGGCGCTATCTACAGAGGGGGCTGTATGGCGCTATCTACAGAGGGGGCTGTATGGCGTTATCTACGGGGGGGCTGTATGGCGTTATCTACAGGGGGGCTGTATGGCGCTATCTACAGAGGGGGCTGTATGGCGCTATCTACAGAGGGGGCTGTATGGCGTTACCTACAGGGGGCTGTATGGCGTTATCTACGGGGGGGGCTGTTTGCGTTATCTACAGGGGGGCTGTATGGCGCTATCTACAGAGGGCTGTATGGCGTTATCTACGGGGGGGGCTGTATGGCGCTATCTACAGAGGGGGCTGTATGGCGCTATCTACAGAGGGGGCTGTATGGCGTTATCTACGGGGGGGCTGTATGGCGTTATCTACAGGGGGGCTGTATGGCATTATCTACGGGGGGCTGTATGGCGTTATCTACAGGGGGGGCTGTATGGCGTTATCTACAGGGGGCTGTATGGCATTCTCTACAGGGGGGGCTGTATGGCGTTATCTACAGGGGGGCTGTATGGCGTTATCTATAGGGGGACAGTATGGCGTTATCTACAGGGGGGCTGTATGGCACTATCTACAGGGGGGGCTGTATGGCGCTATCTACAGGGGGGCTGTATGGCGCTATCTACAGGGGGGCTGTATGGTGTTATCTACAGGGGGGCTGTATGGCGCTATCTACAGGGGGACTGTATGGCGCTATCTACAGGGGGAACTGTATTGCGTTATCTACAGGGGGAACTGTATGGCGCTATCTACAGGGGGGGCTGTATGGCGTTATCTACAGGGGGGCTGTATGGCGCTATCTATAGAGGGGGCTGTATGGCGTTATCTACGGGGGGGCTGTATGGCGTTATCTACGGGGGGCTGCATGGCATTATCTATGGGGGGGCTGTATGGCGTTATCTACGGGGGGCTGTATGGCGTTATCTACGGGGGGGCTGTATGGCGTTATCTACGGGGGGGCTGTATGGCGTTCCCTACAGGGGGGTATATGGCGTTCCCTACAGGGGGGGACTGTATGGCGTTATCTACAGGGGGGCTGTATGGCGCTATCTACAGGGGGGGCTGTATGGCGCTATCTACAGGGGGGGCTGTATAGCGTTATCTAAAGGGGGGCTGTATGGCGCTATCTACAGGGGGGCGGTATGGCGCTATCTACAGGGGGACTGTATGGCGCTATCTACAGGGGGAACTGTATGGCGCTATCTACAGGGGGGGGCTGTATGGCGTTATCTAGAGGGGGGACTGTATGGCGTTATCTACAGGGGGCTGTATGGCGTTCCCTACAGAGGGGGCTGTATGGCGTTCCCTACAGAGGGGGCTGTCTGGCGTTATCTTCAGGGGGGGGGCTGTAGGGAACGCCATACAGCCCCCCATGTAGGGAACGCCATACAGCCCCCCCCTGTAGGGAACGCCATACAGCATCCCCCCCCTGTAGGGAACGCCATACAGCGTTCCCCCCTGTAGGGAACGCCATACAGCGTCCACCCCCCTGTAGGGAACGCCATACAGCGTCCCCCCTCCCAAAAAAATGCGACCTACAGTGTGTCCTAATAAAAGACATGTATCCCCTATCCACAGGACAGGGGATACATGTGTGATCACTGGCAGCGATAGGGAGAACGGGGGACTGAAAGTCCCCCTAAAGTTCTCCATGACTAACCTCGGACTTCCGGCGTCTGCGCAGCTCTGTTCAAATGAATGGAGCGCTGGTCACGCATGCGCACAAGCGGGACCGGCGCTCCATTCATTTCTACGGAGCTGCCGACACAGACCCCGGAAGTCTGAGGTTTGTGATGGAGAACTTCAGGGGACTTTCAGTCCCCCGTTCTCCCTATCGCTGCCAGCGATCACACATGTATCCCCTGTCCTGTGGAGATCCTGTGGATAGGGGATACATGTCTTTTGCTTAATGGCAGAGCGGGGAGATACCTCCCTGCTCTGCCGTAGTATTCAGTGGCGTCGCGCTGTAGCAGCCATAGCGGCTGCTAGCGGAGCCTGCGGCCATGGTGGGGGCCCGTGCCGGCGGGCGACACGGGCCCCCTCATGCCACGGGCCCCGTAGCAGCCGCTACTGCTGCTACGGCGGTAGTTACGCCACTGTATATATATATATATATATATATATATATATACATATATATATATATATATATATATGTTAGTACAAGGATACTTACTTCTGGGGCCCTGTATCTAATGTAGCCATTACCCCGCTCCCGTCAAGTGTGCGCGCACGGTCAGAATGAGGTGATGCGGCCGGCGCTGCACTAATGGGTGGCGGTACCGGCACTGAAGACAGAACATGGGGGTGTTTTGCAGTGCGCCCACCATGTTCTCTGTCTTCAGTGCCGCTGCTCATTAGAGCAGCTTCAGCCGCATCACCTCTTGCTGACTGCGCACACACATTTGTTGTCAGGAGCGGGGTAATGGCTGTATTACACAACCGCAGCCCCGCTCTGACTACATTCATGTGTTACAATACTAAGCTTTGCGGTCGCACAGATTAGTGTCGAAATACATGAATTAATGGTATTGAATCGAGTTATGAATTATTTATTTTAATTTTATTTTTTGATCAATATAAAATTGCATTTACTTAATATTCATTTATTCCAAGATGACTTTGCAAAAAATTTAATTCCGCCATACTTTTTTCTGACTTTTCTCGTCATTCTCTGAACACCTTAATTTATGTATACATTTATTGCATGGATTTTGATGATTAAGCTGATATATAATTATTTTTTTTGTATGTTTGATGACTTTTATTTAATAAAAAGAGTTGTTATTAAAAGTAATCATGTTAATTCTTTAATTTTTATACTTTTTTATTTTACAAATTATTTTATTAAAATTTATTTACAATTTTGTCCCACCAGCAGCCTTTTTCACTTAAAAATTTATTTTTTTCCTTATAATGCATTGGAACACCTATATATTCCAATGCATCACTGCCTGTACATATAAAATGCATAGGCAGCTGTCAGTGCATACCTAAGGTATGAACTAACAGAGAATAGCGGAGGACAGCTATGGGGGCCTTTGTTAGGCCCAGGGCTGTCCTATAAAACTGTCAGCCCCGGCGATCGCTATTGTCAGGGCTGACAATAATGCAGAAAAAAGAACTGTTGATTGCGGCATCACAAGGGTTAAATACCCAGGATATGAGTTTTCTCTGCCCTCCTGCTGATAATTGCGTGAGCACAACTGCTATGCCCCTGCGATCATTGTGTCGTAAATATACGGCCCTGGAAGTTAAGTGCTGGTTCCCAGCATTGTACATTTACGGTGCAGGACAGAAAGCCTCTAAATCTGGCATGGTCATAGGATATTTTGGAAATTTGTAGGTTTGCAATGTAGGATTTCAGTTTGTGAAACTTCTGATCTGCCCCAGTCAACTGCTAGTGCTATTATTGTGAAGTGGAAGTGTCAAGGAGTGTCACCAGTTCAGCCCCGAAACCTGTAAAAATCGGCTATTCTCTATTGCATCACTCACTACATAGTTCCAAACTGCCTCTAAAGAAGTGAAAAGCTGTGCATTGGAAACTTCATGAAATAGGTTTCCATAGTTGAACAGCTGTACACAAGCTTAAAGAGAACCTTTCACCTCCCCATACATGTGCAGCTGAGTGCTGCACATGTATGGGGAGGTGAAAGGCTGAGTGCTGCACAGGTTGTGTAATGCTCCCGTGGTCTTCCAGAATTTCATAAATGAGATCAGGGGCGTAGCTAGGGGGGCAAGCGGGGCATGTGCCCCGGGCCCAGCTTAGAGGGAGGCGCCAGCGCCACCTCCTCCTGCACTATAATTGTACCTGTGTCACAAGGACACAGGTATAATTAGAAGCAATGAATGACCGGGCACGTTCCGTGCCCAGCCATTCGGCGCCTTTCCACGAATGAAGCGACTGGTACCTTTTGTACCAGTGACGCTTCCGTCGATGAAAGGCGCTGACTGACTGACAGGGAAAGTCATCCTGCCCAGCCAATCAGCGCCTTTCATAGACGCTGCGTTCAACCCCCAGGAGACCTGCGCAGAAGAGAGCAGGTCTCCATGGCTGCCGGACGGCATGGGAGCGGGAATAAGGTGAGTTTGAATTGTTTCTTTTTATTTTTTTAATTGTAATAAAAGTGTGCGGCTGTATCTACAGGGGGGATGACTTTGTCTACGGGGGGGGACTTTATCTACGGGGGGGGACTTTTTCTTCACGGGGGGGACCTTCATCTACAAGGGGGACTTTATCTACGGGGGGGGGCTTTATATACACGCGGGGGGCTTTATCTATGGGGAGTGTCTATCTACAGGGGGGGCTATATACTGGGGTGGGCTATCTATGGAGCACCATATACAGGGGTGGGCTATAGCTACAGGAGGGGCTATATAGTATATAGCCCCCCTGTAGATATAGCCCACCCCTGTAGATATAGCCCCCTGTAGATATAGCCCCCCTGTAGATATAGCCCCCCTGTAGATATAGTCCCCCTGTAGATATAGTCCCCCTGTAGATATAGTCCAACCCTGTATATAGCCCACCCCTGTATACAGCCCACCCCTGTAGATATAGTCCCCCTGTAGATATAGTCCCCCTGTAGATATAGTCCCCCAGTAGATATAGTCCCCCTGTAGATATAGTCCCCCTGTAGATATAGCCCACCCCTGTATATAGTATCCCACAAATATCTCCCCCTATAGTGCTCTACAGAAAGCCCACCCCTGTATATAGCCCCCTTGTACATATAGTCAACCCCTGTATATAGTGCTCCACAGATAGCCCACCCCTGTATATAGTATATACAGGGGTGGGCTATCTGTGGAGCACTATATACAGGGGTGGACTATCTAGTGGAGCACTATATACAGGGGTAAACTATATGTACAGGGGGGCTATATACAGGGGTGGGATATATGTGGAGCACTATATACAGGGGTGGGCTATCTGTGGAGCACTATATACAGGGGTGGACTATCTAGTGGAACACTATATACAGGGGTGGACTATATGTACAGGGGGGCTATATACAGGAGTGGGCTATATGTGGAGCACTATATACAGGGGTGGGCTATATGTGGAGCACTATATACAGGGGTGGGCTATCGGTGAAACACTATATACAGGGGTGGACTATATGTGGAGCACTATATACAGGGGTGGACTATATGTGGAGCATTATATACAGGGGTGGGCTATATCTACAGGGGGGCTACATACATGGTTGGGCTATCTGTGGAGCACTATATACAGGGGTGGGCTATATCTACAGGGGGGCTATATACAGGGGTGGGCTATCTCTACAGGGGGGCTATATACAGGGGTGGGCTATCTGTAGAGCACTATATACAGGGGTGGGCTATATCTACAGGGGGCTATATACAGGGTTGGGCTATACGTGGAGCACTATATACAGGGCTGGGCTATATCTACAGGGGGCTATATATAGGGGTGGGCTATCTGTAGAGCACTATAGGGGGAGTTATTTGTGGGACACTATATACAGGGGTGGGCTATATGGGGGCACTATCTACAGGGGGCTCTATGGCAGGCACTATCTACAGGGGGCACAGTGTGTGTGTGGGATACGGTGTATGGTGCTATTATAATTAGAGGTGCAGTGTATGGCACTATTATATTTAGGGGTGTAGTGTGTGGTATAATGATAACTTTATATTTATTTATAGGTGCAGAAATGTTGGTAAAGTGAGAAGCTGAAGACATGTGAGCGGCAAACTGCAGAAATTGGCTGTGACCGGGAGAATTCATCATAGAGGTCTGGACCGGATGGAGAAAAAGAACTAGAATCTGAGACGTCACCGGTGAGTCACTTAATGTAAATGTTTATTCTGCCTCTAATCAGTAATGTAGTCACTGTATGATCTGCAGTGAGATGATTATGATAGGATTTATTTTTGTGAAACAGCATCTCCCAGCATATCCTTACCATTGTTCGGGCCATGCTGGGAGCTGTAGTTTTACGCCGTACACACCTATACAGCAGGGTGATTTTAATCAGTTCAATGCTGGATCCTACCATCCCCAGGTATATATGTAGGCTTAGTCCCAGTTCTGGGTGTATGTGCAGCGTAGGTTCCCACCTTACAGAGGTCGCCTTGTCGTGGCAGGTGGGCTAACACTTTTTGATCAAAATGTGCACTAAGAACCTCCCTATTTGTAAGTAGATTTAGCATTAGTGCATATTTATTTATATTTAGTGGTTTAGGTGGCATTAGTGTCGCAGGGTGCTGTCACCATTCTATGTTTGCCCTATACAGCAGGGGTTGCACTAAATTGAGCTGTATTTGTTCTGGTGTTGTATTTATGTACTGAGCTTGGTTCTGATGTTGTTTATAGAACCATATTGCTTGTAAGATGTACAAATGTGTTACATAAAAAGCAATGACATGTCGATTGGTAGAGAAAACAAACACGGCGAGGGGGATGGAGATGTCGGGAAAGAGGTTGGGGGGGCGCCAAACTGAATCTTTGCCCCGGGTGCTGGAGAACCTAGCTACGCCTCTGAATGAGATTTTAAGAGACTACCTGGGGGTATTTCTTGTAGTGTACCTTGATGATATACTTGTGTTTTCCAAGGACTGGTCCTCCCACATTGAGCATGTCAGGAAGCTGCTCCAGGCCCTTCGGGAAAACAAACTCTTTGCTAAAACTGAAAAGTGTGTGTTTGGGGTGCAGGAGATACTATTTTTGGGTCAAATGCTCAATCCTAACGAATTCCGCATGGACCCTGCCAAGGTTCATGCTGTGGCTGAATGGGTCTGACCTGCCTCCCTGAAGGCTTTACAGTGCTTCCTGGGGTTTGCTAATTATTATAGGAGATTTATTGCTAACTTCTCGGTCATCGCTAAGCCTCTTACAGACCTTGCTCGCAAAGGTGCCGATCTCCTCCACTGGCCTCCGGAGGCGGTCCAGGCTTTTGAGGTCCTTAAGAGGTGCTTTATCTCTGTCCCAGTGCTGATTCAGCCTAACCAGATGGAGCCATTCATCGTGGAGGTTGACGCCTCCGAGGTGGGAGTGGGTGCTGTCTTGTCCCAGGGTACTAGGTTTCTCACCCATCTCCGTCCCTGTGCCTACTTCTCCAGGAAGTTGTCCCCCACTGAGAGTAACTACGACGTTGGCAACCGCGAATTCTTAGCCATTAAATGGGCATTTGAAGAGTGGCGCTACTACCTAGAGGGGTTAGGCAACAGGTAACGGTCCTTACCGTCCACAAGAATCTGGTTTTTCTAGAATCTGCCCGGAGGTTAAACCCGAGACAAGCTCGATGGGCATTGTTTTTTACTAGATTCAACTTTGTGGTCACCTATAGGGCTGGGTCTAAAAATATTAAAGCTGATGCGCTGTCGCGTAGCTTCATGGCCAGCCCTCCTCCAGAGGAGGAACCTGCTTGTGTTTTGCCCCCAGGTATAATCATATCCTCTATTGATTCTGACTTAGTCTCCGAAATTGCTGCTGATCAAGGTTCAGCTCCCGAGAACCTTCCCGAGAACAAGCTGTTTGTTCCCCTGCAATTCTGGCTAAGGGTACTCAGGGAGAATCATGACTCTTCACTATCTGGCCATCCAGGCATCCTTGGTACCAAGCACCTCATTTCTAGAACCTATTGGTGGCCTGGGTTGCTTAAAGACGTTAGGGCCTATGTCGCCACTTGTGAAGTTTGTGTTAGGTCCAAGACTCCCAGGTCCTGACCAGTGGGCTTACTATGTTCTTTGCCCATTCCCCAGAGACCTTGGACCCATATTTCCATGGATTTTATCACAGATCTGCCTCCATCCCAAGGCAAGACGGTGGTGTGGGTTGTAGTAGACCGCTTCAGTAATATGTGCCACTTTGCGCCCCTCAAGAAACTACCCAATGCCAAGACGTTAGCTACCTTGTTTGTCAAACACATCCTGCATCTCCATGGCTTTCCTGTCAATATTGTTTCTGACAGAAGGGTACAGTTTGCTTCGTTGCTTTGGAGGACTTTCTGTAAGAAGTTGGAGATTGATCTGTCCTTCTCTTCGGCCTTCCATCCTGAAACTAATGGCCAAACCGAGAGGACTAATCAGTCTCTAGAACAATATTTAAGGTGTTTTATCTCTGACTGCCAAGATGATTGGGTCTCCTTCATTCCCTTCGCCGAATTTTCTCTCAATAACCGGGTCAGTAACTCGTCAGGGGTCTCCCCCTTTTTCTGTAATTTTGGATTTAATCCACGGTTCTCCTCCCTTTCACCTGGTGGTTCCAACAATCCTGAGGTAGATGTCGTTCATCGGGAACTTTGCACAGTCTGGGCCCAGGTTCAGAAGAACCTAGAGGCGTCCCAGAGCATACAAAAGACTCAGGCAGATAAAAGACGTTCTGCTAACCCCTTGTTTGTGGTCGGGGATCGGGTGTGGCTGTCTTAAAAAAAATTGCGCCTTAAAGTTCCGTCCCAAAAATTTGCTCCCCGGTATATAGGGCCATACAAGGTCATTGAGGTCATTAACCCTGTCTCCTTCCGACTGGAGTTACCCCCGTCTTTTCAAATACACAACGTGTTCCATGCCTCTCTCCTGAAACGCTGCTCCCCGTCCTTGGCTACCTCGAGGAAACCTCCGGTCCCTGTTCTCACCCCTGAAGGGGTAGAATTCGAGGTGGCCAAGATTGTGGACAGCAGGATGGTCCAAGGCTCCCTCCAGTACCTGGTCCATTGGAGAGGATACGGGCCTGAGGAGAGGACCTGGGTACCCGCCCGAGATGTTCACGCTGGGGTATTGCTCAGGAGGTTCCATCTTCGGTTCCCCAATAAGCCAGGTCTACCTAGAAAGGGTTCAGTGGCCCCTCATAAAAGGGGGAGTACTGTAAAGGATCTGCCAGACACCGCTTCTGTGTCGACGCCCGTGGTTAATCAGTCTGCACCTGCTCCTAGGTCTGATAGAGTGGCTCGATCTGCTACCACTCAGGCTGGTAGGCTCAGGAGTGGGAGAACCTATCACAGCCTGGCCAGACGGTTCTAGCTCCCACCCTTGGTCCACTTATACCTTCATTTGCTGCTTGTCCTTTGCCTGTGATTCTCCTGTTTCCTGGCTCTGCTGTTCCTGCTGTTACTATTGACCTCTGCCTCATATTGACCCTGGCTTGACTGACTATTCTCCTGCTCTGCATTTGTTACCACGTACACTCCTGGTTTGACTCGGCTCGTCCACTACTCTGTTGCTCACGGTGTTGCCCCACATTCCTTTGCTTTTGTGTTCCCTTGTCTTGTTTGTCTGTCGTGCACTTATTGAGCATAGGGACCGTCGCCCAGTTGTACGCTGTCGCCTAGGACGGGCTGTGCAAGTAGGCAGGGACTGAGTGGTGGGTAGATTAGTGAATTATTAGGAGAGACCCCGGTAGCTGGCAGGTCAGAACTGCAATAGAAAAAACTAAAGTGCCAGAGGCACTAGAAAACCCATTTTCCCAGCTACCAACAAATTGTAATAATATTTAACTTTTATTATTGTATTTCTAAAAGGTCCAGGAGGGACAAGAGCACACACAGTTAAAATTAGCTAGAGACCAGCGGCAAAACACTCTATGAAATTACTGCCACACGAGGCAGAATTCAGTGAATGAATCCTATCACAACAGGAACGCTAAGTCAGCAGCTGCAGACTGCCTGACAGTGCAGGTGGCACGGTTAGCAGTGTATTAGAGATAAGAGCCAGTGGATCGTAGCAGTTAAAATTATAAATATAGCCCCCCCCGACATGTTTCTTTGTCAACACAACGTCCTCAGGGGATAACAACGGGGCTAATAAACGCGCGCTCTACTTCCTTGTATTTTAAAAGCTCAGCTGAGCCTCACACAGGGCACACCTGCGTGAGGACCAATGGAAACGCATGAAAAGTGACAAGCCCCCATGAAATGAAATTGACAGAAAATTAAAACAAAAAAAGTTAAATCCCCAATAAAGTTCAGAGTAATTTGAACTGTAATTATTTTTTAGGAAGTCCGTCAGACTGCACCCTTATGAATCACTTTTATGTGTGTCATGTTTGCTCCATTACATAGCAACAAAAGCTGAAGCCAGTGGGTGACCCTGCCGGATCTCCATGCTTCCATAAAGACCATTCATGTCACTAGCCTCAGAAGATTGAATATGAAGGATCAGCAGGGGACTTTATATCTCCTTACTAGAGTTCTTTTAATGTAGTCTCTGACCATGAGTATGGTATAGTCATGGGATTAAAAATGATTAAAACTAGAGGTTTACATTTTCAAAGCACAAATAAATCTAGGGCTACACAGCGACATTTGGTTGCACATGAGTCATGGTTAAATTGTGTGATTGTCATCACAAAAAAAGTCAAGAGTGCAGCTCTAGACTTAGTCTGGATTTACCCATGCAGTTTTCGATGCACTACACAGAAGTGGATAGAAGAGATGAGAGGTATTAATTCTTCTTTTATACTCTTTCTTCCTTTTGGATCCATTCCTGGCTTTGCATTGGAACTGCGCCAAACATTGCATCAAAAATTATTTGCATAAATCCAATTTCGTGATTTAAAATAAATTAACACTCCCTTTATACACCACAGCTGTGTTCATAAATGCCTGATACACCAACTCAAATACATCAGTGTTTTCTTGAAACAAAGCTTGCTATAAACATTAACATACACAGGAATTTGTCAGCAGAACTATTATGGGTGGGCGAATAGTATACATCACGGGTTGATAGTCCTTCACTATTCTATATTCTGAGCTTGGATAGACAATAATTAGGTAGGACACGCTCAAACTCAGGAGGTCATTGACTGGTATGGGGAGTAGATGTCTGGTGCAGAGTTTACACTATGAATGAGATATTCAGGCTTCCCATTGAGAAATTACACACAGTGGATATCAGGTGCAGGGGCAGTTGTTCTCCAACAAACATCTACTCCCTACAAAGGTCAAATGTTTCCTTTCCAATTGTTAACCTACTCTGTCCACAATATAGGCAATCCTGACATAAGCATATTGTTAACATGTCCAAACATTGGGTATTTAGACCTTCACCTTATAGTTCATTCTGTTCACCTTTCTTCCATGAATTGATCTATTCTATCTCAATATGTCATATTTTGAACCATGTACCATGTTCTTTGCAAGACTTGTCAATTCTGATGTCTACGTTTTGGAAAAGTAGCATGGAAATTAATATTGATGAGAGCTTTCATCATCTATTACCATGTAAGACTTGCTAGGTGCACAATACACAATCTGCTCATTATTTCTTGATAATCAAGTAATATCAACAAAATTAATTGGATCATTAGAGGAAGATTACTGAGCCAGTTTTCATACAGTATCTTAATCACTTTGTCTGTCTAGCTTGATCTGTCATTTGGTTCTTATTTAGACATCTCCCTTATGTTACTCTTTCAGGTTCTGCACTTCTAGATTCTCTTACCTGTGTCAACAACTACAAAACACATTGGAGGTGTCAGTGGAAATTAAGTGCAGAAGCTCATCAACTGCTCCCCATGAACCTAATCCACTGGAGCGATGTGTCCAGGTACTTCTGTGAGGGATTTAACAGATTAAAACCCTGTGGAAGCAAACACGGCCCTGTTTAATGACAGTATGATTAGACAGTAGCTAAAAGTGTCTGGTAAACAGGTAAAACTATGTTGGGTTCCAAGGTCTACACAGCGGATTAAGCCACTGTAAGGGATAAGTCAATACTTATAATTCTTTATGATGCCTACAATCCGATAACAGAATACAGGCTGTCAAAGCTATGTTCTGATGGGCAAGGTCTGTGAAGTTGAAATTCCGCAGACTGGCATGTCATTAAAAGAATTTTCTCATGACTAAAGGGTTAGTTTTTCTCCATATATGCAATTCCCTAATATAATCTATGAAATACCTAAGAAAAGAGAGCGTTACTTCAAAGGGAACAAAACCCTTTTACTTCTATCTCCAATATTTTCATTGCCAAACTTTTTTATGATGCCCATCTTACGTAAGCCTATGTCTCACAATGTAAAAATGTGCACTGGTACACTTGGTGAAGCTCAAGAAGTTTGCGTTTTTTTGTAAAAGAACTACTACAGTATATAAACACACAAGCAGGAGGGCCCCCACACAACTTTTCCAGGGGGACCCAAGTCTGTAATTAAACTGTAGTCTAGGTAGAATTTATTCTGGAAAATGCAGTATAAATTCTGAAATTATGTGTAATTGCTCTTAAATGAATTGTAGGAAAAACAAATATAACACCATCATTCACAGGAACTTCTATTGTGATGAGCGTGAAGAAAGAAATAACTTCCCAGCATCCATGTACAGTTTGTTAAGCAGGGAGATTATATAAAGTGTGACCTCAATTGCGGTATTTTTTTCTTCCATTTGCAGCAGTGGGAGTCAAGTCTGTGACCCAGATGACTCTGGCAAGATAAAAGATGGAGAAGTTTATATGACCTGTCGCATTAATGAAAAGTTTAGCTATACAATGACTACCATGTACACCTTCCAAACAAAGCGTGATGTGAGTCGAAATACTCACATCATTCCAAACTCTATTGGTAAGCTAATAGACAATAAATCCACAGGTCGCTGGAAACTATAACTAATGCAGCTATGTACAATGACTTTATTATCTGTTGGACTAGCATCGTGGTATTTAGAAACAATGCAGGTTTCTTTTTTCATCATTTTTATATACAATCTTTTTTTAGGCTAATAGTTTCAAAAATAATAGTTAAAAAATATGCTTTTTTACATTCTATCTATTTTTTTTCTGGTAATATGATAGTTTTATCCTAATATAGACCTTTTATTTTTGATCATCATTGTCTACTTTAAATTTTGTAATATTACATGTCTTTTTTAGGGTAATTGGGTCAGGGCTAGCGTTACAACACTGATTAGCGTGGGAAAGTTTTTTTTGGGTTGGTATTTTATGTGTATTTATTATTTAATTAATTTTTACTTTATTTTACATTCATTTTTATATTATTATGATCTGTCCATCAAAGGTCAGAAAAACACCTTTGGGAGATTTTTTTAAAAATTTATTTTTTCCTCTTTTACACCATGTTTTTCGACTGTAATCAGCCCTGGTAAGGTGACTATGGGGCGGGTTTTAAGGACCATGACTGCCTGCCGTATTTATGCAGTGTACAGTCGGCAGCCAGTTAAGGAGTTGTCTCAGAACAAACATTGATAGCTAGGAAATACCACCATGTCAAGTAGGTCAGATTCCGACCACTGTTACCTTCACCCATTGCTAGAATTAAGTGACAGCGGCAATGAGAAAGCACCATGTCATTTTGTCTCCCATCTGCTTCACTTGGCGGTCGGCTGTTGACTATAATGGGTGAAACCCCCTTAAAACTGACATTAATAGCATATCCTAGTGATATGCCATCAATGTTTGTGCTGAGACAAACCCTTTAATAGAAAAGCTAATGCTAACCACACTTTATGCTGAACTTAATTGCAAGCAAAACTGGTGCCTCTTCTGCTTACTACTTTACCTGACCTATAGGACTGTCAATGATTTGTGAAAATGTACAATACACTGCTATAGATTTCTTATAAAGATAAATGGATATTAAAGGGTTATTTCTGTTATGGAATCACTGGTTAAGCAATTCCCAGGATGGAAGTTTAAGGAGTTGCTAGGTGAGCGATTCCTCAAAGGCTGCTGGAGACTGTCGGGACTGAGCATGCAAATAAATGCGCAACCCTAAGTCCACCACAATACTGATCAACAGAGTCTAAAGCCTCCCACACACGAGCATGTTTGGTCCGTGATATACAGTCCGTACGTCGGCCGCATTTCCTGGACCAAACACACTGCAGAGAGCCGAGCTCCTAGCATCATAGTAATCTATGATGCTAGGTGTCACTGCCTCGCTGTCCCGTACTATAATCATGTTTTCTGTACAGGACAGCTGTCCCGCTGCGAGGCAGTGACACCTAGCATCATAGATTACTATGATGCTAGGAGCCCAGCTCCCTGCAGTGTGTTCAGTCCGGGAAATGCGGCCGATGTACGGACCATATATCACGGACCAAACACGCTTGTGTGTAAGAGGCCTAGGGCTACTCTATGGTTTTCACCAGAGCCCACCGCAAGGCGGGATGGTTTTAACAGAGTTTGGTATTGGATAAGAGATGCAAGACAGCCAAAGGGTAAACAGAAAGTCCAAATCACAAAGCTAAGGGATGTCAGGAATAGCAGAGGTCAGTGCCAGCCGGGAGCAGAAAGTAAAAATCCATGGGCAAGGAGCAATCCAGAGACAAACCGAGGTCCAGTTCCAAGAAGTCAAAATAGCCAAAGGTACAGGGTATAGTCAAAAGCTTGATCAAACACTTGGAAACCAGGAAATTCACAAGCAAAGAACACAGAAGCAACCCAGGTTTAAGTACTTCCCCCTTACACCTGATACGAAGAAAGACAGAGAAAAAGGATAGGCTGAACAACTAAAACCAGAACCACCCAGAAGCTAGACTAGTAGTCATGGTAATCTTAAAGGGACTGACATTTCCTAACAATTCCCATCTCATAAAGTTATGATATATCCTGAGAATTAAAGGGCCGCAGCGCTGGTTTAGTGTTGTTACAAGTGAATAGATTAACGCAGTGTTAAATCTGTGCTCATTCTCAGGATTGGTGGTGGTTCAAGAGGTAGGACCCCCCAGACAAGACAGTAATGGCACATTACTTTATGACATGGGAAAAACACATTTAAGACATGTTGTCCGTGAACAATAAATATAATTATTTTTTTTTAGTTCGGATGCCACCACCAGAAGGTTTAATGGTCGAAAAGTCTGATTCAAAGGATGGTTCAATAATTCTACGCTGGAGGATGCCTGATAATATTTCCAACCCTGGACTTCTACTATACCAAGTCACATACTATAGAAAAGATTGGGATTCTTGGAAGGTATAGTAATAATATTAATAATAATTTTTAAAAAATTATCCGTTGACAGGATTGATATGTATTGATATGTATTTTATAGTACTGTATATGTTGTAAGTTAGCTCACAGGATCGCCATCTCCAGGGTCAAGATGGTTGGCACACTAGAAAATTTTCACTCCCACACAGTGAATTCGATTTGAAAATGGCCGCAACCAGCTTTATTGTCTCATACACGAAAAGCAGTTTTTACAAAACAGTTCAAAATAAACCCTAGGCTGTCCAACCTCTAACTAAACATATAGCTTCCCTAGCTATCAGGGTGAAAGGCCTTCTTCCCAGCACCTCACAACAAACGTGTAGTATGTTTAGAAACTTATTTGTATTACCCCAACAGCTTTTGTCTTTATTTAGCTCCTGAAAGTACCTTATATTTGTAGCCCAAACCACTGTATGGAGTCTGGAAATTTGGCAGGAGGTGGGGCTGAACCACACCAGTACCGACTGTATCAGTATTATAGATACAATAATACAATAATAGTACCGGACATAGTATATTGATAGTGTAATAATACCAGTCACATGCCTAGATAGAAAAATAGTAACAGTCACAGCCCATAGACACAAAAATAGTATAAGCCATAGTGCATAGATAAAATAATAGTATCAGTCATAGCCCATAGATAATAATGCCAGGCATAGTGCACAGATCATACTTGACAAACCTACTTTATCTAATGGCTTTATATGGGGGAAGGGACGTTTTGTGGTCTCCATATTGATTTTGCTATGGAACCTTGTGTACGTCCCCGCTGTAGAAAAGGAATATAGTGTCTGCAAGAATTTAACCACCACTCTTATCATGTGCATGGACATTGTGCCATGATAAGAACACTGTTGTATAACTATCTCATCTGCTACCAGCTGGAGCTATCCTTCTTGCAGGATACAGTATATTTAACTTTAATCTTTACTTTTCAGGATGCTGCTATACTTAATGTTATGGGAGAGACAGAAGTCAGCTTTAGTGCTCAGATATTTGTTCCAGGGAGCACTTACCTTTTTAGGGTCCGCGCTATACCAGACAAAGAACAACTGTACCGTAGCGCCTGGAGCAACAATATAGCATGGACGTTGCCTGAAGAAGGTATTTTTGGACAGAACAAAAATTTCGATGAACTGTTAGTAAAACTTGTGAAACCCAGTACTGTCAACCTAGCAACCTGTTGCTGTTCTGCCCATCCATCTAAATTCTCTCTTATCCAGGGCGGCCTAAGGATAGATGGCACCCCATGCAAAACTATCTTTCGGCGCCCCACTCCCATCATAAAAAAATGCCCTATAAAAAAGTATAATGCCCCCACAGTATAATGCCCTATATAGTGCCCCCACACAGTATTATGCCCCTTTAGTGCCCCCCGTACAGTATAATAATATAATATATTATAACCCCTTCAAGGACACAGTATTGTGTCCTCTAATTGTGCTCTCACAGTATTATGCCCCCTAAGTGCCACACACAGTATATTGCCACCTGTAATACCCCTACACAGTATAATGTCCACTTAGTGGTCCCCACACAGTATAATGCCCCCTCCCCTAGCTGCCATACACAGCCCCCCTTGTAGATAGTGCTCCTTGTAGATTGTGCCATACAGCCTCCCTGTAGACAGTGCCAAAATCCCCCACCTCCTCCTTGTAGACAGTGTCATAATCCCCCACCTCCTCCTTGTAGATCGTGCCATACAACCCCCCACCTCCCCTTGTAGACAGTGCCCCCAAACCAAAAAAAATTGTACTCACCTAGGCCTCGTTCCCACGATGAACTGAGCTGCTCCACGACAAGATCCTTGCGTAGGCCAGCGTGATCCTGTAGCCTAGTACAGGGTTTACCAACCTTTTCGGACTCGAGGCACCACTGAAAAAATAAAATTTCCTCAGGGCACCCCTACCAAAATTTTTTTTGCAGAAGACAGAACACGGCTAAAAACAAGCACTACATTCGTAGGCAGGGGCGTAACTAGGAAAGACTGGGCCCCATAGCAAACTTTTGACTGGGGCCCCCCTCCCCTGGGTGTCACACAACCCCCCCCCCTTGTAGATAGTGCCTTTTTTACAGCCCCCCCTGTAGATAACGCCATACAGCCCCCCCTCTGTAGATAGCGCCATACATCCCCCTGTAGAGAACGCCATACAGCCCCCCTGTAGAGAACGCCATACAGCCCCCCTGTAGAGAACGCCATACAGCCCCCCCTGGAGAGAACGCCATACAGCCCCCCCCCTGTAGAGAACGCCATACAGCCCCCCCTGTAGGGAACGCCATACAGCCCCCCCTCCTGTAGAGAACGCCATACAGCCCCCCCCTGTAGGGAACGCCATACAGCCCCCCCCCTGTAGGGAACGCCATACAGCTCCCCCCCTGTAGGGAACGCCATACAGCCACCCCCCCTGTAGGGAACGCCATACAGCATCTCCCCCCCTGTAGGGAACGCCATACAGCGTCCCCCCTCCCAAAAAAATGCGACCTACAGTGTGTCCTACAAAATACATGTATCCCCTCTCCACAGGATCTCCACAGGATAGGGGATATATGAGTGATCGCTGGCAGCGATAGGGAGAACGGGGGACTGAAAGTCCCCTGAACTTCTCCATGACAAACCTCTGACTTCCGGCGTCTGCGCAGCTCAATAAAAATTAAAGGAGCGCTGGTCACGCATGCGCACAAGCACGACCGGCGCTCCATTCATTTCTACGGAGCTGCCGACACAGACCCCGGAAGTCTGAGGTTTGTGATGGAGAACTTCAGGGGACTTTCAGTCCCCCGTTCTCCCTATCGCTGCAGGCGATCACACATGTATCCCCTGTCCTGTGGAGAGGGGATACATGTCCTGTGGAGAGGGGATACATGTCCTGTGGAGAGGGGGGGATACATGTCCTGTGGATGTCCTGTGGAGAGGGGATACATGTCTTTTGCTCTATTTTGCGCCATCAGGACCAGACATCGTTTAGCCATTTTTAGCACGGGTTAGTTAAATGGCTCTAACTTTTTTATTTGCTGGGCTAACGACGTGATTTTTGCGACGTTTTTTCCGTAGACAATGCAGGTTTCATTTTTTATCATTTTTATACACACCTTTTTTGCTATTTTAGAATTTTTATTGATAAAGTTTGAAAATAATAGTACAAAAATAAGCTTTTTTACATTTCAGCTATTTTTTTTTTGGTAATAACATAGTTTTACCCTAAAATAGACCTTTTATTTGTGATCGTCATTGTCTACCGTAAATTTTTATATATTACATGTCTATAGTCTATATTAGGGTAATTGGGTCAGCGCTAGCGTTACAACAATGTTTGGCGGGGGGGAACGTTTTTTTTTTGGGGTGGGTATTTTATGTGTATTTATTATTTACATTTTTTTTGCACTTTACTTTATTATTTTTTTATTACTATGGTCTGTCCCCCAAAGGTCAAAGAAGACCTTTGGGGAACTTTATATATTTTTTTTCTTTCTTTTACACCATGTTTTTCCACTGTAACTGGAGCTGCACAGCAGCCCCAGTTACAGGGGAAATCAGCCCTCTCATAGTGACGATTGTCACTAATAGGGCTGTGCTGGGTCTAGTAAGACCCAGCAGCAGCCTGCCACTAACGGCACCCGGCGATCATGTGACATCACCGGGAGGAATAGAGACAGCGCCGCTGCTGCTGTCTCTATTCCTGTACACAGCGCGCATTCAGCGCTGTGTACAAGTGATCAGAGAAGACAGAAGCAGCGAAAGCTGCTTCTATCCTCTCCTCAGGGTCCCCGGCAGTCACTGACAGCCGGAGACCCGACATTCAGCTGCCCGATCGCGCGGGCAGCAAGTTAAAACCCGAGCCGTAGAAAGTCTATGGCTCGGGTTTTAAGGACCCTGACCGCTGGCCGTAAAAACACAGCCAGCGGTCGGGAACAAGTTAATGGCAGAGCGGGGAGATACCTCCCTGCTCTGCCGTAGTGTTCAGTGGCGTCCCGCTGTAGGAGCCATAGCGGCTGCTAGCGGAGCCTCCGGCCATGGTGGGGGCCCGTGCCAGCGGGCGACACGGGCCCCCTCATGCCACGGGCCCCATAGCAGCCGCTACTGCTGCTATGGCGGTAGTTACGCCACTGTTCGTAGGGTATATTGACACAGCATTTTTTGTAAGGCAAAAAAAATCTGCCTCAAAATTCCTTCAGGAATTTTGAAGCAGATTTTGAATTGATAGCGTTGTTTGACCTTTTATTTTCTTGCGTTTTTTTAAAGCCGTTGAAACTAATGCAAAAGACGCAGGCAAAAAATCACCAAATCTGCCTACTATTAATTTCAATTGGAGCTCAGAAGTGGAAACCACTTGAAGACATTCAGCCCCCCTCACACAGTAAAATGACCATCAGCTACCCTCTCACAGTAAAATGACCATCAGCCTGCCACTCACAGTAAAATAACAATAAGCCCCCCACTCAGAGTAAAATGACCATCAGCCCGCCACTCTCACTAAAATGACCATCAGTCCACCACTCACAGATTCCACCTGTAGATAGTGCCATACAGCCCCCTGTAGGCAGTGCCACATAGCCCCCTTGTAGGTAGTGCCACACAGCCCCCTTATAGGTAGTGCCACACAGCCCCCTTGTAGGTAGTGCCACACAGCCCCCTGTAGGTAATGCCACACAGCCCACTTGTAGGTAGTGCCACACAGCCCCCTTGTAGGTAGTGCCACACAGCCCCCTTGTAGGTAGTGCCACACAGCCCCCTTGTAGGTAGTGCCACACAGCCCCCTTGTAGGTAGTGTCACACAGCCCACAGCCCCCTTGTAGATACCACCCCCCTTCCTGTAGATAGCGCCACTGTAGCTCCCTGAAGGAGCGGAATCCCCCTGCATCCGGGGATTCCGCTCCTGGAGCACTCCGCTTGATGTCTCTGTCCATATATAGACGTGACATCAGGGGCAACTCCTGAAGTGGGATCCCCGTCGACAGCGTTGCCAATGCTGTCGCCGGGGATTCCACTCCAGAAGATCACCCTGTTGATTCCACTCCAGAAGACACCCTGTTGTCTGTGTCCATTTATGGACAGTGACGTCACTGGCTTCTCCTGGAGTGGAATCCCTAGTCACAGCGTCGGCAACGCTGTAGACGGGGATCCGCTTCAAGAGTTGCCCCTGATGTCTGTCCATATATGGACAGAGACATCAAGTGCTCTGTCCGTGAGTGGAATCCCCAGCCACATGGGGATTCCGCTCCTTCAGGGAGCTACAGTGGCGCTAGTTGATAGCAGAGCAGGAAGATACCTCCCTGCTATGCTCCCTCCCTGCTGCTATAGTGGCATTGCTACCGCTGTAGCAGCCGCAGTGGCGCCACCAGCCATTGGGGAGGCCCGTCCGCCCTCATGCCCGGTGTCTCTGCTTGCAGCCGCTAAGGCTGCTACAGCGGTAGCGATGCCACTGAGTGAGGAACCGCCTGGGCAGAAAGGCGACTGCTGAGTTGCCGGGCTCAGGCGCTTCTGAAAAAAGCAGGGAAAGGGAACCAGTGCAGCGCCCCCTTCCACCTGCTGGAGTGATGCACCCTGTGCAATGGCACAGGTCGCACACCCCTAAGGCCAGCCCTGCTTATGACAGCTTTTATAGTCTGGAGCACAAGTCCTGCCTCCGAATGGAATAAAAAAAGTGAATAAAATGAAATAAAAAGTGATCAAAAACGGCATGTACCTCAAAATGGTAGCATTAAAAACAACATTTGTCTTGCAAAAAATAAGCCCTCTACTACTGCTCAATCAACAAAAAAATTAATTTTATTTTTGACAATTAGTTTTTTTCTTGTAAAAGTAGTAAAATATATTAAAAAAAACTGTGTAAATTTGGTATCGCCGTAATCATATTGAGAAGCAGAATAAAGTTAACATGTTGTTTTTATAGCACGGTGAACGGCATAAAAATGGAGGAAACGCTGTTTTTTTCCCATTCCACCCCACAAAGAATTATTTTCCTGTTTCCCAGTAAATTATATGGCATAATAAATGGTGTCATGAAAAACTGCAACTCGCCCCACAAAAATCAAGCCTTCATATGAATATATTGACGGAGAAAGAAAAAAGTTATGGCTTTTGGTAGGTGGGGAGGAAATGGCTGCGGCAGGAAGGGGTTTAAAAGGTTTTCCAGAGAGTTAAAACTGATGGCCTATTCTCAGTGTAGGCCACCAATGTCTGATCGGTGGTGGTCCACTTTCAGCACCCCGACAATAAGCTGCTTGAAAGGGTCTGCCGTGCTCAAGCGAGTACTTATTCCCCTTCATTGCTCACACTACTCAATAATATGAAACGCCGACACACTTGTAGCGGCGGTTCACAGTAGAATAGCCTATTCCCATTCAAGTAAATGTAATACCGTAAATGTAAAACTGCCGCTACAGTATGGAGCAGTGAAAAGAATGAAGGGGAACTAGTGCTCGCACGAGTGCCGCAGCCCCTTTAAACATCTGATCAGCAGAGGTGTGGACCTTCTTCCAACGTGAAAATAATGGCCTATCCTCAGGAAAGGCCATCAATTTTATCTCCCTGGAAAACCCTTTTAACCCCTTCTCGCACCCTGACGTGCCATTATATCCGGGTGCGGGATGTGTTGTTTGGAGCACGCTCACGCGCTGAGCGCACTCCATATGCTGCGGGTGTCGGCTGTATTTGACAGCGGACACCTGGGACTAACAGCCTGGAGCAGCGATCGCACTGCTCCTGGCTGTTTAACCCCTCAAATGCTGCGGTCAATCACGACCGCAGCATCTGAGGCGTCTAAAAGAGGGGGCGGCCCCCTCCGACAGCTCATCGCCCCCCCCGGAGTAAGATCAAGGGGTGACGACGGTTGTTATGGAAGCCCAGGGGCCTAATGAAGGCCCCCAGGGCTGCCTTCACTCTGCCTCTGCTAAACCCTGCATGTGGCAGGGCTTAACAGATGCCTGTAAAAATGACGATATACTGCAGTATATTGTACAAGCGATCTAACGATCACAGGTCCAAGTCCCCTAGGGGGGCTAATAAAGTGTGTAAAAAATAGTTTTTAGTAGTGAAAAAATATATATATATTAAAAGTTTAAAAAAAAAAACCTTTTCCCCCTAAAGTAATGTAAAAAATAAAAAAAGTTATCAAAATTGGTATCGCTGCATCCGTAAAAGTCTGAACTATTACAATATAGCATTATTTAATGCGCACGGTGAACTCCGTAAACAATAAAAATGGAAAACACCAAAATCGCTGTTTTTTGGTCAACTTAGCTTTCAAATAAAATGTAATAAGAAGTGATCAATGGCTCTCAGAATGTGGCGACACAAAACATTTCGTTTTTTTTAATAAAGTTTATTATCAATAAAAGTAGTAAAATTTAAAAAAAACTAAATAAATTTGGTATCACCGTAATCGTATTGAGCCACAGAATAAATATAAGTTGTCGTTTTTACGGCACGGTGAAAGCCGTAAAAACAAAACCCAAAAAACAATTGAGGAATCACAGTTTTTTCCATTTTCAACCTGCAAAGATTTTTTTTTCAGTTTTCCAATACATTATATGGAACTATAAATGATACCAAAATAAACTACAACTCCTCCCGCACAAAATAAGCCCTCACACCACTCTATTGACAAAAAATAAAAAAGTTATAGCTCTTGAAATGCGGGGAGTGAAAACCGAAAAGGAAAAATCCAAAATGGCTTTGTCCCGACGGGGTTAAATAAAAATCAATAGGTTATTTGTGAAATCGCCTATAAATTTGATAAACACCAGCAGTGAGAGACCTGCTCTACTGTCAGCTTTAGATGGGATTGTCTGCCACTGGTCCCCATGGTCCCTGTTTTGGCGGGGCCTCATTATGTCATGTTAGAGTCACACCTGTAGTACAGCAGAAGTGTAAAACTGTTTTCTCTTCACTTACTTTACCCTAAGTGAATTAAGTGATCAGGTGACCACTATTGACCACAGACTTATTTTTCACATTGTTACTATATAATGGTTGAGTGACTCATAATGCAGTCTGTGCTCAGGAGCTGTCATCCGTGGAAACACAAGTACTGCTGCGATCTCATAAGAGTGTTATTGTGAGTGGTATTGAATTATTGAATGACTACACCAAACCACTGCCCCCAACACAAGCCCTCGATTAATTCAATGTTAATACCTGCCTTTAATAAACTACCAACCCTCTGGGGACATTCCTACATATGTAGAATAAGCCTACTGCTGCAGTGTGGTTAAATATTTATCTTTACTCAACTGGTAAAACATACTGGTGAAATCTATGGAAGGAAATCTTGGGAGGCTACTATCTGTGTCCAAAACCAATGCTTGCAATTGGTGCTATACTTTTAAGACAAGTTAATAATTCACAAATATATGTTAAATATAAAGCATTGGGAATTGACACATTTCATACTTTGAATTATTAATGGGTAACTAAACTTTTAAAAAACTTTTGACATTTAATAGCGACATGTCAGAAGTTTTGATCAGTGGGGGCCTAAGCACTGAGACTCCCACAGATCTTTAATATGAAGCATCAGAAGCACTCGGGTGAGCGCTGTGCTGCTTAATTTCTGAACAAGTGGTGTACAAACACATAGACTTTCTATTGAGAAAGTACTCTGAGGAAAGCCGAGGAAAGTAATTTAGAAACGTTAGTTTAGTGGCACAGCGCTCACCCGAGCGCTTCTGCAGCTTCGTTATAGTGATCGGTGGGGTTCTCAGACACCAACCAATCAAAACTTCTGACATGTCTCTTTGATATGTCAAAAGTCTTTTAAAAGATTAGTTACACTATAAAGAGATTGTCTGACCAAGACCACCTCTTTCCAGATGCCCCATATATATAGACATCATAGAGGGGTCCCCTCTATTAGCCAAAGGAAGACCCATTAACAAAGAGCAGCTTCTGCTCCATCAGACTCGGTACATCCATATATTATTTGGTTGGTCATTCATTTAAATGACAGGTATGGAATACTACATTTCCCCTGCACATTCCCTAGTGATAACAGTTTCAATTTAAAAAGCCTACTGCATTTTCCCTAATACAAACATATGGTACTGTAGTACCTCTTGAGCTACTCAATATGAAACCATTCTGGGAACATCTATTTTGGTCGCCTCATTTGAATGCAATTTTTTCGTAAAGTACCAATAATATTTCTCGTCTTGTCCGTCATGACATAAATTTTTTATCTGTCATCACATTGATTTGAATGTTAAAAACAACACATAGAAAAACAGATTTTGTCTTAATATCTTTAATGGTGGACAAATTGATGTTTTTCCATCCTCTGAAACTAATGGGATGATGAAAGAACTTTTGTGCTCAATTGCATAGTTTTTTTTAGTTATTTGTCATCTGTTCCAGACTGGAACAGATGACAAATTGGTGTAGAAATACCCTTAACTGCATCAGTCTTCATCAATTCCTTGGTGTGGTAAAACATAGAAGTAGCAGTTTATACGGCCCTGCTTACTAAGGCCAGGCCTGCATAGAATGGACTACTAGCCATTCTTTTGGCATTACAAATTAGATAAAAATAAGCCAAACCCAATGATTTTGTTGCGATCAGCCAACACTTTAATGCGTATGGAGGGTCTTTCATTCCTTCTCTCATGGCAGATGTGCGAGGAAAGAAGGATTGGGCATGTTGCATTTTTATGTTCCCAATCCTTTATTCCCATAAGAATAAATAAATACTGTACATACTGTATATACATGTATCAGTTTCTATCAGTATAACACAAAGTAAAAAATGAAAATCTCTACCTTACTTATTTGTTGCTATATAACTTTTCATAATGCGGTGTTTCCCCAGAGGACAGAGCTATCCCTCAAAACCCGCACTGTGAATATGATGGAAATACACAGATGAAGTGCAGCTGGGAAGTGAGAAAAGAACTAAGCTCAATGTCCTACATGTTGTACTACAAAGATGGTGCTAGTAATAGTACAACCAAGTCATTTATTTATGGGTAAGTTATGATTTGATTCATCTTTATCTAAAAAAAAACTTCAAATAAGTAAGTGCACGTCATTTTCCTGTTTTGCATGTGGCCATATATTTTCGCTCAGCTTGTTGTATCCATATTTTTTACCCCTTTTTGATAAGCCATGCCCACTTAGGGGCAGTTCACACAGGGTGGATACGCTGCATAAAAGCACACTCTGTATCCACCTTGGTCGCCGCAGAGTATTCCGGCCAGAAAACCGCACCAAAACGTTTTTCAGCCGAAATGACCGCTGTGGAAAACTGCACTTAAAAAAAAAAAGTTTCATACTTACCCGTAGCCATGGCAATGCTCTGCTGTCCTGCAGCCCCTCCTCCTGGGATGACGTTTCATCCCATGTGCCTGTGATTGGCTGCAGCGGTCACGTGAAACGTCATCCCAGGAGGCCAGCCACAAAAGTCACAAATCTACTATATGTTGCAGGTTTTACCTCCCCATTGAATACAATGGGGAAAACCTGTAACAATCTAACAGCGATTACGCAAATACAGTTGACATGCTGGGGATTAAAAAAACGCACTGCCGAACAATTTTTGAGTGATTTCTCCGCTTATCCGTTACGCAGCGCGTGTATAAGATTTGTCTAAATCTCATCCACAGCTGCTACTGTATTATGCGGTGGATTTTCTGCAACGTAATCCGTTTAACAAAATCCACAGTATTCACGCTATGTGTGAACCCGGCCTAAAAGATGCAGAAATCATTATTGTTGGGACATGCAGTTACATAATGCTTAGTATCCTTTTTCCAATATTTTCTTTTAAAGGGGTTGTCCAGTTTTTATTTATTTTTTTACTTATTTCTGAATAGGAAATCATACAGTGTTCTGATATACAGTATTTGTATTAGAAATTCTGCTCACAAACATGTCTTATAAGGCATGGTGCCTATCTCTATGAGATGTTATCATGTTGTTAATAAAGTTAAATAAAAAACAGCACACGCAGAGGAGACAGAGAGAAGACTGTAAGAGCTGCTCCTGACAGACATGATGAGGAGATGCTGCTGTATGTAGAAACACTACAACATTTCTGCTCCCTAATAACCCATTAGGCTTCGCTCACATCTGCGTCAGGGCTCCGTTCTGGCGTTCCATCTGAGCTTTCCTTCAGAACGGAGCCCTGACTGAAAGAAACAGAAACCGTTCAATGGTGACGGATCCGGTGCAAATGGTTTCCGTTTGTCTCCATCGTGCAAGGGTTTGGTCGTTTTGATGGAAGCGATACCATAGACGACTACGGTATTGCTTCCGTCAAAACTACAGAACCCTTGCACAACGGAGACAAACGTAAACCATTTGCACCGGATTCGTCACCATTGAAATCAATGGTGATGGAAACGGAAACCTATGGTTTACATTTGTTTCAGTCATGGCACCGTTCTGACGGTAAGCTCTGACGGAATGCCAGAATGGAGCCCTGACACAGATGTGAACAAAGCCTAATTCACCTGTTATATACCTGAACAGTGTTACCTGGATGCGAGGAGGTCACATGATGTTGATCACATAACTGACACCATCTTTAGTTCATTCAGTTATCCTATGGATGCATTACTATGGACAAATCTGTGGGCTATACCATTTTTATTTTTTTAGACAGAGGCAACTACACTGTTATAAGAAATGCATGTGAGCAGAATTTTAAATACATGTATATTAGAAATCTGTATGATTTCCTATTCTATAAATAAATAAATAGAAAAAATAAAACGCAACCAACCCCTTTAATAGAGAATAAGCCTCTTTTATAAAAATTATCTAACAGAAAAACTGGCCTTGTTGCCCACGTCAACCTATTACAGTGCAGCTTGCATGTTTACAGAGCAGTTTAAGAAATGAAAGGTGAGCTATGATTGCTGCCTTGGACAGTTTTGATAAATCTCTTCATATGTCTGTTCTCAGAGAGAAGCCATGCATTAATCCGTCAAGTCGAATGAAAGATGGGACGCCTTACGTATTGTACAACTGCACATTCCAAATCCACTCTTCTCAGGCAAACAACTCTTTCCACATTCAAGTCCGACCACAAGAGGAGCAGAGAAAATTCAAACCTTACAAACATAGTGAGTAATATTCTACTTACACGATACTATGTTGCAGTCCCGGAAATCTATGTGGAATATTATAATATATAAACAGTGCATTCGGAAAGTCTTCAGACCCTTTCACTTTTTTTTACATTTTGTTATGTTGAGGCCTAGTGCTAAAATTAAAAAAATGCACATTTTCCCTCATCATTCTGCTCTCAATAACCAATAATGACAAAGTGAATTCAGAATTGTTATTTTCTTTTTAAGTTTATTAAAAATGAAACACGCAAATTTTGCAAAGACATAAGTATTTAGACCCTTTGTAATGACACTTGAAATTTAGCTCTGGGGGACACCCATTTATCTAGATCATCTTTGAAATGTTTCTACACCTTGATTGGAATCCACCTGTGGTAAATTCATTTGATTGGACATGATTTGGAAAGACACACCCTGTCTATATAAGGTCTCACAGCTGACAATGCATATCAGAGAAAAAAACAAGTCATGAAGAAGAAAGAACTGCCTGTAGAGCTTAGAGACAGGATTGTGTGGAGGCACAGATCTGGAGAAGGGTACAAAAAAAATCTATGCTGCACTGAAAGTTCCCAAGAGCACAGTGTCCTCCATAATTCTTAAATGGAAGAAGTCTGGAACAACCAGAACTCTTCCGAGAGCTGGCCGCCCCACCAAACCAAGTAATCGGGGGAGAAGGGTCTTGGTAAGAGAGGTGACCAAGAACCCAATGGTCACTCTGGCTGAGCTCCAAGGATCCTGTGTGCAGATGGGAGAAACTTCCAGAAGGTCAACCATCACTGCAGGACTCCACCAGTCTAGGCTTTATGTCAAAGTGTTCAGAAAGAAGCCTCTCCTCAGTAAAAGACACATGAAAGCCTACCTGGAGGACTATAAGACTATGAGAAACAAGATTATGTGGTCTGATGAAACCAAGATTGAACTTTTTGGCCTCCATTCTAAGGGTCATGTCTGGTGGAAACCAGGCACTGCTCATCACCTGCTCAATACCATTCCTACAGCGAAGCATGGGGGAGACAGCATCATTCTGCGGGGGTATTTTTTATCAGCTGGGACAGGGAGACTGGTCAGTGTTGAGGAAAAGATGAATGGAGCAAAGTACAGAAATATTCTTAATGAAAACTTGATCCAGAGTGCTCTGGTCCTCAGACCCTAAGAACACAGCCAAAACAACACAGGAGTGGCTTAGGGACAACTCTGTGAATGTCCTTGAGTGGCCCAGCCAGAGACCTGACTCGAATCCACTCAAATATCTCTGGAGAGACCTGAAAATGGCTGTCCACCGACGGTGTCCATCCAACATGACAGAGCTTGAAATGATCTACGGAGGCAGAAAAGCCCAAATGCAGGTGTACAAACCTTGTGGCATCATACCCAGGGTCGATTCTAGCATTTTAAAGAATTCTAAAGGCGCCCCGAGTTTTTGATTGACATCCCCCTGACTGTTTTACATCACTATCAGCCTCCTCCAACTCTTGTGGATGCGTCGTTGCCTTGTACTCCCCAGGCATGCGCGGAGCAGTTATGAAGTCGGGCAGAGTACACTTCGCTGTATGGTGCGTGCCAAAGTAGTATAAGACAATGGCGTATCCAAGAAAGTTGGAGGAAGCTGTTAGTGATGTATACCAGCCAGGGGATGTCAATTAAGCATGGAAAGGTGGGGTTGAAGGCAGGACTATGTGACTCTTTAGGATAGCGTCACTGCCCCATGACCCTTTAATGAGTAATTAGCATATAGTGTGGGCCATTTTACACAGCTAAAATGCATAGATTTTGCTGCATCTGAAAAAAACATACAAGGGAATATTTGGAAATATTGTCAGGTCATGTATTACTGCACGATAGCGGTTCAAGGGGTTAAAACTACCTGACAGGTTCCCATTAAATATACAATGAATTGCAACAATTCCATCTGCCCTGCAATTTTGTTATTATAAATATATCCTACATAATTACAGCTTCAGAACCAAGCTCATACATATGTACAGTATCAGAACCAAGCTCAATACATATATACAGCACCAGAACCAAGCTCAGTACATATATACAGCACTAGAACATTGCTCAGTACATAAATACAGGAACAAAACCAAGCTCAGTACATAGATACATCCCCAGAACAAAAGCTGAGTACATATATACAACGCCAGATCAAAGCTCAGTACATAAATACAATACCAGAACAAAGATCAGTACATATATACAGCACCAGAACAAAGCTCAGTACATAAATACAACGCCAGAACAAAACTTAGTATATATATACAGCACCAGAACAAAGTTCAGTACATAAATACACCAGAACAAAGCTCAGTACATATATACAGCACCAGAGCGAAGCTCATTACATAAATACAGCCCCAGAACCAAGTTTAGTACATATATACAACACCAGAACCAAGCTCAATATATAAATACAGCACCAGCCCAAATACAGTTAAATTTAGTGCAACCCCTGCTGTAGAGTTTTGTACGGCGTAAAACTACAACTCCCGGCATGGCCCGAACAATGGTAAGGATATGCTGGGAGTTGCTGTTTCACAAAAAAAAAAAACATACCACCCATCATCTCTTTGCAGATCATACCGTACAGTACTTATTAGAGGCAGAATCAACATTAACATTAATTGACTCACAGAAGACGCCTTATCAGATTTTAGTTCTTTTTCTCTTTTCTTCTCCATCCGGTCCAGACCTCTATGATCACTTCTCCCGGCCACAGCCCATTTCTTCAGTTTGCCACACAGATGTCTTCAGCTTCTCACTTTTCAAACATTTCTGCACCTATAAATGAAGATAAGATTCTCATGGTGACACACACTACGCCCCTAAATATAATAGCGCCATACACTGCACCTCTAATTATAATAGCGCCATACACTTTGTCCCTGATTATAATAGCACCATACACTGTGTCCCACCCAAACACAATGCCCCCTGTAGATAGTGCCCACCCATAGAGCCCCCCTTATAGAGCGCCCTGTAGACAGTGCCGCACATAGAACCCCTGTAGACAGTGCCCAACATAAAGCCCTTGTAGACAGTGCCCCGCATAAAGCCCCCTGTAGACGGTGCCTCACATATATAGTGCCCGCTATAGAGCCTCCTATAGATACTGCCCCCCATAGAGCCCCATATAGCTAGTGCCCCATAGAGCCCCTGTAGGCAGTGCCCTACATAGAGCCCTCTATAGATAGTAGCCCCTGTAGATAGTGCCCCACATATAGCCCCCCTGTAGACAGTGCCCCACATATAGCTCCCTCGTTGATAGTGCCCCACATACAGCCCCCTGTAGATAGTGCCCCACATATACCCCTTTTTGTAGATAGTGCTCCACATATAGCCCCCTGTAGATGGTGCCCCACATACAGCCTTCCCTGTGTATAGTGTCCGAAATACAGCCGCTTCCCCCTGTAGATAATGGCACACACTTTTCAGAGAAAAAAAAAGAAACTTTGCATACTCACCTGATCCCGTTCCTGCACCATCCTCTTGCAATGCAGGCCTGCTTTCTTCTGAGCAGGTCTGCTGGGGCTGAACGATGCAAGCTGCGAAATGACGTCATTGCGCCGCTAGCGTCGTTGACGCTGAGTGGCAGAATTACTTTCCCTGCCACTCAGAGCCTTTTAACGATGCAAGCGGCCGCTTGCGTCCGTAAAATGCGCTAAGTGGCAGGGCAAGTCATTTTGCCCTGCCAATCAGCGTCTTTCAACAATACAAGCGGCGCGATGACATCTTATGCAGCGCTTATGCATGTAATTATTTCCGCGTCCTATAGATGCAGATACAATTATAGTGCAGGATAGGGTTGAGGCGGGTGGTTTCAGTGGCACAGGCCACTCATCTCGCCTCATGGACAGTGCGGCTCTGATAATACCCAAGAAGACTGGAGGCTGTTATCGCTGCCAAAGGTGCTTCAACTAAGTACTGAGTAAAGGGTCTGAATACTAATATCAATGCAATATTTTAGTTTTTCCTTATCAATAAATTAGCAAAGATTACTAACATTCTGTTTTCACTTTGTCATTATGGGGTATTGAGTGTAGAATGATACAAGGCACAAGGCCTCAATAACAAAATGTGAAAAATTGAAAGGGTCTGAAGACTTTCCAAATGCACTCTATATATATGTTGTTTGTTTTTTTAAAACTTGTTTTATTGAAAAATTGCAGTACAAATGCATTTAGTATACAACAAAGATGAAATATACTTGCCAAGATATAAGACAGGAATTGGTACCGAACAAAGCAGCGGTACATTGACATATGTATACAGCCAAACATGTGCAGCATCATTGACACCCAATAGATATACACAATCTTGTATATGCTTTATGAAGAAAGAAAATGGTAAGATGTTCTTTAGGAGCTTTAAGACATGCATCATGCACTGAAGTAAGTCTCTAAGATTCAAAAACCTGTGCGGGGTGTACTAAGTGAGGAACGAGTCACACTACGCCTCCCATATCCTAGAGAATTCACTTTTATACCCCCGTCGTTTATACAGTACTCGTTCATAAGGAATTATCGAGTTAATCATAGACTTTCACTTAGAAATTTTAGGAGATCTCGGATCCATCCACTTGAGTGCAATGGTCTTACGTGCCATAAATAGCCACTCCTGGAGAAGGATACTTGTATAGTAAGGCCATTGATCTTCAGGCAATATACCAAATAAACCCACCTGTGGGCTAAAGGGAACCGGGAGTAGCGCCACCCCTGTACTCACTTGTACCGCCTCTTCCCAAAAAGAGGAGATTATTGGACACGCCCACATCATATGCCAGAAGTCAGATCTTGGAAAACGGCACCTATGACATTCAGGATTAGGTATCTACCGATTTTATGCATTCTCACTGGCGTAAGATAACTTTGATGTATTATTGATCATTTTACTATTGGCAGCGGGAGGTACCGATAGTGGGGAGGAAAGTATCTGCTCCCAATCCTCTCCCGACAGGTCTGTTATAAGCACCTCCCATTTGTCTTTTACTGGTAATTGTGTACTGGCCAACTTAGACTGGATAAAGGAGGTGTAAATGGCTGATATCAATCCCCTCGGACCTTTGGATTTAAAAACCCCTATCAACGGAAATAGTGAAAAGTTAACCCCTGACATCGGATATTGGCTTTCACGAGCATGGCGATATTGCAAATATCTGTAAAAATCTTCCCTAGGTAGATCAAAATCACTCTGCATCTGTGTAAACGACTTAAATACATTAGCAATATACACATCCACTATATTGCATACCCCACATTGGATACAGAAATTAGGAGCTAAGTCAGGGGTCTCAAGCATGCGGCGCTGGTGTCGGCTCTGCTCCTGGACTCTGTGGAATTCCCTGACATCGCTGTCCACATATGAACAGCGATGTCTGGGGCTTCCCCAGAGCCGGAGTCCCGAGCAGAGCGCTGGTGTCGGCTCTGCTCCGGACTCTGTGGAATTCCCTGATATCGCTGTCCACATATGAACAGCGATGTCTGGGGCTTCCCCAGAGCCGGAGTCCCGGGCAGAGCGCTAGTACAGGCTCTGCTCCGGGACTCTGTGGAATTCCCTGACATCGCTGACCATATATGGACAGTGTGTCAGGGTCTTGCCCAGAGTGGAGCAGAGCGCTGGTGTCGGCTCTGCTCCTGGACTCTGTGGAATTCCCTGACATCGCTGCCCATATATGGACAGTGTGTCAGGGTCTTGCCCAGAGTGGAGCAGAGCGCTGGTGTCGGCTCTGCTCCTGGACTCTGTGGAATTCCCTGACATCGCTGTCCACATATGAACAGCGATGTCTGGGGCTTCCCCAGAGCCGGAGTCCCGAGCAGAGCGCTGGTGCCGGCTCTGCTCCGGGACTCTGTGGAATTCCCTGACATCGCTGCCCATATATGGACAGTGTGTCAGGGTCTTGCCCAGAGCGGAGCAGAGCGCTGGTGTCGGCTCTGCTCCTGGACTCTGTGGAATTCCCTGACATTGCTGTCCACATATGAACAGCGATGTCTGGGGCTTCCCCAGAGCCGGAGTCCCGAGCAGAGCGCTGGTGTCGGCTCTACTCCGGGACTCTGTGGAATTCCCTGACATCGCTGCCCATATATGGACAGTGTGTCATGGTCTTGCCCAGAGCGGAGCACAGCGCTGGTGTCGGCTCTGCTCCTGGACTCTGTGGAATTCCCTGACATCGCTGTCCACATATGAACAGCGATGTCTGGGGCTTCCCCAGAGCCGGAGTCCCGAGCAGAGCGCTGGTGTCGGCTCTGCTCCGGGACTCTGTGGAATTCCCTGACATCGCTGCCCATATATGGACAGTGTGTCAGGGTCTTGCCCAGAGCGGAACAGAGCGCTGGTGTCGGCTCTGCTCCTGGACTCTGTGGAATTCCCTGACATCGCTGTCCACATATGAACAGCGATGTCTGGGGCTTCCCCAGAGCCGGAGTCCCGAGCAGAGCGCTGGTGTCGGCTCTGCTCCGGGACTCTGTGGAATTCCCTGACATCGCTGCCCATATATGGACAGTGTGTCAGGGTCTTCCCCAGAGTGGAGCAGAGCGCTGGTGTCGGCTCTGTTCCTGGACTCTGTGGAATTCCCTGACATCGCTGTCCACATATGAACAGCGATGTCTGGGGCTTCCCCAGAGCCGGAGTACCAAGCAGAGCGCTGGTGTCGGTTCTGCTCCGGGACTCTGTGGAATTCCCTGACATCGCTGCCCATATATGGACAGTGTGTCAGGGTCTTCCCCAGAGCGGAGTCCCGGGCAGAGCGCTATTATCGGCTCTGCTCCGGGACTCTGGGGAAGCCTCTGACATCGCTGTCCATACATCGACAATGATGTCAGGGGCTTCCCCAGAGCAGGAGTCCCAGTGATGTCAGGAGCACAGCTGGAGTCCCAGGAAGAGCCTACTAGCGCTCTGCCTGGGACTCCAGCTCTGGGGTTGCCCCTGACATATCTGTCCATATATGGACAGTGATGTCAGGAGCAGAGCTGAAATCCCAGGCAGAGTGCCAGAAGCGGCTCTGCTCCGGGACTCCAGCTCTGAGCAAGCCCCTGACATCACTGGGGCAGCCTCTACAGAGGGCACTGGGGAAGCCTCTACAGAGGGCACTGGGGCAGCCTCTACAGAGGGCACTGGGGCAGCCTCTACAGAGGGCACTGGGGCAGCCTCTACAGAGGGAACTTTGGCAGCCTCTACAGAGGGCACTTTGGCAGCCTCTACAGAGGGCACTGTGGCAGCCTCTACAGAGGGCACTGTGGCAGCCTCTACAGAGGGCACTGTGGCAGCCTCTACAGAGGGCACTGTGGCAGCCTCTACAGAGGGCACTGTGGCGTTATCTACAAGTGGGTGTGTGACAGTATCTGAAGAGGACACTGGCATTATCTAGGGGTGTGTTGCATTATCTACAGAGGGCACTGTGGCCTTATCTACAGAGGGCACTGTGGCCTTATCTACAGAGGGCACTGTGGCCTTATCTACAGAGGGCACTGTGGCCTTATCTACAGAGGGTACTGTGGCCTTATCTACAGAGGGCACTGTGGCCTTATCTACAGAGGGCACTGTGTCCTTATCTACAGAGGGCACTGTGGCCTTATCTACAGAGGGCACTGTGGCCTTATCTAGGGGTGTGTTGCATTATCCACAGAGGGCACTGCGGCAGCATCCACAGAGGGCACTGCGGCAGCATCCACAGAGGGCACTGCGGCACTATCTAAAAAGGGGCTGCCCAATCATGACATGTGTGCTAACTGAGCCGCCGGACTGCATTTAGCGACACTTAAACTGGAAAGCTGGATTGATGAAATAAGCACGTGGAGAAATATCTCAAATTTTAAACCTAGCGCTATTATTATAGTAATGTAGTATTATTATTCTAGTAATATAGTGTTATAGTAGTTCAAATAACGAATTGATTAACAATAATTTTGTATTGTATCAAATTTTAAAGTAATGCGGCCCGTCAACTTCCCATTTTTTCTATATGCGGCCCACTTACCCGGCCGAGTTTGAGACCCCTGAGCTAAGTCATCCTTCAAGTGTGAAAGGAGTGGGTTGAACCATAGAGGCATATCCGTCTGCACAGCCGAGTATCCAAATATAAGTTTTGCAGCTAACCATACTTGTGATGCCACCTTGTGGATGGGCAGTGTATTTTTAAGAGCCCCTGGGGACTTTCCGGAACCGGCCATAAATGGGAGAGTTGCCAATAAGTGGCTAAATGGTGATCCCTATATGGCAGTGAGACGTGATCAGTCCACAACTTCAAATCCCGTTATTGTCCTGCCATATAATAAGGGTACAGGTCTGGCAAAGCCACTCCCCCCAGGTGTTTAGGACATTGCAAGGTAGATAAACTTTAGTTTAGAACGATTAAGGTATGTTCACATGGGCTATTTTCAGTCGTTTTTCGGGCTGTAAGCGGCCCGAAAAACTGATGAAAAATCAGAAGCAGAACGCCTCCAAACATCTGCCCTCTGATTTCAATGGAAAATACGGCATTCTGTTCCAATGGGGCATTTATTACGCAGCCGTTTTTCAAAACGGCCGCGTAAAAAAACGGCCGCAAAAAAGAAGTGCATGTCACTTCTTGAGACGTTTTTTGAGCCGTTTTTCATTGACTCTATACAAAAACAGCTCCAAAAACTGCTGTAAAAAACGCATGAAAAACACGAGTTGCTAAAAAAACGGCTGAAAATCAGGAGCTGTTTTTCTTTGAAAACAGCTCCATATTTTCAGATGTTTTCTATTTTGTGTGTGTACAGGGGTTCTATAGCAATAGCAAATAATAACAGGGAAAGGGGACAGCCCAGTCTAGTGCCTCTGTAGAGATGGAATAATGGGGACATAATACCATTTACTAGAATTTGCGCTCTCAGTTCTTTTCTAAAAAATGGGCCAAAAGTTTGCTAGACTGGTTACCCAGCTCATAATAGGTTTGTTTGGCAAAGAACAATTTCCTATCCGCTTTTTCTAGCAAAATAAGTAAATACCTACGCCCTGCTTGGAACCAGTGATCCTTATTTACTTCTGATAGGTTCGCAATGTATCTCTCCTCCAAAGCACTATATTGCATTGGCATTTTCCCCTCATCCCTAGAGGCTTCACGCTTCAAAAAGGAGATGGTAGAGCGCATTGAGCCTCAAGTATGCCTTCAGAGTATCCCAAAGAATATTCGATTCTTCAAATGACCTATGGGTCGCATGAAATACATCTAATTGATCCGGTATACGATCATGGGGCCAATTAAAGTAAGCCAGAAGGGGTGTGTTTTCAAATTTTTGGGCTTTAATGGGCCATGTAAGAGAAAACTCATTACAATGGGAGAGTGGTCTGACACCCATCTCCATTACCATAGGCACCATAAGGGAATTACCAACTATATAGCCTATTCGGGATAGGGAATTTCGACCAAGAGAATTACAAGAATGTACCTTAACGTCAGGGTATTTGTATCTAAAAATATCCGTCCATCCCAGTTCGTCATGCAACATGCCCAGCATGGAGATTGTTGAAGGAGCGTGGGCAGAACCTGGAATAACCCGAAATCTATCAATATGAGGGTCTAACACCATGTTGAAATCACCCATGCCCAATAAAGTCACCTGAGTTCTGACCTTCAGTCTTTTCAGGCATGCCTATCATCCGGATATTATTGCTGTGTAGCCTGTTCTCCAGATCGTCCGTTTTTTGTTTCCACAGTTCAGCGGCCGTTTCCAGATCTGCAATAGCACAAGGCAAGGTGGCTGTTCTGTCCTCAACGCCAGACATTCTATCTTCCACGTGCGTCACATGTTCTCGCAAAGCCTGCATATCATGTGTAATAAGGCCTATATCAATAGTCACCTCCTCCAGCTTGCCGGTTAAGGAGGTTTTGCATGCTGGGATGGCCGCAAGCAATTTATTAGTTACCTCCGTTATGGTGGGTTCTCGCTGAGGCTTCTCTGCAGCATCCAGTGAGGCATCCCCTCACTGGGTGCTGCTCACTTCCTCTAGAGTGCTGCGGCTGAGGGGTGCGCCCGCCATCTTGTTCCTCTCCCCTCGCAAATTCCTGTAGCATTCCTTGGCCGGTTGACTGCTCGTGGGGCTCATGTAGTCTCTCCTGGCAGCCCTTAACCTTCTGGATCTCCGGGACGGAATTTTGTACAGGATAAGTATGGCACGAGGTCACTACGGTGCTACTAAGTCATGTGACTGCTCCCACTGCGTGCCAAGCCACACCCCCCCACTGTATATATATGTTTATATATTTTCTGATTATATTGCCCTGATCATATCTCGCTTAGACTACTGCAACACATTCTTTGGTGTACCCTCAGACTAGGACTGGGCAAGTAATAGAAAAATAATTGAAATCGAAAGTCAGCTATGCGAGGTAGTGACATCATTGCGTCTATCTGCGCCGTGCTGTACAGACAGGCGGAACAGAGGGGTCTCCTGCACTCGTCGTTCGAACGGGTTAGGTGAGTATGTATATTATTATTTTTATCAGGCACTATTGGGGGCAACTATGGGGGAATTATACAGCGTGGGGGCAGCAATGGGGGACTTTATGCTGTGTGGGGTGCAGCTATCGGGGCATTATACTGGGTGGAAGTCAGTTATGGGGGCATTATACTATGTAAAGGCAGCTATTGGGGCATTATACTGTGGGGAGGCAGTTGTAGGGGATTATACAGTGTGGACGGAAGTTATGGGGGCATTATACTGTGTGGAGGGCAGTTAAGTGGGGCATTATACTGTGTGGAGGGCAGTTATGGGGGGCATTATACTGTGTGGAGGGCAACTATATGGGCATTATACTGTGCGGAGGGCAACTATGGGGGCATCATACTGTGTGGAGGGAAACTATAGGGGGATTATAATGTGTGGGGGCCGGTATGGGGCATTATACTGTGTGGGGAGCACTATGGGGGCAATATACCGGACAGTGTCAGGGGGTAAGTCACAGGTGACGTCTTCTCTGATTGTATTCCTTCCCTTTCCTCATATCTTACATCTAACACAGATACTCATGAAGGATTCTTCCAGCTATGACGCACCTCTGTAGAGTTTGTCTACTAGACATCTTTTGCTCCTCGCTGTCAGGCCCACTCACCTCCAGACGCCCGCAGCCATGGATCCGCGAGCGCTGGCCCCAGTCTCCTCCTCAGGAGACGCCAATGCTCACTTCCGCTTACCTCGGCCAGGTCCCGTAATTAAACACGTGCGCTGGCCCTTTAAGAGCGGGCAAGAGAGTGCGCGTGCACCAGACTTTTATGTTTAATTAGCCCAAAGCACCCTGGACTATAAGAAGGGGCCAGCCCCTTCCTCCTACGCCTGAGCGTTGTAGTCGTACCCTAAGTTTGTCTATGAAAATGGTCTCCTAGTGTTTCCCAGTTCCCAGTGTTCCCTGTTCCTGTATCCCGTGCTATCCTGGTCAAGTGCTGTGCTGAGGTGAAATCGTGCTGTGCTGTATACCACGTCTGTCCTGCTACACCACGCCTGACGTCTACCTGCTGCCTAGTCCCAGCCGAGCCTACCTTGCTACTGTCCGAGCTGCCATAGGTGCCCTATACGAACTATAGACTGTAACCTGTGCCCTGTTGGCCAGCTGCCATACCGCCAAGGCAGTACGGCCCAGTGGGTCCACAAACCCAAAGTGACAGTACACTCAGGCCATGGACCTGATCTCACAAGATGATGTCACAAGAGATGCGGACGGATATGATGGACCTCCAGTATCGACAGGACCAACTCCTCCAGGCCTTGAAAATTCTCGCACGTCGGCAGGAGGCACAAGCTGCCGTTCCTCCTACTACACCTCCTGGCAGTGTTGAACCCCGTTTTTCTTTGCCACTTCCTGACCACTATGATGGAGACGCAGGTACCTGTCTTGGATTTTTTAACCAGTGCCAGATCCACTTCAGCCTGTATCCAAGGACATTTTTGTGTGGTGGCGCAAGGGTCGCTTTCATCATCCCTGGCAAGGCTCTTGCATGGGCGAATACAAAGCAGCTGTATCTCAAAAAGCAAAGATATTTTTTAATAAAATCAACCAATCACACTGATACGCACACACACACATAATATATATATATATATATATATATATATATATATATATATATATATATATATATATATATATATATATATATTGTGACAACTTGGGAACCACTTAGCCCACAGGATCGCCATCTCCCGGGTGAGATGGTTGGCTCACATAGAAAGTTCACTCCAGCACATGGAATACAAGTTTAAACCAGCCGCAGCTAGCTTTATTGTCTTCACCACAGCAAGCAGTGTTACAACAAAAAACATACAAAATAAACCCTAGGCCGTCCAGCCTCTAACTAACACATTCAGTGTCCCTCACTACGAGACACTGAGCCTTGTGCCCAGCACCTCAAAACATAGGCAGTTTGTACCTTACACGTTGGTGACTCTCACAGGCTAGCATGCCTGTCTTCCCCAGACTGGGAGCCCTGTGTGAACAGCACACATCTCAATTAAAGAGCCACCTCAGATGAAGCCTACCTAGGCTCATCAGACAGCCCAAGACATGGACTGTCTGTATGGAGTGGAAGCCCGCCCTTCTCTTTCACACTCCAGCAAACCAGTCCCTATTCCGGGCTTCACACCCAAGCAACAGCAAAGAAAAACCCACTCTGCTGTACATGCTCCCTGGTTGCTTAAAAACCTGACAGTTTCTGCCCTGTCCAGTAGCTGCACTACTGCAATATATATATATATATATATATACACTACCGTTCAAAAGTTTGGGGTCACCCAGACAATTTTGTGTTTTCCATGAAAACTCACACTTATATTTATCAAATGAGTTGCAAAATGACTAGAACATATAGTCAGGACATTGACAAGGTTAGAAATAATGATTTTTATTTGAAATAATAATTTTCTCCTTCAAACTTTGCTTTCGTCAAAGAATGCTCCATTTGCAGCAATTACAGCATTGCAGACTTTTGGCATTCTAGCTGTTAATTTGCTGAGGTAATCGGGAGAAATGTCACCCCATGCTTCCAGAAGCCCCTCCCACAAGTTGGATTGGCTTGATGGGCACTTCTTGCGTACCATACGGTCAAGCTGCTCCCACAACAGCTCAATGGGGTTTTGATCTGGTGACTGCACTGGCCACTCCATTACAGATAGAATACAAGCTGCCTGCTTCTTCCCTAAATAGTTCTTGCATAATTTGGAGGTGTGCTTTGGGTCATTGTCCTGTTGTAGGATGAAATTGGCTCCAATCAAGCGCTGTCCACAGGGTATGGCATGGCGTTGCAAAATGGAGTGATAGCCTTCCTTATTCAAAATCCCTTTTACCTTGTACAAATCTCCCACTTTACCAGCACCAAAGCAACCCTAGACCATCACATTACCTCCACCATGCCTGACATATGGCGTCAGGCACTCTTCCAGCATCTTTTCAGTTGTTCTGCGTCTCACAAATGTTCTTCTGTCTGATCCAAACACCTCAAACTTCGATTCGTCTGTCCATAACACTTTTTTCCAATCTTCCTCTGTCCAATGTCTGTGTTCTTTTGCCCATATTAATCTTTTCCTTTTATTAGCCAGTCTCAGATATGGCTTTTTCTTTGCCACTCTGCCCTGAAGGCCAGCATCCTGGAGTCGACTCTTCACTGTAGACGTTGACACTGGCGTTTTGCGGGTACTATTTAATGAAGCTGCCAGTTGAGAACCTGTGAGGTGTCTATTTCTCAAACTAGAGACTCTAATGTACTTGTCTTGTTGCGCAGTTGTGCAGCGGGGCCTCCCACTTCTCTTTCTACTCTGGTTAGAGCCTGTGTATGCTGTCCTCTGAAGGGAGTAGTACACACCGTTGTAGGAAATCTTCAGTTTCTTGGCAATTTCTCGCATGGAATAGCCTTCATTTCTAAGAACAAGAATAGACTGTCGAGTTTCACATGAAAGCTCTCTTTTGATAGCCAGTTTGAGAGTTTAATCAAATCCACAAATGTAATGCTCCAGATTCTCAACTAGCTCAAAGGAAGGTCAGTTTTATAGCTCCTCTAAACAGCAAAACTGTTTACAGCGGTGCTAACATAATTGCACAAGGGTTTTCAAGTGTTTTCTAATCATCCATTAGCCTTTTAACAAAGTTAGCAAACACAATGTACCATTAGAACACTGGAGTGATGGTTGCTGGAAATGGGCCTCTATACACCTATGTAGATATTGCATTAAAAACCAGACGTTTGCAGCTAGAATAGTCATTTAGCACATTAACAATGTATAGAGTGTATTTCTGATTAATTTAATGTTATCTTCATTTAAAAAAACTGTGCTTTTCTTTGAAAAATAAGGAAATTTCTAAGTGACCCTAAACTTTTGAACGGTAGTGTATATATAAAGTTTTTAAATGTGTACATAGCCTTTAAGTTATTGGCCTATTTTCTCTAATTATTTTAATATGTTTCGGAATGTAACTGTATTTATTCATGTTTTTACTTTTGTGGGGGCAGCCATCTTTATTATTATCTGTTTATTTGTCTCTGCACGACACATACACAGGTGCTATACGCAGTGGTGGATCATCATTAAGGCGGTTCGCCCGAACTGCACGGGCCCACTCATGTCCAGTGGTGTCACTAGCACCGGAGGGGGCCCTGGTGCTAGCGACAATTCACTTGTATCTGCATCCTCAGGACACAGATACAAATGAATACCATAGGCTGCAGGCCACGTTAGGAAGAATCCCTGCGCAGGCCGCCTGATGACATCACTGCATCCCGCTGGTCTGCACATGTGTCCCGCCTGGAGGATGTGTAGCACTTTGTCCATCGTGGGAACAGGGCAAGGTAAGTCCAATATTTTTTTTTATTATATCTTTTTTTTTTTTTTGGGGGGGGGGGTCCAGTGTAGCAGGGGGGAGAGATGTAAGGCAGTATATACAAGGGGGGAAGCGCTGTGTGACACTGTATGCAAGGGGGGGGGAGCTCTGTGTGACACTGTATACACCGTGTTCCAAATTATTATGCACATTGTATTGAAGAGTCATAAACATTTAATTATTAGTTTTTCAATTAAACTCATGGATGGTATTGTGCCTTAGGGCTCTTTGGATCATTGTAATCAATCTCAGACACCTGTGATAATTAGTTTGCCAGGTGTGCCCAATCAAAGGAAAACTACTTAAGAAGGACGTTCCACATTATTAAGCAGGCCACAGGTTTCAAGCAATATGGGAAAGAAAAAGGATCTCTCTGCTGCCAAAAAGCGTGAAATAGTGCAATACCTTGGACAAGGTATGAAAACATTGGATATTTCAAGAAAACTTAAGCGTGATCATCGTACTGTGAAAATATTTGTGGCTGATTCAGAGCATAGACGGGTTCGTTCAGATAAAGGCATAATGAGGAAGGTTTCTGCCAGACAAATTAATAGGACTAGGAGAGCAGCTGCTAAAATGCCATTGCAAAGCAGCAAACAGGTATTTAAAGCCGCTGGTGCCTCTGGAGTCCCGCGAACCTCAAGGTGTAGGATCCTCCAGAGGTTTGCAAGTGTGCATAAAGCTATTATTCGGCCACCCCTAAACAATGCTCACAAGCAGAAACGGTTGCAGTGGGCTCAGAAATAGATGAAGACTAATTTTCAAACTGTGTTGTTTACTGATGAGTGCCGTGCAACCCTGGATGGTCCAGATGGATGGAGTAGTGGATGGTTGGTGAATAGCCACCATGTCCCAACAAGTCTGCGACATCAGCAAGGAGGTGGCGGAGTCATGTTGTGGGCTTGAATCATGAGGAGAGAGCTGGTAGGCCCCTTTAGGGTCCCTGATGGTGTGAAAATGACTTCTGCAAAGTACGTAGAGTTTATGACTGACCACTTTCTTCCGTGGTACAAAAAGAAGAACCATGTCTTCCGTAGCAAAATTATCTTCATGCATGACAATGCACCATCTCATGCTGCAAAGAATACCTCTGTGTCATTGGCTGCTATGGACATAAAAGGAGAGAAACTCATGGTGTGGCCCCCATGTTCCCCTGACCTCAACCCTATTGAGAACCTTTGGAGCATCCTCAAGCAAAATATCTATGAGGGTGGGAGGCAGTTTACATCAAAACAGAAGCTCTGGGAGGCTATTCTGACATCCTCAAAGATATTCAAGCAGAAACTGTCCAAATACTCACAAATTCAATGGATGCAAGAATTGTGAAGGTGATATCAAAGAAGGGGTCCTATGTTAACATGTAACTTGGCCTGTTAAGTTTTTTTGGATTGAAAGAGCTTTTGATTTCTGTAAATATGACCTCCTGATGCTGCAAATTCAACAAATTACCATTTTAGTTCTCTTTACAACCTTTAAAATGTTTTGATCTCTATTGTGCATAATAATTTGAAACAGTGCATTTTGAGTTTTTTACTTCTAAAAAAAAATCTGTTATCATTAGGAGATTTGTTAAATAAAATTTGCATTATAATCCAATGGTTGACGGCTTGAAGATTATACTGACTGTCATTTGCATCGATCATTTAGGAAAATCTGTGAAAAATAACATTTGCATAATAATTTGGAAAGCGGTTTAAATTTATGGAGAATCTGTCACCTCTCCTGACATGTTTGTTATAGGAAATTCTTGTATTTCACCTAAAGACTTGAAATGTGTCATCCAGGACTGATAGACAAATGCATGTTACCATTTCAATGGTCCGGTGGATGTGTCCCTGCACAGTGTGATACTGTCAGCGATGGTTGGAGACTGTCAGTATGTAGGGACACAGCCCTGTGATAAGGGAATCGTAACACCCATTTGTTAATGCTCGCACAAAGAAGTGGTGTTAACAATAGATACGGTGCGGCTGTGGAGAAGGGGGGCCCAAGTTTGGGTAACAGCTCAGGGCCTATGGTCTACTTAATCCGCCACTGGGTATATTATATACAGTAGTATACAGCAGGCTCAGGGAATAAATATTAATTCAATGGCTTAGCATGCAAATAGGGTGTGTGGCATGCAAAATGGTGTGCAGCCTAAAAAATCGTTCATTAATCGTAATCGAGGTTACATGTTTAATTAATCGTGATTTTAATTTAGGTCATAATTGCCCAGACCTACCTCAAACCCACTTGCACACCTCCAAACTGTCATCTCCACTGAACGACTAATCCATCCATTCTTTTACTCCTCTACTGCTTCTACTCTCACCCCCCCCCCCCCCCCCTCTTCACGAGTTACCCAATTGCCAGCGAATACATTTAAAGGGAACCTGTCATCACATATTTAACCACTAATCTGCCGCGATTGCGTTATACATGCTGGTAATAGGCTTCTAAAGATGTCACTCTCTGAAATGTCCCATGCAGCATAAAGAAAAAAATAAAGTTATAAAGTAACATGCGCTACCTGTGAGTCATTTGGATGGTTCCGGTCTCCTCAAGTGTCATGTATTTCTGGGTTGATTGACGTCCCACAGGCTGGGATACGTCATTACAAGTCAGCTCTAGCGGCATCCAGTACAGTGCACAGATGAAGCCGAGGTCAGTACACCTTGCTTCACTGCGCATGCACTGGGTGCCTATGGAGCTGACTTGTAATTACAATCCCCAGCATGTGGGCCGTCAATCAATCCAGGACTACATGGCCCCAGAGGAGAACGAAACCACCCCCTTCATGACTGTTGCTGCTACTTATTTTTATCTTTATGCTACAGGAGACATTTCAAAGTTGGACATCTTTAGAAACCTACTACCATCCTGTATAACTCTATATAGCGGTGGTTTTCACAGGCTGTGTATGTGTTGAAAATTCTCACAATGACATACAAAGTACTTTACAACCTGGGACCGCAACAGATCTCTGCCCGCATCGCCAGATACCACCCCACAGATAACCTCTGTTCTTTTCTCATCTTCTTGTCTCACCTCCAAGACTTCTGTGCATTACCTCACTGGAACTCAGTACCACAACATATCAGACCCTTTCCTACTTTTCAAGATTTCAAAAGCAACCTAAAACCCCACCTCTTCAGACAAGCTCACTTCAAATGATCATAACCCACTCCCACTGCTAAAATATACACAATTGTTATACAGTCCATACTGCCCCTATCTTCTGTCTATTTCTCCTTCTCCTGCATAAAAGAAGACAGAAAACAGTTCCGTTGGCGTTGGCGTTAACGTAATGAACAAGAACAAGGGATGTGTTTCCAATCCATAGGAACAATGGATGCGTTTCCATCCCTTACTGGGATCAATGAGGCCTGATGAAGATCCCAGTACAGGATGGAAAGGCATTGCAAAGGAAAGCTCAACTAAAGGTTGAAGACTTCTGTGGTTGTTGTGTCCGTTTTGAGCAGCAGCGCCTGGGGACATTGGATCATTTTGATTTTTTTTTTCTTCCCCTTCTTTACTTAGATTGTAAGCACTTACAGGCAGGGCCCTCTCCCCTTTTGTATTGGTATCGGTTAGTCTTGTATTGTCTATTGCATTTGTGCATTTTACTGTTTTACTTGTACATTCGTATGTGATATAATACCCTTCTATTTCACAAGTACAGTACCCAGGAAGTTAACGGCACTATATTAGTAAATCAATAATAATAGAGTTACATGGTTTGTAATCCCCCTGTTTTGGCCCATAAACTCTATTGTTGACATCTGTTAATACTGCTGATATCTGCCAACAGTATTATATGTATATACGGTACTGTGCAACGTTTTAGGCAGCTGTGAAAAATGCTGCAAAGTGAGAATGCCTTCAAAAATAGAAGTGTTAATAGTTTTGTTTTTTTTAGCAATTAACAAAATACAAAGTGATTGAACAGAAGAGAAATCTAAATAAAATCAATATTTAATTTTGCATTAAAACAGCATCAATTCCTCTACCTGCACTTGCACACAGTCATGGATTTTGTAGGATTATAGTCAGGTGTATGATTAACCAATTATATCAAACAGGTGATAATGATCATCTAGAAGTTTTAAAATTGGGTAAGGAACAGCCAAACTCTGCTACAAAGGTGAGTTTGCGGAAGACAGGTTCATGACACAAGGTAGTTATCAGTATTCCGCAAACTCACCTTTGTAGCAGAGTTTGGCTGTTCCTTAGCAATGTCTCTCCCAGGCAAAGATTTCAAAGTAGACTGTGGTTTCAAGATGTGCTGTTGAAGCTCTTTTTAAGAAGCACAAATAAATGGGCAACGTTGAGGACTGTAGACGCAGTGGTCGGCCAAGGAAACTTAGTGCAGAAGATGAAAGACACATCATGCTTACTTCCCTTCAATATCGGAAGATGTCTAGAAGTGCAATCAGCTCAAAACTGTCAGAAACCAGTGCAACCCATGTACACCCATCTACTGTTTGGAAAAGTCTGGCCAGAAGATGTCTTCATGGAAGAATTGTGGCCAAAAAGCCAACCCTTCGACTTGGAAGCAAGGCGAAGTGACTCAACTATGCAAGAAAACAGAGAAACTGGGGTGAAGAAAAATGGCAGCAGGTGCTCTGGACTAATGAGTCAAAATTTTAAATATTTGGCTGTAACAGGAGGCAGTTTGTTCGCCAAAGGTCTGGAGAGGAGTATAATAATGAGTGTCTGAAGACAACAGTGAAGCATAATGGAGGTTCTGTGCAAGTTTGGGGGTGCATTTTAGCAAATGGAGGCGGGGATTTGGTCAGGATTAATGGTGTCTTTAATGCTGAGAAATACAGGCACATTCTTATCCATTATGCAATACCATCAAAGAGGCATCTGATTTACTGCAAATTTATTCTACTGTAGGACAACGACCCCAAACATACAGCCAATGTCATTTAGAACTATCTTCAGCATAAAAAAAGGGAGCCCTGGAAGTGATGATATGGCCCCCACAGGTCCCTGATCTCATCATCATCAAGTCTGTCTGGGATTACATGAAGAAAAAGAAGGATTTGAGGAAGCCTACATCCACAGAAGATATGTAGTTAGTTCTCCAAGATGTTTGGAACAACCTCCCTGCCGAGTTCCTTCAAAGACTGTGTGCAAGTGTACATAGAAGAATTGTTTTGAAGGCAAAGGGTGGTCACACCAAAAATTGATTTGATTTAGATTTCTCTTCTGTTCATTCCCTTTGCATTTTGTTAATTGATAAAAAAAAAATATTAACACTTAGAATTTTGAAAGCATTCTTACTTTGCAGCATTTTTCCACAACCGCCTCAAACCTTTACACAGTACTGTATGTTGGTAGATGTTTGTTACATTAATTTTTGCAATATCTGAAATGTGAACACCAGATTAGACTTTAGCCTCTTATGACAGAAATCAATAAAAAAAAAATCACTTTAATTGAAAATTACTTGCACACAACCGTAGAAATTGTTAGTAATTACAGACCCATTCACTTCTGTTGCCCACGGACACCTTCCCATATATTTACGGGAAGTAGTCCGTGCCGTAGAAAGGCTCCGCAAAAGATAGGACATGTCCTCTGTTTTGCTTTTTTATAGACTTTGCTCCTATACTTCATACGGGAGCACGGCCCGCAAATGCGGGCGCCTGTACACAACCGTCAACGGCCGGCCGTGCCCGTAATCACGGACCATGATTACGGGCACAGTTGTGTGCATGGGGCCTTATGCTGTACATACGTTGCATGAGGTGTTAGCTGTGCAGGATCTAGTTAATAAAACTTCTAAGAATCCAGCATTTTCCAGGCTACTATTGCAACAACTTTTAGTCCTTATCATTAGTTTAACACATTATTGTATATTTCTGTATTCCAGTTCAGACTGATCCTCCCACAGATCTCCAAATAAAGGATCCGTTAAACCATAAATACAAGTTGGCATGGAGTCCACCAGTGGTTTCACATTCCACCATCAAGCTGACATACCAGTTGTGTTACTGGAAGCAAGTAAAGCTACAGATTGTTATCACATTGCATATCCCTTTTGCCATTTAAATTACATCATAATCTTTCTACCTATACTGTTTGCGAGGAATTTACTACTGTCAGGGATCATTACCATGTATATTGTTTGCAAAAATATTATCCTTACATATATATATATATATATATATATATATATATATATATATATATATATATATGTATATCAGTATATTTCACAAAGAGATTGGATCTATGGAACACAAAGGAGCCTGCATGAGGGACACGCCTATGGAAGACACCGCCCCTGGAATGCAAGAGGAGTGTACAGAAGAACTTACAGCTGAATAGAGCCAATGGGGCTTAAGCACGTCCCACATCTCTAGGGAGGAGATTGTGTTTCTTTCTTTGTTCAATAAAAAGTTAAGTTCTTATTTCCTACTTAAAGAGGCTCTGTCACCAGATTCTCAAATCCCTATCTAATATTGCATGTGATCGGCGCTGCAATGTAGATAACAGTAAAGTTTTTATTTTTTTTAAAAAACGTTCATTTTTGGCCAAGTTATGAGCTATTTTATATATATGCAAATGAGCTTTGAAATGGACACCTGGGCGTGTTTTTTTTCGTATGTCCAACTGGGCGTGTATTGTGTTTTTAACTGGGCGTGTTTACTTGTTTTACTAACTGGGCGTTGTGAATAGAAGTGTATGATGCTGACGAATCAGTGACCAGTCAGCATCATGCACTCCTCTCCATTCATTTACATAGCAGCATCACGTTCTTACTAGAACGATGTGCAGCCACATACACAAGTGTCCTAATAATGAATACACATGACCTCCAGCCTGGACGTCATGTGTATTCAGAATCCTGACACTTCTGAATCTTTTCTGTGAGCTTCCAGCAAGCCACGCGTAATCTCGCAAGATTACGAGGTAAACGAGATTTCGTTTCCCTTGCTGGAAATCTCACAGAAAAGATTCAGAAGTGTCAGGATTCTGGATACACATGACGTCCAGGCTGGAGGTCATGTGTATTCATTATCAGGACACTTGTGTATGTGGCTGCACATCATTCTAGTAAGAACGTGATGCTGCTATGTAAATGAATGGAGAGGAGTGCATGATGCTGATTGGTCACTGATTCGTCATGCATCATACACTTCTATTCACAATGCCCAGTTAGTAAAACAAGTAAACACGCCCAGTTAAAAACACAATACACGCCCAGTTGGACATACGAAAAAAAACACGCCCAGTTGTCCATTTCAAAGCTCATTTGCATAAATATAAAATTTCTCATAACTTGGCCAAAAATTAACGGTTTTTAAAAAAAAACGTTACTGTTATCTACATTGCAGCGCCGATCACATGCAATAGGAGATAGGGATTTGAGAATCTGGTGACAGAGCCTCTTTAACTGAGGGCTGGCATTTTAAAGGCAAGTCTTAATATAAAGAGCGCTGGAGTGAAAGGCACCTAATTTTTTAAGAGGCCGGTGCCTCTTAAAAGATTAAGCGCATCTCTGGCTGTCCATGCTTCACAGAGTGAAATCTATGCCAGCCAGGAGATGGAGTAGATTTCTTGAGTAAATAATAATAAATGTGTCGGGCCGTGGGTGGCCCCGTCCCTACCATTAAGCCCCGACCACTTTTTAGAAAAGCGGTGTGAGTGGGGCAAATGGCAAAAAGTCGTTGCTGTTTGTGACTTTTCTATGCCAGGAAACTGGTGCAGAAAAGTTAATAAATTCCCCCTTGTATACCTGTAAGGTGACACTAGTCAATGTTATTATACATATAGGGTGACTGTTCATATTTTTATACCTATAGGGTGATGAAGAATGCCCTGATCCCTTATTGATTGTTGTGTCTGGTAATGTGCCTGAATATTACATTACCAGTTCTGAACTCTTGAGTTCTACTAATTATACAGCGAAGGTGCGAGCAAAGCCTGAAGATGGTTCTGGATACAGTGGGCCATGGAGTGGCTGGAGTCAAGGCTATTCATGGAAAACTGACAAAGGTGAGATCATCTGCTGGCATGATATCTACATTAAATCGTCTATACCTCTATATGATCCTCTTGTAGCTCTGCATATAATAATAATATGAATAATAATAATAATAATATACTGTACATTGCAACTTTGTTATTATTTTCACAAAATGAAAAACTCACCTGTATTTGGCAAAGGACAAAAAATAATTTGGTGGCCAAATCTAAAGCAGATCAGGCAGCCCCCTGCTGGAATTCAGAAAATGGAACGTGGCCTATTTTTATGTGTATGGCCAGCTTTATTCCCCATGCACAATGTAATGTATATGGGGGCCTACAGAGTGTCCCTGAATGGAAACGAGGCTCCCATATGTTAGATTTCAGCATGCCTGATCCTTTTGTTTAGCCAGCATATGCAGTAAGCCACAGTCAGTTTAGTAGCTTACCTTCCTTTTCGTATTGAATAAAAAAAAGTCAGAGAGCTTTTGTGCATTAGGAAAACAAAACCAAATTTCCTTTTTTTTTTTTTTCACATAACAACCCACTGTCAATTCAAATGACGAAACTCATTATTTTTATTTTCTTCTAGGCATGAATACAGTGGCCATAAGTGTTTCTACATTTATTTCTTCCGTGGGATTTTTGCTTTGTGTATATATTTGGTTTATGTGTTTCAGAAGGTGAGTCATGTTAGTATGTTAGTATTATAGATATTAGTACTATCACACTTATAAAATATGCATGGATGCAGCAGATTACATTTCTATATCAATTAATATTCTGTATAAGAACGGCATTGCCGAATGTTTTTTATCATGATCCTAGAGCAGTTGGGCATAAACTAGATTCAAGTAACTCAGATTCCTCCACAGAGCTGGGTAGCTGGGTAAAAACATCAAAAGGTGCCCACCTATAGTGCTTGATGTGTAATGTATTGTGTTATTTACAAAATAAAGATAAGTTAACCCCTTCAGGACGCAGCCCGTTTTGGCCTTGTGGCACAGCCGATTTTTTCAAGTCTGACCTGTGTTACTTTATGTGGTAATAACTCAGGAATGCTTTTGACCTATCCAAGCGATTCTGAGATGTTTTCTCATGAGATATTGTAATTTATGTTAGTGGAAAAATGTGGTCGATAAAAACACCAAAATGTAGAGAAAATGTGCAAAAATGTGAATTTTTCTAAATTTAAATGAATCTGCTTGTAAAACAGATAGTAATACCACACAAAATAGTTACTAGTTTACATTTCCCATATGTCTACTTTATGTTTGCATCGTTTTTTGAACGTCCTTTTGTATTACTAGGACGTTACAAGGTTTAGAACTTTAGCAGCAATTTCTCACATTTTAAAGAAAATCTCAAAAGGCTATTTTTACAGGGACCAGTTCAGTTCTGAAGTGGTTTTGAGGGCCTTATATATTCGAAACCCCAGATAAATCACCCCATTTTAAAAACGGTACCCCTCAAATTATTCAGAACAGCATTCAGAAAGTTTCTTAACCCCTTTTAGGCATTTCACAGGAAATAAAGCAAAGTTGAGGGGAAATTTACAAATTGTAATTTTTTTTGCCGAAATTCAATTGTAATACAATTTTTTCTTTAATACACAAGTTTTTACCAGAGAAACGCAACTCAATATTTATTGCCCAGATACTGCTGTTTTAAGAAAGACCGCACATATGGCCCTAGAGTGGTAATGGACTGGAACACTAGCCTCAAAAGAAAAGGTGCACCTAGTGGATTTTGGGGCCTCCTTTTTTTCGATTATATTTTAGGCACCACCAGGGGCGTAACTAGGAAAGACTGGGCCCCATAGCAAACTTTTGACTGGGGCCCCCCCTCCCCTGGGTGTCACACAACCCCCCCCCCTTGTAGATAGTGCCTTTTTTACAGCCCCCCCTGTAGATAACACCATACAGCCCCCCCTCTGTAGATAGCGCCATACATCCCCCTGTAGAGAACGCCATACAGCCCCCCTGTAGAGAACACCATACAGCCCCCCCTGCAGAGAACGCCATACAGCGCCCCCTGTAGAGAACGCCATACAGCCCCCCCTGTAGGGAACGCCGTACAGCCCCCCCCTGTAGAGAACGCCATACAGCCCCCCCCTGTAGGGAACGCCATACAGCTCCCCCCTGTAGGGAACGCCATACAGCCACCCCCCCCCTGTAGGGAATGCCATACAGCCACCCCCCCCTGTAGGGAACGCCATACAGCGTCCCCCCTCCCAAAAAAATGCGACCTACAGTGTGTCCTACAAAATACATGTATCCCCTCTCCACAGGATCTCCACAGGATAGGGGATACATGAGTGATCGCTGGCAGCCATAGGGAGAATGGGGGACTGAAAGTCCCCTGAACTTCTCCATGACAAACCTCTGACTTCCGGCGTCTGTGCAGCTCAATAAAAATGAAAGGAGCGCTGGTCACGCATGCGCACAAGCGGGACCGGCGCTCCATTCATTTCTACGGAGCTGCCGACACAGACCCCGGAAGTCCGAGGTTTGTGATGGAGAACTTCAGGGGACTTTCAGTCCCCCGTTCTCCCTATCGCTGCCAGCGATCACACATGTATCCCCTGTCCTGTGGATATCCTGTGGAGAGGGGATACATGTCCTGTGGAGATCCTGTGGAGAGGGGATACATGTCCTGTGGAGAGGGGATACATGTCCTGTGGAGAGGGGATACATGTCCTGTGGAGAGGGGATACATGTCCTGTGGAGAGGGGATACATGTCCTGTGGAGAGGGGGGGGGATACGTGTCCTGTGGAGAGGGGATACATGTCCTGTGGAGAGGGGGGGATACATGTCTTTTGCTCTATTTTGAGCCTTCAGGACCAGACACCGTTTAGCCATTTTTAGCACGTGTTAGTTAAATGGCTATAACTTTTTTATTTGTTGGGCTAATGACGTGATTTTTGCGACGTTTTTTTCGTAGACAAGGCAGGTTTCTTTTTTTTATCGTTTTTATACACACCTTTTTTGCTATTTTAGAATTTTTATTCATAAAGTTTGAAAATAATAGTAAAAAAATAAGCTTTTTTACATTTCAGCTATTTTTTTTGGGGTAATAACATAGTTTTACCCTAAAATAGACCTTTTATTTGTGATCGTCATTGTCTACCGTAAATTTTTATATATTACATGTCTATATTAGGGTAATTGGGCCAGCGCTAGCGTTACAACAATGATTGGCGGGGGGGGAACGTTTTTTTTGGGGTGGGTATTTTATGTGTATTTATTATTAAAAATTTTTTTGCACTTTACTTTATTCTTTTTTTATTACTATGGTCTGTCCCTCAAAGGTCAAAGAAGACCTTTGGGGAACTTTATATATTTTTTTCTTTCTTTTACACCATCTTTTCCACTGTAACTGGAGCTGCACAGCAGGGAAATCAGCCCTCTCATAGTGACGATTGTCACTAATAGGGCTGTGCTGGGTCTAGTAAGACCCAGCAGTAGCCTGCCACTAACGGCACCCGGCGATCATGTGACCAGTCACATGATCACCGGGAGGAATAGAGACAGCGCCGCTGCTGCTGTCTCTATTCCTGTACACAGCGCGCATTTAGCGCTGTGTACAAGTCATCAGAGAAGACAGAAGCAGCGAAAGCTGCTTCTATCCTCTCCTCAGGGTCCCCGGCAGTCACTGACAGCCGGAGACCCGACATTCAGCTGCCCGATCGCGCGGGCAGCAAGTTAAAACCCGAGCCATAGAAAGTCTATGGCTCGGGTTTTAAGGACCCTGACCGCTGGCCGTAAAAATACAGCCAGCGGTCGGGAACCAGTTAATGGCAGAGCGGGGAGATACCTCCCTGCTCTGCCGTAGTGTTCAGTGGCGTCCCGCTGTAGCAGCCATAGCGGCTGCTAGCGGAGCCTCCGGCCATGCTGCTACGGCGGTAGTTACGCCACTGGGCACCACTACACCCCTCAAGGAATTTATCTAGGTGTATAGTTAGCATTTTGACCCCACAGGTATTTTGCTATAGTTATTGGAGTAAGGCCTCATGCACACGAACGTATTTTTGTCCTCCCGTAAATACTGGCGTAAATACGGGTCCTTGGTCACACGTATTCGACCCGTATTGCACCAGTATTTACGAACCCGTGCCCGTAAATACGGGTCCGGTGTCACCAGTATTCCACCCATATTTACGGGCACGTTTTCGCTGCAAAATTGCACTGCACTAATCGGCAGCCCTTCTCTCTATCAGTGCAGGATAGAGAGAAGGGGCAGCCCTTTCCGTAATAAAAGTAAAAGAAATTCATACTTACCCGGCCGTTGTCTTGGTGACGCGTCGCTCTCTTGACATCCAGCCCGACCTCCCTGAATGACGCGGCAGTCCATGTGACCACTGCAGCCAGTGATTGGCCTGTGATTGGCTTCAGCGGTCACATGGGCTGTAACGTCATCCCAGAAGGCCGGACTGGAGGAAGAAGCAAGGAGTTCTGGGTAAGTATGAACGTCTTTTTTTTTTTACAGTTTGATCTATATTGTGATCGGTAGCCACTGTCCAGGGTGCTGAAAGAGTTAATGCCGATCGTTTAACTCTTTCAGCACCCTGGACAGTGACTATCCCCTGACGTAGTCGAGCAACGCTCCTGTAATTACTGGTGCACACACGTAGTTACCCGTAATTACGGGAGCCCCATAGACTTCTATGGGCCTGCCCGTGCCGTAATTACGGCCTAAAATAGGACATGTTCTATATTTTTCAACAGCCCGGGCACCTTCCCGTAAGCATACAGGGAGGTACCCGTGGCCAATAGAAGTCTATGGGCACGTAATTACGGGCGTTTTTATGTTCGTGTGCATGGGGCCTTAGTCTGTGAAAATGAAAATCGACTTTTTTCCTGAAAAAACATAGACATTTTTTATATTTACAAGGAATAAAGAAGAAAAAGCACACCAACATTTGCAAAACACTATATGTGGTAATAAACGGCTATTTGGACCCACAGCAGGGCTCAGAATGGAAGGAGCGCCATTTGGATTGTGCAGCGCAGATTTTGCTGGAATGGTTTTCAGTGCCATGTTGCGTTTGTAATGCACTGGAGGGACCAAAACAGTGGAAACCCCCCAAAAGTTGCCCAATTTTGGAAACTAGACCCCTCAAGGAATTTTTCTAGGGGTATAGTTAGAATTTTGACCCCACAGGTTTTTTGCAGAATTTAGTGGAGTAAAGCCAACATTTTTGTCCACTAAAATGTTGCATTTTTTCATTTTCCCAAAGGAATTTTTTATTTTTCCATCAATAGAGTGGTGTGAGGGTATTTTTTTTTCAGGAGGAGTTGTAATTTCTATTGACACCATTTAAAGTACCATATAATTTACTGGGAAACTGAAAATAAACTTCTTTGCGGAGTGAAATTGGAAAAACTGTGATTTCTCCATTGGTTTTTGGGTTTCGTTTTTACCGCTTTCACCGTACGGTAAAAAAGACAACTTAACTTTATTTTGCGTCTCAATACAATTACGGTGATACCAAATAATATAAATTTTTGTTATATTTTACTATTTGTTAAAAAAAAATTTTTGTATCAACACATTCTGAGAGCCATAACTTTTTTTTTTTAGTCGATTGAGCAGTGTGAGGGCTTATTTTTGGCGGGACAAGCTGTAGTTTTTATAGGAAACAATTTTTGGTACATACAACTTTTTGAACACTTTTTATTACATTTTATTTAGAGCTAAGGTGACCAAAAAAACAGCGATTTTGGAGTTTTAAATTCTTTATTTCTTACGGCGTTCACGGTGCGCTATGAATGACATTTTACTTTATTCTGCGGGTCTGTACGATTATGGGTATGTATATGTTTTTTTTTATGTTTTGCAGTGTTTGCGCAATAAAATCACTTTTTTATAAAATAATGTATTTTTTGTGTCACCATATTCTGAGAGCCACAACTTTTTTATTTTTCAGTCAAAAAAGTTGTGTAAAGACTTGTTTTTTTGCGGGACGGGTTGTAGTTTTTATTGGTACTATTCTGGTGTACATGCGACTTTTTTATCACTTTTTATTCTATTTTTTGGGAGGGATGGTGACCAGAAAATTGTGATTCTGCATTATTTTTTGTTTCTTTTTTATTCCTGTGTTCACCGTGCGGGAAAAATAACATTATAGTTTGGGTCGTTAGGAACGTGGTTAGAGATGAGCGAACTTATGAAAAGTTCGGTTCGGCAAGTTCGCCGAATTTCGTGCAAAAGTTCGATTCGGACCGAACTAGTTCTGACCGAACCTGTAATACAAGAAAGCCCCTAAAAATCGTGTATAACACTGTTTTAAAGCCCTAGAAGCCCTGTATAACACTCTTAGGTCACCCATGAGTGTATCCAAGTACTTTTGAGCTGTCTTTAATGCAAAGTTGGTGTCAAAGTTACGCCAACATGTATGGCTCTAGGAAAACGGATGGGACACGGAGATAACTAACAGAAACCACTGCACTTGTGCATGTTGTATGCTTAATGCATTGTTAAAAAAGGTACAAAAATTTACCATTTTAGGCGGCTGATGCCTGCCAGGGTTCATACATATAAGGTGGTAAAAGAAGAAGCAATGGCTTTTGACAAGCCCTCCAAAAATTGACCCTTTTTATTGGCAGATGCCTGCCGGGGTTCTTCCATACATGGATGTAAAAGCAACAAGCAATGGCTTTTCACAAGCCCTCCAAAAATTGACCCTTTTTATTAGCAGATGCCTGCCGGGGTTCTTCCATACATAGTTACATAGTTACATATATAGTTACATAGTTAGTACGGCTGAAAAAAGACACATGTCCATCAAGTTCAACGAAGGGAAGGGAAAAGGGAAGGAAAAATTTCTACACATAGGAGCTAATATTTTTTTTGTTCTATCCATACATGGATCCATACATGGATGTAAAAGCATTAAAGCAACAAGCAATGGCTTTTCACAAGCCCTCCAAAAATTGACCCTTTTTATTGGCAGATGCCTGCCGGGGTTCTTCCATACATGGATGTAAAAGCAACAAGCAATGGCTTTTGACAAGCCCTCCAAAAATTGACCCTTTTTATTGGCAGATGCCTGCCGGGGTTCTTCCATACATGGATGTAAAAGCATTAAAGCAACAAGCAATGGCTTTTCACAAGCCCTCCAAAAATTGACCCTTTTTATTGGCAGATGCCTGCCGGGGTTCTTCCATACATGGATGTAAAAGCAACAAGCAATGGCTTTTCACAAGCCCTCCAAAAATTGACCCTTTTTATTAGCAGATGCCTGCCGGGGTTCTTCCATACATGGATGTAAAAGCAACAAGCAATGGCTTTTCACAAGCCCTCCAAAAATTGACCCTTTTTATTGGCAGATGCCTGCCGGGGTTCTTCCATACATGGATGTAAAAGCAACAAGCAATGGCTTTTCACAAGCCCTCCAAAAATTGACCCTTTTTATTGGCAGATGCCTGCCGGGGTTCTTCCATACATAGATGTAAAAGCATTAAAGCAACAAGCAATGGCTTTGACAAGCCCTCCAAAAATTGACCCTTTTTATTGGCAGATGCCTGCCGGGGTTCTTCCATACATGGATGTAAAAGCAACAAGCAATGGCTTTTGACAAGCCCTCCAAAAATTGACCCTTTTTATTGGCAGATACCTGCCGGGGTTCTTCCATACATGGATGTAAAAGCAACAAGCAATGGCTTTTGACAAACCCTCCAAAAATTGACCCTTTTTATTGGCAGATGCCTGCCGAGGTTCTTCCATACATGGATGTAAAAGCAACAAGCAATGGCTTTTCACAAGCCCTCCAAAAATTTACCCTTTTTATTGGCAGATGCCTGCCGGGGTTCTTCCATACATTGATGTAAAAGCAACAATCAATGGCTTTTCACAAGCCCTCCAAAAATTGACCCTTTTTATTGGCAGATGCCTGCCGGGGTTCTTCCATACATGGATGTAAAAGCATTAAAGCAACAAGCAATGGCTTTTGACAAGCCCTCCAAAAATTGACCCTTTTTATTGGCAGATGCCTGCCGGGGTTCTTCCATACATGGATGTAAAAGCATTAAAGCAACAAGCAATGGCTTTTCACAAGCCCTCCAAAAATTGACCCTTTTTATTGGCAGATGCCTGCCGGGGTTCTTCCATACATGGATGTAAAAGCATTAAAGCAACAAGCAATGGCTTTTGACAAGCCCTCCAAAAATTTACCCTTTTTATTGGCAGATGCCTGCCGGGGTTCTTCCATACATGGATGTAAAAGCAACAAGCAATGGCTTTTCACAAGCCCTCCAAAAATTGACCCTTTTTATTGGCAGATGCCTGCCGGGGTTCTTCCATACATGGATGTAAAAGCAACAAGCAATGGCTTTTCACAAGCCCTCCAAAAATTGACCCTTTTTATTGGCAAGGGTGAGTAGTAGCAGCACATTAAAAGACACTGGACGACAGTCACAGGACAAAGCCCTGTGGTGGGGCAGGCCTGCTTGTAGCAGACGGGCGGCAGTGGAGGTGTATTGGTGGTAGTAGTCGAGGTAGCCAACACAGACAGCAAGGGTGCAAGCAGTAGTAGCAGTAGTAGCAGCACATTAAAAAAAGAGACTGGACAGTCACAGGAGGACATAGCCCTGTGGTGGGGCAGGCCTCAGGCCTGCTTGTAGCAGACGGCAGTGGAGGTGTATTGGTGGTAGTAGAGGTAGACTAGCCAACACAGACAGCAAGGGTGGTAGACTGGTAGTAGCAGCAGCACATTAAAAAAAGAGACTGGACGACAGTCACAGGACATAGCCCTGTGGTGGGGTAGGCCTGCTTGTAGCAGACGGGCGGCAGTGTAGGTGTATTGGTGGTAGTAGAGGTACTAGCCAACACAGACAGCAAGGGCGCAAGCAGTAGTAGCAGTAGTAGCAGCACATTAAAAAAAAGAGACTGGACAGTCACAGGAGGACAAAGCCCTGTAGTGGGGCAGGCCTCAGGCCTGCTTGTAGCAGACGGCAGTGGAGGTGTATTGGTGGTAGTAGAGGTAGACTAGCCAACACAGACAGCAAGGGTGGTAGACTGGTAGTAGCAGCAGCACATTAAAAAAAGAGACTGGACGACAGTCACAGGACAAAGCCCTGTGGTGGGGTAGGCCTGCTTGTAGCAGACGGGCGGCAGTGGAGGTGTATTGGTGGTAGTAGAGGTAGCCAACACAGACAGCAAGGGTGGTAGTAGTAGTAGTAGTAGTAGCACATTAAAAAAAGAGACTGGACAGTCACAGGAGGACAAAGCCCTGTGGTGGGGCAGGCCTCAGGCCTGCTTGTAGCAGACGGGCGGCAGTGGAGGTGTATTGGTGGTAGTAGTCGAGGTAGCCAACACAGAGAGCAAGGGTGCAAGCAGTAGTAGCAGTAGTAGCAGCACATTAAAAAAAGAGACTGGACAGTCAGAGGAGGACAAAGCCCTGTGGTGGGGCAGGCCTCAGGCCTGCTTGTAGCAGACGGGCGGCAGTGGAGGTGTATTGGTGGTAGTAGCCGAGGTAGCCAACACAGACAGCAAGGGTGCAAGCAGTAGTAGCAGTAGTAGCAGCACATTAAAAAAAGAGACTGGACAGTCAGAGGAGGACAAAGCCCTGTGGTGGGGCAGGCCTCAGGCCTGCTTGTAGCAGACGGGCGGCAGTGGAGGTGTATTGGTGGTAGTAGAGGTACTAGCCAACACAGACAGCAAGGGTGCAAGCAGTAGTAGCAGTAGTAGCAGCACATTAAAAAAAGAGACTGGACAGTCAGAGGAGGGCAAAGCCCTGTGGTGGGGCAGGCCTCAGGCCTGCTTGTAGCAGACGGCAGTGGAGGTGTATTGGTGGTAGTAGAGGTAGACTAGCCAACACAGACAGCAAGGGTGGTAGGACTGGTAGTAGCAGCAGCACATTAAAAAAAGAGACTGGACGACAGTCACAGGACATAGCCCTGTGGTGGGGTAGGCCTGCTTGTAGCAGACGGGCGGCAGTGTAGGTGTATTGGTGGTAGTAGAGGTACTAGCCAACACAGACAGCAAGGGTGCAAGCAGTAGTAGCAGTAGTAGCAGCACATTAAAAAAAAGAGACTGGACAGTCACAGGAGGACAAAGCCCTGTAGTGGGGCAGGCCTCAGGCCTGCTTGTAGCAGACGGCAGTGGAGGTGTATTGGTGGTAGTAGAGGTAGACTAGCCAACACAGACAGCAAGGGTGGTAGACTGGTAGTAGCAGCAGCACATTAAAAAAAGAGACTGGACGACAGTCACAGGACAAAGCCCTGTGGTGGGGTAGGCCTGCTTGTAGCAGACGGGCGGCAGTGTAGGTGTATTGGTGGTAGTAGAGGTAGCCAACACAGACAGCAAGGGTGGTAGTAGTAGTAGTAGTAGTAGTAGCACATTAAAAAAAGAGACTGGACAGTCACAGGAGGACAAAGCCCTGTGGTGGGGCAGGCCTCAGGCCTGCTTGTAGCAGACGGGCGGCAGTGGAGGTGTATTGGTGGTAGTAGTCGAGGTAGCCAACACAGACAGCAAGGGTGCAAGCACTAGTAGCAGTAGTAGCAGCACATTAAAAAAAGAGACTGGACAGTCAGAGGAGGACAAAGCCCTGTGGTGGGGCAGGCCTCAGGCCTGCTTGTAGCAGACGGGCGGCAGTGGAGGTGTATTGGTGGTAGTAGCCGAGGTAGCCAACACAGACAGCAAGGGTGCAAGCAGTAGTAGCAGTAGTAGCAGCACATTAAAAAAAAGAGACTGGACAGTCACAGGAGGACAAAGCCCTGTAGTGGGGCAGGCCTCAGGCCTGCTTGTAGCAGATGGCAGTGTAGGTGTATTGGTGGTAGTAGAGGTACTAGCCAACACAGACAGCAAGGGTGCAAGCAGTAGTAGCAGTAGTAGCAGCACATTAAAAAAAGAGACTGGAGAGTCACAGGACAAAGCCCTCTGGTGGGGCAGGCCTGCTTGTAGCAGACGGCACTGGGGTGGATTGGTGGTAGAAGTAGTAGCAGCTGCAGCACCAACAGCGGCACATTAAAAAAAGAGTGGACAGGACAGAATCCCATAGTAGCAGGCGGCAGTAGCAGGCGGCAGCGGCAGCAGCAGCAGCAATGTCAGATCTAATCAGTGGCATCAGGCACAGGGGTTTTAAAATCCTCACCGATCCACGCTTGATTCATTTTCAGAAACGTGAGATTTTCCAAGCTGTTGGCGGACAATCTTGTTCGCTTAGGGGTGACGAAGCCCCCTGCTGCGCTGAATACCCTCTCTGACGCTACACTGGAGGGTGGACAAGACAGTACACCCATGGCAAACTGGGCCAGTTCTTGCCAATGATCCAATCTGCTGACCCAGAAGTCCATGGGGTCTGGGATCAGCATTTCTGACGGAGAAAGGGCACAGTCCAAGTACGAGTGAACCTGGTTGTTTAGGTGCTGCACCTGGAGATGGTGAACATCCCTTTGGTGACTAGTGCTACGATGTGTGTCAGGTCGGGGTATTGGATGTAAAAATGTTGTCATCATATTTTCCAAACTGAATTGGCTGCTGCTGCTGCTGCTGCTGCCGCTGCTGCCACGGCTGCCGCCTATTGCAGAGGTAGCCCTGCCAGAGGCGGTGGAACGATGAGACAGTGGGGAGCGGAGAGTGGCCCCCGGTCAGACATGCTTGCAGCGGGTGTCTGCCGTTTGAAAGCCATGACAAGCTGGCTGCATAGCTTCTCTCTATAATAAGCCAATTTTGCCTCCCTCTCGGAAGGCGCAAAAAACTCCCCCATTCTGGCTTTATACCGAGGGTCTAAAAGTGTGGCTATCCAGTAGTCATCTCTTTGCTTCATGCTAACAATACGACAGTCAGCGCGCAAGTAACGAAGCATACAGCTCGCCATCCTGGCCAGCGTTTCAGAGGGCCCGGTTGGTTCCATCTCCGCCCCATACTGCCATGGTTGTCCATCATCAAGGTCGTCGTCAGACTCGTCATCACCACCATCACTGTCATGTTGTGCGGCTGCCTCGTCCCCTATCCCTTCCTGTGATTCCATCTCCAAATCCAGCTCCTCTTCAGGTCCTGTTTCCTCATCCTCCTCCTCCTCCTCCTCCTCAACATCCATAGCCAGATGTGATCCTTCCTCCATCCTTTGCTGAATCATCGCTGTGAGCGTTTGCTCCATAATGAATATCAGCGGCATAACATCGTTCATTCCGCTAGCGTCACGGCTCACAAATCGTGTGGCCTCTTCAAAGGGCCTCAAAACGCGACATGCGTCTCTAACCAGCTGCCAGTGCCTGAGCTCGAAATTACACTGGCTCCAAACGCTGCCCGTCTGCTGCATCAGGAAATCATTCACGGCTTTCCGCTGTTCGTACAGACGGTCCAACATGTGCAGGGTGGAATTCCATCGTGTTGGAACGTCGCAAATCAGGCTGTGTTCTGGGAGATTGTTTTGACGCTGCAAGTCCAGGAGGGCGTGCTTAAATGCATACGAACGTCTAAAGCGAACGCAAACCCTCCTGGACATGGCCAGCACACCCTTCAAACCAACATATGACTTTAAGAAGAGTGTTATGACCAGATTGATCACATGTGCCATGCAAGGAGCGTGTGTCAGGTGACCTAGACGCAGTGCAGCCACAACGTTCTTGCCGTTATCAGAGACAACATTGCCCAGTGTGAGTTTCAGAGGAGACAGCTAGCGTGCGATTTCCTCCTTGATGCACAGCAGCAGCTCCTGCCCTGTGTGGCTTTTCTCGCCCAGGCTCAGCAGGTGTAAGACAGCGTTGTGGCGCTTCACCTTGCACCTATGAAAAGAGGAGGGAGGAGGAGTGGAAGATACGCTGTGTCCTGTCGGGGACGGGAAGACCTCCAAGGAGGAAGGCAAGGAGGAGGAGGAGGAGTAGGAGGAGAAGGATGGTAGGCGCCTGGTGTCCGGAGTTGAACTAGAAACATACAAGCGTGGAGGTGGTAATGCCTGGCATTGCTGCGGTGGTGCATCGGACTGCAAAATATTGACCCAGTGGGCCGTGAAAGACATGTACTGTCCCTGTCCATAGTTGCTGCTCCACGTGTCGACGGTGGCATGTACCCTGCTGCACACGGATAATTGCAAGGACTTGGACACCTTTTCCTCCACATGCTTGTGCAAGGCAGGGACAGCTGTTTTGGAGAAGTAATGTCGGCTAGGTATTCGCCACCTAGGCTGAGCGCACGCCATCAATTGCTTGAAGCCGGCGGAGTCGACCAGGTGGTACGGCAGCGACTGCACCACCAACAACTTTGCCAGGTGTGAATTAAGCCGCACGACAAGTGGATGACTGGGTATATATTGTTGCTTATTGGACAACGATTCCGTAATGGATAACTGACGGGACATAGGAGGAGCACTAGATGACAGTGATGATGATGATGACAACGACATGGTGGATAAGGCCTGGCTACTACTTAGATGACAGGGACTCGGAGCAGCAGCAGCAGCGGAAGAGGGGTCTTCATTAGATGTACATGATGGTGGGGCATGTTGATTGTCCCACATGGCCTTGTGATGCCGTTCCATGTGTTTACGTAGAGCAGTAGTTCCTACATTGCTGCCCTGCCCACGCCTTACTTTCTGCTTGCAGATACGGCAATGTGCCATGTTTTCCTCCTCCGGGAAGGTACAGAAAAATTGCCACACGGCAGAGTACCGTAAAGAGGTAGTACCACGTCCACCACCACCACCACCACCACCACAACCACCCGAGCTTGCCCCTTGTCTGGCAGGCTTTTTTCGGGAACCTACACCAGCATCTGTGTCGCCGTCACCGGCTCCTGAGCTGACCCTACCGCTGCAACGTTTTGCAGATTGACTTCTGCCCCTACCTCGGCTTGGCTGTTTATCACATCCAGTGCCGCCACTACTACCCTCCTCCTCTGACGCCGTCATCACCTCGTCACCTGGTTCCCACGTCCTGTCTAAAACAACATCATCATCATAGCCTTCCTCATCATCCCCGCCACTTCTGTCACTGTGTTGTGAATGTGATGTGACATCATGGCGGGCTCCATGCCCCCCCTCATTACTGCGTCTGCCACCACGGCTACCACCACCAACACCCCCACTACCGCAGCTATGCGTCTCGGTCACCGCTTCCACCTCCACCACCGCCGCAACACACTCCGTTGGCTGACTCGCGGAAAACAAATCATCATCATCACTATGTTGTTCAGTATCTTCCTTCGCACCCGAGGAGATGTCTCTTAGGACTCTCAGGAAAGATGGCTTCCCGCTAGGAAGGGGGAGCGAAGACATAGATGATGGAATGGAAACGCTAGAAATACCTATATTACTACTGTCACCGTGCCAAGGAACTGTAGAGGATCTGGAATCCAACGAAACCTGGCTTGAAGCCAGATCGTCAGAGTCTTCCTGCTGAGATGACCGCGAGCCAGCCAACCAGTCCACAATGGCCGTATTGTCTAAAGTAACCCGCCCACCGGAGGAGATGGACAAGTCTGGCTTGCTGATACTACTACTAGCAGGCACATGGCAGCTGCTACTAGTGGAACTGGGCACATGTCTTGTGCCACAAATGCTGCTACTGGGTCTGGCACCAACAGATCCAACATTTGGACTGGAAGAGGAGACGGCATGGGTGTTTCTTCCTCTACCCCGTCCTTTCACAACCTTTTTTTTCCCAGACATTTCAGAGCCCCTTTTAAAAGCGTATTCACACACGGACACTGGCTTGGCAAATGGCAATGAATGAGAATTTCAATCAGCCTCGCTGCAGTGCACTCAGGGAATGCTGGGCCTTGTAGTACTACTACTACCACTACTACAAAGGCTGCCTGTATTGCAAGTTGGATGCAATGGGGATGAGCCCCTTCTAAAAGCGTATTCACACACGGACACTGGCTTGGCAAATGGCAATGAATGAGAATTTCAATCAGCCTCGCTGCAGTGCACTCAGGGAATGCTGGGCCTTGTAGTACTACTAGGCTGCCTGTATGGCAAGTTGGATTGTTATCCTGTTAATAACGGCCAGGGATGAGCCCCTTTTAAAAGCGTATTCACACATGGACACTGGCTTGGCAAATGGCAATGAATGAGAATTTCAATCAGCCTCGCTGCAGTGCACTCAGGGAATGCTGGGCCTTGTAGTACTACTACTACCACTACTACAAAGGCTGCCTGTATTGCAAGTTGGATGCAATGGGGATGAGCCCCTTCTAAAAGCGTATTCACACACGGACACTGGCTTGGCAAATGGCAATGAATGAGAATTTCAATCAGCCTCGCTGCAGTGCACTCAGGGAATGCTGGGCGTTGTAGTACTTCTAGGCTGCCTGTATGGTAAGTTGGATTGTTATTCCAGGGGTGAGCCCCTTTTAAAAGCGTATTCACACACGGACACTGGCTTGGCAAATGGCAATGAATGAGAATTTCAATCAGCCTCGCTGCAGTGCACTCAGGGAATGCTGGGCCTTGTAGTACTACTAGGCTGCCTGTATGGCAAGTTGGATTGTTATCCTGTTAATAACGGCCAGGGATGAGCCCCTTTTAAAAGCGTATTCACACACGGACACTGGCTTGGCAAATGGCAATGAATGAGAATTTCAATCAGCCTCGCTGCAGTGCACTCAGGGAATGCTGGGCCTTGTAGTACTACTAGGCTGCCTGTATGGCAAGTTGGATTGTTATCCTGTTAATAACGGCCAGGGATGAGCCCCTTTTAAAAGCGTATTCACACACGGACACTGGCTTGGCAAATGGCAATGAATGAGAATTTCAATCAGCCTCGCTGCAGTGCACTCAGGGAATGCTGGGCCTTGTAGTACTACTAGGCTGCCTGTATGGCAAGTTGGATTGTTATCCTGTTAATAACGGCCAGGGATGAGCCCCTTTTAAAAGCGTATTCACACACGGACACTGGCTTGGCAAATGGCAATGAATGAGAATTTCAATCAGCCTCGCTGCAGTGCACTCAGGGAATGCTGGGCCTTGTAGTACTACTAGGCTGCCTGTATGGCAAGTTGGATTGTTATCCTGTTAATAACGGCCAGGGATGAGCCCCTTTTAAAAGCGTGTTCACACACGGACACTGGCTTGGCAAATGGCAATGAATGAGAATTTCAATCAGCCTCGCTGCAGTGCACTCAGGGAATGCTGGGCCTTGTAGTACTACTACTACCACTACTACAAAGGCTGCCTGTATTGCAAGTTGGATGCAATGGGGATGAGCCCCTTCTAAAAGCGTATTCACACACGGACACTGGCTTGGCAAATGGCAATGAATGAGAATTTCAATCAGCCTCGCTGCAGTGCACTCAGGGAATGCTGGGCGTTGTAGTACTTCTAGGCTGCCTGTATGGCAAGTTGGATTGTTATTCCAGGGATGAGCCCCTTTTAAAAGCGTATTCACACACGGACACTGGCTTGGCAAATGGCAATGAATGAGAATTTCAATCAGCCTCGCTGCAGTGCACTCAGGGAATGCTGGGCCTTGTAGTACTACTACGCTGCCTGTATGGCAAGTTGGATTGTTATCCTGTTAATAACGGCCAGGGATGAGCCCCTTCTAAAAGCGTATTCACACACGGACACTGGCTTGGCAAATGGCAATGAATGAGAATTTCAATCAGCCTCGCTGCAGTGCACTCAGGGAATGCTGGGCCTTGTAGTACTACTACTACCACTACTACAAAGGCTGCCTGTATTGCAAGTTGGATGCAATGGGGATGAGCCCCTTATAAAAGCGTATTCACACACTGGCTGAGTAGTGAGTAGTGGATGAGCCCCTTCGATTTCGGAATTCCTGCCTTTTAGATTCCTAAAGCTTTCCCTTACTGCACAGAGATGCTATCCCTACAGCTCCTGTCTGTAAAATGGCCGCTGAGCTCCGTGCATAGACTTTTATTGCAGGCTTGAGCCCGCCCCTATGCTGCCTCCCGATTGGCTGGGAGAGCCGTTTGCAAGGCATTATGGGGTAGCCTGATGTCAGGTGATCTTCTGTAATCCTCCATTTTAGATGTAACATGTGGCAGGCGCCAAAATGTAGCCGGGTTCGGTCAAAACGGGTTCGGCCGAACCCGGTAAAGTTCGGATTCGCTGCGAACCGAACTTTTCCTGAAGTTCGGACCGAAACCGGGTTCGGTTGTCCCGGTTCGCTCATCTCTAAACGTGGTCATACCAAATATGTGTACTTTTTTTTTTACATTTTCATTTTTTTCCTATAATAAAAGACTTATTATAGGAAAGAAAAACGTTTATTTTTACACTTTTTTCTAAAACATTTTTATGAACTTTTTTTTTAACTTTTGACACTTTTTTTTTGGACCTGCAGCCCTGATCACTGTTGTCTGGCCTCCATTTGCCATGACAACCACCAGGGCCGCCATCAGGGGGATATTAGGGGTAGTGGTGTGAGGGGCCAGGCCAAACCTAATTGAAAGGGGGGCCCGGCCACTGCTGCGACTTGTCTTTGGTAGAAAAAAACGGGCCCCTGCAAAGGGGCCCGTTTTTTTCACCAAATGAATGTCGTGAGCTGCTGGCCCCCCCTCTCATGGGGGCCGTCAAACACCGCCGACCGATGACGCGCACCCGCAAACTCGTGACCGTCCGAGCACGCACCCGGCAAAAGCGCGCAACCGCGACAGCACGGGCGCTCGCAGAAGCAACAGCACGCACGCTCGCAGCCTCGACAGCACGCGCGCACCCGCGATCGGCCGCGCGCGCACTTGCGATCGGTCGCGCGCGCACCCGCGAACGAAGCGCGCGCGCACCCGCGAACGAAGCGCGCGCACCCGCGGACACACATGGACCCAACTTACCTGGAGCCTGGCTGGAGGTGAAGGACTGGACGTCTGGACCGAAGACCTCGCCTGGAAGACCTCGCCTGAAGGACCTCGCCTGAAGAGGACTGGAGTGGGAGCAGCAGCTCTTCTGACACGGTGAGTAAAGTGTGTCAAAGTGCTGTTTATGTATGGCCCTGTTCACACAAAGTATTTTGCAGGCAGAAAAAAAATCTGTCTCAAAATTCCTTAAAGAATTTTGAGGCAGATTTTGACCTGCCCACACTATCTTGCCGCGTTTTTTTGCTGCGTTTTTTGCCCGCTGCGATTGAGGACAGCAGGCAAAAAACGCCGCGAAAAATGCATTTTCTGCCTCCCATTGATTTCGATGGGAGGTCAGAGGCGGAACCGCGGCATGAAAGGACGTGCTGCTTTTTCTTTTTTCCGCGACTGGCTCCCATTGATTTCAGATTAAATCAATGGGAGGCGGTTTTGGAAGTTTTTTGGTGCTGATTCTGACGCAGTGTCCGAGTCAATATCAAGGCCCAAAAACTCAGAAGAGGCTGGACGCAGCTGCAGGCTTGAGGGAAGCCGACATGACCGTCCTGGTAGGGAAAGGGTTAATGTTAAGAGGTGAGGGAAAGGTGAAGAAGCTGAAGGAGGGACGGGGAGGAGCTAGGGGGGACGGGGGGGCCGTTACTGCGCTTCCCGCTGTTTCTCGGCATTGAGCCGGAAGCAGCGGGAGGAGTAGTACACAAGAAGCAAAGCTCCCCGTTGCCCGGCTTTTTAGTATGGCAGAGGCCCTGATTTTAGAGCGGCTGCGTGCCGCTGCTGTGCACCACGGTCCCGGATGGCTGGAGGAGACCGTGGCTGCATTAACGCGGATCCCGGACGCCGTTTCGCCACGTCGGGCACGGCGTTCGGGGTCTGTTGTAAGGGACAGGCTCCCCTCCCCCGGCCCCCCTACGAGCATGGCTATGGCGGCGGGGGGGGAGTCGGCAACAACCGCTCCTGCGCTGGGCAGGCAGAGAGCGGTAGCAGGGGTGACGGCGATGCAGGCTGTGTCGACCCGTCCCTCTCGGCGGTCCCGACCTCCAGAGCGCCTGAGTCCGGAGGTAGTCCCGCGGACACGGCGTCGCAGAGGGAGCCCGATCTCGGACGCTGCAGGCCAGGCAGCTGGGAGGACCGCCCCTTCCCAGGCCCTGCGTCCTGGCAGGAATCCCAGGCCGCGACGGGGTCCGGCGGTAAGCAGGGAGTCGCAGGCCGGGCTCCCTGTCACCCCTCCCCCATCAGATGGAAGATGTCAAGAGCAAGGTACGGCCGCCCCGCATGGTGATGTTCCGGCCAGGGGGCAGGCTTCGTCAGGATCGTCTAGACGGACGACTAGATCTGCAGCGACGTCGAGGCAACAGGTCCGGTCGGAAGTCTGGGTCCCGGCGGTCGGGCGGCAGGTTGCCGGCCCATCGGTCAGCGCGTCCTCATCCCCTTTCCGAAGAGGTCGTTGGGAGGGACAGTCGTCGGCGAGAGAAGAACTGGAGGAAGGTGAACTGGACGTCTATCGTCGAGGTCAGGATGGTCCGGCTGACGGGAACACAGCGCCTGTGCAGCCCGGTGAGTGTATAACTCCTTTATTGTCTTATCCAGCGATTTTTATGTCGGGTGTCGGCGGGAGGGCTGCTAGCATAGCATCGGGGGCCGGTAGTGGCGCGGGCGGACGCGACGGAGCGGGTTTGGCAGATTTAGTGGGTTGCTTACGGGAGCTGGTGGGGCGCCTGGATAGGGCCGCGGCGCCGGTAATAACGGAAGTGTCCCCTGCGGTAGTTTGGGAAGGCCCCAGGGAAGTGGGATCGTTGCAGGCGCGTCCTGTGGTGGCGGTTAGAGAGGCGGTCGCGGTGTCGGTGCAGACTGAGGCACAGAAGGACGGCGATCGAGTGCGCATGGACGATCGTGCTCGGGGGGAGGTGTATGTTTGTTTTGAGGGTCCGTTGGGGGCGCATTTAAAGCAGGAGGTGCGTGATCGGATCTGGAAAGATGAATATGTTGAAATTTTTTCTCTCTTGCCGCTGGCTAAATTCAATTTGGATAAGAGCAAGCGGGATGAGAGTAAAAAGGACGAGGAGGAACGGCGGCGGTATAGGCTTATCCCGCAGACGTTCGTTAATTGGTCGCAGGCGTTCGCCATATTGGCTAGTGTGATAGGGGAAAAGGCGCCGGAAAATTGTTCGGCGTTATTTTGTTATTTTGATGCTATTGGGGAGGCTCATAGGGCGTATGGGGGTCAGGCGTGGCTGCGATATGATGAGCAATTCCGTCAGCGGAAGGCGGTTCGGCCGGCGATTCGGTGGGACCAGAAGGATATTGCTCTCTGGTTACGGGTTACGGTTCCGGTTAGGCAGCCCTTTCCCGGGAGCGGTGGCCAGGGAGGCCAGACTAGTCAGAGTGGACCAAGCGGCGGGGGAAAGGCGGGGTTTTGCTGGCAATTCAATGAAGGCCAGTGTAAGTTCGGGGCCACGTGCAAGTTCAAGCACGTGTGCTCCGAGTGTAATGGTGCATCACACGGGGCGGCAAAATGTCTGCGTAAAAAGAGGTCCGGGAACCAGCACGGGGCTGGTCAAGGGGGTGTCGCCGGTGAGGGTGGAAAGGATGGCCCCTTATCTAAATGAGTATCCGGATAGGGCGGCGGCTAAGTTGCTTTATGAAGGGTTTAGTGTTGGTTTTGTTATTCCTCCGCCTCCTTATGAGGTTCCGGTTACGCGGAGAAATTTAAAATCGGCTTACGTGCATGCGGAAGTCGTGTCGGAAAAGTTGTTAAAAGAAGTTTCGTTGGGGCGCATGTCGGGGCCATTTGTGGAGTCGCCGGTGAAAGATTTAGTTGTGTCCCCTTTGGGTATTGTCCCTAAACGCGAGCCCGGAAAGTTTCGTTTGATTCAACATTTATCGTATCCCAAAGGTTCGTCGGTAAACGACGGGATTGATCACGAGTTGTGTTCCGTAGTTTATACCTCATTCGATAAGGCGGTGGGGTTAGTGCGGGCTGCGGGTCCGGGGGCGCTGCTAGCAAAAACCGACATCGAGGCGGCGTTCAGGTTGTTGCCGGTGCATCCAGAAAGCCAACGGCTGTTGGGCTGTTTTTGGAATGGGGCCTTTTACGTGGATCGGTGCCTTCCGATGGGGTGTTCTCTTTCTTGTGCATACTTCGAGGCGTTTAGTAGCTTCGTGGAGTGGGTAACGAGGGGAGTATCCGGGGTCGATTCGTTGATCCATTACTTAGATGATTTTTTGTGCGTGGGCCCGGGGGGTTCGCCGGTTTGCGGTAACTTGCTTCATGCCCTGCAGAAGGTGGCGAGGGATTTTGGGATCCCTTTGGCGCCGGAAAAAACGGAGGGCCCGGTAGCGACGATTTGTTTCTTGGGAATCGAAATTGACTCGGTGGCAATGGAGTGTCGGCTCCCGGCGGATAAGCTGGGTGCTTTGAGGCTGGAGGTGCGACGGGCTTGTAGAAGGAAGAAAATGTCGTTGAGGGAGCTTCAGTCGCTGCTGGGGAAGTTGAATTTCGCCTGCCGGATTATGCCGATGGGGAGGGTGTTTGGTAGAAGGTTGGCGGCGGCAACGGCGGGAGTGCGGGCGCCGCATCATTTTGTGAGGCTCAAGGAGGAGCACCGAGCTGATCTTCAGGTTTGGGATGACTTCTTGGGCCAGTACAATGGTCGCTCGCTATGGATGGCCCCAGCGCAGGATACGAGTGATCTGAATATTTTCACGGATGCGGCTGGGGCGGGTGGCTTTGGAGCTTACGGGGGAGGTCCGTGGTGCGCAGGTCAATGGCCGGCTAGCTGGGTGTCCAGTGGATTGACGCGGAATCTGGCCCTGCTCGAGCTGTTTCCCATCGTGGTGGCGGCTACCATTTGGGGGGACAGGCTCAGGGATAAGAAGGTCCGTTTTTACTGCGACAACATGGGTGTGGTGCTTGCCATTAATAACATCACGGCGTCCTCTCCTCCGGTAGTTCAATTGTTGCGACATTTAGTGTTGGTGTGTTTGTCGCTGAACGCGTGGGTGGTGGCGGTGCATGTCCCGGGTGTACGGAATTGTGTTGCTGATGCTCTTTCTCGCTCGCAGTGGGACCGGTTTCGGCAATTGGCTCCGGGAGCGGAACGTATTGGTTTGGCGTGTCCGGATCATCTATGGGATCTGGTATCGGTCCCGTAGAGCAGCTGTTACAAAGGTCTTTGGCGGGCACGACGTGGAGGGCTTATGCTGCTTGTTGGAGGCAGTGGGAGGAGTGGGTAAGAGAGTTGGGTGATGTCAATACGGATAGAGACAGGTTGGTGGCACTTTTGTATTGGTTAGGGGATGCCTGGGAGGCGGGGTTTTCAGTAGCGAAGGTGAACCGGTTTGTATCCGCGGTGGCGTTTGGGCTTAAGTTGCGGGGCTTGCGGGATGTATCGAAGGAATTTCTGGTATCGCAGGCTTTGAAGGGGTTGCGCAGAGGTAGGGTGGAGGCGGATAGTAGAAGGCCGGTGTCGTTTGCTTTGCTGGGCTTGTTGGGGGGTTCATTGGCATCGGTATGTCGTTCTTCAGATGAAATGGGTTTGTTTCGGTTGGCTTTCTCGTTGGCGTTCTTCGGAGCATTTAGAATAGGTGAGTTGGTGTCGCCAAGTACTAAACAGGCAGGGGGGCTGAGATCTGGGGAGGTGAGCCTTTTTGCAGATCGGTTGGAGGTATGGTTGCGTAGATCAAAAACTGACCAATTAGGGAAGGGAAAACTGATAGTTTTGTTCGCTCTCCCGGGGTCGGTCATGTGCCCAGTAGAGTGCATGCGTGGTTTTACAAAAAACAGGGGGTCTCCAGATTTGCCTTTGTTATGTCATGTGGACGGGTCGTTCTTGTCCAGGTTTCAGTTTGGAGCTGTTTTTAAAAAATGTTTGACGGCGGTTGGGGTTGCGGCAGGCTCATATTCATCTCATTCCTTCCGGATTGGCGCAGCAACGGAAGCAGGGCGCTGGGGGTTGGATGATGAGGGGGTGAGGCGTATTGGTCGTTGGGAGTCTAAAAGGTTTAAGTCCTATGTCCGCCCCCATATGTTGTAATTTTGTTGTTTATGCTTGCAAATGTATATGGTGGTGCCTAACTGTGTTTTCCGTTTCAGATTCGCCTCCTTGTCTGGTGTGGTTGATGGGTCATTCGTACGTGCACTGGGGGGCTTTGAGGGCGGACGTCCGCCCGGATGGTCGCCAGTTGCGCATTCCGCGACAGGATGCGGTTGTGCATTGGCTGGGGTTTAGAGGTATGTCGTGGAACAGGGTGTTGGCGGAATTCCAGACATATGTGCGGCTTGATAGGGTTCCGGAGGTTTTAGTGTTGCACGTGGGTGGGAATGACTTAGGAGTCCGCCCTTTTCGTGAGTTGGTGCGGGATATCAAACATGATTTGTTGTGTTTGTGGGTATCTTATCCCAAGTTGGTGGTAGTGTGGTCGGACATAGTCCCAAGGAAGCATTGGCGGTTAGCTAGATCGGTGGAGAGAGTCAATAAGGCTCGGATAAAAGTTAACCGGGCGGTGTCCCGTTTTGTGGCAAAGAACGGGGGCATTTGCGTGAGGCATAGGGATTTGGAGTCAGGATTGGGGAATTTCTGGAGGAGTGACGGGGTTCATCTGACCGAGGTTGGCATTGATATTTGGAGCTTGGCTATAGCAGAAGGCATAGAAAGGGCGGTGGTGGTGTGGAGGAACTCACAGGCTTAAGGTGGTCAAGGCCTGTTTCGCGGTGGCGGGGGGAGTCCTTGAGGCCAGTCAGTACAAAATGGTGGGGGGGTCGCATCGGGGGTATGCGTCCCCCAAAAAAGGTACATGGTTGAAGACTTCATCGGGTGTTATCCCTTTGAAGTGGTCTTCTGGTAGAAGGTATGTCACTTGAAGGCTTCATCGGGTGTTATCCCTTTGAAGTGGACTTCTAGTGGTCGGTATATCACTTGAGGGCTTCAACGGGTGTTATCCCCTTGAAGTGGACTTCTAGTGGGTGGAGCCATCTGCAGAGGTGAACGGTGCTTCCGAGCTGGTTTACGGCTGGAGGTAATTAGTGGTTTGCAGATGGCTAATTCGGTGTGTTCTTGAAAGGAACATCTGAAGGGGCTTCAAGGACTTCCTCTGCTCGGGTTAATGTTAACGTTTAATGGTTATTTATGATTCTGACCCATGTTGGGTCATGTGAATTATTAGGAGGAATTCTCTGGTGGATTCCTAACTAGTTATCCGAATGTTTCGGATTTAAATTGTTTTTATAAAACTGTGAAATTAATAAACGGCTGCTGTGGCCATTTCACATCCAACCTCGGTGTCATGTGTCGTTACTAAATGGGGGTGGGGGATAGTATGGTTTAAGGTTAACACACGACTCTACCTAGGCAGGTCAAGAAGAGGCTGGACGCAGCTGCAGGCTTGAGGGAAGCCGACATGACCGTCCTGGTAGGGAAAGGGTTAATGTTAAGAGGTGAGGGAAAGGTGAAGAAGCTGAAGGAGGGACGGGGAGGAGCTAGGGGGGACGGGGGGGCCGTTACTGCGCTTCCCGCTGTTTCTCGGCATTGAGCCGGAAGCAGCGGGAGGAGTAGTACACAAGAAGCAAAGCTCCCACCCTCCCACCCTTGTTTTGTTACTCCTTAGGTCTTCTGTACGTCCGTATATGAGCGTTGTGTTTTATTTTGTGTGTTTATTTAACATGTTTTTCTTTTTTCCGGAGTAGGTTCTGTTGTCATGGCAGCTGGCGGGGGGAGTCCTTGAGGCCAGTCAGTACAAAATGGTGGGGGGGTCGCATCGGGGGTATGCGTCCCCCAAAAAAGGTACATGGTTGAAGACTTCATCGGGTGTTATCCCTTTGAAGTGGTCTTCTGGTAGAAGGTATGTCACTTGAAGGCTTCATCGGGTGTTATCCCTTTGAAGTGGACTTCTAGTGGTCGGTATATCACTTGAGGGCTTCAACGGGTGTTATCCCCTTGAAGTGGACTTCTAGTGGGTGGAGCCATCTGCAGAGGTGAACGGTGCTTCCGAGCTGGTTTACGGCTGGAGGTAATTAGTGGTTTGCAGATGGCTAATTCGGTGTGTTCTTGAAAGGAACATCTGAAGGGGCTTCAAGGACTTCCTCTGCTCGGGTTAATGTTAACGTTTAATGGTTATTTATGATTCTGACCCATGTTGGGTCATGTGAATTATTAGGAGGAATTCTCTGGTGGATTCCAAACTAGTTATCCGAATGTTTCGGATTTAAATTGTTTTTATAAAACTGTGAAATTAATAAACGGCTGCTGTGGCCATTTCACATCCAACCTCGGTGTCATGTGTCGTTACTAAATGGGGGTGGGGGATAGTATGGTTTAAGGTTAACACACGACTCTACCTAGGCAGGTCATGTGAACTGGGCCTTATTGTTAGGGCTTATTCAGACGAACGTGTAATACATCCGTGCAACGCGCGTGATTTTCACGCGACTCGCACGGACCTATGTTACTCTATGGGGCCGTGCAGACTGTCAGTGATTTTCACGCAGCGTGTGTCCGTGTGTCCGCTGCGTAAAACTCACGACATGTCCTATATTTGTGCATTGTTCGCGCATCACGCACCCATTGAAGTCAATGGGTGCGTGAAAATCACGCCCAGCACTTCCGCAGCGGTATAAACTATTAATGAAAACAGAAAAGCACCACGTGCTACAAACATACAAACAGAGTGTCATAATGATGGCGGCTGCGCAAAAATCACGCAACCGCGCATCATACGCTGCTGACACACGGAGCTGTTATGGACCTTTTGCATGCGCAAAATGCCACGTTTTTTGCACGCGCAAAAAGCACACGCTTGTGTGAATCCGGCCTTAGGGTAGGAACACACTAGGCATGAACGCTGCGGATTTTATGCAACACATTTTATTGTGGAAAATCCGCAGCGTATTACAGACGCAGCCGAGTGGATGAGATTTGAAAAAATCTCATCCACACGCTGCAAAAAAAAATGGACCTGCAGTGCGGCTTTTGGCTTTTTAAGCCGCAGCATGTCAATGTATTCTGTGGAATCGCTGCTCCTCTGTTGCGGAAATGCTGCGGTTCTGCCGCAAAAATCACAAATGAGAAAAAGAAAAGAAGGTACTTTTTTAAATTGATAAAGTTTAGACTTACCCCGGCCGTAGTCCTGGTGACGCGATCCTCTATTCTTAGCGCAGCCCCGCCTCCTGTCATGACGTTTCATCCCATGTGACTGCTGCAGCGGTCACATGGTCTACAGCGTCATCCCAGGAGGCGGGGCTACGTTCAGAAGAGAGAGTCACCTAAACTACGGCCGGGGCAAGTCTAAACTTTATTTTCCCTGCAGGATTCCCACAGCGCACACGCCTCACGAAACCTGTGCCACTATTTGGTGCGGTTTTGCTGGCAGAATTCCCTGCGGCTACCGGGGCGGATAAGCTGTGTAGTTTTACTCAGCATATCCGCCTAGTGTGTCCCTTATGATGTCGCTCCTGGAGCTGCTGCCGGTCTCTAAATAGGCAGTTGGTCCAGTAGAATTTGGAATTATTTTTTTTTGTGAACCAGCTTAAAAAAATACAAAACTTTTGTGTTAGGGCCTGTTCACATCACCGTTTGCTTCCATTCCGGGGTTCCGTCTGAGGTTTCCGTCGGGTGAACCCCGCAACGGAAAGTGACAGCACAGCTTCCGTTTCAGTCACCATTCTGGCTGGTTTTCGGACGGAATCAATAGCGTAGTCGACTGCGCTAATGGTGACGGAAACGGAAGCTGTGCTGTCACTTTCACTTTCCGTTGCGGGGTTCACCCGACGGAAACCTCAGACGGAACCCCGGAACGGAAGCGAACAGTGATGTGAACAGGCCCTAACACAAAAGTTTTGTATTTTTTTAAGCTGGTTCACAAAAAAAAATAATTCCAAATTCTACTGGACCAACTGCCTATTTAGAGACCGGCAGCAGCTCCAGGAGCGAAAACATAAGGAACACACTAGGCGGATATGCTGAGTAAAACTCCACAGCTTATCCGCCCCGGTAGCCGCAGGGAATTCTGCCAGCAAAACCGCACCAAATAGTGGCACAGGTTTCGGGAGGCGTGTCCGCTGCGGGAATACTGCAGGGAAAAAAAAGTTTAGACTTGCCCCGGCCGTAGTCCTGGCGACGCATCTCTCTCTTCTGAACGTAGCCCCGCCTCCTGGGATGACGCTGTAGACCATGTGACCGCTGCAGCGGTCACATGGGATGAAACGTCATGACAGGAGGCCGAGCTGCACTAAGAATAGAGGATCGCGTCACTAGGTCTACGGCCGGGGTAAGTCTAAACTTTTTTATAAATTTAAAAAAGTGCCTTTTTATTTTTCCTCATGTGTGATTTTTGCGGCAGAACCGCAGCATTTCCGCAACAGAGGAGCAGCGATCCCACAGAATACATTGACACGCTGCGGCTTAAAAAGCCAAAAGCCACACGGCAGGTCCATTATTTTTGCAGCGTGTGGATGAGATTTGTTCATATCTGACCCCCTCGGCTGCGACTGTGATACGCTGCGGATTTTCCACAATAAAATGTGTTGCATAAAATCCGCAGTGTTCACGCCTAGTGTGTTCCTACCCTAAGGCCGGATTCACACAAGCGTGTGCTTTTTGCGCGCGCAAAAAACGTGGCATTTTGCGCATGCAAAAGGTCCATAACAGCTCCGTGTGTCAGCAGCGTATGATGCGCGGCTGCGTGATTTTCGCGCAGCCGCCATCATTATGACACTCTGTTTGTATGTTTGTAGCACGTGGTGCATTTCTGTTTTCATTCATAGTTTATACTGCTGCGGAAGTGCTGGGCGTGATTTTCACGCACCCATTGACTTCAATGGGTGCGTGATGCTCGAACAATGCACAAATATAGGACATGTCGTGAGTTTTACGCAGCGGACACACGCTGCGTGAAAATCACTGACAGTCTGAACGGCCCCATAGAGTAACATAGGTCCGTGGGAGGCGCGTGAAAATGACGCGCGTTGCACGGATGTATTACACGTTCATCTGAATAAGCCCTAACAATAAGGCCCAGTTCACAGAGTTTTTGGGCCTTGATATTGACTCGGACACTGCGTCAGAATCAGCACCAAACAACTTCCAAAACCGCCTCCCATTGATTTAATCTGAAATCAATGGGAGCCAGTCGCGGAAAAAAGAAAAAGCAGCACGTCCTTTCTTGCCGCGGTTCCGCCTCTGACCTGCCATCGAAATCAATGGGAGGCAGAAAATTCATTTTTCCCTGCGTTTTTTGTCTGCTGTCCTCAATCGCCGTTGGCAAAAAACGCGGCAAGATAGTGTGGGCAGGTCAAAATCTGCCTCAAAATTCGGTGCGCGGTTCCAGGCGGTCGCGGGTGCGCATGCGTGGGAGTTTGCGGGTGCACGCGATCGGTCGCACGAGCGGCGGTCTTTGACGGCCCCCATGACGACCCCCATGCTACCCAGGGCCGCCATCAGGGGGGGTATTAGGGGTACTGATGTGAGAGGCCCGGCCAAACCTAATTGAAAGGGGGGCCCGCAGCTCACGACATTCTTTTGGTGAAAAAAATGGGCCCCATTGCAGGGGCCTGTTTTTTTTCTACCAAAGGCAAGTCGCGGCAGTTTGCCGGGCCCCCCTTTCAATTAGGTTTGGCCGGGCCTCTCACATCAGTACCCCTAATACCCCCCCTGATGGCGGCCCTGGGTACCATGATATAGTTCTGGACGGAGTACCGTTAACAGGCGGTGCCACGGTAGGGGGGCCCAGAAAATTTAGCTGTAGGGGGCCCTGAAATTCCTGATGGCGGCCCTGACAACCACATCGGCAGCCCCCACGATTCCATGGGGGCCTGCCGATGTGCTACAAACCCCCAAGATGCGACGATCGCAATCGCTCGCCGCATTTAAGGGGTAAATTGCCAAAATCAGCGGCGATGAGCCGCTGATCGGCAACAGTGGAGTGTCAGCTGTCGGGGACAGCTGACCTCCCAGTTCCCGATGCACACTGTCAATGACAGTGTGCATCGGGAACGACACAGTGACTTTCTGCCACTCTGACAGGAAGCCTATCAGGAGGCTGGTCTTGATAGGCTTCCGTACATGGCAGACACGGAGGCCTTTGTTTGGCCCCCATATTATGGTGTCGTGGAAACCCTCTTACAGGTAGCGCCTTTTTGGGTGGGCGCGCCAACTGGTTCCCTCTTGCTTTGTCAGTTGGTAGTATCGGCAGTGCACTGGGAGACCAATAGAGACAGCATCACTCTCTGTCTTAATCAATGTTCTCTCTTCTCTTTTATTATCCACATACATTAGTTTATATACCCTTAGGGCGTACCCTTTAATCAGGGTGTTGCCTTGCATAGAACAATTAATTTTATAATTCTACACGTATACACTAAAAATGCGTCAAGGGTACCTTCCCACTGAGGTCACAATATCTTCTTACTAACACCTGCAAATTCTGGCCTCTAAATGAAGGGGTGTGGGAGTTATTTGCAAATATGTATGTGAATGATGGATTGAGACAAATAATTATAAATGTAATAACTCCATGTAGGGTTCCATCTGTGAATTGACAAGTCCTGTACATCTTCATCCTCTTCTGTATTCTGCACTTCACTGACTGTCACCTTAAGGCTGGGTTCACACGACCATGTTACGTCCGTAATGTACGGAACGTATTTCGGCCGCAAGTCCCGGACCGAACACAGTGCAGGGAGCCGGGCTCCTAGCATCATAGTGATGTACGATGCTAGGAGTCCCTGCCTCGCTGCAGGACAGCTGTCCCGTACTGTAATCATGATTACAGTACGGGACAGTAGTTCCACGCAGAGGCAGGGACTCCTAGCGTCGTACATCACTATGATGCTAGGAGCCCGGCTCCCTGCACTGTGTTCGGTCCGGGTCTTCCGGCCGAAATACGTTCCGTACATTACGGACGTAACATGGTCGTGTGAACCCAGCCTTAGGGTAACCCACATAGTTGTGGAGTCATACTGTACGGTAGTGTCCAGTGGGGGATTTATTATTACCCACCTCCTGGTCACTTACTTGTCTTCCGCTGTGAACACTTGGATTTTGCTGACTGGTTCACTCAGGTCTTTGGCCTTTGCTTTACCTTGACGATTGCTGATGTCAGTAGGACTTGGTTTGGTCCTTCTCATCTGTCAGACACTGTCTCTTGTTAGTTTACGTCACCGGTCTGTACAGAGAATCTCATGCTGTGAGCCTGGGGTGAGTTCCCTCGTAGGCGGATTAGTGGGGTTTTATTATGACTGCTACAAACCCTTCACATTAAAATCCTCTTCCTCCAGCAAGTTGCTTGTCTGCACGGCTGTTTAGAATTGTGACACTGCCTTCAGTTCATGACAAGCACGTTGTATTGGCTCAGGCTGTGCCTGCTGCACCTCAGTGATAGAGTCGATCATTTTGATAAGTCTTTTAGTTCAAGTTTGTAGGCACTTGCTGGGGACCCAACTTTTATTAATTGTTAAAATAAATGCTGATCTGGTGATAACATCAGCATCTACATACTCTATAAAAGTTGTTCTAAAAGTGACAAGCCCTTAAACTAAATCAAACAAACACCTTTATATAAGAAAAATGTCTCTTGACCTGCCTAGGTAGAGTCGTGTGTTAACCTTAAACCATACTATCCCCCACCCCCATTTAGTAACGACACATGACACCGAGGTTGGATGTGAAATGGCCACAGCAGCCGTTTATTAATTTCACAGTTTTATAAAAACAATTTAAATCCGAAACATTCGGATAACTAGTTAGGAATCCACCAGAGAATTCCTCCTAATAATTCACATGACCCAACATGGGTCAGAATCATAAATAACAATTAAACGTTAACATTAACCCGAGCAGAGGAAGTCCTTGAAGCCCCTTCAGATGTTCCTTTCAAGAACACACCGAATTAGCCATCTGCAAACCACTAATTACCTCCAGCCGTAAACCAGCTCGGAAGCACCGTTCACCTCTGCAGATGGCTCCAACCACTAGAAGTCCACTTCAAGGGGATAACACCCGATGAAGCCCTCAAGTGATATACCGACCACTAGAAGTCCACTTCAAAGGGATAACACCCGATGAAGCCTTCAAGTGACATACCTTCTACCAGAAGACCACTTCAAAGGGATAACACCCGATGAAGTCTTCAACCATGTACCTTTTTTGGGGGACGCATACCCCCGATGCGACCCCCCCACCATTTTGTACTGACTGGCCTCAAGGACTCCCCCCGCCAGCTGCCATGACAACAGAACCTACTCCGGAAAAAAGAAAAACATGTTAAATAAGCACACAAAATAAAACAAAACGCTCATAGACAGACGTACATAAGACCTAAGGAGTAACAAAACAAGGGTGGGAGGGTGGGAGCTTTGCTTAATGTGTGTTACTCCTCCCGCTGCTTCCGGCTCAATGCCGAGAAACAGCGGGAAGCGCAGTAACGGCCCCCCCGCCCCCCTTAACTCCTCCCCGTCCCTCCTTCAGCTCCTTCAACTTTCCCTGACCTCGTAACATTAACCCTTTCCCTACCAGGACGGTCATGTCGGCTTCCCTTAAGCCTGCAGCTGCGTCCAGCCTCTTCTTGACCTGCCTAGGTAGAGTCGTGTGTTAACCTTAAACCATACTATCCCCCACCCCCATTTAGTAACGACACATGACACCGAGGTTGGATGTGAAATGGCCACAGCAGCCGTTTATTAATTTCACAGTTTTATAAAAACAATTTAAATCCGAAACATTCGGATAACTAGTTAGGAATCCACCAGAGAATTCCTCCTAATAATTCACATGACCCAACATGGGTCAGAATCATAAATAACAATTAAACGTTAACATTAACCCGAGCAGAGGAAGTCCTTGAAGCCCCTTCAGATGTTCCTTTCAAGAACACACCGAATTAGCCATCTGCAAACCACTAATTACCTCCAGCCGTAAACCAGCTCGGAAGCACCGTTCACCTCTGCAGATGGCTCCAACCACTAGAAGTCCACTTCAAGGGGATAACACCCGATGAAGCCCTCAAGTGATATACCGACCACTAGAAGTCCACTTCAAAGGGATAACACCCGATGAAGCCTTCAAGTGACATACCTTCTACCAGAAGACCACTTCAAAGGGATAACACCCGATGAAGTCTTCAACCATGTACCTTTTTTGGGGGACGCATACCCCCGATGCGACCCCCCCACCATTTTGTACTGACTGGCCTCAAGGACTCCCCCCGCCACCGCGAAACAGGCCTTGACCACCTTAAGCCTGTGAGTTCCTCCACACCACCACCGCCCTTTCTATGCCTTCTGCTATAGCCAAGCTCCAAATATCAATGCCAACCTCGGTCAGATGAACCCCGTCACTCCTCCATAAATTCCCCAATCCTGACTCCAAATCCCTATGCCTCACGCAAATGCCCCCGTTCTTTGCCACAAAACGGGACACCGCCCGGTTAACTTTTATCCGAGCCTTATTGACTCTCTCCACCGATCTAGCTAACCGCCAATGCTTTCTTGGGACTATGTCCGACCACACTACCACCAACTTGGGATAAGATACCCACAAACACAACAAATCATGTTTGATATCCCGCACCAACTCACGAAAAGGGCGGACTCCTAAGTCATTCCCACCCACGTGCAACACTAAAACCTCCGGAACCCTATCAAGCCGCACATATGTCTGGAATTCCGCCAACACCCTGTTCCACGACATACCTCTAAACCCCAGCCAATGCACAACCGCATCCTGTCGCGGAATGCGCAACTGGCGACCATCCGGGCGGACGTCCGCCCTCAAAGCCCCCCAGTGCACGTACGAATGACCCATCAACCACACCAGACAAGGAGGCGAATCTGAAACGGAAAACACAGTTAGGCACCACCATATAACATTTGCAAGCATAAACAACAAAATTACAACATATGGGGGCGGACATAGGACTTAAACCTTTTAGACTCCCAACGACCAATACGCCTCACCCCCTCATCATCCAACCCCCAGCGCCCTGCTTCCGTTGCTGCGCCAATCCGGAAGGAATGAGATGAATATGAGCCTGCCGCAACCCCAACCGCCGTCAAACATTTTTTAAAAACAGCTCCAAACTGAAACCTGGACAAGAACGACCCGTCCACATGACGTAACAAAGGCAAATCTGGAGACCCCCTGTTTTTTGTAAAACCCCGCATGCACTCTACTGGGCACATGACCGACCCCGGGAGAGCGAACAAAACTATCAGTTTTCCCTTCCCTAATTGGTCAGTTTTTGATCTACGCAACCATACCTCCAACCGATCTGCAAAAAGGCTCACCTCCCCAGATCTCAGCCCCCCTGCCTGTTTAGTACTTGGCGACACCAACTCACCTACTCTAAATGCTCCGAAGAACGCCAACGAGAAAGCCAACCGAAACAAATCCATTTCATCTGAAGAACGACATACCGATGCCAATGAACCGCCCAACAAGCCCAGCAAAGCAAACGACACCGGCCTTCTACTATCCGCCTCCACCCTACCTCTGCGCAACCCCTTCAAAGCCTGCGATACCAGAAATTCCTTCGATACATCCCGCAAGCCCCGCAACTTAAGCCCAAACGCCACCGCGGATATAAACCGGTTCACCTTCGCTACTGAAAACCCCCCCTCCCAGGCATCCCCTAACCAATACAAAAGTGCCACCAACCTGTCTCTATCCGTATTGACATCACCCAACTCTCTTACCCACTCCTCCCACTGCCTCCAACAAGCAGCATAAGCCCTCCACGTCGTGCGCGCCAAAGACCTTTGTAACAGCTGCTCTACGGGACCGATACCAGATCCCATAGATGATCCGGACACGCCAAACCGAGACGTTCCGCTCCCGGGGCCAATTGCCGAAACCGGTCCCACTGCGAGCGAGAAAGAGCATCAGCAACACAATTCCGTACACCCGGGACATGCACCGCCACCACCCACGCGTTCAGCGACAAACACACCAACACTAAATGTCGCAACAATTGAACTACCGGAGGAGAGGACGCCGTGATGTTATTAATGGCAAGCACCACCCCCATGCTGTCGCAGTAAAAACGGACCTTCTTATCCCTGAGCCTGTCCCCCCAAATGGTAGCCGCCACCACGATGGGAAACAGCTCGAGCAGGGCCAGATTCCGCGTCAATCCACTGGACACCCAGCTAGCCGGCCATTGACCTGCGCACCACGGACCTCCCCCGTAAGCTCCAAAGCCACCCGCCCCAGCCGCATCCGTGAAAATATTCAGATCACTCGTATCCTGCGCTGGGGCCATCCATAGCGAGCGACCATTGTACTGGCCCAAGAAGTCATCCCAAACCTGGGCTCGCGTTTAGGGACAATACCCAAAGGGGACACAACTAAATCTTTCACCGGCGACTCCACAAATGGCCCCGACATGCGCCCCAACGAAACTTCTTTTAACAACTTTTCCGACACGACTTCCGCATGCAAGTAAGCCGATTTTAAATTTCTCCGCGTAACCGGAACCTCATAAGGAGGCGGAGGAATAACAAAACCAACACTAAACCCTTCATAAAGCAACTTAGCTGCCGCCCTATCCGGCGGCAGATAGTGTGGGCAGGTCAAAATCTGCCTCAAAATTCGGTGCGCGGTTCCAGGCGGTCGCGGGTGCGCATGCGTGGGAGTTTGCGGGTGCACGCGATCGGTCGCACGAGCGGCGGTCTTTGACGGCCCCCATGACGACCCCCATGCTACCCAGGGCCGCCATCAGGGGGGGTATTAGGGGTACTGATGTGAGAGGCCCGGCCAAACCTAATTGAAAGGGGGGCCCGCAGCTCACGACATTCTTTTGGTGAAAAAAATGGGCCCCATTGCAGGGGCCTGTTTTTTTTCTACCAAAGGCAAGTCGCGGCAGTTTGCCGGGCCCCCCTTTCAATTAGGTTTGGCCGGGCCTCTCACATCAGTACCCCTAATACCCCCCCTGATGGCGGCCCTGGGTACCATGATATAGTTCTGGACGGAGTACCGTTAACAGGCGGTGCCACGGTAGGGGGGCCCAGAAAATTTAGCTGTAGGGGGCCCTGAAATTCCTGATGGCGGCCCTGACAACCACATCGGCAGCCCCCACGATTCCATGGGGGCCTGCCGATGTGCTACAAACCCCCAAGATGCGACGATCGCAATCGCTCGCCGCATTTAAGGGGTAAATTGCCAAAATCAGCGGCGATGAGCCGCTGATCGGCAACAGTGGAGTGTCAGCTGTCGGGGACAGCTGACCTCCCAGTTCCCGATGCACACTGTCAATGACAGTGTGCATCGGGAACGACACAGTGACTTTCTGCCACTCTGACAGGAAGCCTATCAGGAGGCTGGTCTTGATAGGCTTCCGTACATGGCAGACACGGAGGCCTTTGTTTGGCCCCCATATTATGGTGTCGTGGAAACCCTCTTACAGGTAGCGCCTTTTTGGGTGGGCGCGCCAACTGGTTCCCTCTTGCTTTGTCAGTTGGTAGTATCGGCAGTGCACTGGGAGACCAATAGAGACAGCATCACTCTCTGTCTTAATCAATGTTCTCTCTTCTCTTTTATTATCCACATACATTAGTTTATATACCCTTAGGGCGTACCCTTTAATCAGGGTGTTGCCTTGCATAGAACAATTAATTTTATAATTCTACACGTATACACTAAAAATGCGTCAAGGGTACCTTCCCACTGAGGTCACAATATCTTCTTACTAACACCTGCAAATTCTGGCCTCTAAATGAAGGGGTGTGGGAGTTATTTGCAAATATGTATGTGAATGATGGATTGAGACAAATAATTATAAATGTAATAACTCCATGTAGGGTTCCATCTGTGAATTGACAAGTCCTGTACATCTTCATCCTCTTCTGTATTCTGCACTTCACTGACTGTCACCTTAAGGCTGGGTTCACACGACCATGTTACGTCCGTAATGTACGGAACGTATTTCGGCCGCAAGTCCCGGACCGAACACAGTGCAGGGAGCCGGGCTCCTAGCATCATAGTGATGTACGATGCTAGGAGTCCCTGCCTCGCTGCAGGACAGCTGTCCCGTACTGTAATCATGATTACAGTACGGGACAGTAGTTCCACGCAGAGGCAGGGACTCCTAGCGTCGTACATCACTATGATGCTAGGAGCCCGGCTCCCTGCACTGTGTTCGGTCCGGGTCTTCCGGCCGAAATACGTTCCGTACATTACGGACGTAACATGGTCGTGTGAACCCAGCCTTAGGGTAACCCACATAGTTGTGGAGTCATACTGTACGGTAGTGTCCAGTGGGGGATTTATTATTACCCACCTCCTGGTCACTTACTTGTCTTCCGCTGTGAACACTTGGATTTTGCTGACTGGTTCACTCAGGTCTTTGGCCTTTGCTTTACCTTGACGATTGCTGATGTCAGTAGGACTTGGTTTGGTCCTTCTCATCTGTCAGACACTGTCTCTTGTTAGTTTACGTCACCGGTCTGTACAGAGAATCTCATGCTGTGAGCCTGGGGTGAGTTCCCTCGTAGGCGGATTAGTGGGGTTTTATTATGACTGCTACAAACCCTTCACATTAAAATCCTCTTCCTCCAGCAAGTTGCTTGTCTGCACGGCTGTTTAGAATTGTGACACTGCCTTCAGTTCATGACAAGCACGTTGTATTGGCTCAGGCTGTGCCTGCTGCACCTCAGTGATAGAGTCGATCATTTTGATAAGTCTTTTAGTTCAAGTTTGTAGGCACTTGCTGGGGACCCAACTTTTATTAATTGTTAAAATAAATGCTGATCTGGTGATAACATCAGCATCTACATACTCTATAAAAGTTGTTCTAAAAGTGACAAGCCCTTAAACTAAATCAAACAAACACCTTTATATAAGAAAAATGTCTCTTGACCTGCCTAGGTAGAGTCGTGTGTTAACCTTAAACCATACTATCCCCCACCCCCATTTAGTAACGACACATGACACCGAGGTTGGATGTGAAATGGCCACAGCAGCCGTTTATTAATTTCACAGTTTTATAAAAACAATTTAAATCCGAAACATTCGGATAACTAGTTAGGAATCCACCAGAGAATTCCTCCTAATAATTCACATGACCCAACATGGGTCAGAATCATAAATAACAATTAAACGTTAACATTAACCCGAGCAGAGGAAGTCCTTGAAGCCCCTTCAGATGTTCCTTTCAAGAACACACCGAATTAGCCATCTGCAAACCACTAATTACCTCCAGCCGTAAACCAGCTCGGAAGCACCGTTCACCTCTGCAGATGGCTCCAACCACTAGAAGTCCACTTCAAGGGGATAACACCCGATGAAGCCCTCAAGTGATATACCGACCACTAGAAGTCCACTTCAAAGGGATAACACCCGATGAAGCCTTCAAGTGACATACCTTCTACCAGAAGACCACTTCAAAGGGATAACACCCGATGAAGTCTTCAACCATGTACCTTTTTTGGGGGACGCATACCCCCGATGCGACCCCCCCACCATTTTGTACTGACTGGCCTCAAGGACTCCCCCCGCCAGCTGCCATGACAACAGAACCTACTCCGGAAAAAAGAAAAACATGTTAAATAAGCACACAAAATAAAACAAAACGCTCATAGACAGACGTACATAAGACCTAAGGAGTAACAAAACAAGGGTGGGAGGGTGGGAGCTTTGCTTAATGTGTGTTACTCCTCCCGCTGCTTCCGGCTCAATGCCGAGAAACAGCGGGAAGCGCAGTAACGGCCCCCCCGCCCCCCTTAACTCCTCCCCGTCCCTCCTTCAGCTCCTTCAACTTTCCCTGACCTCGTAACATTAACCCTTTCCCTACCAGGACGGTCATGTCGGCTTCCCTTAAGCCTGCAGCTGCGTCCAGCCTCTTCTTGACCTGCCTAGGTAGAGTCGTGTGTTAACCTTAAACCATACTATCCCCCACCCCCATTTAGTAACGACACATGACACCGAGGTTGGATGTGAAATGGCCACAGCAGCCGTTTATTAATTTCACAGTTTTATAAAAACAATTTAAATCCGAAACATTCGGATAACTAGTTAGGAATCCACCAGAGAATTCCTCCTAATAATTCACATGACCCAACATGGGTCAGAATCATAAATAACAATTAAACGTTAACATTAACCCGAGCAGAGGAAGTCCTTGAAGCCCCTTCAGATGTTCCTTTCAAGAACACACCGAATTAGCCATCTGCAAACCACTAATTACCTCCAGCCGTAAACCAGCTCGGAAGCACCGTTCACCTCTGCAGATGGCTCCAACCACTAGAAGTCCACTTCAAGGGGATAACACCCGATGAAGCCCTCAAGTGATATACCGACCACTAGAAGTCCACTTCAAAGGGATAACACCCGATGAAGCCTTCAAGTGACATACCTTCTACCAGAAGACCACTTCAAAGGGATAACACCCGATGAAGTCTTCAACCATGTACCTTTTTTGGGGGACGCATACCCCCGATGCGACCCCCCCACCATTTTGTACTGACTGGCCTCAAGGACTCCCCCCGCCACCGCGAAACAGGCCTTGACCACCTTAAGCCTGTGAGTTCCTCCACACCACCACCGCCCTTTCTATGCCTTCTGCTATAGCCAAGCTCCAAATATCAATGCCAACCTCGGTCAGATGAACCCCGTCACTCCTCCATAAATTCCCCAATCCTGACTCCAAATCCCTATGCCTCACGCAAATGCCCCCGTTCTTTGCCACAAAACGGGACACCGCCCGGTTAACTTTTATCCGAGCCTTATTGACTCTCTCCACCGATCTAGCTAACCGCCAATGCTTCCTTGGGACTATGTCCGACCACACTACCACCAACTTGGGATAAGATACCCACAAACACAACAAATCATGTTTGATATCCCGCACCAACTCACGAAAAGGGCGGACTCCTAAGTCATTCCCACCCACGTGCAACACTAAAACCTCCGGAACCCTATCAAGCCGCACATATGTCTGGAATTCCGCCAACACCCTGTTCCACGACATACCTCTAAACCCCAGCCAATGCACAACCGCATCCTGTCGCGGAATGCGCAACTGGCGACCATCCGGGCGGACGTCCGCCCTCAAAGCCCCCCAGTGCACGTACGAATGACCCATCAACCACACCAGACAAGGAGGCGAATCTGAAACGGAAAACACAGTTAGGCACCACCATATAACATTTGCAAGCATAAACAACAAAATTACAACATATGGGGGCGGACATAGGACTTAAACCTTTTAGACTCCCAACGACCAATACGCCTCACCCCCTCATCATCCAACCCCCAGCGCCCTGCTTCCGTTGCTGCGCCAATCCGGAAGGAATGAGATGAATATGAGCCTGCCGCAACCCCAACCGCCGTCAAACATTTTTTAAAAACAGCTCCAAACTGAAACCTGGACAAGAACGACCCGTCCACATGACGTAACAAAGGCAAATCTGGAGACCCCCTGTTTTTTGTAAAACCCCGCATGCACTCTACTGGGCACATGACCGACCCCGGGAGAGCGAACAAAACTATCAGTTTTCCCTTCCCTAATTGGTCAGTTTTTGATCTACGCAACCATACCTCCAACCGATCTGCAAAAAGGCTCACCTCCCCAGATCTCAGCCCCCCTGCCTGTTTAGTACTTGGCGACACCAACTCACCTACTCTAAATGCTCCGAAGAACGCCAACGAGAAAGCCAACCGAAACAAATCCATTTCATCTGAAGAACGACATACCGATGCCAATGAACCGCCCAACAAGCCCAGCAAAGCAAACGACACCGGCCTTCTACTATCCGCCTCCACCCTACCTCTGCGCAACCCCTTCAAAGCCTGCGATACCAGAAATTCCTTCGATACATCCCGCAAGCCCCGCAACTTAAGCCCAAACGCCACCGCGGATATAAACCGGTTCACCTTCGCTACTGAAAACCCCCCCTCCCAGGCATCCCCTAACCAATACAAAAGTGCCACCAACCTGTCTCTATCCGTATTGACATCACCCAACTCTCTTACCCACTCCTCCCACTGCCTCCAACAAGCAGCATAAGCCCTCCACGTCGTGCGCGCCAAAGACCTTTGTAACAGCTGCTCTACGGGACCGATACCAGATCCCATAGATGATCCGGACACGCCAAACCGAGACGTTCCGCTCCCGGGGCCAATTGCCGAAACCGGTCCCACTGCGAGCGAGAAAGAGCATCAGCAACACAATTCCGTACACCCGGGACATGCACCGCCACCACCCACGCGTTCAGCGACAAACACACCAACACTAAATGTCGCAACAATTGAACTACCGGAGGAGAGGACGCCGTGATGTTATTAATGGCAAGCACCACCCCCATGTTGTCGCAGTAAAAACGGACCTTCTTATCCCTGAGCCTGTCCCCCCAAATGGTAGCCGCCACCACGATGGGAAACAGCTCGAGCAGGGCCAGATTCCGCGTCAATCCACTGGACACCCAGCTAGCCGGCCATTGACCTGCGCACCACGGACCTCCCCCGTAAGCTCCAAAGCCACCCGCCCCAGCCGCATCCGTGAAAATATTCAGATCACTCGTATCCTGCGCTGGGGCCATCCATAGCGAGCGACCATTGTACTGGCCCAAGAAGTCATCCCAAACCTGAAGATCAGCTCGGTGCTCCTCCTTGAGCCTCACAAAATGATGCGGCGCCCGCACTCCCGCCGTTGCCGCCGCCAACCTTCTACCAAACACCCTCCCCATCGGCATAATCCGGCAGGCGAAATTCAACTTCCCCAGCAGCGACTGAAGCTCCCTCAGCGACATTTTCTTCCTTCTACAAGCCCGTCGCACCTCCAGCCTCAAAGCACCCAACTTATCCGCCGGGAGCCGACACTCCATTGCCACCGAGTCAATTTCGATTCCCAAGAAAGAAATCGTCGCTACCGGGCCCTCCGTTTTTTCCGGCGCCAAAGGGATCCCAAAATCCCTCGCCACCTTCTGCAGGGCATGAAGCAAGTTACCGCAAACCGGCGAACCCCCCGGGCCAACGCACAAAAAATCATCTAAGTAATGGATCAACGAATCGACCCCGGATACTCCCCTCGTTACCCACTCCACGAAGCTACTAAACGCCTCGAAGTATGCACAAGAAAGAGAACACCCCATCGGAAGGCACCGATCCACGTAAAAGGCCCCATTCCAAAAACAACCCAACAGCCGTTGGCTTTCTGGATGGACCGGCAACAACCTGAACGCCGCCTCGATGTCGGTTTTTGCTAGCAGCGCCCCCGGACCCGCAGCCCGCACTAACCCCACCGCCTTATCGAATGAGGTATAAACTACGGAACACAACTCGTGATCAATCCCGTCATTTACCGACGAACCTTTGGGATACGATAAATGTTGAATCAAACGAAACTTTCCGGGCTCGCGTTTAGGGACAATACCCAAAGGGGACACAACTAAATCTTTCACCGGCGACTCCACAAATGGCCCCGACATGCGCCCCAACGAAACTTCTTTTAACAACTTTTCCGACACGACTTCCGCATGCAAGTAAGCCGATTTTAAATTTCTCCGCGTAACCGGAACCTCATAAGGAGGCGGAGGAATAACAAAACCAACACTAAACCCTTCATAAAGCAACTTAGCTGCCGCCCTATCCGGATACTCATTTAGATAAGGGGCCATCCTTTCCACCCTCACCGGCGACACCCCCTTGACCAGCCCCGTGCTGGTTCCCGGACCTCTTTTTCCGCAGACATTTTGCCGCCCCGTGTGATGCACCATTACACTCGGAGCACACGTGCTTGAACTTGCACGTGGCCCCAAACTTGCACTGGCCTTCATTGAATTGCCAGCAAAACCCCGCCTTTCCCCCGCCGCTTGGTCCACTCTGACTAGTCTGGCCTCCCTGGCCACCGCTCCCGGGAAAGGGCTGCCTAACCGGAGCCGTAACCCGTAACCAGAGAGCAATATCCTTCTGGTCCCACCGAATCGCCGGCCGAACCGCCTTCCGCTGACGGAATTGCTCATCATATCGCAGCCACGCCTGACCCCCATACGCCCTATGAGCCTCCCCAATAGCATCAAAATAACAAAATAACGCCGAACAATTTTCCGGCGCCTTTTCCCCTATCACACTAGCCAATATGGCGAACGCCTGCGACCAATTAACGAACGTCTGCGGGATAAGCCTATACCGCCGCCGTTCCTCCTCGTCCTTTTTACTCTCATCCCGCTTGCTCTTATCCAAATTGAATTTAGCCAGCGGCAAGAGAGAAAAAATTTCAACATATTCATCTTTCCAGATCCGATCACGCACCTCCTGCTTTAAATGCGCCCCCAACGGACCCTCAAAACAAACATACACCTCCCCCCGAGCACGATCGTCCATGCGCACTCGATCGCCGTCCTTCTGTGCCTCAGTCTGCACCGACACCGCGACCGCCTCTCTAACCGCCACCACAGGACGCGCCTGCAACGATCCCACTTCCCTGGGGCCTTCCCAAACTACCGCAGGGGACACTTCCGTTACTACCGGCGCCGCGGCCCTATCCAGGCGCCCCACCAGCTCCCGTAAGCAACCCACTAAATCTGCCAAACCCGCTCCGTCGCGTCCGCCCGCGCCACTACCGGCCCCCGATGCTATGCTAGCAGCCCCCCCGCCGACACCCGACATAAAAATCGCTGGATAAGACAATAATGGAGTTATACACTCACCGGGCTGCACAGGCGCTGTGTTCCCGTCAGCCGGACCATCCTGACCTCGACGATAGACGTCCAGTTCACCTTCCTCCAGTTCTTCTCTCGCCGACGACTGTCCCTCCCAACGACCTCTTCGGAAAGGGGATGAGGACGCGCTGACCGATGGGCCGGCAACCTGCCGCCCGACCGCCGGGACCCAGACTTCCGACCGGACCTGTTGCCTCGACGTCGCTGCAGATCTAGTCGTCCGTCTAGACGATCCTGACGAAGCCTGCCCCCTGGCCGGAACATCACCATGCGGGGCGGCCGTACCTTGCTCTCGACATCTTCCATCTGATGGGGGAGGGGTGACAGGGAGCCCAGCCTGCGACTCCCTGCTTACCGCCGGACCCCGTCGCGGCCTGGGATTCCTGCCAGGACGCAGGGCCTGGGAAGGGGCGGTCCTCCCAGCTGCCTGGCCTGCAGCGTCCGGGATCGGGCTCCCTCTGCGACGCCGTGTCCGCGGGACTACCTCCGGACTCAGGCGCTCTGGAGGTCGGGACCGCCGAGAGGGACGGGTCGACACAGCCTGCATCGCCGTCACCCCTGCCACCGCTCTCTGCCTGCCCAGCGCAGGAGCGGTTGTTGCCGACTCCCCCCCCGCCGCCATAGCCATGCTCGTAGGGGGGCCGGGGGAGGGGAGCCTGTCCCTTACAACAGACCCCGAACGCCGTGCCCGACGTGGCGAAACGGCGTCCGGGATCCGCGTTAATGCAGCCACGGTCTCCTCCAGCCATCCGGGACCGTGGTGCACAGCAGCGGCGCGCAGCCGCTCTAAAATCAGGGCCTCTGCCATTACTAAAACACCGGGCAACGGGGAGCTTTGCTTAATGTGTGTTACTCCTCCCGCTGCTTCCGGCTCAATGCCGAGAAACAGCGGGAAGCGCAGTAACGGCCCCCCCGCCCCCCTTAACTCCTCCCCGTCCCTCCTTCAGCTCCTTCAACTTTCCCTGACCTCGTAACATTAACCCTTTCCCTACCAGGACGGTCATGTCGGCTTCCTTTAAGCCTGCAGCTGCGTCCAGCCTCTTCTGTCCCACTGGACAAGGCACCTAGAAAATGTGCAGCTACTGGGTAAATTTTATTTTGCACTTGGTGTTACACTTTTCAGTGGGATTTGTACCTTGATCTGAGCTGATTACCTGTAACAGCTCCTTCTCTCATAAATATTCACATATACTATATACTTTATCGAAAACCATTTTTGTTTTTACCTACTCAGAGCACATTAATACACTTATACACATACCTAATTTCTTAGAAAGCTAAAAACAACTTTTATTACCTGGGAAGGCCTCTCAAGGTCTCTCCATGGGAGGCAGGCATGCTGATAAGGTTGGCACCGGTCTGCTAGGAATGTTTTATAGGCAAATCAAACAGCTTTAAAGAGGCTCTGTCATCACATTATACGTGGCCTATCTTGTACATGATGTGATCGGCACTGTAATGTAGATTACAGCAGTGTTTTTTATTTAGAAAAACGATTTTTGACGGAGTTATGACCTATATTAGCTTTATGCTAATGAGTTTCTTAATGGACAACTGGGCGTGTTTTACTTTTTGACCAAGTGGGCGTTGTGGAGAGAAGTGTATGACGCTGACCAATCAGCGTCATACACTTCTCCCCATTCATTTACACAGCACATAGCGATATAGCTATATCGCTATGTGCAGCCACATACACAGACATTAACGTTAGTCAAGTGTCCTGACAATGAATAGATATTACCTTCAGCCAGGACGGGATGTGTATTCAGAATCCTGACCACTTCTGTAGCATCTGTGTGAGACTACAGCACAGCACAGCGAGATCTCGCTGTAAATGACAGTTTACAGCATAATCTTGCGAGACTACGCCTGCTATGCTGTAAATCACAGAGAAGTGCAGAGAAGTGTTCAGGATTCTGAATACACATCACGTCCTGGCTGGATGTAATGTCTATTCATTGTCAGGGCACTTGATTAACATTAAAGTGTGTATGTGGCTGCACATAGCGATATAGCTATATCGCTATGTGCTGTGTAAATGAATGAAGAGACGTGTATGACGCTGATTGGTCACTAATTGGTCAGCGTCATACACTTCTCTCCACAACGCCCACTTGGTCAAAAAGTAAAACACGCCAAGTTGGTCATAAAGAAACTCATTAGCATAAACCTAAAATAGGTCATAATGATTGTTTTTCTAAATAAAAAACACTGTTGTAATCTACATTACAGCGCCGATCACATCATGTACAAGATATGCCACTTATAATGTGGTGACAGAGCCTCTTTAACAGAATTTACCAGCAACAGCTGTAAAACCTTGGAAATACAAATTAGATCTTACCAAATTGATCCTTGCAGTCTTGGAGGCATATGTGAGGCCACACACCATCAATACAACTGCCATCAAGAGTGCCTTGGATGCTACCGGTTTACTTTCCTTAATCCGTCCACATTCCATCAGAATCTGGTTTTCACGCCTTCTGCTCCCAGTTGGACACTTGCCACATAATCAGTCATTGATTTTAATCAGGTAATTAAATTAAAGAAAAACATTAACAAATGACATCTTCCAATTAAACATTTACACTGAGCAGTATACTAAAAGTAATACCTAAAAAACTGATTTTTCTTCTTTTTATATATATTTCCCAGAATTTTCATATCAAACAGCAGGTTCAATCCGCAGCAAAACTAAATAATATTGTGCACACACAGACCAGATCCAGGTATAGTTCCTGATCTGAATTTTCTTTTCCAACATTTTCCTTTCACAACAAAAATAATGTTTTCAAATGGGAATCTATTTCTACTGCTGCTCCACCTTTTATACGACACATGCCTCCAGTAGTCCAATTTTAAGGCATGCTGGTCCAGAACTTTGCATAAAACTTAACCTCAGTGTTTAAAGCTGCTGATATCTTAGTCATTGTGCAGCACCAGTTCAATACTTCGGGTAAAAATTGTTCCCCTGTCACTATTTTTTGCCGTGTTCCTTGCAGTGGGGAATATACTGGCCAGGCTTCAGGCCACCCTAAGAACAGGTCTACACATACGAGCACATTTTCATACACATTTACCTTGGGTAGTTGTATGTTCTGCAGTCGCTGGAACAGGTAATCTAGCCATGGTGCACTTTTCATAGGTACCTTTGCTGTTTTACCTATGTCATTCCGTACGCATATCATGCAGGCTACTACAAACCTAGTGGTGGCATTATTGAATCCAGGGGCAAGCCAATTTGCTGATACCTGGCTGCACATACTCTCCTTGCCAGGTGTGTCATCCCAACAAAGTTCCTACTACCAATGGGCCCATAATCATGGGCGATGCCAAAAACGTACCTGGAGTCAGTGTAAATGTTGGCCGTCTTACCTTTTGCCAGGGTACAAGCCTCAGCGAGCACCTCCAGCTCTGCTTCTTGAACAGTAGAAGACGGTGGCAGTAGTTTCTCAATGATTTACCTCATGCATCGTGACTACGCGTATCCTGTCTTATACATACTGTATATGATATGGATGAACTATTGTTCAAAGGCGGACTCTTATTTATTCTCAAAAATAAAAACTAAATGTTATATACTTCTCAACACTCATCTGATAACTTAGAGCACTTGAGAATTCCACCCCCATCAGCTCCTATAGATGCCTGATTAATACCACAAACAAACAAAAATTAATTGACTAAAATCTGGCATAAAACCAACAATGTTTAGGTAATTTTCACCTCCTTCCCATCTAAATCTGTAAAGACTCATCTGTGAGTGACGTCACCTTTGCTCCTGTGCAGATTTGCTGGAGGGGAGTGATCTGCTACACAATACCTCATGTTGAGTGGTGACTTTAGCACAGCATACCCGGTACCATATTTGCCGGTCTGGAAAGATCTGGAACCATCTACACAAAAAAATCTGGGTTACTCTCATACACATTTAATCGGTGTTACTCATTGGGGTCTCATACACATTGTGTAGACCTCCTAGCTCTGAATTCATTAATTCAAAACAAAATCAACGTATCTCTTAGTTCATTAATTCAAAACAAAATCACTGTGATATAACTGATCAGTCCCATCACTACTCCCCCCTTTTTGGACCCTGCAGAAATAATACAGCAAGGTTCCAAACTGCATGTCCTAACAAAGGGATATGAGGATGGGCACTCTGTCTGGGGACACTTGTTTGGCCCCCTGTAATATGCAATAGAATAGAACAAAAATTACTTTCTCCTGACAAAACTGCATTTTATTTTTAGATACCTTGCAGCCCTTTTGCTGCCAAAACAACATACATTTTCAAGATGACACTTAGTAGTGGCCGTACAATCCAAACATTATGGGAGAGAATAAACAAGCATCAATAGAATGTACACTAAACATAGCGTCTCAAGACACGCCCCCCCAAACTGTGACTTCAACCATTCCTCAGTAACACCTATCGCGCAAATCCCACTCTCCACAACTGACAGTTTCCAACTGTTACGCAAACGTGAGATGTTTTGGATCTTTAACCCATTAATGACCAGCCTATTTTAGACCTTAATGACCAACCATTTTTTTACGTTTTTCCATCGTCTCATTCAAAGAGCTATAACTTTTTTATTTTTGCGTCGACATAGCTATATAAGGTCTTTTGCTTTGCGGGACAAGTTGTAATTTTTAATAGCACCATTTTGGGGTACATAGAATTTATTGATTAACTTTTATTAACTTTTTTTGTGGGGGAATAGAAAAAACCTGCCATTTCGGCACACTTTTTTGCATCCTAAATTTCCGCCGTTTACCGTGTGGTATAAATAACACAATAACTTTATTCTGTGGGTTGTTGCGATTGCAATGATACCAAATTTGTATAGTTTTTGTATGATTTACTACTTTTACACAGTAAAAACACTTTTTTTTTTAAATTATTTTTTTTTGTGTCTCCATATTTGAAGAGCCATCACTCTTTTATTTTTTCGCCGATACAATTGTTTGAGGGCTTTTTTTTTTGCGGGACAACTTGTAGTTTTTATCGGTACCATTTTGGAGTAGATGCGACTTTTTGATCACTTTTTATAACATTTCTTTTGAGGCTGGATTCAAAGAAAACAGCAATTTTTGCATGTTTTTTTATTTTATTTTTTACCGTGCGGGTTAAATGATGTAATAAGTTTATAGTCGGGGTCTTTATGCACGCGGTGATACCAAATATGTGTAACATTTTTACTTTATTTTGTTTGTTAATAATAAAGCAGTTTGTAATGGGAAAAAGTGTTTTTTGTTTGGTTTTTTTTTTAACTTTTTTTTTTTTTTTTACTTTTTATTAAACTTTTTTTTAAAACATTTTACTAGTCCCACTAGGGGACTTACGGCTCCCTGCTCTGTTTATTTATTCTGATGCAGCGCTGTAAAAAGGCTATTGCATCGGAATAAAGCCCGTTAGGGGCCGCCGTAAAAACACTATGTGGCGGTCACTAACGGGTTAAAGTCAACTGTCTGATGCAATTCGGACTGAACGAAAGCCTTTAAAGTAACTTCAACACCAATATACATTTAAAGCATATTAATGCTCCCATGCCGCCATATGTCCATTAATTTATTTCTGTTAAGCTTCACTTTGTATTAAAGGGAACCTGTCACCAGCATTTCACATATTAAACCAGCAATACCTGGTGGTAGTGGGTGAAAAATTATTTCTATATAACCTATAATTGTCTTCTTAGTCGGCTCTGTAGCTTTAGTATTCAGCTTTTTAGTGTTCCCACACCGTATGCTAATGAGGATAAAGAGTCATATCTTCGTTTTAAAAGAGTCAAATCTTCGTTTGAAAAGAGTCCTATCTTCATTCCTCAAGTCTTTCCGCGTTTACCCCGCCTCTTTACTTTTGATTGACTCCTCCTTGCCTTCCCCCAACACACAAAATGCTGCGCTTGGGTATTGATGTCCTCTTCTGGTGTGTGCGTACAACGGGACACCAGCTTATTATGATAAAAGGCGCAAAATGTTTGCAGTCCGTTATTTACAGTTGGAGGAGGAGTTTAGGAGAGGGGGTAATGGCAATGAACTTTTGATAGCAGCGGCCAGTGAGGGATAAGTAAAGTTCAATAGGTGAAATGCTGGTGACAGGTTAGCTTTAAGCTTACCTGTTCCACTTCTTTTAGACAAAACAAATGCATGCCCTCATCCCCTTTTTTCCCCCCACCCAAAGAAACATAACCCCCCCCCTTCTATCCCCCCTTCCCTCATAGCTCATCTCAACAAAAATGAAATCCGAATAAGGAAACGGTACAAGAAAACTTTATTTATTTACTTATATTTTTATTATACATTCATTTTCTATGCATCAATTTATTTAATATCACAACTCATAATTCACTGTATCGGCTCTAATCATACGATCCCAAACCACTATTAAATTTATAACATATATATACATTTAAAAAAAATGTTTTTAATAAATTTATGAAATTGCTATAACAAATCCATATTTATTTAATTCATATTTTTTACCTAGTAATTGATGTATCCACATTGAGAATCTTAACCCTCTACATTCATTCATCTATTGGTCTATGCATTCATTTATTTAATTATATATATAATTTTCCATAACGCTTTCTTTCTACCCATTAAAATTTGCACTCTATGGTTATTTTGTGCTTACATATACTACTTTAATTTTTTATTATCCTACTTTGCACTACTATACTTTTTAATATCTAAAAGACAACCTCCCAATGTATTCTTTATGTATTTTTTTTTATCTCATCCAATATCCTTAGCCCCTACCAACCCCCTCCTTCCCTATCCAGACTTTCATCCCCTTACCCTTACCCTTTCCCTTCCCACCAACTCCTCCTTGCATATACACAATTCATTTTTCATAACTAACCCGGCTACCTGGCTTCCTGCATCCTGGCGTAGGCCGGTCACCTAGCAAACCTGTGACGCGGTCGAAGCCAACATCGGGCAGGCGCATGCGAAGCCCCAAAGCGTCAGCCTGTTGCCTAAAAAAACAGGTAACCAGCGCTGATTCAACGGGAGGAGGTTCAGCACCAAACAGCTGACCTCCCCACCCGCTACACTACCATTACCACCGAGCAGCATATCCTCACTGTCCACAGGGACTGGGTATCCCCCTCCCCAGATAAACATCCACCAATCGTAAATCCAATACCACTGATCATCATCCGAGGCTCTCATATAAGAGCCGCTATAGCACTCAGTACTTCTCCATCCCTCCCAGCGCCCCCTTCCTTATCTCTCCCTATTCGTGCATAAATTATCAGGTCACATAAACATAACCACGCCCCAGGGAGGCCCCGGCACCATTTTCAAGGACTTATTTAAACACACAAGGGAGCTACACCATACACTTTATGGTCCCATGTTTACTTGATAAAGGGGCTCTGTTTCCCCGAAACACGTTGTACCTCAAGAGATCCTCTCTCTCTTTTTTTATGTAGATTTTATTATGATCTATTGTTTTAGACAATAAATTATATATTTCTTCCAAAAATGTGTTGTACTTGTGGCAGTATTGCGCCTGGATGGTTCCCATTGTTTTTATCTACCTAAGATGACATTTAGGCAGTCTTATTCTGACTCACAGGCCAGAAGTGCGTCATCAACATACTGTAACACCTGGGCTCCAACACGGGGGTTCAGCCTTGCAATACTGTAGCATGCTATACTGCTTGCCTGCATGTGTAAAAGAAAACATAATTCTTCATCTAGTAAAACAGAGAATAATATGTCTGCTAAGTCAATTACTGAAAACCAATAAGCTGCGTGTGGGATCTGATCAAACAAAGTGTGGAAGTGGTGAACAGTAGGCGTCCACACAAGTCCATACATTTTCAAGACCCAGTTTCTCACAATATCTGTATTTTAATTCATTTGAATTTTCTTCAAAACATTACAACGTCAAAACACATGACTTCATACGTAGCGCCCCACATACCAGCAGTTCATATTTTGTAACCTTTACCTTTTGTGCAGACAGACTAAGCTTGTTTGTAATATTGTACTCTTTCTGCGTACTAAGAGACAGAACAGCGAGCAGCGCATGCATAAAGATAAGACACATTCCTTTTCACAGAAGAGAGAAGTATATACATGGGAGGGAGGTCACAGTCTGAGCCCTCAATATCAGCTGTCTCCCGCCCTTCACAAAACCTCCCCTTTCTTCAGCTTTGTTGGAAGAAATTAAGACTCCTGACTACATTTATAACTCTAGAATCTGACTTTACACAATTATTATTTTGTTTTTAACCACAGACAAGGCACACTAGAAAGCCTGAAACAGACTTTACACAGTACTGCTGTTAAGAATGAGAGCATGCAATATAGATCTAAAATCAATGCTATACTGTGGCCCCTGGTCTCATCAATCCATGCAAAACCTGCTTAATGTATATGCTTGTACTAGTCTGCTTTACAGATTTCACACTGCACACATGTTACATCACAAACATGTTCACACATCACGCACGCTGCCACCAAAGTTCTAACCCACATTATTCATTATCATCAATTCCTTACACGCTGCATTCAGGATTCACTTACTCTGTCAATTTCACAACAGTCATTTATCCAATTCCCATCATTTTTAACATTCTTTTACAATCCGTCACAGCCTCAGCTCGTTTTTGCTCTTTCTACTATGCTGATGGCCGGGACCCATGCCCCAAGGCTATCCTGAATTTTTGTCTTGCTTTCTCCTGACCACATGGTCGGAGAACGTGGGGAAGTTCCGGAAAATTCCCTACATTCGGACAGACCGTCTATACCTTTCTTCCGACAGACTGGCTATACCAGCCTTTCTGGTATTTCGGACAGACTGTCTTACTAGTCTTCCTAATACAAATATCAGAGTCGTTCTCTAAACTATTGTAGCAGTAGGGTATCCTTTTCTCTGGTACCTCACTTTTTTGAACAGAAAATTCCCTACTTTCGGGCAGACCGGTTATACCTGTTTTCCGACAGAGGGGCTATACCAGCCTTTCTGATATTTTACGGAAAGACTGTCTTACTAGTCTTCCTAATAAAAATATCGGAGTCGTTCTTCCAGACTATTCTAGCAGTGTGGTATCCTTTTCTTTGGCCCCTACCAATCCTCAAATTATAAAGCAAATCCTTCAACACAATCAACATTCATATACCTCCATTGACTCAAGCAGGAGTTGGTCACATTAATTTCAAATGTCTACAAACCCTTTGTCTCCTTCACTTATGCAAAACACTTGTTCTGGGGTGTCGTTTTTGGTTCATACAGCCATACAGTCTCTAGTATAGCATACATCCCAAATTCTTTCCTCTTGCACTTGACAACGGTTTCGCATGCAAATTATATTTGATCACATATATCTCATCCTCCACGCCCAACCACTGACTCTGTGGGTTGTAGTCTAGTGCTTTGCTATGTATTTTTGTGATGATTTCTTTAGGATCCCTTGGAGCGAGCCAATACCAATCTCCTTCACTGTAATTTGTGTAGGTAGTTATACTACTACGACACAGGTGGCACTTGGGGTATGTGTCAGGATCGTTCATTAAACACAGGTTGTTATTTTACAACGGTATTCAGTCCGGACGGTCTGATATTATACTGCTACAGACTTACTTGGCTGTTATGCTACAAAGTCTATATGCCGGATTATCAAATATGTGATAGAAATCAGTCTGTACTGATTCCTACCTTATGCCAGTCTGACAATGCATACAACTGACAGTTTTTAAGGACCCTTACATACAATATTACAAGCTAGTAGCGTGCTAAGAGAGTATAATTGGTTACTCAATACAAAATCCAACCTCCTTGCATTGAGTATACATCTCCTTCTATGAAGTGGATAATACTTCTGGGCTGGGGTTTGGGCCATGCAACTTTCACAATTTGAAATGCATCACTTCTCACGGACTTATTCAATACCACACTACATACACATTTATCATACTTGTCACATGCGCTCACATATACATCAATTTGAGCATTACCATCCTGACAAAGAACCGGATTATTATGGGACCCCTTTGTAGGGACTTACAAATACACAGTACGTTTCCAGAGACTTAACAGAGTGGCTGAAACAATAGTGTAACATAAAGTCTGTTACTTACCACACGGTTTTGGTTTCAGCAACTCCCCAGGTCATTCCGGATTAGTGGACATTGCACAAATTCTCATGCGAGAGGTCCCGGGTTTCAGCACCATGTAATGTTCTGGAAACCCTCTTACAGGTAGCCCTTTCCAATGGGCTCCCTCTTGCTTTGTCAGTTGGTATTCCAATTGATAATTGAAGTATCGGCAGTGCACTGGGAGATAAATAAAGACAGCAGCACTCTCTGTCCTAATCAATGTTCTCTCTTTTATTGTCAACATATATTAGTTTATGTCATGCCCATGACCGCGGTGCCGTCAGGCTCACTCACCTCCTGACGGCCGCAGCCATGGATCTCAGGAGATGCCAGCGCTCACTTCCGCTTTTTCTGTCCGGGTCCCATAGGGTGCGCGCGCACGCTCGTGCCTGCTCTTAAAGGGCCAGCGTGCGCACCGGAATTAAAGTACTAAATTAGCCCATGAGCCCCCGGACTATAAGAGGGGTCCAGCCCCTTCCTGTCTTGCCTGAGCTTTGTTGTCGTTACCCTAGTCTGTCCATGTAAATGGTCTCATAGGTGTTTTCCAGTTCCCAGTGTTTCCCGTTCCTGCTACCTGTAACCTGTATCCTGTGCTATCCTGGTTAAGTGCTGTATTGAGTAGGAGTCCTGCTGTCCTGCTTCACCACGCCTGGTGTCCGCCTGCTGCCTAAGTCCCAGCCGAGCCTGTCTTGCTATTGTCTGAGCTACCACAGGTACACCTATACGAACTATAGACTGTGACCTGTGTCCTGTTGGACAGCTGCCATACCATCAAGGTGGTACGGCCCAGTGGGTCCACGTATCCTACGTGACAGTTTATATACCCTTAGGGCATACCCTTTAATCAGGGTGTTGCCTTGCATAGAACAATCAATCATATCATTCTACACGTATACACTAAAAATGTGTCAATGGGTATCTTCCCACTGAGGTCACATTATCTTCTTACTAACACCTGCAAATTCTGGCCTCTAAATGAAGGAGTGTGAGAGTTATTTGCAAATATGTACGTGAATGATGGGATAGAGACAAATAATTATAAATGGGATAACTTTATGTCTGGGCGTTTAGCCAGACTGACAATTGCTAACATATCAAGGTTACAGTTGTTATAAGAACATAATATAAGATAAGATAAAACAACAGAAACAGGGGGAGTAGGTCATTGCAGGTGGAATAGAAATTATATCTCTGCATAGTCCGGCGTTTTGCTCGATAATTCATAATCTAATTTAATACAGGAAATATAAGAAAATGAACCATCCATCACATTGGCTCTGTACAACTGTAAGATTCTACAGAGCCATAATATGCCCATGTGCATGAGCCCTTATCTAGTACAATTATAATTTGTGAATTAAGCACTTGAAAGTGAACAGACCATAAAATCCACCTTAACCTTTCTTTTAGGCCACACAGATGGTTAAAATGTTACATAACCATATTCTACCCTATTTACTTAGATCTCTCAAACAGTAGGCCCATAAACAGTATTGTCAGTCATTGTGGTCAATAGAATAACCCTATAATTACATGGCAATTGTTCAGCCAATATTTACTCAATCTCTAGAAGGAACCCGAGGCATAAAAACTTACTATGTGTATATACTGGAAATATCTATTACTTCCGTCATGATGACAAATATATTTATAGTAATTAACCGTCAATAGTCTTTTTTATTCAGAGTTTAAACCGTGTTAAATTCAGGCGGAATTATGGATTTTTTGAGAACAACATACCAAAATCCTCACTATAATGAATGTGTACATACACACATAAACTAGGGGTTCTCAACTTTGGACAATACACACTTCTTAAAAGGGTCCCTTGACAATAAGCTGATCACAAAATGTGCCCTTGCTGGAACCCTTAGTGATCCACTTTAATTTGTGGGTGGGGAAAGCTGGCAGTAAGTGTTCACTATCCCTGCCGTGTCACAACAGGGGAAATTAAAGGGAATGTGTTGCCAGAAAAACATGTTTTTTTTTTAAAAATTAAACATTTAGTGTGTGGGTGATTAAACATTGTTCAAATTTTTTTATTTTTTTCACGAGTCAGGAAATATTATAAATTAATTCTAATTTATAATACTACCCATTTTTGGTCACTAGATGGAGCTCTTCCCAAAATTGCAGCTTTGCAAAATTGGGTAAAAAGCCCTCGCTCTAGTGAGCTCTCAGCATCCCCCCCTCCTTTATCCTGGCTAGTGCCGGGATAAACGAGGGGTTTGAACGGTGTAACCTCCTACACTGTGTGTCGCCATTTTTTGAGCTAACACACAGTGTAGTAGGTTTACATACAGTAGTAAACACACACAAACACGAACATACATTGAAATCTCTTACCTGCTCCTGCCGCCGCGGCTCCCTCCGGCCCGTCCGCTCCGTTTGCTGCCGCTCGTCCAAGTGCACAAATCCGGAAGCCGCGACCGGAAGTAGTAATATTACTGTCCGGCCGCGACTTCCGGTCCACAGGAAAATGGCGCCGGACGGCGCCAATTTCGAATTGGACTGTGTGGGAGCAGCGCATGCGCAGTTCCCACACAGACGCCGTACACTGAAGTCAATGGGACGGGAGCCGTTCGCAGTCCCTATGGGACTGTGGCTGCCGTATTCCATGTCTGTATGTGTCGTTAATCCACACAGACAGAAATGGAACAAAAAATGGCAGCCCCCATAGGGAAGAAAAAGTGTAAAAATAAGAAAAAGTAAAACACAAACACACAAATGAATATAAACGTTTTTAATAAAGCACTAACATCTTTAACATATAAAAAAATAATTTGTGATGACACTGTTCCTTTAAGCATTACACAGTGTCCATTCATATCAATGAGGTGTCTGAGTAATGCAAGACACGACAGGTGAGGTTAAGAGTGGGAGACGCTCTATGTAATCACTCTCCACTTCGGCCAAAAGATGAGAATCCTGAACAGGGGACACCCCTCTATGAACTCAGAACTCCGTAATAAAAAATATGAAAATTCATTTTCTAAACTGGACACCACCTTTAATGTGATTTCATTGTGCAAATTTTGCTGGATATTTCCTTCATTAGTTTTTACGTGTTAAAAGCAAATAAATATGTCCTGTGCATCTATGCCAAGGGAAAGGAGGAATCAGTAGGGAAAAGCTTTTTTCTTTACGTTTATGGGGTACAAATATTGGCATTGTGCTGCACTGTTTGGGCACTGTTTTGCACTATATTCCTGGCACTCAATAATATGTCTTTTAATCCAAACATAACAGGGTTTCCTTCTCTTTAGATTGAAGCAGCAGTGGGAGAATTCAATCCCTGACCCCAGAAAAAGTAAACTCAGCAAGTTCCCACTGGTAAGCATAAGAAGATAAAGAGATGAAGACCACAACTTAAAGGAGAGATTCGGCGCTATTAGCGATTGATGGTATATCACTAGAATAAGCCAATAAATATGTGATTGGTGCAGGTCCGACTGCTGAGATCCCCATCAATCACACAAATGAAGGGGCTGAAAGGAATGTCCAATCAAGTGTTTTGGGCCCTCTTGGTGCTTTGCCAGAGAGGGAAATCACCACATATGGATGATAGTATATATTAAAATCACTCAATTGTCACAATGCATCAGTTAATTGGATACGTGTCTTTAAAATATTGTCTTTTTTTCTGTACACCGTTTCTAACATTCTCAGAAGCAGTCTAGTCCAAATAAGATCACAATGGCCTCTGATATGAGACAGCTGGAAGTGTCTTGGTTGGTTGAGTTTTTGGTAATACCGCTTTTATTTCTTAGCTTAATTAATATAAGATGGCCCTGCAAACATATGGTATGCATAGCTGATGAGACTAGAGAAGTAAATAGGTATTTATAGACACTGTATATATTATCTAACATACGATGAAACTTGATAGCTAAAGCCTCGTGGGATTTTACAGAGGTTAATCTATCCTTCCTTTTTCTCATTTTATGAATAATGCCTCAGCCTCAACTAATATGAGGTCTACTATGGGGTCTTTTCCTGTATATTTTCATGATCGTGTTCATGTTGTTTCAGACAGGGATATGTTATTTTCGTAAATAAATATATATATATATATATATATATATATATATATATATATATTGAAGTTTTATTACAAATTGCACATATCCACAAGAGTCCTAAAACATAGTATATGATATATTGAATTATTATCGTAGGTAACTGTGAATTGAATGTTGTTGTTTTTTTCTGACCTCTCCTACCCCTTACGCTCTTTTTTCGTGTGCCAATGCTTAATTTAAGACTGACCTCTCCAGCAAGACTGGAACTTGGAAAATGTATGATCATAACTTAAAGATACATTTGATTTCTAGACTATGTGCAAGATATTGACTCATGATGGGAAAGGGTTTACTTTATCACTTAAGAGAAGAGCATTCATGGAGTATGCTAAAATAATGCCTGAAATATTATGTATTTAAGAAACCCATTTCACGCATAAATCATATCCTATCTTTTTAGACAGGAGATAAACAATGTTTTCTTTCTAGCGCTGTAAAAAAAAAAACATAGGGGGATTATGACACTGTTTTAGAATGATTTTCCAATTTAAGTTGTTGATGAAATCTGAGATGATATGGGGCAAGTTTTTATTCTGATGGTTGTAGTATATGGTTCTCCAGTGAGAAGAAATTGATGGCCTATCCTCAGGATAGTCTATAAATTTCTGATCAGTGGGGTCTCCCCCCTCCATCTCCATTAAAAGGGGACCCTTTTACACCGGCCTTAGGATAGATGGCGCCCCATGCGAAATTATCTTTCAGCGCCCCACCTCATCATAAAAAAGATGCCCCATAAAAAGTATAATGCCCCCACAGTATAATGCCCTATATAGTGCCCTCACACAGTATAATGCCCCTTTAGTGCCCCCAATACAGTAATAATATTTTATAATATATTATAACCCCTTCAAGGACACAGTATTTTATCCTCTAATTGTGCCCACACAGTATTATGCCCCCTAAGTGCCACACACAGTATATTGCCCCCTGTAATGCCCCTTCACAGTATAATGTCTGCTTAGTGACCTCCACACAGTATAACGCCCCACTCCCATGGCTGCCACACACAGCCCCCCCCCTTGTAGATAGTGCCCCCTGTAGATTGTGCCATACAGCCTCCCTGTAGACAGTGCCATAATCCCCCTCCTCCTTGTAGACAGTGCAATATTCCCCCACCTCCTCCTTGTAGACATTGACAGAATCCCCCACCTCCACTTTGTAGACAGTCCCATACCTCCCCCTTGTAGATCGTGCCATACAACCCACTACCTCCCCAATGTACACAGTGCCATACAGCCCCCACCTCCCCCTTGTAGTGAGTGCCCCCCCAAAAAAATTGTACTCAAGCACTACACTCCTAGGGTATGTTCACACAGCCTTTTTTTGTAAGGCAGAAAAAAATCTGCCTCAAAATTCCTTCAGGAATTTTGAGGCAGATTTTGAATTGACAACGTTATTTGACGTTTGTTTGTTTTTTTTTTGCATTTTTTTAAGCAGTTGAAGCCAATGCAAAAGATGCAGGCAAAAAAGCCACTCTCACTAAAATGACCATCAGCCAGCCACTCACAGATACCTCCTGAAATAGTGCCACACAGCCCCCTGTAGACAGCGCCAAACAGCCCCCTGAAGATAGTGCCACACAGCCTCTTGTAGGTTGTGCCACACAGCCCCTTTGTAGGTAGTGCCACACAGCCTCCTTGTAGGTATTGCCACACAGTCCCCGGTAGGTAGTGCCAAACAGCCCCCTTGTAGGTAGTGCCACACAGCCCCTTTGTAGGTAGTGCCACACAGCCTCCTTGTAGGTAGTGCCACACAGTCCCCGGTAGCTAGTGCCACACAGCCCCCTTGTAGGTAGTGCCACTCAGCGCCCTTTAGGTAGTGCCAGACACCCGCTTGTAGGTAGTAACACACAGCCCCCTTGTAGATAGCACCCCCTCTCCTGTAGATAGCACCACTGTAGCTCCCTGGAGGAGCGGAATCCCCTTGTGGCTGGGGGGTTCTACTCCTGGATGGAGCGATTGATGTCTCTGTCCATATATGGACAGTGACATCAGGGGCAACTCTTGAAGCGGAGTCCCCATCCACAGCGTTGCCAACGCTGTGACTGGGGATTCCACTCCAGGAGAAGCCCCTGACGTCTCTGTCCATTTATGGATAGTGACGTCAGGGGCTTCTCCTGGAGTGGAATCCCCGGTCACAGCATTGGGGATTCCACTCCAGGAGAAGCCCCTGATGTTTCTGTCCATTTATGGACAGTGGCGTCAAGGGCTTCTGCTGGAGTGGAATCCCCGGTCACAGCTTCGGCAACGCTGTGGACAGGGATTCCGCTTCAGTTGCCGCTGATGTCACTGTCCATATATGGACAGAAACATCAAGCGCTCTGGTTAGGAACAGAATCCCTGGCCATATGGTGATTCCGCTCCCTCAGGGAGCTACAGTGGTGCTAGTAGATAGCAGAGCAGGGAGATACCTCCCTGCTCTGCTATAGTGTTCAATAAAATCTGCGTCCTAAGGATACTATTGAATGTGGCGTCGCTACCGGCACGGGCGCACTCATTCCCATTGTCGCCCCTATGACTGCTACAGTGGTAGTGACGCCACTGAGAGAAGCGCCCTGGCGGAAAGGCAGCTGCTGAGTCGTCAGGCCTGGACGCTTCTGAAAAAAATCAGGGGAAGGGAGACAGCGCAGCGCCCCCTTCCACCTGCTGGAGTGATACACCCTGTGCAATACCACAGGTCCCAGACCCCTAAGGACGACCCTGTCTGTCAGGATTTATCTCATTTATATACTGAACAGGCTGCTACTGACCCTGTGTGTGATTGATGAATTTCTCTCAGCCACCCTTGCCAACTGGATTAGCTGACCTTTTGAGTCAATAAATTTCCCATGAACAGGTGGAGGCTGTCATTAAGCTGTTGAAGCTTAATAAACGGCTTTACTGCCCTATACTATAAAAAATATGCCTCTGTTTTGAGTGCAGCCCTTTCGTAATTCTTTAACTCTCTCAGAAATGCTTAACTCCCCAACTCCACCACTATTACAGCCTCTATCTCAATAATCCCTAAGCCTAAAATAAAACACTTAAAAGGGGTTTTCCCATGAAGGACATTTATGACATCTCCACAGGTTACGTCATAAATGTCAGATAGATGCGGGTCCCACCTCTGGGACCCGCACCTATCTCTAGAATAGCGCCCCCTAAACGCCATTCTAGTTTTTGCGCTCACGCTGACTCCCGGCCACTTTCCAATGACATGGTCGGGAGTTATGGAAACAGCGTAACTTGCTAAGATACACTGTTTCCGTAAATCCCATAGTAGTGAATGGCAGTTACGGAAGCAGCGTAGCATGCGGGCTGCGCTGTTTCCATAACTACTATTCAGTTCTAAGGGAGTTACGGAAACAACGTAGCTCAGCGAGTTACGCTGTTTCTGTAACTCCCGACCATGTAATCAGTAAGTGGCCGGGAGGCAGAGGGAGCAGAAAAAGCTAGAACAGGGTTTAGAGCACCCTGTTCTAGAGTTAGGTGCGAGTCCCAGAGGTCCTCAGAGGTATCTGACATTTATGACTTATCCTGTAGATATAAAAAAATTAAGTATTTGAAGCAGCACAAATCCCGATATCAGGAGCGGTGTCATGCTGTAAAATCAGACAAATCCAGTCTGATGTAATGTAATCCTCAGAAAAAGCATGGTTGAACAGCAGTACACATCTCCCAAATTTCAATCAATAGATTTTATTAGTCAAACATCCAGTAAAAAATGGCAGCGTTTCGCCCCGTGACAAGTGTAGGGTCTTTTGAGAAAGACCCTCCACTTGTCACGGGTCGAAACATTGCAATTTTTTACTGGATATTTGATCAATAAAATAATCTATTGATTGAAATTTGGGAGAAGTGTGCTGCTGTTCAACCATGCTTTTTCTGAGGATATCCTGTGGATATGTCATAAATGTCTCTGATGGAAAAACCCCTTTAAGTTGGTTCAACTATCACCCTATTTCCCAAATAGATATAGATGTTAAATTGCTAGCTAAGATCCCCGCCCTGCTTTTAAATACTGGTTTTGGTGCCTTGATACACGGGGATCAAGTTGGTTTTGTTAGAAATCCTCAGGCCTCGGATAATATATGACAGGTCTCCCACCTGTAAACACAGAGGTATTAAGGCTATGTTCCTTTCTCTTGATATTAGAAAGGCATTCGATACAGTCTCCTGAATGTACCTCTTTGCAGTACTAAATTGATGGGGATTGCCCTCCTATTCTTTTTCCTGGCTTAAAACCCTCTATAGCTCTTCCAAGGCCTTTGTTAGGTGCAATGGGTTTGCCTCTGACCTTTTCTTCATCTCAAGAGGCACCTGACAGGACTTCCCCCACTTACCCTTGTTGTTTATCATTGCTCTGGGACCTTTGGCGATTTATCTGCATCGAGATCCTAATATAAGGGCCATTGAAGTAGCTTCAGTAACACACAAATTGTGTTTATTTGCCGATGATAGACTATCACATCCCCCCTCACCACCCTTCCCAACCTTTTCCGCACCTTTTCCAGCTTCAGGTCAGTCTCGGGCTAAGTTGTCAATCATACCAAGTCCAATGCGCTAAATAACTCGCTCCCCTCCCTCATTGTCACGACCATGAAATCTAATTTCCCCTTCTAATGGGTGGCGGGCCGGCTTGACTACCTGGAAATTAGCCTGATTGATGTTGTGCACACAATGAATATGGCGAACTACCCCCTACTACTTCAGGGACGTAAAACAATTCTGGAAGTTTGGGGAAAATATTATAATTCATGGCTAGGCTGGGTTAATGCTTTGAAAATGGTGTTTCTTCCCAAACTGCTACACCTTTTTTGCATGCTCCTGGTCCCAGTTCCTAACTATTATCTCTGACTCTTCAAGAGGTTAATCAACAAATTTGTATGGCAGGGGGGTATTCCTAGGGTCAATTGTGCTACTCTATTTCAGCATAAAACGAAAGGTGGGTTGGAAGTTCCCAATGTGACAAAATATTATCAGGCAGCCCAGGTGGCCCATCTTGTTGTTTACCATGCCACTACAGAACCACCCCTATGGCTGGCGCTTAAAGCACCTGAATCCCATCCGATCCCGTTAGACAAGCTTCTTTTATTACCAACGCCATCCTGCCTCATTCACTACGGACCTGAGACTCGGTTAAGTACTCGGCTAAACTGATCTTTCCATTTCTACCATTGGCTCCACTCTGTGGCAATGCGCTTTTCAAGCTTGGACTGCACAATAGCTTATCATTTCCTCACAGTATCGGGTATTAAATCCTTCCCTGTCTTATAGGATAGGTTTTCACCTACCAGTAGAGAACTATTCTGATACTTGCAGATTAAAAAATGTTTCCCTCCTTACTCAAGAATGGTCCTACCCCTCCTGGTGCTAACCCCCTATGAGATATATTGTTACCAGAGCCCGCATTGCCCTACCACTTGCCTTTCGCAAACCCAATCTAGCCGCCACCTGCCTTATGTCTGTAGATGGGAGGCCAACTTAGTCATGGAACTATCTGAAAAGGAGTGGTTGCAAATTTGGTTGCTTCAAACCAATGTGAAGGTCCTCACAAGATGGTACCTGACTTCTTCCTATATAATTAAGGCAGTCCCAGGATACACTCCATATTGTTTAAGGGGTTGCCAGGAACTGGGGGATATGCTTCACAAATGGTGGCTCTGCCCTAGAATATGGAGGTTTTGGTGCGGGCATATTTTCTTATACTCACCCTTACTGAACATAACTTAGTCAAGACCCCTTGTGAGACCCTTCTTAACCAAAAAATTCCTAATTATGATCTGATTAATGAGAAATTGACGGCTATTCTCCTAGACAAGTTGGATAAGTCCCAGGCTACAGTATATATGGTGTCCTTGGGCTGACTACATCGGCAATACCCCATTTGCTTGTCCTGCTCTCTCCCCTTGTGCCTTAGTGGCGCTGCTGTCTTTACTAGTTGTAGGTGTGGGCTTGGTGCTGGCGGGCTCTTGTTCCTTCCCTTCACCTTTTCCTCTTCTTCTTTCTCTTCTCTCCTCTTATTCTTCTCTTTGTTTTTTTCAGTGTAATTGACAACATTTCATTGTGGTCCCCCTATGCACTAGCCTGCCCGTATTTGTGACTGTTTTCATTGTATATTGGCACCATTGTGACTAACTTTCCATAGTATAGTAATTTGATCCAATGAGCTGTTTGTGTTACCCTCTCTTTCCCTGTCATTTGCATAAAGTTAAATACTGGTTGAGTTGGCTTTTATTGTTTCATAATGTATGCCTAGCCAACATCAGTCTTTTGTTTCAACTACTCTGATTTATTTACAATGCATTCTCTACATTGTTATGATGTTATCATTGTTAGCAACTTGCAGGCTTCTGTTTTAACCTGTATATTCAGTCTGTTTTCTGATAATTTCTTTTATTCCTTTGAAAAATTGAAAAATGTCAATAAACAAGTTTAAAAAAAATAAAAATAATAATAGTTATATAAAATATAGCTTTAGCGGCCAAAGTTCAAATTGCACAAAATTGGAAACATGGAAAAATTAGAATAGAAAAGGTAATAGAAAGGGTAAACATGTTGTTTAGAGATAAAATAAGATTTGAAAGGTATTGAAAGCTTTGGTTGAATTATGTTAACGATAAATTAGAAGACATTTTAGTAAGCTACAAGAGGGGTGTTTGTTTTCTTATTCTTCCTCTCTTTTGTCTTTTTTTTTTTATGGATTAGTGATATTTTGTTTTATGTTTGGCATAAACTTTGTTTGCACAGAATGTTGGAGCTCTGGACGTTAAAGGAATTTTCAAAAATGAATTAAAATAATTTGTGAGTGCTAATAAGCAGTATAGTGTGAATAACGCTTCTGGTAACACTTCTTTTCTACATTTCTAAGGGATACCGAGGTCCAAATTTACCTCAGTTCATAAGCCAGGATTTCTATGCAGAAATGGAGGGGCCCTTGGTATCTCTGCAAATCAGGTAAGACATCAGAGCAAATCTCTTTACTGTAAATACTATTTTGCACTGGAGTTTATAGTATATAAAGCTGAACTAACAGTAACCTATTGTAGCTTAGAAACTTAACTTGGGGGAACGGGATCATGAGCTGTTTTGCAAAGGAGGTAAAGCCAACATCAGGAGAGCCTGATATAGTATATTGCATTGTTCATATTTCCGTAGCCTCCAAGTTTTGTAAATATAAGTGATAACGTACAATCTTTACTCTGTACTAAATCAAATGGATGGAATAACAAGTAATATTAATTTTGCTTTTTTGGTGGGCTCAGTGAGTTTTGAGAGTTAAGTTGGACACTGAAGTGTGGTATGTTCTTCCTCAGTTCTACAGGAGCTTTAGAATTTATTTGTATAGCAAAGGAATCTCCCCCAAACACAATCCACTGTTAATATAGTCCCCCCATCTTGCATTGCTAAAGCACTCTACATTGCCCACCTGTAGTGCCACTTTCTTGGGTTCAGGCTCCTCACAGCCAGACTCACAGCACTGCAACCCTGGCACTACATAGCTTTGCTTCTGGAAATGCTCGATTTAGCCCGGAGAGTGCTCTAATAGTAGCCTTCAAGTGGTGGAAAATTAAAAATTCCCTTTGCTTGTCCTCCAGACACTTTTATGGTAGTATGCCATATGCCAGTGGACTCCAGACTACAAACTGTTGTAATTTTTATATTTTTCCACAGTGAAGTCTTGGAAAAGCAATGTATTTGAATTTTGCTATTTATGTAGGTGCCTTATATATTATATAAAGTGGTTCCATGGGTAGAGTTTATCTTTCAAATGTCTGTTGAAGCATGAAGAAAAAAAAATCTTGTCTGCACCTGTTTCTAAAAGTCTAAATGCTTCCCTAGCTGTGTGATAATGTAATAAAGTAAAGCAAGCTACAGTACTTCATTTGGCAGAAACTTGACATTCATTTCATTAGGGACTTGTTAAGTTTAAAATCATTCTAAGATATTTATAAAAGTTTCTGTTTTTGGCCCTAACTCCTTTCCTCGCGTGACATTTTGTACTTTTTTGCTAATCTCAAGCGAAAGCTCATACTCAGCAGTGCATGACCTATTACAAACTGAGTAATTTAAAAAAAAAATGTTCTGTCATGTAATATGGAACTTAGCTTGTTTTATGGCTCTATGTTAAAAATATCCTATGGAGCAGTGTAGATGGATACATGTCGAATCGCAGATACAACTCCTATATTATTCTGTCTAGCAATGGCAATGAATTTACACATTCTGTGCATTTCATTGACTATATTTCAGAAAATTGTGAGAAAGTAAATCCTATGTTTTATTTTGTTTTATAAACTACGCCATGAAAGGCGTAACCATGGTGTAATTTCTCTGTCACCTTTACACCCCACAGGTCCTCTTAGGTCATTGTGGCAATCACAAAAAGAGAAACTGTTCTCACGGTGCAGATACATGCTAGATTAAATGTATGCCTGTAGAGTGTAATGCATGACCAGTTATAAGCATATTACAGCTGTATTACGGATAATGTGTTGTATACCTAATACGCTGTCCATACACTGCAATGGGTTCATACTATACCATTGCGTACCTCCAGTTTTACACAGAGACACATGGAGGTTGCTCCGTTACTTTCAACATGCTGTATGTTTTATGGAGGCACTATATAGCGGTACATGGAAAGCCTACAGGCCTGTAATATGTGTGTCTTCGTTCAGGGCCCATGGATGTGGCTTTACTGTGTGCTTAGATCATAAATGTTACTTTTCCATCTGGGATATGTCAGACAGATCAGAGTATCCATATACATCTACAAATACCATAATGTTAAATTACCTAAATGATCATATTCACCCCACACCTACAATCACCATTAATGAAGTCAAAACCTATGTATCTTTATTCAATACAAGCACAGTCTGTTAAAACAGTTACATACATCTAGCTGGAAAATGGACATGATGGTGAGAAAATCCTGGACAATGTTCCACAGTTATTGAGTCTTTGTACCCTACATGTCATCTCCAAATGAAATTCTATCAAGAGGTTTAACCTAGAGATCAACTATAGTGGAGAGCAAAAAACAGGGAATCACAAGGGATTTTGGCACCAAACTCATAAAATGTTGTAAGAACTTGACATAACGGCAAGGTAAACGGAAATGCTTCGTGTAGACCCGACTCATGTTTTGACTCATTTAAGCTTTGCCTTTGTTTCTATTCATGGCTATGCCACGTTCACACTACTCAATACCTCAACCGCCACTCATGGGTCACCATAGAACTCTAAGGTGATCTTTGTCTGCTAAAATGCTCCTGTGAATGGATATACAGCTGTTTTTATATAACATTTGTATATTGGGTTGTAGAATAGAGCATCCATCTAACATATAAGGATACCTATACTGCATATGAACGATTTAAAAAACATGATATGCTGGAAAGTGCCATTTAAAGCAGACATCAGTAGGGGGAGAAAGTAACTAGCTTCTCCTACTGAATTAGAAATCAATATTTCCCCCAGACTGGAACATAAATATCATGAAAATAAGGGTAAGACCAGGTTCACATAGTGCAGTTTTTGATGTTTCTAAAAAATTTTTTAGCCAAAAGGACAAATGGACATTAAAAAAACGAAAAAAAAAAAAAAAAACTGCTCCAAACTGTCCTATGTGAATATGGCCTAAACATGGGGTTCATAATAATTTTAATTTTTACCCTGAGACATTACATTTTTTGTTCAAGCCTCTGGAAATATGCTGTATATGCTGTTATCTAATGCTCTGTTCACATTGGTGCTGGGTTAAAGGTTAAAAAACAAACAAACATGATAGACTCATTAGAAGTCAATAACATCTTTCAGAATGATGTCAGAATACTGTATACTACACTGATCCTATGCAGACATATGTGTTTCCATAGTTACAGACTACAAGCAAACCCTGTGTGTAGTCTGATCCTGCAGCCATGTGATATTTCCCTCTGTCAGCCCTTCTTCTGTCAGTAGGTTGGCAAGAAGAGGGGGAAAAAGGATCACATATCAAATAAAGATGGTAACCACCTTTTCATATTACATAGTATTATGTATGGAGAGAAACCTTACAAGGTGTACAACACCAATAGGTATATAACTCAAATACTAGGGGAAATGTGAGAGGAAATTTGTGTAGCAGTGTAGTTGGACAAAAATAAATGTATTTATTTTTATTAGGTATATTAAAACGAGGCCGCACGGCACACATGGTCAGACGCTCTCTGTCTGCACCGCCACCTTACTAGGGCTATATCCCTAGTGGCCCCACGAGGCACCGCTGCAGACTATTGTGTCTGTCTAAATGAAGTATTATATTTACATTGTGGTGCTGTACTACACACCAGTGGGCCAATGTATCATTGTAGATACTATGTATAATGATATGCGCACCATTTATTATTGATTCTTAATTATAGAGCACTGTACATACGCTATCAATTTAAAAGGTCCTCTGGATTCTCACACCATATGCTCTTTTTACACAACAGTCCTCTATTTCAAGGCAGCTATTCCTAGAACATTACAAATTTGTTCTGGCCACTCTCACTTCCTTTGTTTTACTACACAAGTGTCATTTGAAGAAAGTGTTAAACACTTACCATTACGGGCCAATTTTGCCCAGTCTGAGGGTGTGATAATAGGGACCACTCACACCAAATCCTAGATATTCTAACGTGTAGGAGATTTTTTTTATTCATTTGGTTCGTTTTAATATACCTAATAAAAGTTATTTTTTATTTTTATGTAAATATACTACCACACACTTTGTACTTTTACTGTACCTTTTCCCTAGTATTTGAGAAAAAGAATCAGAGTAACTGATAACTGAAGGTTCAGACCACACATAGAGTTTGTTTGTAGTTTTTATATACAATTTGATAGGATATTTTTAATCTAGACCATTTGCAGTCTTGCTTCATTTTTTATTTTCTGATACAATTGGAGCAATAAAAATTTCCAAAATGTATATAGTTTTTGTTATAGCTTGATATCAATAGGGATGACATAAAACAGCAGTTCAGAGTTCACACTTTCTAAATGCATTTAAATGTTTTCAAATGTGGTTGCTGGGAAAATCGTAAATTTTCTTGCCTCTTCATTGAACAGGTGGCTTTATGGACTAGATATTGGATATGTCTATAAAGAGCCACTGATAGCTGTGAATGTATCCTTGGAAAAAGATACACACTCTACCCATATTTAATAATGAACATCTGTTAGAAATGAAGGCATTGTTGTAGGTCTCAGTTTTCACCAAGCCTTAGTGCTTATACTTTATCTAGATTGCTGAACAGATTTCCTGTTGCTGGCTGAACTCCCAGCTGAAGAATGCCAACTACACATGTTCTGAAGATAGAACCCAAACACAGGGCACACAGTGTCTTGGATAAACAGATGGAGCTTCCAGAGAAATGCCAGCGTATCCCAGCCAAGCTTACATAGGCATGAAAATATACAATCATTGCATGGGCACGCACGGGCAACAGACCAAAACATAACCAGACTCACTTAATATTATCCTCTTTGCTAATATCACAGCCATGGGTTCCTTGGCAATCACCAACATGATGCTCTGAGCGCACTATCTCATAGTAACACATTTCGGTTATATTTATGTAGTTTTATTAAAGAAATATAGTTATAAAATACAAAGCTGCCAAAGTGTAAAGAGGACCTTTGTGTCTGTAAATACTTCTGGGGCATCTTTTCTTAGAACGCTGCGTTGCGCTATTCTTCTTTTATTCCTCGCGTAAATAGAATCCAAATGATATTGTGTAGAAATTTGTAAATCCCATCAGGTGCTCAAAACACCATATGCAGGAGTGCGAGACAATTAAAATAGAACTTTTACTAAGGATCTGAAAACACACTTAAACGCCACCAGAGCCAACAACATAAGCAAATAATAATAAAACAAACCGCCCAAGGGCAACAATAATAAACCATCTGGTGTGATCGCCACAATACACAATGCATGCAGGTATATATGAACGGAAAGCATTACCATCCAAAAATACAAGGTTTGTAAGCCTGAACCGTCTTACCATATTGGATGGCTTCAAGATGTATTCCGGTGATGAGGAGACTCACATGAGGTCAGGACAAGAGAGACTGATAGGGACAGTTCCTGTCCCTAGTGCCCCCTAATGTAGGCTTAGGCATCCCTAAAAACCTGACCTCAAAGCTTTAGTACTAGTCCCAGGTATAGTCGCTACGGAAGTGTACAGCGCTGTGCCTGGTAAACCGTAGCTTTCGTCGCCACAACCCCTTCAGCCAGCTGAACGGTTAGGAGTGCCAGGAGTAAGACCCCGACGGATCTGATATTGATGACCTATCCTAATGAATATAAAAGCCCTGGTTAACCCCCTTGAAAAGAGTGGTACTCAAAGGTGACAGTTCCCTCTTTCCCTGCCCATACCTGTGAAGGCTGGTAATGCAGGGATACCCACTGGGACCCATCTTATCCTTTTCTAGAATGTTTTATATGGGCTATTGACTGCAGGGAGAGGTACTGTCTAATAGGCCAACAAGTCATTAATCCCTGCCTTAAAACACACACGTGCATAATGTGCAACCTGAGGATTGCTGAGGCCTGTAATGACTTTCTGTGTGGCCCTAAATAGCATGTGATGTCATAATGTGTCTTTAGCCCACTTCACTCAAGGTGTATAAAATGACCTCAAAGGCCACTAAACTATTAGTTGACAGCAAAATGAGCTCCAAGTTAGTCATGTGCATTACAATGTGTTATAATTATTCTGTGGCCTCTTTAAATGCAATCTGACAATGTGATCTTTAGACCAAAAGGATAGAATACTCCTACAAGAGCGATAAATAGACAAAACACTAATGAGATTTTGATGATGTGGATCAAGTACTGTATCGGTTGGTAAGCTACAAAAAAATGTTGGTACAGTAACTACAGTTTCTTTAACTTTTTTATTGTAATTACATAATTTCAATACTCATTGTCCTGTATTTGCAATTCAAAAACAATTTAAAAACATGTATTGTCTTTTGGTTTTTTTTGTACAGTCCAATTGAATCACCACATCCCACATGTAAAGATTCAGAAGAATTTGTTGTGGCGACACCATCAAAACCTAGTACGTCTCTACTGGGGCCATACTCAATGGTACCAACTACAGTAGAGAAAGTCCAGCACCACCAGGCTTCTTGTAAATTGCCAGATATTGAAGGAACTTGTGATTTAAAAGTAGCATCCATAGCACAGCCTACAGAACATCTTTCTAACAGCCCATACTTCATTTTCTCTCGTGAGCAATCAATGTCAGATTTAATTGTAAAAGAGTCAAGGTCTTCACAGTGTTTCATGATACCAAAATGTCAAAGTAAGATATTCAATCCTCCCAAGGTGTTCAACCCATCTTGCCAGAATACATCCCATGAAAATCAAATGAGTTACGTGCAGAGTATGGAAAAGCACCCTCCCCTGCTGACACCGCCGAAGGACAATGATAATAAAGCTGCGTCTAAGAAAACAGGCTACTTTACTATTCCATTACCCTCTGACGTCCAAGTCCCACAAGAAGGACCTTTGATGATCATTAACCCTGATGGGACTGCTCCACTTGTGTTGAAGCAGGTGGGAGATTACTGTTTCTTCCCTGGTATTCATGGAAGACAAGAAAATTTAGAGAGGAAGATGGCACCAGCAAATGGGAAAATTCATCCACAGATGCCAAAAGAAGCTTCTCTTCCTGCTGTGCAAGCGTTTAAAGTGATGCAAAGAGATTATCTCGCTTTACCTCAGAATTAGGAAGTTCTATTATGGCAAGATCTTTGTCTGTATGCCAGCAAAGAAAGAGTAATGCTTTCCATGACATGGTACAGCCCAGGGCAAATATTTTATAACACTGCTGAAATAGGCCCACTTATCTAGCAGGTGCATTGGGGTTATAGTTCAGGCAATTGTAACTGTGTAATACTTACATTTCCCCTGTGGTGGTGCTGCAGGAAAATTTAACACTTGCCAACAATCTTCCCCCCGATTACACTTGAAAGCTTATGTTCCTAGCAGCAGGACACCCTTTCATTAGCTTATATTAGGGGACCCATCTGATAAACGAGATTGTCTAAAGCGAGTAACCTTATGGAGTAAAACCAATGTCCCTCATAATATGCATATTAGATACAAATGAGCCCGTAAGATATTCCTGAGTCTAAACAAGTCAATAAGGCATGTTTGCGGACTCCTGCAGACTTTGTTCTGACCATTCAGCCATGGGTTAGTAGCCAACATCTAGTCAGAATGAATATATTGCTCAGCCTCCCAGCGTCACCCAGAAGCTGCGTAATGCTCATGCTCATTGGCTTTCTACTACATCCTAATGATGGCAATGCATGTTGACTATATGAATGTGCATGCGCCAAAATAAGTATATTCAAAAGTGCAGTCAGCGGGTGGCAACCTTAATGAATAGTTATATGGTATCATTTTTATGTGATTTGAATAGCTTAAGCCGTAAGTTTAATATACTAGAAATAAAAACCTCTCTGTACAATGTTGTTGAAATATTTATCATATCATGAATTTTTTTTTAAAAGATTGATGCAATCGACTGTTGGTTATATAGAACATAGACATAGTAACTATGAGGTTCAACAGCTAGGGGTGCCAAACCCCCACTCAAAGCTAAGATAACGTTAAAGGGGTTTCCAGTGAGAAGAAATTGAATATGTGATCGATGGGGGTCCGACTCTCAGGAACCCCCACCAAACCGCTGTTTTGAAGGAGCCGCGGCACTCCTGTGCCTGCCATCTGCACCTTGTGACAATACTGATTGATCTGTATTAATGTCACTTTGCTGATCGTGGAGTTTTGACCATGAGACCCCCTTCCTGCATTTTCTCTGCACATCTCTACTCCTGTCCAGGTTATATGCAGAGAATTGCATCTCAGCTCCATTGAAATAAATGGGGCTGAGTTGCAGTAACTGCACATTGCCTGGACAGCAGTAATGCTCCATAGGGTGCCGCAACCCCCTGATTCTAGCAATTGTAGGGGTCTCAGCAATTGGACCCCTACAGATCCTATCAATATGCCATCACTTACTATTACTGGTATACCACTTTAATAATGAAAGTGACTTTCAAGCTATTGCTCGTGCTATTCATACAGGCCTACATCTGGAACAATAACTTGGACACTGGTGCCAGAGGGGGCCCAAAGGCCCTTCTCCACATAAATATGACATTATTAATCATTATTAATTATACATGGCACAAAATAGATGAGGGCCCTGTTATAGATGTTTACACTGAGGCAACTGAACCTCAGTTGTTCCTTACCTGAGGTTCTCTGAGTTATACTTGGGTCAGGATACTCAGACCAGAATCATCCCTTTTGCATTGGTCTAGCCACTCAGACTGTGCTGGTTTTATGGTATGGCAAATTGAGCAACTGCCCAGGGCCCCTGTTGCTTTCGGTGTACTTAAAAGCAGGATTCCCAGGAGCAACCAGACAGTAGAGCAAAGCAACATTTTGCACCACTGTATGTTCTAGTAGTCGGGTAATGCACTCGTTTATAATGTCTGTGATCAATGCATGGGATAAGTCCTACCATTGAAATCTTCACAAAATAGACCACAAGAGAATTATCAATTAACCCCCTTCACTATCCTAGACAGCCAGGGATGTCACCATTAATCACTTCACTGCCCTACACCACAAGGTATTGTCACCTTAAACCCCTTTACCAACCTAGAATAAAACGAACCCTAAAAGCTTCCAGTATTATTTAGCGGTGTATGATGGTATTGGTTAGGAATTTATTTGCAATACTATGTGGCAACCAGGGGTGTAGCTAGGAGGTGCTACTGGGGCATGTGCTCCGGTTGATGGGGGCCAGGGTTTGTACAAACAAGCCACTCCGCCTTTTTCAGTGTATTTAGAGACAGGACTAGGGCACCAAACTTAATATTTGCCCTGAGTAAATGAAAGTCTAGCTACACTTCTGGTGGGAACTATATTGGAGGTATTATGTGGGCTCTATAAAAGGAAAAATGATATGGCTATTGCATATTATTTGACTGCTATATGATGCTATTATATATGGCAGTATTATTTTACGGGGGTGAAGCACTACTTTGAATATTGCCCCATTTCCTATAAAATTGGCCCTGGTCTCAGGGATTAATCTAAAGAGGTCTAGTGGTCACATACTTTTGTTTATTAAAAATGTCCTTATGAAGGATACACTTGATGTATGAACGTGCTTGTCTGAAATTTGGAAAGACACAAATAATATATTCCACATATTTACTAATATTTTCAGTTATTAGAAAACTCCAAAATGCAAATTCTCTATAGTGCCATTTTATCCCTGGTTTACTAATGCAGGAAATTACGCTTCAATAAGTCTTCATGAGATCTGCACACTTAAGGATGGGTGCACACACCGTGTAAATAATACATTGTTGACCTGGCCTACAAATCTGCCCGAAAAACCACAATGAAATCTGCATGTGTCTTATGTGGATGTCAGTGCAGATAAAGCCTCAGGTTTCATTCAATGTATTCCAATGAATAACATCTGCAGTGAAAACTTGCGGCATCAGATGGGGCACGCTGTGTATTTGATAACCCCCAGGATTTTCTAATCTGTAAGCAAAAAGGGTTTGTTAATACACCATTCACTTACATTATTCTGTACTTTGCTGCATAATTTCGGTGCTTAATACCTGGCCTAAGTGTATGTACACAATTGTATTTGAGGCAGAAGCGGATTTCATGAGTTTTGACACGGTATTACACATAGGATTCCTCGTGAAAAAAACATATCCTAATACTATTCTGTGAACAAACGCAAAAGATGCAGCATCACACTGCAAGTGCTAAAGATATATGCGAACATTAAATATATGGGATCTTTTCTATTGCATTACTGCTATATTTACTATACTAATAAATGTGAAGTTTCTCGCACACATTCTGATCAAATTGTAAGAGCCCACCTGCCATGACAAGTCTACCTCATACAGATGGTTCCTTACACTAAACTAGGCCCAAGAGAGGCGAGTCTGTTTAGTGTAGGGACCCATCTGTATGAGGTTGCCTTGTCGTACAATGGGCTCAGACATTTTAATTATAATTTCTCCCAAAAGAGTTTGCTATCAGACATTACTGAATGGAATTCTCATAGAAGTCCCAAAAGTCATCCTCTTCTTTAGGCGGTGAGACTAGAGGAGGCTGAACCTCTGGCTTCTAACTCATTTTCTTGTATCTCTGTTTTCTCGGCTTCTTTGGTGGTTGTAGCAATGGAGGAGGAACATTTTTGGGAACATTAGTCCGGATCGGAAGTGGGAAGGCACAAGATGGTTTAAGTTGGCTTTGCAGGATCTTGGCTATGGTATTTCTTTTCATTACCATTTCCGACCAAATGGCTTATAGAATAAGAGCAGATAGAATTAGATTATGAGTAACAGGAAAAAGACCACTGAAAACTACAAGAAAGATAAAACAAAATAAGGAAGGAATCTAAAGAGGTAACACAATTGCAGAGTTTATTTTATAGGATTAAAAATAGGTTCAATAAACTATACATATTTTTTTTTAGAAACTAGTGTGACAACACTGACAACTAATTTCAACTGGCGTAAGCAGAGGAGATCCTAATTTTCAAGCACACCTCCATCCAAAACCTAAAAAATATGGGTTGGACTCGAGCCATGCTCAATATCCTACTTCTGCCGAGGTCCTACTCACAGGGGTACAGGAAGCAAAGATCTATGCTGCTGTATGAAGGGTCTTCACATTAAAGGACTGATTTAGCAGTCCACCATATCTGCTTGTCTTCACTGAATTTCTTCCACTGACTAACACATTAATGAGTAGAAATATTGATCCACATTTATCATTCAGTTTACGCTTGAATTTGGCAGAAATTACACAAGTTAAAAAGTTAAAGCTAAAATTTGGACAAAATTTACAACATTGTCGCCTCACTCCAAAAAAGAAAACAGATGAGAATAGCGGGAGTGGTCACGCTGTAAATGTACTTTTAGACTTATTTATCAAAGGAAAAGGTTAAAAATACGCAAAGTTGTGGTGTAAATGTACAGCTGCCCATAGCAGGCATAAAAAGGAATTCAAACAGTGAAACAATCTCAGGTGTATCAGATTTATTAGGATGCGTGCAGCTTTTAATAAACTAGGTACAATTCGGTTCAATTCTCACAAACTACTCTCTCAAATTTCATGAAAACCTGTACTGGTAGTTGAATATATGTTGACAACAATAAATAGCTCCTATGATCTTTACATGTAATGTACTGCTTCAACAAAAAGTTTGGCGATAATTCGATTTAAAGTAAAATTCTGATAAAAGTTGATCTTCATCCCCTCCAAAACGTTGCTTTTACCTGGGGTCCTGTTATGCAGTAGTATTATAGGTTCACCTTTCTATACTCCTCTAGATCATGACACTCTCTGTGTTATGTCCTGCTTCATCATTTGTATAACAATGATGGACCCTGTAATATCTATAAGGGTATGTTCACACGGCAGCATCCGTAACGGCCGAAATTACGGGGCTGTTTTCAGGAGAAAACAGCCCCGTCATTTCAGCCGTAACGGCATGTGCAGGCGCTTGAACGCCGCGTCCATTACGAACGTAACTGGAGCTGGTTTTCCATGGAGTCCATGGAAAACGGCTCCATTTACGTCTGAAGAAGTGACATGACACGTAAATATACGCCTCGTGTGAACAGACAAACGCCCATTGCTTTCAATGGGCAGATGTTTGCCAACACTATCGAGGCACATTTTTGGACGTAATTCGAGGCGTAAAACGCCCGAATTACGTCCGGAAATAGGCCGTGTGAACATACCCTAACTGGCCATATGATAACTGTCGGTCAAACACTCATTCTTTTTCCAGGATATCATCCTTGGCTCTCCAATAAATATGCATTCTGTATATTCACTGCCATAAGAGGAGTATGAGCTGCTACCAGACAACTCTGACAGTGCTGATGCCCTGGGAAAACAGAGGATCGGGCATGTCAGAGAATCATCACCCTGGCCCCATATACAGTGCATTTGGAAAGTCTTCAGACCCTTTCACTTTTTTTTACATTTTATTACGTTGAGACCTTGTGCTAAAATAATAATTAAAAAAAGTTCCCCCCATCATTCTGCACTCAATACCCCATAATGACAAAGTGAAATCAGAATGTTAGAAATGTTTGCAAATTTATTAAAAATGAAAAACTCAAATTTTGAATGGACATAAGTATTCAGACCCTTTGCTATAACACTTGAAATTTAGCTCTGAGGGCCTCCCATTTTTCTAGATCATCTTTGAAATGTTTCTACACCTTGATTGGAGTCCACAAGTGGTAAATTCATTTGATTGGACATGATTTGGAAAGGTCTTACAGTTGACAATGCATATCAGAGAAAAAAACAATGAGGAGGAAAGAGATGCTTGTAGAGTTCAGAGATAGGATTGTGTGGAAGCACATATCTGGAGAAGGGTACATGAAAATTTCTGCTTCAAAAAATTTCCAAGAGCACAGTGGCCTCTATAATTCTTAAATGGAAGAAGTTTGGAACAAGCAGGATTCTTCCTAGAGCTGTCCACCCAGCCAAACTAAGTAAATCGGGGGAGAAGGGCCTTGGTAAGAGAGGTGACCATGAACCCAATGGTTACTCTGGCTGAGCTCCAAAGATCCTAAGTGCAGATGGGAGAAACTTTTAGAAGGCAGGTCAACCATCACTGCAGCACGTTCCATATGGGCTTTATTCCAGACTGGCCAGAAAGAAGCCTCTATTCAGTAAAAGACACATGAAAGCGCATCTGGAGTTTGCAAAGAAAAAGCACCTAAAGAACTCTCAGACTGTGAGAAACAAGATTCTGTGGTTTGGTGAAACCAAGATTGAACTTTTTGGCCTCAATTCTAAGCGTCATGTCTGGAGGAAACCAGGCACTGCTCATCACCTGCCCAATACCATCCCTACAGTGAAGCATGGTGGTGGCAGCATCATGCTGTGGGGGTGTATTTCAGTGGCTGGGACAGGCAGATTGGTCAGGGTTGAGGGAAAGATGAATGGAGCAAAGTACAGAGATATTCTTAATGAAAGCCTAATCCAGAGTGCTCTGGACCTCAGACTGAGCCAAAGGTTTACCTTCCAATAAGACAATGACCCTAATCACACAGCCAAGACAACACAGGAGTGGCTTGGGGACAACTCTGTGAATGTCATTGATGGCCCACCCAGAGCCCTGACTTGAACCCAATCGAACATCTCTGGAGAGACCTGAAAATGGCGGTCCACCAATGGTCCCCATCCAAACTGACAGAGCTTGAGAGGATTTGCAGAGAGGAATGGCAGAAAATCCCCAAATCCAGGTGTGCAAACCTTGTGGCATCATACCCCAGAAGGCTGGAGTCTGTTATCACTGCCAAAGGTGCTTCATATTTCAGTTTTTCCTTTTCAATAAATTACCAAAGATTACTAACATTCTGTTTTCACTTTGTCATTATGAGGTATTTAGTGCAGAATGGTGGGGAAAAACGTGACTTTTTTTATTTTAGCACAAGGATCAACGTAACAAAATGTGAAAAAATGTAAATGTTCTGAAGACTTTGCGAATGGACTGTAAATACATTTACTGTGTTAGGTTTGGAGATTAGTCCTAATATGGGCAAAAGTTATAAATTACACTTAAAGGCAAAGAAAACGATTAAATTGTATATGAGAAATAGATTAGCGTGTAGACTGTGAAACAAATGGAAGGCAAAGGTTGAGAAAACTCAAGTCAAAGTTGAAGTGTGGTGCTTTCATTATAAAAAAAAGAATCAGATTGCAAGGAAAGGAGTTTTATTGTTATTTATGACTTCTGAGACTCCCTGGTTTTCTGATCTACAGCCCTCTTTAGGTTGAGGTAATTAAAGTTCCTCTCATGCCATCTGCCTGGGAAAAGTAAAGGACACTGGTCAGCCTCAGCATCATTGCTGTATTCGAATTATGTCACGCAGAATCATCCAGCTATACTAAAACTGTGTGGCTGCTATACTGTAGTTAAAGAGAAGTTCTATCTTATGTAAGCTGTATACAAAAAGACTTGTCCCTGTTTGCATCCATGGTCCTAACATGTAGGACCATTGTAGAGAATGCAATGTGTGGTTGACTTTGTTATGTTCTCATTAATGACATAGTAAAAACTCTTCAAAACACCATTACTTTGAGAAGACCACCCCCATATCAAGACCAGATTTCCTGAGACAGATTTTCAGTTCCTCATATACTATGCATACTGCCCATCTTCTTGGGGAAGACCACGCCTTAGAAGATCACCTTCCAATGCAATTTTGGGTTGTCGCCTCAAAGAGATTTCACTGTACCTCCAATCATGTGAAGGACATATGAATACTGTAGGAGCATGGTGAAACTAATAATACTGGCAATATTTTTTGCCCTTTGACATTACAATGAAAACCTGTTTAGGAAAACTCTGAACGGTCACTATCTTTACATTAAAATTATATGTACTACTTATGCCTACGCTTTCTTCACAATCACCAATTTAACTACAAACAAAAAAAATTGTTTATTTCCTAAACTTGTAAAACGGTTAATTGGTATTTCACCATTTAATATTGTTATAATAACAACAAAATTATGCATACAATGACCATTGATTATTCTTTGCCCCTGTTTGATGCTATTTTTGTTACATACTATACTTCTACTTAGAGTGCGAGCCATAAATTTCATAATCCAATTTTTGCTCCCATAGGGGCAACACACACCATGTGTCCACACTAAAGACCCCAGTGGTGTTTTTACCACTGTGATGCAGATTAAGCAACCCCTGGCAGAGCCTTCCTTTTCCAAATCTATACTGCTATTCAGAAGTGTTGCTTGAAGCTCCTCCTGGGCCCACCACTTAACTGCTTGGGACGTCATTGTACAATTAGCATTGTAAGTCATTGCATCTCTTTTATAGGCACAATTTTCTTATGTGAAGACTGTGAAACCCACAGGAAAAGGGGCCCGGGTGCGACTGTACCTCAGTACCCCCTATTGCTACATAGCAGTCTTTCTAAGCATGTTATTTTTGTCCTCTTTTTTTCAGGAGATAGACAGTTCAATTAACACCAACAGTCTCTACAAGTGGTTAACAGCACTAAGATTTTAGTTTATATATTTTTCTATACAGCTTGCTATATGTATAACTGAGAGTATTCTAGTTTTTAAAAATTATATTCTGTGCTTTTTGGTATTTTTATTTTAAAAACTTCAAATTGATTAGGAAACCAAAAAGGAAAACCTTGTATACAACAAATTGAACTGCCCAGTTAAAGAAATAAAATATGTCTAGTATACACATTATCTATGCAATAAAAATTATATTTTAAAATTAATATACAGGTGTATTATAAATAAAAGCAGAGAAGTCTGAGAGAGAATATAATAGAGACACCCACGTGGCTGTAACTATACGAGGTGCAGAGGTTGCAGTGTATCTGGGTCCAGTGGCCTGAAAAAGCCCTCTTACATACAGGAGGACCCCAGTACAGATTCTGTATTTGGACACACAAGAAAATTCTCCTACATATCGTTATTAAATAAAATTCTAAATACCTAACTCGTCGGTCTTCCTTCCATACCATTGATGGGTATTGTGTTTTTCCAGCCTCCCCTTTACATTCACTTCTGCTGTATAGGAATCATGCACCAAGCTGTGCTGTTTTATGGGCGCCCCTGTAAGAGGTGTAAGTTGTAAGACACCATATATCACCAGAATGGAGAACTGATATTGATAGTGACCAAATTGGGAAGTCAGAACAGAGGTTGATTTAAAATATTACAGAGTACAAGTCAGACAAGAGACAACTTTTCATATACTGGCTGACAGGTGGCAGCTTCTCATACACTGGCAGAGAAAATAAATAACATTGTGAAATAAAAAAGTGACAACCGAGCAAGAGACAGCAATAACTCATAATAGGCATCAATGCTCCATCACCTGCTAGTTGGACACAGCATGTTATCCTGATTTAGAGTAGAATAACTCTCCGGCAGTCGCACCCAGGCCTCTGTGCCACATATAGACAGCGGTATTATAAATGGCACATGGTAGGTGAGGGACCTTGTTACGGATTTTGCATTATGGTCCAGGAGTTTAGGGTAAATCTGCTCATCTTTACCCCTTTTATTTTGTTTAAGCTCATCCACCCTTGTTCAGTGTGCTCAGTCCTATTCCTTTTTAAAATGCCTATGTACCCAGCAGTGAAAAATGGAAGCAGCAATGTTAAGATGACCATTCACATTAAATAAAAGTTACCTTAATATGTTTATGATCAACACCTTAACATGTTAATGGATAAAGCACCGACTAGTTGCAGTGGCTCTGCGCTCTGGTCAATATTACATCAATAGAGGTAGGGTTGTCCAAAGAGAACAACTCCTTTAAAACTTCACAAGCCTGATGGATATCTGCTGAAACATGGATCACACCAGGAGTGCGCCAGCGATGAGACAAGGTGATAACTTTTTACGTTTTTTTGCAGAACTAAAATCCATTACTGCTCAATCCCATCTTCAATTTAGGATGAGGTGCACCTTTTCACTTTTTAATTTAGGTATTATGAAATGCTAGAAGCCCTGCTGGATGAAATACATTCGATTTTTTAGCTGTTATTTCGCTTGCTTGCTAATTAATCTGTCATAAACATGCAAATGCAGGTATTTTGCAAGAAGTGGATTGTTAAATGTTAGTCGTACATTTCGGAGGCACACATACATGTGTGGAGTCATCACTTGACTTCTATAGACTGAACAGCTAATAACAGTATGCTTTGTTGTTGGGGGTGTAGGATCAGGGCACGTCCATGAGGTGGAGGACTAGAATTGTATGTCTATAGCTAGCCCTGTGTGTGTACAGAAGTCATCTTTTTAGGTGTATCTACATAAGAAAACCTGCACAGTCTTATGCCTCCCACACTTGCATACCAGGCAACTATCATTTCAATTTTTGGCTCAATTTCTGGCTACAGGTTCTGCATTTTAATCTTACATGCGTGTAGCGTACCCCTGGCACCAGCACGGTCCTTGACATCTATTTTAATAATCATCAGTCTCCTAGTGAAATTACCCTGAGCACCACAACTCTTTCCCCCAAACTAGATCTATTGCACAATATAGATTTTAGGTCATAGTAGAGCATCTTGTCTACATCTCAGCAATATACAACTTCTTACTTTGTAAACCTATTGGGGTTAACTTATGAGGCATGCCATGAGTAAGAACGAGAGATTTGTTTGAAACACGTAGGCCTGTTGCATCCACCTCTTCTTGCTCAGTGTATTTAAAACTGGACTATTAATAAAGTTGGAAGAATTTACTTTTGAAGCAATGGATCAAGTATCTTTCTTTGAATTAAAATGACCACAACGAGTTACAGAAACAGCGTAGCTATGCTGTTTTCCTGATTACATGGTCGGAAATTACGAGGTGGCCTGGGAGGCAGCGGGAACTGAGAACTGTAGAACGGGGTTTAGGTGGCCCCATTCTAGGGATAGGTGCAGGTTTCAGAGGTGGGAACCGCATCTATCTGACATTTATGGCATGTCCTGTGGATATGCCATAAATGTCCCTGATGGGTAAACCCTAAGACTAAGACCACAGACTAACATCATTTAAGAGAACAAGAAAATATTACAAAATTAATCCATAGTAAAAAGGACCTGGAAGTAATGAAAGTTGAAGTAGAATTAGCAATAAGAGACTGAGCAAGACCTGGGAATAGATTACTACGGAGACAATGTCCCAGTTCATAATAGATCTTGTGTGGATAGTCTTCCATGAAACAGGATTTCATGCTTAGTTTGGGTATGCAATATCCCTGGTGGCACAGTCTTCTCTCTTCTTCTCTCAAACAGCTTCTTACCTAAGTGGGACAAGAAGTAAGTCTTTGCTGAACGAGTTTATGGAATAGAAATCAGAAAAAATGTACTATACCACACATCTCACCTGCACTGGACAGATAAGCTGGTCCACCACCGAGCTGCCATACTTATGTCTTATGTTAGACGGTATCAGGTTCCTGGTATCTTCTTGTTGGTTTTTCATACATGCTTGAGATGTGTTACTTCTTCTCCCTCTTTGGTTGCTCATAGTGCGCTGATCTATATTGTACAATTTTGTTGAGCTCATTTGAAGCTTCTCATTATCAAGATTAATTGTATTAGAAGGTGCGGATCTTGGTGTAGGTAAAGATGAATAGCACTTGATAACTGGACGCAAAGGATAATAGGAGAAACTGAATTATAAGGGAGACTAATGGAAATACATAGACGTAACGAAAGATGGAGTACAACATCCCTTTAATGTGTCACTTAAGGCACAATTGAAATCTGACAGCGCTGTGCCATTTAACAATATTGTGAATGCAATGTGTTAAAAGCATTGGGATCTTAAAGTCATGAAATGAGTAATGAGACACAGCTGCAGCACATTTTCCATTCTCTGGAGGTGATGCAACTTTCTTGACAGAGAGTGGAGCATTGATAAACATGTCTTGAATAATAAAATTCTATTCTGCACTAAGATGACTGTATTTAATGCATTGTACATGTGTTCTACAACTTTTACCGAATACATTGGGGGAGGGGTAGTTTGTAACATCTATTGAACGGTGCCATAGAGGAGAAAGCGGGTGTCAACCCTGATAAATGTTACCCCTCACCATATACTTGGATGCTAATTATTATCATCTCATTTGTATTTTGCATTCATTTTTATTCTCTAGATAATGAATTAGACAAAATACCTGTACATAAATTGTAAAATGATTTCCAGAGACCATTGGCTACTGAACCAGCGCATATAAAGCATAATTTTTAGGAAAATGTTTACTTTCGTTTGTTACAGAAATCCACATCAACTGTACTATGACAGGATCATGGATAGGACTGCACATGATGTCGAAGCAAAGTGTTTGAAATCCCTATTTGTTTCATAGTGATAAGTGGTTTACAGCTCTGTGCTTTCCAATGGCAGATACCAAACGTCGCAGCTACATGGAATGTGACAGTATTACGTTCTGCCACTGGAGGGAATGGTGGACTTCTTCACACACCCATACCCTCCAGCCCTTGAAAATGAAAAATAATTACACTGACCACCTTGTAGTGAAATCTTACATTTGTGGGAATAGGCCAATAAGGTAACCTTAAATAGGCATTGCACTTTGAACAAACTTTGCATAACTGAATAGTATAAGTGACTATAAGAAACTTTGTAATATATCTTATTGCAGAAAAACGCCTCTTTCTACTCTTATGAGGCACCCCCTTACATTCACTCTGAATTTACAGTACAGGCCAGACCCGGCAGAAGGCCATAGGGGGAGGCCACCATGATCAGGGATGTAGGCAGGGAATGAGTTAAAGGAGTTAGGAGGGGTGGTTGGGAGGTAGTGGGGGGCGGAGGTTAGTGGGGCGAGGCAAGGTATACTTAAGGGTGGGGTGAGTGGAGCTTGTCCCGCCATCCCTCCCTACAATTTTTCGTTAGTTCTGTAAATTGGCAAGTCTGTGATTTCGCTTTGTTGCTCATTTTTTTGTTTTCACAGGTACCTGAGGATGCTGTGGAGCGGTTTTGCAATGTCGCAGCAGTAACGTGGCGGATTTGGGGTCCTTGGAGTTGGTGGTAAATTGCTGTGGGGGGGGGGAATTCATCGGGGTATGGTCCCTCGCTAATTTATTATGGTTTAGTGGTCTGGTCAATTTGGACTCCTGCTGGGTGGTGTACCGGGGAGTGGTTGCAGTTTAGGTCAGCCAACTGCAAGTATGACGGTGCCCCTGAGTCTGTAGGGTGGTGTCTAGGAGTTAAATACAATGCAGGTGGGCTGTTTTGTTGACAGACTTTTGTACCTCCAAGGACTCCCCTTCCATTGTTATTCTTATATGTAAATTGTTGTTTCCATTATGTTTGTTTGTAAATAAAATGGCTGCTGTGGCCAAATTTATCCAACCCAAGTTGTCCGTGTTCTTCTTATAGGTGAGGGCTGGTATGGTCACTGAAGGGGGAAGTGGTAGTAGTCATAGTAACATTACCCTTATGAGAGTGAACGCACTCTACAGTTCCCTGATCATGCTTTATCCATCTCAAGACAAGATGGACTATCAGCTCACTTAGGGATCAGGTTACTGCCCATAGAAGTCTATGGGGAGGAAAGAGTAGGAGAGACAGAGAGACACTTGAAGCAGCAGCTTCTGGTAAGTGTTAGATGTTACCCCAGTACTGGATTCACAGCTACACTGATCATTACTGCTGTATCATCTCCTAGATGTTTCTGCTCCTGTGGGTTTGCTACAAAGAGATTGGGGAGCAGGATGTTATCTTCGCTATGTGTGCTGTCTATGGCAGACATGATAGCAGTTAGGTTCCACCCACTAGCTCAGAGAAAACTGAGAATTAGAGATAGAGCCTGAAGAGGGGAAAACTGATTTAAAAAAATGCAGGATATAAGTTATATAATAAACAAAAATAGTAATATTCCTCATGTACAAAACACACATATGACAGCTCATTCTGAAAAGTTATCTGAAATGACAGGTACGCTTTAACAGTGTTTGCCAGCCTCCCATTAGTATCCTTAACAGTGCATGCCACATATGCCCTCCATAGTGCCTACCATAGATGATCCACACAGTGTTCCAGACACAGATATCCTCCAGGGCGCCAGCCACAGATGCCCTCATTCCAGCCTCAGATATCTACCAGAACCCAGCCAAGACTTGCTTCCTACGATGCGCTCTCTACGCCTGATATTTGTGCCATCACTTACAATTAGGGGACCGGGGAAGCAGGACATGAGCTGTAAGTTGTGCCTGCGTCCCTGAATTTTAAAAAAAATTCTATCACTTTGGCTGAAAAAAATCCTAAGAAGTGATAGAACCATTTTCTACAGTATAGACTGTCAAAATCAGTACAATTGTAGAGTCTGCACACCTCATCTACTTGAACGCTCACAAAGTCTTTACATGTATCTCAATATACTTGTTTGTGAGTGGTACATTTATTTTTATAAACTCATTCCATTTAATGGGCTTAGGCTTTGCCTAGAAAGACTAGTGGAGAGGGTCTCAGTCTTATCTCACCTGAGCTTTTAGCTTCCATTCAAGACGCCTGTAGATATTCAGCAGGGAAATGAATCACACAATACTCATTTTCTTTTAGCCTTTTCACTGGTTGCTAAGAAACCATTTTGTTGTTTTTGTTGTTATGGCAAAGAGAAGGAAAGAAAGGCCAGTATACAATTCTTTGTATTACCTCTAGATGGCGCTGCCTTATAGCAGTAAAAAGCACAATTATTTATCAACTGTTCATATATCTCTAGAAGATTGTTCTGGGAATTGCAACCCCCAAAGTTTATTAAAAGTTACCTCGCTTGAACAAATGTAACTATTTTCTCTATTAGTTATTTGGAAAACGTCAGAAATTCTGAGGAAAAAAAATCCAAGCTATACTTGGTTCCCCACAGGTTTGCAAATGCATCTCAATTCAATATTTGAACACGGCAGTAAAGTACTGTAGGAATATCTGTCCACATCTATTACATACTTGCCAACAGTCCCGATTTGGTGGGACAATCCTGCGAACCAGACCGCAAAACGAGCGGAGATTATGCTAAATTGCCTGATAAGTAGGCGTTTTCCAATGTTTTGTGGCATAGCAAAGGCAAGGTTTAAAGGGGTTTTCCCATGAGAGACATTTATATCATAAATGTCAGATACATGAGTGTCCCACCTCTGGGACCCGCACCTATCTCTAGAACGGGGCCCCCTAAACCTTGTTCTGCCGTTATAGATATGTCATGAATGTCTCTCATGGGAAAACCCCTTTAAAAGGATTTAATTTTGGCAAGTATGCTATTGCTACAAACATTAAACAGGGAACAGCAAATTCCACTATTCAAAGTCATAGCTAGGCATTCCTTTAAGCCCCGTGCACACAAACGTAAAAATCCCCGTAATCACGGGCCGTAATTACGGGCCCATAGACTTCTATTGGCCACGGGTACCTCCCCGTATGCTTACGGGAAGGTGACCGGGACATTGAAAAATATAGAACATGTCCTATTTTAGGCCGTAATTACGGCACGGGCAGGCCCATAGAAGTTCTATGGGGCTCCCGTAATTACGGGTGACTACATGTGTGCACCCGTAATTACGGGAGCGTTGCTAGGCGACGTCAGTGGATAGTCACTGTCCAGGGTGCTGAAAGAGTTAAACGATCGGCAGTAACTCTTTCAGCACCCTGGACAGTGACTTCCGATCACAATATAGATCAACGTGTAAAAAAATAGAAGTTCATACTTACCCAGAACTCCTTGCTTCTTCCTCCAGTCCGGCCTCCCGGGATAATGTTTCAGCCCATGTGACTGTTGCAGCCAATCACAGGCCAATCACAGACTGTAGCGGTCACATGGACTGCCGCGTCATCCAGGGAGGTCGGGCTGGATGTCGAAAGAGGGACGCGTCACCAAGACAACGGCCGGGTAAGTATGAATTTATTTTACTTTTACCTCGGAAAGGGCTGCCCCTTCTCTTTATCCTGCACTGATAGAGAGAAGGGGCTGCCGATTAGTGCAGTGCAATTTTGCAGCGAAAATGTGCCCGTAAATACGGGTGGAATACTGGTGACACCGGACCCGTATTTACGGGCCCGGGTCCGTAAATACTGGTGCAATACGGGTCGAATACGTGTGACCAAGGACCCGTATTTACGCCAGTATTTACGGGAGGAAAAAAATACGTTCATGTGCATGAGGCCTTACTCAGGGCAGAAATGCAGTTCGCTGCCCATGTCATATATGTAATAATCATTAACTAAGGGGAATGCCTTATTGGTGCCACCCTGGACCCAGCACCCGCCAGGCTCCCCCTAGACACGCCCATGCCACCATTTAGTTTCTTCATGACAAAACAATTTTTTTTTGTTTCACTCCTTATAATTCTAGCAGCCCAATTTTTTTTCTTTTCAGTCAATTTACTATTTTGACTTGAAATCTAGATGTACAGCACTTTGTATTTGCTAAATTTTTGGAATGAATATGGTGCGGAGGTTTAACACCTTCCGGACCGCCCACTGTCTTTTGACAGCAGGCGGTGCAGATCCAGAATCTACAGCTACGTCTTTTTCCCTGTACAGCATCATTCCCCATCGCCAGCTGTGAAGCAAAGTGCCGCACATCCTCTTTCACTTGAATAGAGTTGAATAGAGTTGAATGAAGTTTTTTTTTTGCACCAACCGAAAAAAAATTATAAAGGTAAAAAATGATTAAATTGTGTTACTGAAAGATAAATAAAAATCTTATGTAACATTATTTGGGGGAAACCGAACAGAGTTACGTTTCAGAATAGGGGGGTGTTGCAAAACGGAATCTTTGCCCTGGGTCAAGAAAAGCCTAGCTACGCCTCTGCAGATGTTTGTCGAATAAAGTAGCGCAGATGTTGTATAACTTTGGCATTCATTTCATGTAAACACATTAATACATCTGCCTCATTTACTTTTTGTATACCATAGTCTTTATTTTACACAGAAGAGGAACTGTCACTGACTGTAGCCATCATATAATGCTGCAACATATTAATATGCACGGCTTCAACTTGTCTGTGATGCTGCAGCCACAATACCCTGAGTCATCAGGCAGCAGTCCAACTCTTGGGCCAAAGATTTATTTTTCATTTTTTGAGACGATGAATTAACCCTAGTATCATTTACTTCACATTGATGATTCACAGCCATGCAGATGACAAAAAAACACCCTAATTATTATTTATATTTATTTTTCGGTCGGTTTCACATGGTTGTAATGTTGCCGTATGTTAGAATTTGTATAATGGCCGCTATACCCGGACCCCCAATCAGTTCTACTGACCTTAGATCACCATATAACTCTATCTAAACTCATTTTAGTATGTCTGAGCTGTTGTGGCTCTAATATCCATACTAAAATACATGTAATACCGGGCTTCAACTGTAAGTCAAGTTAGACAGATCGAAAACAGGAATGTGCAACCGTATTCAAATGTAAAAGGCAAATTGATGCTATACGTTTATGTCCATCTGCTTATTGCCATCTTTATTAAATAAGAAAAAGGGAACATCACATATAATTATTTTAGCAATAGTGGCCTACAGCACCTTCAAAAACTTCTTCAGATGTAAAAAAGACAAGCATATGTTAAAAGTTCACCTTTTTTGGCATGTTTTGACATGTTTCCTGTATAGAGTTCTTTGGGAATGTTAGGCTGGGTTCACACGACCTATTGTCAGACGTAAACGAGGCGTATTATGCCTCGTTTTACGTTTGAAAATAGGGCTACAATACGTCGGCAAACATCTGCCCATTCATTTGAATGGGTTTGCCGACGTACTGTGCAGACGACCTGTAATTTACGCGTCGTCGTTTGACAGCTGTCAAACGACGACGCGTAAATTGACTGCCTCGGCAAAGAAGTGCAGGACACTTCTTTGCCACGTAATTTGAGCCGTTCTTCATTGAACTCAATGAAGAGCAGCTCAAGATATACGAGCGTCACAGACGCCTCGTATATTACAGCCGTAAAAGCCTCTCATCGTGTGAACATACCCTCAAAGTTTACATTGATGTACTGTTTTTTTAGCACACAATGTCTACGTCAGATCATGCAAAGCCTAAATGTGGTGTCTAATTTACAGTTTACTTTTTTTTGTTCATTAAGTTTTTATTGAAAATATTTCAAAAGACAAGAGAAAACGAGTCAATCAATCAAAAGACAGTCGCTTGATAAAGCTGAGGATTGACATAGGAAAAATAACAGGGGGTATAACAAAATACAGTCAGTATAAATGCAGTCGTGGTCAAGGGAAGCAAATTACAAGTGTCATAAAGAAACTTTTCAATTATAGAGTACACATCCAATGTAATATCATGGTAAAGATAATGGCAGTTCAGGATTAGATCAGGTGACGGCTTAAAGGTAGGATATTGGGAAAGAACTGAATGAGCTATTAAGCCACAACTTCCATTTAGCGAGTAGATGGAAGCGGTTACAGTTGGCTGCCTCGAAGTCCAATTCATAGTTGAATGGCAATCATTTTTAAAATGTTGAGCAATTTTTAGACATGTAGAGATTAAAACATGTGAAATTATCATAATTTGATCACTAGGAAATTGTTCCAAACCCAATCCTAACAAGGCCAGTCCCAGATCAGGTGAAAATTGTGCCTTACATAGCCCAGACAGTAAGATAAATACTTTGAACCACAAAGCATTGATAATGGAACATTCCCACCAGAGATGGAGGAAGGTTCCAACAGAACCTCTGCATTTCCAGCAGAGTTTGGAGAGTCTTGGGAAAACCATTTGAAGCCTTACCGGAGTTAGATACCAGTGATAGAATATTTTCCTAGAATTTTCTAGGTGAGCTATACATTTGGAGGTTTTGGAAATTAAACTGAAAGACGATCACCATTGATTGACTGATTTAATCAGCTGGTAGCATCTAGTAATACTTTTCTTATATGGCTGGGAAGCCTCTAGCCAGATATTAAAAAGACTAGTTATAGGTGATTAGGTTGGAGAAGGAAAACCATGCAGAATATGTCTAATTTGTAAGAATTTATAAAATTCTTTGTTTCGGATATTATATAATGTATGAAGAAATTGAAAAGAAACCAAATGGCTATTCTGCCAAAGCATTCCCACCTTAATAATACCTACTTTTTTCCAGAGGTTAAGATTTAAACCAGGTATCGCCAGTTCCAATATTTCAAAAGGTTCTGAGTATAAATTTTAGATGTAAAGATTGGGCTTATTAGATAATGCTTTCCAAACAAGAGATACCGCTTTTAGTGATTTAAGACTGGGAAGGAAGTTTGTTTTAAAAATTGAGAAAGCTATTAAATGGTGTTGTGGAAGCTGATTATTTAGGGAATAGAGCTCAACAGAAACCTAGAGTTTAGTGAAATCTTTCAACCGGATCTCATTTGGTCTAAAATCACTGCACAATAATAGTGGAGAATCGATGGGGTGTTTAAGCAACCATTGCAATAAGATAAATGTAAAATATTGGCTCTAACTCTGGGTTTCGTCTTGCAAAGCGTAATCTCATTGTGACCTGTCATCTACAGCGTAATCTCGCGAGATTACGCTTGCTCTGCTGTAAGTACCACAGAAACAGTAACGAAGTGCAGGGATTGTGAATAGACATCCCGTGGAATGTCTTTTCACTGTCTAAACACTTCAGTATTGTTAATGTATTAGTATAAGACAGCACATACTGATCTAAAAGGATCCCTATGAGTTGAAGAAATGAATGGAGAGAAGTGTATGACGCTGGTTGGTCAGCATCATACACTCCTCTGTACAACGCCCACTTGGTCTAAAGTAAAACACGCCCACTTGGGAATTAAGAAACTCATTAGCATAAATCTAAAATCGCTAATAAAGTGGTGAAAATAGATTGTTTTTTAAAATAAAAAGCACTGCTGTCACCTACATTATAGCGCCGATCTCCTTATGTAGGAAATAGGGCACTTATAATGTGGTGACAGAGCCTCTTTAAGAAGACAATGGGCATTCGGCAATTCTTTTCCATTGTACCAAAGTCCACTCACAGCCAGTAGCCTTGTGAAAGAGTATACAGCCATAACTAGTGTCATAAAAGGTTTAATGTGTTTCCATGGTTACAGACAAACCCTGTGTAGCCTGATATTGCAATCATATTCCCTTTCCTTCCATTTCCTATTTCTTGCTAACCTAACTAATCTAGATTTGTAGGAAGTAGGGGACAGATGGAAGAGATTATGACTACTGGATCAGACTACACTGGGTTTGTTTATAATCTCTAAACATGGAGTCACATAAGTTTGCAAAGGAGCTGTAAACACAAATCAGATTTTTAGTCAAGTAATAGTAATTCCTTCAACTGAAGTTCTACCTTTCCTTTTTATAGGTCCTACAGTTTGTAAAATATATTTTTTGTGTAACATATCTTCACTATATCGGGCACAGTAGAAAGACGTTGGCACTACTCGTCAACCTCTTTAGTAAGGAGCAGGTACGTCATGCAAAAATAGGAGTTTCTTGGCCAAAAACTTAGGGCGGTGCTTAGCAAAGAGAAATATCAGTCTGAGAATGACATGCAGTAAGAAGAATGAAATTACGGCACTCACCCGTTTGGCTCTTATTCTTTCTTTTATTGTGGCATCTAGCAAAATTAAAAGCGTACAAGGGAGGACATAGCAGATTGCAGTTGCAAGAAAGAATACGAGCCAAACGGGTGAGTGCCGTAATTTCATCCTTCTTACTGCATGTCATATCTTCACTATATATTCACTACTACTGTACTCTGTAAGTCATTGTCTGACCCTTTATAGAATCTTGAAACATGACTCAGACCAGAGACCTCCATCTGTAGACAGCACTTTGGAGTGGTGGTTGTTCATCAGTACAGAGTGGGCTTATGGATGAGTCTCTGTTTTAGCTATTAGGCTGAGTTCACACGGGGGCGGATATGCTGCGTAAAGTTACACTGCGTAGCCACAGGGAATTCCAGGAAAAAAGACACACCAAACTGTGGTTCCGTTTTTCACCCGGAATGTCCACTGCGGAAAACTGCAGCATTTAGCCGGTCTTCTAGCATCGCATCATTTCATCCCAGGAGACCACTGTTGCCTGTGATAAGCTGCAGCGGCGGTCATATGGGATGAGACGTCATCCCAGGAGGACGGCCCTCTGACGTCACCCAAAGTCGACCTCCTGGGATAACGTTTCCTTCCATGTGACCGTCGCTACAGCTTGTGATTGGCTGCAGCGGTCACATGGGATGAAACGTAATCCCAGGAGGCCGGCTTGGAGGAAGAACTTTTTTTCTTTTGATCATTGTTTGGCAAAGTATCGTTTTGGTACCGAGTATTGCAATACTACACGAAATATCGGTATCGAAGTCCAAATTCTGGTATTGTGACAACCCTAGGTTCTGGTACTATATATATGTAATGAGCTTGGTTCTGGGGCTGTATATATGTATTGAGCTTGGTTCTGGGGCTGTATATATGTACTGAGCTTGGTTCTGGGGATGTATATATCTACTGAACTTGGTTCTGGTGCTGTATTTATGTATTGAGCTTTGTTCTGGTGCTGTATATATGTACTGAGCTTTGTTCTGGAGCTGTATATATGTATTGAGCTTGGTTCCGGTACTGTATATATGTACTGGGCTTGGTTCTGGAGCTGTAATTATATAGGATATATTTCTAATAACAAAATTGCCGGGCAGATGGAATTGTTTTCTATTCATTGTATATTTAATGGGAACCCGTCTGGTAGTTTTAACCCCTTGAACCGCCACCATGCGGTAATACATGCCCTGACAATATTTCCAAACATTGCCTTGTATGTTTTTTCAGATGCAGCAAAATCTATGAAATCAACTTTTAAAACGACGCACACTATATGCTAATTACTCATTAAAGGGTCATGGGGCAGTGCCGCTACCTAAAGATTCCCATCGTCCTGCCTCCAAACTCACCTTTCCATGTTTGATTGACATCACTCTGGCTGATACAACTTTCTCGGATGCACCATTGCCTTGTACTACTTGGGCACGCAGCGTGCAGCGAGGAGTACTCTTCCCAGCTTTATCGCTGCACCGCGCATGCCAGGGGAGTACAAGGCAACGGCGCATCTGCAACAGTTTAAGGAGGCTGGTAGTGATGTAGAACAGCCAATCAAAATCTGGGGGCACAATTTAAATTTTCGCCTCAGGCAGCAGAAAAGCTAGAATTGGCCCTTTGTATACATCTGTGTATGTGGGGACTAAACTGTGATATAAATAAATCCTCACATAAACAGGTGTAAACAGGATATTCCTCCGTCTGCTGGTATCAGTGATTTCACGACCTTTGAGAACATCACGTGACTATCACGTCTTCAAAGGTCCTGAACCAATCACTGCAACGTCAAGACTCAGGACACAAGAGAGAAGAAATCTTGAGAAAGGTAAGTGTTAAATGAAGCGTGTGTATATATGAGTGTGTGTGTGTGTGTGTGTGTGTGTGTGTGTGTGTGTGTGTGTGTGTGTGTGTGTGTGTGTGTGTGTGTATATATGTGTATATACACTACCGTTCAATAGTTTGGGGTCACCCGGACAATTTTGTGTTTTCCATGAAAACTCACACTTATATTTATCAAATGAGTTGCAAAATGACTAGAAAATATAGTCAAGACATTGACAAGGTTAGAAATAATGATTTTTATTTGAAATAATAATTTTCTTCTTCAAACTTTGCTTTCGTCAAAGAATGCTCCATTTGCAGCAATTACAGCATTGCAGACCTTTGGCATTCTAGCTGTTAATTTTCTGAGGTAATCGGGAGAAATTTCACCCCATGCTTCCAGAAGCCCCTCCCACAAGTTGGATTGGCTTGATGGGCACTTCTTGCGTACCATACGGTCAAGCTGCTCCCACAATAGCTCTATGGGGTTGAGATCTGGTGACTGCGCTGGCCACTCCATTACAGATAGAATACCAGCTGCCTGCTTCTTCCCTAAATAGTTCTTGCATAATTTTGAGGTGTACTTTGGGTCATTGTCCTGTTGTAGGATGAAATTGGCTCCAATCAAGCGCTGTCCACAGGGTATGGCATGGCGTTGCAAAATGGAGCCTTCCTTATTCAAAATCCCATGTACCTTGTACAAATCTCCCACTTTACCAGCACCAAAGCAACCCCAGACCATCACATTACCTCCACCATGCTTGACAGATGGCGTCAGGCACTCTTCCAGCATCTTTTCAGTTGTTCTGCGTCTCACAAATGTTCTTCTGTGTTATCCAAACACCTCAAACTTCAATTCGTCTGTCCATAACACTTTTTTCCAATCTTCCTCTGTCCAATGTCTGTGTGCTTTTGCCCATATTAATCTATTCCTTTTATTAGCCAGTCTCAGATATGGCTTTTTCTTTGCCACGCTGCCCTGAAGGCCAGCATCCCAGAGTCGCCTCTTCACTGTAGACGTTGACACTGGCGTTTTGCGGGTACTATTTAATGAAGCTGCCAGTTGAGGACCTATGAGGCGTCTATTTCTCAAACTAGAGACTGTAATGTACTTGTCTTGTTGCTCAGTTGTGCAGCGGGGCCTCCCACTTCTCTTTCTACTCTGGTTAGAGCCTGTTTGTGCTGTCCTCTGAAGGGAGTAGTACACACCGTTGTAGGAAATCTTCAGTTTCTTGGCAATTTCTCGCATGGAATAGCGTTTATTTCTAAGAACAAGAATAGACTGTCGAGTTTCACATGAAAGCTCTCTTGTTCTAGTCATTTGGAGAGTTTAATCGAACCCACAAATGTAATGCTCCAGATTATCAACTAGCTCAAAGGAAGGTCAGTTTTATAGCTCCTCTAAACAGCAAAACTGTTTACAGCGGTGCTAACATAATTGCACAAGGGTTTTCAAGTGTTTTCTAATCATCCATTAGCCTTCTAACACAGTTAGCAAACACAATGTACCATTAGAACACTGGAGTGATGGTTGCTGGAAATGGGCCTCTATACACCTATGTAGATATTGCATTAAAAAGCAGACGTTTGCATCTAGAATAGTCATTTAGTACATTAACAATGTATAGAGTGTATTTCTAATTAATTTAATGTTATCTTCATTGAAAAAAACTGTGCTTTTCCTTAAAAAATAAGGAAATTTCTAAGTGACCCTAAACTTTTGAACGGTAGTGTATGAGTGTGTATATGAGTGTGTTTATGCGTGTGTGTGTATATATATGAGTGGGTGTATATATATGAGTGTGTGTGCGTGTGTGTGTGCGTGTGTGTGTGTGTGTGTGTGTGTAGGGTAATCAGGGATAGATTATGTAACTTTTTTTTTAGTTCACAAATAACGTTTATTATAAAACATCAGAATTAAATACAGAGCATTGATATGTGTAGACAACATGTCCACTGCAAGTACAAAGAACTCAGTAGTGCAATACAGCAGGGTGTCAGAAAAATTATAAGATCAATCAATTAGCGCAATGAAAGTTATTGAGTATAGACATGTCATACAAAACTATAGCATACAAAGCAATGTAAAGCGAGCAGGGTTAGGTTATGGAACTTTAATCATGTGCGCGCACTGGCCCTTTAAGGCTGGGACCGAGCGTGCGCAGGATGCCAACAGTCTGTGGTCGTGAGGTAAGGAACGGCGGCGGTCTGCGACCACGGCCGTGACAGTACCCCCCCTTACGCCCCCTCTTCTTGGGTCCAGAGCGAATTTCTTGGGTAAGAGGAATTTCCTTATGAGGGTAGGGGCATTGAGGTTCTCTTCTGGCTCCCAGGACCTCTACTCAGTACCAAACCCTCTCCAGTACACTAGGCAGAAAGTTCTTAATCCTACTCTCTTGTAGTCCAGAATCTCCTTCACCTCGAACACATAAGAATAACCACTAGGAGCAACTGCAGACCTAGGAGCTTTACTGTTGTGGTTCCCGGGTAGCCAACAGGATAAGAGCATACAGGGTAGAAGTAATATCGCGGGCTGCTAGCTCGTCTTTGATGTGCGAGGACAGTCCCTGCCAAAAGGTCGCCACCAACGCCTCATTGTTCCAAGCCAACTCTGCTGCCAGTGTACGGAAGGAGATAGCATACTCTCCTACCGTGGACCATCTTTGCTTGAGGGTTATCAGAGTGGCCGCTGCAGAGGATGTTCGACCCGGCTCCTTGAGCACAGCACGAAAAGTCTCTTAAGATAATGCTAGGTCCGAGAATTCAGGACCCTCTCGTTCCAAGATGGGGTTCGCCCATGCCAGGGCCTTGCCAGTGAGAAGGGAAATTATTAACGCTACATTGGCCTCATCAGAGGAAAAGAGATGAGTTTGCAGTCTAAAATGGATGGTACATTGGTTGATGAAACCTCAACAGGCTCTAGGGTCAAAGTCATAGCGAGGTGGAAGAGGCTGCGAAACTGTGGATCCGGAACAGACAGGAGAAGTAATGGGCAGTGGAACGGCAGCAGCATCCAGCGGAGTAGCAGAAGGCTGATCCAATCAGGCAATGATAGAGTTTACTTCCACGATGAGTTGATCCTGGCAGGTCAGGCATATTTGTTTGCATCACCTGAACCACGGTCTTAGGTTGGCCAGATCGTACTGTCACGATCTAGGGGTATGTGGACCCACTAGGCCGCCCTGCTGTAGCGGAGTGGCAGCTGGCCAAGTCACAGTCTATACAAAGTCTATGAAAAATTCTTAGCACAAGGGTACCTGAGAGAGTCCAGACAGTAACAGAGGTTTTGGCCCAGATTAAACTTGACATGGAAGGTAGCGCCGGACGTGGCGGATGATACCAGGAATGGCAGATGACACCAGACGTGCTGTATGACAGCAGGCGTAGCAGATGACACCAGACGTGGCGTATAACAGCAGGCGTGGCAGGTGACACCAGATGTGGTGTATAACAGCAGGTGTGGTAGATGCACAACACGACTCCAACACTAGAATAGGCTAAGGAACAAACACAGCATGGGATACAGGTAGCAGGGCACGGGAACACTGGGAGCAGGATACAACTAAGGGACCATTTGCTATACGAACATGGGTAGACAACAACCACGCTCAGGCAAGCAGTGGAAGGGCGGAGCCCTTTTTATAGTCCAGGGTAATCAGGGATAGCTTATGGAACTTTAAACATGTGCGCGGGGTGGACCTTTAAGGCCGGGACCGAGCGCGTGTGCGCACCTTAGTATTCAGAGCAGGGCCGGACTACCGCGAGTGCTGACGTCTCCTAGGAGGGAGACGCTGGCAGGATGCCAACAGTCTGTGGTCGCAGCTATTGCAAGGCAAGGAACGGCGGTGGTCTGTGACCACGGCCGTGACAGTAAGAAACATTCAATCTCCAGTTCACTCATCTCTTCTGACCCCATCAATACCTCCATTCCTGCTGCGTGAGGCAATAATGCACAAACATAACAGGATAGATTATGCACATTGCTGACAACTTGTTTCATGTCTATACCACACATTTTCTTCAAAATAATTACTACTACTTGATTTAATAATGTTATCAGCGTCAACAATATTTCTTATAAATCTATTGATATTCCCTTTCATATGTGTGTTACGGTATTCTTGGAAATTTTTTAATAAAAAATGATTTGATTTAAAAAAAAAACAAACAATTGATATTCTTAACTTAACTATTGATGCCTCTAAATTTAAGTATAAATGTTCCAAACGTCCATGCATATATAAATCATTACATACCAATAATAATACTGATCCTAAAAACAAATTTTATATATATATATATATATATATATATATATATATATATATACACACATATACGTGGATTGTTCATCATATGGTGATAAGAGAAGACAAGGTAACTGTGACGTCTGGAGCTTTTCTACAGTAAGTGAGGCGAGTCCATGCTGATCTTTCTTTCACATTGACTGCTGTCGGCTTTGCAAGTATGACTTCAAAAGTGCCTAGAAACTTTGGTTGCTTCCACCCGCCTTTCTGGTTGTAAATATAGATTTTATGGACTGCTCTTCGCTGAAAACAAAATCTAGTAATCAAAATAATTTTCAATGACCTTTGCAGTCTTATCAGCCAACATACAGTATAAGCCCTAGATATATCACTCCCCCTGTTTGTGCAGCGCATTTCACTACTAAGAAAAAAAGTTAGACGTCCAGCACACGATATGATGTGAAAAAATACAAAACTCTTTATTTAGGTCAAAATTAAAACAAGAAATTAAAAAATCCCAGGAGAGAACGCCTACGCGTTTCGAACTTTTCAGTTTTTAACCCCTTTGGGACACAGCCTTGTTTTGGCCTTAAAGGGAACCTGTCACCAGCATTTTACTGATTAAACCAGCAATTCCAGGGGGTAGTGGGTGAAATATTATTTCTATTTAACCTAAAATTGTCTACTTAGTCGGCTCTGTAGCTTTAGTATTCAGTTTTTGAGTGTTCCCACACCGTATGCAAATGAGCATAAAAGAGTCATATCTTTGTTTGAAAAGAGTCAAATCTTTGTTTGAAAAGAGTCATATCTTCATTCCTCAAGTCTTTCCGAGTTTTCCCCGCCTCTTTACTTTTGATTGACAGCTCCTCGCCTTCCCCCAGCACACAAAATCCCGCACTTGTGCATTGATGTCCTCTTCTGGGGTGAGCGTACAACGGGACACCAAATTATTACAATAAAAGGTGCAACATGTTTACAGACCGTTATTTATAGTCGGAGGAGGAGTTTAGGAGAGGGGATAACGGCAATGAAATTTTGATAGCAGCGGCCAGTAAGGGATAACTAAATTCAATAGGTGAAATGCTGGTGACGGGTTCCCTTTAAGGCTTAGAGCCCATTTTTAAAATCTGACATATTTCACTTTATGTGGTAATAACGTCGGAATGCTTAAACCTATCGAAGCAATTCTGAGACTGTTTTCTTGTGACACATTGGGCTTCATGTTCGTGGTAAAATTTGGTCGATATATTCAGTGTTTATTGGTGAAAAATTGCAAAATTTTGAGAAAATGTTGAAAAAATAGCATTTTTCAGAATTTAAATGCATCTGCTTGTAAAACAGACGGTTATACCATCGAAAATAGTTACTAGTTCACATTTCTCATGTCTACTTTAGATTGGCATCGTTTTTTGAACATTATTTTATTTTTCTTGGACGTTACAAGGCTTAGAACATAAACAGCAATTTCTCATATTTTTAAGAAAATTTCAAAAGCCTTTTTTTTTAAGGTACCTGTTCAGTTCTGAAGTGGCTTTGAGAGGCCTATGTATTAGAAACCCTGATAAAACACCCCATTTTAAAAACTAGACCCCTCAAAGTATTCAAAACAGCATTTAGAAAGGTTTTTTTTTAACCCTTCAGGCATTTCACTGGAATTAAAGCAAGGTGGAGGTGAAATGTGCAAATTTCATTTTTCTTGCTGAATTTCAATTTTATTCAATTTTTTTCTGTAACACGGAAAGTTTTAACAGAGAAATACTACAAAATATGTATTGTCCAGATTCTGCAGTTTTTAGAAATGTCCCACATGTGGCTATAGTGTTCTCGTGGACTAAAACACAAGCCCTAGAAGCAAAGAAGCACCTAGTGCATTTTGAGGCCTTTTTTTTTTTAGAATATATTTTAGGCAGCATGCCAGGTTTGAAGAGGTGTTGAGGTACCAAAACAGTAGGAATCCCCCAATAGTGACCCCATTTTGGAAACTACACCCCTCAAGGAATTAATTTATAGTTGTTATCATTTTGACCACACAGTTTTTTCACAGCAGCTATTTGAATTGGGCTGTGAAATTAAAAAAATGATTTTTTTTCCCATTTTGTTGCCCAATTTGTCCTTAGTGCGGCAATACCCCATTTGTGGTGATAAACTGCCATTTGGGCCCATGGGAGGGCTCAGAAGGGAAGGAGCGCTATGTGTTTGTTGGAGTCCAGATTTTGCTGGATTGGTTTTCGGGTGCCATGTCGCATTTGCAGAGCCCCAGAGGTATCAAAGCAATAGAAACCCACCAGAAGTGACCCCATTTTGGAAACTACACCCCTCAGGGAATTGATTTATGGTTGTTATCATTTTGACCGCACAGTTTTTTTCACAGCACCTATTTGAATTGGGCTGTGAAATTAAAAAAATTAATTTTTTTTTCCAATAAGATGTAATTTTTTATCAAAATTTCTTATTTTCACAGGGAACAAAATATCCCATTTTATTGCCCAATTTGTCCTGAGTGCGGCAATACCCCATTTGTGGTGATAAACTGCCGTTTGGGCCCATGGCAGGACTCAGAAGGAAAGGAGCGCTATGTGTTTGTTGGAGTGCAGATTTTGCTGGATTGGCTTTCGGGTGCCATGTCGCATTTGCATAGCCCCAGAGGTATCAAAGCAATGGAAACCCACCAGAAGTGACCCGATTTTGGAAACTACACCCCTCAGGGAATTCATTTATGGTTGTTATCATTTTGACCGCACAGTTTTTTTCACAGCACCTATTTGAATTGGGCTGTGAAATTAAAAAAATTACATTTTTTTCCAATAAGATGTAATTTTTGATCAAAATTTCTTATTTTCACAGGGAACAAAATACCCAATTTTTTTGCCCAATTTGTCCTGAGTGCGGCAATACCCCATTTGTGGTGATAAACTGCCGTTTGGGCCCATGGCAGGACTCAGAAGGAAAGGATTGCTATGTGTTTGTTGGAGTCCAGATTTTGCTGGATTGGTTTTTGGGTGCCATGTCGCATTTGCAAAGCCCCTGAGGTACCAGTACAGTTGAAACCCCCGAGAAGTGACCCCATTTTAAAAACTACACCCCCTAAGACATTCATCTAGAGGTGTAGTGAGCATTTTGACCCGACAGGTACTGTGTAAAAGATAATGCGCAGCAGATGGTGCAGAGTGAGATTTGCAATTTTCGACATATATATTCCATGTCAGTGTCCGATATATTGTGCCCAGCATGCGCCACCGGAGATATACACCCCATAAACTGTAATGTGGGTTCTCCCGGGTACGGCAATACCCTACATGTGGCTGTTATCAGCTGCCTGGGCACACGGCAGGGCTCAGAAGGGAAAGATGAGGGGGATAAGCTGTGCGGAGTGCATCAGGGTAAATAAAAAATTAAGGGATGTATGATAAATTCTAAAACAATCTTTCATACAGAGCCCTGGTTTTTCGGGACACGTGTCGCATTGGTATATTGCTTCCTTCAAGATATTGTAAGTGGGGAAGAGGGGGGGAGGAGGACCTCCAGCTCACCATTCGTTGTGTCTGGGAACAGACAGAGCCCGGATTCCCGCACGGCCAGCGGCAAACAACAGGAAAAAAAAGTGAACCACAATCCAGCGCTGGGTGAAAGTAAAAAGGAACTCTTGTTCCAATTTTATTGATATATCAGTAAAAATAAATAAATAGAATAGTTCTACGATGTGGAGAGTACAGGGATGAGTGATGGGTAAAGGATCAAAGTTTTCCTTGTTGGAATGTGCTCATATTGTTTCCTTCCTTATCCCCCTCTTTGAGCAGACTCTGCACCTCCTTTGACTTTTTCCCTTCTTGCCAGTTTGGGGAACTTCTCCTGGAACGTGTTGCCCTGGTACGATGCGTGTGGCCTCGCTTCCAGAAGTACTGGGTGCTCCCTCTTCTTGGTCCCTAAAGATTAGGCTCTTGATAACCCCCTCTTGAAATTCCTGGAAAGTTCCAGTCTGGCCTGCACATCGACGTAGCATGTACGCATTGTACAATGCCATCTTTATAATGTGCACGGCCAGCTTCTTATACCACACCCTCGATTTACGCATAGCATTGTAGGGCTTCAGGACTTGATCTGACAAGTCAACCCCTCCCATATACCTATTGTAGTCCAGGATTCAGTCCGGTTTGGGGGTCTCTGTACTGGTACCTCGGACAGGTACATGGGTACTGGCATGGCCATGTATTGTTGTCAATACAAGGACATCTCTCTTGTCCTTGTACTTGACACACAATATGTTGCTGCTAGAATGTGCCCTGCTCTCACCCCTTCTGAGTGTTTGCCCAAGCAGTGTTTTAGGGAGGCCTCTCAGATTTTTTCTAGCAGTGCCGCATGCCACAGCACTTCTGGAAGCGAGGCACTTGAAGAGTGGGACGCTGGTATAAAAATTATCCAGGTAGAGGTGGTAACCCTGGTCCAGCACTGGGTGCACCAAATCCCACACAATTTTTGCATTAATTACCAGTAAGGGGGGGGGGGGGATTCTGGGGGCTGAGTACTGGTGTCCTTCCCTTCATATATTCTAAATGTGTACGTATACCTTGATGCACTCTCGCACAGCTTATACATCCTCACGCCATACCTTGCCCTCTTACTCGGCAGGTAAAGGCGGAATTGAAGCCTCCCTTTAAAATGTACCAGAGACTCATCAATAGAAATACACTTCTCGGGGGAGTATGCTTGGGCAGACCGGGCACTGAAATGGTCTAATATGGTCATCTTAGTTAAAACTGGGGTCTTCTCAGGGTGGGCACTGCTCATTATCCGTATATTGTAAGAAGCAAACTATTGCCTCATAACGCATCCTGGACATGGCCATACGGTACATCGGGGTGTGGTATAAGATGTCCATCCTCCAGTAGGTCCTAATGGACGGCTTTTTCAGAAGCCCCATGTTCAAGTGAAGTCCCCAGAACTTGCCCAACTCTGCTACATCTACAGGGGTCCACCTGTGGGATTGGGCATAAAATGATGTGGGGTTCTTAGTAATATACTGTTGGGAATATAAATTTGTCTGGGAGACCATAAGATCTATAAAGTTATCAGTGAAGAAGAACTTGAAAAAGTCCATTTCACTGAGCCCTACCGTATTCAATTTTATCCCTGAGCTGCCCGTGTACTCTGGGATTTGGGGCTCATAAATATCTGGTGTGGGGGTCCAAATGGGGTTACTTCGCTCGGGGGTTTGAACTGCGGCGGGGTCATTTCGCTCGGGGGCTTCAACTGTAGTGGTGATCCTGGGGCGTCTCCTAGGGGGTTCCTCTTCTTCATCACTGGATGAGGAGGTGGATAAATAAAACAGAGTCTCACCATCCGACGGGTCTGTGTCGGAGGCAAGAAATTAATATGCCTCTTCGGCACTAAATGTCCGTTGGGACATGTTTGTTCGCTTCCCTAACTAGGAGCAATAGGCTGCTATCTAAACCAGTCCAAAAAATTGGTGTTTTTATAGAACGAGTGGGCTTCCCTGAGACTAAACCTAACTAGGGCGAGGGTTCCTAACACTAAACTTAAAGAGGCTCTGTCACCAGATTTTCAAACCCCTATCTCGTATTGCAGCAGATCGGCGCTGCAATGTAGAGAACAGTAACGTTTGGTTTTTTTTCAAAAACGAGCATTTTTGGCCAAGTTATGAGCTATTTTATATTTATGCAAATGAGCCTTTCTTAAGTACAACTGGGCGTGTTTAAAGTTATGTACAAGTGGGCGTGTATTGTGTGTGTAACATCTGGGCGTTTTTACTTGTTTTACTAGCTGGGCGTTGTGAATAGAAGTGTATGATGCTGACGAATCAGCATCATCCACTTCTCTTCGTTAACACCCAGCTTCTGGCAGTGCACAGACACAGAGCGTGTTCTCGAGAGATCACGCTGTGACGTCACTTCCTGCCCCAGGTCCTGCATCGTGTCGGACGAGCGAAGACACATCGGCACCAGGCGACAGAGGCTACATCGACTTACCTGCAAACGCCGATGCTGCTGCAGAATCAACTGTAACCTCTGTCGCCTGGTGCCGATGTGTCCTCGCTCGTCCGACACGATGCAGGACCTGGGGCAGGAAGTGACGTCACAGCGGAATAGTACGTCGCTGAGCATTAAGGGGTTAATCATAGGCGTTCTCTCCTGGGATTTTTTAATTTCTTGTTTTAATTTTGACTTAAATAGTTTTGTATTTTTTCACATCATATCGTGTGCTGGACTTCTAACTTTTTTCATTGGATTTCTACCTACTCCCGACGTAGCTCTCTTGCCCGTGCACTGAATAATCATGGAAGACGGCGTCTTTCCTTCGAATGATTGGTGAGTGGACCAATATTTCTTGTATATTTCATGCATTTCACTACTCACTACGAAGACGAATAACATAACAGGTGCTAACTGTTGCATTAAAGCAGCATGAAAAACGGGATCCATAAGATTTTACACATCCGTGTATTTCCAATTTTTGGATTCACGTTAGTAATGAAGTTGCACAGTCAGTGAACAGAGATAGGGCCTGTGTCAGGCTATTAGGACAGATATTATTTCAGCTGCCTGGGGATGGTAGGTAGGTGGTAAGGCTCATTGTCCTACCACTACTGGCTTAATATTTTGGAGAGACACAACAGTATAACGTAAACAAGTGAATGAATTCAAATGCAAGGACCCATTAAGGTACACATCACTACTGTCAGAAATGGGGTCCTCAAGTCCAATTTGTGGGAGAGGTGGAGGACACTCTTAGATTGTGTCCCCAGAATATCTTGGATGTGCAATGAAGGCAGATGGATTAACAGTATGGCATTCTATAATAAGTAAGGAAGGTGATGACAGCAAAACCTCATACCCAGACTGTCACTGGCGCGTAAGGAAAGATTTTGACAATTCCAACATAGGATAAACAGTATGTTCAACAAACAAAGTGGTAGGGGATCCTAGTGTTATTTGAAGACTTTTGCCAACTTCAAATGCAGCTTCTATGAACGGTTTACAGGGGAAATGTCCTCGCAGTACAGGATCCATAAAGAGCTATAGTATGCTGAAGGCTTGTAACCTAAGGAAGTTTTTCGAGTGAGAACTGCTGACATGTACCAGTCCTTAACATTAGAAAAGATATAAAACATTTTGGTATAATCAGAAATAGCTTAAGCCGGGGCTAAGGGTAAAGCATTAGTCAATTCAACACATTTATGCTCTAGATCTGCAGTCTATGAAATAGGAGCATTCACAAAAGGAGGTGTATGTAACAATTTGGACAAAGGGTTGGATAAAGCAGCGTAGTCAGGGATCCAAGGTCTGCACTAATATAGAGAACATATATCGCGGGCCTCTGATGGGGGGTCATGGCATCCCTGTGCTCAACAAAGGCCAGAGGCATGTCCTAATAGATTGTTTGTCAGTTTTACACTGACAGGCAATAATGCTTTGGTATACAAAGTATACCAAAGCATTATAGCAGTGATCAAAAGATCACATAGTGAAGTCCTCTAGTGGGACTGAAAAAAACATTAATGTGAAATAAAAGTGATTAATAAAGGTACGCAGAAATTTTTTAAAACCATTTATTTTCATTAAAAGATGTTTTATTTAGTAAAAGTGTAAAAAATAAATAAAAACTACACATATATGGTATGGCCGTGACCGTAATGACCCAAACAATAACGATAGCATATTATTTAAACCGCAAGGTGAATTCCGGAAAAAAGAAATGCAAAAAAACGGCAAAATTGCTATTTTTAATGAAGGTTAATAAATAAGTCCCATGTACCCCAAAATGGTAAAAATGAAGTCCTGAAAAACACAAGCCCTCATATGGCGACATCGATGGAAAAATAAAAAAAGTTATGGCTCTTGGAGAGCGGCGATGCAAAATAAAATAATTTTAGTTCAAAAGTGTTTTTATTCTGCAAAAGCATACTCCCCAACCGTCCCGCATTCAGCTGTCCCGGGCGGCCGGGGTGGATTCAGCTGTCCCGGGCGGCCGGGGTTATGTCCCACTGTCGACTCTATCTGTATCCTCAAGACGCAGATACAGTTGAACCCAATTGTGAAACAAGGAACCATCAGCTCCCTGCTTCAGAGTTAGTTCAGAGCAGAGGAGCAGAGGGAGCTTCTCCACTCACCGAGGACTCCTCGGGCACAGCGCTACTTTAAGCGCTGTGCTCGGAGAAGCCCTTGACGTCACTGTCCATAGATGGACATTGACGTCAGGTGCTCCTCCTTGAGTGGAATCTCCGGCCAGAGTCGGCAACGGGTATTCCGCTCAAGGAGTAGCCACTGACATCACTGTCCATATATGGACAGTGACATCAGGGCTTCCCTCTAAGAGCGAAATCCTCGGCCTATGCTCAGGCTGGGGATTCCGCTCCTAGAGAGAGTCCCAATGGCGCTATCTACAGGGGCGATGGTGCTATCTTCAAAGGGGGTGTGGCACTATCTACATGGACACTGTGGCACTATATAGGGGCACTATCTACAGGGGACACTGTGGCGCTATCTACATGGGCACTATCTACATGGGCACTGTCACTATCTACAAGGGCACTGGCACCAGTGGCAGCTAAGTGGGCATTATACTGTATAAGGGCAACTAGGGGGCATTATACTTTATGGAGGCAGCTATAGGGACATTATGCTGTATGGAAGCATCTTTGGGGGCATTAAGCTGTATGGGGCAGCTATGGGGCATTATACTGCATGGGGCATATCTGGGGGCATTATACTGTATGGGGGTATCTGTGTGGGCATTATACTGTATGGGGGGCATTAAACTGTATGGGGCAGTTATGGGCATTATACTGCATGCGGCAGCTATGGGGCATCATGCTGTATTAGGGAATTTGTTTGGGCATTATACTGCATGGGGCATCTGTATGGGAATTATACTGCATGGCAGAATCTATGTAGACATTGTACTGTATGGGAGCATCTCTGTGGGCATTATATTGTATACATCTGTGTTGGCTTTATACTGTATGGTTGCATCTATGAGGGCATTATCCTGTATGGTGGCAGCTATGGGCATTATACTGTATGGTGGCAGCTAGGGGGGCTGCTACTTGGTATTATACGGTGTGGGAGGCTCTATGGGAGCATGCTAATGTATGGGCTGAGCCGGGTGTGTATGAGCGGGGATTGGGTGGGTTTAGAGGCGTGGCTTAAAATAAAAAATATTTGTTGTCCCTCTTTCTGAAACGTGAAAGTTGGGAGTTATGCAGAAGTAGTAAAAACATAAAAACTATACATATGTGGTATCGTCGTAATCGTACTGACCCATTGAATAAAAGGTAGCATAATGGTGTAAATTTAAAATGCATAGAACAATGGCTAAATTTTTCCCCCTCCAAAAAAAAAAATGAATAAAATTTAATAAATAAAAGTCTATATACCGCAAAAGGGTGCCATTAAAAAATACAACTCATCCTGCAAAAAACAGGTCCTCATACAGCCATGTAGACGGGAAAATAATAAAAGAAATATAGCTCTTTGAATGCGACGATGGAAAAACAAAAAAAATTGCTTGGTCATTAAGGCCCAGAATGCATGCAGGGGGAATGGGTTCATTTGTTTAAAAACAATTATTTTTAATATTATAACTTTGAGCTCATTGACTATACCACGTGGATTTTTAATGAATGCATTGGCCATTTCCTTCTGGGTCTCAAATGAACAGTTTCTTGTGTGATCACATCAGAGTATATATAACCTGTTGGACAAAAGCATAAAAGTTAATTTCCTTGTTTTGATATCGTGTAACAAATCACCTCCAGCCGAAAAAGAAACCTGAACAGAATTAGAATACAAGAATTCACACCATAGGCAAGCACAAAGATTTCCTGACCATCACCCAAGCAGTAAAACAATCAAATCTAGAATGACAAACAAAAGGTCTTTCAGAATTGCATATTTTTATTTCTTTTTCTTCTGGGAAATACATAGAATTTTCGCTAGCTTTGTAAACAAGGGACCCACAAACACTCACAATTCTAATCTTTGACTCCCAATTTCACTCAGAAAGTTTCACAATTTTGTCTTTAAATGTTGACATGGACTATGACCAATAGTGAGATTATCACAGAAAGTGTTTCCGTAAAAACCTCCCTATGGCTATGTTCACACGGAGTATTTTGGGGGAGGAATATCTGCCTCAAAATTCCGTTTGGAACTTTGAGGCAGATATTCCTCTCCCTGCACGCTGATTTTCGCGGCAATTATCGCGCCGTTTTTCGCCCGCGGCCATTGAGCGCCGCGGGCATAAAACAGCGAGAAATACGCTTTCTCCTGCCTCCCATTGAAGTCAATGGGAGGTCGGAGGCGGAAGCGCCCGAAGATAGGGCATGTCGCTTCTTTTTCCCGCGAGGCAGTTTTACTGCTCGCGGGAAAAAGACGCCGACGCCTCCCATTGAAATCAATGGGAGGCGTTCTCGGGCCGTTTCTGCCGAGTTTTGCGACGCGGTTTCCGCGTCAAAAAACTCGGCAAAATACCCCGTGTGAACATAGCCTATGTCTCTGCAATTATCTGCTGGGAATCTGATTTATTGCAGCTGCTACAGCCACTAACTGGTTAACTACCCCCTCCTCCTCTGACTGCTTACTATGTCCGTCTAAATCCAGCCCTCCCTCGGCTGTAATATGGAAAGAGGGGGCAGATCAAAGAAGATATTTCAATGATTCTTTGGCCACATCCTCACCATTCAAATTATAAATCTATTTCACTCTTTGATGAGATGGTTCTGTGACTTGCAATCTATTGATTTAATGGCACTGGACATGCCTGGTCTCTCTTAGGGTATGTGCACACACACTAATTACGTCCGTAATTGACGGACGTATTTCGGCCGCAAGTCCCGGACCGAACACAGTGCAGGGAGCCGGGCTCCTATCATCATAGTTATATACGATGCTAGGAGTCCCTGCCTCTCTGCAGGACAACTGTCCCGTACTGTAATCATGTTTTCAGTACGGGACAGTAGTTCCACGGAGAGGCAGGGACTCCTAGCATCGTACATAAGTATGATGCTAGGAGCCCGGCTCCCTGCACTGTGTTCGGTCCGGTACTTGCGGCCGAAATACGTCCGTCAATTACGGACGTAATTAGTGTGTGTGCACATACCCTTACTATTACATCCATCTCTTAAACTTTAACTGATGTGTGACAAGTTCTACTTCACCAGTAGTATCAGTCAGGGGCGTAGCTAAAGGCTCATGGGCCCCGATGCAAAAGTTCTTATTGCCCCCCCCCGCAAACTCCTCATGGCCGACGGTCCGCAGCTTTCAGCTGCATCGCTGGGTCTCCTAAGTGACCCAACAATGCAGCACTAGCAGCCGGGGCGTCACTAAGGCTGGGTTCACACACCCTATTTACGGACGTAATTCGGGCGTTTTAGCATTGAATTACGTCCGAAAATGCGGCTCAAAAGCGTTGGCAAACATCTGCCCATTCATTTGAATGGGTCTTACGATGTTCTGTGCCGATGGTCATTTTTTTTACGCGCCGCTGTCAAAAGGCGGCACGTAAAAATGACGCCCGCGTCAAAGAAGTGCCTGTCACTTCTTCAGATGTAAATGGAGCCGTTTTTTCATGGACACCATGGAAAAACAGCTCCAAGTACGTCCGTAATGGACGCAGCGAAAGACGCCTGCACATGCCATTACGGCAGAAATTACGGTGCTGTTTTCTCCTGAAAACAGCTCCGTAATTTCAGCCGTAACGGACGCTGCCGTGTGAACATACCCTCAGGGCTTAAAATGTCAGGGGGAAATAGCCCCAATGCATATGTGTCCGCCCAAAAAAATGTGTGTATAGGAGACAGCATTGCATATCTATAGCACTACGACCCTATAAACTATGGATAGGATTAGATACATTGGCTCAGCAGACAGTATCACACATGATAGGATTAGATACAGTGGCTGAGCAGACAGTATCACACATGATAGGATTAGATACAGTGGCTGAGCAGACACTATCACACATGATAGGATTAGATACAATGACTCAGCAGACAGTATCACACATGATAGGATTAGATACAGTGGCTCAGCAGACAGTACCACACATGACAGGATTAGATACAGTGGCTCAGAAGGCAGTATCCCACATGATAGGATTAGATACAGTGGCTCAGCAGACAGTATCACACATGATAGGATTAGATACAGTGGCTGAGCAGACAGTATCACACATGATCGGATTAGATACAGTGGCTCGGAAGGCAGTATCACACGATAGGATTAGATACAGTGGTTCAGCAGACAGTATCACACATGATAGGATTAGAGATAGGGCCCAGCAGACAGTATCAGACATGATAGGATTAGATACAGTGGCTCAGCAGACAGTATCACACATGATTGGATTAGATATAGGGCCCTACAGACAGTATCAGACATGATAGGATTAGATACAGTGGCTCAGCAGACAGAATCACACATGATAGGATTAGATACAGTGGCTCAGCAGACAGTATCAGACATGATTGGATTAGATATAGGGCCCTACAGAAGGTATCACACATGATAGGATTAGATACAGTGGCTCAGCAGACAGTATCACACATGATAGGATTAGATACAGTGGCTGAGCAGACAGTATCACACATGACAGGATTAGATACAGTGGCTCAGCAGACAGTATCACACATGATTGGATTAGATATAGGGCCCAGCAGACAGTATCACACATGATAGGATTAGATACAGTGGCTCAGCAGACAGTAACACACATGATAGGATTAGAGGTAGGGCCCAGCAGACAGTATCACACATGATAGGATTAGATACAGTGACTCAGCAGACAGTATCACACATGATCGGATTAGATACAGGGCCCAGCAGACAGTATCGCACATGATTGGATTAGATACAGGACTCAGCTCGCTCCAGCGCTGGACCCAGGATAGGTAAGAATAATAATTTTGCTTCTTTATGTGTTACTGATTATTTTTGTGTGTTTGTGGTTTTTTACAGGTTCGGTTGTTGGACTTCGGATTCGAGGACTTCAATGACGGCGTTTTTTTTATTCTCAATAAAATGGTTAATGAGGGTGGTGTTTTTTTATTTCAATAAAATATTTTTTCTATGTGCTTGTATCTTTTTAAACTTTATTATCACCGCCTTAGTAATGGCCGCTGGCTGATTGACAACCTCCATTACTAAGGCGGGGCTTAATGTTAGCAGGTGCAGAGGCCAACACTAACCCCCATTATTACCCCGGTACCCACCGCCACCAGGGGTACTGGGAAGAGCCGGGTACGAACCAGTACCCGACCATCTGTAGTGACGGGTAGGCACCGGAGCGGCCGCAGGCTGGCAGTATTAGGCCGGGATCGGCCAAAAACAGTGGCCCCTACCACCCTGGTAATGCAGCCTGCTGCTGCTGTGTTGTATTTGGCTGGTTATGAAAATTGGGGGGGACCCCACATCGTTCTTTCCAATTATTATTTTTTTTTTTTTAAATGACGTGGGGTCCCCCCATTTTTCATAACCAGCCAGATACAATAAAGCAGCAGCAGCCTAGCATTACCAGGGTGGGAAGGGCCACTGTATCTGGCCTTTGCCCTCATGATAATACCAGTCTGCGGCCACCCCAGTGGCCGACCATCACTACAGATGGTCAGGTACTGGATTGTACCCGGCTCTTCCCAGCAACCCTGGTGGAGGTGGGTACCGGGGGTAATAAAGGGGGTTAGTGTTCGCCTCTGCACCGGCTAACACTAAGCCCCGCCTTAGCAATGGATACTGTCAATCAGCCGGCGGCCATTACTAAAGCGGTAGTAATATAGTTTAAAAAAAAACACAAAGACATAGAAAAAATATTTTAGTGAAATAAAAAAAAAACACAACCCTCATTAACCATTTTATTGATAATAAAAAAAAAGCCGTCATCGAAGTAGTCCTGGAATCCGACGTAGTCCAGCGACCGAACCTGTAAGAAAACACACAAAACGATTAGTAACACGTGTTAGGCTTAGATACAAGGCCCATGTGTGATACGGTCTGTGGGACCCTGTATCTAAGCCTACCACAACATAGGCTTAGATACAGGGTCCAGCAGACAGTAATCTTCCCCTTCATTTCACTACTTGCTCACACTGTGAATCGCCGACACCGATTCACAGTGTGACCGGAATGAAGTGACCGGAATGAAGGGAAGCAGCTCTCGTACGAGTGCTGCGTCCCCTTCAAAACAGCTGATTGGCAGGTCCCGGGAGTCGGACCCCGCCAGTCAGGGCTAATCTGACCTTCCTCTTCAGCCGCGGCGGTAGTTCTGTCGTCTCGATGCTGTGCGCGGCGCATAGCGCTGTGACGTCATGCGCTGCGCACAGTGCTTGACGTCAGGACCTCCGCTGCGATCCGGAACCAGGAAGGTAAGTACAGTCTGTTACTATAGTAACAGGGGCCCGCGGCCCGAGTTACTATAGTAACTTTTTATTGATGTGGTGCGGGGGGCCGTGGGCTCCCCTGGCTTCGGGGCGCGGTCACAATTGCGACCGCTGCGACCCCTATAGCTACGCCAGTGGTATCAGTATTTAAAGAGGCTCTGTCACCAGATTCTCAAATCCCTATCTCCTAGTGCATGTGATCGGCGCTGCAATGTAGATAACAGTAAAGTTTTCTTTTTTTTTTAAAAACTTTCATTTTTGACCAAGTTATGAGCTATTATATATATATATATATATATATATATATACACAAATGAGCTTTGAAATGGACAACTGGGCGTGTTTTTTTTTCGTATGTCAAACTCAGCGTGTATTGTGTTTTTATCTGGGCGTGTTTACTTGTTTTACTAACTGGGCGTTGTGAATAGAAGTGTATGATGCTGACGAATCAGTGACCAATCAGCATCATGCACTCCTCTCCATTCATTTACACAGCACATAGTGTTCTTACTAGAACGATGTGCAGCCACATACAGAAGTGTCCTGATAATGAATACACATGACCTCCAGCCTGGACGTCATGTGTATTCAGAATCCTCACAATTCTGAATCTTTTCTGTGAGATTCCAGCAAACCACGCGTAATCTCGCGAGATTACGAGGTAAACGAGATTTCGTTTCCCTTGCTGGAAATCTCACAGAAAAGATTCAGAGGTGTCAATAAAACAAGTAAACACGCCCAGTTAAAAACACATTACACGCCCAGTTAAAAACACAATACACGCCCAGTTGGACATACGAAAAAAAACACGCCCAGTTGTCCATTTCAAAGCTCATTTTCATATATATATATATATATATATATATATATATATATATATATATATATAAAATAGCTCATAACTTGGCCAAAAATGAACGTTTTAAAAAAAACAAAAAAAAACGTTACTGTTATCTACATTGCAGCGCCGATCACATGCAATAGGAGATAGGGATTTGAGAATCTGGTGACAGAGCCTCTTTAACACAGTTGTAGTAGTAGGAGCTGCTTGTAAACGGTAGCCATTTTTAGATCATCCCATGGATATATGGAATTATAAGGCTGGGTTCACACGAGCATTTTACGTCCGTAATGGACGGAACGTATTTTGGCCGCAAGTCCCATACCGAATACACTGCAGGGAGCCGGGCTCCTAGCATCATAGTTATGTATGACGCTAGAAGTCCCTGCCTCTCCGTGGAACAACTGTCCCGTACTGAAAACATGATTACAGTACGGGACAGTTGTCCTGCAGCGAGGCAGGGACTCCTAGTGTCGTACATAACTATGATGCTAGTAGCCCGGCTCCCTGCAGTGTGTTCGGTCCGGGACTTGAGGCCGAAATACGTTCCATCCATTACGGACGTAACATGGTCGTGTGAACCCAGCCTAAGATGTTCCATTTTATGCTACCTGATTCACACCACATTTTTCAGCCAATTTATCAAATGCAATGTTAGCTGCATGTTTACATTTCACCAGCCCCTTCTCCACTCTCTGTACTTTACAATTTGTGTGCATTTACCATATGTTAATGAGGATTTGACAGTAGTTTTTTTTTTTTTTTCAAGTAGAGCCTCCCCAGTTGTTACCGCATACTAAAAAATTGTGTGTTTCATTATTCATTTCTTTCAGAAAAGTTTCATACGCTCTACTCTACTTTCTGTTTTAGCTCATTGTCCTTCTGTCCAACAACTTCCATCAATTTAATGCATCAGGGCAACAAACCCAACACTGTGGCTTCTCCACTCTCCCGCTCCTCAATTTTCCCGTCTGAGACTCAACATCCTCCCTCCTGCTCTGCACTCCAACTCCGAACACTCTCAGTGCATCAACTGCAAAACTTCCTCTCGATACCCTTCCTTAATTTCTTGTTTCCCACAAATTGTCCGCGTTTAAGATAATTTATCTCACATGGATCTGGAGTCACAGATACAAATCCATCCAACCCATCATTATCCAAAGCTTCTAACTACATCACTATGAACCAAATCATTATGTTCAAAACCTGGACCACTAGAGAGTGTATGCTCCATTACAATCTTCGCCTTTTTTTTCCCCTACTTTGCAGTCACTTTTCATTGGACACTTGCGTAGCTGCCGTGAAAAGCTCCCTACATGTAGGAGTTTTATCATATGGAGTGGTTGAGTGGAGGGAGTCACATCAGGCTTTTGTGGTTCCTCATCTTTAGAAGATGAGCAGGGAAAATCTGACTGTTCCCTTATTTCGTCCTCCTATTTAACAACTGTAATTGTAGTGGTTGGTCTTTGCCTGAAAAGGTGGCTTCAATACAAGTCTGTAAGTGGTTTAAATAAACTTTAGAAAAACTTCCTGTTATAGGCCAGGAAACAGTGAGAGCTGATGTTTTCTCACTCCACTTCTTACACCACTTTTCTAATTGTTTTGTATCATCAAGATATTTCTGATTCATAACTAATAATAGGGATTGACATGATGTATTGTTGTTAAATGTGTTGGACACAAAGCAAAATCACTAAATTATGTCTCTAATGGACTCAACTCAAGGTCACAAACACTCCAAAAGAGCGAGGTTCAAAGCTCTGCCAGGCACCAATTCTAGTAATACGGCACCAGTTAGTATTATGATTATATTCGGTCACTCCACTTGCGGCTCGCAGAGTAAAGCCTACTGGGCCTTTTGAACCTGAACCTATTTTCAATCCAAATCTGGCCCAAAACCAATAGGGTCTCTTCTGGGCTTTAGAACTCTGGATGCTAGCCAGAAAAATGATGCAAACCTGAACTGTAGCCCCTTCTTATTCCGATTTGATAAACATTACTTTTTCTGAGTGTGGTATTAGAAGTTACCCATACTAAGCCCTCCAATTACTGAACTGTGGTGACCATTGAAAAAAAACAGTGCGGACAAACTTCAGCAAAGCAAGGTGTCTGCTTACCTGTAAGTTTGCACAGGCCTGCACTGATGCGATTTTCCCATTGGTCATGCTGGCAGCGAGAAGAGTTTGAGTTTTTGGGATCACGTCGGGGATCACAAGAATATGTTGTAGAATACCACACACGATAGACTTTTCTTCAGGAAATATAAGATTTATTCACGACCAGCCAGGAGCATTTGCCATATCTAATACAGTTTTAATGAAATTCTCACAGAGGGGGAGGGCCCCTCTACTTTTATACATTTACACTTTGAGTTGTACATCAAATCCTTACCTCGATTGGGTTGCTAACATCAATACCTTTATCCCATTGGTCATATACATGCATGCGCAGGTCGCGAGTCTAGAGTGGTCTTCTCATGTTCAGCATATGGTTCATATCAGTCTCACTGCAACAAGCTCCTTTGTCCTGTCCGAATCCTAACTAATCAACCTTATTGGAGTAGTCTGCCCCCTACCTTGGCATGTGGCTGATTGCCTATGTAACCTGAGAATGTACTACATAGTATAACAGGTGGCTAAAAACTCATTTTTCCTCTTCACCATCATGACGATGCCCCTGTGCATAAAGCAAGGTCCATAAAGACAAGTTAGACAAGTTTGGTGTGGAGCAACTCGCGTGGCCTGCACAGAACCCTGTATTTCAACAAAAGCAGCTGTGAAATTCTCCACAGCACTGCTACATTTGCATTTTCAAATTCAAGCTGGCTCAGCGATCAGCTAATGACTGTGGATCCGGCATCAGGTAAGCTGAGGTTGGCCATACACTTCCGTTCAAAAGTTTAGGTTCACTTAGAAATTTCCTAATTTTTGAAAGAATAGCACACTTTTTTCAATGAAGATAACATTAAATTAATCAGAAATACACTCTATACATTGTTAATGTGCTAAATGACTATTCTAGCTGCAAACGTCTGCTTTTTAATGCAATATCTACATAGGTATATAGAGGCCCATTTCCAGCAACCATCACTCCAGTGTTCTAATGGTACATTGTGTTTGCTAACTGTGTTAGAAGGCTAATGGATGATTAGAAAACACTTGAAAACCCATGTGAAATTATGTTAGCACCGCTGTAAACAATTTTGCTGTTTAGGGGAGCTATAAAACTGACCTTCCTTTGAGCTAGTTGAGAATCTGGAGCATTACATTTGTGAGTTTGATTAAACTCTCTAAATGACTAGAAAAAGAGAGTTTTCATGTGAAACTCGACAGTCTATTCTTGTTCTTAGAAATGAAGGCTATTCCATGCGAGAAATTGCCAAGAAACTGAAGATTTCCTACAACGGTGTGTACTACTCCCTTCAGAGGACAGCACACACAGGCTCTAACCAGAGTAGAAAGAGAAGTGGGGGGCCCCGCTGCACAACTGAGCAACAAGACAAGTACATTAGAGTCTCTAGTTTGAGAAATAGACGCCTCACAGGTCCTCAACTGGCAGCTTCATTAAATAGTACCCGCAAAACGCCAGTGTCAACGTCTACAGTGAAGAGGCGACTCCGGGATGCTGGCCTTCAGGGCAGAGTGGCAAAGAAAAAGCCATATCTGAGACTGGCTAATAAAAGGAAAAAGATTAATATGGGCAAAAGCACACAGACATTGGACAGAGGAAGATTGGAAAAAAGTGTTATGGACAGACGAATCGAAGTTTGAAGTGTTTGGATCACACAGAAGAACATTTGTGAGACGCAGAACAACTGAAAAGATGCTGGAAGAGTGCCTGACACCATCTGTCAAGCATTGTGGAGGTAATGTGATGGTCTGGGGTTGCTTTGGTGCTGTTAAAGTGGGAGATTTGTACAAGGTAAAAGGGATTTTGAATAAGGAAGGCTATCACTCCATTTTGCAACGCCATGCCATACCCTGTGGACAGCGCTTGATTGGAGCCAATTTCATCCTACAACAGGACAATGACCCAAAGCACACCTCCAAATTATGCAAGAACTATTTAGGGAAGGAGCAGGCAGCTGGTATTCTATCTGTAATGGAGTGGCCAGTACAGTCACCAGATCTCAACCCCATAGAGCTGTTGTGGGAGCAGCTTGACCGTATGGTACGCAAGAAGTGCCCATCAAGCCAATCCAACTTGTGGGAGGGGCTTCTGGAAGCACGGGGTGAAATTTCTCCCGATTACCTCAGCAAATTAACAGCTAGAATGCCAAAGGTCTGCAATGCTGTAATTGCTGCAAATGGAGCATTCTTTGACGAAAGCAAAGTTTGAAGGAGAAAATTATTATTTCAAATAAAAATCATTATTTATAACCTTGTCAATGTCTTGACTATATTTTCTAGTCATTTTGCAACTCATTTGATAAATATAAGTGTGAGTTTTCATGGAAAACACAAAATTGTCTGGGTGACCCCCAGTAGTGTACATTTACTGTATACATTTCTCCTATAGTGGCCAATGAAAAGCCAAGTCCGCCAGAGCAAGAACCACACTTTGTTGATCCTCTGCAATGGGTAATAAAGGGGGTGTTGGGCAGGGGATCCCCATCTATGATTTCCATATGCTCTGATAGGAAATAGAGGTGAGACAACCCTTTTAATTATTGTAACTAACCACTGACTTGGGCTGTGTCTCATCTTTCCTATTTTATGCTGACTGGACGTCCTGTCAGTACTGTTTAGGATTATCATTTTTTCCAGTGTAGGTCAATATAAGCTACATCATCATTGTACCCATTCAATGTGATATACATGGGAGCACCGAGTATGCTGAGTCAAAAAATGTGTATATGTGGACAAGGTCATATCAATACACTGAGACTCTTATTCTTAAAATAAAGTATGTATTTATTCGTGTCATTCATTAGTGTTGAAGAACAGATACCATTATGTACTAAAGCATCTAAAATATCTGCAGCAACACATGGAAAATTAGAAATTAATGTCAGTTAAATGCCCACCACCACCAACAGATCAATGTATTCATTTAAAGAAGATTTCCACCCAAAAAGTCGAAATGGTAATTTACTGGTAAAGAAGAATTTAGGAAGAATTTAGAGTGGCAGCAAAAGTTAGATATTGGCATTTTTCTATTCAGTTGGGGCCACGATTTTTGTAAAAGACAACAGGAAGGGCAGCCATATTCTTTGTCACTAATATAAAGGTCACAATCAATATGGCTGCATTTCTTGTTGTTACTTTTGCAAAAGCGGCCGCCATAACTGAATGGAAAAATGTCAATATTTTTGTTAAGTAAAATAATTATTACCAAACTTTGGCTGCTGCTCTAACGATTATTTACTGATATATGACCATTTGTACATGTTTGATGGTAGTCCACTTTAAGTCTTACTATAAGGCTGGATTCACATGAGCATGTTCGGTCCATAAAGGACGGAACGTATTTCGGCCGCAAGTCCCGGACCGAACACACTGCTGGGAGCCGGGCTCCTAGCATCATAGTTATGTACAACGCTAGGAGTCCCTGCCTCTCCGTGGAACTACTGTCCTGTACTGAAAACATGATTACAGTACGGGACAGTTGTCCGGAAGCGAGGCAGGGACTCCTAGCGTCGTACATAACTATGATGCTAGGAGCCCGGCTCCCTGCAGTGTGTTCGGTCCGGGACTTGCGGCCGAAATACGTTCCGTCCTTTACGGACCGAACATGCTCGTGTGAATCCAGCTTAAGTGTTTACTAGTTTTGCTTTTTTTTATTGTGGTTTCCTTTCATGTATTCAGTCATGTTACTAGTACAACATTATCTTACTCATCACTTCTCATTTTTCCACAGAGTGACTCTGTCTTCTGGTTTAGCCCGGTGGAACCATTCAAACCATGACCCATCATAGACAGCAGTATCTTCCTTGCCCAAAATAAATGACGCCAATGCTAATTGGCAGGCAGTAACACCACGCCGACAAGTAATAGTCAGGGGTTTTGTCAGATCAATTTCTTTGTCCTGAAAAAGTTGTTTCATTTCATCTGGGGACTTCTCATACCCTTCTTCTGTCAAGAAGCTCGTAAATGGAAGGTTTAAGGAACCAGGAATATGACCGGGGAATATCACTATAAGTAAGAAATAGAGATGAAGAAAACATATTAAATAACGATGTAACTGTAGGTTGTTTTTTTTTTAAATGACAACAAGTGAAACATTTCATCTAAAATTAGGCATCCATACTTTGATCTCTGCGGGAATACAATTGTAGAGGAGATTAAAAGGGTATTCCGGTTTTAGCAAATAATTGTTATCATTGTATAATAAAAAGTTATACAACTTTTTATATAGTTTCTGTATCAATTCCTCTCTGCTTGCTGTCATTTGACAGGAACGTTCGTTATTTAGGGAATATTTAGGGTGCAGTCACACACGGCAGATTTTGTTGCCTAAATTTTCATTGAGTGAAAATCAGTTTTATTCACCTGAATGGAAATTGCAGAAATCCATGTACCTGTTGCAGAAACAGCGACATTTAGGGTATGTTCACAACCTTAGCAAAAAAACTTCTGAAAATATGGAAATGTTTTTTCAGACGTTTTTTAATCAAACTCGCGATTTTTGCTGCATTTTTTACAGCAGTTTTTGGAGCTGTTTTTCTATAGAGTCAATGAAAAACGGCCACGTAAAAAAAACGGTCCGTCAGAACAGAACACCGTTTTTCCCATTGAAATCAATGGGCAGATGTTTGGAGGCGTTCTGCTTCCGTTTTGTCTACGGCCCAAAAATCGGCCGAAAATAAGCCGTGTGAACATACCCTTAAATGAATGGAACTGATTTGCAGTTGCAGAATTGTATGCAAAATCAGCCGCGTGTGACTGCGCCTAGACCTTGTTCACACAGTGCAGATTTCCTGCAAATTTTGCATGCATTTTTCATGCCAAAACCAGAATTGGATCCAGGAGAGCAGACCTTTAAGGTCTTTATTTATATATTTATAATGTTTAAATCTAAACTGTGTGAAGAAGGCCTAATAAGAACACTTGCTTAGAGTATTCCCCCAAAGCTTGCTTATGCTAACAGGACTCTATAGTTATCCACAGTGGCGTCACTACCGCCGTAGCAGCCGTAGCGGCTGCTACGGGGCCCGCGGCATGAGGGGGCCCGTGTTGCCTGCCGACACGGGCCCCCACCATGGCCGAAGGCTCCGCTAGCAGCCGCTATGACTGCTACAGCGGGACGCCACTGAACACTACGGCAGAGCAGGGAGGTATCTCCCCGCTCTGCCATTAAACAAAAGACATGTATCCCCTATCCACAGGATCTCCACAGGACAGGGGATACATGTGTGATTGCTGCCAGCGATAGGGAGAACGGGGGACTGAAAGTCCCCTGAAGTTCTCCATCACAAACCTCGAACTTCTGGGGTCTGTGTCGGCAGCTCCGTAGAAATGAATGGAGCTCCGGTCGCGCTTGTGCAGGGGGGGGGGGCTGTATGGCGTTCCCTGCAGGGTGGGGGCTGTATGGCGTTCCCTGCAGGGGGGGCGCTGTATGGCGTTCCCTGCAGGGGGGGGGCGCTGTATGGCGTTCCCTGCAGGGGGGGGGCGCTGTATGGCGTTCCCTGCAGGGGGGGGGGGCGCTGTATGGCGTTCCCTGCAGGGGGGGGCGCTGTATGGCGTTCCCTGCAGGGGGGGCGCTGTATGGCGTTCCCTGCAGGGGGGGCGCTGTATGGCGTTCCCTGCAGGGGGGGCGCTGTATGGCGTTCCCTGCAGGGGGGGCGCTGTATGGCCTTCCCTGCAAGGGGGGGCTGTATGGCGTTCCCTGCAAGGGGGGGGGCTGTATGGCGTTCCCTGCAAGGGGGGGGTTGTATGGCGTTCCCTGCAAGGGGGGGGTTGTATGGCGTTCCCTGCAAGGGGGGGGGCTGTATGGCGTTCCCTGCAAGGGGGGGGGCTGTATGGCGTTCCCTGCAAGGGGGGGGCTGTATGGCGTTCCCTGCAAGGGGGGGGCTGTATGGCGTTCTCTGCAAGGGGGGGGGCTGTATGGCGTTCCCTGCAAGGGGGGGGGCTGTATGGCGTTCCCTGCAAGGGGGGGGGCTGTATGTCGTTCCCTGCAGGGGGGGGGCTGTATGGCGTTCCCTGCAGGGGGGGGCTGTATGGCGTTCCCTGCAGGGGGGGGCTGTATGGCGTTCCCTGCAGGGGGGGGCTGTATGGCGTTCCCTGCAGGGGGGGGCTGTATGGCATTCCCTGCAAGGGGGGGGGCTGTATGGCCCGCGGCATGAGGGGGCCCGTGTTGCCCGCCGGCACGGGCCCCCACCATGGCCGAAGGCTCCGCTAGCAGCCGCTATGACTGCTACAGCGGGACGCCACTGAACACTACGGCAGAGCAGGGAGGTATCTCCCCGCTCTGCCATTAAACAAAAGACATGTATCCCCTCTCCACAGGATCTCCACAGGACAGGGGATACATGTGTGATTGCTGCCAGCGATAGGGAGAACGGGGGACTGAAAGTCCCCTGAAGTTCTCCATCACAAACCTCGAACTTCTGGGGTCTGTGTCGGCAGCTCCGTAGAAATGAATGGAGCTCCGGTCGCGCTTGTGCAGGGGGGGGGGGCTGTATGGCGTTCCCTGCAGGGTGGGGGCTGTATGGCGTTCCCTGCAGGGTGGGGGCTGTATGGCGTTCCCTGCAGGGGGGCTCTGTATGGCGTTCCCTGCAGGGGGGGGCTGTATGGCGTTCCCTGCAGGGGGGGGCTGTATGGCGTTCCCTGCAGGGGGGGGCTGTATGGCGTTCCCTGCAGGGGGGGCGCTGTATGGCGTTCCCTGCAGGGGGGGCGCTGTATGGCGTTCCCTGCAGGGGGGGCGCTGTATGGCGTTCCCTGCAGGGGGGGGCGCTGTATGGCGTTCCCTGCAAGGGGGGGGGCTGTATAGCGTTCCCTGCAAGGGGGGGGGCTGTATGGCGTTCTCTGCAAGGGGGGGGGGCTGTATGGCGTTCCCTGCAAGGGGGGGGCTGTATGGCGTTCCCTGCAAGGGGGGGGGGGCTGTATGGCATTCCCTGCAAGGGGGGGGGCTGTATGGCGGTCCCTGCAGGGGGGGGGCTGTATGGCGGCCCCTGCAGGGGGGGGCTGTATGGCGGCCCCTGCAGGGGGGGGGCTGTATGGTGTTCCCTGCAGGGGGGGGGCTGTATGGTCTTCCCTGCAGGGGGGGGCTGTATGGTGTTCCCTGCAGGGGGGGGCTGTATGGTGTTCCCTGCAGGGGGGGGCTGTATGGTGTTCCCTGCAGGGGGGGGCTGTATGGTGTTCCCTGCAGGGGGGGGGGCTGTATGGTGTTCCCTGCAGGGGGGGCTGTATGGTGTTCCCTGCAGGGGGGGGGCTGTATGGTCTTCCCTGCAGGGGGGGGCTGTATGGTGTTCCCTGCAGGGGGGGGCTGTATGGTGTTCCCTGCAGGGGGGGGCTGTATGGTGTTCCCTGCAGGGGGGGGCTGTATGGTGTTCCCTGCAGGGGGGGGCTGTATGGTGTTCCCTGCAGGGGGGGGGCTGTATGGTGTTCCCTGCAGGGGGGGGCTGTATGGTGTTCCCTGCAGGGGGGGGGCTGTATGGTGTTCCCTGCAGGGGGGGGGCTGTATGGTGTTCCCTGCAGGGGGGGGGCTGTATAGTGTTCCCTGCAGGGGGGGGCTGTATGGTGTTCCCTGCAGGGGGGGGCTGTATGGTGTTCCCTGCAGGGGGGGGCTGTATGGCTTTCCCTACAGTGGGGGCTGTATGGCGTTAGCGCCATACAGCCCCCTCTGTAGATAGCGCCATACAGTCCCCCCTGTAGATAACGCCATACAGCCCCCCCTGCAGGGAACGCCATACAGCCCCCCCTGTAGATAACGCCATACAGCCCCCCCTGTAGATAACGCCATACAGCCCCCCCTGTAGATAAGGCCATACAGCCCCCCCTGTAGATAAGGCCATACAGTCCTCCCTGTAGGGAACGCCATACAGTCCTCCCTGTAGATAACGCCATACAGTCCTCCCTGTAGATAACGCCATACAGTCCTCCCTGTAGATAACGCCATACAGTCCTCCCTGTAGATAACGCCATACAGTCCTCCCTGTAGATAACGCCATACAGTCCTCCCTGTAGATAACGCCATACAGTCCTCCCTGTAGATAACGCCATACAGTCCTCCCTGTAGATAACGCCATACAGTCCTCCCTGTAGATAACGCCATACAGTCCTCCCTGTAGATAACGCCATACAGTCCTCCCTGTAGATAACGCCATACAGTCCTCCCTGTAGATAACGCCATACAGTCCTCCCTGTAGATAACGCCATACAGTCCTCCCTGTAGATAACGCCATACAGTCCTCCCTGTAGATAACGCCATACAGTCCTCCCTGTAGATAACGCCATACAGTCCTCCCTGTAGATAACGCCATACAGTCCTCCCTGTAGATAACGCCATACAGTCCTCCCTGTAGATAACGCCATACAGTCCTCCCTGTAGATAACGCCATACAGTCCTCCCTGTAGATAACGCCATACAGTCCTCCCTGTAGATAACGCCATACAGTCCTCCCTGTAGATAACGCCATACAGTCCTCCCTGTAGATAACGCCATACAGTCCTCCCTGTAGATAACGCCATACAGTCCTCCCTGTAGATAACGCCATACAGTCCTCCCTGTAGATAACGCCATACAGTCCTCCCTGTAGATAACGCCATACAGTCCTCCCTGTAGATAACGCCATACAGTCCTCCCTGTAGATAACGCCATACAGTCCTCCCTGTAGATAACGCCATACAGTCCTCCCTGTAGATAACGCCATACAGTCCTCCCTGTAGATAACGCCATACAGTCCTCCCTGTAGATAACGCCATACAGTCCTCCCTGTAGATAACGCCATACAGTCCTCCCTGTAGATAGCGCCATACAGCCCCCTCTGTAGATATCTACAGGGGGGGATTGTATGGCGTTATCTACAGGGGGGGCTGTATGGCGCTATCTACAGGGGGGGGCTGTAAAAAAGGCACTATCTACAAGGGATTGGGGTTGTGCGACACCCAGGGGAGGGGGGGGCCCCAGTCAAAAGTTTGCTATGGGGCCCAGTCTTTCCTAGTTACACCCCTGGTTATCCAAGTGGGTTCAGTTGCACAGCAGTAGTCCGGACGCTGTGCTGAAATGCAGCTGGAATACGTCTGTATAAGAATCCCTTATAAAGTGCTTCCATTGAATATACATAAAAGCCATTATTGAAACTACCTTTAGGCATATGCACCTCCTAACTTTTGAATTCGGAAGAGGGAATTTTTTAAGCCACGCCCCCTAACCACGCCCAATATTCCGCGTAAACACATCAAATCACGGCCAGATCCTTCTGCAAATAATGCACACACATTCTCACTGCGGATCTCTAGACTGTCTGGATATCACAGATATTATGGATCCGGTTATATCGTCTTTATGTTACTTTTCCTATCTTGGGTATAACATTTTCTCATCACGGCGGCAGCAGCTGCAGGACAAACCAAAAGGCTGAGAACAATGAAAATCAAAAGGGAGACCCTGTGGTGGATGACTTTTCAATTGACAGGTAGCAGAGTTACATGATGGGGATTTTTTTTTTCCAGTAGTGTAACTCTGCTACCGGTCAATGGAAAAATCATCCACCAGAGCCCCCCTGTAGATAGCTCCAGATACAGCCCCCCTGTGGACAGCTCCACACACAGCCCCCCTGTACATAGCGCCACACACGGCCCCCCTGTACATCGCGCCACACACGGCCCCCCTGTACATCGCACCACACACGGCACCCCTGTACATCGCGCCACACACGGCACCCCTGTACATCGCGCCACACACGGCACCCCTGTACATAGCGCCACACACGGCACCCCTGTACATAGCGCTACACACGGCACCCCTGTACATAGCGCCACACATAGTCCCCCTGTAGGTGCCACATTGCCGCCAGAGTGGAGAGCGGTAGAGGTAGGCTTTATTCACACGACAGGGTACGAGTGGCGGCCAATAAAAACGTCCCTTTTGGGCCTTTTTCCCGGCCATTTTGCATCCGTTCAGATTCTGTTCCCAGCCGTGTTGCCGTTTTTAACGGACAATTTTGACCCGTTTTGCATCCGTTTTTTTCCCTGTCCGTTTTAAAATCGGATGAATTTCATTAAATTTGTTGCCACACACAGCCCTCTGTAGATAATGCCACAGCCCCCCTGGTAGGTAATGCCACACAGCCCCTTGTAGGTTGCACCCACCCCCCCCCCCCTTCCAGGAAAAGTCACTGACTTCAATGTCCATATATGGACATGGACAGTGTAGTCACTGACTTCTCCAGGAGAGGAATCCCCGGCCACAGGGTCGGGGATTCCGCTTCAGAAGTGAGTGACGTCACTGTGTCCATATATGATAATCCTTCATATGACACCAGGATCGCAGTTCTAGCTGTGAAACAACCAGAGATATCACCAGTTGAAACCACAGTCAGGAATGGAAGCTTTATACAATATGATCACACGGTGTTGCTTGACTGGGAAAAGGACAACTGTATGAGGCTGATTGGACAGCGTCATACAGAAAACATTACACCGCCCAGAGTGAAAAGAAAGTCACCTCCTATTTGGCAAGTATAGCTAAATTAGCATATTTAGAAAAATGCTCATAACTTTAAAAAAAAACTAATTACTGTAGTTACCAGCATCATAGTGCCTATTAGATTAGCTAGGATATAGGGGATTAATAAACTATTGACAGAGTCTCTAAGTCCTGGCTTGGCTTTTTGCTTTGTAGATATCGATCAAATCCCAAGTCGTAGCAGGACAGTGATTTGTCATATTATCTTGACCACAAGGGTCATGATTGCTCGTATATGGAAATGTGCTGCTGTATTTTCAAGGTGGAACTGATAAATCGGGTAATTTATCTTACCAGACGGAGAGGGCCTGGGTCATTAGATCCCATGCATTAGATAAATTCAATCTCCAGTGGCATTATTGGATGTTGTTCACAGGTAGTGGCACTACGCACCTGGCTTCTCTCACCGGTTCACATTCTTCTGCCAGTTAAGGTAGTTATCGTGATCACCCATTCTATGTACTAATATTTCCTGAAAATCTAAGTGTGGAATTGTATGTGTCAACATTTTCATATACACTATACAAAAAGTTTAGGGTCACTTAGAAATTTCCTTATTTTTGAAAGAAAAGCAGTTTTTTTCAATGAAGATAACATTAAATTAATCAGAAATACACTCTATACATTGTTAATGTGCTAAATGACTATTCTAGCTGCAAACGTCTGCTTTTTAATGCAATATCTACATAGGTGTATAGAGGCCCATTTCCAGCAACCATCACTCCAGTGTTCTAATGGTACATTGTGTTTGCTAACTGTGTTAGAAGGCTAATGGATGATTAGAAAACACTTGAAAACCCATGTGAAATTATCTTAGCACCGCTGTAAACAATTTTGCTGTTTAGGGGAGCTATAAAACTGACCTTCCTTTGAGCTAGTTGAGAATCTGGAGCATTACATTTGTGAGTTTGATTAAACTCTCTAAATGACTAGAAAAAGAGAGTTTTCATGTGAAACTCGACAGTCTATTCTTGTTCTTAGAAATGAAGGCTATTCCATGCGAGAAATTGCCAAGAAACTGAAGATTTCCTACAACGGTGTGTACTACTCCCTTCAGAGGACAGCACACACAGGCTCTAACCAGAGTAGAAAGAGAAGTGGGAGGCCCCGCTGCACAACTGAGCAACAAGACAAGTACATTAGAGTCTCTAGTTTGAGAAATAGACGCCTCACAGGTCCTCAACTGGCAGCTTCATTAAATAGTACCCGCAAAACGCCAGTGTCAACGTCTACAGTGAAGAGGCGACTCCGGGATGCTGGCCTTCAGGGCAGAGTGGCAAAGAAAAAGCCATATCTGAGACTGGCTAATAAAAGGAAAATATTAATATGGGCAAAAGCACACAGACATTGGACAGAGGAAGATTGGAAAAAAGTGTTATGGACAGATGAATCGAAGTTTGAGGTGTTTGGATCACACAGAAGAACATTTGTGAGATGCAGAAAAACTGAAAAGATGCTGGAAGAGTGCCTGACGCCATCTTTCAAGCATGGTGGAGGTAATGTGATGGTCTGGGGTTGCTTTGGTGCTGGTAAAGTGGGAGATTTGTACAAGGTAAAAGGGATTTTGAATAAGGAAGGCTATCACTCCATTTTGCAACGCCATGCCATACCCTGTGGACAGCGCTTGATTGGAGCCAATTTCATCCTACAACAGGACAATGACTCAAAGCACACCTCCAAATTATGCAAGAACTATTTAGGGAAGAAGCAGGCAGCTGGTATTCTATCTGTAATGGAGTGGCCAGCGCAGTCACCAGATCTCAACCCCATAGAGCTGTTGTGGGAGCACCTTGACCGTATGGTACGCAAGAAGTGCCCATCAAGCCAATCCAACTTGTGGAAGGGGCTTCTGGAAGCACGGGGTGAAATTTCTCCCGATTACCTCAGCAAATTAACAGCTAGAATGCCAAAGGTCTGCAATGCTGTAATTGCTGCAAATGGAGCATTCTTTGACGAAAGCAAAGTTTGAAGGAGAAAATTATTATTTCAAATAAAAATCATTATTTCTAACATTGTCAATGTCTTGACTATATTTTCTAGTCATTTTGCAACTCATTTGATAACTATAAGTGTGAGTTTTCATGGAAAACACAAAATTGTCTGGGTGACCCCAAACTTTTGAACGGTACTGTATATGATGTTTATTGGATTAATTGTGTGATGATGTAATGCACACCTGCAGTTTCTTATTTTTATTTGTATGCTTTTACTGTGAATGCTCCATGTTGGAGCTATACCGGTTTGTTGTTAAAAAAAAAAAAAGTGATCAAAAAGTAGTTTGTACCAGTAAAAACACCGCGTCCCGCATAAAATAAGTCCTCGCAATTTTTTTTTTAACAAATATTTCTTCCTTGTAAAAGTGGTAAAACATTTAAAAAAATATATAACCTATATAAATTCGGTATCGCCATAATCGTGTTGACCATCAGAATAAAGAATAGCAGCTTTATTCACCCGTGCAACGTTTCAGTTCAGTAGGACCTTTATCAAGCATGTGGAACATTTCAAATAACAAATGCCCCCCATTTGTTACTGGTTTGAGAAAGGTCCTGCTGGACTGAAACGTTGCACATTTGAATAAAGCTGCTATTCTTTTTGGAAGTGCTGCCTCTGTCTGTCGTTTGTGTCTACTACAAAGGATTGTGGACTAGGTCCTGTTGAGGCGTGCACCCACACTTGGTCCAGTGCTGTGGATTCTGTCCATTATTGTTTAGTTTACATCACGTAGTCCCAGGTTACCTCAGATCATTGGCCTACGAACTGGCCTACTTTTAAAAGTAGGCCAATGCACTTAGGTAACAGGCCATCACCTGATGTAAAATAACCAATGACAGCTTAGAGCTGTCACTGCTTAGTTTACTGAGCCTTGTAAGGAGCGCAGGATCACATGCTTGAGAAAGGTCCTGCTGGAATGAAATGTTGCACGGGTGAATAAAGCTATTCTTTTTGGAAGTGCTGCCTCTCTGTCTGTTTGTGTAAACTAACCAATGGCCGCTTAGAGTTGTCACTGCACTGCTTAGTTAACTGTCACAGACCCAGAAGGGTAAGTATGATAATTGTTCTGTGATTTTTTACAGATTCAGTTCTTGGACTACTTCTGATTCAAGTACTACTTCGACGACAGTGTTTTTATTTTCAATAAAATGTTTAAACGAGGGTTGTGTGTAGGACTTTATTTCAATAAAATATTTTTTATGTGTTCGTGCTTTTTTTTTTTTAATTATTACTACAGCCTTAGTAATGGCTTCTGTCTGATAGACAGCATCCATTACCAAGGCGGTTTAGTGTTAGCCGATGAAAAGGCTAGCAGTAACCCCCCCCATTATTACCCTGGTACCCACCGCCACCAGGGGTACCTGGAAGAGCTGGGTACGATCTATTACCCGACCATCTGTAGTGACAGTCGGGCACTGGGGCAGCCGCAGGCTGGTATTATCAGGCAAGTCCAAAAACCCGTAAGCCTTTCCACCCTAGTAATGCTAGCCTGCTGCTGCTATGTTGTATCTGGCTGGTAATGAAAAAATGGGGGGGGGGACCCCACATAGTTTGTTAAAGAAAAAAAAAAGATATAATAATAATAATAATAATTAAAAAAAAAAAAAAAAACATTTCATAACCAGCTAAATATAACATAGCAGCAGCAGGCTAGCATTATCAGGATGGGAAGGGCCATTTTTTTTGGGCTTTCCCAGCCTAATAATACCATGCCTGCGGCAACCCCAGTGCCTGAGCATTACTGCAGATGCTCGGGTTTTGGATCTTACACGAGCGTAATATACGCGCGTGCGACGCGCGTGCTTTTCACGCGTGTCGTACGTACCTATATTACTCTATGGGGCAGTGCAGACGATGCGTGAATTTTGCGCAGCGCGAGTGCGTTGCGTAAAACTCACGACATGTTCTAAAATTCTGAGTTTTTCGCACATCACGCACCCATTGAAGTCAATGGGTGCGTGAAAACCACGAAGGTCGCACGGAAGCACTTCCGTGCGAACTGCGTGATTCGCGCAAGAGCTGTCAAACTGAATGTAAACAGAAAAGCACCATGTGCTTTTCTGTTTACAAACATCCGAACGGAGTGTCTTACACATGAGCGAAACGACCTTTACCGGGTTCGGCCGAACTCGTTTTGACCGAACCCGGCAGGAGATAGTCACTGTGCAGGGTGCTGAAAGAGTTAAACTGGTTCAGCACCCTGGACAGTGACTTCCGATTCCAATATACGTGAAAAAAAAAAAGTTCTGACTTACCGATAACTCCCGGCTTCTTCCTCCAGTCTGACCTCCCGGGATGACAATTCAGTCCAAGTGACAGCTGCAGCAAATCACAAGCCAAGCACAGGCTGCAGCGGTCACATGGACTGCCGCGTCATCCAGGGAGGTGGGGCCAGATGTCAAGAGAGGCGCGTCACCAAGGCAACGGCCGGGAAGTTCTCGGTAAGTACGAACCTCTTTTTTTTTAAACAGGTTACTCGATATGGTGATCGGAATGCACTGTCGAGGGTGCTGAAAGAGTTACTGCCGATCAGTTAACTCTTTCAGCACCTTGGACAGTGACTGACGTCGACTAGCCTCATCTCTATGATGGCGGCTGCGCGAAAATCACGCAGCCGCGCATCATACACGGATGACACACGGAGCTGTCAAGTGCCTTTTGCGCATGCAAAACGCTGCGTTTTTTGCGCGCGCAAAACGCACACGCTCGTGTAAATGAGGCCTTACTAGGTTCTTCCTGGTAGCCCGGGTGGCGGTGGGTACAGGGTAATAATGGGGGTTAGTGCTTGCCTTTTCACTGGCTAAGACTAAGCCCCACCTTAGTAATGGATGCTGTCAATTAGATTGCGGCCATTACTAAAGCGGTAGTAATAAAGTTAAAAAGAAACAGACACATAGAAAAAAATATTTTACTATAAAAAAAACAAAAACCTACACAACCCTTGTTAAACATTTTATTGAAAAAAAAAAACGCTGTAATTGAAATAGTCGAAGTAGTCCAAGAACAGAAACTGTAAAAAAAAAAAAAAACACTAACACCAAAAAAAACATTAGTAACACATAAAAAAGGAAAACAATTATTATACTTACCTTTTCTGGGTCCAGCCCTGGGGCCGCAATTCCAGCGAGCTACGCTGTTTCCGTAACTTCGGAAATTATGGGGGATGTCAGCATCAACTCTAAATATGGCCCTGCTTAACGTTCTGGAATTCTGTTGAAGCACTGCACTGTTTACCTGCACATCTGTAGATTTGAGCTGAGCTGGCCACCCATAAATTGAACTGTGAACTGTTGACTATCATGGTGGCAGTGATTCGAAGTGTTTTGGAGAGCGTATCAAGGTTGTTTGTGTCACTTACAAGCAACTGCTGGAGTCCGTTACTGGTGATATTGTGAAAGGTAGTGGTTGACCACCATGATGGCATAGGCAGCAGCGAACCCTAGGTTTGTGGCACAACCAAAGAAAGAGGGCTTCCCTCACCCTTTGAGTAGGCCGTGTGGAGGCGCTTTGGGATCTTAAATGCTCGGTCGAACAGGAACTCTAAACGCTACCGATACAGCGTGATACTCCAGCCTGGCTGAGGTCTGCGGCATAGAGTTGACCGCTCAGCACAATACTTACCTCATTAACCTTGTGACATCACCACATGCACCGTTTCCCTATATGGGACCCAAGGCCAGACTGGGACTTAAAATCAGCCCTGGCATTTTTAAGCACACAGGCCCACCGCAGGCCATACGCAGCCACTAGTGTTGGGCTGGAGGACATGGGACCACAGTTCAGCTATACAAGATATGGGGAGCTTCCTGATAGCTCCAACTCCAACTAATCCACTGCTTTTCCATCAGCATAATAAACATGCGAAAAAAAATTCAAGCAGACTTACTTCTGCTGCATGTGAATGGAGTATAAAATACCCCATTCACTTGTAATTGATTGAATGTTAGTAGATTTGAAAGGGGTTTAGGTATGGAATCAGGGTCTTAGTCCTAATCAAATCCTGATTGCGTGATCATGGCCTAATACTAACGCATAAAGATTGCAAATTATACCATTATACGATACTAAAATATCACCATACTGTAACTAAATAGTATGATTTCAATTTTATATTCCGCCATATACACACACATAGTACCATACACTGTGTCACACACACACACTGCTCCCTGTAGATAGTGCCCCCAAAGAGCCCATTGTAGATAATGCCTCCCATAGAGCCCCCTGTAGATAGTGCCCCACATATAGCCCCCCTGTAGATAGCGCCCCACATACAGCAGCCCCTGTGTATAGTGCCCCACATACAGCCCCCCTGTAGATGGTGCCCCACATATAGCCCCCTGTATATGGTGGGGCTATATGCCCCCTGTAGATAGTGACCCACATATAGCCTCCCCTGTAGATTGTGCCCCACAAATAGCTCCCCCGTATATAGTGCCCCACAAATAGCTCCCCCGTATATAGTGCCCCAAGCATGAAGTCAACACGCCGCTAGCATAGTGGAAAGCTAGCAGGTCATTCTGCCCTGCGAATCAGCGTCATTGTGAGGCGCTGAATGGTCGGGCACGGAACTTGCCCGGCCATATAGACGCAGCTACAATTAGTGCAGGATGGGGTCGCAGTGGCTGGTTCCAGTGGCGCCGCCGGCCCCTCAGAGAGGCAGCAGGTCGCCGCCCGAGGTGAGAAGATCATCTCGCCTCATGGACAGTGCGGCCCTGACTGTCCGACACTGATTGTTTGGGCGGCCAGCAGGCGGACCACTGTTCACTGGAAAATCTGGCATTTGCCAAAACTGCCAGATGGCCAGTCCGGCCCTGATGGGACCTATCAGCTATTAAAGAGAATGCACCACTCCTTTGGCATGGGCCACTCTTACTCCAGGGTACAGCTGCCATAGCTGTCTGCCAGCTGCAAATCCCAGTACTTAGTTTATAAGATCAACATCCTATGTTATGTCGCCACCCATCATGTTCCCACCTGTGACATCATGATCCGTTCTGAGAGCTAAAGGGGCATTCCCATCTTAGACATTTATGGCATATGCACAGGATAGGTCTGCACCTATCCACATCTGATAAAGGGGCTGCTGGTCGCCGCATCCAGACAGAGGCTTAGTGGGGAGGTGTCCAGGAGTATAGAAATAGCCTGGAGTACGGACACAGCCGAGGTTGCTGTGCTACACTGTTTCCATAACTCTCATAGAAGTGAATGTCAGTTTCGGAAACAGAGTAGGACAGTGAACTAGGCTGTTTAAATTACTTCCATTCACTTCTATTGGAGTTGCGAAAACAGATGAGCATAGCAAAGTGTCTGCACTCCCGGCCACCTCTATACTGTCTTTGACTGGACACAGCACTAGTGGCCACCTCACCAGGAGGGAACGGAGGATAGGAAACGTTATCCCAGGAGGCCGGCCTGGACGAAGAAGCACAGAATTCTGGGTAAGTATAATATTTCTTTTTTCTGAGTTGCAGCTTTTCCGCCGTAAAAATCTCAACATTGCTATTTATTGCAGGATTTACCTCCCATTGAATTTAATGGGGAAAACTCAACAAAAAAAGCAGTGATAACGCAAATAGAATTGACATCGTGCGGATTAAAAAAATGCACCGCAGGTCACTTTTTGAGCGTTTTTTCCCCGCTTATCAGTTACGCAGCGCGTGGATGAGATTTGTTCAAATCTCATCCACTCAGCTGCTATTGTATTATGCTGCAGATTTTCCGCAACTAAATCTGTTGCGTAAAATCCGCAGTATTTACGCTACGTGTGAACTTACCCTAACTGTGAGGTTCAGTCAGGTAAACGTCTTTCAGCTTCTGTGATATTACAAGTGAGTTAAAGTGAGGTGAACTGCTGTGACATAACAAGTGAGTTTTGTACCTTAACATGCTGTGACATCATACATGTGTATCATTCTTGGAATCTGCTGCAACATCACAACTAGTATAAGTCAGGTAAGCTACTGTTATATCATAAGAGTGTTTCAATCAGGTAAACAGCTGTGACATCACAACTCCCTTTCTGTCAGGTAAACTGCTGTGACATGTCAGCTTCTGTGACATCACAAGTGAGTTAAAGTGAGGTAAATTGCTGTGACATCACAAGTAGACAGGGAACATGCAGTGGCATCATAAATGTAAGCTGCTGTGACATCACAACTAGTTTAAATCAGGTAAGTTATTGTGATATCCCAGGAATGTTTTCCTCCAGGTAAGAAGCTGTGATATTACAACTCTCTTTCTGTCAGGTAAGCTGCTGTCACAACACAAAATGGTTTCAATCAGGAAAGGTGCTGTGATATCACAACTGTGTTCCTGTCATGTTATCTTCTGTGACATCACAAGTGTGTTTCAATCAATTAAGGTACTGTTTACCTCACAACTAGTTTGTCAGGTAAGCTCAGGGGTGCACATACCATATGTCCAATTAAATTAGCAGTTTCAAACCAAGGGGCCCATATACTGTTATTGCACATGGGGCCCTCAGTTGTTGGTGTCCGCCCCTGGGTGGTGACATAAGTATGTCATAAAGGGCAATGATCACTTTATAGCTGGGGTGGGACTATGATGTCACAAGGAGTGGCAGCCCTATTAATTGAGTGTCAGGAGATGTACTTGCAGGACAGCATCGGTGGCTACACCCGGGGGCAGGGGTAATCCATGATGGAGGTGTGGTGAATAACCTTTAAGGCCAACTTTCCAGCCTTGGTGAGGTCACCAATGATGACATTATCAGAGAAAGGGGGTTGTCAGGGACATGGGCTTTTGGATCCCCTATAGTACATCAGTGCAGGTGGTGACATCACAAGGGTGTTGAAATCACAATGGTGGTGATGTTAGAGGAGTAGTGACTTCATAATAACCACTGTCAGTGACACTGCCTTAGGTGTTTCCTTTAAGACCACAAAACAGGGGGGGGGGTGATTTCACAGGAGGGGCTGATAGAGAGAAGGGGCTGCCAATTAGTGCGGTGCAATTTTGCAGCGAAAACGTGCCCGTAAATACGGGTGGAATACTGGTGACACCGGACCCGTATTTATGGGCACGGGTCCGTAAATACTGGTGCAATATGGGTCGAATACGTGTGACCAAGGACCCGTATTTACGCCAGTATTTACGGGAGGACAAAAATACATTCGTGTGCATGAGGCCTTACAAGTGGTTTTTATATATGTATCTATGTCTGTCCAGAATATCTCATCCCATGGATGCTGGTTTAAAGCAATTTTAATGTACATGCTACCTCTATTTGGTGTACACTTGCATGCAATTTATTGTTCCTAATTTCAGCCTGGGATTACTAAAGGGAGGTCAAGAAAAATGTTTGCCACCATTCTCACTTCTTTACCGTACATATCTGAGAACATCCAGATACATGTAAAAATATACATGTGAATAATATAAGAATGGAGGCGTATTAGTGCCATATGATTGCACCCTCTGTATATGTTCTTGACTAATTAAAGTAGGCCTGTTGATACTAGTTAAGGCGTGCATGAGAACCTGTATACTGCTTAACATGCAGACTTTTCCCACCTACTAAATACTGAAGAATGCAAATCATCACCCTCGGGGGACCACGCCCTGAATCTTTGGCCCGGTGCCCCGGGCGACTGCTGCTACAGGGGTCGCAATTGCGACAGTGCCGCGGCCCCCGCTCCGCATCTGTAAAAATTTACTATAGTAACTGGGGCCTATGTTATAAAATAAACGGGCCAGTTACTATAGTAATACCACTATACCCACCTTCCCGAGCAAAGTGGAAGTCCTGATATCTTCTTGCGTCATGACGCTGTGCACCGCGCATGACTTCACGACGCTGGATGGTGTTGGGACATCCGCTGCACCCGGAGCAGAAGAGGTGGGTAAGTGTAACATCATTACTGCCTGCTGGGTTCCTGTATCTAAGCCTGCTTTGTGGTAGGCTTAGATAAAGAGTATAACAGACAGTATCACACATGGACCCTGTATCTAAGCCTACCACATTGTAGACTTAGGCCTCATTTACACGAGCGTGTGCGTTTTGCGCGCGCAAAAAACGCAGCGTTTTGTGTGCGCAAAAGGCACTTGACAGCTCCGTGTGTCATCCGTGTATGATGCGCGGATGCGTGATTTTCACGCAGCCGCCATCATAGAGATGAGGCTAGTCGACGTCAGTCACTGTCCATGGTGCTGAAAGAGTTAACTGATCGGCAGTAACTCTTTCAGCACCCTCGACAGTGCATTCCGATCACCATATCGAGTAACCTGTTTAAAAAAAAAAAAAAAAAGAGGTTCGTACTTACCGAGAACTTCCCGGCCGTTGCCTTTGTGACGCTTCCTTGGTGACGCGCCTCTCTTGACATCTGGCCCCACCTCCCTGGATGACACGGCAGTCCATGTGACCGCTGCAGCCTGTGCTTGGCTTGTGATTGGCTGCAGCTGTCACTTGGACTGAATTGTCATTCCGGGAGGTCAGACTGGAGGAAGAAGCCGGGAGTTATCGGTAAGTCGGAACTTTTTTTTTTTTTTTACACGTTCACGTATATTGGAATCGGTAGTCACTGTCCAGGGTGCTGAACCAGTTTAACTCTTTCAGCACCCTGCACAGTGACTGTCTCCTGCCGGGTTCGGTCAAAACGAGTTCGGCCGAACCCGGTAAAGTTCGGTTCGCTCATGTCTAAAACACTCCGTTCGGATGTTTGTAAACAGAAAAGCACGTGGTGCTTTTCTGTTTACATTCAGTTTGACAGCTCTTGCGCGAATCACGCAGTTCGCACGGAAGTGCTTCCGTGCGACCTTCGTGGTTTTCACGCACCCATTGACTTCAATGGGTGCGTGATGCGCGAAAAACGCACGATTATAGAACATGTCGTGAGTTTTACGCAACGCACTCGCGCTGCGCAAAATTCACGCATCGTCTGCACTGCCCCATAGAGTAATATAGGTGCGTACGACACGCGTGAAAAGCACGCGCGTCGCACGCGCGTATATTACGCTCGTGTAAATGAGGCCTTAGACACAGGGCCCGAGCAGACAGTAATCAGTATAAGATTACTGTCTGCTGGGGTCCTGTATCAAAGCCTGCCTTCTGGTAGGCTTATATACAGGGCCCATCAGACAGGTTCACACATGGCCCATTTGTGATCCTCTCTGATGGGCCCTGTATCTAGGCCTACCACATAGTAGGCTAAGATACAGACAGTATAAGATTACTGCCTGCCTTGTGGTAGGCTTAGGCCGGATTCACACGAGCGTTGCGTTTTTGCGCGCGCAAACAACGCAGCGTTTTGCGCGCGCAAACACTATTTGACAGCTGCGTGTGTCATCCGTGTCTGATGCGCGGCTGCGTGATTTTCGCGCAGCCGGCATCATAGAGATGAGGCTTGTCGACGCCCGTCACTGTCCAAGGTGCTGAAAGAGCTAAATCTTTCAGCACCCTCGACAGTGAATGCCGAACACAACAGCGAAAAACCTGTTAAAAAAAAGATAAAAGTTCCTACTTACCGAGAACTTCCCGGCCGTTGCCTTGGTGACGCGTCCTTGGTGACGCGCCTCTCTTGACTTCGAGCCCCACCTCCCTGGATGACGCGGCAGTCCAAGTGACCGCTGCAGCCTGTGATTGGCTGCAGCCTGTGCTTGGCCTGTGATTGGCTGGAGCTGTCACTTGAACTGAAGTGTCATCCCGGGAGGTCGGACTGCAGGAAGGAGACAGGAGTAATCGGTAAGTTAGAACTTCGTTTTTTTTTACAGGTTCATGTATTTTGGGATCGCAAGTCACTGTCCATGGTGCTGAAACAGTTTAACTCTTTCAGCACCATGCACAGTGAATGTCTCCCGACGTCGCGGACCGGAAATTTTTTTGCCGGGTTCGGCCAAAACGAGTTTGGCCGAACCCGGTGAAGTTCGCTTCGGTTGTCGGGGTTCGCTAATCGCAAAGACACTCCGTTTGGATGTTCGGAAACAGAAAAGCACGTGGTGCTTTTCTGTTTACATTCATCCTTTTGACAGCTGTTGCGCAAACACGCAGTTCGCACGGAAGTGCTTCCGTGCGACATGCGTGGTTTTCACGCACCCATTGACTTCAATGGGTGCGTGATGCGTTGAAAACGCTGAATCAACGGACATGTCGTGAGTTTTTTGCAACGGAGCAACGCTGCGCAAAAAACGCTGCCATGTCTGCACGGCCCCATTGTCTAATATAGCTACGGGCAACGCACGTGAAAATCACGCGCGTTGCACGCGCGTATTTTACGTTCGTCTGAATAAGCCCTTAGATACATGTTCTAACAGACAGTATCACACATGGGCCCTGTATCTTAGCCTACAACCTGTGTTACTAATGGTTTTATTTTGTATTAGTGTTTTTTATAGGTTCGGTTGTTGGACTATGTCGGATTCGAAGATTACTTACATGATGGCTTTTTTTTATTTTCTATAAAATGGTTAATGAGGGTTGTTTTTTTTTTTATTTCAATACAATATTTCTTCTATGTGTTTGTATTTTCTTTTAAACTTCATTACTACCGCCTTAGTAATGGACGCTGGCTGATGGACAACGTTCATTACTAAAGCGGAGGCTAACACAAACCCCACAATATTACCCCGATACCCACCGCCACCAGGGGTACTGGGTACGATCAAGTACCCGACCATCTGTAGGTGGGGTGGACGCAGGCTGGTATTATTGGGCTGGGAAAGCCCAAAAACAGTGGGCCTTCCCACCCTAGTAATGCTGGCCTGCTGCTGCTGTGTTCTACCTGGCTGGTTCTGAAAAATGGGGGGGGGGGGCACGTCATTTTTTATTTTAAATAGAAAAAACGTGTGGTCCATCCCCATTTTTCATAACTAGCCAGATCCAACACAGCACATTGTGGTGCGATCTTTCAGAAGGAAATTCCACTGCGTAATTAAGCGCACATACTTAACCCTCCCTCCTTTGACGTCCGCTCCGGCCTCCCTCGATGACGTTTCAGGCCATGTGACGCTGCAGCCTGTGATTGGCTGCCGTGGTCACATGGGATACAACTTCATCACAGGAGGCCGGATTGCATGAAGGAGGGCGTTCTGGGTAATAATGTTTGTTTGTTTTTTTCCGGCGTTGCGATTTTTTGCGGCGTAAACGCTGCGAATACGCTGCAAAAGTTGCAACACTTGGCTTTCTGTTGCGGGTTTTGCATCCCCATTGAATTCAATGGGACAAACCTGCAGCAGAAAATCAATGAAAACGCAGCATAAATTGACACGCTACAGAAATAAATTTTGCACCGCGGGTCAATTTATTAACGTTTACGCTGCGTTTTTCCGCAGCATGGACTTGAGATTGACTAAATTTCACCCACTTTGCTGCTACTGTAAACGCTGCAGAATTTCCACACAGAATTCAGTTGCGGAAATTCTTCAGCGTTTACGCTACGTGGGAACCCGGCCTTAGTGGTTAATCCTGGATTTTTGATATTTACATAGTTAGCATTTATATTCAGCTCAGTTGCTGCTTGTTTTAAAGCTCCTGTCAACTAGGACAATCCCTAAGACTATGTTCACATCACAATTTTTACCTACGTTGAACGTATGTGTCAGGAAAAAGTTCCCAACGTATAGGTTAAACGTAGGCTGTGACTGATGCCTAAGGGTATGTGCACATGATAGCTGCCTTTTACGTCTGAAATTACAGACTGTTTTCAGGAGAAAACAGCTCTGTCGTTTCAGACGTAATTGCTCGTACTCGCATTTTGCGAGGCGTCTTTGACGGCCGTAAATTTGAGCTGTTCTTCATTGAATTCAATGAAAAACGGCTCAAATTACGTGCAAAGAAGTGTCCTGCACTTCTTTGACGAGGCAGTCATTTTACGCGTCGTCGTTTGAGAGCTGTGAAACGACGACGCGTAAATTGCAGGTCGTCGGCACAGTACGTCGGCAAACCCATTCAAATGAATGGGCAGATGTTTGCCGACGTATTGTAGCCGTATTTTCAGGCGTAAATCGAGGCATAATACGCCTCGTTTACGCCTGAAAATAGGTCGTGTGAACCCAGCCTAACAGTGCCATCCGTCACCCATAAACTTGAATGGTCTCCAGTAAGCATATACGTTTTAAACTGAGGGCATGACATATCCATTAAACGGATAACAATATAGTCTACGGGTGATAGATGTCACTATTAGGGTGAGTTCACAGTTTTTTTTTATGCGGAAACCGCGTCGGAAGACGCGCCAAAAAACGGCCAAAAATGCCTTCCATTGATTTCAATGGGAGGCAGAGGTGTTTTTTCCCCGAGAGCAGAAAAAGAAGGGACATGCCCTATCTTCGGTCGTTTACGCCTCTGACCTCCCATTGACATCAATGGGAGGCAGAGAAAGTGTATTTCGCTGCGTTTTTTTGCCCGCGGGCGAAAAACTCTGCGAAAATCTGGCATGAAGGCAAAGCAAAATCTCCCTCAAAATTCCAAACTGAATTTTGAGGCAGATTTTCCACCTGCAAAAACTCTGTGTGAACCCAGCCTTAGGCTGGGTTCACACGAGCACATTAACGTCCCTAACGGACAGACGTATTTCGGCCGGAAGTCCCGGACCGAACTCAGTGCAGGGAGCCGGGCTCCTAACATCATAGTTATGTACGACGCTGGGAGTCCCTGCCTCTCCGTGGAACTACTGTCCCGTACTGAAAACATGATTACAGTACGGGACAGTTGTCCTGCAGCGAGGCAGGGACTCCTAGCGTCGTACAGAACTATGATGCTAGGAGCCCAGCTCCCTGCACTGTGTTCGGTTCAGTACTTGCGGCCGAAATACGTCCGTCAATTACGGAAGTAATGCCCTCGTGTGCACATACCCTTAGACATCCGTTTAACGTATACGTCACTATAGACTTTAATGGTAACCGTTAAAAATATGCATCATAAAAGCCTATTGAAAAGCCCACAACATGTACCTGTGACGTATCCTATACAGCGGTATGCATCATCTATAGGCTCCCATGTTATAAAACATATACCACGCGGTTTACTTTTGCGGTAATCTACTGTGCTATTCCATCATTCAAAAAACAGGTATACTAATGTATACCAGCCCAACTGAGGCCAAAAGGAAACTCTTTTGGTCTCCGTCAGGCTAATGGAGCCCTATGGACACATTTAGCATGTATGTCGGGAGCTTTTCCGATGTCTACACTAAACAGACATCACAATGATGTGAACTTTGTTCTGCTCCCAGAGACACAGAGACTGCTGTGAGGAGTTCAGTACAAGCAGCAAAATCAGAGAACTATTCAGATTTCTACAGTCATTAAAGAAGCCGGACAATCCTTCACAAATTATGCTGGTTGTTCCAAACATTCTGTTGTTGGAAATCACATTATCTATGTAACTTCCCAGTTTAAACGCTGACGGCACAGATAGAAAAATATCAAGCTTCAGATAGCCCGGACCAGATTTTGAGGTCAATATGAGTTTTATTTCAGGATGTGCCAGAAATGTTATTGTCCAGGATAGAGCATTTCTGGTATGAGATACCTGAAACATTCCTGGCAGTCAAAGGGTTAACGTTTATTTGCACCTTAGGGTAAAATGTGTCTGAAAATATGGATCTCTTTTCAAGCGAAAACAGTTCCTGATTTTCAGACATTTTCGTAGCAACTCGCGTTTTTCGCGGCGTATTTTACAGACGTTATTGGAGCTGTTTTTCAATGCAGTCAATGAAAAATGGCTCCAAATACATCCCAAGAAGTGTCCTGCACTTCTTTTTCGCGGGCGTCTTTTTACGCGCCGTATTTTGACAGCAACGCGTAAAATTACACCTCGTGGGAACAGAACACTGTAAAACCCATTGCAAGCAATGGGCAGATGTTTGTAGGCGTAATGGAGCCGTTTTTTCAGGCGTAATTCGTGGTGTAAAACGCCTGAATTACATCTGAAGACACTGCGTGTGAACATACCCTTAATGTGTTCATATGCAACGTATCTAAACAGATAGTGCCATCTATCCAGTTTAATCTGTCCGTCTCACCTTCTCCGGGTTCTGGCTCTGTACCCTTGTAACGCCCTTCAGAACGTGAATCTACCAACTGAAATTCTTTTGTCTTCATGTTCCTTTGAATGTCCTCAAATGTCTTCACCAGGGAAGGATTCAGCACTGCTCGAAAAGACTCTGGCTTTGGCTTTACCACCTCCGATGTCACAGGAAGGCCCTTATCTACCCAGTTTCTGAAGCCTCCATCCAGAACAGATACTTTACTGTGCCCAAAAACCCTAAACATCCACCAGGCCCTTGCAGCGTAATAAACACCCACTTGGTCAGCATCATAAATCACAACATGGGTCTGATTGTTTATGCCAAGACTGCCCACGTATTTGGCAAAGCAGGATTCGCTGGGGATCATCACTTCATATGGAGATGTCTGGTCTTTGCATTCATCTATGTCATAATATAAAGCACCGGGTATATGTTTCTCTTCATACTCCTTGAGTCCATCTCTGATAGGTGGGTAGTAGAATGAAGCATCCAGAACACAAAGCGCTGGACCTGGTTTGCAGGTTTTCAAGGCCTCAGACAGCCAGTTTATGGATACCAGGGCCCGGGAGCGAAGTTGATGAGACATGCTCCTAGCTCTCTCTACAGCTTGGCAGTGTGCTGAGCTTTTTTTCCCAACACATGGTGATTATGTAATGAAGTTCAGAGTGTACACAGCTTGCTTCCTGGAGGCTGGACTCCAGCTCTGTATTTGTTAATCTTTTTCTGACGCCTCAAACTTTTGTGAAACCACATCACATGTTTTAGGTTATGCTTAACCCCTTAATGACAAGCCTATTTTGGACCTTAATGACGAAGCTATTTTTTACGTTTTTCCATCGTCGCATTCCAAGAGCTATAACCTTCTTATTTTTGCGTCGACATAGCTGTATAAGGTCTTGTTTTTTGCAGGACAAGTTGTATTTTTTAATAGCACCATTTTTAGGCACATATTATTTATTGATTAACTTTTATTAACTTTTTTTTGGGGAGGGAATAGAAAATAATCAGAAATTTTGCCACTCTTTTTTGCGTCCTAAATCTACGCCGTTTACCGTGTGGTATAAATAACACAATAACTTTATTCAGCGGGTTGTTACGATTGCGGCGATACCAAATTTGTATAGTTTTTGTATGTTTTACTACTTTTACACAGTAAAAACGCTTTTTTTTTCAAAATTATTTGTTTTTGTGTCTCCATATTTGAAGACCCGTAACGTTTTTATTTTTTCGCCGATGCGGTTGTATGACGGCTTTTTTTTTGCGGGACGACTTGTAGTTTTTATTGGTACCATTTTGGAGTAGATGCGACTTTTTGATCACTTTTTATTACATTTTTTTAAAGTCAGTATTCATAGAAAACAGCAATTTTTCCATAGTTTTTTATTATTTTTTTTATGGCGTTCACCGTGCGGGTTAAATAATGTAATAGATTTATAGTCGGGGTCGTTACGGACGCGGCGATACCAAATATGTGTAACTTTTTAACTTTATTTTGTTTTTTTAATAGTAAAGCATTTTGTAAGGGGAAAAGCTGGGTTTTTCATTTTTTTTCAAATTTTTTTTTAAAATTAACTTTATTAAACTTTTTTTTCACTTTTTTACTAGTCCCACTAGGGGACTATAATATGCGATTCTGCGATCGCATTTATAATACACTGCAATACTTTTGTATTGCAGTGTATTACTGCCTGTCCGTTTAACACGGACAGGCATCTGCTAGGTCATGCCTCCGGCATGATCTAGCAGGCATTCACTCCAGGCAGCCTGGGGGCCTTTATTAGACCCCCGGCTGCCATTAGAGTCACAGACACTCGGCGATCTTATCGCCGGGTGTCGGTGGGGGAGAGAGGGAGCTCCCTCCCTCTCTCCAAAACCACTCAGATGCGGTGCTCACTATTGAGCACCGCATCTGAGGGGTTAACCCCTTAGTGACCAAGCTATTTTTGTTGTTTTTCTATAGTCGCATTCAAAGAGATATAACTTTTTTATTCTTCCGTCGACATAGCTGTATGAGGACTTGTTTTTTGCTGGAATAGTTGTACTTTTTAATGGCACCATTTTGGGGTACATATCTTTTTTCGATTTACTTTTATTAACTTTTTTTGAAGGGAATAAATAAAAACCCTGAAATTCCACCATTGTTCTATGCGTTTTAAATTGACGCCATTCACTGTGCGGTGTAAATAACACATTACCTTTATTCTATGGGTCGGTATGATTACGACGATACCACAGATACCAAGAGCCGTAATTTTTTTTATTTTTCCGTCAATGTAGTTATAGGAGGGCTTGTTTTTTTGCGGGATGAGATGTAATTTTGATTGGTATTGTTTTGGCGTAAGTGGTACTTATTGATTAACTTTTATTATTACTTTTTTGGGGGGCAATGGAAAAAAATAGCAATTTTGCCATTGTTTTTTAAGTTTTTTTTTTTTACGGTGTTCACCTTGCGTTTTAAATTACATATATTGCGTTTTAAATTACATATTATCTTTGTTTGGGTCATTACGTTTGCGGCAATACCATATATGTGTAGTTTTTATTTATTTTTTTACTGTAATTTTTATTTCACATTTTTTTTACTTATTTTTTATTTTTTTTACTATGGGATCTTTAGATCGCTGCTATAATGCTTTGGTATACTTCCTATACTAGAGAATTATTGCCTGTCAGTGTAAGGCCTTATTCACACGGACGTATCCGTTTTGCACGCGCAAAAAACACTGTGTTTTGCGCGCGCAAAAGGTCCGAGTGGCATCAGCATATGTTGCGCGCCTGCGTGATTTTCGCGCAGCCGGCATCACTATGACACTCTGGTTTTATGTTTACATTCATAGTTTTTACTACCCAGAAGTGCTTCCGTGTGCCAAGCGCGATTTGCACGCACCCACTGACTTCAATGGGTGCGTGCTGCGCGAAACACCGGCAAATATAGGACATGTCATGAGTTTCACGCAGCGCACATACGCTGCGTGAAATTCACTGACAGTCTGAACGGCCCCATTCACTTACATAGGTCCGTGCAATGCTCGTGAAAAACCACGCGCGCAGCACGGACGTATAACACGTTCGTGTGAATAAGGCCTAAGGGTATGTAAACTCCCGAAAAATCTGAAGCGGAACGCCTCCAAACATCTGCCCATTGATTTCAATGGGAAAAACTGCGTTCTGTTCCGATGGGCTGTTTTTTTTAAATGGCCGTTTTGAAAAACGGCCCCGTAAAAAAACGGCCGCGAAGAAGGCCACTTAGAAATGTCCTTATTTTTGAAAGAATAGCACAGTTTTTTTAATGAAGATAACATTAAAGTAATCAGAAATACACTCTATACATTGTTAATGTGCTAAATGACTATTCTAGCTGCAAACGTCTGGTTTTCAAATGCAATATCTACATAGGTGTATAGAGGCCCATTTCCAGCAACCATCGCTCCAGTGTTCTAATGGTACATTGTGTTTGCTAACTGTGTTAGAAGGCTAATGGATAATTAGAAAACACTTGAAAACCCTTGTGCAATTATGTTAGCACCGCTGTAAACAGTTTTGCTGTTTAGAGGAGCTATAAAACTGACCTTCCTTTGAGCTAGTTGAGAATCTGGAGCATTACATTTGTGGGTTCGATTAAACTCTCAAAATGGCTAGAACAAGAGAGCTTTCATGTGAAACTCGACAGTCTATTCTTGTTCTTAGAAATGAAGGCTATTCCATGCGAGAAATTTCCAAGAAACTGAAGATTTCCTACAACGGTGTGTACTACTCCCTTCAGAGGACAGCACAAACAGGCTCTAACCAGAGTAGAAAGAGAAGTGGGAGGCCCCGCTGCACAACTGAGCAACAAGACAAGTACATTAGAGTCTCTAGTTTGAGAAATAGACGCCTCACAGGTCCTCAACTGGCAGCTTCATTAAATAGTACCCGCAAAACCCCAGTGTCAACGTCTACAGTGAAGAGGCGACTCCGGGATGCTGGCCTTCAGGGCAGAGTGGTAAAGAAAAAGCCATATCTGAGACTGGCTAATAAAAGGAAAAGATTAATATGGGCAAAAGCACACAGACATTGGACAGAGGAAGATTGGAAAAATGTGTTATGGACAGACGAATCGAAGCTTGAGGTGTTTGGATCACACAGAAGAACATTTGTGAGACGCAGAACAACTGAAAAGATGCTGGAAGAGTGCCTGACGCCATCTGTCAAGCATGGTGGAGGTAATGTGATGGTCTGGGGTTGCTTTGGTGCTGGTAAAGTGGGAGATTTGTACAGGGTAAAATTGATTTTGAATAAGGAAGGCTATCACTCCATTTTGCAACGCCATGCCATACCCTGTGGACAGCGCTTGATTGGAGCCAATTTCATCCTACAACAGGACAATGACCCAAAGCACACCTCCAAATTATGCAAGAACTATTTAGGGAAGAAGCAGGCAGCTGGTATTCTATCTGTAATGGACTGGCCAGCGCAGTCACCAGATCTCAACCCCATAGAGCTGTTGTGGGAGCAGCTTGACCGTATGGTACGCAAGAAGTGCCCATCAAGCCAATCCAACTTGTGGGAGGGGCTTCTGGAAGCATGGGGTGAAATTTCTCCCGATTACCTCAGCAAATTAACAGCTAGAATGCCAAAGGTCTGCAATGCTGTAATTGCTGCAAATGGAGCATTCGTTGACGAAAGCAAAGTTTGAAGGAGAAAATTATTATTTCAAATAAAAATCATTATTTCTAACCTTGTCAATGTCTTGACTATATTTTCTAGTCATTTTGCAACTCATTTGATAAATATAAGTGTGAGTTTTCATGGAAAACACAAAATTGTCTGGGTGACCCCAAACTTTTGAACGGAAGTGTATATATAAAATAATCACCTATATATATCCTACACTACTACCTATAATTTTTTAGCTTTTTTTTTTTTTTAAACTAAGTAACTTTTGACAGGTCTTCCCAAAAGGAGAGGGGAGGTGGATTGGGGAGCTTTATGGGGTTAAAAACCGGGTTTGTGTGATGTATTTGACTTGTGAGGGGACGCACTAAATTGACAGAAATGAGGAGATCCGTCACAGAGGAAGGGCGGCAATTTACTTTTCTGATATGATTGGTCAGTCTGGAGTGACTGACCAATCAAAGCGATCCACGGGGGGGGGGGAGAGCCGCGATTGGTCCCGCCGCCGATAGCTGTGACGCTCAGCTGTCTGTGACAGCTGAAGTCACTGTCCTGTCACCATTTGTTTACAAGCGGTGACAGTTTAACTGCAGGACGAGAATGCTCGTCCTAATGCGGTAACGGCCCGCCGCTCAGGACGAGCATTCTCATCCTGCGTCTGCAACCAGTTAAAGGGGTTTTCACGGCTTGCCTTGCCTATCCTCGTAGCCACATAGGAATGTAGCGGTAGTGTGCAGGCTCATCCACCACTCCATTCATTTCTATGGGGCTGTGAAATAGCGCTCGGCAGCCTTATAAGTAATGCATGGAGAGGCGGTCGAGCATACACACTGCCGCTACATTCCTATGGGGCTCCCAGGACAGACTACGTAAGCCCGTTCTGGGTCCCAGAGGTCCCTACCTATCCCCTGTACATAGTTGATAAATAATGATTATGGGAAAACCCCTTTAACCCCTTAACGACCGCCCACCGTCTTTTGACGTCAGGCGGTGCAGGTACTCAGTCTACAGCGACGCCTTTTGGCGTCGCTGTAGTAGAGGGGGTTTAACGGCACCCTGGTGAAATCTGCACTAAAAACCGGCTGTACGTAACAGGTCCGGTTCTTAGTGCAGGCATCAGGACCTGCCGATTTCGTCGTAACAGCATGTGACCGCTGTGACAGCCAATCACAGCGGTCACATGCTGTTACTGCGTACAGAGCGGCCGGGAGTGTCTAAATGACAGCTCCTGCTCTAAGAACGAGCTGTTGCTAGCAGCTCTGTTCTTAGAGCAGTGATCAAGAGCCAATAGTATTGGTTCCTGATCTTTTGTGATCACTATGAGATCCAATCATTGTGATCACTACTGTAAAATTAAAGTAAAAACATGCATTTGTTTCTCCTCATTGTTCTAGCTGTGGAGAGAAACAAATACAAGTGTGTCAGTGTCCCCACACAAAATCACTTGTTCCTCACACACAGTTTATTTTAAAAAAAAAACATTTTTTTCAGTATTTTATAGTATATAGTATATACATATATATATATATAAATATATTTACTGTATATACTAAGAATCGTACTATAAACTACTTTCTTTTTAGGGTACGCTGTTAGACGGCGTGTACGCTGTTAGGCCTCATGCACACGACCGTAGCCGTGTGCACGGCCGTGATTTTCGGGTCGGCCGGCTACGGACTGTCAGCCGCAGGCCGCCCACAAATCGCGGGACATGCACATGGCCGCCACCATTGTTTTCAATGAGCCCGGACCGCAGAACAGGGCCGTAATAAGACATGCCCGTTCTTTCTGCGGTCCGGGCTCCCGGGCCGTGCAAGGACCGCAAAAACTACGGTCGTGTGCATGGCCCCATTCTTCAAAAGAATGGGGCCGCAATTCTCCCGTGGATTTTCGGGGGAATTGCGGCCGCAAAAACACGTTCGTGTGCATGGGGCCTTAGACGGTGTAGGGTGCTGTTCTGGGCTTGGGTTTACGGTTTGTGTTAGGCGTAGGGTTTAGGTTTGAAAAAAAAAAAAACGTAAAAAAAAACAATAAAAAAAAAAAAAAAAGTTTAATTCTTTTAGTGTTCTTAGTTGATAAAAAAAAAAATTGAAACCGCTAGTTCCATTTATTATTTGCGGTTTAGACTGTATTATCATTATGGCTGCCAGAAGATACAGCGTTGAGGACGCCTATCAGATGCTATGTTCAGATACGGATTCTGCATCTGAAGTTGAGCTTTTAGGGTATGTTCACACGGCCAAATTTCAGACGTATACGAGGCGTATTTTGCCTCGTTTTACGTCTGAAAATAAGGCTACAATACGTCGGCAAACATCTGCCCATTCATTTGAATGGGTTTGCCGACGTACTGTGCAGACGACCTGTTATTTACGAGTCGTCGTTTGACAGCTGTCAAACGACGACCCGTAAAAATACAGCCTCGTCAAAAGAAGTGCAGGACACTTCTTTGCACGTTTTTGGAGCTGTTTTCTCATAGACTCCAATGAAAACAGCTCCAAAAACGGACGTAAAAAACGCCGCGAAAAATGCGAGTTGGTCAAAAAACGTCTGAAAAGCAGGGTCTGTTTTCCCTTGAAAACAGCTCTGGATTTTCAGACGTTTTTGTTGACTACGAGTGAACATACTCTTAAGGTATGAGCACACGTAGTGACCAAAAACGTCTGAAAATACGGAGCTGTTTTCAAGGGAAAACAGACCCTGATTTTCAGACGTTTTTTGAGCAACTCACGGTTTTCGCTGCGTTTTTTACATCCGTTTTTGGAGCTGTTTTCATTGGAGTCTATGAGAAAACGGCTCCAAAAACGTCCAAAGAAGTGTCCTGCATATAATGTATATAAGTATCCTGCATATAATGTATATGTGTCCTGCACTTCTTTTGACGAGGCTGTATTTTTAGGCGTCGTCGTTTGACAGCTGTCAAACGACGACGCGTAAATGACAGGTCGTCTGCACAGTACGTCGGCAAACCCATTCAAATGAATGGGCAGATGTTTGCCGACGTATTGTAGCCCTATTTTCAGACGTAAAACGAGGCATAATACGCCTCGTTTACGCCTGAAAATAGGTCGTGTGAACCCAGCCTTACTTGAAAGCGACAGCGAAAGTGTCGCTTCAGGGTATGTTCACACGTAGTCAACAAAAACGTCTGAAAATCCAGAGCTGTTTTCAAGGGAAAACAGACCCTGCTTTTCAGACGTTTTTTTACAAACTCGCTTTTTTCGCTGCGTTTTCACGCCGTTTTCGCGGCGTTTTCTACGTCCGTTTTTGGAGCTGTTTTCATTGGAGTCTATGAGAAAACAGCTCCAAAAACGTCCAAAGAAGTGTTTCAAGTGCACTTCTTTTGACGAGGCTGTATTTTTACGAGTCGTCGTTTGACAGCTGTCAAACGACGACGCGTAAATAACAGGTCGTCTGCACAGTACGTCGGCAAACCCATTCAAATGAATGGGCAGATGTTTGCCGACGTATTTGAGACATATTTCCAGACGTAAAACGAGGTAAAATACGCCTCGTATACGTCTGAAATTTGGCCGTGTGAACATACCCTAAAGGGATTCTATGGATATGAGACCCAGCACCAGTGATATGGGAGACGGCGCAGTTGCCACAACGTCCGTTCAAAGTGCAGCCCCTGAAATTGCACAACCCCACCAAACCGATTTAGTGTGGGGACCCACGAGTTTATTTTCTCCCACCATAAATGACTTTATTGCTACTCCTGGCATAAGTCCCAATGTCAGTAATTTTTCACCACTAAATTATTTTAATATTTTTATTACGGACCAAGTTTTGGAACATTTTGTGCAGGAAACAAATTTGTATGCCAGGCAGTACATTGCCAATAAGCCTTCGTCACCTAATGCCAGGTTGTGGAATCCCACAAATTTCAAAGGGCGTCTCTCATTCCGTCAATTCATACCCTCAAAAAGTGCAAAATACGCGGTAAAGATCTACAAGTTATGTGATAGCACTACTGGCTACACATGTGCATTTAAGATCTACGAGGGTAAAGACAGTGAATTTAATCCACCAGGGTGCCCTCCAAATATTGGTACCACTGGTAAGATTGTGTGGGATTTAATTGGCCCTTTCCTACACAAGGGGTATCATGTATACACGGACAGTTTTTATACCAGTGTGCCCTTGTTTAGCGCCCTTCATTGTGCCAACACCGGAGCCTGTGGCACAATACGCAGGAATCGCAAAGGTTTCCCACGTCAACTTGTGGATAAAAAACTACCAAAGGGGGAGACATGCACTTTTCAAATTGAGAAGATGCTGGCTTTAAAATTTCGTGACCGCAAGGACGTCTACATGATCAGCACTGTCCATTCAAGTGCAACAGCAACTATTAGAGAACGTGGGGCCTCTGCAGAGAGACAAAAGCCTGTGTGTGTCATCGGATATAACAAATTCAGGTTGCGATGCAGAACGCATTTGTCCTGTACAAAAAATCAGCGGGCAGGGCGACATTCTTTGAATTTCAGGAGAAAGTGATTGAAGATCTCCTATTTCAATCTGCAGACCAGAGAGTAGTCCATGAGTCCGAGGATGTACACCGACTTGTTGAAAAACATTTTTTACACCCCATCCCTTCAACATCCAACCAAAAATACCCCAAAAACGGTGTCGGGTCTGCAGCAAACGAGGACAGCGAAGTGAGTCACGATATTATTGTTCCGCTTGTCCTTCCAACCCTGGTCTATGCATAAGTCCCTGTTTTGTCCTTATCAATACACTATGGGCTTTATTACAGTTTTGTTCGGGTTTTTGGTGGACCTCTTACACCCGACAATACTTCTAGAAATAGCGACATTAATTTGGGGAGTAGTGGTCATTTACTGTATCTATACATACGGTGTGGGACACTGCCCCTTTATATATTCTGCAGGTGATTGGTTGTTTTGTGCACATGGCGGTTCCTACCTTGCCGGGCAGGGGCTTGTTATGGTGTACCGCGTCACTTGGCACATTCGTCCCTTATATAGGGATTGATGGAGCTAAAGAGACGTCGTATGACCAGTGACTTTGAATAATAAAGTCATTACAGCCCTACAAATTTTCTTTCATCCTGTGAACATGCTCTAGTTTTCCACATAGCTGGATACATTCTTCCTCCTTTTTTTTGGATATATTGCCTTTTTCCGCCAACAGTTTAATAAATTTTCCCACTCTAACTTACTATATATCAGAGCGGGTTGATATACATAATGTCTATGGACTGACATGATTTCAGGACAGCTGCTTTCTTAGCACGACATAGTCATAGGGTGTAGAAACTGTTAGGGACTATTTCTCAATCTAGAAAAGTAGAATCCTCCCATTTTCAAAGCAAAATGTGTGTCCTGAAAGCCTCCGGGTGCTCCCTTCCTTTTGGGTCCTACCGTGTGTCCAGGAAACACATTAGGGCCACAATGGGGATATTTTTGAACACAGGAGAAACAGGGTGATACATTTTCTGGTGCATTTCCTTATTCTCATGTCCTCTGTACAAGAAATCTGACCTTAAAATGACACATTTGTGAAAAAAAGTGAAATAAAATTTTCTTTCCACCTGCTTTGCATTAATTCCTGCAAAAACTGTGGGGTCAAAATACTTAGTACAAACCTAGATGAATACCTTAGTTTTCAAAATGGGGTCATTTATTGGGAGTTTCTATCTTTTTGGCAGCTCAGTGTCTCTATAAATGTGTAATGGGACCTGAAACATTTTCAAGCAAAATGTGTGTCCTGAAAGTCTTCGGGTGCTACCTCCCTTTCGGGCCCTGCCGTGTGTCCAGGCAACGCATTAGGGTCACAATGGGGGCATTTTTGAAAACAGGAGAAACAGGGTGATAGATTTTGGGGGGTGTTTCTTCATTCTCATGGTCGCTTTACAAAGAAATCGGTCTTCAATGTGATACTTTTATATAAAAAGTGTTTTTTTTTTATTTCACCTGCTATGCATTCAATTTAGCAAAAACTATGGGGTCAAAATACTCACTACAGCCCTAGATAAATACCTTAAGGCGTCTAGTTTTCTAAATGGGGTCGTTTTTTGGGGAGTTTCTATCGTTCTGGTAGTTCAAAACCTCTCCAAATGTACAGTGGGGCCTAAAACATTTTCAAGCAAAAATGAGACCTGAATGCCTCCGGTTGCTCCCTTCCTTTCGGGCCCTGCCGTGTGTCCAGGCAACGCATTAGGGTCACAATGTGGGCATTTTTGAAAACAGGAGAAACAGGGTGAAAGATTTTGGGGTGCATTTCTTCATTCTCATGGTCGCTTTACAAAGATATCGGTCTTCAAAGTGATACTTTTATGAAAAAAGTGAAATTATATTTTTTTACGCCTGCTTTGCATGAATTCTTACAAAAAAACTGTGGGGTCAAAATACTTACAACACCCCTTAATAAATACCTTAAGGGGTCTAGTTTTCAAAATGGTGTCACTTGTGGGGGTTTCCACCATTCTGACACCTATGAGCCTCTGAAAACCTGGCTTGGTGCAGGAAAACAAAATGTACTTCAAAATGTATAAAATCATTACTAAACATGTAAGTCTTCCAAATTGCTCAAAAATAAAAAAATAAATTCAAAAGTGCTGCCAAAATAGAGTAAAGAGATGGAAATATATATTTAATAAAAAAATTGTACTGTATGTATGTACATATGTCACATATTGCAGTTAAAAATAGGGAAAAATGATAATTTTTACTAAATTTCTTCAATTTTTCTATTTTTTCATTAATTTCCGCAAATCGTATCAGTCTACTTTTACCACTAAAATAAAGTACAACATGTGACGAAAAAACAATGTCAGAGTTTCTTTGATATTCAAAACTTTCGCAGAGTTATTCTCTAATAAAGTCAGACATACCAGATTTAACAAATCTGGCTTGGTCATTAAGGTCTTTTCAGGCCTGGTCATTAAGGGGTTAATAAAGAATCTGGCTGGGGACTCTCAGAAGTTTGCTATGGTACCCAGCATTTTCTAGTTAGGCCTCCATTGGCTTCCTTAGGGAGAGGCTTGTATTAGTCTATGTCTTGTCTTCAGGATGAACTCTTCCTTTGAGCACAAGCAGCTGACTTGCTCTGAGGTAACTTTGGCGGTACAATGCCATGTTCTGTCTTGTAGCAGGAGCCCCGTGATGCCTGTACACAACCTGTGGCTAGTTCACCGGCTATGGAGGCGTCTTGTCCTCTCTCCCCTCCATGTTACCTCAGCACACGATTTATTCTCTATTTTGTTTTCTGGTTCATCTTTGACACATAACACGACGCCGGCCTCACCCAGTCCTAGTGCAGTCTTATCACGTGATCATGCCTCTGAGCTAGTTCCTGCTCCATGCCCCGGATCATACCACTGTAGCGCGGGGGCGCTATCATTGTGTTCTGTAATTCAGGATATTTTCTCTTTCAATAAATCATTATAACCCCCCCAATTACCGCAGTAAACTCATATACTACTGCGCTGTGAGGCTCTAAATTCTACGTTGACCCCTCCTCTCCTTTCCTAGGTGGTTGTGACCTGAGAGGTGACAGATGCGGACGTGCTGCACTGCAAGAGGTAAGTGGATTCTAACCAGGGCAAGGAGTATCTAGTGCCGGGGGCTGAGGAGGGCGGGACCGGGTATGTGACAGGAAGGACGACAGCTGGCAGAGGTGAGAGACACAGCGGAGGAAGGGGACGTACAGCGGCTGACAGGCACTGGTGAGGGGACGGTGGCGGCTGTAATAACACGGGGTATAATCATGCACAGCAGACACGTGATCTATCCTGCTGTTTGCAGAGCTGTTCTATTTCTTGTTGCACGCTGGACAGCTCCCTCCACTGTCTACCGGAGCTTCTGGGCCTTGTAGTACTACAGTAATACTGGCGTATGGACCCTGGCATAAGATTGTTAGACAACTCTACTTGCAAGTTTTGTAATTGTATTCTTTGTCTGGAGTTGCATTACATTTGCACAAGTTGGGGTACGGGACAACAGCCATAGAAATACATTGGGGTGTTGTATTAGTGCAATGCCCTCTGTCATTCTTACCTCAGATAGGGGGTGTGATAGTTCAGTAGCTGCGCCGTCTTGGGTAACCACTACATGAATCGCATGCTGGTTTGGAGGTATTAGTAAATGTGTGTGATTCAATGTAGACATGCATTGTATAGTACAGTTTGCCCTGTTGCCAGGCCTTTACATGTTCTATGTACAGTAATCCAGTATGTTTTGCCATGCTATAGTAGCGGTAAACTCAATTGTAGCAGCTGCAACTTTAGGCCAAACATGCGTTAAAAACTAATTCAGATGGCAGTTACACCTGACAACCAATTAGATTATAGCTCTTATATTTTTAAGGCTGGTTTAAAAGTAAAACAAATAATCTGATTGGCTGGCAATTGCTTCAGTTTTTGCCTGCATTAGTTTCCATACTTGAGACCCATAGTGTGGTTGAAGTTACCATTTAGCCCAGGCCTAGTTCCATAAGCCATACGTGGTAGAATATGGTATCTATTATTGCTTATTTCAAGCAGATTTCCCCCCAGCAGGTAAGTTCCCCCTTCATATGAGCGATTGGTGTGTATTAACACTTTGTAAGACGTCCATTGCACTTTGACACTTCATTAGCTGCGGTTGCCAATGTACACAGTCCCTGATAAAGTCCACAGGGTGTTTGTTGTCTGGATGACTGCTTTGCTTTATGGCCAGGACGTTGTCCCTTGGTGCGCACGCTACGTCTTCCCCGTGTGCAGGCTTCACAACTGCTCTATACGCCGTAAGGAAGTGCAAATCCAGGCTTTTTGCAGTGAAATGTATGGAAGCGCCAGCACTGAGGCGAGCGGGATATATATATGTGTGCTTTTACACGTGCTAGTGATTCAGTGGCCACTTGAGTAATTTTTTCGCTAGATCTGTTTTTGAAGGGTTTTTCCTAGAAGGAGAGCACCCTCGTATTGATAAATGGTAAACCCTGTACTTACTGGAGATATCCTACTCCAGTCCCCTCTGTTGGTCACAAACGATGTTATATTTTGGCACAATAAGGCTATGTTCACACGGGGTATTTTGGGGGAGGAATATCTGCCTCAAAATTCCGTTTGGAACTTTGAGGCAGATATTCCTCTCCCTGCACGCCGATTTTCGCGGCAATTATCGCGCCGTTTTTCGCCCGCGGCCATTGAGCGCCGCGGGCATAAAACAGCGAGAAATACGCTTTCTCCTGCCTCCCATTGAAGTCAATGGGAGGTCGGAGGCGGAAGCGCCCGAAGATAGGGCATGTCGCTTCTTTTTCCCGTGAGGCAGTTTTACTGCTCGCGGGAAAAAGACGCCGACGCCTCCCATTGAAATCAATGGGAGGCGTTCTCGGGCCGTTTTTGCCGAGTTTTGCGACGCGGTTTCCGCGTCAAAGAACTCGGCAAAATACCCCGTGTGAACATAGCCTAACAACATGTCACATCATGTCCCCACCTCAACCGATCGCTGCCACAGTATAGATAACACTCTTTAAATGCCCTTGTAGGGTATGCGGAGCAGATGGTGGGAGGGCGGCACAACTAATAATTATACCACCAGCATCACTGTCCATCACTTCAAAGGAAATTTGCATTTACTATTCTATTCTCCTGGAGATTACCGTAATACGGATGCTAAAACACCGCCACATTACAGCCGTCTGAATAAGAGCCTAACTGTGAAAAAAAACACAATTTGAAAACTAGACCTTTGGCCTGATTCCCATGAATGTGTTAAACGTCCGTGGGGCGGCCGTTGAAACAGCGGCCGTCCCACGGACATATTTAATTCAATGTGCAGTTTTTCATGTCTGAGATGCGCAGCGCTCGTGTGAATCAGGCCTAAGAGACATAAGAAAAGTGTGTACCATATCCGGGAATATTCGCTAGAACATCTTCAAGAACACAACGTTTGTTGAGGTGGAAATGCTGTGGAAGTGGCTTCATTAACGTGGCTTCAAATTAGGGCTGGGCAATTATGACCTAAATCACGATTAATTGAACATGTAACCTCGATTACGATTATTGACCGATTATTTAGGCCACACCCTTTTTTTGCATGTCGCGCCCTCTATTTGCATGCTACGCCATTGATTTAATATTTATTCCCTGAGCCTGCTGTATGCTACTGTATATAATATGCCCCCTAACACAGTATATTGCCCCCACACACTATAATGCCCTTGTTACTGCCGCCAGAGAGCATAATGCTCCTATAGTTGCCCTCTACACAGTATAATGCCCACGATAGCTGCCCCCACACACTATAATGCCCACCATAGCTGCCCCCACACAGTATAATGCCCACCATAGCTGCCCCCACACAGTATAATGCCCACCATAGCTGCCCCCACACAGTATAATGCCCGCATTACTGCCCTCCACACAGTGTAATGCCCCCTATAGCTGCCTCTACATAGTATAATGCCCTAGTAACTGACTTCCATGCCCCCTTAGCTGCACCCCTCTCAGTATAAAGTCCCCTATAGCTGACCCCATGCTGTATAATCTGCCCCCAATAGTGCCTGATAAAAATAATAATATATATACTCGCCTAACCCTGTTCCACCGATGAGTGGAGGATGTATACTACAAGCATACGGGGAGGTTCCCGTGGCCAATAGAAGTCCATGGGCCCGTAAAAACGTTCCATAATTACGGCCCGTAATTACGGGCGTTTTTACGTTCGTGCACATGGGGCCTTAAAATGTGTGCATTTTTCTGTAAAAACGCTGCAGAAAATTTGAAGCGTTTCCGTCTTGTGTGAATTTAGCGATAGAAGGGAAAACCATTTTGCTCACGTGGTGCTTTTCTGTTTACATTCATCCTTTTCACTGCTGTTGCGCGAATCACGCGCGTCCCACGGAAGTGCTTCCGTGTGACATGCGTGGTTTTCACGCACCCATTGACTTCAATGGGTGCGTGATGCGCGAACAGCGCACAAATATAGGACATGTCATGCGTTTCACGCAGCGGACATACGCTGCGTGAAAATCACGCACCTGTCTGCACGGCCCCATAGACTAATATAGGTCCCTTCGACGCGCGGGAAAATCCTGCGCGTCGCACAGACATATGAATACAAGAAACGGATTGGACCCCTGGTAGTTGGCGGGCACATTAACAATTGCAAAGAAGGAAGGCTGCCTGCAAGCAGCCAAGCCCAATTTCCCAACCACCAATTGACAGTAAGAATGAAAAATAAATATAATAACCTTTATTAGGCTACGTATAGCCAGACAGACCACATAGATATAGTGTTAAAATTGTCACTACCTGAGACACCGGACTAAATTGTCAGTTACCTGTATATAAACAGGCAGAATTAGTGATTGACTTAGGAATAAGTGTGGTTCCCCAGCCAGTTCCCTAGCCAGTTAGATTGTTAAATCAGCTAGTAAGGAATAGTGAGTCCGGTCTACGGTAGGTAATTAAAATCCTAACAGCCCCCCCGACATGTTTCGCTACTACGTAGCGTCCTCAGGGGTACACGGGGCTAATGTCTCAGGTAGTGACAATTTTAACACTATATCTATGTGGTCTGTCTGGCTATACGTAGCCTAATAAAGGTTATTATATTTATTTTTCATTCTTACTGTCAATTGGTGGTTGGGAAATTGGGCTTGGTTGCTTGCAGGCAGCCTTCCTTCTTTGCAATAGACATATAACACGCTCGTGTAAATGAGCCCTAAGGTACAGACTGGAACTTGAATGGAGCTGTGTTGCAGTAAAGAGTGAAGGGGCTGCTGTGCTAATTCAGCACTCCGGCCACTTAAATCTCGGGATCGGTGAGGTTTCCGGCAGTAATCACAAAGTGATACCATATCCTTTTGTGCCACCGCTTTCTGTGATGGGAATAACCCTTTAAGGCCTTATTCAGACGAACGATGTATACGTCCGTGTGCTGTGCGTGAGAACAACCGACAGCACACGGACATATGCAACTCAATGGGGCTATTCAGACATGTGTTTTTTTACACAACGTGTTCCCGTTGCGTGAAACTCACTGTATGTCCTGTTTTGGTGCGTTTTTTGCGGATCACGCACCCATTAAAGTAAATGGATGCGTGAAAATCACGGATGTCATTCGTGTGCTGTCTTTGATTCACGCACCAGTTGCTAAAGAAATGCAGATTAGAAAAAAATTGATGCCACACGGAACACACGCTGATGACACACGGATCTGTAACTCAGAAAAAACGTTGTGTTTTTTGCGTACACAAAATGAACGTGTTCGTGTGAATCTAGCCTAAGTGTCGTGGTGAACTTAATTTACGTAGTACCAGGAAAACCGCTTTTGTTTGGTAGACTTCGTGGTCCTTCTTAAACTACTTTTGATAGAACTAGTTGCAGCATTTTCCACAGTAGTTACCAAAATAGTTTTTCATTAGCTTACAAATGTACTTAACACTCCCCTATAAACCGCTCTCTTCTATTTATCTGTTTTGTGTCATAGTACTTTCACCATGACCCACCAACTACTCCCCCGTGCCCTGGTTTCTCCTCGTTGGCTGTGGGAATCTTTACGACCTGGCTCATCTCTGAAGGGAACACTTCGTATTCTTGATGCTTCATGGCATCTCCCCAAAACTGGACGTGACCCATGGCGTGAGTACAAGGAACGTCATATTCCTGGAGCGTACTTCTTTGACATTGATGCTTGCAGTGATCGTACCTCTCCTTATGACCACATGCTACCCACTGCAGACCAGTTTGCAGAATATACAGGACGGCTTGGGGTTTCCAACAACAGTCATGTAGTGGTATACGATGCAAGTGATATTGGCTCTTTTAGTGCTCCTCGGCTGTGGTGGATGTTTAGAGTATTTGGACATCCCCGTGTCTCTGTGTTAGATGGTGGCCTTAAAGCCTGGCTTAGAGAAGGACATCCTGTAAACTCCGGGAAGGAGCCCCGTCCACAGCCAACTGATTTCCAAGCAAAGCTGGACACATCCCAAGTTGTGGGACATGAGGAAATGGTAGAGAATGTGGAAAAGAAGACATTTCAAATGGTAGATGCCAGAGTGGAGGGAAGATACCGAGGACTCGAACCTGAACCCAGGGAAGGTGAGGTCGGATTTCTGCTTAAATCATATCCTTGTTCATGAAGTTTTAATATAATTTAGTTTATATAACTCCTTTTTTAACTGTGACTTTCAGACATATGCATAAGGCCCCGTGATTATGGGCACAGCCAGCCGCAGATAGCCAACGACGTTTGCGGGCCGTGCCCCCATATAAAGTATGGGAGCGCGGTCCGTAAAAAGCTAAAAATAGGACATGTCCTATTTTTTGCAGAGGCTTTCTCCGGCACGGACACCGTGAATATACGGGAACGTGTCCGTGGACAATAGATGTGAATGGGTCCGTAATTATGGTCATGTGCATGGGGCCTAAATGTGTGGTTTTTATATATATATATTTTTTTACGTTTATCTTTGTATTAAAAAACTGTGACTCATTCTTTAGGGCGTATTCTGTTTTTTTCCCCCTTCAGGAAAGATTCAATAATTACAGTATTTCCATACAGAAATTGCACTTTTTTTTTTTTTTTTTTATGTGGCTAATGGCAAAAAATATAGTTTCTGAGCTCTTAAAAATAGCCGAGATGCACATGTAATTTACATCGGGCGCATACAGTAGGTATAGTAGACCTATGTTTTACTTTGATGTGACCTGAGGCTCTGTGTAATAGATTGTAACAGGAAAACTTGGTCATTTGGTCCAGATACATGTTCAAAATAGCCATAAATTGGACCTCATCCTTAGGCCTCGTTTACACGAGCGTGATATATGTGCGTGCTTTTCACGCGTGTCGTACGCACCTATATTAGTCTATGGGGGCATGCAGACAGTCCGTGAGTCCGCTGAAAAAAAACTCACGACATGTCCTATCTTTGTGCGCTGTTAGCGCATCACGCACCCATTGAAGTCAATGGGTGCGTGAAAACCACGCATGCCGCACCGAAGCACTTCCGTGCGAACTCTGTGATTCGCGCAACAGCCGTCAAAAGGATGAATGAAAACAGAAAGGCACCACAGCCGCGCAACATACAGGGCTGACACACGCAGCTGGTAAGTGCCTTTTGCGCACGCAAAACGCCGTGTTTTTTGCATGCGCAAAACGTACACGCTCGTGTAAATGAGGCCTTAATAAGTGAAACATAAGAAAAACGTTTCCACTGCATTTTATTATGGAATTTGTCCTATATCTGTGTGTAAAATAGTTCCCCTCCCAAAAGGAAGATGCATATGCTTCATTTATTCTGTATAAGGATGGATACAGCATTTATAATTTGATTACCTCTCTCTTTGTCCACCATTTAGGAATTGAACCTGGCCATATCCCTGGAACACTAAATCTGCCTTTCCCAAGCTTACTCACACAAGATGGCTTAGAGAAATCTCCTGAAGAGCTCCGAAGTCTGTTCCAGGAAAAGGGCATTGATCTCTCTCATCGTCTAGTAGCCTCATGTGGCTCTGGAGTCACAGCCTGCCACATAGCTCTGGCCTCTTTCCTCTGCGGTAAAGAAGACACTGCCATATACGACGGGTCTTGGGTTGAATGGTACATGAGAGCAAAGCCAGAAGATGTGGTTTCAGAGGGCAGAGGAAAGACTGTATAAATAACCATGGCCATCTCCTTTTATATAATGGCTGTGAACTTCTTTTTTTTTTTCCGATCAGCTTGTTCACACTTAGGTCTTGCCATACCTTTGTAGAATATATACTGTATGTCAGTGCCTTAATTGTCTCACCCACTAGAGGTGTTCATATCCATTCATGGTGGGTAATATCTGCCATGTAACAATTACACATGGGGAATATGGACGCATTCGAAAACCTCTGTACTGTTACTGTCCGAAGACTGAGGACTGCAGACGGATTTGTCCTCTGTAAAAATATAGGATGTGGTAAATCTGAACTTTGTATGACTATCGTCTGTTAACAAAGGCATCTGTCAGAGTTCCCACTGGGGTACTGTTTTTTTATGTGAGTGGAATTAGATGATTCTCAATGAAGGAGTACACGCAGGTGGAGTTGGTGTTGGGTGCTTACTTACTAAGTAGAACAATCAACGGTTTGCTTTTTATGTAATTGCAACTTTAAGAGTAAGCAATTCTTTTCGTGGTTGCTGTGACTGTTTGGCAAAGTTTGTGGAAATTATTAAGTCAAGAATCATGGATATTGTTATGTTAAGTGTATGTACTAAATATTCCAATACTAATAGTGCTGTAAAGGTTCAAGCCGTTGCCATAAATGTGTTCTATGAGTAAATTCTTCTCCATGACTTTTCTATAGCTCATATGTGTTCCTTGTTTGGGCCCTTTTAAGTTACTGCCAGTTAATAAAAGTCCTCAATTAAATGCCATTTTAGGACATCTCTACCCAGTAGAGATGCTTATAGTATTTTACAAGAGGCTTATACCAGAATTACTCAAAAAGCAAGGTCAAAAGTAGTTGCCGTTTTGGCGTTAGCCATTCATACATAGGCTCTGTTCACACTTCATAGCAGAGGTATACGTCATCTGATGGCTGCAACTTATGCCACTGTATAGTTATATATAGTGGCATATATCTTCCACAGTAAAAAAAAATATATATATACTGCATCATATATAGACAATACGAAAAAGAACCAAAGCATATAGCTGACCGTATGAAAAAATAAAAATTTTATTATACATATACAACAGACCATTATTAAAAAAAACATATAAAGACACGACTCTAGTACAGTTTTAAGGGAGCAAGACCATTCTACTGGATGACATGTAAGAAGTATGTAAGGCTGTGCTAGATAACTGCAAGATTTTATTTCCAATCAAGATGATAAACTCAAATCCCTATAAACTATTAGGAAAGGGGAAAGAGGCGAAAGTATCAGTACATGCAGATTTAGCTTGAAACCGCCTTACCCACAGCAGCAAGAAGAATTTCGCTCCATCACCAGACCCCAACGCGCGTTTCGCTATAAGTGCCTCCTCAGGGGGTGTGTCGATTGGTGTCCTGAAACTATCCTGCCTTTATGTACTGTAGAAATAGCTGTTGTGTATCATCACTGTAGTGAGAAGCGGCGCATGCCCGCCGACCTAACCGGAAGCAAGGCCACCCCCACTTCCGGCTCCAAACGCCGGAGCGCACATCCGGATTCCCGACGCGTAACGGGAGTTCCGGACGTGCGCACAAGGAGCCGAAGAAGGCAACGCATCGCCACCAGCAGACAATGCGCACCGCACCACCGGAGAAAAGGTAAATCCAAGGGATCTAAAGAACAGTATCTCCGCTTTATAAATAGATATTAGGGGGTAGTTTACTAAACATGAAATGAATGATAAATTTAATCAATTATATTTACATGTCCCCAATGAATAACCATAAATGTGTTATGTTGCCCAATAGCTAGAAAGACCCTATGTCGATAAAATTCCCCATCAGCATATATATTGACATATATAATAGTTTTTTTAAACTGTGTTTGTCTGCATGGAATAGTGTAGTCTACTATGCCATTTCATACAGCGAAATAGAAGGTATGCTGGCTCATACCGGTCTGACATATGTCATATGTTGAGTGAATTTAGCCCAATGGATAGATTTGGTGCATGTACTGAGAAAGCCCTGGTACATGTTTTGGAAGTGGTTCACAAATGAAGTGTGTACAGAGCCTTAGCAGCTGTGCTGCAGAAAGTGTATTTTAGGATTATTGGGCTTCATTACTAAATGATTGTGGTAAAAAGCTACATCCACTTTAAAGTAATCTGTAGCAGCACTTCGCCACTGTGGTTAGATTTTACGCTGATCACGGGCAGCTTACTTATTATTAATTTTGTTTATTGCCTGTTTTTTAGCTGTGATCCATTACAGTAGAGCTACTGTATGATCAAGTTTGCTTTATTGGCTATTGTAATCTGAAATCCTCCTGTCTAATGCAAGGCTAAATCTAATGCTTGGTTCTTCTCCATGCATGACACTGTAGCTTTGCTTTTTTTCAGACCATCTCCTGCGTATAAGCACAATCCCACTATGAGCAAAAATGACTTTATTGGCAACTGCACCAAAAAAGTAAAACAATTTAAAAGCATACAAAGGACAAGGGACTAGCCCATAAGGATGACCCTAAGGGACCCAAATGACATTAAAATCATGTTTATCCCTGAGTAACACCGTAAGTAAAGAAATAATACATACTGTAAGTGAAAAAGTAACTCTGTTAAGCTGCAAACATGAAGGGTAAGCTCATGTTAAACATAAATAACAGTATCACATGAAGCCTGAGGCAAAACTTTCAGCAAACTCCTTATTGTTAGAAGGGGACCTGACAACAAGCTGCTCACAGGGTGTCTGGTTGTTGGGACCTCAGCGATCAGCTGTAGTCTAAGGAGAACTCGGCAGCAGGAGTAAATTTTCCCTGCAGCGCCACCACAGGTGAAAAGAAGAATTAAACAGTTCTCATTGAAATCAATATAGTGACTGTGTAATGCATGCTCAGGCCGGGGCCTCCAGAGAGACGCTCTTTGTAGCTGCTCCTCACTCCAGGCTAATAGATGGGGGCCCTAAAATGGGAACCTCCCCCTATTAAATCCGAATTCCCTAATAGTATATTTAAAAAAAAATTCTATTAAAGTGCATACATGTATATACAATATTCTGAATACTTATCAGTATAGGTCAATACAGACAAATAAGAAGAATACATAGACTTGGGACCCCAACCGCGCTCTCCACGTATTACTGAGGCAAGTCGGCTTCTAAAATTGTTTACTGTATTATCGTGCTTGAAAAACCGCCACATTCCACCAAATATAAGGTAAGGTTTTGTGGTAGTGCTTTTGTATTTTGGAGATTTTTAGCGCTGCAAAAAAAGAAATAAAGATAACCTTCAATATTGATTACTTATGCAACCTTGCGAGATATAAACCTGCTATTTTCCAATGTAAGCGGAAACGAGATTTTTCATAAAAAGATTAAAATTACTTTGACAAGCTATAATGTGCCTGAGCTTTTATTTTAAGAGTTGTGTCCTCTGTTGCTCAAGGTTATTGCTTGATGTGTATTATAACAAAAACTATTGTAGCCTCCTAAAATGGAGTTGATTATTATGTATGTATGTCTAGCTATCCTTATTCAGTAAATCGCAAGGGTCGAGGAGTTCCTGTTGAATGACAGCAAACAGAGTTCTTGAGGAATTGGAACAGAAATGTATCAAGATAACAAATCCAGATAGGAATTGTAAACATTCATATATGTAAAATATTGGTAACCAAGGTGGTAATAAACGGATGTACAACATACCCTATTGATAGATTAGTATGATGTACATTTCATAGTATTTGGATGGACAATTCAAAGAATTCTTCAAAGGTTAGTCTTGAAAATCATTGTGCTTATTTTACTAGTGGATCATGCGTAACTCCAGTAAGGGCACTTTAGTCAGTATTTGCATCCGTATTTGTAATCCAAAACTAGGAGTGGTACCTGCACATAGAAAAGTTATAATAAAAAGAATTGTACCTCTTAGGGAGTGTTCACTTGGAGTTTTTTGACGCGGAAACCGCGTCGACAAACGTCCGAAAATGCCTCCCATTGATTTCAATGGGAGGCGGAGGTGGTTTTTCCCGTGAGCGGAAAAACTGTCTTGTGGGAAAAAGAAGGGACATGCCCTATCTTCGGGCGTTTACGCCTCTGACCTCCCATTGACATCAATGGGAGGCAGATAAAGCGTATTTCGCTGCGTTTTTTGCCCGCAGCGCTCAATGGCCACGGGCGAGAAACACTGCGAAAATCGGCGTGCAGGCAGAGCAAACTCTGACTCAAAATTCCAAACGGCCATGCTGCTGTGTGTGTCCTCACACTTATGAATCCTAAGTCCAGAGAAGCAGGACCGTCAACTGGTTGCCGATGTGTGACGAGTTTGTTTGTCATGAGCAGCAGGACGTTGCCACATTAGGATGAGCATACAAGTGTGCCTGTGTAATCGGGCAGGCCAACACATAGCCCCCTTCTATTGGCGGAGATCAGAGAGCAGCTGATCATGGCATTTGAAAAGGAAAGAGTGAGGGGGGCCCCCGCTTTGATTGCATCACAGAGAATCCTTGTGACGCGATCAAGGCCCAAACCTTATATGGACAGGCAGTGCAGGGTCCAAAGAAGAACCCTAGGGCTGTCTGACCAAGTTTCCTGTTGGTAGGACCTACTTGGGTATGCCCTAACAGCTGCCTGTGTACTATTAGTACACAGGGTAATGTACTGGCATATAGATGTATGGCAGAACATTATAGTTAAGAAATCAAAATTAAAGATTACCCTATGAGATTGATATGAATCCAAAAAAATATGTTCAACACAAAAAAATCTGTGAAAAGAATAATCACAACTGCACATTTTTTTTCAATAAATAAACTTTATTAAATAAAAGTCCCAAAACATTAGATGGTATAACCTGCACAACAAATTTATAGCATCATTTATTATGATCAGTATATACTGTAAAAAAACAAACAAACTGCTTTTTCGTCTGTATTTTTGCCAAAATAAAAACGTATATAAATGAAACGCTAATGTATATGTACCAAAACAAAAAACACCTACATATTCTACAACTCCTCCTGCATACAAAAAAGCCTTATACAACTACGTTGAACAAAAAATAAAAAAAGTTATGACTGCCGAGATGTAAAGAGGAAAAATTAAAAAACTGAGCTCCTTCTCAAGGCCTAAACTGTCCCAATCCGTTTAGGGTTAAGCAAATGTGTAAAATACAAATTTGTTACAGGAAGAAATGCATACCTTTAGGCCGGGTTCCCACATAGCGTAAACGCTACGGAAATTCTGTGCGGAAATTCCTCTGAATTTACAGTAGCAGCAAAGCAGATAAGATTTAGAAAATCTCATGCCCACGCTGCGGGAAAAAAACTCAGCGTAAACGTTAATAAATTGACCTGCAGTGTGGAGTTTAAATCTGCAGCATGTCAATTTATGCTGCGTTTTCATTGATTTTCTGTTTGCGGGTTTTCCCCATTGAATTCAATGGATATTTAAAACCTGCAACGGAAAGCCAAGTGTTACAACTTGATGCGGCGGAATCGCAGCATTACGCTGCAAAAATCGCAAGTCCGGCAAAAAAAATGAAATCATACCCAGAACACACTCCTTCCTGCAGGCCGGCCTCCTGAGATCACGTTTCATCCCATGTGCCGCTGCAGCCAATCACAGGTTGCAGTGTCATCCAGGGAGGCCGGACTACGCACAGAGAAGAGGAAGGGGGTAAGTATGAACATGAAATGTAAGTATTTTTTTTTTTCACAGTGCTGCTTTCTGCAGTGGAAATTTCGTGGTGCGTTTTTTCGGACGGAAGGTGCTGCAGGTTCCAGGTTTAATACGCTGCACAGTTTTTACACAGCATATCCGACCCGTGGGAACCCGGCATAAGGCTACATGCACGTTACAGAAAATCTGCACCAAAACCGCAGGTAAAATCCGCACCTTTTTTAGATGCGTTTTTTTACATTTTGATGCAGAAATAGGTGCATTTTTATGCTGCAGATTTTGGCGCGTTTTTTTTTTTTTTTCAAACTGGTCAGATACTATTTGCAAATGGAAACGCAAAATAAATTGACCTGCAGATTTTAAAATATGCAGCTCAATTTTTGTGCAGATGGGATTTCTTGAAATCTCATTTACTTTGCTGGTACTGTATTACGTTGCGGCAAATACGCAGGTAATACGCATCGTGTGCATTTGGCGGAAAGAAGCCAAAATTTAGCATAGCTGTAAGACGGGGACAAACTCGAGGCCAGATCTTGCCTTCCTGTCCTGCATTATAAATATCCATAATTTTCTAGTCTATTGGTACTGTATTCTTATAGATGTCAATGGAGAGTGAAGAAATAGGCAGCCGCTAATGTGCTCTTCACGTTGCATTTAGGGCATACCGTCTTGAGGGTTTTTTTATTTAGGATATTTCTTTTTAATAATCATTACTATTATTTTCTTCAGGCTCTACAAGTACAGGAGATGAGCGCTGTTGACATAAAAATAAGGAATGAGGAATGGCTACCAGAAAAATGGAGCTGCTGCCGGGGAGTGAGGGACCAGAACTCTCCTGCTGGACAGGTGTGGAATAGGCCTGGACTCATCCCTTATACATTTATATTCCAGAAGACCCACTCCTCGGTGGGGTATGCACTATATGAAATTTTCAATATTTTTTTTTATATTTTATCTGAATATTAAATTGTCATTGTCATTTTGCAACTCTAGATAAGGCAAATTTCATTTGGCATTGAAGGGGTTTCACTTTCAGAAATTAAAATCAGAGAAAGACTCACAGGGTAGAGTTGCTGCTGACAGCTTGTTATAGAAGCGAGAAACGTGATCCAATGACAGATGGGGCTCAGAGAGTCAATGAGATAGGTATCTGAGCAAAGCACACCTGTGGTGGCAACCTATCCCATGAGAGAGGGTGCGGTGATCAGAGCGACAGTGGAGCATGAGGCACGGCAGGAATGAAAGGGACAATAATTCATGATTAAAGAGTAATCACTGAATGTATTGTCAGACCGAGGCAACGAGGAGGGAATCATGAACATCACTGATAACAGCGCTGGAAGTAAACCGGGGCACAGAGTTCTGTAGGAACTGGGATTACCGTATTTGCCTGAATATAACCCTGTTTCTATTTTTAGCATCTGAAAAAATTTAGATATACAATTATCAAAGACTGGTGCATGACACTTAAATGAAGGAAGAAGATGGAGGGGCCACCACCTGGGGTTCCCGATGACCTTGCCACACAGAGAACTGCTTCTGATGGACGAAAGTGGGTGCGACTAAATGTGGGAGGCACAGTGTTCCTCACAACAAAGCAAACCCTGTGCCAGGAGCCCAACTCTTTTCTTTGCCGGCTCTGCCAGGAGTCCCAGTTGTTGTCTGAAACGGTGAGACACACAGACTGCATCTCCACCATCAGTTCATTCCCGTCTCATCATCTTGTTAACATTTACATTGCCGTTTCTCCGCACCTTCTCAATTGTACTCTGTGATATTTCTTTGTATATTATTTAGCATTCACCCTCTTTTTGCTTTTATCTTTTCTTCACTTTTTCTCTTTTATGTTTTTAGGATGAGACTGGGGCATTTCTTATTGACCGGGATCCATCATACTTTGGTGCAATCTTACGGTACTTGCGATATGGTAAATTGGTAATAGACAAGAATCTAGCAATTGAAGGTAAATCTCTCATTAACCAGCAACAACTTCTTTTTACATAAATTTATGACCAAATTTTCTTAGTGCTTGTTACTTTTTTTTTATACCTTGAGCATGAATTGGTATCGATGTAGTGCCGAAGTAAAATATGGTTTGCTGCTGGGCATGGATCTTTTCTATTTGGACGTTGGCTCAAATGATATGTTGATAAAAAAAGTATACTATGTTGTAATAGAATAAGCGGAGTTGAACGGCCCAATTATACCGCACCACCATAGTATTATTTCAGACGAAGGCAGTTGCGCCGAAACGCGCGTTGGGGCAGACACATTGCCGTGCACTCACCTGGACGTTTAATGGGTACGTGCTCCATCATCATATGTTGTTCACATTTGTCCATATATTGATGTTATCCATTTATGGTATTCTCTTTATACCTTTGAGTACTTCTCCTTTGACCATTTCATCTGGCATACATTTGTAGTCATTTTGTATTCATTTATATTTATATTTATGAAAACATGATTACAGTACGGGACAGTTGTCCTGCAGCGAGGCAGGGACTCCTAGCATCGTACATAAGTATGATGCTAGGAGCCCGGCTCCCTGCAGTGTGTTCGGTCCGGTACTTGCGGCCGAAATACGTCCGTCAATTACGGACGTAATTAGTGTGTGTGCACATACCCTTAGACGTTACTTACCTTGTATAGTGCATGGCGTGCATGTCTTTTTTAACCTGTTGGTTGATGGATTCTTTTTATTATTGTGTATTTATGTGTAATTTTCATTAAAGTACTTTTCTATTTTCTCATATGTTCTTGTCTTGTTGCATCTTTTCTCTTTTCGGTCATATGCAATGCTTTAGGATGCTTTATGGATATACACCCCAGGATCTGGTTCATAATTGAATACATGCTTGCTGACGGCTGCATCTTTACTCTATCTGAACCATTTTAGATCCATGCTGTGCTTTTCGGTTATATTATTATTTCAGTTACTTATATAGCGCCAACGTATTACGCAGCGCTGTCCTCCTTTTTTTTTTTTTTACTGACAACAATCTACATTTTCTATTGATTGTTGGTATGTTTTTGGCGTGTGGGAGGAAACCCACACAAACACAGATGTTGTTTTTGGTTAGATTTGAAACCAGGCCCCCAGCGCTGCAGGGCAATAGTTCTAACCACTGAGCCACAGTGCTGCCCAATATATAAAAGCATATATACATTATGTTTCCACTAACAGCAGACATTATCTATGGTCAGGTTACGATAAAAACACTAGCTATTGGTTAAGGAGATAATGTTTTATCTCTTGAGTCTCACTTGTAGGTGTCCTAGGGGCCCAGTATTAGTTACATCACACATATAATCTTGAAGTAGTGATGGGTGCTGTATAAGCTCATTAAAATCTTATTTCACATCTAATGCTTGCCATACACACAGGATGTACGGGGGCTGCCAGGGGAATCAAGGATCATATTGTGTGTGTGTATGGCCAGCTTAAACATGCATGGTCGGCCAATGTGAGCATACATGTTTTCAGTCAGAGGAGATGGCTATTGCCACTCACTCAGTTAAAAAATTCTAGATGATATCTATCCCTAACACGGACTTGCCTACAGTCCATGTATAAGCCGCTCATCCCCAGTATATACTGCTTCTAAGATTAGTTCTAAGGATAACGCCACCATTTTATCATTATTTTTAGGAAACAATTCTCCAATCCTAAAACGACAGAAATGTACCAAAATTAATCGGCAATGGTTCAATACATTTACCTGGCATCTTTTTTTTTTTTTGTACTTTGTACAATTAATAAGATAATTAAGAGTTATCTTCCCTCTGCTCAACACATTTTCATTCATTTTTAATTAACAGTCTTAATTTTTCATTTTGATCCCCTGTCTATGGTACTGAACCTCACCCTTGTAGGAGTATTAGAAGAGGCCGAGTTCTACAACATTGCTTCGTTGGTCAAAATCATTCACGAGAAAATGGAGGAGGCCGAAGTCAATAAGGTAATTCAGAGTAACACATTCAGAGTCATACATAGGTACAATACCTTGATAGTTCTTTATTGGAGAGCTGCCAATAAGATTTTTTTATCCATGCAATAAATTATCAGCACCAAATTCTTTAACCTACATGTTGACTGGACAGAAACAAATTTAGGCCATGAATTAGGCCAAACAACTGGGTATGTCCGTTCTAGACCCCGTATTATTTTCAGCTACAATTCCGGTTGCTTTGATAGCGGCCTTCAGCTCGCCTGCATTGTTGGCTCTGGTGTCTCTTATCAATACCCCATAGATTCTCTATGGGGTTTAGGTCAGGCGAGTTTGCTGGACAATCAAGCACAGTGATACTGTGACCAGATATTGGTACATTTGGCAGTGTGGGCAGGTGCCAAGTCCTGCTGGAAAATGAAATCAGCATCTCCATAAAGCTTGTCAGCAGAGGGAAGCACGAAGTGCTCTACAATTTCCCGGTAGACGCTGCGCTGACTCTGGACTTGATAGAACACAGTGGACCAACACCAGCAGATGACATGGCTCCCCAAACCATCTCTGACTGTGGAAACTTCACACTGGACCGCAGGCAACTTGGATTGACGCCTCTCCGCTCTTCCTCCAGACTCTGGGACCTTGATTTCCAAATGAAATGCTAAATTTACTTTCAACTGAAAACAGGACTTTGGACCACTGAGCAATAGTGTTCGTCCACAGTGTTATATCAAGTCCAGAGTCAACGTAGCCGTCTGCCAGGCAATTTTAGAGCACTCCATGCTTCCCTCTGCTGACAAGTTTTATGGAGATGCTGATTTCATTTTCCAGCAGGACTTGGCACCTGCCCACATTGCCAAAAGTACCAATACCTGGTGTAATAACCACAGTATCACTGTGCTTTATTGGCCAGCAAACTTGCCTGACCTAAACCCTATAGAGAATCTATGGGGTATTGTCAAGAGGAAGATGAGGGACACCAGAGCCAACAATGCAGACGAGCTGAAGGCCGCTATCAAAGCAACCTGGGCTTCCATAACACCTCAGCAGTACCACAGGCTAATTGCCTCCATGCCACGCAGAGTCGGAGCCCCGACCAAGTATTGAGGGCATATACTGCACATACTTTTCAGTGGGCCAACATTTCGTTATTAAAAATCATTTTTGAAATTGGGCTTATATAATATTCTAATTTTCTGAGACACTAAGTTTTGGGTTATCATTAACTGTTACCATAATCATCAACATTAAAAGAAAAAAATGCTGGAAATAGATCTGTGTGTAATGAATCTATATAATATTTGAATTTCACTTTTTGAATTGAATTACTGAAATAAATTAACTTTTTGATGATTCATTGAGAAGGACTAGTATACAGTATATAAGTAGTACTGTACAAAAGTTTTAGGCAGTTGTGGAAAAATGCTGCAAAGTAAGGATGCTTTAAAAAATTTGTTTTTTTTTATCACTGAGCTGGTCAAGCATGTATAACTTTTTGCTGCGCAATAGCTTGTTCAGGCATTATACTAGATTGTCGTAAAGATGGTGCTCAAGAAGAAGGCTGCATAATAACCACGATAACAAGTTGTATTGGTGTGTACGGGGTTAATTAAATATGTCTAATTGTATTTTATTTGTATTTGCATTTTTAAGAGCTTTGTGGTATTTCATATATAATTTGGATATTTGTGTGATTTTTGAGTGATGTCACATGACAAACGCCAAAAACTCCACAAACCGAAACGTCTTGTATGTAGACTTTTCAATAATTTACTATGGTTTCCAAAGTAACATCTGGCTGCAGCTTTTTTTATCTTGAAAAAAACGAAATAAAACGCTACGAAAAATGCAGCAAGACGCTGTGTGTGAATCTAGCCCAGGGGTCAGCAACCTTCGGCACTCCAGCTGTTGTGAAACGACATCTCCCAGCATGCCCTGACAGCTGAAGGCTTTATTATTCCAGCCAAAAGCTGTCAGGGCATGCTGGGAATTGTAGTTTCACAACAGTAGGAGTGCCGAAGATTGCTAAACCCTGATCTAGCCTAATATAGGTAATGAGAGCTTCCAGACCAAAGGTACTGTTATGTAATCTTATAGCTAAATGCAGGTAAGGCTTCGTTCACATCTGCGTCAGAGCTCCGTTCATGGTTTCCGTCGGAGCCTTCCGTCAGGGCAACCCATGAACGGAACCCTGACTGAAACAAATGGAAACCGTAGGTTTCCGTTTGCATCACCATTGATTTTAATGGTGACGGATCCGGTGCAAATGGTTTCCATTTGTCACCGTTGAGCAAGGGTTCCGCCGTTTTGACAGATGCAGTACCGTAGACGACTAAACCCTTGCACAACGGGGACAAACCGAAACCATTTGCACAGGATCCGTCACTATTCATATCAATGGTAATGCAAACAGAAACCTATGGTTTCCATTTGTTTCAGTCAGGGTTCCGTTCATGGCTTCCCCTAACGGAAAGCTCAGACGGAATACATGAACGGAGCCCTGACACAGATGTGAACGAAGCCTAAGCTGTGTATCCTTGTGACTGGCACAGAGCAGCTGGTTATATCTGAATAAATCATAGGGAACAAATTACACAGTTCAGTGAACAATCCAAAACATTCTGCTTTTAACATGCAGCAAAAGCAAAATAACAGTGTGAGCTTAAGGGTATGTTCACACGGCCTATTTACGGACGTAATTCGGGCGTTTTTGCCCCGAATTACGTCTGAAAATAGCGCCTCAATAGCGCTGACAAACATCTGCCCATTGAAAGCAATGGGCAGACGTTTGTTCACACGAGGCGTATATTTACGCGCCGCTGTCAAATGACGGCGCGTAAATAGACGCCCGCGTCAAAGAAGTGACCTGTCACTTCTTTGGCCGTAATTGGAGCCGTTATTCATTGACTCCAATGAATAGCAGCGCTAATTACGCCCGTAATTGACGCGGCGTTCTAGCGCCTGCACATGCCGGTACGGCTGAAATTACGGGGATGTTTTCAGGCTGAAACATCCCCGTAATTTCAGCCGTAACGGACGCCCTCGTGTGAACATACCCTAACATGAGTGCAGGAAACGGCAAAATAATGCATATAAGACTAGATATGAAAAAAAAATGCCCCAGTCCACCACTACATTCATAATATATAAGAAAATAAATAAATGTACATACGGTACTGTATATGCTGCATGTAACTTCAAATTAAAGAGGCTCTATCACCAGATTATAAATGCCCTATTTTCTACAAAATCTGATCGACGCCGTAATGTAGATAACAACTGTGGTTTTTATTTTGAAAAACAATAATTTTTTTAGCAAGTTATGAGCAATTTTAGATTTATGCTAATTCGTTTCTTAATGCCCAACTGGGTGTGTTTTAACTTTTGACCAAGTGGGAGTTGTAAAGAGAAGTATACGACGCTGACCAATCAGTGACCAATCAGCGTCATACACCTCTCCATTCATGTCCATTTGTATTAAGCACAGCGTGATCTCACAAGATCAGCCACATTAACTTTACTGAAGTGTCTTGAGAGTGAATAGACATTGCCTCCAGCCAGGACGCGATGTCTATTCACACTAATGACACTTATAACACAAATCATAACTTGCTCAAAAATGATCGTTTTACAAAATAAAAACCACTGTTGTTATCTACATTACAGCTCCGATCACATTATGTAGGGGATAGGGCACTTATAATCTGGTGACAGAGCCTCTTTAATTACGTTGAAGTTTTCCTATTTGACTCTATTGTAGAATATTGTAAAAGGACATTCAAGAGCGGAGTTTTCCTTTAAGTAGCTTTCTATTGTTCCACTGCATCTAAAATGAATAATGAAGCAGAAATATAGGACAGATAGATGTAAATAGGATTGCAGGATTAGACTACACCTGGTCTGTTTGAAGTCTGTTACCATGGAGGCTGTCACCAATTCCTGCTGCCAAGTAATGAAGCACCAACCAGCCGCCTTAGCTCTCCTGTCACTGACTTATATAAATAATTAGACAGTACCGACACATATCACAGTGGAAAAGTAATTTGTTTTTCATATAATAATCTGACGTCTTGCCTTTTTGTTATTATAGTTATAAATTAATGATAGAATCCAAGGCTCTACAACTGCTTTTCTTGTTGTATTGGTACAAAAGAGTGCTAGATGACCAAAAAGGCTAGAACTTTCAGTGAAAATTTCTATTATGGTAGCTCATATTAAAGTATGTTTAACGTTCCACAAATGATGGGTATCTGAACTTTAAAAAAAACTTTTGACATGACATAGTGACATGGCAGAAGTTTTGATCCGTGGGGTCGGAGCACTGAGACCCCCGTGGATCGCGAAAACAAAGTGGCAGAAGAGCTCGGGTGAGCGCTGTGCCGCTTAGTTTCTGATCGGCTTTCCTCTGAGCGGTGTACTGGCTCAATAGAAAGTCTAAGAGTCCGTACAACACTCGCTCAGCTTTTCAAGGAGAGCCAATCAGAAACGAAGCCACACAGCACTCACTAGAGCGCTTCTGCCGCTTCATTTTGGCGATCGATATGGGTCTCAGTGCTCGGAGCCCCACCGATTAAAACTTCTGACATGTCACTATGACATTTCAAACGTTTTTTAAAAGTTGAGTTACCCTTTAAGCTAACCAACAGACATTTAATAAAGAGTCTATGATGTTTTTTCTTCTACTTTTATAATCTCATAACTTCAGTCCCAACAGAAACATGTCTACCGGGTGTTACAATGTCAAGAGGCGGAGTTGGCTCAGATGGTTTCCACCATGTCTGATAGCTGGAAATTTGAGCAGGTAAAGACACCCGTCATTTCAACCAAATACATGCAAATGAACAACAGGGAAACTATATTTGGTTATGCCCTCCTTTAATGTATGGAGTGGATATAAATTCATATCTGTATTTACATACGTAGGAATTGGACGGTTCAGCCATATATACGAAACATGCATATCCAAACGAAATTCCTTTTATGCAAATTTTTTTACTTTAATAAATTCATCAGGTACAGCATATACAATGCTTTAACAGACATAGTAAATATTCACCCGTAGTGCCAACATTCATGATTCATAGGATATTAGCAGTTCATTATGCCAAGGGAAAACGAATCCACGCAGAGACTCCACAAGCAAGCTTCTTGACATGTTAGAGTGCCGTTTCGGGGCATTTTAACCATGGGTTAATAAACTGCTAATATCTAGTACTACGGGTGAATATTTTCTATGTCTATTAAAGAATTTTTTATCTGATAAATTTATCAAAGTAAAGTTTTGCATTTAGGAATTCTGTTTGGATGTGCTTATTTCGTATACAGCTCATACTATAGCAGACTAAGAGAATCTTATGATTTGCACTGTTACCATAGTTGCCTTGAAAAATATATTGGGTCCAAATTAGCCTGGTACGGGTCCTCCCTGCCACTATTTGTTCACATGGCTGCATTGATGACGTGCCCGTATATCCACGTGATCGCTGTAACCAGTCTCTGGCCTGAGCAGTCCTGTGCCATATACCCACTGAGGCCAGTGATTGGCTGCAGCGATCACGTGGGTATACATGTATGTCATCGATGCAGCGATGCGGAAAACCGGAGCAATTACACTGGAACGCCAGGGGATCTGTTGGGTGAGTAATTCCTCTTTTTTTGTTTTACTGCATTTTTTTAATTAAAATTTTAATAATCCACACAGATTCTTATAATACACGCCTTGGCTGCTGCAGAACGCCTGTTAATGAGTAAAGGAGATATTCATTTTATTTGACATGATACTCCCTCATCCTTTTCATAAAGCACATCTGAGTATCTGAATGTGATGTTAATACAAATTTTATATTACTGTCTATTATATGATTAAGCTTTATTTTCAGAAACCCCCAGATACATTAAATGTAACATCATTAAATGTAGTATCTTTAGAATGTATCTTCATTACAATTTTTGTAGTGTTACATTGTAAAAGCAATTCAGTCACAGGCTGATTTACAAACAAGAAGAATCAGAACACTATAGTGAACATAAAGTACTAAAAAGAGACGGCAATTATGGCCGTGACACAGGTCGCTTTACCAAAAATCGCTATGTTGCAGTAAGGAAAGTGAATGTGGCCACGTTGCGACCCTCAAGTTGCCATGACCACGACACTACAGTCACAAAAATTCAGTCAAGTTAGGATTTCTTGCGGGTCACAATGCGGGCAACATACGCTTTCATTACTGCGACACAGCTGTCTCAAAGCAATCTTTGGCTATGCGACCTGAGTCGTGGCCAAAGTCGCCGTGTAGCCCTAGCTTAATGAGAATAACAGATCTCAGTGTTAACATCAACTTGTTGACGGTTTCTGGATAGCCAAAGAGTATAAACCATGAAATATTAAAGGCAACATGGATGGGTTATTTATTTGCTGACTATATAGCCTGTCACATACAAATACACGGTAAACATTGAGGTCCCTGTTCTTCCCAAACCTTTGTCCCTACCTACTTGTACGACCAGACCTAAACGATGGCGCACAATTAGGCGGTGTTCCCTACACTAGTACAAGTGAAACTGACAAATGGATAAGACAGAGACCGTACGAAATAACAAAGGGTCAACTGGGAAGTACACGGAGGGAGAGGCAGGGCAATTGCGCCACGGACAAGTCCGGCCCAAAAGGCGGAGTCAGGCAGGCAGGGTCAAACCGGGAGAGTGTGGAGAAACAAAAGTCAGAGGGCAAAGAAAAGTCAGGAGTCCAGCCGGGGTCAGGGGTCACAAAGGAGTCAAAATGCAAGTCGCTCAGGGGAGTCTGAAACAAGGGAAAGCACCAGGCTAGATAACTCTAATTACAGGCAAAGTCCTACCCAAGCGAGTGACTCTCGGCTCCCTGGAGACCGAGGGAGCCGCAGGAAGGGAGTACGTAATGGTATCCCCCTTTTACGAGGGGCCACTGGACCCTCCACCCACGAAGCAGGTTTATTCGGAATTCGAGCGTGGATATCTCGGACTGGGACCCAATTCCTCTCCTCAGGACAATATCTTTTCGAATAGACCAGGTACTGGATAGACCCCTGAACCTTTCTACTGTCCAGCAACCTGGCCACCTCGAACTCCTGTCCCTTGGGTGTCAATACTGGGACAGGAGGTTTCCCTATGGGACGGACGGGGGGAACAAATCTCTTCAGAAGGGAGGAATGAAACTCCTCATGGATGCGGAAGGGGGGGGGATTTTAAGCGAAGGGAGACCGGGTTGATCCTCTCCTTGAGCTCATAAGGACCGATGTACCTGGGAGCGAACTTTCTGGAGGGTACCCTCAGGCGGAGGTTCTTGGAACATAACCAAACCCGATCTCCCACCAAGAAATCAGGATTGGCCGAACGCCTTTTATTGGCTTGAAGCCGCAGACGGTCCTGGGCTGCCCTGAGATTGCCCTGAGATTACTCTGGACCTGGTCCCAGATTACCCTCAAGTTCCCAGTGAGAAGCTCCATTTCAGGGTTATCTGATACACATGGGGAAAATAAAGAAAACCGGGGATTAAAACCATAATTAGCAAAGAATGCAGCTTGAGACCTAGGAGGAGCGGCTGGAGTAGGATGATTGGACCGTTCCTGCCGACGGTCCCGGATGCGTCGGTCGAGACAGACAGCGAGATTCATAAACTGATCTAGGGAGTCGAGGGTGGGTAACCTACTAGCAGGTCTTTCAGGGCGTCAGTCAGTCCTACCCTGATGTGGTACTTCAGGGCTGAGTCACCCCAGGTAGATTCCACTGACCACTTCCTAAACTCAGAGCAGTACTCCTCTACTGGCCTCTTACCCTGACGAAGTACCCCTAACTGAGTTTCTGCACACGCTGTCCTGTCGGGTTAATCATAGAGATGTCCCAGGGCGGAAAAGAAAGCGTAGACAGAGGAGCGTTGGGGACTAGTGGGATATAAGGAAAATGCCCAATCCTGGGGATCCCCCAGCAGACGGGATATGATGATCCCCACACATTGAGACTCAGAGCCTGAAGAATGGGGCCGTAACTGAAAATAAAGCATGCAGCTCTCACAAAGAGATGCAAGGTGTAGGCTGCCACGGGTAACACAGGGCATGCTCCTGCTGGTACACTCTCTGGGCCAGATCCTGCACCAATTGGGTGAGACCCTGCATTTGCTCTGTTAACACTACCAAGAGGTCCATGGCAAACAAAGCCAGACAACAGGGAAGAGCAGGTAAAGGGCCTGTAATTCTGTCACATACAAATACACGGTAAACAGTGAGGTCCCTATTCTTCCCAAACCTCTGTCCCTACCTACTTGTACGACCTGACCTAAATGACGGCGCACAACTGGGTGGTGTTCCCTATACTAGTACAAGTGAAACTGACAAACTGATAAGACGACCGTACAAAATAACAAAGGGTCACCTGGGAAGTACACGGAGGGAGAGGCAGGGAAATTGCGCCACGGATAAGTCCGGGCGCAAAAGGCGGATTCAGGCAGACAGGGTCAAACTGGGAGAGTGCGGAGAAACAAAAGTCAGAGGGCAAAGAAAAGTCAGGAGTCCAGCCGGGGTCAGGGGTCACAAAGGAGTCAAAATGCAAGTCGCTCAGGGGAGTCTGAAACAAGGGAAGATAACTCTAATTACAGGCAAAGTCCTACTACCCTAGGCTGAACTAAATAAGGAGAGGGCGGGAGCTCAGGAACATCAGCCAGGCTTTGATTGGCCTGATGTTCCTGAGCTCCTATTGCCTGCAGACTGCCTCAGTCTGCCAGGCCGGGTGACGCCCGAGCGAGTGACTCTCAATGCCCTGGAGAACGAGGGAGCCGCAGGAAGGGAGTGAATAACATAGCCAATGTTAATTAAAGGTAAAGTTTTAAGAATGCTGCTGATTTGGTCTTCAGGATGCAGCATTTATATATATATATATATATATACCAAGTCCAGCAGCACCGGCAGCGTGTGGGTGCAGGCTCTGAGGGACAGACTAAGTCCCAGATACACAGAAGTCAAAAAATGAGCAGCAACTCCAATGGTAAGGGTGAAAAAAAGTGGGTACTTTTATTGCACGGGCAATAAAAGTACCCACTTTTTTCACCCTTACCATTGGAGTTGCTGCTCATTTTTTTTACTGCTATATATATATATATATATATACACACTACCGTTCAAAAGTTTGGGGTCACCCAGACAATTTTGTGTTTTCCATGAAAGCTCACACTTCTATTTATCAAATGAGTTGCAAAATGACTAGAAAATATAGTCAAGACATTGACAAGGTTAGAAATAATGATTTTTATTTGAAATAATAATTTTCTCCTTCAAACTTTGCTTTCGTCAAAGAACGCTCCATTTGGTGCAATTACAGCATTGCAGACCTTTGGCATTCTAGCTGTTAATTTGCTGAGGTAATAGGGAGAAATTTCACACCATGCTTCCAGAAGCCCCTCCCACAAGATGGATTGGCTTGATGGGCACTTCTTGCGTACCATACGGTCAAGCTGCTCCCACAACAGCTCTATGGGGTTGAGATCTGGTGACTGCGCTGGCCACTCCATTACAGATACAATACCAGCTGCCTGCTTCTTCCCTAAATAGTTCTTGCATAATTTGGAGGTGTGCTTTGGGTCATTGTCCTGTTGTAGGATGAAATTGGTTCCAATCAAGCGCTGTCCACAGGGTATGGCATGGCGTTGCAAAATGGAGTGATAGCCTTCCTTATTCAAAATCCCTTTTACCTTGTAGAAATCTCCCACTTTACCAGCACCAAAGCAACCCCAGACCATCACATTACCTCCACCATGCTTGACAGATGGCGTCAGGCACTCTTCCAGCATCTTTTCAGTTGTTCTGCGTCTCACAAATGTTCTTCTGTGTGATCCAAACACCTCAAACTTCGATTCGTCTGTCCATAACACTTTTTTCCAATCTTCCTCTGTCCAATGTCTGTGTGCTTTTGCCCATATTAATCTTTTCCTTTTATTAGCCAGTCTCAGATATGTCTTTTTCTTTGCCACTCTGCCCTGAAGGCCAGCATCCCGGAGTCGCCTCTTCAATGTAGACGTTGACACTGGCGTTTTGCGGGTACTATTTAATGAAGCTGCCAGTTAAGGACCTGTGAGGCGTCTATTTCTCAAACTGGAGACTCTAATGTACTTGCCTTGTTGCTCAGTTGTGCAGCGGGGCCTCCCACTTCTCTTTATACTCTGGTTAGAGCCTGTGTGTGCTGTCCTCTGAAAGGCGTAGTACACACCGTTGTAGGAAGTCTTCAGTTTCTTGGCAATTTCTCGCATGGAATAGCTTTAATTTCTAAGAACAAGAATAGACTGTCGAGTTTCACATGAAAGCTCACTTTTTCTAGCCATTTTGAGAGTTTAATCGAACCCACAAATGTAATGCTCCAGATTCTCAACTAGCTCAAAGGCAGGTCAGTTTTATAGCTCCTCTAAACAGCAAAACTGTTTACAGCGGTGCGAACATAATTGCACAAGGGTTTTCAAGTGTTTTCTAATCATCCATTAGCCTTCTAACACAGTTAGCAAACACATTGTACCATTAGAACACTGGAGTGATGGTTGCTGGAAATCGGACCAGTCTAGGAAGCCGTCTCTCCTGTCATGAGATCTTTCTTTGAGCCTTATGTCCACCGGAGTAGCAAGCAGACTCAGGTCATCCAAGGCAGGTGGTAGATTTCGAGCAGCAAGTTTGTCCTTGATCTCGGGCGATAGACCATGCCAGAAGGATGCTACCAAGGCCTCATTGTTCCAGGACAGTTTTCCTGCCAGGGTCCGGAACTTGATGGTGTATTCGCCCACGGAGGTGTTCTCCTGGCGAAGGTTAAAGATAGCAGTGGCTGCTGACTAGACTCGTCCTTGCTCCTCGAAAACAGTATGGAATAACCGCACGAACCCCTGGAAGTCTTGGGTCTCGGGTCCCTGACGTTCCCAGATTGAGTTTGCCCCTGCCAACAAGTAGAGACACGAAGAAGGCGATCTTGGTTCCGTCCGACGGAAATGCTTGGGCGTGCAGGGTAAAATGGATATGGCATTGGTTTAGAAACCCTCTGCAGGTACTTGCGTCTCAATGGAACCGAGAAGGTAATGGCAGCAAGAACCGAGGATCCGAACCGGAACTGACAGGAGGTGTAGCAGGAGGGTTGAATGGAGGAGCTTGCGTTGGAGCAGGAAGGGAAGCAGCTAGCGTCCCTAGCTACTGTGCCATGGAGTCCACTGCCACAAGAAGTTGATCCTGTCTTGCTCGGAGATCCTGCAGGTCCGCCTGCATGGCTTTGGAGGATGGCATGCCCTTGAATTGACCAGCTGGGTCCATGGCCTGAGCGTACTGTCACGATGCGGGGTGTGGACCCACTGGGCCGTACCGCGTATCGGGATGGCAGCTGGCCAAACAGGTATAGTACAGAGTCTATAGTCCAGAAAAGGTACCGGTGGCAACTCGGACAGTAGCAAGGCAGGCTCAGTTGGGACCAGGCAGCAGGTAGACGTCAGGTGTGGAGCAGCAGACCAGGCATGGAATACAGCACAACACGACCACAGCTTCAGCGCGGCACTTGACCAGGACAGCACGGGATACAGGATACAGGAACAGGGAACACTTGGGGACTGGAAGACACTAGGAGACCATTAGCACAACAAACTTTGGGTAACGAACACCGCTCAGGCAAATAACAAGAGGGCAGAGCCCTTTTTATAGTCCAGTAGCATTCTGGGCTTGATTGCAGACTTCCTGCAATTATGCGCGCACTGGCCCTTTAAGATCATGCACGTGCCCTCCGGAGACAGTCTCGATACCAGGAAGTGAGGCGCCTCACAGGGGGATGATGCTGCAGGGAACTCGCATGTCCATGGTCGCAGTCGTAGAGGGGTAAGTCAGAACGACGGGGGAAGCTGGATGTAGGAGTAGTGTGCTAAGGACTTTGGTAATTTCCAAGGTCGGGCCTGGATTTTTATGGAATTATAGGCAGGTTGGTAGTGGGGCCTATCATTCCCTTCCTGTCCAGTACGGGTTTAAATCGAACCTAATTCCCACAATATATATATATATATTTTTCATTTTATCTCACATAATTCTGAGAGCAGTGACTTTTTTGTATCTTTTCATTGATGTTGCTGTGTGAGGTCCTGTTTTGTTTGTTTTGGGATACACGTGTTTAGTTTATATATAAATCGGTTTTCTTGGGGTAGAGGCTGTCAATCACGTAAATGTATGGAGCTAGGCATCACGTCACAGCTGCCGATGCCGTACAGTTACGTTGCAGGGCGGGAAGACGTTTTAGTTACATAGTTAGTACAGTTGAAAAAGACATGTCCATCAATTTCAGCCAAGGGATGAGAGGAAGTGACTTATGGAAATGTATGATGTAAAATGGATTGTGTGATAATGTCATTCCTTTCTTTACAGCTGATGAATGTGGGGTCTCCATACAATTATAGTAGTGAAGGACAACCGGAATTTCTTTGTGTAGTATCCAGGGAGCTTCAAAACAAGCTGAAAATATGTGTCAATGAGGCTTGCAGCACAGCACAGGTACAGTACACATATGTTATTGTCACAGATGTAAATATAGATGTTTCCTCTGTCATTTAACCCCTTCCCGACATTTGCCGTACATGTACGTCATGGAAAGCATTGACTTCCCGCATCTTGCCGTACATGTACGCCGAATGTTTGGGACCGGCTCAGAAGCTGAGCCGGTGCCATCATTACCGGATCTCAGCTGTATCTTACAGCTGACATCCGGCTGTAACGGCGGGGACCGAAATTAGCTTCGATCCCCGCCATTAACCCCTTAAGTGCAGCGCTCAAACGCGATCGCTGCACTTAAGGTGTTTGCAGCTCATCGGAACCCCAGTAATGAAATTGCCGGGGTTCCGGTGGCTGCAATGGCAACCGGAGGCCTAATACTGGCCTCCCGGTCTGCCTAGCACCGAAGCCGGTCAAGATCCGCCCGGCGGCGGAGCCTGATCGGCTTCCGTAGCTGCCGGCAAGATGGCGCCGGGTCAGGAGCTGATCCGGCGTCATCAGCGGTGGATGTCAGCTGTACTGTACAGCTGACATCCACCTGTAATGGCAGGAACCGGAGCTAGCTCCGATCCCTGCCATTAACCCCTTCGATGCAGCAATCGAAAGCGATTGCTGCATCGTAGCGGTTACTAGCAGATCGCCAGCCCTGACAGGCAATCGGGACTGGCGACTGCTGTTATGGCAACAGGAGACACAATGGTCTCCTGCTCTGCCATTACGGAAGCCGATTTAGGCCCTGCCGGGAGGCGAAGCCTAATCGGCTTGCTGTCAGTGAATGACTGACAGATCTAATACATTGCACTACATAGGTAGTGCAATGTATTAGAAAAAAAAATATCTGACCGTTGGACCTTCAAGTCCCCTAGTGGGACTTGAAGAAAAGTGTAAAAAAAGTATAAAAAAAGTGTAAAAAAAAGTGCAAAAAATAAAAGTTTGAAAACAGTAAAAGTTTCAAGTAATCAAATAAAACACAATCCCCCTTTTACTCTTATCAAGTCCTTTATTATTGAAAAATAATAATAAACCATATGTATTTGGTATCGCCACGACCGTAACGACCGGAGGTATCAAAATATTATATTATTTATTGCACGCGGTCAACAGCATAAAAAAAAAACGTAAAAAACTTTACCAGAGTTTCTGTTTTTTGGTCACTTTGCCCTACAAATATTAGAATAAAAAGTGATCAAAAAGTCGCACGTATCCAAAAATGGTACCTATAAAAACTATAGCTCGTCCCGCAAAAAACAAGCCCTCATACAGCTCCGTCGACAAAAAAATTAAAAAGTTATGGTTCTCACAACTTGGCGACAGAAAAAATACATTCTTTTTACAAAAGTAATTTTATTGTGCAAAAAGTTGTAAAACATAAAAAAGTGCTATAAATTAGGTATCGCCGGAATCGTACTGACCCGCAGAATAAAGTTAACATGTAATTTATAACGCATGGTGAACGCTGTATAAAAAAAACGAAAAAAGCTGTGCCAGAATTGCGTTTTTTTGTTTACCTGGCATCCCAAAAAATAGGATAAAAGGTGATCAAAAAGTCACATGTACCCCAAAATGGTACCAATAATAACTACAGCTCATCCCGCAACAAACCAGCCCTCATACCGCTACGTCTATGAAAAATAAAATTAGTTATGGCTCCAATAAGTCAGGAAATAAAAAAATATGCAGTTGTGCCCGAGGGGAACATTTCTTCTGTTTGAAGAGGCGATTTATCAAGGACCTAAAATTAGGGAACCAGGAAAGGGAGGGCCCAAACATATCCGCTGGAAGCGACGGTGCCCGTATTATACCAGGACAACACTTCCTAGCAAAATTCCCCAAACTACAAAGGCGCGGAGTGTGGACCAAAAGGGGGATAATAAAGGACGCCATATATCAGTGCGACACCGGCCTGTGCAGAAAGGATTGCTTCACAGCGTAACACACATCTATGGATTATTTTATTGTTTTTTTTTACCCCATTATTATACCACCTGACTATGCCCCTTATATACTCCGCCCGGCTTACATATGCCCTACATTATAAACGGAAACACCAGTAAGACTCCAAACAAAACTACTACCAAGCAAAATCCGCTCTCCAAAAGCCAAATGGCATTTCCTCCCATCTGAACCCTACGGTGTGCCCAAACAGCAGTTTCCTTCCACATATATGGCACCGTCATACCCGGGAGAACCCTTTTAGCAATTTTTGGGGTGTGTGTCTCCAGTGGCATAAGCTGGGCACAACATATTTGCCACTGAATGGCATATCTAGGGAAAAATATAAATTTTTAATTTGCACCATCCACAGCGCATTCATTTATGGAAAAGACCTGTGGGGTGAAAATGCTCACTACACCCCTTAATAAATGCCTTGAGGGGTGCAGTTTCCATAATGGGGTCACTTCCCAGGGGTTTATTTTTATTATTTCACATCTGAGCCTCTGCAGTTGTGAACCAATACTTTGTAAATCGCCAAATTAGGCCTCAATTTTACATGGTACGCTTTCACTCCTGAGCCTGGTCAACTGTCCAGGCACGAGATTAGGGCCACATGTAGGGTGTTTCTAAAACCAGGAAACCCAGCATAATAATTAGAGAGCTGTCTTGTTATGGTGGCACAAGCTGGGCACCACATATTGGCATATCTATGGAAAAAAATCCCATTTTCACTCTGCAACATCGAGTTCACACTAATTTCTACAAAACACCTGCAGGGTTAACATGCTCACTACACCCCTAGGTAAATGCATTGAGGGGTGTAGTTTCCAAAATTGGTTCACTTCTGGGGGGTTTCCACAGTTTTGGGCCCACAGGCGCCCAGAAACCAATCCAGCAACATCTGCACTCCAAATGGCGGTCCTTCCCATCTGAGCCCTGCCGTGTGCCCAAACAGCAGTTTATGACCACATATGGGGTATTGCCGTACTCGGTAGAAATTGCTTTACAAATGTTGGGTTCTTTTTTTTCCTTTATTTGTTGCGAAAATGAAAAAATTTGCGCTAAAGCTACGTCTTATTGAAGAAAAAGGATTGTTTTTATTTTCACTGCCCAATTCTAATAAATTCTATGAAACATCTGTGGGGTCAAAATGCTCACTACGCCCCTAGATGAATTCCTCAAGAGGTGTAGTTTCCTAAATGGTGTCACTTTTTGGGCGTTTTCATTGTTTTTTCCCCTCAGGGGCTTTGCAAATGTGATATGGCCGCCGCAAACCATTCCTGCTCAATGTGATCTCCAAAAGCCAAATAGCGCTCTTTCCCTTCTAAGCCAAGCCGTGTCTCCAAACAGCCGTTTATTACCACATGTGGGGCATTGTTTTACTCGGGAGAAATTGCTTTACAAATTTTGTGGTGCTTTTTCTCCTTCAGTCCTTGTGGAAATGAGTAAAAATAAGCTAAACCTACATTTTCTTTGAAGAAATGTTGATTTTTATTTTCAGGGCCTACTTTCAATAATTTCTGCAAAAAACCTGTGTGGTCAAATCACTCACTATACCCCTAGATAATTTCCTCAATGGGTGTAGTCTCCAAATGGGGTCACTTGTGGGGGGTTTCCACTGTTTTGTCCCCTCAGGGACTTCGTAAATGTGACATGGCCTCCGCAAACCATTCCTGCTAAACTTGAGCTCCAAAAGCCAAATGGCGCTCTTTCCCTTCTCAGCCCTGCCGTGTCTCCAAACAACCGTTTATTACCACATGTGGGGTATTGTTTTACTCGGGAGAAATTGCTTTACAAATTTTACGGTGCTTTTTCTCCTTTAGTCCTTGTGGAAATGAGAAAAAAAATCGCTAAACCTACATTTTCTTTGAAGAAATTTTCACAGCCTACTTCCAATAATTTCTGTAAAAAACCTGTGCGGTCAAAATGCTCACTATACCCCTAGATAATTTCCTTGAAGTGTGTCGTTTCCCAAATGGGGTCACTTTTGGGGGATTTTGACTGTTTTGGCACCGCAAGAGCCCTTCAAACCTGACTTGGTGCCTAAAATATATTCTAACAAAAATAAGGCCCCAAAATCCACTAGGTGCTCCTTTGCTTCTGAGGCCGGTGCTTCAGTCCAGTAGCACGCTACGGCCACATGTGGGATATTTCCTAAAACTGCAGAAACTGGGCAACAAATATTGAGTTGCATTTCTCTGGTAAAACCTTCTGTGTTATAAAAAAAATTGTACTAAAAATTTATTTCTGCAAAAAAATATGAAATTTGTAAATTTCACCTCTATGCTTTAATTCCTGTGACATGTGTAAAGGGTTAAGACATTTTCTAAATGTTGTTTTGAATACTTTGAGGGGTGAAGTTTTTAAAATGGGGTGACTTTTTGGGGGTTTCTAATATATAAGGCCCTCAAAGGCACTTCACAACTGAACTGGCCCCTGTAAAAATAGCCTTTTGAAATTTTCTTGAAAATGTGAGAAATTGCTGCTAAAGTTCTAAGCCTCGTAACGTCCTAGAAAAATAAAAGGATGTTCAAAAAACGATGCCAATCTAAAGTAGACATATGGGGGATGTTAGTTAGCAACAATTTTGTGTGGTATATCTGCCTGTCTTACAAGCAGATACATTTAAATTGAGAAAAATGTTAATTTTTGCAATTTTTCGCTAAATTTTGGTGTTTTTCACAATTAAATACTGAACATATCGAGCAAATTTTGCCAGTAACTTAAAGTCCAATGTGTCAAGAGAAAACAATCTCAGAATCGCTTGGATACGTGAAAGCATTCCGGAGTTATTACCACATAAAGTGACACATGTCAGATTTGAAAAATGAGGCTCGGTCAGGAAGGTCAAAAGTGGCTAAAGAGGGAAGGGGTTAAAGGGATCTTCCCAGTACTAACATTTATCAGCTGTGCACAAATTAGTTGATAAATTATAAATTGATGAGGGCCCAAATGCTGAGATACTGGTGATAGTTAAAATTGGGGAACCCCCCCCCCCCCCATGTAACACCACCTAATTATGGCCACCATTTTCCATATCTTCAATAGACTTGTATGGATTGGGCCACCCCATGCTCAGCCATAAGTCCATACAACTCCTCTACATCCATAGGAGGAAGAACAGGGGACAGGGTCCCCAATTCTTGCAATTGTGGGAGTTCCAGCAGTCAGACCCCCACCAATTTAACATTTGTCACTTATGAAAGATGATCCAGCACTCCGTGGCTTAAAATGAAGTATTCTTTATTGAAGCATCCACAAAGTTACAGACATGGTCCCAACAGCACAAAAATATTCATGCTTACATGTTTCAGGCCGATAGACTTTTCTGACAATTAGTCCTCTTATTAATATGTTTTACTAAGTCCCATTGATTTTAATGGAATGGTTGTCGAGCTTGTACAGTCAGCCTTCCAGGATATGTCCATTCCTGAAATTAGAAAGGGTACTAGCTGTCTGTCTGACGTGTCATATAGTCCATGGATGTAGGACCCCTTTAATAATGGTTTACTAACTGCATTGCATCTCTTCTCATCGCAGAGTTTCGATATTCAACAGGATGAAGAGAATGTGTTAAACCCCGACTATATCCTCTTCCAGGAGAGGGACAGAGAAAGCAGACATTAAGTCTAGTGAGTTTCCCATCTAGACCTATACATCTCAGACCATATGTTACATGCATTCCCCTCTCCCCCATAACTTCTATCCAGTCTTGTATCTTTCATCCCTCTTTCTCCTATAGAGATGAGTGCTACTCTGTAATTGGCGTTTTAGCGTTTCCCATATAAGGCTAAGTTCACACTGAGTTTTTTGACAAGTTTTTTGACGCGGAAACCGTGCCAAAAAAAATAGTCAAAAACGGCCCGAAAATGCCTCCCGTTGATTTCAATGGGGGACGGGAGCGGTTTTCTCCCGCGAACGGTAAAACCGCCTCGCGGGAGAAAGAAGCGACATGCCCTATCTTCGGGCGTTTCCGCCTCTGACCTCCCACTGACTTCAATGGGAGGCAGAGAAAGTGTATTTTGCGGCGTTTTATGCCCGCGGCGCTCAATTGCCGTGGACAAAAAACGCAGGGAAAATCGGCGTGCAGGGAGAGGAAAATCTGCCTCAAACTTCCAAACGGAAGATTGAGGCAGAAATTCCGCCTGCAAAATACTCAGTGTGAACATAGCCTAAGACAATGGAGGCTAAAATATGTATCACACATTACACCATTTCAGCCTCCATTGTCTAACAGTATATGTTCTAACTACAACTTTGTAATGGGAAGTTATCCCATTACAGAAACGCAAGCAATGGAAACTTTCACAGATATCCTCATCTCTAGTCTTTGGGTATCACTTTGGTCTAAAAGAGTATTTAACCCTATTAACCCCAGTTCACTCTTGTGTTACTAGGGTCCATTCTCCTTTTCATCTTTTTCACTAAATACTAGGACAGATTTCAGAAGAACTTTACTCGCTCCACCATCTGGGATCAATTCTTGTTTTTGGTGAAGTAAGGCAGAAGTTAAATTGAATGCCTATAACACAAGTATGGACTGGGCCCCATATATATATTTCATATAAGCAGGATCCTGCCTTTGGTATAGTGCCCCTTGGGCCTAGGTCCATGGGGCTTGACCTATAATCTAGGCCTGATATTGACCCCAGTCAGCTTCTTTGTTTGTGTTAACATCTTCTTACCCACATTTTTCATCTCTCCCTCTTTCTTCCAGACATTATCCTCAATGGTCATTGCTCTACAGTCTGCTTTTGTCAATGAATACCTCTAATAAAGCAGACTTTTTCACACAAGTGTATCGTATTGTTTATTTATATGCACTCAATATACACAATATCTACCATATTAACCCCTTCCCGACATTTGACGTAAATGTACGTCATGGAAAGCATTGACTTCCCGCAAAATGCCGTACATTTACGTCAAATGTTTGGCACCGGCTCAGAAGCTGAGTCGGTGCCATCATCGTCGGATCTCAGCTGTATCTTACAGCTGACATCCGACTGTAACGGCGGGGACCGAAATTAGCTTCGATCCCCGCCATTAACCCCTTAAGTGCAGCGCTCAAACGCGATCGCTGCACTTAAGGTATTTGCAGCTCATCGGAGCCCCAGCAATGAAATTGCCGGGGTTCCGGTGGCTGCAATGGCAACCGGAGGCCTAATACTGGCCTCCCGGTCTGCCTAGCACCGAAGCCGGTCAAGATCCGCCCGGCGGCGGAGCCTGATCGGCTTCCGTAGCTGCCGGCAAGATGGCGCCGGGTCAGGAGCTGATCCGGCGTCATCAGCGGTGGAAGTCAGCTGTACTGTACAGCTGACATCCACCTGTAACGGCAAGAACCGGAGCTAGCTCCGATCCCTGCCATTAACCCCTTCGATGCAGCAATCGAAGGCGATTGCTGCATCGTAGCGTTTACTAGAAGATCGCCAGCCCTGAGAGGCAATCGGGACTGGCGACTGCTGTTATGGCAACAGGAGACACAATGGTCTCCTGCTCTGCCATTACGGAAGCCGATTTAGGCCCCGCCGGGAGGCGAAGCCTAATCGGCTTGCTGTCAGTGAATGACTGACAGATCTAATACATTGCACTACATAGGTAGTGCAATGTATTAGAAAAAAAAAAATCTGACCGTTGGACCTTCAAGTCCCCTAGTGGGACTTGAAGAAAAGTGTAAAAAAAAAGTATAAAAAGGTGTACAAAAAAGTGCAAAAAATAAAAGTTTGAAAACAATAAAAGTTTCAAGTAATCAAATAAAACACAATCCCCCTTTTACTCTTATCAAGTCCTTTATTATTGAAAAATAATAATAAACCATATGTATTTGGTATCGCCACGACCGTAACGACCTGAGGTATCAAAATATTATATTATTTATTGCACGCGGTGAACAGTGTAAAAAAAAAAACGTAAAAAGCTTTACCAGAGTTTCTGTTTTTTGGTCACTTTGCCCTACAAATATTAGAATAAAAAGTGATCAAAAAGTCGCACGTATCCAAAAATGGTACCTATAAAAACTATAGCTCGTCCCGCAAAAAACAAGCCCTCATACACCTCCGTCGACAAAAAAATTAAAAAGTTATGGTTCTCACAACTTGGCGACAGAAAAAATACATTCTTTTTACAAAAGTAATTTTATTGTGCAAAAAGTTGTAAAACATAAAAAAGTGCTATAAATTGGGTATCGCCAGAATCGTACTGACCCGCAGAATAAAGTTAACATGTAGTTTATAACGCATGGTGAACGCTGTATAAAAAAAACGAAAAAAGCTGTGCCAGAATTGCGTTTTTTGTTTACCTGGCATCCCAAAAAATAGGATAAAAGGTGATCAAAAAGTCACATGTACCCCAAAATGGTACCAATAATAACTACAGCTTGTCCCGCAACAAACCAGCCCTCATACCACTACGTCTATGAAAAATAAAATTAGTTATGGCTCCAATAAGTCAGGAAATAAAAAAATATGCAGTTGTGCCCGAGGGGAACATTTCTTCTGTTTCAAGAGGCGATTTATCAAGGACCTAAAATTAGGGAACCAGGAAGGGGAGAGCCCAAACATATCCGCTGGAGGCGACGGTGCCCGTATGATACCAGGACAACACTTTCCCAGCAAAATTCCACAAACTACAAAAGGTGCGGAGTGTTGACCAAAAGGGGGATAAGAAATGACACCATTTATCAGTGCGACACTGGCCTGTGCGGAAAGGATTGCTTCACAGCGTAACACACATCTATGGATTATTTTATTTTTTTTATACCACCTAACTATGCCCCTTATATACTCCGCCCCGCTTACATGTACCCCCACATTATAAAACACCAGCAATACTCAAACAAATATAGTACCAAGCAAAATCCGCTCTCCAAAAGCCAAATGGTGCTCCCTCGGCTCTGAACCCTACAGCGTCCCCAAACAGCAGTTTCCTTCAACATATATGGCATCGTCATACCCAGGAGAACTCTTTTAACAATTTTTGGGGTGTGTGTCTCCAGTGTCATAAGCTGGGCATGACATATTTGCCACTGAATGGCATATCTAGGGAAAAATATAAATTTTTAATTTGCACCATCCGCAGCGCATTCATTTATGGAAAAGACCTGTGGGGTGAAAATGCTTACTACACCCCTTAATAAATGCCTTGAGGGGTGCAGTTTCCATAGTGGGGGTCACTTATCAGGGGTTTCTTTTTATTATTTCACATCTGAGCCTCTGCAGTTGTGAACCAATACTTTGTAAATCGCCAAATTAGTCCTCCACTCCGCATGGTACTCTTCACTTCTGAGCCCTGTGATATGTCCAGACAAAAGATTAGGGCCACATGTAGGGTATTTCTAAAACCGGGAAACACCGCTTAATAATTAGAGAGTGGTATTGTTATGGTGGCACAATCCGGGCACCACATATTGGCATATCTATGGAAAAAAATCCCATTTTCACTCTGCAACATCGAGTGAACACTAATTTCTACAAAACACCTGCAGGGTTAAAATCCTTACTACACCCCTTGGTAAATGCATTGAGGGGTGTAGTTTCCAAAATGGGGTCACTTCTGGGGAATTTCCACTGTTTTGGGCCCACAGGCGCCCAGAAACCAATCCAGCAACATCTGCACTCCAAATGGCGGTCCTTCCCTTCTGAGCCCTGCCGTTTGCCCAAACAGCAGTTTATGACCACATATGGGGTATTGCCGTACTCGGGAGAAATTGCTTTACAAATGTTGGGTTCTTTTTTTTCCTTTATTTGTTGAGAAAATGAACACATTTGCGCTAAAGCTACGTCTTATTGAAGAAAAAGGACTGTTTTTATTTTCACTGCCTAATTCTAATAAATTCTATGAAACATCTGTGGGGTCAAAATGCTCACTACACCCCTAGATGAATTCCTAAAGAGGTGTAGTTTCCTAAATGGAGTCCCTTTTTGGGCGTTTTCATTGTTTTGTCCCCTCAGGGGCTTTGCAAATGTGACCTGGCCTCCGCAAATCATTCCTGCTAAATGTGATCTCAAAAAGCCAAATAGTGCTCTTTCCCTTCTAAGCCCTGCCGTGTGTCCATACAGCCGTTTATTACCACATGTGGGGTATTGTTTTACTCGGGAGAAATTGCTTTACAAATTTTGTGGTGCTTTTTCTCCTTCAGTCCTTCTGGAAATGAGAAAAAATTAGCTAAACCTAGATTTTTTTTGAAGAAATGTTGATTTTAATTTTCACGGCCTACTTCCAATAATTTCTGTAAAAAACCTGTGCGGTCAAAATTCTCACTACACCCCTAGATAATTTCCTTGAGGTGTCTAGTTTCCTAGATGGGGTCACTTTTGGGGGATTTTTACTGTTTTGTCACTGCAAGAGCCCTTCAAACCTGACATGGTGCCTAAAATATATTCTAACAAAAATAAGGCCCCAAAATCCACTAGGTGCTCCTTTGCTTCTGAGGCCGGTGCTTCATTCCAGTAGCACGCTACGGCCACATGTGGGATATTTCCTAAAACTGCAGAAACTGGGCAACAAATATTGAGTTGCATTTCTCTGGTAAAACCTTCTGTGTTATAAAAAAAATTGTATTAAATATTTATTTCTGCAGAAAAATATGAAATTTGTAAATTTCACCTCTATGCTTTAATTCCTGTGACATGTGTAAAGGGTTAAGACATTTTCTAAATGCTGTTTTGAATACTTTGAGGGGTGAAGTTTTTAAAATGGGGTGACTTTTTGGGGGTTTCTAATATATAAGGCCCTCAAAACCACTTCACAAATGAACTGGCCCCTGTAAAAATAGCCTTTTGAAATTTTCTTGAAAATGTGAGAAATTGCTGCTAAAGTTCTAAGCCTTGTGATGTCATACAAAAATAAAAGGATGTTCAAAAAACGATGCCAATCTAAAGTAGACATATGGGTGATGTTAATTAGCAACAATTTTGTGTGGTATAACTGCCTGTCTTACAAGCAGATACATTTAAATTGAGAAAAATGCTAATTTTTGCAATTTTTCGCTAATTTTTGGTGTTTTTCACAATTAAATACTGAACATATCGAGCAAATTTTGACAGTAACATAAAGTCCAATGTGTCACGAGAAAACAATCTCAGAATCGCTTGGATAGGTGAAAGCATTCCGGAGTTATTACCACATAAAGTGACACATGTCAGATTTGAAAAATGAGGCTCTGTCAGGAAGGTCAAAAGTGGCTAAAGAGGGAAGGGGTTAAACGTAGTAGCACTCTCTACAGGCAAAACGTCAGGAAATTTTGTAATATTTATACCCCTAAAGATGAATTATTGATCTTAAGCACATGTCTTATTTTCAGTGCGCCGGTGTTCTGTGACCTCCATTTTAGTTTCTTGTCGATTGGTTACGGAATAAACAATTTTCTATTTATTTATTATTTTTTTCTTATGTAGGGGCAACAAGTTGATCAAGATGAAATGTTAATGTACTGGGCATTCTGTGTATGTATTTAAAACTTGATAAGATAAAAATGAACAGTACTGTACAGTATTTGTGCTCCAGAGCTGCTCTTCTAGCTGTAGACAGGAAGCTGCGGCCATAAGCAGTCATTTTCTGAGCTGTAGAGGACAGTTTTCTGTCACCTAGTCACAATCTTTACACAAGTAAGCAGACACTTCCTTCCTCTCCCCACCATGTCTGTCAATCTTGTGTATGTATTATGTTCTCGTGCCTTCTCGTATTAATACACAATGGCTAGGCACTCTAAGGTTCAGTTCAAACGGCGGATTTTACGTGGCAGGTCCCACTGCAAAATCCGCCGGAGAATTATTCCTGCCGTTAGCAGGAAGATTCCTTCTCCCATTGACTTCAATGAGAGGTTCGGGCGGAAACCGCCCAAAGATTGAGTAGGACGCATCTTTTTCTTGCTGTCTGAAAAAAATCAGCTAGCGGAAAAAACAAGCGTCTGACTCATTGAAATTAATGGTAGGCAAAAATTGTGCCACAAAAATTCCGCCATGTGAACAGGGCCTTACACTGGTTTAGAACTTCCACGTGACAGCCCAATGCACCCTGAAACAGTTATAGCTATAAAATATGTCAAATCTAAGAATGATATAGTGAGGAGATTAAAGCATTCAGCTTCAGAAATACCCATTTATGCGCATGTTAGATTTATCGTTATCTGTCCACGCTCCACAGGCCTCTTAATATTAGATTTATTTATTAGGACTATTGTATAATACTATTTTCTAAATAAGTTTAGCCCCTTAATGACCGGGCCTGAAAAGGCCTTAATGACCAGCTATAACTTTTTTATCTTTTCATTGACGTGGCCTTGTTTTATGCGGGAGAAATTTTATTAATTTTTTCTGCAGTTTGGGGGATAGAAAAAAATATATTTTTACGGCGTGAATATAGGAAAAAGCGAATCTCGGCAACGTTGTTCTTGTTTCTTTTTTTTATCCTGTTCACGTTTCATGCTAAATAACCTGAAAAATTAATCCAACAGGTTATTATGGTCGTTTAGATACCTAATATGTGTAGATTTTATGGTTTTATTTAATGTAGGGGCAATAAAATATATTTTATGCTAAATAATGACTTTTTTTGGGGACATTTTTTTTAATTTACTTATTTTTTTTGTTACTTATTTTTTTTGCCATTAACCCCTTACCGCACCAGGATGCATCGGTACGTCCTGTATTGCAGTGCTTTAAGGCACCGGGGCGTACCGGTGCGTCTCGGCTAACAACTGTCACCCTGTCAAAGGACAGGGTGACAGAACTGTGCCATCAACGGTTTATGACAGTTGATCAGCACAGTAAGACGGCAGGGGACCAATCACAGCGGTCCCCTGCCGGCGATCGCTGTGATTGGTCAGTCACAACAGACTGACCAATCACAGCTCCTTAAGAACATGTATGTGATAGAGCTGGCTCAGAAACTGAGCCAGCGCCATCACCACCTGGTGTCGGCTGTATATTATAGCCGATACCCAGCTGTAACGGCCAGGACTGGAGCTAGCCTCCGATCCGGCCGATTAACACCTTAGATGCTTTTCGGACCCCATCTGTATTTAGCAGGCTGCTCTAAGATCAGGAGCTGTAAGGAGCGCTCACCCGCCTCTTCTACAGTGACGCCAAAAGACGTCGCTGTAGATGAAGCACCTGCACCGCCTGCAGTCAAAAGACGGTGGGCAGTCATTAAGGGGTCAATGGTATATTATTTCTAAGCTGACATTATATGAAGCATGATAAGCTTAGTTCTATATTCAGCAGAATGTCCCAGGAAAATTTGAATGTTATCTGTTTTTGTGATAATGCTGAATTTTTTGCATTTTATAGATGGGTGCACTCGCCTCTCATTATCGGGATAAATGGGCAGTCAGCCATCTTCCATGTTGTGTTTTCTGGACACATATATTAGTCATACACTTATAATGTAGTTCTATATAAATTCTTACATTTATAAAATGTAATCCTAAGGCCCCGTTCACGGATGATGTTTTTAGGATGGTTTGGCCCTTTTGTTTTATACAGGAACTGTCTTTTGCTTGTTTGGTTGACAGCTATTACTCTCTCAACTCCACCATTTACATGCACGCTCAACTTGGGGAGTTAAGGCCCTATTACATGAGCCAATGATCGGACAAACTATCTTTCGCACTCGTTTGTCGGCTGATCAGATCTTTTATGTGGCCCAAAAAAGGTTGTTTGTCGGCAGCACATCTCCCCATGTAAACAGGGGAAGTGCTGCCGACAAGATGCAAGATGTATGGGGACGAACGATTGTATTAATGATCATTCATTTCCATACATTCCAACTTGCTTTATTTAAATGGAAGCCAATGGTGTCGGGCGAAAAAAATCTGCCCATGTAAAGGACCTTAAGCCATTTTTAGATCCCCATGCCTTGACTTATCTCTTGCTGGAACAAAGGATAGGGCATATTGAAATCCGAGTTCTTAGCAACCTAGTCAGGGGTTCCCTCGGACACAGCAGTAATAAGACCCTTACCATTAACTGTTCTATTTTTCCCAAGACAATAATCAAACTCTGTTAATCCAGCCCAAGATAATTTGGAAATCCCACATTCAACAGAAATAGTCTTGAATTAGGTTATTCTGACGTTGCCTAATTGCTCAAAATATTGTCAAAAACTAAAAGCAAATTGTGTCCCTTGCATGTATGTATGAAGACTATGACCACCTTCACATCCAAATGCAATACATCTAAAATGAGAAATGAAGCAACAATTGCAATAGATCATAATTAACAATTTCCTACCATTTTGATACTACATCTCCTATGCAGACTATGCATCTCCATGGTAACAGACAACAAACAAACCCTGTGTAGTCTGATCCTGCAGTGATACTCTGCACCATCTGTACTGTACTTCTGTTAAACCTACCGAACACACACACACATATATATATATATATATATATATATATATATATATATAAAGTAGGGGACAAATGCATTGTCTGCATAAGAACTGAACTGTAGAAACAAAACAGTACAAATTTTTTAACTATTGCAAAGTTGCTTACGTTTTTCATTTTTCAAGCATTGGGACAGTTCAAAAAAACAAAATATTTGGTTGCGAAGGTTCATCTAGTCTTTAAGTTACATGCTTTCGTTTTTGTCCTCCTTTAAAGTGTTTTTTTCTCGGAGTTAAACAAGGATAGGCCATCATTGTTTGATTGGTGGAGCTCTAACCCCTTGGACCCCATGTGATTAGCTGAATGAATGGGTCAAGGGAAAAAGAGCTGAGCTGCAGTACCAGCCACTGCAGCCCCTCCAATGAGCCATGGTAAATAATGAAGGGGACATGGCGATTGCTGGAGCTCCGTTGCCACTTAATTCAGTTTATTGGTGGGAGTCCCGGGGTTCGGACCCTCACCAATCAAACATTGAATGCTTATGCCCTAGGAAACTCTTTAACATAAAAACATATTGTTGACTTCTCTCTCCTATTACCCTAAGAATATCCTCTGACTAATCTGTATTTTTTGTCACTAGTATTAAACGCGGTCTTTAAACCTCACCAGACATCATATAAACTCATGACTTACACTTTGTGTTTTAATTCAATTTGTACATATTCTTCATTGATGTAGAATAATTTCTTTTTAGAACAGACTTGGTCATAACATTAGATTTATTCCAAATTTTAGGGCTAAACTCATATGAGACTTTATGTACTATTGTCCTATTTTCTTGGGAGATAAATTTTTATAATGACTGGAATTTTTTAGCATTGATAATGAAAATATAGATCTTTATTTCCCGATAATCCTGGATTTGAAAGCATTTGGTCCTTTGATGATCTTCAGTATTGCAAGATTTCTTAAAAGTCTGAGTCCTTTTGGGTGGGAGTTCTTGAGTTCAAGTTAATGTTGGTATTGAAGTATTATTTGTTTGCTTGAGATGTTACATTGTGGATCCACCCAACAAGTCTAGTAATGCGACTATAAACTCCAAAATATTTTGGAATGGCACAGCCTGCCCCCCAGCTTACCAATCCAGCCTGGAACCAGCGCCCCCCTGGCTCTTTACATACAAGTGGACTGCCAGAATCACCCTGCAATGTAAGAAGTACATAAGCCTATATACATTTTATCTGACTCAAGATTCTGTAATTTATACATTTCATTAATGTTTTCATAAAGTAGGGAACCACACAATTTACATTACAGTAGACTCCTGACTCTGTACAGATAAATGCTATAGATGATGGATGTGTCCTGTGTAGTGCATTCATGATGCATTCAAAACATACTGTCGGCCATGTTATCACCATGCTTCATGTGGCTCAGCACACATTCACATTACCATTTTAACCTGTTGCCAACTGAATGCAGTGGCTTACACACATGGGGGGTATAATCACGTGATTCATGACATATTTAGTCTTATTCACTCACCCCATGGATGCACTGCACAGATCATTTCCATGGTACGCTGGTTGATCCTGCTGCATAGGCCTTTCTCTGGCTGAAGCAATCTCTACATTTAATAAGATAAGTGACTCTTTTGTGCTTATTTTGGGGTTACACTGGGAAAAAAAATGAGCAATAATTTTAATTTAGTGTTGTAGTGGGAGGAGAAAGGGGGCTGGCACTACTCCAATGCAGGGAAAGACACAGTCTCTACAAACAAAGGAGCAATGAGGAAATGACATATGAGCCTTGACAAAGCGCTTGTAGAGTGAAACAGTCGTTGGCATCCTCCACATCATTAACCCCTTCGCGCTCAGGTCAGTACTATTACGTCGTGCTGAGCGCATCGTTCGCGCTCAGCTCAGTAATAGTACTGACCTGAGTTAACACGGCGTCATCTTTCCCCGGCGCGTGTTTGAGCTGTGATACCTGCTGTTTCCGACAGCAGGCTATCACAGCTTAGTGTGCAGGGACCGATCGCGGTGGTCCCCGCCGATTAACCCCTTTAGAAGCCACGTTCAATAGCGATCGCGGCTTCTTAGGGGTTAAGCTGCCATCGCCGGCCTGCTACACGATAGCGGGTCGCGATGGCTACTATGGCAACCAGAATCCTAACAATGGACTCTGGCTATGCCATCGACGGAAGCCTAGCGGGTCCTGACAAAGTCAGGACCCACTATGCTTGCTGTCAGCGAACAGCTGACAGTTCTAATACACTGCACTACGTATGTAGTGCAGTGTATTAGAATAGCGATCAGAGCCTCCTGCCCTCATGCCCCCTAGTGGGACAAAGTAAAAAAAAGTGTAAAAAAGTAAAAAAAAGTTGTGTAAAAATAAGAAAATAAAAGTTTTAAAAGTGCTAAAAGTAAAAATCCCCCTTTTTCCCTTATCAGTCCTTTATTATTAATAAAAATATATAAACAAATAAACTATACATGATTGGTATCGCTGCGTCCGTAACGTCCTGAACTACAAAACGATGTCGTTATTTATCCCGCGCGGTGAACGTCGTAAAAGAAAATAATAATAAACCGTACCACAATCACAATTGTTTGGTCACTTCATCTCCCAAAAAATGGAATAAAAAGAGATCAAAAAGTTGCATGTACCTAAAAATGGTACTGATGGAAACTACAGTTCGTTACGCAAAAAATAAGTCCTCGCACGACTTTCCTGATGGAAAAATAAAACAGTTATGGCTCTTCGAATAAGGTAACTCAAAAAATAAATTATACTTTACAAAATGTATTTTATTGTGCAAACGCCATAAGACATAGAAAAAAACGATAAACATATGGTATCGCCGTAATCGTATCGCCCCGCAGAATAAAGTGAATATGTCATTTATGGCGCATGGTGAACGCTGTAAAAACAATAGTAAAATTCCTGTTTTTTAGTCACCACGCCTCTTAAAAATAGAATAAAAACTGATCAAAAAGTCGCATGCACCCCAAGAAAACTACAATGAATTCCTCAAAGTCTCTAGTTTCCAAAAAGGGGTCACTTTTGGGGGGTTTCCACTGTTTTAGCACCACAAGACCTCTTCAAACCGGACATGGTGCCTAATAAATTAAATTAAATTAATTAAATGTCACCTCTATTTTGCTCTAAATTCCTGTGAAACACCTAAAGGGTTCATAAACTTTCTAAATGCTGTTGTGAATACTTTGAGGGGTCTAGTTTCTGAAATGGGGTGTTTGATAAGGGTGTCTAATATATGGGCCCCTCAAAGCAACTTCAGAATGGAGCTGGAAACGAAAAAAATAAATAAAAATGAGGCAATACTTCGCTACTTACATTATACTCATAATGAGCCGTGCCCACCCCGAAATGACCCTAGTTTTGACCGTTTGTATAAACGGAGACCCCTATTAGACCGTTTCAGTGCCCGGTTTTCCCAAGCATACAGCCCCGAGAAGTGTATTTCTATTGATGAGTCCTTGGTACATTTTAAAGGGAGGGTTCAATTCCACCAGTGCCTGCCCAGTAGGAGGGCAAGGTATGGTGTGAAGATGTATAAGCTGTGCGAGAGTGCATCAGGGTATACCTACAAATTTAGGATATATGAAGGGAAGGACACCAGTATTCAGCCCCCAGAATGCCCCCCCTTACTGGGAGTTAATACAAAAATTGTGTGGGATTTGGTGCACCCACTGCTGGACCAGGGTTACCTACTCTACCTGGATAATTTTTATACCAGCGTCCCACTCTTCAACTGCCTCGCTTCCAGAAGTCCTGCGGCATGCGGCACTGCTAGAAGAAATCTGAGAGGCCTCCCTAAGACTCTGCTTGGGCAAACAAGAAGGGGTGAGAGCAGGGCACATTCTAGCAGCAACATATTGTGTGTCAAGTACAAGACAAGGGAGATGCCACACCAGTACCCATGTACCTGTACGAGGTACCAGTACAGAGACCCCCAAACCAGACTCCATCCTGGACTACAATAGGTACATGGGAGGGGTGGACTTGTCAGATCAAGTCCTGAAGCCCTACAGTACTTCTGGAAGCGAGGCCACACACATCGTACCAGGGCAACACTTTTTAGGAGAAGTTCCCCAAACTGGCAAGAAGGGAAAAAGTCAAAAGAGGTGCAAAGTCTGCTATAAGAGGGGGAGAAGGTGGGACACAATATATCAATGTGATGTGTGTCCCGAAAAACCAGAGCTCTGTATGAAAGTGTTTTAAAATTTATCATCCATCCCTTTATTTTTAATTTACCCCAGTTTTACTCGCTCTGATCCACTTCGCACAGCTTACCCCTCCTCATCTTTCCCCTCTGAGCCCTGCTGCGTGCCCAGGCAGCTGATAACAGCCACATGTAGGGTATTGCCGTACCCGGGAGAACCAACATTACAGTTTATGAGGTGTATATCTCCGGTGGCGCATGCTGGGCACACTATATCGGACACTGAATTGGCATATATGTATAGAAAATTGCAAATTTCACTCTGTACCAACTGCTGCACATTATCTTTTACACAATACAGGTGGGGTCAAAATGCTCACTACACCTCTAGATGAATGCCTTAAGGGGTGTAGATTTTAAAACAGGGTCACTTCTCGGGGGTTTCAACTGTACAGGTACCTTAGGGGCTTCTGCGTACAAGACTTAGCACCAGAAAAGCTCCAGTAGGCCAAATGGTGGTCCTTTCCTTCTGAGCCCTGCCGTGTGCCCAGGCAGCTAATAACAGCCACATTTAGGGTATTGCCGTACCCGGGAGAACCCTCTAGATGAATTCCTTAAGGGGTGTCGTTTTTAAAACGGGGTCACTTCTCGGGGGTTTCAACTGTACTGATACCTCAGGGGCTTCTGCACACATGACTTCGCACCAGAAAATTCCCAGTAGGCCACATGGTGGTCCTTTCCTTCTGAGCCCTCCCATGGGCCCAAACGGCAGTTTATCACCACAAATAGGGTATTGCCACACTCAGGACAAATTGGGCAACAAAATGGGGTATTTTATTCCTTGTGAAAATAAGAAATTTTGAGCCCAAACTACCTCTTATTGGAAAAAATTAAATTTTTTTAAATTCACAGCCCAATTCAAATAAGTTCTGTGAAAAAACTGTGGGGTCTAAATGGTCACAACACCCATAAATGAATTCCTTGAAGGGTTTTGTTTCCAAAATGGGGTCACTTTTGGTGGGTTTCCATTGCTTTGATACCTCTGAGGCTCTGCAAATGCGACATGGCACCCGAAAACCAATCCAGCAAAATCTGGACTCCTAAGAACACATAGTGCTCCTTTCCTTCTGAGTCCTCCCATGGGCCCAAACGGCAGTTTATCACCACAAATGGGGTATTGCCGCACTCAGGACAAATTGGGCAACAAAATGGGGCATTTTGTTCCCTGTGAAAATAAGAAATTCTGATCTAAAATGACATCTTATTGGAAAAATTGTCATTCTTTTAATTTCACAGCCCAATTCAAATACGCGCTGTGAAAAAACTACTGGGTCAAAATGGTAACAACAACCATAAATTAATTCCTTTTCAGTTTCCAAAATGGGGTCAGTTTTGGGGGATTCCTACTGTTTTGGCACCTCAACACCTCTCCAAACCTGGCATGCTGCCTAAAATATATGCTAATAAAAAAGAAGCACCAAAATGCACTAGGGCTTCTTTGCTTCTGGGGCTTGTGTTTTAGTCCACGAGCGCACTAGAGCCACATGTGGGACATTTCTAAAAACTGCAGAATCTGGACAATACATATTTAGTAGTGTTTCTCTGGTAAAACCTTCTTTGTTACAGAAAAAAATTGAATAAAATTGAAATTCAGCAAGAAAAAGGAAATTTCACCTCTACTTTGCTTTAATTCCTGTGAAATGCCTGAAGGGTTAAAAAACTTTCTAAATGCTATTTTGAATACTTTGAGGGGTCTAGTTTTTAAAATGGGGTGTTTTATGGGGGTTTCTAATACATAGGCCCCTCAAAGCCCTTTCAGAACTGAACAGGTACCTTAAAAAAAAGGCTTTTGAAATTTTCTTAAAAATATGAGAAATTGCAGTTTATGTTCTAAGCCTTGTAACGTCCAAGAAAAATAAAATAATGCTCTAAAAACTATGCAGATCTAAAGTAGACTTATGGGAAATGTGAACTAGTAACTATTTTGGCTGATATAACCATCTGTTTTACAAGCACATGCATTTAAATTCGGAAAAATTCGATACATTTTGCAATTTTTCACAAATAAACACTGAATATATCTCAGAATCGCTTGGATAGGTTTAAGCATGCCAACGTTATTACCACATAAAGTGAAATATGTGAGATTTAAAAAATGGGCTCTGAGCCTTAAGGCCCAAACTAGGCTGCGACCTTAAGGGGTTAATGACCGAGATCAACCTCAATAAATCTTTTTTATTGCCACTGCGGTGAGTGCCTCGTATTTCCTATCTGTCTTCTATCAATTTTATCTTAGGCATGGACTTGGGCCGCTAATAAGGCCCATGCATCACCATGTTCTGGCTCCAGTAGAAAAACCTTGAGAAGCCTTGCACAGAGACAGGTCTACCACACTGGTATAAGACAGGTATGTGAGCAGTAATGTATATTAGTAAATGGTATGTTTCCCTATTTTATAAATTACATTCATTCATTTATTTATTCATTAAGTAAAATACGGAATAAGCCTTTGTAATTTTGGTGCAACAAAGTCACTATTCAATAGCAGATACAAGTATCAACGGTCTTACAGCCCATTGAATGAGTATTAACATTTAGAGCTATTTACATACCTGACATGCATCTTTAGTCCCATCAGCATAACCTGCACAGAACATTCTTGGACTTATCTGATAGTGGTAGAGGTCAGAGCAAATATCTTGAGAAATTAACCTAAGGTCAGTCTTCTGGAGAACATCACTAGTGGGACCTAAAAGTACAAAGTCTGGTTCATACAGCTGCCGAAACATTGCTAACACACCCCTTCAAGAATTACTGTTCTACTTAGATTGTCAGCTACCAAAAGGTACACTATGTGGCTAAAAGTATGTGGACAACTGACCCATCACCTATAAGAGCTTGTTGGACATCCATGCAAAACCATGGTTGTTAATATGGAGTTGGGTCCACTTTTGCAGCTATAGCAGTTTCCACTCCTGTGGGAAAGCTTTCCCCAAGTGTCTGTGGGAATTTGTGACCATTCAGCCAAAAGAGTATTTAAGAGGTCAGGCACTGATGTTTGACAAGAAGGTCCAATTTATCCCAAAGGTTTTTGAAGTGGTTAAGGTCAGGGCTCTGTGCAGGCCACTCGAGTTCCTCCACACCAAACTCCTCAAACCATGTCTATATGAACGTTGCTTTGTGCACTGGGGCACAGTCATGCACGAACAAGAAAGGGCCTTCATAGTCTTTGTATGCTGTAGTATTTACATTACCCTTCACTGGAAATAAGCAGCCTAGCCCCAGACAATTATCCATCCACCATCAATTTTTACAGTAAGCCCAATGCATTCCCGTAGATATGGCATCTGCCAATTTTTTCATTTTAATGCGCCACATGCATCGCATTGGCGGCCCGCTCTGTGAGTTTGTGTGGTCTACCCATTCTCACTCCTAATATTAATATACCGCTATTTTACAACCAATATGCTGCTTTGACTATCTACATTAGAAGATTTATTTTGGAAAAATATTTTTAAAACCGCGCACGACTTACCATACTCATTTGCTGCCCCCCAACCTGTCAGCCAACATGTTGAACCAGTAGGGAAATGATGGGTACTGGCTGGAAGACAAATAGGTTGGACATGTGGAGACTTGGTGGGTACAGCATAGTCCAGCTGGACAAGGGCAATGTCATAATCATGTGTGTCTTGATCATGGTAAGGATGGAGGATCAGCTGGGTAACTTTGAATGCCATCTCCTTTTGGCTATTTCTACTAAGGTGCACCTTTCCTAAGATCACCGTCCAAACTTCAGGAGTAGAGAGACTGAAATATACAGATAATGTAGACGATATAGAAATAAATACATTGAACATATATTCTGGAGAGGTGTGAGAGAAATGTCAGTATTCAGGTAACATATAAGAACTCTGCTGGGTCCAGACTACAAAGACGGAAAGACTATAATGTAATATAAAACAGCGGCACCGTAGACAAACAGGACACATTCAAGTTATAATTATGTGCTCCGGGACCAAAAATCCTAAAAATAACGAATGTCTTCAACGCTGACCGCAGAGATAATGGGCATATTTATTAATCAAATTAAGCCACAATTCTGGCACACATATCGTGCAACCATATTTATGGTGTTTTTGACACGTTTTGCATCTCTTACAACAAAGGGGTGTGGTCTAGTGGGAATGGCTTGGCTTTATCTTAAGAACACATCTAATTAAGATCATCCCATATTTATGGCCTGTCACTAGTAAACTGGTGAAATACCAAAATCCCTTTTAGGTAAACACACCTGACTCAAACACAAACAGAACGTACACCGGATATATGCATCTTATAGAAAACATGTCTGTGTTATTTATACTATCATTAATACAATTAATCATTTTTATTGTTCATATAGATATTTCCTGCAATACCTTACTGTTTTTTTTTTGTTTTAACTTACCTCCCACCCTTACCCTTACTTTCCTTTCCCACATTCCCCACAAAAAACATAAATATAAAATGTATACAACAAAAAAAGTATGCCAACCAATAGTTTGTATAGAGTTAGACACAGGGGTGGGATCCGGCCGGTTCAGCCCGGTTCTCCCGAAACGGTTGTTAAAATTACAGCCGGCTCAGGGATTCGGGGTAAAGCAGGAACTGGTCCCCTGCACTCAATTGCATCCGCGTCCTTAGGACGCGGATACAATTGATTTGTCTAGCGGGATGCCTCGCCATTAGGCGCTTTAGCAATGATGCAGTCAGCGCAATGATTTCATCGTGCTGCTGCGTCATTCTGCTGGATGAGATATAGCGTGGCTGGAGAACGGCGCGGGAATGGGTACAGGTGAGCATGTAATGTTTGTTTTTTTCTTTTACAATGGCCAGTGTTTGGGGCACTATCTACAGGAGACTCTACGGGGGGCACTATCTGCATGGGGCCCTATCTAAAGGGAACTCTATGGGGGGTCCTATCTACAGGGGACTTTACAGGGGGCACTATCTGCAGAGGGCACTATCTGCAGAGGGCACTATCTACAGGGGACTCTATATGGGGCCATATCTACAGGGGACTCTATAGGGGTGTTCTCTATAGGGGGCACTATCTACAGGGGGAAATATCTACAAGGGGACTCTATAGGGGGCCCTATCTACAGGGGACTCTACAAGGGGCACTATTTAAAGCCTGCAGACAACAGGGGACTCTATAGGGGCCCTATCTACAAGGGCCCTATCTCAGTGGGCACTATATACAGAGAACTCTACATGGGGCACTATTTACAACCTGTAGACTACAGAGGGCACTATCTACATGGGACTCTATGGGGACACTACTTTACAGGGATTGACACAATTTTATTCATGGGCACAGTGTATGATACTATTATATTCAGGGGCATAGACTGTGGCATCATGAGAATTTTATCTTCGATTATAGGTGCAGAAATGTTGGAAAAGTGAGCAGCCGAAGACATCTGAGCGGCAAACTCTGCAGAAATGGGTCATGGCCAGTAGGTGACGTCATGGAAATCTGGACCGTATGGAAAAGAAAAGAGAAAATGAATGACTCCAATCTGAGAAAACATCCCCTTTGAGTGACTAAATGTTAATGTTTATTCTTCCTGTGACTGATCAGTAGAGTAGTCACTGTATAATCTGCAGCGAGATGATGGGTGTATCGTTCTCTTTTGTGAAACAGCAACTCCCTGCATATCCTTACCATTGTTCAGGCTATACTGGGAGCTGTAGTTTTATGTCGTACAAAGTTATATGACCGGTTAAACTGAATTTGCAAATGATCACTGTATTTGTGCCTGTGCTGTATATGTGTACTAAGCTTGGTTCTGGTGTTGTATTCATGTACTGAGCTTTGTTCTGGTGCTGTATTTATGTACTGAGCTTTGTTCTGGTGCTGCATGTATGCACTGAGCTTGGTTCTGATGCTGTATATATGTACTGAGCTTGTATCTGGTGCTGTATTTATGTACTGGGCTTTGTTCTGGTGCGTTATTTATGTACTGAGCTTGGTTCTGGTGATGTATTTATTTATTGGGCTTTGTTCTGGTGCTGTATTTATGTACTGTGCCTGTTTCTAGTGCTATATTTATGTACTGAGCTTTGTTCTGGTGCTGTATTTATGCACTGAGCTCTGTTCTGGTGCTGTATATATGTACTGGGCTTTGTTCTTGTGCTGTATGTATTTGTATATGTGTGTATGTATGTATATATATATGTATGTATATGTATGTGTGTATATATATATATATATATATATATACATAATCAAAAAATCAGGCAGCACTCCAAGGTATAAGCAAAATAGAAAGAGGTGCTTTATTGGTCCATATACACACGACGTTTCAGCTCAACACAGGAGCCTTTCTTAATACAATGTGTGGGTAGGTACGTAAGCACGCTTATGTAATTATATACGTAGTGTGGCAACCAGTTAAACCATTCTGGACAGGGAATTTCTTTATTTATACTCCACGTTAATATAGGGTGTATTTGTAATATTGTAATAGTTTTATTTGATTACTAGAATAATTTTCCATGTCACGATACACCGCAAAGCACCGCGACACCCCCCCCCCCCCCCGCGCGGGCGCATATGGTTTTTATAGTCAAAACAGAGAACCTGTTAAAAATTTTAATCCAATCCCTTTTTAGACAAGTGTCTAAAGATGCGCAGAATTTATCCATCATGAGCCACTGTGATAAATTTGGAACATCTAGTCTAATTCTAAGCTGTCTAAATTTAAGACAGTGTTAGTAAATCTACGCCAATTTGTCAAGGTAATGTTTGTTTCTCTGCCAACCATACCATCCATAAATAATATTATGTAAATCATTATCCTTGGCCGTGGTCTTTATATTTAGGTAAAATATATGCTTTAGTCTGGCCAATAGTGTACATTCCACTTCAATTATTTTTTTCAATAGTTAAAAAATTCTTGGCTGATTGGTTTTCAATATATCTTTATTGGTATTGTAGCTCTGCTGTCCTGATCTAGAGCTCCAAATCCCCTGATTCTCATCATACAGCCATACAGCCAAACAGAAAAGCTGAAATTTAATGTTTAACTCTATGGCTATACATGAGATAGACACTGTTCAGCCATAACATTAAATCCACCTGCTTAATATTGTGTAGGTCCTCCTCGTGTCGGCAAAACAGCTCTGACCCTTCGAGGCATTGGCACTCTGACCAGTCTGTGGCTACGCAGCCCCAAACGCAGCAAGCTGTGACGCTCTGTGTGTTCTGACACCTTTCTATTATAGTCAGTAGTAACTTTTTCAATAATTTCTGCTACAGTAGCGCTACTATGGGATCAGACCAGACAGGCTAGTCTTCGCTCCCTATGCGCAGCCATGAGCCTTGGGCGTCCATGACCCTGTTGATGGCTCAGCAGTTCTCCTTCCTTGAACCATTTTTGGTAGGTACAAACCACTGCATACTGAGAATGCCCCACAAGACCTGCCGGTTTGGAGATGATCTGACACAGTCATCTAGACATCACAATTTGGCACTTGTCAAAGTCGCTTACACTTGCCTGTTTTTCCTGCTTCCAACACATCAACATCAAGAACATGATTAGTAGAGTTATATTCTTATGTGGGACTCCAAACACAAGGACTTTGTTGTGATGACATCAATTTGAGTAAATCCTAAATTTGCCCCATTAAGTTATCACTTTCTTTTTTCTACAGCTCACATGCCAGTTTTGCTGTGTAAACTGAGACAGGGTCAGCATAAAGTGGGGGATTTAATGCCAGCGCTGTTGTACTGCTGGAGGCCTATATAAAGGCAGGAAAGCACACTATACACACAGATAACACTATGTGTGCATCTCCCCTGTCACTCCCTGGTTTCTGAACGAGGCATGGGTGTAACTACAGCCATAGCAGCTATATGGGGCCCAGAGGTTGAGGGGGCCAACTCCGGTGCAAGAACAATGTTACTTTTGTGGGGAATAACACGGTGTCTTTCTGCTATCTAGCACTACTATATGGGGTTTCTGATATATGGCGCTATTATCCATACCTTTATTATTGCTACTTATACAGCTGTTTCAGTTTCCGGTCACTAAGTGGTGGAGGCCCATCTCATTTACCTATATGGCCTTATGAATTCTCGTTACATCCCTGGGGAAGAGGCTGTACTCCATCACTGTAATAGTGTATTGATGTTTCTGTGACCATTATCTTTCATTAATTTCAGCTGCCATAAAGTGCACACACACTGCTGCACGGTCTATACAGAAAACACAGGAAGGAAGTGTGTGTCTCCATTTAAAAATGTAAAATAAATAGCCACAACATAAATTAACACGTTAATTAAACTAAAATTAAAGGCTATGAACACCTTTGAATTCAAATTTTTGAAAAGTTGTTTCAAATCACTTAAAACATGGATTTATTAAAAAAGAATATAACAATAATTTTTGATTCAAAGTTGTACGTAGCCGTTAAATACATGATACATTCCCTTTAACCGCAAATGGTACCCTTTTTATTGCATTGTGTGAAAGCAGCTGCAAATCTGGAATAAGTTTGCAATAGATAAGTCCTGCTGCGAATTTAAAAATGGTGTTTTGTAAAATATTTTTACACTTTAATAGATGTTCTCTCTTCCTTATCTGATCCTTTAGCAAGTGAATTGCCACAGAATTTAGTCAGTCTTTCGTCTCTGTATGATTACTATGGAAATAAGGATTAGCATGAAGTACATTTTTTATTTAGGCTATCTGGTCTCTATAGTTTCGTCATTTGCATCATCAGCCCACTAAGCCAAGCTAAGGAAGATTTTGACAATAAAAGACGGGTAAACATTTTATTCTGGTATTTGAATAAAAATACCTTTTATCTTTGATACAAGCGTTGTTTGGTTGAATCCGTGAGAGCTTTCACGAGCTATTGGATACATAGATGAGCTTTCCTGGACCGAGGGGCTGAGTGTGTTGTTGACTATCTCCCCACTCATAATATAGTGTGTGTTGACACTATATTATGACTACCCATTTTCTTAATCCTAACTTTATGGATTAGAGCACCACTTTTCCTTTTTATTTACTGAACTGTAAACCCATCAGATATTTTGTGCCAATAGTTACTATGTAAACACTATGGGGTAGATTTAGCAGTACTGTCATAGAATGCGTGCATTAAGGGGTCAGCAAAAATTATTCATATTGTAAATCATTCATCTAAATGGCACATGTGGCATGATACATTTGTTGTAACTCAATAGGCATGACAGCCATGTTTCTTTTGCCATTCTTAAATGGCATAGATTTACACCAAAAAAACGCTGCATGCTTCCACTATTCATGCAATCACCATGCTCACACTATGGGTATGTGCACACGATAACTGCATTTATGGCTGAAATTACGGAGCTGTTTTCAGGAGAAAACCGCTACGTAATTGCTCGTACTCGCATTCTGCGAGGTGTCAATTACGGACGTAATTTGGAGCTGTTCTTCATTGGATTCAATGAAAAACGGCTCCAATTACGTCCCAAGAAGTGTCCTGCACTTCTTTGACGAGGCTGTTATTTTACGCGCCGTCTTTTTGACAGCGACGCGTAAAATTACAGGTCGTCGGCACAGTACATCGGCAAACCCATTGAAATGAATGGGTAGATGTTTGCCGACGTATTGGAGCCGTGTTTTCAGGCATAAATCGAGGCGTACAACGCCTCCATTACGCCTGAAAATAGGTCGTTTGAAGCCAGCCTAAGGCCCACATTTACCAATGCTGTCTAATTGTTAGACAGTGTAAACTTAGACCAGGCAGGCACAAACGTGTCAAATTTATTACCACGGTGCATGCTGCATGCTAATTTTGGCGCATTTTGCTTTACCTGTTAGACACTTTTCTTTATACCAACTTTGATTAGACTTATTTTGCGCCAGAATTCTTGTGCTGTTTTTTTGGCGCACTTTGGCACATTTTTTAAAAGGTGTCTAGTGAGGTGCAAACATCAAAATTTGGTGTATATTTGAACCCATTCTACACCCAGACCAATATATTCAAAATCATCCTTTAATATACTGTAGAAAGAGAGCAAATATAAATCAGAACCACACTACATATTACCTATCTTGAATGAAGCAGTGAGCTGCAGTCAGAATCCACCTGTCTGCTACTAAGGTCCCTCCACAAATATGTGATCCTCGGACTTGTAGACTTGCCTGCCATGGCCATTCTCCTTCCTGTGCCGCAGTTCCTCCAACAATACGACTTTCTAGGGCCTGCACACCACAGTCTAAAAAAGGGAAGGAAGGGAATGTTTTACAGCAAAAAAATAAATTAGAAATTGAAATAATAAAATGTTTACTGGTCTATATTTATAGATTTGTTCAATTTAAAGGGAACCTGTGGATTTAGGCAAACTAACATTTCATAGACACATCAGATGTGTCATCTGCGTGTCCTGGGACATCCGGTGATCTCCAGAATAAAATAGCCCTTCGCGATCTCCTGAGCACTGTGCCCCTTTGGGTTTAAGCTTGAAAATCTCCACATAATGTTTATGACCCAGTTAAAGACATGATGTGACGGCTATACTGGACTTTGTCTATTACAGTAACAACAATACCTGTGGTTTATTTTTCACCTACACTTGGGATAAATCGAAGCTTTCCTTTCTGGATTTAAATATTGTAGCTCATATTGAACATGGCCCTGTTCACACAGGCCCTTATAGAAAAAAATACTGCAAGGCATGTGATACTCCATGCAGGTTCGTGTCATGCAGCGCATACAATTAAAGGTATTCCACTTGGGGAGCTAGTTCAAGCTAAACGCAATTGCTGTACAACAGAGCAATATAAAATAGAGGAACTCAATATAAAACAAAAATTGCGGTTTTAGGGGTATCCACATTGGATTTTGATTCGGGCCACTACTATGGCTGATAAAAAGAATAGAACAGATCCTCTCGAAATTAAAAATAGAAACAGGTACAGAACTAAAACTAATAATAATGTCCCACCCTGGTAACCACATAAGTGTTGAGTCTAACTAAATAAAAAATATTGTGGATAAATATGATCCTATACAGTCTACGACACATTCTGCATAAAGGGCATAGAAAAGAACCCACCTTAGGTTCCCACCTATCTCCAAGTCTTTTACAAACTAAAAAACAAAATAGTACCTGGCTTGATACGCAAGGCTTCTATAAATGTGGCGGTAGATGTTTATGCTGTTAATATGCCCACCAAATAAAATAAATCACAAGTAAAGTTGATGGAATTGTCCATAAAATAAAAGGGTTTATTAATTGCAGTAACAGTAATGTCATTTATCAGATAGACTGTACAATCTGTAATTTTAGCTTTATCGGCTGCACTAGATGCCAATTAAAAGCCAGAATTAGGGAACATGTTAACGATTCTGTAAATCCTCAAGTTATAAATCCATCAAATGTGGCCAAACAATTGGACAGAGACGCCAGGGGCTTCTCCTGGAGTGAAATCCTCGTAGCTGTGACTGGGGATTCCTCTCCAGGAGAAGCCTCTGACGTCACTGTCCATAAATGCGTTGCCGATGCTGTGTGGCACTACCTACGGGGGGCTGCGCTGCACTACCTAGAAGGGGGCTGCGGGTCACTTCCTACAAGGGGGCTGTGTGGCACTACCTACAAGGGGGCTGTGTGGCACTACCTGCAAAGGGGGCTGTGTGGCACTACCTGCAAAGGGGGCTGTGCGGCACTATCTACAGAGGGCTCTGTGGCACTATCTACAGGGGGCATCTGTGAGTAGCAAGCTGCTGGTCATTTTACTGTGAGGGCCAGGCTGATGGTCATTTTACTGTGAGGTGGGACAAGGCGCAAGGATCCTGTTGTCGGCGTTGTGGAGCAGCTCAGTTCATCGTGGGAACGGGGCCTAGGTGAGTAAACAATTTTTGGATTGCGGGGTACTGTCTACATGGGGGAGGTGGGGGCTGTATGGCACGGTCTACATGGGGGAGGTGGGGGCTGTATGGCACTGTCTACATGGGGGAGGTGGGGGCTGTATGGCACTGTCTACATGGGGGAGGTGGGAGATCTTAGCACTGTCTACAGGGACGAGGTGGGGGATTATGGCACTGTCTACAGCGAGGCTGTATTGCACAATCTACGGGGAGGCACTATCTACAAGGGAGGGCTGTGTGTGGCAGCCAGGGGAGGGGGGCATTCTACTGTGTGGAGGCCACTAAGCGGACATTATACTGTGTAGGGGTATTACAGGGGGGCAATATACTTTATGTGGCACTTAGGAGGCATAATATTGTCTGGGCACAATTAGAGGACAAAATACTGTGTCCTTGAAGGGGTTATAATATATTATTAAATATTATTATTATTATTATTATACTGTATGGGGGCACTAAAAGGTGCATTTTACTGTGGGGGGCATTCTACTTTTTTATGGGGCATTTTTTTTATGATGGGGTGGGGCGCCGAAAGGTCATTTTGATTTGGGTGGCATCTATCCTAATGCCAGCCCTGGTTATACTAAAGACATTAATAGGACTGTTTTCTACTTTTAGGTGGGTTCCAGCTCCTGCCATTTTTCTGAGTTGTGGGTAGGGGCAGACATATTGACTATGCAGCAAGTTCTAAACCAGGGCCCTGGGGGCAAGGGGGCCAAATGAGCTTTGGGGTATCTATCACTAGAAAAAATTCTTACTATAAATGGACATGTTAGCCAATACAGAGTGGATACAAGCTCACTGCTGGCGGGGTTATGAGAGAGCTGTACTGTCAGGGGCTAGAGAACATTTAACTGCATCCATTTTTGTAATTATATAACGAACATTTCACTTGTCATATGTTACATTCAGTGGCGTAACTACCGCTATAGAAGCCGTAGCGGCTGCTACGGGGCCCGCAGCATGAGGGGGGGCATGTGCCACCTGCCGGCACGGGCCCCCCTCCCATGGCCGGAGGCTCCGCTAGCAGCTGCTATGGCTGCTACAGTGCGATGCCACTGAAGGGGTTCCTACAAAAGACATGCATCCCCTATCCACAGGATATGGGATACATGTGTGATCGCTGGGACGCCCAGCGATAAGGAGAACAGGGGATCGAAAGTCCCCTGAAGTTCTCCATGACAGACCTCGGAATTCCGGGGTCTTTCTGCAGCTCCTTAGAAATGACTTGCGCACCGATCGCGCTTGTGCGCATGCGTGACCAGCGCTCCTTTCATTTTTATTGAACTGCGCAGACGCCGGAAGTCCGAGGTTTGTCATGGAGAACTTCGTGGGACTTTCGGTCCTCCGTTCTCCTTATCGCTGCCATCGATCACATCGATAGGCTGTTTTTTTTTGGGGGGGTTCTGTATGGCGTTATCTACAGGGGGGGGGGTTCTGTATGGTGTTATCTACAGAGGGACTCTGTATGGCGTTATCTACAGGGGGACTCTGTATGGCGTTATCTACAGGGGGACTCTGTATGGCGTTATCTACAGGGGGACTCTGTGTGGCGTTATCTACAGGGGGACTCTGTGTGGCGTTATCTACAGGGGGACTCTGTATGGCGTTATCTGCAGGGGGACTCTGTATGGCGTTATCTACAGGGGGACTCTGGCGTTATCTACAGGGGGACTCTGGCGTTATCTACAGGGGGACTCTGTATGGCGTTATCTACAGGGGAACTCTATGGCGTTATTTACAGGGGGGTCTGTATGGCGTTATCTACAGGGGGGTTTGTATGGCGTTATCTACAGGGGGCTGTATGGTGTTATCTACAGGGGGGATTTGGGGCTGTAAGACGTTATCTACAGGGGGGTTGTATGGCGTTATCTACAGGGGGCTGTGTATGGCGCTATCTACAGGGGGCTGTGTATGGCGCTATCTATAGGGGGGCGCTGTGTGGTGGAATCTATAAGGAGGAACTATCTACAAGGGGGGGTTGTGTGATACCCAGCGGAGGGGGGCCCCAGTCAAAAGTTTGCTATGGGGCCCAGTCTTTCCTAGTTACGCCCATGGTTACATTTAGATAATAATTATCTTTTTTTTCCTTCCATCATTTTTAACCCCTTTCCAACATTTTCCTGCACGTCACGGCCGGAAAAGAAGAGTATGAAGGCAGGGCTTAATAGGAGATTGGTAAAAGTACCATACACCGCAATACATAAGTATTGCAGTGCATTGTGCAAGCTATCGAATGATCGCATGTTAAAGCCCCCTAGTGGGACTAAAAAACAAATTTACTAACACGGGAAAAAAATATATAAAAAGTAAAAAAAAACTTTTTACATAAAAAACATCATTAATAACTCCGCATTCCTAAAAGTCCAAACTATTACAATATAACATTATTTATTCCGCACTGTGAATGCCGTCTAGAAATAAAAATAAAAAACATTTGATTGGCAGTTTTTTAATCACATCATCTCCCCAAAAAAATGAAACAAAAAGTGATTAAAAAAAAATGCTATGTACTCCAAAACTATATTTATAAAAACTACAGCGAGCCTCACAAAAAGCCCCCACACAGATTCAGTAAAAGAACATTTTAAAAAGTTATGGGTCTCATAATATGGCGATATAAAACTTTATATTTTTTTATATGGTAAAACATGAAAAAATATATAAATTTGGTAATCCTATCGACCTGCAGAATAAAGTAAAATGGACGGTGGATGTCATAAAGGCAAAACCCAAAAAACAATGGAGGAATTTTTGTTTTTGTTTTACAATTTCACTTCGCAAAGATCTTTTTTTCTAGTTTTCCAGTATATTGAATGGTACATTAAATGATGCCATTGAAAACTACAACCCGTCCCGCAAAAAAACAAGCCCTATGTCGACTGAAAATGTAAAAAGTTATTGCTCTTGTAAGACAGGAAGGAAAAAACTAAAATGATAAATGGCTGCAGCGGCAAGGGGTTAATAGGACAGAATAAAGCTTTGTTTGAAATATGACAAGGACATTGTGAAAAATAACTTTGGTAGCTACATTTTGCTTAAAAAATGTCAAGTGTTCCAGAGATAAGGTACAGTTTGACCTGATAGGAGAGAGGACCTTGTCTTAAAAATAAATAAATAAATAAGAAAATGTCACCGTATACTACATTACTCAACTTTGTTTATATGTCTGAGGCCTATGTTATATCGAACGGCATGTAAGTTTTAATCTTTTTTTGTTCCAGATCGGATCTCACCGCAGTTCTTTTCATCAGAGCCGTCTGCACAATCTTTAACAGAGTCACATTCTGGATTAGTCTTTTTCACACAGCTCCGATCTGCACATCTGTAGCTGAAAGCACCACAAGGAACAGCTGTGTAAGAGGCAAAAAGGAAACAATTAGGGAATGTTCAGACGTGGCGGAATTTTTCCGCTGCAAATGTTGCTGCAAATTCGCGCCAATTACGCAACGAATCTGCAGCAACATTTGCATATTTGACAGGTAATTCAGACATTGCAGATATCACAGCGGACTTGCCACAGATTTCAGTTTTTGCATTGCAAAGGCTGAAATCCGCAGTGAAATTCCACTGCTTCTCCGCAACACAATGTGCATGCTGCGGAGGGAAAATTCTACACCGCAGCCTAATTTCCGCAGTTATTTTCCGCAACGTCTGAACTAAGTTTCCTACAAAGGTATATCAACCAATGAAAAAAACAGCTGTTGCAGATTTCCACTGCAGACTGTCTGCAGCAGAATTCCTTAGCAATTCCACCACGTCTGATCATGCCTTATAGTGCAAGGACAAGATCACATGAATATGTACTTACTAATGTATAACCATCTACACCAAAACATCGAACTATCTGAGGCCCTAGATTATGGCCCTGTTCACACAGTTTTTTTGTGGGCCTAAAAATCTGCCACAAAATTCCTTCAGGAATTTTGACCTGCCTGCAAATTCTTTTTTGCAGTGTTTTTTGCCCGCGGCCATTGAGCGCCGCTGGCAAAAATTTCCGCGAGAGACCCTTTCTCTGCCTCCCATTGATTTCAATGGGAGGTCAGAGGCGGAACCACGGCAAGAAAGAGCATGCCACTTTTTATTACCGCAGACGCCTAAAAACCGCAACGGGAAAAAAAAGCGCTTCTGCATCCCATTGATATCAATGGGAGGCGGTTTTGGACATTTTTTCCCGCAGATTCCGACTCAGTTTCCGTGTCAAAATCTGTATAAAAAAAACTCTGTATGAACTGGGCCTATGACGTCAGGTGCGGGAAGGTTTTTTAACGTAATTTGTAGATATTCAAATTAAACCTAACAATATATATATTATGTCTGCTGCTCTTTTGCCCCTGTTACATAGTTACAGAGGTTTAAAAAAAGACTCGGGTCCATCAAGTTCAACCATTCCCAATCAATTACACGACTTTCATTGCTGGATTTGATATCGCCCTCAATGCCATTCATCAGTAAATAA